>NC_047086.1:12753972-15479179 GCF_902459505.1 Geotrypetes seraphini | reverse complement strand
CCCGAAAAAAAAAAAAAAGAACTTAAGGTTCAGCCCTGAAAAAACTTTACTCTCTGCCGCCCTGCCTGCCTCCTGTGTTCAAGCAGCAAGCCTGCTGAGTCTGTGTGGAAAAATGCCGCCCCCGACTCTCCTGCTCTCTGCCGCCCTTCCCCGCGGTAAGAGCCCGTGGTTTTAAAGCAGGGCTGCACTGCGGGGAAGGGCGGCAGAGAGCAGGAGAGTCTGGGCGGCAAGAGCAGGGCTTGGCTGGAAGGGGAGAGCAGGAGATTCGTAGCGCGTAAAAAAAACAACAAAAAACCCCGGACACAAAATGCAGGGAAAGCAGATGGTCCACGCATGTGTCAGGATCGCACACTCGCGATCCGTGCAGTCGGAGGGGGAGCGTTACTCTGATAGCTCTAATCTGAATTTGTTTGTGTTGTGAATTCATCGGGCCTGCTGAAATTGGCCATGGATCGCCCCCGGAAAAAAAGGTTAGTGAATCTAGCCCTTTGTTCTTATTTTTTATAACAGTTTGAAAATGATTATAGCCTAGCATCCTTAATTTATGCGAAGAACACTGCTGACGGGGGATGGCAGAAAGGGCCAGATTCCTCCTTTAGAGGATGGCTGCACCCAGGCAGAGACAGTGTAAAGGTATTAGCTTCCTGATATTCAAAACTATTTAGCTGGCTAGGGCCCACTATAGGAGTCAGCACTCAAGAATAAAGATCCGGCGTCATTGCAGACACTATGCCGAATTTTTTTCTGCCCAGTGTGCAGCTGGAATTATTAGAAAATGGATGCTAAATAAGACCGAGGATATTATAACGCCTCTGTATCACCCTCGACATAACAGAATGCAGAATTGCAGAGAGCATATAAAGTAAAGTGTACAGTTGTATACTGCAGAAAAAAAATAAATAAGAAAAAAATTATACAAGAGGAGAACTTGCACCATTGCTGTCCCAATTAGAACAAGTTTGGCAGTTAACAATTGCAGTGCCAGTTAGCAAGAGGCGTTTGCAAGTTTTTATCAAGTGTAGCCTTATCTGCCAATGCTGCATCTGAAGCCAGAAAAATACATCATGGGTCAAAGGTATGATGGGTCATGGGTCACAAAAGATGACTCACTATCAGCTGTAATACTAATCGCTTATATAGCGCTGAAAGGCATGTGCAACGCTGTACATTTTGACATTTAGACGGTCCCTGCTCGGAAGAGCTTACAATCTAACTTGGACAGATAGACGTGACGTATAGGGTTGGGGAGGCAGAACCCAAGGTGTGAGGAGTTAGGAGTTGAAAGTGCTCTCAAAGAGGTGGGCTTTTAACTGGGCCTTGAACACTGACAGAGACGGAGCCCGCCATAGGGATTCGGGCAGCTTGTTCCAAGCATATAAGGCGCAGCAAGGCAGAAGGGGCGGAGTCTGGAGATGGCAGTTGAAGAGAAGGGCACAGATAGGAGGGACTTACCAGCTGAGGGGAGCTAACGGGGGGCCCATAGGGGGAGATAAGTGAAGAGAAATAGTGAGGGGCAGCTGAGTGAGTGCATTTGTAGGTCAGTAAAAGGAGTTTGAATTGTATTTGGAAACGGATGGGAAGCCAGTGAAATGACTTTTGCATAACAGCCTAAAAGGATCTAAGCAGTTTACAATACATAGTTCATATTCATCAAGAAAGGAACTCCATTAAAAATAGGAAAGGAAAGATTCAGAACAAAAGTTTTTTTTAAAAAAATTTTTCATAAAAATCATAGCAAACATCTCAACAATAACAATTCTGATAGTAAAACACTAAAACAATCAAATGACAGTAAACCATAATTGATACCTACAGTGAAAAATTTTTCATTACCGAATTAATATAGCTTAAATACAGAATTAATCATTGCATAACCACAGATCACAGTCCCAAACTCTGTTCTAAGTTGAGAAGGCCAATTGGAAAAAAATGTGCTTTAAAATATCTTTTAAAGTTTATATATGATTCTTCTTTTCTCAAGTCTATGGGCAGATTATTCCATAACCACGGAACTAAATTTAAAAATGTGCAATCTCTAGTTCAGTGGTTCCCAACCCTGTCCTGGAGGAACACCAGGCCAATCGGGTTTTCAGGCTAGCCCTAATGAATATGCATGAAGCAAATTTGCATGCCTATCACTTCCATCATATGCAAATCTCTCTCATGCATATTCATTAGGGCTAGCCTGAAAACCCGATTGGCCTGGTGTTCCTCCAGGACAGGGTTGGGAATCACTGCTCTAGTTGACACAAGATGTGCCTTCGAAATGTGCAGGACAACTACCCTATTGTCATTCAGAGATCCTAATAAATGCCTTGGGGCATGAAATAACCCCAGATTAGAAAGATAGGAAGGCTGTAACTGAAATAACGCTCTATGTGCTAACGTTAAGATCTTAAATTTGATCCTAAATTCCATTGGTAACCAATGGAATTTTAAATACAAAGGTGTGACATGATCGCGAATAAACGCCCGGCCTAATAATCTAATTGCGATATTCTGCACTGTAAATGCTTCAACTGTCCTGACCCAATGCCTGCATATATTAAATTAAATATGTCTGGCTCGTATTTAGGCCAAGAAACCCCTGTCATAAATATGGGTTGACTAAGTCTATTTTAGGTGCCACTAGATGTGATTCTATAAACAACATCAAACTGAAGATGACAGCCGAGTTTCCCAACACCTAATTTATAGGCACCATTTATAGACGAATAGACCATCCAGCTCTAAAATAAAAGTCCAAGACCAAAGAGACTTTAAGTGGCAATTTATTGTGTTAGAATGTGACACCACCACAACACAGCAAGTCATATGTGAAACTCTAGCATAAATATATAACATAAGAACATAAGAATAGCCTCACTGGGTCAGACCAATAGTCCATCAAGCCCAGTAGCCCATTCTCATGGTGGCCAATCCAGGTCACTGGCTAAAACCCAAAGAGTAGCAATATTCCGTACAGATTCCGGAACCCCAATGAGAGCAACATTCCAGAGCTGAGATTGTAATGTCATAATGCCTCAGAGCCAACCTCAGCAGTGATGTTACAATGGCTTGATTGTCCTATACTTGGCTCATGTAAGAACATAAGAACAGCCTTACTGGGTCAGACCAATGGTCCATCAAGCCCAGTAGCCCGTTCTCACGGTGGCCAACGCAAGTCCCTGGCTAAAATCCAAGGAGTAGCAACATTCCATCATCTCAAAGAATAACAAGATTCTGGAACCCCAATGAGAGCAACATTCCAGAGCCGAAATTGTGATGTCATAATGCCTCAGAGCCAACCTCATCAGTGATTTTACAATGGCTTAATTGCCCTATACTTGGCTCACGTAAGAACATAAGAATAGCTATACTGGGTCAGACCAATGGTCCATCAAGCCCAGTAGCCCGTTTTCACGGTGGCCAAACCAGGTCACTAGTACCTTGCCAAAACCCAAGGAGTAGCAACATTCCATACAGAATCTCAAAGAATAGTATCCCAGAGATATCCCGGAATCCCAGAGAGTAACAAGATTCTGGAACCCCAAAGAGTAGCAACATTCCATACAGAATCCCAAAGAATAGTAATATTCCAGAATCCCAGAGAGTAACAAGATTCTAGAATCCCAAAGAGTAGCAACATTCCATGTTACTGATCCAGGGCAAGCAGTGGCTTCCCCCGTGTCTTTCTGAATAACAGACTATGGACTTTTCCTACAGTAATTTGTCCAAACTTTTCTTAAAACCAGTTAGAAACATAGAAAGATGACGGCAGAAAAGGGCTACAGCCCATCAAGTCTGCCCACTCTACTGACCCACCCCATTAAGTCTGAGTGCTGATGACTTAGTTCCTTAGCTCGACCCTCGTAGGGATCCCACGTGGATGTCCCATTTATTCTTAAAGTCGAGCACGCTGGTGGCCTTGATCACCTGTACCGGAAGTTTGTTCCAGTGATCTACCACCCTTTCTGTGAAGAAGTACCTGGTGTCACCACTAAATTTCCCTCCTCTGAGTTTGAGCGGGTGCCCCCTTGTGACCGAGGGTCCCTTGGGAACGAATATGTCGTTTTCCACCTCGACACGACCTGTGACGTATTTAAATGTTATGCCTATCCGCTTTTACCACAACCTCTGTCAATGTATTCCAGAGCTTAGCTGTTATCCGCTACCTCAGCTTGAATGTAAAAAAAATAAAAAAAATAAAAAGTTAACACTATTAATTTGAATGTCTGGAGGAACCAATAAATCAGTGTCTCACAAACTTTGTCAAGCCGCAGCGCACCATACATAGCGGTCGCAGCTCGAGGCATCTGGAAGTTCATGGACATTGATGCAATGATGTCACGCGCATGTGTGACATCATCACATCAACATCCGCGCATGTGCAAAGGCCCTCCAGACATGATAAATGCCAGTGGAGGATGCTGGAAGGGAAGACGCGCGGTGAGAAGGAAAGACCGGCTGCCTATGGGATGTGCCTCTCCTGTAGGCAGTCAGCTGGCACCTCTCCTCCTCCCCGGCATCTTGTGGCACACCTGAAATCTCAGGCAACACGTTAACGTGCCATGACACCCAGTTTGCAATACACTGCAATGGATAAACACATCTAAATGAGCGTTGTAACAAATTGAAGTATTAATCTGTAACAAAGATTTCTCTGCTTTTCTCCTTCTCCCTCTGTAAGAAAGTGAAATGTTATTAAATTGAAATTTTCAACAAGAATATAGTTTAAAAAATATTATCGGTGGAACTGTGAGATGACGAGAGAGGACACCGTTTTTCGTACTTGGTATATTTTCCAGAAGTGAGAACAATACACTAATTACGTACATTTCAGTGTTTGTTAAGAAACCATAATTATAACATACACATCACACTGACGACTCTGATATGATCCATTTGTTGTTGAACTGAACTCAAACTTAATATAATTTTGTCAGTCATTTAAATAAATTATTGAATTAAAAATCCAGCCACTTGCATGGTTTACTTTTGCATTAAAGAGCATTAATTCACTCATTTATTTGAAATTCTGATTATTTTTTAAAGTAGCAGAATGATTATGTTTTAGTGGTAATGAGGTGGATATGATGTAACCCTGTTGAATTTTAATGATATTCCCAATATATCATTTATGATGCCAGCACACATAAACTTTTGCATCACATAAGTGGCGTACCAAGGGCAGGGCGGAGGGGAGTCAGTCTGCCCCAGGTGCATGCCACAGTCATTGCGGGACCTTGTTACACCTCCCCATGGCTGCTGGTCCACCCCCTCCGACATCACTTACTTGTTCCGGAGCAGAGCCAGCAGCTGAGGAGACGTAGCAAGGTCCTGGGATGACTGCATTTCAAAGTTTTACTGCCACTGCTGCTAGTTTTAAAAGCATACAGCAGCAGTGGGGAGGTGAGGGGGCAAGATACTGGATGGAATTGGGATGGAGGGAGAGAGAAAGGAGCAGGATACTTGTATGGAAGGGTGGTGGAGGGGGAGAAATGGGCAGATGTTGATGGAATTGATGTGCAGGGAAAGGGGAGAGAGATATAAGGGGGGAAGGATACTAGATGGAAATGGGTTGGAGGGAAAGAAAGGGGGCAGATGCTAATGGGAGGGGGAAGGGAGAAACAAGAGGCAGATACTGATGGAAGAGGGGTGGATGGAGAGAAAGAAAGGGCAGACATTGGATGTTAGTGGGGAGGGTAGAGGAGGAACCTATGAGAGAGAGAAGGGAGCAGATGCTGGATGGAAGTGGGGAAGAGAGAAAGAGGGGAACAGATGCTGGATGGAAGTGGACAGAGAGAGGAGAAGATGTTGGATGGAAGGGGTAGAGAAAGAGGGCACATGATGGAAGGAGAGGATAAATAAAAAGAGGGCACATGATGGGGGAAGAGGATTGAGTTAGTGAAATACTGGAGGGGTGAGGGAAAGAGGTGGCAAGCTGTAGGTAGACAGAGAAAAGGGAAATTGATGACACAGTAGTAAGAACTTAATCTAGACAGAAATAAATTGAGATGGAAGATGAGGGAAGAAAAGGGAAGGGAGAGGAGAGGAGAGAGTGAAATACCAGACCATGAGGGTGTGGGAGAGAGAAGGGAAGGAGAGGGTGGAGATGCCAGAGCATTGGAGGAGGGGAGGGAAGGGAAGAAGATGGATGGGACCAATGGGGGTGCCAGATCAATGGGGTGAAAGGAGAGATGGAAGGGGGAGGCATACAGTTTCTGGATGGGGCATAGGAGAGAAGATGGCATATAGAAGGGGCAGAGAGAGGGTAGACAGTGGATGAAAGGAAGAGAGTGACAAGAAGATGAGAAACGCAAAAACAGAGAAGACAAAGGTAGAAAAAAATTTTCTATTTATGTTATTTTTTTGCTTTAGGGGACATGCATCGCTATTTCTGTGGTGTTGCACTGTATGCAGAGTCCAGCTTTTTGGTGGTTCAATTTAACCTTTGTCTACGTATTTCTATTTTATTCCCCCTTTTACAAAACTGTAGAGTGCTTTTTAGTGCCGGCCGTGGTGGTAACAGCTCTAATGCTCAGAATTCTTTGAGAGTCTGAGCTGTTACCACTGTGGCTAAAAACCACACTACAGTTTTGTGAAAGGGGGAGGGGTTAGTTTGTGATTATATATTCCATACTAGGCGAAGGTATTTTCTGTGTATTCGAAAGACACGGTATTCTGTTAGGATTGATCTGTACTAGTCTGGCTTGTTTAGTTTTACAAAGGGTGTATTGATATTGTACTGCTCACTGCAGTGTGTAAGATGCTGCCTTTTCCTAGATACTCATGTGTGACGTGTAGATTGTTACTAAAAAGTCATGTTTTTCATACAGATGGGGGGGGGGGTGTCAAAAAATGATGGGCCCCGGGTGTTACATATGCTAGGTACCGATCAGCTGAAGATAAGTTGAAAATTTTCTTCTATCTTTTGCCAATGAGGTTACTGCTCAACCATCTTTAACTAACCACTTCGGTGGATGTGGGAGGACCCTTTTCTGAGGCTTTTTCCTTCATTTTGAGTTATTCATAGCCCATGCTGTTCTTGTATTAGAACAGAGGACATTACAGCATTAACCATTACTGAAAGTGTTTATTTTTATTTTTTTTACATATGCTTCACATCCCTGAATCAATGTTTGTCATATCTACTTACAATTTGCTCAGCAGTTGGCATGGATTAAAAAAAATTAAATTATCTTATCTATTTAAGTTCTGGGCAAATTTCCTGCACTGCCAGTGTCAAAATTCAGCCACCCTAGGCGGATACCTAATGGCAGAACTGGCCCTGGCCTGACAATGATATTTTAAGCAAAAGCCTTTTCAGCATTTAGGTCTACCAGGCTTGCTTTTTTGTTAATTTAACCATCATGGTTAGCAGCAATTGCTTTCCTGGTGTTCCAAAGAGCATGCCTTTTTGCCCTCCTCAACAACTAGTCTCAAAAGCGGAAAGTCGAACAGATTTTCATACCTAGATTCATTTATGAGATCAATCAGTAAGATTTAACAGACCAAAGATTTCACCTTTTCTTATGAATAGCTACATTAGCCTTGCTATGCTCAAGCATGAATAATCCTTTAGCAGATGCAGTATTTAACATATTAAACAGGGGCATTCGAATTTGCCTCTCCTAAATCTTAGGTAATCTGGGTACACCTCTAGCCTGAGAGGTTCCGCTCGATACTAGGGCTTAGTCCTGACTTGACTTCTTTAGACCCTGGTTGGGATCCTCCAACAAGGCAAGGATTTCCTGTCAGGGACCAAGGCACAAACTGATTAAGAGTCATAAAGTCTCTTCGCACAGTCGATGGTTTTCCAAATTAAAGTCTTTACTGAGAACTTCCTCAGCATAAGTAAGTAGGTCTAGAAAACAGTGTCTGTTGCAAATGCAAAGTTAAGAAATAGAACTAAACACCCTCTCACTCTTGTTCTAGAATTTGGACTTTTCCCGTCCTCCTTTTGTGAGGTGTATTTTCCAAATCTCAGGAGTGAATGGTGATCGCTGTTGCTACCACTGGACACCAGGCACTGTGGTAAAGATGGGGTTGGGATTTAGGGGGCAGAGGGAGGACTGACAGGTGGTTCTTTGTTGCTGTGAGGTGTTTGGTTAGGAAGACTTCTTTAAGAGGGGTAGGGAGTAGTGCTGCCCGATTCAGGGAAAACTTTTTCAATTTGATTTGATTCGATTCAATTCAGCCTATTGAATTGATTTCCAAATGTCCTGGCAGGTTTATTTTGTAGCCTCTTCATCCACCGCACCCCCTTTGCCCTCTCCTACTCATGCTGGTGCTGTGGTGTAAACAAAATAAACAAAGAAGACTTTTCCTCTCTCTTTTAGGTCCTAATTCACGCTTGCTGTCTAACACTAGCTCTGGCAGGATACACATTTCAAATCTGACATATTGTAATCACAAAACAGAAAATAAAATTATTTTTTCTACCTTTTGTTGTCTGGTCATCATTCAAATCATGTTGGTCCCAGGCTCTGGTTTCTGTTTGTCTTCTGAGAACTCGCTTGCCAGGGTCTCCTGTCCATTTGCTGTGTTCTTCTTTCTCTGTGTTTACCATTCATCTTCCATCTCTGTCCTCCCCTTCTGTTTCCCTTCCCTCCCCCAGAGGTATGACACCTTTCTTTTTTTTCGTCTCCATCCCCACAGTCCAGCATTTCTCTAATGACCTCCCCCCTCCATTTTCCTATCCTCCATGGGATCCGATAAGGCAGTACACTTATGCTTTTTGGGCCACCAGCAACGTGCGTGACGCTTTACTTCTTCTACTGCTTCACGCCTAAGCAGGACCAGGAAGCAGTAGCAGAGGGGAAGCTTCCAGCTGCGGAAGGCAGCTTGTTTACTTCACTCACGCTGGCGACGTCCTGAAGAATGAAAGAGCGACTGCAATGATAAATCCACCATCTCTCCTTTTCTCAACTACCTTTTCATCTAGCATCTCTCCCTCCTTCTCCACCACCCCATCTCTCCCTTTCTCTTCCCAACTACCCTCCTATCTCTATCCCCTGGATCCCTTTGGGTCCAGCTTCTCTCCCTCCTTCCATCCCATTGTCTACCATCTCTCTCCCTCTCCTGTTTTCAGACCTATTATTTCTTCCCCTTCCCTCCCCCTCCCCCCTCAGTCTGGCATATGACCCTCTCTTTGAACCCCCTCCCTCCATGTACTTCTAACAGCTATACCAGGGGGCCCCCTGAAGGCAGGCATGTTTCCCCCTTCTCTCCACCATCGTCCCCCCCTGGCTTCTTGGTCTCACTTTAAAACTAATTGCATCCTGCAGAGGATCGCTGGTGTAGCATGCTGCCATTGGCATCCGCCACACATTCCCTCTGCTACAGAGTTGGAATTTTTGGCAATATAAAGCTCATATCTGTAGAGCAAACTAATCTGGTTCACCATCTGTCATAGGTAACTTGTGAGAGGTCCTTCTAAGATCCACAAATGGTTTTTAATGCAGCAATAAGTAAAGAATCGAACAATACAGCATCAAAATCATTTAAAGCAGAATTGAGAGAGGTACTTTTCAGGACAAGGGTTGCATAAGAAAATTGTGTCAAAACTGAACTGGAAACCTGAATCGGGCAGCACTACTCCCTACCCCTCTTAAAGAAGTCTTCCTATTCAAACACCTCACAGCAACAAAGAACCACCTGTCAGTCCTCCCCCTGCCCCTAAATCCTAACCCCATCTTTACCACAGTGCCTGGTGTCCAGTGGTAGCAACAGCGATCACCATTCACTCCTGCTCTCAAGTTCCAGATTCCAAAATGGCCACCACAATCCTGGAAGCAATGCTGTAGCAGGGGCTCAAGCTGCTCAACAAGGCCATTTTAGTTTTCGTATTTGACTATGCCAGCTTTGGAAATCTGAACGTGCGGCATCTCTGATATCGTTGTGTTTTTCATAGTTTAGAAAGAAAAGCCTTGGCTTCTATTTAGCAAGTGCCGGACTGCGGGCAGAGTTCAACTTCCTGGATTTCCATTTCATATTTTTCTGCACATTTCTAAAACGTGATCATTTATTCTGCCGTTGTTAAAGGCTCTATCTATATTTTGCATATGTGACCAAGGTAAGGTGTTTTGGGGTCAACATAAGAACATAAGAATTGCCGCTGCTGGGTCAGACCAGTGGTCCATCCTGCCCAGTAGTCCGCTCAAGCGGTGGCCCTCAGGTCAAAGACCAGTGCTCTAAATGAATCCAACCTCACCTGCATACGTTCCAGTTTAGCAGGAACTTGTCCAACTTTGTTTTGAAACCTTGAAGTGTGTTTTCCCCTATAACAGATTCCGGAAGAGCGTTCCAGTTTTCCACCACTCTCTGGGTGAAGAAGAATTTCCTTATGTTTGTATGGAATTTATCCCCTTTCAACTCGTTCTTCCTACTAGAGAATGATACGGTGACAAAATTCATCACCGTTCCCGTCTCCGCGGATAACTGTGGAAAACCATCTTCATGTCATTCTTTAAAGAAAGAGGGAAGAATCAGATTATGAATGGCCACAACCACTGACCCACAAGCTTTGCTTTGAAGAATGCTGGTGTAGAAGGACTGAGGTTGAAACAGACACTACAGAATGACAGTCTCTGGTATCCAGAGCAGATATTGTGATGTCATAATGCCTCATTCCACCAGTGCCTAAGAGCCAATCACATCAGTGATGTCACAATGGCTTTATTATCCTTGGCTCACATAAGAATCAGAGTATGAATGGCCACAACCACTGACCCGCAAGCTTTGCTTTGAAGAATGCTGGTATAGAATTCTGAGGTTGAGATAGACTCTAAAGAATGAGTCTCTGGTATCCAGAGCAGATATTGTGATGTCATAATGCCTCATTCCACTAGTGCCTAAGAGCCAATCACATCAGTGATGTCACAATGTCTTCATTATCCTTGGCTCACATAAGAATCAGAGTATGAATGGCCACAACCACTGACCCGCAAGCTTTGCTTTGAAGAATGCTGGTGTAGAAGGACTGAGGTTGAAATAGACACTAGAAAATGACATGGGATTATTTCCCGCGGTTATCCGCGTGGACGGGAACGGTGATGAATTTTGTCACTGTGTCATTCTCTACTCCCTACCTTGTGTTAATCAATTTAGTGCAGACTATATGCTAAAGAGCCCATTATATTCTATGGGCATCTTACCATTTAGCGTGTGCTAAATTGATTAATGAGCGTTAAATCGGTTAGCATGCCTTAGGAAAAGGACCTCTTTATTAACATGTAGGGTTAAAAAAAAAAATAATAATGAAAGCAGAAATCCATTTTGTTCTCTTTCACCCAAGTGGTTATTCTAAAAATTAAAGTAATATTTGCAATGTTCTCTTTTATAGAGACGGCAGTTGTAGATGACTTTCTTCCAAAAAGGTAAAGCATCAGTTCTAAGGATAAAATATTGTAATTTTCTGATTTTCATTCCATTTGGTGTTTGCAAAATATTTAGATTTTATTGTGTCATCGAGACTGTGAACCAAGGGTAGGATTCTGTGTGTGTTCGCAGTAATTAGTGTGATGCTTGAGCAGCATTGAAAGGGGGGGGAGGGTAAGAGGGCAGAAAGGGCTCACATGGCTAAGTAATTTATCTTTTAATTAAATGGCATACTTTCATTAAAGGTCTTGCTGCTAAATAAAAGTAGTGACTGCTTGCCATTAACACTATCCTCAAGATATATAATTGGTCTTCTGCTTGCTCGGAATTAATGGGTGTTAAGATGGATTTTCATGATTACTGGTCAAGTTAGTAAAACACCGGTACACAGAAAAAAATAGTTCAGACCTGGATGAGAAATGTGCCATTCTTCAAGTTTGTAAAATTAAAAAAAAAAAAAAAAAAACCTGACCCTAGCAGTAATACCACAAGACTACCACTAGGTCACTATGAATCTGGTGCCAGTGGGGACCAAAGTGAGCAGAGATTATACCTGACCGTACCCTATCAGACCCCAGGGAATCATGCAGGTAGTCTTTTATTTTATTACTAGTCGTTAAGCCCGTTACATTAACGGGTGCTAGAATATATATGTGTCTGTCTGTCTGTGTTTCTTTATCTCTTTCTCCTTGGCCGCTGTCTGTGTCCTTCTGTCTCCCCCCCCCCCCCCTCCCCGAGCAAAGCTGTCTGCCTCCAGCACACCCCTCCCCCCAAAGCAGCCCCCTTTCCCTCTCCCTGTCTCTCCATGGCCCTCTTCTGTCTTCCCCCCAGAGCAAACCTGTTTGCCCTAACCACACCCCTACCCCCAAAGCAGCCCCCTTTCCCTATCTCTCCATGGCCCCTTCTGTCTCCCCCAGCACACCCCTCCCCCAAAACAGCCCCCTTTCCCTCTCCCTGTCTCTCCATGGCCCCTTCTGTCTCCCCTTAGCACACCCCTCCCCCCAAAGCAGCCCCCTTTCCCTCTCCCTCTGGCCCCCTGTATTGATTCCCCTGCTTACCCTCCCTGCATCCCGGCGTCTTCTGGCCTGCTCCAGGCCGCGATCATGGTGGCCGGCCCCAGCGAACCTCACAGGCCGCTCCCCAACCCGGAAGCACGCTCCCTCCCGATGCGATCCCGTGCGTCAGAGGGAACGTGCAACCGAGGCCGGAAAGTGGCCCGTGAGGCCCGCCAAAGCCGGCCACGATCACAGGCTGCCCTGAAGAGAAGGAGCAGCGGCAGCAGTAGCGGTGAGCGAGGGCGGGAAGGAGATGCTTGCTTCCGGTTGGTGAGGAGCTTGCTTCGGGTTGGTGAGTGAGGAGGGGAGTGGCCAGAGTGATCCCTGGCCGTGTTCTAAAATGGAACGTGGCCACGGATCAGAAAACACGGAGCCAGGAATCACGATTTTTCAAGAGCGCATGCGCGCTCTAGGGTTTTATTATATAGGATTTTTTTTTATTTTTTTGAGGGGGGGTCTTCAATGTTGGAGGACATACTTCAGAAGGAGCTTCTGGATGGAGGGAGAGGGCAGGAGAACTTCCAGAAGAGCCTTCTGATCAGAGAGGGCTTGCATTGGGGATATCCTTGTATAAGACGGGCCCAACTGGTCCAAAGAAGAAAATATGCAATCTAATTGATGAACCTTAGAATAAATTTATTGCAAATCAACATCTAACAGAATGATAGTAAATGTATTAACCCCCGCTCCCACCCCCACTTCCACCCCCATTGTGTGTAGTAGTGCTCCCCGATTCAGGGGAAAAAATTTTGATTCGATTCGATTCAGCCTATTGAATTGGTTTTTCGATTCGATTTTCCTGGCCAATTGGGTGTTGTTTCCTGGTGGGTTTATTTTATAGCTTTTTCACCCCCTTTGGCTTCTCCTAACCACACTGGCGCTGTGGTGTAAATCAGTGGTTCCCAACCCTGTCCTGGAGGACCACCAGGCCAATCAGGTTTTCAGGCTAGCCCTAATGAATATGCATGGAGCAGATTTGCATGCCTCTCACTTCCATTATATGCAAATCTCTCTCATGCATATTCATTAGGGCTAGCCTGAAAACCCGATTGGTCTGGTGGTCCTCCAGGACTAGATTGGGAACCAGTAGTGTAAACAAAATAAAGAAACAAAAAGGACTTTTCCTTTCTCTGTTAAATCTTAGCTCACGTTTGTGGTCTAACACCAGCTCTGGCAGGATACACATTTCGAATCTGATATATTGTAATCACAAAACAGAAAATAACATTATTTTTTCTACCTTTAGTTGTCTGGTCAATATTCAAATCTTGTTGGTCCCAGGCTCTCCTTCTTTCTTGCCAGGGTCTCCTTCTTTCTTCTTTTTCCATGCTAACCATCCATCTGCCATCTCTGTCCTCCCCTTCCATTTCCCTTCCCTCCCCCGGAGGTCTGGCATCTTTCCTTTTTTTGTCTCCCTCCACAGATTAACCTTTTCTCAACTACCCTTTCATCCAGCATCTCTCCCTCCTTCCCCACCACCCCAGGGTCCACCATCTCTCCCTTTCTCTTCCCAACTATCCTCCTATCCAGTATCTCTATCCCCCCTCCACACCATCCCTTGTGTCCAACTTCTCTCCCTTTCTATTCCTTCCCTCCCTAAATCCCATTATCCACCATCTCTCTCCCACTCCTCTGTTTTTAGACCCATTATTTCTTCCCCCCAACATCCGGCATATGAACGTATCTTTGAACCCCCCTTCCCTCCCTCCCTCCATGTCCTTCTACATCAGGAACCCCTCCCCTGAAGGTCTGTCCCCCCTGAACACCTGTCCCATCCCCTGAAGGACTGCACCTCCCCCCGAAGGTCTGTCCCCCCTGAAGTCTTGCACCCGCCCTGAAGGCCTACACCCCACTCCTGAAGGCCTGCACCCCCCTGAAGGCTTACACCCCATCCCTGAAGGCCTGTACCCCCGAAGGACTCCACCTCCCCCTTCCTCCCAACATCTGTACATACACGTGCATACATAAATTAAACATACATGTATACGATATATTTAAAGATGGAGACAGAAAGAACATGAGGAATTGTCTCTGCGCCCTCCCACATTCTCATTAAGTAGAAAGAGCTTTCAAACAGTTATTTCTCCCTATGAAGTAGATGAGAATAAGGAGACCTAATTTGTTCAGATCACTGATTGAATTGTTTAAAACATGTGTTGCCAATACTGTCACTTTAGGTATTAATGTGCTTCACGAGGAAAGTCTGGAATTGATCGTAGTGACTGGTTGCACTGAGCATACACAAGTGGCATTTTTTGCTGTTTACTGAAAAGCAATTGAAGTAATCTTGACAGGGCCACTCTGTCACTGCTCCTACACGGGCTTGTAAAAAGCAATGCGCATCTACTGTACGCTTTTTTTAAGGATTCCGCTCCTCTTTTTTCAACATTTTCTAAACAGTTCTACTAATGTAGGCAAATACTCCCTTTTCCTTCTGGAACATTCTTCGGCTGCTGAATTCAGGGCGACACGAAGGTCTGTGGCCAAGCAGTCAGGGCTGACCTGGGCTGTTCTTCAGACACGATTGCTCTTTCAGCTGTCTATGGTTTGCTGAAAATGACCCCAGTTCGTTTACAGAAATTAGATACCGTATTTGCCGGCGTATAAGACGACTGGGCGTATAAGACGACCCCCCAACTTTTACAGTTAAAATATAGAGTTTGTTATATACTCGCCGTATAAGACTACCCCTTCTTCTGATTCGCGACCCCCCCCCCCCCCCCCAAGCCAGCAAAAACAGCTTTGCACCGCAGGCCCAGCCGCCCAAGACGAGTCGGAGGCCCCTACCCGCCGCATCCTGCACGTGGGCAGACTCAGCACAAACGCTGCTGATGGCCCCAATCGACACGCTGACCTCCCCGCGCACGCTGACCATCTTCTCTCTGCCTGCACTTTCCCCGCGGCCCTCTTCGGCGACTCAGCAGGGGCAGCGATCAAGACAGGCTGCAAACGTCGGGACCTTCCCTCTCTGAGTCCCGCCTATTTTGTTTCAACTTCCTGTTTCCGCATAGGCGAGACTCACAGAGGGAATGACCGCCTGTCTTGATCGCCCGAGGCTGGGAGGAATAGAAGATTTCTGCAAACACCATCGGGGCAGAAAATTTAACGGGTCCATCTCGCCGGTCCTGTGTGGACCGGCAGGAATTTTCTGCGGACCGGCACCGTGGACCGGCGGTTGAAGAACTGTGATGTAAACAGTACCCGGCGTATAAGACGACCCCCAACTTTGGGGAGGATTTTAAGGTACTGAAAAGTCATCTTATACGCCGGCAAATACGGTAGTTCAAAGTCTAACAGATGCTGGCATTGTCATCTTGAAGCTGGAACTTTGGATCATTTACTATGCTATTGTCCCTTGATACTTAAATTTTGGAGATCTATTTGGGATCAAGTGAACAATATTTTAGAAAATCCAGTGGCATTGATGTACGATACCATCATATTTGGTACGTTAATGAGGACTAAAAGCCAAATATCAGCTCGAAATAATAAACTTCTCTTTATAATGACAGGAGTTGCCATACAACTTATTTTGAAGAATTGGAAGAACTGTGATAGATTAAATGACACTTTCTGGTGGGAATCTCTCTGTTATACTTTTAAAATGGAACGTTCAATGGCCGTACAACAGAGACGGTATAAGAAATATATGGATGTTTGGGAACCATTGACTAAGTTCTATAAGGAATGATAACTGATTTTATTTTATCGACCCTTAAGCAAACACATCCAGGGTGGGTGGGAGGGGGGAGGGTTTTGCATTGGAATTTCTTTTGGGGAATATATGGAGGGTTTCCTGTAGGTATGTACTTTTTCTGATTATTTGGTGGGGGGGTGAAAAAGTTGTACATTAATGTCTATAAGTTTAATGTGCATTTCATGTAAACGTATGTAAATTGAAATTGTTTGTTTGCACTATGGGTAGTTTGGAAATTTAATAAAGATTTACAAAAAAAGAAAAAATGAAAATGTCAATCATAGCTGTTCAATCAATTGAAAGTCACTGGAGGTACCGATGCCCTCACAAAAAAAACAAAAAAGCTAATTTACATGTTTAATAATTTCTTTAAAAACTTGGAGGGGGAGGGCTAGAAGAAGGAGGGAGATGAAGTATACCGGTGGAGGGGTAGATAGAAGTCCCATGAAGACAATATTGGAGAGGAGAAGCAAGATGATGCTACAAGAGAGGCAGAGAGGATATTGGTGAAATATAGAGAGGAAAGAGGAAAGGAACTGATGATGCATGCATGCATGGATAAGCAGCATAAAATCTGTTTTACCGCTTGGGATCTAGCTAGCGACTTGGGACCTGGGTTTGACCACTGTTTGAAGCAGGATACTGGTCTTGATGGACCTTCGGTCTGTCCCAGTACAGCAGCTCTTAAGTTCTTAAGTCTAGGCAATCAAGCCATTGTGACATCACTGATGAGTTTGGCTCTTAGGCATTGGAGGAATGAGGCATTATGACATCACAATCTCAGCTCTAGAATGTTGCCACTCTTTGGGTTTCTGTCAGGTACTTGGGACCTGGGTCGGCCACTGTTGGAAACAGGATACTGGGCTTGATGGACCTTCGGTCTGTCCCAGTATGGCAGCTCTTATGTTCTTAAGATAGAGCGCCTTTCCAGCTGACCTAGAGGCCATAAGTGTCACATGGTAGGGCATTCTGCTCCTCTTACCTTACCACCACTGAAATGCATTAAACACTTTCCAAAAGAAGACGATGACATTGTGGTGAAAGAGTGACAGACGACAACAACAAGCTCTGTGTCAAGCAGTTCACATTCGTGTATTTCATTCCTTGCTCCATAAGGTCGGTGCAGAGAACGGCCACCCGGATGGTCTCGGGACTCAAGGATCTCCCGTACGAAGAACGGCTAGATAAATTACAGCTATACTCGCTCGAGGAGCGCAGAGAGAGGGGGGACATGATCGAGACGTTCAAGTATCTCACGGGCTGCATCGAGGCGGAGGAAGATATCTTCTTTTTCAAGGGTCCCACGACAACAAGAGGGCATCCGTTGAAAATCAGGGGCGGGAAACTACGAGGTGACACCAGGAAATTCTTTTTCACTGAAAGAGTGGTTGATCGCTGGAATAGTCTTCCACTACAGGTGATTGAGGCCAGCAGCGTGCCTGATTTTAAGGCCAAATGGGATCGGCACATGGGATCTATTCCCAGGGCAAAGGTAGGGGAGGGACATTAAGGTAGGCAGACTAGATGGGCCGTGGGCCCTTATCTGCCGTCTATTTCTATGTTTCTATGACCATTGGTCTGACCCAATAGAGCTATTCTTATGTTCTTATGTGAGCCAAATACAGTATAAGACAATTAAGCTATTGTACAAGTAACACCACTGATGAGGTTGGCTCTGAGGCACTGTGAAATGAGGCATTATGACATCATGATCTCAGCTCTGGAATGTTGCTCTCAGTGGGGTTCCGGAATCTTGCTATTCTTTGAGATGCTGGAATGTTGCTACTTCTTGGGGTTTGGCCAGGTACTAGGGACCTGGATTGGCCACCATGAGAATGGGCAACTGGGCTTGATGGTGACACCAGGAAATTCTTTTTCACTGAAAGGGTGGTAGATCGCTGGAATAGTCTTCCACTGCAGGTGATTGAGGCCAGCAGCGTGCCTGATTTTAAGGCCAAATGGGATCGGCACATGGGATCTATTCACAGGGCAAAGGTAGGGGAGGGACATTAGGGTGGGCAGACTAGATGGGCCTTGGCCCTTATCTGCCGTCTATTTCTATGTTTCTATGTTTCTAAGGTGAAGTGCAAGAGAAAAGTTCTGACAAAAGTAAAACATCAACCGAAAATCCGCAATAGCATGCAACATCAAATAACAGCAATATTTATTTATTTCGATTTCTGTCCCGTCCTCCCCTGAGCTCAGAACGGGTCATAAAAGAACATTCCCAGTAGATTACAGTAGATACATTTAGGGCTTCTTTTACTAAGGGGCGCTAGCATTTTTAGCGCACGCAGGAAATTACTACGCGCTACACTTCTAGAACTAATGCCAGCTCAATGCTGGCATTAAAGTCTAGCACGCAAGGCAATGTAGCACGAGCTATTCTGTGCGTTTAACCCTGTTCTTGTCACCTTTGTACTCAGAATGATCCATAAATCATCTTCAAACAGTTTTTAGGATAAGACCATAATAGCCTTACTGGGTCAGGCCAATGGTCCATATAGACCAGTATCCCATCTTTGTGGAGGCCGATCCAAGTCACAAGTACCTGGCAAAAAAACCCAAATAGTAGCAGCATTCCATGCCACCGACCTATGTCTGTTTCAATAGCAGACTATAGACTTTTCCTCCAGGAACTTGTCCAAACCTTTCTGAAAACCAGCTACGCTATCCGCTTTTACCACAACCTCTGGCAATGCATTCCAGAGCTTAACTATTTTCCGAGTGGAAAAAAAATTCCTTCTATTGGTTTTAAAAGTATTTCCCTGTAACTTCGAGTGTCCCCTAGTCTTTGTAATTTTTGATGGAGTGAAAAATCAATCCACTTGTACCCGTTCTACTCCACTCAGGATTTTGTAGACTTCAATCCTATCTCCCCTCAGCCTTCTCTTTTCCAAGCTGAAGAGCCCTAACCCTTTTAGTCTTTCTTCATACGAGAGGAGTTTCATCCCCTTTACCATCTTGGTCGCTGTTCTTTGAACCTTTTCTAGTGCCGCTATATCTTTCTTGAGATATATACAGACCGTGCAAGTCTGCCCAGTACTAAGGCCAGTACTGGGCAGACTTGCACAGTCTGTATCTGTATATGGCCATTTGGGGGAGGATGGGCTGGAGTAGGTTTTGACAGAGATTTCGGCAGTTGGAACCCAAGCACAGTACCAGGTAGAGCTTTGGATTCTTGCCCAGACATAGCTACGAAGAAAAAATTAAAAAAAATTTAAATTAAATCAGGTTGAGCAGACTGGATGGACCATTCGGGTCTTTATCTGCCGTCATCTACTATGTTACTATGTTGATAAGGAGACCAGAACTGAAGGCAATACTCCAGGTGAGGTCGCACCATTAAGCAATACAGAGGCATGATAATAGTTTTAATCTTGCTAATCATTAGAATTAATTCCTGGTATGTTTAGACTCATTCCAGCCAGGAACTTCTTGGTCTTTTAAACCAGTTCTTATGCTGGGGGGTAATAATTTTGTTAAAATATCTTTCATAAGGATATTTTGTAACGTATAGTGGGAATTGATTACAGTACCTTTTGGTGATCCATTAGTGAAAGACTTATCGATTGTGATTAGTTAAAGCCTATGAATATCCTTAACCAGCTGCCGCCAACCCTCTGCTTCCTCTTTGGTTCTCCAAATATGGTGGGCGAATATTTATTGATGATGTCTCCTTTAATATATTGATAGTCCCCGAAAGTTTCATCTTATTTCTGTTTGATTCAAAATTGTTTCTTTGGATGTTAATTTAAAATTGTTATATACTGAATAAAAAAAGAAAAGAAGATTGATTATTATTACACCAGGCCCCATATAGCTCACGATATTCAGTCTGAAAAAATTTGACCATGTGACACAATATTACCAAAAATTGCACTGTTTGGAAAAAGTCAATTTGACCATGTGACCCCTTTGCTCCCGAGTCTTCATTGGCTCCCGGTTTATCTTAGAATTCAATTCAAATGTGCTTGCATCTCTTTCAAAATTTTATATGGCATTTTTATTCCCCTCGTTCCCTTATTATGGAATGCTTACAGATTTTCCTTTGCAAGAGGCAACCCACAATTCAAACTCTCCCTTCCTTCCAGAAAAGGAATTAAGATCTTCAGTCAATCTTTGCCTTTCAAATCTCAACTTTAGAATGAACTCCTCTTAATTCTAACGAGCCTCAGTTCGTTTCAATCCTTCCGTAAATCTCTAAAAACTTTTCTTTTTGCCAAACATTTTGAAAACTAATCTCTTTGAAACTTTTGCTATTGCTTTCTTTAGTTTTATTTAATCATTGTAAACTTTCTTTAGTTTATATCTAATTGTTGTAAATCGAGTCAAGCTTCCTTAGGTTGACGACCCAGTATATAAAGTTAAGCTTTAGTTTAGTTTTACCTAGTTATTTTCTTGACCACTTTGAATTTATTAGTAGAAAGCGCCTGTCCCGGGCGTCCTATACAGAATCGGGCCTACGCCCACCCACAATAAACCGACGTCAATGTTACAGACACCAGTTACAGAACCGGGTTACTGTAGAGACGGCCGCTATACTTATCGCGGCAAGGGATCTCCCTGCCGTGATTAGTATAGTAGCCGCAACTGCGGCTGCCAAACCCCCCCCCCCCTTCGATGAAGATCATGACAGGAGGGAGCCCAACCCCTCCTGCCCGAAGACCCCTCCAATGAAGATCGCGGCAGGAGAGAGCCCAACTCCTCCTACCTAAAGACCCAAGACACCCCCTCCCGACAAAGATCGAGGCAGGAGGGAGCCCAACCCCTACTGCCCAAAGACCCAAGACTCCCCTGACAAAGATTGAGGCAGGAGGCCCATGTGCCTAAGGCCCCACCCATAGGAGAGGCCTTAGGCGCCTGGGCCAATCAGGCCTTAGCCTCCTGTGGGATGGGCTGGAAAGGGGCGGGCCTGCCTCATTTCGACATAGGCAGGCCGGATGGACGGACGATAGGAAGACCTGGCCAGCCAGCCAACTTTTCAAGGTTAGTGGAGGGAGGGAGGGGTAGCCTGCCGCACGGGTGGGGGGGGGGGGATCTTCGTGCAGGAAGGGTTGGTCTCCCTCCTGCCTCAATCTTCGTCGGGAGGGTCTTGGGTCTTCGGGTAGGAGGGGTTGAGTTTCCTCCTGCCTCGATCGTTTCAGGGGGTCTGGCTGCTGCAGTCGCAGCCACTATACTTATCGCAGCAAGGAGATCCCTTGCCAAGATATGTATAGCGGCCGAGTCTACTTCAATGTAGGCCAGCATTCTGCTGGCCTATATTGTACGCGTCTCCTGCTGGCCTAGGGAGATGCGTAGGGCCGCCTAGGTTTGCCTAAGGTTACTGCCTAACTTTTGGCAAGCTTAGGCGGGCTTGCGGGTCTCCCTAGGCTCCCGGAGGCACCTTCAATATAGGCAGCCTGCCTGGGGAGCATTTAAAAAAAAAAAAAAAAACACGTGCGTCCCGATTGGCTGATTAGACAGTTGTAGGACGCCTACAACTGCCTACAATCGGGACACACTTTGCAGAATCTGGGCCACAGAGCATAGATGCAGAGTACATTTTCCAAAAAAAAAACCCAAGATAGACTTTTTGCAGTTTGGGAAAATGGTCATATTCGCTGCTGGATTTTTGTGTACTGGATTTAAGCATCTTATCGAAAATGCCCCTCCACATCTTTGTTGAGATACAGCGGCCAGAACTGTGCACAATACTCAAGGTGAGACTGCACCATGGGGCAACGTAGAGGCAACATCATTTTCGCAGTCTTCCCTTTCCTAATACTACTATAAATTATTTCTATAGCGCTACCAGACACACGCAGAGCTGTACAGAGTCACAAAGAAGACAGTCCCTGTTCCAAAGAGCTTACAATCTAAACAGACAAGACAGACAGGATGCCATGGATACAGTTAAGGGGAACGGTTAATCTCCTAGCTAGGTTGGAGAGCAGAGGGGAGTACAGGACAATCAAGCCATTATGACATCACTGAGGAGGTTGGCTCTTATTGGTGGAATGAGGCATTATGACATCACAAGCTCAGCTCTGCTTCTCAAATAATTCCTAGCATCCTTTTTGCTGCAGCCGCACATGGTCAGAAGATTTCAGCGTCATGTCTACAATGAGACCCAGATCTTTTCCTTGGATGCTGACTCCTAAGATTGATCATTTCTAGTGTTTTTCACTTTTTACTTGGTAATTGTCTATTTTTTTTATACACATAAGCGAGGTGAGGGATTCAGTTCACATATAGGAATCTGAAATAGCCCAGTTTGTTTTCTATTCCCATCTGAGGTGTGCTGGTGTTCTAGAATATTTGCTGTGCTGAGTTTTGGGATAAGAATTTTGGTAAACTATTACAGTATTCCCCCAGTAGTCATGGGGGTTCTGTTCCAGGAACCCCTGTGAATGTTGAAAAACCACGAATACGGTTTTTAGCGGGGGAGACAGGAGAGAGCAGCCGGAGCGCCAGCGAGTGAAGGAAATCACTCCCGGCATGCTCCGACCGCCTCTTCCTGCACTAAATTTGG
The DNA here is from genome assembly GCF_902459505.1 of Geotrypetes seraphini. Classification (NCBI taxonomy): domain Eukaryota; kingdom Metazoa; phylum Chordata; class Amphibia; order Gymnophiona; family Dermophiidae; genus Geotrypetes; species Geotrypetes seraphini. The sequence goes on along the minus strand of NC_047086.1, from coordinate 15,456,552 downwards.
GCCTCACCAATCAGGTGCGTGTCAAAGCAGCTCCTGATTGGTGAGGCCCAACTTTAGTGCAGGAAGAGGCGGTCAGAAAATAACGGGAGTGATTTCCTTCACTCGCTGGCGCTCCGGCTGCTCTCTCCTGTCTTCTGACCATGTGCAGCTTCACTCGCCAGTGCTCTGGCTGCCCTCTCCTGCCTTTCCGGCTGCCCTCTCCTGCCCAGTTGGAAAATACCGTGAATGACTGGGACCGCGAATCACCGACTGCGAATGACCGGGGGAGCACTGTATAGGATTTTGACTCTTATCAGGTTTTCAGAAAGCTACTGAAGACCCACTTGTATGATAAATTTCATAAATGAGTTTATAATCTGTTATGCTTGTATAACTTTCTTAAAGCGCTTTGAACTGAAAGGTATAGCGGTATACAAGGGGGATTTTATGCTATGTTTTCATAGGTAGGGTCAGTGCAGTTGGAGCTCTTGGACTTTGAGCTGGTATAGGATGGTCTTCTTTTCAGTGTCCATTTGCAGGGTTTTGTGTTACTTCACAGTGGAGGCGGCTTATGTTGCTGTCACCAATGTGAAACCAGAAATGGAATCTTTTATGTATATTGAATTCTGAAGTGGAACTTCCTGCTTCTGCTCCGTACGTACTGTTGGAAGAATTTTATTGGTTTGTCTGGGACCATTCCATATGAATGAATTAATGGACCATTATTGAAAGGCAAAATATGTTGCCAGTGAAATGCATAATTAGCCAATTTTTTTTTTTTAAACACAATTAATATCAGGTCATTGAACTCGCTAAACAGCGAGATATTATGCATATATTTATGAGACGCATTAGGGGAGGAACGAGAACTGGCCAGAAAATGATTCAAATAGTATTGATATTCAGTCACCAGCTGGATAAGTTATACATTTTAATTTAGGCTCTGCAGTATTTGTAGCCTAACGGGTAGTACAGCCGCCGGAGATCTGGGTTCGATTCCCGCGCCAGCTCCCTGTGACTCTGAGCAAGTCACTTCTATTCGAATCGAATCTTTAGTCTTATATACTGAGTCATTCCCAAAGGGACTTGAACCGGTTAGCAAAACGTCATCATAACAACATTGATAAGCAGTAACAGAAGATGGAGAGTCAGTGAATGGCAACATACAGTCGTCAGCTAGGGAGTTCTATCGGTTATCAGTGAAATATTTTGTGAACAGATACCTTTTCAAGGTTTTTCTAAAACAAGTCAGCAAAGAGAGAGTTCTAATAACTGAAGGAAGATCATTCCAAATTTTCACCATAGTAAACGCCAGCCCTGCAATGCCCTAAGTACAAAATAAACTGCTTTGATTGTAATCGCAGAAAGGCAGACTATCAAGTCCCATCCCCTTTCCCTTGTCTGTATTTTCAGCACTGCCATTTAGGGGTCTTTCTATTAAGGCACTCTAACTGCTAAGGCGCCCATAGAATAGCGTGCCTTAATGAAAGGACCCCTTAACTTTGTACAGGTGCCTGGACTGAATATGTAGGTTAATATTTATTTAAATTTTTAGATCATAAATATAAGAATCTTCTGGTTCAGAAAAATGGAACAATCACTGAAATCGGAAAGAGAAAACTAAAAGAAGAAATTATGCCCCTCCCTCTTTTATCAAGCCACATTAGAGTTTTTTTTATTGCCAGTCGCTGTGGTGAAAGCTATGACGCTCATAGAATTGCATTTGGAACCTAGGACAATACCAGGTGGACTTTGCAGTCTACGACCCTGAAATATAAAAGAACAAGAGGACACTCGGAAAAGTTGAAAGGGGACAGATTCAAAACGAATGATAGGAAGTTCTTCTTTACCCAACGAGTGGTGGACACCTGGAATGCGCTTCCAGAGGGCGTAATAGGGCAGAGTACGGTACTGGGGTTCAAGAAAGCATTGATCAGTTTCCTTCTGGATAAGGGGATAGAAGGGTATAGATAGAGGATTACTGCACAGGTCCTGGACCTGTTGGGCCGCTGCGTGAGTGGACTGCTGGGCACGATGGTCCTCAGGTCTGACCCAGCGGAGGCATTGCTTATGTTCTCATGTTCTTATGAGACAAGTTAATTTAATCATGTATTTTTAATGGGTATAACGAACGGGCAGACTGGATGGACCGTTCAGGTCTTTATCTGCCGTCATTTACTATGTTACTATGTTACCTGGCAAATACCCAAAGAGTAGCAACATTCCAGAGCTGGGACTGTGATGTCATAATGCCTCATTCCGTCAATGCCTAAGAGCCAACTCATCAGTGATGTCACAATGGCTTGATTAATGGCAACTTCAACAGTTGGAACCTAGGACAATCCCAGGTGGACTTTACAGTCTATGACCCAGAAATATCAAAGAAGAGACAAGTTAATTTAATCATGTATTTGTAATGGGTGTAACTAATGGGCAGACTGGATGGACCGTTCAGGTCTTTATCTGCCGTCATTTACTTTGTTACCTGGCAGAAATCCAAAGAGTAGCACCATTCCAGAGCTGGGACTATGATGTCATAATGCCTCATTCCACCAATGCCTAAGAGCCAACCTCATCAGTGATGTCACAATGGCTTGATTAATGGCAACTTCAACAGTTGGAACCTAGGATGGACTTTACAGTCTATGACCCAGAAATATCAAAGAAGAGACAAGTTAATCTAATCATGTTTTTTAATAGATGTAACTAATGGTCAGACTGGATGGACCATTCAGGTCTTTATCTGCCATCATTTACTATGTTAGGGTGTAGCAAATCCCGAGGAATCCTTGACCATTAATCAGATTGCTTACCTGGCTTTGTCATTTGGACTAAGCCCTGTTGATAAATAATTCCATGCAGGTCCTCAATCAGCATTCTGGAAAGAGAGTATATACCGGTGAAGTGAAGCTTCAGTTCTGCTAGAAGTTATTAAATCATTCTCCCGGAACCATACAAACAAAATCACTGAAGAACAGAAGGATGTTCTTGCATCCTGCACTTCTCACCCGCATTAATAAGCAGCTGAAGGGTTGTCAGGTCAGATTTGCCCCTTTGCGGTTGATACCAAAATCTGCAATAGAGTAGACACCCAGGATGGTGTGAATAACATGATGAAGGACATAGCGAAGCTTGAAGAATGACCTGAAATTTGGCAGATAAGATGTAATGCCAAGAAATGCAAGGTCAGGCATTTGGGCTGCAGAAACCCAAGGAAATGGTACAGTTTAGGGGGTGAAGAACTTATGTGCACGATGGAAGAGCGGGACTTGGGTGGGATTGTATGTGATGATCTTAAGGTGGCCAAACAGGTTGAAAAGGTGACGGTGAAAGCTAGAAGGATGCTAGGTTGCATAGGGAGAGGTATTGATGCCCCTGTATAAGACTCTGGTGAGACCTCATTTAGAATATTGTGTAGAATTTTGGAAGCTGCACCTTCAAAAAGATATAAAAAGGATGGACTCAGTCCAGAGGAAGGCTACTAAAATGCTCTGTTCAATTTCCCTTCTGTAAAAGGTTGTAAAAGCAAGAAATTCCTAAATCACTCTTTAGCATCTTAGGCAGCTTCTCATGAAAAAGAATTTTGATCATTGGTGCTCACAGCTGTTTCTTACAGACATTTTAGAAAACAGCTAAAAACCTATTTTTTTCTCCAAATACCTGACTAGTTGACTCATTCAAATATACGATTATGTTTAATGTTTATAATCTTTTGTAAACCACGTAGAACTTTTTGGTAATGCGGTCTATAAGTATAATGTTATGTTATATTATGTTATATCATAAGGCATATGGCGACAGACTGAAAGATCTCAAGACGTATATTGTGGAGGAAAGGCAGGAGAGGTTATCCTTCTGATGTCACTTTCTAGGCGCAGAGCCTGGAAGTAATGTCAGAGAGAGGTGACCCTGACGCGGATAGCAAGTTCATAACGCTGCTCGCACAGGGAAAATTAAAGAGGTACGAGGGAAGGGGTGCCCGTGCGCGGCACAGAGGGGGGTCGAGATAGGGAGGAGGACAGGTGCTTGCGCCCTTTACAAAGATCATGCCTGGGGCGGACTGCACAACCTCCTTTACTACGCCAGTGTACTCAAGTGCTTTTACAGCAGGGATGTCAAAGTCCTTCCTTGAGGGCCGCAATCCAGTCGGGTTTTCAGGATTGCCCCAATGAATATGCATGAGATTTATCACCATACAATGAAAGCAGTGCATGCAAATGTATCTCATGCATATTCATTGGGGAAATCCTGAAAATCCAACTGGATTGCGGCCCTCGAGGAGGGACTTTGACACCCCTGTTTTACAGCGTCAAACTTAACTATGGCATCAGCAAGACAGTTGCAGGCAATAGGCCAAGACTTGACTTCCCTCTGAAAACCAAGTCCAGTGCCCCCCGGGAGTTGCAGCCCTGAAAAGAGCCGAATCGTCAAACTGTTGTCTGCTGGGATTCTGCCATTTCTCCTTAGCCACCAGATTCAAGAGAGCGATAGGACAGTGCCTTCCTATGAATTTCATTGTCATTTCATTTGATTAAATTCAGGTCCCGCTTATCAAAGTCCTTCTAAGTGAAGGACATAAGTGTAAGCGTAACATGCATAAAACATTTAAAATACATCAGGCACCTATACATTTAGATTAAAAGGCAGGAAAAATCCAATTACATTGACAATCCAACTCGGCTCTAGCCACGTTGACATTCGTTTCATTCAATTTACGAGGCTGCGTTTGTAACACAAACAAGGAGGGTTGAGAAGACGTAGCAGAGAGTAAATGTGTTGGGGGGCGCTCTCAGCTTATGTTTGCACGCTGTGCTAAATCAGTCTTGTAGCGACGCCTACTTCGGGACGCGTCTCACCCTGGCTCTCAATCCGCCGCACGAACCCATCGCACGAAAATATCACTGACTTCCAGAACTTTCATGTACAACAACAGCCCGACCTAGAAAAAGGTTGCCCTGAAAATATCACACAAGGCGGTAGACCAGGGGTGCCCACACTTTTTGGGTCTTGCGAACTACTTTTAAAATGACCAAGTCAAAATGATCTACCAACAATAAAATTTAAAAAACACACAAAGCACACTGTATGCAGAGAAAATGTTCATTATCATTTATATTCCGAGGTTTATTCAAAGAGGTCAAGGCAGATGACTCTATGCATTGTCACCTCAGGAACAACTATACAAAAATAGACAAATATACCCACTCCCTTTTTACTAAACCGCGATAGTCGCACTGCTCTCGATGCTCAAAGGCTCCCTGCGCTAAAAACCACTATTGTGGTTTAGTAAAAGGGGACCATAGTGCAAAATATAAACAGCAGATATAAATTCTCAAAATGGACACATTTTGATCACTAAATTGAAAATAAAATCATTTCTCCTACCTTTTTGTCTGGTGATTTCATGAATCTCTAGTTGCACTTCCTTCTTCTGTAAATCTAATATTTCTTTCTTTCTGCATTTCTTTCTTTCTGCCCCCTCCCCTTTTCTTTCTGTCTCTCTTTCTTTCTCTCTCCCCCTGCCCCCTCTTTATGCCTGTCTTTCTCTCTCCCCTTGCCTGTCTTTCTTTCTCTCTCCCCCTGCCCCCCCAAGCCATCACGCCGATTTCTCCCTGCTTCCCCCAGCCACGCCTGGCGTGTTCAAGCGCCGGGCCCACAAGCCTTCACCCCCTCCCTGACATCAATTCTGATGTTGGAGAGGAAGTTCCAGGCCAGCCAGGCAGCGATTGGCTGACCCAGAACTTCCTCTCCAACGTCAGAATTGACGTCGGAAGTGAAGGCTTGTGGATCTGGCGCTTGTACGCACCTGGCCTGGCTCGGGGAGGCAGGAAGAGCAAGATCACAAAGGCAACGTGATTGACTCGCGTTGCCTTTGCGATCTACCGGTCGATCGCGATCGACCATTTGGGCACCCCTGCTGTAGATCAACAATATGCCTTCTCGTTCCGCAAAGAGAATATAAGCCAAAGAGTGCCTGATCCCTACAGAGAAACTATAAGGCCCATTTTACACCCCCTCCCCTTTTTTTATCAAGCCGCATTAGGGATTTTTTTATCGCCAGCCATGGCAGTAAAAGCTCCGACGCTTATAGAATTCCTATCAGCATCAGACCTTTTACTGCCACGGCCTGCGATATAAACCCCTAACACAGCCTGATAAAAGGGGGGGTAGCATTACCAGATTCCGACACAGCCGCAGATCGCGTAAGGTGTAGACGCCTGCAGCTTTGAGCAGGGGAACCGGCCAGAAATGCTGGGCAGAGAAGAGAAATGTTGCTGCTGCACAGGGACGGGGTTTTTTTTGTTTTTTGTTTTTTTTTAGAAATGCACAGGCAAGGGGGGGAGAGAAATTCTGCACAGGCAAGGGTGGGTTAGAAATGCTGCACAGGCAAGGGGGAGAGAAATGTTGCACAGGCAAGGGGGAGAGAAATGCTGCACAGGCAAGGGGGGAGAGAAATGCTGCACAGGCAAGGGGGGAGAGAAATGCTGCACAGGCAAGGGGGAGAGAAATGCTGCTGCTGCTGCACAGACAAGGGGGGAAGAAATGCTGCATAGGCAAGGGGAGGGAGAAATGCTGCTGCAGCACAGGGACGGGGGATTTAGAAATGCTGCACAGGCAAGGGGTTTTAGAAATGCTGCATAGGCAAAGGGGAAGAGAAATGCTGCACAGGCAAGGGGGGAGAGAAATGCTGCTGCTGCACAGGCAAGGGGGGAGAAATGCTGCACAGGCAAGGGGAGGGAGAAATGCTGCTGCAGCACAGGGAAGGGGGATTTAGAAATGCTGCACAGGCAAGGGGGTTTAGAAATGCTGCATAGGTAAGGGGGGAGAGAAATGCTGCACAGGCAAGGGGGCATTAGAAATGCTGCACAGGCAAGGGGGAGAGAAATGTTGCACAGGCAAGGGGGGTTAGAAATGCTGCACAGGCAAGGGGGAGAGAAATGCTGCTGCTGCTGCTGCTGCACAGGCAAGGGGGGAAGAAATGCTGCTGCAGCACAGGGACGGGGGGTTTAGAAATGCTGCACAGGCAAAGGGGAAGAGAAATGCTGCACAGGCAAGGGGGGAGAGAAATGCTGCTGCTGCACAGGCAAGGGGGGAGAAATGCTGCACAGGCAAGGGGAGGGAGAAATGCTGCTGCAGCACAGGGACAGGGGGTTTAGAAATGCTGCACAGGCAAGGGGGGAGAGAAATGCTGCACAGGCAAGGGGGAGAAATGCTGCACAGGCAAGGGGAGGGAGAAATGCTGCAGCAGCACAGGGACGGGGGTTTAGAAATACTGCACATGCACAGGTAAAGGGGGAGAGAAATGCTGCACAGGTAAGGGGGAGAGAAATACTGCTGCTGCTTCTGCACAGAGAAGGGGGGGAGAAATGCTGCTGCTGCTGCTGCAGCACCCAATTGGGGAGAGAGAGGGAAGGAGGAAGAAGGAAGACAAGGGAGAGGAACCAGAGATGCCAAGTCCATGGGATGGAGGGAAAGGAAAAAAGGAAAGGAGATACCAGACCATGGAGGGGGAAGAAGAGATGCCATGGCATGGGGGAGGGAAGGGAAGGAGATAGAGATACCAGACCATGGTGTGAAGTGGAGTGGGAAGGAAGGAAGGAAAGGAAAAGAGAAAAAGAGAGATGCCAAAGCATAGGGGAGGGGTGGAGACAGAAAAAAATGGAGAGGGGGTGAAGCTGAAATTAATCAAGTGCAAAGGAGAGAAGGGACACAGGATATACAGTTTAATGAAGGGACATAGAAAGAGGGAAGATGCCATATGGAAGAGAGAGAGGGTGGACAGTAGATGGAAGGGGCAGAGAGAGTGTGGGCAGTAGATGGAAGGGGTAGATAGAGAGAGGGCAGAAGCTGGGTGGAAGGGGTAAAGAGAGGGCAGATGTTGCATGGAAGGAAGAGAGGACAAACACTGTATAGAAAGAAGAGAGCAAAGAGAAGATGATTAAAGCAGAAACGACAAAAGGTAGAAATATTTTTTTTTGTTACATTACTTAGAATCATGTAGTATTGTAACTGTATTGATAAAAGTTTATAAATAGGAAATGGAAATAAGGCAATTTTTTGGACTAAACCCCTTTCCTCAGGTCAGGACAGGATACCATAACAGCCGTATACTGTACTGTTCTGAAGAAAGATTTGGCCTCTGAAAGCTAATGGATTAGTCCAATAAAATGGTATTTTCTTATTTCTCATTATTTGTTTTATTTTTATTTGTTAATTTTTAAAGTGGTGATTGTTATGTATCCGTTTTTTTCAAATTTACATCTACTGTCTTTATATTTTGAACAGTAATAGGGGGCATGTGTCACTGTTTTTGTGGTATTGTGGTGTTGCATTGTATGCAGAGTCTAGTTTCTTGGCGGTTCAGTTTAACTTTTGTCTACATATTTCTATTTTTAGTTTGTGATTATTCCATATTGAGCGAGGATGTATCTCTGTTCTGTATGTATGAAAAGAACATAGTTTTCAGTTGGTATTGACTGCAGGATCAATTGAGTGTGCGGGATCTGGCTTGTTTAGTTTTACAATGTATGTGTTGGTGTTCTAGTGCTCACTGCAGTGTTTAAGATGCTGCCTTTTCCTAGGTACACTCTTGTTGTGCGATATGTGGATTGTTACTTAAAATCATATTTTTCATATAGATGAGGGGGGTGTCAAAAAATGATGGGCCCTGGGTGTCACATATGCTAGGCACGCCACTGACCTCAGGTACTTGCTTGAATAGTAAGCTCTTTTGAGAAGCGACTTATCAGCACAGCACATCATACAGCTAATAGAAGTCCAAGAAACATTCTCCTCAATATTCGCCCAATATTTCGCTAAAATGTGTTATGGAATGTATTACCATGGACTTCGTTCCTTTCATCTAGCTGCCCCCTATGCCTGGAATAAATTACCCGAGTTTGTCCGTCAAGCCCCTTCCCTTCCCTTGTTTAAAAGCAGAATGGAAACCCACCTTTCTCATATAGCTTTCAATCCTTAACCCTACTCCTCTGCCCTCCAATCCAGCCCGCTGATTAACTGTTTCCCTTAACTGTATCCATGGCATCCTGTTTGTCTGTCTTGCCTGTTTAGATTGTAAGCTCTTTCAAGCAGGGACTGTTTTCTTACTCTTTGTGACTCTGTACAGCGCTGCGTGCATCTGGTATCGCTACAGAAATAATTCACAGTAGTAGTGGTAGTAGTGTGAAGAGTTTCAGTCTTTGGGAAGCAGAGCTGAGATTGTGATGTCATAATGCCTCATTCCACCAATAAGAGCCAACCTCATCCGTGATGTCACAATGGCTTCACTGTCCTGTACTCCCCTCTGCCCTCCAACCCAGTCAGCAGATTAACCCTTCCCCTTAACTGTATCCATGACATCCTGTTTGTTTGTCTTGTCTATTTAGATTGTAAGCTCTATCGAGCAGGGAGTTTCTTCTTCTTTGTGACTCTGTACAGGGCTGCGTGCGTCTGGTAGCACTATAGAAATAATTAATAGTAGTATGCAGAAATGCTGTACATTTTAGGATATTACTTAAAACCCACTTGTTTGTGGCAGAGTGCCATGGTTGAATATTGATATTAGGAAACAGGGATGAAATGTGGAGTTAAATATGAAACTGTTTTTATTTTTATATGTTTGTGAGTTGTTTTGTTCAGAATTAATTATGTACGTGTTAGGTAGGCAAGAATATTTTTTTAACAAATTAAATGCTTGTTGAAGTTGTTTGGGTCTCGCCACATCTGGGTAGGTAGAACTGATGTTTCAGCCATCATGCTGTGAATACAAACTAGGACATTCCACTAATTGTCTATCTCAGTGGGTGGTACACGTGGTAATCTACCCCTGCAGCTTATTGTATGTAGGATGCACTAGTAGAAAATTAAAAACAAGACTATCGTAGCACAAAAGTAGACTCAACACCACTAACCTTTCTGCTCCGATGGTCCCCCACTGCTTGGAGAAGCACCATGAGCTTTTACGATCTATCGTGGTTTATTATCGAACAGATTCCTTGGGACTTCAGAGGCGACACGGCAGCACACATTCAGTTGCGTGAACCATTTTGGATATTCCATCTGAGTACAGCGCGGCCACGCATAATCTAACAGCTGTTTTGGTATTTTCCGCCCTTTGTTTGGTGCTACGTTTTCATTGGCTCCTCTGCTTCCCGCCTCATGGCTTTGAACGGGCTCCAGCCCGTTTGACAATTTTGCCTGTCATCTTTTGCTATAAAGCACTTCCTGTGTTCCTTTTGGGTAGCTCCGCCTCCCTCCAGTCTCCTCCATTGTGCTAACAGCCTGCTTTTACGGTGGCGTTATTGATTTTTATTTTATTTTTTTGCCCTCTGGCTGGCAACAGGTGTCTGAGCAAGCGACGCTTCGAGTCCCACGAATCGAGCTTGGTTGGACCTGATTATGAGATTACTTTGGAAGAAATATCACCTCGCTTGATTGAAAAGCTACCGGATGAAGACTCAAGCTAAGTACTGCAGCGGGGCCCTCTGCTACATTTCTACGCACATGAGTGACTTATAAATTATTATCACCGTTTATTTGATTATCACTATTTTGGTTGGGCGCCCGCCACGTATCCAGTGATGGCGTGCAGGTGAAGTGGGTGTTTACTCACGTCCCGGTTGCGTCAAGCGCTGGAGAAATTTCTCCTTTCACCGACTCCTCACATGGAGGATGGTGGTGGGTGGTGCAGTGGTTAGTGCTACAGCCCCGGCACCCTGGGGTTGTGGGTTCAAATCCTGCACTGCTCCTTGTGACCCTGGGCAAGTCACTTAATCCCCTATTGCCCCAGGTACATTAGATAGAGTGGGAGCCTGTCGGGACAGATAGAGAAAAATGCTGGAGTACCTGAATAATTTGTAATCCACATAGAATTGTAGGATAAGCAGAATATAAATAACAAAATGTCTTCACAAATAATTAATTAGTTATATCTGTTTATGTGTACAGGTGAGTCTCTACTGCAAGAACCCATTGACGTGTGATGCTTTATTCTTGAATCTTTTGAAGCACCTATGGCAGGTTTTTGGGGAGATCTTTTTGACTAATAACATAAGAATTGCCGCTACTGGGTCAGACCAGTTGTCCAACCTGCCCAGCAGTCCGTTCACGCAGCGGCCCCCAGGTCAAAGACCAGTGCCCTGAGTCTAGCCCTACCTGCGTACATTCCGGTTCAGCAGGAACTTGTCTAACTTTGTCTTGAGTCCCTGGAGGGTGTTTTCCCCTATAACAGACTCCGGAAGAGCGTTCCAGTTTTCTACCACTCTCTGGGTGAAGAATTTCCTTACGTCTGTACAGAATCTGTCCCCTTTCAACTTTAGAGAGTTCCCTCTCATTCTCTCTACCTTGGAGAGGGTGAACAACCTGTCTTTATCTACTAAGTCTATTCCCTTCATTATCTTGAACATTTCGATCATGTCCCCTCTCAGTCTCCTCTGTTCAAGGGAAAAGAGGCCCAGTTTCTCTAATCTCTCACTGTACGGCAACTTCTCCAGCTCTTTAACCATTGTAGTCGCTCTTCTCTGGACCCTTTCGACTGTGGCTTTCTTCAGGGCATGCTGATGGCTAAAACGGCGGTTCTACCTACTCGGACGCGGCGAGACCCGGACAACTGCAACAATCATGACCCCAGCCGCGGAAGCCTAAGAGAACAAATACAAAGCTGGCCGCCACCAGTGGGATTCTACCTGAACCTTCAGGCCCAGATTCTATAAAAGATGCCAACGGTTCCCTTCCCTGTCCCCTTTCCTTTTTCACTTTTCTGGCGTAAGCAGCGTGCCCATGTCAGCGTCGGTTCGCCCTGTTATGTCACTTCCTAGGGACGGGTCCTGGAAGTGATATCAGAGAGAGCGCCGATGCCGACGAGGGAAGAAACAAAAGGTGCGGGGGGATGCCAGGGGCAAATGCACGTGGCAAGGAGAGGAGTGGGGAGGGAGGGCCGAGAGGAGGGGGGGTGCCGTGCCCTTAGCAAGATGTCCCCCCCAACTCCCCCTTTACTATGCTACTGCCTAGATCGGTGCACTTTACCGATTTTGGTGTCTAACTAACCCCCCCCCCCTCTTTTTATGAAGCCGCGTTCAGGGTAAAATTAACCAATAGGCCAAGTAGGCACGTGCCTAGGGCCCAAAATGATAAGGGGGGCCCGATGAAGGAGGGCATCAACATTGTTTTTACCAAACAGCGATGGGCCCTTCCAGCATCAATTGGCAATGTGGGCCTCCCCCCAATCAGCAATTCGGCCCCCCCAATCAGCAATGCAGCCCCCCCCCCCCCCTGTCGACAGAAAGTAAGACAAGCAAGCAACGCGGGTAAGAAAGGCAACGGGAAGTGTAATTTTGCAAGCGGTGCTGCTTGCCCAAAGCTCCCCTCTGACGCAGCTTCCTGTTTCCGTGGGGTGGGGCGGGGCAGGGGGCCCAGTGTACTTGTGTGCCTAGGGGCCCTCGATGAATTAATCCTGCCCTGGCCACGTTAGCAATTTTTATCACCAGCCACAGTGGTAAAAGCTCTGACGCTCTTAGAACTCCTATGAGCATCGGAACTGTTATCACTGCGGCTAGCAATTAAAAAAAAACGCTAGCGCGGCTTCATGAAAGGGGAGGTTAATTATTTAAAAAGTATACTTGGCGTCAATAACAAGCAATTAGTACCTCATAATTGGCTTCCATTAAAATGAATTGGATGGTAGGCACCTAACTGGGTAGGTGCCTGGCACTTTCAGGAAGTCGCCTAGTTCAAGGTGCCTACCAGAAAGTAGGCATGGTTAGAGGCAGATCGTGGGCATGTTTGACATGTGGGCGCCTGTTTTGGTCTTACGTACTGGTAGGTGTCTCCCTTAGGTGCCAGTTTTTGGCTAAGTAAACCCTGGGCATGTGGCCCTGCCCCGTTCCGCTCCTGGCCCCAACCCCATGCCAAAGTCCTCTCTTCGGACTGAGTCTGGAGCGCATCTGCGTGTGATGTCACCACGTCGCATTCGCGCAGGCGCACTCCAGACTCGGCCCCCGATCTCAACAGCTTTTCCAAAACCCGGACAAAGTGCCTGGCACAAATGAGGCGTGCCTATAGTTCGGATGCCTACTGACGCTCAAGTCCACTTATGGCACTTCTAGGGGCAATTCTGTAGCTGGTGCCAAACTTAAGACTGACACGCGCTACGCACGGAACATCCGGATACTCGGCACCTGCTGGGAGTTGCATAGATATCACAGAGGTGTAGCTACCCAGTTCACTTAGGACGACCTTTTTGAATATCGGCGGTGCCCAGTTAACTCCCAGCTCTGCCTCAATTCCGTCTCCAGACCGCCCTGGCACTAAGGCCCTGATTCTATAAACGGTGTCTAACTCCTAGGTGACGTTCAGTGCGGTTGTCAATCAACTACTAGACGCCATCTATAGAATTATGCCTAGCAGCGCCTACGCAGTCTCGGGTAGCAGTAGGGCATTAAACCTTAAGATGCACTGCCATTTAGGCCAGGGCTTTCTTGGCATCAGTAAGAGTGTCCAATTAAATTCACACCAAACTCCACCCTAAATCCTCCCCTTACCATGCCTACATGCTGCGTAGGCGTCTACCTTGACGTGGTAGGTGTCAAGTTAGGCGCCTACTGGCAAAACAATTTTATTAATTGTTGTTTTTTTTTAATGGCGCTTTCAATTATCAGCGGCGATTAAGCCAATTAAAAAAATTACTCCCCCCCCCCTTTTATGAAGTTGCGTTAGGGGTTTTTTTTTATCCCAGGCCGTGGCGATAAAAGCGCCAACGCTCATAGGAATTCTATGAACGTCGGAGGTTTAACCGCTGTGGCAGGCGATAAAAAATGCTGGCGTGGCTTCATAAAAAGAGGGGGAGGGGGTAAGATAGGTGCCTAGATTGGCAAGGCCTACTGAACCTGATCTAGGCATCTAAGTGTAGGGAGAGTGTGGTGCAGTGGTTGGAGCCAAGGCTCAGCCCCCTGAAGTTGTGGGTTCAAATCCCACACTGCTCCTTGTGACCATGGGCAAGTCATTTAATCCCCCCTTTGCCCCAGGTACATTAGATAGATTGTGATCCCACCAGGACAGACAGGGAAAAATGCTTAAGGACCTGAATAAATCCATGAACATTGAATAACCAGAGCTGGCATTGTGATGTCATAATACCTCATTCCACCAATGCCTAAGAGCCAACCTCATCAGTGATGTCACAATGGCTTGACTGTCCTATACTTGGCTCACTTTTACTACATCCTGATTTGTAGAGTGGCACAGTGGTTAAAGCTACAGCCTCAGCACCCTGAGGTTGTGGGTTCAAACCCCACGCTACTCCCTGTGACCCTGGGAAGTCACTTAAACTCCCTATTGCTCCAGGTACATTAGACAGATTGTGAGTCCCACCAGGACAGCCGGGGAAAAAGGCTTCAGGATCTGAATAACTCCATGTAAACTGTTCTGATCTCCCCTGGGAGAACGGTAGAGAAAATTGTATAAATACATATGCTCTTTTCTAACAAAATCCTATTCACCGAAATAGCAGGTGCATGTGAGCACAAGCCATTAATATATAGGACAAGCTTCAAAGCAAACATACAGTCTATACTATCAGTGCAAGAATTCATGCATAGCCTAAAGTTTGTGTCATTTCTTTATCAAAGCAGACTGTTTGAAAATGGACCCCTATATTTATTTAATTAACTTTCTATACCATTCTCCCAGAATGGCTTCCATGAATTTAATCAGGTACTTCAAGCATTTTTCACTGTCTGTCCTGGTGGCTCCCAATCTCTCTAATGTACCTGGGGCAATGGGGGGATTAAGTGACTTGCCCAGGGTCACAAGGCACAGCGGGGGTTTGAACTCACAACCTGAAGGCTTTAACCCCCTGCGCCACACTTCTCTTAATCCCCGAGATGAATTGCAGTGCACCATGAAAAAAGGGAGAACATTTCTCTTTAAGCAAAAAGCTTTTGGTTCGTGCACCCATGTGATGTGTTATGGTGGACCAACAGCCGGTGGGAATGCATGTTACGACCACCAACTCCAATATGAAAAGCACACAGGATTCAAACCGTACTTTGATGAGCTAGCCCGCAGGTTGGAGCCATTTCATAATGGCGTAGTAAACGCAGAATTAGTTCTCCAAAATGCTAAAGGTTTGGAAAAGCTGTTAAAATCAGCGATGTTAGGGTCGTCTTGTTAAAAAGCATTATTAAGCCAACAAGACTCCTGCTGGAAACCGAATTGCTCTACTGAGACTCTGAATATACTTATCGTCGCTGTGCCCAGGCAGTTAAGCCACGATGGTTTCATTTGCAAAATGATGAAAAAGAGAAGATGATCATTTGAGCACAGCCAACGTCCCTTCCTCTAAATGCCCAAACGATTCAAAAACTCAATTACTTTTCGGTGTCGATCACCGGGCACCTCTGGTCCCTCCCGCTTCTCTCCACTGTTTAAAGAGCTATCGGTGCAGCCTTTTCAGCCAGACCAAGTCATTTGACAAGTTTCTCTTCGTTCTATAACGATCTGATGGTGTTCAAACCTCATAAAAGCACGAGAACTCGCGGCAACCTATTGAAGTTTACTGGGTTGAATTAGATATTTAGGAAAGGATTTAGCATTGCTACAAAAAATTGATTTTTGCAGAATAAATTAGTGGTAAATGGAAATGTTATTTAGATGGAGACATTCATTTGCTGTAGTCACGATTGATTTTCTACTCATTCCAACTGCTGGATGCACTTACTTTGCCCGGCTTTTGGAGTTATAATAGGGTGTTTGGGCATTAAGACAACTCCTCAAATTTTACAAGTCTTGCACAATTTAATAAGATTGCAGAAAGAAGAAGACATAGTAACATAGTAGATGACAGCAGATAAAGACCTGAATGATCCATCCAATCTGCAGAACCTGATTCAATTTAATTTTTTTCTTCTTCTTAGCTATTTCTGGGCAAGGATCCAAAGCTCTGCCCGGTACTGTGCTTAGGTTCCAACTAGTGCTGCCCGATTCACGATTCGAATCGGTTCACCGATTCACTTCGGGTGAACCGATTCGAATCGATTTAAAAGAATAAAAAAATCGGCTTCCCGATATGGTCCCTCCCCCCTGGCCCACTAAAGCAGGAGCGGCAGCGCTGCTCTTGCTGGCCAGCCGTTGCTGCTCCTGCTTTAGAGGGCGAGGGGGGAGGGTCAGTCGGGAAGTGCTGCAGTGTCCGGCTTCCCCCCTGGCCTCCCAGCATCAAATTTACCTACATCCATTAGCCTGCATAAGATCGCTAGTGCTAACAATCTTTGCAAGCTAAAGGGGCGGGACCGCAGCAGAGAGAAGACAGCTCAGAAGACCCGACGTAGCTTACAAAGATCGCTAGCACTAGCGATCTTATGCAGGCTAATGGATTTAGGTAAATTGAGGCCAGAGGGAACACGCAGGCCTTCCAGGGGCGGTGCAGTCCTTCGTGGGGGGGAGTTGTACAGGCCTTCCGGGGGGTGCAGTCCTTCGTGGGGGGGGGTTATACAGGCCTTCAGGAGAGTACAGGCAAGTCTTTAGGGGGGGGGACATGCAGACCTTGGGTGCTGGCCTTCAGGGGGGACAGGCAGGCCTTTAGAGAGGAGAGGCAGGCCTTGGGTGCAGGCCTTCAGGGGGGGATAGACCTTCAAGGCGGGACAAACCTTCAGGGGAATGGGCCCTGGTGTAAAAGTACACGGAGGGAGGGAAGGGGGTTCAAAGAGATGTACATATGCCGGACTTTGGGGGGAAGAAATAATGGGTCTAAAAATAGAGGAGAGGGAGAAAGATGATGGGCAATGGGATTTAGGGAGGGAAGGAACAGAAAGGGAGAGATGGTGTGGAGGGGGGATAGGGATACTGGATAGGAGGGTAGCTGGGAAGGAGGGAGAGATGCTGGATGAAAGGGTAGTTGAGAAAAGATGGATCTGTGGATGGAGACGAAAAAAAGAAAGATGCCAGACCTCTAGGGAAGGGAAACGGAAGGGGAGGACAGAGATGGCAGATGGATGATTAGCACGGAGAAAGAAGAAAGAAGGAGACCCTGGCAAGCAAGTTAACAGAAGACAACCAGAGCCTGGGACCAACAAGATTTGAATAATGACCAGACAACAAAAGGTAGAAAAAATCATTTTATTTTCTGTTTTGTGATTACAATATGCCAGATTTGAAAAGTGTATCCTGCCAGAGCTGGTGTTAGACCGCAAACGTGTGCTAGGATTTAACAGAGAGAGGAAAAGTCTTTTTTGTTTGTTTACACCACAGTGCCAGTGTGGTTAGGAGAAGGCAAAGGGGGTGAAGAGTCTATAAAAGGGTGAAGAAGTTATAAAATAAACTCACCAGGATGTTTTTTAAAAAACACCCAATTGGGCAGGAAAATCAAATCGAATCGAATCGAAATTTTTTTCCTTGAATCGGGCAACACTAGTTCCAACTACTGAAGTTTCAAGTTTAATTAATTTTAATATACAGACCATCGATGTGCACCTGGCTGGTTTACAATACTAAAAATGAAAGGTTAAAATAAATTTTTGTACGGGGTGGGGGGGATGTGAACATTAAATAGACAAATTACAAATACGAACATGAGCTTGAGGGTAAAGGGGGAGGGGAAAGTTAATAATTACATCATTAAAAACAAATTAATTAAAGGGAAGGGGGGAAGGATAAAACACCAGGAATGGGGATCGCTTCTTAGAAGCGGTTCGTGTTTATTTTGCAGGCTGTTGGAAAGGAAATATTTAGACACTATGGTATGCGTCTTGGAATAAGAACGATTTTAGTTTAGTCTTGAATTTGTTGAGTGAATTTTCGAGGCGGAGTTGAGGTGGCATGGCATTCCATAAAGTTGGAGCTACAACAAGGTGCCCCATGAACGCCTACTCCGGAAACTGAAGAACCATGGGGTGGAAGGAGACGTACATAGATGGATCAGAAATTGGTTGGCGGGTAGGACACAGAGGGTAGGAGTGAAGGACCACTACTCGGACTGGAGGAGGGTAACGAGTGGGGTCCCGTAGGGCTCGGTGCTCGGGCCGCTGCTATTTAATATATTCATAAATGATTTAGAATCAGGGACGAAGTGTGAGATAATAAAATTTGCAGACGACACCAAACTATTTAGTCGAGCTCGGACTAAAGAGGACTGCGAAGAATTGCAAAGAGATTTGAACAAACTAGGAGAATGGGCGACGAGATGGCAGATGAAGTTCAATGTTGAGAAATGTAAAGTATTACATGTGGGAACTAGAAATCCGAGGTACAACTATACGGGAGGGATGTTAGTGAAAGAGAGTACCCAAGAAAGGGACTTGGGGATAATGGTAGACATGACAATGAAGCCAACGGCACAGTGTGCAGCGGCCGCTAAGAGAGCGAATAGAATGCTAGGTATAATCAAGAAGGGTATTACTACCAGAACGAAAGAAGTTATTCTGCCGTTGTATCGGGCGATGGTGCGCCCGCATCTGGAGTACTGCGTCCAATATTGGTCGCCGTACCTTAAGAAAGACATGGCGTTACTAGAGAGGGTTCAGAGGAGGGCGACACGTCTAATAAAAGGGATGGAAAATCTTTCATACGCTGAAAGATTGGAGAAACTGGGACTCTTTTCCCTGGAGAAGAGGAGACTTAGAGGGGATATGATAGAGACTTGCAAGATCTTGAAGGGCATAGAGAGAGTAGAGAGGGACAGATTCTTCAAACTTTCGAAAAATAAAAGAACAAGAGGGCATTCAGAGAAGTTGAAAGGGGACAGATTCAAAACAAACGCTAGGAAGTGCTTCTTTACTCAACGTGTGGTAGACACCTGGAATGCGCTTCCAGAGGACGTAATAGGGCAGAGTACGGTATTGGGGTTTAAGAAAGGATTGGACATTTTCCTACTAGAAAAGGGGATAGAAGGGTATAGATAGAAGAGTACTATGCAGGTCCTGGACCTGTTGGGCCGCCGCATGAGCGGACTGCTGGGCGCGATGGACCTCGGGTCTGACCCAGCAGAGGCAATGCTTATGTTCTTATGTTACAACGGAAAAGTTAGTTTTTCTAGTGTAGTAGAATTCTTTGATGGAAGGTATGGTCAGTAAATTCTGATCATCCGATCTTAGGGTCCAGGGAGGGCAAAAGGGGATGATGAGTTTATCAAGAAAAGATGGGAGATGCGAAAGTTTGATTTTAAAGACCAGCATTAAAGTTTTATAGGTGATGTGGTGGGTGATGGGTAGCCAGTGAGCTTCTCCGTCAAGGCAAAACATATCTGGAAAAGTTAGGCGACACGGAAAAATGGGATGGGCAAGACATTTTTTTAGATATACAGTATTAACAATTGGAAGAAGTGCAAAAGTGGCATTGTGAGACCCATGGATGAAGGGGAGGAATATGTAGAAGCTGATAAAGAAAGCTGACTTGCTTAACAAATATTTCTGTTCTGTGTTCACAGCTGAAGCGCCGGGAGCTGGACCGCAGAAAACAAACGCAAATAGGGATGGAGGTGTGGTAGATCCTGATCAATTTTCAGAGGGTTATGTTAGTGAGGAGCGATGGGGCCGGAATGTGTTGGTGGACAAAGCAATGGGACAGGATGGTGTTTACTTGAGGTCTGAAAAATCTCTCAAGACCTTTAAGTCTCAATTAAAAGCCTACTATTTTAAAATGGCATTCAATGTGGCTTCTTAATTGGATTATTTTTACTCCATTAACAGGTGGGATTTTTTCATCTTATAACCTTTTACACTTGTTGTTTTTCCTACCGTTCTTCCCATTGGAGTGGCCTAAGGAATCTGGCCAATCAGAATTTTAGGCCACTCCCAGTGTATCCCAGAATGCACTGGGAGAGAGGCCTAAGATTCCAATCAGCCCAGGCACCTAAGGCCCCGCCTATGGAAGGGGCTTTAGATACCTGGGCAAATCAGGGCCTTAAGCCCCTTCCCGGTGCATCCCACGATGCACTGGGATGGGAAAGACCCGCCATTCTGTGAAGGTGGGCCTGCCAGCCAGAGGGAGAAAGCATCCCTCCGGCTAGCCAGCTAAAAAAGGTATTGATTGGGTTCGAGTGGGCTTGGGGGGTTAGGGGGCATGCCTTTCAGGAGGGTTTCCAGCAGGAGGGACTAGGCATCCCCCCTACTGATGATCTTTGGGGGGGTTCCAGCAGAAAGGAGTGGCATACTTCCTTCCGGGGGAAGTCTCGGGGGAAGTGAGGTGTTTCCGGCAGTAGGAAGTGGGCATCCCTCTTGCTGGGGGAGATCTCGGTGGAATGGGGTGATCTGGCAAGAGGGAGTGGGCATCCCTCCTGCTGGGTGGGTGTCTCAGCGAGGTGGCGGTAGGAGGAGTTTGGCACCTCCTGCCGCGGACAGGGGTGGGGGTGCAGCTTCGAGTGTTCCAGCAGGGACGGGGCATCCTACATTTAAAAGGTCTTATTCTGGGTGCTTAGGACTTGGATGAATTTTTGGTCAAGAATGTGTTATAAAGATAGACGTAGTGGCGGTGTGGCTGATTAAATGCCTGGACATACAGATAGACAATTTTCGGAAAATAAATTGGGGAGAGAGGATGTACTTTTCAGGAATAGACATTTTGCTTCTGCCGACTTTGAGCGACTAGCGTCCTACGTCCAAGTTGGACTTAGACGTTTCTTTTGATTATGCCCCTCCACCTGTTTGGTTTTTTTTACTGAATTTTAACTTTTGCACTTGACTTTCTCCTTTGATTTAATGTTTTGTTATAAATTGTGGTATCCTTGGTACCCTTGGTACTGAAGAAAGTTAGTTCTGAGAGCTCCGCTGGCTGACTTTTTCAATGCTTCTCTAGAGTCGGGAGTGGTTACGGAGGACTGGAGAAGAGCGGATGTAGTGAAGGCCCGAAGGAATGTCAAATCTCACAGTGGAGAGATCGGTCAGTCAGAGGTGCTGTACAGGGGGATGGGAGGGAGGGATGGAAAGCTGCTGCACATGGAGAAGAAAGTAAGAATTGTTGGACATGGACTGGAGAAAAGGAAGGGAGATGCAACAAAGAGGTAGAAAGGGGTGAGAGGGAGAAATCCTGCATATGGTGGGGGGAGGGAAACATGTATGGAGAAGACAGAAGAAGAAATGTCGTACATAAGGTGAAGGGCAGGGAGAGATGGTGCATGGAGAGAGAGAAAGAAATGTTACACATGATAATGGAGGGGAGGGGGGGAGAGACATTGCATGGAGAGGAATAAAGAGGTTTGACCCAGGGCACTAAGCAGGGAGAGAGAGCGAAAGAGATGGTAGACAGTGGGGAAAGAAAAGAAATGTTGGATATGGCAATGAAAGGGAAGGTACAGAGATGGAAGTTGGATAGTGAGCACCGAGAAAGAAGCAAACATCAAATGGACAGGAGACCCTGGCAAGCGAGTTAACAGAAGACAAAGAGAAACCAGATTCTGGAACCAACATAATTTGAAAAATAAAATGACCAGATAACAAAAGGTAGAAAAAATAATTGTATTTTCTATTTTATGATTGCAATATGTATCCTCCCAGAGCTGGTGTTAGACAGCGAGCATGAGCTAGAACCTTACAGAGAGAGGAAATGTCTTTTTTGCTTATTTTGTTTACACCACAGCACCAATGTGCGGTTGGAGAGGTTGTAACCCTATGTAATGTAATAATGTAACACTGTGAATGTTAAACTGTAACCCGTTCTGAGCTCTCTTTTTTATATATATGGGGGAATTAAAAAATGATTGGCCCTGGGTGTCACATACCTTAAGTAAAGGGACTGGGGGAGTTTTCATATAATGAGAGCCTAGAGAAACTTGGCCTCTTCTCCCTTGAAAAGAGAAGACTGAGAAGGGACATGATCAAAACATTCAAGATATTGAAGGGAATTGACTTAGTAGAGAAAGAGAGATTGTTCACCCTCTCCAAGGTGAAGAGAATGAGAGGGCACTCGCTAAAGTTAGAAGGGAAAAGATTCTGTACAAACGTAAGGAAGTTCTTCTTCACCCAGAGAGTGGTAAAACTCTGGAACGCTCTTCTAGAGGCTGTTATAGGGGAAAACACCCTTCAGGGATTCAAGACAAGGTTGGATAAGTTCTTACTGGAACAGAACTTACGCAGATAAGGCTAGACTCAAATAGGGCACTGGTCTTTGACCGAAGGGCCGCCGTGTGAGCGGACTGCTGGTCTGACCCAGCAGCGGCAAATCTTATGTTCTTATAAAAACACAGAAGAACCTATATTAGTTCCTTTTTGGATCTTTGACATAAGTGTCCTGTTCTTAAACGGTCTCTAGTATAAGGAATGGCACTTCATTTTGTCCAGAGGATGACAAAATACACAGGCATTCAACAAACTTTCACTATCTGCATCTTCATGTGTGTGTGCCTGGCAGAGGTCATAGGCTGGATAAAAACACCAGAAAACAGCATTTTATTTTAGTGGGTAGGCATTCGGTCATTTAGCCGAAGGAGGAATCATTCATACAGAAGACGAGCTCCAGAGATGCATTTGCACTTAACCAGCTTTCTCTCTAGCATCTCCCGATCCTGAATTTCTCTCTCTCTTTGTCTCTAAAGTGCAATTATATGAATGTGCAAGGAGAGCAATGAACTGCTCCGTAATAGCCCATCAAAGGGAAGAAACAGACGAGGCTCAGAAAGCTTTTCGTTGCCAGGCACCAGTAAAGAAAGATGTGAAATGACTACAATATTACCATGTCATACAGGCTTTGCATAATGGATTTGATTTGGTGTTAGAATAATAGCGCAGAAAAGGCCTTCTTCTGTATATTTATTTTAATATATTATTCAGCAACCAACAAAGATGACTGTAGGTAAATGGTTTATTGTCTCAGAATGCATACGGCATATGTAGACATTTGTACAAAGGAAAAGTGGATTGGAAGAGGATAAGCAGCATTACTTGCGATCTAGCTAGGTACTTGGGACCTGGGTTGGCCACTGTTGGAAACAGGATACTGGGCTTGATGGACCTTCAGTGTGTCTCAGTACGGCAATTCTTATGTTCTTATGTGAACCAAGTATAGGACAATCAAGCCATTGTGACATCACTGGTGAGTTTGGCCCTTAGGCATTGGTGGAATGAGGCATTATGACGTCACAATGTCAGCTCTGGAATGTTGCTACTCTTTGGGTTTCTATTGGATACTTGGGACCTGGGTTGTCCACTCCTGGAAACAGGATACTGGGCTTGATGGACCTTCAGTTTATCCTAGTATGGCAGCTCTTATGTTCTTATGTGAACCAAATATAGTACAATCAAGCCATTGTGACATCACTGATGAGGTTGGCTCATAGGCATTGGTGGAATGAGGCATTATGACATCACAATCTTAGCTCTGGAATGTATTTGGGTTTCTGCTAGGTACTTGGAACCTAGGTTGGCCACTGCTGAAAACAAGATACTGGGCTTGATGGACCTTCAGTCTGTTCCATTACAGCAATTCATATGTTCTTATGTGAACCAAGTATAGTACAATCAAGCCATTGTGACATCACTGATGAGTTTGGCTCTTAGGCATTGGTGGAATGAGGCTTTATGACATCACAGTCTCAGCTCTGGAATGTTGCTACTCTTTGGGTTTCTATTGGATACTTGGGACCTGGGTTGGCCACTCCTGGAATGTGCCAAGTCTGGCGTACAGAGAATGATCAAAATGTTCTAACCAGCCAACTCTACAGTTAGAGAACATCTCAACCAGGATATGAACCAGTAACCTACAGGCACAGAGACAGCGGTCCAACCATTTAAACCAAAGTGAAACCTACTCAACTGGTGTGCCGTGGCTAGCCCGCAGGTGAGGTGTAGGCAATAAGGGATTCAGGCAGCTTGTTCCAAGCATGTGGTGCAGCAAAACAGAGGGGACGGAGTCTGGAGTTGGCAGCTGAAGAGAAGGGCACAGATAAGAGGGACTTACCAGATAAACGGAGCTCATAGGGGGATCATATGGGGAGATAAGTGAAGAGAGATAGTGAGGGGCAGCTGAGTGAGTGCATTTGTAGGTCAGTAAGAGGAGTTTGAATTGTATTCGGAAATGCATGGGAAGCCAATGAAGTGATTTTAAGAGAAGGGTAACGTGAGTATAGCGGCTCTCCTGGAATATGAGTCTTGCAGCCGAATTCTGGATAGATTGGAGGGAAGCTTGATGGCTAGGTGGAAGGCCTGAGAGTAGCGATCCACTTGTACCCTTTCGACAACACTCAGGATTTTGTAGACTTCAATCCTATCTCCCCTCAGCTGTCTCTTTTCCAAGCTGAAGAGCCCTAACCGTTTTAGTCTTTCCTCATACGAGAGGAGTTCCATCCCCTTTACCATCTTGGTTGCTCTTCTTTGAACCTTTTCTAGCGCCACTAATATCTTTCTTGAGATAAGGAGACCAGAATTTAACCAGATGAGGTCGCACCATGGAGCAATACAGGGGCATCATTACTTTCTTAGTCTCGTTAACCATCCCTTTTTTAATAATTCCTAGCATCTTATTTGCTTTTTTGGCCGCCACCGCACATTGGGTGGAAGGTTTCAGCGTATTGTCCACCCAGGTCTTTTTCTTGAGCGCAGACCCCCAAGATGGATCCTATCATCCGATAACTATGATTTGGGTTCTTCTTCCCAATGTGCATCACTTTGCTTTTGTCCACATTAAATTTCATGTGCCACTTGGACACCCACTCTTCCAATTTCCTAAGGTCTTCCTGCAGTTTTTCACAGTCCATATGTGTTTTAACAACTTTGAACAGTTTAGTGTCATCTGCAAATTTCATCACCTCACTTGTCGTCCCATTTTCCAGATCATTTATAAATAAGTGAAATAGTACAGTTCTGTCTTCTTTCCTGTGCTGTAGGATGGGCTTTCAACACAGTGGCTTACGATTAGCACTTTGTATTTCTGAAATATTGCTCTGTACTCAAGAGCTACAACTTTCTCGTACAGCTTCCAACCTTCAAAATGCTGCAAAGCAATAATCCCTTAGGTTAGTTCTGGCTATATGTCATAATATTTGATGTCTGCAATCTCCTGGCCATCCGGAATGGCTTTGAAAACAATCCCTACAAAGAATTTTGCTCTTGGCCATCTTTTCAAGGCAAACATGTTAAACAGGAGCTAACGGACAGCGTATTGTGCTCATGTAAAAATAAATCACAGCGCCTGGCCCTACAGTCTTTTCAGTCCTTTAAAGAAGAAAGCGATGCTATTTGTAAGAAGCTGGAAGCTCCTCTAATTAGAACTGGATCATCTTTTTTCTTCATTAGAATGTAAATCTAGCAATTTTAATACAGTATAACCTTGGTTTGTGAGCATAATTCGTTCCAGAAGTCTGCTTGTAATCCAAAGCACTCGTATATCAAAGCTAATTTCCTCTTAAGAAATGATGAAAACTCAGACGATTCGTTCCACAACCCCAAAACTTTAATACAAAATACTATACGTATTTATTGCAAGACCTCGCTCATTTAGAACAGTCACTACACTCCTGCAGCATCAGAGAGAAGAACATAGAAACATAGAAGATGACGGCAGATAAGGGCCATAGCCCATCAGGTCTGCCCACTCTACTGACCCACCCCTAAGTCTACTATCCTAGGGATCCCACTCTTGGTGTCAGGTTCCCTTGGCTTAACCCTCTAAGGGATCCCACATGGGCATCCCATTTGCTCTTAAATTCTTGCACGCTGTTTGCCTCGATCACCTGCACCGGGAGCTCGTTCCAAGGATCAACTACTCTCATGGTGAAGAAATATTTCCTGGTGTCGCCATGAAATTTCCCGCCTCTGAGTTTGAGCGGATGCCCTCTTGTGGCTGAGGGTCCTTTGAGAAAGAGAATCTCTTCTTCCATCTCGATACGGCCGGTAATTTACTTAAACGTCTCGATCATGTCTCCTCTCTCCCTACATACCTCGAGTGAGTACAGCCGCAAATTTTTCAGCCTTTCCTCGTACGATAGATCCTTGATCCCCGAGACCATCCTGGTGGCCATCCGTTGCACTGACTCTTCTCTCAGCACATCTTTTCGGTAATGTGGCCTCCAGAATTGCACACAGTAATCCAAATGAGGTCTCACCATGGTTCTGTATAATGGCATTATGACTTCAGGCTTCCGGCTGATGAAACTCCTGCGGATGCAACCTAACAACTGTCTTGCCTTAGATGAAGCCTTCTCCACATGATCAGCAGTTTTCATGTCTGCGCTGATGATCACTCCCAAGTCTCGTTCTGTTGAAGTTGTGATGATGTGACATGTGTATACTGTATGTACTTGTATTGCAAGACATTGCTTGTATATCAAGTTAAAATTTAATAAAATGTTTTGCTTGTCTTGCAAAACACTTGCAAACCAAGTTACTTGCAATCCAAGGTTTTACTGTACTTTTTCAATCTTCTTTTGCCATGCTTCTTTGAAAATAATGGAACCTAAACCTTGGCAGAGTTCAAAATAGAACCCGGTTCATGCAACAAGCCAGTGTTTTACTTCGTTTTCACAAAAACTCGGCGTTATTTTCCTCCTTTGCTCTGTTCCGCCACAACAAAATATCTGGGGCATTAAGAAAAGAAAAAAATGATCCTTCCCGAAAAAAGGCAGTTATGTTAGCATACCGTGAAATTTATTTTAGCTGGAGGCAAAGGTTGGATGGAAGAGACAGCTAATGCTGAGCTTGGGAAAGGCTTATTAAGCATTAGGCCATTACTTGATCGCAGTACAGAATGTACAACTCAAGCCATCAATACTGGTTTACAATGGTCTTATAGTCATTGGAAATTCAGTTAGGCTTTGTCATGACCCTGTTTCCCCTCTTCATATAAACTCTCTCTCTCTTTATTCATTATTATGGCCTACTCTAAGGATCGTATTGGTTTGAGACGAAAGACATTCCGGTGTCTGCTCACATCTGCATTTTCATGGTGACAACTCTCACTATCACTGTCATGCCTATTATGTATTTATTCTCTAAATTTAGGGCTACCAGACGCCCGGATTTTCCCTGGAAATGTCCTTTTGAGGACATGTCCGGGATTCTGGATGGCTTATCAAAACCCGGCACAGGTTAAGGGGGGCAGGGCTGGGGGTGGAATGGGGATGTGGGCGGAACTGGTCAGGCCTGTGGGCATGGCCATGGGTCGGCTAATTAAGAAGGCTCATCGTTTGATGAAGATAAGGGGTTCTCTTGGAAATAATGCCCCCAGTAGCGCCATCATGGTGGGGACGCCAGCACCTGTCCTCCTTCCCCCGGTCCTTCCTCGTCCCTTCCCTGCTGTGTGCATGCCTCCCCTTCCCCCATACTTCTAACTCTTTGCCAGCGTGAGCAGGAAGTGACATCAGAGGGAGAACTGAGGGTGGAACGGGCAGTAGGTTGGAGATGCTGCTTGCACTGGAGAAGTTAAAGAGGTACAGGGGGACGGGGGAAGGATCGAGGGAGGAGATGAGGGCAGGGGATGCCACTGCCCCAGGCACCTCCAACCATTGCTACACCACTGAATCCCCCTCATCCTGGTTACCTGATGAACCTAAGAGGCTACCTTGGAAATAATCCCCCTCCTTTCTATAACATGGTGCATAAAGAACATAAGAATAGCCTTACTGGGTCAGACTAATGGTCCATCAAGCCCAGTAGCCCGTACTCACGGTGGCCAACCCAGGTCCCTAGTACCTGGCCAAAACCCAGGAAGGAGCAACAATTCATGTTACCAATCCAGGGCAAGCAGTGGCTTCCCTCATGTCTTTCTCAATAACAGCCTATGGACTTTTCCTCCAGGAACTTGTCCAAACCTTTCTTAAAACCAGCTACGCTATCCGCACTTACCACAACCTCTGGCAACATGTTCCAGAGCTTAACTATTCTCTGAGTGAAAAAAATTTCCTCCTATTGGTTTTAAAAGTATTTCCCTGTAACTTCGAGTGTCCCCTAATCTTTATAATTTTTGACGAGTGAAAAATCGATCCACCGTTATACTCCACTCAGGATTTTGTAGACTTCAATCATATCTCCCCTCAGCTGTCTCTTTTCCAAGCTGAAGAGCCCTAACCTCTTTAGTCTCTCCTCATACGAGAGGAGTTCTATCCCCTTGACCATCTTGGTCGCTCTTCTTTGAACCTTTTCTAGCGCTGCTATATCTTTCTTGAGATAAGGAGACTAGAATAGAACGCAATACTCCAGATGAGGTCGCACCATGGAGCAATACAGGGGCATCATAACATTCATAGTCTTGTTAACCATCTCTTTTATAATAATTCCTAGCATCCTGTTTGCTTTTTTTGGCCGCTGCCGCACATTGAGCGCAAGATTTCATCGCGTTGTCTATGATGACACCCAGATCCTTTTCTTGGGCGCTAATCCCCAAGGCGGGAGAGAAGAGCGGGACCTGGGTGTGATTGTATGCGATGATCTTAAGGCGAATAGCCCTTCAAATGACGATTATGGGTGATAGTCTCTTCCTAAACATCAATTACACCTTTCAACTCTGTTTGAGAATACTGATGATGATTATTATGGGGAACAGGAGACCTCAAGTGCTCGCGGCCGTCTGAATTTAGAACTTGACTTAGTCCCTTATACCCCCCCCCCCTTGCTTTTTCAATATTTTTTAAATTTTTAACTTTTTAATTTTTATAACAATAATAATCATTCTATTCACTGTTAAAGGACAAACAGCATTCATAAACCTTCATTGTACTTAGCGTTATGTCTGAATTCAATGCTGGTGCTTTCAACTCCCGGCTGCATTAAATGGTAATTTACGCAACGGAGCGTCCATCAGGAGAACTTTCTCAGCCGGCTTACGCTCGAAGATTTTATATTTATTTTTCCATTTATACCTCTTCTCCACCGGGGGTAAATTACTTTGTATAGCTCCAATCATAAGAACATAAGAAGTTGCCTCCGCTGAGGCAGACCAGAGGTCCATCTCGCCCAGCGGTCTGCTCCTGCGGTGGCCCATCAGGCCTATTGCCTGAGCAGTGGTCCCTGACTATTTCTATAACCTACCTCTACTCCTATCCCTATAACCTACCTCTACTCCTATCTATACCCCTCAATCCCTTTGTCCTCTAGGAACCTATCCAAACCTTCTTTGAAGCCCTGTAACGTGCTCCGGCCTACCACAGCCTCCGGAAGCGTATTCCATGTATCCACCACCCTCTGGGTGAAAAAGAACTTCCTGGCGTTTGATCTAAACCTGTCTCCTTTTAATTTCTCCGAGTGCCCCCTTGTACTTGTGGTTCCCCATAATTTGAAAAATCTGTCCCTGTCTACCTTTTCTATACCCTTCAGGATCTTGAAGGTTTCTATCATGTCTTCTCTTAAGTCTCCACTTCTCTAGGGAGAACAGCCCCAGTTTTTTCAGTCTGTCAGTGTATGAGAGGTTTTCCATACCCTTAATCAGTTTAGTTGCTCTTCTCTGGACTCCCTTTTATTTAAAGTTATTATTATTTTTTTTTTAATAATTCTTTATTCATTTTAAAATATACACAAAGTGCATTAGAAAATACAACAATTGGAACAATAAAACAGCACTTATAACTAAGAAATAGTACTAAAAATATCTTTTCACCCCCTTTCCCCACCCCCTGCCCGTCCCGGATGTGCATAAAACTCTATTAAAAATTGGAAGTCTTGAACTAGTGATTGGTTGTTACAAAATTTGCTAATGGGCCGCATATCTCATTAAGTGCTCCTTTTACGAAACCGCATTAGCGGCTTTAACACATGCAAATTTGTAGCGCACGCTAACCCCCGCGCTAGCTGGAAAACTACCGCCTACTCACGAGGAGACGGTAGCGGCTAGCACAGCCGGCAAATAAGCATGCGCTATTACACGCGTTAAACCGCCAACGCGGCTTCGTAAAAGGAGCCCTACATGTTTTACAACGGCCAATTATTTCCAAATTCATACGTTCATATCGATAGAATAAACACAGAGATTCCCACCAAAAGATATGATTCAGTCTATCACAATTCTTCCAATTTCGTATTTAATTTCTTTTTTAATTTAATTTCTTATTTAAAGTTCTTATTTATGAAGCTTTTCTTTACTGATTGAACTGTACTGCTGTACATGGGTGGATCGGATCGGATAGGAGATTCATTGGACAGCAGTTTTGTGACTCTAGGGCAGGGATCTCAAAGTCCCTCCTTGAGGGCCGCAATCCAGTCGGGTTTTCAGGATTTCCCCAATGAATATGCATTGAAAGCAGTGCGTGCACATAGATCTCATGCATATTCATTGGGGAAATCCTGAAAACCCGACTGGAATACGGCTCTCGAGCACCGGAGTTCCCTACCCCTGCTCTAGCAGCTTCATCTGCGAAGCTCTTATATACGATTTGTATACTCTAACCCAGGGATCTCAAAGTCCTTCCTTGAGGGCCGCAATCCAGTCGGGTTTTCAGGATTTCCCCACTGAATATGCATTGGAAGCAGTGCATGCACATAGATCTCATGCATATTCATTGGGGAAATCCTGAAAACCCGACTGGATTGCGGCCCTCGAGGAGGGACTTTGAGACCCCTGCTCTAGGCCTAAGAGACTGTCTTCTTTTGTGAAGTAACTGGCCTCAGGTTTTGATTTAATAAAGTGATTGCTTTAACCTTTCACAGTCTTGTCAATTGAAGGCCCACCCTCGACCCTCATTCACGGTATCACAACATAAAACAACTGGTATTATAAAACCGCCCTATGTTATTTTGCTTGAAAAGCAGCATAGCAAATACGCTTCAATAAATACATAGTGACTCGTGCTTGGATGTAGAGCTGAGTTCATCGACAGCATCGCCAGTCTTCAGCTTATGTCCCGGTATTTTATTTAATTTCTACTCCCGGCTACCTACATCACCTTAAGCAGCCAATGACTGCTGGAGAAACAGACATTAAACTAAGGCAGTGGGAGGCTTTAAAATTCTGCTCCCAAGAGCAACCCTACAATTATAGCAAATACAGTGCTCCAACTCTTGACATTCTAGGAGCAAGTTTTCTAATGCGCACCAAACCCATCTTGAAAGGAAGAAAACTTATAATTAGTAATGAGATGTTATTGTATTATCAGTTCCTATTACTATCGCCTCACATAAAGCCTTGGGATCTTCTCTGAGCAGGCTTGCAAAATGAGCAATTGTGCACATAGGATGTATTTCGAATGCAAATGTTTATCTGGAATCAGTTTAATAACGTGGTGATTCCATTTGCAAGGACATAGTTTAATAGAAAAGCCACAATGATGGAGAAGGAGCTGAATTAGACCCTTTTGTTACTTTTCCCTCTGTTTTCAGCTCAAAGGTCTATCGATGTGGCTTCTCCTCACTGCTACTGATGCACTGGCACAGTGTGTGTCCACAGTAACCATTATCTCTTTCTCTCTCCGAGAGATCCCATGTGCCTATCCCAGTCTCTGTCTCCACCACCTCTTCCGGGAGACTGTTCCACGCATCTACCACCCTTTCAGTAAAAAAAGTATTTTCTCAGATTACTCCGGAGCCTATCACCTCTTAACTTCATCCTATGCCCTCTCATTGCAGAGTTTCCTTTCAATTGAAAGAGATTCGACTCGTGCGCATTTATGCCACGTAAGTATTTAAATGTCTCTATCATATCTCCCCTCTCCCGCCTTTCCTCCAAAGTATACAGATTGAGATCTTTAAGTCTGTCCCCATACGCCTTATGACGCCTTCCTCTGGACCGACTCCATCCTTTTGACCGACTCCATATCTTTTTGAAGGTGCGGCCTCCAGAATTGTACACAATATTCTAAATGAGGTCTCACCAGAGATACAGAGGCATCAATACCTCCTTTGTCCTACTGGCCATACCTCTCCCTATACAACCTAGCATCCTTCTAGCTTTCACCGTCACCTTTTCAACCTGTTTGGCCACCTTAAGATCATCCCATACAATCCCACCCAAGTCCCACTCTTCCGTCGTGCACATAAGTTCTTCACCCCCTAAACCAGTGTTCTTCAACCTTTTGACACCTATGGACCGGCGGAAATAAAATAATTATTTTGTGGACCGGCATCGGTCCACGGACCCGCAGTTTAAGATCACTGGGCTAAGTCGTGCCCATCTCCACCCAATCTCCGCCCCAGAGCCCGCCCCCATAATATTACTAATTGTAACACCATTTTTTCCATCCATTTTCCATATATACACCGTCCTAGAATTTAAAAGCAAACTAGATGCACATCTCCTTACGAGAGGCATAGAGGGATATGGGTGACTAAAAATTACGCCAGGTGTACACCTGGCTGGGCCTCCGCGTGTTCGGATCGCTGGACTTGATGGACCGAAGGTCTGATCCGGAGATGGCGCTTCTTATGTTCTTATGTTCTTACAATATAATCGTATTAACAACACATAATAATTAACCACAAAATTAAAATACACAAAGCACACTGTATGCTTTTCAACATTCCTTCCTACTAGAAAACAGATAACCCCATGCAAATGCAGGACCAAAAACCAAAAGTACTAATATATACAAACAAACCCTAAGATGCAAGACTCTGCAAGCAGTACAACCCCAGAGGAAAAGAAACAAATGCATTTCTTCCTGAACAGACAGCAGATGTAAATCAATCACTAAATAAAAAAATAAAAGCATTCCTCCCCTAACATTGTTGTCTCCCTCCCTCCTTGCTGAGCCTTGCCTTCAGGCCGCCCCCCCCCCCCCCCCCCAGTGTTATCTTTGGGCTGGCTCTCTCTTCCTCAGTGCTGCAGTGCAAAAAGCCGTGGGCAGCGGCTCCTCGCGCATCCTGCGCCTCATCTGGCAGCCTTCCCTATAACCTTGCGATGTCGGAGAGAAGGCTTCCGGTTCAGGTGCAGGACGTGCATAGGAGCCTCTGCCCACGGCTTTGCGCACTGCAGCACTGAGGAAGAGAGAGCCAGCCCAAAGACAACGCCGCATCGATCGCACTGAGGAATGGCGGCTGAAGAGCACTGTCTGGGGCCTGATGCACGTGCCGACCCTGTGGACTGGCAGGAAATTTCGGCACACCAGCACCGGTCCACAGACCGGCGGTTGAAGAACTCTGCCCTAAACTGTACCAGTCCTTCTGGTTTATGCAGCCCAAATGCATGACCTTGCATTTCTTGGCATTAAATTTTAGCTCAAACTAACCAATCACCATAAATTTTTTTTTTACTAAATATAACTCCTTAAATAAATAAATATGTGGACATATGAAAAGCTCAGACCTAACACCCAACCTCAAGTGATCAAACTTTGGTCACATCGTTATTAGACCGGAGCAGTTGTGGGACCGGTCACAGCTTCACCACCGCTTAAGATAAGTACAGGCTGATAATTTAGTGTTTAAGATCTATGTCTGCGTGCAGTGATATGAGATGGTGATCAGCTGTGATGGTGTCATTAACAACCTGCTCTGTATTGATCACTAGATGTTGGTTGTTGGGTCTTAGCTTTTCACATACACACATTTTTATTTACTTAATGAGTGGAAAAGATCAAAAACAGACGAAAACTGGAATAAGCACAAACATCAACGTAGGTGCCATAAGGCAGTAAAAGGGGCCAAAATAGACTACGAGGAAAAAATAGCCAAGGAGGCAAAAAACTTCAAGCCGTTCTTTCAGTATATTAAAGGGAAATGACTCGCGAAGGAAGCGCTGGGACCGTTGGATGACCAAAGAATAAAGGGAGCGCTAAAGGAGGACAGTGGGGCTATTCTTATGTTTTTATGTTCTTATGCTGTAAGATTACTTCATCACTGTTTTAAGTTTGATCACATCACACCGCTTCTAAAATCCTTCCATTCTCATATCGCATCCCTTTCAAATATAATATTCTTTTTCATCAGATTCTATCGAGTGGTATTCCCTCCTTTTTATATAATCTTCTGGTTCCATACTCGCTGCAAAGAAACCTCCGCTCTTCACAACAGCAGTTATTAGTCGTTCCTTCATTCCGACAACTTTTCCTTGATTTTCATAGGAATTCTTCATTTTCTGTTAGGGCTCCTACTCTCTGGAATTCTTTGCCTTTTTATCTCCGTTCAGAAAAATAATTTGTGACCTTTAAAATACAATTAAAGGCCTAAGAACATAAGAAGTTGTTGCTGCTGGGTCCATCGTGCCCAGCAGTCCTCTCACACGGCGCTCCCTAGGTCAAAGATCAGTGCCCTGCCCTACCTGCATACGTTCCGGTTCAGCAGGAACTTGTCCAACTTTGTCTTGAATCCCTGGAGGGTGTTTTCCCCTATAACAGCCTCCGGAAGAGCGTTCCAGTTTTCTACCACTTCTGGGTGAAGAAGAACTTCCTTACATTTGTACGGAATCTACCCCCTTTCAACTTTAGAGAGTTCCCTCTCGTTCTCTACCTTGGAGAGGGTGAACAACCTGTCTTTATCTGCTAAGTCTATTCCCTTCATTATCTTGAATGTTTTAATCATGTCTCCTCTCAGTCTCCTCTTTTCAAGGGAGAAGAAGCCCAGTTTCTCTAATCTCTCACTGTACGGCAACTCCTCCAGCCCCTTTACCATTTTAGTCCCTCTTCTCTGGACTCTTTCGAGTAGTACCGTGTCCTTCTTCATGTACGGCGACCAGTGCTGGACATAGTATTCCAGGTGAGGATGTACCATGGCCCAGTACAGCGGCATAACCTTCTCCGATCTGTTCGTGATCCCCTTCTTAATCATTCCTAGCATTCTGTTCACCCTTTTTGCTGTCGCCGCCGTACATTGCGCAGACGGCTTAATCATTTTGTTGACCAGTACTCCCAAGTCTCTTTCCTGGGGGGGTCTCTCCAAGTACCACCCTGGACATCCTATATTTGTGTATAAGATTTTTGTTACCGACATGCATCACCTTACACTTATTCATGTTGAACCTCATCTGCCATGTTCGCAATCCTCCCGCATCTTTACTACTTGAATAACTTTGTATCGTCTGCAAATATAATCACCTCACTTGTCGTACCAATTTCCAGATCGTTTATAAATATGTTGAAGAGCACGGGTCCAAGCATCGAACCCTGCGGCACTCCACTGGTGACGTTTTCCAGTCCGAGTATTGTCCATTTTCTCCTTGGTCTTCTGCTCTTAATTTACCTTTCGTGGATGGCAACCTTTCCTAAAAGGTACATTCTTGGTTTCCTCATATCAGTGTGGGCAGAACTAATTTTCTGTTTCCTCCCTTACCATATTGTTTGTCCTTCTCCCTATCTTTTTGTTTTTATTGTAACTGCTGATTCCCTTCTTTCCTCATGTTTTCAATTGTATTTTATGCTATGTTTAATTTTTGCTCCGTATCCTATTTTTATATTGATTATTTAAAATTTTTAATATAAACCGCTTAGATTTACCTTTGGATTTATATTTGCAGTATATTAAATAAATAGGACTTCTGCTTCTAGGGGTGTATCCTATTATATAAAGTGAGCAAGTTCTGACTGTGATCTTGAAAACGGCTCTAAGGATTTTGATGAAATTGGGTCAATCTATGGTTCTTGGTGCGAGAAAACAATCTAGCTAGGTCTGGAGTTCAGCAGAACTCATTTGCGAGGTCAAACTCTACACTCCAAGGATTACAGTAGATGACACAGACTTTCCACTAAAACTACAATCCCGATTCTTAGGAGTAGAAATTGATAACCAGATATCCATGAAGAGCCACGTACCATCAATAATAAGAAACAATCTTTCCTTGTGATGAGAAAGCTAAGATCCATCAGAAAATACTTCAGAACAGAGTCTTTCCAAATTTTAGTGCAATCCCTAATCCTAACTCAACTAGACTACTGTAATATAACACTAGTTCTTTGCTCTAAAACATTGCTATCACGTCTACAACTAGTTCAAAATGCAGCAGTTTGACTCATATATAATAATAATAACTTTATTTTTGTATACCGCCATACCCCGAAGAGTTCTAGACGGTTCACATTATTTAGACAGAGATTACAAGTGGTTACATATCAAATTGATCATGGAGTAGTTTGACAGAGATTACGAGTGGTTACACAAATTGATCATAGAGTAGCAGACAGCAAGGAGAGAGTATTTACAAGTGATTACTTATCAAAATGGTCATAGAGTTGCGAACAGCAAGGAGAGAAGTAGTGGGAAGAGGAGGGAGAACAGGGGGGGGCGAGGATCAGAAGGGGGACTATAGAAATTGGAACATCTACAGCCCTATTATATGAAAGTACATTAGTAGTCCATAACCGTAAGGATCAAGCATGGGATAAACATAGAGGATCACTAATTAGAAAATGAAGAATGTAAATTAAAGAGCAAAGGCCAGTACTGGACAGACTTGCACGGTCTGTGTCCCATATGTGATGATTTGGAGAAGAATTGGGCTGGGGAGGGCATCAATTGGGAACTCCACTAACTTGGAACATGAGGATGTTACTGGCCAGACTTTATAGTAGATATCCTGCAAACAGGATGGTTGGATAGGCTGGAGTGAGCTTGGACTGCAACTTTAGCATTTGGAACCTAGGACAATACCAGGTGGACTTTACAGTCTATGACCTAGAAATATCAAAGAAATGTCAAGTTAATTTAATCATGTATTTTTAATGAGTATAACTAATGGGCAGACTGGATGGACTATCATTTACTATGTTACCTCATTTAGAATGTTGTGTACAATTCTGGAGACCACAACTTCAAAAAGATATAAAAAGGATTGAGTTAGTCCAGAGGAAAGCTACCAAAATAGTGTGTGGTCTTCATCATAAGGCATATGAGGACAGACTTAAAGATCTCAATATGTATACTTTAGAGGAAAGGCGGGAGAGGGGACATATGACAGAGATGTTTAAATACCTACGTGGCGTAAATGTGCCTGAGTCGAGTCTTTCATTTGAAAGGAAGCTCTGGAATGAGAGGGCACAGGATGAAGTTAAGAGATGATAGGCTCAGGAGTAATCTTTGGAAATAGATTTTTTTTTACAGAAAGAGTGGTAGATGAGTGGAACAGTCTCCCAGAAGAGGTGGTGGAGACGGAGATTGTGTCTGAATTCAAGAACGCCTGGGATAGGCATGTGGGATCTCTCGGAGAGAGAAAGAGATAATGGTTACTGCAGATGGGCAGATTGGATGGACCATTTAGCCTTATCTGTCATCAAGTGTCTATGTTTTTAGAAGCTCGTAGCAGAATGGGTAAGAAGCCAGTATATTCTTGTAAAAGGAAAAGACTTTCTTCTTCAAATAATATCAACTCTTAATATATAAAAGGATATTGTAGCGAACTGCCTTGTAGCATAAAGAAACAGAAGAGCTACCCAGTCTCCTTTAAATATTTTACTGTTACCCATTACCTAAAACGGGGTTACTTTTTAAGATGTTTCATTGATGAGAGATCAACCTGAACTAAAAGTGAGTTGTCCTCCATTGGAAGTCCTTGAAAATTAACGTTCTCCCTAGTGAACACAAACTTGATGTTCATCTCAGCTTGAGTCCAGGTTGCTTACTGTGCCATTGGAATCACAGCGAGTTATAATAAGGAAAGTTAATTATTTTGACCATTTTCACAGGTGGAAGTGAAGGCACAACACTCTTTGATCTGAAATTGCAGTGGAAAGACCACAGAGCTTAATGGACATACTATGATGCAAATGCCATAGATGAAGGTTCAATGCAGTATCCTCATTATGCTGAACAACCCATATAGACTATTGCCATATGTACGTAAGTAGCAGCTGCAAAGAGGCAGGCTAATATCACCCCGTTATCTGAAGGCTCGACAAAAGGGAAAATTATAGAGATGTCATTCAACTGCCAATGTGTGCCTGAGTATTTACACCCAGTGCATTCATTTGTCTAGCAGAATATCGCAAGGCAAGAATCTTGAGTTGAATTGGGTGGAATATTCAACCACGCAGATGGTCAGATCTGTGCTCTGGTGCCAGTAATCAAAAGGATAATGACATTACTAGTGACTTAAACTAATATTAATCAGTATCACAGCTAGCTTTTATAGTATCATCGATGTTTGTTAGTATGTGGGATGGAATCATTGCCAGGGTGGGCATAATTCAGAGAAGAGAAAATTTAACTAAAGCTTCAAAATGAAGGACTCAGATATGCCCAGATTAAAGATGACCTTCAAATGCCTCACAGGTCAGGCATTTTTCAGTAGAAGTAATGCTCTAGCCCAGGGGTGGGCAATTCCAGTCCTCGAGAGCCACAGGCAGGTCAGGTTTTCAGGATAGCCACAATGAATATGCATGAGATGGATTTGCATGCATGGCCTCCTCGAGAAGCAAATCGATCTCATGCACATTTCTTGTGGATATCCTGAAAACCTGACCTGCCTGTGGCTCTCGAGGACCGGAATTCACTAGCCCTGCTGTAGAGTAAAGAGGTAGATTCACGTGTTGACAAAAATTTAGTTGCAAAAAACCATGTGAGACCAATGGCGTGGTGAGGGTAAGTGGCAGCCAGGCCAGTGGCACTCCTCCCAACCCTCTTCTCCGCACACCCCCTCCCCCGCCATGCATGTACCATCCTTTCCTTCCCCGGTACCTTTTTAATTTTCCAAGTAAGTGCAACAGCACAAACTTGCTGCCCGCGTTGTGTCAGCTATCCCACTGACGTCACGTCCTAGGCGTGGGGCCCGGAAGTGACATCAGAGAGAGGCGACACCAACGCGGACAGCAAGTTCATAATACTGCTCGCGCAGGAAAAATTCAAGAGGTGGTGGGGGTGCCTGCGCCCTTTACAAAGACCGCACCAGGGGCGCACTATGCCAATGCGTCAGACTGGCGCTAATTTGGCCATAAATTTCATATTCCAAGATGGAGATAGGGGCAAATAGATATTTGCATTTCTTGCTTTTTCACAAAACAGGCTCTACAGCAGGGTCTCAAAGTCCCCTCCTCGAGGGCCGCAATCCAGTTGGGTTTCCAGGATTTCCTCAATGAATATGGATGATATCTATGTGCATGCACTGCTTTTAATGCATATTCATTGGGGAAATCCTGAAAACCCGACTGGATTGCGGCCCTCAAGGAGGGACTTTGAGATCCCTGCTCTACAGCATTTGCGCCAGTACAGGAAACAGACATCAACACCACTGTTTACCAGTAACAAAATATCAACTTGCTGGGCGGCTACTGGAATGCTAACACGGAGTTAACGATGGACCTGCTACACAAGTACATTTTTGAAAATAGGAAGAACATCCCTCTGAAATACGGAGCAAAGTCCAGAGACATAAAAAAGCATAGGCGCAGTTTGAGGTGAGAATTGGGTGTGTTCCCCCCTTCCCCCTCCTCACCCCAATGTTGTGCATTCTACAAACTGTGGTCGGATAGAGTAGCACGGAGCTTTTCTAAGGGATGTCCAGCCTTGAGAAAACTTCTTGGTGAAACATGTCGGCTAAGTTATCCCTGAAAGGAAGACCACAAACAAGATAAGTCACTTTATTAAAATCTAGAGCTAAACCATTTATTTGCTTAATTTAAATATTGAAATAGCATTGCTTACACAAATAGGATTCAGTGAGGAAACAACACTTAAAGCCTATGACAATGACCCTCTTGGGTCTCCAATCAGGAGTTCCTAAAAGGGCCGCCGCGTGTGCGGATCACCGGACTGGATGGACCTCGGTCTGATCCGGTGAGGGCTTTTCTTATGTTCTTAATTATAGGAGTCTCAGGTGGTGTTTCTGAGGGTCATTTAAATTAACGTTTGCATATGAAATTGGTTGAATGAGAACTGAAGGTGGAACACGAAGGGACTGTCCCACAATAAAAATATCATATCGAATGCTCTCATTCTAAGTGAGAGTAATAGAAGTTGGTGCTTTACTGAAATTCTAATGAACAGGGCCATTTTAACCACCTAAGGGGCCCTGGGCAAACTTTTCTGGATGCCCTCTCCCCCCCAGTCCAGTGGCATAGCTTCTTTAGCCCCCTATCACCCCCCGCAAAAAAAAAAAAAATTAAAAAAATTAAAAATTAGAAAATTAAAAGTGTGCTCCTAAGTCATTGTACTTTTTGGAATATGAAGCAAACAATTTACATTTACCCATTCCACTCCACTCAGGATTCCCTCAGCCGTCTTTTCTCCAAAATGAAGAGCCCTTACCTCATAGGGGAATCTACCATTCCAGTACCTCTACAAACCTTTCATTATATATTTTTTTAGATTTCCCACAATGGAGCAGCATAGAGGCAGTCTCCATTTTATTCTGTATTTCTTTTCTAATTATTCCTGCCATTATTCTCTCGGCCGCAAACTCATACCCAGCGGAGGGTTTCGACTTATTATCCAAGACTCTGTTGGTCGATCGTGCTCCTCTCGCCAGTCACCATCAACAGCACCAGCTCCAAAGGTCTCATCGTTAAACTGGTCAAGATGAAGACATTGACCAGTTTAATGATGATCCCTTTAGAACTGCTGCTGTTGATTGGCGAGAGGAGCATGATAGACCAACAGAGTTGGAAGACGAGACCCAGTCTGAGCAGCGGCAAGCAACCTATGTGATCGACAATGAACTAGAAGACCCTGCCAGCATGGGTGCTATCCATTCTCGATCCTCTGTGCAGGTGAACACGATAAGAGAATGATATAGTGGCCATGTTTTAAAGGAAATTATTTCTCCTGTTGTAGACAAATAGACAACAGAAGCAAATGTGGAAAGCTTATACAATATTTTGTATTTTATTCAGATTGGGGAAAGTGAAATGCTTCTGTGAGTGGACTACTCAGATCAGACACTCCTAAATTATTTTCTACTGGCCTTTATTTGCCATCATGTTTCTATGTTTCTAAGATGACACATTTTATGGGAGGTGATTCATAATATGGAACCTTAAGAACATAAGCAATGCCGCCACTGGGTCAGACCCGAGGTCCATCATGCCCAGCAGTCTGCTCACGCGGCGGCCCAACAGGTCCAGGACCTGCGCAGTAGCTCCCTATCTATACCCCTCTATCCCTTTTTCCAGCAGGAATTTGTCCACTTAAAAGTTCATGGCTTTTTTTATTTTTTTCAAGGGGTACTCTGTAGTACCAAGTACTGGTACCTTTTTCATCATTTGCTAAAATTATCCCATAAGCAAGGGCAGAGCCACTTTGGGTTTAGGTTCACCCAGCTAACTTTTAATTGGTTAAATGGATTTGCAGCTACCTGACCAACTGCATCAACTTTCTTCTGGTGAGCATGAGAAAGAGAGAAAATGGGCGAAAAATGGGAGAGTATATATAAGTAAGAGAGAGAGAGAGAAAGACTGGGCGTTTTCAGAGTGAGTGATTCTCAAAAAGAGACCATGAGTGCGTGCATGCGCATTTGTTGTCCCCAGAATGTTACAGAATATAAAATGTGGCTCTTGATAGAAAAAGGTTGGATATACCTGGTATAGTGGTAGTTCCTCAAACTCTATATTTCTGAAATATGAAGGAGACAGATTTCTGCTTATACAGGGAGTCTCAGGTTAAGAGTATAACTTTGATAAGTTTAACTGAAGCTTTAAAATCATTTTCATTAGTTTACAAAAATATGACTACCCCTGTTGCAGACCTAGAGGGTCCCTTCAGTACTTGAGACATATACTTGATTGAAACATTTAAGTATATCACGGGCCGTATCGAGTCAGAAGAAGATATCTTCTACCTCAAGGGATCCTCGACCACCAGGGGGCATCCGTTAAAAATCAGGGGAGGGAAGTTCCATAGCGACTACAGAAAATACTTCTTCACTGAAAGAGTAGTGGATCATTGGAACAAACTCCCACTGCAGGTGATTGAGGCCAAGAGCGTGTCAGATTTTAAGAGACAATGGGATGTTCACATGGGATCTCTAAGGGAGTAAAATCAGAGGGGCGGGAATTTGGAATGGGCAGACTTGGTGGGCTATAGCCCTTTTCTGCCGTCTTTTCTATGTTTCTATGTTTCTATACTGCACGTGATGTAAGGGATTCTGTGTCTGGTACATTAAAAAAATTGCTTATGCATTTATTGGACACACAGTAACATGAAGTCAGTCCTCTTTAAGAGAAAAAAAAATCTATTAATCAGTCAGTCAGTCAAATCTAAAACAAATCATTGTATTCTCTTTCATGTCTCAACATGTCATCCATTAAAAAAGGTCTATTGGGTGCCATATGCTTGCTGTTTCTTGATACTTATCAACAGAAATAGCTAATTTTATCAGGCTGTTTAGGGAGCAAAGCTGCAGAAGAAATTATAGGTAAGAAGTTAGGGGCGGGGGAAGTTAGTTACTTCATTTTGCTTAACTGAATAGCTTATACCTCAGAACAGTGATCTCAAACTCAAACCCCTTGCAAGGCCACACCTTGGATCCATAGGCACTTGGAGGGCCCCAGAAAAAAACCGTCAATGTCTCACTAAAGAAATGACAACCCTGCATGAGGTAAACCTCTCCATGGTTTATAAATCTTTCCTTTTGGCTAAGTCTTAATAATATTGTCATTTATAGCTAAAGAGACATATGATCAAGAAACGGTTTTATTTTACTTTTGTGATTATGATAAACATACCAAGAGCCTCAAAATAGTACCTGGTGGGCCGCATGTGGCCCCCGGGCCGTACGCTTGAGACCACTGCCTCAGAAGATACAGTGATACCCAGAGACTCAATAAACTATATCTATATATACCCATCGGAGCTGTCCATCGCTGGTGAGCTGCCTGTAGAATCTTCTAAAATTGGCAACAATCTCTTCAAATTCTCTATCGACTACATGCACAGCGAGAGCCTTCACAGCACATACAACTAGGAAACAAACAGATTTGTAGTTACTTGTGCACAACCAAACCACATTCTACAGAGAGTATGTATTTCATAAAAGGAACATCAAAGTCAGAATGTGTACAATTTCCAGCCTATTTTATAAAAGGCCCACTAGGACAGAGTCTCTATACAATTACGTAAATCAGTCCATATAACCAAACATCCAGAAAAAGCTGCTTCATGCTCAGCTGCTTCATGTGTAAGCAATAGCAGTAAATGCCTATTTATGTTCTTTCCTTGTACAAATGCTGGCAATTTAATTTCTCTAAACCGTGCTGAGCTCTATTTTTAAAGAGAAGATGCAGTATATAAGCCTAAGGTTTAAGGCTCCTTATGCAAAGCTGCGCTAAGGCCTTAACGCGTACTAAATTGCCACGCGCTAGCCGCTACCGCCTCCTTTTGACCAGGCAGTAGTTTTCGGCTAGCGCGTGCTATAGCACTAGCGCACCTTTGTAAAAGGAGCCCTTAGTTTAGTTTAATAAACTGCGCTTCCTCTATATCAGCGGTCTCAAACTCGCGGCCCCCCCCCCCCCAGGGACTATTTTGCAGCCCGCGGTCTGTCCTCTCCACTTCACAAGTTTTCCGATTGTGGAGAGGACAATCGCGTACAGACCATGACTGCTGTAATTCACTTGCGTCTCTCTGGAGGGAATGTCGGCAAACGGCCTCCTGGTGGCGCTGTGCTTCTCACAGTCTCAGCCTCCCTCCGCCCGCTTTGTCTTGCGTCTCTAGTCGGCATGAATGTCAGTGAGCGGAGGCCGGATTGCGCTGTGCATCTCGCGGTCTCAGCCTCCCTCCGCCCCCTCTCAGCCCGGATCCAGAGCGCACAGCTCACTCTGCCCTGCAGCTCGTCCACAAGCACCGGAACTAAGCAACGAGGAATCCCAGGCTGTAGTGGCGGTTGCGGTGTAGGGCAGTAGGCCTTTGGCAAGTATGTGAAAAAATGTGTTTCTTTGGAAATTGCAATTATCTGTCTCACAGAAATTTTTTTTTTTTAACCCCCCTATGATTTCTCCTGTGGTGGTGTTTCTTCACATTGGCCTATGTCAGTGGTCGGCAAACTGCTCGCGAGCTGCATGTGGCTCTTTAGCCACTTGAGTGCGGCTTGCGGCTTGCCTAAAGCAGGGGGCCCCAACATGCTTCCCTTCCCTTCTCACTGCCCTCCCCCAAGTCACCTTAAATGTTTAGATTGTTTTACCCAAGGTACGTCACTTTTCACTTCTTCGCACTGATTATCATCTACCATTTAGGAATTACAGGAAAAGGAGTGGAGAATAAAATCAAGAATATTATAATGCCTTTGTATTGCTCCATGATGAATATTATGGGTAATTCTGGTCATGAGGAAAGATAGGGCAGAGAGTGCTGAGGGGACATATGATAGAGATTTGGAGGTAGATGTGGATTGCTTGTTTACTCTTACCAAAAATACCAGGAACACGTGAACATAAGACTTGCCACACAGAGACAGACTGAAGATCCATCAAGCCCAGTGTCCTGTTTCGAACCTGACAGAAACCCAAAGAGTAGCAACATTCCAGAGCTGAGATTGTGATGTCATAATGCCTCACTCCACCAATGCCTAAGAGCCAACCTCATCAGTGATGTCACAATGGTTTGATTATCCTATACTTGGCTCACATAAGAACATAAGAATTGCCATACTGGGACAGACTGAAGATCCATCAAGCCCAGTGTCCTGTTTCG
Organism: Geotrypetes seraphini; assembly: GCF_902459505.1. Lineage (NCBI taxonomy): Eukaryota > Metazoa > Chordata > Amphibia > Gymnophiona > Dermophiidae > Geotrypetes > Geotrypetes seraphini. The sequence continues at coordinate 15,412,195 of NC_047086.1, read as the reverse complement.
AACCTGACAGAAACCCAAAGAGTAGCAACATTCCAGAGCTGAGATTGTGATGTCATAATGCCTCACTCCACCAATGCCTAAGAGCCAACCTCATCAGTGATGTCACAATGGTTTGATTATCCTATACTTGGCTCACATAAGAACATAAGAATTGCCATACTGGGACAGACTGAAGATCCATCAAGCCCAGTATCCTGTTTCCAATAGTGGCTAACCCAGATCCTAGACTAATGTTACGCCTCACTTCGGTGCTGGGCAAAATGGTAGATTATAAAAAATAAAATTGTGGAACACGTAGACAAACATGATTTAATGAGACGTTGTCAGCATGGGTTCAGCCGAGGGAGATCTTGCCTCACAAATTTCCTTGACTTCTTTGAAGGTGTGGATAAACATGTGGATAAAGGTGAGCCGGTTGATATAGTGCACCTAGATTTTCAGAAAGCCTTTGATAAAGTTCCTCACGAGAGGCTCCTGAGAAAATTAAAGTGTCATGAGATACGTGGCAAAGTTCAGTTGTGGAATAGGAATTGGTTATTGGATAGAAAACAGAGGGTAGGGTTATAAATGGTCATTTTTCTCAATGGAGGAGAGTAAACAGTGGAGTGCCGCAGGGGTCTATACTAGGACTGGTGCTATTTAACTTATTTATAAATGATCTGGAGTGAGGTGATTAAATTTGCAGATGACACTAAACTGTTCAAAGTTGTTAAAACTCGTGCGAATTGTGAAAAATTGCAGGCGTAGCTTAGGAAATTGGAAGACTGGGCATCCAAATGGCAGATGATTTTTATTGTGGACAAATGCAAAGTGATGTACATTGAAAAGAATAACCTGAATCACAGTTACCGGATGCTAGGGTCCACCTTGGGGGTTAGCACCCAAGAAAAGGATCTGGGTATCATTGTAGACAATACAATGAAACCTTCCGCCCAATGTTCAGCGGTGGCCAAAAAAGCAAACAGGATGTTAGGAATTATTAAAAAAGGGATGTTTAACAAAACTAAGAATATTATAATGCCCCTGTATTGCTCCATGGTGCGACCTCATCTGGAATATTGCGTTCAGTTCTGGTCTCCTTATCTCAAGAAAGATATAGTGGCACCAGAAAAGGTTCAAAGAAGATCGGCCAAGATGGTAAAGGGGCTGGAACTCCTCTTGTATGAGGAAAGACTAAAACAGTTAGGGCTCTTCAGCTTGGAAAAGAGATGGCTGAGGGGAGATATGATTGAAGTCTACAAAATCCTAAGTGGAATAGAACGGGTGCAAGTGGATCAATTTTTCATTCCGTCAAAAATGACAAAGACTAGGGAACACTCAAAGTTACCAGGAAATACTTTCAAAACCAATAGGAGGATTTTTTTTTTTCACTCAGAGAATAGTTAAGCTCTGGAATGCGTTGGCAGAGGATGTGGTAAGAGCGGATAATGTAGCTGGTTTTAAGAAAGGATTGAACAAGTTCCTGGAGGAAAAGTCCATTGTCTGTTATTGAGAAAAACAAGGGGGAAGCCACTGCTTGCCCTGTATTGCTAGCATGGAATATTGCTACATCTTGGGTTTTGGCCAGGTACTAGTGACCTGGATTGTCCGTGAGAACGGGCTACAGGGTTTGATGGACCATTGGTCTGACCCACTAAGGTTATTTTTATGTTCTTATGTACCTAGCTAGATCCCAAGAAGCAAAACTAGGGACTAGGACTAGGGTGAATGCAATGAAGCTACTAAATACTAATTTAAAAATAATAGAGAAAATATTTATTTTCTCACTATGTAATTCAACTTGGGAACTCATTGACAGAGAATGTGGTAAAAGCAGTTAGCTTAGCAGGGTTTAAAAATGGTTTGAATAGTTTCCTAAAAAAAAAAAATAATAATAAAGTTTGTAAACCAGTATTAAGAGAAACTTGGGAAAATCCATTGCTTATTTCTAAGATAAGCAGCATAAAATTTGTGTCAGTCTTTTGAGATTCGTCAGGTATTTGTAACCTGGATTGACCATTATTGAAAACAGGACACTGATTAACCTTTGATCTGTTCCAATATGTAATGCTTATGTACTTATGCTCTACCTGTCAATCTATTCTTACAGAAAGCTCTGATACCATCTGGATAGTGCAAGTTGGAGCGAGGGTAAAGTGTAGGTATTTTGCCTTTCTCTATGGATTATAGGAACTACAATAGCAGTCTCTTCTTGTAGAAAGGTACAGTATTTGAAACAAAGAAAATGGAGGCTGGATGCTAAGGATTCTGAGACCCTTGGGGTAGAGTCAGCTATAGTGAACAGAGATAAACCTTGTTTCTTTGTTTGAGCTCCGACAAAGAAAAGATGCAGACCCTCAAGGAATGAACTCAGTGATCCCCCCCTGAGACACCCAGCCTGAACCAGACCATACTCATTCCTGCTACCTTCTCCCCTCTGGTGCTGGGCTGCCACGCAAATGACCAATGTCAAAAAGAGAAAATGTCATTTTCCATCGTGCTTTCTTTCCATGATGCTGACAAGGGACGTCTGTAGAGAGAAAGGGAGTTCGCCTTCAAGACTCCCGCACCTCTTTCCCTTATCTCTGTGCTGCTGGTAACTTTTCTGTGTCTGATCTGCTTGCTGGCATCCTCCCTGGCTTGAAATGCCCACATTCCTGAACAGTGCTGACTCAGAAGTGCTAGACCATACCTTTTGGCATCTTTACTATGACACTGCATCAGTAATGTAAGACTGCCTCTTTATTTAGAGGGATTAGCCAGCTAGAAACACAGTAGAATTCCAGTAACAAGAACTAAACAGGGGTAATGATCTTTATTGCATGCATAGAGATGCCTCTTCAAATTAATTGTTCATTTGGCAATTTAAATCTGCTCTATTTATCGCACGCGCTGACAGCATTAGCCAGCGTTTTTCAACTGGTGTGCTGTGGCTGCTCCTCAGGTGTGCCACGGGAGTTTTCTGTCACTCCTATCCCGTCTTCAGCCAGCAACTTCACATTGTAAGATTTCTTCAGATAGCGATTCAGTAGGGCCTGCTCTAGTGCCAGTCTCTGAGTATTCTCTCTTATGTAACTTCCCACTTCCACAGAGGCAGGAAGCATTAGAGAGAGGGCTCATCTTGACACGAGCAGGCTCAGAGGTGTACCAAGGGGGGCAATCTGCCCTGGATGCCCCCATAAGGGGGTGCTCCAATGACTTCTCCAAGGGCTGGTGCCAGCATCAAGAACTTTTTAACAGCGGTAGCAACAACAGCAGTGTTCACAATTTGCTGCACTTGCCGGCGTCGGGCCTTCTTCTCTGCTAGGTCCCACTTACTTCCTGTTTCCATGAAGGCAGGACCCGGCAGAGAGGAAGGCCTGAGCAACAAATTGTGAATGTTGCACTGCCAACTGCAGGGTGACAAAGAGAGGGAGGGGGAGAGAAATACTGCACCCAATTGGGGAGAGGGAGGGAGGAAGAAGGAAGACCAAGGAAGGAAGAGGAAATTAAAGAGAGATGCCAGACTATGGGGAAGAAAAGGAGAGAGGGAAAGGAGATGCCAGGCCATGGAGGGGTGGAAGAGATGCCAGAACATGGGGAGGAGGGAAGGTGACAGATGCTAGACCAAGGAGAAAGGAGGGAGGAAAGGAAAGAGAAGAGATACCAGAGCATGGAGGAAAAGGGAGAGATGGAAGGGAAGGAGAGGAGAGAGATGCGAGGGTATGAGAGGAGGGAAGGAGAGGATACTGAGATGCCTGACCATCGGGAAGGAAGGGAGGAGGAGGGAGGAAGGAAAGGAGATGCCAGAGCATGACATGGGGACAAACTTTTTCCCTCTCCCTGCGGGAACTCATTTTCCCATTCTGTCCCCATGAGTTCATTTCCTGTCTCTGCCACATTCCTGCAAGCTCCATCCTCATCTGCACAAGCCTCAAACACTTTAAAATCATAAGTGTTTGAGGCTTGTGTGGTTAAGGCAGAGCTTGCAGGAATGGGGCAGCGTCAAATCTCACGGGATTGGGATGAGGAAATTTGTTCCCGTGTCATTCTCTACTTCAGATTCCAGTCTGTTTTTTGATTGACCTCAAAATATAAAGGAATATGGGTAACTACTGGCCCCCCCCAAAAAAAGTAAAATGGAGAGGTGGCCTTTGCTCTACAGCCTCTTTGACCATTGCACATAAAATAACTCTTTTTTTTCAGATCAGAATTCTTCACTTTGCCAAGAGCTCAAAAAGGTTAAAAAAAAAAAAAAATCATGAATTCAACAGCCCTGTCCTGAATCCTAAATGGTTTGGCGATGAGGTAAACAATGACTCTTAATTAGAAGTTAAAAAATTTAATTAAGATGATTCTGCTGTAATTATCTCAGTTGCCTGCTTGGCTGGATTTTAATGAAAAAGATTGATTAGCTATAAAACCAGTCATATAATTAAATATTCAGACCCATATTGCTTATCGAGGTGAAAGTATAAAGCGATTAACTTCGAGAAAGCCTTCCTCCCCAACGCCCCCCCCCCCCTAAGAAATAACACTGTAACCTTGTGCCTTGATACTGCTTTCTTCTGACGCCAATTCGTTCTCTGGACATTCAGAATCCATATTTTCAAAGTCAGCAGGTGCATATCCTCCACCTTCCTTGTCCCACCTACTTAATAAAACAACACTGCCCTCGGATTGATCTATTCCCTTGGAAAATTTGACCACATCACCAACGCCTTCCTAGACTCACACTGGCTTCCAATACAAGCCCGCATCCAATTCAAACTCTATTGCATATTATTCAAAACATTAAACGGAACGGCACCCTCCCACCTAAACAACCGCCTAAATAGGAACCTCTCTTCCAGACAGAGGAGAACCCAGTCCCCTTTCTCCTTACCCCCCTTTTAAAGGAACTAAGTGCAAAAAGATGTACAACAACTTACTAGCAACACATGCAGCTAAATTGGACCCTTCCATCACCAACCTACTGACAGCTTCAACTGACCTCAAAGCTTTCCGAAAAGAAATCAAAACCCTACTATTCAAAAAAATTCATCCTAATTTCCTAACCCCCATTCTTTTCCCCTCTCTCCCCCTCTTAGTATCCTCCCTTCAAAATTGTTTTAGGCCCAACGTCTTTAATTGTATTCCTCTTCCTGGAAATGTCCAGTTATCTTTTTGATGTAATCCGCTTAGAACTGCAAGGTACAGGCGGAATAGAAGTCATTATTGTAATGTAATAATGAATGCTGCCATTTTCAATAGAGTTTTGGCAACTACATTTAATGGAAGGAACCCTCGTTAAAACAGGGCTCCCGAGTGCTTCTGCGTACATACAGGAAAGCCAGGGGTTGAACCCTCCCACTCCTCTTAGACCAGGGGTAGGCAATTCCGGTCCTCGAGAGCCAGAGCCAGGCCAGGATTTCAGGATCTCCACCATGAATATGTACGAGATGGATTTGCATGCATTGCCTCCTTGAGATGCAAAGCTATCTCATGCATATTTATTGTGGATATCCTGAAAACTTGACCTGGCTTCGGCTCTCAAGGACCAGAATTGCCTACCTCTGTCTTAGACAGTGGTCCCCAACCCTGTCCTGGAGGACCACCAGCTAGTCGGGTTTTCCCGATAGCCCTAGTGAATATGCATGAGAGAGATTTACATATAATGGAGGTGACAGGCCCGCAAATCTGCACCATGCATATTCATTACGGCTGGTGGTCCTCAAGGACAGGGTTGGGGACCATTGCTCTAAGAGATAAAAGTGACAGTACATACCTGGCTCTAAGACCCTGATGCACAAAAGGCTTCCTCACCTGCCGACGCACAATAAGGTTCTCCATGGCTGCTACCAATCGTCAGTAGCAGCCATCGAGAATCCTGTGCTAATGTATTACTTGGAGCTCATTAGAATTCTAATGAGCGGTCCGTGTAATGCACAGCAGAGAAACTCATTGTTTCCCATGCAAATTTTACCAGGGTCTGAGCTGATTAGCTCAGGCACTGACAGGAAAGTAAGGCTATGATAGTCCATCCTGCCAGTAAAGGTCCTGACAACCATGTTTTTAAAAAAACATCCTTCCCTCCATACTTCCTCCCACTGAGCCCTCCCTTTCCCGATGCCACCCACACACCCATACTTTTTTTTCGAGATCGGAAAGAGGGATGCCCACTCCCTCCTGCCTTAACCAACACTGCCTGAACCCCCGATGCCCCTGGACACCCTCCACTCCCTGAAGACCGGTAGTAGGGATGCCTACTCCCCCTGCTGGCACTCTTCAAAATGACAGGCTTTCCCCTTCCCTGTGCATCCTGGGCCTAAGGCCCTGATTGGCTCAGGCGCACAAGGCCTTCCTCTTTAAAATGGTGGGCCTTTCCCTTCCTGGTGCATCCTGGGATTCTATATGCAAAGAAACTCTATTCCTTAAACATCTTCGCTAAGCGTGTAGAGTAACTTAAAAAAAAGTCCGAGATTTCCTATTTAGCTCTTAAGTTTACCTTTCCTCAAGTTTAAAAGTAATATTCCCGCAAATTCTTACCATTGAAGTTCTCTCCGTCTCTGGCAGTCTTCTCACAGCATCTCTTCTGGACTCAAGAGCTGATGTGGGAATATGAACCTAGGTTTCCTGTTTTATAAGCCACCTCAGAGGAGGATGGGCAGGGGAGGGCTTCAATGGCTGGGAGGGTGTAGATGGGCTGGAGTAAGTCTTAACAGAGAATTCGGCAGTTGGAACCCAAGCACAGTACCGGGTAAAGCTTTGGATTCTCGCCCAGAAATAGCTAAGAAGAAAAAAAAAAAAAATTTAAATTGAATCAGGTTGGGCAGACTGGATGGACCATTCGGGTCTTTATCTGCCGTCATCTACTATGTTACTATGTTACACAATGACCGCTAGGCTACTTCTCAGACCTAAAATTAAGCTCTGGAACTTGTTGCCAGAGGATGTGGGTACAGTGGTTATTACATCTGGTTTTAAAAATAGGTTTGGAGAAGCCCCTGGAGGAAAAGTCCATAGTCAGTTCTTGAGATCATGGGAGGAGCCACTGCTTGCCCTGAGATTGATATTATGGAATGTTGTTGCTCTTTGGGTTAGAGAATGACACGGGGACTCAATTCCCCCGTCCCATCCCCGTGAGTTTTGTCCCTCTCCCTGCCCCATTCCTGTAAGTTCTGCCTTAACCGCACAAGCCTCGAACACTTATGATTTTAAAGGGTTTGAGGCTTGTGCAGATGAGGACGGAGCTTAGGCATTGGTGGAATGAGGCATTATGACATCACAATCTGAGCTCTAGAATGTTGCTACTTAGGAATTTAAAGGGTTTGAGGCTTGTGCAGATGAGGACGGAGCTTAGGCATTGGTGGAATGAGGCATTATGACATCACAATCTGAGCTCTAAAATGTTGCTACTTAGGATTTTAAAGGGTTTGAGGCTTGTGCAGATGAGGACGGAGCTTAGGCATTGGTGGAATGAGGCATTATGACATCACAATCTGAGCTCTAGAATGTTGCTACTTGTGATTTTAAAGGGTTTGAGGCTTGTGCAGATGAGGACGGAGCTTAGGCATTGGTGGAATGAGGCATTATGACATCACAATCTGAGCTCTAGAATGTTGCTACTTGTGATTTTAAAGGGTTTGAGGCTTGTGCAGATGAGGACGGAGCTTAGGCATTGGTGGAATGAGACATTATGACATCACAATCTGAGCTCTAGAATGTTGCTACTTGTGATTTTAAAGTGTTTGAGGCTTGTGCAGATGAGGATGGAAAAGAATTCGCGGGGATAGGACGGGAAAATGAGTTCCCGCGGGGACGGGGAAAAATTTGTCCCCGTGTCATTCTCTACTTTGAGTTTCTACTTGTGACCCAGATTGGCCACTACTGGGCTAGATGGACCTTCTGTCTGACCTAGTGTGACTGTCCTTATGTCCATATACAGCGTAGCTGCTCCCCATCCTGAAATCTGCCTCTCAAGGCATCCCCCTCGCCATTTCAGAACGTGCACTTTATAATTGCAAGGTCGTTTTGCGGCAACATACTTTCTTCCTGCTTTCCTGCCTGGAAATGTCTTCTTGAGCAGGTGGGGGGAGCCACTGCTTGCCCTGGATCGGTAGCATGGAATATTGCTACTCCTTGGGTTTTGGCCAGGTACTAAACTAAACTAAACCTTAGCTTTGTATACCAGGTCTTCAGCCAGAAAGGAGCTCGACTCGGTTAACAGTAACTTAAAAAATACTTTAAAAAGTAACAATCAGAAAATATTAATATGACTAGTTTCCAAAGTGTTTGGCAAATAAAATAGTTTTTAAAGATTTATGAAAAAGTTGAAAAGGACCAGGACCCCTTAAAATAAGAGGAAGTTCGTTCCATAGTTGAGAAAATTGGAAAACTAAGGATTGACTGAAATTCTTGACTCCTTTGATTCCTTTCACGGAAGGAAGGGAGAGTTTGAATTGTTGGGTGCCTCTTGCATAGGAGAATCTATAAGCATTCCATAATAAAGGGACAAGAGGGATGAAGATACCATATAAAATTTTAAAAGTACTAGGGACCTGGATTGGCTACCGTGAGAACGGGCTACTGGGCTTGATGAACCTTTGGTCTGACCCAGTATGGCTGTTCTTATGTTCTTATGTGAGCCAAGTATAGGACAATCAAGCCATTGTGACATCACTGATGAGGTTGGCTCTGAGGCACTGTGGAATGAGGCATTATGACATCACAATCTCAGCTCTGGAATGTTGCTCTCATTGGGGTTCCGGAATCTTGCTATTCTTTGAGATGCTGGAATGTTGCTACTCCTTGGGTTTTGACCAGGTACTAGGGACTTGGATTGGCCACCGTGAGAACGGGCTACTGGGCTAGATGGACCATTGATCTGATCCAGCATGACTGTTCTTATGGTCTTATATGTGCCAAGTATAGGACAATTCAGCCATTGTAACATCACTGATGAGGTTGGCTCTGAGGCACTGTGGAATGAGGCATTATGACATCACAATCTCAGCTCTGGAATGTTGCTCTCATTGGGGTTCCGGAATCTTGCTATTCTTTGAGATGCTGGAATGTTGCTACTCTTTGGGTTTTGGCCAGGTACTAGGGACCTGGGTTGGCCACAGTGAGAACGGACTACTGGGCTTGAAGGACCTTTGGTCTGACCCAGTATGGCTATTCTTATGTTCATTGCCAAGTATAGGGCAATTAAGCCATTGTAACATTACTGTGGAATGAGGCATTATGACATCACAATCTCAGCTCTGGAATGTTGCTCTCATTGGGGTTCCGGAATGTTGCTATTCTTTGAGATGCTGGAATGTTGCTACTCTTTGGGTTTTGGCCAGGTACTAGGGACCTGGAATGGCCCCGTGAGATCGGGCTACTGGGCTTGATGGACCTTTGGTCTGACCCAGTAAGGCTATTCTTATGTTCTCTCTGGCTGTTTTCAAGCCCAATCCAAAATCTCATCTTTGGGGGGTTATTTTTACATCATAACCACTTCTCTATACATTCTTGTAGACTCTCATTTGTCGTGTACGTTTGTCCCAGCCAGACAGTAAGCTCCACGGAGCAGGAACTGTCTCATGTGTATTTGTGCAGTTCCGTGTATATCTACTAACACTTTGAAAGTGATATGTAGTTGAAATAGTAGCCCTAGCCCTATTCAGTAAATTCTGACCCTGATTCAAAGGGCCCAGTTCGATAAGAGTTTTTGCACCAAGACAGTAGGCCTGTGTGTTTTTATGACTATGGCTTGTTTTCCCCTTGACTGGCCCTGCTTCCACTGCTCCATTTCCCTTATAGCAGCCAGATGAGATGGCTTAAGCAAGGCTGAAATCTAAATATTGTATCTAGGTAGGATCATTAAGTTAATAAAGCATGTCATGGTGTTCCATGCTCTTATAAGTCAGGGACTGGTAAAAGTGCGATGCAGTATGTAATTCTATGCTTCCCAAATATGCCTGCGCTGAGCAGTGACCAGAGACAGAGCGTGAAAAGATATCTTCGGGCTGAATCCCTTGCCAGGATGACATGAGCGAGAAAAGCGTTACCTTCACTCAACAATGAGGCAATAACAGCTCCTTTTTCTTCATACACTTCTCCCTCCGTATTCGCGGTTTCAGCAATTGCGGTTTCGGTTATTCGCGGTTTTTAGCTTGCTGGCTCCTTCCCCCAAACGATGTCAGCTTGCCTAGAGAAATCGCTGATTCCCAGCACTTTCTTCACCGTGTTTTGCATCTCCTTCAGGAACAGGCTAGGCCTCCCGCCATGTTATTCGCAGTTTCGCCATATTCACGATGGGTTTTTGTTTTTTTTAATAGAAAACAGCAAATAACTTATGAAAAAGTTATTTGCGGGTCTGTTAATCCCCTATCACAGCGAATACGGAGGAGAAGTGTAATTTAAAAGAAAAACAGCCTGGTCAGTAGAGGAGATTTAAGGTCATTTGGGCTCCTGTTTGGGAGGGTTGGTCTCCTAGAGCAGTGTTTTTCAACCTTTTTACACCTATGGACCGGCAGAAATAAAATAATTATTCTGTGGACCGGCATCGGTCCTTGGACCAGCAGTTGAAGAACACTGGGCTAAGTTGTGGACCAGACCCCGCCCATCTCTACCCCAGACCCCGCCCCCATAATAGTACTAATTGCACCTTGCACATTCTGTGCCTCATCTGGAAGCCTTCCCTCTGACGTTGCAACGTCAGAGAGAAGGCTTTCGGTTCAGGCGCAGGATGTCCGTAGGAGCCACTGTCCGTGGCTTTGTGCACTGAATCAGTTAGGAAGAGGGAGCTGGCTCGAAGATAACGCCGCATCGATCTCACCGTGGTCCGGCGGTTGAAGAACACTGTTTTGGGCCTGATGCACGTGCTGGCCCTGTGGACCGGCAGGAAATTTCTGTGGACCGGCACTGGTCAGTGGACCGGTGGTTGAAGAACACTGTCCTAGAGCTCGAAGTGCTATATTGAACTTTTGACGCAGGAGTGCTCAGGTGGGGGGAGGGGACTTGCTCTCTGTTATGGTAGTGTTTGGAACATTGTTGAGTCTCCATGAAGGAACCACGTGGATGACTCTGGGGTCCTTTTATCAAGCCGCGCTAGCGGGGTTAGCGCGTCGGCCGTTTCATCATGCGCTAACCCTCGCGGCCGGCTAAAAAAACTAACGCCTGCTCAATGCAGGCGCTAGTGGCTAGCGCGGCAGGCGGTTTAACGCTCGTTAAACCCCCCTACCGCAGCTCGATAAAAGGACCCCTCTATACTGTGTTTGTTCTGCTCAGTTGTACATTGTGTTTTATAATATGAAAAATTTCTCAATAAAAATTATACGCATTTAAAAAAAAAAAAAAGAAAAAGAATAACAGCACCACGTTCAAGCTGAAACCTCTCACAGGGCCACAAAGATTGTTAAGGGGACAAACAGAGCTTAACAGCGCCATATTCTGGCCTCATCTGCACCTTCTTTTGACTGTCCTTTAGCAATGTGGTATAACTACAGTAATCCTTATTAGTGTCTGGTAGGTGGCACTCGGAGGTGTAGCACACCCACACACCCACCCATGCCCTCCTGTCCCCCCACTGATCCTTCCGCTCCCCCGCCCCACTCCACACTCGCTCCCTCCCTTCCCCCCCCCCACCCACATACCTCTGAAAATATTCACAAGTGTGAGTGACTTCTCCAGCATGCCGCTCACACCAGGGTTGGGTTTTCTTCTGCCGTCACTTCTTGGCCCCGCGATCTGGAAGTGATTCAGAGGGGAACCAGGCCGGCATGAGCAACAGACAGGAGGAATTGCTTGCACTGGCGAAGATCTGGGGGAGACGGATAATGCAAGCATGGCATGGTGCAGCGGGGCAGAGAGGTGCCGGCGCCCCCATCAAGATGGGACCCAGGGTGGTCCACCCCCCACCTTCCGCTGTCCCTCCTTACTATGACACTGTTAATGTCTGCTTTTGCTGGCTTTGATCTCTAAAGAGAAAAGGCGACGGGAACAAATACATTGAAATTTAAACTCTGCGGCACTTTTACTTCATCCATATAAACTCTATCAAACATAAGATTAGCCTTACTTGGTCAGACCAATGGCCCATCAAGCCCAGTAGCCCGTTTTCACGGTGGCCAATCCAGGTCCCTAGTACCAGGCCAAAACCCAAGGAGTAGCAACATTCCATACAGAATCTCAAAGAATTGCAAGTTTCCGGAATCACAGAGAATAACAAGATTCTAGAACCCCAAAGAGTAGCAACATTCCATGCTACCGATCCAGGGCAAGCAGAGGCTTCCCTCATGTCTTAATAACAGACTATGGACTTTTCCTCCAGGAATTTGTCCAAACCTTTTTTAAACTTCCCATTTCATCCACAAAAATCCCACCACTCGAGCAACAGTGAGCATTATAAGCGTTCATTTTTTTTAGGTCAAATGACTCCCGGATATTCGATGCCAGGACATGTCCGGGCACTGGGATTAAATGTCCATGTGAGTAGTGATTCCCAGACATAATGGACCAGACTCAGTAAAATTTGCACCCTTAGGGCTGATTCTCATTCATTCATTCAATTATCTATACTGTTCTCCCAGGAGAGCTCAGAATGGTTTACATGAATTTATTCAGGTACTCAAGCATTTTCCTTATCTGTCCTGGTGGGCTCACAATCTATCTAGTGTACCTGGGGCAATGGGGGGATTAAGTGACTTGCCCAGGGTCACAAGGAGCAGGATGGGTTTGAACCCACAACCTCAGGGGGCTGAGGCTGAAGCTTTAACCACTGCACCACACTCTCCCCTGTAAGTGGTTCCTGCCATGTGTTTGTAGATTAATACCATTCAAGTATTTAACCGACTGCATCATATCTCCTCTATTCCTTCTTTCCTCTAGGGCAGGGGTCTTCAAAGTACGGCCCACAGGCCACATCCGGCCCGCAGAAGAATTGCGTGGTAATGCGCCAATAGGACTAATTTTCCAATGAGAATCTGCAAAAAACCAAACAAACATGGAGGTATTGATAGATTTCAAATGCATTAATTAAAATTGTGTTAAAAATACATTGATATTCCATATTATGTTAATATTAATATTATTCACAACTTTATTTATTACTGAATGGTAATCGCCTGGCAACTAAAATTCAAGGCAAAGAAATGCAGAGTAATGCATTTGGGGATTAATAATAGGAAGGAACCGTATATGCTGGGAGGAGAGAAGCTGATATGCACGGACGGGGAGAGGGACCTTGGGGTGATAGTGTCCGAAGATCTAAAGGCGAAAAAACAGTGTGACAAGGCAGTGGCTGCTGCCAGAAGGATTCTGGGCTGTATAAAGAGAGGCGTAGTCAGTAGAAGGAAGAAGGTGTTGATGCCCCTGTACAGGTCATTGGTGAGGCCCCACTTGGAGTATTGTGTTCAGTTTTGGAGACCGTATCTGGCGAAAGACGTAAGAAGACTTGAGGCGGTCCAGAGGAGGGCGACGAAAATGATAGGAGGCTTGCGCCAGAAGACGTATGAGGAGAGACTGGAAGCCCTGAATATGTATACCCAGTGGCGTACCTAGGGGGGGGGCGGGGGGGGCGGGCCGCCCCGGGTACCAGCCCTGAGGGGGTGTTCCCGGCCTTGCCGCTCAGTCCCCCCCCACGCCCGAAGGACCGCTCGCCCCACTGACCTTCCAGCACACCTATGAAGCAGCCCGCAGCAGGATCGCGACGTCAGCAATCCCTCAGCTGCTTGGGCGCTGCTTCCTGCGCCGTGGTCCCGTCCCTCCTCTGACGTCAGAGGAGGGGGCGGGACCGCGGCGCAGGAAGCAGCTCCTAAGCAGCGCAAAGATAGCTGACGTCGCGATCCTGCTGCGGCTGCTTCATAGGTAGTGCGGGGAGGCCAGGGGGGCGAATGGTCCTTCGGGGTGGGTCGGGGCATCAGGCCTTCAGGGTGGGGCGGGCGGGCGGGCAGGCAGACTTTCAAGGGGGAGGGGGGTGACAGGCAGGCAGGCAGGCCTTCAAGGGGGGGTGCAGGTCTTCGGGGGGGGGGGCAGACCTTCAAGGGGGTGCAGGCCTTCAAGGGAGGGGACAGGCCTTCAAGGGGGGGACAGGCAGGCAGGCCTTCAAGGGGGGGACAGGCCTACAAGGGGGTGGGACAGGCCTTCAAGGGGGTGCAGGCCTTTGGGGGGGTGCCAACCTTCAAGGGGGGGTGCAGGCCTTCAAGGGGGGGGACAGGCCTTCAAGGGGGGACAAGCAGGCAGGCCTTCAAGGGGGGGACAGGCCTACAAGGGGGTGGGACAGGCCTTCAAGGGGGTGCAGGCCTTTGGGGGGGTGCCAACCTTCAAGGGGGGGGACAGGCCTTCAAGGGGGGACAAGCAGGCAGGCCTTCAAGGGGGGGTCAGGCCTTCAAGGGGGGGACAGGCCTACGAGGGGGTGGGACAGGCAGACCTTTAAGGGGGGACAGGCCTAAAAGGGGGTGGGACAGGCAGACCTTTAAGGGGGGGATAGGCCTTCAAGGGGGGACAAGCAGGCAGGCCTTCAAGGGGGGGGGACAGGCCTTCGGGGGTGCAGGCCTTCGGGGTGGGTGCAGGCCTTCGGGGTGGGTGCAGGCATTCGGGGTGGGTGCAGGCCTTCGGGATGGGTGCAGGCCTTCAGGGGGGGACAGACCTTCGGGTGGGGGGTACAATCCTTCGGGGAGGGTGCAGGCCTTCAGGGGTGGGGTTTAGGCCTTCAGAGGGGGACAGACCTTCGGGTGGGAGGTAAAGTCCTTCGGGGGGGTGCAGGTCTTCAGGGGTGGGGTGTAGCCCTTCGGAGGGGGGACAGACCTTCGGGGGAGGGGGGTCCTGGTGTAAAAGTACACAGAGGGAGAGAGGGAAGGGGGGGTTCAAAGATACGTGCATATGCCAGACTTTGGGGGTTAGAAATAATGGGTCTAAAAACAGAGGAGTGGGAGAGAGATGGTGCATAATGGAATTTAGGGAGGGAAGGAACAGAAAGGGAGAGAACTTGGAAACAGGGGATGGTGTGGAGGGGGGATAGAGATACTGGATAGGAGGATAGTTGGGAACAGAAAGGGAGAGATGGTGGATCCTGGGGTGGTGGGGAGTTGAGAAAAGGTGAATCTGTGGATGGAGACAAAAAAAAGGAAAGATGCCAGATCTCCGGGAGAGGGAAGGGAAACGGAAGGGGAGAACAGAGATGGCAGACGGATGGTTAGCACGGAGAAAGGAGACCCTGGCAAGCAAGACAACAAGAGCCTGGGACCAACAAGATTTGAATATTGATCAGAGAACAAAAGGTAGAAAAAATAATTTTATTTTCTGTTTTGTGATTACAATATGTTAGATTTGAAAAGTGTACATGAGACAGCTTGAAATGGGAACTTTTCTATTTTTGTGAATGGCAAGGCTGAGTTCAGTTAAAATATATGCTTTATAAGAAAATATAATAATGTGTTTTATAAAGTTTATAAGCATTGCTGGCATACTCGGTGAGGTGTTCCTAGTGTTGGTGGTGGTGGTAGCATGTCAGTGTGTTGAGAGGAAGAGGTAGTCTGGGAAATTCTGCTGAGCAAACTCTGGGCCCATTTCCACCCCCAGTTAGTCCACTCCACTCAACTGGTTCACACACTGAGTGGGTCTTTGGGTGTTATTTCTGGGTAGTTGTTTTAGAATCTCTTCCAGTGGTTTGTCAGTATCTCCTTCTGGTCCAAGGAAGGAAACTTTGTCAACCTTAGCATTGACCTTCAGAATATGTTTGTAACAGCGCTGCTTGTGTGGCATTAGGCTATGTAGTGATCGAAAGAAAAAAACAGACCTTTGCACATTTTTGCACTATATGGTGGGTGTATGAGGAGATTCATTTCCTGCACAGTTAAGTCCATGTGAAGTTACCTTGTGCTGTATTTGACATCTAGCAAGGTCTCTGTTTGGAAGGAAAGATCTAAGCTTAAAAATGAAGTGGCCAGAAGTTATGTTAAAAGTAGATAGCGTAGCTGGTTTTAAGAAAGGTTTGGACAAATTCCTGGAGGAAAAGTCCATTGTCTGTTATTAAGACATGGGGGAAGCGTCTGCTTGCCCTGGATTGGTGCACTCAGCAGCAACAAATACTAGTTTTGGCTGGCTCTTTCCCCGCATTTCTCCTCTCTTCCCCACGATTTAATATCCAGTTCAGGCAGTAAGGAAATGCATCGGCAGGGGGGGTCTGGTAAGTCTTGGGGGCTGGGGATGGAAGGTGAGAATCAGTTCTGTAGGCTATCAGAAATTTGCTTAATTATCTACTCACACAGAAAAGCAGTAAAGTCAATAGGTTCTCTGAGTGGGAACAACCTGTTTGATCTTGCACTCTTGTGATTGACCAATTGTTTATCACTGTTTAATTTATCACATTGATTAATTTGAGCACACCTGAGGTGTCCTATGATGGTGTGCACTGCAGGCAGAGGAGCCTTATTGTGTAAAGCACTGGAGAATTCTCTCCTCTCGCTTACCTCTCACGCTGAGGACACCCTGCTTCAGTATAATCATTTATATGATTTATCTTATAAACATTATTACGTGGTCTTTTCCTCAAGTGCTGAGACATCAGGTTGTTCCCACTTGGAGAACCTATTGACTTTTACTGCTTTTCTGTGTGGCTTTAACATTTTTGCTATTCAGTATACCTAAACTATTATTCAGTAGAAAAAATTTGGTTTGTTCAATCAAATCCTGTGTGGACATTGGACTTCTATGAGTGAATGTTCTGCTTGATTGAACAAACTAAATTTTTTCTACTGAATAATAGTCTAGGTACAATGAAAGTAAATAGCAAAAATGTTTGAGTAGATAATTAAGGAAATCTTTTTCATATTGCTTGCTTATGGACTGGGAAAAAAGACTGTTCAAGCAAATGTCTCCAGAACTGCTTTAATGGAAAAATGTGATTTTTTTTTTTAAGTACTTTGTGAAATTTATTGTTGTTGTGAAATTTATTGTTATACTTTGTTTAAACTTAAAAAGCGGTGTCATTAACAGTGAATCTAATCGAAAAATCGATTCAACAGGGTGAATCGAATCGAATGAAATATTTTTCTCTGAATCGGGCAGCACTATTGGCTACCATGAGAATGGGCTACTGGGCATGATGGACCATTGGTGTGACCCAGTTAGGCTATTCTTATGTTATGTTCTCATCTGTAGGGGCCTTTGTTTTCACTTCTTATTTTAATGTATTTTTTTCCTGGGAACTTATCAGTGTTTTTTTATAATGGGAACAAAAATGGAAGAGAATTAATGTGTGTGGAATGGGGGGGTAACTAATTTCTTCAGCTAAATAATTCAATCCACTTCAAACAGACATAGGAGAACTCACGCACCATTCACACACCCTCCAACCAAAAACGTCAAAAGAAAAAAACTGTTCGACAACCTCCTAGCCATTCGAGCTGCAACACTTGACCCCCAACTCTACAACCTATTGACCTCGACCACAAACTACAAAACCTTAAAAAAAGAAATAAAAACCCTTCTATTCAAAAAACACATAAAACCAAACTAACATAATCAGAACTGTCCCAAGCATCACCTGCAACTACTCCATATGTACTTCTGATGTCATGACAATTCCGACATAATTTATGTTATGTTATGTTTGGAATAATGGTTACATAAATGAGGTTCAATAAAAGAAAATTTTCACTGCCTGTTTCTATTCTGACCATTTATTCCATTTCATGGTTATTGCAAAAAAAAAAAAAAAAAAAAATTTTACATGGGGGGGGGGGGGGGTGTCAAAAAATGATGGGCCCCGGGTGCCACATACCCTAGGCACGCCACTGTGTATACCCTAGAGGAAAGGAGAGACAGGGGAGATATGATTCAGACGTTCAAATACTTGAAGGGTATTAACATAGAACAAAATCTTTTCCAGAGAAAGGAAAATGGTAAAACCAGAGGACATAATTTGAGGTTGAGGGGTGGTAGATTCAGGGGCAATGTTAGGAAATTCTATTTACGGAGAGGGTAGTGGATGCCTGGAATGCGCTCCCGAGAGAGGTGGTGGAGAGTAAAACTGTGACTGAGTTCAAAGAAGCGTGGGATGAACACAGAGGATTTAGAATCTGAAAATAATATTAAATATTGAACTAAGGCCAATACTGGGCAGACTTGCACGGTCTGTGTCTGTATATGGCCGTTTGGTGGAGGGCTTCAATGGCTGGGAGGGTGTAGATGGGCTGGAATAAGTCTTAACAGAGATTTCGGCAGTTGGAACCCAAGCACAGTACCGGGTAAAGCTTTGGATTCTTGCCCAGAAATAGCTAAGAAGAAAAATTTTAAAAATTTAAATTAAATCAGGTTGGGCAGATTGGATGGACCATTCGGGTCTTTATCTGCCGTCATCTACTATGTTACTATGTATACTTCGCAGTATTTCTTCGTACTTTGTTCGGCCTTGATCGACAGTGTCAATTCAAGGCGTTGTAGGTAGCTCTGGCGCTGTGAAATTGAATCTGGAAGTTCGTTGCTAGTCGTTACAGTTAATTTTCCATTAATATATGATCATTTAATCTCACATACTCTGTAATTAGTTTATAAAATGTTCTACTTTCAATAAAACTCATATATCTAGAGTTATTTATCTTTTTTTTTTTACTACGGCCCACTGAAAAGTGCTGAAGTACCCAATGTGGCCCTCGTGGCGAAAAGTTTGGAGACCCCTGTTCTAGATTATACATATCTGAGCCTCTTCTCATACGTCTCTTGACACCATCCCGATATCATTTTTGTCGCCTTCATCACTTCAAGTCTTCTCATATCTTTTCCAAGATACGGCCTCCAGAACTGAACACAATAGTCCAAGTGGGGTCTCACCAATGACTTGTACAGGGGCAGTACCACCTCCCTTTTACTGCTGGCGATTCCTCTCTCTCTATGCAGTTCAGTATCCTTCTGGCTACAACCACCACTTTGCCACAATGTTTCATAGCCTTGAGGTCCTCAGACACTATCACGCTAAGGTCCCTCTCCCAGTCAGTGCAAATCAGCTTCTCACCCCCTAACATATACTGGAGAGACCAGTGTACCGGGAAAGTTTGGGCTGACAGTGGCTGATGGAGAGACCGGTGGTGACCAGTGGAGGAATTAGAGTGACTGGCTGGAGCCAAGATGCTGGCAACCAGAGGGACCGGTAGTGTCCAGGACCGGTGAGGACACGAGAGGCCAGCAACCAACGCGACAGGTAGGGCCCAGAGTGAGTGATCAGAGGGACTGGCTCCCAGAATGTCTGGAGATGACCGGAGTGAGTGACCGGTGGCAACCAGAGGGACTGGCAATGGTTGGAATGATCTTTGGAGGCCTGAGAGACCAGGAAGGTTGTGTGAAGAACAGAAGAGGTGTAAGAACAATGCCTGGAAGACCAGAAGAGCCTGGGAGTGAGGAGTGATGAAGGGCAATGACCACTCGGCCCAGACAGGTGGGTGTAGTAGGATTGGGGAAGTTATGGTGGGCTCACCATAAATTATAAGGGGGTTATGGTGAAATATGCATCTGGCAACCTTTAAGTGAAGTTTACAGCACTGCCCTCTAAGATGTCCCACTGCTCTGTTGGCATGTCTGTGTGTCCAGTCCATCACAATGATGGCCACTCCTATGTCCAAATGGTCTGGATTTGGACGTTTTCAAACTTGGACGATTCTGTGGTTGAAAAATAGGGTATAAAGTTAGGCATGCTAAGGTTTGGACATCCTGTCAGCCAAGACATCTAAGTAGGCGATTTTCAAAAATATCTATATATTTTTGGACATCTAGCAGTTCAGCTTTCGAAAATAGACGTTTCTGTGCTTCCAACTTTGAACATCTTGCAGGAAACTTCCAAGTCAGACTTAGACATCCTTTCCCAAAATTGGCCCTCTTAGTCAAAGTTGAATATCGGTTTCACCAGCTAAGTTGCCGTGGCCAAAAGTGAAACCGAATATTCAGTGCTGGTTGCCGGAAACATCCCAGTTTTGAATATCTGAGCTCAGCGCTGACATAAGAACATAAGAAGTTGCCTCCGCTGAGGCAGACCAGAGGTCCATCTCGCCCAGCGGTCCGCTCCCGCGGTGGCCCATCAGGCCCATTTCCTGAGCAGTGGTCCCTGACTATTTCTATAACCTGCCTCTACTCCTATCTGTACCCCTCAATCCCTTTATCCTCTAGGAACCTATCCAAACCTTCTTTGAAGCCTTGTAACGTGCTCCTGCCTACCACAGCCTCCGGAAGCGCGTTCCATGTATCCACCACTCTCTGGGTGTAAAAGAACTTCCTAGCGTTTGTTCTAAACCTGTCCCCTTTTAATTTCTCCGAGTGCCCCCTTGTACTTGTGGTTCCCCTTAATTTGAAAAATCATAGAAACATAGAAACATAGAAACATAGAAAACATAGAAAAATGACGGCAGAAAAGGGCCAAAGCCCATCAAGTCTGCCCACTCCATTGACCCTTCTGTTTGATTTTGCTCACCACCCCCTGCCCTCACCTCATTAGAGATCCCACATGAATGTCCCATTTATTTTTGAAATCTGCCACGCTGTTGGCCTCAATCACCTGCCGTGGGAGTTCATTCCAATGATCGACCACCCTCTCAGTGAAGAAATACTTTCTGGAGTCTCCATGAAATTTCCCTCCCCTGATTTTCAGCGGATGCCCTCTGGTGGAAGAAGGTCCTATAAGACGGAAGATATCCTCTTCCACCTCGATACGACCCGTGATATATTTAAATGTCTCGATCATGTCCCCTCTCTCTCTTCGTTCTTCAAGTGAGTACAGCTGCAATTTATTCAGCCTTACTTCATACGGAAGATCTTTGAGCCCCGAGACCATCCTGGTGGCCATCCGCTGAACTGACTCCATTCTCAGCACATCTTTCCGGTAATGTGGTCTCCAGAATTGAACACAATATTCCAAATGTGGTCTCACCATGGATCTGTACAGTGGCATTATGACCTCTGGCATCCTGCTGATAAAACCTCTACGGATACAACCCATCATTTGCCTTGCCTTAGAGGAAGCCTTTTCCACCTGATTGGCAGTTTTCATGTCTTCACTAATGATTACTCCTAAATCCCGTTCTTCCGTGGTCCTAACTAAGGTCTCACCATTTAACGTGTAAGTCCTGCACAGATTTCTTTTACCCAGGTGCATCACTTTGCATTTTTTAGCATTGAAGTTAAGCTGCCAAGTCGATGACCATTGTTCTAATAGTAGTAGGTCCTGTGTCATATTGTCAGGCATAGTGCTTTTACCTACTATGTTGCACAGTTTGGCGTCGTCGGCGAACAATGATATTTTTCCTCTGATCCCTTGGGTCATATCACTTATGAATATGTTGAATAGGATTGGACCCAAGACCGAGCCCTGTGGTACTCCACTGGTCACATTCGATGTTTTGGATGGGGTACCATTTACCATCACTCTCTGAAGTCTACCGCTCAGCCAATCCTTAACCCATGCAGCTAGTGTTTCCCCTAATCCCAGTGATTTCAACTTGTTCAATAACCTACGGTGTGGGACGCTGTCAAAAGCTTTGCTAAAGTCCAAATACACTACGTCCAGGGACTCCCCGGCATCCAGTTGTCTTGTTACCCAATCGAAGAAGCTAATCAGATTTGATTGGCAGGACCTGCCTTTGGTAAATCCATGTTGATGGGGATCACGTAGATCTTCTTCATCCAGGATTGTATCAAGTTTCTGTTTGATCATTGTTTCCATGAGTTTGCATACTATGGATGTGAGACTTACCGGTCTGTAATTCGCCGTCTCTGTCCTGCAGCCCTTTTTGTGGAGTGGAATAACGTTAGCTGTTTTCCAGTCCAAGGGAACTCTTCCCGTGCTTAGGGAGAGATTGAAGAGCACAGATAATGGTTCCGCCAGGACTTCCCTCAGCTCTCTGAGCACCCTGGGGTGTAGGTTGTCTGGTCCCATGGCTTTGTTTACTTTGAGTCTTGAAAGTTCGCAGTAGACGCTACTGGGAGTAAACTTGAAGTCTTGAAACGGGTCTTTCTGGCATTCCCTTGTCCATAAAAGTGGACCGGATCCCGGCTCTTTCTATGCTCTTCAGGATCTTGAAGGTTTCTATCATGTCTCCTCTAAGTCTCCGCTTCTCCAGGGAGAACAGCCCCAACTTTTTCAGTCTGTCAGTATATGAGAGGTTTTCCATACCCTTTATCAGTTTCGTTGCTCTTCTCTGGACTCCCTCAAGTACCGCCATGTCCTTCTTGAGGTACGGCGACCAGTACTGGACACAGTACCGTATTTTCGCGGATATAACGCGCACCCGTGTAAAACGCGCACACGGGTATAGCGCGCAGAAATCACGATGACATGTACAAAAACTTTTGTATACCGCGCTCACGGGTATACCGCGCATGATGCCCGACGCTCCTTTCGCCCGCCCTGACTTTCCGTGCGCTGTCCCGACTCTCCGTTCACCCCCCCCTGACTTCCGTGCACTGCCCTGACTTTCCGTGCGCTGTCCCGACTCTCCGTTCACCCCCCCTGACTTTCCGTGCACTGTCCTCCCTTGAAGTCCTGTCCCCCCTTGAAGGTCTGTCCCCATCCTGAAAGCCTGATGCCCCCCCCGACGTCCGATACATCCCCCCCCCCCCGGCAGGACCACTCGCACCCTCACCCCGAAGGACCGCCGACTCCCCAACAATATTGGGCCAGGAGGGAGCCCAAACCCTCCTGGCCACGGCGACCCCCTAACCCCACCCCGCACTACATTACGGGCAGGAGGGATCCCAGGCCCTCCTGCCCTCGACGCAAACCCCCTCCCCCCAACGCCCGCCCCCCCCCAAGACCCTCCGCCCGTCCCCCAGCCGACCCGCGCCCCCCCTGGCCGACCCCCACGACACCCCCACCCGCCTTCCCCGTACCTTTGTGTAGTTGGGCCAGAAGGGAGCCCAAACCCTCCTGGCCACGGCGACCCCCTAACCCCACCCCGCACTACATTACGGGCAGGAGGGATCCCAGGCCCTCCTGCCCTCGACGCAAACCCCCCTCCCCCCCCAACGACCGCACCCCCAAGAACCTCCGACCGCCCCCCCAGACGACCCGCGACCCCCCTGGCCGACCCCCACGACCCCCCCACCCCCCTTCCCCGTACCTTTGGTAGTTGGCCGGACAGACGGGAGCCAAACCCGCCTGTCCAGCAGGCAGCCAACGAAGGAATGAGGCCGGATTGGCCCATCCGTCCTAAAGCTCCGCCTACTGGTGGGGCCTAAGGCGCGTGGGCCAATCAGAATAGGCCCTGGAGCCTTAGGTCCCACCTGGGGGCGCGGCCTGAGGCACATGGGCCCAACCCGACCATGTGTCTCAGGCCGCGCCCCAGGTGGGACCTAAGGCTCCAGGGCCTATTCTGATTGGCCCACGCGCCTTAGGCACCACCAGTAGGCGGAGCTTTAGGACGGATGGGCCAATCCGGCCTCATTCCTTCGTTGGCTGCCTGCCGGACAGGCGGGTTTGGCTCCCGTCTGTCCGGCCAACTACCAAAGGTACGGGGAAGGGGGGGCGGGGGAGTCGTGGGGGTCGGCCAGGGGGGTCGCGGGTCGGCTGGGGGGGCGGTCGGAGGTTCTTGGGGGGGGCGGTCGTTGGGGGGGAGGGGGGTTTGCGTCGAGGGCAAGAGGGCCTGGGATCCCTCCTGCCCGTAATGTAGTGCGGGGTGGGGTTAGGGGGTCGCCGTGGCCAGGAGGGTTTGGGCTCCCTTCTGGCCCGATATTGTCGGGAAGTCGGCGGTCCTTCGGGGTGGGGGTGCGAGTGGTCCTGCCGGGGGGGGGATGTATCGGACGTCGGGGAGTCGGCCGGGCAAGAGGGCTTGGGCTCCCTCTTGCTCCGATCGTGGATGCGGGTGCGGGTGGGAGCGCGTGCGAGCGGTCGTTCGGGGTGGGGGTGCGAGCGGTCCTGCTGGGGGGGTGAATCGGGCGTCGGGCGGGGTGGGAACTATGTTTAAAAACTTTTGTATACCGCGCTCAGGCATATAACGCGCGAGGGGTATGCGCGGTAGGTAAAAACGCGTATAACGCGCGCGTTATATCCGCGAAAATACGGTACTCCAGAAGTGGGCGCACCATTGCACGATATAGTGGCAGGATGACCTCCTTCGTCCTGGTCGTGATACCCTTCTTAATGATACCCAACATTTTGTTTGCTTTTCTTGAGGCTGTGGCGCACTGTGCCGACGCCTTCAAAGACGTGTCCACCATCACTCCCAGGTCTCTTTCAAGGTTACTTACCCCTAGCAGTGATCCCCCCATTTTGTAGCTGAACATCGGGTTCTTTTTCCCTACATGCATGACCTTGCATTTCCTCACGTTAAAGCTCATTTACCACTTTTTGGCCCATTCTTCTAGTGTCGTTAGGTCCCTTTGCACAGGACTTAGGTAGGCTGGCTCCTATGGTCTGATTATCAGCCTCTAATATTTTTGGGGGGTGGGGGATTGAAGTAGCTGGAAGAGAAGAAGGGGTATGGGGGACATTAGAAGATGAAACATACGCCCACCCAACCTTACCGTTGGCACACCCAAAAATCGTCTTTGAGCTACGCTGCTAGTAAAACACTTTCAAGTCTCTATAATGCTGTGTAATTCAGGTTCTCTATAAAAACATACATGCTAAGCTAAGAAAAGCTTATTTTTCTCATTTATAGAGGAAAGAATGCTTTGACCTCTGGCTGTCCTCACACAAACTACAGAGGACAAAGCCGCTGTGCACGCTCAGACTAAACGCTGCTTCCTTTTCAAGGTTTTATGTGCCACTTTCATGTGCGGTACATGAGTTCATCACTGCTTTTCTTACGTATGCACCACCTAAATTTGACAATGCATAGATATGTTATGGTGTAGCCTAAGTGAAATGAACAATGGTGAACTTCAGAGTGTTGGTTTGACAGATAATATTGCTAGAAGCAGTCAATCATGTAAAATTCAGCTCACCTCTCATATAAATTGCTAGTTGGTCAGAAAAGTGGCATTGTAGATATTGGTTATCAAAGGCTCTTAAGAGGGTCTGAGTGTGCAAAGAAGGTGACCCAATATATCAGATAAGCAAACAATCTCGTTTGCAGGAGATTCCTAAGAGATATACAATAAACGCCAATGTTCAAAAAGAGGGTTTGATTCAATTATAGAAGAGAATTTCAGTAATGGGAACTGACTTTCTCAAGCTAAAGTATCCTGGTGGTACCACGCATTTAACGCTATCAAGTGAAATTTATATAGGTCCACCAATACCGTGTTTCCCCGAAAATAAGACCTACTCCCTCAAATAAGCCCTAGTCCCTGGATTCGCCAGCAGCAGCGTTGCCCATTCTCCCCCCTTGCCCTCGCCACGCAGCTGAACCCCCGCTGACCCTCCCATCTTTCCATCTCTCCCTCCCGTCCAAACCCCGCCGAACCCCCGACTGCGAGATCTACATACCTCCCTCCACAGAGCAGCGTCGGCAGCACTCTAAACAAGCGAATTTAAAGAAGAGGCAAATGAAAACAAGCCAGCGCACTGGGGCCCTCTTTTACAGAGGCCCGCTAAGAGTCTTAGCGCACGCTGAATCAACACGTGTGCTAACCGCTAACGCATCCATAGGATAACATGCATGCGTTGGCGTTTAGCACGCGGTAATATTTAGCGTACGCTAAAAAGCTTTGCGTGCCTTTGTAAAAGAGGGGGGGAGGGGTGTTGGGTGCTTAGATGAAAACAGCTGCCCTGATAGAACACCAAGGGCTCCTTTTACTAAGGTGCGCTAGCGTTTTTAGCGCCCGCAGGAAATTACCACGCGCGACACCACGCGCTACGCTTCTAGAACTAACGCCAGCTCAATGGCGTTAAGGTCCAGCACGCGCATGCTATTCCGCGTGATAGAGCCCTAACGTGGCTTAGTAAAGCGGCCCTTGCTGATGAATCTGTAGCCGACGAGGCTTAGAAATTGCTAAAAATAAAACCTTAAAATAACTGCACATAGGCTGGACTAAAGTGTTACAATGAGGGAAAGATGTCAGCTAGATAGAAGATACCAATATCCCAAAAATTCCACGTGAAATACAAAACAACTTTGTGGGAAAACACATTTTTCAATTAATATCTCTACCAGGACAGGAGCCTCAGACTTATTGAGCTGATTTATCCACTACGGGTCTTATTTTGAACCAACGTACACTTCTTTGGCAGGAGTTCCACCCTGCCACCTACTTATTATGAACTAAACTAAAGCTTAACTTTATATACCGGGTCGTCAATCTAAGGAAGCTCGACTCGGTTTACAATTAGATAAAAATGAAAGAAAGTAATAGCAAAAGTTTCAAAGAGATTAGTTTTCAAAATGTTTGGCAAAAAGAAAAGATTTTAGAAGTTTGGGGAAAGATTGGAAATAATAATAATAATAATAATAACTTTATTCTTATATACCACCAACAATCTTGCGACTTCTAGGCGGTTTACAATAAAGAGAAACTGTAAATACAATAAAGAGAAACTGTACATACAGCGAATTAAAGGGTATAGCATTGTACATCTGGTAATTCCAACATTAATAATATTAAGAACAGTTTGTGTGCTGCAAGACCAGGAAGTGCCATGCTGCTAACACGAAATTTAGAAATGTTCCATGAATTGAATGGTGTGTTCATGGTTAGTGATTAGGGTTGGGGTTTACAATTTACAGGGTCGGGTATGTGGTGGTATTATGAGGGGGGCTGATGTTCTGGTTCGTTACCTAGGTATTTCAAGAACAGGTAGGTTTTTAGGTGTTTCCTAAATTTGCCATGTTTGTGTGTGCAATTAGTTTTTCTAAGTCTTTACCCCATGTGGCTGCCTGGTACGATAGCAGTTGTTGATGGTATCTCTTATATTTACACCCTCTAGCCGGAGGGGAGACAAATTTCAGGTGTGTTTTTCTTTCGTGTCTGTTGGTTGGGAATGAGAAGAGGTCTGTAATGTATTTAGGGGCTAGACCGTTTAATACCTTGAAGCAGAGACATCCTAGCTTGAACTCCGTGCGTGCGTGGAAAGGACTGGGGCTCGTCAGAATTAACAGAAGTTCATTCCATAGTTGAGAAAGTTTAAAAGCCAGAGATTGACGGAAGATCTTAACTCCTTTAATTCCTTTTCTAGACGGAAGGGAGAGTTTGAATTGTGGGATGCCTCTTGCAAAGGAAAACCTATAAACAATCCATAATAAGGGAACGAGGGGAATAACAATGCCGTATAAAATTTTGAAAGAGATGCAAGCACATTTGAATCGAATTCTAAGATCAACCGGGAGCCAATGAAAACTCAGGAGCAAAGGGGGTCTTATTTTATTTAATGCTTTATTCTTCAATTCAATTCAATCTAATCTTTTTCTTTAAGAAATTTATTTTTGTAAAAAACAAAAACAAAAACCGGAGAAAATGCCAGAATTGTCTCAGATGGTGTAATTAACACCCAGCTACTCCCACAACTTACCTTGCACAGAATCGGAGTCACTTTCCAAACAAAACTTTTCTCCAAGTAATATCATTGACTGCTGCTTTCGGCTATATTCTTGTTATAAATATTTAAGAACATAAGAACATAAGAAGTTGCCTCCACTGGGTCAGACCGAGGTCCATCTCGCCCAGCGGTCCGCTCCCGCGGCGGCCCATCAGGTCTGCGACCTGTGAAGTGGTTTCTGACCACTTCTGTAACCTACCTCAAGTTATATCTGTACCCCTCTATCCACTTATCCTCTAGGAACCTATCCAAACCCTCCTTGAACCCCTGTACAGAGTTTCATTTATATCATTGCCTTTTGCGATTTTGATGCTGCCAAAACTTTACCACCGCTACTGCTTCATTCACTCAGTCTGACGCAGCTTGCATTTTGCGGAGCTACAAAAGGCTCCCACTGCGTCGAGGATTCAGAGGCAGTGGACTCTATGGAATCAATAAAGATTTCTATGACTTATGGCGCTATTCTTTTAAAACTAAAAACAAATATCAGAAATAACTACTCACTGGAATGCGTTGCCAGAGGTTGTGGTAAGAGCAGATAGAGCGTAGCTGGTTTTAAGAAAGGTTTGGACAATTTCCTGGAGGAAAAGTCCTTAGTCTGTTATTGAGAAAGACATGGGGGGGAGCAACTACTTGTCCTGGATCAGTAGCATGGAATATTGTTACTCCTTGGGTTTTGGCCAGGTACTAGGGACCTAGATTGGCCACCATGAGAATGGGATACTGGGCTTGATGGACCATTGGTCTGACCCAGTATGGCTATTCTTATGTTCTTATGTGAGCCAAGTATAGAACAATCAAGCCATTGTGACATCACTGATGAGGTTGGCTCTGAGGCATTATGACATCACAATCTCAGCTCTGGAATGTTGCTCTCATTGGGGTTCCGGAATGTTGCTATTCTTTGAGATGCTGGAATGTTGCTACTCCTTGGGTTTTGGCCAGGTACTAGGGACCTGGATTGGCCACCGTGAGAACGGGCTAATGGGCTTGATAGACCATTGGTCTGACCCAGTATAGCTATTCTTGTGTTCTTATGTCATAATCCAGCAGCAACGAAGCAAAAGGCTATAGAGTGTATGGATGGCTTCTATTATAAAACCAGATATCTATATAAACTCAAATAATAACTGACCAACAGTACATCAAGATGGAGACTTTGAGCTATGAGCATCTGACGGGAGAAGCCCCAGACCTATGAGAAGGGCTGTCCGGCATTTATCTAGCAGCTAAGTGACACTAAGCAGGCTTTCCGTTTGCATAGCATTGGTACCAGCCCAATGAGGCAGAAAATTGCTTTGTGTCATTTAATTTCCCACTCTTTGTTTTCATTATATTAATCTTTTGGCTTTGCTTCGCTTTCTAATTTGAGGGCTCAGCAAGAAGGAAGCCAAATGGAAATTGGCCTTATTTCCATGTCTGCATGAATATGTTCAATGCACCTTCTGAAATTTTAATTCCCAAATAATCCCACCCATGAATAATAATCATCTGTTCTTTAGAGCAGACCTATTAGTATTTATTAGGCCCACTTTTAATATTCTTGGGAATGTGCCCAAAATAGTATAGCATGAAAACAGGATTTGCAGATTTGAAAGAGAAATACTGTCAGAGTGAAATTCTTCCACTGTACTTTTGCAAGTACACTGGATCAGACCAATGATCCGAACACCCCAGTATCCTGTTCCCACAGTGGTCAGTCCAGGTCACAAGTACCTGGCAGAAACCCAGTTAGAAGCAACATTCCAGAACCCCAAAGGGTAGCAACATTCTATGCTACCTATCCCAGGCAAGCAATGGCTTCCTCCATGTCCGTCTCAATAGCAGACTATGGGCTTTGCCTCCAGGACCTTGTCCAGCTACATTAATCACTGTTTCCACATCCTCTGGCAATGCGTTCCAGAGCTTAACTATTCTCTGAGTGAAAAAATATTTCCTTTTATTGGTTTTAAAACTATTTCCCTGTAACTTCATTGAGTGTTCCCTAGTCTTTTTCATTTTTGATGGAGTAAAAAATTGATTCATTTGTACCCCTTCTCAGGGCAGGATTAATTCTTCGCCATGGCCCTGCACCTTCCCACACTCAGGCCCCCCCCCATAGCCCTGTCCCCTCCCCAACTCTGCTGCTCCCATGTTCCCCGTCCTGTGAGAGTGTACCTCCGAGCCCAGCTCCACAAATCCAAGTGGCTCCTTTTCCTTCCTTATTATTGAGTGCAGCCAAACTTGCAGTCTTAAAAATGATGTGGGCAGCAATTCCTACAAACTGCCCACAGTTGACCCAGAAGCCTCTGATGCAAAATCCCAGTGGGCAACATGTAAGAAACCTTTGCCCGTGCTGTTTTGAAGACTGTAAATTCAATACAAATGCCAGGAAGTTCTTCTTTACCCAACGTGTGGTGGACACTTGGAATGCGCTTCCAGAGGACGTTATAGGGCAGAATACAGTACTGGGATTTAAGAGAGGATTGGACATTTTCCTGCTGGAAAAGGGAATAGAAGGGTATAAATAGAGGATTACTGCTCAGGTCCTGGACCTGTTGGGCCGCCGCGTGAGTGGACTGCTGGGCAAGATGGACCTCAGGTCTGACCCAGCAGAGGCATTGCTTATGTTGCTTATCTTATGTTAACTGCATTGACGAGTGAAGAAGGCAGGAGGCGGCACTGCTTGGAAATCTGGAGCTGGGCCCGGAGGCAGGTGTATTTAAATCATCAGAGCAGATAGCATTCTGGGTCCCCCCACCCCTCTTCGGGCCCGAGGCACGTGCCTACTCGGCCTACCCTTTATTCCTGCCCTGCCCGTTCTACACCACTCAGGGTTTTATAGTCTTCAATCGTATCTCCCCTCATCCATCTCTTATCCAAGCAAGCAAGCAATGTCAAACAAGCTCCACTGTCTACCTACAGCTTGCCACCTCTTTCTCTCACCCCCTCCAATATTTCCCTAATTCAATCCTTTTCCCCCATCATGTGCCCTCCTTTTATTTATCCCCTCCTTCCATCCTCTGCCATCTTCTCTCTCTCCCTTCTCTCCACTTCCATCATCTGCCCCTTCTCCCTTTCCCCCACTTCCATCATCTGCCCTCTTCTCTCTCCCCCTTCTCTCCACTTCCATCATCTGCCCCTTCTCTCTCTTTGCCCCACTTCCATCATCTGTCTCTTCCTCTCAATCTCTCCATCCACCACAGGCACATATTTCTCCCTCACCTTTCCGATTTTGGCAACAAGATCGGCAAGCCCCTCCCCCCCGTGACAGCACTGAGCAGCATCGGCGCCCCCCCTCCGTGATGGCACTCAGCGGCATCAGTGCCCCCCTCCCTCCGCGATGGCACTCAGCGGCATCGGCGCCTCCCCTTCCCCGTGACAGCACTCAAGTTCGTCCTCCTTCTCCCGGCATCAGCAGAACTTCAGATCGGCAACAGGTGCTCAGTCAAAAGCTTCCCCTGACTGAATTGCCTGGGCAGAAACAGGAAGCTGAGTCAGGGGAAGCTTTTGACTGAGCCCTGTTGCCGATCTGAAGTTCTGCTAATGCTGGGAGAAGGAGGTCGAACTTGAGTGCTGTTGCGGCGCAGGGGGGCGCCGATGCCACTGAGTGCCATCATGGAGGAGGGGGGCTGAATCCACTGAGTGCTGTCGCAGCCCAGGAATTTTCCGGACCTGTCCGGCTGTGCATCCTCCCTAAGGCTGCACCCGGGGCGAACCGCTCCCCCTTTGGTACGCCACTGCCAAGACTAAACTCCTTATCTATCCACCTAAACCTGCCTCTCCCCTTCCTCCATTCTCTATTTCGATAGATAACACTTTCATCCTCCCTGTTTTGTCAGCTTGCAACCTTGGGGTCATCTTTGTCTCATTTCTCTCCTCTTCACATATCAACAGATAGCCAAAACGTGTCTCGTCTTTATTTGCAACATCACTAAAATCCGGACTTTATTTTTCGAATATGCTGCCAAGACCCTCATCACCTCTCGCCTAAATTACTGCAACCTGCTTCTTGCAGGTCTTCCGTTAAGCCATCTCTCTCCCCCTTCAATCCGTTCAGAATCCTACTGCACGCTTTGTATTTCACCAGGGTCGTTATGTTCATTTTACACCCCACTCCCCCACACACACACACACCTCCCTTCAAGTCACTTTATTTGCTCCCTGTCTGCTTCTGCATATCAAGTTTCAAATGTATTACAAATGTGTTATACCACCTAATCAGACTTCTAGGTAGTTTAAAAGGGCTAAGTGTAAAATAGAAATAATGGGACCTGACATATAATAACAGACAGCTATTCCAGTAAATTATTACTCAGACAAGCGAAACAATTATGATCAAACTGGGACATGTGTGTGGCGCATGTGAGTGGCGCAGGGGTTAGAGCTACAGCCCGAAACTGTGAGTTCAAATCCCTTGTTGCTCCTTGTGACCCTGGGTAAGTTACTTAATCCCCCCCATTACCCTAGGTACATTAGATTGTGAGCTCACCAGGACAGACAGGGCAAAATGCTTGAGTACCTGAATAAATTCATGTGACCCACTCTGAGCTCTCCTGGGAGAACAGCATAGAAAACTGAATAAATAAATAGTGTCACAAGCTTCAGTCAGAACCGGTATTGTGACATCATAATACCTCATTCCACCAATACCTAAGAGCCAAGCTCATCAGTGATGTCACAATGGCTTGATTGTCCTATAGTTGGCTCACTTTTACTACACTTTGTTTTCTAGAGTGGTACAGTGGTTAGAGCAATGGTCTCAAACTTGCAGCCCGGGGACCACATGCGGCCCCCCAGGTACTATTTTGAGGCCTTCGGTATGTTTATTATAATCACAAAAGTAAAATAAAACCGTTTCTTGATCAAATGTCTCTTTAGCTATAAGTTGCAATATTATTATTAAGACTTAGCCAAAAGGAAAGATTTAGAAACTATAAAGAGTTTTACTTCATGTAAAATTGTCATTTCTTTAATCAGACATTAACTATTTTTTTCTGAGGCCCTCCAAGTACCGACAAATCCCAAATGTGTCCCTGCAAAAAGTTTGAGTTTGAGACCACTGGGTTAAAGCAACAGCCCCAGCACCCTGAGGTTGTGGGTTCCAATCCCTCACTGCTCCTTGTGACCCTGGGCAAGTCACTTAATCCCCTCATTGCCCCAGGTATACTAGATAGAGTTTGAGCCCACCGGGACAGATAGGGAAATATAATAAAGTACCTGAATGTAAACCACTTAGGATATAAGTGGTACATAATAAATTACTACAATATTTAAAGTAAAGAGCGAAGAGGGGAAAATACAAGGGGAGGGGGAAGACGGACTTTATTGCAGGAAGAAACCAAGCAGGAAGATCTTTAAAACGTCCTTAAAAGGACAGTTAAAGTCTAAAGGCGTCTTTAAACAAAAAGGCTTTTAATTTGGACTTGAAATGATTTAAGGATGTCTCTTCTCTTAAATGGTTTGGAACGGAATTCCGTAGTGAAGGGGCGGCAACCGAGAAAATATTAGTACGCGTAGTATTGATGTGCCTTAGTAAAATCCAGACCTCAAAACCCACCCCAATCCCCACCCCATTACGCCTCAGTCCTTACCCCAATCCCAACCTCCCACCCTCACTGTCCACTCTCATCAGGCAGGAAGACATCCGTGCATGTGCGGAAGTTAAGCGATGGCATCATGACGTCATCGCGTGGCATACGCGGATGCCCTCCTGCCCGATGTGATTTCGAAGAAGCTTTTCAAAACCCGGGCAAAGTGCTGGGTTTTGAAAAAGCCGTCCGGACCCCGGACATGTCCTCGAAAAGGAGGACACGTCGGGTAACCCTATGCCTACCTTTCCCGAAGCCACGATTCTATAAACAGTGCCGTCGTGTGATTGACATGTGATTGGTAGCCGTCTTTAAGGTGGCCGACAATGACAGTGCCGTTTATAGAATCCAGGCCTCGCTGCTGCCGCCTGAATTTTGACCCCTAAGTCTTTGTTACGCTAGTTGGCCCTCCTTCCATTATTCTCCTTCATTTTTCTTAATTTGCTAGGCCTCATTTACTTTTCCTATCGCCAGTTTGCTCCATCCTCCCCCCCCCCCCCCACACACACACTTCTTTTGTTCGTGCAATATTGCTTTACATGGGCCACCTTCCTTGGCTCATTTCCTCTTACCAAACCGGAGAAAAGAAAATGTCCTCCAGTCGGTCAGGCAACAAAACTCTGTCTGGACAATGGAGTGCACAGAAGATAAGAATCCTAATTACAGCAGGCCTGGAGCCAAGTTTAATCGTACAAGAGCCCCAATGACTGTCAACTCTGCTTTTCTATCAATTGTTTTAGATGTTTTTTTTCATATCAGAAAGCCTCACGAGGGAGGGAGAGGGAAGAGAATGCTTTCCAAATTGCTAGGGATTCGTAGTTGTGACATTAAAGTGTGCAGCTCTTGAAAGCAAAAAGCTCTCTTGTGATATGAGAGGCGCATGCTTTCTGCAAGTAAGAGCAACCACAAAAATGACCCCTTGAGAGAAGAGGGTCTGCGGCTAACCTAGGAGAAATAAATAGGACAACTTTGAGCAACATGGCCACAGGTTAAAAAAAAATCAAAAACCTTCCTGGTCTGTACCGTAGTCTCTAGACCAGGGGTTTCTAAACTTTTCGCCACATTGGTACTTCAGCACTTTTCAGCAGGTCTTAGTAAAAAAAAAAAAGATAATAACTAGATATATGAGTTTTATTGAAAATTTTATAAACTAATTACAGAGCATGAGAGATTAAAATTATCATATAGTAATGACGACGAACATTACTAGCAAATTCTCATATTTTCATCACAAATTATAATAAAACCATTCATGTGAATGATGGAACTGTTTTTGTGTTTTTTAAAATCTTGTTAAACTGAGGTTCAAATTTTGAAATGCTAATTACATGTAGCGACTTCAAATGTTCATCAGATAAGTTTGCCCTACCTTCTGAAACACTTTGTTCTCCAAAACAAACTCCACCTCTCACGCAGAACACTATTATTCGCCTTTCCGAATCCCAAAGGATGCCAATTCAAAAGATTCTTCGACAAGACACTTTCCTTCCAAGCAGGAAGGTGGAACAATACTCTAGGGGGCTCATAATCGAAACGGAAATACGTCTAAAAACTGGCCTAAATCGACACTTAGACAATCAGTGAGACAGCTCATCCAAGTGCCGATAATCAAACCGGGTTATAGATATATTTAAAAATGATTTAGGCCTTCACAGTGCTGCTGAACGACCAGAGCTAAAAGGGGCATATCAGGAGGAGTGGTGAGGGCTGCGTTAGGGCATTAACGCAGAATAGTACGTGCTACAATGCCCCGCACGCTAGACGCTAATGCCAGCATTGAGCTGGCATTAGTTCTAGCCATGTAGTGCGGGGTTAGCTAAAAACGCTAGCATACCTTAGTAAAAGGAGCCCTAAGTATCACATTTTAAATAATTACAAATAAATTGCATAAAGTTGAAAGTCATATTTCATTCGGTTCACGGAAGTTTCGCCCCCCACATTTCGCCCCCAGCAATTCGCCCCTCACATTTCGCCCCCGCACATTTCGCCCCCCGGATGTTTCGCCCCCACACATTTCGCCCCCGCACATTTCGCCCCCCGGATGTTTCGCCCCCACACATTTCGCCCCCGCACATTTCGCCCCTGATTATGTGTACTGCACATTTCGCATTGGGCTAGTTTAGCGCTGGCCACTGCGGTATTAGCTCCAACGCTCATAGGGGAGCCAGAGAGAGAGAGCCGGGGAGCCAGAGAGAGAGAGTCGCACCCACCCCGACTCTCCCTTGTTGAGCCGCGGCCTGCCAGAGCCCGCCGAGACGCTCCCTTGGTTCCTGCGGGAGGGCCGCCGCACACGCCACGGGAGGGAGGGGTTGTGCGTCGCCGGAGGCCCAGTACCTTATCGCCGGGTGGGAAGGGGTGGTGTGGCTGCCGCCGTCTCATCTGCTCAGCGTGGCTGGCGTCTCATGTAAGCCGAGCACCTGCGGTTTCCTACTCTGGAGATGTAAGGGCTTGCGATAGAGGCAGGAGGAAGGAAGAGAGAATCCTTTGCCTCTTTGACTGTTCTAAGCAACCTGGTACAGTGGTGTAAAATCCACCCCACGCCGCCCTCACTTTGTGGGAGGTGGGGGCCGTGAACCCTGCACCACAGTGGCCGAGGTAGAGCCCTGCAAATGCGTCCTTCCCCTCCATGGGCGGCCCGGCTGTGTGGGAGGGGGGATTGGGGTTTCCGACCCTGGCGGCCGCGTCGCTGTCTCCCAGCCGCCCTGCTCCGGCCCCGGGCAGGGCGCGATGCACTGGAAAGCCGGGGAGCCAGAGAGAGAGCTGGGGGAGGCAGAGAGCAGGTTGATTTCAGGGCTGCAGGGCTGGCAGGACAGTCGGAAAGGGTCTCCCCCCCAGGGCCTAACTAGGTACTGGATCCAGTGGGGGGGGGGGGGCCTTCATGGTAGGAGTACAGCCCTCTCACTTCTGCCTTCTAGAGAGCAGGTTGATTTCAGGGCTGCAGGGCTGGCAGGACAGTCGGAAAGGGTCTCCCCCCCAGGGCCTAACTAGGTACTGGATCCAGTGGGGGGGGGGGGGCCTTCATGGTAGGAGTACAGCCCTCTCACTTCTGCCTTCTAAAACCCCACGCCGCCCTCACTTTGTGGGAGGTGGGGGCCGTGAACCCTGCACCACAGTGGCCGAGGTAGAGCCCTGCAAATGCGTCCTTCCCCTCCATGGGCGGCCCGGCTGTGTGGGAGGGGGGATTGGGGTTTCCGACCCTGGCGGCCGCGTCGCTGTCTCCCAGCCGCCCTGCTCCGGCCCCGGGCAGGGCGCGATGCACTGGAGAGCCGGGGAGCCAGAGAGAGAGTTGGGGGAGGCAGAGAGCAGGTTGATTTCAGGGCTGCAGGGCTGGCAGGACAGTCGGAAAGGGTCTCCCCCCCAGGGCCTAACTAGGTACTGGATCCAGTGGGGGGGGGGGGGGCCTTCATGGTAGGAGTACAGCACTCTCACTTCTGCCTTCTAAAATGGCTGTTGTCCTCTTGCAGCAGCTAATGGTATTAACAGGAAGTGCCGTGAGCAGCTGCGAAAGGTCATGGCAGCCATTTGGGAAGGCAGGAGCGAGAGGGCCATGCTCCTGCCACAAAGATCAATGCTGGACTGCTAGGTACTTTGATAGGTCTCAGGGGGAGGAGGGGGGGGCATGGGACATGTGGCTCACAAGCTGTATGTTGCCGACCCTATCTTAGACGCAGAAAGGGGAGGTGGGAAGGGAGACAAAGTTAGAGTGAGAGAGAGAGAACGGAGGAACGCTCAGGGGCGAAATGTACAGTACACATAATCAGGGGCGAAATGTGCGGGGGCGAAATGTGCGGGGGCGAAATGTGTGGGGGCAAAACATCCGGGGGGCGAAATGTGTGGGGGCGAAATGTGTGGGGGCGAAATGTGTCTGGGGGCGAAATGTGGGGGGCGAAATGTGAGGGGCGAATTGCTGGGGGCGAAATGTGGGGGGCGAACCTTCCGGATCCCATTTCATTCCATTCCATTCCATTCCATTCCTGATTTCTATTCCGCCTCAACCTTGCAGTTCTGGGCGGATTACAAAAGAGACAACTGGACATTTCCAGGATAATTACAGAGAGAATTCTGGTCATTTCCAGGAGAAGTTACAAGAATAATGGAGCTGCATATTTCAAGAGCTACAAGATGCTGTACAAATAGGAAATAGTGCAGATCCAGTATATATACCATTAGGGAAGCAGTTGACATGCTTTCCCATCTATAAAAGGTATATCCCGCGCTGGAAAACTCGGAACATCCCTCCCCTTTAGAACCACAGAACTCTGGAACAACCTCTCATCCCCGCTCAGAAATTCTAGCTCCTTCCAATCCTTCCGCAAACGCTTGAAAACTTGGCTCTTCTCAAAAATCTAATCACCTCCCGTTCTCTAGTACTCTGTCCCTCTCTATCTTCTCAGTCCCTCTCCTATATCCCTTCTTTGTTGTTCCCTTTCCTCTCTACCTCTGTAAACCGTGCCGAGCTCTGCGCATGCGGAGATGGTGCGGTATACAAACCTAAGGTTTAGTTTAGTTTAGTTTAGTTTGAGGCTAAAGAGAAGGGAACTGGTGAAGGGGGGAAGTGGGGGGAGTTGCGTTGAGGGGGGTCCGGTTGGGGTTAAGCCATTTGTATACATTTTTTGAATAGGTGGGTTTCGATTTCTTTGCGAAAATATTTGTAGTTGTTTGTTGTTATCAGCAGGTTGGAGATAGTGTGGTCCAGTATCTCCAACCTGCTGATAACAACAAACAACTACAAATATTTTCGCAAAGAAATCAAAACCTACCTATTCCTTAGATTGAACGCGAGTTTCCCCTCATCCCACTGCTCTTGGGTTTTTTTTTAAATTTTTATCCAACAGAGAGAATGAAGAAGGATAAATACCATATGGCCTACCCTGTCCTGTCAACTGCACCAGTGTGTAACCTCAATTCCTTCCTTTTTTCACATAAAATGGAAAGGAGAACCAGGAAACTATCTTTTCTTCCTCCTCTCTCTCTCTCTCTCAGTCTCTTTTTGTTCACATCTCTCTCTCACTCTCCTGAACCCCCCAACTCCACCTCACAAGGAATAATGCCCAAGTTATGAGCCTTTTTGTGTTAAAATACAATGGAGGATAGCCCAGAGGATTCTGGGATATCTAACAATGGTCCATAAAGTTTATATTTCCATCTATCTACAAAGAGAGAGCAGTTGGAGAACCATTTAATGACTTGTTCTCTTCCCATTCAGACATTCCAACCACCATGCAAAAAAGCTGTGGAGGAATTCACCACCCTAGTCAAACTTTCAACCGTATGTACCCCATCTTCCATCCAGTTATCTTTCATAGCCCCACACAGAGATAATCAAGATTGCTGAATATCATTATGAAAATCTGAACATCACTCATCCAAGGAAGAATCCTATAAAAATGGACCGATGGACATCACACTGTAATTAGGCAATCAGAATAATTTCTAAAAGCCATTTACCAGTGTAAAGCCCAGGGTACTAGGCAGTTGCCTAGATCCTTCCCGGATGATGGAAAGCAGGGCACACAAAATATTTTATTTGTTAGGAACAGGGCTGGTACTAACTCTAGAGCTGAGAGGCTGGGTAAACTACCACTCCCCTCCCCATGCCAGGTCCGGAGAAAAGCTCTCTTCGAGACCACCTTTGAATTCCAAAGACCCAAACTCTGGAATGAACTCCCAAGCAGCTTACGACAACTTACCACACACTTGCAATTCAGGAAGGCGCTGAAAACACATCTGTTCTCTTCACTGCACTGACGTGTTATAACGTACTCATGTGTATATGGTCTTTACCTCTGCGTCATTTCTAATATTATGTAAGCCGCAATGATTCCTAGTCGACATGGTATGGTATGGTATCACATTGTCCACTCACTACAGCCTCAGCATCCCTGGGGTTGTGGGTTCAAACCCCATGCTGCTCCTTGTGACCCTGGGTAAGTCACTCAGTCCTCCATAGCCCCAGGTACGTTAGATAGATTGTGAGCCCACCGGGATAGAGAGGGAAAATGCTTGAGTGCCTGATTGTAAAAACCGCTTAGATAATCTTGATAGGTGGTATATAAAATCCTAATAATAATGAGGTAGACCACACCAGATTTTGCGTGAACTTTACTTTCTCTCAGTTGATGAATACAAACAGCGTCATAGAAAAATCGTTTCAACCTATTTACATAAGATATCGTTTACTTTTCTCCGCTCCTCCAAAAAGTTGTTACAAAAAGCAAAAAAAAAAAGGTTACCATCTTATATGAACTGTGCATTTACCATCTGAAATACCATCAGCTTACCCTGTATAGAGAGTGCTGTTCACAGAAATGTACCTTTGTAAATCCAGAAAACTGGCATGGAGAGGAGAGGTGCTGGCACTGGCTGACTGCCTACAGGACGTGGCTCTCGCTGCGAGAGCCACGTCCTAGGCAGTAAACCGACACTGGCGCCTCTCTTCCTCCTCCCCGTCTCACGGCACACCTGGAATCTCGGGCGGTATACGGTTTGCCACAGTGCACACAGTATGACAACCTGCTAGCGACGCAAGCAGCGAAACTTGACCACCAAGACTGACTTCAAATCATTTCAAAAAGAAATCAAAACCCTGCTATTCAAAAAATTTATCTAGATACCAAATCACTTCCCCTTATTCTTCCCCCCCCCTCGTAAATCCCCCTCAAAGCTTCCTCCACTCTTGTAATTTTCCCTTCATAAACTCAATTATGTAAACAGCGCCCTAAACTGTAATTTTCCTGGAAATGTCCAGTTACCTTCTTTTGTAATCCGCCTTGAACTGCAAGGTACTGGCAGAATAGAAGTCACTAATGTAATGTTTGCGATACACAGATTTAGATCTTTGCAATCTAAAGCTGTAAAAAAAGAAAAGTTGCCCAAATTTCCCCCTCCAAATTTTTATAGCCTTTATCTTTGCTATTTGTAAGTCCTCTTTTGGTACCTTTTCACTCGTGGGTCACTGTATCCTTTTAGCAGTGCCAAGTTTTGGGTTTTTGGTTGTTTTTTTTTTTAAATCAGAATTCGGTCATCTGCAGTGAAAGCCATTTTGAGACAGAGACTGTTTACAAACGATCGTCTGGCTTCCGCGCGTATCCCAATAGCAGTAATTCATTTTCTCATGGTAGCGTTGCGGTGTGGTGGGAAATGTTTGCAACATTTTACATCAACTTAATTCAGGACAGGACGCATTAACCCCCTCTTTTACTAACGTATGGCGCGGGTTTTAGTGCCGACAGCGGCGATAACAGTTCTGACACTCATAGGAATTCTATGAGCGTTAGTAAAAGAGGGGGTAAATGTCATAAGATTCGGCCAAGTTCTGTGGAAGATAGGACAAAAAATATTTTGGTGTAGATTTTTTTTGGGGGGGGGGGTTCAAAGAGTATGAGGCTTGATTCATAAGTCATGGCAACTTTTTTTTTTTTTTTTCTGTTGAAAATGCACCATTGGAAATTTAATATAGTGTTCCCCACGAATTCGCAGTTTGTGAATTGCGAACTCACTAATTAGCGGTATTCTCTGACCGCCTCTTCCTGTACTAAATTCAGACTACACCAATCAGGAGCTGCATGTCAAAGCAGCTCCTGATTGGTGTAGCCTGACTTTAGCAACAGGAAGAGGCGGTCAGAGCATACCATGAGTGATTTTGGACCCGCCGGCGCCCCAGCTGCTCTTTCCTGCCTATAAAAACCATATTTGCGGTTTTTCAAAATCCGCGGGGGTTCCTGGAATGGAACCCCTGTGAATTTGGGGGGGGGAGGAGTATACGTTTGAAAGTGTGTGACATGTACTCCTTTAATGTTGCCGCCAGATAAGAGATGAGTGCAGCGGTCTCTGGTAAGGGAGAAGCAAAAAACAGGACATTTGAAATCATTGTTTTATTATGGCATACAGGGTACAATATG
The DNA here is from genome assembly GCF_902459505.1 of Geotrypetes seraphini. NCBI lineage: Eukaryota > Metazoa > Chordata > Amphibia > Gymnophiona > Dermophiidae > Geotrypetes > Geotrypetes seraphini. Next base: position 15,371,339 of record NC_047086.1, on the reverse strand, counting down.
AACAAGGTACAAATATAAACTGTTTAACTGTTAACATCCTTCAAAGTATTTATTTATTATTATTTTTTTTTTTAATCTTTATTGAGTTTCTAAAGCTAACAAAAATGCAATACAGTATCTATGCAAATAATATTAATCATATATGCATTTATAATCAATCAAAATCCATACAACATTTAAAAAAAAAATCCTCCCAACCAATATTTCATAAGGGAATAGGACCATACCCCTCTCCCGCCTAAGCAGTTTACATACTGTCTGTCCTGATGGGCTCACAATCTGACTAACATATGTGGGGCAATGGAGTGGGTGACTTGCCCAGGGTCACAAGGAGCAGTGCTGGGATTGAAACTGCAACCTCAGGGTGCCCTAACCACTAGGCCACTCCCAGGTTGTCTTGTGTGTCATTCAGTTCGTGAGGGACACACTGCGAACGCACAGTATTGCAAGTCATTTCTGCAGTACCGCCTGTCGTACGGGAGAAACATCCGGAACTGTTGCACAACGCCATAATCCTACGTGACAACGTTTTTGAAGGATGGTAACAGTTAAAAACGCTCCCTTGCAGGCTGATTGGGTGCTGGGTTTAGTGAAACGGCCAGCATTCATTGTTAATAAAACGATGATATCAAAAGTCATGTCTTTTGCTTCTCCCCCTATCAGAGACCACTGCACTCATCTGGTGTCGCACGCTTTCAACCGTATATATTAGATTTCCAGTGTTGGCGCATTTTTGAGAGAAAAATAAACAGTTGCCGTGACTTATGAATCAACCCTCATCTATATAGTGGGCCCGCACACTCCGAAAGCTTAACCTCAACAGACAATTGCAATTGCTTTTTAATCTAGGCAACCGTATCTGTCAAAGACAATCGGCTTGTGGAAGCTTTCTTGAAAGACTCCTAACAGGCCGGGAGAATCTCATCGCCCTGCCTGGAGATCAGCTGGTGAACTGTTGACTTTGTGTCACAAGCTCTTACGCTCTGTATGGATATAGAGATATATGAAACTCTGTCACAGCTCTACACAAGCTCACTTTTCTTCACACAGCACGTCCTAGTTCCAGGGGTTCATGACATATGGTACTTCTAATGGTTTTTGAGCCGTTGCCTATTGCTAGCATTTTGGATCTGACCATTTTTTTCTGCTTCTTTGGGTTTGCATCTCAATTGGAACCAGCATTCTAGCGGCATGACTTTTCAAGTGCTGCTACTACTATTTATCACTTAGTACTGCGCTGAAAGGCGTACACAGCACTGTACATTTTGACATTTAATAGACGGTCCCTGCTCGGAAGAGCTTACAATCTAACTTGGACAGACAGACATGACATATAGGGTAAGGGATGCAGAGCCCAAGGTGAGAGGAGTTAAGAGTCAAAAAGCACTCTCAAAGAGGTGGGCTGACATTTATAGACGGTCCCTGCTCTGAAGAGCTTAAAATCTAACTTGGACAAACAGACATGACATATAGGGTAAGGGATGCAGAACCCAATGTGAGAGGAGTTAAGAATCAAAAGCACTCTCGAAGAGGTGGGCTTTTAACTGGGCCTTGAACAGTGCCAGGGACGGAGTCCGCCGAAGGGATTCGGGCAGCTTGTTTCAAGTATATGGCGCAGCACGGCAGAAGGGAAGGGGTCTGGAGTTGGCAGAAGAAGGGAAGGGCACGTGTCTGTGTGTGGGGGGGGGGGAGGGGGGAGAGATAAGTGAAGTACATGATTATTTTCACTTTTGCTTGTGAATTGCATATTTTAGTCCACCTTTCCAGAAAAAGCTAGAGGAGGTGGTGATAAAAAATAAACAAACATTAGCATACACAATAATACACACAAATACAAAAGTTACACAATCCCTTAAATAAATATTACCTGTGAAAGTCATTATGGTGAATTTGTGATACAAAGGTTTAATAATTATGAAGGAGTGTGTGAGGGAGTCTATAGAACGCTACCACTCCCCCTGCTGGATACTCCCTCACAGTGTCAGAGACACCGTAATATGTGTAGCTCCTCCCTAAGGGGAAGTGACCCGAGAAGGGTGGAGTCAGGAAGCAGCTGCCAGGAAGTATAAGAGCCAGAGCTGGGTTAAGTAGGCCCATGGGAGAAAAAAAGAAGTGAGCCTAGCATATGCCTTGATGACAACCACTAGATGCTCTGCTTGGCTGAGGTAAACCAGCTTTTCCTTTACTGAACACTTAAAAGTCTGGTTCTGAAGTCTGGCTGGTGCCAGACCATGTTATCTGACTGAAGAAAGACTGTGTTTGGGGCGTGGCAGTCACAAGCCACAGATCATGTCTTGGGTCCTCCTGGCAGCTACAGGCCCATTTCAGGACTTTTTGAACAAAGAAACTGTGTGTTGTATGTCTATACCTGTGAAGTGTGACAAAAATTCCTCCTATGAGCAACCAATACACTAGGAGATTACTATCATGATGAAAAATAATAATAATAAAGTGTATAATTAACTGAATTAATTAATGAAATTGTGTTGTCCATGCCAGTCAAAATGAAAAGCTCTATGGGGCTCCGTTTCAGAGGATCTCCACCTCCGTCTGGAGCTGAAGCATAGACTTCTCCAATTCAGAACAGAACTGTGTTGTTAACAAATTGATTTCCAATTTCTGTAAAAAAGTTATTTCCTTAGATTCCTCCTGAGCCTATCACCTTAGCTTTATCCTATGCCCTCTCATTCCAGAGCTTCCTTTCAAATGACTCGACTCATGCACATATCTCCCCTCTCCCACCTTTCCTCCAAAGTATACAGATTGAGATCTTTAATTCTTTCTCCATACGCTTTATGACGAAGACCACATACCATTTTAGTACTCTTTCTCTGGATCGACTCCATCCTTTTTATATATTTTTGAAGGTGCGGTCTCCAGAATTGTACACAATATTCTAAATGAGGTCTCACCAAAGTCTTATATAGGAGCATCAATACCTCTTTTTTCCTACTGGCCATACCTCTCCCTATGCAACCTAGCAACCTTCTAGCTTTCGCCGTCACCTTTTCAACCTGTTTGGCCACCTTAAGATCATCACATTCTACCACACCCAAGTCCCGCTCCTCTTTAGTGCACAAAAGTTCTTCATCCCCTATACTGTACCATTCCCTTGGGTTTTTGCAGCCCAAATGAATGACCTTGGAAAGGAGGATAACAACTGTATACAAAAGGTGGGCAGAATTTAATGTGGACAAATGCAAACTGATGCACATTGGGAAGAATAATTCAAATCATAGTTACCTAATGCTAGGGTCCACCTTATGAATCAGCACCAAAGAAAAAGATGTAAGTTCTTCATATACAATATGCTGAAATCAGTGTGGTAGGGATCGATGGGGCCTGTTGGCAGGAAATGAGGTCTCACCAAGTCCTGCTCCTCTTTCATGCACAAAAGTTCTGGTTTTTAAGAAAGGTTAGGATAAGTTCCTGGAGGAAAAGTCCATAGTCTGTTATTGAGAGACATAGGGGAAGCCACTGCTTGCCCTGTATTGGTAGCATGGAATATTGCTAAATCTTGAGTTTTGGCCAGGTACTAGTGACCTGGATTGGCCACTGTGATAACAGGCGGGCTTGATGGACCATTGGTCTGACCCAGTAAGGCTATGCTTATGTTCACCCCCAAACTGTACTTTTCTCTGAGTTTTTGCAGCCCAAATGCAAGGACCTTGCATTTCTTAGCATTAAATCTTAGCTGCCAAATTTCAGACCATTCTTCAAGCCTGGAACAGACTGCCTGAGTCATTACATCAAGCAGTAGTCAAATCCAAGCTAAAAGCTGTTTGCAACTCCTAACTCCCACTCACCATAAGCCATCTATGTCCATGCAACCATTCTCTCTAGAAAATGCTGCCCAATCCCATATGTCCTGTCTAAATTAGATTGTAAGCTCTTCTACGCAGGAACCATCTATTATATGTTAAATGTACAGCACTGCATATGCCTTTCGGCACTATAGAAATGATAAAAAGTCGTAGTATATGAATTTAACTTGCTTAAATGTTCCTTTAGTTATGGTTGTACATTCTAGAATTGTCTAGCCAATTATTTGGTACTCCACAAAAGACCTAAGTAGGTAATATGTGGAAAACAAGTTTTATTTGTATGCACGAAGGACCTGTTTTACATTGCCGCAGTAGTGATGCTACCGTGGTACATGCACTAAAGTCCTTAGGAATTGAATGGACTTTGGTGCATTTACTGTGGCTTTGTAAAAGGGGCCCTAAGAGATTTTAGTGCTTGGTACTAATTTCTTTTTAAGGTTTCCAAGTAAATGTCAAATGCAGATTGAAAAGACAAGAAGAAAAAAAAAAGAACAAGATCCTCACGGATAAGTACAAATGGGAGCGCAGTGAGGTCAAGAGAAATCACAAGAGTCCAGAAGGTTTAAGAACGCCAACTTGATTTATTAATAAACCCACATGAATTAAAAGACAGTCCAAACTTCTGTCAAGTCATGAAAGTCAACAAAGGAACTAGACTTGGGCTTGGCCCTGTTTCAGAAGTTACCTGTATCAGGAGTCGAGCACTCCAATCAGGGCTGTGGAGCTGAAGCAATTTGGGGTGGAATCAAAGGTGAGAATGTACTGACTCCAGCTTACATTTTATACACACACACGTAGATATCTACATATTGTCCTGGCTATAAAATACTGGTAAATATAAGTTATACTTACCAATACTTTAGATCTAGGGCAAAAAATGTAAACCCAAATATCAGTTGCAGTTGAAGGTTTGGTGTACTGACTAGAGAGTTGCGCGGGGACAGAAATCCCACCCATCCCCACCAGTGTCCTCTCCATACTCGCCAGGATCCTCTCCGTCCCCGTCAGGATTCTCTCCATCCCCACCCATCCCCGCAAGGAATTACTTCCATCCCCGCCCATCCCCATAAAAAGCAGCAATTACTTCTGACAGGATCATCAATTCCACAGTTTCTTTTGTGTTTGCACTGCTGTTTTACCTGTGGAATCTCTTTGGTGGAACCCTTTTTTTGTTTTCTGTTCAGATAATCTATAATAATAAAATGTTAAGCACGCATGTGCACTCGCGCCGCGTGTTCCCTGATCTGTCGCGGCGGCACAAGTGCGCATGCGCTAGATGGCGCGGAGTGAGGGGCCAGACTTAGGGGAAGGAGAGCAGGCCTGGGATTCGGCCCCGGCCAGGCAAGAGTAAGACCCCCCTTCCCTGCCGCACCCAGGCCCCGGTGGTCCCCGCCGGCAGAGGCAGAAAGACAGTTTATAGTTTATAGTTTATTTAATTTTTGATTAAACGCTTTTTCGTTTCTTCAAAGCGTTGTACAGAATATAAAATAACATTATAGCAAAAAAGAAAATATAACATTTAGAACAAACTTTCTATAAACTACATAACAGACTATAGAACGTACTAGGTAATTATGGGCTGGCATGCGATAAACACAAATGGTAAAGGGGGAAAGAAATACAATTGGTAAAGTAAATGAAAGAAACATTTAGGGTAAACACAAAAGGAATTAGGGAAATGGGCATAAATTAAAAACAAATATTATTTAATCTCTAAAATGAGCCCCTTTTTTATTTTTCAGTTAAAAGCGTCGTTAAAAAGGAAACATTTTAAGTTGCTTTTAAATTTTTTTAAGTTTTTTTCCATTTTTAAATATAGTGGAAGAGCGTTCCAGATTGTAGGGGCTGTAACTGAAAAAATTGAGGTACGGCGTGTGCCAATATTTTTTAGGGAAGGAATATTGAGGTTAAATTGAGATATGGACCTTAGGGATCTTGGTGGGTCGTATGGAATCAGTAATCTATCTATGAATGCTGGGGCATTTGACTGCAGAGTTCCGAATGTTAAAAGGGCAATTTTATATGTTACTCTTTGTGAGACTGGCAACCAGTGGGCATTTTGAAGGAGAGGGGTTACATGATCATACTTCTTTGCTCCAGAAATGATCTTAATAGCAGTATTTTGAATCAGCTGCAGACGTTTTAAGTCTTTATGATAAATTCCTTTTAAAAGTGAGTTACAATAATCTAATTTTGATATAACGAGTGAATGTATCAGAATATTGAGGGAACTAATGTCAAGAAGAGGGGCTAATGATCGGATCATTCTCAGTTTATAGAAACAGTTTTTAACTAAGGCACTTATTTGTGGTCGAAATGTTAACTTATTGTCTATGAGAACACCTAAAATTTTTGTGGTTGTGACTGATGATAGTGGAATGTTATCAATGACGACTGGAGAAATTAGTTGAGCTCCCTCTTTTCCTGGGAAAAGGAGAGTATTAGTTTTTGAGATACTCAGTGATAGCTTTTTAATGTTTAGCCAGTCGTGAATTTTACTTAATTTTTGATTAATTGCCTGAATCTCGGAATGATTGGTTGGGTCAATGGGGTGCAGAATTTGAAGATCGTCGGCGTAAGCGTATACTGTAAACCCTATTGATTGACAGAGAGTCAGAAGAGGAGCCAAGTAGATGTTAAATAATAAAGGTGATAAAATAGAACCTTGTGGGATTCCAAAATTAGAGTGGTAAGGATTTGATTTTGATGTGTTGAACTGTACTGTATAGGTTCTATCGGAGAAATAAGAGCGGAACCATTCCAGGGCATGATCAACTACACCTATGGATGTAAGACGTTGTAATAAGAGATAATGGTCGATGGTATCAAAAGCTGCAGCAAGATCCAAGGAGATTAGAAGAACGGATTTGTGGTGATCTAGATAATAGTTTATGGATGTAGTGAGACCAAGTAATGAGTACTCTGTAGAATGGTTGGTACGGAAACCGGTTTGATTGGGGTGGAGTACATGTGTTTTGTCAACGAAGTCCGTCAATTGTTGAAAAACAATTTTTTCAGTTAATTTACATAGGAATGGAAGATTTGCTATTGGTCAATAGTTAGAACATTTATCAAGATTATTTTTTGGGTCTTTGATGATTGGGTTTATGATAGAGTGTTTCCAGTCTGGTGGAATATTGGCTGTAGATAGACAAGTGTGGATTATTTGAAGAATGTATGATCCAAAAACTGTAAAGTGTCGTTTCAGGAAAAATGGAGGAATAGGCTCTAGGATAGAGCCTTTAGTATTCATACACTGTAAGTTATTTTCAATGGCTTTTAATGATGGAAGGATAAAGTTAGATAGAGTGGCACGATGTGTTTGAGTCGCAGATGGAATAACATCACTTACAGGAGGGCTGAATAGATTAATGATACTAGGTAAGTTATTAGTGATTTTGGATCGAATCAGAATGATTTTTTCTTGAAAATAACTTGCTAAAGTTTGAGCTGTTGGCGCTACTTTGACTGAAATTGGTTTTATATTTTTAAAGGTAGTTAATTGCTTAAGAACTTTAAATAAGAGTGATGGGTTTTTGGTATTAGAGATTTTTTTATGGTAGAATTGTTTCTTGGTTTTGTTAATTGATTGTCGGTAATATTGTGATATTTTTTTGTAATTATCTAAGTTTTCCAGGGTGGGTTTGGACCGCCACTTTCGTTCAGCTGATCGTGTTTGTTGCTTTAAGAGACCTAAAGATGCGTTAAACCAGGGATTTCTTTGTTTTTTTGAGGAAATTTTCATAGTTACTAATGGTGCTAATTTATCAGCGGTCGCTGGCTGTGCGGACGTGTTTTCGGCCAGGTAACAGCTGTGACTTCCCCCTCCCGCCGCCGACCCTAGGTTAAACCACTAATATGTCGCAACTCACCCTCCCGAAGACCCTACCCGGCACAACTGAAACCCCCGTTGACCCTCCCACCGTTACAAGGCTGAAAAACCCGGCAGGAGCAGCAGCTTCTCAGGCACACTAAACGTTGCTTCGGGTCTTCTACTGGCCTAATTTCCTCTGCCGCATCCCTGATGGGAGTCCTGTTGGCTAGAGGGGGAGTCCTTGTGGGTTAGAGGGGGATTCCCGCAGGACCCGCGGGATTCCCGTGATCCCCGTTCACAGCCCTGATTCCAGAAGTGGTTGGGGAGGGGGATATGAATGAAGTATATGGCAATAAGTGATGTGGAACAGGTAAAAGTGAATTGATTTTTCACTTTTTAAAAATTACAAAGTCTAGAACTCAATGAAATTATATGAAAATGCCTTTAAAACAAATAAGGGAAATGTTTTTTTGCACCGAATGAATAGTTAAGCTCTGGAACTCATTGTCAGAGGATGTGGCAACCGTGGTTAGCATAGCTGGGTTTTAAAAAGGTATGGACAAATGCCCCCCCTCCCCCAGCATTTTTAGCGCCGGCCACCATGGTAACAGCTCCAATGATCATAGGAATTCTATGAGCGTTGGAGCTGTTACCGCAGTGGCCAGCGCTAAAAACACTAGTATGACTTTGTAAAGGTGGGGAGGGGCCTATAGGAAAAGCCCATATTCTGATATTGAGACAGACATGGGGGAGCAACTGCTTGTCCTGGGATTAGTAACATGGAATGTTGCTACTATTTAGCCCCTGACCCCCCCCCCCCCAACACACACTTTTTTATAAACCGTAGCATGGTTTTTAGCGCCAGCTGCAGCAGTAAACAGCTTCAATGCGCATAGCATTCCTATGAGCCTATAACAATGGTTCCCAACCCTGTCCTGGAGGACCACCAGGCCAATCGGGTTTTCAGGATAGCCCTAATGAATATGCATGGAGCAGATTGCATGCCTGACACTTCCATTATATGCAAATCTCTCTCATGCATATTCATTAGGGCTAGCCTGAAAACCCGATTGGCCTGGTGGTCCTCCAGGACAGGGTTGGGAACCACTGGCCTACACTATAGGCATTTTTGCGGGTCTAGGGAGAGACATAGGGACACCTAAGCTCACCCAAGGCTGGGAGTGGCCTTGGGCAAATTTAAGCGACCCTAGGCATCTCCCTAGAACCACGACAAGTGTCTGAAATTTAGGCCAGCATTACATTTCAAATAGATGTGGCCACTGAACTGATCACAGCAAGGAAATCTCCCTGCCACGATCAGCTGAGCAGCCACGGCAGGAAACCCAGCAGGAATGATGCCCACTCTCCTCCAACCTGAACCCTCATGTGAAGTCAGCCAGCAGGCGGGATGCCCACTCCCTCTTGCCCCAAAACCCTACCCACAAAGTAAGCTGGGTAGGAGGGATGCCCACTCTCTCCTGCCCTAGAGCCGCAGCCCCCTCCGAGGCAAACTACCATTTTGAGTCAATCAGGGCCTTCAGCCCCTCCCACTGCATCCCAAGATGCAATGGGAGGGGGAAGCCCTGTAGGCAGGAGGGAGTGAGCTTCCCTCCTGCCATTTTCTCATCCGAAAGTACAGGGAGGGGGGCAGAGATGTCTGGGATATCAAGGGGGATGTCGGGAATGTCAGGGGGAGGGGTGTAGGACTCCACAACTCAGCTGATGTGAGGCGCTGGTAGCCTCATTGTAATTTACATTCTGTTTGTGTATGACCCGCCTTGAGAAAGGCGGGGTATAAATAAAGAAAACCAACTCAAACACAGGGTCAGGTGATTATGGGATCACAAGAATGACTAGTAGTCGAGTAATGCAAACAGAAGCCACATTAACAGTAATCAGATGGGAAACGATATCCCTGGACCCAGCCTCATGTCAGCCTTCTCAGTTGACCTGAATCTAAGAAAGCTCCCATTCCCACCACAAGCCACATGTCCATGGGAACAGAGACTAAAATGCCAAATCTAGTCCTTGTTTGTGGGCCCCGGATGGCCTGGCCCCACATGGTAAGCTGAAGAGAGCCACTGACCCCCACCAACTGCTGTAGTGCTTTTTAACTACCCTGAACAGTCCTTTACGCTGTCCTGTTGTGACACTGGCATATTCCCATTGTGCACTCTGAAGCAGTGTAAACCGATGAAACATTACAGGAATTCAAATATCAATCAGTTCTATATTCAATTTAGTCAGAGATGCTTCATCACAGAGAAGAAAATGAAAACCACCAACCCAAAAGGTCAGTTCTTTATTGTAAACAGGAATAAAGGTCAAGAAATCACTCAGCTGTTTTGCAGATTAGTCTTTCGGTTTCTCTGCATCAAAAAGAGGGAAGATCACTGTCTGTATCTTTCAAAATAAGAAAGGAAGCGCGGGCGACACGGTCTTGTGAGCACGATCGACACCGTCTCTATTGAGATGCTTGGCATAAGAACTCCATTTCGCTCCTTTCCTGCCATCAATACTGTGAATGGGAAGATCATCAGTTTCTTCTGCAGTTGCTGAAATGAACTCTCGGGTATGGAACGTTTCATGTCGGGAGAATATTCTCCATGAAAGTTTTGACACCTAGCTCTTCCCACTGGATCTCATTTCATGGTCCTGTCTAGGTCCTCTGTGCAGATTCGGACAGACATGTGCAATATCTTTACTCTGAGGGACCTGGATTCTTGATATGTAAGTGAAGCGGGCTTGACTTTGCAATCAGAAGCCAATGGGTTAAAGACAACACATTAAATGGCCCATTACACAGAGTCAGGATATCAGTGATACAAAAATACTTTTCAAATTATTTCCAAAAATACAGTGGGTGCCTAACACGCAAAAGGCACACATGCACAAAGCTCCTCAATAAATTAAAATAGAACATAGATGATGTTTAAAACAATACAAGAAGAATGATTTCTCACAAAACAAAGTTAATCCGGAAATAAAAAACATCCAACATAATACATTCAAATTCTAAACTGAATTACGGGTCCTTTTACGAAGGCGTGCTAAAAATTAGCACGCGCTAAACACTAAGACGTACCAATGTGTCCATTAGATTCTACGGACGCGTTGGCACGCCTTAGTAAAAGGACCTCTATATTAGTGATTAAAATGGGAGACCCCATGGCTTGTCCTCCCAAGTGAGAACTTCAACAAATAAGAAAAAATAAGCTTTGTGTCTTTCTTTCTAGAGTCTTTACAAGCTATATACATTTTAAAGTTCTACAAAAAATCTCTTTTACAACAGCTCAACTGTGTCATTTTCTGCACTGTTTAAAAGTAAACTATTTACAAGAATCTATAAAGTATTTAAAATAAATGGCATTCCCTTATACAGAGGAACATGTTGAGACGGTTGAAATCTAAACACACCCTTCCTAACTAAAATGAAAGAAGTTTAAGTCTACAGTCTCATATTTGATATAAACATTATCATTTTATACTTTAGGGGGAAAAAAATTTCACTGAGCAGCGATGAAACAAATGGCTTCCATTATAGAACCACGATGTGGAAAAATATATTAAAAACAAAAGTCTATCAAGCCTTTTCTTTTTTTTCAAAAAAAAAAAAATCACACAGACAATAAATAATGGAGGGGGAACGAGCGATAAGTGATGAATTTTGCTTCACAGCAGGCCCTGGTGCTGGGCTGCGTCTCTGCTGACAGTTCCTGAAATTGCTTCTTCCTCTTGGAATAAATCAGGAGTTCCCTTTCGCGTCACTATGCCATCGTATAGCCGTAGCTCCCGCAACGTAATGCCACCAGAAGCCTGTCCTTCAGGATTTCCTTGCTGGGGTACTCAGGCAGTTTGAGCATGTTAATACTGAAAAAGAAAGGATGCCACCCGTTAAATATAATATCTTAGAAAAGGGTTGAAGGCTCATCTGGCAAAACGTTATTCTGGAATGTGCATTCAAACTGGAAAACTCTGGTAGCACAAACATCCTCTATAATAAAACCTTAAGCGCACATGCGCACTTAGGGTTTTGTGATTCCTGCGGCGTGCTGTGTCCTTCCCTGGCTGTATTCCATTGTGGAACACAGAGGCAAGGAACACGCCGGCAACTCCCCCCTCCCGCCCTCACTCTCCAACCGCTGCTCCTCCTCAAAGCATCCTGTTGAGGTTTGCGGGCCGGCTGTAGCGAACCTCGCAGGCCGCTCTGCACCTTGATAACATGTTCCCTCTGACGCGATCGCATCAGAGGGAACGTGCTACTGATGTGGAGAGCGGCCTGCAAGGTTCGCTACAGCCGGCTGGCGAACCTCAGCAAGCTGCTTTGTTGAAGAGCGGCAGCGGTTTGTGCCGATGGGCCAAAGACACCAGGAACCATGGAGGGAGGGAGGGTATGAACAGAAGGGGGGGGGGGGAAACAGAAGGGGGCCATGGAGCAGGCAGGCATGGCACAACAGGGGACCTGGGGGAGAGGGAAGGGGGGGAGGGGTGTGCTGGGGCAGACAGCAATCATGGGGGGGAACAGAAGGGGGCCACGGAGAGACAGGCAGGCATGGCACAAAAGAGAAATACAGGCAGGCAGGGGGCCAGGGAAACAGACAGACAGCATCCAAGGAGAGCGAGACAAAGAAAAAAACCCAGAGACACACATCTACTCTTGCACCCGTTAATGTAACGGGCTTAAACACTAGCATTGCACTGAACTGTGCTACACAGAAAGCTGATCTGCACGTGTATACAGATGAACAACCCAACCACTGAAAACAAATACCTGCGGACTGCTTGGAAAGCTAATATGAAAACCTCATTCTCAAGTCTTCACTGAACAAGAAAGTAATTAAGTTTCATAGAGAAAACTGTGTGCATGCATGTATAAGCAGATAAATGGGGCAGCCTGAGTAAAAAGGGTTACAAATAACAGAAATGAAGGCTATAAAGATTTAGAGGGGTGACTTTCACTTTGGAAAATTGTGTGCACCATAGGCTCAGTCGAATGGGATTGTGCTATTCACAACGTTGATGTTTTTCATGTTCTCTAGAGCCTAAAAACTGCAGGTACCTAAAGTGGAGTGTGTGATTTCTGGCAATACTTTATTTTTTTAATTGATTTTCGTTCCTCATTTTTAAAGATGTAATTAGGCCATACCTGAGGATGAAATTTGGCAGGATTATGTAGTTGATATCCCTCTATCTTGTGGTATAAATAAGTCAGATACTCCACTTTTGGAACTGTTCACTCAGCGGGTCACAAATAGATAAGAAGAAAAAGTTTATTTTTTTACTGTACCACATATGTTCTGATTTTCCTAAAAGAACAGTCCATAGGCCATTATGGCTTAGGGAAATCCACTGCTTATTCCTAGGATAAGCAGCATAAAATCTGTTTTACTACTTGGGATCTAACTAGGAACTTGGAAACAGGAAACTGGGCTTGAAGGACTTTTGGTCGGTCCCAGTATGCCAATTCTTATGTTCTTACGTGAGCCAAGTAAAGAACAATCAAGCTATTGTGACATCACTGATGAGTTTGACTCTTAGGCATTGGTGGAATGAGGCATTATGACATCACAGTCTCAGCTCTGGAATGTTGCTCTGATTGGGGTTCCGGAATCTTGCCATTCTTTGAGATGCTGGAATGTTTGTTTCCTTGTTTTTTACATATTTTCTTAAGCTATGAAGATGTAACTTTACCACTCTATCCTTCACGTTTCGTGTTATGTCTCAGAACTGTTAGTTTTAAGTTATTTTACTTACTTATATAAACTTGTTTTATGAAGTTGTAAATCGCTTAGTAACTTGAATAAGCGATTCATCCAATACAAATAAAAACTTGAAACTTGAATTTGAAACTAAGTACTTGGGACCTGCGTTGGCCACTGTTGGAATTCGGTCTGTCCCAGTATGGCAGTATTTCTATAGTGCTTCTAGATCAGTGTACGAACAGCACAAATAAGGGATTAGGGAGTTACATTTATTATGGGAATGATTAAAACAGGTGAATTAGGGGTTGAGGGAGCATTTCACTTAAGTGTGGACTGCTACCTGAAAAACATGGTAAACTGCTTTTGCACTATTTTTATAATTATTAAATGCTAAATTCTCACATTAAGGGGGTGTCACTAGGCAGAGGATGAGTGGAGAATGAACACAGAGAACATATTGCAGTTCGTAGCCATTCCTCTGTAGGTTTTCCACACTAACTGCAACCAGGGTATCATGCAATAATGGACATTTAAACTCACAACCTGCAAAAGAAGCTGCATTAAATTTGCATTTACCAAATGTTATTTTCTCGTGTTAAGATGCAGTAACTGCAAAATTTTAGGTTTTTTAATCAAATGATTCCTAAGAGTTAAAAGCAGCCACAAAAGGTAGGCTTTGGGGCGGATTTGAAAGGACTGGAGGAGCATGACATACCAATTCGGGAAGTCTATTCCAGGCATATGGTGCAGGAAGATGAAAGGATCAGAGTCTGGAGGTGGTAATGGAAGAGGAAGGTGCAGATAAGAGTGATTTACCTGATGAATAGAGTTCCTAAGGAGGGATATAGGGACAGGAGAAATATTGAGGAGCTACAGAATGCATGCATCTGTAAAGTCAGTTTAAAAGGCAGTGGCTTAGCTAGGACTGAATGGGCTGCATGTAGATATATTAAGATTTTTTTTTTTTTTTTTGGGGGGGGGACGACAATGCACATTTCCCAAATCTGATATATTACAATTAAATTCAGAAAAAATATTATTTCTACCTTTGTTGTCTGAGCCCTGCTCTGCCTCGATCTTCCCCGAATCTCTCCTGCCGCGTTGCCGTTATCCTGCCCTTCCCCAAAGTTCTCCTTACTTTGGTCCTAGTGTCTCTCTTCTGCTTTTCTGTTTTTTCTTAACTGTCTCCAGGGTCTGTCCTTTCAAAATGTCTTCTCTGTCCAGCATTCATCTTTTATGTATGTCCTTATTCAAGCTGTCCAGTCTCTTCCCTTTCTGTCACTGTCCCTATCCTTCTCCCCATGTTTCCCTTACTCTGTCCAGCATCCCCTGTGTCCCTATCACTCCCCTTGTGTCCAGTATTGCCCAGTAGTGTCTCTGACCCTATGTTTCCTCCACAACTAGCAACGTTTGTGTCCCTGTCCCTCCACATATCCAGCTTCTCTCTTCTCTTCCTCTTCTACCCCCATCCTCCATGGTCTGGCATCTCTCTCTCTCTCTCCTTTCCTCTGCTGGTCCAGCCTCTCTCTCCCTGGTCCAATCTTTCTCTTCTCCCCCATCCAGTCTAGCTTCTGTGCCCTCTCTTTCCCCTCCCCTTTACTCCTGATCTCAATTTATCTTTCCCCTCTGCTTCCCCCCCTCCCAAGTTGAGCATCTCTCCATCTCTGCCACCCATGCTCCTCCATCAGCCAGTTTGGCATCTCCAGATTCCCCTCCCCCATGTAACTGGGTTTGGCATGTCTCTCTTCTTGTTCCCTCCCCGCAGCCACGTGGGTCTGGTACTACTCCAGCTCACCTCTGCCACGTGCTGCTTCTCTAATGCAACTTCCTGTGGATGGGATGGGGCAGAGGAAAGGCTCCGCTGACCAGAGAGACGGATTTCAATGCTCTCTCTTTGCAATCTACTGCAGAGCATGCAATTCCAGAACGGGCAGAGGGGGGAGATAGAGCAAGGCTGGATACAGGCATGGGGGGAGGGGGAGAGAGAGGGAGAAAAGGTACAACTTCAGGTGACCCCTATTATTTGGTGGCTCATAAGAACATAAGGACTGCCATCTCCGGATCAGACCCATGGTCCATCGAGTCCGGCGATCCGCACACACGGAGGCTCAGTCAGGTGTACACCTGATGTAGTTTTAGTCACCCATATCCCTCTATGCCTAAAGCAGAAGTTCCTGACGTTTGTCCTGGACTTGTCCCCCCTTAGCTTCAGTCCATGTCCTCTTGTCCGTGTCACGTTGGACAATGTAAATAATTTATTTTCATGCCCTATTTTGATGCCCTATTTTGTCGATGCCTTTCAATATTTTGAAAGTCTCAATCATGTCCCTTCGCAGTCTCCTCTTCTCAAGGGAGAACAGTCCCAGTTTCTTGAGTCATTCCTCATATTCCAAGTTCTCCATACCATTTATTAGCTTCGTTGCTTGTCTCTGCACCCTCTCCAGCATTTTTATATCCTTCTTTAGGTTGGGAAACCAATGTTGGACACAGTATTCCAAGTGTGGTCTGACCATTGCCCTATAAAGCGGCATTATAACTTTCTCCAAGCTGCTCGTGATTCCTTTCTTTATCATGCCTAACATTCTATTTGCTTTCTTTGCCGCTGCCGCGCATTGTGCCGATGGTTTCAGGGTCCTATCTATCAGTACACCCAGGTCCCTTTCTTGTTCGCTCTTATCCAGAGTAGCTCCTGACATTCTATATTCGTATTCCTTGTTCTTACTGCCTAAATGCATTACTTTGCACTTTTCCACATTAAACTTCATCTGCCATTTCTCCGCCCAATTCTACCGTCGGAGAGTAAGTTCTGCCCTGGCTGGCCTGAACTTCGTCTCTGATGGCAGAATTGACGTCGGGGAGAGGAAGACTGATCGGCCCAATAGATCGCCAAGGCAAAGTGAGTCCTGGATGATCGACTCACTTTGCCTTGGCGAGCTACCGGTCAATCGCGATCGACCTATTGGGCACCCCTGCATTAGGGCGATAGTCCATAACACAGGCCATCCAGACCCTTTCCAAATAGCATCTGCCTCTGGAAGAGAAGCCTGCTAAGTGTGGCCTTAGAAGCCGAATCTCCAGAGCATCTGTCAGGTGGAGATAGAATAGGCCGATAACTTGCTCATGACTCTTATGATGTCATATAGAATATCCACTATATAATCCATCCCAGAAAGGATGAGTTGAGGGTCCTCATCTTCCTCTGAGACCTGAGTCAGTTGCATGTGGTAAGCACGTGTCACAAAGGAAGTCACTGCTACCACCTTAATTCTTAAGACTAAGGCTTCAAATTGTCATTTGAGGCCCACATTTACTTTGCGTTCCTGTGTATCCTTCAACATCACACCTCCTTCACTAAGCAAGGAAGTTCGTTTGGTAACCTGAGCTACCAGCGAATCCACCTTCGGCATTCCACATCGGGATCACAAAATCCAGGGTGAAGCCTTGCACTGGGGGTCTCAAGGACTCTGAAGGTCCTCCTGGGCTCTATGGCATTCACGTGTCTGCATTTGGCCAATTCTCCTACAGAGGGCACTGGAAAGGGTCTCTTCCCTTGGGACTGAGCCTCCTGTGGATCCCCAGTCCTGGATGACTCACAGGAGGCTGAACCCAAGGCTCCTTCCCCTTCTCTGCATGCCCCACAACACACAGAACATGGACACTCTTTGGCCAACTACCTCACCGAATACCTGGAAAAACATAACCTACTCCACCATCACAATCAGGATTCCGAACTAACCATAGTACAGAAACACTACTTGTCACATTACTAGATACAGCACGGCAACACATTAGCAAAGGAAAAAAAAATGATATTAATACAACTAGACCTCTCCGCAGCATTTGACCTAGTTGACCACACCTTATTACTACAGATTCTCGACGCCATAGGAATCTCAGGCAAGGTCTACAAATGGTTTCAAGGGTTCCTTAAATCTAGAACCTACAGGGTAAAATACAATGATATCAAGTCAGAGCCATGGGCAAATCCCTGCGGAGTTCCACAAGGATCACCTCTTTCACCTACGCTCTTCAACCTCTTTATCTCCTCCCTAGGAGCCACTCTTGATACCCTAGATGTCACATCCTTCAGCTACGCAGACGACATCACCATACTCCTCCCTTCCGACCCATCAGAGACCACCACCACAACAAAGCTAGAAACAACCTTAGATACAGTAGAAAAATGGATGATGGATCAAACTAAAACTGAACTCAGAAAAAACAAAATTCCTTTTGCTCGAAAAGGCCCAAACTCCTACCATCACCGAACTAGAAATCAAAAACACCAAATACCCAATACAACCCGAACTAAAACTCCTAGGAGTTACGATAGACAGATGTTGCACAATGCAGTCCCAGATCAATAAGACGACCCAGAAAGCTTTTCTAACCATGAGAAATCTACGTAAAATCAGAAAATTCTTCAACCAAGCACAATTCAGACTAATCGTCCAATCCCTAGTCTTAGGTCTGCTGGATTACTGCAACTCCCTATATCTTCCATGTCCAGCCACTATGATAAAACAACTCCAGACCATACAAAACACCGCCCTCAGACTGATCTATTCACTTAAAAAATACGATCACTTAACAACTGCCTTCTTAGACTCTCACTGGCTACCCATACAAGCACGAATTCAATTCAAATTCCACTGCCTAGTATTCAAAGCGTTACACGGCTCTTCCCCCTCCTATCTAAATAACCGCTTAAACCAGATCTCCACCTCAAGACACAGAAGAACCTCGAACCCTTTTGCCTTCCCCCCACTCAAAGGCACACAACGCAAGAAAATTTTGACAACCTTCTGGCAACACAAGCAGCAAAACTCAACCATTCCATCTCCAACCTGATGACAATAACAGACAACATCAAAACATTCCGAAAAGAAATCAAAACCCTGCTTTTCAAAAAATTCATCCAAATATCTTAACCCCTCCTCTCTTACCTCCAGAAGATTCACCTACCTCTAGATAATTCTCCCCCAAATTAAACACCTTCCAAGTAAACAAACCCCATAAATAGATTGCAATCTTACCCTCTCTAACTGTATTCCATTTGTCTTTTTCACACAGTTCTGCACTGTCAGTTTAATATCCATCCCTTAAGTTCCCATAGAATTCTATCCAGCTATCTCCCATATGTTTAAAAAAAAAAAAAAATTGTATCTCCACTGGAAAATGTCCAGACAAATCTTTTGTAATCTGCCTTGAACTGCAAGGTATAGGCGGAATAGAAATCCGAAATGTAATGTAATGTAATGTAACTATCCAACACGAACCTGGCATGATACAGGGGTAGAAAGGCCTGAGGGGTCTATCTCTATCGATTTTAAACAAATCTAAGAGATTTTGAGGCAGATGGAGACTTTAGGAAAAAAAGATAGTTTAAAATCCAAGATGTCTGCCACCAAAGATTTCGTGCTAAAAATGGCCGTTGGAAGCTCCCCTGAAATTCAAAAATTACATAGAGGAGGGTTTTGGAGGAGGGGGACCCTAACTCTGATCCCAGAAACCCTCAAAATTCACTTTTTCAGATCCCCTCCCCTGATTTTTCCCATAGGCTATAATAGCCTTACTCATTATGCCATGTTCTGCCTCAGCTCAGAAGTGCAGCTGGAACAAATGGAGAAGAACTCTGCCTTACAGGTTTTCTCTATAAACTTGGTCTTTGGGCTGCCAGTAAGACTGATGTCGGACTGAGCCTCAACCCCTGGAAAATCTCATGCTGAAGAAAGGGAGAACCATGCAGCTGGCCTACTATTAAGCCTGGCCAAGCCGGGACGGAACCTAACAGCCTGCGCTCAAGCTCCTGATAACTCAGGGATGTGAGCAGCTGCTCAGGAGATGGCCCCCGAGCTCCAAAAATATTACAGCAGGCTGATCTTGCTAGTAGAATACTTCCACTGAATGAGTCTGCGTCTTCTCTCAGGCAGAGGTCCCAACAAGTGGGAACCTCTAGGCACTGAGCCTCAAACGTAAAACAGAAAAATCCTCCAAAAATAATAAAACCTCAGAGCAGATCAGAAATACATCTGAGCAACTTGCTTTCAGAAGAAGAACTGAAGGAGCAGGAGCGAAGAAAGCAGAGTTGAAAATATGACATCATTCTGCAAGCAACTTGCGGGTTCAGATAGATAACCCTAATATTCAGGACTACTAGACACATTACACTACAATGGATAAAGAGAGGCAGATTTAGGAGGAAAGATAAGAAGCTCAGAACCCCCATAAGAACCCCATTTTCAGATTCAGTTGTCAGTTGGACATCCATGCAGCAGTATCAGACAAGTAGGCTGAGACTTGAGCCTGGATTTCTGATGAAAATTCTGGTGTAAAGCGGTTAAGATCTACCACTCCACACCAGAATTTTCATCAGAAATCCATAGAAAAACATAGAAACATAGAAGATGACGGCAGAAAAGGGCTACAGCCCATCAAGTCTGCCCACTCTGCTTACCCACCCCCCTGTCTATGCCCTAATGACCCAATTTTATTATCTTGACCCTCGTAGGGATCCCACATGGGTATCCCATTTATTCTTAAAGTCTGGCCCAAGTCTCAGCCTACTTGTCTGATATTGCTGCATAGATGTCCAACTGGCAACTGAATCTGAGACTTCTATCAGCATAACAATGGGAGGAGATGATAGCACTATGGAATCAAGCATAAAGAAGAGGTCTCAAGACAAAGCCCTAAGGTACACTGACTGATAGTGGGATAGCAGTGGAGCAGGATCCACCAGAGCACACAGTGCAATGGTACTTCAAAATCAAGTTAAATATTAGAATTCAAAGCTTATCCGCATGGTATATCTGACCTCAGTGGTTTCAGAAGAGACTATTTAACCTACCATGTACTTGATGTTGGCAGTAGGTTTGGTGTGTACGCCACAGCTGCTACTGTAAAATTCTGCAACCCACTGCCACCCATGATGTACGCAAAGCCACCATGCGGTACCCTGGAACTGAAAGCAGCACCAAATTATTAAAGACATCTGTGATCTGTGGGGGAGTATTGTTACTTGAGAGGCAGAGTTTTACTTTCATATCCAACACTGGTCCATCTACAAGCTTCCCAATATCTCTGGCTTACTTCATATATTCCCAGTATCATTTTCCTGTTATTCATGTCATTTTTCTCATTTTACTTTGAGGACTCCTGAAGAAGGCCTAGTGCTGAAACAGGGACTGTGTGGGTTTTACAACAAAGCCTTCTTTGTTTTTAAATAAATGACATTTTTACCACTTACAAATCTTTAAAGTTTGATTTTTTCCTGTATTCATCCAGATACTACACATTTTGTGTCCTAGTTTCAAGTTTTATGAAAATTTTGATGTATCGCAATATCATTAATTCAAAGCGATTTACAATTAAAACAGGGTCTTAATTAAATAAAACCAACACAGACGGACATGACGTACCAATATATAAGGGAAGTAGGGAGAACTCCAATAAGTATAGTAAAGGATACATAAAAGGAAAATAAAAACAGAGGGTAAGAAATTTTAAAAGTATTGATAAAAATATAATAGAAAATTAAGAACTTTTTTTTTTTTTAATTCAAATTCTCAGAGCCTTAAACAGAGGACTAGTGAGTTTAAGTAACGAATGGGATCAACAGAGACTCCAATAATTTGGTCTCAAAAGTATCCTTGTGCAACCAGCATTTTAACAGTCCTTTAAATTTACTTGGGCCTCCTTTTATCAAGCTGCGCTAGCGGGGTTAGCGCTTGCAACTTTTAATCAGGCGCTAACCCCCGCGCTGGCCAAAAAACTACCGCCTGCTCAAGGCAGGCGTTAGTGGCTAGCGCGGCCGGTGGTTTAACGTGCGCTATTACGCGTGTTAAACTGCTAGCACGGCTTGATAAAAGGAGCCCTTAGTGATTTTTCTTCCTTAATAAATGATGGTAAGAAATTTCACTGTTTTCTTCTATCAATAAGAGTGTAGGACACTTGACAACTCAATACTGCTTGACTGTCTTGTCTTTCTAGCACGGGGTCTCAGCATAGCTTTATTTCCCTTTATCTACTGACCTATTTAATGTTGGGATCTGGTACTATGACAACCACCTGGGAATTTTTGCCCTCTTTATTGGATCTCTTCCCAAATTACTTTGTCTCAGTCACTGCAGTGAATATGATCGGCTGAAGGGCTATGCATAAGGGCTCCTTCCAAGGGTCTAGGACAGGGGTGGGCAACTCCGGTCCTCGAGGGCCGGAATCCAGTCGGGTTTTCAGGATTTCCCCAATGAATATGCATGAGATCTATTTGCGGGCTCCTTCCAAGGGTCTAGGACAGGGGTGGGCAACTCCGGTCCTCGAGGGCCGGAATCCAGTCGGGTTTTCAGGATTTCCCCAATGAATATGCATGAGATCTATTTGCGGGCTCCTTCCAAGGGTCTAGGACAGGGGTGGGCAACTCCGGTCCTCGAGGGCCGGAATCCAGTCTGGTTTTCAGGATTTCCCCAATGAATATGCATGAGATCTATTTACATGCACTGCTTTCAATGCATATTCATTGGGGAAATCCTGAAAACCCGACTGGATTCTGGCCCTCGAGGAATAGAGTTGCCCACCCCTGATCTAGAATGATTCAGCACAGTTGTTTCATCGCAGCTGTTTCAGTGCTGAATCTGCCATAATAAATTTTCCTACACCTGGCTGTCAGCTCTGGGGCATCAAAGCAGCACCTAACTTTGTCGCCCCCCTCCAAACTAAGGATGCCCCTTTTCTCTTCCCCGCCACTCAAGCGCCCCCTGCTTCTGCATACCGCTTGAAAAGCTCGCCAGCGTGAGCAGCATCTTCCAGCTTCTGCTCACCTCAGCCTTGGCTCCCTTCTGACATGATGTCCTGGTCCCGTGACTAGGAAGTGATCTCAGAGGGGAGCAAGGAAGAGGGAGGAGCTTGTATATCTGTAGAGTCCCAAATTCACTGATGAAGTGGTCATACACCATAAAATGCTGGCCTCCTTAGGGGGAGCTGTGTTATGTATTAAAAAACAAACAAAAAAAAGTTTTTGGGTTGGACAGTTTAGGTCTTTATTTGCTGTCCTTTACTATGTTATCCAATACATGTTTTGGGTAGCACACTGAAAGCTTCCGTGCTATCCAGATGGCATTCAGACCTGAATCGTAACCCAAAGATCTTTTAAACTCCCAAAAATGGGAAAAATATGCAAGATCAATGAAGAAATCTCACCAAATATTTTCCTTTTCCCAAAAAACATAACTCTGTCTATGGCCTCACTAAATTCTTAATACCTCAGCTCTAATCACTGTATTAGCCCTGAAGACAGACGCAGACCTAGCTGACTGATACACCTTTCAAAGCACAAAGAAGGAAAAAAAACAAACAAACAAGGTTATCCCACACAACACGAACATAAAAAAATGCACAATGGGATTGACCAAACGGATGAACCAGGGATTCATCACTATTATCCTTTATTCGTCTGTGGTGCAGAGTACACATATACTCAGATGTGAATAAACATGTGGCTAAAGGTAAACCGGTTGACATAGTGTATCTAGATTTTCAGAAAGCTTTTGATAAAGTTCATGAGAGGATCCTGAGTTCAGTTGTGGATTAGGAATTGGTTATCAGATAGAAAACAGAGGGTAGGATTAAATGGTCATTTTTCTCAATGGAGGAGAGTAAACAGTGGAGTGCCGCAGGGGTCTGTACTGGGACCGGTGCAATTTAACTTGTTTATAAATGATCTGGATATTGGAATGACGAGTGAGGTGATTAAATTTGCAGATGACACTAAGCTTTTCAAAGTTGTTAAAACTCATGCAGATTGTGAAAAACTGTAGGCGGACCTTAGGAAATTGGAAGTCTGGGCATCCAAATGGCAGATGAAATTTAATGTGGACAAATGCAAAGTGATGCACATTGGGAAGAATAACCCAAATCACAGTTACTGGATGCTAGGGTCCACCTTGAGGGTTAGTGCCCAAGAAAAGGATCTGGGTATTATCATAGACAATACGATGAAACCTTCCACCCAATGTGCGGTGGCTGCAGCCAAAAAAGCAAACAGGATGCTAGGAATTATTAAAAAAGGGATGGTTAACAAGACTAAGAATGTTATAATGCACCTGTATTGCTCCATGGTGCGACCTCATCTGGAGTACTGCATTCAGTTGTGGTCTCCTTATCTCAAGAAACATATAGTGGCGCTAGAAAAAGTTCAAAGAAGAACGACCAAGATGATAAAGGGGATAGAACTCCTCTGCGTATGAGGAAAGACTAAAAAGATTAGGGCTCTCCAGCTTGGAAAAGAGGCGGTTGAGGGGAGATATGATTGAAGTCTACAAAATCCTGAGTGCAGTAGAACAGGTACAAGTGGATTGATTTTTCACTTCGTCAAAAATTACAAAGACTAGGGGACATTTGATGAAGTTACAGGGAAATACTTTTAAAACCAATAGGAGGAAATATTTTTTCACTCAGAAAATAGTTAAGCTCTGGAATGCTTTGCAAGAGGTTGTGGTAAGAGCGGTTAATGTAGGTGGTTTTAAGAAAGGTTTGGACAATTTCCTGGAGGGAAAAGTTCATAGTCTGATATTGAGAAAGTCAAGGGGGAAGCCACTTCTTGCCCTGGATCGGTAGCATGGAATGTTGCTACTCCTTGGGTTTTGGCCAGGTACTAGTGGCCACCGTGAGACTTGATGGACCATTGGTCTGACCCAGTAAGGCTATTCTTATGTTCTTGTTGTAGTGAGCCAACAGGACTCAACACAGGGCGTGTTTTAGCATCAACACCTTTATCATGAGTCCTAGTTGGCACTGGTTACAATTCAGGTTACCAAATAAGTTACTGTCAAACAATCTGAACAATTATTACCACAGAGATGCCTCTTTTCTGAGCTGTGGCCATGGTCAACCGAAAAGGTTATTGCACCCCCCCCCTCTTCTGACACTACTGCCCGGTCCCGACAAGATGCGGCTTCAAAGGCCATCTGGCACAAGGGGTGAGGGCCACCATCAGTATCAAGCAGCAGTGTCAGGAGAGAAGAGGGAGTTCCCTCCTTTGGTGTTGATGCTAGACCCCACCCCCTCCACCTCTCACGGCAACTGGCCTATGAAGCCCCATCCTTTTGGGACTGGGAAGCAGCGTCAGAGGAGGGAGAAGTTGGAGAGTGTTCAAGCCATCTGGCGAAGTCACAGCCCTGGGTGTTTGGTGCCTTTTAGTACAGGCACCCTGGGCCAGAGTCTCACCTAGTCCATAGGTTAAGCTAGGCCTGGCTTCAGCAACCAAGAAAGTGAAACCTTTTAAAGAACCAGCACAAATAATGCAGTACACCAGCACCTTGTAATGCTCTAGTGTATCATTTTGAGAGTCCCTTGGCCTCAGATTATTAAAGCAGAGAATGTTATAAATCTATAAATGCAGCCCAGTTGCCTTAAACATGCATCCAATAAAGGCCGAGTTCTCCTCATACCAGAGATTAAATAAAATTGCAAAGAGAAAGGCATTTAAGATTTTGCTCAAAGATTTCAAGGAAACATTGAAGCCACCATCATAAAAGTATTTGTTTTACCGGAACCATTGAATTAATTTTACGGTCTCCAGTCAGGGAAAGACTATTTGAATTTTCAGTGAAGTGGCACTAAAAGAGAATAAAATGGATATGCTGCTAGCAAGGAATGCAAAGTGCCGTCAAGCAAAGGCAGAATCCGTGAAACCACATTTCAACTTTTCATCTGAACAAAAGAAAAGACTCGGTTATTAAGAAAAGGTGGCTGCTTTACTTTGCTTGGGAGAACAATTTGCTATACGGTGTTTCATTTTTTTTACAGAAATATTAATGGACTTGCCGGGTTAACAATTACTTTTCTTTGGGGCCCATGTTTTTAATACACCATCACAAAGCCTCCATAGATTTGAAACTATTTAACCGATTGCTGGCTTTAACCAAAGTGCATTGATATTTCACTAATCATAGCCTCCAAATTTCATGTAACATAGAAAGATGACGGCAGAAAAGGGCTACAGCCCACCAAGTCTGCCCACTCTACTGTCCCACCCCATTAAGTCAGAGTGCTGCTTGACCCACGTAGAGATCCCACGTGGATGTCCCATTTCTTCTTGAAGTCGAGCACGCTAGTGGCCTTGATCACCTGCACCGGTAGTTTGTTCCAGTGATTCACCACCCTTTCTGTAAAGAAATACTTCCTGGTGTCACAACCAAATCTCCCTCCTCTGAGTTTGAGCGGGTGCCCCCTTGTGACTGAAGGTCCCTTAGGAAAGAATATGTCATTTTCCACCTCGACACGACCTGTGACGTACTTAAATGTCTCAATCATGTCACCCTTCTCCCTGCGCTCCTCTAGAGAGTAGATCCTCAAGGTGCTTTCACTTGCCTAAATCAGAAGAGAGCAGTTTTTCTGGGTTTAAGAAGATTTTAAGGAACAGAGCAAGAGCTACAGACTTTTGTGCATGTCTCTCAGGCAGTCCTAATTGCTTCAAATAAAACTGAGTTGATTAGAATTAAAAAATAAATTTGGGCTTTTTATGAGCTCCAGTTCTAGTTGATATTTAAGCTAAATACTTTTCCCTATGCACTTTTAAGTAAATAATGCGATTCTGTGTCTAGGGTTTTTTGTGCAACACTTTGGATGACCTATTTTAATAATAAAAATAAAAACAATAACATATTTTCTGGTAAATCTTCCATCTCTCCCTTCCACTTTGGTTCCTGTTACATACTGAAACTTATTTTTGGTTGGGGGGCAGGAATTTCTGCCATGCTGCCCATGTTGGAAAAATACATTTTTGGAACTTCGCCACGCCTCACGCCCAGAACCTGAGGAGCTCTGCTCCAGGAACCTCATTATCAGACTGGGACTAATCCAAGTTACAGTATCTGCCCCACCCGTACACTGAAGCCTATAAGGCAGTGGTCTCAAACTCAACCCCTTTGCAGGGCCACATTTTGAATTTGTAGGTACTTGAAGGGCCTCAGAAAAAATAGTTAATGTCTTATTAAAGAAATGACAACATTGTATGAGGTAAAACTCGTTATAGTTTATAGTTTATAAATCTTTTCTTAATTGCTTCTGATCATTTCAGCTATACACAGCTGAAAACAGTATAACATGCAGAAAGTGAAGTTTAGATAGTTTTTCACTTTTTGCATGCTGCACTGCTTTCAGCTGTGCATAGCTGAAATTATCAGAAGCAATTAAGAAAAGATTTATAAACTATAAAGAGTTTTACCTCATCCAAAATTGTGATTTAGATTCTAATCTAAACTAAACTAAACCTTAAGTTTATATACCGCATCATCTCCACGGAAGTAGAGCTCGGCACGGTTTGCAAGAACTTAAAAATGAGAAAGGGTAGGAAAAGGTTTACATAAGTTTATAAATCGAGTGGAAAAGTAAGGGAAAAGAAATTACATGTTAGAGAAGAGCCAGTTTTTTAGTTGCTTGCGGAATAAATGGAGGAAGCTCAGGTTCCGCAGCGGGATAGTAAGGTCATTCCAGAGACCTGTGATTTTGAAAAGATAATCTAAAGTATCAACTGTGAGGCAAGATTTTGGTGTAGTCCTCTAGGTGTTTTTGTAGAGGGGAGAATCAATATTTGACTTGTGCCTGGAAAACTTGTGCTTTAAGTGTCCGGTGGTCACGTCCGCAACCGCCTTCAGCTCTCGCCTCCTCCAGCATCGGACACAACCGCCATCTTACATCACACAGTCACCGCCAGGAGAGGTGCCGAATTTCACGAGAGTTCATGAGATTGCGTACACACGCACAAGCGGCACTGCCTCCAATGGTTGCCTTAGGTTCTGGAACGTTGCCCGCCTCACTGCTGTAGCCTCACGCAAGCGCTTTCCTGCGTCTGTACGCGATTGTACCTCTCCACTCCACCTCACAATCGCGTACAGATGCAGGAAAGCGCTTGCGTGAGGCTACAGCAGTGAGGCGGGCAACGTTCCAGAGCAATGGTAGCATACCAAGGGCCTCAAAAAAGTACCTGGCGGGCTGTGAGTTTGAGACCACTGCTATAAGGGATGGGTCCACACTGGGGCCTTTGAGCACAGGCTGACGGTCGCAATCTACTATCATCAAAGGAGGGATGACTCAGCTATTATCAATTAACGCTGACACATTCAGTTGCCGCAGTTTTCCTCCACAACCCTTGAAACATTCTTGTACCACAATTAAATATGCAAGAACTGCAGATGCAAGAATTTGGCACTACCTAAAGCTCTAAGATCTCAGCCTCTGCAGACTAGTGCGGTAAATTCCCCAAAACCAGGAATTCCTGGAGGAATTTTGCACCAAGCCTAAAAAATCTGGTATTTAAAGAAAAAAACCCAACCCAAAGGATTGCAAGTATGATAATATGAAAAATTCTGCAAGTTTCTCAATAGAACAATTCCCCCCTTTTACAAAACCACGAAAGCGTTTTTTTAGTGCTGGCTGGCACCTAAAAGCTCTGCACTGCTTCCGAAGCCCATAGAGTTCTATGAGCGTCAGGAGCAGTGCAGAGCATTCAGTACACTGGCCTGCACTAAAAACCAATTTTGTGGTTTTGTAAAAGGGGGAGTAAGTGCAGAATTTCCCTAAGTGTGAATGAGGGTCGGTATGAAGGAGGGAAGGCGGTTGAAGTAGGTGCAAAATGCCTGTGAAAGAAGGCTCAGGGCACTGGCCCTTGCCATGAAAATAGCTGGAAGACTAAGAGGAGGAGGAGGAATCTTGTGGGCCCAGAAAGAGTTTGAAAAAGTAGATTTAAAAGTTTTATGTGGGTCATACGGTAGGGGCAATCAAGATCCGGACAGGCGAACATTTGAGCAAGATCCAGAGTGGGGAGAAAGCACACACGCTAGGAGATCTCAAATATACTGTGTTGGAAGCGCCGGTTTTACCACGGGGAGGCAACTTCATGGAACTGCAGTGGATCTACAGGTGGGAGACGGTCATTCCATATGGATTAAATAAGGAGGTGGAATGGTGAACTTTTCTCTCGCATTCGAGAACATCTGTTATAGTGTTTCCCCGCAAATTCGCGGTTCGCGGACTCATTAATTTGCGGTATGCTCCAACCGCCTCTTCCTGTACTAAAGTCGGGCTACACCAATCAGGAGCTGCGTGTCAAAGCAGCTCCTGATTGGTGTAGCCTTATTTTAGTAACAGGAAGAGGCGGTCGGAGCATACCGCAAATTAAACTACGCTTGTAAAAGGCTTAAAATAAAAACATGCACAGGCAAAAAGCGAGAAACGAAAACCATGCTTGCAACCTTCTAGCCCAGCCTAATAATAATACTGTAATACTAATCATAGTGAAAGTAAGAAATTTTTTTTAAAAAACGGCAAGGCAACCTCTTCATTCACAGAAAGAACAGTGCAGCCTGCCAGTAAAGAAAAAACAGCCCAAGACTCCACCCTTCTCCTTGCCAACGCACTGCACCATTCACTACCTCGCACCTCCTAGACCCGCCCTTTTCCAGCTCCCGCGAGACTCATATCCCTCTTGCTGGAGTGATTTTCTGCACCTGCCGGCGCTCCAGCTGCTCTCTCCCGACTCTTGACAGGAAAAAAAAACGTATTTGCGGTTTTTCAAAATTCACGGAGTTCCTGGAATGGAACCCCCACAAATTTCGGGGGAGTACTGCATTTTTTCAGTTTCTCTTTGTAGTTTTCATCTTTGAGCCCTGCCAATTTGTTTGGTGTCAGTGGATAGCGTTTAAAAGTCCTGCGTCCGGCGGGCGATGTCACTTCCGGTCTGAACCTACAAAGAGGAGTTACCGGTTGCAATACTCTTGTCTGCAAATTTGGAGAGCGGCTGTATCGATGGATAGGTACCTCCTGCTGCTGTCATGATTTTTCTTTACTTAAATCTTACATGAACCAGTTTTCGTGAGTGTATACTATAATGGATTGCAACTGTTTTCTCGTGTTTTTTTACAGATCACTTTTCCATTAGAAGTTTGACTGTTTTCTGAGGCAGCCAGCCGCAAAACGCGTCAGGACCCATAGCAATAAAGAAGGAAGTTCTTTAACTGTTAAAGTCAACAGATAGGTGCTTTAAACTTGAAAACCTATTTGGCATATAATTTTGTGCAATAATTGAGAGCATTATTACAGCCATTTAACATTTGGGCTTGACTCGGTGTTTTGGTCTGAGCACAGTGTTGAAATGCCACTCCGGTTTTTTGCTTTAGTTGTTATTCCTTTGGAGTTGGCATTTGAGATATATTCTTTGCTTCCTTGATTAAAAAGTTTAGCCATGCACTATGGGATTTTATAAGTGAATTGAATGCGTACAGAGCATTTTACATGCTCAGGTAGGGGCTTATAAAACTGGAGGGTACTTTTCTGACAGGTCACATGTTTTACCAAAGGAGTCAGCAATCTGCAGTGGTGTAACAGTCCCACAGAGTGTTGGCTATTTATTTGGGATTATATCCCATCCTCTCCAAAGAGTTCAGAAAAAGTTAAAGATTACATTCATAGTGTTACAAGAGGTTACTTTCTGAACACTGCAAGGGGTTATGACTAAACTAACTTATTTCATCACAAAATTGGATAAACATTGATTAGTTTTAGTGGAATCTTGGATAAGGGCAATTTAGAATCAAGTGAATGGTACAGGTAAGGTGTACAATAAGGGGATACATGATATAGTCTGACCACACGAGATCTACAAATAATTATCTAGTCTGGCATGGATGTGGCAAGTGATTTAGTCACCCTGTGGTTTAATGCACGGCCATAGTTTATACACAAAAGATTAGCAAAGTGTCTAATCTTTAAGCCGCAGTCCATGGAGAATGCCGCCGAGGCAATACGGTGAGATAGGGTAAGGGTAGACAGCTAGGATCACCAACAAAGATGTTCTTGATCATATAAACTCAGAGTTGTCCCAGGAAGACAAGAAACTGATCTATTTTGGACATGTGATGAGGGCGAATTCACTAGAAATGAAGGTGTTACTCAGAATGGTCAGTGATAAAAGGAAGCAGAGGAAACCAAAGGCCTTTTGGCTGGATACCATCAAGAATGACAAGGGAATGAACATCAAGCAATTGAAAGAAGCCGTGGAAAACAGGGAAGCACAGCAAGGATTGGCCTACAGAGTATCCAAGGGTCGGACATGACTAAATGGATAATATTAGTAGTTTAAAGTTGAGGGAGGGCTAGCTAAAGAGGTAATTGGTTTTTTTAATAGATTTTCTGAAGTTTAGGAGTCCTTTGAAGGATCTGATGTGCGGATGTAGGCTATTCCAGAGGTTTGTTAGGAAATAGGAGAAAGATCGTTTCCGGGCTGTTTGGAGCTGGAAAGCATGTCTTTGAGAGCATAACGCTCTTTGGAGCATAGAGAGGAAGTTTGTGTTTCCCTATATTGTAGAGGGATTTATATGCTAGCACTAGGCCTTTGAAGATGGGAGTGTTTGGTTATGGGCAACCAGTGAGCCAATAACAGTGCTGGAGAGATTGGGTCATGGGCTTGTAGGTTTTTCAGTAGTCTGACGGCTGTGTTTTGAACTTGCTGTAGTCGTTGGGTGCTTTTTTGCTGTTAGACCGTTGAACAATGTGTTGCAGTAGTCCAGGTGTAAGGACAAAGGCACAGAGTAGCTGGCTGAAGTCTTATTCCATGAAGTAGTTCCTTATCTTCCAGAGCTGGTGGAGGTAGTAAACAGATGAGGAGACCACTTGTGAGATGTATTTGGAGAGTAAAGCACTACTAATCCAGTGGCCTGGGAAAATCAGTCCTTGAAGCTGTAGCTTGATGCACCTATAGAGGGTTGCAGCTCACGACAGGAACATTACAGAGGTACAAGAGAAGGGAAGCAGTGCGCACATGCTGCAGTGGAGGAAGGGGTGGTGAGTGCGGACATGCGATGGGTGCCTGGGATGGACACTCCCCCCCTTACTACGTCACTGAATCTATACATTTACATGTGCAAATGTGTCCTCCCTCTGTCCTACCCACTGCTATTACTGATGTGAATGCCTGGAATTTTTTCTGCCATCCCTAGGGGGCGCTGTGAACACTGCATCCACAATCCAGCATTATGAACAACGGATAATGTCAAATGTTTAATAAATAAATATACTTTGTTTACTGCTTATAGGCTGAATATTCTGCCTACACATGCTTTAAATAATTCATGGTACATTTCAGAGTAACATACTAACCGTAGTTGTGTTACTCTGAATTCTGATCACTCGGTAACAGACGAATGCACAAATTAATCAAGAATTCCATTGAAATTCCTCCCAGACACCACATTCTGTTAATCTCAGTTAGACTAATTAATCACAGATATGAGAAAGCCAGCGACAGCAGGCCATCCTAGTGTCGATACACCCCACAAGCAGAAACAGACTTAGATATTTGATTTATCATCATATTACGGCTGCTTTCCTAAGCACCTCTGATGAAAAAGGAAACAAAATTGTATTTCTGTAACAACATTGTTAGATTTTCTGGTGTAAAGTTGTTTTTTTTTTTTACCAGAGTGATTAATGATCACAAAAAGAGGCAAACACAATGATCTCTCTCTCACCTGCCGGTTACAAACTGCAAAAGCAAAATACGCTCCTCTTGCGTCAGCTCTTGCACGACTTCCCAAAACCACTAGGCAAAAAAAATATATATATATAGATTAAAAAGTTTGTTAAATCATATTTGGACATCACATTTAAACCTGAGCTTGCAGAAAAGGGAAAGAAGCTGCCAAGAACTCCAGCAGGGCTTATTAAAGCCATTACTAAGCTGATCTTACATAAAGACCCTGAACCTTGGGCTGTGGTGCTACTTCTGCTGAGGTGGACTTGTGACTACAGTATTTTCACGCATATAACGCGCGCGTTATACACGATTTTACAAACCGTGCATAACCTTGCGCGTTATACGCGTGAGCGCGTTACAACTTTTTTTTTACATAGTTCCCCCCCCCGACGTCCGATTCACCCCCCCGCAGGACTGCTCGCACCCCCACCCCGAAGGACCGCTCGCACGCACACGCACCCGCACCCCCACCCCGAAGGACCGCTCGCACGCACTCCCACCCACACCCCTACCCTGAAGGACCGCTCGCACCCCCACAGCCTCCCGACCCCCCCCCCACCCATCATGTAGAAGCTCCTACCGGTGTCCTGCTGTTTCCTCTTCCGGCGGTCCCGCCCTTTCTCTGACGTCAGAAGAAGCAGCGCAGGCGCAGGGCTCACAGAAGGGCCGGGACCGCCAAGAGGAAACAGCAGGACACCGGTAGGAGCTTCTACATGATGGGTGGGGGGGGGGGTCGGGAGGCTGTGAGCGGTCCTTCGGGGTGGGGGGTGCGAACGGTCCTGCGGAGGGGTGAATCGGACGTCGGAGGGGGGGGCATCAGGCTTTCAGGGTGGGGACAGGACTTCAAGGGGGAGAGGAGAGTTGGAGGAGAGGAGAGTTGGGGCGGGCGAAAGGAGAGTCGGGGCGGGCGAAAGGAGAGTCGGGGCGGGCGAAAGGAGAGTCGGGGCGGGCGAAAGGAGAGTCGGGGCGGGCGAAAGGAGAGTCGGGCGGCGACGGGAGAGTCGGGGCAGCATGCGCGGTATACGGGTGTGCGCGGTATAAAAAATTTTTTTTACATATATTTCGGTTTCCCGCGCGCTATACCCGTGTGCGCGTTTTACATGGGTGCGCGTTATCTACGTGAAAATACGGTAGATGCCTCCCACAGGGCAGTAGATACACACTAGAGAATGACACGGGGACAAATTTGTCCCCATCCCCGCAGGAACTCAATTTCCCCGTCCTGTCCCAATGAGTTTTGTCGCTGTCCCATTCCTGTAAACTCTGCCTTAACCACACAAGCTTCGGACATTTATGACTTGGAAGTGTTTGAGGCTTGTGCAGATGAGGACGGAGCTTGCAGGAATGGGGCAGGGACAGGAAAAGAACTCGCCAGGACGGGACAAGAAAATGAGTTCCCGTGGGGATAGGGAAAAATTTGTCCCCGTGCCATTCTCTACTTGGGAGAACAGTACAGAAAACTGAATAACTAAATAGTGTGAAAAGGTCCAGCCTCTGATCACCAGAGCTAGCATTGTGACATCATAATGCCTCATTCCACCAATAAGAGCCAACCTCATCAGTGATGTCACAATGGCTTCATTGTCCTATACTTGGCTCACTTTTACTACATTGTGATTTCTAGAGTGGTGCAGTGTAGAGAATGACATGGGGTCAAATATCCCCGTCTTCGCAGGAATTCAAGTTCCCCATCCCATCCCCGTGAGTTTTGTCGCTGTCCCTCCTCCATTCATGTAAGCTCTGCCTTAACCGCACAAGCGTCGAACACTTACGATGTTAAAGCATTTGAGGCTTGTGCAGATGAGGAAGGAGCTTACAGGAATAGGGCAGGGACAGGAATAGAACTCACGGGGACAGGACAGGAAAATGAGTTCCCACGGTGATTGGGAAAAATTTGTCCCCGTGTCATTCTCTAATACACACCCATTCCTCTGACAGACCACAGAACCAATAGAAGAAAACTTACATTAAGTGGCATCTATTTTGTTTGATAACAGCAGCCCCTCAAGGCTTTAACATCTGGATTCCTTAACATTTTTGTTGGCCTGGATATTGTGTTTTGTTTGTATTTTTAACTGTGTATGTCAGGGATGCCCACACTTTTTTGGCTTGCGAGCCACTTTTAAAATGACCAAGTCAAAATGATCTACAAAGAATAAAATTTTAAAAAACACAAAGCACAAAATACATAGAGAAAATGTTAATTATCATTTATATTCGGGGATTTATTTCAAAGAGGTCAAGGCAGAAGCGCCGGGCCCACCAGCCTTCCCCCTGACATCTATTCTGACATCAGGGAAGAAGTTCTGGGCCAGCCAGGCAACGATTGGCTGGCTTGGAACTTCCTCTCCGATGTCAGAATTGACGTCGGGGGAGGAGGCTGGTGTGTCCGGCACTTCTGCAGTCGCTGCTGGCCTGTTACAGCATCGGGGAAGCAGGGAGAACACAAAGGCAACGCGAGTCGATCGCGGAGCCCATCCTGGGCTTCGCGATCGACTCGCATTGCCTTTGCGATCTACTGGTCGATCGCAATTGACCTTTTGGGCATGTTATACTGCTATTTGCCTTGGATACAGATGGAATGTAAGTAAATAAACTGAGCCAAGGGGATACAAACCAGCCCAGTTCATTTCCCTTCCCCACTCCCCCACACACATACCCAGCAATAGAAGAGTTGTACCTGAATAACTGGGTCATCCCTTTCGTAACCACTCGTGTATTCTGTATTCCTTATCCAGTCCTGCACATCAATCTCCGGCATACCAGACAGCAACAGCTCCTTTAAAAGAGACCAGGGAGAGCCCAGCTGATTGATTTGATTTTTACCTTGAAAAAGTAATAGCTGTGACTATATCTGACTTAAGACAAGAATTCATCTTTTGCCATTAGCGTCTCCCACATTAATTCATGGGTCAAGGTTTTAGCCGCACGCATCTTTATGCAAGGGGCTCCCTCCCTCTCCCCCAGCGCTTGAAAAGAAAAAGCACTCTGTTCTGAAACTATTGACACACTAGTGCCTGAAAATTAACATTCCGAAAACCCTGCTTGACCTCTCAGTTGCCCTTCTTGACCCATCTGTTTAGCAACCTCACTCTCCGTCAAACTACAGACGTGTTTCAAAGTTTACCAAACAAAGCTTTTAAATTAGGCTTCCCTCTCCCAACCCTTCTTCCACCTTCCCCCTTCAAAGAATAATGAGAGCTCGTTAGGATTTGGTCAGTTATATTTTGAGTCCATATCCAGCAGGCCTTATCTGGGCAGCAAAGGCTCTTACCGACCTAAGTCCTGCTGACCAGGCCATACCCAGTTTTCAGAGACATACTTCAAATCGTGACTATCCCAAAGCACCTGTGCAGTCCAAGGATGGAGTCAGGGCAGGTCTAGAAGTTATCTAGGTACCAGAAATATTCAGTGTTGATGCCCAAATCACTGGCACACTGGATGGTTCTATGTTGGGTAGCCATTGAGGTGAGCTTCTGTGGCACTATTCTACTTGACACCTCACGGCGCATGCGATGGCTGGTGGCGCGTGCAGCTCTTTCAACGGCGGTCGGCTTCAGGCGCATGCGGCTGCGTTTGTCCGTCCCCTATTAGTTGCGCCTAGAGGACCGGCAGGAGAGTGGCGGTTTTCAACAGCGGCGTTGCGCCTAGAGGACCGGCAGGAGAGTGGCGGTTGCGGTTTCAGAAAGGCGGCGCCGGCAGTTTGTCCCCTGTTAGTAGTGGCAGGAGAGTGTCAGTTGTGGTGCTGCTTTGCTTAGAGGAACGGCAGGAGGTATCCAGCGGCTGCTATAAGGTAAAAAAAAATTACTACTGCTCAGGGAAGTGGAGGGGGAGACGGAAAGGGGGCTGCTTTGGGGGAGGGGTATGCTGGGAGGTAGACAGCTTTGCTTGAAGGGGAAGACAGAAGGGGGAGAGACAGTCAGGGAGGAACTGGAGGGGGAGAGGGAAAGGGGGCTGCTTTGGGGGAGGGGTATGCTGGGAGGCAGACAGCTTTGCTTGGGGGGAAGACAGAAGGGGGTGAGACAGTCAGGGAGGAATTGGAGGGGGAGAGGGAAAGGGGGCTGCTTTCTAGCACCCGTTAATTTAACAGGCTTAAAGACTAGTATATATATATATCCTTTCTCCTAAATAGGAGACCTGTTTAAGATTGTAATATAATTACGATAAAAACAAAAGACTGTGGATGATGATGTTCTAAAAAGATGATTTATTTATTTCTTCTTTCCAAAAAACACAAATAAATACAGATATAATAGTCCACATGTGTAGTCCTACCAGACCCTACACGATCCGTTTTTCGGCGAATACGCCTTCCTTGAGGATCCAGTTGAATGCTATGGTCTCAAGAAACAATTGAAGACTAAAAACAATGTAAGTGTCTTTAAATGAGCAGAGTGGCGCCAGAAAAAGGCTAATTGATATAATTACACCACCATTTCTTTATCTTGACAAAAGACAAAGGAAACCAACATCGTTGCTCACCCAGAAAGTTCTATATCAGATGATTCCAACAAAGCAGATACATCCAACGCTTCCTTATCCTCCAAGATCTTTCTGCAATTTTTTCTAGTAAATC
This sequence comes from Geotrypetes seraphini, assembly GCF_902459505.1. Taxonomy (NCBI): domain Eukaryota; kingdom Metazoa; phylum Chordata; class Amphibia; order Gymnophiona; family Dermophiidae; genus Geotrypetes; species Geotrypetes seraphini. The sequence goes on along the minus strand of NC_047086.1, from coordinate 15,334,894 downwards.
TTCTGAAATGGAGGAATGTTAGGCTCTGGAATCTTTCAGATAGTAATCCTAAAGTTTTTGAAAAGTTCTTGAGGGGACATATATCTGGAAATAGGAAAATTTATTTTTTTAATATTTCTATCCCGTAGCTTAGAACGGGACATTCACAGTGTAGGGAGAGGACATGAAGCTAAAGACAGGGATTACAGAGTTGAAAAGAACTATAAAAGGAAGAGAAGATACTGATAGCAGCATACAAGGGGACAGTTTCCTAACTATACAGGGACGAGAGCTTAAAGATAGTAGCTTTCGAAGGGGTCATTTGACAAGGAGTCACTTCATTCAGTATCTTTGGCAAAAAGGAAGGTCTTGTTGCTCTCCGATTTAAGTTCTTTTCTAGTTTAATTCCTTTGAAAGGGAGCTCCACCACTTTGGAGCCATCACCGAGAACATTCTTGTCCTGACGTTTTTGTATCTGATGTCTCTGAAGGCGAGTATTTCCAGCAGGTATTCTTGGCTTGAGCTGGTCTGGCCGCTAGATATTGCGGTTCCGAGAGATGAACGATTTTGTGTGTCAGCAACAAAATTAAGATTTCACCCTGTTTTCAATCGGGAGCCAGTAGCGGGGTGGCATTCGTCTGCACCTACAAAAGATTCCTCAACAGAACTCTCTCGTACCAAGCTGGCAGATGCAGGGCCGCCATCAGGGCAGTACTACCAGTCCTGCATTCAGGGGCCCGGAGGTGACAGGGGGCCCGGGCTCCCCCAGGGTCCTAGGCAGTGTTCCCTCTAAGGCAGCGGTCTCAAACACGCGGCCCGCGTGTGGCTCTCCAGGTTTTATTTGCGGCCCATGATCTGGAGGCGATCATTCTGTTCCTTTTGGAGCAGCAGCCGACTCGTTCGTTCAAAGCCGCGGGTTGGCGGCTCCTTGCGCTATCCACTCCTGCATTGGAAGCCTCTCTGATGTCACACCATCAGAGAGGCTTCAGACGCAGGCGCGGATCTCGCAAGGAGCCACCACCCGCGGCTTTGAACGAATGAGTCGGCCAGACACGCTGCTGCTCCAGTGGCGTACCAAGGGGGGGCAGTCAACTGTTCTCCTTAGAGTGCGGCTCGCGGCTCGTCTAGAGCAGTGGTGCCCAACCTGCTTCCCTTCCCTTCTCACTGCTGCCATCGGGGATCAGGCCGACACCATGTCTTTTGATCTCCCTGCTTCTCTTCCCTGCTGGGCCGACGTCAATTCTGACGTCGAGAGGACGTTCTGGCTAGCCAATCGCTGCCTGGCTGCCCGGAACGCCCTTTCCGACGTTAGAATTGACGTCCGGCGGCGAGAGTTGATCGGCCCCGTGCAGAAGAGAAGCAGGGAGATTTCGGCCTGTTTCCGATTGCGGCAGCGGCAGCAGCCTATTCCGCGGCGGTGGTGGCATGGGGGAGGCAGGAAGGAAGAAAGAAAGAAGGTATGTTTGGGGGGGGACAGGGAGCCAGAAAAAAAGCATAAAATGGAGCACGGAGGAAGGAAGGAAGAAAGAAAAAAAGAAAGAAGGGGGGGGGGGACAGGGAACCAGAAACAAAGCAAAAAAAATGGGGCACAGAATCAGAGAAAGACAGACATAGAGAAAGAAAGAAAAAGTTGGGGGAGGGAATGAGGTCTGGAGGAGAGGAAGCATACAGGAGGCTGAAAGAAGGGAAGAAATATAGGATGCACAGTCAGAAGAATAAAGTGCAACCAGATGAAATTACCAAACAAAGGTAGGAAAATGATTTTATTTTCAATTTAGTGATCAAAATGTGTCTGAATTTATATATGCTGTCTATATTTTGCACTATGGCCCCCTTTTACTAAATCGCAATAGTGTTTTTTAATGCAGGGAGCCTATGAGCGTCGAGAGCAGCACTGGGCATTTAGCGCAGTTCCCTGTGCTAAAAACTGCTATTGTGGTTTAATAAAAAGGATGGGGGGTATATTTGTCTATTTTTGTATGGTTGTTACTGAGGTGACAATGCATAGAGTCATCTGCCTTGACCTCTTTTGAAAAAACCCAGAATAGGAATGATAATTAACATTTTCTCAGCGTATAGTGTGCTTTGTGTTTTTTAATTTTATTGTTGGTAGATCATTTTGACTTGGTCATTTTAAAGTAGCTCGCAAGCCCAAAAAGTTTGGGCACCCCTGAGCTAGAACGTTGAAACTGTGTATTTCTATTTTATCCCCCCTTTTACAAAACTGTGGAGCGTTTTTTAGCGCCAGCCGTGGTGGTAGCAGCTCTGATGCTCAGAATTCTATGAGCGTCAGGGCTGTTACCACCGTGGCTAAAATCCACACTACAGTTTTGTAAAAGGGGGAGGGGTTTGTTTATGATGACATATTCCATATTAGGCGAAGGTGTTTTCTGTGTTCTGTGTGTTCGAAAGACATGGTTTTCTGTTAGGATTGACGTTGTAGGATTGATCTGTGCTGGTCTGGCTTGTTTAGTTTTACAATGGGTGTATTGATGTACTGCTCACTGCAATATGTAAGATGCTGCCTTTTCCTAGGTACTCATGTGTGATGTGTAGTTTGTTACTAAAAATTATGTTTTTCTTACAGATGGGGGGGGGGAGTGCCAAAAAATGATGGGCCCCGGGTGTTACATATGCTAGGTACGCCACTGTATGTAAAGATACCAGAAAGCTGGCGTAGCAAAAACTTTAAGTAAATTGTTATTCTTCTAAGTTTTGAGTATTTAACCCTCCCACAATCTCACGGGCACTCATTTCAAGTTTATTGAGATTTTGATTTAAACGCAATATCAAATATTTTCAATGGGTATAACAAAAATAAATTTGGGGAAATAAATAAAACCATTTGAACAATAAACATACAAACATATCCATAGATGATTAAAATTACATAAGGAGTACAAGGATAAACTACATTTATTTAAAAATGCGTCCTCCGCGCCTGCTCATAAATTTGTGGAGTATGTAACTTGTCGCTCATGCATATTTTTTTTTGCACACACCTCATCAATCCTTAGAGGGAACATTGGTCCTAGGCCACCATAGCACAAATTCCTGTATTATGCTTCTGCTGTGCACAACAATAAACAATAAACACTGCTGTCATACTTTTTTTTGTCCCCTGCCGATTTCCTGATAGCACCCCCCCCGGACAAAAGGGGGGGAAGGGGTGCGTGGGGGGGTCCAATAGGATTGCTCAGTAAGGGGCCCAGAAATTTCTGATGGCGGCCCTGGGCAGATGGACAAACTGCCTGACCACCCTCATCTCATCTGCCCCATCTTACTCATCCTTCAGGAAATCTCTCAAATCTTTCCTCTACGACAAATTTCTCGAACCCCCCCCATCACCATACTGGTTGCTTTTCTTGACATTCACCACCCTGCATTGGTTTTGTACACTGCTTTGCTCTTGATTGTAACGAAAGGAACTGTAGGACTTAAGGATATATAACAACTATTGCATAGTAAATCGCTTCACCGCATTATTCTGTCCCTTACATTGCATTTGGCTCTATAAGTCTCTCGCACTGCTTTCTCCACTATATAAATATCTCTGCTGTATATGTACAATCTCCTGCATGGTAAATCTACATTGTTTTTCGCTGTATAACACCTTCACTGAATATGTACAGTCCTCATTGTATCTTCGCTGTAAATGTACAGTCTCTTACACTGTAAACCGCTCTGAACTGTTTGTGGTACTGCGGTATACAAAATAAAGTTATTATTATTATTATTTATTATTACCTTGATTTTCCCCCCACAGAAATCTTGCTACTGCGTTTTATACCATTTCAATCTGCCTGTCCATGTATTAATAACTTATGTATGTAAGGATAGGCAGGATATACATTTTTAAATCAATCATGAAGATCTTTTATGATGCTTGGTACCAAAGCCTTTTGGCCCAGGAACATCTGCAATTGGATAACAACCTGCAAAGCTTGATCTCTACCTCTCCTCTCCCTACCCGCCACACATCCAGGATCAGAGTCCATCCAAAATATAGAACTGACCTGACTCAGGGGCTACTACTTATAATTTCTATAGCATTGCCAGACACACACAGCGTTGTACAATATATTAACCATGAAGATACAATCCCTGTTCGATAGAGCTTATAATTTTATCAGACAAACAGGATGGTTGGGGCAAGAAACCACAGAGGGAGTGACAAAATAGACATGAATATTTTACAAGTGGTTTGGAGTTAGGAGTTAAAAGAATTATCAAAAAAGTGGTCTTTTAGCCTGGATATGAACAGTGCCACAGATGGAGCCTGATATACCGACTCAGGCAGTTTGTTCCAGATAAACGGTGCAGCAAGATAGAAGGGACAGAGTCTGGAGTTGGTAGTAAAGGAGAAGGATACAGTTAGGAGAGACATACCTGACACAAGTGGAGTTCCGGGGGAGGGGGAATGGGAGTAGAGAGTGAACATAAGAATTGCCACTGCTGGGTCAGATCAGTGGTCCATTGTGCCCAGCAGTCCACTCCCACGGCGACCCCTAGGTCAAAGACCAGTGCCCTAACTGAGACCAGCCCTACCTGTGTACGTTCTGGTTCATCAGGAACTTGTCTAACTTTGTCTTGAATCCCTGGAGGATGTTTTCCCCTATAACATAAGAACATAAGCAGTGCCTCCGCCGGGTCAGACCATAGGTCCATCCTGCCCGGCAGTCCGCTCCCGCGGCGGCCCAAACAGGTCACGACCTGTCTGAATCACCAGAAGGGGCTCCCTTGCCACCTTGGTTTCTCATTGAAGTCCTATCTTCCCATCGTAGTCCTAACCCTCCGGTCTTGCACATGCACGACCTGTTGGGTTTCTATACTTATTACCTGGTTAGCTTTCTATACCTGTGTTACATCCCAGCACCTCTCTCAGTATCCCACGATCCCTTTATCCCTCATGAATCCGTCCAATCCCTGTTTGAATCCCTGTACCGTACTCTGCCTGATCACTTCCTCCGGTAGCGCATTCCAAGTGTCCACGACCCTTTGGGTGAAAAAAAACTTCCTTGCATTTGTTTTGAACCTATCTCCCTTCAGTTTCTCCGAATGCCCCCTCGTACTTGTTGTCCCCTTCAGTCTGAAGAATCTGTCCCTATCCACCCTCTCTATGCCCCTCATGATAGCTTCCGGAAGAGCATTCCAGTTTTCTACCACTCTCTGGGTGAAGAAGAACTTCCTTACATTTGTACAGAATCTATCCCCTTTTAACTATAGAGAATGCTCTTTCGCTCTCTCTACCTTGGAGAGGGTGAACAACCTGTCTTTATCTACCTTGAATGTTTCGATCATGTCTCCTCTTTTCAAGGGAGAAGAAGCCCAGTTTCTCCAATCTCTCACTGTACGGCAACTCCTTCATCCCCTTAACCATTTTAGTCACTCTTCTCTGGACCCTTTCGAGTCGTACCGTGTCCTTCTTCATTGTCGGCGACCAGTGCTGGATGCATTATTCCAGGTGAGGGCGTACCATGGCCAGGTACAGCGGCATGATAACCTTCTCTGATCTGTTTGTGATCCCCTTCCTTATCATTCCTAGCATTCTGTTTGCCCTTTTCGCCACCGCCGTGCATTGCGTGGATGGCTTCATCGAATTGTCGACCAGTACTCCTAAGTCTCTTTCCTGGGGGGTGTCTCCAAGAACCGTCCTAGACATCCTGTATTCGTGTATAAGATTTTTGTTACTGACATGCATCACCTTACACTTATCCATGTTGAACCTCATTTGCCAAGTCGCTGCCCATTTCTCAAGCATGTTTATGTCACGTTGCAGATCCTCCTGTGTCTTCACTACTCTGAATAACTTAGTATCATCTGCAAATTCAATCACCTCACTCATCGTGCCAATTTCCAGATCGTTTATAAATATGTTGAAGAGCATGGGCCTAAGCACCGAACCCTGTGGCACTCCACTGATGACGCTTTTCTAGTCCAAGTATTGTCCATTTACTTCCACTCTCTGTTTCTTATCCGCCAGCCAGCCTGTCAGCATCTCATTTTTGCCTTGTGTCAATCTCTTTCTCCCTCCCTAGCCCAATATCTGTCCCAAGGGTCCAAGATATCTCCCTCTCTCCTTCCTCCATTCTGCCCCCTCCACCTGTATCCCAACATCGCTCTCCCTCTCTACTCATCTGCTCCCCCCAGTCCAACATCTTTCCCTCCCTTCCCTCTGTCACTGGTCCAACATCTCTTCATCACTCCTCTCCTACCCCATTCCCCAGTCCAATCTCTCTTCCTCTCGGCTCCCTCACCAACCCTGTAGCTTTCAAGTTGCTTAGAAAGCAACAGCAGTTCAGTGTCTCTATGCTGCCTGCTCTGGAGGCTTCCTCTGATCCCTCACACTTTTGAGAAAACAGGAAATTGCGGCAGAGGAGGACGGGATGAGTTAGAGAGAACTTCCAGAGCAGGCAGGGTATAGACGCTGTGCTGCCACTATTGTATAAGCAACTTGGAAGGTACAAGGAAGCTGGCAAGGTGCAGGGTAGGGGCAATTCATTTTATTGGCTGTATAAATTTTTTTAAATCATGACTAATAAATAATATATTAACTGCAGTGTTAACCACATGAGTTAAAAAGAAAAAAAACCCCAAAATCAATCCAACAAATTACTGGCATTTGTGGAGAAATGATAGCGTCTTTCAGCCTCTGTGTAAATTTCAAGTTTTAATTTCCTGAGGATTGATGTTTTTCCTTGGTATTTTAACCTAAGGGCACAAAACTCAAATTAAACAATTTGCCTTGCTGCATCCAGCTCTAGCCTGCCAAGCATCTACTACTACAAATTATTTCTATAGCGCTACCAGACACTGTATAGAGCCACAAAGAAGAAGACAGTCCCTGCTCCAAAGAGATTGCAATCTAAACTGAGAAACAGGATGTCATGGATACAATTAAGTGGAACGGTTAACCTGCTGGCTGGGTTGGAGGGCAGAGGAGTAGGGTTAAGGATTGAAAGCTGTTCGATTGATTTTTGGTATTTTTCTGTGGTATATACCCTTTAGGGATTTCTTTTTCTTATCTTAAAAAAAGAACGACCATATTAGTCCATATTATCGTTTACTTCATTGGCTGCCTTTGGAGGCAAGAGTATTATTCAAATTTTCCTGTATCTGCTTTAAGCTGATATCGGGATTGTCTCCAGCTTACCTTTTTCCCCATTTTGTGTTGCATAGACCATCAAGAGAAACTAGAAACTTCTGCTTATTTGCTTATCCAAAAATTAATGGGTGTAGATATAAGACCTTCTTAGATAGGACCCTAGCATTTCAAGCTGGTAGGCAACAATCTAGGTTAGGTAAATGTATTCAGCAAGATATGTTATCCTATTGCTGTTAATTAAGACCACTTTGTTCGATAAGTTTATTACCTAATGAGCGTTTTATTATTGAAATTCTATTTTACAAATATTTGTATTTTTTTACTGTATTATTGTATTTCGCTGATTGTCCAGCTCTTTTTAGTGTAAACCGCCTAGAACTTTTGGTTATGGTGTAATAAAACAATAAAGTTATTATTATTATAAAAAGATGGGTTTTCAGTCTGCTTTTGAACAAGGGAAGGGGCTTGATGGACAAACTCGGTTAATTTATTCCAGGCATAGGGGGCAGCTAGATGAAAGGAGCGAAGTCTGGAATTGGCAGTGGAAGATAAGGGTAACGCTAAGAGCGACTACTGCTAGACTAGGGATATCCCTAGTGCTGTATGCAATCTCTGGGCAGGGAGAGACACAAGGAAAGGAGGATCACAATTTGTTCCCGAAACCAAAAGAATGGTAAAATTGAGGCACTGTACAGCTGTGAGGTGAATATAAATTTTTGCTTTTAGTTTATTTCTAGTCCGCCTTTATCCAAAGTGTACATACACAATAAAAATACATACAAACTCCACTAGTAAATAGAGTCTGCTGTTCTATGTCCAACACATTAGTAGCACATTTCACGTTACAGAGCAAATATCTTTCCAGCAGTTACTTCAATTATTACAATATCACGCAGTACCATGTTTCATAAGCAAAACAAATGTTACTTTAACATTTTCTTAAATTTCTGCAGGTTTCTCAGATGGCGTAAATTGACAGGTAACTTGTTCCACTCCACAGGTCCACACTTTTCCTTGTATTTTCATAATATAAGCTTTTCAGAGAAGGAACAGACAAACTTGCCTGTGTAGAAGATCTCAATTGTCTCGCAGGAACATAAAGTTCTACACAGTCACATAAATACTTAGGTACCATGTGATTAAGACTGAAATAAACCATCAGTAAAAGTTTCTATTGCAATGTACTGGTTGAGAATGGAGTTTCGAGTGAAATATAATGTCTGGTAACATGTTCAAATTTATCAATCTTGTACAACATCCTTATTATAGAATTGCACTGTGATACTTCTTCCCTTTCTCACACTAGCTCTGAAGATTAACAACTGCTCCAGGTAAGAAGTGTCTCTTCAGAACGTGCTCAAACTGCTAATAAGGGCAAGGAAGAGAAAGGGAAACAGAGAATCAGGAAAAGACAAAAGAAGGTCCACTGTGTCAGCACTTGCACCATAGAACGTGAGTCTTATTTCCAAGCCCAAAGCTCCAAAGACAAGGTAGGGCGGAGGACGCCGCTCAGAAAGCCCTTACGACACCCACTGGTTGAGTTCATGCATGGGTACCCCACAGAACGTTGCAGCCAAGGGCTACCGCTGCAAAATCATTTCTGTTTCAGAACCAACAACCATAAACCAATTTGTGCCCTATGCGCGAGCCAAGAATATCTACTGGAAATACCCTCCTTCAGAGACATCAAATACAAAAGTGTCAGGAAAAGGATGTTCTCAGTGATGGCCCCAATGTGGTGGAACTCCCTTCTGAGAAAAGGACACCAAAGAGTGCAAGAAAGGAATAAAGATGATACTCTTCACAGAACAACCGCCTCATCCAAACTACCTCAACTAGACATAGGAAAACCCACACTCCATTCACGCACCCCTAAATCAAAGAAGTCGAACGGAAAAAGCTATATGATGGCCTCCTAGCCACACAAGCAGCAAAACTCGACAACCAAATCTCCAATCTACTAATTATGACCCCAGATGACAAAACATTCATAAAAGAAATAAAGACGCTACTTTTCAAGAAATTCCTGCAAACGACTTAATACCGCTAGCTCCTTCCCACTTCCCAATACCTTCCCGATTCCCCAAAGCAACCTCATCTACTCTTTATCTCCTCTAGAAATTACCAGATATCTTCTTGTAATACTTTTTTGTAATTCTTTTGTAATCCGCCTTGAACCGCAAGGCAATTGCGGAATAGAAATCTCTAATGTAATGTAACACTTTAGCAAATAAAGAAACATTTAGGGGGAGTAGCAACATGGAGGAAACAGCAGGCTACCCCCCACTTGGAAAACGAAAGGGTGAACTCACAAATAATACAAAGAAAGTTGACTACATGACCTGCAGAAACTATAATACTATAAGTACATAGATGGATATTTAATCTAATAATAATAATAATAACTTTATTTTTCTATACCGCCATAGTCAGGTGACTTCTAGGCGGTTCACACTGTAAGAAGGCTGGACATTCAGCGAATAACAAGGTCACAATACAATACAATAAGTCAACATACAATACAAGACAAAACAATACAATACAATGAGTGTATACAACACAGTACAATATAATACAACGAGTTACTGAAGCTCTGAATTAACTCCCCAGTCATAGAAGCTAAATGAGAAATGGCGGTATCTGTAAAGGAAAACTTATAAAAGCTTCTAATTGAATTAGAAACTTAAAAGGAACAGGAAGCAGATGAAGTTCTTATGGCCTACTCAGTCAGCTGATCCCCCACCTCATCCACAGGAAAGATAAAAATGATACCAATTTTAAAAAATCCAAATAACTTTAGAAGACTAAATAAAAACATCTATCATACTGTATCGGAATCAAAGTCAGCAGAAATAACTAATAAGTATGTATCACTCCCACAGCTGCGCCGTGATTAATTGAGTGAACCTCTTGTATTAAAGATTCATGTGTCAATGTACCGATTGTATTTCAATATATCTGCCTTTTACTTTTACATTAACTTTCATGCATTTATAGAGGCTTGTTAAAACTAATATAGTCAAGCAAAGCTATCTGGCAATGAATAAACGGAACTTGAAATGAAAAAGGGAACGAGAAAAGAATCAAAGGGAAGAAAGGGTACAGAAAAAAAACCCAAAAACATCAAGAGCGGGATGGAGGAGCCAAAGGTAAGAAAATAAAGGAATGGAGGAGAGGGGACAAATAAGGAGAGAAGAGAATTGTTTAGGAGTACCCTAATGGTTAGTGCAGTGGGCGAGGAGAACTGGGCTCAATTCCTACTGGGCAAGTCACCTAATCCTCCATTGCCTACTAGGGACAAAGTACCTTTATAGAATATGGAAACCTCTTTGTTGTACCACAGAAAGATGGTGCATCAAGGCCCCAATTCTATAAAAAAATTCTATAAAAATTCTATAAAAAAATCAGCGCCAATTAGTGCTGCGTGAAGTGAGATTCTATAAAAGTTAGGTACCACCTAAGCGGCCTTAGGCATCCTAATTTTTAGGCACACTATATTTCTGCCAGGTTTTCCTGGCCTAAATGCCTGCTCCTAAGTTGTACGCTAAACAGCGCCTTACCCCCTTTCTAAGAAACTGCACTAGTAGTTTCTAGCATGGGGAGCCGCGCTGAATGGCCCGCGCTGCTCCCGGCACTCCTAGAGTTTCTAGGAGCGTCGGGAGTAGCGCGGGACATTCAGCGTGGCTCTCTGTGCTAAAAACTGCTAGCGCAGTTTAACAGAAGAGGGGGTTAGTCAAACACAGGAACCTAACTCAAACACGCCCACTTTTAGAACATAAGAACTGCCACTGCTGGGTCAGACCAGTGGTCCATCGTGCCCAGTAATCTGCTCACGCGGTGGCCCCCAGGTCAAAGACCAGTGCTCTAAATGAGTCCAGCCTCACCTGCGTACGTTCCAGTTTAGCAGGAACTTGTCCAGCCTTGTCTTGAATCCCTGGAGGGTGTTTTCCCCTATAACAGACTCCGGAAGAGCGTTCCAGTTTTTTACCACTCTCTGGGTGAAGAAGAACTTCCTTACATTTGTATGGAATCTATCCCCTTTTAACTTTAGAGAGTGTCCTCTCGTTCTCCCTACCTTGGAGAGGGTGAACAATCTGTCTTTATCTGCTAAGTCTATTTTGAATGTTTTGATCATGTCTCCTCTCAGTCTCCTCTTTTCAAGGGAGAAGAGGCCCAGTTTCTCTAATCTCTCACTGTACGGTAACTCCTCCAGCCCCTTAACCATTTTAGTCACTCTTTTCTGGACCCTTTCAAGTAGTACCGCGTCTTTCTTCAAGTACAGTGACTAGTGCTGGACGCAGTATTCCAGGTGGGATCGCACCATGGTCCGGTACAGCGGCATGATAACCTTCTCTGATCTGTTCATGATCCCCTTCTTAATCATTCCTAGTATTCTGTTTGCCCTTTTCGCCACCGCTGCACATTGCGCGGACGGCTTCATCGACTTGTCGATCAGAACTCCCAAGTCTCTTTCCTGGGAGATCTCTCCAAGTACCGCCCCAGACATCCTGTATTCGTGCATGAGATTTTTGTTACCAACATGCATCACTTTACACTCATCCACATTGAACCTCATTCGCCATGTCGATGCCCATTTCTCAAGCTTGATTATGTCACTATGCACTTTAAACTAGGCACATGCTTTTTATAGTTGTGGGCAGGTCCAACGAATTCACTAAAGAAAAATATGCAGATGGGGGCGATCGGAGGAACGCACCCATCTGCCTGCCCGGATCGTTGGTGTGTGATCCCTGCGCATGCGCAGATCATCTGCTTTCCCTGCAGATGGTCTGCACATGCGTTTTGTGTGTTTTTTTTTTTTTTTTTAACTGTTTGTTTTTTTCCGGGCCCAACTCTCCTGCGCCTATCTCCGCCAGCGGCAGCCTCTTCCCTCCTTCCCTGCAGTGCGAGCCCACAGGTTTAAAGCGGGGCTGCACTGCGGCATGCAGCCCCACTTTAAACCCGCGGGCTCGCACTGCAGGGAAGCCGCAGTACAGCAGAGATCAGTCTGGGAGCCAACAGGCACTGCTCTCCCCCCTGACCCAGGGCTTCTACAGCCCCTGAAACAAGCAGCAAGATTGGGTCAGCAGAGAACATGGCGGTGCTGGAGAGTGGGAAACAAAGCCGCCTTCCCTGCAGTGCGAGCCCGTGGGCTTAAAGCGGGGCTACACGCCGTGGGCTCGCACTGCAGGGAAGGCAGCAGAATCAGTCTGGGCGGCGAGAGGAATTTTAGTTGCATCCCCAGCCCCTGAAACAGGCAGCGAGATCGGGGCAGCAGAGAGCAGGGCGGCACTGGAGAGTGGGAAAATAAGGTCTGCGATTGGTCCCCAGCAGTCGCTTCTGGAGTTGATTGGCCTGCCCAGTCGGATCGGGAAATGTGTGCTGTGAATCACGTCCCTGCCTACTTTGCATGCGATTCTCCTCATTTGCATGCACGGATTCGAAGCGGATCGCTGGAGAGGTTAGTGAATAGGTCCGGAGGGAAATTTGATCGTAAAGGGGTTGCAAACCGATCGGTACACGATCGGTTTGCTTTGTGAATCGAGCCCTAAGTTAGGCATGCTGATGTAGGTGCCTAACTTTAGGTGGACTTTATAGAATTTGGGGGGCAAGAATCTAATAATAATAATCATAATTTAAAGAGACTAAATGTGTCTATTAACACCAGGATTAAAACAAATCAGAAAAACATTTTTTAACACAGCACATAATTACACAGTGGGATCTGTTGCCGGAGGATCTGGTCAAGTCAACTAGTATAGCAGGACTCAAGAGTTTTGGCCAAGAACCTTGAAGAAAAGTCCATAAAGATTTAGTCCAAGACTCATTCATTCAATTTTCTATTCCATTCTCCCAGGGGAGCTCAGAACAGTTTACATTTTTCTCTGTCTATCTAATGTACCCGAGGCAATGGGGATCTGGCAACTCGCCCAGGGTCACAGGGAGCAGTGTGAACTGGAATCGACAACACGCAATCCTAACCACAGTGCTGCATTTTCAGACAAAGTATGGTAAAAGTTCACATGGCAAATATTGTCCGACAAGGATGGTAAACCAAAGTTTACAAAGCAATATGACAAAACATGGTATGGTGAGACACAGCATAGCGAGTGTAGTTTAGCAAAACATAGCAAGGTAAACATACTATTACGAAGCATGGCTAACATAGTATGACAGGGTTAGGAAAGCATGCCTGATGAAGCAAAGCATGGAAGACATGTTCCTCAATGCAACCCACCTTCAACTACTAAAAAGCATATGTAAATTAATGCATAAGAGAGCCATTGTTCATCCTGGAAATGAGCTATGAGAAGCGGATTTCCTGGATACTTGAAACCCCCAACCCACCACTGTAAGAGACAGGATGCTGGCCTCAATGGACCTTGGTTATAGTCTTATTTTTTTATACTGAGAGGTCATCAAAAGAGCCCTGGAAGTTAAAGCCCTCCAAATGCTAATCAGGATGAGGTAGCATCCATGAAACACCACGATCTACTCTCATACTGTTCCACCAAGACATCTCAATTTGCTCCACAAAGTCCAGGACAAGGGATCACTTGGTTAGTCCATTTTTGATTCTACTGTCTTCTACCTAGATGTCAATTGTAATGAAAGATGCGAAGGTGATGTTCTACGTCTACTAGGATCACCACCATATCAGTCCTTATGGACAAGAAAACCGGGGCAGCTGCACAAGGTCCCGCATTTAAATGAGTCAGCTTTGCAACTGGCGACTGACCATTCTTTCCCCTTTCCATCTCAGTCTCCCTCTCACTCATTCTTCCTCCACCGTGAACGCTCTATACTCCTCCCACCACATCTCCTGCCTCTCACTCCCCCTTCACCCTTTGGTTTCGCACTTCTCAGAAGGACAGCACCATTTTATTGTTTTCTCGCCTATACCTCCTCCCATACATGGCACCAATTTTTCCAAGCATGAGCCAGCCATAGTAGTCAGCAGTTAAAGAATTCTATTTAAATAAATTAATTTCTGACACCTTGTGAAATCTTAAATCCCAAGTGGGGGAGGGGTGACAACAAAATGGTCCACACAGGGCCCTTCAATTGAAAAGGCAGTGGCTAGCATGCATTTCCAAGGTATCTCTGCACTATCATATGTTAATATTGTGGCAGGAGCGGGACTACAGAAGACAAATGTGAATAGGGCTGGATACACCCTGATCAATTTTCAGAGGGTTGTGTTCGTGAGGAGCAAGCTAAATTAAAGGTAGACATCAGAAGGTGCTGAAGGAACTTAAGGAAGTTCTGGTGGCTCCACTGGCTAACCATTTCAATGCTTCTCTAGAGTCGGAAGTGGTACCAGAAGACTGGAGAAGAGCGGATATGGTCCCACACGAAAGTGGAAGTAAGGAAGATATAGGGAATTACAGGCTGGTCAGTGTGACCTCTGTGGTAAAAAAAATTTTCATGGAAACGCTTTTAAAACAGAGAATGGTGAAGTTTCTGGAATCCTATGGATTATAGGACCAGAAGCAACATGGTTCACTAGAGTTAGGTCTTGTCAGACAAATCTGATCAATTTCTTTGACTGAGTGACCAGAGAATTGGATAGAGGGAGTGCGCTAGATGTGGTGTATTTAGATTTTAGCAAAGCCTTTGACAGTGTTCCACACAGACGTTTAATAAATAAACTGAGTGCCCTTGGGATGGGCTCCAAAGTGATGGCCTGGGTCACTGGTTGAGTGGAAGATGACAGAGGGTAGTGGTTAATGGAGATCGCTCTGAGGAAAGTGACTTTATCAGTGGTGTGTCTCAAGGTTCTGGTCTTGGGCCTGTTATTTTAAACATTTTTATAAGCGATATTGGGGTGGGTCATGGGTTCAAAGGGGGCAGGGTGCTTCGGGGGGTTCCAGCAGGAGGGAGTGAGCATCCCTGCTGCTGATGTCGTGGTGGGGGTCCCCTGCCACAGCCACAGCCATTCAGCTGAGCCGGCAGGACTCCCTGAAGCCGCAGCTTTGGGAAGCAGTGCTTGCTCAGCGATCGAGGATAACGTCCCATCGCGATCAGTTTATGGCTGCTGCGGCCTGACTTTAGGATCCCGCAGCAGCATAGATAGGCGGCTGTAATGTAGGCCAGGGTTTTCCAGGCCTACATTTCAGCTGCCTATCTTGGCTGAGTGTAGGCGCGATTCTGTAACCGGTGCTGTCGTGTGATTGACACATGATCCGCGGCCACCAGCATCGGTGCCGGTTACAGAATCTAGCTCTTACATACACAAAATATAAACATTGTAAATCATGATGAAGAACCTAGTGAGATGTGAGCTGTGGAGATGAACTGAAAAAAACACGCACACCGCTCTGCAGGAAAAAATTAAGACTAAACTGAGTTGGTCCTGCGCAGCGACAGCAGGTGGGAAGATGCGTGGATTCACAATGGGATGCTTCTGGAAAGAATGCTGGGGTGTGCTGCCTATGCCAAGTTCCATCAGATGATGAGTCGCCTGTGAGTAACAATAATGACATCCTGCTTGTCCTCGGTGAAAACACTTAACAAAACATAGATGAATAAGAGGAAGTTTATTTAAACATACACAGATTAACTGCAAAAGAGATCCAGAATAAAAACAGGCCCAGGAGGCATCTGTACATTCAAAAACAGAACTCGCACGGGAATATAAAATTCATCTGAACTCCAGACACAGTGGCAAGCTCGACATGGACTTACCAAAGAAGAGCTTAGAAACCTTAGAATATTGACCCTTTTCCCTGATCTGAAACCATCATTTACAGCTTCCAAGTAACAGCCCCAACTAAGTTAATGGTTTGATTGTGACAAAGTCTGAAAAGGAGCTTGAGAGATAGTGAAAGATCCCAAGGATATGCAAACTCTCTTAATTCCCTGGCGTGCTCACAGACAGGGAGAAGTTTGTGCCAGTTCTAACTAAAAAGCCATCACTGTTTAGGAAGAAACAGACATCGATGTTTCAGATCAAAAGTGCCCAGACAACAAAGCACAGTGCCAGTTGCTTATGAATTCTGCATCAAAGGAATCATAAAATACCTTTGCTAGGCATGGAAAAATATAATATCCTACAAACTTTGCCCCAAGGAAAAGAGTTCTCTGAATTTTGTCAGGGCTTCAGAAGGAAAGATTTTAGAAGCACTAAAAATAGAGGAGAATTACTTTATGTCAATAGATGGTAAAGAAGAATCAGTCATACAGAAAAACAAAGAGTCTGGAAAACAAGATACTTCTGAAGGAGCAAAATTTAAAAGCACTGTCTCCATGAGCGGATGCTGGCTGCATCAGAGAGTAAGCCTGCTTTAAAGAGCAATCTACTCGTATTTAATAAGATCAAAAACCAGAGGCCAGGGATAAGTGCTAAACTTCATTATCCCAGGACAAGCAGGCAGGTATTCTCACATATGGGTAACGTCACTGACGGAGCCCGGATGCGGAAGCCTCGCAAGCAAACTTACTTGAAGAAACGAGAAGCTTTGAGTCAGCCGCACCACGAATGCGTGAGTGCCTTCCCGCCCAGTGCAGGGCCCATCTCCTCAGTTCTCAGTTTTCCGCGGAGCTGAGAAGTCCGTCTTTGACTCTGCGTTTAACTAACTAACTTCGTGCCTTCTCTCACCGCGGTTTTGTGTTATTTTCTTCACGAATCACTGTGTTTCTTTTATTTCTTGTTTAAAAAAAAAAATTTTCTTTCTTCCATCCGGTTGCATCCATCGGCCGCAGCCCACGGGCTTCGATCTTACAGTGGCTGTTTTTTCCTTCTATGTCCCGGCCAGCTACCGGCTTTATGAAGTGTAATCAGTGTCAGCGTGCGACTTCTCTCCCGGACCCACATACCAGGTGCCTTAAGTGCCTTGGGTCTCACCATCAACCGAAGTCGTGCGACCGCTGTGCTGCTCTTCAACCTCGTGTTTACACGTCATCTACTTTCAGTGGAAAGGCTCTTCCATATGGAATCTACTTCTTCCTCGACTCCGAAGTCGACCCCGGCCTCGACTTCGACTGAGGGTCCACCGGTCTCCACTACTTCGACTTTGAGCCTCATCAACCCTTCCTCGTTTGCAATGGCTCTTTCCTCGACGACGACTGCTGTATCTTCCCCTGTATCCTCAGGTGAGCTAGCGCAGCAGACAGTTCCACCGGTAGTGTTTCAGGGTGCTTAAGACATCCAAGTCGAAGCACATTTCCACTGCCTCGGTGGAACCTCCAGCCAAGGCAGGTGGTCCAGTTTCAGACACGGATCCATCCTTGCCGGCTTCTTTCCAGACCATGTTTGGGCAGCAATTTGTACAGTTATTGAGCAAATATAGTTCTGCCTCGACAATGCCTCTTATACTTCAGCTGGGAAATCAGCAGTCTCCCGCGAGGTCGAGTCTTTGCTTCTGTCCCGAGCTCCAGATTTGCACTCTATGCAAGGAGCAGAGTCTTTGCGAGTGTCTGGTGTGGCATATATACACTCAATGCAAGGAGCAGAGTCTTTGCGAGTGTCTGGTCTAGCATGGGAGATTTCATCCATCGGACGCTGCAGGACCAAGCGGAGACCGATGATGTAGAAGCTAAGTGGTTAACACTGAAATCAACCATACATGAAGCAACTAGCCGCTTCATAAAATCAGTAAATAAACGACAAAGAAACAATAAACCCCAATGGTTCACCGCGGAAATCTCGCACCTCATTAAGGAGAAGAAAAAAGCGTTTCTCTCCTACAAGCGCACAGAGAAAAGAGAGGCAAAGGTAGAATATAGGACCAGGTCTACAGCGGTCAAAATGGCAGTTAGGGAGCCAAAACTTCGAGTGGAAGAAATTCTTGCAAAAAACATTAAAAAAGGGGACAAATCCTTCTTCAGGTATATTAGTGACAGAAAAAGGAACACAGGCGGGATAGTACGCCTTAGAAGACCGGACGAAAGTTACGTGGAAGCAGATTCTGATAAAGCCGAACTACTGAATGAATACTTCTGCTCAGTCTTCACCTGTGAGGCACCGGGACACGGTCAGCAGTTGAAGGCAACACAAAGCACAGAAGACCCGTTTCAGAATTTTGAGTTCACACCAGGTGAAGTTTACAGTGAACTGGCAAGACTCAAGGTGAACAAAGCCATGGGACCAGACAATTTGCACCCAAGAGTGCTCAGAGAATTGAGTGATGTCCTGGCGAAATCGTTGGCTGAGCTATTCAATCTCTCCCTAAGTAAGGGGAAAGTTCCCCTGGACTGGAAATTAGCTAATGTTGTTCCTCTGCATAAAAAGGGTTGCAGGGCAGAGGCTGCGAATTATAGACCGGTGAGTCTCACATCAATATTGTGCAAACTCATGGAAACACTAATTACAGTGGTGCCTCGCATAACGGCCGCCTCGCACAGCGAACGCTGCGCACAACGAACTTTATGTCTTGATTCGTACAACGGACTTCGTTTCACACAACGAAGTCGCCCGAGCTGCATCCTTCCGGGGTTCCTGCGGGGTTGGATCGCAGCGGGGTTGGTCGAGCCGCGAGGGTAGTCTCCTTCTCCTTACCTGCCCTGTCGCAGCACACAGCCGAACGGAAATCTTCCCGATGTCAGCGCTGACGTCGGAGGGAGGGCTTAAGCAAAGCCCTCCCTTCCTCCGACGTCAGCGCTGACATCAGGAAGACTTCCGGTCGGCTGTGTGCGGCTGCGGCAGGGCAGGTAGGAAGAAGGCAATGGCGAACGAAAGAGGGGGGAGGGGGCGGTCCGCCCCGAAGAATGTGCACAGCTGGTCAGGTCCCCCGATCGACCGACAACAGGCCCGGCCGACAAACCTCCCTGCCCTGTAGCCGCGAATCTAAATTACCTCTTACAGCAGCTTCAATAATCCAGCTGCTGTAAGAAGGTAATTTAGATTCGCGGCTACAGGACAGGGAGATTTGTCCGACCGGGCCTGTTCTGTTGTCGGTCGGGTGCAAAAGCGCCACAAAGGTGGAGGCAGGGAGGGAGGAAAGGTGGAGTGGAGAAGAAAAGACGCTTAAGGGGGGAGAAGGCCGCTGAAAGCACATGTTGGAGCAGGGGATGAGAGGGAGGGAGAGAAGGGGAAATATTGGACAAGGGCAGAAGGGATGCTAAATCATAGGGTGACAGGCAGAGAGAACAACAGGAAAAAGAGTGGAAGCAATCTTGAACCCTGAGGGTGAGGGCAGAGAGAGGTGGTGAGATGATTGATCATGGGGAGAGGGACAAAAGGGAATAGAGATGGGATAGGAAGATAGTGGAAGTAAAAGGACAGGGAGATGTATGTTTTTAGATGTATCTAAATAAAAATAATAACAAAAAATTTGTCTTTTTTTATGTCATCTTAGCATATTTTATGCTACAGAACGAATTATTTTTTTTAACATGTATTGTTATGGGAAAACGCGTTTCACATAACGAACTTTTCGCATAACAAACTTGCTCCTGGAACGAATTAAGTTCGTTGTGTGAGGCACCACTGTAAAAGCAAATTGGACACTTAACATAGTAACATAGTAGATGACAGCAGATAAAGACCCGAATGGTCCATCCAGTCTGCCCTACCTGATTCAATTTACATTTTTTTTTTTTTCTTTTATTTTTTTTCTTCATATCTATTTCTGGGCAAGAATCCAAAGCTTTACCAGGTACTGTGCTTGGGTTCCAACTGCAGAAATCTTTGTTAAGACTTACTCCAGCCCATCTACACCCTCCCAGCCATTGAAGCCCTCCCCTGCCCATCCTCCACCAAACGGCCATACACAGACACAGACCGTGCAAGTCTGCCCAGTAACTGGCCTAGTTCAATATTTAATATTATTTTCTGATTCTAAATCTTCTGTGTTCATCCCATGCTTCTTTGAACTCAGTCACAGTTTTACTCTCCACCACCTCTCTCAGGAGCGCATTCCAGGCATCCACTACCCTCTCTGTAAAGTAGAATTTCCTAACATTGCCCCTGAATCTACCACCCCTCAACCTCAAATTATGTCCTCTGGTTTTACCATTTTCCTTTCTCTGGAAAAGATTTTGTTCTACGTTAATACCCTTCAAGTATTTGAATGTCTGAATCATATCTCCCCTGTCTCTCCTTTCCTCTAGGGTAAACATATTCAGGGCTTCCAGTCTCTCCTCATACGTCTTCTGGCGCAAGCCTCCTATCATTTTCGTCGCCCTCCTCTGGACCGCCTCAAGTCTTCTTACGTCTTTCGCCAGATACGGTCTCCAAAACTGAACACAATACTCCAAGTGGGGCCTCACCAATGACCTGTACAGGGGCATCAACACCTTCTTCCTTCTACTGACCATGCCTCTCTTTATACAGCCCAGCATCCTTCTGGCAGCAGCCACTGCCTTGTCACACTGTTTTTTTGCCTTTAGATCTTCGGACACTATCACCCCAAGGTCCCTCTCCCCGTCCGTGCATATCAGCTTCTCTCCTCCCAGTATATACGGTTCCTTCCTATTATTAATCCCCAAATGCATTACTCTGCATTTCTTTGCATTGAATTTTAGTTGCCAGGCATTCGACCATTCCTCTAACTTTTGCAGATCCTTTTTCATATTTTCCACTCCCTCTTCGGTGTCTACTCTGTTACAAATCTTGGTATCATCTGCAAAAAGGCACACTTTTCCTTCTAACCCTTCAGCAATGTCACTCACATACATATTGAACAGGATTGGCCCCAGCACCGAACCCTGAGGGACTCCACTAGTCACCTTTCCTTCCTTCGAGCGACTTCCATTAACTACCACCCTCTGGCGTCTGTCCGACAGCCAGTTTCTGACCCAGTTCACCACTTTGGGTCCTAACTTCAGTCCTTCAAGTTTGTTCAACAGCCTCCTATGAGGAACTGTATCAAAGGCTTTGCTGAAATCCAAGTAAATTACATCTAGCATATGTCCTCGATCCAGCTCTCTGGTCACCCAATCAAAAAATTCAATCAGGTTCGTTTGGCACGATTTACCTTTTGTAAAGCCATGTAGCCTCGGATCCTTTAACCCATTAGATTCAAGGAAATACACTATCCTTTCTTTCAGCAACACTTCCATTATTTTTCCAACTACTGAAGTGAGGCTCACCGGCCTGTAGTTTCCTGCTTCATCCCTGTGACCACTTTTATGAATAGGGACCACATCCGCTCTCCTCCAATCCCCAGGAATCACTCCCGTCTCCAGAGATTTGTTGAACAAGTCTTTAATAGGACTCGCCAGAACCTCTCTGAGCTCCCTTAGTATCCTGGGATGGATCCCGTCTAGTCCCATCGCTTTGTCCACCTTCAGTTTTTCAAGTTGCTCATAAACACCCTCCTCTGTGAACGGCGCAGAATCTACTCCATTTTCTCATGTAACTTTGCCAGACAATCTCGGTCCTTCTCCAGGATTTTCTTCTGTGAATACAGAACAGAAGTATTTGTTTAGCACATTTGCTTTCTCCTCATCACTCTCCACATATTTGTTCCCAGCATCTTTTAGCCTAGCAATTCCATTTTTTATCTTCCTCCTTTCACTAATATATCTGAAAAAATTTTTATCTCCCTGTTTTACATTTTTAGCCATTTGTTCTTCCGCCTGTGCCTTCGCCAAACGTATCTCTCTCTTGGCTTCTTTCAGTTTCACCCTGTAGTCCTTTCTGCTCTCCTCTTCTTGGGTTTTTTTATATTTCAGGAACGCCAACTCTTTCGCCTTTATTTTCTCAGCCACTAGGTTGGAGAACCATATCGGCTTCCTTTTTCTCTTGTTTTTATTGATTTTCTTCACATAAAGGTCCGTAGCCATTTTTATCGCTCCTTTCAGCTTAGACCACTGTCTTTCCACTTCTCTTATGTCCTCCCATCCTAACAGCTCTTTCTTCAGGTACTTTCCCATTGCATTAAAGTCCGTACGTTTGAAATCTAGGACTTTAAGTATTGTGCGGCCGCTCTCCACTTTCGCCGTTATATCAAACCAAACCATTTGATGATCGCTACTACCCAGGTGAGCACCCACTCAAACATTAGAGATACTCTCTCCATTTGTGTGGACCAGATCCAATATCGCTTTTTCCCTTGTGGGTTCCGTCACCATTTGTCTGAGCAGAGCCTCTTGAAAGGCATCCACAATCTCCCTACTTCTTTCCGATTCCGCAGACGGAACATTCCAGTCCGCATCCGGCAGGTTGAAATCTCCCAACAGCAGAACCTCCTCTTTCCTTCCAAACTTTTGGATATCCACAATCAGATCCTTATCAATTTGCTGCGATTGAGTCAGAGGTCTATAGACTACACCCACGTAGATAGAAGTTCCATCTTCTCTTTTCAGAGCAATCCATATCGCTTCTTCCTCTCCCCAGGTCCCTTGCATTTCGGTCGCTTGGATATTGATCTTTACATAGAGAGCTACTCCTCCACCTTTATGACCATCTCTGTCCTTCCTAAAAAGATTATATCCCGGTATGTTTGCATCCTATCCATGTGATTCACTGAACCATGTCTCTGTGATAGCAACAATATCTAGATCTGCCTCTAACATCAGGGCTTGCAGATCATGAACTTTGTTGCTTAGACTGCGAGCATTTGTGGTCATCGCTTTCCAGCTATTTTTCAGCGATAATCTCCTTTTTCGTATGGATTTTTGTGTCGTTTCACTTTCCGTTGCAATACTAAAAAATGAGTTGCTGATATTGCTTATGTTGCAGCCTTTACTACTATCACATCTTTTCTTTTGCCGGGGGTGGTCTCTATAATTGTCCTTCGTACATGCAACACCCCCATCTTCTAGTTTAAATGCCTAGAAAAATATTGTCTAAATTTCTCTGCAAGGTTTCTTTTTCCTGCTGTAGTAATATGTAGCCCATCAGTGCAATATAGCTTCTTGTCCTTCCATGTATTTCCCCATCCTCCTATGTACCTGAAGCCTTCTTGATGACACCAGGCTCTGAGCCATCTATTAAAGTCCTCTGTGTTTTTCACTCTTTGCTCTCCTTTTCCATATGCAGGCAGTATTTCAGAAAAAGCTAAAGTCTTTACAAAAGGTTTCACGCCCTCACCAAGCTCCCAAAAAGCTTTCTGTGCTGCAAGTGTGGAGTTGTTGGCCAGGTCATTTGTTCCCAGATGGATGACAACATCAGTGTTAAAATCCTTAGTTTCTTCCTTAATTATAGTCAGTATTTGCCTGGAACTCCTGGTAGCTGAGGATCCTGGAAGACATTTCACTATTTTGGTCTCCTCGCCCTGTGTTCCAAGGTTAATGCCTCTGATGATGGAATCCCCCAACAGTAATAGTTTTCTGTTTTTGGCTTTTTTATTTGTACTTAGGGTGCTCTTGTTCTCTTGAGTTACCTTCATTGGTTCCAGTCCCACCTCCCTTCTGTTTTCTTGAGTATCGCAGTGCACTAGTGGAGCGAAGGAATTCTGTAGAGGTAATATAAGTGAAGGTGGATGTTTCTGTGTTACATGTCGCAGTCTTCCTGAGCCTACTGTGACCCATTTATTCCTGGGCTGTTTTATTCTTTGAGGTAGAGGTGGTAAGTTGGTATGATTTTGTGGAGTGATGGAAGCTGCTTTAATTGTATTCAATTCCTGTTTAAGTTTGCAGAGCTCCTCCTTAATACTGGCAAGTTGAAGACAGATGGGGCAAGCCTTAAGCCTCCAAATAGTATGTCTTGGAATTAAAGCACCACAGTGATTGCATAGAATAAAGGTCATCTTGATTGGTTGTGAAGTGACTTGATTTGAGTAGTCCTGATTATATGGGTCTCTATATATGAATAGTGGCCCTGGGGTTGGTGGGACTATAAGTCTTACCCTTATTCCTATGAAGGGAAAGGGAAAGAGGAAATAAGATTTAACAGAGGAAAGAGAAGGGTTTATTTTTTTGTGCTTTTTTTTTTTTTTAGTAAGAAATAGGGATGAGAAGAGAAATTAAGCAGATATAATGCTGAAAACCAGTGAAAAGAGCAGAATATGAAATGCTGAGTAACTAGAAGTTCACAGGGCAGCCTTGTTCACTGCAATGTCCCAAAAATGTCTTGAATGATCTTGAATGAAGGGAATCTTCGGGATCCCAGTCAGCATGGATTCACCAAGGGTAGGTCCTGCCAATCCAATCTCATCAGCTTCTTTGACTGGGTAACAAGAAAGTTGGACTTGGGAGAGTCTTTGGACGTCGTGTACCTGGACTTCAGTAAAGCTTTTGACAGTATCCCACACCGCAGGCTGCTAAGCAAGATGGAATCAATGGGATTAGGAGAGACACTAACTGCATGGGTCAATGATTGGCTGAGTGGCAGACTTCAGAGGGTGGTGGTTAATGGTACCCTCTCTAAAACATCGAAGGTGACCAGTGGAGTGCCGCAGGGCTCGGTCCTGGGTCCACTCCTTTTCAACATATTCATAGGGGATCTGACTCAAGGGCTTCAAGGTAAAATAACACTATTCGCCGATGACGCCAAACTATGTAATATAGTAAGTGAATGCAGTTTACAGAATTATATGGCGCAGGACCTGCTTACATTGGAAAGTTGGTCCTCAACCTGGCAGCTAGGCTTCAATGCTAAGAAATGTAAGGTCATGCACCTCGGAAGCAGAAATCCATGCAGGACGTACTTCTTGAACGGAGAAACTTTAACTAGGACTTCAGCAGAACGAGATTTAGGAGTAATCATCAGTGCAGACATGAAAACTGCCAATCAAGTGGAGAAGGCTTCATCTAAGGCAAGGCAGATATTGGGTTGTATCAACAGAAGTTTCGTCAGCCGAAAGCCTGAAGTCATAATGCCGTTGTACAGGGCCATGGTGAGACCTCATCTGGAGTACTGTGTGCAATTCTGGAGGCCACATTACAGTAAAGATGTGTGCAGAATTGAATCGGTTCAGCGGACGGCCACCAGGATGATCTCGGGGCTCAAGGGTCTCTCGTATGAAGAGAGACTGAACAAATTGCAGCTCTACACTGTCGAGGAACGTAGGGAGAGGGGAGACATGATCGAAACATTTAAGTACCTCACGGGACGTGTCGAAGTGGAAGATGATATTTTCTTTCTCAAGGGACCCTCGACCACAAGAGGGCACCCGCTCAAACTCAGGGGCGGAAAATTTCATGGCGACACCAGAAAGTATTTCTTCACAGAGAGAGTGGTTGATCATTGGAACAAGCTTCCAGTGCAGGTGATCGAGGCAGACAGTGTGCCAGACTTTAAGAATAAATGGGATACCCATGTGGGATCCCTACGAGGGTCAAGATAAGAAAATTGGGTCATTAGGGCATAGACAGGGGGTGGGTAAGCAGAGTGGGCAGACTTGATGGGCTGAAGCCCTTTTCTGCCGTCATCTTCTATGTTTCTATGCTTCTATGATGCAAGGAGCAGAGTCTTTGCGAGTGTCTGGTCTAGCATATGCACACTCGATGCAAGGAGCAGAGTCTTTGCGAGTGTCTAGTCTGGCATCTATGCACGTGAAGGAAGGAGTAGAGTCTTTGCACATACCTCAACAAGACTCCTCACTCTCCATGCAAGGAGCAGAATTTTTGGGAGTGCATCGAGATTCCTCCATCCAGCCTCTGGAGCTTCGATCCACAGCTCCAAGCCCCATCCATTCCCTGATGGCATTGCCTGCTTCCATCGCCGGGGCAAAGGCTTCTCGACCTTTGAGATCTGCTTTCAAGCACAGTTCTCATCGACGTTCGAGACATGCTTCCAGGCATCACTCTTCTTCTAAGGAGCACCTGTCTTCCACTAAGCCTCAATCTACACCTGCATCTCCTAGACCGTCGACTCCTCGGTCTCGATTATCTCGTCCATGTCTCCCTATTCTTCTGATGCCTTTTTTCCAGCCGAAGTTTCATCTTCGACCCAGGCTGCCTCGACGTCCTCGAGTCCTTCTCCAGGCGGAGCATTACCGGATCTCCTCATACCATTTCAGCTGTTCCAGGCACATTGCACTCCTGGAAGGGATGGGAAGACTATGGATGAATTTGGACATCGCATCTCTCAAAATGCTATGATGTCCTTTAAAGTCCTTAATTATACTTTTCATTTTATTACTTCTTTTGCCTAAATTTTTGAGTTATTTGCATACTCAAAAGCACTTTGAATTTCAAGATGTCATAGTTTTTCTATCACAACTCAGAATGCATCTCCTCCAGTCTTCGTATGATGTCTTCGAGTTGTCTGCCCGAGCGGCTGCTTGTTCTGTTGCAATGCGCCGCCTCGCTTGGCTTTGTACCATTCACGTGGATCCTACTTTTCAGGACACCTTGGCTAATATTCCTTGTGCTGGCAATGACCTCTTCGATGAATCCATTGAGGCAGCCACCATAGAATTGTCTGAGCATGACACATCCTTTGTTTCTTTTGTCAGACCTATGCTAAAGCCAGCTACTACTCAGAAGCAACAAAAATCTCAACCTTCTGCTGCACCTAAGGCTACACAGCCTTTTTGACTGTTTAAACAGAGCATAACCTCCACCGTTCTGTCTCTGTCCTATCTTCCTCCTCTTGGTACCACCGATGGGAGACAATCACATCCGACCTCTGGGTGCTGTCCATCATCAGTAAAGGATACTCTTTTCATTTCACTCCGATTCCACCAGAGCTTTCCAGCCCATCGCAGACCGCCCTTCTTCTTCAGGAAGCTCAAGCTCTGCTTCGTCTCCATGCCATCGAACCAGTTCCCTTGGAACAGCAGAACAGAGGTTTTTACTCCCGTTACCTCCATGTTCCGAAGATGACGGACGATCTGCAACCCATTCTGGATCTCAGGGCTCTCAACCAATTTTTAGTCAAAGAAAAATTTGCATGCTATCCCCGGCATCCTTGTATCCCCTCCTAGATCCCCTCTCTGGATCTCAAGGAGGTTTATACTCATATTCCCATTCATCCGGCCTCCCGCCAATACCTCAGATTTCGGGTGGAGAATCTACATTATCAGTACAGAGTGCTGCCCTTTGGCTTGGCTTCATCTCCCAGAGTGTTCACCAAGTGCCTCGTAGTGGTAGCAGCAGCTCTAAGGGACCATGGTCTTCAGGTATTCCCCTACCTAGATGACTGGCTCATCAAAGATTCAACATCTCAGGGGGTTATTGTAGCGACCCAACAGTCTACGTGGTTTCTACAACGCTTGGGATTCGAAATCAACTTTCCCAAATCTCAACTTTACCCCTCTCAGAATCTCGCTTGGTTCGTTCCTCTCATGATGCAGCTAGACTTGAAACTACAAGAGAGCACATTTTTTTTCTAGGCACCTTTTCTGTGGAATTATCTTCCATGATGCCGATGGGAGCAGAAGTCATTTCCAAGATTCAAAACTTCATTGAAAACACACCTTTCTCTGTTGGTTTTATTGACGGGCACTGGGAACCTAACAGTGACTGTGGGTATTTAGCTATGCAGACAACATCACTGTCTTAATTCCTATACATACTTCTTTCTCTCAAATTAATCAAACTGTTGTGGAGATTCTTCAGACAACTGAATTTTGAATGGTAGAATTCAAATTGAAAACACAGAAAAAAACCAAATTTATTTTTGCATCACCAAATTTAAATGAAGAATGTTACATCTATTGCTTTAAACGATAAAGTCTATAGCATCCAACCAACCATAAAGATACTTGGTGGGCTGATTCATGAAGCGCCCTCATGCAAATGAGGGCGATCAGAATCACGCCCACCAACGATCCCGACGCATGTGCAGACCAATGGTCCATCTAGCCCAGTATCCCGTCTTCATGGAGGCAAAATAGTAGCAGCATTCCATATTACCAATCCAGGGCAAGCAGTGGCTTCTCCCATGTCTGTCTCAACAGCAAGTTTATGGACTTTTCCTCCAGGATCTGTTAAGACTTGTTGGGTTTTGTCATGCTGCCAAGGTGACATGATCAGATTTGTGGAGACAGCTCCTGATACTATTATAAGTAACCTCCCTCATATGTCATTCTCTGCCAAGGCTGGCCCATTGTAGGCTTGCTGAGTCCTGACCCAGTCACTACGTCCTGGCTGCAGCCCTGGATCTGCTCTGAACAGGGGCAGGTAAAATTCCAGTGCCCTTAGGTGTTTGATTATCACATGGGAGATGGCAGAGACTGGGTGAGTTTGTAATGAACAAGCAAATAAAAATGAAATAAATAAGATATGGAGGGGAACCAGTGTTGCATTGAGTATGAAACTGTACGATTTATTTAAGCTTGCTATTCTGCTGTATCACGACATCCCTAAAGAATATCTACCTAAGGTGGTAGACCACTAAAAAGGAAGAGAATTGGGGCGACTATGAGTTATTTATGACTATTACAGAATGAACTGGGCAGTAGATGGAAACATTGCATTCCAAGCTTGCTAGCTTGTTGGAGATGATATTTGAGAAAAAGAAAATAATTCCCTTTGAAGGGAGTGAAATCTACCTTTTGACCTCCAGAGTGAATGCCTAGTCTTAGCTAAAAACAAGCACCAAAAAGGGAAGAATGTCTTTCTTACCAGTTCATATTCATCAAAAAGCTGAATTAGAGAAGGTGGTATAAACATATGGAAGCCCTGTAGAAAGCCATTGATCTGGGGCTGAATGGCTCGGGTCATTCGAAGTTCTGTAACGAGTTGAACATACTCAGCCTGCAATGAAAAACAAAGCAGGCGATATGATTACATCCCATTGAGATTACAAACAGAGTGCTAGATTCAAAAAAGAGCGCCAACATTTAGGTATCAGGCTGATGCGTATTAAACTCGAATTCTATAATACCAGTTCCACAGAGAACTGCCGTTATGAAATACTGACTTTCGGCATGTGCACTTACTGGTAGGCCATGTCAAAGGCTGATGCAACCGCTTGTGCCTAACGGTTGGCACTTTGGCACGTAGCTTCCTGAATTCTATAACCTAGGCCAGGGGTGCCCAACGCGTCGATCGCGATCGACAGGTCGCTCGCTCAGGCGACCCCAGTCGATCGCAGAACGGGTTCCCTTCTTCCCTTCTCTTTTTTCCCCTCCTGACTGGCCCGCTCCTGAATTATGCTGCTGCCTCCGCTGCTCAACATTTAAAAAAAAAACAAAAAAAGGCTTGGAGAACTTATGCTCCGGGGGCTAACATGTGCTTGTACCGGCTTCCCTCTGAAACCGGAAGTTATGTCCGGGGAGGGGGAGGGGGTAAGAAGGGAAGCCGGCACGCACATGTTAGAGCCCTGTTCGCGGGCTAAAGTGGGAGACAGGTCAGTGAAGCTTGCGATTTGCTCTTCTTGCTGCCAGGTCCTGCCTACTTTCTGTTTCCTCAAAGGCAGGACCCGGCAGCATTTTTCCCAAAATGTCGATCTTGGGCCGATCAGCCTTCCTCTTCCCGACCTCAATTGTGCCGTCGGAGAGGAAGTTCTAGCCAGCGGAACTTCCTCTCCGACGGCAAAATTGACGTCGGGGAGAGGAATGCTGGTGGGCCCGAAGCAAGGAGAGCTTGGCCGGCGGCGGGCGGCTTTGGGGGCCTGTTATCCGATGGCAGCGGCAGAAGCAGTGGCTTGTGGGTGGGCAGGGAGGGAGAAAGAGGGCAGGCAGGGAGACAGAAGGAAAGAAGAGAAACAGAAAAAAAGAATGGGGGCATGAAGAGAGAAAGAAAGAGAGGGCAAGGAGAGAAGAAGAAAACATTGGGGGGGGGGGAATGAGGTCAGGAAGAGAGGAAGCATACAGGCTAAAAGAAGGGAAGAAAGATTGGATGCACAGTCAGAAGAAGAAAGTGCAACCAGAGACTCATGAAATCACCAGACAAGGTAGAAAAAATGATTTTATTTTAAATTTAGTGATCAAAATGTGTCTGAATTTATATCTGCTCTCTATATTTTACAATATGGTCCCCTTTTACTAAACCGCAATAGAGGTTTTTAGCGCAGGGAGCCTATGAGCGTCGAGAGCAGCGCTGGGCATTAAGCGCAGCTCCCTGCGCTAAAAACTGCTATCGTGGTTTAGTAAAAAGGGAGGGGGTGGGTATTTGTCTATTTTTGTATGGTTGTTACTGAGGTGACAGTGCATAGAGTCATCTCCTTTGACCTCTTTGAAAAAACCCCAGAATAGGAATAATTAACAATTGTATGCGTACAGTGTGCGTTGTGTTTTTTTTTTTAATTTTATTGTTGGTAGATCATTTTGACTTGGTCATTTTAAAAGTAGCTCGCAAGCCCAAAAAGTGTGGGCACCCCTGACCTAGGCCCACCCCTGACCCTAATGGAATCGATGTGTACAACTTCTTGAATGGTAACAAAGGGCATGTGCACATACAAATATTAATAGGCAACAATTAGCGCCATTTATACCTTCAGGCTGACTTTACTCCAAGAAATTTTCCAATTCAATATACAGTATGTAAAGTCCCACAACAATAGAGTCCAAAATGAAAGTCAATATGAACGTTCAAATTCAAGGAGGAAAAGATGTCAGTGGGTATCCACATGGGTTATCTATGTAACTCTCCTTGGGAATGTCCTTTGATTTATTTGCTATTTACTTTTTCATACATATTCATAATCTTCTTTCCTAATCCATTACAGCAAGAATCAATATAAAATTATCTTAAATTTCAGCAGTGACTCAGGCAGACAGCAACGTTCAACTGAGCGTCTGTTTCACAACGGCTTCATCAGGAGCTACTTATCCCAATTAGCACAACACAACTGAAGCCAATTAACAGCCATATGACATATGAGAGTTTAGGCACCCAAGCTTATAGAATCTGAAGGATTGAGATTCACATGATAGTCAGAAGTATATTGTGGCTGGGAACCCCCCCCCCCCCTAATACACAGTGCAGATAATTTTATGGTGCTAAAAGTCTTTAATGCAAACATAAAAACAGGACTCGACACGATAATGTGCATCAGGAGTCTACATACATGTTTTTAACTAAAATAAAATGATGAAAAAGAAACCCATGAATACTAAATCACACATCTTCAAAACAGACGCAAGAGGTTTTTAGCACCGGCCGGCACGCTGAATGCTCTCCACTGGTCTGACGCTCATAGGAACTCTATGACCATCGAAGAAGCGCAGAGCACTCAGTGTGCCGGCTGATGCTAAAAACCTCTTGCGCGGGGGAGGGGGATATAAATGATAAAATACAAATCCAGTGGTACCTTGGTTTACGAGCATAATTCGTTCCAGAAGCATGCTCGTAATCCAAAGTACTCGTATATCAAAGCAACTTTCCCCATAGGCCATAATCTTGCTTCACCAATCTACTGCACTTCTTTGAAGGGATGAATGAATATGTGGACCAAGGTGAGACAGTTGATATTTGGATTTTCAAAAGTTGATATTTGGATTTTCAAAAGGCATTTGACAAAGTACCTCATGAAACACTTCTAAGGAAATTAGAAAATCATGGGATAAGAGGTAATGTCCTATTATGGATTAAGAACTGGTTGAAAGACAGAAATCAGAGCGTGGGTTTAAACAGTTAATATTCTCAATGGATAAGGGTAAATAGTGGGGTTCCCCAGGGGTCTGTGCTGGGACCACTGCATTTTAAAATATTTAGCAATGATCTAGAGATGGAAATAACTATTGAGATAATTAAATCAGCTGATGACACAAAGTTGTTCAATCACAAGAGGATTGTGGAAAATTGCAAGAGGACCTTGTAACTGGAAGACTGGGTGTCAAAATGGCAGATGACGTTTAATGTGAGCAAGTACAAAGTGATGCACATAGGAAAGAGGATCCCGAACTAGAGCTTCGTGATGCTGGGTTATATGTTAGGAGTCACTGCCAGGATCTAGGTGTCATTCTTGAGGATACGTTGAAACCCTCAGCTCAATGTGTGGCAGCAGCTAAGAAAGCAAATAGAATGTTAGGAGTTATCAGGAAAGGATTGGAAATCAAAGATGAAAATGTTATAATGCCCTTGTACCGCTCCATGGTACGGCCGCAACTTGAATAGCGTACAGGGAAGGACGACAAAAATAATAAAAGGTTTGGTACAACTTCCCTATGAAGAAAGGCTAAAGTGGCTAGGGCTCTTTAGCTTGGAGAAGAGACGGCTCAGGGGTGATATGATTGACATCTATGAAATGATGAGTGGAGTGGAAAGGGTAGATGTGAATTGCTTGTTCACTCTTTCCAAAAATACCAAGACTAGGGAGCATGTGATGGAAGCTATTAATGAACAGATTTAAATCAAACTGGAGAAAATATTTCTTCACACAATGTGTAATTAAACTCTGGAATTTTGACGCTGACGAATGTGGTAAAGTCAGTTAGCTTAGTGGGGTTTAAGAAAGGCTTGGATAATTTCCTAAAAGAAAAGTCCATAGGTTATTATTGAGATGGTTTGGGGATATGTACTGCTTATTTCTAGGCTAAGCAGCATAGAATCTATTTTGCTACGTGGGACCTGGGATGGTCACTGTTGGAAACAGGATACTGGGGCTAGATGGACCTTGGGTCTGTCTCAGGAAGGCAATTCTTACATTCTAGAAAAGTTGCTATGGTATTGCTTCCTGCACCAGATTCTATCAGTGATGTTACTATAGAAACATGATGGCAGATAAAGGCCAAATGGCCCATCCGCAACATCCACTATCTCCTCCTCTCCCTATTGGCTAAGGCTCTTAACATTTGCATCTCCTCTCCCTATTGGCTAAGGCTCTTAACATTTGCATCTCCTCTCCCTATTGGCTAAGGCTCTTTACACCTGCATTGTGAGGTCACAGAGCTTTATGGTTGTAGAAACATAGAAACATGATGGCAGATAAAGGCCAAATGGTCCATCCAGTCTATCCATCTGCAACATCCACTATCTCCACCTGTCCCTATTGGCTCAGGCTCTTAACATTTGCATCTCCTCTTCCTATAGGCTAAGGCTCTTTACACCTGCATTGTGATGTCATAGAACTTTATGGTTATAGAAACATAGAAACATGATGGCAGATAAAGGCCAAATGGCCCATCCGCAGCATCCACTATCTCCTCCTCTCCCTATTGGCTAAGGCTCTTAACATTTGCATCTCCTCTCCCTATTGGCTAAGGTTCTTTACACCTGCATTGTGAGGTCACAGAGCTTTATGATTGTAGAAATATAGAAACATGATGGCAGGTAAAGGCCAAATGGCCCATCCGCAGCATCCACTATCTCCTCATCTCCCTATTGGCTAAGGCTCTTAACATTTGCATCTCCTCTTGCTATAGGCTAAGGCTCTTTACACCTGCATTGTGAGGTCACAGAACTTTATGGTTATAGAAACATAGAAACATGATGGCAGATAAAGGCCAAATGGCCCATCCGCAGTAACCATTATCTCTTCCTCTCTCTAAGAGATCCCACGTGACTATCCCAGGCCCTTTTGAATTCAGACACAGTCTCTGTATATGTTCATGTTTATATACAAGTGCTATACCACTGATAAAGATATTACAAAAAAATGGTCATGTCGAGGATCTGTGGATTTAAACTAAGACTTTTTAGAAATCTGGTTGCTATGTCAAATCTGTCCTCTGCACACCGGGGATACTTAATAACCAAATGTGTCACCAAGGACAATGTGATACAATATAACAAGCAAAAAGAGTCCTCGACGGTTATTAATTCAAATACAATGTAACGTGTTTTTTTTTGAGCGCTCACAAAAAAGTTTGTGAGAGACCAGACTCAGAGCAGAGCTCCAGCAGCAGGAAAACTCTCCTTTTTCAAGCAGCACATAACATTGCTTTGCATTTGATAAGTTTTCAACATCTTGCTAGTTAAATCTTGCATTAGTTATTGTAAAAAAAAAACAAACAAACAATAAATCTTATCTGTGCTAGAGTGGAGCAAAGGCTTAGGCGGGTCTTGACGCGTTTCACATCCAGCGGCCTCAAAAATCCCGGCGCAGACTTTATTGACACATGTAACCTAATATAATTAGGGTAGGAGAGGGCGTGAACCATGGGTAGCTCAGGGGCATGCTCAGTATTTCTGCTCACAGTATACAGACTACTAGCAAGTTAGTCGAGCTCCGTTGTGAGATGACCCGGTATATAAATCGAAGACTAGATTAGATTAGATTTATTTCACTCATTGAGCCAGGCTGTGCTCATGCCTAAAATTAGGTACATAACTGTGAGCTTATACTACCATCCTATAATAGCAATTGTGCGTGCTTAGGGCACATCATTCTGGTACCTAACTTTAGGTGATCTATAGGGAATTACCCCCATCGTGGATATCCTGAAAATCTGACTAACTAGATGTGTCCCAGGGTAGAAGGTACAAAATAAGTACAGTTTGCGAGCACAATTCGTTCCAGAAGCATGTTTGTAATCCAAAACACTCGTATATCAAAGCGAATTTCCCCATAAGAAACAATGGAAACTCAGATGGTCCTTTCCACAACCCAAAAATTTTAATACTAAATATTAATAATAATAATAACAACTTTATTCTTTTATATCGCCATAACCAAAAGTTCTAGGTGGTTTACACTAAATAGAGCTGGACAATCAGCGAAATACAATAATACAGTAAAAAATACAAATATTTGTAAAATAGAATTTCAATAATAAAACTCATTGAACAAAGTGGTCTTAATTAACAGCAATAGGATAACATATTTTGCTGAATACATTTCCCTAACCAAAGTTGTTGCCTACCAGCTTGAAATGCTAGGGTCCTATCTAAGAAGGTCTTATATCTAACACCCATTAATTTTTGGATAAGCAAATAAGCAGAAGTTTCTCTTGATGGTCTATGCAACACAAAATGAGGAAAAAGGTAAGCTGGAGACAATCCCGATATCAACTTAAAGCAGATACAGGAAAATCTGAATACACTTCTCCCTCCCTATTCGTGGGAGTTAGGGGCAGAGCCGGCCCGCGAATAGGGAAATATCGCAAATAACTTTTGGCCGGCTCTGACCCACCCCCGGACCTTACCTGGGGGGTCTAGCGGTGACGTGGGGCAGGAGCGATCTTCCTACACTTCTGTCCCATGCAGAGCCGTGCTGCTGAGTTCCCGTGGTCTCGCGAGACTACAACAGGAGACCACGGGAACTCACAGCATGGCTCTGCACGGGGCAGGAGTGTAGGAAGATTGCTCCTGCCCCGCGTCACCGCAAGACCACCAGGTGAGGTCCATGCTCCGATCGCCCCCGCCGCCCCCATGCCACCTCTGATCGCCCTCATGCCGCCTCCGATCACCCCCCCCCCCCACCATCTCTGATCGCCTCCCTCCGCCACCTCTGATCGTCCCCCCGCCGCCTCTGATCGCCTCCCTCCAAGTCCCGGGGCCGTTTTGTCTCAAGGGGGGACCTGGGGAAAAACCACGGATAATCGATAACGCAAACATCGAAACTGCGAATAGGGAGGGGGAAGTGTAATACTCTTGCATCCAAAGGCAGCCAATGAAGTAAACGATAATATGGACTCATATTGCAAGACCTCGCTCATTTAGAATAGTCACTACACTCCTGCAGCATCAGAGAGAGAAAAAACATCAGCTCAGTTGTGATGATTTGACGTGTATATACTGTATGTAGTCGTATTTCAAGACATTGCTTGTATATCAAGCTAAAATTTAAGAAAATGCTTGTCTTGCAAAACAATTGCAAACCAAGTTACTTGCAATCCAAGGTTTTACTGTACCTGTATATAAGATATAAAAGAAGGTAATTTTATGACAGGAAGCACATGTGTGAAAACTAAGTAGACACCTATAAAGACTCCTAGGTACCTTATAAGACCTTATAAAGACTCCTAGGTACCTATTTTCAAAGTATATGGATGCCTCAAAATGCCTAAAACAATAGGTAGCCTGAGAGCCCATCTCGACTGGTGAACCTAACACGGAGCTGGGAGGCCGCATGGTAGCCCGTCGTAGGTGCGGGGCCGGTCAGGTAGAGGACTGAGGCAGGGGATAGGCTGGTGGGTCTTTCCCGCCGCGGGGAAGACCTGTTATTGGCAGACTACAGCTGGGGAGAGCATCGGGAGGGTGGGGTTTAAAAGCCAAGACTTAGGAGAACTCAGAGCTTACCTGGTCCTCCGAGGCAGCTTTTCCCGTCCGCCCACCCTTTGGGTCACAGCTCAGAGGGCCGGGTTGTGGTGACTCGGGGTGCAGTATCCTGAGCTACTGGCTGCTGGGCTCATTAGGAGATGAGCGAT
Source organism: Geotrypetes seraphini (assembly GCF_902459505.1). Taxonomy (NCBI): domain Eukaryota; kingdom Metazoa; phylum Chordata; class Amphibia; order Gymnophiona; family Dermophiidae; genus Geotrypetes; species Geotrypetes seraphini. Next base: position 15,298,777 of record NC_047086.1, on the reverse strand, counting down.
GGGCCAGCTGGGAGCCGTGCCTGGTGGGTCAGGTGACCCAGGAGAATGGAGCATGTGGGGGACATGCCACCCCTCAGATCCTTGCTAGCATGGCGGGGTCGGAGGCCATAACTTTTGTTTAAGGTAGCTCGGGAATTTTGTGTTATGATGTTAGACTGTTTATATATTTAATGTGTAATTTGCAATAAACGGCTAATTTTCACCATCTGTAGAATTTTGTGTTAGGAAGGATAGGGGTGGTGGGGCATACGTGAATGGGTGTGTTCAGTGAGCGGGCCTAGCCAGGTTCCGCTGTTATAGCCATCCGCTAAAATGTCCAAATACTGATTTGGACACATTAGAATTCACGTTTCACACTGTAGCTTGTCCAAATAGCAAGAATGCGTGTTTTGAGTAGGATGTCCAAGAACAATATTCAAAAGAAACATCCATGTCTAAAAAGAAGGACTGCTTAGGTGAGTGGGGCTCACTGAGAGTGGCAGGCGCGGCTCTGGCACACAGGATACCAGTCTTTTTCTTAAAAAAAAAATCTTTATTGATTTTCTAATCTAACAACAGTGTATGAAATTAATACAGAAATAATTCAGTAAACATCACTTGCATCTTTCCATTAATACTAAAAAAGAAAAACATTTTCTCCCACTCTCCCACCCAGTTCCATACACTCAAGAAAAACATATAATACATACAATTCCTTTCTTAAAACATTCTCAATATAGGGCTCCTTTTACAAAGGTGAGCTAGCGTTTTTAGCGCGCGCTAAACGCTAACACCTCCATAGAGCTTGCGTTAGTATTTTCCATTTAGCGCGTGGTTTGCGAGCGCTAATCTTAAGCGCGTGCTAAAAACGCTAGCGCACCTTAGTAAAAGGAGCCCATAATATCTTAAATACCTAATATATCCCCCTCCCTCCCATCCCCCATATGGGTCTTTTTCTGCTGTCATTTATGGTGCTATTATTTACGTTTTATCTACACTAAAGAGTTGCGCGGGGACAGAAATCCCACCCGTCCCTGCCAAAGTTCCACCCGTCCCCACGAGGAATCCCCTCTGTCCCCGCCCGTCCCCGCGAGGAATCCCCTTAGTCCCCGTCCGTCCCTATAAACTTCAGAAATAGTTATTTCATTTAATTATGCTACTGAATTAAAGGTTCTGGTAGAAACCCATTTAAAAATAAGCAAAAAGACTTTATTAATTTGGAAATATTAATTGGGAAGAATACATACTTTGTAAACGGGTTTCTACCAGAGCCTCTAATGTTTATTAATTTTTATCAACACAACTAATATACTACTTTATCCTGAAGCAAAAAAAAAAAAAAAAGATTTTTTTTTCCTACCTTTGTTGCCTGGGTTCTGCTTTCCTCATGTTCTCAATCAATTCCTTCCATCCACTATCTCTCTTCTCTCTGCGTATTCCATTTGCTCTGTTACTGTGCCTCTCCCTTTCTCCCCCCTTCCAAATTGGTCTGGCACCCATCTTCTTCCCTCCACTCCCCCCATAGTCTGGCATCTCTGTCTTCTTCCCTGCCAGCGTCTTCTCCCCACTCTCTCTTCCCCATTTCCTTTCAGCGTCCTTCTCCCCCCATCTTCCCCATGTCCTGTCAGCATCCTTCTCCCCCCCTCTGTCTTCCACATGTGCTTTCAGTGTCCTTCTCCCCCCTTTGTCTACCCCATGTGCTTTCAGCGTCCTTCTCCCCCCTTTGTCTTCCCCATGTCCTTTCAGCGTCCTTCTCCACCCCTTTGTCTTCCCCAGTGCTTTCAGCGTCCTTCTCCCCCCCTCAGTTTTACCCATTTCCCTTAAGCGTCTTTTCTTCTCCACTCCACCTTTCCTCCCTTTCTCCCTCTCTGCCCCTTACCTTTGTGGCGCTTCCCCGCTGACAACAGAACAGCCCCGGTCCGACAAACCTCCCTGCCCTGTAGCCGCACATCTAAATTACCTTCTTACAGCAGCTGGAGTATTGAAGCTGCTGTAAGAAGATAATTTAGATTTGCGGCTACAGGGCAGGGAGGTTTGTCGGCCGGGCCTGTTGTCGGTCAGTCGGGGAAAGTGCCACAAAGGTAAGGGGACCTGACCGGCTGTGCACACTCTCCCCCCATGGCTGCACCCGGGGCGGACCTCCCCCCCTTTGGTACGCCACTGCCTTTTCCCTACCTGCCCTGCCGCACAAAGCCGACCGGAAATCTTCCCAATGTCAATGCTGACGTTGGAGGAAAGGAGGGCTTTGCTTAAGCTCTCCCTCCGACGTCAGCACTGACATCGGGGAAGACTTCCGATTGGCTATGTGTGCTACAGCAGGGCAGGCAGGAAAAGGAAGAGGAGCCTCGCAGCAGGGCAGGTAGGAAAATCAGATGAGCCTCGCATTGAACCCCGCGGGATCCCCGAGAGCATGAGGGGCGTCCCCATGGGATCCCTGCGACCCTAGGGGGCGTCCCCATGGGATCCCCGTGATCCGAAGGGGGAACCCGCGGGTCCCGCGGGATTCCCGTCATCCCCGTTCCCGTGCAGCTCTCTAATCTACACTTCTTTCAGTCAAATCCAAGGACAAGAGCTCGTCGCATGAAGCTTAGCAGGAACGCAACAGAGGAGTGGTGGACATGGAAAAGCTTTCCAAAGAGTGGCAGAATTCCAGCATGCTTGGGATAAACATAAAGGAGTCGTAGTTGGATAAGAAAGGGTTGGGGGTGGTGGGCGCTAAGGAAGTCTGTGGGTGCACAAACAGCACGGACAAGAGAGCAGACTGAACGGACCAAGTCAGCTTTCACAGCTGATAGTCTCTTTTCTTTTTTAATTGCCTAATTTTCAGCAACTCTCTGGATTAAGACCACTCTTTTAAGCATACCGAGAGCATGTGGTTAGCTGGGTGGTCTGCTAAGCCACGGTCCGTTTAACTTTGTGTAAATGTACAGAGGCAATCTTTGTTTGAAATGATAAGCTTTAGCTATCCTCGAGCACCTCAAAACCCTTCACAAAGTCATGAAGACCACAGCAAGCCAATAATATTTACTCAATATGATTTCTCAGGTGTTCTTCCATATTCATAAACAAATCTAATTATAGATCTGCAAACGCACCATAAAATCATCATGCAGTTAGCCTCAAAGCCTCTATTTATTACAAAAAAAAAACAGAAAATAAAAGCCACTTTGGTAACATCTGAAAGTAAACAATGACCCCAAGTGGTGAATTATCCACATAACAGCTTATGAACTAATAGTAACAAAGAGAGGTCTGAAGGCACACGTTACATGTTGAACTGAACTTGTTTTAAGAAATACTTTATTGACTATTGACAAATTGAGTATCTTATTACTTTTTTTTAAAATTCTTTATTCGTTTTCAAAACTTCAATTGTGCAGAGAAGATGATGCATTTACATAAAATATTAACATTACATCACAATAAACTTAATAGAATAAAGACAAGACTTATTTTCCCCCTCTCATTTTCCAATTGATCAACATCTCATAAAAAATATCTATAAACAACCTATCTATACCTCTTAACCAGTGCTAAAACATGTCCCTCTCCCCCCTCCCCGGATGTGTATGTTTTTCTCATTCATATAAATAAATCGATCCTTACAATATTTAATTAATGGTTCCCAAACTTTCATACATTTTTTATAATAACCCTTCTGAATGGCCACAAACTTTTCCATTTTAAAGACATAACATAGGGATTCCCACCAGAATGAATAATTTCATCTATCCCAATTTTTCCAATTCTTTAAAATAAGCTGCATGTCAACCCCCGTCATTATAAACAAAGGTTTGTTATTTTTTGCCAAAATTTGACTTTTTGCCCTCATAGATGTTCCAAATAAAATGGTATCATATGATAGTGCCACTGGATTTTCTAATAAATTATTACCCTGATTCCAAATCAATCTCAAGAATTTTAGTATCAAAGGACAATAGTATAGTAAATGATTCAACGTCCCAACTTCCAGATGACAATGCCAACAGATTTGGAACTATCTACTCTATGCAACCGAACTGGGGTCCAAAATACTTTATGTAATAAAAAAAAAACCATGTTTGACTCATAGATGCAGACATTGTACATCTCAACCTCCAAGACCAAATTCGTGGCCATTGAGACGCAGTAATTTGATGCTTTATCTCAATGCTCCAAATGTCACGCAGACCATCTTATTACTTATGTATGTACGTCTAATATTGCTGCCTGATTATGGGGAAAAAAAATTAACAAACATAGCTCAGACATAGGGACCATGAATATCCAGCTCCAGAAAAGCGTCAGTGTCAGAAAATTACCCAGTCCATGACACTGCCGAGAGCACCAGGGAAGGCCTGGAAGAGATTAGGGTAAAGGGAAACTGCAACAAGGGGCTTTAGTCTGGCAGTTTCCACAACAGACGAAAGGATCTCTGAAGCAGCTACAAACAGGGACAAAAATAAAACAGCTTCACTTCCTATTTGGTTGAACAGAAGACCCTTTTCCAAGCAGGCACATACGACTTAGCACAACAGAAGAGGCTTTTGGTGGTCTATTTAAAGCTGTATAGATGGTAGGATCTGGGTTTTCAATTAGTAGCACTTAACCCTCTCCAGGACGCTCTGGTCACCTGGCAATCCTTTAGCCTGGGGTTTTACTACTTCTAAAATTAAACATTTAATTAGCACTACTAGGTGTATGCAGTGTTTTACAGACGCACAGTAGAGAGAATCCCTGTCCAGGGGAGCTTACAACTAGAGAATGACACGGGGGAAAATTCTGTCCCCGTCACTGCCCCGTCCCCGCTGTCCCTTTCACCGCCCCGTCCCTGTCTCTGCCGTCCCCTTCACCGCCCCGTTGTCTCTTTCACCGCCCCGTCCCCGTTCCCGTCTTTAGCGTCTTCTCCTTTCCATCCCCCCACCCCCAACACCCTTCATGTGATCCAGCAGCTCCCTCCCGCCGGCCAGCCATGCATTTACCTCCCTCCCTCCTTTTCCCTTACCTTTTCTTCTTAAAACTGGCGATTTCTATAAGGCTATGAGCTGTATTACAGCCGGAGCCTTGAAGTCGCGTCAGGTTGCCTGCTAGAAGTCTCTTCCGATGCAACTGGAAACAGGAAGTTGCGTCAGAGGAGACTTTTACCAGCAGGCAACGCGACACGACTTCAAGGCTCCGGCTGCAATACAGCTCGTAGCCTTATAGAAATGGCCAGTTTTAAGAAGAAAAGGTAAGGGAAAAGGAGGGAGGGAGATGCACGGCCGGCGGGAGAGAATGGGTGCCGGTTTGAACGCTCGTTCACCGCCCCTTGCTACCATTCACCGCTCCACAGGGTCGTCCCCGAACTCGCAGTGACCATTTTTTTTGGTTACTGTTTTGGAGGGTTACCCGCGGCTAAACGCGGCTAGCCGCGGGTAACCACCACTGTGTCATTCTCTAATTACAATCTAATAGAGATTCATCAACCTGGAGACAGGACAGGATAGAGAACAAAGAGCCATCAGCAGAATGGCGCAAGATGGATTTTACTGACAACAATCAGATCCATCACAGCCACATTTCAGCAAGGGCCTACATCAGGGGTAAAGCATCTGAAATAATAACACATCAATAAATCTAGATTTTCAGAAAGCTTTTGGCAAAGTTTCTCATGAGAGGCTCCTGAGAAAATGAAAGAGTCATGAGACAGGAGGCAATGTTCCGTTGTGGATTAGGAATTGGTTTTTGCACAGAAAACAGAGGGTAGGGTTAAACGGCCATTTTTCTCAACGGAGGAGGGCGAATAGTAGAGTGTCGCAGCGACATATGCTGGGACTTGTGATAGTCAACGTATTTATAAATGATCTGGAAATCGGAAGAACGAACGAGGTGATCAAATTGTTAAAACACATGCACACTGTGAAAAATTGCAGGCAGACCTTCGGAAATTCACCAGAGATCTTAGCCTCCTTAATTTCAAACATCTGTTTGTTCATTCTGGCCAGGTGGACAGCAGTACCCTCCTATCGCTAACTCTTTTTCTTTTCATAAGGATTCCAAGGTCTGTTTTGGGTCCTGTAGGATTTTCTATTTAAAGCCCTCTTTAATATATAACACTATGTCTCCACCAATTCAATCCACCCTATCATGATGATATAGTTTGTATCCTGATATGACAATGTCCCATTGGTTATCTTCCTTCCACCAGGTTTCAGAGATGCCTACTATATCTATCTTTCCATTTAGGGCAATATATTCTAACTCTTCCATCCTGTTTCTTAGGCTTCGCTGGGGTTTGGGCTGGATTGTCAACTTCAGGAAAAGCCGTCTGGACCCAACTCAGAGTCTGGAGTATCTGGCCATTCTCTTCTTCCAAAGCCATGCAAACAGAAGCTCCGGAGACAAATTCAGCATCTCTTGGAAATGCTTGGCATTACCTTCAGGTACTGGGCTTCATGGCAGCCACGCTGGAGGTTGTCCCCTGGGGCCAGGGCTTATATCCGACCTCTTCAGGACTCTCTCTTGGCCCACTGGTTTCAGCAGATACGACCTCTTCAGCTGCCGCTCCCTTGGACAGGGGCTGCGAGGGGTCATATTTCTTTACTTTTACTACCCCTGATTATTATAGATTTTTTTCAATATTGATATATTGCTGGGGTTAGCGATTCTTTATTTGACTCCCATTTTCTTTATTAAAGGCGAATTCTATGCCACTTTAAGTGTACCGAATACTAACACACAAGAGGCGTGAACACATCTAAGAGCTGTTCTGTAAGGGCACATGTAAGTTATGTGGCACAGAAATAAAGGCGGCGTTCACATGGGCAAAGCATTAAAGGGCACGAGAGGGTACCATTTATATGTGCCGATTACAGAATTGTTAAGCTTTATGTGCCCTTGCCACTCACATATGACTGGAATACCGGTGTCAACGATCAAGTGCTCCAGTTGTTCTCGTCATTCCTGGGCCACAGGAGCCAAAGCGTTCTATTAAGATCTATTCCATTGCAACCTAAACCGATAAAATATGGAATACCTCCTAGAAAATGACAAAATCCAAACCACAACCAACCTAGACATAAACGCAACCAAATATCCCATCCAAACCACCATAAAACTACTAGGCATGACCATAGACAGATGCTGCACAATGCAACCACAAATAAATAAAACAATTCAAAAATCATTCGCAATCATGAGAAACCTGAGACAAGTCCGAAAATTCTTTGAAAGAACACAATTCCAACTTATAGTACAATCCCTAATACTAGGTATATTGGACTACTGTAACATACTCTTCCTTCCATGTCCTGCAACTACGATAAGACAACTCCAATCAATCCAAAATACAGCTTTGAGACTCATCTACTCATTGAAAAAACATGACCACATCACTGAAGCCTTCATCAACTCACACTGGCTCCCAATCCAAGAAAGAATCCACTTCAAATTTTACTGCATATTATTTAAAACCCTACACGGAGACAGCCCATCATACCTGAACAATCGCCTCATCCAAGCACCCAGTACCAGACACAGAAAAACGCACTCACCATTCATACCCCCCCCAATCAAAGAAGTAAAAAGAACAAAACTACACGACGGCCTCCTAGCCACTCAAGCCGCAAGACTGGACAACCAGATCTCCAACCTTCTGATGACCACCCCAGACTATAGGACATTCAGAAAAGAAATAAAAACCACACTTTTCAAGAAATTCCTGAAACAGCAATAACAACACGACCTCTAAATGCTCTTAAGATCTACAACTTACCTCTCTAGCTAATCATTGTAATTCTGTCTTTTTTAAATTAACCTTTTGTAATCCGCCTTGAACCGCAAGGTAATGGCGGAATAGAAATCCCTAATGTAATGTAATGTAATGTAATACCACAGGGAGCCCTCTTGTCCCCTTTGGTTAATCATGGTTGTCATCCTATGCTCGCCATACTAACTGCAGGTGATTTGATAGCAGGTTACGCTAGTACCGTATTTTCACCCATATACCGCGCACCCGTGTAAAACGTGCACATGGGTATAGCGCGCGGGGAACACAAATTTATGTAAAGAAAGTTTAATATAGCGCGCATACGCGTATACCACGCATCCTAAAACCTCCTCCCGCCTACTCCGAACCGGCATCCTCCCCCCCCCCGCTCGCTTACCCGAGAGAGCATTTTTTTTTTAATTCGAATCCGGCATTCCCCCTGCGAACCGGCATCCTCCCCCCCCCGCTAGCGACACCCCCCCTCCCCCGTGATCCTACATCCCCCCCAGCACCGCAATGACAACTCTTACCCGATTGGGCACCGGCACCAGCACCAATGCACAGGATGTGCCAGTGCCCGAAGATCCTCCCTCATTGGGTTGGGCTGGGCTGGGCGGTGCGAGAGAGATCCTCCTTCTTCCTGTGCCGGGCTGGACTAGGCTTTGAGCATTTGCGCATGCTCAAAGCCTTCTGGTCTCGCTTGTAAAATCGTGTATAACGCACGTGTTATATGCGTGAAAATACGGTATTCTGTAATGGAATCTGGGACCCATCTGCGTGGCATTGAGTTGTCTAAATGGAGATACCCACTTATTAAATTGCCCCTTTAGTGCTTAGGCTTCTTTTTTTTCATTTTTACATTAAAAATGCTTATAATTAATGGTGTTATTTTATATCTTGTATACAATATCATATCATTCTTTGCTGGGTCAGGCCAAGGCAGGGAAGCATTAACCAGTTAACATGTCAGGACATTCACAGACTCTGGATTAAGCTTTGCTGTGTTATTTATACCCATAGTTCCCTGACGCAGCAGCGCTGAAATTGCAAAACATTGGCCGCCACTGGCATGAATGAAAACAGCATGCACAGTGTTGCAGGGAACACCAAAGTCACATTTTACTAAAATTGGATTTTAAGGTGTGTAGTTGCCTGTGACTGAAAGCACTGTGAGCACTAAGTAAAGTGTCATTTAAGTTTCTGAGACTTTTCCTTCTGCACACCAAATGTTTTTTGAAATTTGGTGACGTTTATGTGTATTCAAATCTTTATATACCGCATATGAAAAGCCAAAAAAGGATCAAAGCAGTTTAAGATATAATTCAATCCAAATTATGAAAATAACTCCATTTAAATACAAAAGAAAAGGGAAAAAGAAAAAAGTAACATTCCTAATATTTAAAATATAACAATCTAATTATTAAGATCGTTGAACTATAAGAGAGTCGTCCTATCCCATACTCTAAAGCAGGGGTAGGGAACTCCGGTCTTCGAGAGCCGTATTCCAGTCTGGTTTTCAGGATTTCCCCAATGAGTATGCATTGGAAGTAGTGCATGCAAATAGATCTCATGCATATTCATTGGGGAAATCCTGAAAACCTGACTGGAATATGGCTCTCGAGGACCGGAGTTCCCTACCCCTGCTTTAGAGTATGGGATACGACGACTCTCTTATAGTTCAATGATCTTAATAACTGCCTAGGATAGGGATGGGCAACTCCAGTCCTCGAGGGCCGGAATCCAGTCGGGTTTTCAGGATATCCCCAATGAATATGCATGAGAGCTATTTGCATGCACTGCTTTTAACTCGACTGGATTCCGGCCCTTGAGGACCAGAGTTGCCCACCCCTGGTCTAGGCGCATAAAACAACACTAGCAGTTTGTAGCACAGAGAGCCGCGCTGAATGGCCTTCACTGCTCCCGACGCTCATAGGAACTCTGAGCAGCACGGGGCATTCAGGGCAGCTCACCCTGCTAGCGCAGTTTGTTAGAAGAGGCCTTAAGTTAGACAGATATAACGGTTGCAACTCAAATAATGTTCTATGTGCCAACATCAAAATCTTAAATTTGATCCTAAATTCCAGTGGAATTTCAAATACAGAGGAATCGCATGATCACGAATATATGCATGGCCTAACAACTGAATCGCAGCATTTTGTACTGTTTGTAAACAGTGAAGGGTATTTAGTGAGGTCTCTAGATGTGCAATCTCAACTCAAAATCCTTCCTGCTCAATTCCCAGTTCCAGTGTAATAGAATCTCTGCAGGTTGTGATAACTTTTCCTGGGTCAATACGAGATTGATGAAGCTGCATAGGATCTAAGGTGCAGATATATTTTCATTTCTCTATACATTTTTATGTTGCTTCAAATCAAGTTCTCAAATCCTGCAAAAAAAAAATTAAAATTCTCCAGGACCGAAACAGCTATTTCTAGCAGGTTTACAAATGAGACACGACCAAGATAAGATAGATCAGATCCTCACTTTGTTCTCTTGGGTGACGAGGATGCTCGAGCCTCCTGGCTTCAGAGGTACTTCTTCCATTGCTCCAAAAACATCTGTCTCCACCGAGAAGGTCAGCTCCAGACCCAGGTCGCTGATATCATTATCCAAAATCCATTGCAGGTTCTTGGCATATTCTGGATCAATTGAGGCCACATCCTGATAGTTTACCGGAATCCCTGCGAAAACAAAGCGTGTCCAGGGTAGATTTTGGAGGAGTGGCCTACCAGCTGCCTCAGCACCCCGAGCTTGTGAAATCGATTCTCACTGCAGCTCCTTGTGACAAATCGCTTAACACTTCATTGCCCCAGGTACAAAATAAGAACTTATGTAAAATATGTATACCGCTTTTTCTGTGTGTTTACACTAGAGAATAACACGGGGATAAATTTTTCCCCATCCCCGTGGGAACTCATTTTCCCGTCCTGTCCCATTCCTGTAAGCTCTGCCTTAATGGAACAAGCCTTGAACACTTATGATTTAAAAGGGTTTGAGGCTTGTGCAGATGAGGACGGAGCTTAGGCATTGGTGGAATGAGGCATTATGACATCACAATCTGACTCTAGAATGTTGCTACTTAGGATTTTAAAGGGTTTGAGGCTTGTGCGGATGAGGACGGAGCTTAGGCATTGGTGGAATGAGGCATTATGACATCACAATCTGAGCTCTAGAATGTTGCTACTTAGGATTTTAAAGGGTTTCGGGCTTGTGCAGATGAAGATGGAGCTTGCAGGAATGGGGCAAGGACAGGAAAATAACTCGTGGGGGTGGGACGGGAAAATGAGTTCCCGTGGGGACGGGGAAAAATTTGTCCCCGTGTCATTCTCTAGTGTAAACACACAGAAAAAGTGGTATACAAGTCCCATCCCCTTTTACCCTTACGTTTTTGTTGGATTTTAGTAACAGACTGCCCTCTACAGACACAATAGGATAGTGCAAAAGATGGCAGTGGGAAATTATGCCATTTGCACATGTCACAGAAACAGAATTAAGAGTTCAATGAAGGGAGGCCGAAGAGATAACCATTAAAACCCACAGCAGCAAGAGAGATGGAAACTATCAGCAAAATAGATATTTAAAACTTATCTACCTGGACTGTATGCAATTCATTTATTTATTTATTTTATTTTTTATTCATTTTTACATATTACAACAAATGTGACAAAAAAACCCAACATATCTTATAGATACACACTTGATTTTCCTTAATATAACATTTAGAATACAACATATAATTCTATAATCATATTCTATAATATCTTAAAATATTATGTAATAAAAAATAAAAGCTAAGAACAGTTTATAGCCACTTGTTTCAACATCCTCTGCCTGCAAAATTCCATCCATGGTGACAATTCTACCCTAGGCTACCGAGATCAACCACGCCTGTTTTTCCTCCCAGTTCTAAAGGATATGGCAAAAGCTCCTACCCAGGATGTGCTTGTAGAAAGACCTGGTAAAGTAGATGTTGACCAGCTGCCGATGGTACAGAGCTAGGCCCAGGATCTCGCCTGCAAATCGGAAGTAGTTCAGGTGGTCGGGATTCACCGATGAGTTGCTGTTTGGCTGAAAAGTTGTTCCTACCCAAAAAGCCCCAGAAAAATATAGAGCATTACTGTTCTGAACAAGGACTTCTCCTATAGACACACACTTCACTAACATTTACTATATATTCAATTTGCACAATATAAAAGATCAGACCAACATCAGTTTACTTTAGATATCTGATGTCATGCTAGTTCATGGTTTCTCTTAAATCCATGCTTCTTGCTGAAGGCTACTGCACAGCCAACCTGGTAAAGGACATACAAGCCCATGTCAGAAGTGGGAGAGGATGTGTGCAGACAAAAGCATGCAATCTGAAAAAGGCAGAATTTCATAGAAGGGACCTCCAAAGGCTCACAGCTCCATTTGATTCACACTCAGGGCCATGCAATCATCTGATCGCCAACTTTCCGTGGGTATCACAAGCATAGACTACAGAAATAAGCAGAATTAAAGCAGCTGTATGACATCCATATACAGTACTCCCCCGATATTCGCGGGGGTTCCGTTTCAGGAACCCCCCCGAATCTCAAAAAACCGCGAATACGTTTTTTCATGGGGAGCCTGAAGAAGGCAGCAGGAGAGCAGCCTGAGCGCCGCGAGTGCAGGAAATAACTAGCGGTATGCTCCGACCGCCTCTTCCAGCACTAAGTCAGGCCTTATCCAATCAGGAGCTGCGTGTCAAACCAGCTCCTGATTGGATAAGGCCCGACTTAGTGCAGGAAGAGGCGGTCGGAGCGTACCGCAAGTGATTTCCTGCACTCGCAGCGCTCCAGCTACTCTCTCCTGCCTCTCCCGCTGCCCTCTCCTTGTCGGTGGTTCGCAGTCGGAAAATACCGTGAATGACCGGGACCACTAACCGCCAACCGCGAACGACTGGGGGAACATTGTACACCTGAAACCGTAGGCCCTTAGATGAAGGAATACTGCCAAAACCTATCAATAAATATTAAACTACTGGGACAAAAGAGAACTCTGTGGGAGTCCAAATCTCAATGTCTCCACGCAAATTCACTGTTACTTTTTACATACAGATAAACAAAAATGACGCTAACCACAGAAAGACTTGGGGCTCCTTTTACTAAGCTGCGTTAGCGTTTTTAGCGAACGCAGCATTTTAGCACATGCTAAACCCGCACTACGCGGCTAGAACTAACGCCAGCTCAATGCTGGTGTTAGCGTCTAGCGTGCGGGGCAATTTAGCGCGCGCTATTCCGCACATTAATGCCCTAACGCGGCTTAGTAAAAGGAGCCCTTGGTTATGAAGCCCTAGAAAATACATATGTGATAAGAGTGAATTATTTACTATGTCAAGTGTCAACAAGTCCTTCTGAGTGATGTACAATGGAGGTGGAAGGAGAAAGAGCCCTACCCAAAATAACTCTTCTTGGCACCTAAGATTAGTTTTCCTTATTCCTATAATCCCAAGAGGTAGATTATATGATGACCTAATGCACAGAATATACGCAGTTCAGATCCTTTTAACTTGTTTAGATTTCCTATGGGATGGTTTTCCAGTAACCAGTTTGACGAGTGAAACAAGGGCAGATGAAAGATGGCCAATGTTTACTAAGAGCCATATAAAATAGTTGAATAAAAAGCAAAGTGACCAGGCATAAAGGCCCTGATAAACGGCTTCGTTGAGCATATGCCAATCATCTGCTAGGCGTCATTTATAGAATCATACCTAGCAGTGCCTACGCAGTCTTAGGGTGTCAGGTCAAATGCGTGCCGGGACAAAGGCACGCGCAGACAACTGAGCGCAACGTGGAGGCGCACACCGAAGAAAATGACTGTTTTAAAGGGCTCCGACAGGGGGTGTGGGGGGGAACCCCCACATTTTACTGAAAACTTCACTTTTTCCCTAAAAAACAGGGAAACAGTTAAGTTTCCAGTATAATGAGAGCGGTTACAACCCCCCAAACCCCCCACAATGCCACCGCGATCTGTATTAAGTAAAGTGGAGGGGGGGTTCTCCAACAAAATCCCTCTTCGGAGCCCCTAAAAACACTCTTTTTCTTCAGCGCACTTCCATCTTGCGCTCAGTTGTCGGTGCGCGCCTTTGTCTTCGGCGGTTTTGTCTATGAACCAGTCTTAGGGTTAAAACCTTAGGCGCACTTGGGGTTTTCTTGGCCTAAATGAGTGCACCTAGGTTGTAGAGCAGGGATCTCAAAGTCCCTCCTTGAGGGCCGCAATCCAGTCGGATTTTCAGGATTTCCCCAATGAATATGCATGAGATCTATGTGCATGCACTGCTTTCAATGCATATTCATTGGGGAAATCCTGAAAACCTGACTGGATTGCAGCTCTCAAGGAGGGACTTTGAGACCCCTGTTGTAGAGTGACTAATTGTGTATTTGATTCCTCTAGGATTTGAGAATGTTATTCTCATATGGCTGCTGATCAGATTGTATTTGTCTTTGGGTGATATTTCAATTAAATTTAGCATGCAATCTGGTGTTTCACCATGGACGATAAAAAAAATCAGTGAACGTAGTTTAAAAATACACCTTGCTTTGAAGAGCCAGAGTTTGAGGTTCAGGGGGAGGGGGGTCACTTCATCATATTCAGTTGTTGAGAAAATAATAATAATAATAATAATAATAAGTGTATATACCGCAGAACCGTGAAATTCTATGCGGTTTACAATGATTAAAAAATGCTACAAATTAAGTAGAACTGACAAGTTAAAACTAGTGAATAGCGGCTCTAGAGATCAGTTAATGTGGAAAAGATTGTGCCAATCAGCTTCCTAAGTACTTCAGGAATAGATATGCTTTTAGGTGTCCTGAATTCGCCATAAGTATTAGCAAGCACAAGTACCGTATTTTCACGCATATAACGCACGCGTTATACACGATTTTTACAAACCAAGTATAACCATGCGCGTTATATTCGTGAACGCGTTATCCCTTTTTTCTTTTACATAGTTCCCCCCCCCCCCGACGTCCGATTCACCCCGCAGGACCGCTCGCACCCCCAACCCGAAGGACCGCTCGCACTCGAACATGCACCCCCACCCCGAAGGACCGCTCGCACCCCCACAGCCTCCCCACCCCCCATCATGTAGAAGCTGCCTACCGTCGTCCTGCTGCTTCCTCTGCCGGCGGTCCTGCCCCTTCTCTTAGCCCTGCGTCTATGCTGCTTCCTCTTCCGGTGGTCCCGCCCTTTCTCTGACATCAGAGAAAGGGCGGGACCGCCGGAAGAGGAAGTAGCATAAACACAGGGCTAAGAGAAGGGGCAGGACTGCCGGCAGAGAAAGCAGCAGGACAATGGTAGGCAGCTTCTACATGATGGGGGGGTGGGGAGGCTGTGGGGGTGCGAGCGGTCCTTCGGGGTGGGAGTGCGGGTGCGTATGCGAGCGGTCCTTCGGGGTGGGGGTGCGAGCGGTCCTGCGGGGGGGTGAATCGGACGTCAGGGGGGGCATCAGGCTTTCAGGGTGGGGACAGGACTTCAAGGGGGGACAGGACTTCAAGGGGGAGAGGAAAGTTGGGGCGGGCTAAAGGAGAGCCGGGCTGGCCAGAGGAAAGTCGGGGCAGGCTAAAGGAGAGTCGGGCTGGCCAGAGGAGAGTCGGGGCAGGCGAAAGGAGAGTCAGGCAGCGACGGGAGAGTCGGGGCGGCATGCGCGGTATAGGGGTGTGCGCAGTATATAAAAATTTATTTACATAAATTACAGTTTCCCGCGCGCTATACCCGTGTGCGCATTTTACACGGGTGCGCGGTATATGAGTGAAAATACGGTAATTGTTCCATGTCTTTACTCCAAAATACTGCTTGATATGAGAGAAGATGTTGATGATGACTTTTGAATTTACATCTCTCTGCTACATTTTCAATGGTTTGTGGGGTTTTTTCTGTATATTTTCTTTGCATCCTACATAAAGGGCATTGCAATAATCTAGTTGGGATAGTATCAGAGACTGAACCAAGATCTGAAAGTTTTCTCAGTGTTGTGAATATTTCCTTGGTTAATGTTCGCGTTTGTGCCTCCCAGGATAGGCTCTTGTCGAATACAGTCCCTAGGATTCTCAGTTCTGATTCCAATTTCAGTGGAGTGTTATACAGTGTTATCAGAGTGTCGTCGTCGGTTTTTCTTTCTTTAGTCTCAGTTTCATTTTGGCAACTAGATGAGCCACTTCCTCTACTGATTTGTTGATCTCGTTTTCTTTCCTGTAGAAAGGAGGTGACAGGCATGGAAATCTCTCATGCATATTCATTAGGAATATCTTGAATCTCGACTGACCTATGGAAGCCTTTGAGTACCTTGGTTTATTAAACTTTCTATGCTGCCTAACTTACAAAAGAACAAAGTGGTACTTTACAATCAAATTAAAACATAAACAGGAATCAAATGAACTCTATTCATTGGACAGGAAAAGAGCACGTCAGAAACAGATTCTCAATTAAAACAAGCAAAAAAAACTGCCAATGTGCCCAGGGGTATTGGTTCACAGACAGTCACAAAATGGTGAGTCTTAACTAATTGTGTTTGTTCAGTGCTTTCTATGGATGCTTTCATAATTTATATTTGTATAGTTCTATATATCAACTCTCCAATCTACTGATCACACCACCAGACTACAAAACTTTCAGAAGAGAAATAAAAACCTTCCTATTCAAGAAATCCAGCAAGACAAACTAACACCGCAGGAAGCATTTCAATCTCCCCCAGATCCCACCCCTTCTAACTAAACTATCTATCTTGTAATGACCCTGAAACAATGTCCAGATCTCCCCCGAAGTAACCTGCTCTACTTTGTAACTCTCCTGGAAATGTCCAGATCACCTCTTGTGTAATCCGCCTTGAACCGCAAGCTAATGACGGAATAAAAATCACTAATGCAATGTGCATTTTTTTTAGTTCAAGCAATACACTTCTCCCTCCGTATTCGCGGTTTCTGCACTTGGAATTTTGATCATTCACGGTTTTTCCGTGAGTGCAGAAACGGGAACAACTGTAAACTGAAAAACCAGGAAGCAAAGTCCTCGCTCCCATCCTCACAAACTATACCTCCCAGGGTTGCCCTGCGAGAGGGTGTGCCTTCCCACGCAGAGCGCATTAACGTGCATGCCGCGACTCTCAGCCTGAGCGACTGGACTTGCAGTGGCTTTGGAGGCAGGAGCGGGAGGGAGTGGGAGAGGAAATCGGTGGTGGGCTCTCTCGCCCCCTCCGCGCTCCCATCTGGTTCCAGAAGCCGCATAGGGACCAGGCGAGGCCAGTCCGTCCCCGTTGTGGGGAAGCTGCTGACATGCTGAATATGTGGAAAGTGCGGGAGCTGGTGGATAAAGCCCGAGTATGGCTTCCTCCGGCCAGGGAAGAGGTACCCCCTGGCTCCCCCTGCCTACCATCCTCCCCCTCTCTCAGCTGCTGAGGAGGACCCGTCATGGCAGCACTGGGCTCAATTTGAAGGAGGCTACAGGCAGGGCAGGGAAGGCTGAAACACTATATGATAAGTTATTCACGGTTCAGTCCAGCCCCAATCACTGCGAATACGGAGGGAAAAGTGTATTTATTAAGCTTTTTCATAAAAGAAATATAACAAGAACACAAGAGATATAATACCAGAAAACATCAATGACAGGTATGAGTACAGCATTCAACTACAAAACAAAACATCCATAAGGCAGGTAGCAAATATGCTCAGGCTAGGTCTGAATAAAATACCAGAAACCACCTGATAAGAAGAATATTGTACAGCAGAGCAAACCTAAGGTGAACCAGAGCAAAATAGGATTAGTAGGAAATAATGATATATAACCTATGGATCTGGAATGGCCCAGTTGTCACCCCACCTCCCCCATAACCCCCTTACCTTCTTGTAATAATAATAATAATTTTATTCTTATATACCGCCAAAGCCATAATAGTTTGAGACAGTTTACAATAAGAAGAGCTGGACAATCAGCGATGATAGGCACAATGAAAAGTCATTGAATACATGTAAGCAGGATACAGAGATAAGAGGAGCTGGAACAATCAGTGCACAATCAGCGAAAATAGGCACGCTGTAAACCTCCACACTTTCCTGTTTATCAAATCTCATATAACCTCAACAATAATAACAACCATAAATAAACCACAGACTCTTTATTGATGGTCATAACCAGGCCGCAGCTTTGTTTATTGGGACAACAAGTAAATAAGCAATTAACAATTGCTTCACCTCCCGAACTACAAAACATTGCAATTAGACAAATCAAAATTATTATAGTACTACAATAAAGGAGATCAAATCTTGAGCTAGATGATAGTCATACTTTGCAATAAGGAGAACATAATTCCACCAATGTTGATACGTGATAGCATAAGCACACTTCCAATATAATACAACAATCTTCAAAGCAACAGCAATTAAGATATCAACAAGTTTCTTTTGCTCCGCAGAAAGTAAAATGGCAGATCTAAAAGTGATAAGGTTAAATGGACACGAAGAGGGACTTTGAGTATAATGCACAACAGTATCCCAAACTGCAGACCAAAAATGAGATCAATGACCGCAATCAAAAAGCATATGCTGTCCAGTACCCACTGCTTGTAAACATTTAGTTTCTTGTACCTGTACTTGAAAATGAATCGGAGAGGGGGGCGCAAGGCTGGAGGTTCATCTAGGGTGCACTTCACATTTTATGTTTCCATTAGACTAATTTTCAACCAAGGCTGAGCATCATAAGAACATAAGCAGTGCCTCTGCTGGGTCAGACCAGAGGTCCATCACGCTCAGCAGTCCGCTCACGCGGTGGCCCATCAGGTCCAGGACCTGTATAGTAATCCTCTATCTATACCCTTCTATCCCCTTTTCCTTCAGGAAATCATCTAATCCCTTCTTGAACCCCAATACCGTGCTCTGTCCTATCACTCCCTCTGGAAGCGCATTCCAGGTGTCCACCACCCGTTGGGTGAAGAAGAACTTCCTAGCATTGGTTCTGAATCCGTCCCCTCAATTTTTCCGAATGCCTTCTCATTCTTGTAGTTTTCGAAAGTTTGAAGAATCTGTCCCTCTCCACTTTCTCTATGACCTTCATGATCTTGTAAGTCTCTATCATGTCTCGTCTAAGCCTCCGCTTTTCCAGGGAAAAGAATCCCAGTTTCTCTAATCTTTCAGCATATGAAAGGTTTTCCATCCCTTTTATCAATCGCGTCGCTCTTTTCTGAACCCTCTCAAGTATCTCCATATCCTTCCTAAGGTCCGGAGACCAATATTGGACGCAGTACTCCAGATGCGGGCGCACCATCGCCCGATACAATGGCAGGATAACTTCTTTCGTTCTGGTTGTAATACCTTTCTTGATACCACCTAGCATCCTGTGACCAAGATTTAGGTAAATTTTCAGCTAAAGCTAGGTGCCTACATTTTTGGTTGAAAATTTTCACCTAAATTTAGTTGGCCAACATTTAGATCACCCATTCTTCGCTGAAAATGACTACCTAAATCATACATTCATATTTGCCTCCTTCCACCTTCCAAAGCTGCAATGCAAGTCTCAATTGCCTGAATCCACTTCTCTTAAAAGACCTAACTATGCCCGCACAAAGGCCCTGCCATCATCCATGAAGCCTCAATCTCATTCTTCCCACCAACCTATAAAATATAATCACCAATGCCTTTCTTACCTATCTCAGAAAGGAACACAGTAACAGAAAAATTAAGGCAGATGAAGACTATATGGCCTATCCAGTTATGTACTTGCTCAAGGCTTCTGGAATTCAGTTAGTTTTCTCCACCGGGAGGCCATTCCACAAATTCACCACCCTTTCCCTGAACACGTATTTCCTCAGGTTACTTCTGAGACTTTCCCCTTTCACTTTCATCCTAAGCCTCCTCATTCCAGAGTTTCTTTTCAATTGAGATTCATCTCTTGTGTATTTATGCCACGTAGACATTTAAATGTCTATCATATCTGCCCTCTCCTGCCTTTCTTCTGAAGTATACATATTGAGATCTTTAAGTCTGTTCCCATAAAACTTATGATGAAGACCATTGACTATTTTAGTAGCTGCCTTCTGGATAGACTTTTGGAAAGTGTGGTCTCCGGTATGGTACAGAGAACAAAAACCAGAAACTGCAGTGATGGTGTACAGGATGCCAAGTCTTTAATAAACAATCATAAAAATAGAAATAAAATCATAAAACAGTTTGTATCCAAAAGGACTGATAAGACCGGACCTGACACGGTCCGTGTTTCAAAGAAACACTCCTTCCTCAGAGGTCCTAGAGTGTGTCTTTGACCAGAGGGCCGCCATGTGAGCGGACTGCTGGGCAAGATGGACCACTGGTCTGACCCAGCAGCGGCAGTTCTTATGTCAATATAAAGAACCTGATGGATAACAACTTGGTAAAAACTAGAAGCAGCTGATGTGCAGTGAAGAGATCCCAGCCACATCGGCTGCTTCCAGTTTTTACCAAGTTTACCAAGTTGTTATCCATCTTTTGTATTGACACAATCTAGGACCCCTGATGAAGGAGAGTTTCTTCCAAACACGGACCGTGTCAGGTCCGGTCTTATCAGTCCTTTTGGATACAAACCGTTTTTATGATTTTATTTCTATTTTTATGATTGTTTATTAAAGACTTGGCGTCCTGTACACCATCATTGCAGTTTCTGGTTTTTGTTCTCCGATTCGATATTTTACTGCAGTTCTGTTGGATTTTCTATTTGTTGTTCCCTCCAGTATGGTATACAATATTTTAAATGAGATCTCACCAGTCATATACAAGGGCATCATTACCTCCTTTTCCTACTGATCATTCCTCTCCTTATGCACCGCAGCATCCTTCTAGCTTTCGCCGTCGCCTTTTCTACCTGTTTGGCCACCTTAACATCATCACATACAAATCATACCCAAGTCCCACTCTTCTTTTATGCACAAAAGTTCATCATTTCCTAAACTGTATAGTTCCCTCAGGTGACCTTGCATTTGTTAGCATTAAATCTTAGCTGCCAGATTCCAGACCATTCTTCTACCATATTGCAGATTTGGGTATTATCTGCAAAGAGGCAAATCATACCAGACAGCCCTCCAGCAATATTGCTTATTCTTCCCATACCCTAAAGCTTCTGCTCTCTGCACCACAGAGCTTCACCAGGTAGCACCATTTAATATAGTTTCGTTATGGTGACAGGAGAGAAGAACAACTTTTCTACAAGGGAGAAGACTTTTTATTTAGGAAGATCAAGGCACTTAGATGTTTTGACTATCAGCTAAGTCCCAATCCCTTATATATCTGTGCTATTTAACTAAAAAAAACAACAACAACCCATATAGTCCATATCCATTTCTCATGACTAATCTAAAAATAAAATCAGACAGGTGTGCATATATACTCCCATACATTACAAGGGCTTGCCTTTCAAGAAAGGTTTCAAAGAATGAACGCCCAAGAGTTTAGGAATTTCTTCTTTTTTTTGGTTTGTTGGCCCTTCAAGGCAGCCATTGTCTTTTGATCTGATTGACGCTATGAACCAAGAGGAGGTGAAGAAAATAGCATACCTTATCATCGGAGACCGATGATGTAGAAGCTAAGTGGTTAACACTGAAATCAACCATACATGAATTTATTTATTTATTTAGATTTTTATCCCGTCCTCCCAATAGCTCAGAACGGTTTACAAATGAACATACACAGTGGGGAGTAACTAGACATATAAGTGGTACAACAGGTTTAGTGATTGGATTTATAGTTTTTGGAGAGAATTAAATACAGGGAGAGTAAGCAGAGAGAGAGAAGGGGGAAATACAGTAGTTTAGTTTAAGGAGAGTTATAAGCGTATAGGTGCAATTTGTTAGTGGATAGAGTAAGAGAGGGTCATACTGGAATTTCGGGAAGGAGATAGGAGAGTGGAGGGTGGGGCCTAAGGGGGGGAGAGACAGAGGAGATCTTTAATTGAAGAGGAGGGTCTTTACCGATTTACGGAATGTTAATAATGAGTTCTGTTGTCTAAGTTGGGGGGGGAGTTGGTTCCAGAGGTGTGGAATGAAGTGGCTGTAGGATCGTTTGTGGGCAGTTTCTGTGAGCAAGGATCTTCCGGGGGGGACGCATAGGCGTATCTCTGACTTTGAGCGGAGGGTGCGAGTGGGGTTGTAGATGGGAAGTTTGGATTTTATGTAGGAGGGGGTGGTGGAGTAGATTCTCTTGTGGGCAATTGTCAGGGCTTTGAAAGTACAACGTTGGCTAATTGGGAGCCAGTGTTCAGCATGGAGTGCTGGGGAGATGGAATCGTGGTAGTTGAGGTTGTGTAGGAGGCGGATGGCTGCATTTTGGACCCGTTGGAGGCGTTTGATATTATTTTTGGTTAGTCCATTAAATAGGGAGTTACAATAATCCATTCTGGAGAGGACATATGCGTATAGGAGTTGGGCGAGGTCTGGTGTGGAGATGTAGGGTTTGATCCTTTTCAGTTGGCGAAGGTAGTAGAAGGAGGTGGAGACTACTTGGGATATGTGGTTGGATAAGGATAGGTGTCCGTCTAGGGTTACTCCCAGGCTGCGAACTTGATCTGCTGCCGTTAGTCGAGTGGAATCCCATGTTAGTGTAGGTCGTAGGTATTTGGTGTTTTTGTTTCTGATCCATAGGAGTTCGGTTTTGGAGGCGTTAAGTTGAAGCTTGTTGTTTGACATCCAAGTTTTCATGTCAGTGAGGCAGAGTTCTGCTTCATAAAATCAGTAAATAAACGACAAAGAAACAATAAACCCCAATGGTTCACCGCGGAGATCTCGCACCTCATTAAGGAGAAGAAAAAAGCGTTTCTCTCCTACAAGCGCACGGAGAAAAGAGAGGCAAAAGTAGAATATAGGACCAGGTCTACAGCGGTCAAAATGGCAGTTAGGGAGGCAAAACTTCGAGTGGAAGAAATTCTGGCAAAAAACATTAAAAAGGGGGACAAATCCTTCTTCAGGTATATTAGTGACAGAAAAAGGAACACAGGCGGGATAGTACACCTTAGAAGACCGGACAGAAGTTACGTGGAAGCAGATTCCGATAAAGCCGAACTACTGAATGAATACTTCTGCTCAGTCTTCACCTGTGAGGCACCGGGACACGGTCCGCAGTTGAAGGCAACACAAAGCACAGAAGACCCGTTTCAGAATTTTGAGTTCACACCAGGTGAAGTTTACAGTGAACTGGCAAGACTCAAGGTGAACAAAGCCATGGGACCAGACAATTTGCACCCAAGAGTGCTCAGATAATTGAGCGATGTCCTGGCGAAACCGTTGGCTGAGCTATTCAATCTCTCCCTAAGTAAGGGGAAAGTTCCCCTGGACTGGAAATTAGCTAATGTCGTTCCTCTGCATAAAAAGGGTTGCAGGGTAGAGGCTGCGAATTATAGACCGGTGAATCTCACATCAATAGTGTGCAAACTCATGGAAACACTAATTAAAAGCAAATTGGACACGATCCTGAATGAAGGGAATCTTCGGGATCCCAGTCAGCATGGATTCACCAAGAGTAGGTCCTGCCAATCCAATCTCATCAGCTTCTTTGACTGGGTAACAAGAAAGTTGGACTTGGGAGAGTCTTTGGACGTCATGTACCTGGACTTCAGTAAAGCTTTTGACAGTGTCCCACACCGCAGGCTGCTAAGCAAGATGGAATCGATGGGGTTAGGAGAGACACTAACTGCATGGGTCAATGATTGGCTGAGTGGCAGACTTCAGAGGGTGGTGGTTAATGGTACCCTCTCTAAAACATCGGAGGTGACCAGTGGAGTGCCGCAGGGCTCGGTCCTGGGTCCACTCCTTTTCAACATATTCATAGGGGATCTGACTCAAGGGCTTCAAGGTAAAACAACACTATTCGCAGATGACGCCAAACTATGTAATATAGTAAGTGAATGCAGTTTACAGAATTATATGGCGCAGGACCTGCTTACATTGGAAAGTTGGTCCTCAACCTGGCAGCTAGGCTTCAATGCTAAGAAATGTAAGGTCATGCACCTCGGAAGCGAAAATCCATGCAGGATGTACTTCTTGAACGGAGAAACTTTAACTAGGTCTTCAGCAGAATGAGATTTAGGAGTAATCATCAGTGCAGACATGAAAACTGCCAATCAAGTGGAGAAGGCTTCATCTAAGGCAGGGGTGTCCAATGTCGGTCCTCGAGGGCCGCAATCCAGTCGGGTTTTCAGGATTTCCCCAATGAATATGCATGAGATCTATTAACATACAATGAAAGCAGTGCATGCAAATAGACCTCATGTATATTCATTGGGGAAATCCTGAAAATCCGACTGGACTGCGGCCCTCGAGGACCGACATTGGACACCCCTGATCTAAGGCAAGGCAGATATTGGGTTGTATCAATAGAAGTTTCGTCAGCCGTAAGCCTGAAGTCATAATGCCGTTGTACAGGGCCATGGTGAGACCTCATCTGGAGTACTGTGTGCAATTCTGGAGGCCACATTACAGTAAAGATGTGCGCAGAATTGAATCGGTTCAACGGACGGCCACCAGGATGATCTCGGGGCTCAAGGGTCTCTCGTACGAAGAGAGACTGAACAAATTGCAGCTCTACACTCTTGAGGAACGTAGGGAGAGGGGAGACATGATCGAAACATTTAAGTACCTCACGGGACGTGTCGAAGTGGAAGGTGATATTTTCTTTCTCAAGGGACCCTCGGCCACAAGAGGGCACCCGCTCAAACTCAGGGGCGGAAAATTTCATGGCGACACCAGAAAGTATTTCTTCACAGAGAGAGTGGTTGATCATTGGAACAAGCATCCAGTGCAGGTGATCGAGGCAGACAGCGTGCCAGACTTTAAGAATAAATGGGATACCCATGTGGGATCCCTACGAGGGTCAAGATAAGGAAATTGGGTCATTAGGGGCATAGACAGGGGGTGGGTAAGCAGAGTGGGCAGACTTGATGGGCTGTAGCCCTTTTCTGCCGTCATCTTCTATGTTTCTATGTTAATCTTCCCCAGCTGTAGACTATCCCTATGTTCACTTATCCACTCATTGTCTTTTCTGCAACTGTTCAGTGGGGGGGGGGGGGGGGGTTTAGTCCCTCAGGTTGAATTGTTTCACCTTGTACTGAAGAACTGCGGTATGACTTCTTGATAGTGTGGGAATGTGGGGTATATGGCTGTTGTATATTTGCTTACCGGTTGTATTTTGTAATGTTTTTTTGAAAAAGCTAAATAAATTAAAATAAAAAGAAAAGAAAGCAAATAGCTTACCATCTGCTGATTGAGTGAAGAGCGCATAATCAGGGTTAATGATCTCATTGGACAAAATATCAAACCATTCTCGAACCACACCTTGACCCTAAGAATAAAATGAAGAGAGATACGGTCAATTAGCGCCATGCATGGAGATGTATTTTTATAAACAAAACTTAGTTATAAGTATTCTTGCAGTTAAAGCTTGGGAAGTAACATTGCTTAGCTCTCCCTATCTCTTAGCTGTCACTTAATTGTCATTGCATGTCACTGCTTAATATCAGATATGAAGTGTGGTGTCATCAGAGGGGAAAAGAGGCAATGGGGCACAGCAAAGAATCTAGCAACTTCTTTAGCCACTGCATAAAGGTTGCCATATTTATCACAGTTCCTGCAAACTCTGAATTGAAGATCTAAAAGTGCAGCAACTAGAAATGATCAAATGTCAAGTCACTAGGATTTTGGCCAATACAGAAGATGAAGCACCAGACATCATTTGTTAGCAAATATAAACCAACACAGAAGACGACAGATAAAGGCTAAATGACCCTTCCAATCTGCCCATTTGCAGCACCCACTATCTCCTCCTCTTCTCCTACACTTTCTTGAATTCAAAGTCTTTGTCTCCACCACCTCTACCGGGAGACTATTCCACACATCTACCACCTTTCTATTAAAAAAACAAAAGTATTTCCTCAGATTACTCCTGAGCCTCTCAGTCTGGAGCTTCCTTTCAAACGAAAGAGGTTCACCTCATGTGCACTTATGCCACATAGGTATTTAAACCTCTTTCAAGAATCCAAATCGCAATAACAAAATATAAATACAATCAGCAAAAAAATTGTTATTAACCTAGTGATGGAGATACCCCATGAAAGTACATTTGTAATAGGTGGAGAAAAAGCCTCAACTTATCAACAATATACGGACAGCAACCCAATGAGTTTTGCTCTGTATCATAGGCAAAAAAACTCCACACGTTTCAAAATGTAACTTTTCAAAATGGGACCAAAGCCACTGTGCACAGGGAGCCAGAAAAAGAACAAAACAGTTCACTTATCTTCTGACGATGGCAACAACAGCAGCGAGTAGATCTTCCTGCTATAGCTCTTCTCACGCTGAAAAAAGGCAAGGAACTAGATGTCACCAACAAGGCTCTTGCTTCGCCGAACAACAGCTGCGTCAGGGCAATCACATTCTCTCCTGCTCCATCCACACCCGGCTCAGAATGGCGCTGGAATTTATATTTCCGGGTTCATAGGGTCAAAAAACTTTATTTACTGGAACAAACGATCTCACCATCAGTAGAAGGCACACCATTCTACTTTCTGATTAAGTCCATTAGGCCAGATAGTTTTCAAAAAGAAAATAGACCGCTGTTCACTTTGATACAACAATCTTTTCACATCCCCACCACGAGCTGTAAGGGGAATACGATGTAATACAAAGCACCTACATTCCTCAAAAGAGTGATTTTTTTCAACACAATGTCGTGTGAGTATATCTACCTGTCTTTTGTGTGAAATGTTAGAACGATGTTCAAACAGCCTTGTTTTAAGACTGCGTGCAGTATGTCCTAAGTAGCACAGATCGCAAGGGCAGAGCATTGCATAAACTACTCCAATGCTTTCACAAGTAACAAACGGTCATCCTGATACATTTTCTTCCGGGTATGCAGATTAGGTCTCCCTCATTTAATAAAGAACAAGCAGTGCACTGGTTACACCGAAAAAGTCCAACCCTCCCCTCCTTCCTTCTTTGTCCAAACATCCACAGGGCACAGCAAATCTTTCAAATTTCTATTCCGAGTGAATGCAATTTTACAATCCAAATCCTGACATAAAGATTTAATTTTTCTCCCAAGCCAGAATATGCCAGAATATCGTAGAACACATGCTATAGAATCACTCTTGTCATTCTTTGGTCTATATTGTAACAATTGTTCAACCTCGCCCTTTTATAGGCTTTAGAGATGACAGACTTTGGGTATCCTCGCTGTTCATATTTACTGTGTAACAATTGTGCATTATTCACAAAATCTTCAGTAGAATGACATATTCTTCTATAGCGGAAGAATTGTGACACTGGCAAGTTGTTCTTCAGCGTGATAGAGTACATACTAGTGTACTGCAACAAGGTATTCCTGTCTGAAGGTTTCGTAAAGACAGATGTTACAAATCTACCATTATCCTGTATGATTTTCACATCCAAAAATATAATTTCTACACTGTCACATTTCATTTCAAATTTAACTGTGGGGTGGCAGCTGTTTAAATATTGAAAAAAAACTTTCAAGATGTTCCTGCGTCGAGGTCCATAGCAGAAAAATATCATCTATATACCTTCTCCGCACTTTAATATAGACCAGGGGTGTCCAATGTCGGTCCTCGAGGGCCGCAATCCAGTCGGGTTTTCAGGATTTCCCCAATGAATATGTATGAGATCTATTAGCATACAATGAAAGCAGTGCATGCAAATAGATCTCATGCATATTCATTGGGGAAATCCTGAAAATACGACTGGATTGCGGCCCTCGAGGACCGACATTGGACACCCCTGATATAGACCATGAAACTTGATGCATATATCCAGTCTTGTTCAAACTTAGCCATAATCAAATTTGCTATGGAAGGGGCAAACGATGCCCCCATTGCCACCCCTGTTTTCTGCTGAAAAAAACTTATGATCAAAAAGAAAATAATTCTTGGACATCGCAATCATTGTTAAAGCTGTTATAACCTCCGTAGGCACTTGAAGTGGACGGGGCCGAGGATCTAAAACTTCCTTCACTACTTGAAGTGCTTCTGATTGAGGAATACAGATATACAGCGATTTCACATCTAGAGTTACCATCAGAACTGCACTGTCTACCTGATTCTGTGCATCTAAGCCAGTGGTTCCCAAACCTGTCCTGGGGGACCCCCGGCCAGTCAGGTTTTCAAGATATCCCTAATGAATATGCATGAGAGAGATTTGCATACCTGTCACTTCCATTATATGCAAATCTCTCTCATGCATATTCATTAGGGATATCTTGAAAACCTGACTGGCTGGGGGTCCCCCAGGACATGTTTGGGAACCACTGGTGTAGATGGATAGACTGGATGGGCCATTTAGCCTTTATCTGCCATCATGTTACAATGTTTCTATAACCATAATGCTCTATGACATCACAATGCAGGTGTAAAGAGCCTTAGCCAATAGGGAGCGGAGATGCAAATGTTAAGAGCCTTAGCCAATAGGGAGAGGAGGAGGTAGTGGATGGTATAGATCAGTGGTTCCCAAACCTGTCCTGGGGGACCCCCAGCCAGTCAGGTTTTCAAGATATCCCTAATGAATATGCATGAGAGAGATTTGCATACCTGTCACTTCCATTCTATACAAATCTCTCTCATGCATATTCATTAGGGATATCTTGAAAACCTGACTGGCTGGGGGTCCCCCAGGACAGGTTTGGGAACCACTGCTCTAAGCATTTTTTAAAAATCTGTAGTATCTAATAGAAAAGAAGGAATGTTGGACATCAGCGGTTGAAGAAACACATCAACATACTTGCAGATTCTTTCCAATAAGGATCCCCTAGCCGAGACTATTGGACGCCCCGGAGGATGTAACAGATCCTTATGAACTTTGGGGACAAAATCGATAACCGGGACCTTAAATTGCTGGAATGTCAAAAATTTATACTCAGCCTTAGTAATGCAACTGGATTTTCGCCCCTCATTAACAATGCTTAATATTTCTGAAAAATCACATTTCACGGATCATTTTGCAACAGGGAATATACCTGAACTTCTCGGTTAAATGCGAGTGCCATGTCGCAGAAATTTTCCCAGGGCTCCCAGGAACAGTATGAGGGCTACAGGCGAACCCAGCCCTCCACCTCCCATTCCGTGCCCTCTGACAAAAAGGCACAATGACACCAGGCTGACAGATGCTCCTCTACAAATAGGGTGATACTCTCCGCATTCCTGCTGGCCTAGGTTTGCATTTCGTCTGACCAGTGGGTCTAGGACAGGTGTGCCCAAAAGGTCGATCCCAAAGGCAACGCGATTGACTCGCGCTGCCTTTGCATTCTCTCTGTTCCCCAACGCCATAATAGGCCAGCAGTGACTACGGAAGTGCCGAGCAAGCCAGACCCCCCCCCCCCCGACGTCAGAATTGACGTCGGGGGAAGGCTGCTGGCTTGTTGCGGCATCGGGAAACGGAGAACTCGGCGGCAATGTCGGTGGTGGTTTGGGGGCCTGTTCCCAGACATCGGCGGTGGCTTGGGGGGGAAAAAAAGGAGAGACAGAAAGACAGTGAGGCAGAACAACAGGGAGGAAGAACAGGGAGACAGAAAGAATGAAAGGGGGGCATGTAGACAAAAGGAAAGAAAGGTGGGCATGGAGAGAAAGAAAGAAAAGGGGCAGGGAGACAAAAAGAAAGACAGCAGAGAGAAAGTAAGAAAGGGAGGCAGGGAGATAGAAAGAATGAAAGGGGGCATGGAGACAAAGAAAGAAAGGGGGCAGGAAGACAGAAAGGAAGAAAGAGGAGGGGGTCAGGGAGAGAGGAAGGAAAGGGGGAGGGAATGGAGTGTGTCAGGTGGCAGGGAGCAGGCAGGGAGAAAGGAAGAAAAAGTTGGAATGGAAAGACAGAGATGTTGGTTGGGGAATGGAATGAGGTCTGGAGGAGATGAAGCATGCAGGAGGCAGAAAGGAGGGAAGAAATACTGCATGCACAGTCAGAAGAAGAAAGTGCAACCAGAGATTCATGAAATCACCAGATAACAAAGGTAGGAAAAATAATTTTATTTTCAATTTAGTGATCAAAATGTGTCCATTTTGAGAACTTATATCTGCTGTCTACATTTTGCACTATGGTCCCCTTTTACTAAACCAAAGTAGTGGATTTTAGCGCAGGGAGCCTATGAGCATCGAGAGCAGTGCGAGGCATTCAGCGCAGCTCCCTATGCTAAAAACTGCTATCCCGGGAGGGGGTATATTTGTCTAATTTTGTATAGTGGTTACTGAGGTGACATTGAATATTTTAAAGTCATTTGCCTTGATCTCTTTGAAAAAAAAAACAAATATAAATGATAATTAACATTTTCTGTGCGTACAGTGTGCTTTGTGTTTTTTAAAATGTTATTGTTGGTAGATAATTTTGACTTGGTCATTTTAAAAGTAGCTCACAAGCCAAAAAAGTGTGGGCGCCCCTTGTCTAGAACATTATTCAGTCGGACTACTAGCTGGAATTTGCTCAGCCTCTGACAGATTGGTTTGTGGACTCTGCCACAGGTCACTCAAAGCCTCAAGGTTCAGGTCCTGTTCAAAGCTTGCTGGATATTCAAGCTATAGAGCCGGTGCTGCCTGATCTCTCAGGCTCAGGCAAATACTTTATATACTTTATTGTGCCAAAGAAAGGCTCCAAAGATTGGAGGCCTATTCTGGATCTTCAGCATTTGAATGTGGCTCTCAAAATTCCACGCTTTCGCACAGAGACAGTGTGATTGGTCATTGCAGCAGTGGCCCCGGGAGAGCTCATCACCTCTCTGGATCTTACAGAATTTAACTTGCACATTCCAATATTTATGGCCCACCGCAAATACTTGCAGTTTCATGATTTTGAAAATCATTACCAGTTCTTGGCTCTACCCTTTGAGCTGGCAATGGCTCCCCGTACCTTCACCAAGGTGATGGTGATCGTGGCAGCTTACTTACAGAGAATGGGTCTGCAAGAACACCCTTACTTGGACTGGCTGATCAGGGCGCCCTCGATGGCTGAGAGTCAGCACACAGTGGATCAGGTGATCCAAGTGCTGGAGGACCTTGGCTGGGTTGTGAACTGCAGAAAGAGTAATCTGACATCCACGCAGTCTCTAGAGTATCTGGGAGTTTGCTTTGACATGGCTGTGGGCCACATCTATCTTCCAGAAGCATGCAGACAGAAACTGTGCGCCTAGATTTCTTCCCTTCTGGAACAGCTGGCTCCTTCGGCATGGGACTATGTTCAGGTCCTGGGGTCCATGGCTGCCACGTTGGAGGTGGTTCCTTGGGCAAGGTCACACATGCATCAAGGGAGGAGACAGGCCTTCAAAGGAGGGGGCAGGCCTTCAAGGGGGGGAGGCAGGCCTTCAGGGATGGAGGTACAGGCCTTAAGGGGGAGGTGCAGACCTTCAGGGGAGGGTGGCCCTGGTGTAGAAGTACACGGAGGGAAGGAAGGGGGGTTCAAAGAGACGTGCATATGCCCGACTTTGGGGGGAAGAAATAATGGGTCTAAAAATAGAGGATAGGGAGAGAGATGATGGACAATGGAATTTAGGGAGGGAAGGAACAGAAAGGGAGAGAAGTTGGACACAAGGGATGGTGTGGAGGGGGGAATAGAGATACTGGATAGGAGGGTAGTTGGGAAAAGAAAGGGAGAGATGGTGGACCCTGGGGTGGTGGGGAAGGAGGGAGAGATGCTGGATGAAAGGGTAGTTAAGAAAAGGTGGGTCTGTGGATGGAGATGAAAAAAAAAGAAAGATGCCAGACCTCCGGGGGAGGGAAGGGAAATGGAAGGGGAGGACAGAGATGGAAGATGGATGGTTAGCAGGGAGAAAGAAGGAGACCCTGGCAAGCAAGTAATGAGAAGACAACCAGAGCCTAGTACCAACAAGATTTGAATAATGACCAGACAACAAAATGTAGAAAAACTAATTTTATTTTCCATTTTGTGATTACAATATGTCAGATTTGAAACGTGTATCCTGCCAGAGCTGGTGTTAGACCGCAAACGTGAGCTAGGATTTAACAGAGAGAAGAAAAGTCTTTTTTGTTTGTTTATTTTATTTACACCACAGCGCCAGTGTGGTTAGGATAAGGCAAAGGGAGTGAAGAGGCTATAAAAGGGGCAAAGAGGCTATAAAATAAACCCACCAGGATGTTTGAAAAAAACACCCAACTGGGCAGGAAAATCGAATCGAATAACCAATTCAATAGGCTGAATCGAATCGAAATTTTTTTTCATGAATCGGGCAGCACTAGTGCTGACTCATTCTATTAACCGCAGCGCTCCCACTTCCAAGGCCATGATTTCCAGATGGATCTGTAGGGCCATTTTGTCAGCCTATATGCTTTCTGGGAAACAGTCTCCTGTTTCCATCAAAGCACATTCTACCAGGAGTGTGGTTTCTTCGTGGACCGAAGCTAGAGCTGTCTCCTCTGAGGAGATTTGCAGGAGGCAACATGGTCCTCTCTACACACATCTGCCAAATTTTACAGAGCGGATCTGGTGGCGACACAGGACTCTGCCTTTGGGTCCTCAGTCACTGCCCTAACATTTTGGGGACTGCTTTTGTATGTCCCATCTGTCTAGAATGTCTCACCTATTGCACTGGAAAAAGAGATCATGTACTTACCCTGGCAAGCTCTTTTCCAGTAGACAGGTGAGACATTCTAGACTCCTGTCCTGTCCTTCCTGCACCTGCCTACTGTCTCAAGTCTTTTTATGCTTCTTGGATGCCTGTCAGCCCTTGGAGGCTGGGAAGAATATTGCATATATGCTACTTTTTCTGCGGGAGCAGTTTTGAGCTCCTTTGTGATCTTTGTTGGCTGTTTGCAGCTGATTTTCTAATGTTACTTCTTGAGTTGAACAGTTGTTGCTGAACTTGATTGCCAGAGGTGTCTCTATATCACGTTTATTTAGCAGTTCTCGGTGTTTGGGTGCTAACTGAAGGTGGAGCTAAGGAGCCCAGTGAAAGTCAGCAGAGGCACAGAGAAAAAAATCCGGAGTGGATTTCTTCTGCAGATGACACATGTCTGTCTAGAATGTCTCATCTATCTACTGGAAAAGAGCTTATCATGGTAAGTACATAATCTATTTTTAAAGGACTTGCAACCAATGCAGAATACGGCAACAATGTTTTACCGCAGTGTTGCCATTTTTTTTTTCTATCAGTGTACGTTTTTTTAATGCCAGTGCAATTTTCATGCCATTAGTTTACTGTATAGAGAGTAGAACATTTGTTAATTGTGTGCGCAATAGGAACCTGTGCTGAAGCTCAGCATGCTGTTATAATCCACGATTTACTACATCAATCCCTAAGTCTTTAGTTTGAAAACATGGATATTTTGCTACTCGAATGGGTGAACTTGGTCTTCACATCTGGCTCTGTAAACTCCCCACTACATGCCAGTAAACAGCAGAAACTGGAATCATCACAGAAGAATACAGAAATATGGGGGAATATATTCACAGGACGACCCTATGACTCAGCCAGACCTGATCATCCACCGACTGCAGACAAGGGCTATGACTACAAATGGCTGCTTTTCCATTCAGCATATGAATTACCATTTCCAGGGAACACATTTGTCACTTGCACTTACCATGCCTTCCTCTCCGTGGAATCGCACTGCAATCCCTTGCTTTAGTTTTTGACAGTTTGATTTAAACACAACTTCACAGCTGCTCCTAAAAATAGAATCTAAATATGTAAGAAAAGTTAATTTTACTCTTGAAAGCTTCAGACAGTAAGCATGAAGGGCAAGACTCTCTCGGCACGGTCACATACCTCTGTGCACTAACAGGATGTCGCTCTCACTCACAGGTCGGTGTACCATATCCGAGTCAGGCTGGCCTGCCAGCAAGTGCTCATAGAACCACTCACAGCGCTCCTTAAAGGGCTACAACAGGAAAGAAACGGAGAACACCTTTGACTGGGAACTTAGGAAGTTGTTTGGAAATGCTGGCTGGGTTTGGCTGTACGAGGGTTTGTTAAGGTGGATCGTTTTGCTATTTGATTTAGTTATGTGCATTAGACAATTATGGTCTATCACTTCCTAATGAGAGTGGGGTAATCAGTCAAAAATCCTAATAAGAGTGGGGTAATCAGTCAAAAATTTAAAAAAATTAAAATACACTCTTATATCAAAGCAACTTTCCCCATAGAAGATAATGGAAACTTGAACAATTCGTTCCACGTTCCACCAACCCCCCCCCCCCCCCCGAGGCTACCGGCGCTGCTCCATCATCCCCTCCCCTCGCTCTAACCGGCATCGCACCCTTCCGAACCGGCATCGCAACCCTCCCCCCCCCTGCGAATGCCCCACCACGAGAACCGCAAAGCGGCATCCACTCGCCCTTCCTCCCAAGCACGGTCCTTACCCCTTCTGCTCGTTGTAAGGGTGAATGCGAGCTCCCGCCTCTTGCCTGGGCTGGGCTGTTCATTATTTTCCATATTGAATAATTAAGATATTTAATTATAATACTATTTTGTTTATATTTAAAACACTTTAGTTTGAATTTTGATTCAAGGAAAATGATAAGTATAAAAATATGACTAATTAATTGCTACAGTAAGAGCTAGTTCCTGATTGGAAGATTAGGTTTATACCTTCAATAATCTTTCCGTTAGTCCCTGGAGGATTCTATGCACTAGGTGTTCAATCCCAACCCGCAGTCCGGATGTTGCAGAAATCTACAACTTTTCTGAGCATATGCTCCATCCCCTTAGCCTGAGAGCTAGTAAACATATCCAGTTAAGTTCCAAGAGCCCCGCAGTAAGCCTGCAACCAAAAAGGCTGGCATCCATCCTAAGCGTAATCCACTTGGCAATCCGAAGAAGCCAGCCTTGGCTGCAAGCCTCCCCCAGAAGCCACCAGCCCAAGTTGCTTCTAGCTGGCTCCAACCAGGGGAGCGGCATTTGAAGGGGAAAACTCTGCAGAGATAATCCAAAATAGGAGGAACTCCCGTCAAGGGTTATCTGCAGGTTCTGGGGTCTTGGGCAACCTCCTTGGAGGCGATCCCTTGAGCCAGAGTGCCCATGCGCCCTTGACGGGAGTTCCTCCTATTTTGGATAATCTCCGCAGAGTTTTCCCTTTCAAATGCCGCTCCCCTGCTTGGAGCCAGTTTTTAGCAACTTGGGCTGGTAGCTTCTGGGCGAGGCTCGTGGCCAGGGCTTGCTTCTTCGGATTGCCAAGTGACTTACTCTTAGGATGGATTCCAGCCTGTTTGGCTGCAGGCTTACTGCGGGGCTCACTCTATTCAAGGGTAGTGGACTCCTGGTTGGTAATGTTGGTTGACCGATCGTCTGGAGCTTTGGGAAATTCTGCTGGTGCTAGCTCTCAGGCTAAGGGGATGGAGCTTATGCTCAGAAAAGTTGTGGATTTCTGCAACTTCCAACTGCAGTTTGGGATTGAACACCTACTGTATGGAATCCGGAAGGGACGTAACAGAAGATGGCTTTAGTATCAATATAAAGCAAAGCCTTAGACTAAAAGGACAGATCTATTAATACAAACAGAATGGGTGATTTCAATTACAACAAAAACACAATATCCACTATATAGAGACCTCCACCCACATCAGGCATTTAAAGACAGTCAAAACTTATTTCAAAAGTGGAGAAAAAAAATCTCATTATAAACAAAACCAGTCCTCAGAAACTTAACGACCACCTCAAAGTCGATTATCAGCAACATGCACATGAATGCATTTCTTCTCATACAACATGACTAAAATTGCTTCATATATCACATAACTTTTGCTCTTCTTACAATATGAAAAGTGAAAAAAAAAATCTTTTTATCTTGAAAATACACAGATGTGCGTGATTTCTCTTTTCAATAAAGGTGGAAAACCAAAATCTAATCCAGAAAAGCAGTGAGGTACTCAACAGCATGAGTCTCCTAATCAAACAAATTTTTTAAAAAGTCATTCCACATCCAAACACGTACTTAACTTATAAGTTCCATCAAGAAAGCCTCTTGCGTCCCACACTGCCACCAAGCTTCCGATGGGAATTCTGTTTTGCGATAAAAATCGCTGCCTGACTCAGTATGTACATCAAGCTCCATCTCTTGCAGTCTTCAATTCCAAACTCCAACCCACCTTCTAGCACCATTTTCTGCCTTATCATTTCCTCTGAGCACAATGTATAGATGTATCTTCATATCTAGTTTGTCTGTCTTGACGAGATTGTAAGCTCTTTTGAGCAGGGACTGTCTCTTCTCTATTTTGATGTACAGCGCTGTGTATGTCTAGTTGCGCTATAGAAATGATTAGTAGTAGTATGGAATGTTGCTCCTCTTTGAGGTTCTGGAAACTTGCTCTTTGGGGACTACAAATAATAAATAGCAACATTCCAGAATCTCAAAGAACAATAACATTCTGGAATCCTGACTCGATACATCAGGCTCTGTCTCTGGAAGATTCAAAGCCCAAACCAATCCATTAACAGATTTTTGCAATGATTGATATAATTTTTCCCATAATAAGATACTTGATAAAGGGGGGGGGGGTAGGTTTATTCTCTTTATCACAAAATATAAATAAATTATCATAATATTTGTTATATTGTATGCAACTATCAAAATAAGGGGAGGGAAAGGGATAATTGAATAATAGTTGATATAATTATTAAATATTATATGATGTCTAAAATTATAGTAAGGACTATATAAGGATATGTTGAATTTACAGTAAGTTATGGAAATATCAAGTGTATACTTAATGCAATTGTATGAATTTTTATGATACACTTGTTATATGAAAAATTAATTAAAAAAAAAAAAGCCCACTTCTTTGAAAATGCTCTCTATTCCAAACTCCAACCCACCTGGTAAGCGCCAACATCTGTCTTATCATTCCCTCTGTAATTCCCCCCACCTGAGCAGTGTATAGATGTATCTTCTTGTCTAGTTTGTCTGTCTTGATGAGATTGTCAGCTCTTTTGAGCAGGGATTGTCTCTTCTGTGGTCTGATGTACAGCACTGCGTAGCACTATAGAAATAAGTAGTACTAGTAATGGTATGTGTTAGCATGAATTTGATCGGAGGAGCGTGTGGTGCAGTGCGTAGAGCTACAGCCTCAGCACCTTGAGGTTGTGGGTTCAAACCCATGCTGCTCCTTGTGACCCTGGGCAAGTCTCTTAATCTTTTGCTCCCGCCCCAATACATTAGATAGATTGTGATCCCACTGAGACAGATAGAGAAAATGCTTGAGTACCTCTATGTAAAGCTTTGAATGCGGTTGAGTAACTGCAAAAAGGCGGTAGCCAAGTCCTTAACTCTTATCAGTTAGCATTCCTTAAAACTGCTAGTGAAACCTATCATATGAAAATGCTCCAAGTACTAATGAATCTTTATATTTCTGAATCCATCAATTTTTCCTTTGGTCGTGAATTTTTCATTCATTTAAACAGATTTTGTTGTCTATCCTGGACCTCAGAACCACCCTCCTCCATCCCACATTAGTGAGTATTCTTGACAGGGAGTTAACTGGCGTAAACTCCTCACGGGTCCATGCTTATTTTACAATTTAATAATCTCATTGAATTTCACCTTTCAGGAATATAAAGATTCATTAGTGCTTGGAACATTTTCATATGATAGGTTTCATTGGTAGTTCCAGGTTACATCTTGGTTGCCAGCATTTGTTGGTTAAAACTGCTAGTGTGCATAAAAATTCCCACCAAAAGGTAAAATGGAGTCTGTCCCAATTTTTCCAGTTTTAGGTGATCATTTGCATGGCTATCCCAGTCATAACCATACTCCTTTGCCTATCTAATGGAGGTTTGGTCTGTAATGACGTCCCACATATTACCATCTCATAGGTCAATGGAATAGAGGATTCCAGTATCAAGTTGATTTGCCCCCATATACATCTCCAAAAGTTGAGTATCAAAGGACAAGAGAACAACAAATGATCCATTCTGATTGGCTGAATTATTCCATTATTTTCCCTTTTAGATTGCATTTCCAGGATGGGTGGGAAGGAGGGAGGAGGAGTTATATACTTAACAAGTGTTGTCTGGGATTTTAATTTCAAGTACAATTTAAAGCATTTCTTTTTGTTCTCAAACTAGGGTGGGAGGGGATAATTATTTTGTATTAATTTCCGATTGATTGTAAGTGCTATCTCTGATAATTGTATGTATAATCTTTTACTAAGCTGCATCAGCATTTTTAGCGCGCGCTAAACCCGTGCTACGCAGCTAGAACTAACGCCAGCTTAATGCTGACGTTAAGTTCTAGCGTGCGCGGCAATTTAGGGCGCGCTATTCCGCGCATTAAAGCTCTAGCGCGGCTTAGTAAAGGGAGCCCTTGAAATTCAATAAAGTTAAAAAAAAAAAAACTGCTAGTGTGCACAAAATAAAGGTCAAGGGTAATTTGTATAACAATGTGCCTAAATAGATGTGAGTAACTGACTGGTAGTATGCATTTCAGGAAGCACGGGGCCTGGCTGCGCTTCTTAATGCTACTGTTTGTGTTTCCAAAAGCAAAACAAAAAAAGAACCAACAAGGCCTGCAGTAAAGGAACACAACAGAGAACCAAAATGAAACGGCAGGAAAAAATGGACAGGGTGCAGGAATTTATTGAAATAACAAAAATTTAAAAAAAATTAAACAAATACATAAGCAATATAAAATACATCCAAAAGACTGGGCCTAATATTCATGTGGACCGGACTCGATACGGTCCGTGTTTCGAAGAAACACTTCTTCCTCAGGGGTCCCAAATGCTGATAAATAGAGTATCAGAAAACCAGATTGGATGAACTAAACAAAGTCAACACTAGGCGTGAAAAGCTCCTGTGTAGTTCATCCAATCTGGTTTTTATGTTGCTTATGTATTTATTTTAATTTTTTAAAATTTTTGTTACTTCAGTAAATTCCTGCACCATGTCAATTTTTCCTGCAGTTTCATTTCGGTTTTTTTTTTTTACTATTTGTGTTTCCGCCAGGTACCTGTGACCTGGATTGGCCACTGTAGAAACAGACTGGACTAAATTGGCTGCTGGTCTGACACAGTATGGCTATTCTTATGTTCTACTCAAATAAAAAACAAAAAAAAAAAAAGGAAGCCATTTTATTTCATAAATATATGGAAAAGTACATGCACTAACTTTTTTTAATAAAAATTTTGAAAGCCACTTTCACACAAATTTCAGTTTTTCTAAAAAAAAAAAATAAATAAACCCATAGGATTATAACACTAGATAAAAATGAATTCCTTTCCATACTTTTCAGAAACATTACGTCTCTCAAGTTCTAGAAGGTGGGGAGGGGGACAGTCACCATGGAAGTCAAGGGGATGGGTTAAGGTGGGCTGATCTTTTCCTGCTCTAGCACCACCATCTGGTTGAAAGGTGGTACTACCCTAGCTTCCCTGGCCAATGTCACTAGCTCACATGTGTCTACTGCCAGGAGAGAATTTAAAAGTCCTACACCAGCCTTTCCTTTCAAACTAATCATCCCATTAAAAGAAAAAAGATATCCAATTATGTGTCCAATAAACATCCAGACATAATTTTATTACAAGAAACCCACCTCCCATCTGCTGCCGCCACGAAATTTCAACTAAAGGGATACTCTGCTCATATATACTCCCCTGCGACTTATCAAAAGAAAAATGGTGTTTCAATCTTTCTTAAAGATAAACTCTCTCCCATTATTCATTCAATTAAAACAGACACAGAGGGAAGATGGTGTCTGGTACATGCTGCGTTGCACTCAATAGACTTTGTTCTTCTCAATATTTATGGCCCGGTTAAAGATCACCCGGATTTTTTTAGAGACATTCAACTAGCACTAATTGAATTCAGTTCTTGTTCTCTGATATTGGGTGGAGATTTTAACCAAATCCAAGACTTATATATTGACAGATCTTCTTCCTGTAAACCATCCAAGACCAAGTCTTTCACAGCTCTACAGGCCCTAAAAGATGCTTTCTCCCTTGTAGATCCTTGGCGACTACTTCACCCGAAAGGTAGAGAATATTCACATTTTTCACCACCGCATAATACATACTCGAGAATTGATTTCTTTCTTATATCCTCCTCTCTCATTCATGACCTTACTAATACTAGTATACATCCAATCTCCCTTACGGACCATGCTGCCATTTCTTTATATATTTCTATTTCGGCTCCACGTAATGAATCTCCTTCTTGGAGACTAAACAACGCCTTACTCTTGGATGAAGAAACTGTTGAAAAAATCAACTCATTTACATTAGAATTCTTCGAAAATAACTCTAAAGATCCTGAAGTTTGTCCTTCCATAATCTGGGAAGCTTATAAAGCAACCCTTAGAGGTGAATTGATAAAAATTGCCTCTTGGAAAAAAAAAACAGTCCATGAAAAAAGAAAAAGAATTAGAAAACGCTATTAAAACATTAGAAATACAACATATGTCTAATCACTTACATGACCCAACTATTCTCCATCATATCCAAAAACTTAAATATGAATATAATACTTTAGTTTCATGCACAGCCAGACGAGATATCTTCATTTCCAATTCTGGTCATTATATGGGAGATAATCTTATGGGTCGTCCACTGGCCAGATACCTTAAAATTAAATCCAAAAGATTACATATCACATCTATCCAAAATTCATTAGGACAATTAGTCAAAACCAGATCTTCAATTTCTTCTCAATTTGAAAATTTTTATACTTCATTATATAAGTCTGAAGTTGTGGCTCCTGAATCAGATATAGACTCTTTTCTTTCCTCCTTATCTCACCCGACCATATCGGAGCCTGTTAAATTGGAACTAGATTCTCCGATAACCATAACAGAAATAGAAACTGCTATATCTTCCCTACCGACTGGAAAAGCCCCAGGTCCGGATGGTTTTACTAACGAATTTTATAAACTATTTCGAAACATCTTAGCTCCTCATCTCCTTACATACTATGATTTCCTCCACTCCTCTCCAGATAAACAATTTAATTTCACAGAAGCCACCATCGTTGTAATCCCTAAACCTGACAGAGACGCTACCTTGGTCAAAAACTTCCGTCCCATCTCTCTCCTTAACTTAGATTATAAAATAATGGCAAAGTTACTTGCATTAAGACTCACCAAAGTGATTCCACATCTTATACACAAAGACCAAACGGGATTTATTAAACAAAGATATATAGGAGATAACCTACGACTTTTTCACCACGTGAATGCACATGCTAAAACATTGACAGACCCAATAATAGGCCTAGCTATAGACGCTGAAAAAGCCTTTGATCGAGTGGAGTGGTCTTTTCTTTTCAGTGTCCTAAAATGGTATAACTTTGGATCATTTTTCACGAAATGGATAAAAACATTATATTATAGTCCTAATGCTCGTATTCTAATTAATAACTCTTTATCCAATAAATTTCCCCTTCACAGAGGCACTAGACAGGGCTGTCCTCTCTCACCACTATTGTTCAATTTAGTGTTGGAGCCTCTTCTCTCTGCTATTCGACAATGCCCGCTAATTAATGGTATTCCCTCCCCTGATAGAGACTTCAAACTAGCAGCATATGCTGATGATGTATTAATTTTTCTAAGGAACCCTCAATCTTCTCTCCCTCATCTTATACATATCATCAAACAATATTCTAGCTTCTCAGGATATTCTGTAAACTGGGAGAAATCAGAAATCTTTCCTCTGAACAATAACATTCTTCAATCAGACTTGGCTAATTTTCCATTCACATGGTCAAATGAAGCTGTGAAATATTTAGGGATTTTAATACACAAAGATCCAGTCTTTGCTCAAGATCTTAATATATCCAAAATCAAAAATTTAGTTCTTAACACTACATCTAGGTGGTCTCCACTTTATTTGTCTTGGTGGGGTAGAATATCATCCATCAAAATGACCCTAGCACCTCAAATTAATTACATCCTCTCAATGCTTCCTCTTTTATGCCAGAAATCATTTTTCCATTGGCTAAATAAGAAGCTATCTGAATTTATATGGAACAAGAAAAAACCCCGAATTGCTCTAGCCAAGCTGAAGGCCTCTAAAATTAACGGTGGTCTTAACTTTCCAGATTTCTACCACTACTATATTGCTTCATTAACTAAATATGGAGCTTACTGGGTCAATGACTCCTTCTCTCAAGACCCTCCTAATTGGTATGAAATGGAATGTTTTCTATGCAAACCTTTACACATCTCTTGCCTATTAACGATACCAATACCCAGACATTTGAGAAAATACTCTCTTTTGAATTCAACGCAGCATGCTCTCCATCATTTAGATAAAATAGCTGATATCTCAATTAGTGTTAGCCCATTCATGTCCCTTTGGAACAATCCCAATATCCAAAACCAAGGCAAATCCCTTTCATGGAAACGGTGGCAACGGACAGGTATATGGTTTGTTCATCAATTATATACTCTTAATAAACTAATCCCTTTTGATATACTTTGCTCCACATACCTACTAACATCCTCTGCTTATTCACAATGGATCATACTCAGTGAAATACTGTCTTCTGTACAGATACAATATGACTTCATATCTTCTAAAAATACTATTTACCATTGGTCTTTACGGTCTCTATCAAAAGGGAAAGCTATATCTTTTTTTTATAATATTCTAAGAGACCAATCCTTCACTTTCTCATATCATGCTATGAAACACTGGGATAATATAATAACCATTCCACTTTCTGACATTGACTGGGAACTCTTTTGGTCTTCAACAAATCGCCCACTTTTATCTTCTAGAGTTTCACAGTCAATGCTCTTTGTAATGTGGAATGCAATATGGACCCCATTTCGTATGTGGAAAGCCAAATTAAAACAAGATTCTATCTGCTGGAACTGTTTGAAAGAGGAAGGAACTCTTGATCATATGTTCTTCCATTGTACTCTGGTCCGTTCTTTTTGGTCCAAAATCTGGAATACCATACAATCTATCACCAACTGCTCAGAAGAGATTTCTATGGACATTATAATCCTTCGATCTCAACACCCCTGTTTCGCGCAATCAAATTGTCCTCCTAAACTTATTGATACCATGTTTGTGACTGCTCTCATGCATATTCTGAAAAATTGGAAATCATCTTCGTTATTAGATTATACTTTTTGGTGGAACTCTCTATGTATGTACCACAGATTTGAATCATATGCATATGAAAATAAAATTTCACTCCATAAATCCATGAATTGGAAAAACAAAAAATCACCCTGGTCATTTTTAGATTCATATGTACATTCTACTATGTAGACACTCCTGTCTTCTCCTCTCTTTAAAAATTATATATATATATATATTTTTTTCTTTCTCTCTTCTTTTTTCCTCTCTCTTTCAATTTTTACTTTGTCCTATTTCACTTTCTATTGTCATACATCACCACAAACAAATCCAAAAACAACTCTGAGCTTTTCTTAATAATATGGGCCTTTATAATTAACTGTATATTAATGCAAAATGTTATACTACTTTTATGTATTTGAATTGCTCCTTGTATTTTTTAAAATACTGAATAAAATTTATTGAACTAAAAAAAAAAAAAAAAAAAAAAAAAACTAATCATTCTCATCTGAACAGGTTAAGAAGCTATATCTGTTTTAAATTTTGTGTGTGTGAATAAATTTCTTGTGAATCAAACTGCTAAACGAAGGAAATCTAAAAATATTCTCCATCTACCACAGGTACTATGAGGGTGACCAGTGAACAAAATGAAAGAAAAGTACAAAACATCACAAACAAATGTGATACAGTACACTACCACTAGTGACCTGTATGCATATGGTTTCTGCTAAATGTGTAGCATCTTGTCTAAGGCTTTCCAAGTTATGACAACCCAAACATCAACCAGATACATGAATGAGAGCATTCTGGTACAAGTCTGACAAGATTTTGCCACCAACATTCAAATATTTTGGAAAGTTAGTGTGAAACTGAACCCAGACAAGACAAAATTCATTCTCCTCGAAAATAATAAAACCCCAACTATAACAAATCTAGTAATAAATTCAATCACATACCGCATACATCCCACTCTAAAACACCTGGGAATAACAATAGACAGATGCTGTACCATGCAACCACAAATCAATAAAACAATACAAAAATCATTTACGGTCATGAGAAACTTAAGGCAAGTTCAAAAATTCTTCGACAGAACACAATTTCAGCTCTTGATCCAGTCCCTAGTCCTAGGTCCTCTAGACTACTGCAACATACTCTCTCTCTCCTGCCTCACAACTATGATAAAACAACTACAAACAGTTCAAAACACAGTGCTAAGACTTATCTATTCACTGAGGAAATACGACTACATCATAACTAGATTCACACTGGCTCCCAATACAAGCAAGAGTACAATTCAAATTCTACTTCCTACTATTTAAAACCATTAATGGAGACAGCCCAACCTACCTAAACAATCGCCTAATCCAAACTACCTCAACCAGACATAGGAGAACCCACAAACCGTTCACTCATCCCCCAATCAGACGTCAAACGAAAAAAACTGTACGATGGCCTTCTAGCCACCCAAGCAGCAAAACTAGACTACCAACTCTCCAATTTACTGATAACGACCCCAAACTACAAATCGTTCAGAAAAGAAATAAAAACCATCCTATTCAAGACATCCTTGAAGACAAACTAACACCGCAAGACTCATCCCAATTCTTGGAAGCATCTCACTCTACTCTTCAATCCCTCTGGAAATGGCCAGATAACTTCTTTTGTAATCCGCCTTGAACCACAAGGTATTGGCGGAATAGAAATTACTAATGTAATGTAATCTTTAAATGGTTTAACTACAGTCTCAATGAAATGATAATATTATAGTTATTTTTCTTATGCTTTTCGTATGTACTTTAGTTTTTAATTAGTTCT
The DNA here is from genome assembly GCF_902459505.1 of Geotrypetes seraphini. Classification (NCBI taxonomy): domain Eukaryota; kingdom Metazoa; phylum Chordata; class Amphibia; order Gymnophiona; family Dermophiidae; genus Geotrypetes; species Geotrypetes seraphini. Next base: position 15,254,264 of record NC_047086.1, on the reverse strand, counting down.
TCCTTCTCCTATGTTTTCTGCTATGTACTCTAGTCTTAATTACATGTGAACCGAGTCGAGCTCCACTGGGAGATGACCCAGTATATAAACCAAAGATTAGGTTAGATTAGATCTTTAAGTTTGGCTGTATATGTTTCAAGGCTCTCAGTGGGTTATTACCCAGTTATCTTATGGATCATTTTAAATTTGCCAATAGAAAACATCTACGTGATCTTCGACTTTGATTTTCCTTCTGTAAAAGGAAGTGTATAGATGTTTCTTTTTTTTTTAATTCTTTATTTTGATTATTCATTACAATAATAGCAAATATTCATGAATATCCACAGACATTCTGTATATAAAATACATTGAAATATATATGAGGTAATAAATCAACCAAGATCTAGTCCACTTTATAATGGTCGCCAGCATTTTCAATAGGGAATCAAATCAAATCTATCTATCTATAATCTCCCATCGTGGACAGGCTTAAGTGTAGCTTACTTTAAATATCATTCATCATCCTCCTAAAATGAAAACATCCATACTGAAAATTAAAGTTTCAACAAAGATTTTCCCTTAATAAAATCTTCTAACTGGGCTGGATCAAAAAACACATATTTATCACTTCCATACGTGATAAGGCACTTACATGGAAATTTTAAAAAGAAAGTAGCTCCAACTGCCAAAACTTTAGGTTTTAGCTGGAGAAATTGCTTCCTTTTAAACTGAGTATGTCTAGAGACATCCGGAAAAATTATCACACGTTGACCACAAAACAGGTCTTGTTTCTTCAAATAGTATAATTTCAAAATTGCCTGTTTTTCTGTCTTAAAAACCACAAGAAGACTTCCGGTGACGTCATCACCTTGAATGGCGGGTTAGAGCCGGAGCTCTGATCCCGGAGTAAACGTTCCCCCGATCAGGAGCAGGCACGCCGCGGTAGCGAGCTGGGCACCCGGTGAGCAGAGTGAGAGAAGCTGAGCGGATCCATAATATGCCGTCTAAAAAGAAAACCGACGAGGGGAGACCGCACGAGAAGGCGATAGAAAAATGCGGCCTGCGCCAGTCGCGCGGAGCCTCGTGCGCGTCCCAGCGTGAGTCCGGGGAGAGCGGGTCCGATGAAGAGTCGGAGAGGGGGGCCTCTCCGAGACTGCGACGCATGGACTCCTCCTCCGCAGCAGTGACTAAGGCAGACCTCCAGCAATGGGTTTGCGACATTAAACAGGAGGTTGCTGGTGTCAAAGGGAAAATCCGGGACGCAGTGAAAGAAATCAAGAGGGAAATAGCAGACCTCATGGGGAGAGTGGAGGAGACTGAAAGGAGAATGGGGGAGCAGGAGGAGGTGGTACAAAACTTGAGTGGGGCATTTGAGGCGGCCCAAAAGGACTGGCAGGACTGTTACCACCGGGTGGAGGATCTTGAAAACCGGTCCCGCCGGAATAATGTCCGCATCCGCGGTGTACCTGAATCGGCGAATTATACAGATGCGGTGAAGGTGGTGCAGGAGATATATCAATCTCTCTTCTCCTTGACTGAAGATGGTGGAGAACCCATTGGGGTCTTGAAAGTGGACCGGGCTCATCGCACACTGGGACCCAAGCGAGATGACTATCCAAGGGACATTATTGCATGTCTCCACAATTTTGCCGACAAGGAGCGGATGGTGCGCAAGGCCCGGGATCTGGGGTCGTTTGAGTGGAAGACCCATAAAGTGGAGGTGTTTCAGGACCTTTCTGCTATTACTTTGCAACGCAGGAGAGAGTTTCGCCCGATCGTGATGATCCTGAAGCAGAACAACCTCCGATATCGATGGCTGTTCCCCTTTGGGCTCCTTCTCACTATTAACGGTGCCCATAAGAAAGTGACCACTGTAGCGGAGGCTGGAAAATTGTTGCGGAAGGAGGGGATCCTTACTGGAGAGGTTCTGACGCCGGACCGGCAAGGGGCCCGGCAGTCAGAGAAATTTCGCTGGAGAGAGCGTGTGACCAGGTCACGAAAACCGGGTGCTGGTGGTCGAGAGGTGGAGGAAACATATGGGAGAAGCGGAGCTGGACCTTCCAATTGCACTGGCGAGTGAGCGATGGCAGATCCTGCTTGGCTGCTCTTGGACTGATGGGACTTTCAATGCCTTGACTGGGCAGATGTGTTGCTTGGAATGTGTGAGGGGCTGGATATGAGGGGTTATTATTCACGGGGGTGAGTGTGCGAGGGTGCTTAGGGGAGAGTGAATGGGGATGATTGCTTGTTGGGGGGCTGGGGAGGGGAGGGGGAATGGATGAGGGGTTCATGAGCTGGGGTGGGGTCACCCGGAGTCATGGGAGGGCTGAGGAGCAGGTGGATGTGGGTAGGGTTGGGAGGGGGGTGGGGGGTGGGGATAGGGGGATGGGTAGGGGACAGCATGGGCTTTTGGGTCTGGAGTGGGGAGAGGGGGAATAGGGGTGCATGGTGTGGGGTAGGATTCTTGGGTTATGGGACCTGATTCTTTGAGATTGGGCAGTTTTAACGTTAAGGGCCTCAATATGCCACGTAAACGCCAGCTCTTGTTGAAGAGGCTGCGTATTGATATCAGCTTCATTCAGGAAACTCATTTTGTGCGCCCTGGGGAGAAGCTGGTACAATATAGAGAATATCCGGGAAGGGTCTGGGCCTCCAATAGGAAAGAACGGAAAAAGGCAGGGGTGGGCATTTTGTTTGCTAAACGTCTTAAGATCGTGCCTGAACGGGAATGGAGGGATGAGAGGGGGCGATGGGTGATTTGGGTGGGGCAGATTAATGGGGAAGTAGTCACTCTGGTGAATTTGTATGCCCCGAATTCTAAACAGGGTTCTTTTTTCGATGAGGTATTGGCCAAGGTACTGCAGGTTAAGAAGGGGTCGGTGCTTGTGGGAGGGGATTTTAATTTAGTTATGGATCCCAGGTGGGACTCTACGGGGGTTGGAGGGGACCGGCTTAAGTCCGATAGGAAACGCCTTAAACACTTTGTTGACGTACTCAATATTGTAGATGGGTGGAGATCTCAGCATTGCATGGATAAAGATTATACGTACTACTCCCCTGTTCATGGGGTCTATACTAGAATTGATATGTTGTATCTGGATAAGGGGTGGGGGGGTAGATTACTGGGGTCCTCCATTGGGGACATTGGCTGGTCAGATCATGCTCCCATTTGGATGGATGTGCGATAGGATGCTTCGAGAGTCGGTGATCAATACTGGAGATTGAATGATAGTTTATTGAGAGATCCGCAGCTGGTCCGCAAGGTGGAGCAGGTTATTGTGGATTTTTTGGAGCATAATAATGTTGATTCCTACTCTCCGATAACGATATGGGAAAGTTTGAAGGCCGTACTGCGGGGGGAGCTTATTTCTATGGCCGCTCATAAAAAGAGGCTCCAATTGCAGAAGGAACGGAGTCTGAGAGAGACTTTACGTCAACTGGTAGATCAACATAAGAGGGGCCAGGGGGGTGCTCCCCTTGGGCTTCGGATAAGGGAAGTTCGGGCGGAATTGGGGAGGATGGAGGATGAGGAGATTCAATTCAATCTTGAACGTCTTCGTTTAAGATTCTTTGAATCTGGTAACAGAGCGGGGAAATTGCTGGCTCATCGTCTGCGCCTGCAGCAGACGCAGTCTAATATCATGGCAAACCTTGACGGCTGAGGGGGCTATTCAGGCACGATTTCGTGAATTCTATCAGCAGCTTTATACGCCAGAGAGTCAGGGGACGGGGGAAGAGATTGGGAATTATCTTCAGGATTTGGGCTTGGCATCCCTCAAGGCCTGTGAGGCGCAAGGGCTAGATGAGGACATTACGTTGGAGGAGGTACATAATGTGATTCGACAATTGAGACCGGGGAAATCACCGGGCTTAGATGGGTTCACGGGGTTGTTTTATAAGAAGATGTCTACATTGGTGGCTCCATTGTTGGTGCGTTTATATAATGATCTGAGAGAGGGAGCCCAATTGCCCTTTTATATGCGGCTGGCTGGGATCACGATTTTACCAAAGCCTGGGAAGGATGCCACTCAGTGTGGGAGCTACAGGCCTATCTCACTGTTGGGTATTGATACCAAAATTCTGGCTCGAGTGCTGGCTGATCGTTTATCCCCTCACATGCCGACACTTATTCACCCAGATCAGGTGGGATTCATAGGGGGAAGGCAGGCGGCAGATGGAATCCGCAAAGTTCTGAACTTGATCTGGCAGGCCCGACGTAGTGGAGGTCCTTGGGTAGCAGTGGCGGTGGATGCCGAGAAGGCCTTTGACCGCGTGGATTGGCGATTTATGGAGGCAGTTCTTCGCCATGTGGGTCTGGGGGCCAGATATGTGTCTTGGATTCTGTCTTTGTATAACGGACCTCTGGCGTGTGTGAAAATTAATGGGGTATACTCTGCTCCTTTTGAGCTCAGGTGGGGCACGATACAGGGTTGTCCGCTCTCGCCTTTGCTTTTTGCTTTGGTGATTGAGCCTCTTGCGCAAAAGATCCGACTAGCCACTGGGGTGAAGGGCGTACGAGTTCGAGGGGGTGAGCATAAATTGTCCTTATTTGCGGACGATATTTTAGCAATTGTGGAGGGCTCGTCGGAGTCCCTTAGATCCCTTCAGGATCTTATGACAGACTTTGGGGCTTTATCAGGCTTTAAGGCTAATATGACTAAAACGGAGATACTTAATATATCGGTCCCGGCAGTGGATATACCTTGTATTCAGAGGGTGGTGCCCTTTCGGTGGGTTAAGGGCCCTATACGATATCTGGGTATTCAGTTGGGGGTGGATTGGACGTCCCTATTTCAGCTTAACTATATTCCTTTGGTGGCATCCTTAGCTAGGGATATGGATCGGTGGGCCTCATTATATGTGTCTTGGATGGGGCGCATGGAGGTTATTAGGATGTTGGTCCTACCGAAGTTCTTATATTTTTTTTCAGGTTTTGCCTATAGAAGTCCCTAGACAGTATTTTCTCCGATGGCAGCGGAACCTTTTATGATTCGTGTGGGGAGGTAGACGACCCAGGGTGGCTCAATGGGCCATGTTCAAGTTTAAAGCAGAAGGGGGTCTGGGAATCCCCCATTTGGAGCATTACTACCGCGTGGCTCAGCTCCGAGCGGGGGTGGAGTGGCATGCGCCATCTTTGAAGTTGTGGGTGCAGGTAGAGCAGGGAGTTTTGAGTGGCTCGGGGGGGGGGGGGGGGGGCTCGAACCCTTGGGTCGCTTATGTGGGGGGACTTGGGGGCACAGGAGTTGGGGACCATTTCTAACCCGTTTACTAAATGGACGTTGAGGGTGTGGAAGGGAGAGGCTAGCAAACTCCTGGGTCGAAGTAAGGGGTTGCATCATTTACCATTGTGCAATGCCTCTGATTTCGTACCGGGCAGAGATGGGGGGCTATTTGTGCGGTGGGCAAGGAAAGGGTTGCAGTACTTTGGCCAATTCCTAGAGAGGGAGTCCATTTGTGCTTTTCCAGAGATCCAAAAGCTCTATCAGCTTGATTCTAAGGACCTCTTCCCGTATTTACAAGTGAAAAGTTATTTGCAGAAGGCTAAAAGGGCTGATGCTGCAGCTTATAGCTGTTCCGACTTTGAGCAGCTTTTGGGGTCCCCAGTGCGTAGAGGTTGCATTTCGCTGTTGTATAAATAGGTGCATCAGGATAGGGACCGGAAGCCTCCGTATTTACTGGCTTGGGAAGGGGACTTAGGGCAGGTGTTTGAGGCATCTCTGTGGGAAACTATTTCGTCTAGGATACACCATTTAGCTGTGGCCCCTATGTTGGTGGAGAATGCGCTTAAAATGCTGGTGCGCTGGTATCTCACCCCAGTGATCCTGGGTAAGATGTCCGCTACGGGCACGGACTTATGTTGGAGGGGATGTGGGCAGCGGGGAACATTCTTTCATATGTGGTGGAGTTGCCCCTCCATTCAAGACTTCTGGAGTCAGGTGTTTAAGTATGTGGGGGCTCTCCTTCAAGTGCCCCTCACGGAAAGGGCGGAGGTGGCTTTGTTGAGGTTTCCCTCTGGAGGGGTAGATGACACCCAGGATAGATTGGTACGATTGGCCTTTACAGCGGCTAGGCTGACTGTGGCTCAACATTGGCGCAGTACCGCTCCACCTACTTTGGCTCTAGTGCGAGAGAAATTGGGTTGGGTGTGTGAGAAATATCGGCTCTCGGCCTTGTTGACTAGAAAATGGCAGCAATATCACAATATTTGGGGGAGATACCTGGCAATGGAGGGTCTGGATGTGGATAGTTCTGTTGTCAGCTGAGGTACTGGCTCCGGCCCGGATGGGATCTGTGGGGGTTTGTCTTATTGGGGTTCTGTGATCTTTTGTCCCCTTTTCTGATTTTTCTTCTTTTCCTCTCATTGGGGTGCCATTGTGTCTACTGGTGGTGTTCTTGGGTTTCGGGGGGTGTAGGGTGCTGTCACTAGGGGGGTGGGGGGGAGGGGGAGGGGGGTGACATCAGGAGCTTTGTTGTTATGCAGATTGCCTGCTTGTATTGTTGTTGGATCTTCCTGATGTTTTGCTGTGCTGTTTTTTTCTTGTCATAAATAAACAATTGCAAAAAAAAAAAAAAAACCACAAGAAGGGTTGCCCGTTTATTTATTATGTCTTTAGAAGATTCGAGAAACTGTGATACATTCAAAGGTGAAACTAGTTTGTCCATTTCACCTTCTTCTACTATATCCTTAGAAACTCATGGTTTTTTCTGTTACATAGAGCATTGTGGACCCCTGTTCGGTTACAAAAATTGGATAGCTCTAAGTCTAATAAATGTTGGCACTGTCATCTCGAAGCAGGGACTTTAGATCATTTGTTATTCTATTGTCCATATGTTATAGCGTTTTGGAAATCAATTTGGGACCAAATTAATTGTTTATTAGACAACCCAGTGGCATTATCATATGATACTGTGCTGTTTGGTATGGCAAGGAGAGCAAAAAGTCAGATTTCTTCAAATAATAACACATTATTACTTATAATGACTGGAGTTGCCATTCAACAAATTAGCTATAATTGGAAGAACTGGAGTAGACTAAATTATAATTTTTGGTGGAATTCTCTGTCATATATATAAAATAGAAAGATTTATTGCAATACAGAAAGGGTGTTTTAAGAAATTTCAAGATGTGTGGGAGCCATTAACAAAATATTGTACTGATTAGAGGACATTTTTTCCCTTGATTTTACAAGTTCAATTGTGAGGGGGGGAAGGGAGGGTAATTTATTATTACAAATCGTACAAGGTATTTGATTATATGATAAGAAAGGGTGGGAGATAAGAGCATATCATTTGTACCATTGATGATTATTAAGTGATATATATATTGTTCATTTGTTTGAATATATTGTCACACTTATTGTAAGTTTGAAAATGAATAAAGATTTTTTTTAAAAAAGAAGAAGAAACTCTTGGAATGTAATAAAGGTTATCAACTTCAAAAGTATCCACATTCGTATAATATAAATGCTTCTTTAGAAAGATCTTAGCGTGTCAAGCAGCATTACGCAATAAACAATTTAGTATGTACAGTCAAACCTCGGTTTGCGAGTAATGCGGTTTGCGAGTGTTTTGCAATATGAGCAAAACACTCCCGCAAATCGAGCGCCATCCCGATATATGAGCGAATTAAGCCAGCCCGATAACGGAAGCAATCTCCCCTACTCCTGACACTCCCTTTGGCAATTGGCAGGTGCTCTTCTCGCGCGCATGCGCCTGTGTTCCATGCGATCTTTTTCTCTCTCAACTCCCTCCCCTTCCGCCATCGCCAGTCATGCCCCCAGCCATGTGAGGTCACTTTTAAGCAATAAGCGCGGGCCAGTGAGCTGCGGCTATATAGGAGCATGCCCCAGATATCAATGGAGAGGGAAGGTGTCTGTTCCTCTCTGCCCGGGAAATCTACTGCTCTCTGTGCTGCCTGGCTGTGATAAAGGACTGAGTGGGAACCGATGCACCATTTCCGCCGGCTCAGGGCTGTCCTTTCCTGCAAGCCTCACCCCCAGTGCAGGTGGTGGCAGCAGCAGAAGAGAGGGGTTGGGGCTTCACTGACTGTGCTGCTGAGAGGGGAGGGGAGACGAGACATGCCGGTGAGGAACTGGTATAACCTGGTGGAGGACGGAGGAGATGCATCATCCTGAAGCAGGGAGCAGGTATACGGGGACACCGATGGAAGGGAGTGACCCTGCTGAAGGGGCTGTGGCACCTGAGCACCACCTCTGGGCCACCATCCAAACCTTGGTTGTGGAACTAATTGTCTGAGTTTACATTATGGCCTATGGGGAACTTTGCTTTGATATATGAGTGCTTTGGATTCTGAGCATGCTTCTGGAACAAATTATGCTCGTAAACCAAGGTACCACTGTATTTTTATTTCCCTACTTCTTACCTGGCATTTAGAAAATTTATGAAGACTGTTTTATTCGGGCAATATTTTTATTAATTAACTATGTTTATACCATTTACACCTGCATTTTAATTTTTGTTAACCACAAGGGAGCTGCAATATATAAGAAATTTTGTTATGTTATGTTTAATGTTGAGTTTCTACTGAGAAATCCAAATCTAACTCAAGATAGGCTAACATAAGAACCACCAAACTCTGAACAACTTCTGTTCATTCATCTTCTTCACATACACCAAGGACAGACAAATGGGCTGAGAGATGGATTCACAAGTCTTCCAGAGGATTGCCACAGGTTGATCCGTTTGGAAAGCAGCAAAGTACATTGCTAACTTCCATGGGATTTTAGGTTGAAAGGTCAGATTTTGGTTTCCCTTTCAATCCTGCCCTGTGAAAATACCATCACATCTCAGGTATCTATGACCTTCTGATTTGATAAGTCAAGCTGAAGACTGGGCATTTTCAACCAACCTATGATGAACAAGCATCAGATCTAACCAGAGGAGAGTCACTCCACCCTTATCTGACATCATCATCCTATTAAAACCACGCAAGGGCACCATATGAATTTTAGTAGGAGTAGATCAACTCCTCTACCTGGGCTTTAATGATGTGCATGAATCGGGACATCAGCTCTGGACACTCCAGAAGAAAATGGAAGTGATCAAAAATGATCTTAGGGTTTCTGTAGGAGAAAGGAAAAAAAATACACATCATACATATATATTTTTTAAATGTTAACTGTAGAGGGCAAAATCTTTTAAGAGGGGGCCTAACATTTCATCCCCAGTGTTGCCACTGATCCTACCTAGAAGTTCCATAGCATGCTCGGCCAATGCTATCATCCCACTGATTACTTAAGTGAGCCTCCCAGAAGGCAGTACAGTGTTCCCCCGGTCATTTGTGATCGGCAATTCGCGGTCCCAGTCTTTTGGGGTATTTTCCAACCGCGAATGACCAGGCAGGAGAGGGCAGCCGGAGCAGCAGGAGAGAGCAGCTGGAGTGCAGGCAAATGAAGGAAATCACTCGTGGTATGCTCTGACTGCCTCTTCCTGCACTAAAGTCGGGCCTCACCAATCAGGAGCTGCATTGACATTTTTTCAGTGGGCTCAGTGCTTGCTTAAAAAGTAAAGTAACTAGAAGTGCATTTTATAGTTCCAATGCAATCTCTTACAATTATGAGCAGATAGAGCAGTCGCAATCTGTGTGCCGCCAGAGCCACGTCGGGTGGGTGAGCCAGCTGTCACCTCTCTGCACCTCCCAACCGGCATAGTAATTTTAGGGTTAACAAACTGAGGGCCCTGTCTGGAGGGCTTGTGTGCATGCGTGGACGACCATGTGACAACATCACACATGCGCGTGACGTCATCACTTCGATGTCTACGCATACGAGTTTAGTGTGCCGCAGCTAGAGTCACACTTTTATGAGGGAATAGCTCTTATGAAATACGACATCCCTCACACTGATTTACAAATCAGAACGAGATGGGTAGGGGTCCTGTTCGCTAGACTGCGATGCCAGAACTCATAGGTGGCGCCTGCTAAAGAACAAAGGATTTTTACAGGCAATACCAGCTAACGCAGTTTTTCAGGAAGTTCTGGAGACTTTTTCTTCAGTGCCGGGATCTCTGCAAAGACCGTGGCAGGGCATAACAACATTTTACTCACACACAAGTATACAATCAAACTTCCTTGGGTAACTAGTTTAATTCAGACCGGCACACAGGCCAAAGATCGACATATATCACCTAAACAATGAAAAGAGAGGTCTCACCGTGTGACGAAGCACTTGAGAACATCGTCATGTTTGCAGACAAATTCTATAAAGCGGGGCGAAGTCATTCTGTAGAGAGAGAACATGATTATCAACAGTGTAACTACATCTTCTAACACTCCTTCTCCACAGATGGTATTGAAATTTTAAAAGAACATTTTACTACTTACAAAGGGGGTAATTTAGAGAGATGCCATGGGGCCTGTAAGCTCGCAACTACCGTACTTTACAAACCAAGAGATTATTGAACTTACAGGACTCACTGATGCCCATGCCAAAAAGGAACATGAAGCATTGCATTTTAGTCTACTGCAATAACCTCTTCTTTTTAAAGTAAGTTTTACTGTGTTTCTTGGAGATCTTGATATTCGTACACTAAGATGGGAAACTCTCAATACTGAAGACTTAGGGATCTAGGGCTCCTTTTACAAAGCTGCATTAGGGCCTTAACGCAGGGAATAGCATGCACTAAATGCCATGTGCTAGCTGCTACCGCCTCCTCTTGAGCAGGCGGTAGTTTATCGGGTAGCGAGTGCTAATCCGGTGCGTGTGCTAAAAACACTAGCGCAACTTTGTAAAAGGAGCCCTTAGTTATCAACATGGACTACCGTTAAGATGGTTATTTTGTCACCAACTCATGCCATTTTATCAGCGATCCTATTTTATGCAATGAGATCTAGTCATGAATAATTTGGTTTAACACTAAAATGACGCATCTTAACAGGAACCCACCCTGATACCTTCCCCTTACAGAAAAATGAAATGCCTCTAGAAATGGAAATCACTGCTATATGTCATAAAAGTGAGTCAGGTAGAGGACAGCCAAGGCATTATGACATCACTTATAAGGTGGGCATTGGTGGAATGAGGCATTATGACATCACAATATCAAAAGCTCAGGTTACCAGAGAGTGAAACTAAGGGAGGAGGGGGGGATGTTATCAATCTGGGCTACTTATGCTCTGTCCTCAACTGCAGAGGCCTCAAAACACTTTAAAATCTTAACTGTTCGAGGCCTGTGCAGTTAAGGAATGGGGCAGAGACAGCGACAAAACCCGCGGGGAAAGGACTGGGAAATTTGAGTTCCTGCGGAGACAGGGAAAAATCTGTCCCCTTGTCATTCTCTCTTTTTTTTTTTAATGCTTTTATTGAAAATTTCTGCAATAAAATTACAAGCAAAACATAACATCACAGAAGACAGTAAGTCCCACCCCCACCATGTCATTGTGTAGTAAGAACCTAATCTTCTCTTCCAGTGCAGGAGGGACAGATGTCCTGACATTTAGGATGTACCAAAGCTGTCCCTTAAGTCTAAGGTGGGGCATATGAGCCTCCTGCAAGCACCAAGGAATCAAATGTGGTGTCCATCTGTGCCACAACATTCCCTCTGTAAAACCTGATAAAAGTATGGAGATTGGACCACATAGCTGCCCTGGTAGAGCTAGTTTCAGTTAGGGTGCTGGTCTTAGACCAGAGGGCTGCCGCGTGAGCGGACTGCTGGGCATGATGGACCAATGGTCTGACTCAGCAGTGGCAATTCTTATGTTCTACAAATATCATCGGGCAGAATTGCCCAGAACTCTGCTCATGACGAGGCCACACCTCAGGTAGACTGCACTTTCAAAGAGATTGGTGGCTTATCACAGTCAATGTATGCCAAAGAAACAGCCATGCGAAACCACCTAGAAATGGCTGTCTTCAAGGCATGCTTTCCCAGCTTGCTAATGTTGGTTAATAGAAAAAGGTGGTCTTAAAACCAATAGGAGGAAATTTTTTTCCACTCAGAGAATAGTTAAGCTCTAGAATGCGTTGGCAGAGGATGTGGTAAGAGTGGATAGCGTAGCTGGTTTTAGGAAAGGTTTGGACAAGTTGCTGGAGGAAAAAGCCATAGTCTGTTATTGAGAAAGACATGGGGGAAGCCACTGCTTGCCCTGTATTGGTAGCATGGAATATTGCTACACCTTTGGTTTTGGCCAGGTACTAGTGACCTGGATTGGCCATCGTGAGAACAGGCTACTGGGCTTGATGGACCATTGGTCTGACCCAGTAAGGCTATTCTTATGTTCTTACCTCAAGATAATGGAGAACTCCTCTTCTCATGTCCAGAAACATCAACACGTTGTCCTCTTTCCTGATGCCTGTGGCATGGAATGGCAGAAGCTGGACTTCCTGATTAACATGAAAAGCTGAGACTACTTTTCATTGCCCCTTGTTGACTTGATTTGCAAGCCCCCCCCCCCACGTGAACCGGCATCACCCGCGAATGCCCCCCAACCAAAACTCAAACTGTTACCCCGATCTGGCACTGGCACGCAGCACCAACCCACAGGATGTGCCGTGCTGGTGCTTGCAGATCCTGCCTCTTGCCACTGGGCAAGGCCTTGAGCATGCTTAAGGCCTTCTAGTTCCTGCTGTTTCCGAGATTCTCGGGGAGAGTGGAAGCCAGTAGGCCTTGAGCATGTGCAGATGCTCAAGGCCCAGCCTAGTGGCAAGAAGCAGGATCTGCAAGCACCAGCACGGCACATCCTGTGGGTTGGTGCTGTGTGCCGGTGCCAGATTAGGGTAAGAGTTTGGGTGATACCGGGGGGGGGGGGGGACCTTCGCGGGCATGGGCCGATGCCGGTTCGCGGGGGTGGGGTGGAAGCATGCCAGTGGCCTCAGGGGTGGGGAGGGGTCTTTTGGGGATGTGGTGGGATGGAAGTGAGCAGCGCCGGTGGCTGGACGGGGGGGAACGAATCAAGCGAGTTTCCCTTACCTCCTATGGGGAAACTCGCTTTGATATACGAGCACTTTGGTTTATGAGCACGCTTCTGGAACAGAATATGCTTGCAAACCAAGGTTTCACAGTAAATCATTAATTTATAGTGTGTGTGATTGGGCAGACTGGATGGACCATTTAGGTCCTTATCTGCCGTCATTTACTACGTTACAAGTCCAATCATCAAGACCTATTGGCAAGTGGTGGGTCAACTTGAGGTACATATTATCCGCAAACATTGCCCCTTGCTGATGGCATGTTGCCTGCTAAATGCCCCACTTCTGGAATATACTATACAATTGAAGAAGAAAACTTAGCTGTGCATATTTATACAGCAGCATGTACAGCATTGGTTGGGAGGTCGGGGCAACAGTCACTGATTTGCAACACATTGGACTTTTTACAAGCCATGTCTAAATTGACTGCTATTAGGCATAATGCACTGAAATCTTATCATAAAGGAGGGAACATTTACACTGCTTGCAGAGGTGAATAATTTGAGGTATTCCATTTATTTTTTGCTATAAATCCAATTCATAGTTTGCTCTTTCTGTGAAGATGAGTGAATTGCTCTCAGGCAGACAAATGGAGAGGGGAGGGTGGGGTTGGGGTAATACTGGTTGTTAAGGTTGAGATGACAGAATTATGATTATGATATAATCAGTGAGTGAACAAACTTGGATCTATATCTGTTGTATAATTTTTATTGCACGGCACTCCAATGTTCCAATTAAAATAGTTCAATAAAAAAAAACAAAAAAAACGGCTACGTTAACCACTCTTACCACATCCTCTGGCAATGCGTTCCAGAGCTTAACTATTCTTTGAGTGACAAAATATTTCCTCCTATTGGTTTTAAAAGTATTTCCCTATAGTAGTTTCCTTTAGACCACCTTACCCCGGAGGCATCTGACAGGAGCAGCACATGTAGAAGGCCTGGATGACTGCGCTTAGACGGTTGGCCGTCATCGAGATCACGTCCTCTCCATCCACACCTGCTTCCTGTTTCTCCATAAGCTCATGGCTTAGAGATTCTGCAGTGCTCGCCACCAGCTCTCCACTTGTCTCAGTTCCTATGATGTCTGATGGACAAGAGGGAGCAGGGTCCTGCTGACCTGTCCCCTTCTGTATGAGTAAGAGCGAAGCAATGCTGCCACTGGAATCACTTCTGTTCTTCATCAATTCGGTGGCAATTAGAGCCAGCCATTCATCTAGGGAGTGCCAGAGCAGTTCCAAAGGCTGTAACACACAAGAGAAGAGGACAACTGAGACTTGCTGGAGACAACGAACTGAAGTAACAGACAAAGCAGGAGCAAGATGATGTTCTCACATATATAAATACAGAAGGCAAGAAGCTGGAATCTAGTTCGTTTAAACCAACTATGCTTAAAGCAGCAGTCTGCCTTTTTATTTCTAAATTATAGCCCTAATTTGCAAACATGCTCAAGGAAAACTTATGTTCTTACCTGATGATTTTCTTTCCTTTAGTCATACCAGACCAGTCCAGAATGAATGGATTCTACCAGCAGGTGACAGAGAAAAAGTAATTCCAAGTAATTTGTCCCCTAAAGGGGAATGTCTAATGTTTTGACTAGCTAAGCAATGGGTCTCACAACCCTCATATCTTTCCATAAAGGAAACTTGACATTAGCTTAAGGAAATATCAAGGCATATATATCACTTACATACAGCTGCCCACTGAGTCAGTAGACATTGGGTATGAGATGAATGAAATAATAAGACATATATACTCGAATAAAAGCTGAGATTTGGGGGCCCAAAAATGGAGGTCTTGGCTTATATTCGGCTATCGCTTACTCGCTGCTCTCCTGCCCCCCCCCCCCCCCGTCTTCCGCCTCCACAGGGCCTGCCCCAAGACCCAGTGATGGGTTGGGACATGAGGGATCCCCCCGTCTCCTGTCCGAATAAAAAAAAAAACCATTTCCCCTGCGTGCTCCCCCCCCCCCCCCCCCCCGATTCCTTGGCAGCCTCACAGTGGACGGGACAGGAACAATCCCTTCCACCTCCTGTGCCTGCCAAAATTAACAACCACACTTCCCTCCCACCTCCCCCACGTACCTTTCAGGTCCCTAGTAGCCAGCCAGTGCTTGGAGCAGAAACGATCTTCCTGCCCTCCTGCTCCGTTCGAGGCCGCTGGCTGATTGGCTGCTGCGAGTTCTCGATTCGCGAAAACTCGCAGTTCTTCTTGGAACCTATTTTGCACTAATCTTGAACATGCCCAAGTTCTTCTTGGAACCCATTTTGCACTAATTTTGGACATGTCCAACTTTTCATGAATTATTTTTCAAACTTTACCTTCCGAGATTCCCATTTCTTTAGATATTTGAGAAACCTTAATTCGTCTGATTGACAAAATGGAATCTTCGATTTTCTTGCACATTTCTGTGGAAATTGTTTCTACTGGCCGTCCGGTGTGAGGGTCATCTTCAATGGACTTTCTACCCCACTTAAACTGCTTGCTCCAAAATTTTACTTTATAGGATGATGGGGCAGACTCTCCATAAAATGCAGTCATGCATTCATGGATCTCCTTTGGCTTTTTCCCTTCTTTTGTGAGAAATTTTTATCACTGAATTATTTTATTTATTTAAAACATTTTTAATCCACCTTTATCCACGGTAGCTCGATTTGCACGATATAAAGATTCCATACATCAGCAAAAATCATAAGATTATACCAAATCTAGCAGTTTCTTACTTGATTCATATGCGGACTCTCCTGACATCCTGTCTCTTGGAACATTAGACCCGCGCAGAGCTGCAACTCTGCATGAGTAACATTGAGACAAGTCACAATATGCACAGACTTGTTTCAACATGCTTGCTACTTTCTTTCATACTCAGGTTGATCAATTATTGAACACCTGTCGTAAGTGTGCAGCAATTAGGAGAACTTGAAAACAAATAGTAAGAGCTTGGCAGGACTAAAGAAAAGTTTCCAGGTTTCTAAGTTTATTCAATATTTGCTATCCCACAGATCAAAAATATGTCTGAGCGGCTTACATTTCTACTAAGAACATAAGAACATAAGAAGCGCCATCTCCGGATCAGACCTTCGGTCCATCAAGTCCGGCGATCCGCACACGCGGAGGCCCTGCCAGGTATACACCTGGTTTATTTTATAGCCAACCATACTTTATATGCCTCTCTCAAGGAGATATGCATCTAGTTTGCTTTTGAAGCCTAGGACTGTCGATTCTGCAATAATCTCCCCTGGGAGAGTATTCCAGATGCCAACCACTCTCTGTGTGAAGCAGAACTTTCTGACATTAGTCCTGAACTTGTCCCCCCTTAGCTTCATTTCATGTCCTCTTGTCCGTGTCAAATTGGACAATGTAAATAATCTTCTCTGCTCTATTTTGTCGATTCCTTTCAGTATTTTGAAGGTTTCGATCATATCCCCACGCAGTCTCCTTTTCTCAAGGGAGAACAATCCCAGTGTTTTAAGTCGATCCTCATATACCAGTTTCTCCATACCCTTCACTAGTTTGGTTGCTCGTCTCTGCACCCTCTCCAGCAGTTTTATATCCTTCTTTAGGTAGGGAGACCAATGTTGGACACAGTATTCCAAGTGGGGTCTGACCATTGCCCTATAAAGCGGCATTATAACTTTCTCCGATCTACTCGAGATTCCTTTCTTTATCATGCCCAACATTCTATTTGCCTTCTTTGCCGCTGCCGCGCATTGTGCTGACGGCTTCAGGGTCCTATCTATCAGTACACCCAGATCCCTTTCTTGTACACTTTTTCCCAGACTTGCACCTGACATTCTGTACTCGTATTCCTTATTCTTACTGCCTAAATGCATTACCTTGCATTTCTCCACGTTGAACTTCATCTGCCATTTCTCCGCCCATTTTTCTAACCGACACAAATCGCTCTGGAGTTCCTCACTATCCTCCTGCGATCTGATTGCCCGGCAGAGTTTTGTGTCATCTGCAAACTTGATGATCTCACTGGATGTTCCGTTTTCCAAGTCATTGATATAAATATTAAAAAGGATCGGTCCAAGTACTGAGCCCTGGGGTACACCACTAGTCACTATCTCCCAGTCGGAGAACTTCCCATTTATGCCCACTCTCTGCTTCCTGTTATCCAGCCATTTGCCTATCCATCTTTGTATATCTCCCTCTATGCCATGGCTTTGTAGTTTCCTGAGAAGTCTTTCGTGTGGAACTTTGTCGAACGCTTTCTGGAAGTCCAAGTATATTATGTCCACCGGCTTTCCACTATCAATTTGCTCGTTCACGGTCTCAAAGAATTGGAGTAAATTCGTCAAACACGATTTCCCTTTCCTGAATCCATGTTGACTGGGTTTCATCAAGTCGTGTGTGTCCAAGTGCTGAACTATGCTATCCTTGATCAGTGATTCAATCATCTTGCCTGGGACAGACGTAAGACTCACAGGTCTATAATTGCCCGGTTCTCCTCTCGATCCTTTTTTGAAAATTGGCGTGACGTTCGCTTTCTTCCAGTCGTCTGGTATCTGACCAGTTCTGATTGACAGGTTTGCAAGTTTTTGCAATAACTCTCCGATTTCAACCTTCAATTCCTTCAAGACTCTCGGGTGAATTTCATCCGGTCCAGGGGATTTGTCACTTTTAAGTTTGTCGATCTGGTAGTATATCTGATCTAAGTTCACTTCAACTGTGGTGAGGCTGTCCTCTATTTCTCCTGTAAACAGTTTCTCCGCTTCAGGTATTGTTGAGGTGTCCTCCTTCGTAAAGACGGACGCAAAGAAGGAATTTAGTTTGTCTGCGATTTGTTTATCTTCCTTGATGTACCCTTTTCTTCCCTGGTCATCCAGGGGTCCCACTGCCTCTCTTGCAGGTTTTTTCCCTTTCACGTATCTAAAGAAGGGCTTGAAGTTTTTGGCCTCCTGGGCTATTTTTTCCTCATAATCCTGTTTGGCATCCCTCACCGCCTTGTGACATTTCTTCTGATCATCTTTATGTTTGTTCCAGGCTTCGGTTGTCTTTATGCATTTCCATTTTTTGAAAGAGTCCTTCTTTTCTTTTATGGCTTCCTTCACATGTATGGTAAGCCATGCCGGTTTTCCTTTGCCTTTAGTTCTCCGATCTTTAGAAATCCTCGGAATGTAGAGATCTTGCGCTTCTGCAATAGTATTTTTCAATAGGCACCATGCCTGATCTACTGTTTCAAGTTTGTCCACCATCTTCTCGAGTCGTTTTGTTACCATGGCTCTCATGCAATCGTATTTACCCTTTTTAAAGTTTAAGGTGGTGGTTAAGGTTTTGGCATGTTTCCCTTTCCCGATGTCCAGTTTAAAGTTGATTACATTGTGATCACTCGTTCCCAGTGGAGCCATGACTTCTACTTCTGTTATCGGTCCCGTGAGACCATTTAGGACCAAGTCCAAGGTGGCGTCGCCTCTTGTCGGCTCTTTTACCATTTGCTCCAGGAAGCAATCCCCTAGCACCTCCAGGAACTTTGCCTCCTTGCCGCAGTTGGAGGCTCCTAGTTTCCAGTCTATTCCTGGGAGATTGAAGTCTCCCAATATAACTACATTGCCTGTCTTGCATACTTGTTTGATTTCCTCCATCATTTCTGAGTCAGTGTCTTCCGCCTGTCCTGGGGGACGATAGTAAAGGCCAATTTTTGTATCTGCGCCATTTTGACCAGGTATTTTGATCCAGAGGGACTCCAGCTTCTCTTTCCTGTCTGTTGTAATCATTCCAACAGAATCTATTCCTTCCTTAACATATAGGGCAATACCTCCACCTTTCTGCCCTTCTCGATCCCTTCTATATAGTTTGTATCCCTGTAGTACTGTGTCCCATTTGTTTTCTTCATTCCACCATGTTTCTGTTATGCCAATGATATCCATGTTCTCATGTCTTGCTATCGTCTCTAGTTCTCCCATTTTCTTTCCTAGACTTCTAGCATTTGTATACATGCATCTAAGTTCCCTTCGTGTTACCTTTTTGGACCTTCTACTCTTGGCTGTCCTTACAGTTTCATTTACGGTATCCTTTACTGCTCCTGTGTTATCTCCCATGTTTGCTGTGTGGTCATCCCCTCCTGTGTCTGAGTTGTCCCTTCCTGCTTGTTCTCCTTTGTTGGCTGTGAGGTCGACCTCTCTTGTGTATGAGTAGTAGTCCTTTGTTCCTACGTCGGGGCATCCTGTTGTCCGTACCATCGACCGGTGGTCGACTGTCGGCTTTCCCCTGTCCTTCAGTTTAAAGCCTTCTCTATTGCTTTCTTCATGTTGCCTGCCAAAACTCTTGCTCCTTCCTTGTTGAGGTGTAGTCCATCCCTTCTGTAGTACGAGGAAAAAGAAGGGAGGGTGATTGTAGAACAGGTACGAAAAGGTAACGCAGGGAGAAAATGAACTACAAGTAGAATAGAGGTGAGTAACAAGGAGGGATAAAAGGCTCTGACTCAGGAATGAAGAAAAACATCATTCAAGAGAAATGCTGAACGGAATTCTGGAGATGTAGATTGGAGGGTAAAGCATAAGAATTACCGCTGCTGGGTCAGACCAGTGGTCTATCGTGCCCAGCAGTCCACTCCCGCAGCGGCACTTAGGTCAAAGACCAGTGCTCTAAATGAGTCCAGCCTCACCTGCGTACGTTCCGGTTCAGCAGGAACTTGTCTAACTTTGTCTTGAATCCCTGGAGGGTGTTTTCCCCTATAACAGCCTCTGGAAGAGCGTTCCAGTTTTCTACCAACAACTGAGAAAGCTGAAGAACAAGTGTAATCACATGTAATTTGCCTAGATGTGGGACAAACCAACAGGTGGTACTGAGCAGAGTGCAGGGAACGGGGAGCTTGGTAAGGTGTCAGATGTCTTGCAAGGGAAGAAAATAATCAGGTAAGAACATAATTTTTTCTTCCTTTTCATCCATACCAGACAAGTTCAGAGTGATTGGATTGTAGCAAAGCAGTGTCCCTATTTTGGCAGGACTAAACTTCTTTTTTGAATGGACACCTGGGTTTAACCTCCTTTCCAGAACGAAGCAGCCAAAACTAACATGTGACAAGCAAGGCCAGAGCTGAGAGTCCAACAGACTGAACTTGATGGCTAAGAATACTGCAATAACAAAGATGGTGTGTAAAGCAGCCTATCACTGACCTACTGAATAGATGATCTGCAAAGTCACTAGCAAATGACTATAATAATGAGAGATCCAAAAGAGCAGTTATGACTAGCCAAATCAAGTTTGAGGTGCCAGTTACTTATATAACATATAAGAACAAACAGAAATAAGGAGCCATAGAAGTTGGAGCTGAAATGAGAGAAACAGGCTGCTGCTATAAGCTTGAAAAGTATGAGCCATTGCTGGAGTCATCTAGGTACATAAGAATAGTCTTACTGGGTCAGACTAATGGTCAATCAGGCCCATTAGTCCATTCTCACGGTGGCCAATCCAAGTCCCTAGCAAAACCCAAGGAGTAGCAACATTCCATGCTACCGATCCAGGTCAAGCAGAGGCTCAGAGAGTGGTAGAGAACTGGAACGATCTTCCGGAGTTTGTTATAAGGGAAAACACTCTCCAGGGATTCAAGACAAGGTTGGACAAGTTCCTGCTGTATCAGAACAAACGCAAGTAGGGCTGGTGTCAGTTAGGGCACTGATCTTTGACCTGGGGGCTGCCGCGTGAGCTGACTGCTGGGCGTGATGGACCACTGGTCTGACCCAGCAGCGGCTTTTCTTATGTTCAATAAGACTATGGATTTTTCCTCCAGGAAATTGTCCACACCTTTCTTAAAACCAGCTACGCTATCCGCTCCCTTTAACTTCGAGTGTCCCCTAGCCTTTGTCATTTTTGACAAAGTGAAAAATTGATCCACTTGTACCCATTCCACTCCACGCTTAGGCTTTAAGCGGAATAAAATTTTTTTTAAATAAATAAATAAAATCCCATTCCTACTGAACCCATTCTTATTGTAAACCACAGCCTTTCCACTCAGCATGTGTTGAAATTACTCTTCCAGTCCACTGGTTGAAAGTGAACTCTGGTTACTAGTACAGACTGCATTCTTTCCAAGCAACTGAACTGTCAGTCATTTTTTTTCTCCTTGTTTTGAGCTACTACTTTAAAGAAGATTTAAGAATTGTGGGTCTATTCTGGTGGTTATATGCTTACAGTACTGAGTTTAACCTGTTTGATAACCCCCAGGAAAAGATCAGAACAGAGAAAAGCCTTGCTTGAAATATTACACAGTTGTGAAAGAATAAATGATGTGTCACCATACAAAACTCTGCCGTAATCTTGAAAAAATGACTTCTTATTCAGCTGCTTAACATATGGCTTGGGACCTTGCCAGCTACTTGTGACCTGGATTGGCCACTCTTAGAAACAGCTGCATAGAGGTGGCTTAATAATAGCTGCATAGAGGTGGCTTACGTAGTCTGGGGGACCCACCCAAACCCCCCAAAATAGCTATTATTAAAGATATGTTAGATGACATGGGCTGTGTGAGCTGTTGGGATACAGCTTTGTTACTGCAAATACTTTATGGTTTCTCTAATTCTCCGAGGAAGAGATTGTGAAACGAGCTCGTCAGAATCAGAATGAGTCTAATGCAAGTTGCCTGACATTATCAAGATAAGTGATTTTTACACTTTTGATATTTATATATTATCAATCCAAGTTTGCACAGCATGATTTTTGCACATCAATTAAGGGTGGTGGAGGTTGGCCAGTGATTGAAATTGTTGTCCTCATTAGTTGAATGGCCAGTGGGCTGGCATGTGAAAATGGACACATGATCTGAGGCTTTCCTCCTTCCACAAGAGATAATTGACATATTTTTCCAGTCTTACATCTACAGTTTTATGATTTTGTTTTGATTTTTGTAACCTTTGGTTGTTAATTTTTTTATTCTCAGTAGTATCAACACTTGGAAGATTGATCCTATCATCATCTCCATAGTTCTTTTGAGATATCCCTAAATAGTTAAAAAGGATGCTTATATGAACTTTAAAGTGTGGCTGATAACACCGACCGATCTTGTGGGACCCTCTGACCCATTACCAACCAATCTGACTGAACTACACTTCTCTGCCTACTTGACAAACAAGACTGAATCCATTCATCTGGTATTTAACATTTCAAGTGCCCTACTGCACTTAGCCACAGAACTCCAAAACCTAAAAGGAAAAAAAAATCTTTAACATACAGTAAAAAGGTCAGTTAACATGGGAAATAAAACAATATAGTCCTACTCCATTTTGGCCAGAAGAGGGCACCATACAGCAAGCAAAATTCAGCAGCTTAATAACTGTAGAGGACAAATATCAACTAGAAAGGGGGGGGGGGGAACCCATCATCCTTAGATAAAAACAAAACCAGTATTACATCAATTACTCAAAAATAGATTCATCATAAAAAATAATTAGATCTTTTTTCCAATAACAAAAGGATTTTGCAAAATCCTGCTAAGCGGTTTTCAGTTTGCTGTTCTCGTTTTGAAATCCCTTCTGTACAGATTACATCACTGCTGCCGTCCAAGATCAATCACTGTTCCATCTCTGAGGAGCTTCTAATCCAAGCGTGAGTGCAGAAAGTTTGTGGTATCAGAAGGTGAACAGCTAGTTCTATACTCATGGCCCAGCTAAAGTTTTGCTCCACATAGCTTCAGTAGCTGGGGAGATGAGGGGGTAGGGACAGAGCTTGGTTTGGGTGACCCTCTCAAGCACGATTTAATGCAAAACTGTCCCCAGCCACTCCAATACATTTCAGGTTGCAGCTTATTCATTGCCTTCGGATTCTGTGATGTTCATATGCTGCCAGCACCAAGTTCCTGAATTCAGCCCTACAGTAGCAATGTCTCAGGGTGAGGAAGGATCTATACTTCTACTAAGACTAAGGGCTCCTTTACAAAGGTGCGTTAGGGCCTTAACGCGCAGAATAGTGCGCGCTAAAATGCCCCTTGCGCTAGCCGCTACTGCTTCCTCTTGAGCAGGCAGTAGTTTTATGGCTAGCGCACCTTCGTAAAAGGAGCACTAAATATCTTAATAAAAAAATTTGGCCCATGATTTAGCCTGTGTTTTAGATTTTGGCCCCTTATGAGTTTGACACCCCTGATAGCTAATAAAATTAATCACTTCTCTCCCTTCCCCACACATGGTTCAGCATCTCCCCTTTCTTTCAATCTCCTCTCCCTCCCAAGTTTTCTAGAAGGAAATGTCAGCCACCTGTGACCTGCTCTGTAACTTTCCTTCTGACCTGTCCCACCCCCTGTGATTCAATTTCCTGTTTCCCAGGTGTGGGGCACGTCAAAGGAAAAGTTCCAGAGCAGGTCACCGGCAGCACTGCTACTGCCATCTCTACAAGGCATGTTTTAAAATTTACCAGGGGATTGAAAGAGAGAAGGAGATGCCAAACCCCAGGTGGGGGGAGAGGAAGAGAGCAGAGGGAGAGATGCCAGACAGTGCATGGAGGAACAGGGAGAGAAAGAGATACTGTAAAATGGGATGGAGAGGGAGTGATGTTGGACTACAGATGAAGGGAAGATGGAAGAGAGAGCAGGAACAATGTTGGACCTGGAGGTGGAGGGGAGGGAAAAGAAAGAGTGATACTGGACATGGGCAACGAACAACAAGTTGAAACTGAATGCCACCAAGACCAAAGCCATTGGTTTCCGCACCGCACAACAGAACATCATATCTAATCTCACTCTTTCATCAGGCATCACTATCACAATGGAAAAATCCACCAAGGTACTCGGCTGCATCTTAGATGACTCTCACAATGGAACCACAAATCTCTAACCTTCAGATAAAGACCATCTACACTATGCGTCAACTGCGACTCACAAAACCATACTTCCACCCACATCACTTTGCTCTGATCGTTCAGATGATGGTTTTACTTTAACTGGACTATTGCAACTCCGTCTACCTTGGCATCAACACTACTCTTATCCACAAACTGCAGCCCATCCAGAACACAGCCGTTAGACTAATCTACAAATTAAAAAAATATGATTCAATCACAACCTTCATCAGGCAACTACACTGGATGCCAATATCATCACAAATAATTTTCAAAACTTCATGTATTCTACACCAGATTCTATACGGAAACTCAGCAGCCCCTCTCATCCAACTGTTTTCTACTGTTTGGTCGACATCAAGAAGAATCCTTAACAGAATTCAACTAAACCTGCCGTCCACAAAATACCTCCACTACAAGCGAATTTTCCACTCTATGCTAACTTATCTGGGTGTAAAAACCTGGAATGACTACCAGAAGCAATCAGGAAAGAGACAAATTACACCGCATTCAGGAAAAACCTGAAGATCCACCTCTGTGACATTTAACTGTTTCAGCTTCTGTATTGCACCCCCTACTTCTAGGCCCCTCCCCTTGCTTCTCCATGCTCCCCCCCTCCTACTACTTCCCCACTTCCTCTTTGATCTGTCGCCTTGAGTTTGTATAGGTTTGTGCGACTCACAAATGGAAGATTAGATTAGATTAGAGAGATATAGCGGGGGAGTGATTACATCATCACCCAAGATGGCCTACTAAAGGCTAGGCTCTGCATGCCTCGAAGCTTCAAGGATGTATCATTATAGTTTGCAGTGAATGAAAGCATTACCCAACTGCATTAAAAACTCATACTACAAAGCACTCATTAAAACCATCGGCCATGGGATAAAGCCTCGCCATGGCCTGAGCACATTTCAGGGGACCTTCCAGATTGTAGATCAAAAACAATGTATATAGGATAAAGAGAGATCAATCATAAATCCACAAACTATAGTTTTTCTTACATACAAGATTCCAGTGACTTTTTGAATAAATTGAGGATGATCACTGAGGTGAATGATATCACATATATGGCCACATTAAATGTAAAATCCTTATATACAGTAATTCCACAGAACGAAGCTCTTCAAGTGATTAAATGTGAGTTAGATAAAGGAATGGGAGATCGGAGAGTCCCGACTGAGGTCATTCTGTGGTTAAGTGAAGTGGTCATGAAGAACAATTTTTTCATATATGAAGGTCAATTCTATAAACAAATATCAGGCGTAGCCATGGGGGCCACCATGGCGCCCTCAATGGTGAATTTATATATGAAAGCTTTTGAAGAACAGTGGATACAACAGAATAATTTTTCAGACCATATCAAGTTGTGGGTACGATTCATAGATGATGTTTTTCTATTATGGGTGGGTTCAGAACAGCGTTTGGATGAATTTCATGAGTGGCTTAACAATAGGCATTCAGCTATTCAATTTAGTATGGTAAAGCACACATCACTAATATCTTTTTTAGATCTAGATATTTTAAAGACAGATACTTGATTTGAGACTAAGGTCCATCACAAATCCACAGATAGAAACTTTTTTGCACTATACTAGTTGTCATCCAGGTAAATTGTAAGATAGTCTCCCAATTTCACAGTTCCTTTGATATAGAAGGAATTGTTCCACTTTAGAAAATTACAAAACTCAGGCTAAAGAGCTAAAATGTAAGTTGCAACAATGAGGATACCCAGAACGAGTATTGAAGGGTGCCTATACAAGAGCCAGATATGCAAACAGGGAATTTTTATTAGAAAGGAAACCTAAACAAAAAGAGGAATGGTGCCCTACTTGTGTACTAACCTTTGGAGGAGGAATAGGAGAGATGACAAAAATAATTAAAAAGCATTGGTTAATTGTTCAGTTACAACCACTGTTTGCAGCGATAACTTTAAGGGTAGCCTATAGTCGCCAAAGGAAATATTATGTCCATCCGACACTGCTATTAGAATCAATTCAACAGATGTGCATGCGGGACATACAAAATGTGGTAAATGTAAGACCTGTTAGACAACAGTAGAAGTACTAGGTCACTTTCTCCATCCTCAAACAGGGGTAAGATGGCGTTTAAAACACAGAACTTCATGCAATACTTTGTATGTGGTTTATGCTATAGTCTGTCCATGTTTGAAATTATACATAGGACAGACCATTCGATCTTTTCGGTCCAGGATTGGGGAACATCGGAGTAGTTTGGCATGTAGAAGACTTGAGGAACCTTTGGTCCAACATTATTTGTCAGCGAATCATGTCTGTACAGAATTTCAGTGTATGGTCCTGGATCATGTGCCACTTACAACCAGAGGAGGAGATAGGCGATCCTCATGCAGAAAGAACAGGAATGGATTTTCCATTTGGACACCGAAGAGCCCAAAGGATTAAATGCTAAAGTAGAGTGGCACATATTTTTTTGACTTTGAAATGAACAATTTTTTTGACTTTGAAATGAACAACTTTATGGCTAATGACATTTTAACACAGTGATCATCAGTTTCCCATTCAAAGAATAGGAGATGCAAGCCCTTTCGGACCATTGGATGTTGCAATCAGGCTCCTCCCATGTGATGTCATATGTTAGTAGTATAAAACTGGGCAGTTCAAAGCGGCGGCCATCTTTGCCATTTTGAGCGTTCATACATTCGCCGAGTAAGTAGAAGTACGGAGAGGAGTATTCTGGCATTGGTCTTACTCTAATAGCGCTGTGTTTTGCATTATTTTCACAGGAGTCCACTGCCCTGACGCAGCTATACAGCAAAACGCCAGCTAGCTTTACGTTGGCAGGAACGGACCACAGCAAAGAAAACAGAAGCTGAGAGATATAAGAATTCATAAGAACTCCCTGCCTAATTGAAGCTAAGTTTATTATCAGTTTTTTTGAGAGTTTTTTTTGATATACATTATCTTAAAATTAGGCAGGAGGGGGAGAGTGCCGATGAGGTTAGTTCCCTATCTAGTGCTGTTGTATAGTTAATCACTGACAATGCACGGGGATCTGAGGCCTCTCCTCTATAAAGAACTTTAAATGTGTGATCAATGGAGATAAGTCTGATATGAGAAAACTTCATCACTGTTTCTAATTAAGAATTTGAAAATTGAATAAAAGGGAGGTATTTTTGTGGACCTTCCAGATTGTCCCAGATATCTGAAAAGATTATCAGGAAAACAGGCAAAATTGTGGCCTCTGGTCACTCATGAGAGAACATTCAGCAGTAACCAGATGATCTGACTGCAGCTTCAATTCTTGCAGAAATTCAAAAATTAAATCCATAAGGTGTGCAGGCTTGAAAAATCTACGTACTGTGGGGTCGTCCGTCAAATTATGGGTCCCACATGGATCTGGATAGTGGAAATCCGCAAGGTTTGCAACATCCTTGGCCGCCGTAGTATCGCCCAGTGAAAGCATAGGAATCGAAAGCGTGCCCACCGCAACTGCGAGCACCACCATCTTACACTCCGGAGGGGAAATACTCTGGTCCAGCAGAGCAGAGTCCCTGAAACTGGCCCAGAAGCTGGAGGAAGGCAGAGACCTTTTAACTAAGTATGCCTAATAAAGCCTATTCACAAAATCCAATTTGGAATGCTTGGAAGACTTATGAAGTTTTTCACCGGATTCACGCTTGCATTTCGCCGAAACGCCACTATCACACTCCCCAGGGCCCCCAGATGCCAATTTCGCAGGAGTTGGGGCAGAAGGCACTTTGAAGGACCTCCCCAGAAGTAGAAAGCACCGCATCTGGGTGAACCTCGCCCCCTTTTGCAGGCTGCAGCGCACGTGGAACATGGCTACACATCAGACAGCCATCCACCAGAAATGAGGCATGAACCTATCCCATCCCCCCAAATCAGATGTTCTCCAACAGTCTGCGATCTCCCACTGCAAGGATGTCCCCGCAGGGAACCTCCACAGCACGAGGGTGAAACCGCGAAAAAAATTACTGAAAAAAAAAAAAAAAAAGAAAAATCACAAAAAGAAACACGAGCAGTACAGATAAGCTCCTATAGCCTGGCCTGTAGGAATTTGGACTGGAGTCCAGAGGAGCATTCTCAGTGGTAAGGTATGAGAAGGAGGGGGTAAAAGCTTCAAATGTTTGAGGCTTCCTACAGAACCCTGGTGGAAGAAAGTAAACAACCCACTAGTCTGGGAATAAAGTGGAATTGTACAAGAACAGAGATTTACACCAGAGATCTCGTTGTGGAAATTACTGTGGGTCCCAATGGGAATTTTGACGCCCAGTTAGATCATGTTAACCCCTTCTTAAGAGCCATATTGAACACCTGGTTTAAATTTAGGCGCCAAATGTTTCCAGACTGGTTATATTTTGCCCAAACGCCCATCCCTTAGTGACAGAGCTTGTTCCAGAAGGAGAAGAGCCACCAATGAGTATATGCAGGATTACGTACCTTAGGTTAATTATGGAATGACTTCCAGGTGAGACCCTTTGAGCATCTGCAGGATGAATTCAGATTATTTGGGAGAGATTCATATTTTTACACTCAGCTTCACTCTTTTTTTTTTAATATAAAAGGGTGTTTTTTGACCTCAGTCTGGAAAAGGCCGTTTGCACTGGCAAAGGAAGAGGTGGCATATCACGTTTATGTCAAGCACTATTACTTTGAGAGGTCCCCATATAGGGCACAATGGGATAGAGAACTAGGGGCCATAAATCACAAGATGCATTGGGAGAAAATGTATAAGCTTTGATTCAAATTAATACTTTTTTATTTAATTATTTACATACCACTTATATCCTAAGTGGTTTTAGATTCAGGTACTTTATCATATTTCCCTGTCTCGGCAGGCTCAAACTCTATCTAGTGTACCTAGGGCAATATACTTCTATTAATACTTATCACTTATATAGAGCTGTACATTTTGACATTAATAGACGGTCCCTGATCTGAAGAGCTTACAATCTAACTTAGACATGACATAGAGGATAGGGCAGGGGTAGGCAATTCCAGTCCTCGAGAGCCAGAGCCAGGTCAGGTTTTCAGGATATCCACAATAAATATGCATGAGATAGATTTGCATCTCAAGGAGGCAGTGCATGCAAATCCATCTCATACATATTCATGGTGGATATCCTGAAAACCTGACCTGGCACCGGCTCTCGAGGACCGGAATTGCCAATCTTGGGATAGGAGATGGATACAAAGTGTACAATAGATGGTACTATACTCCCATATAAACAATACAAGATCTATGAACAGGCTCTGAACTGTGTTGGCGCCAGTGGGGGCATAAGGGAGACCTTCCGGCATGTCTGGTTATAAAACTTTATTGGCATAAGGTAGGACAACTTCTGCTTAGCAAAGCACACAAACATCGTTCTTTAAAAGACCTATATATTTAAGTTTCAAGTTCAAGTTTCAAGTTTATTGACTTTTAATATACCGACCATCAACATGTATCTGGCCGGTTTACAATAAAAATTTTAAAAATAAATAAATATTTAAAAAATAATAAAAGTGCACACCAAGGACATTGACTAGACAGACTTGAAGGTGAGGGAAAGTAAGAAGGATGGGGGGAGAGTTACATGTTAGAAGAAGAAAGGAGACAGAGGGAAGAGGGTAAAACATGGGGTGGGTTCGCTTTATTGAAGCGGTTGGCTGAATATGAGAAAAAGAAAAAGAAGAAGAATGAAAGAAAGAGAAGAGAAAAAAAAAAAAAGAGGGAAAATCTAAACGCAGGAAAAGGCATCGCTAAATAAGAAAGTCTTCAGGCTTATCTTAAATTTATCAAGTTGTTGTTCGAATCGGAGTGGCTTTGGCAGAGCATTCCACAAAGTTGGAGCTACTACTGCAAAGTTTATTTTCCTAGTGTAAAAGAAATCTTTTATAGAAGGAATTGACAAGAGTTTCTGATCGGCTGACCTCAGTAGACGTATTGAGCATTGTGGGATGAGGAGCTTATCTAGGTATAAAGGCAGGTGAGAAAGTCTGATTTTAAAGGTGAGCAGAATGGTTTTATAAGTGATACGGTGTGTAATGGGGAGCCAGTGTGCTTCCTTCAAAAGAGGGGTAACATGGTCAAATTTGCCAGTTTTATAGATGAGTTTTATTGCTGTGTTTTGAATTAATTGTAAGCGTCGAATTTCTTTTTGAGAGAGTCCGTTATAAAGAGAGTTACAATAATCAAGGTGAGAAATAACTAGGGAATGAATTAGAATTTTGATTGCATCTGTCTCTAGAATCGAAGTTAGAGAACGAATAAAGCGAAGTTTGAAGAAGCAAATTTTTGCAACCGAGCTGATGTGATCGTGGAAAGATATAGCAACTTGGGGATGGGAGGAAGAGGTTGGTTTTTTTGTTTTTAATTCTTTATCGATTTAATCATTTGTATCTTCATAATTAGTTATGTAAACCTCTGTGAACTTCATGGAGGTACTGGCGGTATATGAATAAAGATTGTATTGTATTTACTGCTACAGTGCTGTTTGTTGAATGCCTCAGTGCCCAGCTTAGCAGCCTTTCTATTTACAGCAGCACTCGCAGCTAATTGGAAGTGTGGCATGGTGTCTGATCTGTAACGGGTTAGAAATAAAATGGACTTCCTGCAACTAATGTCACAACTGACTGCTAAGAACATATCATAAAATATGGGACATACATATAACCTGGAGACACCATAAGAACTAATTAGCACAGATACCCGTGGAGGGAAGATAGCGATAAGATCTTCTTAAACACAGAGTTTTTGTTTTGGTCCTGGGGATTAAGGGAAGGAAAGTATATTATGAGAAAGCTGGTTACTGTTAGTTGCATATGTAAAGATGTAATTGGTTAATGTCTCTCTTGTTTAGCTGATCAACTTGTGCATTATGAACAAAAAACTGATAAAAAAAAAAAGATATAGCAACTTGGGGATGGGAGGAAGAGGTTGGTTTTTTTTTAATTCTTTATTCATTTTCAAAACTACAATTGTGCATTCCAGCACAATAAACTTAATAGAAATAATGACAAGACTTATTTTCCCAATTGAACAACTCATAAAAATACCTGTAAACAACCTATCTATACCTCTTAACCAGTGCTAAAACATGTCCCTCTCCCCCCTCCCCGGATGTGTATGTTTTCCTCATTTACATAAATCAATCAATCCTTACAATATTTAGTTAATGGTTCCCAAACTTCCATAAATGTTTTATAATAACCCTTCTGAATGGCCACAAACTTTTCCATTTTAAAGACATAACATAGGGATTCCCACCAGAATGAATAATTTCATCTGTCCCAATTTTTCCAATTCTTTAAAATAAGCTGCATGTCAACCCCCGTCATTATAAACAAAGGTTTGTTATTTTTTGCCAAAATTTGACTTTTTGCCCTCATAGATGTTCCAAATAAAATAAAAGAGTTTGTTCTTTAATTGCAAGAAATGGCGTGGAAGCCGTGTTAGTCCACTCTTAAAGATAATAATTGCATAATTAATTGTGATTAAGCATTTAAATTGAAATACAGCCTTAATTGAAATCCCTGAATGCAAAATCAGGATAAAGCAAAGTCTACAGACGAGAGCAGCCTGATTTTCTTAAGTCCTGTGCTTTTTGAAGTGATTTTCTAGGATAAACTTTCAGAAATTCCAGAATGTGTACTACCCTAACAGCAAATGGACCAAAAGAAATAAAAAGGGGAGTTAAGGGGGGGGGGGAGACCTCATTCTGTTCTTCTTCAATTAAACTACAGAGCAAATGATCTAACGCCCATCCCTCTGCCACCTGGCTCGCGAGCCATCCGATATTTCAGTCACAGCAAATCCTCCTTCCCACCTAGAAAGTCATCAGGTACATAACATGAGGAAGGTACACGGATGCGTCAATTGTCTCCTCCAACCACATGACTGCAATTAAGAGCAGGGGTGAGAGGGAACGATGCCCACGTTTTGCAATTTTCTTAAAAGGATTATCAATGTGTGCTGCCCTTCATTGCTGCCAAATACCAAATCATCTTCTGTGTGTTTTGTTATGGGAACTCTTTTTTTTCACCCCCTGAAGGAAAACAGTAGTGGCCCGTCAAAAATATTATTCACTTTCCAGTCATGTGAGCTTTGTGCAGTGAGAAAACAACAAGGAAAAGTGAAAATACGGATAAACCAGTATGACTCCAGATTGAGGACTGGCATCCTGACAACTCTCCTTCAGCAAAACATTTCATGGAACTTGGCGACTCGGCGACCCTCTAATGTAGATTTATGACGACTGACAGGTCGGAAGGACTGAAAGCAGAGGCAATCCCAAGGTTTTGCTAAAAAGAGAAATGACTGCTAGATAAACAAGCTTAGCCCACGAAGAAGATAACATTCAGTAGTTCCTACAGATGCTTTTTTTTTTTTCTTTTTAAAGCAGGCCTCTGTTTGAGCTCTATTTCAGCTCAGAACTAGCTAGTTTAAGATAGCTTGCGGCCTGGGATAGCTTTCTTTATGTACGTATTTAATCTGTTCTGTATTACCTTACATTTATATACATTCATTTCTTTTTGATTGGCCAGTAACAGAGTTTTCAGATAATTTGTTGCTATGTTGATCCCAGTAAAAACAGGAGATACTGGGACGAATATAGCTACAAAAATACGTCATTTCAGTTTGTTAGTGACATATCTATTTCTAGTCACTGCAGAGTAAAACTGGATTAAGCAGCTTGGGCTGATTCTCTCCTGAATGAACTGAACCTACTGGTACTATGGCTCCGTACTGAATCTCGCCAACTTGCGTTCTGCGTGCCACTGTTACTGTTATTGTAATCCCCCTTCCCCAGTGAGAGACCTTCGGAATGCCAGCTCAATTCTCACATCAAAAACAAATGGAGAAACGGCTCAAGGAATTCCTTCCAACTCCTTTGTATGCATATATAATCTGGGTTCGTAGTCGAAAACGCGCAGGACAATCGAGCGGCGACAATACCGAGCGGACAAACGTGTGCAGGACATCAGCGCGCCGGACTTAAACTTAATTTTAAAGTGCTCCGAGTGGGGGTTTGGGGAGGGAACCCCCCACAGTTAAGCTAGTACTGTTTGTGCTGCTGTTGGGTGGGGGTATTGGGGGGGAACCCCCCCCATTATAGAGGGAAGAGGCGTTTTTCCCTTTTTTTAGGGAATTTCTTCTGTAATGTGTGTGGGGGTTCCCCCCCCACACTCCCCCTCAACGGCAGCGGCAACAGTACTAACTTAAGTAGGGGGCGTCCCCCCACACCCTCCCCACACCTCCCCCTCGGAGCACTTTAAAATTAAGTTTAAGTCCTGTGCGCTGATGTCCTGCGTGCGATTGTCTGCTCGGTATTGTCGGCACTCGATTGTCTCGTGCGCTTTTGTCTCGTCAGCATAACGTGAGGTGTGCGTGTCTCTCTATTTTCTTGTTCATACAATCAAGCTATTGCACTGTTTGATTATCCAAGGTAGCTTAAACTATTTAAACCCACAAATTAGCTAGAATGCTTTTTCCAGCTAGACCCTCAGCGCCACCACTCAGAACTCAATATTTCTCATAGTTCTAAGCTTTACGTGTCTCTTTGTAATAGATCCAGTGACGAAGACACACGTAAAGCTTAGAACTATGAGAAATATTGAGTTCTGAGTGGTGGCGCTGAGGGTCTAGCTAGAAAAAGCATTCTAACTAATTTGTGGGTTTGCTTGTTCATCTGCATGTGTTTGTACCTTGGTGTGGGTGTGCGCGTGTTAACCATTATACTCCAATATAAACCTAGATTTTGGGGCCCAAAAATGGGGGTCTGGCTTTATATTCGAGTCTCCCAGCAGTGTCCCTTCTTTTTCTTCTCCTTCTACTACGCCAGCACCACCGAACTGCTGACCTTCAGTGGCCGCACACCTGTGCAATGGCGCAGCGAGGATGAGCGGCGGTGCCCCTCCCCCACACACATCCCTTCCCCTGTACCTTTTTAACTTCGGCGCGAGCAGCCACCAACTTGCTGCCCAAATCAGCTTCGGCGCTCTCACATGGGCAGCAAGTTGGCGCCCCCCCCCACCCCTCGCCTGCACCCTTCCTATGCCAGTGCACTCGTGCCCTCGAACTAGCAGCATTCCCTTCCTCTTCCCCACAACCCAGACAAGGATCGATTAACCTCCCTTCCAAAACCACCAAAAAGACCCCCCCCCCAGGCCTACTGTGTTTTACGATACCACTCGCAAATCCATTTTTTCAGTCATTGCCCCCTCTCTGTGGAATGCCCTTCCATTAGATCTTCGATTAGAGAACTCTCTTGAAAAATTTTAAGCCAAACTTAAAACATGTATTTGACGACTTCATTGTAATTATTTTCGCTGCTTGTCCAGCTCTTCTTGTTGTAAACCGCCTCGAACTACTATGGCTTTGGCGGTATATAAGCATAAAATTATTATTATTATTATTAAAGATGACTATACTCTTTAGTCCCAGCTCTTGCTTCTAAAACCCTTAATTCTCGTGAAGCCCTGAAACACCAAAACGCTTCTCTTGAAGCGAACCCCACCCTAATGTATCACCATTCTCCCTTTACCTCCCTTTTTTTTTATTAGTTTTACACTTTTTCCTCCATATTTGCAGTGGATGAGGGCGGAACATAGCAGCGAATATGGAAAAACCACAAATAACTTTTTATATGTTATTTGCGTTTTTTTGTAAAAGTTAGCGTTTTTAGTATTGAAACTGCTAATAACGTTTCAACAGTTATTCACGGTTTTGGGTAACATCCACTATTATTACTATTGAAATTCACAATTTGGGGGGAATAACAATATTTACTGCACAACAATACATTACTATAAGTACAGTACAGTAATAATCTCAGAGCTTATGGCAGGTAAGCAGCGATTCCCAGCGATCCACAGCGATTTTAAGCCTCATAGCAGGCAAGCAGCGATTCACAGATAATTTTGGGGCTTATGGCAGGTAAGCAGCGATTCCCAGCGATCCCCAGTGATTTTCAGGGTACAGTAATAGCGATTTTCTCCATGCATGCTGGGAAGCAGCATTTCTCTCTAAGGATACTGGGAAGCAGCAATTTTCAAGGTGAAAATTTGAACCAGAGATTTTGTCGGAAAAAGCATGTAAGCAGCGATTTTCAGAGTGAATGTTGGTAAGTGCTAAACTTTTTTACTGGTACAGTAAAGAAAAAGAACTTTACTCATGATGCAATTTTGGGGGGCAGAGTCAGCATGCGAGAAATTGTGAATAAGCGAAACCGTGAGTACCGAAATCATGAATACGAAGGGAGAAGTGTACTTTGATGTATTTCAAAACTTCCCCTCCCCTACTTTCCTTTTGTTCCATGTACGTCAATGTGAACTCATCTAGTATTTTTAATATTTGATAAGATATTGCTTTTAACTCACCTTTTTTTATTTCTTTTTTAATCTCATTATATTGTACACCATTTAGACACTTGTTTTGATAGATGGTATATCAAAAATAAAGAAACCTAAAATTTGCTTCCTAGGTGGTCTAGTGGCGTGTTGGAGCAGGAGCAATTCCCACTCACTTCTGTCCATGCTCTCTCTGCTATGAAAATGGCTGTTGAGACTTCCAGGAATATGTTCTGGAAAATCAGACTGAGTTTTTATATAAGTAGCACTTGCAAATCATGATGTAATTGTTATGCAAACCAATTGAGCCATGCGAATGAGAATTTGCAGTATATAAATATATAATGAGTTTGGAGCGGAGGGAGTTTGTGGAGTGGTGAGAGAGGGCGTGGGAGTGGAGGCTAGTTTATAGAATAATGGAACAGTTGTAGGGGAGTGGTAGATTTTAGGGGTTGGTTAGAGTGTGGTTCAGCAGTTACAAAGGAGTTTTTCAGGACTGTGAAGTAATTACCGGGGGGGGAAGGGGGATAGATTTTGAGGACAGGACAGTTTGAAAGGTAGGAAATACCCAAACTCAGCTGATAAAAAGCCTCTATGAAAATCAAGAAGCTGCAGTGAGAACTGAATATGACAACGCAGATTGGTTTCCAATAATACAAGGATGCAAAAGTAACCAGTTCACACTATGTATAGCAGCAAAACAGGAGCTTTACGTCACTGTTTTTTTCGAATTCAACGCCATTGTTCATCATCATATGGTTCTTGATATGTGAGACATTATATAATTTGGACCCCTGAGGAAAAAGTGTTTTTTGAAACACGGACCATGTCGGGTCTTGCCTTCTTATCACAAAGAACCATTCTTTGGCAAACAGCATTTTATTGACTCCAATAAAGTTCCTGTGTTTTGTACATCGTTTTGCAGTATTCTTTTTGGTTTTGTTCTTCAAACCAATATCAGCTACATGAATCCACAAAGGTACCATTTGTAAGAGATACAATAACTTAGGTAAGAGAACTATCTTGATAAGTGCAACACGCCCCAGAAAGGAAATAGGGAAGGCCTTCCAGCGTTGACAAAGATTTAATAGAAGCCAATTTATCCTCAATGTTGCGCTTATACACTACCAAGGGGTCAAAATGCAAATAGATCCCCAGGTACTTTAACCTGCCCTTCTACCAAGCCAGGGTCCGCTCAGGCTGCACATCACTGAGAGACCTCCAAAGCCTCAGATTTATCAAAGTCGATTCACAACCTGGAAAAAGACCCAAAACGCTGAATCATAGCAACCAGCTGCCTAGTGCCCTCAAAAAAACAAGCATTATCATCAGCAAAAAGATTAATCTTAAACTCCTGAGACCCCACTAGGATCCCTCGCAGTGACTGCCAGAGGCTCTAGAGAGAGCACAAATAATAAGAGAACAAAGGGCATCCCTGGCAAGTGCCCCTCTCCAGCTAAAAAGAAGAGGTAAGGTCCCCATTAACCAGAATTTGGACAGTAGTCTTATCGTATAGAGCTTGAATCCCAGTTAAGAAGCTACCCATGATTCCAAACCGAGGAAGAACCCAGAATAAATAATCTATAAGAATCTTGTCAAACACTTTCTCAGCATCTAAGCTGACTAGGATGGCTTCCCCCTGTTGACTGCTACCACCTTGTAACACCGTCTAGACCACACATGTCAAACAAAAGGCCCGGGGGCCAAATACCGCCCGCCTGGCCGTTTTATGTGGCCCTCGGCGACTGTGTCGCATCTAAGTGCCTGACTGTGCAGCCCCGGTGCCAGTGGTGCTCCAAGCTCCTCACCATGCTGCCTCAGTACCCATTTGTAGGCAGAAGGACCCAGTCCCAGTGTAAAACCTAAATTGGAGCAGGGCGTTCCACAGAAGAGCCTGATCGCGCCACAGGTGTCTCAGGGTGAGGAAGGATCTATAATTCTACTAAGACTAAGTATCTTAATAGAAAATTTAGCCCTTGACTTAGCCTGTGTTTTAGATTTTGGCCCCTTATGTGATTGAGTTTGACACCCCTGGCCTAAACCAACAAAACATTGGCAGAAGCATAACGGCTTAGTACAAAGCCAGCCTGATCGAGATGATGAAGGAAGGGCAGAAGTTTACCCAGCCTGGCAGACAAAATCGCAGCAAATAACTTAATATCTTGATTGAGCAGTGAAATAGAGCGGTACGACCCCAACTGTTCCTTATCCCTGCCTGGTTTGGGTAACACTACGATAGTAGCATGGGGCAGTCTATGACTGGGCAGCCCAGTAGTGTAACATGCTTTACATAAAACTTGAAAAGGGCCCAGTATCCTAGTATTCAAGATTTTATAATACCCGGGACCAAGTCTGTCAGGACCCGGTGCTTTGCCAACTTCAAGGCTTCTATTGCCTGCTGTATCTCCACACCTGTGATAGGAGAGTTTAAGGAGTCACGTTGATCTTGAGTTAAAAAGGGAAGCCCTAGATGTTGGAAAAAGGATGCCCTTTCCTCAATGTCACATGTCCTCTGTCATACAGTGTTTGGTAGAACTGGACAAATTGATGTTGTATCTCCACGACTCCAGAGGCCACCTGTCCCCTCGGTGTTTTTATGCGAGTAATTAGCCTCCAGATGATGAACTAGGGAGGTCAACAACTTCCCAGCCTTATGGCTCCATCTATGCAGTTTATATTTATAGAGCTGAATGTCGCGCTGGTTGCGCTAAGCACCTTATTGATTTGCCTCTTAAGAGAAAAATGCCGTTGGTGGGCTGCATTCAATTCCCTCCAGCTAAGCGTAAATCTTGAGCCAGCTCTAAAAGCCTCTGATCTTGCTCTTTGTGTTTGAGAGCCATATATTTAATAATCTTCACCTGCAAAACAGCTTTACTTGCCTCCCAGTAAAGGGATTGTTGTCAGTCACATAATATTCCAATTGCTGCCCACGATAAGTGTAAAAGTCCTTATCTAAATACAAAGTAGGATTCATATGCCTTTTACTAAAGACATCTTCTTGCAGGGGGTCCCCTTATTCAGCCAAACCAGGGGAAGATCAGAGACCATCCCATCCTCAATAGCAGCTCTGCGCACCCCAGAGAACATATAGGACTGCACTAGCACATAAGCCAAACAACTATAAATCTTGTGGGCCTGGGAATAGTAAGTAAAATCAAGATTATCATGGTGCAACATTCTCCACACATCTAACAACTCCAGTTGCTGGACAACAAAATTAACTCTCTTATCCCGGCTCCCTTTCTGCCTAGGTTTGGGGGGTTTAATGTCTATTAGGGAGTCTGCAGTTCTATTAAAATCACTACCCAATCCTAGTTGGTAATCCTGCAAAGGCATGAGAGCAGCCACTAACATGGAAAATAATTTGTGGGAGTAAACATTAGGAGCGTACACTGAGCAGAAAGCATAATTGTGACCCACAGATTCCCCCACCCAGATAACAAATTTGCTCTCTGGGTCCTGAATAACTTTATGCATTAAACAGGGTTTACTTTTATAAAAAAAAAAAGAATTGTGACACCCTCCCTCCCCGGCATTATAGGATGCGTGAACTAGCTCCCCTAATTCAGTCTATGTGCAGTTTATTATGTTCCTTGGAATTTAAGTGGGTCTCCTCTAACAGCTGTACATCAGTTTTCAATTTCTTACAATGTGAGAATTTTAGAGCGCTTTATGGAGGAATGGAGCCCATCTACATTCAATGACGCTACTTGGAACTTACCCATTCTCAAGGGACTTGCACAGAAACATCAGAAGGTGCGTATACTTAAGAGCGCTGCTGTCGGCCTCCCAGCTGAGCCAACGCAACTCATAAGGAAAATATACGGCAGTGAAAAATAAGGTCCCAGAAACTCTCCCAATTACCCACCCCACCAACTACCCCTCCCCCCCAAGAAAAGAGCCTCCACCCCCTCCTATTCCATATCCCCGTCCCATCCCAAAAACGGTAAACCCCAAATCCCCATCACCTCCATATTACCTTCCATACACATCATCCCCACACACAGCATCAACCACACCACCAGCCCCATCTTAATACATTGAGTCTCACATCCCACCCCCGTCACACTAATTCAAAAGCAACAATAATTCTAGAACCCCCCAGCGAAACATTGCAATAATAGTGAAAACAGGAAACTAACTTCATAGAATGCCTTTGCAAGATATGAGATACATAATACAAGACAGCCCCCAGCTCACCCTGGGCAACTGACTGTCCAGTGAGCCAAGGAGCCTCCATATCCATTGCCAAGTCACTCACAGTGCTCCAAATAACTACAACAAGGTCACAAAACAAAATCAACAATGCTATATTCAGTTCAACTGCATCAATTAGTCCTCTTAGCCACCCCAAAAAACAAAACAGAAAGAATCAAAATCATAGCATCATATATTGGGGTGCAAAAAATAATTGTGTCAAGAAATAGGCAGAAAAAGAAAAAAATATATATAAAGCAGCCTAATCAGACTATATCACAGTCTCTCATGTCTCTCGGTGAAGACCTGCAGTCAAGAAGGGGAAGGAATGCTCTCCAAAAAAACACCAAAGTTCTTCTGGTTTAGTCGCAGTGAAAGATTGATTGTTATGTGTGGCACGAACTTTGGCAGGGTATTGAAGAGTGAACTTAATACCTTTAGAGAACAATTGTGAACACAATGGCATCATAGCCCTTCATTGCTCAGCTACCTTCTGGGAGAAATCTTGAAAAAGCAAAATCTATGCTCCAAAGAGTGCAATTTTTTAAACAGATCCAAAAGTTTGGCTTTAACAGCATAGCTATGGAACCATGCCAGCACCGCACGGGGTTTAGCCCCAGAACCATGCTCACGTCACTGACCCACATGGCATATGCACTCTACTATGACTGGACTCACACTGCCAGGTAGGCCCAAAGCTTGGGGAAGCCAGGCCTCAACAAAAGTGAGCAGTCTTTAACATTCTCCGGAAAGCCAATGATTCTGATGTTTTTAGGGCAGCTTCTATTTTCCTGGTCCTCCTCCCAATCCATGAGAAGAACCAGAATGTGTCTTCAAATCACTGAGCCCATCTGGCACGAGGAAGTATAAGGAGCATCCAACAAAGTCCTCATCTGGGGTACTGGAACAGGTTTAAGCATCCCGAAGACCAAGAGGTGCTGTAGAATATCGCAGACCCTAAACTCTGTTGCTGGAGACTTGCCGGAGTCCAGAAACCAAGCCGGAGGCAGGCAATGTAAGATTAACAAATGACTGATGAAAGTCGAATCCACACTGAGAAAATAGTAGAAGATACCCTGCGATTGAGGAAGCCACGCCCACCCTAGCTGACATCGGCACTTTTTATTCTAATTTTTTTGTGTGTGACTTAGCCATTGCACAGGAACTTGAGGACGCCTAGAATTGGAACCGTGGTAATTGAGGCGTAGTCCTATAAATGTCTCGAGGAAAATAAAAAAATAGCAATTTGGGGTGTGGGGAGGTGGGGAACCTGAACCCTACCCACAGAAACTGTGAAAAATGGGTTTTAAAATGTTATCCAACCTACCCCCAAAGTTCCCAAAGGAAACAATGGAGTTACTCACAGAGTCTGGTGCCTTCTGCCTGTCAGTGTATTTCTTTATAATGTCACTGGGGTACTAATAGTTAAATATTAGTGGAAGTCAGAAAAATATTAGAGTTCAAATAAAAGAACTGTCTTCTCATTCAAATTGGTAACCAAACTTCAGGATTGCAACCGTCACGTTTGAAAGTCACTCAGAGGTATAGAGTTCTTCAAGAAGAGAATTGCGCCCTCTAGTGATGAACCAAAGTATATTTTTCAGTCGTTGCAACTTTATTAGTTCTGGTTACGCTCCAAGTTTGATTACAAAAGTAAATAAATAAATAAATGTCTTTACAGTCTTTCAAACACTTGTATGAAAATACTTTGTTTTTTCTTATCTTTACAAATCTTTTCAAATGAACATCGCTCTGTGAGAAAATTGAGAGCAGCTTGATAATTCAGTTTATAACAGATTTGGGGTCTCTACGTGGCCCCGTTTCGATTCCTTCTTCAGGAGACCCTATTGTATGTAAATTGAAAAACCTTTTCAATGCTGATAGAATGCTTCAAGTTTGCGATGTGGTAACATCGTCAAAAGAACGCTGTCGGTGCTGTGAATTTAAACTGTCAGAGAAAACATAGCATCAGCTGTCTGGTTTAAAAGCATTCTATCAGCATTGAAAAGGTTTTTCAATTTACATACGGATGTAGCGGTATATAAGAAATAAATTACATTACATTACATTACTGTTTGCAGAAATTGAAACTGATTTTACCACAAAGGGGAGTGCACATTTGTTCTAAAAAGATGTGAATTCCTACGATACCCAGACTGCGGGTTGGGATTGAACACCTAGCGTATGGAATCTGTAAGGGACGTAACAAAATTAAAGTTCATACCCTTAACCCACAAGGTTCCCTATCTTAGAAGGAAAGCTCGATACAGATTAAAATTGGGGAAAATTCACCCTCCACCTCTGAATTTTTGAGACTGCGATTTCACAAGTGAAATATGGGGGAGGTTTATTGCTTCAAAAGATGCTCAATCTTATGAAGAGTTTAAAAGGAAAGGTATAGGTCAGTTTTTCTCAACTCAGTCCTGGAGTACCCCCTTGCCAGTCAGGTTTTCAGGAAATCCACAATGAATATGCATAGAAAAGATTTGCATACAGTGGAAACAATGTATGCAAACCAATCTCATGCCTATTCATTGTGCATATCCTGAAAACCCAACTGGCAAGGTGGTACTCCAGAACCAACTTGAGAAACTCTGGTATAGGTAATAGGCTTAATATGTAAGTGATCTTGAGGGTGATCATTATCTTAGAGCATAAACAAAAATAGCATTACTAGATCAGACCAATGGTCCATCAAGCCCAGTAGCCCATTCTCACGGTGGCCAATCCTGGTCACTAGTACCTGGCCAAAACCCCAAAGAGTAGCAACATTCCATGCTACCAATCCAGGGCAAGCAGATGCTTCCCCCATGTCTTAATAACAGACTATGGACTTTTCCTCCAGGAATTTGTCCAAACCTTTCTTAAAACCAGCTACACTATTGGCTTTTACCACAACCTCTGACAACGCGTTCCACAGCTTAACTATTCTCTGAGTGAAAAATATTTCCTCCAATTGGTTTTAAAAGTATTTCCCTGCAATTTCATCGAGTGTCCCCTAGTCTTTGTAATTTTTGACAGAGTGAAAAATTGATCTACTTGTACCCGTTCCACTCCACTCAGGATTTTGTAGACTTCAATCATATCTCCCCTCAGCTGTCTCTTTTCCAAGCTGAAGAGCCCTAACCTTTTCAGTCTTTCCTCATACGAGAGGAGTTCCATCCCCTTTATCATCTTGGTTGCTCTTCTTTGAACCTTTTCTAGTGCCGCTATATCTTTCTTGAGATAAGGAGACCAGAATTGAACACAATATTCCTGGTGATAGTGTTGAGAAGGCCCCACCATGACAGCTGGAGACCTTGTAACCAATTATTGTTGAACCTTAAGAAGAAGCATATTCAGAGTCAAATATGGGACTCTCCTGCCCTCCCCCCAAAAAACTCTTCCAAACATGACACCTGTGAGAGAGTCTATCGAACACTACCACTTCCCCTTTAGAACACTCCTCACAGTGTCAGGACCACCTTAAAACCTCTAGTCCCACCCAAGGGGGCCATGATATAGGAGGACCTTGAGAAAGAAGGGCATGATCCAGAAACCAAAGCTAGGTTAAGGAAACCCAGAGGGAAGCAATGATG
The DNA here is from genome assembly GCF_902459505.1 of Geotrypetes seraphini. Classification (NCBI taxonomy): domain Eukaryota; kingdom Metazoa; phylum Chordata; class Amphibia; order Gymnophiona; family Dermophiidae; genus Geotrypetes; species Geotrypetes seraphini. Next base: position 15,211,482 of record NC_047086.1, on the reverse strand, counting down.
CTCACTGCTAATACCTCCATCCAAAACTGAGAAATTGCAACCATTAGGTTCGAATGCACCGAAGATGCTGTTAGTTGCTCCCCACCTGACCCTTAATAGTCACCCTTCACCTTCTTTTGTGGGGAGACAGCAATAGAGATGCATACTGAATCTAGCAAACAATGCAAAGCCGTTGAGTACTATATGTCTAGTGTCAAGCTTTCAATTAGTTATCAGCCACTACACATCAGGATATGTCTGAAGATGTTAGATCCTTTATTCAGCACAATTGAACAAAACAGCCAGGAGCCATTAAATTATTGAACATGAAATAACACTAAGATATCATGAGCTGTTTTTCTGGTTCTGATTACATCCTTTTAATTGCACCAGGTTTTGGGGTAGGTATCTTTTAACTAAGTATATCTCAGGAGGATTTGGATTACTGGGCGCTGGCTGTGATTAATCTGTAGCTTCTTACAAACATCCTGTGCTCTTCTCACCTTGAATGCCTGACTTCGGGGCGTCTTGTTCCCGTTGTATCCCATGTCATTTCCATTAGTGGGTGAGGATGGGCCGAGGCGGAACACGTGGCAAAACATGCGAACAATCCTGAGAAGACTTTTCATCTGAGCTTCGTAGCTGCTCGACAAGCTTGAGGAGAAGAGAGAAGGGAAATGTTAATTGCCCAGGGCGCAGCTGGTAATATATGAACCATTTCACACATTACCCATTCTAATTTTTCAGGGCCCGATCTTCAGCCGGCAGCCATCGGTGTTTGGCTGCCCACTGCCAGTGCTAAACCTGGACATTCAATGCCAGGCAATGTCCAGGCACCAGCACTAGATTTCCGGGTTTGCGAAGCCAGCTAACCCATAGCCGGTTAAGCGCTATACTCAGCAGTTAACCAGCTATAGGTTACCACAAAGATAGGATCAACTTTTATGTGGTCCTACTTAGGCGGTTAACCTGGAGGGTTAAGTTCCGAATATCAGCACTTAACTGGCGAAGTGCTGAGTTTGCTCAAAACAGCTGATTTTCAATTTGGTACTAACCAGTTAAATGCCGCTGAAAATGACTGATTAACCCCAAACAGACAATTTAACCGGCCAGGAGCCATTTCTGGCTGGTTAAATCAATCCCTCACTCTTTTACTGAGTCAAGCACTGTTTCAGAGCATCTTGGGCCTTCAAACATTTAAAAATATGTATTTAGGTAGACCTCCCATTTGGGCAGTAGCCTGCGCTGTATCACGGGCCAGAGAATAAGGTGAAATCAGCAGGATTTAAAAACTGTTTGGATAATTTCCTAAAACAAAAGCCCATAAGCCATTATTGAGAAGATTTGAGGAAATCCACTGTTACTCCTAGGATAAGAAGCATAAAATCTGTTTTACTCCTCGGGATCTTGCCAGGTACTTGTGATCTGGAATGGCCACTGTTGGAAACAGGAAGCTGGGCTTGATGGACCTTTGGTCTATCCCAGTTCGGCAATCCATGAAAATATATATTATAACATTTAAAAGAAATAATATTTAGGGATCTACTCCAGGTTCTTTACCAGGGGTGTCAAAGAGCTTGGTCCCCTGGACAGGGTATATTGTTCCTTGATCCCTGCAAAGGGCACGTTAACTGACTCTGGAGTAGATTTCTCTTTCTTGGGGTTAGTTTACTCTCTGTATTTTGGAGTTTACTGTACAATCCCTGGCTAGTTTCTCAGTCTGGGGTATTTTGGTTATGCCTGCTCTAAATACTTGCTTGTGTTATGAATAATTCTTTACTGTTCCCTGCTAATGGCACAGTTTGGTACTGTTTGAGCTATAATGGATTTCTGGATGCCCTTATACAGGAACATATGTTCTCATGGGTGGGGTGGGGAAGGGTTCAAGTTATGATTAGGAGCTGTGTGTTTAGTGAGACATAAAAACTGTTAGATTTTTGTACAACTTGAATTGTTTATTGAACTTTGCATGCCAATGAAAAAGACTGAAACATAAAACAAATAAGAGTTAATGTTTTTCACTCTTGATCCCTGGAAATCAGCTATGAGAAACAGAACTACTTTGGGGAATCTGTCAGTATTTGGCCACTGTCAAACAGGATGCGCAGCTCGATGAACCTTGACCTGACTCAGCATGGCTTTTCTTATACACCTCAAATGTTATGATGATGTGAATGAATGAGATCCAGTGGGAGTGAGAGGGGGTTTGAAACACGGCTATGGAAAAGAGGAAGAAATTTCAGAGACAGCAACTAGGAAGAGACAATTTAGATTAATAATTGGCTGCATCAGTACATGAAGAGAATAACTTTTCTCTTTGGTGTCAGATACTGCTTAGTAGGGATAGACCTTTATGTTTGTGAGTGATATTGCTGAAGGGTTAGAAGGAAAAGTGTGCCTTTTTGCAGATGATACCAAGATTTGTAACAGAGTAGACACCGAAGAGGGAGTGGAAAAAAAGGAAAAAGGATCTGCAAAAGTTAGAGGAATGGTCCAATGCCTGGCAACTAAAATTCAATGCAAAGAAATGCAGAGTAATGCATTTGGGGATTAATAATCGGAAGGAACTGTATATGCTGGGAGGAGAGAAGCTGATATGCACGGACGGGGAGAGGGACCTTGGGGTGATAGTGTCTAAAGATCTAAAGGCGAAAAAACAGTGTGACAAGGCAGTGGCTGCTGCCAGAAGGATTCTGGGCTGTATAAAGAGAGGCGTAGTCAGTAGAAGGAAGAAGGTGTTGATGCCCCTAGTACAGACCATTGGTGAGACTCCATTTGGAGTATTGTGTTCAGTTTTGGAGACCGTATCTGTCGAAGGACGTACGTAAGAAGACTTGAAGCGCTCCAGAGGAGGGAGACGAAAATGATAGGAGGCTTGTGCCAGAAGACGTATGAGGAGAGACTGGAAGACCTAAATATGTATACCCTAGAGCAGTGATGGCTAACCTTTTTGAGCCCGAGTGCCCAAACTGCCGCACAAAACCAAAGAATTTCCTCAAAGTGCCAGCACGTCAATTAAACCTTAATAACAAGATTTTAGTATCTAAAAACTCTTTATAAAGTTGCCTGAACTATGTAACATCATTTTTAAAGGTTGGAATCTTTGTATTGTCAGAGAATCAATTTGATTCACAATCCTTTGGTTTTCATTTCAATTTATTGGCAATTTATAATGTTTTAATGATTTCATTCAATTTAATGAATTTAGGAAGAATTTGATTCAGTTACACAATATATTTTAAATGTATTATTCACATAACCTGTAAAATGTATCCTGAGTAAAAAAAAAAGATAAACTTCTTAAAACTGTTAACTGTGTCAAGACTCGGTGTGTATTCCCAAAGAGTCTATACATGTTTTTTTGTAAAATTTACAATCAAATTAGAAAAAAATTGTTAAATCATTACATTTCTAATAATATGATGTAAAGAAAACAAAAGAGCTTTCAATTAAACCAACCGTTTTTATTGGAAATTCCAGATTGGAATACAACAGGGCCATGTAAAGTCCCTTTTTTAAATAACATCTTTAAATAATATTTAAATAACTTAGAAAGTGTCTTAACTGCAAACTGAAAACACTGCTTCATGTAAACATATGCATTGGGCATGCTCTGAAAAAAATTAATGTGATTTTTGTTGTTGCATGCATGCTGATAACTTGTCAATCCTTGGCTCATAGTGCGTTAATTTCAGAGCAACACATGCAGCACTCATGTCATCCGTTAATCTGTTTTTCTAGCATCAGATTTTATATGATTCAAAGCCGAAAACAGCTGCTCACAAGCATAGGATGACCCAAACAAAGTAAGAAGAGCAATTCCAAGTGCTTTCATGGACTTAAAATTGTCTGGCAGAGAATTCCACGCTTTTAGGATTTCATTTTCAGAACTGCTAGCAGTGATTTCATTTGTCACCCTTTCACACTCAATACGTTCAAGAGCCGCACGCAGGTCATTGAATTTACTTTTCCAGATAGAGCTTTCTTGAAATTCCAGTAGCTCCATTTCCAAATTTTGAATATCCAACCACTGTAAGCAGGAAAGATCAAGATCTTCAAATGTGGACTTTTCTGGGGAAGTTATAAATGAAAGGGTTGTCTCCATCTTACGGAACTGAGAAAATCTTTTACTAAAATTCTCCTTTGCTTCGGCTACAATGGTGGAATATGCTTTGTGGATTTTCTGGTGTTTTTTATGACTATCCACAATGTTGTAGAATTATCCAAATGTATTTTTAGGTTGGGAAAATATTTTAGCTGTCCACTCTCAAGGTCTTTTTCAAAAACATGCAATTTTCTCTCAAAAGCTTTGATGTCACTAAACATGCTTTCTGCTGTTTTTCCCATGCCTTGTAATTTTTTGTTTAGTACATTAAAGTGGTTAGTAAAATCTGTAAAGAACATGAGGTTGGTAAGCCGGTCCATGTTGGTGAGTTGAGGATAGTCTTCCCCCTTTTCGTTCATAAATAGCCTAACTTCTTCCAAGCAGGCCACAAATCTCTCTAACACTCGTCCTCTGCTCAGCCACCGGACATTATTGTACATCAGTAAAGTGTTATATTGTGCCTGAACCTCATCAAGAAGGGCTTGAAATTGTCGAAAATTAAGAGCATGCGCCATGATGAAGTTCACCATTTTTGTTACATCTTTGAGGACATCGTCAAGTTTTTTGCTGCTTTCTTTGGCGCAGAGAGCCTCTTGATGTATTATGCAGTGAAATTGAATCAGTGGATGTTTTGCTTCCTTAGCAAAGAAATGAATGAATCCTGATGTTGTCCCCACCATGCTAGGTGCTCCATCGCTAGTAACTGAAACCACTTTTTCTGGACTTATGTCTAGTGATGAAAAAGCCTCCATCACAGCATTGTGGATATCTATCCCTTGTGTTCTTCCAGGCAAAGACAGCAGTTTTACCAGCTCTTCTCTCATGATGTCACCAGTAGCATAACGCAAAATGAGCGCTAGTCTTGCATGGTTAGTAATATCTGTACTTTCATCCAAGCACATGGAGTAGAAGGGTGCTTTTTGTAAGTCGCAAGTAAGCTGTTGACTAACATCAGCAGCCATTCGCAGAACCCTATCTTTTGCAGTATTTCTGCTTAGTGGCATCTCAGAGATGCGCTGCACAATTTTATCCTTGTTTTGGAAATCATGGAAGAGTGAATTACTCCCAGCCAAAATTGCCTTTTTGATAAAATCTCCATCAGAGAGGGGCTTACCATGTTTTGCCATGCACAGTGAAATTTGAAAGCTGGCAACTGTAAGATGATTAGTTTTTGAAAGATAGTTGCTAAAACTAAGAGACTGGGAGTGATATTTCTTTAATTTTCCTACAAGGAACTCTTTTCTTTGAGCTAAATCAAGTTCAGCAACACTGTTATGGTTGGTCTCAAAGTGACGTTTGACACTTGATGTGCGAGACACAACACTTTCATTACACATAATACAAAATGCTTTCCCACTGCGTTTTCAATCACTTCATATGTCTCTGTCCAGGCCTCTTGGAATGGTCTTCCACTATCTGTTTTTGCTGTACTCATTTTCTTTGTTCAAGACTTCAAGTCTACAAAAAGATAAAATTTGTATAATAAAAAAAATCTAATGAAGTGCTGTATACAAATCCGTCCCCATAAAAAAATATGTGATTGGGGAATTTTACTAATTGTAGACATCCGTTTTGGTCAAAAAATATACTGTCCGGGTGAAAACCGGACTTGTGCAACCCTAACCTGGACACCTAGACAAATAGCCAGATAATTTAATAGGTTTTTAAAAAGCAGCCTAGGTAAGTTTATAATTAACATTAGTATTATTGGTCCAATTAAACTTAGGCAGCACAGGTAGGGCAAAGTAGAAGTTTACCTAATAATAAATGATGTAGAATGCAGATTGCGTCTCCTGTTCTCCTCAAGTCTCCCGCCAGGGTGGGAGGGCGTGACAGAAGAACGCTCGGTGCTGTAGGCGAGTACCTGGGCGGGTTCAGAGGCAGAGGCGGGGAGTGAGACTTTGCTTCTCACAGCCCCGCGGCGGTTCAGGCAGCCGCGAGGAACACATTGCCAGGCAGGGCCGGACTGGGACAAAAAATAGGCCCGGGCATTTTAGGTTGAGCAGCCCAATCACATGACCTCACGCAGGCCCCGCCCATTGAAGTCCAGGGGCAGGGCTAAAATGCAGAAGCACACTTGAGAGGCACGGCCAGCCACTAATAAGTAAGGAGTGCAACAGCCAACACACAAGAAGATGTGACATGGGGGAGGGGAGAGAAAGAAGATGGGACATGGAGGGGGGGGAGAGAAGATCCATATCCTCACCTCTCTAGCATGGGAGCACTAGGAACTGTTCCTGATTACAGATGTCACATGTGGAGTCACACTACAGCCTCACTGAGTTCCTGTGACAGACTCAGTGTGAAGCTTCTCTTCCTCCCCCCACTTCCCCCTCACACACTGCCTGGCTCATAGGATACTAAGGGGAAGACAGGCAGGCTAAACATCCACTCACAGGACTGCAGCCAGCACAGGAGGATGGGCCGTGGCCCACCGGGACAATGTCCGGTCCTCCCAATGGCCAGTCCGGCCCTGTTGCCAGGTGAGCTGCAAAGCAGACACAGGCACACTCGCCTCCCGCCGCGCCGCATATCTTAATTGCGGACCTTCCCGCGTGCCAGCTGCAAGGCCTTCGCGTGCCACAGTTGGTACGTGTGCCATAGGTTCGCCATCGCTGCCCTAGAGGAAAGGAGGGACAGGGGAGATATGATTCAGACGTTCATATACTTCAAGGGTATTAACGTAGAACAAAATATTTTCCAGAGAAAAGAAAATGGTAAAACCAGGGGACATAATTTGAGGTTGAGGGGGTGGTAGATTCAAGAGCAATGTTAGGAAATTCTACTTTACGGAGAGGGTGGTGGATGCCTGGAATGTGTTCCCGAGAGAGGTGGTGGAGAGGAAAACGGTAACTGAGTTCAAAGAAGCATGGGATGAACACAGAGGATCAAGAATCAGAAAATAATATTAAATATTGAACTAAGGCCAGTACTGGGCAGACTTGCACGGTCTGTGTCTGTATATGGCCATTTGGGGGAGGATGGGCTGGAGAGGGCTTCAATGGCTGGGAGGGTTTAAATGTGCTGGAGTAGGTTTTAACGGATATTTCGGCAGTTGGAACCCAAGCATAGTACCGGGTAGAGCTTTGAATTCTTGCCCAGAAGTAGCTAAGAAAAAATTTAAATTGAATCAGGTTGGGCAGACTGGATGGACCATTCGGGTTTTTATCTGCCGTCATCTACTATGTTACTATTAGTTTCAAGTTTATTAATTTTTAATATACCGACCATCAACTAGTATCTAGCCGGTTTACAATAAAATGATAAAATAAGAATAGGAGAAATGCTTATAAAAAGTAATACTTATGAGTAAGAAGGGGGTGTGTACATAGAAGACAATTTACAATAAAACGAAATTCATCCTCCTAGAAAACAACAAAATACCAACCATAACCAACGTTGAAATCAACCCCATACAAACCACCCTAAAACTGCTAGGAATAACTATCGACAGATGCTGCACCATGCAACCGCAAATCAATAAAACAATACAAAAGTCATTCTTAGTCATGAGAAACTTAAGACAAGTTCGGAAATTCTTCGAGAAAACTCAATTCCAGCTCATAGTTCAGTTCTTAATACTAGGCCTACTTGACTACTGTAATATCTTCTATTTCCCATGCCCTACAACCATAACAAAACAACTACAAACTATCCAAAACACAGCACTAAGACTCATCTACTCATTAAATGATCACATTACAGAAGCATATCTCCAATCGCACTGGCTTCCGATCCCAGCAAGAATACAATTTAAATTCTACTGCCTACTATTTAAGACTTTATAAGGAGACAGTCCAAACTACCTGAATAACCGCCTCATCCACAACACCGCAACCAGACAAAGGAAAACTCACACCCCATTCTCATACCCCCCAATTAAGGAGGTCAAACGGAAAAAACTATATGATGGCCTCCTGGCCACTCAAGCAGCCAAACTAGACAATCAAATCGCCAATCTACTGACGGCATCCCTCGACTACAAGACTTTTAGAAAAGAAATAAAGACCATACTCTTCAAGAAAACTCTGAAAAAAGAAATAATACCGCAAGTCTCAAACTCCACCTCTCACTAAAGCCAACTACCCCAAACAAATAACCTTACCCAATTCTTACTCTTTTTGAAAATGACCAATTTATTTTTTTTTTTGTAAGTTCTTGTTGTAATATATCTTGGATAATTCTTTTGTAATCCGCCTTGAACTGCAAGGTAATGGCGGAATAGAAATCCCTAATGTAATGTAATGTAATAACAAACATGATGGTGGGGTTAGAAGAGAGGGGAGGGGAATAAAAATGCATTATTAGTGGTGAATGAAAGAAAAAAAAAAAAAAAGAAAGAGTTGAAAGGAAAAGGAAGGAAAGGGGGTGAAACATTAGGGATGGGATCGCTTCTTAAAAGCAGTTGGCTGACTTAATGATGAGGGGTTCAGTAGAAATGAAATGCATCTTGAAATAGAAATAGGTTTGTCTTGAATTTATCGATTATTTTTTCATGACGAAGTTGGGATGGTAGAGCATTCCATAAAGTTGGAGCGACTACAGAGAAGTTGGTTTTCCTGGTATAAAAGAATTCCTTAATTGAAGGGACGGATAGTAGATTCTGATCAGCTGATCTGAGGGTCCGAGAAGATATTCGGTTTCTCTGAGCACCTAAAAATCTTTAGTGCGTGCAAGCTGATATATGCACATATAAAATATATACACACACGTAAAAAATGTCTAGCAAGCGTAATAATAATCATATTTGCTATACTGCTATTGCTGTACTAGACAGATCCAAGAGGTTTACAATCTAAAAAAAACCCCAAAACAATTCAGCGAAGAGAGAAAAGAACACCAATGTGTAGATAGGAAAGTAAAGATTACTGTTGTTCAATATACAGAGTAGACTACGGGCTAGATTCACTAAGCAAACCAATCGGTTTGCGACCCCTTTGTGACCCTATTGCCCTCCAACCTGATTCACTAACCTCTCGATCCGTGCATACAAATGAGGGGAAACGGCATACAAAGTAGGCAGGGACGTGATTCCCAAACCTTTTCAGGGAACAGCGACTGGGCTGGCTGATCCAAAAAGAAGCTGAGGACCAGTCGCCCTGCTCTTTGCCCTGCTTCTCTGCTCTCAGCCCCGATCTCCTGCACGCCCCAAATCTACTTCTCTCTCCTGCCGCCCCGACTCTCCTGCCCTTTTCCGCAATGCAAGCCCATGGTTTTAACCCATGGGCTTAAAGCGGGTTAAAACCACAGGCTCGCAAAAAAGTTTAAAACAGTTAAAAAAAAAAAATTATCTGCCGGGCTCGGAGGGCCAGCTCATGCGCAGACCATCTACAGATGGTCTGCGTATGCATCAGGATCGCTCTCTAGTGATCCGTGCGATGGGTGGAGGGCGTGTCAACCATCGTCCCCATTTGCATGCAGGCCTTTTGTGAACTCGTCGGCCTGCATGCAGTCGGGCACGGATCAGACATGGAATCGGGGGTTAGTGAATCTAGCCCATCACTTGATTCAGTATACAGAGTGGGGCAAGAGAGAGACGATTGTGGATAATGATTCTTCGTGTGTGATTTGGTTGCAGTTGGAATCCATATCCCTATGCTAAGTAGGCGAGAAGGCTTGCGTGAATAGCCATGTCTTGAGGGCTACTTTAAATTCCTTGAGGGAATTTTATGGATAGAGAGGAAGAAGACTATTCTAAGTAGACGGGCCTGTAAAAAAAGAATCCTTGGTGATGAGTGGACTCAAGATGTGCTTCTTGTGGTCCAGACGAGAATCGTTCATGGAGCGCTGGAGATTGATTGGACTATTAAGGGATGGCGAGACATGCAGGATAATCTGGGGAACTGAATCGATAAGCTTTGTAGATCAGTAGGAGAATTTTATAAGCAAACCTCTGTTTAACTGGGAGCCAATGGTGAGATTTTACAAAACTGGCATCTGTCGTATCTACCGGCTTTACAAAGAATTCTAATGGCCACATTTTGGAGCTTGTAGTCTTTTTATAGTGTGGTCAGGTAGCCCTGTGCAAATGTTACAGCAATACAATGCAAGAATTAAAAACAAGAGTGTGAAACAAACCAAAACACACCCAAAAGCTAGGAAAATGGAAAATTTGGAAAAAAATATAAAAAACAAGTGAAAACTGGCTGTGCTCATCCCTAGTAGAGATACATAACCCTGCTTCAGTAGGACATCATCTTTGCTTGGGTAAAAGAGCTACAAATATTTTTTTTTCAATAATTTATATTCCACATATCCTGCAACTTGAGGAAGCTGAGCACCGGCTGTCTGTATGTTATAGGATACATTTCCAATCTCTTCTGCTGGTTTGCCACTCTACCTATCACATTTACTGATCCCATATTCCTCTTCATGTGTGCTCAGATCCTCTCCAAAATACCATCTAGTAATCCCCACCTTTCAGCATCTTAGACTGGACATCATTCATCATTCCATTTTCAGTGTTACAAGTCCCATTCTCTGGAACATTTTTCCTTTACTTTTTAGGCTATAAACTCTTTCCATGTTTAAGAATAGTCTCAATATAGGGGGGGGGGGGGGGGGGGTTGTGAAATTTGTATTTTCAGATTGTAGGCCACTGTTTAGGACAAGGAGGTACTGAAATACCCAAGATCTGGATCCATAATGTTGTCTGGTTGACTTATTTCCCACAAAAATTTTCTCTCCTTTTCTTCTTTCCTAATCATAATTTCTTTTATCTGTGCCAGATACCATTTCAAACTACCTAGATGTCTTACCAATATGAACCTTATCAAGATTTGCAAAGTCATGGTGAATAACCTGAAAATCAGACAATTGGTATAATTTGTAGGATGACAATTCTTAGCGTACGACAATTGGTAGGAAAATCCTACCAATCTTCTTCTTATGAATTGTCTTCCTATCAATTGTCACCCTACCTCTTCATGCCCTCCTCCCATGGGTTTTTTGTACCTATCCACATAGGCCTACTGTGTCGGCATGTGAAGCCCTCCTGCAGGGGGCCTCTGCCATGATATGTACCTCTTCATGTCCCCCTCCCACAGGATTTTGTACCTCTCTACTTAGGTCTACGCCTTTCTCATCTTCCTCCTTCTTGCTAGCTATAAGGTCCGTGTAGAAATCCGCAGGCAACGGCCGACTTAGAAGCATTCCCTCTGCATCAGAGAGGGAGGTTACCTCTGACGTCAGATGGAATGCTTCAGGGGCAGCTGTTGCCTGCGGATTTGTGAACAGCACAGGAGGAAGAGAAGGTGTAGGTCTACAAACTGTTTCTTCCGGGGGGGGGGGGGGGGGGGAGGAAAACTTCTTTTTCCCGGGAGGGTTGAGGGGTCTTCCAGAGGGGTTGCTGCCAAGCTGCTGTTTCTTCTGGGGGGTTGGGGGTGCATGGCCCTCCCATGCCACCAAGCTTCTGCTTCATGTTGGGGGGGGGAGGGTCGGGGAGGCAAGGATCAGCTTCCTATTTCCGACAATTTGTAGATGTAAGAGGTAGGATAACAGTTGGTAGGATCTTCCTACCAACTGTCATATCCTACGAATCATCTTCCTAACAATTGTCTTCCTATGAATTGTCGTAAAGCCCTGCAGACCATGAGGATCATGGCTGTGCCCCTCCGGCTGAGGCAGCATTTAGGAGGAATCACAAAAGAGCAGACTGGAAACCAGAAAAGTAGAGAACGGCCGAGATGTGCTGCAGTTTCACACACCAGGGTGAGACCTGGTTCTTACACTAATATGCTTCAGGTCCAGTTGGTTTTATGATGGAAAAAAAAAAAAAAAGCAGATTTTGCACATGGTGATATTGCCTTAAAAATGCGCAGTTACAGATCACAATGAGCGTAAGAGCAAAAGGGGGCTGTTACAGTGGCCTATGAGCATCTCAGAATGCCGGTGAAAAGGGGGAAAGAGGAAAGGTGCACCGCACAACACATACCTGAGCAGCTTATGGCCATTGGTGGTAGCCACTTCGGCAAGGCTCGTCAGGATCTTCAAGTACTGGCTCTTACTTTGCTGAGACAAATGTTCTAGAACTTGCCGCAGCTGAAGAATGAAAATAAATAGGATGCATGACTTAAACATGTATTTTCACAATTTTTGTATATTTTCGCTTTTGAGCACATGGGAGGAATTGGAGCACACACTGTGGAGACCAGTCTTAAGGAACCAACATCCTTTTCCACAGTTTTTTCAACACCTAAACCTGTGAACATTTCAAAAGTTACTAAGATACCGACGCAGATGAGGCAACCTCCTTGGGCACTGGAACAAGGTTTCCGATAAGTAGTAGTTTTTGATGCTTACCTGGCTTTGGTGTTGAAATAGGAACAATGGTGGGAATCTAGTTGGAGTACTGGGCTTAGTCATGACTTAAAAACCATTATTCATATTCATTGAGAGAAGTTGGCTTAGGGTTTAGAGTCCTAGCCTCTGGTGCAAAGGTTTAGGGTTCAAATCCCAGGCCATCACTGAAGAGCAAAAACTTTTTTCTTTATTTCTAAAAGCTATTTTATTTAGGTTTTTTATTTTCATTTTTGTGGTTTAAGTATCGCTTTTTATTGAACACATGCTAGTTTTGAGCATTTGACTTAAACAAGAACACTCGTATAAAAAAAAAAAAAAAAAAAATGTTTCTGGAGTTGATATTCAGCTGGCAGTGCTAAATGTTTTGCTGACTGCCACCAGCAATGCCCTGAAATTCAATGGTGGGCTTGTCTGAGCTTTGCCATTAAATATCTGGGTTTGTAGCCAATGTATAGCTGATTTAAGGGCAATGATCAGCTCTTAACCGGATATAGGGTCCTGCAAAAAGATAGGACTGACTCGGTTAGGGCTCTTCAGCTTGGAAAAGAGATGGCTGAGGGGGAGATAGGATTGAAGTCTACAAAATCCTGAGTGGAGTAGAACGGGCACAAGTGGATCAATTTTTCACTCCGTCAAAAATGACAAAGACTAGGGGACACTCGATGAAGTTACAGGGAAATACTTTTAAAACCAATAGGAGGAAATATTTTTTCACTCAGAGAATAGTTAAGCTCTGAAATGCGTTGCCAGAGGATGTAGTAAGAGAAGATAACGTAGCTGGTTTTAAGAAAGGTTTGGATAGGTTCCTGGAGGAAAAGTCCATAGTCTGTTATTGAGAAAGACATGGGGGAAGCCACTGCTTTCCCTGTATCGGTAGCATGGAATATTGCTACACCTTGGGCTTTGGCCAGGTACTACGGACCTAGATTGGCCACCGTGAGAACGGGCTACTGGGCTTGATGGACCACTGGTCTGACCCAGTGAGGCTATTCTTATGGTCTTTTGTATGCAGTTACCTTGGCTGGTGAAGTGCTGAATATCGTCCTTAAGTGGCCATTTGATGACTCCACTCCCGGAACACCCCAAAATAGCCAGTTTACAATTTGGCGATAAATGAACATTATTAGCAGTGTGAACTGGTTAAGTGCTACTGAAAATACACAGTTTGATTTGATATACCTTATTTACCCCCTTTTACTAAGCCACAGTAGAGGTTTCTAGAATTCCTATGAACATCTGAGCAGTGCCAGAGCATTTAGCGCCCCGGGCCACAGTAGAAACCTCTACCACGGCTTAGTAAAAGAGGGCCTTGTATTTTCACATGATTTTTTTTTCAGAATTATTACGGACTGTCAAAAACTTAAATGAGTCTTTATAGCCACTTTAAACCACTTTATGATCCACATAAAGTATACTCAAGAAATACCAAAATTTTCCTTACTCTATAAATAAATAGGACAATAGGACCTCAGTTTATCAGAAAGGCCTAACTTAACCAGACGTCTCCATTAAAAAAAAATAATCGTAAAGTCCTAAAAAAACTCCATTTATCTTAACATCTCTAGGATTTATACAATGAAAAAAATCTTTGAGCCACCAATTAAGCTGCAATTCCTCTTGAAAGGCTTTTGCCCCATGAAGCTGCCCTAGAGGGTGATTGTTGAGACACTTCACTAAGAAATAGTGGGAGACAACAGATTGCTGAAAGTGCTTTGTAAGATTTTCAGCTCATCTAATTGAACCTACATTTCAGTATTGAGTCGAACTAGCTGGATGTGACAGCTTTTTTTTAGTAGAAAACTGGGGAAAAATTTTTTTTTACGAATTATTCAAAAATTTTTATTTGAAAAATTGCTGTTAAGCACATAAGCAATGCCTTTGCTGGGTCAGACCAGAGGTCCATAACACCCAGCAGTCCGCTCACGCGGCGGCCCATCAGGTCTAGGACCTGTATAGTAATCCTCTATCTATAACTTTCCATCCCCTTTTCCTTCAGGAAATCATCTAATCCTTTCTTGAACCCCAATACCGTACTCTGACCTATCACACCCTCTGGAAGCGCATTCCAGGTGTCCACCACCCTTTGGGTGAAGAAGAACTTCCTAGCATTGGTTCTGAATCTGGCCCCTCTTAATTTTTCCAAATGCCCTCTCGTTCTTGTAGTTGTCAAAAGTATGAAGAATCTGTCCTTCTCCACTTTTTCTATGCTCTTCATGATCTTGTAAGTATCTATCATGACCCCTCTAAGCCTCCGCTTCTCCAGGGAAAAGAGTCCCAGTCTCTCCAATCTTTTAGCATATGAAAGGTTTTCCATATCTTTTATTAATCTCGTTGCTCTTTTCTGTATCCTCTTGAGTATTGCCATATCCTTCTTAAGGTACGGTGACCAATATTGGACGCAGTACCCTAGATGCGGGCGCACCATCGCCTGATACAACGGCAGGATAACTTCCTTCATTCTGGTTGTAATACCTTTCTTGATAATGCCTAGCATTCTGTTCGCCTTCTTAGAGGCCGCTGCGCACTGTGCTGACGGCTTCATCGTTTTGTCCACCAGTACCCCTAAGTCCTTCTCTAAACTACTTTCACCCATTACCAGCCCTCTCATCGTATAGCTGTGCATCGGGTTTCTGTTTCCCACATACAAAACTTTACATTTCTCTACATTAAAGTTCATCTGTCATTTATTCGCCCACTCTCCTAGTTTGTTCAGGTCCCTTTGTAAATCTTCGCAGTCCTCTTTAGTCCTAACTCCACTAAATAGTTTGGTGTCATCTGCAAATTTTATAACTTCGCACTTCGTCCCTGTTTCTAGATCATTTATAAATACATTGAATAGCAGCAGCCCGAATACCAGCCCCTGCGGGACACCACTCGTGACCCTCCTCCAGTCCGAGTAGTGGCCCTTCACTCCTACCCTTTGCTTTCTACCCGACAACCAATTTTTGATCCATCTATGTACGTCTCCTTCCACCCCATGGTTCTTCAGTTTCCGTAGTAGGCGTTCATGGGGTACCTTGTCAAAGGCTTTTTGGAAATCAAAGTATACGATGTCTATGGGGTCCCCTTTGTCCATTTGTTTGTTAATTCCTTTGAAGAAGTGCAATAAGTTCATTAGGCACGATCTTCCCTTGCAGAAGCCATGTTGACTTGTTTTCATCAGTTTATTCCTTTCTAGATGCTCATCGATGTTGTCTTTTATCAGCGCTTCCGCCTCTTCCCCGGGACCAAAGTCAGACTTACCGGCCTGTAGTTCCCTGGGTCACCTCTCGACCCTTTTTTAAAGATGGGCGTAACATTTGCTATCTTCCAATCCTCTGGGATCTCCCCTGTTTTCAGGGAAAGATACAGATTTGCTGTAGTAATTCCGCTATTTCCTCTTTTAGTTCTTTCAATATCCTAGGGTGGATTCTGTCCGGGCCCAGAGTTTTGTCAGTTTTTAATCTATCTATCTATCTGCTTGAGTACATCTTCGAGGCTTACCTCCATAGATGTTAATTTTTCTGCTTGATCTCCTTTGAAGATCTTTTCAGGTTCCGGCATGTTGGATGTGTCCTCTCTTGTAAATACTGATGAAAAGAACATGTTTAGTCTATCCGCCACTTCTTTTTCCTCCTTCACCACTCCCTTCCTATCGCCTTCATCCAGTGGTCCCACTTCTTCCCTTGCCGGCTGCTTCCCTTTAACATATCTGAATAACGGTTTGAAATTTCATGCTTCCCTGGCTAGCTTCTCCTCGTATTCTCTTTTTGCTCTTCTAACCACGTGGTGACATTCTTTTTGATGCTTCCTGTGCTCTTTCCAGTTTTCCCCATTTTTGTCCTTTTTCCACATTCGGAATGATTTTTTTTTATCTCCTATCACTTTAACTTCTTTAGTTATCCACGCTGGGTCTTTTGTTCGGTTCTTTTTGCATCCTTTTCTAAATCTGGGGATAAACAGATTTTGCGCTTCGTTTACCGTATCCTTGAATAAAGACCAGACTTGCTCCACAGTCTGCGATTTCTTTGAACTGTTCCTAAGTTTCTGTCTTACCATTTTTCTCATCGCTTCGTAGTTGGCTTTCTTGAAGTTGAAAGTTGTCACTGTTGTTCTCTTCCCCTTCGATGTTCCTACTTCAACTTTGAACTGGATCATATTGTGATCGCTGTTTCCTAACAGTCCCACTACTTCCACTTCCTTTGTAGGTCCTCTTAGCCCATTGAGGATCAGTTAAAGAGTGGAGTATCCAAGACTCCAGTCTATCTCGGGATAGTTGAAGTCTCCCATAACAATGGTGTTACCGTTTTTGCATTCCCGCCTCATCTCGGCTTCCATTTCTTCATCGTTTACTTCGGTTTGCCCAGGTGGATGATAGTACAGGCCCATCTTTATCTCTGGCCCTAACTAAACTAAACTAAACTAAATCTTAGGTTTGTATACCGCGCCATCTCCGCAAGCGCAGAGCTCGGCACGGTTTACAGAAGTTAAGAGGAAAGGAACTACAATGAAGGGATAAAGGAGAGGGATTAAGAAGATAGAGAGGGACCGGTTGCAAGAGAACGGGAGGTAATTTCTTTCTGGTCGAGTGTCTGTTATCCTTTATGTATAGGGCTATTCAGAGACATTGATATAATGTACTTTATTGGAACAATGTCCTAAACAGAGCCTATAGCTAAATAATCTTTGATTTAAAACTTCAACCATTTCAATTCAGTTGAACGTGGAGAAAAAAAAGCCTTAAGTTGACTTAAGTTAGAGAAAGCTTTGGATCTTGAAAGAGAATAATGTGTCAGACTCACAGGAGAATAGGTGAATAGGGAAGGTTATTTGGCATTCATCTGAAATTCTCAGAAATCTAAGAAATTGGACTTATTTGACATAAATGCATCCAGTGATACAGGGACTACAAGCAAAGTTAGCTCTTGTATTGTCCAAGTATATACAGGGAGATATTGCTCTAATGTCTTTAACAGAAACAGAATTACATCTACATGCATGAAATGAAGCAAAACCAGCACTGGCCTCAGCCTGTTCACACGATAAAACAATCTGGTAAGGTTAAGACCTGGGTGCCATCATAGACAATACAATGAAGCTTTCCGTCCAAAGTGAGGCAGCGGCCAAAAAAAAGCATTATTAGAAAAGGGATAGTAAATAAGACTATGAATATTATAATGCCTCTCTACTGCTCCATGGTGCAACCTCACCTTGAGTACTGCATTCAATTTTGGTCAATGTATCTCAAAAAATATATAGCAGAATTAGAAATGGTTCAAAGAAGAGTGACCAAGATGATAAAGGAGATTAAACTGAGACACCTGAAGGGAGATATGATTGAGATCTACAAAATCTTGAGTGGTGTAGAATGGGTACAAGTGAATTGGGTTTTTTTTACTCTATCAAAAATTACAAAGACTAGGGGACACTCACTGAAGTTATATGGAAATACTTTTAAAACTAATAGGAGGAAATCTTTTTTCACTCAGAGAACAGTTAAGCTCTGGAACGCGTTGCCAGAGGTTGTGGTAAGAGCGGATAGCGTAACTGGTTTTAAGAAGGGTAGACAATTTCCTGGAGGAAAAGTCCATAGTCTGTTATTGAGAAAGACATGTGGGAAGCCACTCTTGCTCTGGATCAGTAGCATGGAATGTTGCTACTCTCTGGGATTCTAGAATCTTGTTAATTCTTTGAGATTCTGCATGGAATGTTGCTACTCTTTGGTGTTCTGCCAGATACTTGTGACCTGGATTGGCCACTGTTGGAAACAGGAGACTGGGCTAGATAGACCATTGGTCTGACTCAGTATGGCTGTTCTTTATCATTCTTTATAGAATCAACATTAGATACTCATCTTAAGAATAGTACTTCGGGGCTCCAACATGAATTCACATTTTGCATCATGCTTTTTCAAGGAGCATCCCCTAAAATTTATTAACAAACTTAGATCCAAACTTCATTATTATTACCATTCAAATCTCACTTCCACCACACATTATCATGAGCAAAGATGGATATTCTGTACAAGTTGAATTCAGCGAAGCCACTGAGGGAGCTATTGTGGCACTTGTGGCTACTCCATGTGTTTGTTCAAAGTATTTACCATCAAACCTAAACTAAACTAAACCTTAAGTTTATATACAGCATCATCTCCATGGAAGTAGAGCTCGGCACAGTTTACAAGAACTTAAAAATGAGAAAGGGTAGGAAAAGGTTTACATAAGTTTATAAATCGAGTGGAAAAGTAAGGGAAAAGAAATGACATGTTAGAGAAGAGCCAGTTTTTTAGTTGCTTGCGGAATAAATGGAGGGAGCTCAGGTTCCGCAGCGGGATAGTAAGGTCATTCCAGAGACCTGTGATTTTCCCAGTTTACCTGCGTGGAGAATACCATGTAGGGAGGGGAAGGATAGTTTTAATTTATGGGCGGTCCTGGTGGAGTCAGGGCACGAGGAGTTGAAAGAAAGTGGGATTAGGGAAGGAAGGATGCCGTGAATAATCTTAAAAGCCAGGCAAGAGCATTTGAATTGGACTCTGGAAATCACTGGGAGCCAATGAAGATTGGCCAGGAGTGGGGAGACGTAAACCAAAAGTAATTTCATCTAATCACAATTTTAGCAGAAATTCAATCTAAGATCTTGCTCCTCTCTTTGATTTAAAATTTCTTTAATCACCCTCAGGGCATTATACAAATACCCTTCAGGATGGTGACCTGAGGGTGTTTGAAGAAAGTTTGTTTATTAATACATTTTAGGGGTTGCCCCTTGAAAAAGCATGATTCAAAATGTTAATTCATGTCAGAGCCCCGAAGTACTATTCTTATCTAATGTTGATTCTATAAAGAATGATAAAGATTACTGACTTTGTTATATATAAAAATTTCTAAGTGAGGTTTGAGACCGATGAAGAGACTGGCTATAATAGTTTTAAAGCACTATAATGATAAATGTACTTTGAACACAGCCGCTGAGGTCCTTTTTGAAAATGTATTCTAATATTTTCGAATGAACAGTTAAGTGGATGATTTTGAAGGTGAAACCTTTGAATTGAGAACTCTTCTGATTGTGACATCTCAGTGACTGTTTAATGAATATGTCTCCTCATATAAATATAGCACAAGGAAATCTTCCTTGTTAATTTGACAGCTCTTCCATATTTCCAGAATATTTTTGTTGCATTACTAGGTTTGGAAGGATAGCATTCTCTTTCAGGAGTGGATAAGCAGCCTAATGCTTAGAACCGAGCTTCAAATCCTACCACAGCTCCTCAGGGCCATGAATTAGTTACTTAATCCACTGCAGGGGTAGGCAATTCCGGTCCTCGAGAGCCAGAGCCAGGTCAGGTTTTCAAGATATCCACAATGAATATATATGAGATGGATTTGCATGCACTGCCTCCTTGAGATGCAAATCTATCTCATGCATATTTATTGTGGATATCCTGAAAACCTGACCTGGCTCTGGCTCTCGAGGACTGGAATTGCCTACCCCTGCTCCACTGCCTCAGGTACAAACTTAGACTGTAAGCCCTCTGTAGACAGGAAAATACCTACTGCACCTGAATGTGATTCGCCTTGAGCTACAACTGAAAAAGATATAAACTAAATCCCAAATCTCTTCCATCTCTAAAACCGAGATGTATGGGATTGTTTACATTCACCTCTAAAACCGAGATGTATGGGATTGTTTACACTCACCTCTAAAACCGAGATGTATGGGATTGTTTACATTCACCTCTAAAACCGAGATGTATGAGATTGTTTACACTCACCTCTAAAACCGAGACGTACTGTATAGGATTGTTTACACTCATGGCCTGGCTCCCTAGAACTCAAGCCCTAAAATTTATGATAGGAGTAGAGAAAAAGGAGGAGTGGCCTAGTGGTCAGAGCAGCTGCCTCCGCACCCTGAGGTTGAGTGTTCAATTCTCGCTGCAGCTCCTTGCGACTCTGGGCAAGTCACTTAACACTTCATTACCGCAGGTATAAAATAAGTACCTGTCTAAATGAGTAAACCATTTTGATTGTATAACCACAGAGAAAAAGCGGTATATCAAGTCCCATCCCCTGGGTTGTGACTTATGTATATACAAAGGCTGATATTGAAAATCCCACAAGCTAGGTGATCCCCAGATTTTCAGCAGCATATAACCAGAAAATTCTACTGAAAATCTGGGGAGATCTCCAGGACACTATCCAGAATTTACCCAGCTGAAGGCTGTTATAACTTTATCCAGCCAGTTATCCGAGCACTGGCCGGAATACTGGCAGCTGACCAAGACCTTGATTTTCAATACTGGTGCCCGAATTAGGTCTGGCATTAAATATTTTGGTCCGATTCTGACTGTGACTAGGAGAATGAAGTGCATTAACTTTCTATTAACAATCTTATCATAGCAATTTAATTTGAAATAGTGCAAGAAAGCAGAAAACGTGAAGGAACCAACATGGCTCAGAGAATCTAGATTCTTTATTTTCATTCACAGGAGTTATTCATTAACCAAAACAAACTGTTATTTTATCTACTATAGTCTGAAAAATGTTAAATTTCACAATTTCAAACTTCTTAGGACAAGAAACTTTAGGAAAAGACAAAGGATGTCAGTGGAAGACCTCATAAATGGGTAAGTTGATCTTCTGAGCCCCCGAACTCTCATTGTTGATCGACACACAATAAAGTCCCCTTACCATGTTCTCCCGCAGGTCTTCATTCTGCGTCATCTGAACGACTGTCTGGAAAAGCCTGGGGTGATGCTGAATTAAAATCTCACAAGTCTCGCCATATCCGCCCTAAATGGTGATCGTTTCAAGCCAAAAAAGAAGATACAATGAAAACCTTTCAAGATGTACTGTATTTTATTGAGGTATGATGCTTGATTCGGATCATTTGCTCCATTGTATTTGCGATTGTTAACAAATAGAAACGTTTCAATTTATAATCTGTCTAAAATCTTGGATGGTGTGGAAGAAAAGTTTTCTAAATAAATATTCAAGCCTCCTTTGGATGATGGTGCTTTTCCCCCTCCCTTCCTCACCCAATGACCAACAATGGTATTTTCTACCGCTCCAGATGCCTGGCACTGCTATCCTCCATCCCCTTCCTATGACATGCACTGTTGTGTCTCCCCCTCCTCCCAAAGACCAGCATTGCTATCCCTACTGATGACCATTGCTATCTCCCCCTCACACACCCTTCCCCCCCGATGACCGGCATTCCTATTATGCACACACATACCCTCGTTGATTGGCACGCCTACCTCCACTACCTGCTCCCCCTGTCCCAGACTGACATCTCACTTACAGTCCTGATGCTCCAGAAGTTGACACACTGTGTTGGGCTGAAGGGCCTTGAGTGTCTGCGCATGCTCAAGGCTTGCTGGTTCCTACCCTCTCTGGGATTCTCAAAGGAAGTCCTGCAAGCCTTGAGAATGTGCAGACACTCAAGGCCCTTCAGCCCAGCACAAAGCATCAGCGTCCGCTTCCGGTGCATCGGGATTGTAAGTGCGATGTCGGTCTGGGGCAAGGAGGAGCGGGTAGTGGAAGATGGCCTCCTCCGCACTTTTCTTTTGCCACAGTCCACCCCCTCTCTAAAGCAACTTCCTGTTTCCGCTTGACGGTGCAGGGGAGGCCGCGGGCAGCAAGAGGAAGGAAATGGTGGCACATGGATGGCAGGAAGGGGACGAGAGGGAAGAAATGGGAAGGGGAAGAGATGAGGCACATGGATGGAGGGAAAAGGAAGAGAGGGAAAAGATGGTACACATGGATGGAGGGAAGGGGAAGAGTTAGAAAGATAGATTTGAGATAGAGACAGGAAAATGGAAGAAAACTGAATATGAAAATCAGTGTTAAAGAAGGATGTACAGCAAAAAGTGAAGGAGAAGAAAGAAACAGCAGATGCATAAGGGGTTCTTGGAAACAGAGTTAAGAGCACAGATGGAACAAGATGACCAGAAAAATAAAATTGCCAGATAAAGTTAGAAAAATTGTTTGTATTTTCAATTTAGTGATTCAAATATGTCAACTTTGAACATTTACATCTGTTATTTTTATATTTTGGACTGTTCAGGAAGAAATGCATTTCCTTTCTATTTCTCTAGTGGTGTACTATGTGCAGTCTGGCATATTAGGGTTTTGTTTGTGTACAATAGTACTTTTAGTTTGAGGGTTTGTATTTGAAAAGTGTGGAAGGGGGATTCTGTATGTGTGACTGAGGTCAGGTGTTCTGGTCGAATGACAAATGACACTCACATACCCAAATTTCTATCCTCGGTTTTTTTTGTTTGTTTGTTTTAGGGGGGTAAGGTTACCTCGGTTTATATTTGAGTATATACGTTATATTTGAGTATATACGTCAGAGGGAGAATCACTGCTAACAATCACCAGAAAAACTTGTTGAGTAATTTAACATATTCTGTATTACCCCACACATTTGGCTATATATTTTTGAACTATATTTCACATACATACACACACATTGAGATTATATATGTGTGTGTGTATGTATACATATATAATGTGTGTGTATATGTATATATATATATATATATATATATATACATACACACACACAGTATATGTATGTGTATATATATATGTATGTGTATGTATGTGTGTGTGTGTATATATATATATATATATATATATATATATATATATATATATCTTATATAATAAAACGCTAGCCGCGCATGCGCACTCAGACCTGCGTGATCTGTAATCCCTGATCCGTAGTTCCGTGGCCAGAGTGCGTATGCGGCGGACAGATCGGGAAAGCACAGCACAGCCGGCGACTCCCCCCCTCCCGACCTCACTCACTGCCCCCTCCCGCCCTCACTCACTGCCAAAACCACCACCTCCTCCTTCTCGCCGGCTCACCCGCTTTTAAATGAAGAGAAAAGCGCTGCATCGCACTAACGCTGGCTTTGCTGTCTTCTGTCCACTGCGGCCCGCCCACTCTGACTACTTCCTGTTTCCGCTAGGGTTGGCTGCAGTGGATGGAAGATGCCGAAGCCAGCGGCTGTAGCCGCCGATCTCCGTTCCTCCGGGGGGGGGGGGGTCTGGGAGGAGAGGGATCGCGGCCACTCAGCGCCCCCACCGAGGAGCCCTGCAAGTTTCCGCTGCCCGGGACCCGAGTCATTTGCAGCCCCCCCCCTCTTCCCTTACCGCGGGCCTGACTGGCGGGCACGCTGCTTCGGGCCCTTCTACTGCCCTGATTTGCTCCGGACGTGCCAGATTAAATCAGGGCATAGAAGGATCCGAAGCAGCGTATGAAGACTGCTGCACACGCTGCTTGAATCGCCATGTGTAGTCGGGCCCACGGGAAGGGAAGGGGGGGGCGGCAAAGGACTCGGGCCCGCGTTTGTAGTCACGACTGTGGGAAGAGAAAGGGGGTAGAGGAAACGCTAATGCTGCTGCACAGGGAACTGGTGTGGGGGAGGGAAATGGAAGGGGGAGGGAATGCTGCTTTGCACAGACAGACAGAGGGAGGAAGGGAGACAGAAAGACACAGGGGCAGGTGCACAGGGAACTGGTGTGGGGGGAGGGAAATGGAGGGGGAGGGAATGTTGCTTTGGACAGACAGACAGAGGGAGGAAGGGAGACAGAAAGAAAAGAAGAAAGACACAGGGGCAGGAAGATATACAGAAAGACAAACAGACAAAGGGGGCCAGGGACAGAGACATACAGAAAGAAAGACAGCGGGAGTCGCGTCAGGAGGGGTGCGGGATGCCGCAGAGGGAACTTTTCCAATGGGTGCAACTGGGCAGCTGTCGGGAGCCTCTGATCAGGGGCAGAGCAAGGTAAGTGTATCATAGGGATAAGAAGGAGGAGGGGGAGAAAAAGGAAGGGACGCCTACTGCTGGACAGGGGGAGAAGGAAAGAGGTGCTGATGGACAGGGGGGGTGAAGAAAAAGGAACGGAGGCTTAATGTTGGACAGGGGGAGAAGGAAGGTGCTGCTGGACAGGGGGGAGGTAAAACAAAGGGAGAAGGGCTGCTGCTGCATAAGGAGAGCTGTGAAGGGGTGGTGGTGGACACAGGAGAGGTAAAAGGAAGGGAGAATGTACAGGAGGAGCAGGCAAGGGGTGGTGATGGACAGCCAAGGAAAAAGAAAGACAGAAAGAAAGAAAGCGGCTAAGGAGAGAGAGAGAGAGAAAGAGAGACACACACACATATATTCTAGCACCCGTTAATGTAACGGGCTATAAGACTAGTATATATATATATATATATATATATATATATATATATTGCCAGTAGCATCAGGTATATTACAAATAAAACCTATAATCAGTATATCAGCAAACTTTCACATCTTAGCTGCAAACTCATTACAAGTGTGTTATTATAATATATCAACTCTCTATTACAAATTAATTATTTCTGCAACTATAAAATGCTGTGAGGGCAGTTTTCACACTGCCAGCAGAGGGATTTTGCTTTGAAAGGAGAAATTTCCATGTCCTTTCACTTTTAAAAATTCACTTAATGCGCTTAAGGTGCCTATGGCTCTTTTTTATGTTCTGTTGGTGACTTTTGGCAAGCAAAAACAAATGTGTGGTCTTGGAAATATTAAAAAAAGCATGCTTAGTTGCAAGCCCCACCCTGAAACCTTCCATTAGAATGCCCCCACTAGATATGCATAGAATACACACAGGAATGTTTATTTGCAGGGAGAATTGGTCAGTTTTCAAATAGTCCATCACCACAGATTAAATATTGGTTTTATGCCTGGGAAAATGGCTTTGAAAATTGTCTTCTATGAATCTATTTATATTCCATGACTGATACAAACTTTAAAAATATTATTGAAAAAAAAACTGCAAGCAAGATCATGCTTGTTGCAGTTTTCCAGGTATTGCCATTTCTGATCAGGTATAAAACCGACGTTTCAGCCATCATGCTGTGGCTTTCTTCAGGTTAATCTGTGAGGTCTGCAGTTTGCCTTTATATATAGAGGGTCCTCGAACCCGATTGGTTGGGGCTTGAAGAAAGTCCATTAGTCACCAATTTGAATTTTGGTGGGAAAATCAGTTGGTCTCTTTTTCCCCTAGAATGACTAGACAATCTTCCATTCTAGGGGTAAAAAAGACCAACTGATTTTCCCACCAAAATTAAAATTTGTGACCAATGGACTTTCTTGCCTCATTCACTTGACGCCCCAACCAATTGGGTTTGAGGACCCACTATATAAAAAGACAAACTGCAGACCTCACAGGTTACCCTGAAGACAGCCACAGCTGAAACAGCAAAATTTAGTGCAGCTAAGGAAAAGGGGCGTTAGTGTTATTTCCTTATTTAGAAATTTAGTTGGTAAAATGATGGGGGACAAAAAGCAGAGACAAATGAAAAGTAAATGGCATTGACCAGGGTGTAAAGAGAAGGGAATTCATCTTAAGGAACAGCCAACATAGAACAGCAGCAGGAGTACTTTACATTACATTAGTGATTTCTATTCCGCCATTACCGTACGGTTCAGGCGGATTACACAAGAATTGTCAAGATGCTACGAAATACATTAGGTGAATTACATGAGAATTGTCATGATATTAGGAAATTCCTTAATGAGTGGTTTGAACATTTTTGATTTGCTATGTAGTAGATAGTGTTGAGGGTGAAGCTTGGGGCGGGTCTGGTTCTGTTATAAAAGTTTAATGTATTTTTTGAAGAGTAGGGTTTTTGTTTCTTTTCTGAAGGTTTTGTAGTCTGTGGTTGAAGATAGCAGATTGGTGAGTTGTCTGTCCAGCTTTGCTGCTCTGGTGGCTAGTAGGTTGGCGTACATTTTTCTTCGTTTGACATTTTTGGTAGGCGGGTGTGTGAATAGTGTGTTCTCCTGTGTCTGGTTGAGGTAGATTGAGTTAGTCGGTTGTTCCAGTAGGTTGGGCTGTCTCCGTTTATAGCTTTAAATAGTAGGCAACAGAATTTGAAGTGTACTCTTGCTTGTATTGGGAGCCAGTGTGAGTCGTGGTATGCCTCTGTGATGTGGTCATATTTTTTCAATGAGTAGACAAGTAGGATATGGAAAATGCACACAGAGAGCATTGTACATAGCCTATGGACATTGCTACTCATGGCCAAGGAGTAGAAATAATATCAGCAGACCACCAGACCCCCATCAAGTGACTACTGCTGTAGGAGGCCTGCAAGAACAGCCCAGCATTGCTTACTTTGTTTAAAAGCAGACTTAAAACCCATCTTTTTGATATAGCCTTAAATCCATAACCCTACTCCCCACTGTCCACCACCCTAGCCAGCAGATTAACCATCCCCCACCTTGGAATCTTGTTTGTCTTGTCTGTTTAGATTGTAAGCTCTATCAAGCAGGGACTGTCTCCTTTGTGACTGTACAGCACTGCTTACGTCTGGTAGTGCTTTAGAACTAACCATCATCATTTCCCCATTGTGGTTTACCTTCCTTGTATTCTTTACTTTAATTTGTAGTTTTCTCCATTTTCCTATTGTTTCTAGTTGGTCATGTATTGTTTTGTGAGTATTTACTCGTTTATTGTCTCCCCCTTTTTTAATTATAAATCGTAAAATGCTTAGAAGTTTTGATTTGCATTTCATCAAAAATTTTAATAAACTTGGAAATTTGGATCACTTTTTTTTTATTTTTAATTGCCGCTGTTGGGCCAAACCAGTGGTCCATCGTGCCCAGCAGTCCGCTCACACGGCGACCTTTGTTTAAATTCTTTATTCATTTTACATCTTACAACAAGTGTATCAGAAAATATCATTTAAACTTCTACAATATCACTTGATTAACTTTCATATACAACTTAAATTATAATGTTTAAACCCACCCTCCCATCCCCAATATTTCAAATGTGATTACATATATCTTATAACATATTATATAATCTTTTCTATTTGCCTAAGACCCTGAGACTAGCCCTACCTGCGTACATTCTGGTTCAGCAGGAACTTGTCTAACTTTGTCTTGAATCTATGGAGGGTGTTTTCCCCTATGGCAGACTCCGGAAGTTAGTTCAGTTTTCTACCACTCTCTGGGTGAAGAAGAATTTCCTTACGTTTGTATGGAATCTATCCCCTTTCAACTGTAGAGAGTGCCCTCTCATTCTCCCTACCTTGGAGAGGGTGAACAACCTGTCCTTATCTACTAAGTCTATTCCCTTCAATGTTTCGATCATGTCCCCTCTCAATCTCCTCTGTTCAAGGGAGAAAAGGCCCAGTTTCTCTAATCTTTCACTATATGGCAACTCCTCCAGCCCCTTAACCATCTTAGTCGCCCTTCTCTGGACCCTTTCAAGTAGCATCATGTCCTTCTTCATGTACGGCGACCAGTGCTGGACGCAGTACTCCAGGTGAGGGCGCACCATGTCCCGGTACAGTGGCATGATAACCTTCTCCGATCTGTTCGTGATCCCCTTCTTTATCATTCCTAGCATTATGTTCGCCCCTTTTGCCGCCGCCGCACATTACGTAGACGGCTTCATCGACTTGTCGATCATAACTTCCAAGTCTCTTTCCTGGGAGGTCTCTCCAAGTACCGCCCCAGACATCCTGTATTCGTGCATGAGATTTTTGTTACCTACATGTATCACTTTAAACTTATCCACGTTGAACCTCATCTGCCATGTTGATGCCCATTCCTCAAGCCTGATTATGTCACGTTGCAGATCTTCGCAATCCCCCTGTGTCTTCACTATTCTGAATAACTTTGTATCGTCGTACCAATGTCTAGATAATTTATAAAGATGTTGAAGAGCATTTATATAGAGCTGAAAGGCATAAGCAGCACTGTACATTTTGAAGTTTATAGACGGTCCATGCTCGGAAGAGCTTACAATCTAACGTGGACAGACAGACATGACATATAGGGTGCAAAACCCAAGGTGAGAGGAGTTAGGAGTCGAAAGCACTCTCAAAGAGGTGGGCTTTTAACTGGGCCTTGAACACTACCAGAGACGGAGCCCGCCATAGGGATTCGGGCAGCTTGTTCCAAGCATATGCGCAGCAAGGCAGAAGGGACGGAGTCTGGAGTTGGCAGTTGAAGAGAAGGGCACAAAGAGGAGGGACTTACAAGCTGAGAGGAGCTCACCAGGGGGGGGGTCATAAGGGGAGATAAGTGAAGAGAGATAGTGAGGGGCAGCTGAGTAAATGCATTTGTAGGTCAGTAAGAGGAGTCTGAATTGTATTTGGAAACGGATGGGAAGCCAATGAAGTGGGGTCCAGTGAGGGTTTCTCGAGGAGGGGTGTGACAACGGCATGTTTGAAGGCATCTGGGACAGTTGCAGTGGAGAGCGATAAGTTGAGGATGTGACAGTTAGGAAGGATGACAGAGGGCGAGATAGCACCGAGTAGGTGAGTGGGAATCGGATCGGAGAAGCAGGTAGTGGATTTAGAGCATGAGAGAAGATTTGTAGTTTCCTCCTCAGTGATCTCAGAGAAAGAGGAGAGGGTGGCAGGTGTTGAGGGGAAGTTAGTAGAAGGGGCAGATGGAGGGAGGGGAGGGGGAAGCAGCCTAGTTGAGAGCTCAAAGTGAATCTTCTGAATCTTATTGTAGAAGAACTTTGCCATTGTCTGGGGAGAAATTGAAGGGGGGATAGGCGGCGAGGGAGTTTAGTGTGGTAAAGAGACGGTGAGGATTGGAGCTAAGAGAAGTGGTTAAGTGGATACAGTATTCTTATTTGGCCAGCGAAAAGGCAGACTGGAATGATGTCATCATGAATTTGAAGTGTATGAAATTGGCATGCATACAGGACTTAAGCCAGGGGCGTTCAGCGTAACAGGCACTTGAGCGCAGGTAGCGGATGCGGGGGGTGAGCTTGCTCCTCCAATTTCATGCTTACAGGACATGAGATTGGAGGAGCAAGGGTATCTAGAGCAGAGGAGAGAATAGTATTATAAGAGAGGACGGCTTCGTTGACAGTCTTGTGTGATATAGTAGTTGGGGAGAGTGATGAGACAGCAGTGGAGAGGGCTCTGGGGGGTCAATAGCCGGAAAGTTCCTGAATGTGTTGGTGGCGATTGGCCAGATCTGGGGAGGTAGGGTGATGAATAGTGAATGTTAATAGGAGATGCAGCCTTTCGCAGCAGATAGTGAGGTCCTGTTTTTATCAAAATGCATTGTGACATAATTTATATTGGACTAATCCAGACAATTCATCACAAATTATAGAAGCCAAAAAACAAAACCCAAAAAACCCCCCAACTCCCACTCTAGATGGAGCAAAGCCTGGAAGTATTTAAACATGCTTTAAAAATAAACTGAAAGGCAGTAGTAAAGATCAGATTACCCTTCATAATTGTTCTCATAACCTGCTGATCCAACAATTACTCCGGTCCCATATTTCCAGAAATGAACAGCATCATTAAATGAAGACCAGCTGGACATGTCTGGGGTTTTCTACTGCCAGACACCTCACATGTCGATGTCTGGCCAAAAGTTAACCAGTTAAAGAGAGAAGGAGCATGATTTTAATTTAACCAGATAGCACCAAGATTCTGCATTATCCGGTAAAAGAAAAACATATGCACTCTGGTCAGGGCAAATGCCCATCCTAAAGTTAACTGAATAAAGAGATCCAATTAACTAATTAAGTATAATCAAAAACAGCAGCCGAGCTGACAATTTTTTTATATCCTGGTAAAAGAAATGTATTTATTTTACTATTTATAGACCACTTATAGTCTAAGTGGTTTACATTCAGATACTCAGGTATTTCTCAATTTAATCTGGACAGTGTTATTAGGCCCACACGCAGAATTCAGATGTTCACCTTTCCATCTTTAAAGGGCTGCCGCTACAAAAGACTCTCGCCTCCCAGGCAGGTATATGGAACGACTGGCTGGGTAACATTATCATGCATTCCTCATCCTACTTCAATTTTAGGAAATCAATAAAAACAAATTTGTTTAATCGATTGTAACCTAAGAATCTTACAGTGTATCACTACTCCAAACCTGTACCTTATATTCGATGACTTTGTATTGTAACCACTTCGCTGATTGTCCAGCACCTCTTGTTGTAAACCGCCTCAAACTATCATGGCTTTGGCGGTATATAAAAAAATAAAATTATTATTATTATCTGTCCTGGTGGGCTCACAATCTGACTAACTTACCTGGGGCCGTTATAACTGAGTGTTAAGTGGCTTGCCCAGAATCACAAGGAGCAGTGCTGGGCTTGAACCTACAAATCCAGGGTGCTGAGGCTGCAGCCCTAACCACTATGTTCACCCCCCCCCCCAACACACACACAAACCATCTGTTTATTTCTATTGTCTATAGGGTAGCAGTTCCCAAACTATGGGTCTTATCAGAGAATGTGGTAAGAGCGGATAGCGTAGCTGGTTTTAAGAAAGGTTTGGACAAGTTCCTGGAGGAAAAGTCCATAGTCTGTTATTGAGAAAGACATGGGGGAAGCCACTGCTTGCCCTGGATCGGTAGCATGGACCTGGATTGGCCACCGTGAAAATGGGCTACTGGAATTGATGGACCATTGGTCTGACCCAGTGAGGCTATTCTTATGTTCTTATTTATTATCTTATTTATTTGGTTAGTTTTATATCCCATCCTCCCCAACAAACTCAGAATGGGTTACAAGGTTGACATACATAATGCACAGACAAACATTTATGAATTTTACATGTTAGATACACAGAGTCAAATTAGCATACAGTTAACTTACAGTTATTTTCATCTTCAGTTAACAGAGTGGATCTAGTTCAGTGTACATTAGAATACATATGGTTGGAAGGGAGTGACTGGGAAGAAGGAGAAATTAGGTTCTTACCTGCTAATTTTCTTTCTGTTAGCTGCTAGACTGGTACAATTCCTCTTTACAGATGGGTAATATCTCATCATGACCAGCAGGTGGAGACTGAGACCAAAATTTTGGTATAGTATAGAGAATGACATGGGAACCGTTTACCATGGTAAACCACGGTCACCACAGTAAATCCGCAGTAATGGGGACATTTGCAACTGGTTTACTGCAGGAATGGGGACAAGACTTTTCACCGCCCCGTGGAAGCGGTGAAAAGTCTTGCTCTTATAGTAAAAAAAATTGCACCCGTGTCAGACTCGGCATCTCCTCCCCAGCTCCTCTTGGGCTGTTTTACTTTCAGGTGCCAGCCATGCCACGATGAAGACAGAAGGAACCCAAAACCAAAGCCTGAGACCAATGTGATTTGAAGAATAAAATTACCAGACAACAAAAGGTAGAAAAAAAAAGTTATTTTATATTTTGTGATTAGAATATTTCAGATTTGAACTATGTATCCTGCTAGAGCTGGTATTAGACATAACTGGGGACCACAAAGTCCAGGCTGTGCTTCTTTAGCTTCCAGCTGGCTTAGGGCTCTCTCTCTCTGATCAGTGGACAGTTGCCCTAGTTGTTCTCTCTTAACACTGTCCCTGCTATGTGTGACTGAAGTATTCTGTTAGCTTGATTTTTCTATGTAGCATTCTGTAGTAATTTGGTTTGCTCAGTTTTCACAATAGTGGAGGGGATATTTGTGAAAGGGAGGGGAGACAGGGGTTTTGTTGATCCTTGCTCTGTATTATTTGTGTTTATAAAATGACAGTTATACAGAATATTGTCTCTTTTTATACTTTAATAAAATAAGTTCAGTATAAAATCATAACTATTCGAGGCTTGTGCGGGTAGGATCCGACAGTTTGCAGGGCGGGGACGGGGACTGAGCTCGTGGAGATGGGGCAGGGATTGGGACTGAGCTTGCAGGGACAGGGCAGGGACGAGCTCACAGGGACGGGGCGGGAACGGTAATAAATTTTTTCCCCCGTGTCATTCTCTAGTATATTAAATAATAGCTGACCCTCCCTATATACCTCAGTCTGCTGAATAGCCAGGCAGAACCAAGAAAAACAACTAACCATAAACAGTAACAAAAACTCCAAACAGGAGTAAACAACTAAATTACAGGAAAGCTGTTGGGAAATGCATAGGAGAGGCCCCCGCAGAAAAATGTCCCCACATCTCGCCAGCCGAGCCACAGCCGCTATTTTTAGATCTCCTTGGCCCTAGAAAAATACTAGAACCTGCAAAAAAAAAAAGCCAACTCTGCACACGAGAAAACCCCCGCAATAACCACATAAAGACAGATAGGGTGGGGAACTGTACTGGTCTAGCAGCTAACAGAAAGAAAATTAGCAGGCAAGAACCTAATTTCTCCTTCTGTAGCGCTGGCTAGACCGGTACAGTTCCTCTTTACAGATGGGATGTACCAAAGCAGTACCCATCATGGGTGGGACCCCCAAAGGGCGACACCAGAACACGTTCACGTTCTTTCTCAAAACTAACCTTCTCTTCAGCGCATATCTCTCATACCACGCACCCTTACCCCTTGTGTTATATCCCTTCCCTCTATCCCATTTCTTCTAAGATTATGTAACTTTTCCCTTCCTCCCCACTCATCCTCACTGTCAGGTTTGTCCGTATGTTTTATGTTTTTTTTTATTTTTTTTTATTTTTCTTACTAATCTTTCTAATACACCATTAAACTATTCTTTCTTTCCTATCTCAAATATTATTGTTAACCGGTCAGATATTTGTTTTATGATCGGGATATTAAAAACCAATAAACTTGGAAACTTGGAATACCGCGTCCCGACGCACCTGAACGTCCACACGGTAATGTCTGACAAAGGAATGCAGGGAAGACCAAACTGCAGCCTTACAAATATCCACTGGAGGCACAAGAGAAGACTCAGCCCAAGAAACCGCCTGATCTACCGTATTTGCCGGCGTATAAGACGACTTTTTAGTACCTTAAAATCCTCCCCAAAGTCGGGGGTCGTCTTATACGCCGGGTACAGTTTACATGCCTTTACTTGCGGGGCTGGATGTACTCAGTCGCGCGGCTCTTCTTCTCCCTACCTTCTCTGCTTGCAGCACAGAGCCGAATGGAAGTCTTCCCGACGTCAGCGCTGACGTCGGAGGGGAGGGAGGGCTTAAACAAAGCTTAAACAAAGCCCTCCCTCCCTCCGACGTCAGCGCTGACGTCGGGAAGACTTCCGTTCGGCTCTGTGCTGCAGGCATGGCAGGTAAGGAGAAGGAGAGTAGCCTCGCGGTACCAAGAGAGAGGGGCGGCCGCCCCGCCCCGGTTGCAGCACAGCCGGCCAGGTCCCCTTACTTTTGTGGCACTTCCCCGACCGACCGATAACAGCCCGGGTCCGACAATCCTCCCTGCCCTGTAGCCGCGAATCTAAATACCTTCTTACAGCAGCTGTAAGAAGGTAATTTAGATTCGCGGTTAAGGGCAGGGAAGTTTGTCGGACCCGGGCTGTTGTCAGTCGGTCAGGGAAGTGCCACAAAAGTAAGGGGACCTGGCTGGCTGTGCTGCACCCGGGGCGGTAGAGAAGGAGGGGGGGAGAAGGACGCTGAAATGCCATGGTGAAGACAGGAGGGGGGGGGAAGGACTCTGAAAGCACATGGGGGAATACAAAGGGGTGGAGAAGGAAGAAGGGGTCGTCTTATACGGCGAGTATAACACAAAACTCTATTTTTTAACTAAAAGTTGGGGGGTCGTCTTATACGCCCAGTCGTCCTATACGCCGGCAAATACGGTAGTTACTTTGCCGTCGCCGCTGCCTGCACCTGTTTTCCCTGTGTTGAGAAAGGTAATGTTGTGGAGCTGTTTGAAGCCTATTCTATAAAGAAAAGTAAACACCTATTTTTCTTTATAGAAAGCCAGCATTATAAGCAAACTTATAATGCACACCCAGCCATGGGGTGGTCTAAATGCTCAAGCCTGGATTGCAAAAGGAGAATGGGTAGCCTAATGGTTAGTACAGCAGCCTGAGAACCAGGGGAATCTAGGTTCGATTCCCACTGTAGCCTCTTATGGCTCTGGGCAAGTCTTCTTAACTCTCCATTGCCCCAGGTACAAAACATATTGCTTTTCTGTGGCTACAATCAAAAGGGAAGAGGAATGGGGACTTGTATTCCATCTTTTTGTGGCTTTGGCATTCAAAAAAAGGCATCAGCTGTAGATTCACGCGCCTCTCAAGTCTCGCGGCCGTCACGCTTTGCAACTTTTATTAAGGTATGCATTTAGCATGCGCTAAATCGGTTAACGTACCTTAATAAAAGGACCCTTAAGTATCTTAATTAAAAATTCGGCCCGCGACTTAGCCTATGTTTTAGATTTCGGCCCTTTATGTGATTGAATTTGACACCCCTCGTCTAGGATGAGATCCTTTACTATCCAAGATTCGACACGCACGCTTCGTATTGCTGGTATAAAATGAGTGGAAGGATGACTTGGCTAGGAACAGAGTCAGCGTATACAAGAAGAATTCAAGAAGCTGGAAAAAGGTTTTAGGCAGAATTTCCAGAGGTATTACCTGCTTATAGGGAAGACAAGCTATGCTATATCCAGGCCTTGAATGTGTGATTAAAGAGCTAGCATTAAAAAACGGTTCTGGGATGTTTATTTTATTTATTGCTATTTTTATTTATATACCACTTACATCCTAAGTGGTTTACATTGCTCAGGTACTCTTGAGAGGTTTTTTTTCCTATCTGTCCAGGCAAGGTTAACAATCTGAGGCAAAGGAGGGTTAACCCTTTCAGGACCAAGGGACATATTTGTCCCATAACTTTAAAATCCTATAAATTTTGATTGGGATAGTCTACAGTTCTAAATTTGATAGGTACGGATTCCATATGATACTGCCTTTATGTAAACAAACCGGTTCCGACATTCATTCATTAGCGTCGTTGCTAGATTGACGAGAAGATTCACTTGCCACACTGTCCATAAGCCAGAAGTGTGATTTTTTTAAATAAAAATAATGATATTTCACAAAAAAATCAATTTTTTGGCATCTGCAAGCCCTTTTTACCATAAAAATGTCGTCAAAACCACAAAAATTGGCCTACGATCCTTATGGTCCTGAAAGGGTTAAGTGACTTGCCCAGGGTCACAGGGATTGAACTCACAACCTCAGGGTGCTGAGGCAGTGGTTCCTACTACTAGGTCACTCCACCCATCCTTTTAAAATGTTTTAAAAACATTTTAGATCATGCTTTAATAAAGTGTTGAAACTGTGTAGAGGAAAACGCTGGCAGATGGAAGCTATTAAATCAAGTTGTCATCCTAATAAACCAGTGTCTCGCAAACTTTGTCAAGCAACGGCACACTAAACATGGTGGCCCACGGCTTGAGGCATCCAGAAGTGCGCAGACGTTGATGCATGATGTCATCACGCCGATGTCCGCACATGTGCCAAGGCCCTCCAGACAGGCCCTCAGCCGCGTGGAGAGAAGGAGAGGCGCTACGGGATGTGTCTCTTGCCATTAAAGGCACATCCTGTAAGCAGTCAGCCGGCGTCTGCCCCTCTCCTCCCCGGCGTCTCGCGGCACACCTGAAATTTCAGGCGCGCAGTTTGCGATACACTGAAATAAAGTGGGAAATCACACAAACAGAAGCAGAAATGAGGATATACAAAGAAAGGAACAGAAAAATGAACGGAAGGCAATGAGCAAAATGTTCATATTCTAAGTAATAAAAACCACTGATGTTAAATAATGGTAGAGGCCATAAGGATGTGATTCAGAGAGTCTAATGACAGGTATTCGGCCATGACAGCTGTTATTGAGTGAGAGTTCCAAGAAAGGGACTTGGGGGTAATAGCGGACATGACAATGAAGCCGTCGGCACAATGCGTAGCGGCTGCTAAGAAAGTAAATAGAATGCTAGGTATAATCAAGAAGGGTATTACAACCATAACGAGAGAAGTTATCCTGTCGTTGTATCGGGCGATGGTGCGTCCGCATCTGGAGTACTGCGTCCAATATTGGTCGCCGTATCTTAAGAAGGATATATGGAGATACTCGAGAGGGTTCAGAGGAGAGCGACACGATTGATAAAGGGTATGGAAAGCCTTTCATACACTGAGAGACTGGAGAAACTGGGGCTCTTTTCCCTGGAGAAGAGGAGACTTAGAGGGAATATGATAGAGACTTCCAAGATCATGAAGGGCATAGAGAAAGTAGAGAGGGACAGGTTCTTCAAACTTTCAAAAAAATACACGAACGAGAGGGCATTCGGAAAAGTTGAAAGGGGACAGATTCAAAACCAATGCTAGGAAGTTTTTCTTCCAGGTTGTGGACACCTGGAATGCACTTCCAGAGGGCATGATAGGACAGAGTACGGTATTAGAGTTCAAGAAGGGATTGGACAAATTTCTGAAGGAAAAGGGGATAGAGGGGTAAAGATAGAAGACTACTACACAGGTCCTGGACCTGTTGGGCCGCCGCGTGAGCGGACTGCTGGGCACGATGGACCTCTGGTCTGACCCAGCAGAAGCACTTCTTATGTTCTTATGACAGCTAGATGGGGATTGCAGGGAATCTGAAAAATCACATATAAAAAAATACGGCAAGTGATAAGATATTTCTGCTTGCCTGAGGCCCCTGGCTAATCCAAAGAAGATACTAGAGAACAAAAAAAGGCAGAATATACAAATAAAGCTGGCTCCCTTATTATGTGTGTGATTTTGATGGGTCAGCGCAAAAAAACAAAACTCATTAGTGAAAAAATGTCATTTTGTCCAGAGGATAAGTAATAAGAAGAAACCTGGCAAGCCCTCGGCAGTCAGCTTCAACTTACGCAACAAGTTCTGTTTATTAGAAACTTTTATAAGTGGAAAAATAGAGGCAATTTGCTCATCTCTGAAGTTCCAGGCTTTTTAAGTTTTCCTGAGATTTTCAAAAGGATGAGGAAAAAGGACAAAACAAAACAGAAAAAGGATGGGATGGGAGAAGAGATGGTATTGGTAGGAGATCAT
This sequence comes from Geotrypetes seraphini, assembly GCF_902459505.1. Taxonomy (NCBI): domain Eukaryota; kingdom Metazoa; phylum Chordata; class Amphibia; order Gymnophiona; family Dermophiidae; genus Geotrypetes; species Geotrypetes seraphini. The sequence continues at coordinate 15,174,344 of NC_047086.1, read as the reverse complement.
TTCATTTAATGATTTATAGCCTACCTAACAATCAATCAAAAGTAATCATAAAACAGCAGATACTTACAGTATATTCCCTCTGGCCATTAAGAAACGACATCACTATGGAGTATACTTTGTGTACGCAGAATTAGCTAAAAAGCATATGCAGGATCATTTTAAGCAAACAAGTAGAACCAGACCATCAAATCCAGACTTAAAATCCACTTCTTTTGAAGCTGCATTTATATCCAACCCCACCAACTTGTAGAAGTACCCATAGTCATATGTGGTACGTTGTTACATATTAAACCCCCCCAATAGATCACTATAAAGGTCATCCCCTCATTATTATGACTGGAGTAGCAATGCAGATGATAACACAAAATTGGAAGAATTTTGATCATCTTGATTTCTCTTTTTGGTGGGCAAATTTATGCTCCACATATAGGAATGAGAAGATAAATGCGGATATATTGGGGCAGGGTAATATATTTAAATTGGTTTGGGGCCCATTGGCATCTTATATTACATCAGGACAGTTTTAATTTAATCATGTCTCTCCCTTACTAAAATAAGCTCATTGGCTTCCAGTCGCTCACCAATTATGTATAAACTATGCCTACTCACTTTTAAATCTTTGATATTTAAAACCCCAGCTTTTATCTATAGAGTTTTAATCCCATGTACCTCAGTCTATTTTTTCTGTAACGGCTCCCCAATCTTGGAATGCCCTTCCAATTTATTTAAGAGAGGAAAAGAATCTTGAAAAATTTAAGAGCAAATTAAAGAGTCTTCTTTTTAAAGATGCATTCAACGATTAATTGAATTGCTTTTGGCTCTGTTTTTAACCTAGACCATTTTGACTTTTGTTATTCCCTTCCCCATTGTTCTTAACCTTAATTGTACTACTTTATAATCAAATTATAATTCACTAGTGTTTAAGCCCGTTACATTAACGGGTGCTAGAATATATGGCTGTCTGTCTTTCTTTCTTTATGTCTCTCTCCCTGCTCCTGTTTCTTTCTTCCTTTCTTTCTGTCTTTCTCCCTCCTGCAATTTTTTTATCTCTCTCCCTGGCAGCCTTTGCCTGTCTGTCTTTATTTCTGTGTCTCTCTGGTCCCGTCTGTCTTTATTTCTGTCTGTCTCTCTCCCTAGCCTCCTTTGTCTGTCTGTATTTCTTTCTGTGTCTCCCCCCCCCCCACTTTCCTTTGCAGAAGCAGCAGTGCTATTTCCCTTCCCCTCCAGATCCCTGTGAAGTAGTAGCAGCATTTCCCCCCACCCACCCCCCCATTCCCTTCTCTCCCCCCCCCACTTTCCTTTGCAGAAGCAGCAGCGGTATTTCTCTTTCCCTCCAGGTCCTTGCTGAAGCAGTAGCAGCATTTTCCCCCACCCCCCATTCCCTTCTCTCCCCCCCCACTTTATTTTGCAGAAGCAGCTGTGATATTTCCCTTCCCCTCCAGATCTCTGAGAAGTAGTAGCAGCATTTTCCCCCACCCACCCCCCATTCCCTTCTCTCCCCTACCACCACTTTCCTTTGCAGAAGCAGCAGCGGTTTTCCCTTCCCCTCCAGGTCCCTGCTGAGTAGTAGAAACATTTTCCCCCACCCCCCATTCCCTTCTTACCTTGAGCTGCCCTGCTCCGTTCGGCCCCTCCCCCTTCCCTTCCCGTGTGCTGGCCTGCTGCGGCTGAAGGTTTTTTTCGGCGACTCCTCCTGTTAAAACTCCCCCCCCTCCCACAACCGCTCCTGTTCAAAGCGGCCTGCTGAGGTTCGCGGCCGCTGTAACGAACCTCGCAGGCCGCTCTCCAACTCGGTAGCATGTTCCCTCTGACGCAATCGCTACCATGTGGAGAGCGGCCTGCGAGGTTCGTTACAGCGGCCGCGAACCACAGCAGGCCGCTTTGAACAGGAGCGGTAGCGGCTGTTGCAGGAGGATTGGGGGGGGAATTCGTGAGCGGCGGCAGGACCATGAGGCGGGATTGAGTTTTTCGGCTTCCCCTATCTGGGGAAACCGCCGTGCCGAACTCAGCTGCGCGTGGGGCCGTAGTAAGCGCGGGGCATGCTGCAGTCTTGGCGGCCACGGACATACGGATCATGGAAGCACGCTGATAAGACTGCGCATGCGCCACCTACGGTTTTATTATATAGATTCCCAAGTTTCCTTATGTTTCTACTTGTATGTGTAATTTAATTTTATATTATGTTTTAGTCGTTTTGGTACCTGTCATTTAAATCTGTCTTCCTTTACTCTGTAATTTTTATTAACTTGTACATCGCTTAGAATTCAGATTAAGCGATTAATCAAGTGTGATAATAAACTTGAAACTTGAATAAACTTGTTATTTCAATGCACATCCAGGGTGGGTGGGAGGGTGGGTGAAAATGCCTGCTATTTATTGGAAGGGAGGGTGGGATAAATTGAATGTGCATAAATATTTGTAAGTTTTATGTGCTTTTACGCTTTATTGTCTGTTATTAACCTATAAATTACACTGTAAAAATTTTTTGAAACTTAATACAAAATGTTTAAACGGGAAGATAAGTACCCACATCTGTTGTCATTCCCCTACCTCTAAGTCAGTGTTTCTCAACACAGTCCTGGAGTACCTCCATGCCAGTCAGGTATTCAGGATATCCATAATGAATTTGCATAAACTTGATTTGCATACACTGCCTCCATTATATTCAAATTTCTTTCATGCATATTCTTTATGGATATCCTGAAAACCTGACTGGCAAGGGGGTACTCCGGGTCCGAGTTGAGAAATACTGCTCTAAGTCCTTTGTGTTTTCCCACCTGAGTCGCATGTATAAATCATTTTTGTCCTGTATGTCTGACATATTTAGATCGTAAGCTCTCTGAGCAGGGACCATTTCTTGCATGTTTGTTGAACAGCGCTGTGTGCATCTGGTAGCACTTTAGAAATAATAAAAAGTAGTAGTAGAGAAATCCCTCTGAAAACAAATGTTTCTTAACAGCAATCATTCATTCTGGGTCAAGCCTCTGCTGTCACTTCCAGGGAAGGAAACACCTCTAAGCAAAACAATTTGCTTACTTATTTCTGCCTATCTAGCAGTGAGGCTGGTCTCCCTAATGTTTCACATGAGAACAGAAGCCCTCATGCCCAGGCAAGACATACCACACTTTCCTCACTACTGCTTTGCAGCTTTAATTGAAGTGAGAGGTGAACAATTTGCAGCTCTCTGATGTTATGAAATGTTTTACAAATGACCTTGGACAAAGTCCAGCTTCATTTGTCTTCCCTAGAAATAAGTAATGACCACTAGGACATAAAACCTGACTACATCTCAGGATATCCCCATTGCCTGTTTTGTTACTAAAGAACTAGGAAGCAGCTACTTTACAAGGAAGTTGGGTTGTCTGCTGATCGTTATCATCCATTTGGTAAAGATTAATTCTGCTACAGCTCTCTTTACAGGTGTACTTTTGTAACATAGAAACATGATAGCAGAAAGGTCAAATGGCCCATCCGCAATCTCCTCCTCTTCCTAAGAGATCCCACACGTGCCTGTCCCATGCTTTCTTGAAATTCAGACACAGCCTTTGTTTCTATCACCTCTACCGGGAGATTCATCCAGGCATCCACTACCCCTTCTATAAAAAACAATTTCCTTAGATTACTCGTGAGCATATCAGCTCTCATTCTGGAGCTTCCTTTCAAATGAAAGACTTGCCTCATATGCACTTATTCCACATAGATATTCAAACATCTATCATAGCACCCCTCTCCCACCTTTCCTCCATAGTATACATATTGAAATCTTTAAGTCTGGCCCATATGCTTTATGACAAAGATCACCGATCAATTTAGTAGCCTTCCTCTGGATCAACTCAATCCTTGTTTATATCTTTTTGAAGGTACAGTCTCCAGAATTGTACAAAATATTCTAAATGAAGTCTCATCATAATCTTATACAAGGGCACCAATACCTCCTTCTTCCTACTGGCCATACCTCTTCCTATGCACCCTAGCATCCTTCTAGATTTTGCCATTGCCTTTTCAACCTATTTGGCCACCGTCACATCTTATCACACCCAAGTCCCACTCCTCGTTTGTACACAAATATTCTTTACCCCCTAAACTGTTCTATTCTCTCAGGATTTTGCAGCCCAAATGCATGACCTTGCATGTCCTAACATTAAATCTTTAGCTGCCAAATTTCAGACTGTTCTTCAAGCTTTGCTAGGTCCTTCCTCGTGTTATTCACACCATCAGGATTGTCTACTCTATTGCAGATTTTGGTATCATCCGCAAAGAGGCAAAACTTACCTGACAGCCCTTCAGCAATATCACTTTCAAAAATGTTAAAAAGAATAGGTCCAAGAACCAAACCTTGAGGCACCCCACTGGTAACATCCCTTTCTTCAGAGAGATCTACATTGATCACTACCTTACACTCAACCAGTCCCTGACCTAGTCTGTCACTTTGGGGCACATCTCAAGGGCACTCCGTTTATTTATTAGACACCTGTTTGGAACAGTGTCTAAGGCTTTGCTAAAACCTAAATACAACACATCTAGCACTCTCCCTCTATCCAATTCTTTGGTCACAGAGTCAAAGAAACTGATCAGATTTGTCTGACATCTTACCGGCCTGTAGTTCCCTACTTCTTCCTTACTTCCACTTTTGTGGAGCGGGACCACATCCACCCTTCTCAAGTTCTCCGGTACCACTCCCGACTCTAGAGAAGAGCTGACATTACAATAGAAGGGTAAAGTACATGTGGGGGGGGGGGGATTTTATAAACAAGGTGTCTATGTCAATGTTCCAAAAATGCAGCTATTATTCAAAGGCAACACAGGCACAAATTCACAACTGCTTCAAAGCAGGTGTATATATGTGTGTGAACTTGCAAGTGTTATACATATATACTACAACTCCATCAAACTGGTTGTAGATCTAGTTTTTATGTATAATTTTACAAGAGACTTTTTTCAAAGGTAAAACATTCCTTTCCAAGTGGGAAAAACTTGATAAAATTGTCCCCCTCAGTCAGTACATAGGTAACCATGCACCCAAGGACTGCTGGGTAATAAGCTAGACAATATTTTATTTAATATGGCACTTCATTTAGTGAGTTTGTAAGTCAGAATAGAAATTATATTCACTGTACAATGAAGCCTATAATAACTCAAATTATTTAAATCTTTGGTTTCATATTTGTGTACAGAGCCAATGGATCCATTTATAACATCTGTACTCCTCCTAGCCAATGATATTTTGTGGCTGTCAAGCGATGCGAAGATACTCCCTTCTAGGAATGACCACAATGGTACAGTCCAGTATACTAGACTGAAAAGCCAGAGAATTTTCCATTCAACAGGGTTTAAAGGTGGGAGGAGGAGGTTGTCAGTCTCCTGTCTCAGTTGAAGCAGCGATCTACATAGGGAGGAAGCCTGCCTCATGTCTCTGGTTTCCTGCCATGGGTCACACAGTGAAGTCCCTGTGATGGTACTTCTGGCATTTTACTAGACGCCGGTCCTGAGAGATCGTGAAGTAAATCTGAGAAAATCTCTCACTCTGGTGTCTGTCTTCCATAGGAAAGGAGAAATCTAATTTGAACTCCATAGAGAACAAAATTTTGACTGGGGAGGTAAGAAGTGTGTCAAGTGTCTAGCCACGTAGAAAGTGAAATTGCTCAGCTGGTACTCGGGTCCAGGAGTCTAAAGACATTCAGACTTAAGTGTCCTTAGGAAATCAAGTAGTGTAGTACCATTGCAGGTGGAAGCCAAAACGAAAGAAGGGAAGGAATGGTATTCCAGGAAAGTGTGCATACAAGTATCTAAAGTCCTTATTCTGCTTATAACACTTTCCTGTGAACATTGCAAGTAAAACTGTTATAATCTGCAACCCATTTGTAGTGAAGAAATTCTTCCAATAAATATTCTCATTTTGGAACACCAAGTACTGTGTGCATTGTCTCCTTGAAATTGTTTTTAATTAAATGCCTTAAGCCTTGAAGCCCTCAAATGGTTTACCTCCTACCTTAAGTAGTGTACCTATCGTGTCCAATTTCAAACAACCTATTCAGAAAGCTATAGCCCCAGTGGAGTTCTATAGGGCTCAGTTTTAGCACCTCTGCTATCACCGCTTTTAACCCTAGCATAATCACTCGGTTTACTGCTTTCGTTTATGCTGATATTCAGCTACTTCATCCTCTTCACCCCACACCAGTGGCGTACCTAGCATATGTGACACCCGGGGCCCATCATTTTTTGACACCCCCCCCCATCTATATGAAAAATATGATTTTTAGTAACAATCCACATATTGCACATCAAGAGTGTACCTAGGAAAAGGCAGCATCTTAAACAAGCACTAGAACACCAACACATACATTGTAAAACTAAACAAGCCAGATCCCGCACAGTCAATTGATCCTGCAATCAATGCCAACTGAAAACTTTTCATACACACAGAACAGAAATACACCCTCGCCCAATATGGAATAATCACAAACTAAAACTAGAAATATGTAGGCAAAAGTTAAACTGAACCGCCAAGAAACCAGACTCTGCATACAATGCAACACCACAACACCACAAAAACAGTAACACATGTCCTCTAATACTGTGCAAAATATAAAGACAGTAGATGTAAATTTGAAAAAACTGATACATAGCAATCACAATTTTACAAATTAACAAGTAAAACAAATAATGAGAAATAAGAAAATACCATTTTATTGCACTAATCCCCGTAAGCTCGGTCCCCATCCCCACAAACCACCTGATTCCATACACACAAGCCTTGAATTGTTTTATATTGAACTTATTATATTAAAGTATAAAAAGAAACAATATTCTGTATAATTGTCAATTTATAAATCAGCGACTTCTCCCCACTCTCTCTTCCCCATTTCCCTTCAGCGTCCTCAGCCCACTCTCTCTCCATTTTCCTTCAGCGCACGCACATAAAAACAAGCAAGTAATTTTATATAATTTTCATTCTATTCATTCATAGAAATTAAAGTCTAAATAATGCCAGTCACATAACAAAACATGATTTTACAAAAATAATTCCCTGCACAGTCAAGCCTGCAAGGATTACTAGATGTCTTTCAGCAGCTCCCCTCCCTCCCCCTTAACTTTGTAGCCAAGTCAAAATGATCTACCAACAATAAAATTTTAAAAATACAAAGCACACTATACGCAGAGAAAATGTTAATTATCATTTATATTCCGCGGGTTTTCAAAGAGGTCAAGGCAGATGACTTTATGCAATGTCACCTCAGTAACAACCATACAAAAATAGACAAATATACCCCCTCCCTTTTTACTAAACCGCGATAGTGGTTTTTAGCGCAGGGAGCTGCGCTGAATGCCCCACGCTGCTCTCGACGCTCATAGGCTCCCTGCGCTAAAAACCGCTATTGCGGTTTAGTAAAAGGGGGCCATAGTGCAAAATATAGACAGCATATATAAATTCTCAAAACGGACACATTTTGATCACTAAATTGAAAATAAAATCATTTTTCTTACCTTTGTTTGGTAATTTCATCAGTCTCTGGTTGCACTTTATTCTTCTGACTGTGCATCCAATATTTCTTCCCTTCTTTCAGTCTCTTGTATGCTTCCTCTCCTCCAGACCTCATTCCCTCCCCCAACTTTTTCTTTGTTTCATCCTGCCCCCTTCTTTTTTTCTCTCTCCATGCCCCCTTTCTTTCTGTATGTCTGTCTTTCTCTCTCTCTCCATGCCCCATTTCTTTGTTTCACCCTGCCCCCTTTCTTTCTCTCTCCATGCCCCCTTTCTTTCTCTATGTCTGTCTTTCTCTCTCCGTGCCCTATTTTTTCCTTTCTTTCTTTGTTTCACCCTGCCCACTTTCTTTCTTTCTCCCTGCCCTCCTCAATGCCACCGCCATTGGGAAACATGCTGCTGCCGCAGCTGCCGGTGAAAGACTGCCACTGCCGCCATCGGGAACAGGCCGGCGCCGTGTTCTCCCTCCTTGTTTTTCTTCCCCGCGGGGCTAACCATCTCTCGCCGCCCGACGTCAATTCTAACGTCAGAGAGGATGTTCCGGGTCAGCCAGGCAGCGATTGGCTGGCCCAGAACGTCCTCTCCGACGTCGGAATTGACGTCGGGTAGCGAGACTTGGTCGGCTCCGTGGGGAAGAAAAGCAGTGAGAACTCGGCGCCGGCTTGTTCCTGATGGCGGCAGTGGCAGCCTATTCCCCGGTGGGGCGTGCACCCGGGGTGGACCGCGCCCCCCCCCCCTCTTGGTACACAACTGCTCTTCACCCAACAATTCTCACTGAAATCTCCATCATCAATCTTATACACATTTCACCACTAGACTACAAGAGAACAAACCGTACCTACACTTCTCCCTCCGTATTCGCTGTGATAGGGGATTAACAGAACCGCAAATACAGAAAAACCGTGAATAACTTTTTCATATGTTATTCGCTGTTTTCTATTAAAAACCATTGTGAATATGGTGAAACCGTGAATAACATGGTGGGAGACCTGGTCTGTTCCTGAAGGAGAGGCAAAACATGGTGAAGAAAGTGCTGGGAATCAGCGATTTTCTCTGTAAACACTTGGAATCGAGGATTTCTCTATGCAAGCTGATGTAATTTGGGGGGGAGGGGCGAGCAAGCTAAAAACCGTGAATAATCGAAACCGCAATTGCGAATACAGAGGGAGAAGTGTATATCCCTCTAAATCTCACTCTTATATTCAATACCACTGAAGTCATATCCCTTGCAACACTTATAAAACTCAACAGTACATCCACACAAACTGTCAGAAAGCTTAGCCAATCTCTTGTGTTCAAACTGGTAGAAACTTGAAACAGACTCCCTGACTCTGTTAGATTGATAGGTCAGCTACAACAATTTTGTAAAGCCTTAAAAACTGTTGTTTACACAATATCTTAATGGCTTACTTACTGAACTGACGAATTGATAGCACTTTAACATTCTCTTTTTCATGTTCGCATCTTTTTATGTATTCTGGTCTTTAATTATTTGTGAACCGAGTCGAGTTCTGTTAGGAGATGACCCGGTATATAAACCGAAGATTAGATTAGACTAGATAAACTGTATCTGCTATCAAAATCCTGGGGGTCATAATAGATGATAAACTTAATTTCCAAAACCAGACTTCCTTGGTAATTCAGGAAACCTTTAACAAACTTACACATAAGATCCATTTAACCACTACTAAAAACATCCAACCTTATCATTCTAATCCATTCATTAGTTATATCACAATTGGCCTATTGTTCTGGACTTTGGCAAACAAGATCGGAGACGCCTTCAATTCATGCAAAATACTGCCATAAAACTCATTACTAGATTCTGGAAATATGATCATGTGACACCCCCCCCCCCCTTACTTAAGGCTGCTCATTGATTGCCAACCACACACAGACAAAATTCTGCTCTTAGTTTTCAAGACTCATCAGTCGCATTCCCCTCTTCTCGACTATACTCTTATCCCCTACACACCTTCATGCACATAATGCTTCTCGCAACAGAATCTCCTTGTAATCCTCAATTCTAGACAGATTAAATATGACACCACATGACACACCATTTTTCAGTCACCCCCCACCCACTTTTTGAAATGTTCTCCCTTCACACATCTGTATGGAATCATCCCTATGTAAATTCAAAAGTGGTCTATAAACATTCTTACTCAATGATGCTTTGGGCTAATATTAATGTTCTCACCTTTTCCAAATTTTCTTATAAATCTGTGTAGACATTCCCAGCCTATCCTATACCCTTCCCTCTTTCCGATCAAATATTGTATTTCCTCCTGCTCCTATCTTAATAAATTCTCTGACTTCTCTCTATACCCCTCCCTTGATAAGATTGTTAACCTCCTATAGAAGGAATAGGTGGTATATCAAGCTCCTAATAAACTTGGTAAATCCTTCCCTTATCGGAGGATCCATGTTAAGGTTTGCAAGAGATTTCTGGAACATAACTTTAGTAGAGCATAACCTCTTCCCCGGTCCCACAGGGGCTATGTGCCATCTATTTAGATGCCTCCATGTTTATTGGTTAACATAAAAAATTCTACGTGGCTAAGACCATGTCACATTGTTGAAAGGTTGGTTAGGAATAATTAAAGCCGGGAATCTATGGCTTTCTGCCTTTCTTCTGAACAACCCAGCTATTTTCTCTGCATTCAAAACAACTGCACCTCTCTAGCCAAGTATGAAGAAAAATGGAGCAAAAAAAATCCCTTCCCAGAATTTAAGCTGCTTGATCAGCAATTTTTATTATTCAAGCTACATCATCAGACCCATGATGATTTTTTCCTCCAAAATCACATGAGTAATTTCCTTTTGAAGTGTTAAAAGTCATAGCAAAATGTTCCCTTTGGTGACCACCACATAAATGAGTAATCATTCCTCAAAGTGGTGACAGATCATTTGCAGACTTTACACTAGGGGAGGTCAGAAATCCCCCCCCGAGTCATCTGTAAGCCTCATGTTTACTTGTATTTATTGTAATCGTTTGGACATCCTGAAGCACCTATTCTGTTAGACCTCATTTACAGAATAAACTCCATTTTTATTTTGGAAAGGAAAATCCTAAGGAGCTGATGGATCATCAAGCAAGTGACTGGGCAAGGCAAACTGCACTGTAACATCAGCCACACACGTTAGCTCTGCAGTAGAGAATGACATAGGGACAAATTTTTCCCCGTCCCTGCAGGAACTCATTTCCAATCCCGGAGAGTTCTTTTTCTTCCCCTGCCCCATTCCTACCAGCTCCATCCTCATCTGCACAAGCCTCAAACACTTTAAAATCATAAGTGTTCGAGGCTTGTGCGGTTAAGGCAGAGCTTACAGGAATGAGGCAGGGACAGTGACAAAACTGCGACAGGGCTAGGTGCCTGTCATGCAAGTCAGTGATCACTGGAAGGGAGTTCAGCATCCATGAGTGACTGGTAAAGGGGGTGTTATAAATCACTGAGCCACTTGGGGGAGCTCTGGGGCACCAATACAGGGAGGAGGACCTGGGAAGGCAAGGCTGGAAATACAATTCCCAGGAGGCTTAGGGGCTGGGGGACCCGTCCTTTAGAACAGTGTTTCTCGGTACACGAGCCACATGTGAGGGTACCCGGCACTGCGTGGGTTTCCTATCCCCTTCTTCCTCAATCACCACTGCTGCAGATGATCTTATGCCCTCCAGTTGCATCGCTGAAGCCAACGCGGAAGGCTTCCCTCCGATGTCAGAGCTGCAAACAAGTGTGGCTGAAGGCAGGAAGGAGCCTAAGTATACTTATCAGAACAGCAGATAACCTTCAACAACTTTGGCTGGCTTCTGAGATATGCATGAAAGTCTCTGCATGACATACTGTATGCTTATTTGTGCTACAAGGACAAAATTCCTTTGACAGTTTCAACCAGCAGGGATACAGAGAGGAGATCAGCAATGCAATTCTCTCTCTTTAGCACCTCCATGTGTGCAGTGTGTGTAGACTGAATAATAGGCCAGAGATGGCTTATCTCCTTATGTGGATAGGTAGGTTGGTCATAGGTACATAAAAGAAAGAGAATAACTTCCCAAAAATTAAAAAAAAAACCCTGGAGGACATATCTGAAGAAGTCCAAAAAGAGGCCATGTCCACTTAAAACAGGATGTATGGTAACCCTAGGTGACTTGGACAAAAGCAACTGGGGATCATCTTACTCTAACTATATCCTAGACTATCAGGAATTGTAAAAAAGTCTAGGGAGAGGGGAGGGGGAACTACTTTTTGCATTTATGATACAGATATGATCTTGCATAGTAGTTTATATAGAGTGCTCCAAATAAATGATTTTGATACAAACATCTAGCAGGAATTTAAGTTTGTAAATTTGGGGTGATATGCTCCTCAGGAATTAGCCTCTCTATGGAGATATGACATCAGCTGTCATTCCAAATGAGGCACAAAGTCATCCATTGTAAAACCACTGTGGCTTTTAGTTCCAGTTTTCATTAGCTGAGGTCCATGTATGCGGAGGCTATTTTGCTTGGAGGTAAAATATGGTCTTTCATTATTTAAATTATTATATATATTCAGACTTGGATACTATTGGGCGACTCCAAAAAATTTCCAAACTCTATTGAGTATGATGAAGATGCAGTGTTAATCATACTAGTGGCATGTAGAATCTAGATTCTGTGAGAAAGGAATTTGAAGCGATTGTTTTCAAGTACAAGTACTGTCCGCTTACAGTGTTAGTAGGGAAATGTTACAATGAAATGAATTTTATATATTAGAAAATAATTTCAGAAATGTATTGCTCTTGATTATAATTTTTTCAAAGCATATCAAGTTTCAAGTTTATTTAAGATTTCATATACCGCCCAATCAGCCTTCTAGGCAGTGTACAATGCCATAAAAACATATATAGTCCTACCTTTCGGTAATATCAATATGCTTCACCAATCTGGATTGTATTGTATATTACATTACATTAGTGATTTCTATTCCACCATTACCTTGCGGTTCAAGGCTGATTACACAAGAATTGTTATGATATTAGGAAGTACATAAGAAAAAGTGTGAACATTTTCTAATTTGCTAAGGAGTGGGTAGTATTGTAAGTGGAGCTTGGGATATGTCTGGTTATATCAGGCTGGTATAACATCTGCAGTATAAACCAGCATCTGGACTCTTTTACCCTATTTTAGTAAGAATCTATATCATACTTGCCCCTAACGAAATACAAAATGGGAAACATCTCAGTATTACTTTTTTTTATTTGTGCTGGTAATCATGATCTTTTTTTACATGTTCTTACAAAGTTCCTGTCTCAGAGGATATTTAACTATATCTACATTGACTTGGAAACCTAAACATACCAGACTTTTTGAGAAGGCCTTGTTCAAATAGCTCTTTCAGTTTGTCAGCCTATACTTTGAAATGGAGGACCTAGCTGATATTGAATTCCACAGGTCCACTAAACAATGCCCAGAATTTTGCAGTTCAATTACCGATATATAGAACAGTTATTTATGGCTTTAACTTTCAGCATATCCTTTCTGAAATCTGTCTATCCAGACAGTTTTTAAAGTATCAGGAGTTTTTCGACCCTTTTATACCTAGCACTATGTTTTGCTTTGCTGTTTCAGGGACAAAGCTCCTGCAGTTATAACATTTGACTGAGAGTTTCCCAATACCTTGAAACGGACTACACAAGTTCAGATATAGTCATGTGAAAAAATTAGGACACCCCATACAATATTCAGTTCTTTCTTAAGAAATGTTCACATATTGATGTCAAATCTTTTTTTCATTTATCTCTGGAAAAGAAAGTAATGTAATTGCAGTAAACAACAAAAATTTTCCTTGGATTTACTCATGAAACAAAAGATATCCACAAAAATGTGTAATCTAACTGAGGAATAAATTAGGGCACCCTAATAGCTAGTGTTACCCCCTTTGGCTGAAATAACTTAAACGAGACGCTTCTTGTAGCCATCTACCAGTCTCCTGACATCGGTCTAAGGAAAGTTTGGCCCACTCAATGCAGAATTCTTTCAGCTGTGAGATGTTTGAGGAGTTTCTTGCATGTACAGCCCATTTCAAATCACCCCACAGCATCTAAATGGGCTTTCACTCGGCCACTCCAAGACTCTCCATTTCTTAGTTTTCAGCCAGTCCTTGGTTGATTTACTGGTATGTTTTGGGTCATTGACGTGTTGCAGGGTCCAGTTCCACTTCAGCTTTAAATTTCTTACAGATGGTCTTGCATGTTCCTCAAGCACCCTATGATACACGGTAGAATTCATGGTGAATTCTATGATGGTGAGCTGACCAGGTCCTTCTGCAGCAAAGCATCCCCAAACCATGACACTTCTACCTCCATGCTTCACAGTTGGTATGAGGTTTTTTTCCTGGAAAGCTGTATTTGGTGTACGCCAAACATGACCTCTTTTCTAGTGTCCAAATAATTCAATTTTAAACTCATCTGTCCATAGAACACTATTCCAGAAGTCCTGGCGTTTGCTTACGTTCTCTTTGGCAAACTTCAGTCTAGCCTTGATGTTTCTCTTAGAGAGCAAAGGTTTCCTCCTTGCATACCTCCCATGCAAGTTAAGTTTGTGCAGTCTCTTTCTGATTTTAGAGGCATGCACTTTCACATCAACAGTAGCAAGAGCCTGCTGTAGGTCCTGTGATGACATTTTAGGGTTTTTGGAGATTTCTTTTATTATCTTGCAGTCTGTTCTGGAGGTCAACTTGCTTGGATGGCCAGACCTGGGCATGTTGGCCGTTCACATGAATAAAAAAAAAAATAATTATGACAAACTAAAATCTTAAAATCAACAGAGGAGAACCATCTTTTCTTTTCCAAAGGACTGTTACATCAAAAGAATGCAGTAACAAACAATTGGGTTTTAGCTGTTTCTTGAATTGAAACCAATCAATATATGCTATAGTGAAAGTAACGACAGGTTTTGGCAGTCTGTTGGATTTATGAAGAGAAGGAGAGAGATGAGTCAAAGATCATCTTGAGGTTACGAGCCAACAGGACAGGGAGGATGACAACGTTGTCTACAGAAATAGATACTGGCGGGGGGAGGAGAATTGGGTTTAGGAGGAAAGATAAGGTGAGACATTCAGGTCACAAAGTCAGAAAGGCAGACTGACTCGAGCTTCAATGTCTGTAGAGATTTCAGGTGTAGAGAGAGGTCAATCTATGAATCTTCAGCATAGAGGCGATACTGAAAGTAATGGGATGAGATTAGAGCACCAAAGGAAGAAGTGTAGATGGGAAAAAGAAGCAGTCCCAGGACAGAGTCCTGAGATATACTGATTGATAACGGGATAAAGTCACTTAATCCTCCAGTGCCCACTGCTTTCAATGTCAGCAACATAGGTCCCCATTCTGTTCCCGTGGTAGTGGCCGCCGTGCAGTAAATGCTTTGACGCCCATTAAATTCCTATGGACATCGGAGCAATTACTGTGGCTTTGTAAAAAGAGCCCTTAGTAAGACCTCTGGAGACAGAGAATTACTCACTGTATCCGAATGTAACTTGCCTGTATCTACTACTAAAAGGTATGAACTGATCCCCCCAGCAAAAAAAAACAAACAACCCCCACACACAGATACAAACTCGTTAGGTTGCAGATCTTAGTGCCATCCAAAGACAGACTATATTTTTCCATCTATTCACTCCCAAAGACATTGAACAGGACCAGCCCTAAACTCAGCCCCGAGATACTCCACTAATCACCTTCTTTTCTTCTGAGTGAATGTCATTCACCAAGCACTGTCTTCTACCACTCAACCAGTTCACATTCCGGCTCACCACTCTGAGACCCACCCTAAGTTGAATATCAAAGGTTTTGCTGAAATCCAAGCACACCATATCCAGCATGTAAACCCAAACAAAGAAATCAAAGCTTTCTGAAAAAGACTTGAATTTGAAGACTCCTGCTCCTTAATCACATCCACTGTTCTGAGCTGATCATCTTAAGAATTCCACGCAGGCTTCAACGCAGGTGTGTAAAGTGTTGAGCCCACTAGGAAATCTTTTAGAAGCATGGAATGCTCTTATAATTAAAGGCTCAGACTTAAAAAAAAAAAATACAATCAAAATATTAGAAAAGTAAACATTCAAAGCAAAACAGAGGACCAGAAGAAACCAAAGCAAGACAGCTAGGAAACCAGTATGTTTATATCACAGAAGCATGAGCTTTGAAGGTTAAGAGTCTCAATAAAATGTTAGCCTGCTAAAGCTATGTTTTGCTAAACTATACTCGCCATACGGTGTTTTGTCATATTGCTTTGTAAACTGTAGTTTGCCCTCCTTGTCAGACAATATTTGCCATGCAATCTTTTACCATAATTTGTCTGAAAATGTGGCGCAGTGGTTAGAATTGCGAGTTGTAGATTCCAACCCACACTGCTCCCTGTGACCCTGGGCGAGTACCAGATCTCCCATTGCCCCAGGGACATTAGACAGATTGTGAGCCCACCGGGACAGATAGAAAAATGCTTTGAGTATCTGAATAAATTCATGCAAACCATTCTGAGCTCCCCTGGGAGAACAGTTTAGAAAATTGAATGAATGAAATATCTAGTCCAGGGGTCCCCAAAGTCCCTCCTTGAGGGCCGAATCCAGTCGGGTTTTCAGGATTTCCCCAATGAATATGCATGAGATCTATGTGCATGCACTGCTTTCAATGCATATTCATTGGGGAAATCCTGAAAACCTGACTGGATTCGGCCCTCAAGGAGGGACTTTGGGGACCCCTGATCTAGTCTATTGGGTGCCACAAGTCTCTCATTTTGTCATCCCCCCCTCCCCAATTAACATAACTATCTCCTGAAAGTTTTCAAAATGTTTACACAACAGCTTTAAAGGCATTTTTATTATAGTGAATGGTTTAAGACATTGCTGGTTGTGCCAAAACTATAACTTCACATCCCCAGGTATTTCTGTTATCCTTCAGGGTTCTCCCCTGCCCTCACCCATAATTTACCAGACCTAAACCTAACTCAAGGAGGGGAAAAGAAGCACCTGTACACAGAGATCCAGCGGCGTGACTCCATTCTTGTCTGGTAGGTATTTGGCACCTCGTGACAGAAGGATCTGAGCTGTGTCCCTTTGGCCGTGACTAGGTGAAATTTGGAACAACAACAAAAACAAACTACAACTGATCATCATTGTTTTTATTTTCATGCATTGCATACCCTAGTGCAAGGTTTGGCAACCTTTTTAAAGCAAAGAGCCAATTTATCCTAAAAATTTGACCCAAGACTTACTAAGAGCCATAATGGGTAGAGACGGGAGTTGGAGAAATTCCAAGTCTCTCCCCTCCATCCCATGCCCATCCCCGTAACCCAGTCAAGATTCTCTTCCCTCTCCAGGACCCAACCCTTTAATCTCTCTTCCAACTCCATGATCCCTCCGCCCAGGCCTAACAAGGTACCTGGTGGTCCAGCGGGGTCTTTGTAGCAGGAGCACAGCCCTCTCGTTCCTGCCTCCATGTGGCTGCCTTCTAAAATGGATGCCTTGGCCTTTCGCAGCTGCTTGCAGCATTTCCACGAGAGGTCACAGCAGCCATTTTTGAAGGCATCTGCAAGGAGGCAGGAGCGAAAACCCCCTGTTGGACGGTGGACCAACAGTTACCTCGGTATGTCCAGGGGTAGGGAGGAAAAGAATTATGTGGTTGGGAGGGAGATTAAATCGTCAGGGCCTGAAGAGCCATAGTCACATGGTAGAAGAGCCGCAGGTTGCTGACCCCTGCCCTAGGAATCTATGACATTTACAATAAATAATTTTTATAATAATTAATTATTATTTTGCAACTTCTTAACTGTGTAGAATGCTAGAGTGTGGCTTGGTCTATATTCTTAATAGCACATTTCACAAATCACCTTGTGAAAAATCAATATACACTTCTCTCTCTGTATTCGCTGTGACAGGGGATTAACAGACCCGCGAATACAGAAAAAACGCGAATATACTTTTTCATAAGTTATTCGCTGTTTTCTATTAAAAACCATCATGAATATGGTGAAACCGCGAATAACTGGCCTGTTCCCGAAGGAGAGGCAAAACACGGTGAAGAAAGGGCTGGGAATCGGCGATTTTCTCTGTAAATGCTTGGAACTGGCGATTTCTCTATGCAAGCTGATGTAATTAGGGGAGGAGGAGCCAGCAAGCTAAAAACCGCAAATAATCAAAACCACGATTGCTAAAACCGCGAATACGGAGGGAGAAGTGTAAGCTAGTTTGTCGGAGACAGTTCTATAACACAGCATTTCCATTTCGGACAGCTGAACGACGCTGAATAGCTCCAGCACACTAAATGGAGTGAATGTTTTTCACGGCACATTATAATTGAAATTATAAAATTGCAAAACCAACAAAAAATTAAATTTGAGAGTTAAATTTATTTAAAGTACTTTAGGCTCTGTGTGGGTAATTGTAACAACAGTGAAATTAAAATAGAATAAAATTGCTAATCAATGCGATGGATGTGCTTGTTTTTGAGTACAAATTAACTCAAACCGCACCTTGGTAGTTGACAAGCAAACACACATTTCATCATCCACCATCTGCAGTCGTTCTCTTTTTTCAATTTAATTTCTGTCAGAGCTGAAAATCCAAGTTCGCAAAGATAAGAAGACCCAAATGGTAACAAAGCCTTGATTGCTTTGTTGCTCAAGTTAGGATAGCAATTGATTAAAAAATAAAATTTTCAAAGACCAATCACATCAAAGAATGATGCTTGTCTGGGCGGTTGTATCCTTATTCAAACATATGCTCATAACATTGACAGATTCTTACGTACGCGACGTATGTGGCATCTATTCTAGTGTATACTTATGAAGGGAATTTTTAAATATAAAGTAAAATTCTGGAATCTTTTCAAGGCACAGAAAAAAACAGGGGAAAACAACACCACAACCACAAAGATGCACAAATCAGAGTGGAATTGTCCAGAAGAAAATGATGTGCAGTAAAGAAGTGTCCTCCAGTATATCTGATGATTTGAAGATCTTTATTGTTCAAACATCAAGAAAACACATTCATCGACTCGACATGTACATGGTTCGGCCATCAAGGCCTGCCTCAGGAGTCGTTCTCTGTGGCTTCTATCTCACCAACCTTTGCTTGGGCTGGTAGCCAGGAGGTAGACTGTGGCTTTCTGATTCGCTGGGCTTGTATTCTGTGGCTTGCAACCTGCTGACTGGCTTTGGCTTGCTGGGTCTGTTGAGGCTGGCTCTCCAACTTCTGCAGTTGGAGAGCCAGCCTCAGAGTACCAGCAAGCCAGAACCAGTCAGCAGGTTGCAAGCCACAGAAATCAAGCCCAGCGAATCAGAAAGCCACAGTCTACCTCCTGGCTACCAGCCCAAGCAAAGGTTGGTGAGATAGAAACTAAACTAAACTAAACCTTAGGTTTGTATACCACATCATCTCAACATTCGCAGAGCTCGAAATGGTTAACAAGAATTAGGGTGGAAAGCAACTCCAGTAGAGGGAAAGATGAAGAGGAAATTTAGAGGACTAGAGTAAACAGAGAGGGAAGAAGAGTTACATTTTTGAGAATAACCAGGTTTTCAGATGTTTACGGAAGAGTTGGAGGGAGCTCAGATTCCTAAGTGGGGAGGTTGTTCCAGAGCTCAGTGATTCTAAAAGGGAGGGAGGAACCTAGTTTTCCTACAAGGGTGACGCCTTTTAGAGAGGGAAAGGAAAGTTTCAGTTTTTGGGTGGATCTGGTGGAATTGGGGTGAGAGGAGTTCCAAGAAAGAGGAATAAAGGGGGGGGGGGAGGATGCCGTGTAGGATCTTGAAAGTAAGGCAGGCACTGAGATAGAAGCCACAGAGAACGACTCCTGAGGCAGGCCTTGATGGCCGAAACATGTACATGTCGAGTCGATGAATGCGTTTTATTGATGTTTGAACAATAAAGATCTTCAAATCATCAGATATATTGGAGGACAATTCTTTACTGCACATCATTTTCTTCTGGACAATTCCACTCTGATTTGTGCATCTTTTCAAGGCACACCACTGTGCCATGGCACACAGTTTGAGAGACAATGACTTATTCTATAGGGCAGTATTTCCTAAATCTGGTCCTGAGGGCATCCCAGCCAGTCAGTTTTCAGAATATCTGCAATGATTATGCACGAGACAGATCTGCATGCAAATAAATCTAATGCATATTCATTGTCAATATCCTCAGAACCTGACCGGATGGGGTGTCTCTAGGACCAGGTTTGGAAATCACCGCTATAGAGACACTTGGACACATAAGTGTCCTTATAGAATACTAGTACAAACCCAACAAAGTGAGACTACTATTCACACAGGCTAAGTATATACTTACCAGCGTCAATGGCAGCATGCAATAAATTTACAAGCACCATCGACGTGCAAATGTAAGTGACCTCCTACAGAATGAGGAGGTAAATGTGCAGGACTGCACTGAAAGACATACAGTTAACCCTTTCTATTTAAAGAGAAGATTGTGCCAAATAATCTGGCAAACGAGACAAGTTAGAGCTCATATTTTAAGTGTGGTACAGTGGTTAATGCTACAGCCTCAGCACCCTGAGATTGAGGGTTCAAACCCACGCTGCTCCTACTGAGAAGAGTGAAACTGGGCCCACCGTCCGTCGACACCTGCCCAATTCAGCTGATGAGAGAGCTTGAAGGCCTGAGACTATCCCACCTCACAGACCTCATCAATGACTCATTACAGTCTGGACAAGTTCCACTTAAATGGAAACTCTCCATCATTAAACCTTTACCAAAAAGTAAATAAAATGACCTAGAAAACCTCACCAACTCCAGTCGTGGATATCCAAACTAGTAGACAAACTAGCATGCCATCAAATATCAGACTTCCTGGAAAACTCATCCAAACCTGACCCAGCCCAATCAGGATTCCGCTTACACCTGAGCACAGAGATCATGCTAGTAGCAATACAGGACTCCGTCCTTAAATGCCAGGCAAGACGTGCTGCTGGGGTTCCTAGACCTATTGGCGGCTTTTGACCTAGTCCAACACATGCTGCAGAGAAGTAGGCCTCGAGGGAAGAGCTGTGGCATGGATAGAATAATTTCTATCTAAAAGACTAACGAGAGTAGAATGGTAAGGGAATACCAGCAACTGGAAAGAAACTGCCATAGGGGTACCGCAAGTATCCGCCATGTCACCCATGCTATTCAACATTTTCCTCCGACCGCTTGGAATATTCATCAGAAACCTGGGGTGGGAATGCTACATCTATGCAGATGACATCTAATTGATCATACAGCTGAGGAAACGAGACGCGATGACCAAACACATGATTGAGATGAGCCTACAGAAAATCTTTGGATGGTTTCAAGCAAATAAGAACATAAGAATTGCCGCTGCTGGATCAAACCAGAGGTCCATACTAGCCAACAAAGAAAAGACAGAACTACTACTCATAAACAAATGGGCAGGAAACGACCCTGGTTTCCACCTAATACTAAATGGTAATACTGTAGAACCATCCAAGAATGGGGTAAGAAACTTAGGTATCTGAATAGATTTATGTAAACTGTTCTGGGGGGCGGGAGAGTAAGAGATCCTGGGTATATTACAATGTAGACTCTTTTGCTTGCATGTGCCAATCTTGAAACAGATTCTTGATTAAAAAAATAAATACATAAAGGTCTTCACATCTACCTGAAAATTTCTAGGCTGCTAAATTCTGACCACTCTAAGATCAAGTGCAGGATAGATATCTTTGGTTCTATCGCATCCCCTTGAAGCGTGATGAGCATGATCCAATCAATCTCACTTTTTGAGCTATGAGGAACACTACAGAAGGGTTGCACTATACAAAAGATTTTCTTTAGATGAAGCTTTTGGGAAATTTTGTCCCCAGTTCGAGAAACTGAATCCTTGGGCAAGCAAATAGACTTGCAAGGTTGTTTTGCACTTTTTTTTTTAAAAGCTAAATTTGCCCAACCTCAAATGTTTCCTCTATCTTGTGCCAAGCTGTCAATGTGAAGAGAACAATCCTTGAGTAGCAATTCAACACTCCTGACCTTCTAGGATAAATAGCTACTTTAAAGAGAGATTTATGATCATGTGCTCCCCCCACACACACACACAAAATCTGGCTGCAAAGTCACATTTTAATTTTGAAAATAACAACTACACCCCAGGCTCCATAAAGGGAATAAACAGTTATATCTGTTGATATGAAAACTAAAGCAAACAATTTATGTAAAATGTTGTCAGCAGGACAACCGTGTGCTTCTTTCCCCAAGGACCCAGGGCAATCAACGTGGGTTTATTATCCCTTCTTAAATCATAAGCATGTTACAATAGTTCAAGCCTGAAGCCTTGGTCTGTCTGAAAAGAAATCATACAGAGAAGACCCATTCAAGTAGCTTCAATAACCCTGTAATAACCAATATTCCAAACCAACGCTACATGTACTTCCAGGAGGCATTAAACAAAGCCCCAGGATTGAGCACATACATTTTTTTTCCCTTTGTGAAGCCAACAGACCACCTTAAATCAAAGAGAGCTGACTCGTGCAACAACTTCAGCTGCTTTCCCAGAGACGGGCAACTCATGCATTATAGGACTTGCAGCCACAGAAATAGTCTGAAGTCTTTACAAACAAATGTGCCATTAATATAGTGACTGAACAAAGCGCACAATTGCCCCGTAGGCAAAGGTTTTAATCTCTAGGATCACAAGGTTACATCATATAATACAGTGGTACCTCGGTTTACGAGTGCACCGGTTTGCGAGTGTTTTGCAAAACGAGCAAAACATTTGCAAAATTGGCGCCTCGGAAACCGAGCTTGCCTTGATGTACGAGCGCCTCCCCCCGCAATCCAGCACCCCCCGCCGCGATCTGACATCCTCCCCGTACCCATCATCCATCCTAACACATCACTTACCCCCCATCTGGCACCCGGCACCAATGCACAGGACATGCCGGTGCCAGTGCCTGAAGACTGTCGTCCTTTTCGCTGGGCCTTGAGCATCTGCGCATGCTCAAGGCCTTAGTTCCTGCTCTCTTCAAGATTCTCGGAGAGAGCAGGAACTAAGGCCTTGAGCATGCGCAGATGCTCAAGGCCCAGCAAAAAGGACAACAGATCTTCGGGCACCGGCAAGTCCTGTGCGTTGGTGCCGGGTACCAGATGGGAGATAAGTGATGTGTTCGGGTGGGTGATGGGTACGGGGAGGATGTCGGATCGCGGCGGGGGGGGGGGGCAATGCGAGCAGGGGGGGAATTCCAGATCGCGGGGGGGGGGATGGCAGATCACGCGGGGGAGGGCCTTCGTGAGTTGGGGGGAGCAATGCCGATTCTCGGGGGGGGGGGGGGGGGGGTAGAGCAGTGCCACTGGCCTCGGGGGGGGGGGGGAACGAATCAAGTGAGTTTCACTTACTTTCTATGGGGAAACTCGCTTTGATATACGAGTAATTTGGTTTACGAGCATGCTTCTGGAACGAATTATGCTCGTAAATCAAGGTTCCACTGTTTTTATTTACAGCAATGTACTTTTACTAAATGGAGGCCACAGTACCATATGAGCAGACAAGGACCACAGGCCCCTCCAGTCTCCCCAGGTGCCTTTGTCTACTTTAGCTCTGATCATCACTGCTCCTTACTGCTTACCAACATTTTCTTTTCTAAGATGACCTTTTTACTGCCTTTGAGGGTCACTCCTTAACCATTTATTTATTCATTCTGTTTATTCATTAAACTGGTTTTCTATCCCGTTCTCCCCAGACAGTTCAGAACAGATTACAGGTTAACATACAAAACATGCAATTAACAGGTTATAATTTGCCATAGTTGCAATACAAGTTTTCATCCTAACTCAACACATATTATGAATCTAATATCAATATACAGTAAAACCTTGGTTTGTGAGCATAATTCGTTCCGGAAGCATGCTCATAATCCAAAGCACTCGTCTTATCAAAGCGAATTTCCCCATAGGAAATACTGGAAACTAAAACGATTCGTTCCTCCACCCAAAACCTTTAATACAAAATACAGTACTGTGCGTAAGATATGCGCACTTGCACTGCGCTTAAGTCACTCCTGCAGTTATGATGTGGCTAGTTGTACAGGACTTACGATGTGTGTACTTGCGCAGCGCGTAAGAAGTGCGTACTTGTACTATGGGTATGTTGTGTGCACTTGAACTGCGAGTAAATTGAGTGTGAAGCTTTTATTGCACTCAGCTGCGCTCAGCGATACAACACTTGTACATTGTGCGCACTTGACGTGACATGCGTATACACGCTTGTACTGCAAGACAACACTCATTTATCGTGTTAAAATTTAATAAAATGGGGGCCATTGGCAAAGTATTGCGATGAAGAGTCATCGGTTCTTTTCTTTCTTAGCTGTATTTAGCACACTCAAAGGGGAGGGTGGATTTGGGGAGTAATTTTATAACATATGTTATAATATGTTATATAACGTGTGTATATTCTATTTTAGTTGAAAATGTGATGAAGGGTGGGTGGGTGGGGGTTATTACACTATTAGATTTTATGTGTTAGATATTTTAGTGCTATATTGGAATTACTTGTATGATGTATTTTTGTGCACTTGTTGTTTTGATTTGAAAATGAATAAAGATTTTTTTTTTTTAAAGGAAAAAAATAAAAAAATTTAATAAAATGTTTTGCTTGTCTTGCAAAAGACTCGCACACCAAGTTACTCGCAATCAATCCAAGGTTTTACTGTATATAATATAGAGTTGAAAACAAAACAGTCTTAGATAGAATCTTACAGACCTCAGCGGTGCCACCTGTATGAGTCCAAACTTTTAAACATACAGGATAACGGCACCAGAGTCGTCATCGGTCTCAATAAATATTATAAATATCTTGATATATTTAGTTATTTAGTATAAGACTCTCAATAGTGAGTCTTTAGTTTGTTGTAAACACAGAGCCGGTTTATAGCTATAATATACAGTTGACATATTTACCAGCATTTGATATATCGCTGCTCACAATGTTTGTAAAATAAAACCCCGCAATGAGCATTGAGGAAACAAAGACAGGAATAAAAAGCTAAAGGGAAAACATCAAAGAAAAGTAGAGATACAAATAAAAAGTTAAGAGAAGGCTTGCCTGAGTAAACAGGTTTTGTCTTTAGCTGCGGAGAGTAACCCAGTCATCTTGTCCACTTTTCTAAGAGACCTACCATAACACTCCGTCATACCCGACTGCTTTTCATGTTACGTTATCTTTGTGTCACATCAAAGGAAATGCAGTCGGCCACAAGGAGGAGTGTAGGAAGCAAACTTTATTGATGACCCGACATGGGATGTGTTTTGGCAAGGTGCCTTTGTCACGGGTCATCAAGCACTCAAAGTTTGTGATGTATTTGGAATTGCACTATGTCTAAGAAAGGCGTTACTGGCAGAAAAGAAGGGCTTCCTTCGAGATGAAACATTTGATTAATATTTTGGATTTAATTAAGAAAGCAATACATCACAAACTAACTTCATTTGCTCAGTCCAAATATTCATTAGATATAGCACAACTCAAAGCGGTTCAAGTTTACCACACACCTCCCTAGAATTCTCGCCCAGGCACACCCTGACAGTTATTTTTGACGGTCTTCCCTTCTCGGCCTGAGCAAATGTGCATATGAATGTTCTAACGTAATCCAAAATTCAAGCATGCCCCAACCAAACCCCATTTCCTTATCCTAATTCCCCAAATGTCCTGCTTTTAGCGCAACTCTTGCTATTTTCAGGAATACAGTGGAACCTCAGTTTGCGAGTAATCCGGTTTGCGAGTGTTTTGCAAGACGAGCAAAACACTTAGCAAACTTTTGTCTCGCAAACCGAGTATGTTCCGCTACACGAGCACCTCTCCCCCGCTCTAACCGGCATCGCACCCCCCCCCGCCGCGAACGCCCCCCCGTGAGAACTGCATTGCACCCCCGTGCTGAAAGCGGCATCCGCCCGCCCTTCCTCCCAAACATGCTCCTTACCCCATCTGCCGGTTGTGCCACTGAAAGAAATCTCCCGCCTCTTGCCTGAGCTGGGCCTTGAGCATCTGCGCATGCTCAAGGCCTTCTGGCTCTCGTTCTCTCCGAGATGCCGCTTTCAGCACGGGGGTGCGATGCGGTTTTCGCCGGGGGGGGGGGGGTGATGGAGCAGCGCCGGTAGCCTTGGGGGGGGGAGGAGGTAGAACAAATCAAAGCGAGTTTCCATTCATTCCTATAGGGAAACTCACTTTGATATATGAGTAGCCTGATTCACGAGCATGCTTCTGGAACAAATTATGCTCGTAAACCAAGGTTCCACTGTACTTGAATTTTGGGCTGCCACTAGCTTTGCACGTGAAACAAATCACAGCATTGGATGGAAAGTAAATGAATTTCAGCAAACGTTTTCACACTGTTCCCATGCATGAAACGCAAAGCCAACTGAGCAGCCCCCTAAGGGGTTAGAAACGGGTTAAGGGATAGGCAATAAAGGTAATGAGAAAGAGAATTCATTCCAAGGAAAAGAGGACTATTGGTGAGATACCAGAAGAATCATTGCTAGTGCTAGGTGAGTTACAGTTAGCGTTTACAAGTCTATAAACACACAATATAGACAAAGCATCAAATAAATATGTAACCATCCTATATAATAAAACGCTAGCCGCGCATGCGTACTCAGACCTGCGTGATCTGTAATCCCTGATCCGTGATCTGTAGTTCCGTGGCCAGAGTGCATATGCGGCGGCTAGACAAAGCGGGAGAAACAGACTCGAGCGCTGTGGCCGACTCACGATGGGAGGATGCGCCGCAGCAAAGTGCTGCACAGGTACTGGAGGGGGAGAGACATATCGCTTCTGCACCGGTACAAACATCCCTCCAGCGTTGGCAGTCGCTACACGTTAAACAGGCTGCTTCGCGACTTTCTCCTGCAGTTGAGTCCCTCTGCCGCGTCACTTATGATGTCATCAATGACGCGACAGAGATAATCAACGGCAGAAGAAAGCCGCGAAGCAGCCTGTTTAGCGTACTGCGGCTGCCAACGCTGGAGGGAGGTTTGATATTAAAGTCATCTTGCTGGGAGGGGAGCGAAGCGTCTGCCTCGGGTGCTTCAGGCAGCAGCAGCGTTTACAATTCGCTGCTGTTGCTGGCTTCAGGCCTTCCTCTCTGGCCGGTCCTGCCTACTTCCTGTTTTCATGAAGACAGGACCGGCCAGAGAGAAAGACCTGAAGCCAGCAACAGCAATGAATTGTGAATGCTGCTGCTGCCCAATGAAGTAGTTAAATGAGGAAAGGGAGCAGAGGGGGAGAGAATAGCTTGGAGGGAAGGAGGAAGGTATGCCAGACCAAGGCAAAAGGAAGGAGGAGATGGAGAGAGGCCATATGGGACAGAGAGAGAGAGGGCGGACACTGGATGGAAAGAGAAGAGAGGGCAGTGAATGGAAGGGGCAACATAGAGGGTGAATAGTATTCTAGCACCCGTTAATGTAACGGGCTTAATGACTAGTTATCTATAAAGCATAATGAGAACTATGACGGTAGGATTTCCAACGTTTTACAAAACCTTAAAAGTTCCTGCGCTACCAGTAGTGAAAGGTAAGGCTATGACTCATCCTTTGAGTCCACTGCAGCGAAGGACTTATTATGCACTCCTAAGAACATAAGAGTTGCCATATTTGCTCAGACCAAAGGTCCATCGAGCCCAGTATCCTTTTTCCAACAGTGGCCAGTTCAGGTCACAAGTACCTGGCAGAATCCCAAAAAGTAGTGAGATTCCATGTTACTTAATCCCAGGGATAAGCAATGCTTTTCCCCAAGTCTATCTTATTAACGGTTTAGGGACTTTTCCTCCAAGAATTTGTCCAAACCTTTTCTAAACCCAGCTACATTAACTGTTTTTTACCACTTGCTCCGGCAATAAATTCTTTATTTTATTTTAAATGTGTCACTACATTACTCCCCTAGTCTTTGTTTTTGAAAGAGAAAATAAATCGATTCACATTCCACTGCATCCAAGATTTTATAGACACATAATTGGAGTCAAATTGTTCTAAACCAGTATTCTTCAACATTTTAACACCTATGGACCGGCAGAAATAAAAGAATTATTTTGTGGACTGGCATCAGTCTACAGACCGGTGGTTGAAGAACACCGGCCTAAGTTGTGGGCCAGACCCTGCCCATCTTTCCCCAATCTCCACCCCAGTGTTCCTAATTGTAACACTATTTTTTCCATTCATTTTTCATATATACACACAATATAATCTTATTAACAACGCATCGATTGCACCGCGGACTGGCAATCAAAGAACACAGTTTTGGGCCTGATGCACATGTCGACCTTGTGGACCGGCAGGAAATTTCTGTGGACCGGCACCAGTCCATGGATCGGTGGTTGAAGAACACTGCTCTAAACTGTCCACCAGAGAAGTGACTGTACTAGGTCTGAGATGACATCTGTCAGATTCCCTATGGCCCAACACTGCTGGGAAGCTAAGGTCCACTGGGCATCTCACAAATAGAGGCATGCCATGGGTGTGACAGACACTGTGGCGGCCGTATGGCCTAACAACCTCTATATCTGCCAAGCTGTGACCTGCTGGCTTTGCTGAACTTGACAGGCAATGCAAATAAGTGTCTGCGCCCTTACCTGAGGAAAGGAAGCCCGAGTCTGAACAGGGTCTAGTGGAGCTCCTATGTACTCTAACAGTGGAAGGTGAATAGGTGGGACTTTCAGTAGTTGATCATGAATCCTAGAAATTCCAACAGCAGAATAGTTATCTGCATTGATTCCTCAGCACCCTCCTGTGATGTACTCTTTATCAGCAAATCACAGAGAGAGAAAAACACATGCACTCCCAGCAAAACATTTTGGCTGATGAAGGCCAAATGGCCCATCTAGTCTGCCCATCCGCAGTAACCATGATCTCTTCCTCTTCCTATTGGCTAAGACTCTTAACACTTGCATTGTGATGTCATAGGACTTTCTGATTATAGAAACATAGAAATATGTTGGCAGATAAAGGTCAAATGGCCTATCCAGTCTGCTCATCCAAAGTAACCATGATCTCTTCCTCTCCCCAAGAGATCCCATGTGCCTATCCCAGGCCCTTTTGAATTCAGACACAGAATTCAGTTTGCCAGGCCAACCTCCCAGCATTTCTTGATAAATTGCTAACTCCACAAATCCCCTTTAAGAAATTTGCGATCCGTAGATCAAAACCTACTCACAGTGCCTTCCCTAAAAATAATTAATATAAGATGCAAAGAAATAGTCACAATATATGCCCCTCAGTTATGGAACTCTATGCCCTCCTTTCTCAGAAGCATGCCATCTCTAGACAAATTCAACAGTTCCCTAAAAACTATAAAGATGCATTCGAAGAGTGAAACTTTATCCGACTCCTCTTTCTTTATCTTATGTTTTCTTAAAGGACAAATGCCTTAAATTCGGCTGTTCATCATACTGAATCCACTTTTCCTCATTAACGGCATCCTATACTCACTGACCGTTCAATGTCTTCTTCACAATTTGTATCCAGCTATTCGTTGGATTTTCAACCATTTCAATGTAACATGTCAAAATTATATTGTAACCTATGTATATCTTTCCTCTTGCCAATTTGCACCACGTAACCACTGACCGCCCAGTGACCTCTTCTTCATCTGTACGCTATAATTCGCTGACTGTGCAGCTAATCTTTACTGTGAACCGCCCAGAAGTCGCAAGATTATGGCGGTATAGAAAAAATAAAGTTATTATTATTATAAAGAGGCTATGCTTATTTTCCCCTATTCCCTATTTTACCATACATGTCTACTTTCTTATAACCAATGTAGTTCTTTCCCTTTTTTCCTTCTGAATCAAGTTAGTCTATGTCTAGGTTTGTTTAATTTTTAAGCCGTAAAATAATGACTTTGCTTTTAATATGTACATCACCTAGAAGTTTTATAGGCGATACTATCAAATTTTAAATTTGATAGTATCGCCTTCCGAGAGACTGTTCCACGCATCTACCACCCTTTCCGTAAAAAAGTATTCCCTCAGATTACTCCAAAAGCCTATCACCTCTCAACTTCATCCGATGCCCTCACACTGCAGAGTTCCCTTTCAAATGAAAGTGACTCAACTCATGTGCATTTACATTACGTAGATATTTAACTCTGCTGGAGAGGGTACAGAGGAGAGCCACGAAACTTGTCAAGGGATTGGAGAATTTGAGCTACAAAGAGCGCCTTATGAAATTGGGACTGTTTACCATCGAGCAGAGAAGACTGAGAGGGGATCTAATAGAGACTTTTAAATTAATAAAGGGATTTGATAAAATGGACCAAGAAGAAGCTTTACTAACTTTTTCGGAGGTGACACGGACAAGAGGTCACAGACTGAAACTGAGAGGCAGCAGGTTCAGGACGAATGTCATGAAGTTCTTTTTCACACAGAGAGTGCTGGGAATTTGGAATGCTCTCCCGGAGGATGTTGTGACAGAGATTACTGTTCTGGGATTCAAGCGCAAGTTGGATGCACACCTTCTTGCAAATCATATTGAGGGCTACGGTATATCTGGGTCTCCAATCAGGAGCACCTAAATGGGCCGCCACGTGTGCGGATCACCGGACTGGATGAACCTCGGTCTGATCCGGTGAAGGCTTTTCTTATGTTCTTATGTTTAAACATCTCTATCACATTCTGGAAACAGACAAGAAACCAAATGGCAAAATGCGACATTGTTAGAAGTTTTTCTTTACTGGACATCTAAGATACCTCCTGTGGCTGGGGCATATCTTGATGTGGGTGCAGGCATCCTTTAAGTCTAGAGAGCATAGCCACTCATTTCTTTGAATCGTGGAAAGAAGGGTGCCTAAGGAAAACATCCTGAATTTTTCTTTGATAGATATTTGTTCAAAGACTTTAGTTATAGATTGGACCAAAATTGTCCCATCTTCCTTGGCATGAGGAACCCCTTGCCTTCTTCCCCCTGGTGGAGCAAGTTCAACCACATGGGCATTTAGAAGGGAACAGAACTCCTCTATGAACATTACCTGATGTTGAGAGCTGAGTCTTGGTGCTCTTGGTGGACAATTTCTAGGAGGTTAACAACAATGGAGAGTGTAACTCTCCCAGAGAACTTGAAGATCCCAGGAGTCTAAAGTTGCAAGGGGCCACCTGGAAAAAATTCAGTCTCCCTCCAACCAGTAGGTCATCTGGAATGAGTACTTTTATGTTTATTGAGACTTTTATATTGCCTATATTACCAGTCTATACTAGGCAGTGTACAATCTAAAATACAAAACAAACCAAATACATTAAAAGGAACACCATTTAGTGCATAGAAGAGGACACCATTCAATACAAAACAGTCCATCAGGTAAATTTTTCCAGCAGGATATCTGGCCAGTCAGTCAGTTGGACCAAAAAATTATGATTGGATAACCAATGTAAAATAATGGGAAAATAATCTAGGAAAGGACATTTTTACTTGAATCAGAAGAAGGTCATTGCACAACTTTGTAGACAGAGAGAAAAATGCTGAATTTCAAGTTGATTCATGAAAAGTACATTTTGGAACAAGCAGAATAAGTCAATTTGAATTTAGAGAACGTAAGGCACGGTTTGGCATGTATGGTGTGATCAAGGTTAAGAGATACAGAAGTTCTCCTGAATAAAAGCTCTTATGGGTTAGAGTCAGAAACCAAACGAAATAAGTAATAGGGAGCCAATGTAGGAAAATAAATGACGGGTCATATGATATGATCCTATTTTTTTAGCTTTACAGAGTAATTAATTATTAGAGTAATTTTATGTTGGCTATGCTGGGCTGAAGCAAGATAAAACTCATCCCTGCTTAGACTGGGGAGTTGATTAGGACTTCTGAGCCCTTTGCTGCCAAAGACTGGTTGGAGCATGGGGCCTGGGCCTGCTGGGGAGAGCAATTAAGGAAGTGAGCCTACACCTTTGAGAGCAGTAAGAACTTTTTTGACTTCTATCCAAAAACCTCTGAGAAGTGGATGCAGCAGGAGCGGGCTTGTATCAATGGAGGTCAGCAACTTCTTCCACCTTGTCTCCAAAAAGGTCATTTCCTCAGCAAGGAACATCTGCTAGCTTTCTTGAATTGCAAGTTCTAGGTCTGAGACACACACTATTGACAGTCTGTGCATGTCAATACCAAGCAGAAAGCCTGGACATCACATCAAAAGCATCTTCCGACACTCCTTCTGGGTGGTTACTAGCTGTGGCTTTCTCTGGAGATAGAATATCCACAAACTCTGTCACACTGCTTACCAAGTTCTTCAAGTAAATGCTCATGTAATAATAATAATAAGTTTATTCTTGTATACAGCCCATCTGTGAAGTTCAGGGCGGTTAACAGAGAAGAGGAACTGTACAATCAGTGACATATACATAGCAAAAAGAAAAACTTTATAATGAGATAAAAATGCATAATTATTTAACAAACTTATTAAACAAATAGGTTTTTTAAAGTTTTCTAAAAACACAATAAGAATCCATTTGAAAGATCAGCGGGCTTAACCAAGAGTTCATTTTCCCTAATTGAAATGCAAGTGTCCTATTTAAAAATCTCTTATAACGACAGGCCTTAACTGAAGGGTAATAATAATAATAATAACAGTTTATATACCGCAGGACCGTGAAGTTCTATGCGGTTTATATTGGTCTGACCCAGCAGCGGCAATTCTTATGTTCTTATGAAGTTACATGTGCCGATTGTTATCTGCCTGTGTAAATGACTTTGAAAGTTAGATGCTGTCGACTCGTGTTCATGTCCTAGCAACTTGATGAATTACAGGTCTAAAAAGAACTTGGTGTCTGGCATTATCCCCATAGTTGTTTTCAACGTGTCCAGCCACTGAATGACTGAGAATTCTCCTCTAATGAAGGGTCTCCACGTCTACTTCGCTTTCTGCTCTTTCACACATTTTATTTTACTTATTTAAAACAATTCTAGCCTACCTATTCCAGGAATAACATTACTTTTAGATAAGTTTCCCCATACTACTTCTTTTATAAAAATAATTTTTAGAGCTGTTGTAAAATAAAGGCAATTCTATCACCAAAAACGAGCAACCACTCAGGATGTTTCCTCTTCTTCCCAAACATCATACTTATTTTATTTTTAAAACTATGACATGTCTCCAATTTCCACATCAATCTAGTCCGATTAAATTACAGCCACCACTTGCCTTTTTAACTTCAAAACATGCCACGGTACTATACCTGCAAGCAAAGTAGAGGGGCGTAGCTCCCGACACATTCGGCCTGTTGATGTCTGCACCGCTGTCTAACAAGCACAGCACTGTCTGATGGACACAAAAGGAGAGAAATAGGGTACATTAGGTGCCTGGATGTTAGAGGCAAGACAGTGTACGCCATAAGCATTGGAAAGCCAGAAAAGGAACACAAAGCATGACAACAACAACAACATGGAGTTTTCAAGACTTGGAAGTTGGCAAAATCTAAAATCTCTCCACTTTCAAAAGGGACTCGCTCATAATATCAAGCATTTTCTTCAATCTATTGCTTCCTCTTTGCATCTTATTCCTGTCTGCTTTCTTTTTGTGTTCCGATACAGTTGATTTCTAATATTATATTTTTTTGTGAGTCTTTTGGGGGGAGACCAGTTGTGTAACTTTTAATTATGGGCATAGTCCCTCTTTTTAAATATAAAATGCTACCAGTTACTTGGGGATCAAACAATACTCTGAAGAAATATGATTTATTGTTTTAAAAATATTTCCATAAACCAAAGGAAGATCCAACAAAGACTGCAGTACAGGAACAACAAACACGAAACAAGAAAAAATTGCAGACAATATGTACAAGATGCAGGCTGTGTTTATTATATCAAATATTAAATGCGGTCAATGAAACCATAAACCAAAGGAAGATCCAATGAAGACTGCAGTACAGGAACAACAAACACGAAACAAGAAAAAATTGCAGACAATATGTACAAGATGCAGGCTGTAAAAAAATGCGGTCAATGAAACCACCTTTTTACAAGCCAAGGGACCCAATACGGTCTGTGTTTCGGTAAACACACCTTCCTCAGGGGTCCATGGTTGATAAGGTTTTGAATCAACCCACAATTTAAATTGATAATGAACAAAAGCCTATGCAATAATCAGATAAACGCGAGCCGACAGTTCCAGGACAGAATGGATACCGATGCAAAACCAACACTGCTACCAACATATAAATAAATATGTTCTATCACAGCTCAAAAGCATCCTGATTTAAGAACAGTTTTATTGCTCTACTTCACTATTCCCACGTCTGTATCCAGGGCTGGTGCAAAGCAGGACTGCAGAAGACAAATGCAAATAGGGATGGCGGCATGAACAATTTTCAGAGGACTAAACTAAACGTAGACAAAAGCGATAGGGCTGGATGGTGTACATCCAAGGGTATTGAAGGAACTTAGGGAATTTCTGGCAGTTCTGTTGACTGACCTATTCACTGCTTCTCTAGAGTTAGGAGTGGTACCAGAGAACTGGAGAAGGGTGGATGTGGTCCCTCTCCACAAAAGTAGAAGTAAGGAAGACGTAGGGAACCAAGTCTGACTTAAAGTACATTAATGGAAACAGTTTTTAAAAAAAAGAATTGCCATACTAAGGACAGACTGAAGGAGCATCAAGCTCAGTATCCTGTTTCCAACAGTGGCCAACCCAAGTACCAAGCTATATCTCAAGTAATAAAACAGATTTTATTCTGCTTATCCTAAGAATAAGCAGTGGATTTCCCCAAGCCATCTCAATAATGGCATATGGACTTCTCTTTTAGGAAATTAGCCAAACCTTTTTTAAAACCCTGCTAAGCTAACTAATTTCACCACAATCTCCGGCAACGAATTCCAGAGTTAATTACACATTGTGTGAAGAAATATTTTCCCCGGTTTGTTTTAAATCTACTGCTTAGTAGCTTCATCACATGCCCCCTAGTCCTAGTATTTTTGGAAAGAGTAAACAAGAGATTTACATCTACCCTTTCACTGCACTCAATATTTTATAGACTAACAAGGTTAGAGCTGTTCAGCTTAGAAAAGAGACGGCTGAGGGGAGATATGATTGAAGTCTCAAAATCCTGAGTGGAGTAGAATGGGTACAAGTGGATCGATTTTTCACTCCATTAAAAAATAAAAAGACTAGGGGGATACTCGATGAAGTTACAGGGAAATACTTTTAAAACCAATAGGAGGAAATTTGTTTCACTCAGAGAATAGTTAAGCTCTGGAACGCGTTGCCAGAGGATGTGGTAAGAGCGGATAGCATAGCTGGTTTTAAGAAAGATTTGGACAATTTCCTGGAGGAAAGGTCCATAGTCTGTTATTGAGAAAGACATGGGGGAAGCCACTGCTTGCCCTGGATCGGTAGCATGGAATATTACTACTACTAGTGATCTGGATTGGCCACCATGAGAACGGGCTATTGGGCTTGATGGACCATTGGTCCAACCCAGTAAGGCTATTCTTATGTTCTGTCTCTTCTCCAAGCTGAAGAGCCCTAGCCACTTTAGCCTTTTCTCATAGGGAAGTGGTCCCATCCCTTTTATCATTCTTGTCACCCTTCTCTGTACCTTTTCTAGTTCCGCTATATCTTTTTTGAGATATGGCAACCAGAATTGCACACAGTATTGGAGGTGCGGCCGTACCATACAGCAATACAAGGGCATTATAGCATTTTCATCTTTGTTTTCCATTCCTTTCCTGATAATTCCAAACATTCTATTTGCTTTCTTAGCTGCCGCCGAACATTGAGCTGAGGATTTCAATGTATCCTCAACAATGACACCTAGATCCTTTTCCTGGACGGTGACTCCTAACATAGAACCCAGCATCACGTAGCTGTAGTTCGGGTTCCTCTTTGCACTTGCTCACGTTAAATGGAATCTGCCATTTTGATGCCCAGCCTCCCCACTTTCTCCTGCAATTTTTCACAATCCTCTTGCAATTGAACAACTTGGTGTCATCAGCAAATTTAACTCTCACTAGTTAATCCTATCTCTAGATCATTGATAAATATGTTAAAAAGCAGTGGTCCCAGAACAGACCCCTTGGGAACCCCACTATTTACCTTTTTCCATTCAGAATATTGACCATGTAAACCTACTCTCTGTTTTCTGTGTTTCAACCAGTTCTTTATCTGTATTAGGACATTACCTGCTATCCCATGGCTTTCTAATTTTCTCAGAAGTCTTTTCATGAAGTACTTTGTCAAATGCCTTTTGAAAATCCAAATACACAGTATTAACTAGCTCACCTTTATTCACATATTTATTTACCTCTTTGAAGAAATGTAGTAGATTGGTGAGGCAAGATTTCCCTTGACTAAATCCATGCTTATTTATGTATATGCTCTTTATAATATTCTCTACCATTTTGCCCAGCACGTATGTCAAACTCATTGGTCTATAATTCTTCAGATCACCTATGGAACCTCTTTTAAAAATTGGCACCACTTTGGCCACTCTCTTAGTCTTATGGTAATATGGTGGATTTTAAAGACAAATTACTAACAATAGCTCTGAAGTTCATTTTTCAAGTTTCTGGAATCCAGTGGATTACAGGACCCAAGGCAACATGAATTCACTAGAGACAGGTTTTGTTAGACAAATCTGATCAATTTTTTGCCAGATAGAGGGAGAACCCTAGATGTGGTATACAGTGCTCCCCCGGTCATTCGCGGTATTTTCTGACCGTGAATGACTGGGCAGGAGAGGGCAGCCAGAGCGCCAGTGAGTGAAGGAAATCACTCGCGGTATGCTCCGACCGCCTCTTCCTGTAATAAAGTCGGACCTCACCAATCAAAGCGTGTCAAAGCAGCTCCTGATTGGTGAGGACCGTCTTTAGTACAGGAAGAGGCGGTCGGAACATACCATGAGTGATTTCCTTCACTCGCCGGCTGCCCTCTCCAGTCTCCCCTGCTAAAAACCGTATTCACAGTTTTTCAACATTCGCGGGGGTTCCTAGAAAGGAACCCCCGCAAATATCGAGGGAGTACTGTATTTAGATTTTAGCAAACAAAGCCTTTAGACAGTGTTCTACACAGGCATCTAATAAATAAAATGAATGCCTTTGGGATGGGACCCAAAGTAACGACAGAGGGTAATGGCCAATAGATATAGCTCTGAGGAAAGGGATGCTACCAGTGGTGTATCTCAAGGTTTGGTTCTTGGGCCTGTTCGTTTTAACATTTTTTGTAAAGTTCTTGGGCCTGTTCATTTTAACATTTTTATAAGCGATATCACCGAAGGTCTGTCTGGTTAGATTTGCCTCTTTGCGGATGATACCAAAATATGAAATAGAGTAGACACCCCTGATGGTGGGAATAACAAGAAGGACCTAGCAAAGCTTGAAGAATAGTCCAGAATTTAGTAGCCAAGATGTTTTAATGCTAAGAAATACAAAGTCGTGCATTTGGGCTGCAAAAACCTGAGGGAATGAAACAGTTTAAGGGGTGAAGAACCTTTGTGCATGAATGAGGATCGGGACTTGGTTGTGATAGTATGTGATGATCTAGATATTTCATGACTGGCAGGATATCAAATTTTAATAAAACTTGGAAACTTGGATAGTATGTGATGATCACAAGGTGGCCAAACCGGTTGACACAGTGACAGCAAAACCTAGAAGGATGCTTAGGTGCACAGGGAGAGGAATGGTTGGTAGGAAAAAGGAGGTACTGATGCCCCTGTATAAGACTCTGGTGAGACCTCATTTAGAATATTGTGTACAATTCTGGAGATATAATCAGGATAGAGTTGGTCCAGAAGAAGGCATAAAGTGTATGGAAACAGACTTAAAGATCTCAATATATATACTTTAGAGGACAGGAAAGAGAAGGGAGATAGAATAAAGATGTTTAAATACGTACATAGCATAAATGTACATGAAGGAAGTCTCTTTCATTTGAAAGGAAATGTTGGAATTAGGGGGCATAGGATGAAGGTGAAAGGGAATAGATTCAGAAGTAACCTCAGAAAATACTTTTTCACAGAGAAGGCAGTGAATGTGTGGAATGGGCTCCCGGTGGAGGAGACAATAATAATAATAATAATAATTTTATTCTTATATACCGCCATACCGAAAAGTTCTAGGTGTATCTAAATTCAAGAAACATTTCAACAAGTACATTGGATCTCTAAGGGAAAGGAAGGGATAGTAAAAGGCATGGTTAGGCAGACTAGATAGGCCATATGGTATTTATCTGCCTTCATTTTTCTTTGTTTTCTATGTTTGCTCCCCCCAAGTACCTTAGATAGGTCTTCCTTTCCCTATTCACCCACCACCCCATGGAAACCCCCCCCCCTTTTCTTGACCCCCAAATCATCTCAAGTAGGTCTCTTCTCTCTGTCCCTCACAGAATTATATTTCTCTTACCCCACCCCATGTAGGTCTGGTTCTTTCTGAGAACCTCCTCTCCAATTCCCACTGCTCACACTTCTTCCTCCCTCTTCATCCACTGGTGACCATATTACCAGTGTTTCTCCCAGCCCGTGACCAGCAAGAGGAACAGCGCTTGAGAGGCCATCAGTTTCCTCTGCTGCACGTGGTCAAGAATAACCCAAGAATGGCTACTTGGAGATGGGGAGTGGGAGGAGGAATGAAGAAAAACTTTAAAATGCTGGCTAATTTTCCATCCCTAATATCTTGGTGCTCAAGCCAACCAGCAGTTCTGTTATTTTTCTTTCAGCTCAGTGCTGGAATATATTTGCCCAAGGGTCCTCCAAATGTCATTGTGACCATAACATAAAACACAGGAGCAGAAAAATCTCAAGTACAAAGCAGGACGGCAATGTGGCAGCTAACAATGTTTAATGCAGTTTATGATCCAAGATCTTGGTGCAGAACACATGGTCTGCTGTCACTGGGGTTTTGTTATCTATTTCTTATTTATGAACTCTGCTCTATAAGAAAGGATGGGAAAACAAACAACTAGAGATGTAACGGAACAGAATGACATTAAATGAGTGGTTTGACATTTTCTAAACTGGAAATTATGTCCCATCTCTGATCGAAACCCTAAAAGAATGAAGTTCAGTGACAACTGGAGAGGAAATGGCACAAGAGAGGAAATGAAAGAACAACGAAGACTGCAACCAATTAGATGTTTCGTTTCCAGTCAAGACCAAATAAGATAGTCGTCATCATTCCTATACCTGGATGAAATGTTCTTCTGCTTTTTGTTTGTCTTGAACAGAATATGAGAAAGCAAAGTATCAACCGAGAGTTTTGAATATTTTGAAGCTTCAGTCAACAAAATAAAATATTTAAAAAACCAAGAGTGATGCTAGTAACAGGAAAATCTAAGAGAATGTAAAACAATATATAACTAAATGAACTAAAAATTCTACAACCTCTTCACACACACATGGAGTATGAATCAAAGGTATTCTTATCTATTTAAGTAAAATTCAGTGTTTTGTAAAAGCCTTCATACTTCTGTATATTTTCTACATTTTGTTGTCTAAAAAATACAATTATAAATGCATTAAAGCAGGAGTTTGTTTCACCAATCAATAGCACAATAAAAGTGTAGAAGGCAAGAGGTGATTCTTACTATCAGAGTCTTCTGACTGAGGACTGTTTTTGCCTTTGATTCTTCAGTTTTGCTCGGAATCAAGGTGGTTGCTATGCCGTTTACATCAGGCACCCGGAAAGACAACATGAGACGTCACTAGGGACCTGTGGCTCTTTTTGAAAAAGCCGCAGCTACTGCGCATACAGCCACAGGCCGTGACCAAAGGGGCCTGCCCTACGGGGCATGCTAGGCCCTTTAGGAGCCATGAGGAGCCACGAGGAGCCGTGAGAATTAAAGGAAAGCTATAGGAAACCATAAAGGTATTTCCTTTGTTTTATAATGGGTAAACAAAAGGGTAAACATTTCCAAGTTTATTATTAATTAATTTGATATGCCTTATCATATATTTCAAGGTGGTTGAACTAAGAGACTAGTAGTCCTAAGGATCGACATGACTACATCTAATGTAGTTTCTCCACAAGCCCCTATTGTTGATATGTCTTCGGAAGCATCTCTCAGTCCTTCAGATCGTACACCTCCACTCCCTCTTTTTCCTGTTGAATTAGGTCCTGAATTAGGTCCTACTGTTTCTCCACCAGATAATCCAGAACGTCAGATACCCTAAGTAATTTCATATAGTTCTATGCTAAAAGTTTTTACTAAGTTGGTAAATGGGTCTGAAGAACATGGACTGGTTGAGATTCCACAGGAAATTTCTTTAAAAGATTTGGTTGATTAACGTTAAGATGGACGGTTTGTTATAATCAGTCATTAATCAAAATCAGGTTCTCACAGGAAGTTGTTGGGAAATTAGAAAATGTAGACTCTAATGTAAAGATCCTCAATAAATGGTTGTCTGTGGTTGAAACACAGGTCTCAGCCTTGCAAGCTATTTCCACTTCATCAGTTAAAGATTTCCTTAGTTTACATTTAAAATTTCTAATTGTTATTATATTCTTCGAGGTAAAAAGTTTCCTATAGAGCAAGGGGTGGACCAATTGGTTACAACAGAATTTAATCTTACAGGTTTCTTAGAAGATTCTCAAGATGTAATTCAGACTAGGTCTACCCTTTTGATGGTATGCTCCACTGAAAGTGATAAGGCTTTAATTATGAAAACTTCCTCCGCCTTCCACATAAACTACCAGCTAACCTCCCCCTTCTACTTGTATCCCCCCTCTGACCCTATCACGAAACCAACCCTAAACCTCTTCTTCCCTTCTATTCAACACCCTTACTCTGTAATTCCCTTGCATCCACTATATAAGCGTCCCCTGCATCTACTGTGTAATCATCCCCTAAAAGGCAACTTCTTGGCAATGTCCAGCTATCTTATACTGTAAATTGTAACTTCCTGGAAATGTCCAGCTACCTTATACTGTTATTTGTAAATTCCTGGAAATGTCCAGCTATCTTACTCTGTAATCCGCTTAGAACTGCAAGGTACAGGCGGAATAGGAGTCACTAATGTAATGTAATAAGGGCTCCTTTTACGAAGGTGCACTAAGTGTTTTAGCGCACGCACCGGATTAGTGCGCGCTAGCTGAAAATCTACCGCCTGCTCAAAAGGAGGCAGTAGCGGCTAGCGCGGCTTTGTAAAAGGAGCCCTAAAAATGCTGTATTCTGAGGAGCAAAAATTCTTATGTTTCCTGATGTGACCAAGGTGACACAGCTTAGACAGAAAACCTTTTTGGCATTAAGGCCTAGGGTGTTGGCTTTGGGTGCCACATATTTTTTTTAATTTCCCTGTAAATGTTTGTTGTAGTTTCAAGATAAAGATTTTCTTTTTTGGGATCCATTACAATTGGAGCAATTTCTTAAAGTACATGAAGGAAGAAGTCCTCCAAACACAAAAACAGTCAAGGTTAACTAAATGAAACACGCTGGGGTTTTTTTGAAAAATTAAATCCCAATGATTTTCCTAGATATTTACTATAATGTATTTTGATATTATCTCTCTAGATGTGGGCTTGATGGAATATCAAATTATTCTTGAAATGGTTTTCTTTTTTGTAATTATTTCTTTTTGTATTTCTATATCCTGTATTCTTTGTCGAATGTAAATTATAAATATGAATAATAGAAATTAAAGCGTAGAAGGCCGCAGACAGAACAACAAAGTGGAGTTGCATTCACAGGGAAGCAACTTAATTTCACAACTTGACACAGCAAATGCCTATGTCAGGTGTCCAAAAGTCACTTCCAAAGATCTTCTATCATACATGCATAAAGGCAAATACTGAATAGCTGAATGCAGTTTCCCAAGTCGCACACCAAAAACGAAATATTAGGTTCTTACCTTTGCTGATCATCTTTCTTGTAAATCCACACTTTATTCCGGGACCAATGGGTTATTTTCGTCTACCCTCCAGGACTTTGTAGGAAGCCTGGTGTGATATCTAGTGTGGAATTCAGGTCCAAATCTCAGCCTGCCTGACTGACACTGTCGCTTGGAGGTTTTACCACCATCTAAAACTGAATATGGCTAAAACCGAACTCCTTATCCTTCCACCTAAACCACCTCCCGCCATTCTCTATTTCTATGGATAACATTCTCATCCTCCCTCAAGGTCATCTTTGACTCCTCTTTCTCCATCTTCGCTCAGATCTAACAAACCGCTAAAACCTGTTGCTTCTTCCTCTATAATATTACCAAAACCCAACCTCTCCTCTCTGAACACACTACCAAAACCCTTATCCATGCTCTCATCATCTCTCAGACTACTACAATGTACTTCTCTCAGGTCTTTCGCTCATCCATCTCTCTCCCCTTCAATCCATTCAAAATGCTGCTGTGTGACTCAGATTCTATGAGAGCCACCTTGCTCACATTACTCCTCTCCTCAAGTCACTTCATTGGCTCTCCATCCATTTCTGAATACAGTACAAACTCCTCTTACTAACTTACATGTGCATTCACTCTGTAGCCCTTTAATATCTCTCCTCACTTATCTCCCCCTATGCTCCCTCCCATGAATGCTGTTCATCGATAAGTCTCTCTTATCTGTACCCTTCTCCTCTACCGTCAATTCCAGACTCTGTCCCTTCTTTCTTGTTGTGCCATATGCCTGGAGCAGGCTGCCAGAGTCAATATGTCATGTTCCGTCTCTAGAAGTATTCAAATCCAAGCTAAACAATCAGTTTTTTTGAAGTTGCTTTCAACTCTTCCCACTCACTTTCAGATACCTTACCCATTGTATCATTCCTTCTGCCAGAAACTCCCCAACCCTTAGATGTCCTATCTGTCTGTCCAACTTAGATTTTAAGCTCTTCCGAGCTGGGACAATCTATTGAATGTTAAATGTACAGTACCGCGTATACCTTTCAGTGCTATAGAAATGATAAATACTAGTAGTAGTAGTAGCAACAACAATGTTCTTATAAATATTACCAAAATTCAACAAATGAAATAAAAACCATCTAAACATAAGAGAGTCAGGGATAAGTGCTTCATTGCTCAAAGCTTTATGAGCTTTAAGAACTTTGAATTTCACCTACCATGAAATTGGAAGTCAATGAAGCTCCTTCAGTAGTGGGGAGATTTGCCTATTTGGCAATCCAAACATGCGAGCTACAGCATTTTAAGCAATTTAAAGGAGTCTAAGCATGTTAATTTTGGGAGTTCCAAATATAAAGAATTAAAATAATCTAATAGAGGCATTAATAAAAGTTTGAACTACAGACCTGAAATTAGCAAACGTTAGATAATCTTTCAGTCTTCATAATAATCTGAGTTTTAAAAAATATGTTGAATTACAACCTTGACCTGTGCTCTTAGTGACTCCCAAATATTTTAATTCAGTGACAATGGGAATCAATGTCATCTATTGTTAGTTCAAATGGAATGACAGCATTGGAAGGGCTATCTGATAACCACAAAATCTGCGGTTTCATCCTGTTCGACTTAAATCTGTTTGCTTGCATCCAAGTGTGGATTAATTTTAAACACACGGATAAATGTTGAACGGAACCTTTAAAAGAGGTCTTAATAGGAAATAATATCATCAACATAAGATTTAAATTGAAGACCAAAATAGTACCGATTTCACTTATTATTCTAAACAGATGTTGAAAAGAATTGCTGCTAAAGCAAAGCCCTGAGGTACTGCAGTTGACATCTCTCTCCAATCAGATTTATGAAGACCTTGACGAAAACTGAACCAACACTATTTGGCAGAGGATGTGGTAAGAGCAGATAGCGTATCTGGTTTTAAGAAAGGTTTGGACAAGTTCCTGGAGGAAAAGTCCATAGTCTGTTACTGAGAAAGACAAGGGGGAAGCCATTGCTTGCCTTGTATTGGTAGCATGGAGTATTGCTACACCTTGGGTTTTGGCCAGGTACTAGAGACCTGGATTGGCCACCATGAGTACGGGCTACTGGCCTTGATTGGCCATTGATCTGACCAAGTAAGGCTATTCTTATGCTCTTACGTGAGCCAAGTATAGAACAATCAGGCCATTGTATCATCACTGATGAGGTTGGCTCTGAGGCACTGTGGAATGAGGCATTATGACATCACAATCTCAGCTCTGGAATGTTGCTATCATTGCTATTGTTTGAGATGCTGGAATGTTGATTCTCCTTGGGTTTTGGAATGCCCACGATGAGAACGGGCTACTGGGCTTGATGGACCATTGGTTTGACCCAGTAAGGCTATTCTTATGTTCTTAAGTGAGCCAAGTATATGACAATTAAACCACTGTAACATCACTGATGAGGTTGGCTCTGAGGCATTATGACATCACAATCTCAGCTCTGGAATGTTGCTCTCATTGGGGTTCCGGAATCTTGCTATTCTTTGAGATGCTGGAATGTTGCTACTCCTTGAGTTTTGGCCAGGTACTAGTGACCTGGATTGGCCACCGTGAGAACGGGCTACTGGGCTTGATGGACCATTGGTCTGACCCAGGGAGGCTATTCTTATGATCTTAAGTTCTTATTCATGTACTTTATATAACATCCTATACACTAGGTTTTAGAGTGATTCACATTCAATAAAAGCTGCTCACAGTTAAATAACACAATTAAACACTAATACAACAAATTCAATAACATGACGACGTGTACCAAAAAG
This sequence comes from Geotrypetes seraphini, assembly GCF_902459505.1. Taxonomy (NCBI): domain Eukaryota; kingdom Metazoa; phylum Chordata; class Amphibia; order Gymnophiona; family Dermophiidae; genus Geotrypetes; species Geotrypetes seraphini. The sequence goes on along the minus strand of NC_047086.1, from coordinate 15,130,293 downwards.
CTGCTTTAATATCTAAACAAAGCATGAAAACTTGGGCTCCACAATAAAAAACAGCCCGTTCTGAGATAACAAACCCCCTGTTTTACAAAGGCGTGCTATGCATTTTAGCGCGCGCTAAATATACCCGCGCACTAACGTGTGCATAGACTAACTTGCACGCGTTAACGTTTAGTGCGTGGTTAGCGCGTGCTAAAATGCTTAGCGCACCTTTGTAAAACGAGAACAAAGTCTCTGTAGAACGTTTTGGCCGAAAACCAAACTGTGCAGAATAAAGATTATTTTAATGGAGCCCCCAAAAAATCCTGTAGTTGTAACAACGATGAGCATTGGAGCTGTTACCACCGCAGCCGGTGCTAAAAACTGCGCTGCGGTTTTGTAAAAGGGGGGGGGGAGAGGGTTAATTAAGCTTAATTAGTGCTGATAATTGCTGGATTATTATAAATTTATTATACCTTGGTCCAGTGTTTTTCAACCTTTTTTGGGCAAAGGCACACTTGTTTCATGAAAAAAATCACGAGGCACACCACCATTAGAAAATGTTAAAAAATTTAACTCTCTGCCTATATTGACTATATATAAAGTAATTCTCTTGAATAGGAATCAAATAAACACAAAGAAAGTATTTTATAATTACTTTATTACGAAATAAAAATTATAAAATACTTTATTCAGTGCGAAACCTGGGCCTGTTTGGCTGAACACAAAGCTGATATTCTGGCTGGAATCGAAGAAAGACAGTAGCTCTTCGTCAACAGCTCTCAGTCTCTCTCTGTATTTGGTTTTTATAGCATACAAAAATAGACAAATATACCCTCCATCCTTTTTATTAAACCACAATAGCAGTTTTTAGCGCAGGGAGCTGCGCTGAATGCCCAGCGCTGCTCTTGACACTCGTAGGCTCCCTGCGCTAAAAACCACTATTGCGGTTTAGTAAAAGGTGACCATATTGTAAAATATAGACAGCAGATATAAATTCAGAACTGTGCATAGTAAGTGAAGGGAAGTTTTCATCTCTGGGAATTTACCCAGTTAACTACTAAGTTATTTGGGCAAATTCCTTTGAAAACTGTGGTAATACTGCCTCCACTTTGCTAAATTTAAAATAAAATCATTTTTCCTACCTTGTCTGGTGATTTCTTCTTCTGACTGTGCATCCAATCTTTCTTCCCTTCTATCAGCCTGTATGCTTTCTCTCCTCCACACCTCATTCCCTCCCCCAACTTTTTCTTCCTCTCTCCCTGACCTTTCTTTCTTTTTTTCTGTTTCTCTTCTTTCCTTCTGTTTCCCTGTCTGCCCCCTTTCTTTCTTTCTCCCTGCCGTTCCCCAAGCCACTGCCACTGCTGCTGCCATCGGGGAACAGGACCCACCAATGGATAACAGGCCCCAAAGCCGACGCCGACGCATGCTCTCCCTGACGTCAATTCTGCAATCGGAGAGGAAGTTCCGCCCAGCCAGGCAGCGATTGGCTGGCCCGAACTTCCTCTCCGACTGCAGAAATGACGTCGGGGAGAAGAAGACTTATCGGCTCGTTAGATTAGATCGCCAAGACAAAGTGAGTCCTGGGTGATCGACTCACTTTGCCTTGGCGAGCTACTGGCGCCCCTGCCTCGGGCCCCCTGTCAGCTCCGGGCCCGGCGGCCCTGCGGCACACCAGGCAACATCTCGCGGCACACAAGTGTGCCGCGGAACAGCGGTTGAAAAACACTGCCTTGGTCTACCAAAATAAGTGATACATGCATTACAAATTGCACAAAATGCTGCACCTCAAACTATTGTTTGAACCTCTAAATATGAGCATGTCTTACCGATTTTGCGTAGTCTGCATTGGTTGCCCGTTGCACAGCGCATTGAGTTTAAGACTTTGGGTTTGATATTTAAAGTTTTGATCGCTCAAAGTTCAGTAGTTTTAAACATTTTGTTTTGCTGTTATCAACCAAAGAGGGCTTTGCATTCTGAGAATCAAATGAATCTTTAATTACAGTCGTTGAATTTGACAAAATCAGTGAGACTGCATCAGTCTATGATGTCACTTCAGGGAGCTGTGTTATGGAATTCATTGCCTGCTGAAATTAAGCAATCCTCAATTATGATGCAATTTAGAAAAGGAGTGAAAACTATACTGTTTGAGAGAGTATATAAGTAAGTTACTTTGTGTATTAAAGGCAGTTTTTATCTTACTGTATTTTTGTTACAGAAATTGAGTTTATGACAGGTGAAAGTAAATTGTATAAAGTTTTTCCTTCTTAAGAACATAAGAATAGCCTTACTGGGTCAGACCAATGGTCCATCAAGCCCAGTAGCCCGTTCTCACGGTAGCCAATCCAGATGACTAGTAGCAACATTTCATACTACCAATCCAGGGCAAGCAGTGGCTTCCCCCATGTCTTTCTCAATAACACACTATGGACTTTTCCTCCAGGAACTTGTCCAAATCTTTCTTAAAACCAGCTATGCTGTCCGCTCTTACCACAATTCTTTCTTGTTTTGTTCAGCCACTTTCAAAGTATCTGAAAACCAAGGAGCAAAATGAGACCCATTGGATTTAATATCTTTCCTTGGGGTTATTTCATCAAATACTGTATCTGGCGCTGGATGACAAATTGAGGCGTTTCTTCTGTCTGTTGAGCCTGAATGAAACTCAGAACTATATTGTCTAGAATTTACTTTAGTTTAATTTTTAATCTTCTCGTTTTCCTGTTATTGATATCTATAAATTTAGATTGTTAGTTTAAATATTCTATTTTTCCTTATAATGTAACTATAATACTCAGTGATAATACTTGGAATGCGCTCCCGAGAGAGGTGGTGGAGAGGAAAACGGAGACGGAGTTCAAAGAAGCATGGGATGAACACAGAAGATCTAGAATCAGAAAATAATATTAAATATTGAATTAAGGCCAGTACTGGGCAGACTTGCACGGTCTGTGTCTGTATATGGCCGTTTGGTGGAGGATGGGCTGGGGAGGGCTTCAAGGCTGGGAGGGTGTAGATGGGCTGGAGTAGGTTTTAACGGAGATTTTGGCAGTTGGACCCCAAGCACAGTACCGGGTAAAGCTTTGGATTCTTGCCCAGAAATAGCTAAGAAGAAAAATTTTAAAAATTTAAATTGAATCAGGTTGGGCAAATTGGATGGACCATTCGGGTCTTTATCTGCCGTCATCCACTATGTTACTAACTCAGTTTCTTGGATCTTGAGGACTTTTTTTTTTCTTTGCCTTCAATGTTCTTTTCCTCCCTCTTATTATACATCTCTGTAATATTAGTGCTGTTTTCTCTTGTATGCTTAATTAGATTGTGAGTCTGTTCGGGACAGGGAAAGTAGCTCAATGTCTATATTTAGTATCGTAAGCCACTTAATACCTATGTTCAATCGGTATATCAAATGCATTAAATCCAATCCAACACAGGCAGATACAGACAAAACCAAGTATCGACAGGATCAGATACCGAAAGAAGATCCAAGTCATTCAAAAGAAGCATCCGCTTACTTTTTATTTATGAAATATCAATTTTACCTTTAGATTTACGTCGAGGCATGTCACTAGCTTTGTGCATCTTAGTGCTGGATATATTCTTGTCTCCTTTAATATATTGCACCTGGAGAAGATGTTGGCACTAACATCATCTTGTGATCGGACCACAGTGCCTTGGTCTGATCATGTTTATTTTTTTGTTTCAATAAATTTTTAGTGAGTAATATTTTTCCATCTTAGCATAATTCACCCCTCCCCCCTTATACAGGGACATTTCTTACAAACAATACAACAACAGAATGTACAAAAAATGTCCCCTACCTATTTCTTTGGTCTTATCATATTTTGAATTTTTCCACTATTTCTCAAAGATTGGGCAGAAAAATTAAAAATCTTTGGCCCATGGTGCAAACCAAGCAAAATTGTCAGGAGTTAGAGTGTAAAATAGCTTTTTCTCGTAACAGAAATTTAAAAGATCTATTACGCCCTTCTGATGTGTGGTCAAGTTGAGTGGTGGAGAGGAGGGGACTGTTCCGCTGTAACCAATGCACTGCGTGCTCTCTGATTTGTGAGGGAGATCAAATGTGTATTCCCGGAAGGAGGATTTGGAAGATGACTTGCAGTGCCACATGTGAGACGATTGGGGTGGTATATACTATTGTATGCCCATGTGGCTTGTGTTATATTGGCCACACGGCGCAGAGCCTGAAGACCAGGCTCTTTGAACATCGGTCGAACATCGCCCATAAACGACAAATAGATGTATTAACCCGTCACTGTGTGGATAAACAACATTCTTTTGAGGAGTTCACATGCTTTTTGTTGGATCATATCCCAGTGACGTCACGGAGGGGTGAAGTGAAGACTAAATTATATTAGAGTGAACAGAGGTCGATTTTCTTTTTGGACACAATCTGGCCCAAGGGGCTGAACCAGAAAGTGGAATGGTGTGCGTTTTATTGATTATTGTTTTTTTTTGTTTGTTTGTTTTTTTAATTTGAATGATCTCCAGCGGAAATGATGTCATGGAACCCGGAGTCTTTAATCCAGGAGCCATTTTGTTGCCAGTGCTGGATGGAGTTGGAAGGAAAGAGAGCTTGTTATGGAATTTCCCTGATGCAGCCACTGGTTGGCAAAACAAGAGCCTTGTTAGAAATACAGCTGCTTATCTTCACTTGACTGCTGGTGGTGTATTGACTGAAACATCGTGATAGTGGTTGGAGTAATGGATCATCAGTGAAGCTAAGTACAGTTTTTTGGTTCTCTTCTATTTCTTGTTCCCTGTGCACAGTGGTGGGATGTTTCCCTGTTTTTGAAAATTACATTTTGATTGTAGTGGAGTTTTTTGCCCATGATACAGAATAAGAACGGCTTAAAAACGCATTGGGTTGCCGTCTGTATATTATTGATGGTTGAGGCTTTTTCTCCACTTTTGAGTAAATGGTTTTCAGCGGGTGCATCCACCACTCTGGCAAATAACATTTTTCTTAGATTTTTGAATTAATTGTTATTTTGATTTTTGTTCTTGAGAGACATTTAAATACCTATGAGGCATAAATGTGCATGAGATGAATCTCTTTTAATTTGTAAGGAAGCTCCGAAATGAGAGGGCGTAGGATGAAGTTATGAGGTGATAAGCTTAGGAGTTATCTAAGGAAATACTTTTTTAATGGAAAGGGTGGTAGATGCATGGAATAATCTCCCAGTAGAGATGGTGGAGACAAAGACTCTCTGAGTTTAAGAAAGCATAGGACAGGCACAGGGGATCTCTTACGGAGAGGAGGAGATAGTGGATGATGTGGATGGGCAGACAGGATGGGTCATTTGGCCTTTATCTGTCATCATGTTTCTATCATATTTAAGTGGTTCTTATACCAAAATAAATACTTGCATTACCAAACTGAAAATAGGTTATAAAATAAAATAAATAATCATGAGATGTTGCCATTGACTATTCCAATAGAAGAAAATGAAACTGACTTGAAAAAATCCATCCAAAGTTTTAGGAATTATTCTGTATTCCACACTGTCCTTTCAACCTCATTTACTTATTAAAAAAATTTTTTTTTTTAACGATTGAGGTCTATTTTGCTCTTACTTTCATGGGAATCATTTTAGGACTTTAATGCAAAGTCTGGTTTCATCACAGATGGATTGCACCAACGTATTGGTATAATAGCTAAATTACAGAACCGACTTCAGCTTTTCCAGAAAACAGCAGCTCACCTCTTTTTCAAACTACAGAAATTCAATCATGTCACCTTTGATAGTGGAATTGCATCGGCTTCTTTTAAATGCTTGTATTTTGTTTAAGTCTTCCTCTTTCATATTTCACACCAGTACATCTTACTGAGCAGATCTCCATTTCAAATGGACAGAGAATACAGTTTTCCGGTGGATTACCCGTCATTCAAAGGGATTCGTGTCAAATTGTTCTGGAATGGCTTACCACCAGCCTTGGGAACGCTTATCTCCTACACCTCTTTCTGTAAAGCACTGAAAACCTACTTAGTTCAAGTTTATTATAAATTTCTTATGCCGCCCAATCAACCTTCTAGGCAGTGTACAAAATCGTAACAACATAGCGCTCCATTTACTAAGGTGCACTAGCAGTTTTAGCGTGCGCTAAACACTAACGCCTCCATGGAGCTTGCGTTAGTATTTTTCATTTAGTGCATGGTTTGTGCGCGCTAAAAACGCTAGCGCACTTTAGTAAAAGGAGCCCATAGTTTGGTAAAAATACAAATTTAAGATGACAGGGCATCACCAGGAATAACAATGACATTCGAAGACATTTAAAACAAAGACAAACGGGAACAAAGGGTAAGAGGTAAAAGGTGAAAGAAAACATTTAGGGAAAAAAACAATAGGAGGAAACTAGAATAAAATATTATGTATTCCTATATTATTCTAATTGTCATGTTTCCATTATCATGGATAATCTTTGCTCTGTTTTAATAATATCTGATTTTTGTTACTTTGGACCTATTTAGGGATACAGCAGGTTATAAATATCCAATTAGATTAGATGGAGTGTTATTAGAAAATTTAAATATTCAAGCTTAGTGGTTTCTCCCTGATATAGTCTAATAGTTTGGGGGGGTTATTTATTTATTTATTTATTTTTTGATTCATCATGAATTAATCTTTATAATTGAAACATCTGATATAAATTAAAATTTAAAAAATGCACACAGGAGAGTGATAAAGATCAGGGTATAGACTTCAGGTCAGGATACTTTAAAGAGCTCAAGGATGTCTTCATTGCACCACCTACATTCTGTACAGAAAGAAAGGACCATAACCCTACCACAAAAGGTTCAGAAAATGGAAAATTACTAAGCACATTTGTTAATAAATACATGAAACTAATTAAGAAAACAAATAACCCCATCTCACTACCACACAAATTGTTTAATTTTATTAATCTGAAGAAACCCTGAAAATCTATTATAAACCTACCGTTCTGTGACCATTTTGGCATGCCACGTGCAATGCTGTCTGTCCCATGGCATCTTCCACATCCACGTTGCTTACATGTTGGACAAGATCATGAAGTAATTCCGTCCGGCCATTGACAGCCAGCCAGTGGATCTAAAAAAAAAAAAAAGAGAACCAGCATTGTGATGATGTCAGGCCGTCCTGATCCTGTATCCTCAGTGCTCTGGGTTTAGTACCCTCTGTGGGCCAGTCACCACTTTCAAGGGTCTCACACACAGCAGAACCACAATGAAACCTTCCAAAATCAAAAAGCTTTAATGTTTCTTAAAACATTACATTAGTGATTTCTATTCCGCCGTTACCTTGCAGTTTAAGGCGTATTACATAAGGATATATCTGGCCATTTCCAGAGGAATTAGAGAATAGAGAGGTTGGTTCAAAGAGATGAGGTGGTTCTTGTGGCGTTAGATTGTTTTAGAGAATAGTAATAGTGTTAGGCTGATTTCAAGGAATTGTTGGGTAGCATTGTTTTTGGGGGGTTTTTTAATAGTATGCTTTTTTATTTCTTTTCTGAATGTTCTGTAGTCTGGGGTCGTTATCAGCAAAGTGGAAAGTTGGTGGTCCAATCTCACTGCCTGTGTGGCCAGGAGGCCACCGTACAGTTTTTTCCGTTTGACTTCTCTGATTGGAGGATATGTGAATGGAGAGTGGGTTCTCCTTTGTCTGGTTGAGGTGGTTTGGATTAGGCGGTTGTTCAGGTATGTTGGGCTGTTGCCGTTCATAGTTTTAAATAGTAGACAGTAGAATTTGAATTGTACTCTTGCTTGTATTAGTAGCCATTGTGAGTGGAGGTACGCCTCGGTGATGTGGTCGTGTTTCCATAGTGAGTAGATGAGTCTCAGAGCTGTGTGTTGGACTGTTTGTAGTTGTTTAATCATGGTTGCGGGGCAGGGCAGATAGAGAATGTTGCAATAGTCTAGAACAGTGGTCCCCAACCCTGTCCTGGAGGACCACCAGCCAGTCAGATTTTCAGGATAGCACTAATGAATATACATGGAGCAGATTTGCATGCCTGTCACCTCCACTATATGCAAATCTCTCTCATGCATATTCACTAGGGCTATCCTGAAAACCTTACTGGCTGGTGGTCCTCCAGGACAGAGTTGGGGACCACTGGTCTAGAAGACTCAGCACTAGGGCCTGGACTAAGATCCGGAATTGTGTTTCGTCGAAGAAATTTTTCCTATAAGATCCATTATTCAACTTTCCACAGTTTTAAGGAGCAACATGTATTGCTGGAACCTAACCTCTATCCCATAGAGACATGATATTCAGTCCCGTGTTTTGTTATTCATTATTTTGTAGTTCGTGAACATTTTCGGGAACCATACTGCCATGAATAAGAACAGACTGTATAGAATTCTAGCGGTCCAGGAGAAAACTGAAGTCTTTGTAGGTTGCAAGACCTTTCAAAAGATCAATTAAAAGGATGCTGGAGTCCAAGGACTTTCCAAACCATCAAAAAAAAAAAACCAAGAGGTCTCAAAAGCTCATAGAGTACATCTTCTGTGTTAGTCCTTAAAAGACAGTAAATCGGGGAGTTTGCTACCTTGCCGTTCCTGGGACACCCGGAGGAGACTTTGTCCTGCTGCCCTGAGTCTCCCGCAGCGGCGGTTGAGTATTGTGTTGGCTGCATCGGGCAGGCACCTGCAGAGACGGACCCCCTGATGTCATCGGGTCCGTCTCCACAAATTACTTTAAATTCCATATCGCTGCCGTGGTTGCGGCCGCAGGGCGCGGCCCCTTGGGAACCCCTTGGAGCAACGCGGAGCCGAGGAGCAGGAAATAAGGAAATCAGGTTGTATAAATACTAGCTAGACTATGGGGAAGAGGAAGATTAAACCTAGGAGCTCAAAACCTGCGTTATCTGGTCCCATGGACAGGCATTTGACATTTTCTATGAACAATCCTCCACAAACTTTATCGGATATGACATCTCCCATATCGGGGGCATCATTGAGTCCCCTCGAAAGAACTCCCCCCCATCATCCAGTATCAGGTGATAGCAGGAAAGATATTCCTGCTATTTCCACTGAATATGTGGTGCCCTCTACTCAGACAAGTAAACTAGCTTACACTGAGATACCTAAACAACTTGATTTTTCAAGTGTAGTAGAGGATCAACCACTGGCAGTGGTAGCACAGGATATTACCCTTAAAGATTTGTGGTTAGGTATATCTAGAGTTGAAGGGATTCTCAGAGAAACAGTGAAACGAACGTTAGACTTTTCACAATCTATGTCTCAAAAATTTGAAAATATGGACTCTAATTTGAATTGTTTGGATAAAAGATTAAATGTGGTTGAAACACAATGTAATACACTTCAAGCTATCTCAGTATCTGCCGTTAAGGATTCTACGGTGTTACACTTAAAAATGGAAATGATGGAAAATGTTTATAGAGCGAGAAATCTCCACTTGGTTAATTTCCCAGTAACTCATCTATTGTCTCCTGAAATTTTGTTAAGGAAATATTTTAAAGAAATACTGGGATTACCCAATGCAGAAACTTTTCCAATAAATAATTATTATTATGTTCCGCAAAAGAAAATACAATCCGCCCAGGAGGTGGACCACCTGGTTACTAATGAAATAAATCTGACAGAGTTCTTAGAGGATAGTCAGGATGTGATCCAGAGTAGGTCCAATCTGGTAGTAACGTGCATGAGTGAGATAGACAAAATGTTAATAATGAAAACTTACTTTAAAAATAGGCTGACAAAATTTTGTGGAGATTTGGTTCGGATTTTTCCTGATGTATCAAGAGCTACGCAATTTAGAAGGAAAGAATTTCTAAAATTAAAACCAAGGGTCTTAGCTCTTGATGCATCATACTATTTAAAATTTCCATGTAAATGTCTTGTTAAACTACAAGACATTGAATATGTTTTTTGGGATCCTATTCAATTGCAACAATTCTTATTAGTTCGAGAACAGAAATAAGCTTTATTTTCAACGTGTTTCATAACTGAGAATTAGGAGGAGGTAAGAATCCCAGATAATATGGAAGGGTCTAGATTCATGTGGATGAATCAAGTACCACTTCTTAGTTTTCTTTTTATTCTTTTTTTGTAATTTGATTGGTGGCATGTCTTCTCACTTGTTGTGGGCTTTGAAAGGAATTTTGTTTATATGTATAATTACTGTTAATTATGTTAAGATCCTTTTTTTCCTTGTATCATCTGATATTGTAACTATCAAATCTGCATAAATAAATAAATAAATAAAAGACAGTAAATCCACAAAGATAATTTCTGTTTTAATGGCCAAAGTTATCTGCAAAACAGATTGTACTTACAGCAGTTAGTCCTTCATTATTACAGATGTTGACATCTGCACTGTATTCCAGTAACTTGCTCATGCATTTCTTCTGCCTGTGTTAAAGCAAGAGTATCAAACATTTGTTAGGATTAAAACTCTTCAAAAACAAGTTCCTAGCAGGCTCAGTTTTCATTTACACCTCTATCTAAGCTTTTATTCAATAGAGAATTATCTTTTAGGTACACTTTTTGTGACAATATTACCTGGGTTGGCATTAGTTCAAATCTCACAGGTATTGAAGAATTCTGGGCTCTCAAGTATACCTACTTAACATCAGCCAGCCCACACAGTTGGTTCAATTATTCTGTCCACATTGGTAAGAATACATCCTAGCAGCCAGACAGAGGATAATCATCTGCAGGATTTTTCCTTATTCAGGGCAGTCTTTATGTCTTCTTTCTCTGTAGTCTACCATTATTGTTAAAAGAACATGCAAATGATCCCCTCTTAGGCTCTCTTTAGCAGTCACTTTTCCAAAGCCTACCCACAAGACTCAGCAACAGTCCAAATGTCTAGCAATTCCACTATTGTCTGAATATCGTGTCTCCTATGTCTCACACCACAGCTCTACAAAGTGCCCACATTTCTACTAGTTATTACAGCAGTGTCTCTCAAACCTTTTTAGCTATGGCATACTAAACAGAGTAAATGTTTTTCACGGCATATTATAATTGAAGTTATAAAATTGCAAAACAACCAAAAATTACATTTGAGAACTACCGTTTATACTTGAACATAGGATGAGATTTTGGGGCCAAAAAAAATGGCCCAAAAATGGGGGTCTCGTCCTATATTTGGGTCATCAACCCAACCCCCCTCCCGGACGATACAGCAGGCCGGAACAGGAGGGATGCCTTCTGTCTCCTGTCCTGGCCGACTAACTTTTTTTTTTTTTTAAACCACCCCACCGTGCTTGAGGAATTATCTATCAAGCCCATGTATCAGCCCTGATAAAGAAATCTTTCTTCTTGCTGCAGAAAACAAATATACTTGGATAAAAGAAATCTCTGGAGGTCATGTGATGCAGCTTGCCTAACAGGACGCAAGAGAGAAGAGCTCCGCTCCCACTCTGGCAAAATCAGCTTTTTTTCCTACCAATTTTACTTTTTTGACCTCCCTCCTTACCTCCCAAGCAGTGGCAAATTTTTGCTTCTTCCTGGTGGCGAACGGGCAACTGAGCGGTGGTGGGTATGACCAATAAAGCAGCAAGACCGGCCCGAGAGAAATTCCAATTCCCCTCCACCAAGACGGTGGCGGAACCCGCTTCTTTTACTATCCCGGCGGGGGACTGGATGCAGGAGATAACCCGCTCTGTCACGGCTGCTTTGGCTTCTTCTGACAAGCCACGGGGTTCAGCTGGGAGGCCCTAGAGTGGCTTGTGTTGGTATTTTTCAGTCTGTTTTCTTCCTTTTCAGGGGGGGCTATGGCTGAACTCAAAGTGACCATGTTTAATGTGGATGGTATTAAGTCCCCAGTTAAGAGATCTAGAGTTCTGTCCAGTCTTCACAAGAAACCCATCTCTCTGGCTGGAACATGCCAAACATAAACAAAGCTGGATGGGGGAGGTGTTCTCTTCGATTTTCGTGGGTCGACAGAGGGGGGTGGCCATTCTCCTACATAAGAGTCTCCCCTTTCATCTCCATAAACAAATTCAAGATAAAGAGGGTCGATTTGTAATGGTCCTGGGAAAGCTTTGGGGTAACTTTTTATGCTCCCAATGTTTACTGTCATAAATGTTTTTCTTCTGTTCTGGCCCACATCTCTCAGCACCCTATCATTGGGTCTCGGGTGAATCACAGGGTGGACTGTAAACTGCCCCGGGCGTGCACCAGGGATCATGACAATCGGGGGATGGGCTTTCTTGCTCAGCACTTGGACTTGGTCAATGTCTGGCGCACCCTGATGATACTGACTTCACCTTTTACTCCCATGCTCACAAGGTGTATGCTCGGTTGGACTACATCCTCCTGGACAAGCGTCTCTTCTCCATGGCCACTCATTCTGAGATTTACGAGAGCATAATTTCTGACTATGCACCGGTGGGACTCCGGTTGAGCATAGCCCTCACGGGTCAGACCTCCTCTTAGAAATTACCCCCTCATTTGTATCAGGATCCAGAATTCCGTACTTTCTTGAGTGCGCGCTGGGTCGACTATCACCTTATGAATGATACGCCTGACCTGGGTGCTGTCGCTTTTTGATTTGCCTCTAAGGCGGTACTCCGCGGGCACATTATAGCTTACATTGCTGGACAACGGAAGAAAAGGGAGGGGGAGCTTCTGCGGCTGTCTGGGAGGCTTCACAAACTTCGGCGGTGCCATATTAATACATTGTTGGAAGCGGATCGTGTGGAGCTGCGGGAGGTTCGGTATCAACTTGAGGAGCTCCTTAACAAACGCATGGAACATTCCCTATACTATCAGAGGTATCAGCTTTATCGATGGGGAAGCTGCTGGCTAACCTGGTTTGCCTGCACAAAAAATGACAGATTATTACCTCCATTAAGGACCCCAGGGGTGTCCGTCATGTGGGGGAGCGTAACATAGCTTCGCAATTTGTCCTATACCATGTTTCAAGTTCAAGTTTATTTATTCTTAATGAATCGCCTATTTAAATTGCTAAGCGATGTACAACATAATAAAATATACAAATAAAATTTGATGTTAACATACAAAATAACTTTTGTTATGAGTTAAAACTTACAAGAATTGTGTGGGTAAGTGGGGAGAAAGTTACAATGTTTAGATAGAAGAGAAAGAAAAACATAAAAGGAAAGAACAAAAAAAGGGGGGGTAATTTTAGCTGCTTAAGTAAAAATTAATAATTAGTATGCTAGGAATCGTAAGCATCTTTAAAGAGAAATGTTTTTAAGGTTTTTTTTAAATAAGGTTAAATCTTTTAATTCTCTAATATATTGGGGTAAAAGATTCCATGATTGGGGGGCCATAACTGAAAACATGTCGTGCCGTCTAATTCCTATAACTTTCATTGAGGGAACAGAGAGAAGATTGTGAGAAGTCGAGCGGAGAGATTGTGTCGTGCTGTAAGGGATTAACCACCTGTTGATAAATTGTGGTTCATTGAAACTCAAGGCTTTAAAAACTAAAAACAGTAATTTAAAAGTAATACGGTGGCTTACCGGAAGCCAATGGGATTTAATCAACAGGGGGGTAACATGATCATATTTTTTCGCATTGTAGATCAGTTTCACGGCGGTATTTTGAATTAATTGCAGCCTTCTTTTTTCTTTTTGAATAATGTTAAGAAGGAGAGAGTTACAATAATCTATTCTGGATATTATTAGAGAATGAATTAGAATATTAATAGATTTAGGCTCTAGGAATTTGGCAAGTGAGCAAATTAAACGCAATTTATAAAAACATGTTTTGACAATATTGCTAACATGGTCATGATAGGTAAGTTTATCATCGATTAAGACGCCTAAAATTTTTATAGTGGTAACCAGTTCTCATTCGGTGTTATTGATGGAAATTGGAGAGCTTAATGCTGTATCTCTTTTCCAAGAAAAAAGCATTGATTTCGTTTTTTTGAGGTTTAATGCCAATTTATTTGTGTTGAGACAGTTTTTTATTATTACAAGTTTATTGTTGATAGCTGCAATGTCTTCTTTGTTTTCAGGATCTAATGGATGGATGAGTTGAATGTCGTCAGCGTATGCAAATGTTGTGAATCCTAGTGATTGTGCTATATTTAAAAGTGGGGAAAGGAATATATTGAAAAGAAGGGGAGACAGTATTGAACCTTGCGGGATACCATATTTTGAAGAGTAAATTTTGGACTTGCTATCATTGAAGCTGACGATAGATGTCTTTGTATGGTGCCGACCTTTGGATAAGGAAGCCATGACCACCTTCTTTGCGGATTTGGGGCTGCCCCAGTTGACTGAGGCACAGGCGGCGGCTTTGAATGCACCTATCACAGCGGATGAGATGTCTACCACGATAGGTTCCCTTACCTTGGCCAAGGCACCGGGACCAGATGGCCTGGGTCTGGAATATTATCGGATATTATGGGACTTAGTGGCAAGTCCACTTAGTCGGATGTGTAACATGGTAGCAGGAGGTGCAGGTCACTTTCCCAAAAATTTGGCCCATATTGTGCTGCTGCCGAAGCCGGGGAAGGACCCCAAACTGGTGGGTTCCTTCCAACCTATCTCTCTCTTAAACCAGGATGTCAAAGTGTTGGCTATGACATTGACGCAGCATCTCAGTTGCTTTTCGCTGGACCTGATCCACCTATTTCTTATGTAACCCTCACTTCTTGCATCCTGTAATTTGCTGATTGTCCAGCCTTCTTCGAATGTGAACCGCCTAGAAGACTTTCGACTATGGCAGTATAGAAGAAGAATGTTATTATTATTATTATCATCGCATCCCCTTTATCGTTTTTGTTGCCCTTCTCTGTACCCTAATTCCGCTATATCTTTTCTGAGATGTGGTGACCAGAATTGCACACAGTATTCAAAGTGTGGCCATACCATAAAGCAGGGGTGTCAAACTCAATCACATAAGGGGTCGAAATCTGAAAAAAAGGCTAAGCCGTGGGCTGAATTTTTAATTAAGATAATTAGGGGTCCTTTAATTAAAGTACGCTAACCGATTTATCGCGTGCTAAATGCGCACCTTAATAAAAGGACTCATAAGTGACAAAGGCTTAGTCTTAGTAGAAATAAAGGGTCAAGCAACGAAGCTAATAAAAGGTATAGAGAACTTGGAATACGAGGAACGACTTAAGAGACTGGGATTGTTCTCCCTTGAGAAAAGGAGACTGCGAGGGGATATGATCGAGACTTTGAAAATACTGAAAGGATTCGACAAAATAGACCAGGAAAAAAAATTATTTACAATGTCCAATGTGACACGGACAAGAGGACATGGACTGAAGCTAAGGGGGGACAAGTCCAGGACAAATATCAGGAAGTTCTGCTTCACGCAACGAGTGGTGGACACCTGGAATGTTCTCCCAGAGGAGGTTATTGCGGAATCCACTGTTCTAGGATTTAAAAGCAAACTAGATGTATATCTCCTTACTGCTGTTACAAAAGATACCTAAACGGAACACTTGCCTTCCAAGCAGGCCAACTGAACGATTGGTTGGGTTACATTATCACGCACTCCTCTTCCTACCTAAGTTTCAGAAAATTTATAAAAACAAACATAGAAACATAGAAATAGACGGCAGATAAGGGCCACGGCCCATCTAGTCTGCCCACCCCAATGACCCTCCCCTACCTTTTTCTGTGAATAGATCCCATGTGTCTATCCCATTTGGCCTTAAAATCAGGCACGCTGCTGGCCTCAATAACCTGAAGTGGAAGACTATTCAAGCGATCAACCACCTTTTCAGTGAAAAAAAATTTCCTGGTGTTCCCGTGCAGTTTCCCATCCCTGATTTTCCACGGATGCCCCCTTGTTGCCACGGGACCCTTGAAAAAGAAGATATCTTCTTCCACCTCAATGCAGCCCGTGAGATACTTGAATGTCTCGATCATGTCACCCCTCTCTCTGCGTTCCTCGAGTGAGTACAGCTGCAACTTATCCAGCCGTTCCTCGTACGGGAGATCCTTGAGTCCCGAGACCATCCAGGTGGCCATTCTCTGGACCGACTCCAGTCTCAGCACATCCTTACGGTAATACGGCCTCCAGAATTGCACACAGTATTCCAGGTGGGGCCTCACCATGGATCTATACAATGGCATAATGACTTCAGGCTTACGGCTGACGAAACTCCTGCGTATGCAACCTATGATTTGCCTTGCCTTGGATGAAGCTTGCTCCACTTGATTGGCAGTCTTCATGTTCTCACTGACGATCACCCCTAAGTCTCGTTCTGCTTCAGTTCTTGTTAGAATCTCGCCATTAAGGGTGTAAGTCTTGCATGGATTTTGGCTGCCCAGGTGCATGACTTTGCATTTTTTGGCATTGAAGCTAAGTTGCCAGGACCTAGACCAGCGCTCCAATAGGAGTAGGTCATGCATCATGTTGTCGGACATTGAATTTATGTCTGTTGTGCTTTTGCCCACTACATTGCTTAGTTTGGCGTCATCGGCGAATAATGTTATTTTACCTCGCAGCCCTTCTACCAAGTCTCTTATAAAGATGTTGAATTCGTAACCAAGTCCTCTTAAGCCTTACCTCTCCATCTCTAACCGAATTGTTCACAGGATCTCTCATGCCTACCTCTGCATCATGCTCTCCTGTATTTTGATGATCTTATATTGTACCTATATTCTCTGATTGTCCAGCTCTTCTTTGTTGTAAACCGCCTCAAACTACCACGGCTTTGGTGGTATATAAGAATAAAATTATTATTATTATACGAGATGCATAGAGGGATATGGGTGACTAAAATTACACCAGGCGTAAATTACACCAGGCGTGTGCGGATTGCCCGACTTGATGGACCGAAGGTCTGATCCAGAGATGGCATTTATTATGTTCACAATGTCTCCAACCCCACACCAGCTCTGTGGTGTAAATAAAATAAATATTGTAATCACAAAACCGAAAATAAAATATTTTTTCTACCTTTTGTTGGTCCCAGGCTCTGGTTGTCGTCTGATAACTCGCTTGCCAGGGTCTCCTGCCCATTTATTTTCTTCTTTCTCTGTGCTAACTATCCATCTTCCATCTCTGTCCTCCCCTTCCATTTCCCTTCCCTCCCCTCCCCAGGAGGTCTGGCATCTTTCCTTGTTTTCATGTCCATATCCGAAGCTGCAGCAATGGACCCACCATCTGTCCTTTTCTCAACTACCCTTTCATCCAGCATCTCTCCCTCCTTCCTCACCACCCCATCTCTCCGTTTCTCTTCCCAACTACCCTCCTATCCAGTACCTCTATCCCCCCTCCACACCATCCCTTGTGTCCAACTTCTTTCTCTTTCTGTTCCTTCCCTCTGTCCCTATTCTCTGTTTTATTTCTTCCCCACCCCACCCTCCACTCAGTCTGGCATATGCACATCTGGACCCCTTCTTCTTTCCCGCCGGGTACTTCTATACCAGGGCAAGCCCTGTCCCGAAGGCCTGTATGTTTTCCTCCTTTCTTCTTCCCAGTCTCACCTTCAGATTTGGCCCGCCGTTCCTACCCTCCCTCCATCCTGGCTTCCTGGTTTCCTCTGGTCCGCCAGCACGAACTGCTGCTGCTCTTCACTTGCGTCTGCCTTCACCTGGCCTCCTCTTCAAAGCAGCGGTACCACGTTCCCTCTGACGCAATCCCGCCCCTCCTCTGACGTACGGGATCGCGTCAGAGGGAACATGCTACCGAGGTGGAGAGCGGCCTGCGAGGTTTGCTACAGCTGGCCGGCGATCCTCAGCAGGCTGCTTTGAAGAGGAGACCAGGTGAAGGCAGACGCGAGTGAAGAGCAACAGTGGCGGCAGCAGTTCATGCCGGCGGGCCAGATTTACTATAAAATTAAAAATGTCTGGCAAGTCAGATTTGGCATATCTACCTTAGAGTGATAAAAGACCATTATAATATTTCCAGCTTTATTTTCCTTTCCTGATAATTCCTAATATTCTATTAGCTTTCTTAGTTGCCACTGAGCTGTGGAGAGTTTTGTTTTATTACTGCGTTTTTATTTTGGTTGTGATTTATTATTTTTACAGGTTTTTAGGTAAACCGCTTAGTTCAATGATTAATTTGCATTATGTAGCAGAACATAAGAAGCTTAATGTTGGCATGCAATGTTGTATTCTTTCTCCTTTTGTCTTTGTTCTCTTCCCTTCATTTCTCTATTTCTCCCATTCTTTTCTTACCAGGTCCACTATTCCCTTCCCCAAAATATTGCATGCTGGCTGGCTCCTGAAGTACTTCATTGTAGAACACCTACATTATTTTAATCAAAGTCTTCATATAATTTAAATCATTACAGTAAACATCTCTTTCAAAACTTTGTTCCAGTAATTCGAAACCATTTTTAAGAACATAAGAATGTGTCCCCAGACCTGACGTTCGTGCTCCAATGCTGACTTACCCATTTCTGGCTGCCAAATGAAGGGGTGTACACCCAGAAATGTCTTGATAGTTTGGATTTGCTCCTTTTTTTAGCAGCAAGACCAGACACTCAACAGAGCCGCAACTAGAAATAAAAGAAAAACAAACAAAAAGATATCTGGGAGCACTCTATTATCATGAGTTACTGTGTAAGCTGGCATAATTATTCAGAAGCAGTGCCATGAACTGCCATACAGATAGGGTTACCATATGGGTCCAGAAAAAGAGGCTGGATTGAGACATCTGGGTTTTACTTCCATTGCTTTCAATGTGTCTGTCCTCCTTTTTCTGGATCCAATACTTCACATATCCACAATAACTAGTTATAATGTTTCTAGTTTGATTTAGACTATCAGAGGTGAGATCTCTCAAGGGAATGTCAACGAGTGAATTTATATCACCAAAGCTCTTCATCAGTCCATTTTCTTCCTTGAACTTAACTCATAAATAGTTATTTTAACCACTTCTACTTCCATATTATAAATGTGCCAGTCATTAAATTCAAAAGAGTATCACTAATCTTTTAAATCACATCGGGAGTGAGGGAGTCATATGGTAATCCTACATACAGGAGACCAAGTCAAATTTCTGCTCCTTAGACCAGCCATTGCTGGAGATGCTGTGGAGAAGAGAGAGTCTCACTATTACTCCACAGCAGCAACCAGACTCAGCAAGCACTACCATTCCGGTGGGAGATACAGTCTATGACATGTGGTCAAAAGCTGTCATTGTGATGACTAGGTTAGATGAAAGGAAGTGGGGGAAGAATTAACCGATAGAAAACATGACATTTTACATAACCAAAGTTCTAGTTAGAATGTAAGAGTTGCTGTACAGAGTCAAACCAAGAGTCCATCTAGCCCTGTATCTCGTTTTTAACAGTGGCCAGTCTAGGTCATAAGTATCTGGTAGAAATTAGAGAATGACACAGTGACAAAATTCATCACTGTTCCCGTCCCAGCGGATAACCGCGGGAAATAATCTCATGTCATTTTCTAGTGTCTCTTTCAACCTCAGTCCTTCTACACCAGCATTCTTCAAAGCAAAGCTTGCGGGTCAGTGGTTATGTCCAATTATACTGATTCTTCCCTCTCTCTTTAAAGAATGACATGAAGATGGTTTCCCGCGGTTATCTGCGGAGACGGGGACAGGGATGAATTTTGTCACTCTCTATAGAAATCCAAAAAGTAGAAAGAATCCATGCTACTGACCCAAAGGATAAGTAATGGCTCACCCCAAGTCTACCTTAATAACAATGACGTATGCTGGTAGGACTAGTCTCAGTTAAAGTGCAGAGGGACCAGAGGGCCGCCGTGTGAGCAGACTGCTGGGCTTGGACCACTGGTCTGATCCAGCAGCAGCAATTCTTATGTTCTTATGTAACAGTCTATGGACTTTTCGTCTAGGAATCTGGCCAAACCATTTGTAAATCCAGCTACATTAACTGCTCTTATTACTTGCTCTGACAATGAGTTCCAAAGCTTAACTACGTGTTGAGTGAAAAATATTTTCTCTTACAATATTTCTTTTAAATGTGCCTTTGTACTTTTTGAAAGAGTAATCAATTTGGATTTTACAAACTTCTATCATATCTCTCTTTTCTAATGCTAGAGAACTTTTGTATATTCTCTCAGGGTTTCCGCAGCTGGAATTGTTCTTGTTGCAGATTTCCGGTTTTCGTTGACAAGACGCAGCGAGACCCGGATACCTGCTACAAGAGAACTTTTGAATAGTTCTGCAGATGTTAATTTTCCCTATTATTGTAGCTAATTATTTTCTGTTAGTCTCTTCAACTAGTTCAGAATGTGACAAGTGCGACATTTCTGTTCAAAGCTCTACATGAGTTGGCACCTCTCAAACTAACCTACGAGTGCTGCAGTTTATCAACCACCAGGTTTACTGAAACCAACCAATCAAGATTTATTTTCTGTCTAAGTGTTTAAGAACATAAGAATTGCCACTGCTGGGTCAGACCAGTGGTCCATCGTGCCCAGCAATCCGCTCACGCGTCAGCCCTCTGGTCAAAGACCAGCCCTGACTGCGTATGTTCCAGTTCAGCAGGAACTTGTCTAACTTTGTCTTGAATCCCTGGAGGGTATTTTCCCCTATGACAGACTCCGGAAGAGTGTTTCAGTTTTCTACCACATATATTTTCTAATTCCATCCAGTAAACAATCATAATTATCTGTTAGTCTTAATCTTGTCTTTTGAAAAATAACAGGGTATTTTCTGACACACATTTGCTTTTTTTGGAACATATTTCAAAGGAAAACCTATATAAACTTGTTCCTCTTACAGGCTATCAGCTCAAGAATATATATATATATATATATTTATTCAATAGCAAACAAAAGAAAAGATCCGTTTCCTATCACAACAAAGAAGAAACACAGTGTGTATAAAGTTTGCAAGGTAAAAGCTTTTCCTGCTTCTTCCTGCATTCGTTTTTCAGTGGCATTCTTGTGTAGACGACTTTTAAGCGAATATTGTTGCAGCATCAGTTCACCATTATCTATGCCCTTTGAACATCATGTGTCTGAACAGTTCATTGTTTTGGATCCCTGATGAAAGCTCATTAGCCGAAACAATGTAGGGTCTTTTATTACTGTCCATTGGGTCTTCTATTGCTGTTCAATGACATATACTCCTACATCACAATTTGTGAATTGCATTGGGTACATTTTGGAATAAACATTGAACTTTTATCAACATCCACTATTGCAGCTTGTTACATTCACACAGACTACTGTTATACAGCTCGTCAATTGCACCAGCTTTACTGACCGATGGTTTCATCAGTACATACTTGCTCCTTCCAAGCCCATTAGCTCCACTTCTTCTGCTGCTGTTTTGTGATTTCTCCGGATCTCAGTGGAGCATTTTATGCCTAGACATCCTAAGGAGCCCCTGTGAGGGAGTATGCTCAAGGGAACCTGGTATCTTCATACGTATACAGTATATGCTCTGTCATTTATTTTATTTTTAAATACCGTTCAGCATATTGCTGGCAATGTTTACATGTTTCAGCAAGACAATGAACCTGCTCGTCATGCTTGTGAAACTATCCAGCTGCTGTAGAGAATGATTTCAGATTTCATTTAGACGGATTTGTGGCCCCCCTTATAATCCAGAAATTAACCCTATTGCTTATAGGATTTGAGATCTTATGTAGCAGTATATTTATGAAAGCATATTTTGTTGGCCAACTTGAGTTGTAATGGTGTCACCGATGCTGCAATTGATCAGTGGAGAAACTGACTCCAAGCACATGTGCTTGCCAATGAAGGCCATTTTGAACATCTGAGTAGGCTTACTACAGACATATTCAGCATGATATATCCCAAAGTTTATTGAAACTGGTTGTTTTTTGGTTTTTTGTTTTTTTGAAACACGGTGAAAATTATATTTTGTTTTTCACTTTATATGTAGGTTTTTTGATTTAGTGAAATGTTAGTGGCAGAGAAACAAACCAAAGGAATAATCCCTGGCAGATGCAAATTAAGGCTCATGGCACTAGATCAATATGGGAGAAGAAGGAAACCATCAAGTCAAAACAAATTCTTTTTGTTCAACAAATCTGGTTTTATCATGCTAAATGAAAATTTCTAATTATCTGTATTTATAGAATAAGGGATAAGTGATGTCCAACCACCGTCTTCCCCACGCTACTATTTTTTAATATTGTGGCGTATGATGCACTTCTGTACAGAGCACTGCCAAAAAAGTAATATGGGAATCTAAAAATACCTGGGAGAAAACTGTGTGTGTCATATTGATCTTGTGAGGTCTCAGAAGCTCATCAAATTCAAGGTATGGTGGGAAGATGTCTAGTGAGTACTTGCAATTGCAGGAAATTACACAAGTGGCTCTCTAAGTTTTCTCTTATTTATTTATTTTTTTTTATTCAGCATCAAAATCAAGGGTCAGCATCATACTAGTTGCTGACAGTGTCAGCTTTCAGGTCCTGTCCACCCTCTGCAGGCATTAAAGATCTCATGGGAATAAGAATATTATTACCAAGCCAAAATTCCCATCTACCCTGCCAGAATATTCTCTGTTGTAAGCAGAAAAAGCACACAGAGCATGGCTCATTGAATTCTTTCCAATTCCTATGGCATGCATGTGTCTGTGTGTTTGTGTTTGAGGAAGAGAACAGTAGTTTCCATACTTTCCTTTGATTTTTGAAAAGAATAAAATAAAACCAAGTATGTTAATGTTATCTAACCATTACAGACTAAATTCTGTCAATGGCGCCCAAATTTGGATACTGAAAAAATACGTACTGAGCACTATTCTATAAATGGCACTTATGTTGGGCACCAAAAATAGAATATATGTAGATCCCAGTGCTAATTTTGGGCACGAGAATTTATATCAACCGAAACATGGTGTAAGGAAATGCCTTATAAGGAAACTTGACACCAGTTCCTCCAGGGGTAGTCACTCTATTTTCAGGAAGGCACTGGATTGGGCAGGAGCAACTGAGCCTCATACCCTCCTAAAGACCCTCCGGCCCCTGGATGACCACTTCCCCTTCCCTGAATAATAATAATAATAATAATAACTTTATTCTTATATACCGCCATACCCAGCGAGTTCTAGGCGGTTTACATCAATTAACAAATGATCTGCATTGACAAGCTTATTTACAACAAGTTACAAGCAGATTTACAACAAATTACAATCAGATTTACGATAGATTACAACAATTTACAGCAGTCAGCGAGGAAGTTACAGCAGTTTACAGTAGTCTGCAATGAAGGGAAAATGTACAGCAATTTAACAGAAATTGCAGCTTTGATCGAACTAGACAAGGGAAGTAGAGAGTGGGACAAGGGAGGATCTGATGAGGGCGAAAGGGGGAGGGGATAAGGAAGATAAGATAGATAAGGATAGCCATATGCTGGATCAGACCAATGGTCCACCGAGCCCAGTATCCTGTTTCCACAGTGGCCAATGCAGGTCACAAATACCTAGCAGAAATTAAACACCGCTAAAACAAAATTACTTTGGTTTGGGCCAAATATAGAACAATTGCCCACCTCTGCTGAAAATTGAATCTTCATCTAAAATTCTGGGTTTTATTCTAGATTCCTCACTTTCTTTATCATCCCAAATTACCATATTTTTCGCTCTATTAGACACTTTTTTCCCCCCAAAAAGTGGGTGGAAATGTCCAAAGCAGGCCTCTCCCCCCATTACCTTATTTTAATGCTGCTGCCCTCCCTCGCTGAGAGCGGCACATAAGGCTGGCTGGCTGCCAGGTCCACACCGCTTCCCCCGAGAAAAGCAGATGCGGCTGCTTCCTCTTCTGTTCTCTTGCAGCATAGCGGCTCACCGCTTCCTGCATACACTGTCAGGTCTCTAAATCCTTCCAGTCACCTGCAATTTCATACCGAGCTGCAGACAACCCCAATCATGAGCACATCTTTCCTACTTTGGTCACCTTCCTTCTTGTCTCCAGCTTAGTAGGCAGGCTTTGGCAAATTTAATGACCGTTTCCCTTCCCCCCCACCAGTCTTTGACTTCAGCATGCATCTGGACGCTCTGAATTTTAGGGCAGTCCCACCAAATATGCATCAAGGAATCTATTTCCCCATATTGACTCCAACACCTGCCTATCTCAGAATTGTAGATAATACAGTATGTAGTCATTCTGGGGTCAAATATCATTTCGTATATATCTCCTTTCTTATTATTGTATCTCTATTTCTCCTTCTTTTGATTCTCTACATTTATTGTATTGTAAATCACACAGGAACAGGGTTGATTCATAAGTCATGGCAATTATTTTTTTGTCTCGAAAATACGCCAACACTGGAAGTCTAATATATATGTTTGAAAGTGTGCGACATGTACTTCTTAATGTTACCACCAGATAAGAGATGAGTGCCGGTGTCTCTGATAGGGGAGAAGCAAAAACCAGGACATTTGAAATCATCATTTTATTACGGCTTACACTGTCTAATATAATAAAATGGTAAGCAGGTGGGGATCATGAGAGGAGCCACCGCCGCATCTTTCAACTAAAAAAAAACAAAAAACAAGGCGGATGTCGGCCCGATGGCTGGAGTTCACCGCTGAGATCGGTGAGGAGTGCTTCCCTCAACAGGAACCGTCGGGTCTAATTCAAATACTCCCGGCAGGTCGGGAGGGGGCGGAGCAGGCTCGCACGCCTGGCAGGGACCGGACAGGAACTAGACTCCCTGCAGGAGCCAGCCTGATGGCTGGAGATCACCGGACTGGACAGGGGGAGCAGGTAAGAGGTGATTCTGGACAGGGGGGGAGGTAACAGGAAGGGAGGCCTACTGCTGGATAGGGGAAGCAGGGAAGAAGTGCTGCTAGACGGGGGGGAGGAGGGGGGAGGTAAAAGGAAGGGAGAAGGGCTCCTGCAAAGGAGAAGAGCTACTGCTGGATATGGGGAGCTGGAAATTGGGTGATGCTGAACAGGGGGAGATAAAAGGAGAAGGGCTACTGCTATATAGGGGGAGCAGGGAATGGGTGGGGGTGCTGCTGGACAGGGAGGAGGTAAAAGGGAGAAGTGCTGCTAGCACCCGTTAATGTAATGGGCTAAACAACTAGTACAAAATAAACAACAAAGTACAAACTGTTTAACTGTTAACATCCTTCAAAGTAGTCTCTCAGGTTGTCCACAGTTGCGTTGCCATCTGTATGTTCAGACTCCTCCTGATGCAGGCCTAGCAGCCAAAATATGTGTTGAGTCCATGCGACTTCAATCCGATTCCTAAAGAAAAGAAGCCATTGCGTGGGAAACGCTTTGCTAACAAACAGAACATTTTAACTGCATTTTGGTGAGAGGTGGTATATCAAAATGCAGCTGATGGACAACCATGGACAACCTAGAAGACTACTTTGAAGGATGTTAACAGTTAAACAGTTTGTATTTGTACCTTGTTGTTCATATTGTTCGCTGTATGCCATAATAAAAATGATGATTTCAAATGTCATGTTTTTTGCTTCTCCCCTACCAGAGACGCCTGCACTCATCTCTTATCTGGTGGCAACATTAAGAGGAACAAGTCACGCACTTTCAAACATATATATTAGATTTCCATATTTTTGGTTGTTGAATGAGTTATGATTGTTGGGGGGGGGAGATTTGTATGAAGGGGGCTTTAGAGGCAGGAGGGGTAGGGAGAGTGTTTGGGTTGGGTGGGCCTTTTTTCTTTTTAGCATCAATAACTCAGAAATAGTGAACTTCCCCTAGTAATATTAATAATGAACACATTCACAAGGTTATGTGGAAGGTATGAAGAAACTACAACACGAGTCAGGAAAGGCTCTACCGGGAGAAAAAGCCTCAGACAAAGCCCTCCCATCTTTTGTGGAAGGAGACACGATTCTTGTGTCCCGTTTTGAGAGCTCAAGATCGGAGGGTACACCCTGAGGCAGCATTATGTGAAATGTTGGCCACCGTTGGTGTTCCGATTGAGCTAATGACAAAAGATAAGTTATTTTTGAGTCAAATTATCTATATAAGTGTGACCACCTGGCAATATATTTATTAATTTTTGCTACTTTTGCACAACACAGAGCCATTTGGCCCTCTGGGAGGTTTTTATACCGATGAGGTTCTCCACCAATGGGAGGGCTATGTCCGAGGTTTTTCCTCCCAGTAGAGCCTTGCCTGACTTGTGTTGAAGTTTCTTCATACCTTTCACATGACCTTTTTTCTTTTTATTCATGTGGCCTTGTTTGTTTGTGAGGGATGGTATGTTCTAGTCTTTAGAGTTAGTTTTGGGGGGAGTGGGATTCTGGGAGGGGGGTATTCATTCTGCTCTGCATGCTGATCCTTCTTGTTTCTAGTGTGGGTTTTAGTTATGAGATCAGATACTGCTTTTCTGTTTGTACAGGACCCTGGCTTATTTTTTTGTTCTTTGTTGGACTTCTGCAGTTATTTGTATCTATTTTTTTCTTTTCTGGCAGAATGAATGAAGGGGGGTGGGTGGAGTGAGGAATTCATGATATATCTATTAAAGACTGGATATTTATTATTGTTGGCGAAGTGATTATATTTAGGCTGCTTTTTATGCGATTATCCTACTTGTTTTATGAAGGATTTCTGCTGCCTTCAATAAAAATTGTTTGAACACTAGATTTCCAGTGCTGGCGCATTTTCGAGAGAAAAAAAAATAGTTACCATGACTTAAGAATCAACCCTCATATATAAAGAAATAAACTTGAACTATTATAAATCTACTTGGACTTGCACTATGGACTTTACTCTCCCCTCAGTTTTACCCAAGAATAGAAAATTAAGAATATTAATGTGCTATGGTGATGGCTATTGTGCTGTACCACAACAGTGCCCAAAATCTTACTTTGCTGCAATATGAAGCAAGCTCCTCTTCACACGTCCAAAGGCGTAATTGACATCAAACTTTGAATTTGATAACAGCTCTGACACAGACCTAAAAGAAAAACAGAAGTCAGTGCTCATCATTCACAGGGCCTTCTAGAAGGTCATTCAATGAGGGAAGGAGGTGGGATGGGTAACTGGTCGTCAGGGCTCACAGGTTTTTGGTTTTCAAAGAAACATCTGCTGCTGGGCTAATTATCATATTCTAAAGCAGTATTCATTTCATTTTAGTCCTTCATCCAGAGAAACCCAAAATTGAGGGTGGGTAACAATGAGGATGACCACTTCAAAAGCCAGTAATAATGGGAAATGTGGTTCATTTAAATGCTTATAAGCATAGTCTGGGAGTTATAGATGTTGATTCTTTTTTTATATATACAGTCAAACCTCGGTTTGTGAGTAACCCTGTTTGCGAGTGTTTTGCAAGACGAGCAAAACATTCTCGCAAAACTTGTCTCGCAAACCGAGTGTTGACTCGATTTGTGAGCACCCCCCCCCGCCCCCGATAACTGGCATCGCCCTGCCCGCTCGACTGGCACCATCCCCTCCGCGCGAACTGGCACCCCCCCCGTCTGGCACCGGCATGCAACCCACAGAACGTGCCGGTGCCGCTAGAAGATCTTCCTGCCTCTGCCGGGCCTTGAGCATGCATCTGCGCATGCTCAAGGCCTTCTAATTCTCCTTCTCGCCATGATTCTCGGAGATCTCCCAGAATCTCGGCGAGAGGGAGAATTAGAAGGCCTTGAGCATGCGCAGATGCATGCTCAAGGCCAGCAGAGGCAGGAAGATCTTCTAGCGGCACCAGCACGTCCTGTGGGCTTCGTGCCGGTGCCAGACCGGGGGGGGAGGTAAGTTCCAGTTGTTCGGGCGGGGGTGCCAGTTCGCACGGGGGGGGGGGAGAACGTATCAAAGCGAGTTTCCATTATTTCCTATGGGGAAACTCGCTTTGATATACAAGTATTTTGGTTTACGAGCATGCTTCTGGAACAAATTATGCTCGTAAACCAAGGTACCACTGTATATATAAATCTTTATTGATTTTCAAGTAGTAACAGTGCAATACATATGAATCTGAATGTATAACAAATCAAGAAAAGCACTTTGAACTTACAAATATTCGAAAGTAATCTTTTCCCCCACCCCCTTTACTTAATCAATAATATAAATGCAATTATCCTTCCAATAGCCCACCCTTATTTAAAGTAGTAATACATTCCCACCCTGAATGTGTAAGGAAATCAGACAAAAATAAAAGAGAAATGACAACTATATAGAAGAAATAAAAGATGCCAATAGGCCCTATACCAAGTTAAATGCATTACTATGCCCCAATATCTCAGCATTCATTTTTTCATATTTGTAGCTGGAGCATAAGTTCGCCCACCAAAAAGGGAAGTTAAGGCGATCATAGTTCTTCCAATTCCGTGTTATCATCTGCATGGCTATTCCCGTCATAATTAAGAAAAGCCGGCATTTATAATGATTCATGTTTATCAAGAATCAAGTAATGACGTTGGTTAGAGCAGCATCATTCTTGAATTTACAATTGAATATGGCAAATTTGACTTTACCTACGGGAGGAACATTTGAAGTAGGTGGTTCAGACTGTCAGAATCTTTCAGCTATACAATTTGGCATAATTGGGCCTCTTGTGTACCAGACTGCAGTCAGTCCAGAATAGAGCTGCTAAAATTATAGAAAGGAAGAAAAAATGAAATAGAGCTAAACTGTTGGTTGAACTCCACTGACTCCCTGTGGAGCAAAGATTTAAATTTAGATTGTTTATTATGGTGCATAAATCCATCTGGAATTAGGACCAGAGTATATTAACTATATGAGTTTATTTATAAGCTAAAGAGACCGTTGAGATCCGAAGACCGAATGTTGTGAACCATATCATCAGTCAGGGATTGCAAATTATTGGCTTTTCAACAGCGGACTTTGAAAGATCAAGCCTTGCACAAATGGAATGCACTGCCAAGTACATTACTGATATTCAGCAAGCAGGGATCAATGTTTTGCTGCCTGCTGCTAGCATCAAATACAGCAATCTAATGCCAGGCCATGTCCGAGCATTGCACTGAATATCTAGGTTTGCAGAGCCACCTAACATACAGCTGGTTTAGTGCAACATTCGGCTTAAAAGATAGGACTGACTTTCATGCAGTCCTATTTAAGCGGTTAAATGCCACTAAAAATTAGCAGCTAGCACCAAACAAGTAATTTATTTTTAAACCAGCTACATTAACTGATCTTACCACATTAATATTTAAGTAAGGTGGTGTTAATTTATAACAAGTAAGTTGAAATATATAATCTTCAAATTTTTTTTTTATAGAAACGAGCTATAAGTTAGGAATTACTGAGATTTGTTTTTAGCACGATACAGTATTTTATTAAAGTTTGGGTTTTTTTTTAATACAAACAATTGGTATAAAAACATTAACCGATAACCTCTAGTATGACAGTTCTTCATTAAAAAGAAAAGAAAAATTGAAATAAACTGGCAGAGGTTTCAAAAATCTACAACTGAAAATTAAAGATAATACTTATATTCAAATTAATCAACAAAATTAAACAGACAAAACTGAAAGGGTCTGCTTAATAGTCTCCAATCTTTCAGCAATTCAAAGTTCAAGTTTATGATGTTGCAAGATAGAGTGTCACCAGAAATGAACATTAAGAAGTGGAAGAATTTCCAATTAGCAAGAATGTGTTTTTGGCCAATAGGGGAGAGTGTGGCAAAGTGGTTAAAGCTACAGCCTCAGCACCCGTGGGTTCAAACCCACGCTGCTCCTTGTGACCCTGGGCAAGTCACTTAATCCCCCCCATTGCCCCAGGACAGACAGAGAAAAATGCTTGAGTACCTGACTAAATTCATGTAAACCGTTCTGAGCTCCGCTGGGAGAACAGTATAGAAAAGTGAATAAATAAAAATAAAAGTAAGAAGGTGAGCCTTTTCAGAGGCAAGCCTCATCAGAGTGGGGATGCTGAAGCAGCTGTCAGCAACGCACGTGAAGGATTGCTCAGTCAGGGTAAACATGACTGCTTTTTTGGGGTTCCTCTCCATAGTGTCCCTTTAAAATTATTTTTGATTTTTTTTTTTTTTAAGTAAAGTCTCCTTTAAAAACAGTTATAACAAGCATAGCTGAGGTGCAAGCCAATTCAGAATTTCATGTTATTAAAAATTACACTGGTCAACAACAACAAAAAAAAAGGTTTTTCTTTACTACTGAGAACTTAAGAAGTGTTCGTAGTTAATGATGCTGATTTCAGATCTGTAATTGGAATTCAGCTAGCATGTCAGGTTTCTGAGATATACGTTACTGATTTTTAGATAATTTGCCATATCGGCACAATACTGCGAGTATGAACTGTGTCCCACCAAACTTGTGTTAAGGAGTTTACTCTGAAAACAAACAAGAAGACAATGAGGAGACATGTTACAGCATCTATTAACACCTAGCTAAACTCACACAAAAGTGATGTCAACATGTTCAGAAATGTTTGAGACACTTGCTTTTACGCTTGTACCATTTGGTAAAAGGAAGCCAGAATGGTGTGACGATCACAGAAGACAGCTATTTTGATGTCCTTGCCTTATAGGATTCCATTGCTTCAGCCTTGAACCCAACAATTCTGCTTTCTCCTTTGACAATGACAAGTCTCTAATCAGATAAGAACATAAGCAATGCCTCCACTGGGTCAGACCAGAGGTCCATCATGCCCAGCAGTCCGCCCACGCGGTGGCCCAACAGGTCTAGGACCTGTGCAGTAGCCCTCTATCTATACCCCTCTATCCCTTTTTCCAGTAGGAAATTGTCCAATCCTTTCTTGAATCCCTGCACCGTACTCTGCCCTATTACGCCCTCTGGAAGTGCATTCCAGATGTCCACAACACGCTGGGTAAAGAAAAACTTCCTAGCATTCGTTTTGAATCTGTCCCCTTTCAGCTTTTCCGAATGCCCTCTTGTTCTTTTATGTTCTGAAAGTTTGAAGAATCTGTCCCTCTCTACTCTCTCATTAAGATCTTCTTGAGTTAGCAGGTGAGGTTGTTTTTCATCCACTTCAGGTTCATCCAACTCCTCCACAGCAGCAGAGGTACATTCTTCATCTGAACTTTTGGAACATTGCGCTGCAGATGTAGGAGGAACTGGAACTGGATTCTCCGAGTCATAAGGAACGGGTTTAATTGCTGACAGGCAATCAGGATACACAATTTTTTTATTTATTCCTCTTTGTGATTCCAGCAATTTTTGTCATGAATGATGATTTGTTGGTTCACGGAACACCTTAGGTACAGTGAAAGGATTCTTCTTCCATGTCCCATTTGGCCACTGTGTTAATTCGGAAGAGCAGACATGAGGTGCCCAAGGTTTATCTTGGTCGCCAACTTTGCAGCCAAAATAATGCTTGTATGCACTTTGAAGTCTGCTGGACAGATTCTTTTGCTGATTTTATGCAGTAAAATTGTCCGCAGACATAACAGAAATTATCAGTACAACCTCGTCTGTTCACAATAATTATATCATCTTAGACAAAAACAAACAAAATATAAAAATTCACAGGTAGAAAAAGCAGCACAATCACTTTTTAGTATAAACTTTCAAGTTACTGGTACATGTGATGATCGATGAGCTGTCCTAAAATGCAATATTGTGTTACAGAAACTGTAAAATACCAATGCTTTACGGTAGCGTTATTGACGAAAATGATATAAACACAAACGGACGCATAACTTAAAAACAGAATGTGATAGACGAAAACTGCTTTCAGACTTAGAGTCAGTATGGGGTCCTTGTTAACCCTTTCAGGACCATAAGGATCGTAGGCCAATTTTTGTGGTTTTGATGACATTTTTATGGTAAAAAGGGCTTGCAGATGCCAAAAAATTGATTTTTTTTGTGAAATATCATTATTTTTTTTTAAAAAAATCACACTTCTGGCTTATGGACAGTGTGGCAAGTGAATCTTCTCGTCAATCTGGCAACGACGCTAATGAATGAATGTCGGAACCAGTTTGTTTACATAAAGGCAGTATCATATGGAATCCGTACATATCAAATTTAGAACTGTAGACTATCCCAATCAAAATTTATAGGATTTTAAAGTTATGGGACAAATATGTCCCTTGGTCCTGAAAGGGTTAAGGTAAAGGTGACAGAACTCCAGTGTTACCTTTACTTCTTAGTCTGCAGCCATCCAAAATGTGGAAAATCAACCACCCATCTTCCTGTCTCTTTCATCTGTACACGTACATCTTAGCTTCAATTCCAGAAAATTTACATGCTGATTTTGGCTCTCCTTGAACTGGGAAGTTTTTAATTACACTGCTGTGTTGAGTGGGTCCTCACTTGTCACATATTAATTGCATGTAGCAGAGGTTCCAAAATTCAGATTCAGTCACTTCCATGTCAAGTTAGATGCAAAGCATTGATAATGACAGCTAAGAAAGAATATAAAGAGAGAAACTTGCAAAAGAGGCAAAAACTCTTTTTTTTTTTTTTTTAGGTACATCAGAAACAGAAAACCTGTGAGGGAATCCGTGGGACTGTTGGATGATTAAGGAGCAAAAGGGGTGCTCAGGGAGGATAAGGCCATAGCGGAAAGACTGAATGAATTCTTTGCTTCGGTCTTTATGGAAGAAGATGTAAGATCTACTTGAACCGGATATGGTTTTCAAGGGTGATGATGAGGAGGAACTGAAAGAAATCTCAGTGAATCTGGAAGATGTACTAAGCTAAATCGACAAGTAAAAAAGTGATAAATTGCCTGATCGGATGGTATACATCCCAGGGTACTAAAGGAGCTCAAACATGAAATTGCTGACCTGCTGTTAGTGATTCGTGAAAAATGGTGGAAACAACTATAAAAAATAAAATTGTGGAACACGTAGACAAACAAGATTTAATGAGACGTAGTCAGCATGGGTTCAGCCGAGGGAGATCTTGCCTCACCAATTTGCATGACTTCTTTGAAGATGTGAATAAACATGTGGATAAAGGTGAGCTAGTTGATATAGTGTATCTAGATTTTCAGAAAGCTTTCAGAAAGTTCCTCATGAGAGGTTCCTGAGAAAATTAAAGAGTCAAGGGATAGGTGGCAAAGTTCAGTTGTGGATTAGGAATTTGTTATCGAAAAGAAAACAGAGGATAGGGTTAAATGGTCATTTTTCTCAATGGAAAAGAGTAAACAGTGGAGTGCTGCAAGGGTCTGTACTGGGAACGGTGCTATTTAACTTATTTATAAATGATCTTGAAATTGTAACGACGAGTGAGGTGATTAAATTTGCAGATGACACTAAACCAGTGGTTCCCAAACCTGTCCTGGGGGACTCCCAGCCAGTCAGGTTTTCAGATATTCCTAATGAATATGCATGAGAGAGATTTGCATATAATGGAAGTGACAAGTATGCAAATCTCTCTCATGCATATTCATTAGGGATATCTTGAAAACCTGACTGGCTAGGGGTCCCCCAGGATAGATTTGGGAACCACTGCACTAAACTGTGCAAAGTTGTTAAAATATATGCAGATTGTGAAAAATTGCAGGCAGACCTTAGGAAATTGGAAGACTGGGCGTCCAAGTGGCAGATGAAATTTAATGTGGACAAATGCAAAGTGATGCACATTGGGAAGAAGAACCCAAATCACAGTTACTGGATGCTAGGGTTCACCTTGGGGTTAGTGCCCAAGAAAAGCATCTGGGTGTCATCGTAGATGATACAATGAAGCCTTCCGCCTAACGTGTGGTGGCAACCAAAAAAGCAAACAGGATGCTAGGAATTATTTAAAAAAAGGGATGGTTAACAAGATTAAGAATGTTATAATGCCCATGTATCATTCCATGGTGCAACCTCATCTGAGTATTGCATTTAATTCTGGTCTCCTTATCTCAAGAAAGATATAGCGGTGCTAGAAAAAGTTCAAAGAGCGACCAAGATAATAAGGGGGATGGAACGAATCTCGTATGAGGAAAGACTAAAAAGGTTAGGGCTCTTCAACTTGGAAAAGATACGGCTGAGGGGATTGAAGTCTACAAAATCCTGAGTGGAGTAGAACGAGTACAAGCGGATCGATTTTTCACTCTGTCAAAAATTACAAGACTAGGGGACATTTGATAAAATAACAGGGAAATACTTTTAAAACCAATAAGAGGAATTTTTTTTTTCCACTCAATTTCTTGAACGCATTGCCAGAGGTTGTAGTAAGAGTAGATAGTGTAGCTGGTTTTAAGAAAGGTTTGGACAATTTCTTGGAGAAAAAGTTCATAGTCTGTTATTGAGAAAGACATGGGGGAAGCCACTGCTTGCCCGGGATGGGTAGCATGGAATGTTGCTACTCCTTGGGTTTTGGCTGGGTACTAGGGACCTGGATTGGCCACCGTGAGAATGGGCTACTGGACTTGATGGACCATTGGTCTGACCCAGTAAGGCTATTCTTATGTTAAGTCACACTGTTTCTTTGCCTTTAGATCTTCAGACACTATCATCCCTAGATCCCTCTCCTCATCTATGCACATTAGCCTCTCACCTCCAGCATATCAGGCTCCTTATATGCTGGATTTCTAATCCCCAAATGCCTTACTCTGTATTTCTTTGCATTGAATTTTAGTTGCCAGACCCTTCCCCTAACTTTTACAGATCTTGTTTCATGTTTTCCACTCCCTCCTTGATGTTTACTCTGTTACAAATATTGGTTATCATCTGGAAAAAGGCAAACCTTTCCTTCTAACCATTCAGCAATGTCACTCACAAACATACTGAACATGAACGGCCCCAGCATCGACCCTCAAGGGTCTCCACTACTCACCTTTCCTTCCTCCGAGCAAATTCCATTAACCACCACCCTCTGGCATCTGTCCGTCAACCAGTTTCTAATCAAGTTCACCACTTTGGGTCCTAACTTCAGCCCATCAAGTTTGTTCAAGAGCCTCCTATGAGGAACCGTGTCAAAGACTTTGCTGAAATCTAAATAAATTACATCTAGAATATGCCCTTGAACCAATTCTCTGGTCACCCAATCAAACTAGGTCCATGTATCATGGTCTGCAGGGCCAATTTGGTGCCACTAGAACCACCAACCCTGGGTGATTCGCTATCCTGTGAATGACTTAACCTATCATTGGCTACGGGGGGAAAACATACAAGAGCCCTGTCTCTGGCTAGGGTTGCACACATCCACTTCGGTGCTTCCTGACTTTAATCTTTGGCTGTAAAAGCAATCCACTTTTGCATTTACTGCTGATGCCATCAGATCCATCATTGGGTATCCCCACTGCCACATAATGTTGCTGAATGCCTGAGGGGACAATGACTGTTCTCCCGGGTCTAGTGTCTTTCAGCTGAGATAGCATGAATATTCTCCACTCCCCCTACATGGCAATGGAGATCGCCTGCAGGTGTTCAAAAGAAGTTGAACCTCTCGATGTAACGGAGCGCTTCTGGTGCCCCCTTGATGATTGACGTAGGCTACCACTGAAGCATTATCTGAGAAGACCCCCCGAGTGCCTTGCCCTCCAGGAACTTCACCAGTGTCTGTAACACCAGATAAATAGTTCTGAGCTCCAGTCAATTTATAGACCATTTCTTCTGAGGGAGGGACCAACGACCATGTACAGGGTACCCATTGCAATGACCTCGTCAAGCGTAAAGACTGGCATCGGTCATCATTATCACTCAGGAGGTAATGTGGAATTGAATGCCCTTAGAAAGAGAAGCCGGCTGTAGTCACCACCACAAGCTGTTCCATGGCTCCGTCTTCCACGGAAGCTGCTGCTGAAGCCGAGACCAGCAGGGCAGGAAAGAGTCTTGAAAGGGCCTCGTGAGCCTTCGCCCAAGGTACCACCATAATTGTTACCACCATCGACCCCTGAACCTGGAGGTAATGCCATTTCGTAGGAGCTGACAACAAGAAGTCTGATATTTGCTGCATGAGTTTCCATCTACGTGGCTCTGGAGTTCCAGGTACTCCAGCTGTTGGGGTGGGACCAAATGAATCTTCTTGAAACTGACTATCCATCCAAAGTCCTGCAAAAAGATGGACCACCCACGACATTGCTTGTTCTCCTTCCTCTTTGGATGGGGCTCTGATCAGCCAGTCATCCAAGTTTGAGTGTACCTGAATTCCCATCTTGCGGAGATGCATGGCTACAACCACCATCACTTTGGTAAAGGTGTGTGGTGCTGTGACCAGTCCAAAAGGTAGAGCAGAGAACTGGAAATGCTGTTCCAGAATATAGAACCCTAAGTACTTCCTGTGACCCGGAAATATGGGATTGTGAAGATAGGCCTCTGAGCCTTTCTTGGTCATTCACTCAAAACTGAAACAGCCCGCAAACGCCCTTATTTACAGTTTATACCCAGATTCTGGCACATCATCCCCACATCCATTAGATTGCTAGACAATCTATGGAACTTCAGGAAGGCTATGAAAACCTTCCTCTTCACAAATCCAGCTCCTTAATGGCCAACGCTACTCATGAGCTCCATAATAATAATAATAACAACTTTATTTTTGTATACCGCTATACCCAGGGAGTTCTAGGCGGTTCACATCAATTAATCAGATTTACAAGCAACGAAGTCATTGAGGTAAGCATGAAAGGAATGTACAAGTCATTGGAGTCAGCAGGTTGGGAATGAACAATAAGGAGTAAGAGGAGAGTTCAGATCATTGGTAGAAGGGGTGAGAGAAGTGGAAGATGGGGGATTAGGGGTTCTGTCTGTGGAATACATGAGTTTTGAGTAGTTTTCTGAAGTCGAGGTAGGTGGGGGCCTCGAGCACAATTTGGGCTAGCCATGGGTTCTGTTTGGCCGCCTAGAAGGTGAAGGTTTTGTCGAGGAACCTTTTGAGGTGACATAGTTTTAGGGAGGGGAAGGCGAATAGATGGATTCTGCGGGAGTTCTTATTGTTGCAATTCAGGTTGAAGTGTGGGTTGAGGTAGCTCGGAGATAAACCAAATACAGTTTTGTAGCAGAAGCACACAAACTTGAATAGGACTCTAGATTCAAATGGTAGCCAATGTAGTTTGTGGTAGAAAGGGGTGATGTGTTCCCATTTGTTGAAGCCAAATATAAGGCGGACGGCGGTGTTCTGGATCATTTTCAGTTTCCTGATGGTTTTCTTCGTGGAGCCCAAGTAAATAATATTGCAGTAGTCTAGGATGCTGAGAATGGAGGATTGTACTAACAGGCGGAATGAGGTGTCGTCGAAGTATTTTTTTATGGTGCGGAGTTTCCAGAGCACCGAGATGCTTTTCCTGACTGTAATATAAGTATGTTTTTCTAGGGATAGATGTTTGTCTAGGGTGATTCTCAATACTTTTAAGGTTTGTTCGAAGGAGAAAAACGCTCCTTTCACTTGAATTGTGGCATCTTTGATTTTGTCGTTCGGGGTAGCTAGGAAGAATTTGTTTTTGTCAGGGTTTAATTTTAGTCTGTAGGGTAGCATCCAGAGTTCTATCTGAGTAAGTGAGCTTGAAAGAGAGGTGAGCAACTCTGGTGTGAAACTGGTTAGTGGGATGACTATTGTAATGTCATCTGCGTAGTTGAAGAATTTGAGCTTGAGGCTTTGCAGGAGGTTTCCCAGGGAGGCGAGGTAGATGTTAAACAGGGTGGGGGAGAGGGGGGAGCCCTGAGGAACACCGCAGGAGTTGTCCCAGCTATATGAGAAAGAGTTGTTCTTGAATACCCTGTATGATCTAATTCTTAGGAACCCGTTGAACCAATTGAGGACCTGGCCAGAGATACTGATGTAGGCAAGGCAGTCTAGGAGGATGGAGTGGTCGACAAGGTCGAATGCACTGCTCAGGTCAAGTTGCAAGATCAGGGCACT
Source organism: Geotrypetes seraphini (assembly GCF_902459505.1). Classification (NCBI taxonomy): domain Eukaryota; kingdom Metazoa; phylum Chordata; class Amphibia; order Gymnophiona; family Dermophiidae; genus Geotrypetes; species Geotrypetes seraphini. The sequence goes on along the minus strand of NC_047086.1, from coordinate 15,092,771 downwards.
AGTGCCCTGGCTAAAGAGTGAGTGCAGGTGGTCAAGTAAAGAGGCTATAGTGGTTTTGGTGCTGTGGTCCGAGCGGAAGCCTGATTGGTTATCATGTAAGATATTGAATTTTTCCAGATATGTGGCGAGTTCAGCATTTACCACCCCTTCTGCTATTTTGGTGAACAGCGGGATGCTCGCGACAGGTCTGTAGTTATACGGGGCGTTGGGTGGTTCTTTCGTGTTTTTTATAATAGGAGTTATCATAATATGGCCTTGTTCTGCCGGGAAATTTCCTGTGGATAGTAAAAAGTTTACCCATGCCAACATATTGGCTTTGAAGTGAGTCGGTGTCAACGCTACTCACGGGACTTAAACTGCCAACCACCAATCATGTACTCGCTTACAACATTAAAACTTCAGTACAATTATGTTATGCTCTGTTAGTATAGTGAATGCTATCCTAAATCTATACTATGCCATGTAATATCTTCTACGAATGGCTTGCGGCCCTCAAGGAGGGACTTTGAGATCCCTGATGTAGAGGAATTGGCCAATAGATTTTTTTTTTAAAGACAGCTACCATGAAGTATATTGAATGTCTTGCAAAACCTAATCACATCCTTGTTGTAATAGAAAAATGCTTTATGATAAGTAATAAAGGGCCTTTGCAAAGCTATTTCTGGGCTTCATCACATTCAACATGCAGAAATTGCTAGCATGGGTTCGGGAAAGGCCCTTTGTTACTTTGTTTTTGTTTGGGGTTTTTTAAGTTTCCTTAAAGCAATTTTGGTATGACTTATAATTTTATCTGCATAGTGACTATTGATTGAGGTATACTATTAGGATCCAAATTATTAAAAGATTGATGAGAGGCTAAATCTGTTTTGAAAATGTTATAGAATTCAGATGAGACCATCTGGACCTGGTGCCTTTCCAGAGTTTAAAGATTTTAAGGCTACATTTACATATCCAGAGTCTGTCTGCTGAGGAAGTTTGCTTGAACGTTGTCCATTCCTGCCACATGCGCTGCCATCAGCGCCAGGAGATGACGTTCCACCCAAATGAAAAGAAGGTGGGTTTCCCGAGCCAAAGGAGTGCTATTAGTTCCTCCCTAGCGAATGTCAAGCTACTGCCCTCGCATTTTTGAAGACCCTGACTGCTTGGCCCTCCAGGATCTTCTGCAATCTTATCAAGGCTAGACGAATGGCCCGGAGCTCTAGCCGGTTGATTGACTACTTTCTTTGTGTCAGAGTCCAACAACCCTTTATAGGACAACAACTGCAGTGAGCTACCCAGCCCCGAGGGCTGATATCCGTCATTACCACAATCCAGGAGAAAATGTGAAGCGGAACACCCTTGCAGAGTGATTGTGGTAGAAGCCACCAGGCCACGTTCACTCAGGCCACCATGGCAGGCACATCTGCAAGGCATCTTGGTGGTATGCCCAGCAAGAGAGTAAGGCATGTTGAAAAGGGCATATATGCACTCTCACCCAAGGGACTACATCCAGCGTGACCACCATGGATCCCAGAACTTGAAGATAATCACATGCCGAAGGAGCAGACTTCTCCAAAAGAGAAGAAATCTGGACACACAGCTTCTGTCTGCATGCCACGGACAGGTAGAAATGGCCCGCAACCATATTGAAAAGGACTCCCAGGTATTCCAATGACTGTGTGGGCATCAGATAGCTCTTCCTGAAGTTGACAATCCAGCCCAGGTCTTCCAGCACCTAGAGCATCTGCTCCACTGTGCATCGTCCCTCGGCCAATGAGGGAGCCCTGATCAACTATTCGTATGGATAAGGGTGAACTGGCAACCCCATCTTCCTCAGGTAAGCTGCTAATACCATCATCACCATAGTGAAGGTCCAAGGCATTGTTGCCAGCCCAAAGGATAGGGCCAAGAACTGGTAATGCTGTGCCAGAACATGAAACCGCAGAAACTTACAGTAGGCCAGAAATATGGGAATGTGTAAGTACACCTCCATAAGATCTAGGGAGGCCAGGAATTCCTCCGGAGCCACTGTAGCAATGACCGACCGCACAATCGCCATTCGTAAGCGGGGAATCTTGAGAGTTGTATTCACGTTCTGCAGATCCAGAATAGGCCTCCGATCTGCTGAGCCTTTCTTTGGCACGATAAAGTATAGAGTATCTGCCTGAACCAGAGAGGTCACGTGGCACTGGCTCCATAGCTTACAAATCCAATAAGCGCTAAACAGCAGCCTGGACTCTGAGCGCCTTGTCCATACGGAGAATCCACAAACCAATCTGACAGAGACTGGGCAAATTCCAGCTTGTGGCCTGATCGAATAATGTCCAAGACCCACTGGTCTGCTGTAATGCACATCCAGGCAGGCAGAAACTCCGAGAGCCAATCCCCTAGTCACAGAGGGGCATCCGGCATCATTCTAGCAGGGTATGCAGGATGGGCAGTGAAAGGTTGGGAATGTCTGTAGCCAGCGTACAGACCTCGGGAGCTCTGGGAAAATCTCTGAGACACGGAATAACATATCATACTTCTTAACCGCGTAACCATAAGTTCTACGCGATTTACAAAAGATTATAAACTAAAAACAATTTGATAATGGCAGGAAAATTATTTGACCAAGTATTTTGAGAAAAGAAGAGTTTTTAATAGGGTTCTAAAATGTTTATAGGAGCAAGCTCCAAGCAATAACAATCGAAATTCTCTATTGTGGGAAGCCGCTTGAAATGATAGAGTATGGTCAAGAGATTTTTTGCTTTTACAGCCTTGTATTGACAGAAAAGTAAACAGGGCAGGCGATCTTCTACTATATTTATACAATGCTAAAGAGAATCTATTAGCCATGTAAGACGGAGCGGTACCATACATAACCTTATAGCAAAAAAAAACCCCAGCTTAAACAGAACACGCGCCTCCATTGGAAGCCAATGCAACTCACAATAGAATGGAGTTACATGGTCATACTTTTTAAGACCATAGATCACTCTAACCGCTGTGTTCTGAATCAACGTAAGTCTAACCATGTCTTTCTTAGGGATTGTTAAGTATACAATGTTGCAATAATCCAAAAGTTTAAAAAACAGAAAATTCAATAGGGTCATATGGTACACAGTTTCCATAACGTGCAATAACCCTTATGTACCACAGCATCTATCTGTTTTTTCATGGTCAGCTGTTGGTCCAAAACGACTTGGCTGAATTGTATATACTGTTGAATTTATACTGATCGATGGCTTGTGAATGATCTTATGCGGCGACATAACAAAAAAAAAAAAAACTTTGTCTTTATCAGGGTTGAGCTTAAGTTTAAAAATCCTGCTCTAAGAGTTCATAATAACATAAGAAGTGCCATCTCCGGAACAGACCCTAGGTCCATCAAGTCCGGCGATCCGCACACGCGGAGGCCCCGCCAGTTGTACCCTGGCATAGTTTTAGTCCCCATATCACTCTAAGCTTCTCATAAGGAGATGTGCATCTAGCTTACCCTTACTTATGTCACTTTATGCCACTCATAAGGAGATGTACATCTAATTTACCCTTAAATCCTAGAACGGTGGATTCCGCAATTACCTTTTCTGGGAGAGCATTCCAGGTGTCCACCACTCGTTGCGTGAAGCAGAACTTCCTGATATTTGTCCTGAACTTGTCCCCCCTTAGCTTCAGTCCATGACCTCTTATCCGTGTCACATTGGACATTGTAAATAATTTTTTTTCCTGCTCTATTTTGTCGATTTCTTTCAGTATTTTCAAAGTCTCGATCATATCCCCTCGCAGTCTCCTCTTCTTAAGGGAGAACAATCCCAGTCTCTTAAGTCGTTCCTCGTATTCCAAGTTCTCCATGCCCTTTATTAGCTTCGTTGCTCATCTCTGCACCCTCTCGAGCATTTTTATATCCTTCTTTAGGTATGGAGACCAATGTTGGACGCAGTATTCCAAGTGTGGTCTGACCATCACTCTATAAAGCGGCATTATTACTTTCTCCGATCTACTCGTGATTCCCTTCTTTATCATGCCTAGCATTCTATTTGCGTTCTTCGCTGCCGCCGCGCATTGCACCGACGGCTTCAGGGTCCTATCGATTAATACGCCCAGGTCCCTTTCCTGTTTGGTTTTTCCCCAGAGTTGCACCTGGCATACTATACTTGTGTTTTTTATTTTTTCTGCCTAAGTGCATCACTTTGCATTTTTTCCACATTAAACTTCATCTGCCATTTATCTGCCCAATTCTCCAATCGGCTCAAGTCGCTCTGGAGTTCCTCACTGTCCTTCTGCGATTTGATTGCCCGGCATAGCTTTGTGTCATCTGCAAACTTGATGATATCACTGGATGTTCCATCCTCTAGGTCGTTGATGAAAATATTAAATAAGATGGGCCCAAGTACCAAGCCCTGAGGCACACCGCTAGTCACAGTCTCCCAGTCTGAGAATTTCCCATTTATGCTCACTCTCTGCCTTCTGTTCTCCAGCCATTTGCCTATCCATCTTAGTATATCTCCTTCTATTCCATGGCCTTGCAGTTTCCTGAGGAGTCTTACATGTGGAACTTTGTCGAACGCTTTCTGAAAATCCAAGTATATAATCCACCAGCTCTCCATTATCAATTTGTCTGTTCACCGTTTCAAAAAATTGAAGTAGGTTTGTCAAACATGACTTCCCTTTCCTGAATCCATGTTGGCTGGCTCTCATCAGGTCGTGTGTGTCTAAGTGCCGGGTTATGCTATCCTTGATCAGCGCCTCAACCATCTTCCCAGGGACCGACGCGAGACTCACAGGTCTATAGTTGCCTGGTACTCCTCTTAATCCTTTTTTAAATATCGGCGTGACGTTCGCTATCTTCCAGTCGTCTGGTATCTGTCCTGTTTTGATTGACAGGTTGGCAAATTTTTGCAATAGTTCTAAGATTTCCACTTTTAGCTCTTTCAAGACTCTCAGATGAATTCTGTCTGGTCCAGATTTGTCACTTTTGAGTTTGTCGATCTGGTGGTAAATCTGGTCCAAGTCCACTTCTACTGTGGTAAGGCTGTCCTCTGTTATTCCTTTGAACACTTTCATTGCTTCTGGAATTGTTGCAGCGTCTTCCTTTGTAAAAGACAGACGCAAAGAAGGAATTTAGTCTGTCTGCGATTTGTTTGTCTTCCACACATACTGTCTAGAGCCACCAAAAATAGAATGCCCAGAACTCCTGGAATTCTTGATCTACTATCAGGCAGGGTCTTCAGGCGATGGTCCATTACCGAATCCATGAGGTCATCCATGTTTTTGCCAAATAATAACTGTCCCTTAAAAGGCAGCCTCACTAAAGTTGCCTTGGAAGTGAAATCACCAGCCCACTGCCTGACCCAGAGCATTCGGCAGGCCAAAATGGAATACACCGACAGCGAAAGATTAGAAAACTGGGCCTCTTCTCCCTCGAGCAGAGGAGATTGAGAGGGGACATGATCGAAACATTCAAGGTACTGAAGGGAATAGACTTAGTAGATAAGGACAGGTTGTTCACCCTCTCCATGGTAGGGAGAACGAGAGGGCACTCTCTAAAATTGAAAGGGATAGATTCGTACGAACATTAAGAAGTTCTTCTTCACCCAGAGAGTGGTAGAAAACTGGAATGCTCTTCCGGAGTCTGTCATAGGGGAAAACACCCTCCAGGGATTCAAGACAAAGTTAGACAAGTTCCTGCAGACCCGGAACATACGCAGGTAGGGCTAGTCTCAGTTAGGGCGTTGGTCTTTGACCAGAGGGCTGCCACGTGAGCGGACTGCTGGGCACAATGGACCATTGGTCTGACCCAGCAGCGGCAATTCTTATGTTTGACCAGTACTTTCAAAAAATCATACAAGGCATCCGCCATGTAATCTGTGTGTGGCGCAGTGGTTAAAGCTACAGCCTCAGCACCCTGGGGTTGTGGGTTCAAACCCATGTTGCTCGTTGTGACCCTGGGCAAGTCAATTTATCCCCCCATTGCCCCAAGTACATTAGGTAGATTGTGAGCCCACCGGGACAGACAGGGGAATTGCTTGAGTACCTGAATAAATTAATATAAATCGTCCCAGCCATCATAAGCTGTGGCGGAGGCTCCACCACATCAGTCTCTAACATGCATAGCCTAAAGAGCCAGGCACATGCAACAAAAGACGTCGCCACAGCAGCTTTGATGACTAAATTGGCTGCTTCAAAAAGTGTCCTGAGGATCACATCCACACAGCAGTCCTGCCTATCTTTCAACACAACTTCCCCGACATTGGGAAGAGAGGTGCGCTTAGTCACTTGTGCCAAAGAATCCACCTTGGGCTGCCCCAAATGCTGCTGATATTCCTGCACCAGTGGATACAAGCAGGACATAGCTCTAGCACTCTTCAAAGGACCTTACGGAGAATCAAACTGCTCAGAGACCATAAAGCTCATATCTGGATGCCAGGGAAAGGTCAAAGATTGCGAGTTCATACTACAAAGCCAGGGAGAAGAAGTAGTGGACGGAGCTGGCTGAGTCACTAAGTTCAATTCCTGCAAAGATTCAGCAATAAGATCAGGCAGAGCCACAAACTCAAATAAGCGCAAGACAGTAGGATCACCAGCAGGATCCGGAGCCCTCAAGGAATCCATGAATCAAGCACACAAGTCCGGATCCCCTGATCCAGGAAGAGCTGCACTGTCAAACAATGAATCAGAGGTCAGGATCAGTGTCCGAATCCCCCAGAAAATGAGCAGGTAGAGCAACAGCTGGAGCGGGTGGAGGTGAAGACTTCCTCGAGGGTACCACGCCGCCCAAAGATGCCTTGGGGAGGGGATACCGCCCAGCAGCAGAACATTTACTTTGAAATTCTGACCACAAAAACTTCATAAAGTCAGAGAAAGTATCTGGTCCCTGAGGCATAGTGTCACCTTTAGATGACTTAAATTTGAGCTTCTTAAGCTGACTGAAGAACTAGCTGTGCTGAGCCCCGAAAGCAATGGAGGCTGCCCCACTGGGCTAGTCGAGCATTTAATCACCTGCTCCCATGAAGGGGCAGCTGAACTGGTTGCTACAGCTCTCCCTCCCCCCAGCTGCACCACATGGTAAGAATGCTCCAAAAGCACTAAATCTGCGCAAACCTGGCATCAATATACATGAGGAGACCCTGAGGACTACATCCCAGCATTTATCCAGGCAAAAAACGAAGTTTTGAAGAAGCTGGGAGAAAAAAAAGATTGCTAAAAATCCAAGATGGCTGCCAGTACCAAATTTGTGCCAAAAATGCAATTATTTTTTTTTTACACTTCCCAAAACTTAAAACCAGTGATTTTTGGATTTTTCAGGAGGGGGAACACAGAAAACCCCTCGTTTTAAAATTTCCCCAATGACTCTCACAGATTGTCAGTTCTGAGTTACTCACTGTGACCTTATACACTGGGTTGCACCTGCTTCCAGCTCTCTTCAGTAACTGGATAAGAATTCACTGCCACAATGCTGGAAATGCTCTCTCAAAGCTGATTTTCGTGCTGCCGGTCAGACTCCACTCTCTGACTACGCCTCCATCCCTGCGGATCACTGGATGTGCACCAGGATGGGCAGAGGACTCCAGCAGGGACTCCCCAAAGATCCTGCTGGGCTCTGCGGCATTCAAAGGAGAATTGGCCAAGTGCAGACACGTGGAGGGCTCAGGTCATGGTTTCTTCCCTTAGGATTGAACCTCCTGAAGATCCCCAGTTCTGGAGGACTCAGAGGAGGCCGAGTCCAAGTCCAAGGTTCCTGCCGCTCCCCCATGTGCCCTACAGAACAAGGAATAAGGACGCTCCTCAGCTGACTATCCAGCACAAACCTGGCATGATACAGAGGTGATAAGGCCTGAAGGGTCCCATCCCTATCAAATTTAAACAAAATCGAGGGGTTTTGAAGCAGATGGAGGCTTTAGCAAAAAAGATTGTTTAAAATCCAAGAATTTTTTGCTCCATTATTTAGCCCGTCCTCCAAAAAGGAGCCCCGAACAGGTTAAAGTACATCCTCAATATGATCGAGACAGGACAGAGATGACAATTTACAATATAGACATGACAATAAAACATTACACTAAACAGCATCTGGTGAGAGTAGGTGGCATAGGTGTGTTGACTCTGAATGACATTTCTGGATGCATGTCCTTAAGGCGCTGGGCTTGTGAAGAGGAAGGTTTTCACGGCCTTCCTGAAGCTCCAGTCCATCTAGTGGTTCTAACAGATGGGGGAATGGTGTGCCAGTCTGGGTATGAAATGTGAGTAGGAGCGTTTGCGGGCTGTTTCAGTTTTAAGGAGCAGCCAGGAGGTATGGTCAGTCATTTTTCTCCTTGGGACCTCAGTGGTCACTTTAGGAAATAGATTTCTAGTTTAGTTTCATGTAGTGCGGAATCATTTCGTGGACAGTTTTGAAAGCGAGGACCAGGGCCTTGAAGGCGCAGCGTTTTTGAATGGACAGCCAGTGCATGGAAGCTAATGCAGATGTAAAATGGTCACAGATTCCTAGGTTTTTCAAGAGGCAGATTGCAGCATTTTGCACCCTTTGGAGGCAAGAGAGAGTTTTGGTAGGCAGGCCCACTATTAGTGTGCTGTAATAGTTTAAGCGAGATACTACAAAAGCGTACAGTAGCTGGGCGAATTTGGGTTCTGAGAAGTAAGCACATATGGATTTTAGCTGGAAGAGGTAGTAGAAGGAGGATGATACTAGTTTGGATACATGATCTGTCATTGATAAGTTTGAGTCGAGAGTTACTCCTAGGCTGCGGATGTTATCTTTGGGTGTAAGGGTGTTTGTTCCCCCGGAAATTGATGGACGGGGGTATACACAAGGATTTTTGTGGATCCAGAGAAGTTCTGTCTTGGACTCATTTAACTGTAACTTGTTCCCGGTCTTCCAGGTCTTTATTTCAGTTATGCAAGACTGGAGATTCTCGATTTGTGTGTCTTGGTGTCTGCCTACGGGGAGATAGAGTTGTAAGTCGTCTGCAAAACAGTGGATTCTGATTCTGTGTTTTTCCGCTATGTCCTGTACTGGTTTGACATAGAGGTTGAAGAGGAGTGGTGATAGTAAGGCTCCCTGAGCGCTCCATAGTGGAGTGGTTTGGGTTCGGATAAGGATTTTCCTAGTAGAACTCTCTGCGATCTGTCATTCATGAATAAGGAGAACCATCCAGTGCGTTGTCATGGATTCCAATGGTCTTTAGCCTAGACAGGAGGAGAGTAATCGATGGTATCGAAGGCAGCACTGAGGTCTATTAGTACCAGCAATGCATCATTTCCTTCATCTAGGATTTTCCAGCAGTCATCTAAGGTCCAGTAGCACCGTTTCTGTGCTGTGCTTCCTGACTGGAAGTTGGAGAGGGTGACGTTTGTCCCCATGAAGTCTTGTAGTTGTGTGAGTACTGTCTTTTCCAATATTTTTGAGATGAATGGGAGGTTTGAGACAGCTCTGAAGCTGCTTAGATTGTCTGGGTCCATGGTTGGTTTTTCCAGGAGTGGTTTTACTATAGCAGATTTCCAGTTTTGTGGAACTACATCTGTCGTGAGGGACTCGTTTATTAGGAGTAGGATGGATTCCAGGAATACTTCGTTTGTATCCAGGAGTGTAGTAGGACATGGGTCCAGGATTGAGGTCATGGGGTGTATGGAATTGATTATGATTTTAAGGTCATTGTGGGAGATCGGTTCGAAAATGTTCAAGGTTTCTGTCTTGTGTGGATTGTCTTCTTGAGTGGTCTCTGGGATGTTTGGGAGTGCTTTGGCCAAGTCCAGATTTGCGTGTATCTTTGATATTTTGTCATGAAAGGTGGAGAGAGGTTCGCTGTCTAGGTTCATTTGCTGGGAATGCATTGGACCTTGGGCTATCATCAGCGAATTCATGCCAAAAATGGCCCATGGGGGATCCCCCAAAGTTCATGAATTACAGGGAGAGGTGTTTTGGAGGGTAACCCTTGCTCTGGCCCCGGAAAACCTCAAAATTCACTTTTCCAGACCCCACCCCTCTGATTTTCCCCATAGATTATAATAGCCTTACTCCTCGTGACATGTGGTGCCTGCCTGCCAGCCACAGTTCAGAAGTGCAGCTGGAATAAATAGAGAACTCTGCCTCACAGGTTCACTCTACAAACTTGGTCTTCAGGCTGCCAGTCAGACTGCCAGATATGAGCCTCAACCCCTGGAAAATCTCACACAGCAACGGGGGAGGACCATCCAGCCGACCCACTATTAAGCCTGGCCAAGCCAGGATGGAACCTAACAGCCTGTGATCAAGCTCCTGATAAATCAAGAATTTGAGCAGTTACACAGGGGACAGCCCCCAAGATCCGAAATATTACAGCAGGCTGGCTAACCAGGCATCCCCAATGGCTGATCCTTCTAGAAGCAGACTTCCGCCACACGAGCCTGCATATTTTCCCATGCAGAGATCCCAACAAGTGGGAACCGAGCCTCAAACATAAAACAGAAAAAAAAACAAAAATAATAAAACCACAGTTCAGAAACATCTGAGCTACTTGCTTGCATAAAAAAAACTGAGGAGGCAAGAGCAGCTATCTGGGAAGGAGGTGGAGTTGAAAAGATGACTGATATTATTCTGCAAGCAACTTGTGGATTCAGATAGATAATCCTAGCATTCAGGACTACCAGACATATTGCACTAGAACAGTGGTCCCCAACCCTGTCCTGGACCACCAGCCAGTTGGGTTTTTGAGATAGCCCTAATGAATATTGAAGAGAAAGATTTGCATATAATGGAGGTAAAAGGCATGCAAATCTGCCCCATGCATATTCATTAAGGCTATCCAGAAAACCTGACTGGCTGGTGGTCCTCCAGGACAGGATTGGGAACCACTGCACTAGAATATACTATTTACTTCTAAAGTGATTAGCTGGGAGTTCCCAAACAGATTTGAGAGCCAATCGTGTTTTCTGAATGTTCACAACAAATATGCACACAAAATCTGAATGCAGTGGAGGACAGTGCACCCAAATCTGGCTCATGTATTCTCACTGCAAATATCCTGTAAAATCAACTGACTAGGGGTCCCTTAGGACAGGTTTGGGAACTACTGGTCTAAATGAAATAACACAAAAGGTTCTAATATTTCATGTCAAGTATTGGTAGCTAAGGGAACCTTCCTCATGTAATATTGGAAATTCTTCTCCAAACCTGCCCTTAAGTGCAAATCTAATCCCATACTTCTCGTTTGAAAGGAGACACCCAAACACCACATTAAACTTTCAAAAATATAAAAATCACATTTATTTAGACTACAAAATATATTTTCAAACAAAAGATTAACAAAATTCTTCATAAGTTATTATACATAATTGAAATTTTGCACTAAATTGTGAATCTCAAAGATCCTTCTAAAGAAAGTACAACTGTGCCTAAACTTTCCACGACATTTATAATCCTGCAGTTTCCTTAGATGAGTGATCCCCACACTGTCAGGTTTTCAGGGTATCTACAATAAATATTCATGAGTTCAGTTTGCATACACTGTGTCCTTAGTATGCAGATCTCTCACACATATTCACTGTGGAGATCCTGAACGGCTAGGATTCCAAATGGTTGGAGAAGTGCTGTGTTAGGAGGACCATGCCTTGATGCAGTAAATATTTTGGGGGAAATATGGCCCATGTCAGCAGTGGCTCCTCTTTTTTTAGCTAAGTATAATTAAATTGCATAATTCAAAATAGTTTGAGCATGGTGTTGAATTTTGGATGGAATATACTATTTACACATGGATGTATTCCATTATAGAGACCAGTGACGAAGTGAGCGAGTCACAGGGCTGTGATTACCTGGGTTAAATGAGTCACTGCTACCGTCTCAAAAACTCCTTTAAAATATTTTCTTCTAAATAAGCAATTATGTCAATACAAGTGTGGTAAATAATGTTATTGAATGTACTTTAGCCTGGGATTTTGAGTTGTGTTTACATGAACCCTTGTTATTCAAACTGACCAATTATAAAAAAATATTTTGAGACACGATAGTGAAGAACAACATTAGCTGCTGAAATGCGAGTCCTTCACAGAAGGTACAGAATGGGTACTAGGAGAGATGGTGAAGAAATTGCTCCTTCCATCAAATAGTAGGCAGCTCGGCCCAGACTTCCAATCCCTAGTCTCTAATCCTTTGAGATGGCTGCTCCTATATGGCATGGATGGAACAGATGTAGTTGAAAAGGCCAGGAGTAGAACAAGTGGATGAAGTGCATAGCAGTAATGTTGGTTGCCTAAAATCTGTCACTGCTGGTGACTTGTTCAGAGGCTTCTTTGACATCACCAAATATTTTTCTTAAGTGTTCTACTGTTAATCAGAAATATAAACATTTTGCTATCTCCAAATTTACCTCATTGATTGTATTAATGCTTATGTTTGCCCATCTTACTCGTTATACTGTTAATAAAATTCTCATTTTATGTAAACTGTACTTGCTGTACACCACCTTAGGTGGCTAATAAATCCTAATACATAAATAAAGTTTGTTTTTCTAAAGTTCCAAAGGACTCGCAGACTGTCATCCAGATATTACTGCATCACCACCACAGAATGTTCACAGAAGAGGAAAGGTCAAATGCCAATGCCTTCCCAACTCTAGGTTGTATCCATGACATCATCAATGAGATGGCTCTGCAAGACTAGCTAAGGTACTATCTGCTACCAGTCCTTCTTGCAGGTTCTCCAAGCTGAGTGCTGCCCAAGTATGGGTCAATCATCCATTTATCTGGCATAATCACCTCCCTTTTTTTGACAACTATTACACTGTGGCAGCCGTGGAGTCCACTGATGCCAATTCTGGGTGTGAGGCAGTTTGAGGCACTCTGCAAACCCACTGGACCTGGGAAAAGATAGAGATCAATAAGCTGTATTGGTGGAATACATGCATCCCTTTTTGCTTCCATCTATAGTTAGACTCATGAATAGCAGGGCCCCTACCATGTAACACCATTGCCCTGCACAATATCAGTGCTCTACCAAGTCCCCAAACCTCCTAAAAGCTCCTATCAAAGGATTGTCCCCAAAACTCCCAAAAGGTATTGGGTTCTCAAGACTCTCAACTTTACCAAAAACTCCTACCCACTAGGCCTATAACCTGTCAGGCCCAGATGAAAAGGAAATTGGACTCCCTTCCAAACCTGTGCTCTTGTAATACAACTCACTCACCAGCTTGTCCTCATAATGCTGATGCCATATCCATGGGCTCTGAAAAGCCAACAATGTTGCCTGACCCAAGATTTCAATGAAGCCTTGCTCCAATGGTCTGAAGTGAATAGGACAGACACAGCCACCTTCCTCCAACAGGCACAGAACTTTGCTACTACTAATCATTTCTATAAAAATACTAGACATACACAGCGCTGTAGATCAAAACATAGAGAGCCTCTTGCTCAAAAGAGCTTACAATCTAATCAAGACAGATAAACCGGACAAGAAGATGCATCTATACACAGTGCTCAGATGGGGAAATTACAGAGGGGATGATGAGAAATATTGTTCTTTTTTAATTTTCTGATAGCAATAATGTATTTTATTGCCCCAGGCAACTTCTGACTCTGCTGACATTGGACACAACTCTAAAATATGTTCTTTTGCCATCAGGAATTATCTTGCCGAGTGTCCCTTCAAGAGCCCATTGCAGGTTTCTGGGATCGGCCCAAGGCTATTTTTACTCCCAACTTTCTTTGATAAAGTAAAAACATCACTTAACCTGTTAATACCTGCCTAAAGCGCCAGCATTTCTTTTGCATTTTCCCTCTTTGACATGCAGGCAGTACAAGCATTTGGTTAGTTTTCTTCTTTTTCTAGGATCCAATTGTTATCCTCCCCCTCAGTACTGATAAACAGTTCCATAAAGCCAAGCTTACCATTATATAGTTTTAAAGAAAAGGAAGGCGAAACAGAGAGCAGAGTCTTCTCCATTTAGCATATATGTGCTATGCTGTATATGGTACATGGTATTTTGAACTCAGGTGCAATTAATATGACACTATACTCCACATTATTCTGCACATTAATAGAACTGGCATTGGCACTGCATTTTAACAGGTGCACTAGAATATTTAGCACATTATTCATTAACCCTTTAATTGGTAGAAGGTGAAAGGGCTGCTTTATGTAACTTCATGTTGAACAAGAGCAACAGTGCCAAGTAACAGGCATTTGGAGATGCAGATCTCCCATAAGAGCCATAGAAGACACATGTTGCTTCTGAGCAACAATGCCAAATAAAGGGTTAAAGTGCCTGCTAGATTTTTTTTAGAAAGATGCTAAAAAAAAAGTTTAGTACAAATTTCTATATGCAGAAATGCAACATTGTTAGTAGTAAAAACACACTATGGAGCTCATAATCGAAACTTAAATACGTCTAAAAACCTGCCCAAGTCAGCATTTGGACGATCTAAAAGACAGGTCGTCCAAGTGCCGATAATCTAAACAGCTTTTTGGACGTATCCAGGGACATTTTAGGCCTCTGAATCCCTCTGTGCGCCCAGAGCTGAAAGGAGCGTTTTTGGAGGAGTGGTTAGGACAGGATATGGGCCAACCTAGACTTAATCGTCCTGCAGGTATAATCGAATGTTTGACGAGACTGCCTAGGTGAAACTTATAGATTGTGAGTTAGATGATGTAAAGACAGGTAAAAGTGCCCAAAAGGTATTGAAGATGACCAGATAACCACTGCAGAGACCACCCCACACACTCCTCCCGTGTTCACTGACCGTGTTGCACCCCCACAAAGTTCAGAATAAAAATGTACATACCTCCCTCCGGAACATCAGCACCTAGCATAGGAAAGCCTAGTAGAGCTGCAAAGAGCTGGCTTAAGTGGTCTGGGGGGTGGGCTAGTGAACCATAGAGAGGAAGACATAGGCCCATAAGCCACTCTAACCACTACATTCATGGTGGAAAATGTGAGCCCACCAAAAAAAAAACCCAAACCCTATTGCAACCATAAGGGCTATTCGGGTTGCAAACAGGTGGATATAGTGCGTTTTGAGGGGCATACCATAACTATAAGGGAGTTCTGGTGAGATGTTTATGTGGCACACTTTTTGTGAAGTTCACAGCAGTGCCATGTAAGGTGCCCCTGTGCTCTGTTACCATGTCTGGGCGGCTAGTCCATCATAATGCTGGCCCCTCCCACGTTCAAAAGGTCTTGTTCTGGGCACTTGGTACTTGGGACAAATTTTTGGTCGAAAATGTGGTATAAAGACAGACGTAGTGGTGATCTGGACGATCAAATGCTTGGACGTACAGATAGGCGATAAAATATATATATTTTAGACATACTTTTTGAGAATGGACATTTTGCCACTGATGACTTTGGGCGACTAGTGCCCTATGTCCAAATCGGACTTAAGACATTTTTCTTTTTTTAATATGCCCCTCTATCTGAATGCCTTGTCAAAATAATGACAAATTTTAAATACAGATTTGTTTTTAAGGAAATGTGGCTGGAAATTAGACTCAGCACAAAAGTTTCTAGGTACACAGCTGTAAAGAGTGAAAAACACCCACCTGTGCTGATCTGCCATAACCATTGGCATTAGGGTATAGACAGCAGTTTCATTATCTGTGCAACAAAGAAACCAAGAGTTATTATGCAATTTCCAATATATTCAGCATTAAAAAGACTAGTACAGTCAAGTCTTAAAAATATGGTAGAACTAAACATATAACATAGCAATCCCTCATAAAAGTCATTGTTAGTACAATTTGCAACACCTTGTTCTCTGCATGTGCCATGTTCCAAAAACCATCTATGAAATTCTTTCCTGGAGACTCCAAACTGATGTCTTAAGGTCTACTCTCAGTATCCACTCATAATGTATTCCTTCATTAAACATAAAACATTTAAAGTGGTACAAAAATGCACACATTGTTTTTCTGCCACTGGGAAACAGAACATTGCTGGGGAAGACTGAAGACTGGCTTTATGGGCATCTACTATAATAAAATGCTAAGCGCACATGTGCACTCTTACCGCCGTGTTCCCTGATCTGTAGTTCTGTGGTCGGCAGATTGCGCATGCGTGCTTACCACACATCTCTCTCTCTCTCGCAGCGGGCTTGCCGGCTCCGGCCAGCCTGACAAAGTTTATTTTTCTCTCTCTCACAGCGGGCTTGCCAGCTCTGGAACACTCCCAATTAACTGACAAAGTTTATTTTTAAGTTCAAAGCTGCCGCCGCAGCTTCTCTATCAAACCTCACCAGCGTTGGAGAAGACTTCCAACTCGGGTGGGGATCGAGAGAGGAGACGCAGCGTCGGCTTTGAACTAAAAATACAATTCACAAAACAACTAAGGGAAGAGGTGCTGCTGGACCAGGGGAGCAGGGAAGAGGGACAGGGGGAGCACGGAAGAGGTGCTGCTGCACAGAGAAGTGGGTTGGGGGAGGGAAATGCTGCTGCACAGGAAAATGGAGGGGGAGGGTATGCTTCTGCTGCTACTGCACAGGGAAGTGGAGTGGGGAGGGAAATGCTGCTGGTGAGAAAAGGGGGCTGGGGCTGAAAATAGGGGACATGTGAGGAAAGGAGGCTTTACTAGCACCCGTTAATGTAACAGACTTAAACACTAGTATATATAATAGTTCTCTTAAAAACTCGAGTCAATTGAACTTTAGTTTAATATATAAAAATGTGATATACAAGGCATAGGAACAATTTTAACAACGTTATGTTTTTTCTATCCAAATTGTTTTGTTATGTTATGATAGAAAACAAGTCAAAGATATCACAAAATATTTTTCAAAAAAGTCAGCACTCAAAATCTGCAAGTCACCATATTTCATTAAACAGTGGCTGCGACATTTTAAAAAAATGCATTTAAGCTGGGTTTTCCTAAATGGTGGTAGAGGTTTCCTGAGTGTCAGACAAATAACTCGCCGGCCTGCAGTAAAAACCTCTACTGCCGTTTAGTAAAAGGAGCCCTTACTTAGTCAGCTTTGCTAAATACACATTGACTAACAGTATGTAGAGCAACGATAAGCGATATTCAGCCACTACAGGTGAAACTGTGTGGGGTTTTTTAGGGCTGCTGAAAATTGGCAATATACACGTAACTAAGTATACTATTCAATCTCCACCCTAACTCCACTCAAGATACCATATACAGTGTAGATAATGCTAAAGCAAGCAAAGCAGTTTTTGCTAGCAACATCCATAAAGTGCCTTTTGAAAAAAAAAATAATAATAATGGTTTTAAGGATGTGGCCTCCAGCAAATGTTTATTTTCTTCTGAATATTGGCCCATCTGAATCCTGGAAGGCTCTGTAGAGGAGTTCAACTTATGCAAGAGTATAGAGGAAAAGGAACAGAATATTTAAGACACGAGTTTCAGTTAGTTAGATTGCTTTCCCTCAAAGCACAATTTCAACACAAGGCCCTGGGGGCACATATCAAATCAGCAAATATTCTGAATGGGATCAGATGATGTGCACTTGAAAAGAACATCGGACCTTAAATACCGCAGGAGATGATTGCAATGCTGTGTAAGGGATATCCTGCTCTCAATACCCCTTCTCAAGAGCAACCTGGACACACACCTAACACTAGAATTTCTGTCTCTAAGAAACCACCTTCCCCAAAACCCATCCAATCACTCAAAAGCTTAAATGTTACAGCTGTGCAAGATGGCTGCCGTCTGGAGCGGTGTGTAGGCAGCTTGGGGCTTTTTTCATTAAGCTATTTTTTTAAGCTTCTGCTACTTTGACCTTGTTGAGGTTGCCCCAAAGTGGTGCAGAGGGAAGGTGAGGAGCTATTCAGCCGAGCCTCCAAACCCCCTAACTGCAAAACAGCTTTTACTTACAGCATTCCCCTGGTCTCCATTGGTGAAAGCATCCCCAGCTACAGAACCGTGAGCAAAGGAGGCTTTCGTTGATCAACTGCTGCTGGAATGTTCATGGCGCCATGACGCACAGAGCCCTCCCCCGCTCCCAGTTGAGCAAATTGTGCAGGACATTATGTTGAATGCAAGTGTAGATCTCAGCACTGCAGCATCGCTTGGTGGGGAACCCTCCTGTGAAATGGTTCAGACACGTGCAAGCGCTCCCTTGAGTTTAACGAATACTGGAGATGTTGATAATCAGAGGCTAAGTTTGGATGTTTCATCTGCTGGCCCTGATGTTCAGGTTCAATCCTCCTGTGGAAGTTCACAGAGTAATCCCAAGGCTGCCCTGAGTAAGCCAACTGTAGTGACTCTTGACTCTATTTGGGATGCTTTAATTTGGTTAGAACTTTCAGTTTATAAAAATTCTGTTGATCTTGCCTCAATTGCAAATAAGTTGGAACTGGATACAAGTCAGCAGGGGGAGAGAATTGGAATGTTGGCTGAGAGAATGGAGAAAATGGAGCAGATTGTGAAACAGCATGGTGATTTCTTTCCTACCATTTTTCAAGATACAGTAGTGAATGGAAGTTATGGAAAATAAAGGTATCTTAAATTGAGATGTGAACTTTCCAAAGTGCCATTTGAACTACCTAGAGACACTTTAAAGAAATAATTTGTGGAAATTTTGAAGATCCCACCCAAGCTACATCCTCCCCTTGCCAAATAAAGGCCAAGGAGGGATTAAGAGGGTTAATATCTCCGAAGATAGTCTCGATGTGTCAGCCATCCTTGAGAGATCTAATAATAGAGACAAACAGAGCTACTTTATTGGTAGCTTTTATATTTGAGCAAGATAAAGATCATGTATTTACCTGGTATTGTCACTATCGTTCTGCTTTATTTCTTGGAAAGAATTATGGGTTTTTCCATTTATGTAAGACTATAGAAGATAAAAGGAAGAAGGGAGGATGGGTTAATGTGTTTCAGTTGTTTGTAAGAATATAAGTGCTGTTACTTGATATTGTTGACTGTATACTTGTTGCACTTTTTATAAGTTTTGAAAATCAAGAGATTTAAAAAAAAAAAAAAAAAGGGAAGAAGTTTGTGGAAACTGCCCAGGTGGCACGTAGTCTAGGAATGTAGGTCCTTGTTAAATTTATTTGTAAATATTTAGTGACTTGCGACATTCATAAATACATCTTTTTCACCCTTTACAATTTCAAAGATTTGTGAAAAGTAAGAAAAGATCAACCAAAGCTAGGGAGACTAATAAGGGTCAAGTAGAAACTGAAAGGGGAATTACGGTTGTTGAATAGATTGAGGGGTCCTTTTATCAAGCCACGGTAGGGGTTTAACGCGCATAATACTGCGCATTAAACCGCCTGCCGTGCTAGCCGCTAACACCTGCATTGAGCAGGCATTAGTTTTTTAGCCGGCCGCGGGGGTTAGCACGTGATGAAATGTCCGACGTGCTAACCCTGCTAACGCGGCTTGATAAAAGGACCCCTGAGGCTCTAAGTATAACGGAGAACCAAATTTATTACCTGGAAATTAAGAAATTGTCTCTTTTTTCTTTAATCCCCTCCCCCCTTTTTACGAAGCTGCATTAGGCTTTTTTAAATCACCGGCCGCGGAGATATTACCTCTGACGCTCATAGAATTCCTATGTGTTGGAGCCAATACCATCACAGCCAGAGATTTAAAAAAACCCTAACATGGCTTCGTAAAGGGGGGGGGGGTTGGTTTGTATCTCCTAATTCCCTGGATCTCACTGCTTGTTTGATTTCAGTACTGAAAGGAGGAAATGTGATTTTATTGATTTGTTGCCTAAAAAGTTTTGAGTACTCACCTAATATCCTTTGCTATTAAAATTATTTAGATTTGATGCAATTTTCAAAATTTCAATAAATATAAATAAAAAGTTACAGCTGTAATCCCCCCTCCCACACAAAACATAAGGCTTAATTCAGTCACATAAAGTATGCGTGATACAGTTGAGCTATAAAGTAGGAAGAGTTCTGCAGCCTGTGTTCCAAACGGACCACTTATACTGAATCTGAGAGGTCCCGACTCCTCCTATGCCCCAATTTACTAAATATAACTAAATAATAACAATAACTTTAAAAGTGACAGCTTTTTCACATCATGCATCAAAACTAGTAGCCAAATGTGCCACTCTAAAGATGGCTGTCTGTATGTATGTTTCCAAGGCAAAAAAAAAAGAAATATCCAACAAGTCTGCAGTGAGAGTAGAGCAACAAGAACAAAAAGAAACTGCAGAAAAAAAAATGTACAAGGTTCAGGAACTTTTATTAAAGTCAATAAAAAGTTGTTTTCCAAAGGTTGGCTCATTTACATGACCCAATCCTTGGAAAACAACATTTTATTGACTTTAATAAAAGCTCCTGAACCTTGTACATTTTTCTCTGCAGTTTGTTTTTGTATGTATGTTTCTTCAACATAACTTATAGAGCTTGTTGTTGGGATCCTTTAAGGATGAGAAGCACCACTAAATCCTTTCCCTATGGCTTCATTTCAAATCTAAGGGAAGGAACTGTATTTTTCGCTCCATTAGACACACCTGACCATAAGACGCACCCTAGATTTAGAGGAGGAAAACAAGAAAAAAAAAAGCATTCTAAACCATATTTTCCCTGCCAGGCTCTGCACCCAACCCCACACTCCTTGTCAAGCTCTGCACCCTGGCCCCCCATCTCTGCCAGGCTCTATACCATGTCCCCTCTCTGGTGGTCTAATAGTAGGCTGGGACAGGGAAGGCAGGTAGAGACAGGTAGGGCAGGTGGGCAGGTTTCTCCCCCCCCCCCAGGCAGGCAGCCGGCAGGTCCTGGCCTCTCCCTCCTCATTTTTAATTCGGCAGGGCCAGCCCTCCCTCCCCGCACCCACTTTTTTTTTTTTAAATTTCTGGAGCCCTCCTTCGCTGGACATAGCGCCTTCCCTCGCTGAGAGCGGTGCACAAGGCTGGCTGGCTGGTCCCCCCCCCCATCCCCGACAACGGCTGACGCAGCTGGCTCCTCTTATGTTCTCTTGCAGCATAGCGGCACACCAGGTAGCCTGCCTGGTCCCGCGCCGCTTCCTGTGAGAACTCAGTTTGACATACATACAACTCTACCTCACCCTCGAGACGCACAAATAAACTTCATTGCTACCTAACTGAAATAAAGAACTGGATGACTGCAAACAAACTACAGCTCAATGCATCAAAACCCAAACTTCTCTGGATACATAAGGATTCCTGCACATACCCTCGCCTATCCCTCTCTTGGGAAAATGGCACCCTTACAGTTTCTGCCAGGTGTTTGTAACCAGGATTGGCCACTATTGGAAACAGGAAATCGGGCTAGATGGACCTGTTTGGCTATTATGTATGTTCTTAATTGTCTACAGTGGGGAGGGAACCAATCACTAGCATGATCATAGTTCTGTCCTGTGAATAACTGCTATCAAGTTTCCATTGAGACTGAGCAATAAAACAAGAGGTTTGGATGTTGGCTTAAGCACTAGTTTAAAAAAAAACAAAAAACAACCCAAAGTTGATTATGTCTAAGCCTGACATGTCCTACTAGCCAATGTGATGGAGGTCAGAATAGTTACCAGATTTTGGACATACTTGAAGTTTTCAAAAACAGTGGTGGGTAAATGATGGAGAAGCCAGGTAAGTGATAGGGTAACTGGTGTTACGTTATATACAAGAAAATGTATATGCATAATCTAGACAAAGTAGTTATGCGACAACTGAACAAGGATGGACCATTAAGTAAGATATAAGTTCTCCCACTCTACTTGAGAGCCTAAACCCAATCAGTTTGATCAAATATTAATATACAGTATGGTGTCCATATTTGAGCACTACATTTCAAAAAGAGCATGGAAATTTGGAAAATAATATCGAAATGACAGTGAGAAAATTAATAAGTCTAGAAATACAGTCTCTAAGAAAAGGATAAGTTAGGCTCATTCAGTCTCAATGGAAACTTGATAGCAGTTATTCACAGGACAGAACTATGATCATGCTAGTGATTGGTTCCCTCCCCACTATAGGCAAATAAGAACATGCATAATAGCCAAACTGGTCCATCTAGCCCGATTTCCTGTTTCCAATAGTGGCCAATCCAGGTTACAAACACCTGGCAGAAACCCAAATAGTAGAAACACTCCATGCTAGCAATCGACAGAAAGCAGTGGCTTATCCTATGTCAGTTCAGCTTATCCTATGTCAATTTGCAGCAGGAAAGGTTTAGGTTCATTAGATAGTTTACTAATAACACATGTAACCTACAGAAATAGATGCTCCATAGTACTAGGGGATCTGTTGCAACCTGCAGCTCTTCAAAGACCTAGATACAGCATTGTTATGCAAGGAGGGTTAAAGAGAAAAAAAGGCAGCAAAAAACAACCCACACCAATGTGGGGAGGAGAAACAGCATGAGGTGGTATGCCAGCATCATTGGGTGGTCTAGGTAAAAGGAGCAATCGGTATCATCAGTCCATACAAGTGATAAGAGTGATGGGGAGGGGAATTGGAATTATTAACTAGGGGCTGGGGGAAGAGAAACTACTGTAGACAGTTACTTGAAATATTTTGGACAAAGCAAAAAAATAAAAAAAGGCCTTTCCAATTTTACATGGAGTGGGGGAGTGACCTAGCAGTTAGAACAGTTGCCTCAGCAACCTGTGGCTGTTAACTCAATTGCCACTGTAGCTCCTTAGGACAACTCACTTAACACTTCATTGTCCCAGGTACAAAATAGGTCACTGCCCAGGTAAAGGATCTAAGTGTCATCATTGAGGAAAGGTTGAAACCCTCAGGTCAATTTGTGGCAGCAGCTAAGAAAGCAAATAGAATGTTAGGAATTACCAGGAAAGGAAGAGAAAAAGATGAAAATGTCATAATGCTCTTGTATTGGTTTATGGTAAGGCCACTCCTCAAATACTGTGTACTATTCTGGTCTCTGTCTCTCAAAAAAAATATAGCGGAATTAGAAAAGGTATAGAAAAGAGGAAAGGCTAAAGCGGCTACGGTGCTTCAGCTCAGATTATGATAGAGGTCCATAAAATACCGAGTGACATGGAAAGGGTAGATGTGAATCGCTCGTTTACTCTTTCCAAAAATACTAGAACTAGGGTTCTTGCAATGATGCTACTTAGTAGATTTCCCCTTAACTGTATCCATGTCTGATGACTGAGTTCAAAGAAGCGTGAGATGAACAGAGGATCTAGAATCAGAAAATAATATTAAATATTGAACTAAGGCCAGTACTGGGCAGACTTGCATGGTCTGTGTTTGTATATGGCTGTTTGGGGGCGGATGGGCTGGGGAGGGCTTCAATGGCTGGGAGGGTTTAGATGGGCTGGAGTAGGTTTTAACAGAGATTTTGGCAGTTGGAACCCAAGCACAGTAATGGGTAGAGATTTGGATTCTTGCCCAGAAATAGCTAAGAAGAAAAAATAAAAAAAATTTAAATTGAATCAGGTTGGGCAGACTGGATGGACCATTCGGGTCTTTGCCTGCTGTCATCCACTATGTTAATATGTTACATGACATCTTGTTTGTCTGTCTTGCTTGTTTAGACTGTAAGCTCTTTTGAGCAGGGACTGTTTTCTTACTCTTCGTGACTCTGTACAGTGCTATAGAAATAATTAATAATAATAGTAGTAGTAGATTTAAAACAAACCAGAGAAAATACTTCTTCAGACAAAGCATATCTAAATTCGAATTTGCTGCCAAAGTTAGCTTAGCAGGGTTTAAAAAAGGTTCAGATAATTCCCTAAAAGAAAAGTCCATCCATAAGCCATTATTAAGATGTATTTGGGGGACATCCATTTCTTATTTCTAGGATAAACAGCATAAAATCCGTTTTACTACTTGGGACCTGGGTCGGTCACTGTCGGAAACAGGAATCTGGGCTCGATGGACCTTCGGTCTTCTGCCCCAGTATGGCAATTCTTTATGTTCTTAAAATACGTCAACCGCTTTGACTGTATCAAACAAGACAGAAAAGGCGGTATATCAAGTCTCATCCCCTTTTTATTTTGAAAAGGTTGAAGCCTGGACAGGCTGCTTTCTTAAAGAGACACAAGACAAGGAAGCAGATGCGGTGCCCTGCCACCTAAAATGCGTCTACTAAAAGGATTGAATTAAGGTGCTCGCCTTGGCCAAATTCCAAGACACGTTACAGTTCATGTCCACTCAGTGCATAAGGAGGGGCCCTGGCCATCCTGTGAGACAGTCCCTGAGCTTGTAAGGGAGGAGTTGACCAGGACAGGATAGACCCCCCCCCCCCCCGAGTTCACAAAAACGGGGCGAGGTACCTTGAACTGCAAGGTATAGGCGGAATAGAAGTCCCTAATGTAATGTAACACGAGCACC
This sequence comes from Geotrypetes seraphini, assembly GCF_902459505.1. Classification (NCBI taxonomy): domain Eukaryota; kingdom Metazoa; phylum Chordata; class Amphibia; order Gymnophiona; family Dermophiidae; genus Geotrypetes; species Geotrypetes seraphini. The sequence goes on along the minus strand of NC_047086.1, from coordinate 15,068,609 downwards.
GACCGGTCCGCGCGGCCTGGCCTTGCCCTGAGGGCGAACGTGAAAGCGCGCCTGCGCCCTCCGTGGGAGAGAAGGAAGGAGGAGGGGGGGGGCGGCGGCACCACCTCACGACCGCTCTCACCTTCCGGCAGCTCCACGGTGCGCGCCCGCCGCAGGGACCTGCTCAGTCGGTTCAGCTGCTCCATGGCCCTCTCCATCCTAGGCGGGCCGCGGCAGGGAAGCGAGCGGCCGCCCTCTTGACGTCACTTCCGCGCCGGGAGACGCTGTTCGCGGAGGGGGGGGGTGGCCTGGCTGCGCATGCGCGCTTCTCCCCTCCCTCCCTCCCAACATCTGCCATGTACCCTTGTGCAATGAGCGCTGCGGTTGGAGGAGGCGCGCGGTTGCGAGGCACGTGCGAAAATAACCGTCTTCCTGAACGTCAGTTGCCTTGATCCAAGCGATAGACGCAGTCAGGGGGGGTCTGTTGCGTTTTGGCGGTGCTTAAGCTCCAATTACTTTGCATCGATATAGTTTAATTTTCCCCTGACAGGCGAGTTTTGATGCTGAAGCAAAATAGTGAGGGAGCAGCAGAGTCTGCAGCGAAAGCCACATAGCGATGGAGATACCTGAAAGGTATTAAAACGAACAAAAGATAGTAAAAAAAAAAGAGCACGTTAGGTTATTTGTACGTGCTTTTATGGATTAAACTGTATTTTTATGTGAATGCTACTACTACTATTAATTGTTTCTAGAGCGCTGCTGCACAGAGTCACGACGGAGACAGTCCCTGCTCGCAAGAGCTTACAATCTAAACAGACAAACTGGATGCCAGAGTGGGGGATACAATTTTGTAGGGTTACCATATGGCTCCAGAAAAGGAGGATGGATTGAGACATCCGGGTTTTACTTCTACTGAAAGCAATGGAGGACCGATAGAGACATTTGGGCTTTTACTTCTGTTGAAAGCAATGGAAGTAAAACCCGGCTGTCTCAATCTGACCTCCTTTTTCTGGAGCCAGATGGTAACCCTAGTTAGGGAGGATGATTAATCTGCTGCCTAGGGTAGTGAGCAGTGAGGGGTAGGATTATAAATTAAAGCGCATGTGCCAAACAAAAGGCCCATGGGCCAAATCCAGCCCTGACCTTTTTATGTGGCCCGCGGCAATGCTTTTCACAGGCCAGCGTGTCCTCCCTCCCGCGCCGGTCCATCGCCGTCACGCCAGAAACTCTGCCGGACAGCACACCGTTTTGGAGCTCCTGCCTGCATTACCCACACATCAAGTTTCAAGTTTTTCAAGTTTTATTAGGATTTTATATACCGTCTATCAAGGTTATCTAAGCGGTTTTACAATCAGGTACTCAAGCATTTTCCCTATCTGTCCCGGTGGGCTCATAATCTATCTAACGTACCTGGGGCTATGGAGGATTAAGTGACTTGCCCAGGATCACAAGGAGCAGCGTGGGGTTTGAACCCACAACCCCAGGGTGCTGAGGCTGTAGCTTCAACCACTGCGCCACACATAGTTCGCTATGGCCCTGTTCCCCAGACAGCTGAAGAGAACATGAAAAAGTATACATTCTTTGGGTCGCCAGCTCAGCTGCAATGCGGCATTATTGTCCATGGCTCCCCCTCCTGTCTTCTGTCCGCCACGGTCCTCCCAGGCGGAACAGGCGAAAAGCAGGAGGGGGAGCCACGTACAACACTGCCGGATCGCTGGGGCCAGCAGATTCCTCAGCTTGGCGGCGACATCGGACTGGCGCTGGAGGGAAAGGCAAGCTGGGCTGTGAGGAGAGAGGGACCGGCGCTGGAGGGAAAGGCATGCTGGGCTGTGAAGAGAGCAACATGAAGGGAGAGAGATGGATCTGGGGTATTGTGGAGGAAAAGGGAGAAATGGTGGACCTGGGGGGGAGAGGGAGGGAGGCAGGCAAACGGGGAGAGATGAGATGGGGGGCAGTTGGGAAGAGAAAGGGAAAGAAGTTGGATCTGGAGATGGAAAATTGATAGGTAGCTGAAAATTTAAAAAGGAGAAGGATGAGAAAGAGGGCGAGATTTGAGTGGACAGAGGACCATTGATCTAACCCAGTAAGGCTATTCTTATGTCCTTATGTAGCTGTGTTGATAAACATTTATTAATAGAAAACGGAAATAAGGTGATCCTGTTTATTAGACTAATTTTAATACATTTTTTACTAATTCAGAGATCAAGATTCCTTCCTCAGGTCAGGATAGGGATACAGTAACAGCAGTATAGTTTAATGACCTGAAGAAAGAGGTTTTAACCTCTGAAAGCTAATTGAGAAATGTATTAGTCCAATAAAATGACTGGCACTAGATTTTCTTTCTACCATGTCGCCTACCCAAATGCAAAATATAAATTGGTGGACTTCCCAAAGCCCTGCCAGCTGAAGATCTCTTCCTTTAGGAAGGAAGGGGGAATTTGTTCAGAGATGTTTGAAGGTAGCATAGAATAAAAACGATACACTAGCACTGGTGTGGTAATCTCTGTTGTTTGTTTTGAATTTTAAAATAAAAGAAATGGAAATAAAGAAGAAAATGGGTAAATAAATGGGGGTGGGGAGGGGCAGAGTGGGGGAGGGATGGGGCAGGGGGGCCCAGTGGACTTGTGTGCCTAGGGGCTCTCAATGAATTAATCCTGCTTTGGTTGGATGTGTGTAGAAAATGAGAGGTCAGAGTCGAAGACGACTCCAAGGTTGTGAGCAGAGGAGCAGAAGGTTTAGGAGGAAAGAAGAGCAACTCAGTCTTGGACATATTTAATTTCAGATAGTGGTGAAACATCCAAGCAGGAATGTCAGTCAAATAGGCTGAGATTTTTTCTGAAAGGCAGACGTAGCATTCTACTTTTAACATGCAATAGATAGTTTCTGCTCAGAAAAGCTTACAATCTAAAATGGACAGACAGGATGTATAGAGGTTGGGGAGTTTTTTGCAGAGAAAATGATAGGGTGGATATAGTGGCAGAGCTGGGATAGCTGGTGGCTGAGGCAGTGGCGCCCGGCATCACCGCACCATACGGCTCTCCTATCCCTCGCCTCTTGAGCATCCCCCCACATGCGTCTTGAAACATTTGCCGGCGCAGGATGCATCTTCCACAAGCTGCTCACGCCAGCCTCAGCTCCCTTCTGATGTCATATCCTGGTCCCACGACCAGGAAGTGACATCAGAAGGGAGCCAAGGCCAATTCAAGCAACAGGTAAAAGATGGTGCTCATGCTGGTGAACATTTAAAGAGGTACATGGAGGCGGAGAGAAGAGACACTGGCGCTAGCGTGAAGACTGCCCAGGGCAGTCCTCTTCCCTACCCCACTGGACATAGGTATCTTACTGTGAGTGGGAATTAGGAGGTGAAAGCAGAGGAGATCCGAGAAATTACAGACCAGTAAGCCTGACTTCAGTACTGGACAAGATGGTGGAAGCAATTATAAAAAATAAAATTGTGGAACACGTAGACAAACATGATTTAATGAGAGAGAGTCAACATGGGTTCAGCCGAGGGAGATCTTGCTTCATCAATTTGCTTGACTTAATAAACGTGGATAAAGGTAAGCCGGTTGATGTAGTGTATCTAGATTTTCAGAAACTTTTTTTTTTGTTGTTATTAACACTCCTGAGAAAATTAAAGTGTCATGGGATAGGAGGCAAAGTTCAGTTGTGAATTAGGAATTGGTTATCAGATAGAAAACAGAGGGTAGGGTTAAATTGTCAAAACCCTATTGTACTGCCATATTTGTGGCACTTGCATCCATAAAGGCTATTGGGGTGGTAGACAGGTGGGTCTAGTAGGTTTTGGGAGGACTCATCATGACCTATAAGAGAGTTGTGGTGAGATGTTTAGGTGGAACCATTTTTGTGAAGTTCGCAGCAGTACCCTGTAAAGTGCCCCACTACTTTGTTGCCATATCTGGGTGTCCAGTCCATCACTTTGCTGACCTCTCCCATGTCTAAAAGGTCTTGTTCTAGGCATTTTTGGACAAGAATGGGGTATAAAGATAAACGACTTGGCGGTCTGGATGATCAAATGGCTGAACGTATAATTAGACAATTCTCGAAAAAAAAAAAAATATTTTGGACGTATTTTTTGAGAATGGATCTTGTACATGGCCAACTTTATGCCCCTCCACGGATAGTACATTATATGTCTGCTAAGAGTCTGGGACAGAGAAAGTAAGCTATACAAGACCAGGACAGTTAAAAAATTAGTGCAGAGGTGCCACAGGGTCTTCATTTGTCATCATTTTCTATTATTGTATTTTTCTATAAGTTTTCCTGTGTTTTCTTTGTCCCTTCATTAGTACTATACCAAGCCAAAAAATACAATAGCCTTCTGAACTTGGTAGGAATACTTTCTCAAGTTACTCAACTGTTGGTGCTGGTGCTCTTGAGTGAGGATCCTTCTCTCCCTCCCTACAGGAATTATGAAAATCATCTCTACCACAGGCTTATTCTTCCCCCCACCCTAACCTTCCATTCCTACTGTTTATTATTTCAGTAGTTCTGTGGCTGACCTGTAGAGAAGAAGCAAAGACTGGAAACCAAACCCTCATTCATCGCATGATTTGCTCAGTGATAGTACTGTGTGCCATCCAGATGATAGCTTTTAAAAGATTCCATGTTCATCGGATATTTTGGATTTTGCTTACTAGATGCAAAATGTGACCTGAGCCCCACCTGTGACCCCAACTTCACATTCTGTAGGATGTATCAACTTGCATTCTTAATTCATATGTTAAGCATTTGGGTCCTGGATTATTTATCAGCATTTTCTGAATGATTAATGAGAATGAGAGCCCAAGACCAAGCTAACATTTGCCAATCAACACTACAAGCAAGTCATACGACTGACTTAACACTGCGAGGGTGAGATTCTGTGCACATTGGTATATGGTTGATAACACTAAAGGAAAACCACTAAGCAGGCAGACCTCACCAGTCACTTTCCTCAAACCATTCTCTACCAAACCACCAAGCACCTACAACCTCCACACTAAGCAGGCAGACCTCACCAGTCACTTTCCTCAAACCATTTAAATCAGGCAGACCTCCCTAACCCACTAAGAAATAGACAGTCTTAACTAACTATCTGACTACTAACTACCTCTATCTCTCATACCTCTACACTAGCTAACCTATAACCTCAACACTATCTAACCTATAACAAATTAACTATAGAGAGGCCAAATTCCGAATGGAAGAAACTTTAGCAAAGAACATCAAGAAGGGCGATAAATCCTTCTTCAGGTATATTAGCGACAGAAACCGCAGCACAAGCGGGATAGTACGCCTTAGGAAACCAGACGGGAACTTTGTAGAAGCAGACTCGGAAAAAGCTGAATTGTTAAACGAATACTTCTGTTCGGTCTTCACCCGCGAGGCGCCGGGTTCCGGCCCTCAGCTACAGAAAAAGGATGGCTCAGTGGACCCATTTAGTAATTTCAAGTTTACAACAAGGTTAACAAAGCAATGGGGCCAGACAACCTACACCCCAGGGTGCTCAGGGAGTTAGGGGACGTCCTGGCGGAACCACTATCCGCTCTCTTCAATCTCTCCCTTAGTACAGGTAGAGTCCCGTTGGACTGGAAAACGGCTAACGTCATTCCACTCCACAAAAAAGGTTGCAGAACAGAGGCTGAGAACTACAGACCAGTCAGTCTCACATCCATAGTGAGCAAACTAATGGAAACCCTAATCAAACACCAATTAGATAAGATCCTGGATGAGGAGAATCTACGGGATCCCCGTCAACATGGATTTACCAAGGGGAAATCCTGCCAATCCAACTTGATCAGCTTCTTTGACTGGGTGACGGGGAAGCTTGATATTGGAGAGTCCTTGGACATTGTATACTTGGATTTCAGCAAAGCATTTGATAGTGTCCCACACCGCAGGTTGTTGTGCAAAATGAGTTCTATAGGATTAGGTGACACTTTGACAAAATGGGTTGGGGACTGGCTTGGTGGTAGGCTTCAGAGGGTGGTGGTGAACGGCACCCCCTCCGTAACGACGGCAGTGATCAGCGGGGTGCCACAGGGCTCGGTCTTAGGCCCGATCCTTTTCAATATCTTTATAAGGGACCTGGCTGAGGGGCTTCGCGGTAAAATAACGTTATTCGCTGATGACGCCAAACTGTGTAATATAACAAGCAAGAGCACAACGGACAATATGAAACACGACCTACTCCTATTGGAGCAATGGTCAAAGACCTGGCAACTGAGTTTCAGTGCCAAGAAATGCAAAGTCATGCACCTTGGCAGTCAAAATCCATGCGAGACTTACACCCTAAATGGCGAAATCCTAGCAAGGACGGTTGCAGAACGGGACTTAGGGGTGATCATCAGTGAAGACATGAAGACTGCCAATCAAGTGGAGCGAGCTTCATCTAAGGCTAGGCAGATCATAGGATGTATACATAGGAGTTTCGTCAGCCGTAAGCCTGAAGTCATTATGCCGTTGTATAGATCTATGGTGAGGCCCCATCTGGAATATTGCGTGAAATTCTGGAGGCCTCATTACCGCAAGGATGTACTGAGGCTTGAGTCAGTCCAGCGAATGGCCACCCGGATGGTCTCGGGACTCAAGGATCTCCCGTATGAGGAACGGCTGGACAAATTACGGCTATACTCGCTCGAGGAACGCAGAGAGAGGGGAGACATGATCGAGACGTTCAAATACCTCACGGGCCGTATCGAGGTAGAAGAAGATATCTTCTTTTTCAAAGGTCCGACGGCGACAAGAGGACATCCATGGAAAATCAGGGGGGGGAAATTGCACGGTGACACCAGGAAATACTTTTTCACCGAAAGAGTGGTTGATCGCTGGAATAGACTTCCACTTCAGGTGATCGAGGCAAGCAGCGTGCCTGATTTTAAGAGGAAATGGGATTGTCACGTGGGATCTCTGCACAGAGTTAAATAGGGGAGGGTTATTAGGGTGGGCAGACTAGATGGGACGCGGCCCTTATCTGCCGTCTTTTTCTATGTTTCTATGACACAGACACACATTCCTCCCCTAAATCAACTACAGTCGACTCCACCTAAGTGCACATTGGTTAAGTGCACGCTTCGGATATCCTCAGCCTACCACCATGGTCCCGTTTTGTTTTTGTTTTTTTAAATTAAAGTCAATGGACGTAAACTCCGAATATTTGCAATTCTGATAAGCATACAATCCGCTTATGTGCACTGATGTCATAGGTCCCACCTGTATTCTTTCATGTAACGTTCACTCTGGTTAAAAGCAATCACGTAGATGAGCCGCATGTTTTGAAACAGCAGTCTAGGCCTGGCCATGTGTTTGAACTTTCGGAACTGTACCATGGTGTCACGTGAAAAAAATCATTGTTTTTGGCTGAACATATCCACAATGCTGGATGTCAGATGTCGCTTAGGCGTTGTTATTACAGTACTTGAACATAAATTGGAAGGGCCTGTCCCCTGAGAGTGGTGTACTCCAGGTCTTTCTGCAGTCGCTCACGTATGGTCTCCCAATTAAAACTATAGAGACCTATATACTGCTTTCAAACATAGCAAAACTATTGGCTTCAAGGCGCCTGCCTGTTGAATATGAAAGCAACAAAAACCAAGGGGCAAACTTCAAACGTGATTACAGGTCACTCGTCCTAAGATATGTGATTGATGCAAGCATGGAATTCTGCCCCCGAGCTGCTGATCTCCCGAGATAAAAATGACGGTGCTCACACGGTACTCCGATTAAGCGCACGCTCCGTTTAAACACATATGGCAAACTGGTCCGAAAGGCTTGCATTTAAGCGGAATCGACTGTATTCCTATTTTCAACTTGCCTTCGTGCTAATATTGCCATTAAAAGGTTAAAAATAATCTGCCTAATTAGCAATTCAAATATTGAAGAGCTATGCCTAACATGGGGGTAGTGTCGTAGTAAGGGGGGGCAATTTACCCCAGGCACCATCTTGGTGAGGGCGCTGCCACTGCTTCTTCTCTCCACTCCCCCTGCCACATGCACACACCTTCACTCCCCCCCCCCCCCCATACACACGGTACCTCTAGCTCTTCGCTGGCGTGAGCAACAACTTCAACCTGCTGCTCGAGTCAGTGTCAGCTCTCCTGATGTCATTTCCTGGTCCCAAGCCTAGGAAGTGATGTCAAAGGGAGAGTTGACATCAACACGGGCAGTGAGTTAGTGATGCTGCTTGTGCCGGGGAAGTTAGAAGAGGTATGGTTTAGGGAAGGTGTGTGCGAGTGCGGCAGGGGCAGAAAAGAGGGCAGGGGAGGGGCTCTTTTACTAGAGGACATAAAGTAGCTAATGGGAAGTGATTTCAGAGTGGAGCCAGGCTGGCGCAAGCAGCAGGCCAGTGAAGTTGCTCACACTGGCATAGATTTAAAGAGGTAAGGGGGAGAGGGATGGTGCGAGTGTGGCATGGGGGGAGAAGAGGTACCGACGCCTCCACCAAGATGGCACCCAGGGTGGTCTGCACCCTACTGCCCTCCCCTTACTATGCCACTGCATGGGAGCACTTAAAATCTTTTCAAAAGGCAGCATTAATCTCTGAATTCTAGAAAGGTTACCCAAAGTTGGGAATGAAGGCCAGATGCACACATAAACTAGTTAGTCAACTGGGTGCTAAGAGCCAATTATTATAACATAGTAACACAGTAAGGACCCAATTCTATAAATGACACCTAAACTTAGGCGCCTAACTTAATTGTTTAAAAGTTTAATTGGTGCTGATAATTGGCAGTTAACAGTTCATAATTGATGCTAATTGCACTTAATTGGTTGGTAGGCACCTACCACTTTGAGGTAGGCGCCTAGTCAAGGCGCTTATCAGAAAGTAGGCATGGTTAGAGGCGGATCGTGAGTGTGGTCCTTCTGCAGCAGATCGTGAGCGTGTTTTTCATCTAGGCAAGTTTTGGATATAGGAACGCTAATTTAGGCCAAGAAAACCTTGTCAGAATTAGAGGGTGCCTACGTTTAAGACTCCTATCGATGCCTAAGCCCTACTGTTACCTGTTTAGTTGTTAAGCGGGGAAGAAATTTTTAAAATAAATAAATACTAGGTGTGATTCTATAAAGTGCATCTTTCTTTTATAGCAGTGTATCGCAAATTGTGTCCTGCGGCAAGATTCCGAGTGTGCCACGAAATGGCAGCGAGGAGGAGGAGAGGCACTGGTGCCATGTGATGGCAAGAGGCACGTTCTGTAGGTAGTCAGCCAGCGCTGGCATCTCTCCTCATCGGCACCTCTGCTCCTCTACGCACCTCTCCTGTTGCAGCTCCTCCCCCCCCCTAGCAACTCAGGACCCTGTCTGGAGTGTCTTCGCACATGCGCAGATGTCAATGTGATGTACACATTTATGGATGCCCTAGAGTCGAAGCACAAGGTTTAGTGTGCTTTGGCATCTGGAAGTTTGCGAGACACTGTTTTTATAGAATCATGCTTAGCACCACATTAATTAGTGCCTAATTTTTAGGCTTTATTTACAGGACTGGGACCTAAATGTCAGCAAATAAAGAGCTTCACACTCCATCCAGTCTGCCCTACAAGGTGGCCAGAGCTGAATCTGGCACTCTGAACAGGTTCCACTTCATGATTAAACACTGGCATACCTAATCTCCATCAAAAATTACAAAGACTAGAGGACACTCAACAAAGTTGCAGGGAAGTACTTTTAAAACCAATAGGAGGAAATATTTTTTCACTCAGAGAATAGTTAAGCTCTGGAATGCATTTGCCAGAGGTTGTAGTAAGAGCGGATTGCGTAGCTGGTTTTAAGAAAAGTTTGGACAATTTCCTGAAGGAAAATTCCATAGTCTGGTATTGAGAAAGACATGGAGGAAGCCACTGCTTGTCCTGGATTGGTAGCATGAAATATTGTTACTCTTTGGGTTTTGGCCAGGTACTAGAAACCTGGATTGGCCACCGTGAGAATGGGCTACTGGGCTTGATGGACCATTGATCTGACCCAGTAAGGCTATTTTTATGTTCTCTCCCTGTCAGTTATGGGCACAGATCATAGAAGTCTGCTCTGCACCGGTCTTACTTTCCAACTACTGAAGTTGCTGTCAAACGCCACTCCAGCCTTGATCCTGATCTGGTTTTGCCATTTACATGACCCAGTACATTGCAGTCTGCCCAGCACTGGTTTTATTTCCCCAATCTCTAAAGCTGTTGTCAAAGCTCACTGCAGTTATGAGACCACTGAAGTACATTAGACAGATAGGGAAACTGCGCAAAGTATCTGAATGTAGACCACTTTGAATAGAAACATAGAAAGATGACGGCAGAAAAGGGCTACAGCCCACCAAGTCTGCCCACTCTACTGACCCACCCCATTAAGTCTGAGTGCTAATGACCCAGCTCCTTAACTCAACCCTCGCAGGGATCCCACATGGATGTCCCATTTATTCTTAAAGTCGAGCACGCTGGTGGCTCTGATCACCTGCTCCGGAAGTTTGTTCCACTGATCCACCACCCTTTCTGTGAAGAAATACTTCCTGGTGTCACCACTAAATTTCCCTCCTCTGAGTTTGAGCGGGTGCCCCCTTGTGACCGAGGGTCCCTTGGGAAAGAATATGTCATTTTCCACCTCGACACGACCTGTGACGTACTTAAATGTCTCTATCATGTCACCCCTTTCCCTGCGCTCTTCTAGAGTATAGAGCTGCAATTTGCCCAGTCTTTCTTCATATGAGAGACCCTTGAGTCCGGAGACCATCCTAGTGGCCATCCGCTGGACTGACTCAGCTCGAAGCACATCTTTACGGTAATGTGGCCTCCAGAATTGCACACAGTATTCCAGATGAGGTCTCACCATGGTTCTGTAAAGTGGCATTATGACTTCAGGTTTGTGGCTAACGAAGCTTCTATTGATACATCCCATCATTGGGTGGATGTAAAACTGCAAAAAGGTGGTATATAAGTCCCAATACCTTCCGCCCTTCTCTTTCCCATATTCTGAAAAAGGAACATCTAATATAATAAAAGCCTAAGCGCGCATGTGCACTCTTACCAGCATATTCCGTATTCCGTGCGCTGTAGGTCCCCGCAGGTAGGAGTGCGCATGCGCGCTTATCACGCACATCTCTCTTTCTCTCCCGAGGCGGATTTCGGCCACGGTGGTTGTCGGCATCTGCATGCCGCCGCGGCTGGAGGCGCCTGCAGGCTGAGGCGGCTGTCGGCAGAGGGCAGACACGAGGTAAGGGATGCTGCTTGACAGGGGAAGAGACAGGAGGGGGAGAAAGGAAGGGAGGCCTACTACTGGACCGGGGAGCAGGTAAGGGGTGCTGCTGGACAGGGGAAGAGACGGGGGGGGGAGAAAAAGGAAAGGAGGTCTACTGCTGGACGGTGGAGCAGGAAAGAAGTGCTGATGGACAGGGGAAGTGACGGGGGTAGGGGGGAAGAAAAAGGAAGGGAGGCCTACTGCTGGACAGGGGGAGCAGGAAAGAGGTGCTGATGGACAGGGGAAGAGATGGGGGTAGGGGGGAAGAAAAAGGAAGGGGGCCTACTGCTGGACAGGGGAGCAGGAAAGAGGTGCTGCTGGACAGGGGGGAGATAAAAAAAAAAGGGAGAAGGGCTGCTGCTGGATAAGGGGAGCAGTGAAGGGGTAGTGGTGGACACAGGGAAGGTAAAAGGAAGGGAGAATGGGTGGACAGCTGGGAAAAAGAAAGACAGAAATACAGAAAGCGGCTGAGAGAGAGAAAGAAATAAAGACAGACACACACACATATATTCTAGCACCCGTTAATGTGTCGGCGGCTGCAGGCCGCGGCGGCTTGAGGCAGCTGTCGGCGGAGGGCAGACACGAAGCAAAGGGTGCTGCTGGACAGGGGGGGGGATTATAAAAAGGGAGAAGGGCTGCTGCTGGATAAGGGGAGCAGTGAAGGGGTGGTGGTGGACACAGGGAAGGTAAAAGTAAGGGAAGAATGGGTGGACAGCCGAGGAAAAAGAAAGACTGAAATACAGAAAGCGGCTAAGGAGAGAGAGAGAAAGAAATAAAGACAGACACACACACATATATTCTAGCACCCGTTAATGTGTCGGCGGCTGTCGGTGGAGGGCAGACAGAGGTAAGGGGTGCTGCTGGACAGGGGAAGAGACAGGAGGGGGGAGAAAAAGGAAGGGAGGCCTACTGCTGGACAGGGGAGCAGGAAAGAGGTGCTGATGGACAGGGGAAGAGACGAGGGGAGAAAAAGGAAGGGAGACCTATTGCTGGACAGGGGGACAGGAAAGGTGCTGCTGGACAGGGGGGAGATTAAAAAAAAGGAGAAGGGCTGCTGCTAGATAAGGGGAGCAGTGAAGGAGTGGTGGTGGACACAGGGAAGGTAAAAGGAAGGGAGAATGGGTGGACAGCCGAGGAAAAAGAAATACAGAAAGCAGCTAAGGAGAGAGAGAGAGAGAGAGAAAGAAATAAAGACAGACACACACACACACACATATATTCTAGCACCCGTTAATGTAACGGGCTATAAGACTAGATTCTTAATAATTGGCTCAAATACATTTCAATTGTAATTTTCTGCTCATATTTTAGGGATTGAGTTTGGCAATCTATTACAGATGACAATAAAGGTCAATAAAATAGTGCAGACTTATTTTGCTATATTGAAGAATCCCATACATATTTGAATTCCATTACCATTTTTGTTTCTACTAAACAGAATGACATGGGGAAAATGTTTGTCCCCGTCTCCACCCTGTCGCCATGAGCTCATCCCCGTCCCGTCCCCACGAGCTTGGTCCCCGCTGCGTCCCTACAAACTATCTGATCCCATCCACACAAATCTCAAATAGTTTTATACTGAACTTATTTTATTAAAGTTTAAAAAGAAACAGTATTCTGTACAATTGTCATTTTATAAATCAAAGTTCTGGCTGCTGAACTAGATAAAGAGATGTTCAGCTGGCAGGGCTTTGTTTATAAATTTTTATCAACACAACTAATATACTACTTTATCCAAAAGAAAATAAATATAATTTTTTTTTTCTACCTTTGTTGTCTGGTTTCTGCTTTCCTCATCTTCTCATTCAATTCTGTCCATCCACTGTCTGCCTTCTCTCTCCCTCTCCCATTTGCTCTGTTACTGTGCCTCTCCCTTTCATCTCTCCTTCCACCACCCCCCTCCATTGTTCTGGCACCCATCTTCTTCCTTCTGCTTCCCCCATAGTCTGGAATCTTTGTCTTCATCCCTTCAGTGTCTTCTCCCCTCTCTTCCCCATTTCCCTTCAGCGTCTTCTCCTCACTCTCTCTTCCCCATTTCCCTTCAGCGTCTGTTCCTTTCCACCACCCCTTCTCCTCCTCTCTCTCTTCCCCACTCTTTCTTCCCCATTTCCCTTCAGCATCTATTCCTTTCCACCCCCTCCCCCTCTCTCTCTTCCCCGTTTCCCTTCAGTGTCTTCTCCCCACTTTCTCTTCCCCATTTTCTTTCAGCATCTGTTCCTTTCCATCATGTTCTTCGGGAGGATGGAACCTTGAGGTCTTGGGAAGAACTCCGGGGCACTTATGCTCTGCACTTGGGAGCTTTCTTGCCTACAAACAATTACAGCACTATGTAGGTTCCTTAAACCGAGCTGATTTAGTTTTTCCTATTGAAGCAAGGATCAGGGAGTTGGTTGATCAATTTTTGGAAATTGGTTTTACCATATCAGTTCTTCATAGGAGTTTACTGTTGATGGTTGCCCCTGTCAGCAGAGATTTGTTGGGTCATAAGTGGAGCCAGGATGCGCAGCTACCTGAAAATTCTTTAAATTTACTTACACTAATTTGGCGTATACCTGGCATTTCGGTGAGCGCTGATTTGAGAGAATGTCAATTTTGAGTACTTCATCGAGTGGACTTTACCTGGGATCAGCTGCATAAATCTGGCTATAGTGACTCTCCAGATTGTCAAACATGTTCTCAACATACCCATTCCTTTATACATGCTTTTTGGTACTGCCCTACAGTTTGGGACTTTTGGAGGAAACTTGTGAATTACGTGGCGTGCATTTTACAGAGTCCTATCCCTATGTCCATGGTCAGGTTGTTATTGGAAAAGTATGAAGCTTTCCATCTCCCTCAGAGGGGAGCCTGTCTTTTTAAGAGGAAGGTGGCAATACTTGGCAAGAAAGAAATATTAGCGGTTTGGATGAGGGACAATCCACCCTCATATTGGGCATGGCGGAACTGTCTGCATGCTTTGTTGATCTTAGAGCATAGAATGGCTAGCTCTACCCCAAAGAGAAAAAAGACTTTCCTTCAAATTTGGAAACCCTATATACAGTGGTGCCTCGCATAACGGACGCCTCGCACAGCGAACGCTGCGCACAACGAACTTCAGGTCTTGCTTCCCACAACGAACTTCGTTTCACACAACGAAGTCGCCCGAGCTGCATCCTTAACTGCCCTCTCTCCGCCTGGCTCCCTGTGCAGTGGCGCTACATATTTTAAAACCCCCTGCCGCCGCTGCCGCATATTTTTAAGCCTCTGCCGCCACCGCATATTTTTAAACCTCCCCCCGCCGCCACATATTTTTTTAAAAAAGCCACCACTGCTGCAACTTTAATCTCACCCGCTCACTCGTAACTGGTGGTCTAGCAAATTTCCCAGCCAGAAGCGCAGAGATCAAGAGCAAGCCTTCTGTGCTACTGCCTGGGCCTGCGCTGATCTCTGAATGGCTGCAGTCAGCTCTCGCGGGACTCACAAGAACTAACTGCAGCCATTCGGAGATCGGCATGGGCCCACACAGGCGTGCAGAGGAATTGCTCCTGATCTCTGCGCTTCTGGCCTGTACGCCACTGGCTGGGAAAGATGGGAGGAATTAAAAAAGGTACCGAGGGGGGATGATTAAAAAGGTACTGGGGAGTATGTGGGGGGTGATTATAATACACAGCAAGGATCAACAAAACCCCTGTCTCCCCTCCCCTTCACATATATCCCCTCTACTATCAAGAAAATTGAATAAGCCAAATTATTATAGAATGCTACACAGAAATATCATGCTAACAGAATACCACAGTCACACATAGCAGGAATAGGGTTAGGGTAGTGCAACTAGGGCAACTGTCCCCCCTGGTCAAAGAGAGCCGTAAGCCTCTGCCTGGACTTTGCAGTCCCCAGTTGTGTCTAACACCAGCTCTAACAAGATAAATTTATCTTTTTTTATGTCATCTTAGCATATTTTATGCTACAGAACGAATTATTTTTTTTAACATGTATTGTTATGGGAAAACGCGTTTCACATAACGAACTTTTCGCATAACAAACTTGCTCCTGGAACCAATTAAGTTCGTTGTGTGAGGCACCACTGTATTATCTTTATCCCAGGATAAGCAGGCAGCATATTCTTAACGTATGGGTGACGTCACCGACGGAACCCCGGTACGGACACTTTTAACTAGAAAGTTCTAGTTGGCCGCACCGCGCATGTGCGGGTGCCTTCCCGCTCGACGGAGGAGAGCGTGGTCCCCAGTTTCTTCGTTTCCGCGGAGCGAAGATGACGCATGTGCTTTCAACGGCTGTTGAAATCTGTTTTTGCCTTCCCGCTCGCGCTATTTTCTTCCTTTTTTTGTTCTTTTTCCTTCGGATTTCGTTTTTTGTTCTAACTTGCAAAAAAAAAAAAAAAAAAAACCTTGTTTTTTCTTTATTTTTCGGGCCGGCCCCGGCGGGGCCTGTTGCCACCATACAGGCCTCCGGTTTTGATTTTGCGGAGGCCGTGTTCCCCTTCATGCCCCCTCAGCCGGGCTTTAAGAAGTGCCAGCGGTGTGCACGCCCGATATCTCTCACTGACCCGCACAATTGGTGCCTACAGTGCCTGGGTCCAGAGCATCAGGCTGACACCTGCACCCGCTGTGCTACTCTTAAAAAACGTACTTTGAAAAATAGACAGATCCAACAGAATATCCTTTTCGGTACCGGATCTGCCATGGAATCGGCCGCGCCGTCAACGGCGCCGCAAAAGTCAGCACCAACTACTTCGACGACACCTGATCCTTCCTCGGGGTCGCTGGCACCAGGTAAGCCGGCTAAGAAGCCTTCCACTTCCCTTGAGCGCCCTCCTGCCACACCGGCGACGCCGGTCCTCCCGGCATCACGCCGACCCCGCAAACGCTCCGCCCCGATTTCAGTGAGTGCCTCATCATAGGCATCCTCATCGCCGGGGCATGGAGCGGCACCTATGGTACCGACAAAGAAAAAAGCGGTACCGGTGCCCCCTCTGGACGACCGCATTGCGGCCATACTCCAAAGCCAATTGCAAGAGCAACTGCAACAGCAACTCCTGCACTTGTTGCCCGCAATTTTGGCCCCACTCCTTCCGGTACCAGACCGGCCCGAGCCTCGCACCATACCGCCGGTGTCGACACCATCGGTACCGTTGAACACCTCCATGCCGGTACTCGCGGCTGAACCACTTAATCCTCCAGTACAAACACGCTCTGATGCCGACCCTCCCCGACATCGAGACCGACACCAGGACCGGCATCGATCTTCCTCCCCCGGTACCGTCTCGATGCGCTCTGGCAAATCTCTCTCTAAGACTCGCCACACTGAGCCGTCCGCACCACCGTCCCGTCCTGCGCACACTGACGTCAGGGACCCGGACTTATGGGAAGAATCCCCACCCGGTACCGATGATGAGGCTTCCTCAACGGACGAGGAACCATCGATGGTCGATACCAGTTCCAAACCTGAACAGTCCTCATTCACAAAATTTCTCAGGGAAATGTCGGCGGCTCTGTCGATCCCTTTGGAATCTGACTCTAAGAAGTCCCAGGCTTTCCTGGAAGCCCTGGACTTCGAACAACCTCCCAAAGAATTTTTAAAGTTACCCGTCCATGACATCTTACGGGAAACTTTTTACAAAAACTGGGAAAATCCTCTCACGGTACCGGGTGCCCCTCGAAAACTGGATAGTTTATACAGGGTCATTCCTATCCCGGGGTTCGACAAACCTCAACTACCCCATGAATCCCTTCTAGTGGAGTCCACCTTGAAGAAAACCCAGGGCTCCAGTGTTTATGCCTCCACCCCTCCTGGCAGAGAGGGCAGAACAATGGATAAATTTGGCAAGCGCCTTTATCAGAATTCCATGCTTGCCAACAGGGCTAATAATTACACCTTCCACTTCTCCTTCTATATGAAGCATTTGGTGCAACAACTCTCCTCCTTACAAAAGTACATCCCTGAGCATAAGATCCCGGTTTTCCAACAACAAATCTCTAGTTTGCTCCAACTCCGGAAATTTATGGTGCGATCCATTTATGACTCTTTTGAGCTGACCTCTCGAGCATCTGCCATGGCTGTTGCCATGAGGCGCTTGGCCTGGCTGAGAGTTTCTGACCTCGACATTAATCACCAAGACCGCCTGGCTAACGCACCTTGTCTTGGTGATGAACTATTCGGGGAGTCCCTGGACTCAACTACCCAGAAACTATCAGCACACGAGACCAGGTGGGATACCCTAATCAAACCTAAAAAGAAGACTCCACCTGCTCGCCCCTACAAACAGCAGTCTTCCTACCAACGCAGGTTCTCGGCCAGACCTCTCAACCCGCCTCAGCAACAACAGCCTCA
The DNA here is from genome assembly GCF_902459505.1 of Geotrypetes seraphini. Lineage (NCBI taxonomy): Eukaryota > Metazoa > Chordata > Amphibia > Gymnophiona > Dermophiidae > Geotrypetes > Geotrypetes seraphini. The sequence goes on along the minus strand of NC_047086.1, from coordinate 15,051,086 downwards.
CCGGCCTCGTCAGCAGCACCAAACTCAGGCACGTTTACAGTCTCACCAACCTACCAAGCCTCTCCCACAGTCGAAACCATCTCAGCCCTTTTGACTCTTTTCTCCAGGGCATAGCCAGTCTCCCGCCATCATTGCCTCTTCCTCAGCCGATAGGAGGCCGCCTTCAACTCTTCCTCAACCTTTGGGAGGTCATTACATCAGACCTGTGGGTCCTCAACATCATTCGCCACGGCTACTCTCTCAACTTCCAGACTCTTCCACCAGACAATCCTCCCATAGAGTCTGTTTCTCACTCCTCTCAATCCCCCCTCCTCCTGAGGGAGGTCCAATCCCTTCTTCTTCTCAATGCTATCGAAGAGGTACCCCCAGACCAAAGGGGTCAGGGATTCTACTCCCGCTACTTCCTGGTTCCCAAGAAGACAGGAGACCTCCGTCCCATCCTCGATCTTCGGAACCTCAACAAGTGTCTGGTCAAGGAAAAATTCAGGATGCTCTCCCTTGCCACGCTTTACCCTCTTCTCTCTCATCACGACTGGCTAAGTTCCCTAGACCTCAAAGAGGCCTACACTCACATTCCAATCCATCTGACTTCACGTCGCTACCTCCGATTTCAGGTACAGCACCACCACTATCAGTACAAAGTGCTACCCTTTGGCCTCGCATCATCGCCCAGGGTGTTCACCAAGTGCCTTATTGTGGTGGCGGCCTTCCTCAGGTCTCACAACCTCCAGGTGTTCCCATACTTGGACGATTGGTTGGTGAAAGCTCCTACGTCTCCGCTTGTGCTACAAGCCACTCAACACACCATCTCTTTCCTCCATCTCCTGGGGTTCGAGATCAACTACCCCAAGTCACATCTCCTCCCCACACAGCGACTTCAGTTCATTGGTGCCGTCCTCGACACCACTCTGATGAGGGCGTTTCTCCCCTCAGACCGCCAACGAACCCTGCTCCATCTCTGCCGTCAGGTGCTCCTTTGTCGCTCTATTCCGGCTCGGCAAATGATGGTCCTCCTGGGCCACATGGCCTCGACAGTCCATGTGCTTCCTCTGGCACGACTCCACCTCAGGACACCTCAATGGACTCTAGCCAACCAATGGTCACAGACCACGGATCCTCTTTCTCATCCCATCTCTGTGACATCGTCTCTTCAGCAATCTCTTCAATGGTGGTTGAACTCCTCAAATCTTTCCAGGGGTCTACTCTTTCATCTACCCCCTCACTCCATGATCATAACCACAGATGCCTTCCCCTATGCATGGGGAGCTCACATGGGAGATCTTCGCACCCAGGGACTCTGGACCCCTCAGGAGCGTCAACATCACATCAATTTCCTGGAACTCAGGGCCATGTTCTATGCTCTCAAGGCCTTCCAGCACCTTCTCTATCCTCAGGTTCTTCTCCTGTGCACAGACAACCAAGTCGCCATGTACTACATAAACAAGCAAGGCGGCACCGGATCTCCCCTCCTTTGTCAGGAGGCCATCCACATCTGGACCTGGGCCACGGCCCGCAGTCTCTTCCTCAAGGCCGTCTATATCCAGGGCGAACAGAACTCCTGGCCGACAACCTCAGCCACATCCTTCAACCTCACGAGTGGACCTTGGATCCTCCCACACTCCACTCCATCTTTGCTCTCTGGGGCACTCCTCAGGTGGACCTCTTTGCAGCTCCTCACAACCATCAGCTGCCCCAGTTCTGCTCCAGACTCTACTCTCCTCATCGTCTGACCCCGGATGCATTCCTGCTCGACTGGACGGATTGGTTCCTCTATGCCTTTCCTCCACTGCCTCTAATGTTGCGGACGCTATTCAAACTCCGCAGGGACAGAGCCACCATGATTCTCATCGCTCCTCAGTGGCCTCGCCAACACTGGTTCTCCCTCCTGCTCCAGCTCAGCTCCAGGGAGCCCATTCCTCTTCCTGTATTTCCTACTCTACTTACACAGCAGCATCAGTCTCTACTACATCCCAATCTATCCTCGCTCCACCTGACAGCTTGATTTCTCTCGGGCTGACCTCTCCAGAGAATCTGTCTCAGTCTGTCCGTCGTATTTTGGATGCCTCCAGGAAACCGGCCACCCTCCAATGTTACCATCAGAAGTGGACCCGGTTCTCCTCTTGGTGTCTACTTCATCATCACAATCCCACCTCATTGGCGGTGGAAACTGTACTGGACTATTTGCTTTCTCTCTCCGACGCTGGCCTCAAGTCTACCTCAATCAGAGTCCACCTCAGTGCCATCACTGCGTTTCATGAGCCTGTCCTCGGAAAACCTATCACGGCTCATCCCCTGGTTTCCCGGTTCATGAGAGGCCTCTTCAATGTCAAACCACCGCTGAAGCCTCCTCCAGTCGTCTGGGACCTGAATGTGGTCCTCTCAGCCCTCATGAAACCTCCATTTGAGCCTCTTGCCACAACTTCACTCAAATTTCTGACATGGAAGGTGCTTTTCCTCATTGCCATCACCTCTGCCAGGAGGGTTAGTGAGCTGCATGCACTGGTTGCTGACCCACCTTTCACGGTTTTTCACCATGACAAGGTGGTTCTGCGTACCCATCCTAAATTTCTTCCCAAGGTGGTCTCGGACTTCCACCTCAACCAGTCCATTGTATTGCCTGTCTTTTTCCCTAAACCCCACTCTCATCCTGGGGAACAGACGTTACACACGCTGGACTGTAAACGTGCCCTGGCATACTTGACCATACCAGAGCTCACCGCACGTCACCTCAGCTTTTTCTGTCCTTCAACCCTAACCGTTTAGGTCGTCCTGTCTCTAAACGAACGCTTTCCAACTGGCTTGCTGCCTGCATTGCGTTCTGTTATGCTCGGGCCGGTCTCTCACTGGAAGGTGCTGTCACGGCCCACAGGGTCAGAGCTATGGTTGCTTCTGTGGCTTTCCTCCGCTCCACGCCCATCGAGGAGATCTGCAAAGCTGCCACTTGGTCCTCAGTTCACACATTCACTACTCACTACTGTCTGGATGCCTTCTCCAGACGGGATGGGCACTTCGGCCAATCTGTGTTACAAAATCTATTTTCCTAATAGCCAACCATCCCTCCTCCCTCTCTGTTAGCTTGGAGGTCACCCATACGTTAAGAATATGCTGCCTGCTTGTCCTGGGATAAAGCACAGTTACTTACCGTAACAGGTGTTATCCAGGGACAGCAGGTAGATATTCTTACGACCCACCCACCTCCCCGGGTTGGCTTCTTAGCTGGCTTATCTTAACTGGGGACCACGCTCTCCTCCGTCGAGCGGGAAGGCACCCGTGCATGCGCGGTGCGGCCAACTAGAACTTTCTAGTTAAAAGTGTCCGTACCGGGGCTCCGTCGGTGATGTCACCATACGTTAAGAATATCTGCCTGCTGTCCCTGGATAACACCTGTTACGGTAAGTAACTGTGCTTTATCTCATAAAGCCTGCAGTGATATTTTGAATGGGTTGTAGGGATGGTGTTCATGTTACTTTGTTGTCTGGTGGTCTACTGTGAATCTTTTCGTCTTCTTTTTTTTATTTCTTTCTCTCTTATCTTCTTTTTCTTTCATTCTCTACTGCTCTCCTTTTTCTTCTTGTTTATCTATTTGCTGTTTCTATACTGGATTGGGGGGAGTTCTGGAGTGGAGGTGGTGGTTGAGTGAGGGTTTTGCTCTTATTGGTATATTCTGTTTCCTTATTTATGCCATCCTGATTGGTTTGCTGATTTGGGGAGGGGGGGTTGGCCTGCAAAATTCTATGCAATGTTTGTACTGATCTGGGTGTTCTTTTGCACTTGGTCCAGTGTTGGGTGGGTGGTTTGGAGAGAAAAGGAAAACTGAGTGACATATGTTTTTTTTTGTTTCATTGGTTGTTTATTGTTGTTCTTGTATTGTCCTCAACAAAAACTTTTGAATTTAGATACAGTATTTGAATAGATAAATTTTTAGTGGTTTTGAATGGCTGATGTCAAATGATGCCATTTGCGTCATTGGTACGCGTGGACGAGAGGCACTGGCGCCATGTGATAATAATAATAACAGCTTATATACCGCAATACCGTGAAGTTCTATGCGGTTTACAGAAGATTAAGCAAAGGTAACAAATTGAATTGACTTTAAGAAGGGAGGAAGAAAGAGAATTAATAGGACAGGAAATTCATTGTTGAGGAGAGAGAGATCAAAAGGACAAGTTAATCGCTATAGAGGGGAGAGAGAAGAGAGGATCAGTTGTCTAGATGCTTTAGGAACAAGTGTGTTTTTAGACGTTTCCTAAATTCCCCATAAGTAGTGGGCGAAAGCAATTGTTCTAGGTCTTTACCCCCATGATGCTGCTTGGTGTGAGAGAAGGTGTTCATGGTGTTTTTTCAGTTTACAACCTCGAACTGGGGGGGAAACGAAATTGGAATGTGAACTTCTCTTGTGTCTGTTGGCTGAGAAGAAGAAAAGGTCAGTTATGTATTTAGGGGCAAGTTCGTGTAGTGCTTTAAAGCAGAAGCAGGCAAATTTAAACTTTACGCGCACCGCCATTGGCAGCCAATGCAGCTGCCGGTAGTAGGGTGTCACGTGGTCAAACTTCCTCAGCCCAAAGATCAGTCTGACTGCTGCATTTTGCATCAATTGTAAACATTGCATATTCTTTTGGGAAATTGCTAAATAAGCGATGTTACAGTAGTCAAGTAGACTTAGTACGAGGGATTGGACTAGGGTTCTGAATGCCGATGTATCGAAATAAGCTTTAATGGATCTGAGTTTCCAGAGAGTAAAGAATCCCTTTCTGATTAAGGAATCTACCTGGTCTTTCATGGTTAGGCATTGATCCAAAGTTACACCTAGTATCTTAATGGTGGGCTGGATAGGGTAACTAAGTTTATTGATACATAGTGGTGATTTGGTGTCAAGCGGATGTGCTGAAAAACAACGAAGAAAGTTGTTTTTTCTGAATTAAGTTTGAGCCTAAAGTTTGTCATCCAGTGCTCCATCACGTTTATGGCTTCTGAAGCTTTGGGAATAGTTTCAGAGACAGAATTAGTGGATGGGATGATAATCGTAAAGTCATCTGCATAACTAAATAGTTTTATTCCCAGCTGGGTTAGCTGCATGCTCAGTGAGGACATATAGACTTTGAAGAGCAATGGAGATAGTGGAGACCCTTGTGGCACACCGGATGGATTGCTCCAGGTGTTTGAAAGCTCATAATTAAAACGTACCTGATAAGTGCGGGATATAAGGAAGCCACGGAACCAGTTCAGCACCTCATCCCTGATACCAATGGCGGCTAGGCATTGCAGCAGTTTCTCGTGATCTACTAGATCAAAGGCAGAACTCATATCAAATTGCATAACCAGGGCATTAAGGCCCTTACTAAACAGTAGGCGCAGATTGTCTAAGATAGCCGCAATTACTGTCTCAGTACTGAATAACAGTCTAAAACCGGATTGAGTTTCATGTAGGAGAGAGAACTGATCAAGATAATCCATCAGTTGGATGTGTACCAATCCCTCCATAATTTTTACAATAAATGGAATGGATGCTACCGGTCTATAGTTGGATATTAGGGCTGAAGATTCTTTTCGATTTTTTAGAATTAGGGTTATTATTATGTGACCATTATTAGAGAGAAACTTCCCAGTTTTTAGGTTGTGAGCCAAGTATTGCATCAGCGATAGTTTAAATTCTAAAAGTGCCGCTTTCATGATTTCTGGGGGGCATGAGTCCAGAACGCAATAGGATTTAGAGTATTTGTTATATATTTAGGTGTAATTATTCCACTCTAAATCTTGAAAGGAGCTCCAGATCATGTCTGCCGTTATATCATTTCCGTGGGTGAGAGCTATTTGATGATCACTAGGGTCGTTAGTTGAACAATGGATTCTAAGGTTTTTAATTTTTGAATCGAAGTACAGTGCTAAGTCATTTGCAGAGGGTAACTTAGTGTTGTGTGTGGATGTGGTGTAGCGAGCGGTGTCGAATAAATTTGTGATCAGGTTGAATAGCTCTTTTGTATTGATTCCTTGTGAGCCATTACAAGATGAGTTAATTTTAATTGAGTAGAATGCTTTACGTTTGTCTTTTATCATTTGTTTGTAGATTTTTATGTTAGCTCTCCATTTGTTACGGTCTGCTAGTTCTCCTGTTTTTTTCCAAGTTCTTTCTAGTCGTCTAGCTAGTTGTTTCATTTTTAGAAGTTCGGTGTCAAACCATTTGTTATATTTATTTGCATTGCTTTTGCTATTTCGTATAGGGGCGATTTTGTCTAAAATGGATGTGCTGGTTGTTATCCAGTGATCCCAGAAATCGATTCCTTCTTCTATCTCTGATTGCAGTTCGTATTGTGACCAGTATTCTATTGGGTTAATATAGCCTCTTGTGTGATGTTCTCTTTTTATTATTGGGCGTGTTTTAGATTTATGATAAGACCAGATTAGCTGGAAATAATAAGTAAAATGGTCAGACCAGATATCATGACACCAGGTGCCTTTACGTATAGAGATGACAGGGTCTGGGATGTCCTTTGTGGACATGGCTACCACATCTAACTGATGGCCTTTTTCATGTGCTTGTGTGGGTGGAGGGAGGTTGTAATTGAGTAGGGATAGAAAGATTTTAAACTCTTTCGCATTTGTGTTGTCCTCTTCATCTAAGTGTATGTTTATGTCTCCTGCGATGATATTGTAAGAAGGACCTATTGAATTGTTTAGGACAAATGCACAGAAGTCTTCTTTGGCTTTTGGCCAGCTTTTTGGTGGGACGTAGAATAATATGCAGGATAGGGATTCTGCTAGATGACAGTTACCAATTTTACAGGCTAAAATTTCTAGTTGGTTGGTCATTTTGGAATCAAGTAGTTCGAACTCAAATCCTTCTTTAAGAATAATTGCTAAACCTCCTCCTTTTTTTCCCACGCGGTTTAGCGTAAGGATTTTAAAATTGTCTGGTAGGAGATCAATTATTATTGCAAGATGATTATTATGATGGCAAGAGGCACGTTCTGTAGGTAGTCAGTCAGCGCTGGCATCTCTCCTCGCCGGCACCTCTGCTCCTCTACGCACCTCTCCTGTTGCAGCTCCCCCCGAAAATTGTCTAGTTGGATGACCAGGGTTTTGATTGTCCAGACCGCTAAGTTGTCTATCGTTATACCTCATTCTCATCCAAAAATTCATCCAAGTCAAAAACGCACAGAACAAGACCTTTTGGACGTGGGCAGGGCTAGCAAAGTGATGGACTGGACATCCAAACATTGTACCAGAGTAGTGGGGCACCTTATAGGGCACTGCTGTGAACTTCACAAAAAGGGTGCCACATAAACATCTCACTACAATCCCCTTAAAGGTCATGGTGAGCCCCCCAAAACACCCCCAGAACCTACTAGACCCACCTGTCTACCATACCAATAGCTCTTATGGCTGCAGGTGCCATTTATATGGCAGTGGAAAAGGGTTTTGGGAGGTTTTGGAGGGTGCATATGTTTCACCATAAATGCAGTGATTAGAGTGGCTTATGGGCCTGAGTCCTCCTCGCCATGGTTCACTAACCTACCCCCAAGGCCACTTAAGCCACCTCTGTGCAGCTCTACTAGGCTTTCCTATGCCAGGCTGCCAGGTGCTGATGTTCTGGAGGCAGATGTGTATGTTTTTATGGTGTTGGGAGGGTGTCAGTAATTACTGGGGCAGTGTGTGGGGGTCTGTACTTTGTGTCTGCAGTGCTTATCTGGTCACTTTGGATACTTTTTTGCCACTTAGACCGGTTTGTACATGGCCTAAGTCACAACGTACAGCTTCTGTCCAGGCAGCCTCATTAAACTTTCGGTTATACTTGCAGTATGACTTAGTTTAGATCAGCCCACATCCTGCCAAAAATCCCGCCCTTACCATTTCTCCTAAAATGCCCCTTTTAGCCCTGGTCATACAGCAGCACTGACAAGGCCTAAGTCGTTTTTAGGTACGTCTAAAACCCGTTTCGGTTATCGGCATTTGGACGACTTGTCTTTTAGATTGTCCAAGTACCGACTTAGGTGGGATTTTAGACGTATTTATTTTTTTATTATGAGCCCCATAATGTTTTTGATTCAATTTTTACACTCAACAGTAAATATTTGTTAAAAATAAATGATGGGCAAAGTATGATCTGTTTATATTTTTGATTGTTTCTCACAAATTTCAATTTCATTAGATCGATTTTAAGTGGTTCTGAATGGTCGATTTCTGCTGACGCTATTCGCATCATTGTAACGCATAGAAAATGACTCTGGAATGCATAGTATTTTTAAATTATTTTATCCCCTTCTTTTATGAAGCCATTTTAGGCTTTTTTATCACATGCTGCGGTAGTAAAAGCTCCAATGCTCATAGAATTCCTATGTGCATCACAGCTAATATCACTGTGGCCAGTGATAAAAAAGCCTAACGTAAAAGATTTGTTTTAGCTTTTTAAAATATCTTTTAATGAAAATAGTGTTTTAAGGTGGGCAGAGGGTGTAGTTTTATATTTTATCCCAGGACAAGCAGGCAGCATATTCTCTACATGTGGGTGACATTATCCACGGAACCCCATCGCGGACAGCTTTTCAAGCAAACTTGATTGAAGATCTTTGAAGTTTGCTAGTGCTGCACCGCACATGCGCGTGTGCCTTCCCGCTCAAGCTAGGCGGCTCGTCTCTTCAGTGTGGCCTCAGTTCTTAGTTTTCTGCGGAGCCAGAAAGCCCTGTCTCTCTTCTCTGCGTTGAATCTAAGTGCCTTTATCCCAGGACAAGCAGGCAGCATATTCTTGACTGATGGGTGACGGCACCGACGGAGCCCCGGTACGGACACTTTTAGAGTGATTGCACTCTAAGAACTTGGAAAGTTCTAGATGCCGCACCGCGCATGCGCGAGTGCCTTCCCGCCCGACACAGGCGCGCGGTCCCCAGTTTCTTAGTTTCCGCGGAGCTAAGAAGACGCGTTTTTCAACGGCTGTTGAAATTTTTTTCTACTTGCCTTCCCGCTCGCGTAAACCTTTTTGGCTTAATTGCCCTTTTTTCTTTGTTTCATTTTTGTAAAAAAAAAAAAAAAAACTTTCATTTTTTTTTCTTCAGTTTTGGTTTTTCCCCGGCGGGGCCTTCTGCCACCATCGAGGCCTCGGCCTTCGATTTGGCTGAAGCCGTTTTCACGTTCATGCCCCCTCAGCCAGGGTTTAAAAAGTGCCAGCGGTGTGCTCGGCCTATATCTCTCACGGACCCACACAACTGGTGCCTACAGTGTTTGGGTCCTGAGCATCAGGCTTCCACCTGCACCCGCTGTGCCACCTTAAAAAAACGAACTCTAAAAAATCGCCAGATACAACAGCGATTACTGTTCGGTGCCGAGATGTCCGACCCCGTTCCATCGACACCGGCCTCGGCACCTACTCAATCGGCACCTTCATCTTTGACGCCGCGTGACACCGCATCGGCATCCCAGCACTCAGGTAAGCCGGCTAAGAAGCTTTCCCCGCTGGAGCGTCCTCCGGTCTCGAGTGCAGCAAGCCCAATCCTGCCGACCGTGAGGCGCCAGCGGAAGCGCTCCGCCCCTATAGAGGTGAGTCCCTCGACATCGGGCTCCTCATCTCCGGGGTGTAGAGCGGCACCGCAGGTACCGCAGAAGAAAAAGGCGGTACCGGTGCCCTCCCTTGATGATCGCATTGCGGCCATCTTACAGGTACAGCTGAAGGAGCAGCTCCAACAACTCCTTCCAGCTATCCTGACACCGAACCTTCCGGTGCCGGTCTCGTCTGAGCCGTCGGTACCGAGAGTGGAACGACCTATTCTGTCTACTTCCTCTCTTTCGGTACCGTTACACTCGACCTCATCGGTGTCGATGCCAATTCTTGCACCGGAGCCGACAACTCAACACCAGTCGGTACAGACTTCGGCTCCGATGCAACCGGTAACATCTCCCGGTACCGCTTCGATGAGGTCGGGTAAGTCGGTACGCAAGTCCCGACACCTGGAACCATCCACCCCTGAGTCTCGGGATCGTACTTCCCATATTCGAGACCCTGATCTGTGGGGTGATTCCGAAGAGCCTTTTCTTTCAGAAGGTGAGTGTTCTTCGGGGGAGGATGAGCCTGATATTCCTGATCCATCCTCCAAACATGATTCCACGTCTTTTTCAGCATTTTTAAAAGATATGTGTGAATCTCTCTCTATTCCTTTGGAGGCTGAGTCTAAAAAGTCTAAGGCTTTTTTGGATGCTCTTGATTTTGACCAGCCTCCAAAGGAATTTCTGAAACTCCCTCTTCATGACATCTTGAGGGAGACATTTTACAAAAATTTAGAGACTCCTCTCACTGTCCCTGGAGCTCCCCGTAAATTGGATTTCCTATATAAAGTTATCCCCATTCCAGGTTTCAATAAACCCCAGCTTCCACATGAGTCTCTCCTCGTGGAATCCACATTGAAAAAGTCCTCAGGGGCTAGTGTGTATGCTTCTGTCCCTCTTGGTAGAGAAGGCAAAGCCATGGACAAATTTGGTAAGCGTCTCTATCAGAATGCGATGTTAGCCAATCGATCTGGCAACTATGCTTTTCATTTTTCTTTTTATTTAAAGCATCTCCTTACCACCATGGCTTCCTTTGAGCAGTACCTTCCTGAGAGGAAACGGTCGGCTTTTCACCAATGCTCTTCTTCTCTTTTTCAGCTCAGAAAATTTATGGTAAGATCTATATAAGACACCTTTGAACTTACCTCTAGAGCAACGGCCATGTCTGTGGCCATGCGCCGCTTAGCCTGGTTAAGGGTGTCCGAACTGGATGTTAACCATCAAGACCGGTTAGCAAATGCACCTTGCTTAGGGGATGAGCTGTTTGGAGATTCCATGGACTCAACGACCCAAAAGCTCTCTGCTCATGAAACACGCTGGGATACCCTTCTTAAAACCAAGAAGAAGGCTCCGCCAGCACGTCCTTTCAGACAACAATCCACTTACCAACGCCGTTATGTGGCTCGTCCCTTACAGTCTGCTCCTCAACAACCTAGGAGGCAGCGTCAACAACAGAGGCAAACTCCTAGACAGCAACAACAGCAACCTGTCAAGCAGCCTCCACAACAAAAACCGACTCAGCCCTTTTGACTTCATTCTCCAGGGCATAGCCAGCATCCAACCTTCACATCTCCTGCCTCAACCTATAGGAGGGCGTCTATCTCTCTTCCTCAGCCGGTGGGAAGTAATCATTTCGGACCAATGGGTCCTCAACATCATCCACCACGGCTACTCTCTCAACTTTCAAACCCTCCCGGGCACAAGTCTACCAAAAGAGTCTGCTTTGCATACTCCCCAATCTTCCCTCCTCCTTCAGGAGGTTCAATCCCTCCTCCTTCTGAACGCCATAGAGGAAGTTCCTCCGGAGCAAAAGGGGCAGGGATTCTACTCCCGTTATTTCCTAGTTCCCAAAAAAACAGGAGATCTCAGACCTATCCTAGATCTTCGCGATCTCAACAAATGCTTAGTAAAAGAGAAGTTCAAGATGCTCTCCTTAGCAACTCTTTACCCTCTTCTCAATCAAGACGACTGGCTATGTTCCCTCGATCTCAAAGAAGCATACACTCACATACCGATCAATCTGGCCTCCAGACAGTACCTACGTTTCATGATCAATCATTGTCATTACCAGTACAAGGTACTACCTTTCGGCCTAGCCTCCTCTCCAAGAGTGTTCACCAAATGTCTGATTGTGGTAGCAGCTTTTCTACGTTCCCACCACCTTCAGGTGTTTCCTTACCTGGACGATTGGTTGATAAAGGCAAATTCATCTCAGACAGTTCTTCAGGCCACCAACCAGACCATCTTATTTCTGCGTTTGCTGGGATTCGAGATCAATCTACCCAAATCTCATCTTATCCCCACGCAGAGACTTCAATTCATTGGAGCAGTCTTAGACACAATCCTCATGAGAGCGTTTCTGCCATCCAACCGTCTTCAAACGCTTCAATCTCTATGTCAGCAGGTGCTTCCACAACGTTCCATCTCTGCAAAGCAAATGATGATACTCTTGGGTCACATGGCCTCCACAGTTCATGTCACACCACTTGCCCGTCTGCATCTGCGCACTCCTCAATGGACCCTGGCTACTCAGTGGTCCCAAGCGATGGATCCTTGCTCACGTCACATATCTGTGACCTCATCTCTTCGTCAGTCTCTACAATGGTGGTTGACATCCTCAAATCTATCCAGAGGTCTTCTGTTCCATCTACCTCCTCATCAACTTGTCATCACCACCGACGCTTCCCCTTACGCTTGGGGAGCTCACTTGAACGAGTTCCAAACTCAAGGTCTTTGGACAGCCCAGGAAAAGAAGCATCATATCAATTTCCTGGAACTCAGAGCGATGTTTTATGCCCTCAAGGCCTTCCAACATCTTCTATTTCCTCAAGTTCTCCTACTGTGCACAGACAATCAAGTTGCGATGTACTACATCAACAAGTAGGGTGGGACGGGCTCTCGCCTCTTGTGCCAGGAAACCCAGAAGATCTGGACTTGGGCCATAAATCACCATCTATTCCTGAAAGCTATCTACATTCAGGGAGCACAGAATTCCTTGGCGGACAAGCTCAGCAGAGTTCTCCAGCCTCACGAGTGGACACTCGATCCTCTCACTCTGCAGTCCATCTTCACTCAGTGGGGCACTCCTCAGATAGATCTCTTTGCAGCTCCTCACAATCACCAGCTGCCCCTATTCTGCTCCAGACTCTACTCTCCTCACCGTCTGGCAGCGGATGCATTTCTCCTCGACTGGTCCAATCTGTTTCTGTATGCTTTCCCTCCTCTGCCTCTCATGTTGAGAACCTTGTTCAAGCTCAAGAGGGAACGAGCCACCATGATTCTGATTGCTCCGAGGTGGCCCAGGCAACATTGGTTCTCCCTTCTACTTCAACTCAGTTCCAGGGAACCTTTTCTTCTTCCACTGTTTCCTTCTCTGCTTACACAGCAGCAGGAGACCCTTCTACATCCCAACCTTCAGTCTCTGCACCTGACAGCTTGGTATCTCTCGGGCTGACTTCTCATGATACACTTTTGTCTCAGCCTGTTCGTTCAATTCTGGATGCCTCCAGGAAACCGGCCACTCTTCAATGTTACCATCAGAAGTGGACACGTTTTTCTTCCTGGTGTCTCCTCCATCATCATGATCCCACTTCCCTTGCAGTGGAGACCTTGTTGGATTATCTCCTTTCTTTGTCTGACTCTGGCCTCAAGTCTTCTTCAGTCAGAGTCCACTTAAGTGCTATTGCGGCGTTTCATGAGCCAGTCCATGGAAAGCTCCTCTCAGCTCATCCCTTGGTGTCCAGGTTCATGCGGGGTCTTTTTAATGTGAAACCACCTCTTAAAGCCCCTCCTGTTATCTGGGATCTTAATGTAGTTCTTTCCGCCTTAATGAAGCCTCCATTTGAACCTTTGGCTACCGCTTCTTTCAAGTTTCTCACTTGGAAGGTACTTTTCCTTATTGCTCTTACCTCTGCCAGGAGGGTCAGTGAGCTACATGCACTAGTTGCAGATCCACCTTTTACTGTCTTTCATCATGACAAGGTGGTTCTGCGCACACATCCAAAGTTTCTCCCTAAGGTTGTCTCTGAATTTCATCTCAACCAATCCATTGTTCTGCCTGTCTTCTTTCCGAAACCTCACTCACATTCTGGAGAACAGGCTCTGCATACTTTGGACTGTAAACGGGCTCTGGCTTACTATTTAGACCGTACTAAGCCCCACAGATCATCTCCCCAACTCTTTTTGTCCTTTGATCCGAATAAATTGGGACGTCCTGTTTCTAAACGTACGTTGTCTAATTGGCTGGCAGCGTGCATTTCATTCTGTTATGCTCAGACCGGACTGACACTGGAAGGTTCTGCCACGGCCCATAGAGTCCGAGCTATGGCAGCATCTGTAGCTTTCCTCCGGTCCACTCCTATTGAGGAAATCTGCAAAGCTGCCACTTGGTCCTCAGTTCATACTTTTGCATCTCATTATTGTCTGGATACATTCTCCAGATGGGATGGACACTTCGGCCAATCTGTTTTGCAAAATTTGTTTTCCTAATGGCCAACCTTCCCTCCATCCCTCTTTTTGTTAGCTTGGAGGTCACCCATCAGTCAAGAATATGCTGCCTGCTTGTCCTGGGATAAAGCACAGTTACTTACCGTAACAGGTGTTATCCAAGGACAGCAGGCAGATATTCTTGCATCCCTCCCACCTCCCCGGGTTGGCTTCTTAGCTGGCTTATCATAACTGGGGACTGCGCGCCTGTGTCGGGCGGGAAGGCACTCGCGCATGCGCGGTGCGGCATCTAGAACTTTCCAAGTTCTTAGAGTGCAATCACTCTAAAAGTGTCCGTACCGGGGCTCCGTCGGTGCCGTCACCCATCAGTCAAGAATATCTGCCTGCTGTCCTTGGATAACACCTGTTACGGTAAGTAACTGTGCTTTCTTGCACCACGGCTTCTTTTATTGTTTTTCTCAATCGGAAGTCGCTGTGTGGCACGTTCTCAAAACTTTTCTAAACATTTTTCACCTTTTATTATTTTCCGACCGGGGGACTCTGGTTTTCAGTCTGGCCGCCTGGCTTCGTGCGGCCTCAGCTTCAACTTTTCCCTATGTCCTGGCCTGTTACCGGGTTTAAGAAGTGTACACAGTGCGGGCGGGTGATTTCAGTTACCGAACCCCACCATTGGTGTATCCTCTGCCTGGGCTCTGACCATCCTACTGAGTCTTTCCCGCGTTCTGCCACTTTCCAACCCCGGGCTCTTCGCTGTCAATGTGCCAGGATCCTCGCAGTCTTTGGCCCGATGGAACAGCCTGCAGACAAGGCTTCGACCCCGACCTCGACCTCGGTCCCGAAGGCCAAGGCCTTGAGTAAGTCTCCCTCGGCCTCGAGGGCCCTGTCTGCTCTGCCTGCTAAGGCCTCATCCTCGGGTAAGTCTCCTCTTCTTCCTTCAGGTTTTCTTCCCAGGAAGACCACCACAGAGTCTCTGGCATCCCAGGCAGTGGGTACAGTCCTGCCAGCCTCTACGATACCTCCTCCCAAGCATGCCTCCAAGTTACAGGAATACTCTACCTCGAGGTCACCCTCGTTGGAGCACGCTGCTTCACCCATCCGACCAGATTCATTGGTCTCGGTGCCAATGTTTGAGAACATGCTTAAGGCAATTCTGACCCTGCTCCCTGTGATCCAGCCTGAGAGGCTCATTGAGGCTCCCCGGGTCAAGTATCGCCGGTTGTCCTCGAGTGATTCTTCACCTGCTCCCTTGACACGGGCATCACCGGCCACCTGACCCCGCTCGAAACACCATTCGAAACGAGCCTTGTCTTCGCAACTGCCATCTGCCAAACGGCCGAGAGACTCCCCTCCTCGGCGGGGTAGATCTCCGTTGCCTCGAGCCTTGAGATCCCTCGAGGCTTCGGCACACCAGGTATTTGAGCGTCGACCTCAACGGTCTTCCATACCTCCTCGATCCTCAAGCCAAGGCACGTCGAGGTTGAGGACTCCCTCCTCCCAGCCGCTTCAGAGGGTCTCTTCCTCCCTTGGCTCTCCGAGGTTTGCTTCCCAGGTTTCCGTCCCTCGTACCCCGGGGTCCTCGCCTTCCAGGCAGCCTACACACAAGCCTTCTTCGATGCCTCCGCTGTCCCTTAGCAGAGCTTTTTTGGTGTCCATGCTTGTTGACACGGATGTGCAAGCGCAGTATTCAAGGGAGGCCTCTCCCTCCTTTTCTGATGCCCCGAGATGCAGATCCTCAACGCCTCCGGAAGGACATTCCTCTGCCAAAGCGTCCTCCTTCACTAGGTTCGTTGTTGACATGGGTAAGGCTCTTCAGCTGGATCTCCAGTCTGAATCCCGATATACCCGGGAGTATTTGGAGGAGATGGAACTTCCTCATCCGCCCAGGGAATCTCTACATCTCCCGCTGAACCCAGTCTTGAAACAGACTTTCTTTCGGAATTTGGAGACTCCCTATGCCATCCCTGCCATACTGTCCAAGATGGAGTCCCGCTATCAGACAGTCCCGTGCAAAGGGTTTGAGAGGGCGCAGCTCTCCCACCAGTCGTTGGTTGTAGAATCTTCTTTAAAGAAGTCTAACCCCTCCAAGGTCTACGCTGCTGTCCCCCCAGGCAGTGAGGGGTGCACTAGGGACAAGTTTGGCCGTCGTCTGTACCAGAACTTGATGATGGTGAACAGGGTCCTCAATTACAATTTCGATTTCACATCCTATCTCAAACACTGCATTAAGACCATGCCGTCTTTCCAGGATGATTTGGCTGCACACCGCCTTTCAGAGTTTCGTCAGCTCCAGGACACGCTGTTGCAGATTTGCCTCTATATGCTCCAGGCCTCTTATGATGCCTTTGAACTGTTATAAAGGATCACGGCTTTTGCGATTGCTATGCGTCACCTCGCCTGGCTGTGGATAGTGGACATGGACCCGAATCTGCAAGACCATCTGGCGAATCTCCCGTGCTTGGTCAACGAGCTCTTCAACGACTCCATCGAGGCGGCTACCAAACGCCTCTCAGAACTTGAATGTTCCTTCGCCTCCTAAGGCGTACAAATTGCCACCCCAGCCCTTTCACAGCCGCCGCCCAGGCAGCAGCAGCAGCAGAGGGCCCCTCAAAAGCCTCAGGCCCCTGCGACGGCTAAACCAGTGCCGTCTTTTTGACAATCCTGGTTCGTCCACGAGCCTTCTCCTCTGCCCATCGGAGGTCATCTCAGCTTTTTTTTATCATCACTGGGAGCTGATCACGTCAGACCTTTGGGTCCTCTCCATCATCCCTTCAGTTCCTGACGGCGCCTCCAGACCTGCCTCCAAGAGAGTGTCTTTCCAACAGGTTGCAGCTTCCCCTTCTTCTTCAGGAAGCTCAGGCCCTCCTTCGCCTCCAGGCGGTGGAAGAGGTTCCCTCGTGTCAACAGGGCACCAGGTTCTACTCCCGGTATTTTCTGGTCCCCAAGAAGACCGGGGACCTGCGTCCTATCCTGGATCTCAGAGCATTGAACAAATTTCTGGTCAAGGAAAAGTTTTACATGCTCTCTCTAATCCACTTTGTATCCCCCGATGGACGAGGGGGATTGGCTATGCTCACTGGATCTCAAAGAGGCCTATACTCACATCCCGATTCTTCCGGCCTCTCACAGGTTTCTAAGATTTCAGGTGGGGAATCTCCATCTCCAGTATCAGGTTCTCCCTTTCGGACTCGCATCATCCCCGAGGGTCTTTACAAAGTGCCTCGTGGTGGTGGCTGCGGCCCTGCAGACGCAGGGTCTTCAGGTGTTCCCGTACCTCGACGACTGGCTCATCAAAGCACCATCCAGGCCGGAGGTATTGCAGCGACCCAACGGACTATTATGTTCCTTCAACGTCTGGGTTTCGAGGTCAACTTCCCCAAGTCCCAGTTGTATCCCACTTGGTCTCTTTAGTTCATCAGAGCGGTGCTGGACACGACTCGTCTCCACTCTTTTCTGCCTCGGCCTCAGCCTCGGTAGGATGCCCTCATTCGCCTCTGTCAGAGGGTTTCTCTTCTGTCCACTGTTTCGGCCAAGCACATGATGATCCTGCTGGGTCACATGGCCTCCACAGTTCATGTGACTTTTTTCACCAGACTTCACCTCCAAGTTCCTCAGTGGACTCTGGCGTCGCAGGACCGGGATCCCGTCTCTCAACACATTACGGTGACTCCTTCGTTGAAGAGACCTCTCCGCTGGTGGATGCTCTCTTCCAATCTTTCCAGAGGTTTTCTTTTTCATGCGCCTCCTCTGCAGAAGGTTCTGACAATGGACTCTTCTGCGTATGCCTGGGGGGCTCACCTCGATGGTCTCCGGACTCAGGGCTTTGATCCGACACCGATCGTCGCTGTCACATCAATCTGCTGGAGCTTCGGGCCATTTTCAACACCCTGAAGACTTTTTGTCATCTGCTCCAAGACCGCGTGGTCCTGGTTCAGACCGACAACCAGGTGGCGATGTATTATGTCAACAAACAGGGAGGTACAGGATCCCTGTCTCTTTGCCAGGAATCTCTGAGGATGTGGGATTGGGCGATATGTCACAACATCTTTCTCAGGGCGGTCTATATCCAGGGCCAGCAGAACTGCTTAGCAGACAAATTGAGTCGCCTTCTCCAGCCACACGAATGGACGCTCTATTCCTCCACTCTGCGTCAGGTGTTTGCTCGATGGGAGACTCCGCAGATAGATCTGTTCGCATCCCCCCCCAACCACAAGTTGCCTCGTTTCTGCTCCAGGATTTACTCCCCGCACCGACTCGAGGCGGATGCATTCCTCCTGGACTTGACAAACTGTGTTCTCTATGCGTTCCCTCTCATTCTGAAGACTCGTCCTGCTCAAGTCAGTCCATGCCTCCATGATTTTGATAGCTCCTCGATGGTCCAGATAACTGTGGTTCTCCCTTCTGCTGTGACTCAGTGCCAAGGAGCCTCTGCTTCTGCCAGTGTTTCCTTTTCTGCTGTCTCAGAGTTAAGGTTCTCTGCTTCATCCCAATCTGCAGTTTCTACACTTAACGGCTTGGTTCCTCTCGACGTGATTCCTTCCTTCCGTTTTTCACAGTCTGTACAGGATGTTCTCAAGGCCTCTTGGAAGCGATCCACTCGACAATGTTACACCCAGAAATGTACTAGATTCGCTTCATGGTGTACTACGCAGCGCTTGGAGCCACTGTCTGCCTCCTTATCTTCAGTACTGGATTATCTGCTGCACTTGTCTCGATCTGGTCTCAAATCAACGTCTATTCGAGTCCACCTCAGTGCAATTGCTGCTTTTCATCAGCCGCTTGATGGGAAACCACTCTCATTCCATCTAGTGGTTTCCAGGTTTATGAAGGGTCTTTTCAATGTCCATCCTCCACTTAAGCCTCCCCCGGTGGTTTGGATCTTAATGTGGTTCTGCCTCGATTGATGAAACCTCCCTTCGAACCCATCGATAAGGTTCATCTGAAGTATTTCACGTGGAAGGTGGTGTTTCTGATTGCCCTCACGTCTGCTCGCAGAGTCATTGAGCTGCAAACTCTGGTTGCGGACCCGCCTTTTACTGTTTTTCATCATGACAAGGTGGTTCTTCGTATCCATCCTAAGTTCTTGCATAAAGTGGTTTCGGATTTCTACCTCAATCAATCCATTGTTCTTCCTGTGTTTTTTCCTAAGCCCCATTCTCATCCTGGTGAAATGCGCTCCACACTCTTGACTGTAAGAGGGCGTTGGCGTTCTACTTGCAACACACTCAGGCTCATCAGACGGCTCCTCAACTCTTCATATCTTTTGATCCGAATCGATTGGGGTGTCCTGTCCAATCGCACCCTATCTAACTGGTTGGCTGCTTGCATTTCTTTCTGCTACGCTCAGGCTGGTCTCCCTCTGCAGGGTCAGGTCATGGGGCATAAAGCCAGAGCGATGGCGGCATCTGTCGCTTTCCTCAGGTCCACTCCTATTGAGGAGATCTGCAAGGCCGCCACTTGGTCCTCGGTTCATACCTTCACCTCTCACTACTGTCTGGATGCCTTTTCCAGGTGAGACGGCCAGTTTGGCCAGTCTGTTTTGCGAAATCTGTTCTCCTAAATTGCCAACTCTCCCACCGTCCCATTCTGGTTAGCTTGGAGGTCACCCACATGTAGAGAATATGTTGCCTGCTTGTCCTGGGATAAAGCACAGTTACTTACCATAACAGGTGCTATCCAGGGACAGCAGGCAGATATTCTCGCAACCCACCCACCTCCCCTGGTTGGCTTCTTTGCTAGCTATCTGAACTGAGGCCACGCTGAGGTGACATGCCCCCTAGCTTGAGCGGGAAGGTACACGCGCATGCGCGGTGCAGCACTAGCAAACTTCAAAGATCTTCAATCAAGTTTGCTTGAAAAGCTGTCCGCGACGGGGCACCGTGGATGACATAGAAACATAGAAGATGACAGCAGAAAAGGGCTACAGCCCATCAAGTCTGCCCACTCTGCTTACCCACCCCCTGTCTAAGCCCTAATGATCCAGTTTCCTTATCTTGACCCTCATAGGGATCCCACATGTAGAGAATATGATGTCACCCACATGTAGAGAATATCTGCCTGCTGTCCCTGGATAAAACCATTGGTTCCTATATATTAATTATTGAAAAGATTGATTTCTTTTGAGAATTTTGAATATTAATCAAGCTTGATTATTTGTGAATATTACAATTGGAGCTGCAACTTGGAAATCAATCAAACTTGAATTTATTATTAGTTATGATTTTTTAATGCTTATTTTGTTTTATGTTATTGAGTTGATTCTGACCTTTAACCTTTGCTGCTTGTGTTTATAAGTAGTTGTTGTAATATGGCTGACACTTTGGAAATTCTTGCCTGTTTGAAAGGAGAGAGGAGCACACTTTTACACTGCCAACAGTAAGTTTTTAAAGATGTTTTTAGGATCTCTTTCAACTAATGCTGTAAGTTTGATCTCTTGAGTTAAATTGCTTGTATTTGTATTTTAAATGGAACATACTTGGTTATTTTCCAGGCTACTTTGGATGCATTTGTAGTCAATAAGGGAAGGTTGTGTTATATAGGTATGTAATGTACTGAGTTACACTCATATATGTTTGCACACAACACTGTAATATTTATACTAGCATACAGTTTGTGAACATACGATCAAAAAGTAAAGGCAAAATATACTTAACAGCTTTAATAGAAGTAACTGTGAGCAATTGAACACATCACTTTTCCACATAGTCCCTATGCAAGTTGATGCATTTGTTGTATCATTCAACTGGTTTCTGCATTCCTGCAGATAAGTTTTTTGGCTGCTCCCAAAGCCAGGTGAGCATCGCTTCCTTTACTTCATCATGCTTTGTCTTTTGTCTCTTCGCCAGTGACAATTCTCTCCAGAACACTCGGATCTTCTTCATACCCTCTCAGGAACTGGGTCGCAACCTCCACACGCTGTGGCTTGTGCAGATCAGTAAGCTGTTTGGGAATCCATTGTGCGCAGATTTTCTAGTATCCCAAGTCATCATGCATTATGGCAAATGCCTATCCATAGCTGATATTCAAATTTGCAACCAATTGAGACACCATTATCGATTGGTGTTCTTTAATCAAAGCATCCACCCTGTCAATGTTCTCTTGTGTGCACGATGTTGATGGGTGACCAGAACAAACTTTGTCGGTTACACCTATTCTTCCTGCTTTAAACCTTTTTACCCACTCATAAACCTTTTGTTGATTCATGGTGCAATGTCCATACTGAGTCAATGGCAACGGTGAATTTCCACAGGTTTTACACTCTCTGCCCAAAGAAAGAGCACTACTGCATATTGTTCTTCCATGGTGTAATCTTGCATGTTTCTGACCTCGTGGCTGCCAGACAACTAAAGGCCAGGCATTGCACTGTGTGTGGACAAACTATTTAACAGGCAATGTATGAGTACATAATTTTGCTTGCTCTGTTCCAATTATCGAGTAATTGAACAATTGCTTTTAATTTATGATTCATCCTTGTACATTGACATTATCACACCAAGTGTATATAGTTCTTTGGCACATTTTTTATATATATTTATCACTGATATCTATTCAATGTATTTGCACCATTTATGATTTTACTTGATTTGCACACTATTTTGATTTTATAGCTTTTATCCCTGACGCAGCCTAAGGGCAAAACATAGCCACGTCGGGTTTGTCATCAATAAGTCAATTGGATATAAGTCTGTTGGCTTGCTTTTTGTTTTGCCTAAAATGTTGGTGTGGCCATTTATGCCAATGAAAACTGGCATAAATGCACCTAAATTGTGCGCGGATTGGGCGTATTCTATAACGGTTCACCTAGCTTTTAGGAGCACTCAAAACCCACCTATGCCCCTCCCTTAGCTGTCCTCCCTTTTGAGATTTATACACACCACTTTACAGAATACGCTTAGAAAGTTGTGTGTGTAAATTCTGAATTGTACCAATTACCGCCAATAATCGCTTGCTATTCTGCAATTTTCAGTGCTGATTGGCTTGATAAGTAATTAAGGCCCTTCTTTACAAAGCCGCGCAGCTGAGTCCTACACAGCAAATGCCCATTCAGTTCCTATGGGTATCGAAGCATTTACCACACTGGCCCACGCTGCTTGCTTTTGTAAAAGACGGGGTAAGTTGCACATGCAAATCAGAATATGCATCGCTATGCACATGCAACTTTAGTCCTGGTATACAGAATTTGGGGAATAGTTTATAGAATACTAAAAATGACACATAATCGGCCCGCCTTAACCTGTGGCATAGCCATGGCTGGACCCAGACGGACTCATGCCCACCTACTTTGGGCTCAGGCCCACCCAGTCGCTGAAGACCTATGATGTGGCTGGCAGGGGATCCCTAAGCCCCGCCGGCTGAAAACTCCCGGTATCCCTCCCCTTGCATAACTTTTAAAATTCCACTTCGCTGGCAGTGAGCAGAGACTGAGGCATCTGGTGATGAGCAGCTTGCATCGGTCACTGCAAGCTGCTGGCAAAGTGGCGTTTAAAAGGTACATGGATTGAGGGAGAGTTGATAGCCTGGATTGCCTGTGAGGGGGGGGGGTTGGGAGTTGACAGCCGGATCACCTAGGGGGCATATTGAGAGTCCAGATCACTGGCCGGGGAAGGGGGGAGAGATGGCAGGCAGAGTGCAGTGGGTGGGGTTCCTATGCCCAGCCATCATTGGGTATCTACCTAAGCAGATATATTTACTGTCGCCGGTCCACAAAAGTGGAATAAACTCCCTCAATTTATTAGAATAGAAAAAAATATTACAACATTTAAAAAACTTTTAAAAACATATCTATTTAAAGATGCCTTTGATTTTTAACAGTTCTTTTAAATTTCTTACATTTTGGTATTATTGCTTATGAAGTGTGCTTGAGCCACTTTGTGCTACCTCTTTTACCCTACCTTTTGTTCTTTCCCCTTATTCTTACGAAACCTGAAATTGTAACTTTTATTTTTCCCTTTCCCCTCAAGTAAGTTTTAAATGTTTTTATGTTATGTTAATATAACTATTATGTTAAGTTTCTTATTTCTTTTTATTATATTATGTACATCGCTTAGAAATTGTTATAGGCGATCCATCAAAAGATTGAATAAACTTGAAACTTGATAAACTTGTTAATGTTTCATAATACTGGTAGGAAAAAATTTCTGAAACCCACTCAGAATCCGACCAAAGGTAAATTTAGTCAGACTTATCGGTTCCAGCTTTCTATCATTGATTCTGAAAAACCTTCCAAATTTTTGAAACAATACCAATGCTATAATGTTACATCCATTAAAAGTGTTCTTTAAACAGTGTTGCCAATAATTTTTTTTCCCCCAATTTTTTATTATTTTCAATACTTACAATAAGTGTTACAGTAAATACAAACTTTTTATATCCAAATTCCACACTTAATATTCTTATAATATCCATTTCAGAATTATATCCCCCTCCCCCCTAAACAATCACATATCTATAATTACCCCATATCAGTTATTCAAAATTCCCACCCCGCACCCGGATGTGCATATTTAACATCAATAAATATTTTCATACACACTGCTTAACTTGTTGACGACCAACGTGGATAAATTTGATTACTCTTATCTAACGCACCATAATCAGGATTTTGTACAGCTCTTAAACCATATACCAACTTATCTTGATAGTAAATCGGAATGGAGAGGTCAAATTTAGATGAGCTAAGATTCTCATCTGATATCATTATAACAGACTATGGCACGTTAGATAAGAGTAATCAAATTTATCCACGTTGGTTGTCAACAAGTTAAGCAGTGTGTATGAAAATATTTATTGATGTTAAATTTATTGGCAACACTGTTTAAAGAACACTTTTAATGGGTGTAACATTATAGCATTGGTATTTTTTCAAAAATTTGGAAGGTTTTTCAGAATCAATGATAGAAAGCCGGAACCAATAATCTCAGACTAAGGGGTCCTTTTATCAAGCCTCACTAGCGGGGATAGCGCGTCGGACATTTCATCACGTGCTAACCCCTGCGGCCGGCTAAAAAACTAATGCCTGCTCAATGCAGGCGTTAGCGGCTAGCGCGGCAGGCAGTTTAACGCACGGTATTACGCGCGTTAAACCCCTACCGCAGCTTGATAAAAGGACCCCTAAGATTACCTTTGGTTGGATTCTGAGTGGGTTTCTGAGATTCTTTTCCTTCCAGTATTATGAAACATTAACCTCTGTACTCCAAAAAAAAAACCGTTGGTTTGAGTATTGATTAGGGGTTCTATTTCCATCTGATCTAAGCCCCTGACCTCAACACACCAACGTACACCTAACATTGACATAGCAAAAGAGATCATTCCAATGCCAACTTCTGCTAGTATTCTAAAATGGAATCTTGTCACCAAGCTGCCATCATAGAATTTGCACCAAGCACTGGCATTTGGGCACCCAGACTGAGGCGCCTATTTATAGAATTGTCCCGTTAGTGTTTTAGAGTAACACAGCTTGCCAGAACCTAACCAGAAGCAACAGGCAAAATGCAGCACTCCGGACCCAGGTCTTTGATGATTGAAGAATACAGCAGAGCTGGCAGGCTGGGGCTCCTGAGGAGATGTGGCAGAGCTGCCCAGCAGAATGGCACTAGGTCAGAAACGATACAGATATCGGGCACATGCAGATTTTTTTTTATCATTTTATAAATGAAACAGAAGAAATGAACAAAGTGTTGCTTCTGTCATCTTTGTTTGTGCTGTTTGTAAATAGCGCAAAGCAGCAACAAATCGAAAATAAAATGAATGTGGAAAAAAGAGAAATACCAAGGAAATAAAACAAGGACTAACATAGTAACATAGTAGATGACGGCAGATAAAGACCCGAATGGTCCATCCAGTCTGCCCAACCTGATTCAATTTAAATTTTTTTTTTTTTTTTTTTTTTCTTCTTAGCTATTTCTGGGCGAGAATCCAAAGCTTTACCCGGTACTGTGCTTGGGTTCCAACTGCCGAAATCTCTGTTAAGACTTACTCCAGCCCATCTACACCCTCCCAGCCATTGAAGCCCTCCCCTGCCCATCCTCCTCCAAACGGCCATACACAGACACAGACCGTACAAGTCTGCCCAGTAACTGGCCTAGTTCAATCTTTAATATTATTTTCTGATTCTAAATCTTCTGTGTTCATCCCACGCTTCTTTGAACTCAGTCACAGTTTTACTCTCCACCATCTCTCTCGGGAGCGCATTCCAGGCATCCACCACCCTCTCCGTAAAGTAGAATTTCCTAACATTGCCCCTGAATCTACCACCCCTCAACCTCAAATTATGTCCTCTGGTTTTACCATTTTCCTTTCTCTGGAAAAGATTTTGTTCTACGTTAATACCCTTTAAGTATTTGAACGTCTGAATCATATCTCCCCTGTCTCTCCTTTCCTCTAGGGTATACATATTCAGGGCTTCCAGTCTCTCCTCATATGTCTTCTGGTGCAAGCCTCCTATCATTTTCGTCGCCCTCCTCTGGACCGCCTCAAGTCTTCTTACGTCTTTCGCCAGATACGGTCTCCAAAACTGAACACAATACTCCAAGTGGGGCCTCACCAATGACCTGTACAGGGGCATCAACACCTTATTTCTTCTACTGACTACGCCTCTCTTTATACAGCCCAGAATCCTTCTGGCAGCAGCCACTGCCTTGTCACACTGTTTTTTCGCCTTTAGATCTTCGGACACTATCACCCCAAGGTCCCTCTCCCCGTCCGTGCATATCAGCTTCTCTCCTCCCAGCATATACGGTTCCTTCCTATTATTAATCCCCAAATGCATTACTCTGCATTTCTTTGCATTGAATTTTAGTTGCCAGGCATTAGACCATTCCTCTAACTTTTGCAGATCCTTTTTCATATTTTCCACTCCCTCTTCGGTGTCTACTCTGTTACAAATCTTGGTATCATCTGCAAAAAGGCACACTTTTCCTTCTAACCCTTCAGCAATGTCACTTACATACATATTGAACAGGATTGGCCCCAGCACCGAAATGCAGTATTGAGAAGAGGCAAAATTGGTAAGTAGGATTAGGAATATACTAAGTCAGAATCACTCCCTGGCATCCCCATCCCACCCTACCCAAGCAATAGGTTCCATTGCTTTCAGTGGAAGTAAAACCCAGATGTCTCAATCTTGAGCCATATGGCAAGAGACAATGAAATGGGGAGCAATTTCAGCACCCCCTCTTCCCCTGCGCGGCTTCACAGCTCCCACAACCCTTGGTACAGCCCTGGCACAAACTGGCTCCAAGTATCAGAAGTGGTGGTGTAGTGCCATCTAGCTGAATGGTAGGGCAGTTTCACTGCATTCCCAGGTCATGGCCATGGACAGCAGCAGCCTCCTGCAAGTAGCCAATCAGCGTGGCTGGCAGACAGCAGATGTAGGAAATTGGAATGGGTTGCCATGGCAATGTTCAGACCCTGGGTGGGGGGGGTGAGGAAGAAATAGGGATGTCTTTCTGTTCCTGTAGATAAAGCAGTGGTCTTTTACTCCTATATAAGCTCTCAGTATGTTTACCCATTGGTTCAAGGAGATGGTAGTACCGGAGGATGCCATGCAAAACAGGTGACATGGTTAAAATCCTGCTTGCTCTATGGCCTTCTAACTCTCTCCCTGTGCTATTAAGCTCCTCGTGTGCCCATCCCAAGCATGTTTAAACCCTGCTACCAGTTGAGCTCCTACTGCCTCTGCTGGGAATCTACTCCCGGTGTCCACCAACTTCCTAGTGAAAAAGCATTTTCTACCGTTCCATCAGCCTTTAATTCTATGGAAAATGCTTTCTTCTGAAGCCTTGTTGAATTCAGCTAGATATGATAACAATCAAGGTCCGTCTCTGCTGTTAGGAGGTTTTGAAAAGGAAAAGAAATGTAAGCTTGCAAAAGAGACACTCTGTCATGCACAATTCCTGCTGCTGGTGAGCCCCAGCCAATAAAATGAAAAAGGCATGCTTGAAACACAGCATTTCTTAGATGCAATGGGAAGCGATTTCTGGCCACAGTTCTCCCTTAAGGTTTATTGTGAGTCAGTCCATTTCGAATCAGCGAGATTAGTAATGTCTTCTTTCAGGTGATTCAGTGGCGAGTTACAAGCAAAGGGTGCTGATTCACCCTGGCTGCAGTTTATGTAAGAGGAGTGTCCTGATCTCAGACAGTCTATATCCCAGGGACCTCATTCTACCTTAATCACTCTCAGCATGCACAATCTTCTCCCAGGGAGCAGGTCTCCACAGGGGGAAGAGATTTCCCTTCAAGATGCTCGCACAGAAAAAGATAAACTGCAAGAGCTCCAACTGTGTTTACTAAACTTAAGTGCAGAACAGTTACAGTTCTGAGGGAGCCTTTCAATCTTTATGCTCTCTATATCTATGTCTACATCGCTTTAACATAAGCAGACTGCAGGTTGATTGGCTTTCTGAATCCTGGGGTTCATCAATTCTATCCAGAATACAGTCTTTCAGGAGGATGTCTTTGTTTTATGTAATGGTATCTGTTTTAATGATATGTATGTTTTTTGGAAACCGCTTAGTTCTAGGCGGTATATAAATTTTTTAAATAAAATTCCTTTCTACTTCCACATAAGGTCTCTCTTTCTTGAGATCCACTTAGGAACAATTTTAATAGGACTGAGTGCATACATTTACACTCAAAAGTTCACTAAAGTTGGAAGTTGTACTGGCCGACGCAGTTGTAGCATCCTGCTTTAGGAAGGCTATGCCACACTATGTCTAGCACCTCCAACTTAGCCACTATGAAGAAGATGGTTCAGCAGTTGCGTCTAGAGGCCAGTCTGAACTGAGTGAAGGTATCACAGGCTGTTGCAGAGTTAAAACAGTTCAGCTTGCAGAACAAAGCACATGCAGAACAAAGCAGAACAAAGCGCAGACTTCGACCATATGAGAGACTTTGTCCATCAGGAGCTGCAAAATCATGCAGAAACTGACAATCCGGAAACTATGTGGTCATATATAAAATCTATTCTGAACGAAGCATCTAACCGCTACATAAATACAGTAAGCAAACGCCGGAGAAACAAAAAACCACAATGGTTCAGCAATGAAATTTCTGGCCTCATTAAAAAGAAAAAAGAAGCATTTATCACCTACAAACATCTTGGAAAAAAGGAGGCAAAAGAAGACTATCTGGCCAGATCTAAGGCTGTCAAAAAGGCAGTCAGGGAAGCCAAACTTCAAACAGAAGAAGATCTAGCACGGAATATTAAAAAGGGGGACAAATCATTCTTCAGGTACATTAGCGACAGGAAGAGAAACAAAGATGGGATAGTACGCTTTAGGCAATCAGACGGAAACTACGCAGAATCTGATAATACCAAGGCAGAACTGCTAAATGAATACTTCTGCTCAGTATTCACCTGTGAAGCACCGGGAGCTGGTCCACAACTACAGCTAAGAGACATCCAAAATGACCTGTTTCATGATTACGAGTTTACACCCAGTAGCGTCTACCACGAACTTTCAAGACTCAAAGTAGACAAAGCCATGGGACCAGACAATCTACACCCCAGGGTACTCAGAGAGCTGAGTGAAGTTCTGGCTGAACCACTATCCGTGCTCTTCAATCTTTCCATGCGCACGGGAAAAGTACCCCTAGACTGGAAAACAGCTAACGTAATTCCACTCCACAAAAAGGGCTGCAGAACAGAGACAGAAAATTACAGACCGGTGAGTCTTACATCCATAGTGTGCAAACTCATGGAAACACTGATCAAACAGAATCTTGACAAAATTCTAGACGAAGAAAATTTACGTGATCCACACCAACACGGATTTACCAGGGGAAGGTCCTGCCAAACTAATCTGATTGACTTCTTTGACTGGGTGACCAGTCATCTGGATGCCGGGGAGTCCCTGGACGTGATATATTTGGACTTCAGCAAAGCTTTTGATAGCGTCCCACACCGCAGGCTGTTGAACAAACTAAAATCGATGGGATTAGGAGATACATTCACTACATGGGTAAAGGATTGGCTAGATGGTAGGATTCAAAGGGTGATGGTAAACGGTACCCCCTCCAAAACGTCAGCTGTGACGAGTGGAGTACCTCAGGGCTCCGTCTTAGGGCCGATACTATTCAATTTATTCATAGGAGATTTGACCCAAGAGCTTAGAGGAAAAGTATCACTGTTTGCCGACGACGCCAAACTATGCAACATAGTAGGCAAAAGCAGTGTACCTGACTTTATGACGCAGGACCTACGGCAGTTGGAACAGTGGTCATCAACTTGGCAGCTAAGCTTCAATGCTAAAAAATGTAAAGTAATGCACCTAGGCAAAAAAAATCCACACAGAACTTACACACTAAATGGTGAAACCTTGTCCAGTACCACAATAGAACGTGATTTAGGAGTGATCATTAGCGATGATATGAAGGCTGCAAATCAGGTGGAGAAGGCTTCGTCCAGGGCAAGACAAATGATGGGCTGCATCCATAGGGGTTTTGTCAGCAGAAAACCTGAAGTCATAATGTCACTGTACAGATCCATGGTGAGACCTCATCTCGAGTATTGTGTTCAATTCTGGAGACCACACTACCGGAAAGATGTGTTGAGAATTGAATCGGTTCAGCGAATGGCTACCAGGATGGTCTTGGGGCTCAGGGATCTCACATATGAAGAAAGACTAAAAAAACTGCGGATGTACTCGCTGGAGGAGCGAAGAGAGAGGGGGGACATGATTGAGACCTTTAAGTATATCACGGGGCATATAGAGATGAAAGATGATATCTTCAGTCTTACAGGGCCCTCGATAACCAGAGGACACTCGCTGAAAATCAGGGGAGGGAAATTTCAGGGTGATGCTAGAAAATACTTCTTCACCGAAAGGGTGGTCGATCATTGGAACGAGCTGCCTCAGCAGGTGATTGAGGCCAACAGCGTGTCAGATTTTAAGAGAAAATGGGATATTCACATGGGATCAATAGGGGAGTAAAAGTCAGGGAGTGGGTCATTGATATGGGCAGACTCGATGGGCTATAGCCCTTTTCTGCCGTCAATTTCTATGTTTCTATGATCCTTCGCTGACAGGGGTATCTTCAAGTACAAAGCCTTTCCGTCCTCTGTTCCTTTTTGTAATTTGAGGAATATTTTTTTTCTTTCAGTGATTTTTATGTTCACTTACTCTTTATACGTACTGGACTATGCTGTGTCACCAGTAGCAGCCACTACAAGAAAGAATGCCCCAATAGCATTTTTTTATGTTCATGCTCTCTTTTTTTTATATTGTAATTTTATATTGTAAACTCGCTTAGAAATTAGATAAGCGATTAAATCAAATTTTAATAAAACCTTGAAACTTACAAGAGCTCAGCAGTGTAATGATGTGCCAAGTTTGTTTAGTCAACTGCTATTGTAGTCAAACCTTAATATCTCCCTCTCCAAGTTCCCAAGTTTATTCACAGTTTGATATACCGACCATCGACAAGTATCTGGTCAGTTTACAATGCTAAAATAAAAGTAAAGTGGGGCAATATGTGGACAAGATAGAGACAAAATTGATACAGGAGGGACTGAGGGAGGGAAAGATTCAAAATTACATGTAAGTTTTTAAAAAATAAATTTTAAGGAGGTAAAAAGGGGAGGGGGGAAGAATAGGGCCAAATGCTGTTTCATAATGTATTTTTCCCTAGTTTAAAGGGAAACTTTTTTTTTTTTTTACACTGGACATTAAATATTAAAATCTAAAAATAAAAAAAGTTCACTAAACTCCTAAACTCAAAGCATAAAAAGTAGATGGTAAGAGGGAGTATTTAGGACAGAGAAAAAAAAAAGTTAAGAGCATAACCTGATTTCTAGCATCAGGTTCATAAATCTAGACAAAGGAATCAAATCTAATCCAGTATTTCTGGGTCATACTATGGCTAAATATGTTCAAGGCGACTTACAATATAAGGAATTACAGATGTATGTGCTGCATTATATTATTGCAGTTTGAGGAAGACCGAGTTATGAACGGAGTAATTGGGAAGGGAGGATTGATGTTCCATAACTGTACTGGTATAACACTTGAGTTAAGTGTGGGATTTACTGGTAATAGGTATTTTGAGTTAGTTGTCTATAGTGTGTATGCTTTCAAAGAAGAGAGTTTTTGTTGTTGTTTTTTTCAGAATCTGTTGTACAGTGTTTCCATCCTAATGTAATTTGGGAGGTTGTTCCAGGTCTTGGTGCCAAGATAAGTGAAGAGCGAGCCGAATGTGTGTTTGTATTTAAATCCTTTGGGAGATAAAAGAAATAGTTAAGCAACTCCAGTTTTCTGGTTGATGTTGACCTAGAATTGACGAATAAGTTTATGAATGGCTCTGCGGCTTTTGCATATAGAATTTGGAACAAGAGGTCAAGAGGAGAACCGGGCAACTACAGACCGGTAAGTCTTATGTCTGTCCCTGGAAAGATGGTTGAAGCACTGATTAAAGATAGCATAGTCCGGCTCTTGGATACACACGACCTGATGAGAGCCAGTCAACACGGCTTCAGGAAAAGGAAGTCATGTTTGACAAATTTACTACAATTCTTTGAAACTGTAAACAAATCTATCAATAACGGGAAACCAGTGGACATAATATACCTAGATTTCCAGAAAGCGTTCAACAAAGTTCCACACGAAAGACTTCTCAGGAAATTACAAAGCCATGTAATAGAGGGAGACATACTAAGGTGGATAGGCAAATGGCTGGAAAACAGAATGCAGAGGGTAGGCATAAATGGAAAGCTCTCAGACTGGGAGAAAGTGACTAGTGGTGTGCCCCAGGGTTCGGTTCTTGGGCCCATCTTATTTAATATTTTCATCAACGATCTAGAAGAAGGAACGTCGAGTGATATCATCAAATTTGCAGACGATACAAAGCTATGTCAGACAATCAGATCACAAAAGGACAGCGAGGAACTACAAACAGACTTGAGCCAGTTGGAGAAATGGGCAGAGAAATGGCAGATGAAATTTAATGTGGAAAAGTGCAAAGTGATGCATTTGGGCAGAAAGAACAAGGAGCATGAGTACACCATGTCAGGTGCAACTCTGAGTAAGAGTGAGCGAGAAAAGGACCTGGGGGTACTGATAGATAGGACCCTGAAACCATCGGCACAATGTGCAGTGGCGGCAAAGAAGGCAAATAGAATGTTGGGCATGATAAAGAAGGGAATCACGAGTAGATCGGAGGGTGTTATAATGCCGCTTTATAGAGCATTGGTCAGACCACACTTGGAATACTGTGTCCAACACTGGTCTCCCTATCTAAAGAAGGATATAAAACTGCTCGAGAGGGTGCAGAGACGAGCAACAAAGCTGGTAAAAGGTATGGAGAACTTGAGCTATGAAGAACGGCTTGGAAAACTGGGACTGTTCTCCCTTGAGAAAAAGAGACTGCGAGGAGATATGATTGAGACTTTTAAAATAATAAAAGTTATTTACGATGTCAAATGTAACTAGGACAAGAGGTCATGGACTGAAGCTGAGGGGGACAAGCCCAGGACAAATGCCAGGAAGTTCTGCTTCACACAGCTGGTGGTGAACACCTGGAATGCTCTCCCGGTGGAGATTGCTGCGGAACCGACCATTCTAGGATTTAAGGGCAATTTAGATGCACATCTCAGAAGGCAAATAGAGGGATACCGGTGACTAAGTTTTCGCCAGGTCGCACCTGGCTGGGCCTCTGCGTCAGCGGATCACCGGACTTGATGGACCCAGGGTCTGATCTGGTGATGGCAGTTCTTATGTTCTTATGATAGTTTTAAGGTGATACGAGTTTTGACGGGAAGCCAGTGTAACTTCTTATAGTAAGATGAGATGGAGTCAAATTTTTTTTAGTCTGAATATTAGTCTGATCACTGTGTTTTGTATTATCAGTAATTTGTTCAGGAGAGTAGAGTTTAGAACATAAGAAATGCCATTCACCGGATAAGACCCTTGGTCCATCCTGTCCGGTGACCCACACACGCGGAGGCCAATCCCGGTGTTCCCTGCCAAAGACCCTGTTTACCCGTACCCCTCAATATGTTTTGCAAGAAGGTGTGCATCCAACTTGCCCTTGAATCCTGGAATGGTGGTCTCCGACACAACCTCCTCCAGGAGAGCATTCCAAACGTCCACCACTCGCTGAGAGAAACAGAACTTTCTGATATTTGTCCTGGGCCTGGTGCCCCTCAGTTTCAGTCCATGACCCCTTGTCCAAGTCACATCTGACAATGTGAATAACGATGTTTTTTGCTCTATTTTGTCGAATCCTTTTAGTATTTTGAAAGTCTCTATCATGTCCCCTTGCAGCCTTCTCGAGAAAATACAGGGAGTTGCAGTAATCCAGCTGGGACAGTATAAGCATTTGCATTAGTATAGCAAAGTGGCACTCTTTAAAATTGCAGTCCTAAATGTATTTGATGTCAGTGACTTACATATGGTAAAAAAAATATTTTTTACTTGCATATAACACTCACTCTATATCTAAAGCAAGCATATATAAATTTCAAAAACTGTTGATTTATGACAAATGACCTGAGGTATGCTTTTAAACAATTGGCCCTTAAAGGATTACTATCTTCTTTATTAGGTCATCAAAAATATTTTTTTTAATATTCATAAATTCAAAAATTAATAAACTTATCTTATTTGTGAAGATCCAAAAACTTAATTCTGCCTGGAAAAAGAATTTACTCAACATGAATTTATGTTTTGCCCATCAGCTAAATCACCTTTACACAGGCCTTTCCCACATGCTGAGGCCACTTTTACACCACAGTTCATCTCATTTTTAGACTACAAAAGACAGATCATATAACCCTCTATTATAGAGGGTTACACTGGTTACCTTTTTTCTATCGTATTCACGGTATTTTGGTTAAATCAATCGCGAATAAAACTTATTGTTCATATTCACCATTGTTTTAAAAAAGCCAAGTAATGTATTGCAATTCTTGCAATGACAGCAGGATTAATTAGGCATACAAGCTTTCCCACCTCCTTTAGTTTGCCCAACCACGCTGAAACAAGTGCTGATAAAAAGCAAAATTCTCTCTCTGCACGTTGAAGCAAGTGCTGAAAAAAAGCGCCAAACTTTTTCTCGGCACTCCAGGATGACGTCATTTGGGGGATGGAGCCAGCAAGATAAGATCCGTGATTAATCAAAGTTGCAAGTGCTGAATCCGTGAATATAGAAACATAGAAACATGATGGCAGATAAAGGCCAAATGGCCCATCTAGTCTGCCCATCCACAGTAACCATTATCGCTTTCTCTCTAAGAGATCCCACATGCCTATCCCAGGCCCTTTTGAATTCAGGCACAGTCTCTGTTTCCACCACCTCTCCAGGAAACTGTTCCACGCATCTACCACCCTTTCCGTAAAAAAGTATTTCCTCAGATTGCTCCGGAGCCTATCACATCTTAACTTCTTCCTTAGCAACAGCAGCAGATGAATTCAGAGACCAATGGGATAGCACACATCTACCAGCAGGCAGAGATAGAGAAACTGATTAACAGGTGGTCCTATTGGCTGGCACTCCTCCTGTATCTCCCAGCAGGTGATGGTCGCTCTTCAACTAGCTCCTGGATTCTGGATGTGCCTGGGCAATTATTTTCTCCTGTTGAGATTTTCTCTTCAGTGAGCTAACATTTCTAATTCTCCTATTGAGATTTTCTCTTCAGTGAGACATGGGTGTCCGGCTGAACAGTGGCGGCTTTAGGGGTTACACCTGGGCCCTCCCCAGGTCCCTGCCTCACCCTCCCTCCAGTGATAGAGGGTCTGCCTTGGTCTCTAATTTTCTTCTTTCCCTTAAAAAAAGAGACCAAAGTTGCTGAATAACCTTTCTGCCCTGCTAGTGCTGAGCAAGCGGCTTCTGCTGGCCCTGCAAGCGAGGTTGTAAGTATCTAATTACTCACATTGTTGGAACTGTGCAATTGTGTTAGTGGTTTTGAACGGCGGGTTTTCTAGTTTATTTTAGAAAATGCTGACTTGGGGAGGCGAGGAATGTGTGAGAAGGGCTTGATGGCTCCAGGTATATAATTCAGATACCGTTGTAGGATCTGTTGCCTTCCCGCTCACGGGAACCACGCACTTTATTTTTTCTTCTGAGGTGCACGTCACGGCTTTCATGCTGTGTCTCAGCAATGTTGCTTTTCCGGTCTGTAGGCACCATCCGTATCTGATTTCTTGGTGGTTGGCTCTCCGGTTGCTTGATGGCAGGGGAGCGGTTGGCGTAAGAACTTCATGACCATTCCACCAGAGCGATGATTACTTCTTGGACTCGGTCCAGGGGGTTTTTCCTTGGAGGAGTTTTGTCTCACGGCTCCTTGGTCTTCTGAGAGTGCTTTATCTCAGCATTACCGGTTGGATGTGGTGGCGCATGCGGTGGATGCGTTTAGTGCTTCGGTTGTTGCGGAGGCGGCGTTTGCTTCCCACCCAGATTGAGGATTGCTTTGCTACCTCCCATTGGTCTCTGGATTCATCTGCTGCTGTTGCTAAGGAAGGAAAAATTATGTTCTTACCTGTTAATTTTCTTTCCTTTAGACGCAGCAGATGAATCCAGAGCCCAACCCTTTCTGGATATTGTCTGTGGGGTTTTTATTTTGCAAATTTCGAAGTTTGTTCTTATTGATGGTTGTATTCTGTATTATTGCCTTTTGAGATTTATATGGGAATGAAGTTTTTTACATGCTGTGCCTATTAATGGGTATGGATGCTTGGGCAAGGAGCTATACTGGAAATAAAGGAGGAGTGCCAGCCAATAGGACCACCTGTTAATCAGTTTCTCTATCTCCACCTGATGGTAGATGAGTGCTATCCCATTGGTCTCTGGATTCATCTGCTGTGTCTAAAGGAAAGAAAATTAACAGGTAAGAACATAATTTTTCCTTATGTCCTCTCATTGCAGAGTTTTCTTTCAAATGAAAGAGACTCGACTCAAGCACATTTATATTATATAGGTATTTAAACGACTCTATCATATCTCCCCTCTCCCGCCTTTCCTCCAAAGTATACAGGTTGAGATCTTTAAGTCTGTCCCCATACGCCTTATCACGAGGAGCACACACCATTTTAGTAGCCTTCCTCTGGACCAACTCCATCTTTTTTATATCTTTTTGAAGGTGCGGCCTCCAGAATTGTACACAATATTCTAAATGAGGTGTCACCAGAATCTTATACAGAGGCATCAATACCTCCTTTTTCCTACTGATCATAACTCTCCCTTTGCAACCTAGCATCCTTCTAGCTTTCGCCATTACCTTTTCAACCTGTTTGGCCATCTTAAGATCATCACATACAATCACACTCAAGTCCCACTCTTCCGTTGTGCACATAATTTCTTCACCCCCTAAACTGTATCGTTCCCTCTGGTTTTTGCAGCCCAAATGCATGACCTTGCATTTCTTAACATTAAATTTAAGTTGCCAAATTTCAGACTATTCTCCAAGTTTTGCCAGGTCTTTCTTCATGTTATTCACACCATCCGGCGTGTCTACTCTATTGCAGATTTTGGTATCATCCGCAAAGAGGCAAATCTTACCCGACAACCCTTCAGCAATATCACTTATAAAAATGTTAAAAAGATCAGGCCCAAGAACAGAACCTTGTGGCACACCACTGGTAACATCCCTTTCCTCAGAGTGATCTCCATTGATCACTACCCTCTGTCACCTTCCACTAAACCAGTTCCTGTCCCAGCCTGTCTCTTTGGGACCCATCCCAAGGGCACTCAGTTTATTTATCAGACATCTGTGTGGAGCATTGTCAAAGGCTTTGCTAAAATCTATATACACCACATCTAGCGCACATCCTCTATCCAATTCTCTGGTCACCCAGTCAAAGAAATTGATCAGATTTGTCTGACAAGACCTACCTCTAATGAATCCATGTTGATTTCAGTCCTGTAATCCACAGGATTCCAGAAACTTGACCATTCTCTGTTTTAAAAGTGTTTCCATTAATTTGCTTACCACAGAAGTCAGACTTACCGGCATGTAATTCCCTACTTCTTCCTTACTTCCAATTTTGGAGAAGTGCATTTCCTAAATTTCCTAAAAGAGAAGTCCATAGGCCTAATGGCCTAGAGAAATCCACTACTTATTCCTAGAATAAGCAGCATGAAATCTGTTTTACTACTTGGCATCTAGCTAGGTACTTGATATCTGAGTGGGCCACTGCTGGGCTTGATGGACCTTCGCTGTGTCCTAGTATGGCAAACAGAAACTCAAATAGTAGCAACATTCCAGAGCTGAAATTGTGATGTCATAATGCCTCATTCCACCAATGCCTAAGAGTCAATGATGTCACAATGGCTTGATTGTCTTATTCTTGGCTCACATAAGAATTGCTATACTGGGACAGACTGAAGGTCCATTAAGCCCAGCATCCTGTTTCCAACAGTGCCCAACCCAAGTCCCAGTACCTGGTAGGAGCCCAAGAGTAGCAACATTCCAGAGCTGATATTGTGATGTTATAATGCCTCATTCCATCAATGCCTAAGAGTCAAACTCATCAGTGATGTCACAATGGCTTGATTCAGTGGTGTAGTAAGGGTGAATGGTGCCCGAGCTGGAGGCACCCCTTCCCCGCTCTCTTCCCAGCCCTCTTCTGCTTCTTGCACACCCCCTTCCCTCATACTTTTTTAACTTCTCCAGCATAAGCAGCATGCCCAAGTCAGTATCAGATTGCCCTTTGATGTTACTTCCTAGGTACGGGTCCCGGAAGTTACGTCAGAGAGAGCACCGATGCTGATGTGTGCAGCAACCTCGCGCCAGGAAAGTAAAAAAGGTATGGGGGAAGGCAAGGAGTACTCGGCAAGGAGAGAAGCAAGAGGCAGAGAGGAGGAGAGGTGCTGCACCTGTAGGAAGACCGCGCCTGGATCGGACTGCACCCTACCTCCGCCACTGGCTTGCTTGGCTCAGATAAGAACATAAGAATTGCCATACTGAGACAGAACAAAGGTCCATCAAGCCCAGTATCCTGTTTCCAACAGTGGCCAACCCAGGTAACAAGTACCTGGAAGATCCTAAAGAGTAGAACAGATTTATGCTGCTTATCCAAGTCCATCTTACTAATGGCTTATAAACTTTTGGTTTAGGAAATTATCCAATCCTTTTTTTCACCACATTCTCTGGCAAAAAATTCCAGAGTTTTACACATCGCATGAACAAATATATTAATTGGCATCAATTAAGATTTATGGGAACATCCAACTTTGCACTATAATGGTTGGTGCCTAAATTCCATAGCAAACAACCCAAAAGGGAGTGTTTTTGGGAGGAGCATGGAGAGATCAGGGGTTTTCCAAAAAGTTAGGCCTAGTGTTATTGAAAAATAGATTTGCATACCTAATTTGAGTGCTGAGATTTATACCAGGTTCCAGCAGGCATAAAAGTCTGGCACTCAGAGTTGGGAGTGGGAATTGGTGATAAGTTGGTGCCATACCGAGGACTATACAAATGGTGTTTGCACAAATGACACAAATAGGTGTGCAGAAATTGATACCAGCCCACAATCTTTTTTTTCATTTGTAACGGTAAAGCAGGTGAGTTGCACAGGGTGAAACTATAGCTCAATTCAGCCCTGTATGTGTGTTTGCCCATTGTATGGTGAACAGGTTAGCCAGATTCTCATGTGCTCTACCCAAATCACGCGTGTGCCTCCAGTGGACACCAACTGATGTCTATTTTCTCATTCATTTCCACCAATGGCGCGTTGACTTGCCTCTATTGAGGTTTCTGTTGTTTCTCAGCCATCTTTCAATGTTCATCAACAACAGACTCGTCAACTGGCTTCATTTTTGGAGCACAAGGTTAATCCAAAAATCCAGGTTTGGCCTTGCGCAATGGCACACATTGATTTGCATTCCTACCTTTTCATTGAAATCAAAACAGAACCCAGAACAACAAATCCAAGTGGGGGAGATGGGGGGAGAAGTGGGGATGGAGCTAGCTTGCAATCTGAGTTCCAAAGCATCATAAATGCTCTGGCGTGCATCCATGTTTTGTCTTTGATGACTATCCTTGTTGCACAAGTACCATGTGAATGCATCCAATATGTAGCCATGATGAAATGCCATTTCACTGAATCACTTAGAGCAAAACCCTAATCTTGGATGAAGTACAAATTAAGACCATATCTTTCAGTGATTAGTGCTCCAATCTATTAGGACTAGAAACAACCCTTTTCCTCATCGAACAGGGAAAGTAACTAGCATTCCTCATCAGTCAGGTACTTGCAAGCTTGTATTTTAAACACTTTAATTTTATATACCTTCCCCCAAAAGTAATCTGAATAGATCCAATTATTCAGTCAGCAGCCTCCAGCTTACAAATCTTTCATTTGCAAAAATTTGCAGATGCTACTTTAAGTAAATAAGGTAACAAAAGTCGTCAAATCTCCGGAGACAGTGTTACAAAAGAAATGTAAAACAGCTCCTTTATCTACCAGAAACTCTAGTGTTTTAAATCAGTGGCAAAGTGTTAAAGATCTGCATTCATTTAAAAGCCCTTCAGTCTTCTGCAGAGAGTTCTAAGACCTTGAAGAACAACTTATATCCAACCGGCTGTAATTAATCTATCATTCATAGCACTCTCCCACTTTTTTTCAGTAGAATAATGCCTCAGTTTTCTTCCTCTTCTTTCAGATCCCCCTTGAAGCCATTGTCTTAGTATCCAAGAAAATGTACACCTATTGAAGTTATAGGAGCACTTCAAACTAAAAGTCCCCACCAAGCAGAGAACATTTTTCCTCAGCAGCAGTAGGGAAGATATGTCTACAAAGTAGGGTCAGAGCTAGATGGACAAACTTTTTTTACATAATTACTAGCAAGATAACATCCTTACATTGAATAATGTGTAAAAAACTCACCAGGATGTCATATCATGGACTGGCAACGAACCAGGACTGCAGACAACAAACTGTAGCTCCTGGTAGCTGTACATTGTCTGGCTCTAAAGGAAATTGATAGTGATGCACTCAGGGTGCAGAAATCCAAGACAGCAATATGCGCTAGGGGATGAGAGACTGACATGCACAAATCAAGAGAGAGACCTTGGGGTGATGGTGTCTGAAGATCTCAAGATGGCAAAACAATGTTACAAGGCAGTGGTTGTTTCCCGAAAAATGCTAGCCTGCATAGAATGAGGAATAAACAGCAGAAGAAAGGTGTTGATGCTTCTGTACAAGTTATTGGTGTACTGTGTCCAATTTTGGAGGCTATATCTCTACAGAGATGTAAAACAAACAAGGCGGTTCAGAGGAAGGCAACAAGATATATGATATCTATATATATAAAATCGGAGGTATGTATGTGTGTATGTATGTGTGTGTGTATGTGCCGCGATCACGCAAAAACGGCTTGACCGATTTGAACGAAACTTGGTATGCAGATCCCTCACTACCTGGGATGATGTTCTGGGGGTCTCGCGGCCCACCTGCACACGTGGGCGAAGCTACAAACATAAAATCAGATTTCACCCATTCATGTCAATGGAAAAAATGTAAAAAGCTGCCATTCTCACAGTAATTCAAAAACGGCTTGACCGATTTGAACGAAACTTGGTATGCAGATCCCTCACTACCTGGGGTGATATGTTCTGGGGGTCTCGCGGCCCACCTGCACACGTGGGCGAAGCTACAAACATAAAATCAGATTTCACCCATTCATGTCAATGGAAAAAATGTAAAAAGCTGCCATTCTCACAGTAATTCAAAAACGGCTTGACCGATTTGAACGAAACTTGGTATGCAGATCCCTCACTACCTGGGGTGATATGTTCTGGGGGTCTCGCGGCCCACCTGCACACGTGGGCGGAGCTACAAACAGAAAATCAGATTTCACCCATTCATGTCAATGGAAAAAATGTAAAAAGCTGCCATTCTCACTAATTCAAAAACGGCTTGACCGATTTGAACGAAACTTGGTATGCAGATCTCTCATTACCTGGGGTGATATGTTCTGGGGGTCTCGCGGCCCACCTGCACACGTGGGCGGAGCTACAAACAGAAAATCAGATTTCACCCATTCATGTCAATGGAAAAAATGTAAAAAGCTGCCATTCTCACAGTAATTCAAAAACGGCTTGACCGATTTGAACGAAACTTGGTATGCAGATCCCTCACTACCTGGGGTGATATGTTCTGGGGGTCTCGCGGCCCACCTGCACACATGGGCGGAGCTACAAACAGAAAATCAGATTTCACCCATTCATGTCAATGGAAAAAATGTAAAAAGCTGCCATTCTCACTTTAATTCAAAAACGGCTTGACCGATTTGAACGAAACATGGTATGCAGATCCCTCACTACCTGGGGTGATATGTTCTGGGGGTCTCGCAGCCCACCTGCACACGTGGGCGGAGCTACAAACAGAAAATCAGATTTCACCCATTCATGTCAATGGAAAAAATGTAAAAAGCTGCCATTCTCACAGTAATTCAAAAACGACTTGACCGATTTGAACGAAACTTGGTATGCAGATCCCTCACTACCTGAGGTGATATGTTCTGGGGGTCTCGCGGCCCACAACTCTATGTTGCTTGCTCAAGGGTGGGTTCACCCAAGAATTTATATGTTCTTGCTCCAGGAGGTGAAACTAAAAATGTTGTTTATAATCACGTTTTGCGTTAGTTGTATTGTATTCATTTTGTCAAATATTTCACATTATAATTTGAATATTGTACTTTTTATTAAGCTGTAAAAAAATAATTTCATTCACCACTATAAAGTATCTTTATTTGAATCCATTTACAGTGTTATTGCTATAATTAAATACCCGTGCAATGCCGGGGCATCAGCTAGTAAGATATATAATATAAGATATATGAGAAGAAACTGGAGGACTTGAATATGTATACATTGGAAAAAAGAAGAGAGAGGTGATAGGATACAGACCTTTAAGTACAGTACTTGAAAGGTATATATATTATCCCAGGACAAGCAGGCAGGTATTCTCACATATGGGTGACGTCATCCGACAGAGCCCCGATGCGGACGCCTCACAAGCAGACTTGCTTGAAGAAACTAGAAGTTTTGA
Organism: Geotrypetes seraphini; assembly: GCF_902459505.1. Classification (NCBI taxonomy): domain Eukaryota; kingdom Metazoa; phylum Chordata; class Amphibia; order Gymnophiona; family Dermophiidae; genus Geotrypetes; species Geotrypetes seraphini. The sequence continues at coordinate 15,009,126 of NC_047086.1, read as the reverse complement.
GTTGCCCGCACTGCGCATGCGCGAATGCCTTCCCGCACAGGGCGCGTCTCCTCAGTTCTTAGTTTTCCGCGGAGCCAAGAAATCCGTCTTTTTGGCTCTTTCTGGTAACTTCGTCGTTCGTGCCTTCTCTCACCACGGTTTGTGTTTTATTTTTCTCACGAATCGCTGTGTTCGTCTTTTTCTTTTAAAAAAAAATAAAAATTTTTATTTCCATCCGTTCGTCCGGTACAGTCCGTGGGCTTCGACTTTGCGTCGGCTGTATTTTTGTCTATACCACGGCCTGTTACCGGTTTCAAACGGTGTAGCAAGTGCAAGCGCACGATATCTCTTACGGACCCTCACGGACGCTGCCTCAAGTGCCTTGGGCCGAAACATCATCCTACCTCGTGCCTGCCTTGCCAAACACTTAAGCCTCGTGCTTTTAAGCGTCATTGCTTCCTGGTGGATAGCCTCTTCGAAATGGAGTCTACTAATCTTTCTGCATCAAAGGTGTCTTCGGCATCGACCCCCGTCGACGCCTCTCCTTCTGCTGCTTCCACCTCGAGCCTCATCAGACCTTCGTCTTTTGGAGCAGCTCTTGCTTCGACATCTTCGGCTGCCATATCTTCTCCTGTCTCCTCAGGTCAGATAGCTCAGCACTCGGTTACACCAGTGGTGATTAAGGTGTCAAAGCCTCCCAAGTCAAAACACTCTCACACCACTGTGCGGGACCCTTCAGCCAAGGCAGGTGGGCCGGTTTCAGACGCGGTACCCTCCTTGCTGGCTATGTCCCAGACCTCTTTGGAAGAGCAGATTATTAAGGTCCTCACTACCATGGGACCCACACTGCTCACTCTGCTTCAGCCTGGGCATGCAGAAGTCTCCCGCGAGGTCGAGCCACCTGTGCCCCGGTCTGATCCTCCACACTCGATGCAGGGAGCGGAGTCTCTGCGAGTGTCTGGTTGGGCTTCTAAGCATGAAACGCATAGAGTAGAGTCTGTGCGAGTGCATTGACAGGATACCTCCCATTCTACCAAGGGAGTCCAGTCTTCGAAGTTGCTTCAGGGCTCCACCACACCTATAGATCTTCGATCTACTGCTTCTGAGGCAACCTCTGCTCGATCTTCGAGATCCAGTTCGAGACACAGTTCTTGCCATCACTCGAGGCCTACTTCGAGGCATTCTTCGAGACATCATACCTCAAAGCCTCGGTCCTCTCTGGCTTTGACAAGACCTCCAACTCCTCGTTCCAAGTCTCCGATGCTGGCTCTCGAGGATATCCTGATGTCCAGTGCCTTGTCCAAGTCTCCAGGTTCCTTCTTACCATGGTTTCCTGCCGAGGCTTCTTCTTCGACTCCAGCTGCCTCAACGTCCTCAAGTCCATCTTGAGGCCGTGCAACTGCAGACCAGTTATCTTTTTCCTCTTTTTTGAGACAGATGGCTGTGGACTTGAGCGTTCCACTGGACACTGGCTCTAAGTACTCTAAAGAATACCTCGAGGTCATGCACCTTCCTCAACCTCCAGCTGAGTCTCTCAAGCTGCCACTACACAAGCTTCTCGATTAGACTTTTACTAGATGCATGGAGACTCCTTTTTCCATTCCAGCAGTTCCAGGAAAGTTGGATGCCAGATATAAAACGGTGCATCATAAAGGTTTTGACAATTCCCAATTGTCACATCAATCTTAAAGAGATCCCATCCTTCCAGAGTGTATGCCACAGTTCCTCCTGGCCGGGAGGGAAAGACCATGGATAAATTTGGACGTCGCATTTACCAAAATGTTATGATGTCTTCGAGGGTCCTCAGTTATAATTTTTATTTTATCACTTATTTTGAATTTCTTTTGTCTCTTCTGCCAAAATTTTTGAGTTACTTGGATGATAGCATTCATTTTGAATTTCAAGAAGTCATTGCTTCTTTCTCTCAGTTACGTCTCCATCTTCTGCATTCATCTTATGATGCCTTTGAGCTCTCTGCCTGAGCAACGGCGTGCTCTGTGGCCATGCGACATCTACCCTGGCTTCGCACCATAGACATGGACTCTAATCTCCAGGACCGCCTGGCGAACATCCCTTGTGAAGGCAATGACCTTTTCGATGAGTCCATCGAGGCAGCCACCAAAAAGTTGTCTGACCATGCTAAATCTTTTGCCTCCATAGTCAGACCAAAGCCTAAGCCAGCTCCTTCTAGGCCTACACGTCCTCCTATTATCTACCAGAGGCGTTTTCCTCCAAAGCCGGCGCCTTACACTCGCCCTCCTTTGAAGAAACAGCTATCTCAGAAGCAACAGAAACCTCAACCTTCTGCTCCACCTAAGGCTTCTCAGCCCTTTTGACTGTTTACACCAGAGCATAACATCCATCATTCTGTCTCTGACTCCTTTTCCACCTATAGGAGGTCGTCTCCATCTTTTTTATGACAGATATACGGTCATATAGTAGAAATCAAACAAAAATACCGCTAATAGCAGACAATACACATGAGTATTGTTAGCCCGACAAACTTGAAGGGCTATGGCCTCAGAAACGGAGCCTACGCACAGCAGTGAAAATCACAGACTGAGGATAATCCGCGTAGTGATACAGCTCCTGCTCCAATCATTGGCCGGTGTAGAAATTTTTTTAAATAGTTTTCTAAAGCATTTCAATAGAGCTAAGACTAAACCCTGAACTTGAGAAACTTTTTCAGGGATACTTTGTGTAAGTGCAAGCCAGGATTTGAAAAACATAGACCAGAAAAAGACTTATCTTGTTGCTGACTTGTCTTTAAAGAGAAATTCAGTCACTAGTGTTTGTTTGCCGACGCGGCCAGCGTTTCGCGGGAATTTTAGACATCCGCTGCATCAGGGCCACCAGGACATTCAAAATCAAGGCTCACTACAAATTAAGAACAGAGTTAAAACATTCAAACTCCCAGAACCCAAAGAAATAGTAAAGCAATATAACAACACTCACATCACTTCACTCGGTCACAGGATTTCAAATCGTATTAAGATGGCAGTCGACTACGTTTTATAGCCATTACGTAACGCACCGTAATGACGTCACGATTCACTGATCACACTGAAAACACTAATAAAAATGTTGCCACTCAAATGATCTATTAAGGCCTGTTGGCCACAGTGTGTCAAGCCTATTGATCCAGCGCTGCTCCCTCTGTGCAAGATACCTTCTAAAGTCCCCCCCCTCTACTGCTCGGCTGAACCACCTCCAGGATTAAAGCTTTTAGAGACCCAAAATCGTGAGCTCTTTCAATACAGTGTTTAGCTAGTGGAGCCCCAACTATCTTGTTCTTGATATTACTCTTATGTTCTGTGAGTCTTGTGGTAAATTTTCGAGATGTCTGACCCACGTATATTAAATCACAGGGGCATTTAAGAATGTATACCACACCGCAAGATTTACAGTCAGAATTGTGACATAAACTGTACTCTTTTTTGTCTCTAGGGTTACAGAAACTGTTAGTACATATCATGAACTTACACATCTGACATGTTCCACACGCTTTGTGTCCCATCCACACCTGCTCCCGCCCCGGTCTAACATTAGGCAATACAGAAGGGCATAAAATCTCTTTCAAATTTCTAGTTCTACGGAAAGCTATCCTCAAATTGTAGGTTTTAAAGGTACCAGAGGTCTGTAAAATCGCCCAGTGTCTTTTAAGTGAGCGGACCAACCGGTGACACTGGCTAGAGTATGTTACAACACATGTCATAAACCGTTCACCCGATTTCTGAGAATCAGATCTCTTGGGGGCAAACAAACTCTCCCTATCGCAGTATAATGCTCTTTTATATGCTACAGAAACAACTTTTATGGGATAGCCCCGAGCCAGAAATCTTTGTTTAAGAACATCAGCCTGTCTTTTAAAATCCAATTTTGAGGAACAGATCCTACGAATCCGTAAGAACTGAGAGTAGGGGAGACTTTTTTTCAGTGAGCTAGAATGGGCACTTGAGTAGTGGAGAGTGGAGTTACAATCAGTAGGTTTAGTAAATACTGATGTACAGAAAACCCCATCCCTGATTTCAACAGATACATCAAGAAAAGAAATCTGGTTAGTGCTACAAGCATGGGTGAAGCGTACTTTAGGGTGACAGGCGTCCAGATACACAAAAAATTTTTCCAGATCATCCGGACTACCATTCCAGATTAGAAAAATGTCATCAATGTATCTGGTCCAAAAAGCCACATACTTGAAAAACTCACACTCATACACCCAGTCACATTCTAACCTGTTCATAAATAAATTTGCAACAGCGGGGGCCATTGTGATCCCCATTGCAATCCCAGATTTCTGGTGGAAAAGATGCTCTTCAAACATAAAAAAGCTATCACACAGCACTATATTCGCTAGAGAACAAATTAACTTAGTTGGTACTTTGGGTTTCAATCTTTTCTCTAGGGTGTCATAAATAATTTGTAGTGCTTCAGTCTGAGGTATAATTGTGTACAGGGAGTACACATCTATAGTCACTAGAATAGAATGCGGGACAGGCCTAATATTATCCAATTTCTTTAAAAACTGGGTCGTATCTTGGGTGAACGCAGTAGTCTGGCACACAAACTGTTGAAGAAATTTGTCAATGTAGATGGAAGAAGCTTCAAGTAAAGCACCACGATTTGACACAATTGGTCTAACTGGGGGAGAAGTAGAGGACTTACGTATCTTTGGAAGTAGGTAAAAAATCGGGATCTTGGGATGACGTACATTTAGAAACCGAAATTCTCTGTTAGTTAGACAGTTGTTTAGTTCTGATTATGATATCCTTTCTGAGGATCCAACTGAACACCTTCAATTGAAGATTAATTCCTTAACTAAGAAGGCTCTGGACGATAGATATCTAACCAACAGAGAATTTCGGTTTCTAAATGTACGTCATCCCAAGATCCCGATTTTTGTCTCTTTCGATCCAAATAAGTTGGGACATCCAATTTCGAAACGCAACTTCTCCATTTGGATGGCGGCTTGTATCTCTTTCTGCTAAGCCCAGGCTGGATTACCTCTTCACAGTAAAGTCACAGCCCATAATGTCAGAGCAATGGCAGCTTCTGTAGCTTTCCTCAGATCTACACCTATTGAGGCGATTTGCAAGGCTGCTACTTGGTCCTCGGTTCATACATTCACTTCTCACTATTGTCTGGATACTTTCTCTAGACAGGATGGACATTTTGGCCAAACAGTATTACAAAATTAGAAAATCTGGTAACCCTAGTAAGAGACAAAAAGTGAACAAATCCAGCATGGGGGAAACAGAGGCTGATGCTGGGGGGACTTGTACGGCCTGTTTCTCGTATGTGGCAGAGATTAGATAATGCCAGTGTGTTGATCATTTTATTGTCACATACTGTTAGGGGGGAACTGTGCAGCTTTGGAGCAAGGGAAGACATCTTGACTGGTAAATTTAATACTGTCAGTATTACTTTTACTTCTATTATTGCTACTACTATTTATTATTTCTATAGTACTACCAGATGCACGCAGTGCTGTACTTTAAACACTTGAGATGGTCCCTGCACGAAAGAGCTTACAATCTAATTAAGACAGACACATAGAACAAAGGTTTATACCACATATCATCCATGCTTATGCTGCCACATGAGAGTCTGATCTCAATATTTCCCTACCGGAGGCTACCTACAAGTCCTTTGTTCTTGCCATTCGCAAGGTCACGGTTTGTGTGGCCTGTTGGGAGCTTCAGTATAAATTTGCGTTTCGCCTTCACTTATTTATTTATTTGATTTTTTAGCCCATCCTCCCAAAGAAGCCCAGAATGGGTTACAAAGTACATCTATAATAATCGAGACAGGACAGAGATGACATAATTTACAATATAGACATGACAATAAAACATATGCACTAAGTAGCATCCGGTGAGATTAGGTGCGTTGACTGAGTGGCATTTCTGGGTGAATGACTTTAAGGCACTGGATTTGTAAAGAGGAAGGTTTTCACGGCCTTCCTGAAGTTCCAGAGTCCATCTAGTGATCTAACAGATGGGGGGGGGGTGCCAAAGTCTGGGTATGAAATGTGAGTAGGAGCGTTTGTGGGCTGTTTCAGTTTTAAGGGAGCAGCTAGGAGGTATGGTCAGTCGTTTTTCTCCTTGGGACCTCAGTAGTCACTTTGGGAAGTAGATTTATAGTTTAGTTTTCATGTAGTACGGAATTGTTTCATGGAAAGTTTTGAAGGCAAGGACCAGGGCTTTGAAGGCACAGCGTTTTTGAATGGGCAGCCAGTGTATGGAAGCTAATGCAGGGGTAACATGGTCGTGGATGCCTAGGTTTTTCAGAAGGCGGATTGCAGCGTTTTGCACCCTTTGGAGATGGGAGAGAGATTTGGTAGGCAGGCCCACTAGTAGAGTGTTACAATAGTCTACGCGGGATAGTACAAAAACGTAGAGTAGTTGGGCAAATTCGGGTTCTGAGTAGTATGTACATATGGTTTTTAGCTGGTAGAGGTAGTAGAAGGAGGATGATACTAGTTTGGATACGTGATCTGTCATTGATAAGTTAGTCAAGAATTACTCCTAGGCTGCAGACGTTGTCTTATCTCCTCGCAGGGCTTATCTGGCAGGAATGGTCCCATCTTTCTAGTGTCCCAAATGTGGGTGTCGCGAGGCCACCCTGGGTCAAATGTTCTGGCAGTGACCCCCTGCTTTTGGAGCTTGTTGTTGAAGGCCATATCCTCTCTCTGGCAGTGTGGAGTGAAGCTAGAGGCTCTGGTCCTGTTTGATGTCTTTTCTCTACAGGCGCCCACTCTTAAGGGCTATGTCGCCTTTCTTCAACTGGCGGTACTTATGGGGAAAAAGACTATCTTATTGTTATGGCTGGAGCAACAGGCCCCTACCCTTCAACAATGTAGGCGACATATGACCCTGTTATTGAAAATGGAGCACACACAGATTAGAAACTTGGATACTATACTGGGATGGAAGATTGTGCACATCTGGGGTCCATTTTGGAATTCATTTTCCCCAACTGCGAGGAGTAGACTTTTGAACTTTTAAAATATTTGAGAGGTTTCACTGACAATCTATTGCTTGTAATATTTAAGTTGTCAATTTTTTCTTAAAATTTGATTGTCGCTTATCTAAATTCTAAGCGAGATACAAATTAATGTATATAATTAAGAACATAAATACAAAAAAAGCATAAACATATTTAAAAATAAAAAACTACGCCAATAACCGAATAATTAGAAGAGTTTAAGAAAAACATCAAATGGCGTACAATTTGACAGACAAACGTGAAACAGGAAGGAAGCTGGGTTGGAACTACAAGTTATACAGGAAAGAAAAAACAAATAAGGAACAAACTTGTTTCTTTGAGAAAATCGAAGAATAAAGGAATGAGAAAATCAAGTGTTGTACACTTCTTTAAATAGATGGCTCTTGAGTAGGCCTTTGAAATGAACAAGGTTATTCTCCCTAACAGGAGCTGGAAGGGTATTCCAAAGTTGCGGGGCCACCACTGAAAAGATTTCATTCCTTCTTGTTCCTATTATTCGAAGGGAGGGGACCGAAAGTAATTTACAATCAGATGATCTGAGACTTCAGAATGGCTTGTATGGAACAAGATAATTGTCGATGGATTGTGGTGATTTAGAATGTAATGTTTTAAATGTTATTAATGAAATCTTATAAGAGATTCTTTGATTAATTGGTAACCAATGAGCATTTAAGAGTAATGGAGTTACGTGATCATATTTCCTAGTTTTTGTTATTAATTTAATTGCAGCGTTTTGAATTATTTGAAGGCACCTTAATTCTTTCTGAGTTGTTCCTATGAATAAGCTATTGTAGTAGTCCAATTTTGCAATGATTAATGAATGAATTAATATGTTCAAGGATTTCGGTTCTAGAAATTTAGAAATTGACCGGATCAGCCTGAGCTTAAAAAAACATGATTTAATTACAGAACTTATGTGATTATGGAATGTCAATTTTTTATCAAAAATAACTCCTGAAATTCTTAATGAGGTAACACAGTCAAGGGGAGAATTATCTAGAAGAATAGGATCATTTAATGAGATCCCTTCTCACCAGGGGAAAAACATAATTTATGTCTTAGATGTATTTAAGGCTAGCATATTGTCCTTCAACCAGATTCTGATCTGGGTAAGTTTATTAGTAATCTGTAATTTCATGGAAATTCTCTGGATTAAGGGGATGTAGTAATTGAATATGTCCCCTTTTTGTGTTATTTATTGTTTGTTATTTATTTTCTTTCTTCCTTTCTTGTTCTGGTGTTTGTTGGGTGGGTGGGTGGGCGGGTTTGGGTTGAGAGGTTGTTATTTGAAATTGTTTGAGCAGGCAGATTGTTGTTTTATGTTGCCACATATTCTGTGATACCAGTTTTGTATGTGTTGCACTTGCTTTTGTTGTGCTCAATAAAAATGATTTAAACATACCACATATCATCCCCATCATGGTTGGCATGGTGGTGACTTTACAACCAGCATTTAAACATGGGTGACTTGGGCCTACATAGAGTGGTGGGCAAGGCTCTGGTTACCTTATTGGACAGACTGGATGGACATGAAGTCTTATTCTGCCATCATCTATTGTGTCACTGTGTGATAACTTTCTTGCACCTTTTCTCTTCTCCCTATTTTGCTGAAATGACACAACTCAGAGATACGATTCCTCCCATTCACCTTTGAGTCTCATAACTCTACTTTTAACCTTCCTCTTTCAGGAGTGTCAAATGTCGGTCCACGAGGGCCGCAATCCAGTCGGGTTTCAGGATTTCTCCATATGCATGAGATCTATTTGCATGCACTGCTTTCATTTTATGCTAATAGATCTCATGCATATTCATTGGGGAAATCTGAAAACCCGACTGGATTGTGGATCTCGAGGACTGACATTTGACAGTCCTCTCTTATCTCTAATAAACTAAAAAATGTCCTCCCGTTTTACAGTGTCAGTTATTTTTTCTTGCAGTTGTATCTTTGCTTTCTTGATTACTCTAGCTTCTCTTGTTATGTTACGTGCAATCTTAAATCCCACCGAATCCTCATTAGATTTCTAGGCGGATTACAAGCAATATGTGGAGAGGCATTTTCGATAGGACATTTAAGTCCAACTTTGGATGTTTCCTGCGTCCAAAGTCGGGGATAAAGAAACGGCCATTTTTGAAACTGGTGAAACTACTAGATGCCTCCTTCCCCCAATTTTTTTTTTTTTTTTTTAAATCACCTATATAGACGTCTTGGCCGACAGAATGTCCAACCTTAGGATGCCTAACTTTATTCGCTGTTTTGACCACAGAAATGTCCAAGTGCAAAACATCCAAATCCAGATCATTTGGACATGGGTGGGGCCAGCATTGTAATGGACTGGCCACACAGACATTCCAACAGAACAGTGGGGCACTGCTGTGAATTTCACATAAAGGGTGCAGGTGTACATCTCACCAGAACCCCCTTATAATGTATGATGATCCCTCTAAAATTCCCTCAAAACCTACTATACCCATCTGACTACCACCCAATAGCCCTTATCAGGTTTCAAATTTATTCAAAAATTTTATAAACCGCCCAATCGGCCTTCTAGGCAGTGAGCAAAATGTTAAAAACATATATGGGGTAACTATACATCCTTTAAAACAATAATTATAATTCAAAACATTAAAAACAATACAAACAGGAACAAAAAAGGAAAGAAGGATAGAATTACAATTTATCAAGTAAGAAAGAGAACATATAGGGAAAATCCAAAAGGGAGGATGACAAAAAATAGATTAAAACTATGTAGCCCTAAAAAGGGCATTTATGTCTCGAAAGCATCCAGAAAAAGAAATGTTTTTAGTTTCGTTTTAAAATGGTTAAGATTTGATTCTTCCCGTAAATGGACAGGAGTATTATTCCAAAGAGATGGCGTGCTGACAGAAAAAATGGTAGACCTCATTGTATTGATAAACTTCAGAGATGGAACAGATAGATGCAGGTGGTACCTATATGGCAGTATAGTATGATCTTGGTGGCCTCACACCTTCCATCATAAATGTAATGGTTAGAGTGGCTTATGGGCCTGGATCCTCCTCTCCACAGTTCACTAGCCCATCCACCAGGCTACTTAAGACACCTGTGTGATACTCTACTAGACTTTCCTATACCAGATGCTGCTGTTCTAGAGCAGTGTTTTTCAACCTTTTTACACCCATGGACAAGCAGAAATAAAAGAATTCTTTTGTGGACCGGCAAACTACTAAGACTGAAATTTAAAAAATGCATTTCCGCCCCGTCTCCGCGAGCTTGGTCCCCGCAAATCATCTGATCCCATCCACACAAGCCTCAATTATGATTTTATATTGAACGTATTTTATTAAAGTATAAAAAGAAACAATATTCTGTACAATTGTCATTTTATAAATACAAATATACAGAGCAAGGACCAACAAAACCCCTGTCTCCCCTCCCCTTCACATATATCCCCTCTACTATTAAGAAAACTGAACAAGCCAAATTATTACAGAATGCTACACAGAAATATCATGCTAACAGAATACTGCAATCATACATGACAGGAATAGTGTTAGGGGAGTGCCCCCTGGTCAGAGAGAGACCTAAGCCAGCTGGAAGCTAAAGATGCACTGCCTGGGCTTTGTAGTCCCCAGTTATGTCTCTAGCAGGATATATTTCAAATCTGATATATTCTAATGACAAAATAGAAATAAAATTATTTTTTCTACCTTTTGTTGTCTCTGGTTTCTGCTTTTATCTTCTTTTCACTCTTTTCCTTCCAGCGTCTGCCCTGTCTCTTCAATCCAGCATCTGCCCATTCCATCCACTGTCTGCCCCTTCCAGAAACTGTCTGTCTGCCATCCATCATCTTCCCTCGGTTCCCTCATTGTCTGGCATCTTTCTCCTTTCATCTCTCCCTCCCCCCTGTGGTTTTTAACATCTCTCTCTTCTCATTTCCTCCACTCAGATCTGATATCTCTGTCTCCTTCCCCGTTCTCTGGCATCTCTTTCTCCTCGCTCTCTTCCCTTCTCTGGTCTTCCTTCTTTATTTTCTGCCTCCGTCTAAATTAAATTCTTTCTTACTATGCAGTCCTCAGTTCCCCTCTTTTCACTGTCTACCCACAGCATGCCACCCCTTTCCTTCACCCCTCCACTGTCTCACTAACTCTATCTTCTTCCTCCATCCAGCATATGTCCTTTTTCTTTATCCCTCCTTCCATCCAGTTTGTGTTCTCTTTCTCCATTTCCATTCAGCATTTGCTCTCCCTTTTCCCCACTTCTATCATCTGCCCCTTCTCTCTTTTTCCCCCCACTTCCATCATCTGTCCCTTCTACCCACTTCCATCATCTGCCCCTTCTCTCTTTCCCCCCACTTCCATCATCTGTCCCCTGCTGTCAATCTCTCCATCCACCACAGGCCCATCTCTCTCCCTTCCTCTCACCTTTCTTTCCGATTTTGGCAACAAGATCGGTAACGCCCTCCCCCCGATGACACTCAAGATTGGCAACGGGCCTCCTTCTCCCTCCGGCATCAGCAGCACTTCAGATCAGCAACGTGGTGCTCAGTCCAAAGCTTCCCTCTGACTCAAACTGCCTGGGCGGAAACAGAAATCAGAGTCAGAGGGAAGCTTTGGGCTGAGCAGCGCGTTGCCGATTTGAAGTGCTGTTGATGCCCGGGGAAAAAAGAGGCCTGTTGCCGAACTTGAGTGCCGGGGGGGGGGGGGGGGCATTAACGAACTTGAATTGCATCAAGGGGGGGGCCGCCGATGCCGCTCGTCACCGTTGTAGCCCTGACGCTGCCGATGGCCCCAATCAGATCTTGCCGGCCCTGCGCGGACAGGCAGGAATTTTCTGTGGACCGGCACTGGTCCGCGGACCGGCACTGGTCCACGGACCGGCGGTTGAAGAACAGTGTTCTAGAGACAGGTATGTACTGTTTCATTCAGATTTTTTAGGGTGTGGGAAGGGGGTCAGTGACCACTGGGGGAGTGTTGGGGGGGTCATTACTTAATCCCTCTAGTGGTCACTTGTTTAGTTGGGAACTTTTTGGCACTTAGATGCTTTTAAAAGAGGTCTAGCTTCGGACATCTAAGTTCCATCCAGAATGTCTTGGGAAACATTCAATTATCGCTGTAAGACTTTCAAGTCTAAGCACGCCCAAAGCCCATGCCTCCAACATGCCCCCCTTTAGTCTTGGGTACAAAATACATCCCTTATGCAAAATATGGAATGAGGCTCACTTAACAACAGAATAATACATATTAGAAATACTTGGGGATTTTAATACATAAAGATTCGGTTCATGCTCAAGATCTTAATATATCTAAAGTCAAAAATCTAGTTCTAAACACTACATCTCGATGGACTCCACTCTTTTTATCCTGGTGGGGTAGAATTGCATCCATCAAAATGACTCTGGCCCCTCAAATTAATTATATCCTTTCTATGCTCCCTCTGTTATGCCGGAAATCATTATTTAATTGGCTAAATATGAAAATATCTGAATTCATTTGGAACAAGAAAAAACCTCGAATTGCTCTCGTCAAACTGAAAGCCTCTAAGATCAACGGTGGTCTCAACTTTCCTGATTTCTATCACTATTATATTGCTTCATTAGCCAAATATGGAGCTTACTGGCTCACTAACTCCTCCACTCAAAATCTTCCCCCTCAAGATCTTCCTGCCTGGTTTGAAATGGAATGTTTTTTATGTACGCCTTTACACATCTCATGCTTACTAACTGTGTCAATACCAAGGCACTTAAAGAGATACTCTTTATTGGGTGCAACGCAGCATGCTCTTTATCTTATAGATACATTGACTGAAATCTCAGTTAATGTTAATCCACTCATGTCCCTTTGGAACAATCCCAAAATTCAAAATCACGACAAATCTCTATCATGGAAAAGGTGGCAGCGGGCAGGTATATGGTTTGTCCATCAATTGTCTACCCTCAACTCGTTAGTTCCATTCGATATACTGTGCTCTACATACTCGCTGCCTCCTTCTACTTATTCACAATGGCGTTCTCTCACTGGAGTGTTGCCTTCTTTGCATATACGATTTGACTATATGACTTCCAAAAATACTATTTACAACTGGTCTTCTCTGTCTCTATTAAAAGGCAAGGCGATATCATCCTTCTACAATATTTTAAGAGATCACTCCTTCACTTTTTCACCTCACTCTATGAAGCACTGGGACGCTATACTTACCACTCCGCTTTCTGACATTGATTGGGAGCTTTTCTGGTCATCGACAAATCGCCCGCTTTTATCTTCTAGAGTATCACAATCAATGTACTTTCTTATGTGGCAGGCAATATGGACCCCACTTCGCATGTGGAAAGCTAACTTAAAGCAAGACTCTGTTTGTTGGAACTGCTTGAAAGAGGAAGGAACTCTTGATCATATGTTATTTCATTGTACTCTAGTCCGCTCTTTTTGGACCTATGTCTGGAACACCATACAATCTATTACTAACTGCTCAGAAGAAATCTCTATAGACATTGTAATCCTTCGCTCTCAACACCCATGTTTCACACAATCAAATTGTCCACCTAAACTCATTGATACCATGTTGGTGACTGCTCTCATGCACATTCTTAAAAATTGGAAATCACCCTCGCTATTAGATTATACCTTTTGGTGGAACTCTCTGAGTATGTATCATAGATTTGAATCCTATGCATATGAGAAGAGAGTTACATTCCGAACCTGCATGAACTTGAAATACAACAAATCTCCATGGTCATTCTTAGACTCCTATGTACGCTCATCTTCTTAGACACTCCTGTTATCCTTTTCTTCTCCTCTCTTCTCTCTTTCATTCTTCTTTCCTTTTTCTTTACTGCTCTCTCTCATCTTTATCTTATATATCCCTTACATACATTTTTAATAACTGGAGCCTTTGCTCCTATACAGTTAAACATAGATTTATATATTTTATATACAGAAAGCTTTATTTTGTTTCTATGTACTTTAAATGATTCTTGTATCCTTTAAAATACTTAATAAAAATTATTGAACTTAAAAAAAAAAAAAAAAAAAAAAAAAAAGAAATAACATTGTGTAGACAAAATTGGAACTGGGAAACGAAAAGAAGCTGGACTCCACCTGCCATATTGCAGCAGAGAAATGGAAACAGAAATGCATTTCCTCCTATGTTGTGCAAAAATGCAAAGAGGATAATATTTTGAATAATGTTTTAAAAAAAAACCCTAGAAGGGAAAGTCTGTGCTATCATTGAGAAAGCACTATATATAATCCCAGTGTCGACTTAAGGAAACTCATGAGCCTTGACAAGCAGGGAGCTGAATCAGAGTTGGGTTATTTGAACTTGACTGGTAACAGGTGATTGAATTGTTTGAGTGTTTTTGTGCACCACAGTTGTGGGTTACTGAAAGTATTTAATAGCTGTCAAGAGCTGGTTTAAAACGATTGATCTTAGTGCAGAGAGGGAGAAAAAACCAAGATGGCGACGGAGAATGTCGCATAGTTGGAGGCTCCCCCCTCGGTATTTAAAAAGTAAAAGTTTCTACATTGGGCTTTTAGCCCGTTGGATTGACCTTCAACACCGCGGCAAACAGCAATTACCACCTTTGCTGTGCCTGTTAGTCGGGGCGTATCTGCAGCCGGGGGTGGGCAGACCCCTCATCTTGGACAATAAGATATTGTTGAGCCCGGCGGGACTAGGGACACCTCCACAGCCCAGAGGAATGCAAGGTGATCTGACATTGCAGTGAGAGGCGTTAGAGTTTGTTCACCAACCGCACTGCCGGTTTCCCCTCTGACCCCAGAAGGATTTGCATCTCAGAGGAGCGCCTCAATGGAGACGCTCTCACATGGAGGATCAGGCTCTCAGATGGCACCGGGAGGTGTTGAAGATCTACAGAATACAAATTTGACTTAAGCTCCAGGAATTTCCCCTATTCCACCCCTAAAGTCACTTGTTAAACCTGTTATTGTGGACATGGACGCATTCTGAGGAGCCATTGAAAACTTGCATCAGGTATCCTCTGATTGACTCCACTAAACAAATAAAAACTTTGGAGGAGAAAATACAGCAGCATTCAGTTAGAATAGACCAAGTTGAAAAATCGGTTTCTGAAGTTAAAATTCAATCTGGTCAACATCTAAGAGATAGAAATATACTAATTAGGAAGATAGAAAATCTGGAGAATACAAATAGAAATCTTAATTTGCGACTCCTTAATTTTTCTGTCTCCAGATTGTATTCTCCTAAGGAAATGTTTCAATTATTTTTGACTTCTGTCCTGAAGTATTTAGAGACAAATATGCCGCCACTCCAGAAACTGTATTATCTTAATCTTAGCAAGGAAGAAGTAGTGGCAGAAGAATCAACCGGATTGGATATTATTGGATTCTTAGAATCCTCCCAAGTAGAAATTACTGTTAGAGCCACACTATTAGTGATATTTGTCTTTCTCCAAGACAAAGAACCAGTTCTTTGACTATTTTATAAAACTGAAAAAGCTGAGATTTTTTAACTCTAAAGTTGCAACATTTCTTGAAGTTTCCAAATGGACACAATCCCGATGAAAGAATTTTTTAACCTTTCATCAATCAGTTTTGAATTTGGGGGCTACTTTCCAATTACGCTTTCCATATAAATGTTGTATTTCCTATCAAGGTAATCATTATGTCTTTTATTAACCTGAACAATTAACATTTTTCCTGGAAGGCAAAGCAGTTTCAAGGAACCCGGACAGTGGAGTCAATGTCCAGGAATCTGGCCGAACATAAATTTAACAGTCTCCGTATTTCCTTTTGTCTTTTCCTTAATTCCAACTTCCCTTGGTTGTGATAGATTTTATTTCTCTCTCTCCCTTTTGTGGACTGTAATATAGTATGTAAGATATGAGAAAAAATTTTCTTTGAGGATTTGTATTTTTTATTTCTTTTTCAAAGTTTGTGCTTTAATGTAAATAAAAGATAATAAATAAATAAAACAATTGATCTAACCGGACCTTTGCTGAGGATTAATCCAGAGGAAGTTCTGTGAAAATCATAATACATTTTTAAAAAATTATTCAACCTTCATTTGTTTGAATTACACAATACTTTGAATAATGCATTACAGAAAACTTTATTAAATATGGATATCATTACATATTTTATACAGACCTCCACTACCATAAGCCCTGCTATACTCCCATGCTTGACCCTTCTTCTCTCCCCTTTGTTTCCCCTCCCCCCCCACACAATCTCTCCCCATCTCAAGGTCAAACCCCCAGTTTGATCTCTATTTCCTGTTATCCCCACAGTCAATCCTTCCCCATCTCTCCTTCCTGCAACCTTCTAATCTCTCCTTTTCCCCGGCTGTGTTTCTTCCTTCCCTAATTCTCTGTTTCCTTTTTTCATATTTTGAATTTTTATTGAAATTTAAATTTTACATGATGAAATAAACATATTAAAAAAACAAGAAGGTACAAAACATTCCCAAGAAAAAAATATACAGGATATAGCTTCCGATTATCACCTTCTTATCTAGTCCACAAAGTGAGGGAGTGCTAAAATAATAACGGATTTAGTTTTCACATGATTATTATTAAGGGAAAAAAAACGGCACCTATTGTGGATCCTTCTTAATATTTCGAAGTACCTGGTTGAACATTGAGGGGAGTACTTGAGGCTACCACCGCTTTTCCAGAAACAATTGATTAGGTTCGAAAAACACATATCTCACATCCTGAAATATAATTAAACATTTACAGGGGTATCTTAGGAAAAACTTAGCTCCTAACTATAGTACTTGAGGATGTAACAGTAAGAATTGTCGTCTCTTCTTTTGGGTAACTCTAGCTACATCTGGGTGCATACAAATTTTTTGATTTAAAAATAAAACTTTCTGATACTTGAAAAATAATTTCAGTTGCCATTCCCTGTCAGAGTCCAATGCCAGTTGAATTAACAATGTTGCTGGTACAAGTGCTTCAACTTCCAATCTTTCAAGGAAATTTGTTAAGTCCCGACTGTCTACTGATAGACCTTGCTGGGCTGGTGAACTTTTCTTTTTCCGCGAAGGGATATAGTATATTTTTGAGATCGGTGGGTATGAGGTTTCTGGAACTTTAACACTTCAGATAGATATCTCTTGAACATGTCAATTGCTGGTAATTGATATAATTTTAGGAAAGTTTATTATCCTTAAATTATGTCATCTGACAATATTTTCCTTAGTCTCTAATTTATAGTGGATATTCCCGCTGTCTTGGGCCTCTACTATTTCTAAGCGTTTATTTTGTTCACTGATTTTATTCTCCAGAACTTTAATTTTCCTTTTATTTCAGTTGAATCAGTCAATATCCCTTTACACTAGGAAGAAATTTGCTGTATTTGGTTACCCAAAGTCTGTTGTAATGCTCCTATCGCATCCCAAATAGTATCCAAATTTACTACAGCCGGTTTCAATAATAAAGTTAATGGGGCTTGCGAACCCAAAGGTTCTCTACTCACAGAGTCCATATTTGAAGGAGTAGCAGGTCCTTCTACCTCCGATGTTGAGCCGTTCCTCTCCAATGCAAAAGATGGTAATAGAGGCTCTTCTGAGGCCGCGGAATCCTTCCATCGGCCACTACCACCCAGCAGAGACTCCTCGCTCTCGCTCCTCGACTCCTGGTCTGGTGACGAGTGTAATTGCGGCTGCATCAGAGGGCTTCGAATTTCCGGAGAGAAGCTGATAGCTTCGAATGAGGTCTGGCAATCCTCTGTCTGGATCCCTTCTCCTGCCGAAGCATTCTCATCCGGCACCGCCAAGGATCTGCGCTCCACAAAACGATCCATTGGGCCAGGTAAATTCCCTGACCCGGGCTCGGATGGAAAAACCTGGGTCTTTGACTTCCTTTTCACCATATTGGAATTGTTAGCACGACAGCGTTACTGTGGATACTTCAAGATGCCATCTTGCCTAAGCTCCCTCTGTTCCCTTTTTTCACATTTCTCTAGGGTTGCCAGATTTCCTCTATAAAAAAGGAAGGCACATGGCCTCATTTTACCCCCAGCCTCACACTGTTCTGCCCCATTCTAACCCCAGCCCCACCCCCACTCAAACTTCCTGCCTCCTTCCCTGAAGTCTGGAAGAACTCCACGCTTGCACGAACATCGACGCAAAGACATCACGCGCATGTATTCATGTTGTCGACATCCACGAATGCACAGGGGGCCTTCGGACATGGTCCCAAACTGGGGACTTCCAAAACCTGGGCAAACTGCTGGGTTTTGCAAATCCTTCCAGGCACACAAACAGTTCTCTAATAGGGGGACATGTTCACATTAGGGACTTCTATTCCACCTATACCTAACCCTACATAGCTCTCTGCTCCTCCCTCTGACTCAGACCTGTTCCTTTTCCAGTTCTCTTCTCTCTCAAACTCCTCCTTCTCCAGCACTCTCTCTAGCTGTCTCTTCATTCCCTGTTTTATTATTGAGGATCCCAGCTTTTCCTTGCTCCTACCTCCTCATTCTTACTGGCTCTTTCATAGACTGTAGGGAAAAATAAAAAAGTCCACCAAAAAGTTCCACAGGAACACAACCAAAGCAGAAAACAAAAAAACTTGAGTAGAAGACTAAGCTCGTTTGGCAAGTGCACAGTATTCTGTTGCGCTCTTTCAAATTCCCATATTTGTGATTTATAGCAGTACCATTTATTGCTTTAGGACCCCAGAAGATTGTTTCCACAACCGAAACACAGCCCATGTCGAGTCTATGTTACAGTTCATATATTGTGTTACTTATGTTGTTGAACATTTTAATTTGTTACTTCTTTGCACCCTGTTCAAATAAAGGTTTTATCAAGATCATCAGTTCCACAGTTTTATTGTTTTCTTGCTTAGACTGCACCACAGACCAGTACATGTGATTGCAGCCTCATCATTCCAGATCCACATGGGCCAGCACTGGAGGCTGCAGCCTTCTCTCCCTGGCCTGTACAGCTGGAAATTCTTAATTCCAGCCCATGTTGCACTACAACTGTATCCTCTCCTTGGGCAGGCCAGCTCCACTCCAGGCCAGTGCACGCCAACAACTGGACCTGCTACCTCCTTGCCTGGGCAAAGCAAGGCTGCTGCAGATGCAATCAGTTCCACTCAGAGAATCCTGCAAAATTCTGGGTGGGAGGAGAATTCTGTGCCAATAAAGGACTGCAGAGTTGTGTAAGATTCCCCTAGTCCAGGGGTAGGCAATTCCAGTCCGCGAGAGCTGCAGCCAGGTCAGGTTTTCAGGATATCCACAATGAATATGTATGAGATGGATTTACATCCACTGCCTCCTTGAGATGCAAGTCTATCTCATTCATATTCATTGTGGATATCCTGAAAACCTGACCTGGCTGCAGCTCTCGAGGACTGGAATTGCCTACCCCTGCCCTAATCAGAAGAGAGGGAAACTGAAGCACAAGCTACACTACCCTAGGTGTTTTTCTTTGTTGCTGGATTCCCCTAGGACAGTGGTCGCTAACCTTTTTCATGCAAAGGGCCATAATGTGAATATAAGAAAGCTCTGAGGGTCACCAAAAGATTTCAAGCTTACATTTACTACTGATTTTGTAAACTGCTTTGGCATGCTTGTTCAGATCGGGTATTAAACATTAAAAATTAATCTAATCTAAGGGCTCCTTTTACGAAGCTGCGTTAGCGGTTTAACGCACATAATAGCGCACGCTGATTTGCCGGCTGCACAAGCCGCTACCGCCTCCTCTTGAGCAGGCGGTAGTTTTTTGGCTAGCACGGGGGTTAGTGCATGCTAAAAAGGTGCATGCAATAAAACCACTAATGCGGCTTCGTAAAAGGAGCCCTAAATCTTTGATTTAAATACCATCATCTCCCCAGAAGGAACTTGATTCAGTTCACATAAAAATCAATAATCAAACTAAAAGTAGTTAGATTAGAGAGAAAATAAATTATTAATGAAGACCCTCATCTGATATCCTAGAGAAGATAGAAAATTGTTTTAAGGAAAATTAGTTAAGAACTGTTGAAATAACAGTGTTTTCATAAATTTCAGAAAATCTAGAAGGAGAGAAGAGTTCTAACCCACGAGGGAATCCCATTCCAAATCATTGTAAAAGTATATGAGAAAGATTGAGTAATAATGCCAGTAGATTTTATTCCTTTTAAATATGGTAAGGACAGTTTAAATTTGTGTGAGTTTCTTGAATCAGAAGATCTCTGATTATTCAAAGATGTAAATAGCTCATGTATGATTTTTAAAAAATATAGAAGCGCATTTAGGGGTCCTTTTAAGGCGCGCTAGCCAATTTAGCGCACGCTAATATATGCTAACGCTTCCATTATATTCTATGGATGCATTAGTGTTTAGCACACGCGCGTCTTAGTAAAAGAGGGGGGTTAAACTGTACTCTAAGATAGGGAGCCAGTGAAAATTTCTCAAAAGATGATCAAATTTTCACTTACCAAATATTAGCTTTGCTGCTGTATTTTGGATGAGTTGTAACTGTTTTAGATTCCCCTTACTTAGGCCTATATAGATTGAATTACAGTAATCTAATTGTGCTAGGATAATAGCTTGCACCAGTATAGCAAAATGTTGCTAGTGAAACAAATGTCTAATATTCCTTAACATTCATAAGCTGAAAAAAACATTTCTTTGAAAGGTGATTAACCTGACATTGAAATGATAAAGAAGAGTCCAATATTATTCCCAGAACTCTACAGCTGAACTTAAAAATCACTCTTGCCTCTATTGGCAACCAGTGTAACTTATGGTAATACTGCGTCACGTGATCGGATCGTTTCAGTCCAAAAATCAATCGGTTCAAAATTAGAACATCTGCCCACCCTCTTCGCACTACCCTCAGGCGCTGCACTGCAGCTTGAGTTCTCAAGCAAGGTCCTTGGCATCATTATCGATTCTTCTCTCTCCCTTAATGACCACCTCAACTCCTTGACTAAATCATGCTTTTTCAGCCTCCACATGCTGAGGAAAGTAAGATCCTATTTTCGCCAACAACATTTCGCCGTCCTTGTCCAATCCATCATCCTCTCCAAACTAGACTACTGCAATGCCATCTATTTAAGCCTATCAAAAAAAAGTCTTCAAAGACTCCAGCTAATCCAGAATACTGCAGACAAGTTGATCTTTGCAAAATGCAAGTCTGACCATGTCTCCGCACTCCTAGCCAAACTTCACTGGCTCCCAGTGATTTCCAGAATCCATTTCAAATGCTCCTGCCTGGCTTTTAAGATCATTCACAACATCCTTCCTCCCTTAATTCCACTATCTTATAACTCCTCGAGTCCTGACTCTACCAGACCCGCCCAAAGGTATAAACTATCCTTCCCCTCTCTACACGGTATTCGCTATGCAGGCAAACTGGGAAAATCCCTTCTCTTCAGAATCACAGGTCTTTGGAACGACCTTACTACCCTGCTGCGGAACCTGGGCTCCCTCCAATTATTCCACAAGCAACTGAAAACCTGGCTTTTCACTAAAATGTAATTCTATCCCCCCCTTACTCTTTTCTTCTATATACAAGTAAACCTTTTTTTTCCTTCGCTTCCTATATTTTAAGTTCTTGTAAACCGTGCTGAGCTCCACATCCGTGAAGATGATACGGTATATAAACTTAAGGTTTAGTTTAGTTCTGGATAATCTGCAACCTTTTTAGTTTTTTCTTAGATATCGAAAGATAGAGCACATTACAATAATCCAGTTTACTGAGAACAAGAGATTGAACTAGCAATCTAAATGAGAAAAATTCAAAATACGACTTAATTGTTCTTAGTTTCCAGAGTAAAAAATAAGATTTTCTAATTAAAGAGTTAATGTGGAAATCAAGATAGAGTTTATGATCCAAATATATTCCCACAATTTTTAGTCGGCAGGATAGAATAAGTTGTGCCATTCAGTCTTATTGAGTCATCTTTGATTTTATCAGATGGAGAAGCCAAGAAAAATTTTGTTTTATCTGGTTTAAGCTTTAACCTGAAATCCTTTATCCATATTTCAACAACCTCAAGGATCGATTGAATAAATGATAGGATGTCCTTTGTAAGAGCTGTTATAGATATTATTATGGTAATATCATCCGCATAGCTGTATAATTTTACCCCCAGAGAAGAAATTTGGAACCCGAGGGGAGCAAGATAAAGATTGAACAATGTAGGAAACAACGGAGAGCCCTGTGGAACTCCACAGGCAGACTTCCATGGGACAGATATTTCACCATCAGTATATACCTCATAGGTGCGTAGTTATATGTGTGTAAAGCTGGTACATACCCATAAATACCAATATATGGTACTATGCAACAACCACTGCTCCCTTAATTATTGTCATACATAAAAGAGTAAGATCCTGGCTTCAAGGAAGTACTAGAGACTGTTAGCCTCTAATAAGTACAGTCATCCTCCCATTTTTGAGACTGCTGTGTGTATGATATCCTTCCATACCTCTTCATCAGAACCCATGTAATAGTCATTAGGAGATACACATTCCCACCATGATCACATTGCTTACACAGTGAGATTCTGAATGCTTTGGACCAGCTACCTGATGAAGTAAGTTGGTTGTGATAAGAGCAGAATGAAAATGCAACCAACTGGATCCTGATCAGATCCTACAGAAGCAAAATATAATAGACCACAATGGAGATGATATAGAAATTATGAACTCGCTTCAGCACTGAGCAAGACCTGCACTGTAACCAAAAAGCACAGTTACTTACCGTAACAGGTGTTATCCAGGGACAGCAGGCATATATTCTCACACATGGGTGACGTCATCTACGGAGCCCCGGCGCGGACAGCTTTTCAAGCAAACTTGATAGAAGTTTCAAGTTTGCACACTGCACCACGCATGTGCTAGCCTTCTTGCCCACTAGAGGGCGCATCACCACCTCGTGGTCCTCAGTTCCATATCAAGCAAAGAAGCCATCCCCAGGGAGGAGGTTGGGTTGTGAGAATATATGCCTGCTGTCCCTGGATAACACCTGTTACGGTAAGTAACTGTGCTTTATCCCAGGACAAGCAGGCATGATATTCTCACACATGGGTGACCTCCAAGCCAACCCAAAAAAAAAGGGCAGGTGGGAGGATGGCAATTCATGAAAACAGGTTACGTAACACCGACTGGCCAAACCGGCCGTCGCTTCTGGACATGGTGTCCAGACAGTAGTGGGAGGTGAACGTATGAACCGAAGACCAGGTGGCAGCTTTACATATGTCCTCCATAGGAGTGGATCGGAGGAAAGCAACCGAAGCCGCCATCGCCCGGACCTTATGTCCCGTGACTCGACCCGAGAGCGGGAGACCAGCCTGAGCGTAGCAAAAAGAAATACAAGCAGCTAACCAGTTGGACAAGGTGCACTTGGAAACCGGATGTCCTACCGATTAGGATCAAAGGACAAAAACAATTGAGGAACCTTCCGATGAGACTGAGTACGTTGGAGATAAAAAGCCCACGCCCTCTTACAGTCAAGCGTGTGAAGCGCCGCCTCACCAGGATGAGAGTGGGGCTTCGGGAAAAATACCGGAAGAACAATGGACTGATTGAGGTGGAAATCAGACACAACCTTAGGTAAAAATTTGGGATGGGTGCGAAGAACCACCTTGTCATGATGAAACACCGTGAAAGGGGGATCCGCAACCAAAGCTTGCAACTCGCTAATCCTACGGGCAGACGTGAGTGCAATCAAGAAGACCACTTTCCAAGTGAGAAACTTGAGAGGAGATTTGTCGATAGGCTCAAAAGGAGGTTTCATCAGGTGAGCCAGGACCACATTAAGATCCCACACAACAGGAGGAGGTTTCAGAGGAGGATGAATATTCCCAAGACCCCTCATGAAACGAGACACCAGAGGATGCAAAGAGAGGGAACGCCCCTCGAGATGCCGATGAAACGCTGCAATGGCACTAAGATGCACCCTAACGGAAGTCGTCTTCAGACCAGAATTCGACAGATGCAACAGATATTCCAGCACCGAAGACACGGGAACCGAAGTCGGGTCCAGCTGGTTCGAGAAGCACCAGGATGAAAATATGGTCCACTTCTGGGAATAACACAGCCTAGTCGAGACTTTCCGAGAGGCCTCCAAAATCTCCCGCACTGGCTGAGAAACAGGGACCGAGTTCAAGGGGAAAGGAACCAAGCCGTCAGATGTAAGGACTGAAGATTGGGATGTAACAGCGAACCCCGACTCTGAGAAAGCAGAGAGGGAAAGACCGGCAGAAGCAGAGGTTCCCTGGCACTGAGTTGAAGCAGCAGGGAAAACCAGTGTTGTCTGGGCCAACGAGGAGCAATGAGAATCATAGTGGCTCCTGTCGATTTGAGATGCACCAGCGTTCTCAAGATCAGAGGAAAAGGAGGGAACGCATAAAGGAACCTCCCTTCCCAGTCGAGAAGAAAGGCATCGGCCTCGAGACGGTCCCGGGAGTATATCCGAGAACAGTAGAGGGGTAGTTTGTGAGTCTCGGGTGAGGCAAATAGATCCACCTGAGGAGTCCCCCAGCGGTCGAAGACCTCGCGCAGCACCCGGGAGTTCAGCGACCACTCGTGCGGTTGTAGAAGACGACCGAGTTTGTCTGCCAGACAATTCATCTCTCCTTGAATGTAAACCACACGCAAGAATATGTTCTGAGAGACGGCCCATGTCCAAAGGCGCAAGGCTTCCTGGCACAGAGGCCAAGAGCCCGTCCCCCCTTGCTTGTTTACGTAATACATGGCCACCTGGTTGTCTGTCCGGACGAGCACCACTTGATCGCGCAGGAGATGACAGAAGGCCCGAGCAGCCAGAAAAATGGCACGAAGCTCCAACACGTTGATGTGACAGCGACGATCCGCAGCCGACCATAGGCCCTGCGTTCGAAGACCGTCGAGATGAGCCCCCCACGCATACTCCGAAGAGTCCGTTGTCAGGACCTTGCGATGAGGAGGAACGCGAAAGAGCAAACCCCCGGACAGATTGGTAGAGTTGGTCCACCAACGGAGCGAGCGTCTGAAAGACGGAGTCACCGTCAAGTGGCGAGATACTGGGTCGCGGTCCTGATGCCATTGCGAGGCCAACGTCCACTGAGGAATCCTCAGATGCAAACGGGCGAACGGCGTCACTTGGACCGTAGATGCCATGTGCCCCAAAAGCACCATCATGCGCTGAGCCGACACTACATGCAGCTGCGAAACCTGACGGCCCAATCGAAGCAGTGCCTCCAGCCGAGGAGAGGGAAGGAAGGCTCGGAGGAGAACAGTGTCCAGCACGGCTCCTATAAACTGGAGGGATTGAGTCGGGCGCAAGTGAGACTTGGGAAAGTTCACCTCGAACCCTAGACCCTGAAGAAGCGAGATAGTCTGTTGGGTCGCTGAAATAACTCCCTCCCTGGTCGGGGCCTTGATCAGCCAATCGTCCAGATAGGGAAAGACCTGCAACCCCCGGGAGCGTAGGGCAGCCGCGACCACCACCATACACTTTGTGAACACCCGAGGGGACGAAGCCAGACCGAACGGGAGGACCCGGTACTGAAGATGCAACTCCCCGACTTGAAATCTTAAAAACTTGCGAAAGTCGGGATGCACCGGAACATGGGTATACGCTTCCTTCAAATCCAGGGAGCACATCCAATCCCCCTCGTCCAATAGAGGATACAGAATCGGAAGCGACAACATACGGAACTTCTCCTTGACCAGGAACTTGTTGAGCTTCCGGAGGTCCAAAATGGGGCGCAAGTCCCCGGTCTTCTTTGGGACCAAAAAGTAACGGGAGTAAAACCCCCGGCCCTTCTGATCGCGAGGTACCAATTCGACTGCTCGGAGGCTCAACAAGGCCCTGGCCTCTTCTCGGAGAAGGGCCAACTGGCTCCGATTGGGCGGGCAAGCCGCGGGAGGCATGTCTGGAGGCTGCCTGGAGAAGTTGAGCGAATAGCCCTCTGAGACGGTCCGGAGCACCCATGCGTCTGACGTAATCTCTGACCAAGCCCCGGCAAAGGCCGTGAGCCGACCCCCGATGGGGAGGGGGTTGGGCGACATCGCGGCGGGGGCCAGCCCCCAGCCACCCATCCCGTCAAAAGGACGGCGCTGGCTTGGATGCCCCTTGCGCAGCGGGCTTGGAGGGACCCCCCCTACCCTGTTGGGGTGGACGTCAGGGTGGAGGTCTCGAAAAGGCAGGTGTCGATTTCTGAGGATACCGCCTAGGGGGCTGTCTAAATGCCCTTGGAGGCGTTGGCTTAGGCTTTGGGCGCACCAGTGACGCTAGAGAACGCTCTTGGTCAGAAAGCCTCTTGGTTGCCGCCTCTAAGGAGTCGTCGAATAACTCCGATCCGACGCAGGGTAGATTAGCCAATCGCTCCTGCAGGTTGGGGTCCATCTCGAGGGTATGAAGCCACGCCAGCCGGCGCATCGCTACCGCACATGCCGATACCCTCGAGGCAAGCTCAAATGCGTCATATACCGCATGAAACAGATATAGACGCAGTTGGGACAGGTTTGACATAAATGTGGCAAACCTGTCCTTGTGTGAATCCGGGATCACCCCCTGGAATTCTGGCAGGTCCTTCACCATGGTTCTGAGGTAGGAAGAATAGGAGAAGGCATAATTGAGGACCCTCGTCGCCATCTGAGAATTTGCATACAGTCGACGGCCAAATTTATCGAGGGTCCGACCCTCTCTCCCAGGGGGGACCGCAGCGGAGACCCTAGAAGGCTGCGATCGCTTGAGAGCCGACTCCACCAGGAGCGACTGATAGAAGAGCTGCCCCTTGTCAAAACCTTTGGGGGGAATCGTCCGGTACTTAGATTCCATCTTGGTGGGCACTACCGCGACTGTAAGAGGGGTCTCGAGGTTCCGAAGCAAGGTCTGAAGGAGGACCTTGTTTAGCGGAAGGCGGGGGGACTCCCGCGGGGGGGCAGGAAGATCCTGCTCCTCCAAAAATTCTTTCGTATAGTGGGACCCCGCCAACAGGTCCACCCCCAGAGCCTTCGCCATGTCATGGACAAACCTTGAAAAAGAAGTTGTCCGTGCGGGCGGAGAGGGTGTCCGAGACTTCTCAGCGGAGCCGAAAGGGGAGGCTTGACGAGAATACCTCAACTCCATACAGGATCCCGATCCCCACGAGGCACGGTCCCGTGACCTCGAAGGGGTCGGGGACCGATCCCGCCTGAAAGACCCCCTGGGGGAACCCCCTGGGGTACGGGGTACGGAGGCCCTTCCCTTCCCCCCCGGCGAGGAGGCACGAGAACTCTCCTGGAACGGGGACCGCAAAAGATCGGGGTTGTCGAGGCGGAGTTCCTCGACCCGCAAAGCCCCGCCCTCGGGTGGCGTCGAGCGACCACGCCTACGAGGCGAGGCCCGAGACCGTTTGGCCTTCTTTAGGCGGTGCTTCGCCCGAGGCTTGCTCGAGGGCGAGGAGCCCCGGGAAGACTTCGAGGACGAGGTCGAGGAAATCCGACGCACCCGGCGCTGCTTGTCCCGGGACCGTACATTACACTCAGGCTGTCTCATCGAGGTCGGGTCCGAGGGTGCTTCGGCCGCTGAAGCCCCGGTGCCCGAGGCCGAGGTCGCCATCTGCGGGGCCGCCGAGACCGAAGCAGTCGAGGCCGAAGCCTGCTGCAGGTTCTCAATGGCCCCGGACAGCTCCGAGGAAATTAACGCTCGGAGTAAGTCCTGGAATGCCGGGATCATCAGACCCGGCGGCAACACCTGGCGATGCTCCTCAGAGGGCGACCTCGGTCTCGAGTATTCCCTCGGGGCTATCGCCTTAGACACCTTGGGCTGGGCAGAGGCCGACGTCCCCACCGACGAAGAGCCCGAGGATGGCTTCCTGGTTGATCCTGGAGCTGAGGAAGGAAGCGGAGACTTACCCGAGGCTTGTTTTTGCGAGGCAACCGGCTTCGAGGTAGCAGGGGGACCCGAGGTCGAGGCCGAGGTCGAGGCCGGGGCCGAACTCGAGGCCTTCCCCGTCGGGGTCTCGACTGCGAACAGATCCGCCATACGGGCCTTGCGGCGTGTAAGGGCCCGTTTCTGGAAGGTGGCACACTTAGCACACGATGCTGTCGGGTGTTGGGGCCCCAAGCACCTTAAGCAGCACCTGTGAGGGTCTGTGATCGACAAAAGCCGGTCACACCTACCACACTTCTTAAATCCCGTTACGGGCCGGGACATGGGCCCAAAACGAGGCCGGGAACAGACGAGGTTCCTTGGCCGCGGCTACCGGGAGCCCCCGGAGCGATCGAAACGAAAATTTTTTTTTTTTTTTTTTTGAAAAATGAATAAAACAAAGAAAGAAAACACAGAAAACGCAGCGACCGCGTCGAAATTCAGCACACAGCCGCGGCGACAGAAGGCAAACACGAGCACAATTTTCCACAGGGCTTCTGGCTCCGCGGATGAAATTGAACTGAGGACCACGAGGTGGTGATGCGCCCTCTAGTGGGCAAGAAGGCTAGCACATGCGTGGTGCAGTGTGCAAACTTGAAACTTCTATCAAGTTTGCTTGAAAAGCTGTCCGCGCCGGGGCTCCGTAGATGACGTCACCCATGTGTGAGAATATCATGCCTGCTTGTCCTGGGATAAAAAAGGGAACTTTTCATGACTGGGAATGATTACAAAATGATTCACGAAGAAAGCAGTCTGACTGAAAAGGGAATAATAAAAACAAAACTGTGACATGTCTGCAGAGATTCACCATGTTTGAGCCAGAAAGTTCATGTGATGTTCTTCAGAACATTGCAGCTGAGGATTTGGCAACAAGCAATAATTGAAAATCTCTCCTCAACAGTGAAGAGCTGGGCTAAATATATCTCAAAGCTTCATGAAGAAGAGACTTGTCAAACTAAAATAAAATTCATGGTTCTGCTACTCAGGTCACAGACATCGATCTGTTCATCCCTCTATGAAGCAACAATAGAAGCCAATGGGAAAAAAGAACAGAATGCTTAACAAGGCAACAGAAAGATAGCCCTGGGCAGATGGAAGAGTAAAGAGAGGAGAGGAATAACATTATGTATATATATACAGTGGTACCTTGGTTTGCGAGTAACCTGGTTTGCGAGTGTTTTGCAAGACGAGCAAAACACTCAGCAAACTTTTGACTTGCAAACCGAGCACTGCCCCTATCAACGAGCACTTACAGGGGATTCCTCTTCTGGCCAGCCTTCTACATCGGGTGCCTTTCGCAGGTTGGAGGACCTTTAGGCCTGCGCAGCCGGGTGCTGTCCCTCCTGTGCATTGTGTGTGACGCGCACAGCATCAATCATCGGCGTTGTGGGGCGGCGCTCAGCTGCGTGGGCTTGGGTGGGGGCTCTCCAGCATGTGAGGGGCATCCGATGTGGAGGGCTGGCCGGCGGATGGAGGAGGCATCCCTCTGAAGGGGTTCATAGACAGTGGAGCGCAAGACGTCAGTGCGCTGACAATCCAGCACCGACAATTCGGCGCAAGACAGAAGTGCGTGGGGAAAAAGTAGTTTTTAAAGAGCTCCGATGGGGGGGTTTGGGATGGCAACCCCCCATTTTATTGGTTAGTGTTCGCGCTGCTGTTGGAGGGGGGTTCAGGGGGTTGGAAACCTCCATTATAGTGAAAACGGAACTTTTCTGATTTTTTTCGGGAAAAGTTCTGTTTTCTCTATAATGGGGGGGTTTAACCCCCCCCCCACAATGGCAGCGCGAACACTAACCAATAAAGGGGGGGGGGTTGCCACCCCAAACCCCCAGTCGGAGCTCTATAAAAATTATTTTTTCCCCCGCGTGCTTCTGTCTTCCGCTGGATTGTCGGCGCACTGGTGTCTGGTGCGCGATTATCCCGTCACCCTCTGAAGGCACTGCGAGGTTCTCCAGCAGCTGGCATCCCCCCCCCCCCAAAGCAGCACTGGGGTTCTCCGGCGGCTGGCATTTCCCCCGAAGCGGCACTGTCGGGTTCTTCTTCCGATGACGGACGGAGGAGGCAGGCGGAGGAGATGGCGTTGTAGCACCCGGCCCCGACAGGTAAAGACCCCGGGTTCTGGAACCAATCGTTGCTGTTGTCACTATTGTGTATGGGGAACTTTGTTTTGATAAACAAGCATTTTGGATTACGAGCATGCTCCTGGAATGGATTATGCTCGTAATCCAAGGTACCACTGTATATATAATATAAATAGATGATAATTGGGGAATGCACTACCTACTTATAACTTGGCTCTGTGAAGTGTTTAAGAACAGATACTTAAAGCATTTAAGGATGACCTAGAATTTTATTTTTACAGAGCAAATTTATTTATAAGGTTAGGCAGGCAATGCAGTAATTTTTGGTTATACTTATGGGATCTTTAAACAAGGGAAATGTGCCTTAAGATAAAATAGTGTTAGAGAAGTTGAGTGATTTAATTTAAGCTCGATTAAAAGTAACTCACTATGATAAAGTGAAAAAGTATTTTCTCCTATTGTTCTCCCCTTCACAGGGAGAACATCTTTATCATTATCATTTTTACAGATAATAAAGAAAGGAAAAGTTACAGAAAAATAAAATATTTCAAGTATTATTCACTATCTCCTCTAGTCCACATAATGGGAGAATATATCCTGATATTTAACTAGTCAATACATTCAAACATAATCATAATCAAAAAATCAATCAAATACTTATGATGCATCATAAATCTAAACTCCAAACTATTATTAATTCAAATAGCGGCCTTACTAGTTTCATGAAGTTGTAAAAATTACATTACATTACATTAGTGATTTCTATTCCACCAATGCCTTGCGGTTCAAGGCGGATTACATCAAAGTTAACAAGAATTACATTAAAAGTTTGCAGGAACAGCATAAGCGATGTCATAATATTTACTTAAGAAGTACCAAAGAGTTGTCGAGATCTTAAGGTGATAAATGTTGAGTAATAAGAATTGCCAAAGAGAAGTCGAGATCTTAAGGAGATAAGTATTGGGTAAATTGGAAGCATTTTAGACTTTGTTGAGTAGATAGAAGTATTAAGGGTATAGAGAGGGTTGGGGGGGTTGGATAGGGACTGGTCATGCTAGATGGGTTTTATGTATTTTTTGAAGAGTATGGTTTTAATATCTTTCTTGAAGGTTTTGTAGTTTGTGGTCAATGATAACAGAGTGGTGATTTGTCTGTCCAGTTTAGCTGCTTTGGAGGCTATTAGGTTGTCATATAGATTTTTTCATTTGACATTTTTGGATGATGGGTGTGTGAATAGTGAGTGGGTTTTCCTGTGCCTGGTTGAAGAGGATTATTCCAGTAGGTTATTCCAGTAGGTTGGACTTTCTCCATTAATAGCCTTGAAAAGTAGGCAGTAGAATTTGAAGTGTACTCTTGCTTGTATTGGAAGCCAGTGTGAGTCATGGTATGCCTCTGTGATATGGTCATATTTTTTCAGTGAGTAGACGAGTCTCAGGGCTGTATTTTGTATTGTTTGTAATTGTTTTATCATGGTCGCTGGGCATGGGAGGTATAGTATGTTGCAGTAGTCTATTAGTCCAAGGATAAGAGATTGTACCAAAAGTAGGAATTGCTTCCTGTCAAAGAATTTTCAGATTTGTCTTAGATTTCTCATGGTCACGAACGATGCTTTTATTACTTTGTTGATTTGTGGTTGCATGGTACAGGGTACAGCCTCTGTCAATTATTACTCCCAGTATACATATTCTGTCAATTATTACTCCCAGTATACATATTCACTTTCTATAAATTTCACTAGACATTTGCATGGAAACTTTAAGTAAAATGTGGGTCCCAAAGCCAACACCCTTGATTTCAAAGCTAAAAAAAGCTTTTCTTCTCAATTGTGTAGCTTGGGCCACATCTGGAAAGATCAATACATTATCTCCACAAAATTTAAGAAGCTTATTCTGAAACTAAGCTTTCATAATTAAAGATTTATCTCTCTCTCTCTAGCACAAGTTATCAATAGGATAGATCTAGTTTGGATTATATCCTGTGAATCTTCCAGGAAACCAGTTAGATCAAATTCTATCTGTTCCAACTGGTCTACACTCAAGTCTCCTGCTCAGCTGTTAATGAGCACTGCTATCCAGGCGCAGCAAACAGTTCCCTCAAATTGCTCCTCACAATCAGGGTATTCTCCAGGAATAGTCACTCGCGGTGTCCTTTTCACTCGCAGGTGCAGGACCCGAGTGACGTCGGGGCGTCTGTCTCTGTGGGTGCCCGCCGAGATTCGGCACCTGAAGTCTCCTGCTCAGCTGTTAATGAGCACTGCTATCCAGGCGCAGCAAACAGTTCCCTCAAATTGCACCTCACAATCAGGGTATTCTCCAGGAATAGTCAGTCGCGGTGTCCTTTTCACTCGCAGGTGCAGGACCCGAGTGACGTCGGGGCGTCTGTCTCTGTGGGTGCCCGCCGAGATTCGGCACCTGAAGTCTCCTGCTCAGCTGTTAATGAGCACTGCTATCCAGGCGCAGCAAATAGTTCCCTCAAATTGCACCTCACAATCAGGGTATTCTCCCGAGAGAACATCTTTAAACTCACCAGAGAATTTTCCATTCAACAGAAAAAATAAAAATAAATCAGTGGATTTTACCGCAAAAATTCAAATTTGTGACCAATGGACATGTCCCACTAAAATTCAAATTGGAGACCAATGGAATTTCCTGCCTCATTCACCTCAAGCCCCAGTCAATCGGGTTTGAGGACCCACTTTATATTGTCACAGGGAAGCCCCTGTGAACTCCAGTATAAATTCAGAAATGCTGTTGCCAAGCCTCGGCACCTGCTAGGAAAGAGGCAAGATCCTAATAGCTCCTATTTATCTTTTTTCTAGGAAGGCACCGGATATGGTGACTTCAAAACAGCAAGGTTTAGGCAACCCTAAGAAAGGGAAACAGGAAATCCCTGACTCTAGAACCAGTGCACATATTGGTCAGAAAGCTAGAGTTAGCCAACCTGACACTCCTCTGAGATCACCACCAATTAGAGTAAGGCACCAACCTGTAGTTAGCCTTAATTATCCCAGCAGTGCAAACCAGAGGGATGCATGCCAAAGCAGGAGTTGGAAAGGGAATCAGCTCAAGCCAGCCTTGCTGGACTTATGCTAAAGCACAAAGAAATCTCCAAAAAAATTGCTAGATACTTCAAAAGACACTAGAGAAGAGCAGTTGTAGTCAATAGGTTGTCTTAGTAGGAACTCTGCATGCACTCACCAAAATTACGATTACAAGTAAATTTATAATGTGAGCGGCGTGCCCTCAGTGTGAGGAGTTAGCGTTATGGAGAGAATTCTCCAGCGCTTAACCAAACTGGTATTGGGCTCACTGCACCTGCACACTATCACTGGGAACACTACATGTGCTTCAAAATAATTAGTGAAGAATGTCAAACAATACGTGATATATAATTATTTTTAGATGCTGTAGTGCATTAAACAAAGTAGAGAAACCTGCTAAGAGAACCTCCCAAATGTACTCAAAGCAAAAGCAACTCAGCACTTAGCTTTGCATCTTCTTCCGGGTAGCCTTGTTTGCATTGAGGCGTTGTGTGTCATAACATCCCCGTTGTAAGATACAACCTAGCCCAGTTTCTGGAACTCAATGTGTTCCTTCCTCAGGGATCCGCAGCTGGCCTGAAATCAAAAACTCCATGAAGAGTGTCATTTGAGTACATTGGAGGCTGGAAGAAGGTGGAAAAACCCAAGCGACACAGATGAAATATCCAATATTGTTCTCACAATTGGATACAAGCAGTTTTATCCCCTCTGTAATCCAGAGGTAGCTGTTCAATTACAAACCACAATAGTTCATAAAAGTCGTGTTGTTTTTCCAAGCAATGAGGCACCATGGGCTCTTATGCTCAGACAACCTAGCAGGTTACAGGGACAGATTATAACATAAACTATCCACTGGGATAGGCAGTTAATACACTGTCTGAGGTTATATCTCTGCCGAGTTTGAGGATGGCACCAGTGCGTTATGCTGAGAGAATTTGCGCACATTTTGCATGAGCCACATGGATTATGACCCACTGAAGTATGTTTAAAACTAGAAAGATTAGAATAGGGAACTCCTGTCAATAAATTGCCCAATTTTTTAGGATGTGTAAATGCAATGCAAGGACTTTCTTTAAACAGATCATGGATGGCCAGAATAGACCAATTTTAGCCACAGATTGGGCCTGATTAGAATAGGAAAGCACGCATACTTGATGATCCATCTTGTTCCTTGGTTGATGCTGGAATAGTAACTCGGTGTTAGCATAACGTGCCCTTTGATAGGCTTTTTTGATGGTCCATTTAGGATACCCCCTGGCTCTAAATCTCTGGGACATTTTTTCGCTTGAATTTTGAACTCTTCAATGGTAGAGCAAATATGGCAGATCCTCAGAAATTAGCCCACAGGGAATTTGGGGAATTTATCGACAGGAGTTCCCTATTCTAATCTTTCTAGTTTTGAACATACTTCGGGAGGTCATAATCCATGTGGCTCATGCAACATGTGCGAAGATACTCCCAGTATAATGCACTGGTGCCATCCTCGAACTCTGCAGAGATATAACCTCAGACAGTACACTAACTACCTATCCCAGTTGGACGTATCAGTAGAAAGATAAAAACTAGGTTGTCTGAGCATAAGAGCAGGATACATACAGCAACTGCCTCTGTGCACATGGTGCCTCATTGCTTGGAAAAACACGACTTTTATGAACTATCGTGGTTTGTAATTGAACAACTACTTCTGGATTACACAGGGGATAAAACTGCTCATATCCATTTGTGAGAACAATATTGGATATTTCATCTGGATTCTGTTTATCCTCATGGACTTAAAGAAAACATCGAGTGGAACACCATAATTTGACAATCAGCTGTTTGTTTTGGGTTCTGATTAGTTCTCAGTGTATTTTAGACTCTGCCCTTATCCTCACTGGGCTGCGTGTTTATTGGTTGCTGTTGTCTTTGCTCCGGCTTACAGTGAAGCTTGTGTCGCTTGGGTTTTTCCACCTCCTTCCAGCCTCCAATGTACGCTTTTCATGGCGTTTGTGATTTTTGATTTTGGGCCAGCTGCAGGTCCGAGGAAGGGACACTTTGAGTCAAAGAAACCGGGCTTGGATGGACCTTACAACGGGGATGTTATGACACACAACACCTCAATGCAAAAAGGCTACTCGGATGAAGATACAAAGCTAAGGGCTAAGGTGCCTTTGCTTTGGGTACAGCTGGGAGATTCTCTTAGCAATCTACTACAGAGCTGCACAAGAAGGGCGGATCCAAAATGGCCTACAGAGTTTGACAGTGTCTGCACTCTCCAGCCTTTTCTTTGTGGTGGCTTACCTCTGGGAATTCTGAATTCTTGGTTTTCCTCTACTTTGTAATAGCGGCGATACTATACTCTAAGAGGAAGAGGGTTGTGAGTGCCATGGGACCGGATCTCTCATCAACCCCACTTCAGCAAACTATCCCCAGCTGCTGGAGAGAATGTCAGCTACCACCATATCTCGGACTGAAGATCGGGGGCAAAGTTCTGCTTCGGGCTCGAGCATGGGAGCGTTCGACCTAGAGGAACAGGAGATCTCCTTGTTTCCCCCGATACTGAGTGCTCCTCCTTGATCAGCTCAGCAGCATGCACCGGAGCTGAGCCCTGGGAGGGATGCTCTGGACGCAGTGTCTTTCCCGTGGGAAAATTTGACTGAGAAATCTTCTGGCAAGTCTGGGAGACCAGCAATAAAAATCATTACTAATTCAAAAAAATATGACCACGTAACACTACTTCTGCAAAAGGCACACTGGTTACCAGTTCCACACAGAATTACTTACAAAATTGTGCTGTTAACCTTTAAAATCTGACAATCTAATACATCAATATTTCTGGACCGCCCTTTGATACCATACACCCCACTTAGGACATTTAGATCAATAGAACAGCATCTTTTGACTATTCCCCCCTTAAAAGTAATAGGTACTAGGTGATCTACTATTTTTTCAGTTATAGCTCCTCAGCTCTGGAATAATCTTCCAAATTATTTGAGTACTGAACCCTCATTAGAAAAGTTCAAAGGTCTCTTGAAAAGTTTTCTGTATAAAGATGCATTTGAGACATAGATAAGATAACTTGCTTGCACTTATATCCAGTCTCAATCAGTCCTTATTCACAGGACTCAAATCCTCCTCTTTTCTTTCGCCTTTTTTCTCTTTTTCTTCTTTATCTTCATCTGTCGCCCCCTCCTGATGTGTTACCCATAAATGTTTCTCCTCTTTCTTTAATGATTGTAGTTCATCCCCCTTTCCTTTTGTATCGGTAATAAATTTGTACGTATATATTTTATTTTGTAATGAACTGTTTTATTGTTTGTCCCCTTTTTAAATTTGTAATACGCATTGAAATATTTGATATTGTGTGTACATCAAATTTTAATAAAACTTGAAACTTGGGGACACTTCTTGAAGCCATAGGAAGACTCGATGTGAAAATGGAAAAGACAGCCCAGGACCTAGAGATACTGGTTTCCAAAGTGTATGCCTTCTCTTTCAATATTGATAAAGTTCATAAGGACTGTACTGAGAAAATTCAAACTGAGACTAGCCCCTTGAAAAATATTCTTGTTGAGGTTATCAAAGATCAAAAATTTATTCAAAGAAAAATTGAATCCATCAAAAATTATAACAGACATTTAAATCTTAGGTCCTCTTCTATCAAATTGCAATAGCAGTTTTTAGCGTGGGGAGCCACGCTGAATGGCCCACGCTGCTCCCGACACTTGTAGGAACTCAATGAGCATCGGGAGCAGCGCAGATCATTCAGCGCGGCTCCCCACACTAAAAACTGCTATCACAGTTTGATAGAAGAGGGCCTTAGGATTCTCAACTGTCTTAGAATTTTAGGCTTATCATCTGTCTTTAAAAATTATTTGCTGGAAAATTTAAATTATCCGCCTCAAGCCATTCCTCCTATAAATAAGGCTTACTATTTACCTAGTACTAATAAAAAGGATACGGGAGATAAGCCAAATGATCCAGCTCTTATGAATGGAATACAGCCAGATAAGGATCTTCTTAACATTACAGAAATTTTGGAGGATTTCTCTTTATCAAGTTATAGAACAGGGGTTACCCTCGTAGTTAACTTTGTCTTTGAACAAGACTTGAACTCTACTATAAGGATATACTTTAAAATTCCTACTTCTCCATATTGTGGTCAGAGGTTATGGCTGTATCCTGACGTGAATAAATCCACCCAGGAGAGAAGAAAACAATTCTTGGTAATGAGAGAGGAAACAAAGAAATTGGGAGACAGTTACCTCTTGGCATATCCATGTAAATGTATTATTAAATATTTGGGCTTGAAGTATGTCTTCTTTCAACCTGAGCACCTGAGATCTTTCTTAGATCGCAAGAAGATAGCAACTGACACTGTTTAAAAAAAAAGTGTAGCCCGAGATTTCCGTCTTTGTTATTTTCTTTATTAATGTTAACCTATTAATGGTTCTCCCATTACCTTTCTTTATGGTCCTCCCCCACAGGTATTATAGTGGTCTGAGGAAATGTATTTTCTTTTTCCTCTAAAATAATGTTTCTCTTATTTTCTTTGCACTGTATTTCATTAACAAGTGGTGTAACTTGTAAATTGTTTAAAATAATAAAAAGAAAAAAATAAATCTACTGCAGTAGCATTTA
Organism: Geotrypetes seraphini; assembly: GCF_902459505.1. NCBI lineage: Eukaryota > Metazoa > Chordata > Amphibia > Gymnophiona > Dermophiidae > Geotrypetes > Geotrypetes seraphini. The sequence continues at coordinate 14,971,595 of NC_047086.1, read as the reverse complement.
ATTTTTGCAAGGGCGACTATGAGAAAATGAGAAAAATGGTTTTAAAAGAAGCTAAAAGTATCTGGCAAAGGTCAGAAGTGTAAACCAGGTGTGGATGTTGTTTAAAAGTATCATCATGGAAGCCCAGACCAGATGTATTCCATGTATTAAAAAAGGTGGAAAGAAGGGAAAATGAGAGCCGGCATGGTTAAAAGGCAAAGTGAAAGAGGCTATTACAGCCAAGAAAATATCCTTTAAAGAATGGAAAAAGGATTCCATTGAATAAAATTAGAAGAGACATAAGCACTGGCAAGTTAGATGTAAAACATTGATAAAGAAAGCTAAACAAGAATATGAAGAACAACTTGCCAAAGAGGCAAAAATAGTAACAATTATTCTAGGAACATCAAAAAGCACAAAACCTGTGAGGGAATCCGTGGGACCGTTGGATGATCAAAGAGTAAAAGGTGCACTCAGGGAGGATAAGGCTATAGCAGAGAGAACAAATTCTTTGCTTCAGTCTTTATGGAAGAAGATGTAAGAAATCTTCCAGAACTGGAAATGGTTTTCAAGGGTGATGAGGCAGAGGAATTGAAAGAAATCTCAGTGAACCTGGAAGATATACTAAGCCAAATTTACAAGTTAAAGAGTGATAAATCACGTGGACTGGATGGTTATACATCCCAGGGTACTGAAAGAACTCAAACATTAAATTGCTGATCTGTTGTTAGTGACCTGTTGCTAAAATCATCTGTAGTATCTGAAGATTGGAGGGTGGCCAATGTTACGCTGATTTTTAAAAAGGGTTCCAGGAGAGATCCGGGGGAATTACAGACCGGTAAGCCTGTCCTCGGTGCCAGGCAAAATAGTGGAAAGAATTATAAAAAATAAAATTGTGGAACATGTAGACAGGCAGATTCAGCATGGGTTAGATCTTGCCTCACCAATTTACTTGACTTCTTTGAAGGTGTGAATAGACATGTGGATAAAGGTGAGCCAGTTGATGTAGTGTATCTACATTTCCAGAAAGCTTTTGACAAAGTTCCTCATAGGGGATAGGGATTTGTATACTGCCTTTTTGTAGTTTTACAACCACACTCAAAGAAGTTTACATACAGGTACTTAAAGCATTTTTCTTGTCTGTTCCAGTGGGCTCACTCTAATGTACCTGGGGCACTGAGGATTAAGTGACTTGCCCAGGGTCAGAAGGAGCAGCGTGGGGTTTGAACCCACAACCTGAGGGTGCTGTGGTTGTAGCTCTAACTACAGCACCACACTCTCCTACGGTTCATAAACAACGGCGCGAAAGACAAAAGCGCGCGCTGACAATTGAGCGCAGCGTGCGCTGCCGCGCTACTCTAAATTACAGTTTTTAGGGGCTCCGATGGGGGTTTTGTTGGGGAACCCCCCCAGTTTACTTAATAGACATCGCGCTGGCATTATGGGGGGTTTGGGGGATTGTAACCCTCCACATTTTACTGTAAACTGAACTTTTTCCCTAAAAACAGGAAAAAAGTGAAGTTTTCAGTAAAATGTGGGAGGTTTCAATGCCCCCACAACGCGGCGCGATGTCTATTAAGTAAAGTGGGGGGGTCCCCCCCACACCCCCTCCCGTCGGAGCACTAAAACAGTAATTTAGAGCGGTGCGGCGGTGCGCACTGCGCTCAATTGTCTGGGCGCGCCTTTGTCCCGGCGCGCTTTTGATCTGACACCCTCTCCTACATTCTCCAGGAGAGGGTCCTGAGGAGATTAAAGAGCCATGGGATAGGAGGCAATGTTTAATTGTTGATTAAGAATTGGTTATCGGACAGAAAACAAAGGGTAAGGATAAATGGCCATTTTTCTCAATGGAGGGTAAATAGCAGTGTGCCACAGGAATCTGTACTGAGACCAGTGCTATTTAACTTATTTATAAATGATCTGGAAATTGGAACGATGAGTGAGGTGATTAAATTTGCAGATGACGCTAAACTTTTCAAAGTTATTAAAACGCATGCAGATTGTGAAAAATTGCAGGCAGACCTTAGGGGAGGAAAATTTCATGGTGACTTCAGAAAGTATTTCTTTACCGAGAGGGTGGTCGATCATTGGAACGAACTCCCACTGCAGATGATTGAGGCCAACAGCGTGGCAGATTTTAAAAATAAATGGGATATTCAGTGGGATCTCTAATGATGTAAAGGCAGGGGATGGTGAACAAATTCAAGGCGAAGGGTCACTAGAGTGGGCAGACTTGATGGGCTTTGGCCCTTTTCTGCCGTCATTTTTCTATAACCATAGGAAATTGGAAGACTGGGTGTCCAAGTGGCAGATGAAATTTAATGTGTACAAATGCAAAGTGTTGCACATTGGGAAGAATAACCTGAATCACAGTTACCGGATGCTAGAGTCCACCTTAGGGGTTAGCGTCCAAGAAAAGGATCTGGGTATCATTGTAGACAATACGATGAAACTTTCAGCCCAATGTGCGGTGGTGGTCAAAAAAGCAAAGAGGATGCTGGGAATTATTTAAAAAAGGGATGAGACTTTTAAATTTTCCAGTATCTAGAATATTATCACCGAGAGAACTTTTTCATTCTTTTTTGACTTCAGTTTTAAAATTTCCAGAGACAAATATGCCACCATTGCAAAAACTATATTATCTAAATATAGTTGAAGAGGATAAGGACAAGTCAATTGTTCATCCTGGAGAATTAGACCTCACTGGGATGTTAGAATCTTCACGGATTGAGATTTCAGCGAGAGCCACTTTGTTAGTAACTTTTGTTTTCTTACAAGATAAAGAAGCTCTTCTCCGCCTCTATTATAGAACTGAAAATGTTGAATTTTACAATCACAAAATTGCAATTTTTCCTGATGTTTCAAAGTGGACGCAGCTTAGACGGAAAAAATTTCTGACATTCCATCAGTCAGTTTTGGCTTTGGGAGCTACCTTTCAACTTAGGTTTCCTTGTAAATGTTGTATTACCTACCAAACAAATAAGTAAATTGCAATATTTTTTGGAAGGTAAGGCTGCCATTAAGGCTCCTGACCCCTCTGTAATTTCAACCACTTAGGACCTAATGTAATTAACCAAAGAACCCTGTACATTTGTGGCATATGCAGATATGACCGAGTTTAGTTTTCTTTAATTCAACTACCCTTGATTGTGTATGGTTTCACTCTCCTTTAATGTGGACTATAATCATTGTACTGGAATTTATGATTTGATAATAATTTCTTGAATGTATTTAGTTACATGTATCAAAGTGTTCTTTGTGATCTTTGATGTGAAAATGAATAAAATAGATTTAAACAAAAAAGGGATAGTTAACATAACTATGAATGTTATAATGCCTCTTTATCGCTCCATGGTGCGACCTCATCTGGAGTATTGCGTTCAATTCTGGTCTCCGTATCTCAAGAAAGATATAGTGGCACTAGAAAAGGTTGAAAGAAGTGCGACCAAGATGGTAAAGGGGATGGAACTCCTCTCGTATGAGGAAAGACTGAAAAGGGCTCTTCAGCTTGGAAAAGAGACGGCTGAGGGGAGATATGATTGAAGTCTACAAAATCCTGAGTGGAGTAGAACAGGTACAAGTGGATTGATTTTTCACTCCTTCAAAAATTACAAAGACTAGGGGACACTCGATGAAGTTACAGGGAAATACTTTTTTAAAACCAATAAGGGGAAATATTTTTTACTCAGAGAATAGTTAGGCTCTGGAACACATTGCCAGAAGTTGTGGTAAGAGCGGATAGTGTAGCTGGTTTTAAGAAGGGTTTGGATAATTTCCTGGAGGAAAAGTCTATAGTCTGTTATTGAGAAAAACATGGGTGAAGAAACTGCATTGAATGTTGCTACTCTTTGGGTTTTGGCCAGGTACTAGTGACCTGGATTGGCCTCAGTGAGAATGGGCTACTGGGATTGATGGACCTTTTTTCTGACCCATTAAGGCTGTTCTTATGGTGGCATGGAATGCTGCTACTATTTTGGTTTTGCCAGGCTATTCTTAATATGTTTGCACATAGACAGGAGTGATTAGACAGTGTGCCTGCTTCCCAATGTAAAAAGTGTATCTGGGGGTTCAGAGGGATCATTTGTTGTGTGGAACTAAGAGTCATGGGCCACCAGGGAAATCATCACTTGTGAAGTTGGAAGCATAGGAGCCAACTTTTAAAAATGACGGGGTGCTAAACCCAACGGAAATTACTCCTCCTTGGCCACAGTCAAGGAAGGAATTTGCTCAATATTGGGGGTGCTCAAGCAGCCAGAGTTGGCTCCTGTTGTTGGAAGTGTTGAGAGTGGAGGGCAGTGCTATGGTCTCTGGAAAACATTTGAGGATGCTGTCCAGTCCAGCAATGTCCGCTGTTCTCCCTCCAAGCAGGTGCATCAAGGGAGGGGACAAGGAAAGGAAGATGCTAGACCAGAGTGGACCTTGTGCTCAGTGCTGCTTCTGCTTATGAGTCCCCTGTTTAGCTGAACCTGGGGCAGCTGTCCCCTTGGTCCATTGATAAAGTGGTCCCAGTGGGGGACCCAAGCATTTGAGTTATCTGAGGTGAAGGGGTTTTCATGCCAGCCCTGAACTGACCTAAAGATGCAGCAGTAAGGGAAGAATAAAATACTCATGCTAGCACGTCAGGAGCAATTTGTTATTTACTCAAGATTTCCCTGGGCTTGGAAGGTTTTCTGCGTGGAATAGGTAGTAAGACTAAAACAGCACAATTTACTGCATCTAGTCTCAAATCCAATGGGCCAACTGAGCACCCCCCAATCAATGTAAAACGTCGACACCTTTGCACCGAATCTATTTTTTGTGGCTCTCTGCTTGGAGCAGTCGAGCTCGGAAAGTTCCAGCAGCAGACCCCGCGCGCGCATAGCCCAGCAGACACACGCGCTTCTGCCGGCGGACCAGACAGAGGCCCTGCTAGCAGCAGTACAGGCGGTTGACCCTTCCCTCCCCCACCCAATGGCACACAGCGGGGGGTGTGCTGCATCCTCCCCAACCGCGCGCGCCGCCTAGTTAACTAACCTGCAACTCGTCTCGGCCTATCCGGAGCGGGGCGCGATGCTGCTGCAGCAGCAACAGCAGCAGGCGCGAGCGCTCTCCCGCGCGCCCTCCCCATCCATGTGTGTGCAGAGCCCTCCCAGCTGCAGTCAGCGGGTGACACGGTAGCGCTCGGCCGTCCCCGCCCGGTGACTGAAATTCATTTCCACTCGCCCCTACCTAGGAGGCCGTCGAGAGAGGATTTCTCGGTGGCGGGACCCGTCCCGGCTCCCAACCCCCATTGTATCGCCGGGGGAAGCAGCTGAAGCGATATTCCGCTCGACCTCCTGCTGCTGCTTGGCGAAGCCATGAAGACGGGATTTCCCCAGCCGTTTAAAGCTGAAGGGTAGGTAAAAAGCTGCTCAAATAGGTGGACGCTAAGGACAGCTCCAGGCCGAGGAGCAAAGCCAGGGCCACTAGTGCTATTCAAACTAAAGTGGCCCGTCCCCTCCCCCAAAGCAGGAGCAGGCAGGTGACCGGGCTGCCGACCTCCTATTGACGGGCGCAGGATCGTCCCAGTAAAGGTCAAAGGTGGGAAGCAAGGGTTAAAGGTCACGGAGCTCGTTTTCAAGCAATCAGCTTGCAAGGCTTGAACAAAAGCTTCGGTTAGAGAGAGAGAAACTCCCCCCCCCCACCCCATAATGCTAACTTCCCATTCCCTGATTGGGAGCACTGGCTGGAGAGTGTGGCATAGTGGTTAGAGCAGAGGAGACCAGAACTTCAAGCCCACAAAATACAGTATTTTGGGGCTTGAAGATCTGGTCTTCAATGCTCTTCTCTGGACTTTAATTGGGTTTGGTGCTTCTCTTTTTCTGGGTAGTGGTTAGAGCTACATCCTCAGCACTGCGCTGCTCCCTGTGACCCTGGCCAAGTCACTTAATCTTCCACTGCCTCCATACCTGTATGCAAATTGCTTAGAGAGTGCTGGTGGAAGTCCCAATCTGCTCCCCCCTTAATATTTAGCTCTTCCTCGCCTACCTCCCCCCCCCCCCTCCAAGCAGTTAAGCTATATAGATAATAGCACAACACTCAAGCTGATTCTTGTGATTAAATACGTAGACAGAGAATTGCTAAAGCTTTCTCTATTTATTGTGCAGTCGTTGATTGTTGATTGTTTCATGCCCTATGTCAAAAGCACTTTACCAGTCATAGTTGCACACAATGGATGCTGCCAGTTAACCGAGCCTTTGCTAAGAGCATGTGTTCAGAGCAGGCACAAGGTCTGATCTCGATTCTTTTCAGCCATGGTATGGTTTACAAGACAGATGTAGAAAATAATACAAATATTTTACACGACTGTTGCTCATGCATTTAGGGTAGCAATGATAGGATGTTAAAAAGAATAAAGTAAGGTGCACTTATACAAACATACATGCGTTTTACACCACCAAGGGCAAGTCTTTTTTTTAAGTTCACATTTTTATTGAATTTTAATTGCATAATAAGTTAACACAACAATATGGAACATTACAGAGAAGAAATGTCTACAAAACCATTGTTGTAATTTACAATAAATCACCGTGGGCAATATAGATAAAGCTAGCATAGATCTTTATCACCTTAATTCAGAGTAATATATATATATAAAGGTGATAAAGACCTATGCTAGCTTTATCTCTGTCTATATACATTTGTACTTGATTTTATTTGATTTTACGCCTGAACTTTGAAGTATTGATGCTTCAAAATTGCCTACACTGAAAAGATTGTAGAATAGAGGAGGGTGGGGATGGATTTTATTTGCTAACACATCTGCCTCACCAGTCTTCAACATGCTGTTTTTTTTTGTTGTTAAAAAAAAAACCCCAGAATTTTGTTCCAGCATTAACTCTCCAAATTTAGTTTGCAGGTGTGTTCTTTGAATGCAGTCTGCTGCTTTTATAATTTAGAGTTGTGAGATCTAAAATTTCAGAAAGTGACAAGAAAATATTTAGAAAGCCATAGTCTCCGCAGCTCTCGCATTTTATTTGTGCTCATTAATGGATCAGTGTTCTGAAAAGAAGGATCTTTTCCCATTTCCACTGAACTCGGTTTTTAGAAACTGGAACTGGTGCTCTCTCTGTTTCCAGCAATGACGCAGTTAGGAATCTTGCTTTATCCACAAGAAGTATCTCTCTTATAAGGAAATGAGCACAATTTAAAACAGAGTAACTTTGCAGCTATTTATGGAGGTTTTGTGTGTAAATGAGCAACTACTCCAGTCATCTAGAAATTAACAGAAAAAACCCATTGAAGACCTTATGAAGGTTTTTCTATATATGGGTAAAATATTTTTAAATGCTTTGTAACATGTTAAATGCTTTGTAACATGTTAGTATAGATCAACAGTAGCTGGTTGATTTGCAACCAATATTTTGTGAACTTGTCACAAAGAATCAATGCTATAGAGGCAGAAGTAACTGCTTCAAATCTGATTTGTATCCCTTTAAAGAAAAAGTCAATAAAATTAATCAAATTGTATAGCCATGTTGCAGTGACTAGCCCAATAGGATAATGATGCATTCTGGGAACCAAAAGTAAAAAAGAGCCACATAACTACTGAATTAAAATTCTCCAGGCTAGTATTAGTGTAACAAAAGTTACCTAGAACAAATCAACCCTGATATGATGTGCTGGGAATCAGTTATTGTATGTTTTAGCACATAACAAAGCTATTTATTTAAAAATTCCCTGCAATGCCATGTTTATCAAAAGTTTTAACTGTCCTTCGATTTATCAACAGCACACAGCTTTATAATAAAATGTGCATTTGATATGACCTGGTGTATTTTATAGTTCTTGGCTACTTCAAGGTGCTGATTGTACATTTTTTCAAGTAAAAGAAATCTGAGTTCTCATTGCTGGGATCACTATAAAAAAGGTACTATAAAGTGCATAATTCCTTTTATTTCAGTTTGTTGAAAGGAAAAAGCATGGTAGTGTGAGGGATGGTAGAAGGAATCTAGATTCAAAATTATATTGTTGTCTTTGTGGCAAAGTTGCCTTGGAAACCATGATTTGGATGTTTTCTGTGACTGACCCATTATTACAGTGTTGTATGATTGTTTGTGTGATTTTGTCATGCAGCTTTACTTGCTGAATGAGTTTGATAATATTTGTAATTATTGCTGTATTTAATTTATACCTAATATGTTGTGGGGTTTGGTGTTTTGTTTTTTTTTTAGTATTTTGTGCTTCTAGACTGTATATTATGTATTAGAATTTTTATGTTTCTATTAATGATGTTATTATCAAGCCACCCTAAATGCTGCTAAATAAAATGAGGATTAAAATAAAGATATTTCACATTTGCTGATGGCTTTCCTTATTTTAGAAAATCTGTTCACCATGTCAAAATTTTCAAATGTATTATTTTAGTATGACTGGGCATTTAAATGAATCATAAGGATTATAAATTAAATTAATAATCTGACCTAATTCCACTGCTATATTTGTTAACTCTCCCTTTTATCAAACAAATCATTGTCAATATTTTTGTTAAGCTTTTGATAGAAATTGCTGATTACTGTGTGTAGATCAAATGGCTTGTTGGGTGGACCAACAGAATACAAATGGTTTTAAATCCAATAGAAAGCCACCATTTTTATAGATTTTTGTTCATATTTACTGGTGCCAATAGTTGCACCATGATTTTCCCCAGGAAAGCCTCATTTATAGTCCATTTGTGCATAGAAAAATAAACAATTTCGGTACAGTTGTGCTGAATGGTTATAAGGTGAATATAATTGTTTTTTAATGTAGATAAAAACGAACTTTGACACTACTGAAATTTTATTTATTTTTTTATACAAAATGTGTGAACAGTTTCAAAATGCATAGCTGTAAATATGTACATATTCTGTTATGGAATATGTAGTCTGGTGTATTTCAAGGTTCAGAGTAAGACCTGAAACTGGCAACTTTAGGTTTCCATGGAAAAATAAATAAATTTAGAAGCAAGAGGGTCTCTTGCAGCTGCTTTTGACTTCCATTTTCTAAACTTCAAGCACCTTATCAATTCTCTTTCTGCTGATCTGTACTATACTGGAGCTCTTTTACTTCTGAAAAGTATTTGAGCTTTGGGTTGGGGGAGGGAGTTGAATTGTGAGGGAAGTGGATTTGTTTTGTGGTGGATTCATTATAAGATTCCAGCTCTGGTGAGTTCTGTGATTTGTGCATAGCTCTCAAGTAGATCTAGAATGAAGAGAGTTACTGAATAAGTGATGCAACACATCTGAATAAAATTCTGTCTAGAAGATTCTCAGCATGAAAAGGATGTGTGAAAATGATTTCCGAGATGCTGGGACATCAGTCATTAGAAATTATGGCCATATGATCTAGAAAAGGACAATAAATGGTCTCTTTTATTCAGTTGCTTGTTTGCAACCCAAAAAGCATGTTTACCAAGGACAGTGGTTGTCTGTTTTAAAATGAAAATTAATACCACAAAGTATGCTTTAAAATAAGGGAAAAAAACAAAAAAAAGTGCATAAAAAAGGATAAGATTCAAAATGTTCTTAATTAATGTCTCAGCAAAAAAGTGGTCCTAGGTGTATCTATATCCTGACTTCAAAGTCAGTTTTTATTCAGTGCCCTACATGTTTTGTCAGCAGTGGCAGGGACTACAGTTAGACAATTAAATGAGTCCATAAACATATATATCCACCTATAACAGACATTCAAAACATAGATTATAATCACAGAAAACTGCAGAAAGAAACCTAACACAAAACTGTACCATTGCACATAGGCTAGAAAGGACCTTTCACAGCACCGTGAATAAAGCATAAAAAGCTTTTAATGGAACACAAACTCACGTGGAGGGGCATAATAAAAAAAAAAATGTCTAAGTCCTTTTTTGGCCTAAGGCCTTAAACGTTGAAAGCAGAAGCAGGGAAAGTGTCCATAACCAAAACAAACGTCCTTGTTTTGATTATGGCCTGCCTCTACTAAACACCCAGATCACCACTACGTCTAAAAGTACACCACACGAAGTCTACACTTTTTGCCATAATGAAACAAAAAAACGCCTAAGCCCCAAACGTCCAACAGAAGGGCTTTTAGGCGAAGGAGGAGCCAGTCCTTCGCCTAAAAGCTGGATTCTGTAACCAGTGTCTGTCAAAAACAACACCGGTTACAGAATCCCCCCCCCCCAATGATCCAGGCAGGAGGGTGCAAGCCTTCCTGCCCTGTCAAACCGTGAACTCCCCCTCCCCCGACAACATTGGGGCAAGAGGGAGCCCAAGCCCTCTTTCCCCGTCGAACCGCGACCCCCCCCCCCCGATGACATCGGGGCAAGAGGGAGCTCAAGCCCTCTTGCCCCGGCGATTGTGCCCCTCCCTCCTCCCCACCCCCCAACACTGAGTACAAGCAGGCAAGGAGGGAGCCCAAGTCCTTCTGGCCCTGGCGACCCCCCCCCCCCCTCCGACATGAATGGGCCAGGAGAGAGCCCAAGCCCTCCTGGCCCCGCTTTGTCCAGTGAGATGTCAAATTTTATTTGACATTATCAAAAATAAAAGAACATCCAAAACAATCCATTTGAATGTTAGGAGGGGCCAGCATTTTAATGGACTGGCCATGCAGACATGCCAACAGAGCAGTGGAGCACTTTGGGAGGCACTGCTGTGTACCTGGTAATTTTAATGTGAAGTTCACATAAGCCCTGTACAATATATGGTGAGCCTTTCAAACTCCCCCCAAAACCTACTGTATCCACCTGTCTACTACCTCAATAGCCCTTATGCCTGCAAGAACATAAGAAGTTGCCTCCACTGGGTCAGACCAGGGGTCCATCGCGCCCAGCAGTCCGCTCCCGCGGCGGCCCATCAGGTCCATGACCTGTAAATAATCCTTTGTCTAAAAACCCCTTAATCCCCATTTTTCTTCTATCTATACCCTTACATGGCCCTATCTCTACCTATATGGCAATATAGTGGCTAGCGTGGCCGGCGGTTTAACGCATGTTAAACCACTAGCGCGGCTTGATAAAAGGAGCCCATAAGGTCTTACTAAATTATTAATCGCTGTGACATTTTTGCCCAGCATTTGATGATGTCTTTTCCATACCTTGCTACTGTATGTATAACTTTAAAAAAAAAAAAAAAGCTCTGGGGAATGAAAAAGTGTATGAATGCCAATTAATTTTTATAAAAGTTTGGATAAAAGTCACTATTTAAGAATCCAGTTTCAGTTTGCATATTCAGATTTTTAAAGTATTTTGTGCTTTAGGTAAAAATGTACTTACAGTATATCAAATGTGAAATCCTACCTGAAATATACAGAGCTAATGCATTTAAGCAATGCTTAGGAAAATATCCACAAGGTATCAAATTTAAAAACCAACACATTTTAAAGCCTGTAACTTGATGTCTTTGTAGTGGATACAATACAAGAAAGTTTCATTTTGCATGGATGCTGATTGGACAAATTGGTGTCACAAAAATTGGTAACCCAATTTGTTTTAAAATTTATGTATTTATTACAAAGACATTTGATCTATGAAAATGTTTCTTTTTCATATTAAAAGTTTTGTTTTCAATCGATTTTGGGTTTGTGGTACCAAAGTTAAAAAGGGATGCTTACACTATTATTCTCTGAAATGTAATTGCAGTGTGTTTAAAACTTGAGTATATTAGGTTTTGCAGAAATAACCAAATACATTAATGTGTGCTTGGGTTTCAAAATAGAGAATGATATGGGGACAAATTTTTCTCCATCCCGTCCCAGAGAGTTATTTTCCTGTCCCTGTTCCATTCCTGCAAGCTCTGTCTTCATCTGCACAAGCCTCAAACACTTTAAAATTATGAGTGTTCGAGGCTTGTGTGGTTAAGGATTGGGACAGCAACAAAGCTGGCGAGGATAGGACGGTGAAATTGATTTCCTGCGGGGACGGGGAAAAATTTGTTCCCATGTCATTCTCTATTTTAAAATTTGGAAATTAAAATACACTTCTTCCTCCGTATTCGCTGTGATAGGGGATTAACAGACCCGTGAATACAGAAAAAACGTGAATAATTTTTTCATATGTTATTCGCTGTTTTCTATTAAAAACTATTGTGAATATGGTGAAAACACGAATAACATGGTGGGAGACCTGGCCTGTTCCTGAAGGACAGGCAAAATATGGTGAAGAAAGTGCTGGGAATCAGCGATTTTCTCTGTAAACGCTTGGAATCAGCGATTTCTGTTTACAAGCTTATGCAATTTGGGGGAGGAGCCAGTAAGCTAAAAACTGTGAATAATTGAAACCGCGAATATGGAGGGAGAAGTGTACTGGAATTAATACCAAAAATGTGAAAGGTCTATATCCTAGCAAATCATTTTAAAACTTCTGGTTCATATTTCTTGGGTACAAACAGTGGTGTAGCTAAGGCATCCCTGCGCCACGTCTTGCACTCTCACTCTTAGCCACTTGAGCTCCTGCCCATCACATACCTCTTGAAATGTTTGCTGATGTTAGCAGCATCTTCCACCCATCACTTGTGCCGGCCTTGACTCCCTTCAGACATCACATCCTGGTCTGGCAACCAGGAAATAATGTCAGAAGGGAGACCAGGTTGGCTTGAGCAGTGGGTGGAAGATACTGCTCGCGCTCGTGAACATTTCAAGTTACACCAGGGAGAAGGAGTCTGCCTCCCCCTTTCTGTGCAAAATAAGAAGGAAAGATAGTTTTGCTTAATAGATTAGAACCAGTGAGGGGGCGAGGGGCGTGGTCCTCCCTGGGCGCCATCGTGTTTGGGGAACCGACACACCTTCCTCCCCCTGCCGAGTGCACGCCCCTTCCCTTGTACCTTTTTAACTTCAGTGTGAGCAGCCACCAACTTGCTGCTTGCGTCGGTTTTGGCACTCTGACATTACTTCATGGACCCACATCTAGGAAATGACATCAGAGAGAGCACTAAAGCAGACGCAGGCAGTAAGTTGGTGGATGCCTGCGCGAAAGTTAAAAAGGTAGGGGGGGAAGGGGCATGCGGCAGGGAAGAGGGTGGGGAAGGGGCACCACTGCCCTGTGCGCTGCTCACCCTCGGTACGCCATTGATTAGCACAAGGGCTGCTCTGTTCCTTTAGGTAAAAGTGTACAACTTAGTTATGTTCTGAATTTCCAAAATGAAACTTCCTCTCTTAATTGAATTTTGGCTGTGATCTTTCTTTCTGGTTTCTCTGATCTACTTACACTTGGCTGTTAATAAAAAAAAAAGTGCACTTTAGGAAAAATTTGTTCCTTGAGGTGTCCAATTTTTGCTTTAAATTAACTACAGAGCGACCTGAACAAACTGTGCGAGTGGGCAAAAAGATGGCAGATGAGCTTCAATGTGGAGAAATGTAAGGTCTTGCACATCGGGAAAGGGAACCCCATGTACAGCTATACGATGGGAGGAAGGGAGATGGGGAAAGGCACCCTAGAAAAAGACCTGGGGGTATTGGTGGATACAACAATGAAGCCAGCGGCGCAATGTGCGGCGGCCTCAAAGAAAGCGAACAGAATGCTGGGCATTATCAAAAAAGGTATCACTACCAGAACGAAGGAGGTCATCCTGCCATTGTATCGAGCAATGGTGCGACCACATCTGGAATACTGTGTCCAATACTGGTCGCCATACCTTAGGAAAGACATGGCGATACTTGAGAGGGTCCAGAGGAGAGCAACTAGGATGATAAAGGGAATGGAGAACCTTTCATATGCCGAAAGGTTGGACAAACTGGGGCTCTTTACCCTGGAAAAGCGGAGACTGAGAGGAGACATGATACAGACATATAAAATCATGAAAGGCATAGAGAGGGTGGATAGGGACAGATTCTTCAGACTAGCGGGGACAACAAAAACAAGAGGTCACTCAGAAAAACTGAGAGGGGACAGATTCAAAACGAATGCAAGGAAGTTTTTCTTCACTCAGAGGGTGGTGGACACCTGGAACACGCTTCCAAAGGAGGTAATAGGACAGAGTACAATACTGGGTTTCAAAAAGGGACTGGATGACTTCCTGAAAGAGAAGGGGATTACAGGGTATAGATAGAAGGTTACACTACAGGACAAAAGCGAAAAGCATATCTGAGTTTTAGGGTAGGAGCACTATCAGGTCCTGGACCTGAGGGGCCGCCGTGTGAGCGGACTGCCGGGCACGATGGACCTCCGGTCTGACCCGACAGAGGCAAGTCTTATGTTCTTATGTTCTATGATATTGCATAGTTGCCAAGTTCTTCATTGTTTCCAGTTATATGGAGGTATTTGAATTTTTTTTAAAAACCACAATAAAGGTACCCCCCCCCCCCAAAAAAAAAAAAAATAGATTGGGAAAGGAACGCGAGTCGATCGCAGAGCACATCCCGGGCTCCGTGATAGACTTGTGTTGCCATCCCGATCTACCGGGCCAATCAGCCTTCCGCTCCCTGACGTCCCCCACCGCTGCCCCAAGCTCTCCTTGCAGAAGCATTGGACTGACCAGCATTCCGTTCCCCGATGTCAATTCTGACATTGGAGAGAAAGTTCTGGGCCAGCTAATCACTGCCTGGCTGGCCCAGAGCTTCCTCTCTGACGTCAGAATTGACATCAGGGAGCGGAATGCTGGTCTGAGCTTGGGGCGGCGATGACTTGGGGGCTTGTTCTCTGATGGTGGTTGTGGCAAACCTAGTGGCTTGGGGGAGGGCAGGGAGAAAGAAAAAGTTGGGGGAGAGAATGAGGTCTAGAGGAGAGAATGTATACAGGAGGCTTAAAGAAGGGAAGAAATATTGGATGTACAGTCAGAAGAATAAAATGCAACCAGAGACTGATGAAATTACAAGACAACAAAGATAGGAAAAATTATTTTATTTTCAATTTAGTGATCAAAATGTGTCTATTTTGAGAATTTATATCTGCTGTCTATATTTTGCACTATGGTTCCCTTTTACTAAATCGCAATAGCAGCTTTTAGCGCTGGGAGCCTATGAGCGTCGAGAGCAGCGCAGGGCATTCAGCGCAGCTCCCTGTGCTAAAAACTGCTATCGCAGTTTAGTAAAAGGGGAGGGGGTATATTTGTCTATTTTTGTATGGTTGTTACTGAGGTGACATTGCATAGAGTGATCTGCCTTGACCTCTTTGAATAAACCCGGGAATACGAATGATAATTAACATTTTCACTGCCTTTCAGTGTGCTTTGTTTGTTTTTTAATTATATTGTTGGTAGATCATTTTGACTTGGTCATTTTAAAAGTAGCTTGCAAGCCCAAAAGGTGTGGGCACTCCTGGTTTAGAGGATGTTTTTTTTCTGCTACATTATTTTATTCCTCCCCAAAAATGGAATATTGCAAAGGAGGAACTCTTTGAATTCCTTCTTTCTAATACAATGGTAGGACCCTATAATCTTGTCTTGGGGATAGCAATATTCATTTAGAGCAAAATGAAAATGTAGCTACTATTGATATGTACTCTTTTTTTTTAATCTTTGGGATTTTTTAAACCTACTCCAGTTAAAACACACCAAAAAGGCCACCAGTTGCATCTGGTTACCTTCTCTTTTAAAGAGTTGTTAAACCTCAAAATTCTTGTTAGTCAGGTATGTTGGAATGATTCTATCTGGTCAGACCATAGTATGTGTAATTTTAAATTAAGCTGGCAGGAGAGATCATCTCATTCAAATTTTTTAAAAGATAGGACAGAAAAGAGTGTAATTAAAAGAGGCTTTGTTGATCTGGTAGAATTTTGGTCTCATTACGACTTAGCAGTCAAATTGGACTCTGAAGCAAATTTTCCAAATATGTGGAAAATGATCAGTAATCAAATTTTAGATGAAATAGCTCCATATGATGCAGAATTATTAGTTTTCAAGCAGAAATTAAGAAAATTGGAAAGGATCTGGTTAAAAAAACAGGTAACGAGAAAGACAAAGAAAATTGGAGATGTAATTTAAAAAGTTACAAGAATCTTATTAAAGATAAACGCTCCAATCATTATGCACAAAAAATAGGCACAATCAAGATAAACAGTGGAGAACTATTTAAAGTGGTGAACACGTTAACCAAACTGCTTCTGTAAAGCAATCAAGCAATGAAAATCTCCATCTGCTGATATGTTAGCAGAAAATTTTAATAGAAAAATTTGTATCTTAAGGGCTACTTTACAATCTACTAATGATCTTCCCCATTTTCAACCAGTGCAGCTGAGAGAAGGTATAAGGGCTGACATGCTCTGGAATGAATTTGATATTCCAGATTTGCAACAGTTTATTAAGTTGTACAACAAATATGTTAAGTCAAGCTGTTTATTAGATACAGGTTCTCCAACAATTATGAAAAAGGCCCCAATTACCTTTAAGGCAGATCTGTTTAAATGGATTAGTTATTCTTTGATAAATGGGCTATTTCCAAATGAGTTGTGTCATATTTTGGTTACTCCTATTATAAAGAATTGTAAAGAAACTATATCTACCAAAACAAATTACAGACCCATTGCAAGTATAACCCTTGTTCTGTAAAATAATGGAAGGTTTGGTCAACTTAGAACTAGTCAAATATCTAGAACAATTTCACATTCTTCACGTTCACCAATCTGGTTTTAGACAAGGTTTCAGTACAGAAACAGTTGTTGCCTCTTTGATTGATCATATTCATTCCTTATTCAGCCAAGGCACTAGCGCACTAATACTTCAATTTGATCTTAGTAGCGCCTTTGACTTGGTGGACCATGAGATTCTTTTGGGTTGTTTGGATGCTATGGGAATTTCTGGAAAAGTTCAAGATTGGTTTCAGGGTTTCTTAGAAAAAAGATCGTATCAAGTCTTTAGCAATGGTCAGTACTCCAGTTCTTGGAGTAACCCTTGTGGGGATACCTCAAGGTTCACCACTATCACCCACTTTGTTCAACATCTATGTTGCTTCCTTGGCCAATATTTTACAAAGCTTAAATGTAATTTTTCACATTTATGCCGATAACATCATAATACTGATACTAGTTATTTCTTTCACTACTGAAATAAAAAACCAGATCATTTTTATCCTAAATTGGATTGAACAATGGACTATTGAATTTAAATTGAAATTAAACACTGAAAAAAACAGATTTTTCTTGGCTAGTCCCAACGATAAAATTACAAATAAAACTTTATTTAAGAGGATAGGAATATGCTTGTTAAGAAATGTTTCTTTGCATTATGGAAATTACATTCCATTAAAAATACTTTGACCCTATTATTTACTAGTTCAAGCATTAATCTTATCTATTCTTGATTACTGCAATATAATCTATTTGGGAACTTATAAACCCGTCTTAGGAAGATTAAGGCTAATCCAAAATACAGTGGTCCATTTAATTTTTGGATTAAAAAAAAAACAGGAACATGTCAGTTCTTATTACCATTAGCTGCACTGGTTGCCAATGGAAGCAAGAGTGCTTTTCAAATTTGCTTGTATTTGCTAGATGTTATTTGGATTAGCTCCATTATATCTCTTTTCTCATTTTGAATTGTACTGTTCAACTAGGTCTACTTGGCGTACTGACTTATTCACTTTTCCTAATTCCAAAAATTGCCATTATAAAAAGTATTTTGATCGATCTTTGGCTTATCAAGCAGGTAAAGTTCAAGTATGGTTAGACAATCTGATTCAACAATCTGCATCTTATTGCACCTTTAGAAAACTAGTCAAGACCTATTTGTTCAAAAAATGTGTTACTTGATTGATGACTGTCATAGTTTTTTACTGTATTTTTCATTATTGAAATATTTTACTGCCTTTCTGTGTGCTTTGTATCATCATTAGAATGTCCAGTCCTTTTTATTCTGTGAACCACCTAGGACTTTTTGGGTGTTGGCGGTATAGAAAAATAAAGTTATTATTATTAAGTTATTTGTGCTTCCACTGTATTGACTCCATTTTCGATTCAGGATCTCTGTGAAAGACCCAAGTCTCATCTCCAGTCACTGAATCATGAAAAAAAGTTTGGTCTTCATGGAGCATCTCCAAGTTCTCCTGACAGCACTGGAGCCTAGTGCCCTTCTGACATAGTTATTTCTCAACATGCACTAACTTTAGACATGCCTAACTTTTTTATGAATTATTTTCAAAACTGTACCAGCCAAGATACCCATTTCTTCAGCTAGTCAGTAATCTTAATTTGTCTGACTGACAAAATTAAATCCTCAACTTTCTTGCACATTTCTGTGGCCATCCATTGTGAAGATCATCTTCAATGGACTCTCTACCCCACTTAAACTGATTGCTCCAAAATTTAGTTGTAGAATTATGTTTTCTGCCACATAATTCTACCAACTGCTAAGCTAAGTAAGCTAAGTCTGCTTACTTAGTTTATACCCATGTATTCAAGCTCAAGTCCAATCCAAGTGTAGGTCTCAGTCTAAGATTGTTTGCACCCTTTGGTCGGATCCTGGTGCATGAGGAAAAGATATCGGTCATGGATCTGTGGCTTTTTCCCTTCTTTTGTAAGAAATTTATCACTGGTTTCCAAATCTAGCTATTTCTTACTTGATTTGCCTGAGGACTCTCTTGACATCCTGTCTCTTGGAATGTCAGACTCACATTGAGCCGCAACTGTGCATGAGTAATTTTGGACATGTTGCAACGTGCACAGACTTGTTTCAACATGCTAGAAAAGAGGAAACAGAGGGGACATGATCGAAACATTCAAGATACTGAAGAGAATAGACTTAGTAGATAAAGACAGGTTGTTCACCCTCTCCAAGGTAGGGAGAACGAGATGGCACACGCTAAAGTTAAAAGGGGATAGATTCCATACAAACGTAAGGAAGTTCTTCTTCTTCACCCAGAGAGTGTTGGAAAACTGGAACGCTCTTCCGGAGTCTGTTATAGGGGAAAACACACTCCAAGGATTCAAGACTAAGTTAGACAAGTTCCTGCTAAACCAGAATGTAAGTCGGTAGGGCTGGTATCAGTTAGGGCACTGGTCTTTGAACTAGGGGCCACCGCAGGAGCAGACTGCTGGGCACGAAGGATCACTGGTCTGACCCAGCAGCAGCAATTCTTATGTTCTTTCATACTCAGGCAGATAAATTATTGAACACCCCTCATATAGCTAGTTGGTATTATCTAACGCGGAGTTTTTACTAAACTGTGGAAGTGGGTTTTTTTGCAGGCCAGCAAAGTAAATGCTCCGATACTCATAGGAATTGAATGAGCTTCAGAGCTCGCCAGCCCCCAGAAAGAAGCTCTTCCGTGGTTTAGTAAAAGCAGCCCTAAAGTCTGGTTTGCATCAAACTAACCCCCCTTTTACTAAGGCACAGTAGGTGTCTACCACAGCTTGAAGCATTAAATGCTGCGACTCTGCTCCAAATTCTATGAGCTTTGGAGCAGCATCGAAGCATTTAGCACTCCGGGCCACGGTAGAAACCTCCTTCCACAATAAAGGAGGGGGGGGGGGGGAGATAAGAAATTTATTACAGTAAGGATTAACCAGTTTTCAATAGCCAGTGAGCTGAATGAATAGCAAGAGATCCCTTAATAGTGATAATGTCATACGGATAGTTAAATGCATGTTTATAATTTCAGAACTAAACTAAAACTTAGTTTTATAAACCAGGTCATCAGCCAATTTGGAGCTCAACTTTGTTAAACATTAAGAAAAAGAAAAATACAAAAGAACAAGAAAAGAACTAATACAGGAGAAGTAGAAGTAGTTAATTTCCAAATTTTTATATATTTTACATGTTAAATTATATATTACAGTGTACAAAAGTGTTGGGTTTTTTTTACACACACCTCTAGTTTTCTACTACTAAAAGTATAGAAATTTCACTTATTGCTAAAAATAATTACCCCCCCCCCTCCCTGAGATTTTAAATCCTTTATGAGCATTGGGAGAAATTCAATAGACATACTCAAAGCCGATTCCCACATCCTTAAGTTGGGTGCCAGACCAGTGACTGCTGAAACCAACTGTAAATGCTGGGAGCTCTGACCCAGTATTCTGTAACAATGCATGCAATTTTTCAGAATGCCTCAACACCCCTTTGTGGGCTACATGCTATGTGGTTTGGGCACCTGGCCTTATAAAATAGCATACAAACCTAACTGTTGCTAATAAAACATCAGTGATGGGTTGATAGTAGATTGTGCAGTTCGGTTGCTTAATGCGCACTTCAGAAGCATGGCTAAATGTGGACGCATATAAAGAATTGGGGGGGGGGTTGAATTTAAGTGGTTGCTGCAATTATTAGGAGGTCTCAATATACAAATTTGTGGAAACATTCCACATGAAAAGTATATTCGCTGATATTTTATGTTAGGTGCAATCTTATATCCCACAAAATCCTCATTAATTAGAGTTCTAGGCGGGTTACAGACAACATATTGTTACACAGAATTTTTTATATAGTTAAATGTTACAAAGAATTAATACATGCTAATTAAGTTATCAAATTATACATACTCGTACAATCTGAGGTAATATAAATAGCAGCTGACCATTAACATTTTCTTTGTTTTGGTTGACTTGCATTATTAGTCTTTCAGCATAGTGTTGAGAAGTGTATTTACAATAAAATTGTCATATGAGCCCAAGGAGCAAGATAATACATACCCCTCTTCCCCACAAAGGTAGCAAAACATTTTTTTATAAAAAGTGTCGGCAATTGTGACTAAGAGGACATTTTGCTAAAGGGCATGAAGCAATTAATAATCAAATTAGTGCATGCTGTTACTACACATGCTAATTTGCATAACTGCATGCTGTTAGGAAGTAGGAATTGAGCAGGTTACAGTAGACTTGGCCAGAACAGTTCAGTTAACACTCAGAACTTACTGCTAGAGAATGACATGGTGACAGAATGTGTCACCATCATAATAATAATAACAGTTTATATACCGCAATACCGTGAAGTTCTATGCAGATAACTGGGGGAAACCATCCTGTGTCATTCTTTAGTGTCTGTCTCAACCTCAGTCCTTCTACACCAGCATGCTTCAATGCAAGGCTTGAGGGTCAATGGCTGGGCCCATTCATACTCTCCTTCTTCCCTCTCTCCATAAAGAATGACATTGGGATACGGGGATGGTGACAACTTCTCACCGTGTCATTCTCTGCTTACTGCATACCATTGGCAGGGCGTTCTGAAAAGTTAAGCAGTTCTCACAACCTACTGCCTCCGTGTGTTTAATTAAGCACCAGCTTCCAAAAGTATATGGAAATGATCGGAAGTTGGATGAGTGAACATGATTTGGAACTAAATGTTAACAAAATGGAGGTAATGGTGGTGAAAGGCCAAAGAGATAATTTTAAGTTGGAAAATGTGGTTGTTATGGGGGAAAAACTGCTGGTAAAAAAAGGAGATGACTGTCCTGGGAGTGTGCTTAGATAGTTGTTTGACAATGGTAAACCAAATATTAAAAATAATCGGGGTGGGATACATGCAACTTCAAATGCTTTATAGATTGAAGCCAATATTACCAGCACACGATTTTCATACTGTGGTTCTGACATTAATCCTGAGTAGGGTGGATTATTGTGAAAGGGAAATTGAGGGCTTTGCAAATGCTTATCAACTCCGCTGCAAAATTAATCACAGGGGCTCCTAGGAGTACCCATATAACTCCTGTGTTGAAGAAATTACACTGGTTAGCTATGCAAAAAAGAGTGCAGTTCAAGATTGTTGCGATTATACATCAGGCATTGCATCATGCTTCCCCAAAGATCTTACAAGAATTCTTCCAGATCTATAAACCGAGAAGAGATCTTAGAGATGTAAATGCACTATTACAAATAGGCTTAATACGTGAAAAGAACATCTCAATGTAGTAACTGCAGAGGCTCTACTGCAGTGTATCGCAAACTATGTGCTGCAGCAGATTCCAGGTGTGCCTCAATGAGACGCCGCTAAGGAGAAGAGTTGCGGCAAGAGATACATCCTGTAGACAGTCAGCCAGTGCCGATGACTCTTCTCCTCGCTGACGTCTCTCCTTCAGGATCCCCCACCAAAGTGACAATTCAGGGTCACGCCCAACTGTGCCTCCATGTATACGTGGACATAGATGTGTCAACATCTGCGCACTTCCGGGTGCCTTCCGGTTGGGGCACTGGGCTTAGGGTACCTTCCGGCTGAAAAGATTGTGGGACACTGAAGTACTGGAACGGACCAAAAAAAAAAAAAAAAAAGTAGGGTAAAAAAAGATGGACTTTACCCCAGGAAATAATGTCCTGTTTGTATAAGCTGGCAGTTTCAAGTACACTGGTAGCGTGCTTAAGATGTAATTCACTTGAAGATTAGCACTATATCTTTATGTAATCACTCTTGTGCAAGCCAAACTCTGTATATTGGAAATGTGAAATGGATCCACACCACTTTCTATAGACTCACACTTGTCAAAAGTTTCTTCAATATTCACCAACCCTCAGAAGTGCCACCACGATACTCAAAACATTTCACTATATCTGGCTTCACGCACTATATCTTCACCGGGTCCAACTTTTCTAACTGTCTTAGTTGAATTGTTTTTAAAATTATTTTTAAACATTTTGTAAACAATCATTTCTAAGAAAGATACTTAGCTTTTAACTTTTTGCCTTCAGGTGGTCAGTTTGTACGGACATCTATGCCGACATGTTTCACCCAACGGGTATTTTCAAGGCTCATATCCCTCTACAAGCTTTCACCGTCTTATACAGCCACCAAGTCCTTTAAACAAGAGAGTATGGCAAGATGTCTGACTTGGATATATCTTACCATTCATATAAGGACTTACTGGAATATTTGGACTCCTATGGTATTCCTTCTGATCCCTCCCCTCCTCCTCAATGATACACATCTGTACCAAAAAGGCTTTATAAGGCAGATGGGACAAGCTTTACCCATCAAGAGGAAAAGGGAGGAAGAACCTCGTTCTGACTTTTTGAACTCCTTGATTTTGAAACACTACCAAATCAACGTCGCCTTACACAAGGCCATGAAAGATGCCTTATTTAAAAACTGGGAGACTCCCCTATCCATCCAAGTAGCTCCTAGAAATTGACACAATATATATGATTTATTTAAAAGATTTCTACACCTCTGCCACTTCAGAAAGTCCTTGCAGAAGCTGGCCGGAAGCAGCCTGTTTATGGCATGTCTTCTGCTGCTACTCTTTCAGAAGAGAGAGGGGTTGTCAGGACCAGCTACCACTGCTGCTTCAGGAGGGCTGAAGGAAGGGGGGGCTGTCAGGATGTATGCCGCTGTTGCTTTGAGGGCTGGAGGGGGGGTTGTCTGAGTGTGGGAGACTTTTTTTTTTTGACCTGCAACTTTTTGCTGGTTGGTAGAGAGTATTGGTTAATTGAATGCCGGTTAGCCAAGATTCTACTGTATTATACCACCAAAAGATTGGTAGAGATTGACATTTGTATACTACCTCAAAGCAGTTTACATGTTAGTCAGCTGCCTTCATTTTCTAAGCCTGCTCCTCAACGACCTCAAGCAACTGGGGAAAGGCTGGTTCGGGACAAGGTATCTTTAAAAGATATCATAAAAGGGAAGACACAGCATCCCAACAGTGATTTTGCAATACAAGCTACAGTAGACCATGCTTCCTTAAATGCAGAGCAGGCTGATTTCAAAGATTGCAAATTATCTATGTCAACTGCTGAACAAATTGAAAATAGATAGATATGACAAACACTGTTTGAAACGTTTGTATGCAAATACCAGAAGCCTAAGAAACAAGATGAGAGAGTTAGAATATATTGCACAAAATGGAAAGATAGATAATAGACATCTTTGAATCCTGGTAGAAGGAATATAACCAATGGGACAATGTCATAGCGGGATACAAGTTATATCTTAGCAATAGGGTAAATCAGATCAGTGGAGGTGTAGTGTTACCATATATACTCAAATAAAGGATGAGCTTTTGGGGCCAAAAAAATGGTCCCAAAATCGGAGTCTCTTCCTATATTCGAGTCATCACCCGACACCCCCCCACCCCCCGATGTGATGCAGGCCTCTGATAGGCCAGGAGAGATCCCTCCCATCTCCCGCCCAGCCGATACAAATTTTTTTTTTTTTTTAACACACACACACACCTGGCCCCCTGCATACCTTGTCCGTTGTCCTTGGTGGTCCAGCAGTATATACTCCTGCCCTGCATACCTCCTTCCGAGCTCACAGCGCACAGGCATACAGGAGCAAAGGCAGATCTTGTTAGACGAACTTGCTGCACTTCTTCGAGGGAGTAAATAGGCAGATAGACAAGGGTGACCCGGTCGACATTGTATATCTGGATTTTAAGAAGGCGTTCGACAAGGTTCTACATGAACGACTACTTCGGAAAATTGCAAGCCATGGAATCAAGGGTGAAATACTCAAGTGGATTAAAAACTGGCTGGAGCATAAGAAACAGAGAGTGGGAGTAAATGAACAATACTTGGACTGGAAGGGTATCACCAGTGGGGTGCCGCAGGGCTTGGTGCTTGGACCCATACTCTTCAACATCTTTATAAATGATCTGGACATTGGTACAATGAGTGAGGTGATTAAATTTGCGGACGATACAAAGTTATTTAGAGTAGTGAAGACACAGGGGGATTGCGAAGATCTGCAACGTGACAATCAAGCTCAAGAAATGGGCATCAACATGGCAAATGAGGTGGATAAGTGTAAAATAATGCATGTCGGTAACAAAAATCTCTTGAACGAATACGCGGTGGCAGCGAAAAGGGCGAACAGAATGCTAGGAATGAAAAAGAAGGGATCCCGAACAGATCGGAGAAGGTTATCATGCCGCTTTACCAGTCCATGGTGCACCCTCACCTGGAGTACTGTGTCCAGCACTGGTCGCTGTACATGAAGAAGGATACGGTACTACTGTCCATAGAACAACAACTAAAATGGTTAAGGGACTGGAGGAGTTGCTGGACAGCAAGAGATTAGAGAAACTTGATAAGAGGAGACAGAGGGGACATGATCGAAACATTCAAGATACTGAAGGGAATAGACTTAGTAGATAAAAGACAGGTTGTTCACCCTCTCCAAGGTAGGGAGAACGAGAGGGCACTCTCTAAAGTAGAAAGGGGATAGATTCCGTTCAAACGTAAGGAAGTTCTTCTTCACCCAGAGAGTGGTAGAAAACTGGAACTCTCTTCTGGAGTCTGTTATAGGGGTAAACACCCTCCAGGGATTTAAGACAAAGTTGGATAAGTTCCTGCTAAACTGGAACGCACACAGGTAAGGCTGGACTCATTTAGAGCACTGGTCTTTGACCTAAGGGCCGCCGCGTGAGCGGACTGCTGGGCACGATGGACCACTTGTCTGACCCAGCAGCGGCAACTCTTCAAGTTTACAAGTTTTATTAGGATTTTATATACCGCCTATCAAGGTTATCTAAGTGGTTTTACAATCAGGTACTCGAGCAATTTCCCTATCTGTCCCGGTGGGCTCACAATCTATCTAACGTATCTGGGGCAATGGAAGATTAAGTGACTTGCCCAGGGTCACAAGGAGCAGCACGGGGTTTGAACCCACAACCCCAGGGTGCTGAGGCTGTAGCTCCAACCACTGCGCCACACACTCCTCCTTATGTTCTTATGGACAAGATTTTCTTCCTAGTCTAATGCATTCTACTCCAATCACATTCAGTGCATTCCTAGTTTAATCCAATCACATATCCATTTCCATCCATCTTAGACTACCTTCTTCACCTCTCTCTCTTAGTTTGGTCACAAAAATCAATGAAGTTTGAGTACATCTCAGTACTATCAGTGTGTTTTACTTTCTTGGACAAGAAACCTCTACCTGTTAATCCCTTACTATCCAAATTCATAAAAGGTCTTTACCATACCAAACCACCTATCAAACTTCCACCAGTTGCCTGTGGTCTTAATATGGTACCATCTGCTCTTTATGAAGTCTCCTTTTGAGTCTCTCACAACTTGCTCTCTCAAACCTCCCTCATCATCCTCATGTCTGGATGCCATATGAGTGAACTTCAGGCACTTGTATCTGATACTCCATACACAAGATTCTACCATGACAGAGGAGTACTCCAAACTCATCCAAAATTCCTGCCCAAAGTAATCTTGGAATTTCACCTCAACTTGCTTTCTTTCTAAATCTACATTTGAAGAAGCAGCTCTTCACACCTTGGACTACAAATGTGCTCTAGCACAGTGTTCTTCAACCTTTTTACACCCGTGGACCGGCAGAAATAAAAGAATTATTTTGTGGACCGGCAAACTACTAGGACTAAAATTTAAAAACCCCGTTTACGCCCCATTTCCACGAGCTCGGTCCCCGCAAACCATCTGATCCCATCTGCACAAGCCGCAATTATGATTTTATATTGAACGTATTTTATTAAAGTATAAAAAGAAACAATATTCTGAGCAATTGTGATTTTATAAATACAAATATACAGAGCACAGACCAGCAAAACCCCTGTCTCCCCTCCCCTTCACATATATCCTCTCTACTATCAAGAAAACTGAACAAGCCAAGTTATTATAGAATGCTACATAGAAATATCATGCTAACAGAATACTGCAGTCCCCAGTTATGTCTCTAGCAGGATATATATTTCAAATCTGATATATTCTAATGACAAAATAAAAATAAAATTATTTTTTTCTACCTTTGGTTGTCTCTGGTTTCTGCTTTCATCTTCTTTTCACTCTTTTCCTTCCAGCATCTGCCCGTTCCATCCAATGTCTGCCCTCTCCCCCTTCCATATGTATCTGACTTCTTTCTATGCCTCTCTTCCCTGTCCATCCTCCTCTCTCCTTTTTACATCATTCATTCCAGCTTCACTGCCTTCTTCATTTTTATCTCTCCTACACCAGATCTAGCATCTTTATCCCTCTCTCATTTCTCTGCTGACCCCCTTTCCAGTATCAATGTCTCTCTACTTTCTCATTCCTCATTCTCCCCTTTCCCTCATCTGATCTCTCCATTCCACCCTGACCCCCTTCCCCTCCTGTAATCTCCCTGCCAGCTGTTTTCTTCCTTTTTTCTTTCTCCCTCCCCTCTTTCTATTTTTCCTTCTCCCTTTCCTCCTCCTTCTATCCAACATTAACTCTCTTCCCATCCCTTTCCCTCCTCCCCTCCCAGCAGCATCTCTCCTTCTTCTCCTTTCCTTCCTCCCTCTATCCAACATTAACTCTCTTCCCATCCCTTTCCCTCCTCCCCTCCCAGCAGCATCTCTCCTTCTAACTCCCTTCAAGTCCATTAACAGCTCTCCCTTTATCCAGCACCTTCCCAGCCTCCTACAGTGGCTTCCTCCCTTTCCAGCAGCTCTCAGTACTTGCCTGCAGGAAGTTGCCGGTAAATTACTGCCCTGGCAAATAGGAGAGCTGGTGGGAGGGGAGACAGCCGCTGTGACCATCTGACCATCTCCCTCCACCTGCACCTGAATCTTCAGCTCTCTCTGTTCTAATTGCAACTTCCCCGCGGCCCTCTTCAGCAACTCGGCAGGGGCAGTGATCAAGACACGCTGCCGACGTCGGGACCTTCACTCTCTGAGTCCCGCCTATTTTGTTTCAACTTCCTGTTTCCGAATAGGCGAGACTCAGAAAGGGAAGGCCCCGACGTTGGCAGCCTATCTTGATCGCCTGAGCCTGGGAGGAACATTAGTCAGCAGGAACCGCAGTCGGGAGGAACCGCAGTCGGCAGGAAATTTAACTGCCGACTTGATCTCACCGGCCCTGTGCGGACCGGCAGAAATTTTCTGCGGACCGGCACCGGTCTGTTGACCGGCAGTTGAAGAACTGTGCCCTAGCATACTACCTAAACCGCATAGAAGTTCCTCCCAGCTAGTTGTGGCTTTTGATCCTAACAAACTGAGTTCCTGTTAACAAGTGAACCATCTTCACTTGGCTGGTGGGCTGTATCTCCTTCATATATACTCAGGATGGGCTGATGCTACAGGATCATGTCGCAGCCCACAATGTCTGAGCTAAGGCTACCTCAGTTGCTCATTTCTACTCCACCTCTATTGAGGCCATCTGCAAAGCGGCTACTTGTTTCTCGATACACACTTCTCACTACTGTTTAGAGCAAAACTGCAGAAGAGACATTCTGGACAAGCAGTGCTGCAGAATCTTTTTACTTCCTCAGCACCAGCTTCCCCTCCAACCCATTTGGGTTTCACCAGCTTCATGTTTGTATATTCATTATCTTTGTTCAGAGTTCATGATCCTGACAGCTTAGGATGTCCCACATGTGAGAATATTAAGTCTGCTTGTCCTCAGAAAGTAAATATACCTACATGTAGTGGCAGGTATACTCATAGGACAAGCAGGCATAATATTTTCACAACCTGCCCACCTCCACTAGGTGGCTTCTTAGTTTTTCTACTGAATTGACAATCCCATGAGCTGAAGCTAGGTGGGAAAGCATTGGCATTCATGTGGTAGGGGCACTGCCCAAAAATTTAAAGTTACAGTGCACTTGGTAGTGTCCATACTGGATTCCATGGATAACAACACCCACATGTGATAATAAAAGGGGCATTCAATATAGTCCCCTGACAACTCCATACACTTTTCATGCAATGACTAACCCCTTTGAAAAGAATTCTTCTGTTTGACCTTCAAACCAGGATGTCACAGCTTCCTTGACGTCCATGGAGAAATTTCTTCAAAACTCGGAACAGGAACTAATCCTAGGAAGCAAGGTCAGACAAGGGGGGATGGCTCAGCTGCTGAAACCCTCATTCTCAGATGGCAGCCTGAGACTGTAGTGACATGTGCACTAGCACATTGTTATGAAAAAGTAGAATGCCTGCTCTGAGTTTCTCATCTTTTCTCCTTAATTGACTCGTGCAAAGCGATCATTATGTTCTCTTGTGTAGTATGAACTCCAGAAGCAAGAGTCCATCATCCCAGAAGACAGTTGCCATGCCTTTGCTTGCAGATTTTTTTTGTCTTGAACATTTTTGGAGTGGGGAGGACTTGTGCTTTCAATACAATGACTCCATTTTGGACTAAGGCTATATGTAATAGACCCAAATCTCATCTCCAGTCACCAAACGATGAAAAAAAATTCACTTGGTCTTCACGAAGCATCTCTCCAAGTTCTCCTGACAGCACTGGAGCCTTGTGGCCTTCCGACATGGCATCAGCATTCTTGGAACCCATCTTGCACTAACCTTGGACATACCCAACTTTTCATGGATTATTTTCCACACTGTACCTGCCGAGATACCATTTTCATCAGTTAGACAGATTAATTAAAGTTTCCCATCCAACAAAATTAAATCCTCAACTTTCTTGCACATTTCTGTGGAAGTTGCTATCACAGGCCATCCAGTGTGCGAGGGTCATCTTCAATGGGCTCTCTACCCCACTTAAACTGCTTACTCAAAATTTTACTTTGTAGGATGATGGGGCAGACTCGCAATAAACTGCAGTCACGCATTCATGGATCTCCTTTGGTTTTTTCTCCTTTTGTAAGAGATTTTAGTACTGAACAGTGTTCCAGATGTAGCGGTTTCTTATTTAATTTGCAAGAGGACTCTTCTGACATCCTGTCTCTTGGAATGTTAGACTCAACTGAGCTGCAACTGTGAATGAGTAACAATGAGACATGTCACAACATGTACAGACTTGTTTCAACATGCTTGCTACTTTCTTTCATACTCAGGTAGATAAATTATTGAATGCTCCTCATTTGCCTGCTGTCATCAAAGAATACCTACTACAGCGAAGTATCTTTGCTTAATTTTATTAGTCATAAATAAACTCCACTACGAACCTGTACACATTCTGAAGAGGTCCAGTATTCCCCTGATGCAGCTCTAATAAAACTGAACAAGGAGTCTCCCCATCAGGAAATTGAATATGACTATCATTTTAGCTATGACAAGACAAAAGGAGATAAGTACAGGAGTGGCTTTGCTGATTTGGACACAGTTGAGGAGCACAAAAGGTATTTTGGAGCACAATTAATTTTTTTTTTTAGTGAAGTTTATTTTTATGACCAATGCTGAAATAAATTGTTATATACAGTTGTGTTCATAAGAGAGATTTAAATGAGGTCTTTTTCTCGCCACTATGTTTTTGTAACAATTATTGTATGGACAATTAAAATTATGCTGAATAAATTGTACTTCCTTATTGAGTGTTAATGTTTAGTGAAATATTGTTTTGAATACTTAAATCCCATTGTTTTGTAGTTGGTTTTATTATTCCACGTTTTATGTGGCTTTTAATTTTTTTAATTGTGTAGGGTTTTTTTTGTTTTACTTGGATAGGTTCAAAGAAGAGCGACCAAGATGGTAAAGGGGATGAACTCCTCTCGTATGAGGAAAGACTAAAATGGTTAGGGCTTTTCAGCTTGGAAAAGAGACGGCTGAGAGGAGATATGATTGAAGTCTACAAAATCCTGAGTGAAGTAGAACGGGTACAAGTGGATTGATTTTTCACTCCGTCAAAAATTAAAAAGAATAGGGGACACTCAAAGTTACAGGGAAATACTTATAAAATCAATAGGAGAAAATTTTTTTTCACTCAGAGAATAGTTAAGTTCTGGTTGCCAGAGAATATGGTAAAAGTGGATAGCGTAGCTGGTTTTAAGAAAGGTTTGGACAATTTCCTCGAGGAAAAGTCCATAGTCTGTTATTGAGAAAGACAGGGGGGAAGCCACTGCTTGCCCTGAATTGGTAGAATGGAATATTGCTACTCCTTGGGTTTTTGCCAGATACTAGTGATCTGGATTGGCCACCATGAGAACGGGCTACTGGGCTTGATGGACCATTGGTCTGCCCCAGTAAGACTATTCATATGTTCTTCCCGATATACCTCAGTTTTCTTAATGGGGAAAAAAGCTTTTTAGCAGAGCATTAATAGGAAATTCAATCGATAGGGTTGTTCAAACTAGAATCCCAAACTTTTTCTTACTGAGGAAAATGGATATCAATATGTAATCTACTTGTGTATCCAAAAGAAATTTAAAATTTGTCAGTATATAGTTTTAGCTTACAATAAGCAACTCTGGAATGATGAAATATAAAACAGTATTGTTCAAAAAAGAGTATTACTTGTTCCAAGGACTTGTAAATAGGAACCATAACTACGTATAATATAGTCTACATAGCTGTGCATAAAAATTCCCTCTTTAGCCAATTCCAAACCTAAAGTATGTATAAAAACAAAAACAAACCAATAAACAGTTAAATAATTATGGACCACAGTGTGGATCCATGAGAGAAACAGCGATTTTTCCAGATGGCAAATAGTTCTCCATTTTCCTCAACTCTCTGATAGACAGCCCTGGAACTCATTTTAAAATGCCGTGGTTGAAGTGTGGTCACACCATGAAGCAATACAAAGGCATTATAATAATCTTAGTTTTTTGTCCATTCCTTACATTTTTTTTTATTTGCTTTCTTAGATGCTGCTGTACACAGAGCAGAGTATTCCAAATGTATCAATGATAACACTAATCCTTTTCCTGAGCATTGACTCCTAATGTAGCTAGAATTTGAGTCCCATTTCCCTTAATGTAGCTACAATTTGAGTTCCATTTCCCTTCATGCATCACTTTGGACATGCTCACATTTGGATGCCCAATCTTAAGGTCCTCTTGCAATTTTTTACAATCCTCGTGCGTCATTAGCAAATTTGATCACCTCACTTGCTATTCTTGTTTCCAGATAATTTATAAATATGGTAAAAAGCAGCAGTCAAAGCACAGACCCCTAGGGAACCGCACTAGTTACCCTTCTCCATTGCAAATATTGACCATTTAATCCTTCTCCGTTTTCTGTCTTTCAACCATTTCTTAATCCACAATTGACACTGCCTCCAATCCCATGCCTTTTGAGATACTTTATCAAATACCTTCTGAAAATCCTGATGTACAATTATTAACTGGCTCAACTTTATCTACATGTTTATGCACCCCCCTTCAAAGAAACATAGCAGATTGGCAAAGCAAGATTTATCTTGACTAAATCCATGCCAGACTGATGGTAGCGACCCCAGTAGCTGTACTCTGAGTGTAAGAGTAGCCTAATAATTTGAGCAGTAGACTGCTGAGGAAAACCAGACTTCAAATCATGCAAGACTGTCATCAATGCAAAAAAAACAAAACAAAAACCACCCCCCCAAAAAACAAAACAGTACATGGACTTCATGGGCCCATTTGCAGTGGGAAAATAACTAGGCAAAAAGAACCACCACATTGTTTCTCCTTTTGTGCAATTGCACTTAAAATAAATAAAACTTAAGACTAGCCTTACTGGGTCAGACTAATGGTCCATCAAGCCCAGTAGCCTGTTCGCATGGTGGCCAATCCAGGTCCCTAATACCTGGCCAAAACTCAAGGAGTAGCAACATTCCATTCTACCGCTCCAGGGTAAGCAGTGGCTTCCCCCATATCCTTCTCAATAACAGATTATAGACTTTTCCTCCAGGAAATTGTCCAAGCCATTCTTAAAACCAGCTACGCTATCTATCCACTCTTACCCACAACATCTGGCAATGCGTTCCAGAGCTTAACTATTCTCCGAGTGAAAAAATATTTGCTCTCATTGGTTTTAAAAGTATTTGAGTGTCCCCTAGTCCAGTGTTTCTTAGCTCGGTCCTGGAATACCTCCTTGCCAGTCAGGTTTTCAAGATATCCACAATGAATTTGCATATAATGGAGGCATTTTATGCAAATCAAGTTTATGCAAATTCAATGTGGGTATCCTGAAAACCTGACTAGCAAGGGGGTACTGCAGGACCGAGTTGAGAAACTCTGCCCTAGTCTTTGTAATTTTTGATGGGAGTGACAAATCAATCCACTTGTACCTGTTCTACTCCACTCCGGATTTTGCAGACTTCAATCATATCTCCCCTCAGCTGAAGAGCGCTAACCTTTTTAGTCTTTCCTCATACAAGAGGAGTGCCATCCCCTTTATCATCTTGGTTGCTCTTCTTTGACCCTTTTCTAGTGCCACTATATCTTTCTTGAGATAAGGAGACCAGAATTGAAGGCAATGCTCCAGATGAGGTCACACCATGGAGCGACAAAGAGACATTACAACATTCTTAATCTTGTAAACCAACTCTTTTTTTTTTTTTTTTTTAATAATTCCTAGCATCCTGTTTGCTATTTTGGTCACTGCCACACATTAGGCAGAAGGTTTCATCGTATTGCCTATGATGACACCCAGATCCTTTTCTTGGGCGCTAACCCCTAAGGTGGACACTGATATTTAATGACATGCCTTGGGGATTCACCAGATCCACTGCTTATTCTTAGGCCAATCAGCATAAAATCTGGTTTTACTCTTTGGGATCTTGCCAGGTACTTGTGATCTGAGTTGGTCACAGTTGGGGCAGAGATTTGGTGTTTCCGGTTCTGGTGACTTTTTAGCCACCTTTTCCTAGATATGATCAAATATTATAAATGCTGTAACTTTTTATTTTGAAGCTGGAGTTGGTATATTTTTACTCACTCCTCCCCCCCCCCCCAATTGCTTCTGACTCACACACCACAGCTCTGGGCCTGCTATGCCCCCCCCCCCCCCCCACACACACACACACACAAGCCCCAATGGAGAACTAAATGTAATCAAGTTTGCCTGAGGCTCCTTTCCTTTCCAAACTGTGCTCCTTCCTATAGCAAATGGCTGCCCACCCTCCCCTGCTATCCTCTCTCAGAAACTTGGCTCACCTCAGGGTTTCCAGGGATGTTTAGAGTAGAGCGATATTGCTCACACCTACCCTAGTAGATGTCTTCTCAGAATGATCTTAATGGTCAACAGTGCTATTTGAAGAGAACAGCCACTGTTGCAGGAGCTGGCCTTCCAAGGGAAGATTCTTGTGTCATACAGGGAAGGGGGATCATCCCTTTTCCATGCAAGCAGGTGCAGTTTGAAAAGAGAGGGGTGAGGGAGGAGTTGTGACAGGCCATTGGGACTCCTGGAATTTGGTGTCCCCTGCATGAAAGATTGGGAGGAACCTTGGATTTGGGCTGGAAGTCCCTTTTACTTAAAATTTTAGTCATGCAAAAGGAACTATAAGCTTTTTCCTTTTTCAAGCATTGCCATTGCCCTGAACACTCAGGTTAACTAAACATAATTACAAACATTTTATCTACCGATGTACTGTATATGAGTTAAGTGCTCATTTTCTGCATTTACCTAAATGTTGCAGAAATGAGTACTAACACATTGTCATTTGTAGAGATTCATTCTCCTTACTGTACAGATGATCATCTCTTGAGAAATGTGCTTTTTTATCAGGTCATTGAATGGTGTAGGGAAAGGGAATGGGGACTTGAATACCACCTTTTTGTCGCTTTGGCATTTCAAAGCTGACATTCAAAACAATGGGAACTGGCGGATTACGTGACTTGCCCAAGGGGCAGCACTGGGATTTGATCTCATAACCTCTGGGTGCAGAGGCAGTAGCTCAACTATTGTGGTATGATTTATTAAAGCTTGAATATACTGTATTTTTCACTCCATAAGACGCAACTGACCATAAGATGCACCCTAAATTTAGAGGAAAACAAGAAAAAAAAAAAAACATTCTGAACCCAGGCTCTGCACCCAGCACCCCCCCCCCCTTACTCCCTGCCAGGCTCTGCACCTTGTTCCCCCAGTACCTTTTTTTTTTTTTTGCAATTCCTTATTTAGAAAAAGAAATACTACAGATATTCATCAGGACATCAAGCATAAAATACAACGCAACATAAAAAAACATACATGATGAACAATGGTCTGCATTACCCTTCAGAAGAACCCCCCCCCCTCCCCTCCAACAGCAGGCTAGACCCCTTACCTTTTGTTTCCCCAGTGTTGCAGTACTTACTGGGTTCAATTTTGGTCTTCCTCTTTCTATTTGGGGGTCCCTTAAGGCCTGCCTGTGTTTTGTGGGTGAAGAGGTCATCAGCGCTAGGGGAGGTGAAATGCCCTGCCTTACTTTCTGCTCTGGTTGCTTCCCATCCATGGCAGGATGGAACAGGAACACATATGCAGACCTTCTAGCATGTTGCTCTCATCAGGCCTAGCCCAGGGTGGGGGAAGAACGTGCAGGAGCAGCTGGCTGGTTGGTCTGACTTGCCTTGAGGATGAGCAGGTGGGCCTTGCAGGCCTTTGCCTGCTGTCCTTTGCTCTGTTCCTATGAGAATGCAGTCTAGGCAGGAACTCAAGCGAAGCAGCTTCTCTCCGCCATTTTCCAGACCTGGATGCCTGATGCTGCTCACTAATTAGCCACAGCAGAAGCCGGTCCCCACGTGCAATCTCTCCTGGCACTAGGAATGGATGGTGCAAATGTCACTCAAAGCGCCGGTCACCTCCCACCTTCAACTGGCTGCCACTTCCATGCTGGGCCAATCACCTACAGCTCACCACTGAGCACCGGAGGTGTAAAATAAATTTGCATGGAGTGGTGAGTAGCAGCTTCGCCCACTGGGTTTTCAAAGAGGTGGGGGGGTGTTGTTAAAAGGTAGGACATGGCAGGGGGTTGTTTTTAAAAGCTACAGGGGGTAAAAATTTGTATCTTCGCTGCATAAGATGCACTGACATTTCCACTCACTTTTGGGTGGAAAAAAAAAGTGTGTCTTATGGAGCGAAAAATACGGTACTGTTCATGAACTCATAGGAGGGGAATAATTTATCTCGCTCAGTAAGAGTTTAAAAAATAAATTATTTTTCCAATATTGTCCCCTGATTGCTCCATACACTTCATCCACTTTTCCTGCAATGACTTTAACCCCTTTGAAAAGAATTCTTCTTTAATTCAAGATGTTACAGCTTCCATGACATATTTATCACTTGAAAAACGCTGTCCATGGAAAGATTTTTTCAAAACTTCGAACAGGAAACAATCTGAGGGAGCTAGGTCAGGACTGTAGGCTGGATGGTTCAGCTGCTGAAACCTACATTCTTGGATTGCAGCCTGTGATTGTTATGAAATGTGCACAGGCGCATTGTCATGAAGCAGAATTCCTGCTGTGATTTTTCCTTGTCTTATCTCTTTAATTGACTCCCACAAAAGTGAGCACTCTTATGGTTGTCTTGTGTGGCATGAACTCCAGAAGCAAAAAGTCCATCATCCCAGAAGACAGTTGCCATGACTTTGCCTGTAGACTTTTCTGTCTTGAACTTTTTTGGGATAGGAGAGGACTTGCGCTTCCACTGCATTTTGGACTCAGGATCTCTGTGATAGACCCAAGTCTCATCTCCACTCCAGTCACCAAATGTTGAAAAAATTTCTCTTTTTCTTCACAGAGCATCTCCAAGTTCTCCTGACAACATTGGAGCCCCTTCTTGGAACCCATCTTGCAATAACCTTGGGCACGCCCAATTTTTCATGAATTATTTTCCAAACTGTACCTACCAAGATGCTCATTTCATCAGCTATTCATCCATCTGACAAAATTAAATCCTCAACTTTCTTGCACATTTCTGTGAAAGTTGCTTCCACAGGCCATCCAGTGTGAAGGTCATCTTCAATGGACTCTCTACCCCACTTAAACGGCTTACTCAAAATTTTACTTTGTAGGATGATGGGGGCAGACTCAACCTAAACTGCAGTAATAGGTTCATGGATCTCCTTTGGCTTGTTTCCCTTCTTTTGCGAGACATTATATCACTGAATGGTGCTCCAAATCTAGCAGTTTGGCTCACACGAGGACTCTCCTGACATCCTGTCTCTTGGAAGTCAGACTTGTATTGAGCTGCAACTATGTGAGTAACCTTGAGACATTTCAGATCATGCAAAGACTTGTTTCAACATGCTTGCTACTTTCTTTCATACTCAGGTAGATAAATTATTGACTGCCCCTCGTAAAACATAAAAAGGAACGCCAGTAAAACTTACAGGACAGAAGAGAGCAAACCACCTTGAGTACTTTAGTTATTAGTAGAGTATCCTGGCCTGAAAAATATTTAATTTTCCATTGTTTCAGAGACTTACCCCCCCCCCCCCTTTTTATGAAGCCTCGTTAGCGTGTTTTTACCGCAGGCTGCAGCAGTAAAAGCTCCGACACTTATAGAACTCCTATGAGCATCAGAACATTTACCGCCACAGCAGGTACATAAGAACATAAGAGGTCCATCATGCCTAGTAGTCCGCTCACGCGGCAGCCCAACAGGTCCAGGACTTGTGTAGTAGTCCTCCATCTATACCCCTTTATCCTCTTTTCTTTCAGAAAATTGGCCAATCCCTCCTTGAACCCTAATACCGTACTCTGTCCTATCACGCCCTCTGGAAGCACATTCCAGGTGTCCACCACCCGTTGGGTGAAGAAAAACTTCCTAGCATTGGTTTTGAATCTGTCCCCTTTCAACTTTTCCGAATGCCCTCTTGTTCTTGTAAAAAGGGGAGGGGTGTTAAATTGGAAGCAATGGACAATATGCCAGTTAGAGTAAAAGCATAAGTATTTTCCTATAGGGGCTAATGCCTCCAAATCACCCTAAGGCTTAAATCCTGTGAAAAAAAATGGAATGCTTCTTCCCCACCCCTTATCTTTCTAAAGTTAGTAAGACATTGCTGCAGAATGACCTTCATTACATGTATATTTTCTAGAGGTTTTAACATTACACTTGATCCTCTTGCACATAAAGAATTTCTCAGGCCAGCTTACCTTCCCCCCCCCCCCCCCCCAACATTTTTATCAATCACTAAAATGCTCTACCATTATTGTTCATGCCTGTACTTTTTTGGGGTAGAGAATACCTACAGTATAGTTCAGCTGAAAACCCAATTCCATGTCAGGAAACTGAAGTTTTTCGGATACCAATTTAATTCATCATCAGACATGTACAACACGTCCAAAATAATGATGGCGTTTGCACAAGTCATACATTTAAACCTTACTTTCACCTAAATACTTGATATTGTATATAACTTGCCTAGTTTACCTCCATGCAATTTTTGGCGATTTATTTTTTGTAAACACATTACTTTCATTGTCAGTCGAATGGTTTAGAAGACAATGTGCAGACAAACTACCTACCTAAAAATGTGATTGCTATTTAAAAGCAACAATCAGTAACTTGGAAGCTAATGGCAACATTAGCTTGTGATCATTAAATTAAAGACGAGGAGGAGAGTATTGTCTACAATTCTGGAGACCACACCTTCAAAAAGATATAAAAAAGATGGAGTCGGTCCAGAGGACGGCTACAAAAATGGTGCGTGGTCTTTGTCATAAGGCATATGACGACAGACTTAAAGATTTCAATATGTATACTTTAGAACAGTTTCTTGATCATATGTCTCTTTAGCTATAAATGACAATATTATTATTAAGACTTAGCCAAAAGGAAAGATTTATAAACTACTAGCTGATGCCCCGGCGTTGCACGGGTATTTAATTATAGCAATAACACAGTAAATGGATTCAAATAAAGATACTTTATAGTGGTGAATGAAATTATTTTTTACAGCTTTATAAAAAGTACAATATTCAAATTATAATGTGAAATATTTGACAAAATGAATACAATACAACTAACACAAAACTTGATTATAAACAACAATTTTAGTTTCACCTCCAGGAGCAAGAACATATAAATTCTTGGGTGAACCCACCCTTGATCAAGCAACATAGAGTTGTCCATGGGAAAAACAGGGGGATCTTAAATCCACTCCACAGTATGTAATAGTCTGTCCCTGTGATTTGTTGATTGTGATAGAGAATGCAAGTCTCACTGGAATTTGCAATCTCTTAAACTGAAAAGGAAGATCTGTTGGAATAAGTGGCATCCAAAAGTTTCAGTATTGATTTAAACAACTCAATATGTGGAAACTCAGGTTAAAAAGAAACTCCATGCAGTTTTTTCCCGGTTCAGAATGGAACCTGTGTTCCTAGTTCAGGATATGTGAGTACTCATGTAATGTAATAACATTATGAACTGGGGTGCATGAAGGAAACAGTTACAAACACAGTTAGAACATAAAACTCTATATGTATGGTGTCCGTGGTAGAATAGAAACGATGTCCCTAGTGGTTATAGTGTCATAGAAAGTGTTTTATAGTTGGAATTACTGTGAGAATGGCAGCTGTTTACATTTTTTCCATTGACATAAATGGGTGAAATCTGATTTTCTGTTTGTAGCTCCGCCCATGTGTGCAGGTGGGCCGCGAGACCCCCAGAACATATCACCCCAGGTAGTGAGGGATCTGCATACCAAGTTTTGGTCAAATCGGTCAAGCCGGTTTTGAATTACAGTGAGAATGGCAGGTTTTTACATTTTTTCCATTGACATGAATGGGTGAAATCCGATTTTCTGTTTGTAGCTCCGCCCACGTGTGCAGGTGGGCTGCGAGACCCCCAGAACATATCACCCCAGGTAGTGAGGGATCTGCATACCAAGTTACGTTCAAATCGGTCAAGCTGTTTTTGAATTACTGTGAGAATGGCAGCTTTTTACATTTTTTCCATTGACATGAATGGGTGAAATGTGAATTTGTTTGTAGCTCCGCCCACGTGTGCAGGTGGGCCGCGAGACCCCCAGAACATATCACCCCAGGTAGAGGGATCTGCATACCAAGTTTCGTTCAAATCGGTCAAGCCGTTTTTGAATTACTGTGAGAATGGCAGCTTTTTACATTTTTTCCATTGACATGAATGGGTGAAATCTGATTTTCTGTTTGTAGCGCCGCCCACGTGTGTAGGTGGGCCGCGAGACACCCAGAACATATCATCCCAGGTAGTGAGGGATCAGCATACCAAGTTTCGTTCAAATTGGTCAAGCCGTTTTTGCGTGATCGCGGCACATACACACACACACACACATACATACATACACACATACATACCTCCGATTTTATATATATATATAGATTAAGAGTTTTACCTTACGCAAAATTGTCAGTTCTTTAATAAGACATTAACTATTTTTTCTGAGGCCCTCCATGTACCTACAAATCCAAAATGTGGCCCTGCAAAGGGTTTGAGACCACTGCTTTAGAGGAAAGGTGGGAGAGGGGAGATATGATAGAGACATTTAAATACCTACGTGGTGTAAATGCACATGAGTCGATAGCTTTCATTTGAAAGGAAGTTCTGGAATGAGAGGGCATAGGATGAAGGGTGGTAGATGTGTAGAACAGTCTCCCGGAGGAAGTGGTGGAGAGACAGACTGTGTCTGAATTCAAGAAGGCGTGGGATCTCTTAGAGAGGAAGAGATAATGGTTACTGCGATTGGGCACACTAGATTGGCCATTTGGCCTTTATCTACCATCTAACTAAGAAAAACCTCCACAGACTCCAACGGATTCAGAATGCTGCGGCCAAGCTCATCTTCGCTAAAAGTAAATTTGACCATGTCTCCCCGCTCCTGGCCAAGCTCCACTGGCTTCCGATAATCGCCAGGGTCCACTATAAATGCGCCTGTTTAACTTTCAAAATCCTATATGGTATCCTCCCTCCCTTTATCCCTCTTTATTGGAATTCCTCAAACCCTAATACCACCAGATCCTCCCACAAATTAAAACTATCCTTCCCCTCGCTAAAAGGCATTTCCCACACAGGAAAGCTAGGGACCTCCCTCCACTTCAAAATCACTGAGCTCTGGAACAACCTTACCTCCCCTCTTCGGAACTTGAGCTCTCTCCAAGTTTTCCGCAAACATCTGAAAACCTGGCTTTTCTCAAAAAATGTAAGTCTCCCTCCAACTTAGGAATCAAGGAAACTCTTATATCTTGGCATCCCAAGTCCTCTAAATTTTCTTCACACTTCTACCTCTAACCCTCTGTTGTAGTTCCTTCCTATTTCTCCTACTGTAAACCGCGTCGAGCTCTACGAACGTGGAGATGATGCGGTATACAAACCTAAGGATTAGATTAGATTAGATTATGTTTCTATGTTTTTTTCCTATAAAACTGACTGTAGCTGAAAATTTGTTTAATGTTTTATAAAAGGGGAGGGGAGGGGGGGATCAATAATATGAATTGTCCTGCAGTTTTTAAGAGATTTAATCTTTCTGCTTGGCAATAGTCTAAGACTTACATTATCATTACCTCTCAAGAAGCTGGTGTTTTCAGCAGATGACCAGAAATATCATAAAGCTTAGTACATAGCTAGTACTACAGTAGTTAATTGTTCTGATCCCTCCAGTACTGTGTAGTGAGCAACTTGATTTGCCCCCCTGCAGCTAACAGGACCTAGAATATGCCTTACATGCTTTGGGATTTGTGTGGAGAAAAATAATATCAAAGAACTTGACAAAAGAAATTCATGTGCTGTTGCCAGCCTGCGCCCATACTGTCCTTTCTAAATTGAACCTGCTCCAGTATCCTTCCTGTTGAATAATTCCACAAACTCAGGCTCTTGTCAAAGCCACAGGGGATCACTTACCCAAGATTTGCATATTTCATCATGGTGCATAAATAATGCAAGTAAATCCAAAAGATACAAAAGCACAGAGCTACAAGTTGACAGGCTGGGGCCAGGCAGGCACATGTATTATTAGATTTAGCAGCAGGAAGGGCAAACCTAAGTTTTAGAGGAAATGCAAAAAAGCCTGTTAGATACATACATTGTGCCAGACTTTACCTATAAAATACTCCAAGGTCAGAAATATGTTCTATGCTTAAAGGCACATCAGCATTATTCGTTTCCTGATACATATACTAAACAAAAGCATTTTCCCCTCAACTCTAAAGGGGTCCTTTTAAGTAAAGGGCATTAAGCTAGTATATGCTGTTAGCATGTGAGAAAAGGCTTTTTTTTTATCTTTTGAGCATTCAAATGTCAATAACTTTTTAAATATTTGAAAGGATGTGTCATGGGTAGAGTGTGGGTGCCATATTTTGCAGATCTTGGAAGCTAATGGGAACATTAGCTTGGGATCTTAAAATTAAAGAAAAAAAAAAAACTTCTATTAAGTGCCACATTAAATCTGAGCTTAGTGTCTGGAAAAGTGAAGCCAAGCCCAAATTTCACCCCCCCCCCCCCCATACACACACCACTGTGTAACTTTAATAATCTGATAGGCAATTTATCTGTTTAGTTTTTTGGTTCTATTTTTAGGTTGTTTATAAATGTAGGTATTTCTTTTCCAGTTAATTATGCATTGCTGTTTTTGCACATACAAACTATTGCTAGGCAAATCTTTGTGGTAGCAGAAAATATGTAGTTTAGTGTGTGCTCAGTGCAGAAAAGGTGCAGACTGATAATAAGAATTGGGCATTGCTGCTGTTTTCATTTAAAATCTAACATCAGAAACTTTACTTATAAGTGACTTTTGTACAGAGCCAGTAAGCCTTTCATAAGAATACACTGGCCAGTTCCATAAAGGATCTAGTCACATTCCACTACTGTTTGCTCTGCTTTTCATACCAGGTCCATAGAAAGGTATTCGTTACATTTAAACAAGCTGGTACTGGAAAATTTTTATATATTAACACTGGTTTTAAAGAATCTGAGAACAGTATAAGATTAATCTATGAAAATGTTAAATAACCTTATAGAAACTATTGCAAACTATTTCCTATAAGCTATTGATTTCCAAGAGGAGAAATAAAACCTCCCTCATATTATATATATATATATATATATAAATAAATATAAAAGACAGGTAAGCCCAACTAGTGGAGTTGGGGTGTTAAGTTATGTAACTGATTTAATGAATTGTGTTTCCTAATGTATGTCAAATGTGATAAATCATTTTAGGATATTAGGTGATGATCACTTTTTTAAATAGATGATATTGTTTATTAGCAGATACATATCTGACCATAGGATGTAATCAAAGAATACAACAGCTAAGTCTTAGGTTTCAGTTTTTAATTAAATATTTAACAAGTGTGTGTTGGTGGGGGTGGGGTCAGCTTCTATTGTCTAGTCTAGGAAATCCCAGTCTCTTTGTGGCATTATTCTTGGTCTTAATTGTATGAGTGAAATAGAAAAACAGTGGCCATAAGAACAGCCTTGAAGCAGTTAAAGAGTTTATAGGTAATTTCTTAAGTCACTAAATTCCAATATCTGGCAATTTAAATGGAGTGGTAATTAGGCATTTGACACAAGTAACTGACCAAAAGTTCTGGTTTTTAGGTACCTCAGAAGAAGATGAGGTCAGTCAAGAAGGTCACACAAGGTCCAGGTCAGTCTTTTAAATTCTGGCTAATTTATTTTACATTATTATTTTCTTTTTGTAATATTGGGAAATTTTGAATGGGAAAAAAAGTGTTCTAACTTTCGTCTCGATTTATGTTGATGAAACAATTTTTACTTGTTATGTAAATTATTTTTCATAACAGATTTCATTAAAGACAGTCTTACAATAAAGGTTGTGGATTAGCAAACGTTTAAAAAAAATCGATTTTGTTGGAGAAATGTCAAGATAAAACCAATATCTTAGTGCAGGATTCTCAGTGCCTTTTCTAATCACAATTGTAAGAACTGAGTTGCAATATTTTAATTTTTTGAAATGAACTCTGCGAGTTAGGTTAGGCATTCCTACGCAATTTGTATAAAAATAAAATACAGCTTTAAAAATCAACCTTGTCTGTAATAATGAGAACGAACGGAAAAGAATTACTCTTCCGGCTTTCCTGGTGTCTAAGTGACCCATCCGAACACTTCTGCAAACACTAACCTGCCTGAAATGCAAAATCGAGTCATAGCTCGAGAGGCGACACCCGCGGGCTAGTTGGATGACCGGTCCCTGCGCTACTAG
Source organism: Geotrypetes seraphini (assembly GCF_902459505.1). Taxonomy (NCBI): domain Eukaryota; kingdom Metazoa; phylum Chordata; class Amphibia; order Gymnophiona; family Dermophiidae; genus Geotrypetes; species Geotrypetes seraphini. The sequence continues at coordinate 14,928,079 of NC_047086.1, read as the reverse complement.
CGCTATTGTATGGGGTGGGAAAGCCCCCGTCGTCTGCCTAACACTAGCGGCTCCTCCGGCCATTGTGACGTCACAGTCACGGCGCGCTGCAGAGAGGGAGTTCCCTCTTGTAAAGGTTCCCACCTTTCATGAACACATTCCTGAAGGAAAGCAGGTTTGCTAGCTATGCCCAAAAGCTTGCGTGGTTATCTTTGGATGAGGAATTGGAATTTGTCATCTTCTCTGGGAAATACTGCGGTTGGGGCTGGTATAGAGGAAACGCTACATTATTAGTCAAACACCCCCCTCCCCCACCCCATTCCACGCTCCGGTAAATGTACAGCGGAACCTTCCGGGAACTACCGCAAGGTTTTGATTGACAGCCATAAACCATCTAGGTGGTCTTTACTACAGGTTTATTGATTGAAGACAGGCAGATGCCGTTCCACTGTTCGTACGAAAACTCATTTATCCGCTCAACTCTTGTTTCTGGGGATCGCCGCTGGATTCGAGCATTACGGGTTTCGAGTGGGCGACTAGGATCTGCACCCATGCCTTCGTAGTATAAGCAGGGTTCCTGTTGACATTATTTGCAAAAATATCAAATAAAAAAGTCGACCACTTTTTATGCATGCCAGAGGGGCATTGGCGAGCCAGTGCTTAGAAATTTAGTGGCATATCTTTAAAAAGTGCAAATAACAGTCTCGACCCAGTTTACCTTCCGGCGATAGAAACAATTTCGGAGTTTTTTATGTTTAAATGGAATTGAGAAAGTGTTTTGGTGTTTTTTTCGTTTGCTAAAATAAAAAAGTAAATAAAAACCAAAAGAAACAAAAACTACAGCTATTACAATATGACCAATTATTTTAAAAATCGTTAATGCATTTTTTCTCATAGATGATCTTTAGACTTAAGTATGACTACCGCTTAGAAAATACCATCATATTTCTTGGAGTTATATATTAATCCCTTTAAAAATTACAAAAAAGCGAACCCTCAAAACTTGCCTGGAGGGACATTCCCTAGCGGTGACCACAGCAGAAAGGTTTTCTAAAACTTTGGTTGTAGCCTGACAGCCACTTGACAAATGAGGTTTTCATCTATAAAACAAACTATTAACCCCCGCAAAAGCAGCTTTGAGTTTTTAAAGCACCCTCCAATCATTTTGAAACATGGGCTCCTATGGAGTAGGGGTTGCGCCTCACCTGAAATTGTGATTCACAGCCATCGCATAAAGCAAACAAAAAACTTGTAAAATAGATCCAATTCAAATTTTGCAGCAGTGAACCGGATGGACAAAGTCACAAGGTCTCATCCTCGGCTGTTACCTATCGTTGTCCATTGGAAGCTAGGGAGGTAAATCAATACGGACATTAATGAGCCCGAAACAAAATGGGGATCTTGAGCCCGATGGAACTTTGAAGCTCTGGTCAGCTGGGATCAAAACCATTCCTACGGTAGTTTAGAAAAAGACAAGATCTTCAAATGATTCAAAACAAAAAGCAACCAGGGTACAATGGGGTGCCACTGACCCGCCTGAAAAGAACTAGAGGGAGCTTCTCGCTATGAACGCTAGGAGGCGACTCTCATAATCTGTGAGTAAACATATTGCAGTCTTTGCCACACACGGAGTGGGGGAAGTCATACTATTCTCCCTCTTTCTCAAGGGGGTCTTTTACTAAAGATTAGGACCCCCATAGGTCAGGGGTAGGGAACTCCGGTCCTCCAGAGCCGTATTCCAGTCGGGTTTTCAGGATTTCCCCAATGAATAGGCATTGAAAGCAGTGCATGCAAATAGATCTCATGCATATTCATTGGGGAAATCCTGAAAACCCGACTGGAATACGGCTCTCGAGGACCGGAGTTCCCTACCCCTGCCATAGGCCGTTTAGTAGACCCCCACGTTTGGCGAATACCTTGGCGGGGGAAGCCAAACCCTGGTCTTTCTTTCGTTTTACAGAGACCCAGGCTCAATTCATCCCCTCCACAGCTGCAATACGAAAAGCCTGTTGTCTGCCACGCAGAATAAACGAACGGACAATTAATATTAAACAGAATTTACCTGTTTTCATAGTGAAGGACAATAGTCTCGTGAAACGTTAAAAAAAATTGCGTTTCTACTGGAATGTATTCCTTTACGTCTAAGGGGAGGGTCACCATCTTTAAATCCCCAGAGATAAGGGATAGGAGAAGAGCATGATATTGCAACCACTGGTTCAGAAATAAAGCAAAAGGCTATTACTAATCAGTATTTAATCGTCACAGAATTTACTTTAACAAATCTTTCAAACGCTGCTTGCGGTATCTCCTGTAAAAAACCCCAACCCAAATGTTAAATGTAGAATCGGATAAACGTGGACAAGGGAAGACAAAGAAGGGCATCATTAAGCGAGGAATAAAATACACACAAAAACAAAATACTAATAATTCAAAAGCTGTGGTTAAGTTTTAAAAATGGCCAGTCTGGAGGGGCCCTTTTCCCGATCCCCTGGTGTCCCTCTTCTTCCCTCCCCCTACCGGAAGTGGGTGGGGTTGGGATGCTATTGCTTTTGCCCGCTCACCTGCTCTGGAGGGCTGTTATCTTATGCCTCAGGGCTCCGGCACAAGGAGTGTAAAAAATGAGGGAAAACGAAATCGAAACGGCACTTTCAGTCTTAACTAGCACTTCTCTGCTTTCAACTTGGATCTTATTTATTTGATATTTTACCCCAATCCAAAATCCGTGTTAGCTTATAAAAACTATAGTTAGTGACTGAAAATATCGATGCTTTGGCTTCTGATATGGCCGCAAACGAATCTCTTATCTCTCTCCTTTGTGCCTGAATTAGGGGAGGTTTCTGAAAGTTCCCAGCTGGTAGAAATCTTTACCTTCCCCCCCCCCCCCCCAACCTTGAAAGGCTAATGTTTCCTCGCAGGAAATGAATGAATGGGGAATATCCGACACCAGTGACCAGTCCAGTGACCCCAGTTTTAATTCTGCTAGACTTGGAAGCCTGAGAAGCCTGAAGCCCGTTTGGAACGCCCCTTTCCTTTCCAATTCAGCCACTTTAGACGTAAAAAAAAAAAAGCCTTTTGCACTGAAGGCACCGCGCACACCCTTGAGGTTCATCCCTTTAACAAGTTTTTTCCTCTTTTATGGAAAACTTGGTTCGCCCTCGAGTCATCAGAATCGAACCTAGAAGATCAGTTATTTTTCTCTTATAATGTATCCCGTAGTTTTTTTGCATTTTCTTAACTCCGTTTTCGTTACTCTTTTGGAGCAAAGGGACAGTTCGTCTGGGAACGCCCCATCCTCCTCCTTCCTCTAGAGCCAGGTCGGCCTAGGAAGGCGCTCTGGACTTTAAGAACCTATTGGGGGAATTTAGCCGGTTCAGAACAGTAGAGGACTTTCCAGAGGAGGCCCAGTATAGGGAAGAACTTATCTAGCTAGATAGATGGAGAGATATCTCCATTAAAAATAGTCAACAGGCGATGTCTAACCAATAAAAAGTGACCGGCGTGAGAACAGGTAAGAGAGCTTTTTTTCTGAAAAGAAAAATTATATTCTGCTTAAAGCCTAGATGATTAATGGCATCTTTTAAATCAATAGGCGAGACAGGATTTTCCTAGGGTAAGAGGTTAAGCATTTGATGCATCCAAAACGAGGTAAAACGTGTCTAAAAAGGGCTAAGTAGGAAATATCCGTATTAGTACAGGTGCACGGCCTCCCCCCCCCCAAAAAAAAAATATATATATATATATGATCAATATTACTGGTGAATGGAGTCTGTGGGCAAATGCCAAAGCCTGGCTTTTACTGTCCCACCTGAAAGAGCTACAGCACAACATGGAGGAAACCCAGGTTGCAAGAAATGCCCGTCTTTCTCCGCTCTTCTTTCGAGGACTGTGCGCCGCCTCCTCCTCCTCCTCAAGCGGGCTCTTCTTTAGGAAGTCATTAATCACTTCCCCTCCCCCGGAAAGGGTTGGCGGAGAAATCTGTGACATGCCCGTTAGCCCCCCAAACCCATGAAGACGAACAAAACCCGGTCGTTATTTAACGCCACTTTTGTCGTAAACTGCTTCTGTGGAAAGTGAACGCGGGAAGCTACACACTTCGCGCTCAAATAAGCCAAGAACAAAGTGACAAAATGATACTGTGGGTGACTTGTTTAAAATAAAATTAGTATACCGGCCTTTATATAGTAACAGACTAGAATCATCAACTGACTAATTTTATTTCCTTCGACAGTAGTTCCCCCCCCGAGTCCTATTTTTCGCATCTATATGTTGGCATTCTTGGGATGTAGATGTCACGTGGCTCGAGACGGCGTAGGGTAAAAACAAGGCAGGCGTGCTGGGGTCTGGAACGAAGTGTGCAAAACAAGCCTGAACTACGTTTCTTTCGGGCGGGGGAGCGAGGCGGCCTCATGTTCATTCATAAATTATTCGGAGCGTCCGCCTACGGAGCAAATGGCGATTGGCTCTTGGCTTTCTCTAGCCGGCCCCCTTCAAGGACCTGTAGTAAAATGAGTAGCGAGAAGGCACGGAATTGTCAAAGTCACGTGTGCAAAAAGGGGCCAGAGACTGAAAAGACAGGGGGAGAGAGAGGAGGGAAAAAAAAAACCCCTGAAAAGAGGGGAGAGCACATGAGACCATGCGAGCTACATTGGTGATCGCTGAAAATCAGGATGTTACATTGATACTGACGATTCCTCCGACCAAAAGGCAAAGTTTTCAGCTCGCCCGTTTGGAGCAGAGGACCTGTGGGGAAACATGGCCGAAGGTTATTATTAGTATTATTCTGAAACTGTGTTTTGTTGTTTTCGTTAAAAGCTATGTAGCATTACTTTTTTTTATCTGATGTGCTGGAGTATGGTGGGGAGGGGAGGGAGGATCTCCCCCGCGCTAACTCCCCTAGTTACTAATCGGTCTCCAAATAGGTTTTGTGACCGCCCACAACGATTCTCCAGCTCCTGAAGAGCTTTCCGGGGGCTATTGTTCTGCTGTGATTAAGCACAGTTTCGGCAGCGGGAGTTGTATCACCTGCCTCCCTCCCACTTCTTTCCTTCCCTCCCTCCCTCCCTCCTTTTATCTAGTTGCACCTAGAAGTTTAAGGAACACGTAGTGTGGAGGATGCAGGTTGAGCAAAATATCTCTGGATGGCTGAATGTGCCAGTAAAGAAGTCGTTGTGCAACCTGGTCGCCCTGCTTCCTTCCCTCTGCCTTTGCCTCCGGTCAATTCGTTTTTATTATTTTATTTTCTGCTAGGATAATGGGATCGGTGCTAAACCAGCAATATTCAAGTAACGTATCTCACTTTGATGGCGGGGAAAGTGACTGGCAGGAGCTCAACCTTCTTGGGACTGTCTCTTATTCATTTAGGGGTGGGATTGTCACTGAAGTATAGTTAAAAAAAACTGCCCAAGTGGAAGATTGCAATTTGCTCGCTTCTTCTTTCTTTAATGTAGTCTTTTTGTTTTAAAGCAGAAGAGGGTGAAGATAATCAGAATCTGATTTTGGATTTTTTTTTGTTAATCCCTCTCAGGTGGTGGCGAGGAGCCCGAGAGGTTGTCCAAGGCTGAGGAGAAGGAAGAGGAGGACCCGCAAGTCATGCGGGGCAGCGGTCACTGCAAATGGTTTAATGTGCGCATGGGATTCGGCTTCATCTCGATGACCAGCCAGGAAGGGAACCCTCTGGCCACCCCGGTGGATGTTTTCGTGCACCAAGTAAGGTCACTTAGTTATCTCAATTTAAAGGGTATTCCGCTGCCAGGAGGAGAAAAAAAAAAGGGGGGGGGGGGAAACGTTAGATTAAAAAACTCCCGGAGGGGGTTGTAGATCTCCGCTGCAGTCGTAACCTTGTCCAGAAGGCAGCCTTGAGTTCGTCTGTGTTCTGGGCTTGGCAGGAAAGCTTTGGGAATTGCACGTGGCTGTTATAAAAAGCTTAACCTGTATCCGTACAGCCTTTTGCACTTATGATTGGGTAAATGCTAGGATTGTATTATAGAGTGTATGTGGATACGCACGGGTCCAAATGATAACCCTGATCCATTTCAGTGTCGATCTGGGGTACCGAGCAAAGATGCAAATTCTCAGACGGTCCCAGATGAGAGCCAGCTTTGTCTTTAAGGGCAGGGTCCCGGCGGAAGCATGTGGCCGGAGGCAGCTCATGTTTATTTAGTTTTTCAAATGTGGTAGAGTAGCTCCTGGTGCCTTTGCTACCAGATGATGTTTTAGGGCAGGGACTTCGTTTGAAAGCCAGTTTTGGTCGAGTCTCTTTAGCCTAAAAAAAACCCAACCCCTGAGAACTGGCTACTTCTTGACCTGGGGCAGGATCCTTTTTTATCTGTCTTCCCCCAAGCTAGAAAAAAAGGTCCTTGGCGGAGTGACCCTAACCCCCCTTAATCCTCTGCACACCTTTATTTGGGGGGAGCGGATAGCGTAATGGAAGTCCTGGGGGTTGGGGGGATGTTAATTGCTGCTCGCCTCCCTCGCGTGACCTGTGTCTGTTTAGATCTAAGGAAGGGGCTTATGCCTCTTAATTTTTTTTTTCGCTTTCTTCCCCCTTTTTGTGGGTATATATTTCCCATCCAGCAGGGTTCTGTGACTCTTCCCGCCCACTGTAAGGATCTGTGACCACTATTTTTTTTTTTTACTACTTTTTTGTGTGTGTGTGCGCGCGCTGACTTTTGAGAGTAACATGAGCTGGGTCATTTATCCTTCCCCCCTGTGTTTGTTCTATTTATATTTTATGGCAGAGATCCAATTACACACAAAAAAATCTGCCCTGATAAGGTTTGTTGTCTCTCTCGGCCCTCTCCTCCCCCACCTTTGAACTTACTTTAGATCATAAAATTGTTTTTTTACTATCTCATAAATTTGGTTTTATAGAGGAAAGAAACCCTCTCTTGATTTAGCAATTCTTTTTCTGTGTTTTAATTCTCATTTCCTGATTTCCATGGATTTTATATCTACAGTGGCTGCAGTCATTTATATATAATTTAAGTCATATACATCTGTAAAATCAGGCACTGTTGATTTTTTTTTTCTTTTGTAAAATCAAGCCATGTCTACTAGCTAATAGTTAATATTTTGTAGCTATTATGTTTTAAGTAAATTCTGAAACAGGAACTGTAGAGGCCTCAAAAGCCCATAAGATAAAATTGATCTGCGGCAGTAAACCACAAATTTCATTGTGTAATTGGAAAAAAAAAAATGCTACTGGCTGTTGGTTTTGTTTGTTTGTTTGTTTAGGATGGACTAGGATTTCGGGCCCTTGGTGCATTTAAATGAAAAGCCATAAATTCAGATCTTGGCGTGGAAATCTTTTTGTTTTGTAAATGAAAAGGTTATAAGCTGACTGGCAAAATTTTTATCCTTTTTCATTTCAGGCATTTGTAGCTTCAATATCGCTATAGAAAATCAATGCACTGTAAAGCAGAACACAGTTTAGTAGTCTTTCTGTATTCTGTTGTAGTCCTGGGTTGTTTTTTTTTGATAGTTGAAAACAATTCATGTATAAAATTTTGATTTAATTGTATTAAAAATATATACTATTGAGTTGTCGGTTATAAGCTGTATTATGTATGGAAAGAGAAATGATTGATTCAGCTTGCTGTAGATTTTATTTGGAAATAGTCTGTGTTTTCCTTTTAGGATTTCCAGCAGTTCATTTACACCTAGTGCTTGCTATCTGTATGCTAACTAGGACCTAGTACATTCTAAAGAAACAGAACAGTGACAGATGTTTTGACTTGTTAAAGGAGCCTTGAAATTTTGGCTGTATTTATAAATGTGTGTGCTTTCTGTACCATGTCGCTAGCATAAATGAGAAATAATGAAATACAACCCACTGACACCCAACATCCTCTCTGCTGGCAGGCCCTTCCCCCACCACCTTTCCCTTTTTCATAAGTACTGTGGGGGAGGGGAGCCTCTCAGAATAGGGCCTGGAAAATAACCTTTTCAGTGTGGTACAGGGCTTTCTAAACCTGTGTGTTTTAAAACACCTTTCTACTTGATGTAAACCACCAACAAAGGCAGATATGGGCAGACTTATGCATTTGTAATTTGGAAATAGCGTTCACATCCATCCACCTTCCTAGTGGTTTTCCCATTACCCTTATTTTTTCATTCTTTCCTGTATTCAGATAGCTCTCCCGTATGTTTTTTAAGTTTCAGTGTTATAATGTAAGAACAGAAAAATGCTAATGATTTCTTTTATTTATCAAGTGTTTATACATATGGATTTTGTGTGTTCCTCTTTGAGACCTGAAAAGCAGCACATGATATTTAAAAAAAAAAAAATCTAATTAAGAGTGGTTCATTACTGGAGTGTGTGTTTCGGATGGACCCCTGTTGAGGATTTGTAAGTGGTCAGTGCAAAACGTGCATTTGTGCTTTTTTGAGTGAATGAATCTGACAGGGCCTGTCCATTTCTAATCTTAAAAATGGTATGGGAGGATGGAGAAGACAGATTTCAGTCTGAAAATTATTTGGTTCTTTGCATTCATTTAAACATGGCGTCTGAGATTATTTTTTGTTTTGTTTTTCCTCTCAGAAATTATTTTTTTAACCAGTATATGTAAACTAGAGAGTAAATTGTGCATTGGGTACTGTTTTTACATTTTTTTAGATACATTCTGGCATGTTGCATGATTATAGATATTGTGTAACTCCAGGTCTTGCAGTTTGAGGCTAATAACACAGAAGGCCCAGTTTAAAGGATTTTGTTTATTTATAAAAATGGTGGTTTTAATAGTGAAGCAATTTTAATCCTGGGTGCATGCATTTGTATAGCAAAAGAACACCCCAAAAAAAATCTGAACCTATGATATATATATTGAAATCATGACTTGCTACTTACAGGGTTTCTTTTTCTTTTCTTTATTTTTTTAACTGTAATCTGTATTTGTGAAAGATACATTTTACATAGTAGCTGTGTGGCAGCCATTTATAGGAAACATCTTTGTTTCTGTGGAAGTTACAGCAACTGGAAGAAGGGGGAGACGAGGAAATGATTTCCAGGTCTTGGATTTTGATTTCATTCATGACTAGTCACAAGAGAGAAATAAAAATTGCTGGTTCGTTTTTCATGCCACAGAAATAGAAGCAGCTATGAGTGTTTTGGGTTTTTTTTTCTGAGCATAAAGTTAATTTTGAAATAGTACCCTTTGTATAAACAAGCAACTCATTTGTTTTTTTGATAGATGTGTGTGTATGTTTTCAGTGCTTTATACTGTTTTAATTCAATATAGAGCAGTTCATGGTGGTTAGGTTTTTTCAAACAGTAATTAGTTTGAAAAAGAACATTACATATCTTAGGAATATTGCTTAATTCACTGCCTTATACTACATTGTAAGAATATTACCACGCTGCAAAGATTAACAAAAAGACATTTTTCATGCTATAGTAATGTTGCAAAATTTTATTTCATTTCCTGGCAGCTGATGGTTATTTGTACAGTACCTAGATAACCCCCCCCCCCCTTTCCCTTTTTATCAAGCTGTGCCACCGAGAAGCGCGACCTAAATATTGAGCAGCCCATAGGATTAAAAAGGGTGACTTGGGCATTTAGCTTGCGCTGCTCAGTAGGAAGTAAGGGGAAGTAAGTTTGATATCAATTTTGTTGGTTTCTGATCTTGTTTTACGATTCCACAGTCTCGCTTCTTTCTGCTGTGTTTTTTTTTTATTGTTCTTCCTTTCTTCATCTTTTGCAGTGAAAGGTATATACATAATATTACTATCAAAAGTAACTGCCTTTTCCCATGCTTTTATAGGTCTCTTTCTCAGAGTCCACTTTTCAGCCGCCCTCCCTATGGAGTTCAATAGTGTAGAATTCCATGACTTCCCTAACCTCTTGGCCAGTACATAATACCTGATTTAACTTACTTGTCTTTACCATGATGAATCTGCAGGTTAGTTTAAACCCCCTCATAATAAAACTTCAAACAAAAAACCTCAGAAATATTTTTGTAATGATTAGACATCAAAGTGACTGAAAAGGATCTTTGATTCATTAAATAATAGTTACTGTCTGAATGCACCTGGTTTAAAGTCTTTTTAAAATAAGTTTTAACAGTTAGACATTTTGGAAGGTAAGAACAACTAAGCAGGTTAATGGTGAGTTGGTTGATTATAGGGGGACGAGTGGCTCTGCACCCAGATGTTGTGAGATCAAATCCCAGTGCTGCTCCTTGTGACCCTGGGCAAGTCGCTTAATCCTCCAGTGCCCAAATGCCAAAGCCACAAAAAGGCAGTATACAAGTCCCCATTCCCTTATAGGGGCTCATTTTCAAGGCACTTAAATACACAAGGTCTGTTCTGGTAGCTGTGTTGTCTTAACATATGTGTAAGTGATCTGGAGATAAAAGTAATGAGTGTATTGGTCAGATTTGTCAGTAACACAAAATTTATACAATACCATTAAAATGGCAGAAGATTGCAAGGGTTTGAAGAAGGGTTTTGTAGGACCAGGAATAACTTGTTGAAATTTTCAGTTCTTAGAAACAGAATGGATTAGGGATTATTCAAAAAGGGGCGGAGAACCCACCTGCGACTGTCATCATGCTTCTGTATAGATCCTTGGTCACCCCATCTCAAAAAAGGATATACAGTAGACTCTCAGTTAACCAGCACCCAGGGTTGTTAATGATCGAAGATATGATTACATTTCTCCTTTTTTTAAAGGAATATCAATGGCTACCCATAAAATTTTGCCTTTAACGCTTGAGTATAAAGCATTACAATCAGGTCAACCAAGACTATTTAGGAAAATAATTAGGTCCCTATAAGCTTTCTTGTAGTCTGCGTTCATTGACTGTTCACTAACTTGCTTTACCTTCTGTTCATTTGGTACATTTAGCGTCAATGCAGAAGTCTGCCTTGCTTGCAGCAGCTCCTCCCTTGTGGAATTCCCTCCCAGTCATAATTCGTTCTGAGTTATCTTATGTAAAATGCAGATCAATGGTTAAGACACATTTTTATGAGAGGATTGGTGACTTAGTATCCTGTTTCTTTTTGGCAACTATTTAAAAAAGATTTAAACAAAAATTTTGTTTAGTTTTTTAGATTCATAGATTACTTGGATTTCATTTTTTTGCTTTGTTTTTTCTTTGATTTCTTATTTTAAATGGCGTTCTTTTCGTTCCTTGTTTTTATATATGTTGTGCTGTAGTTTTTCAATGACATTCCCTATGTGCAGGTGAGTGTTGTCATGAAGAATGAGTGGCCCAGCCAAGAGCAACCGAGGTCCGGTTTTGTGCATTTTTTTGCAAAAAAAATCACAATACACTGCAGTGACATTTCTTCCACATGGAACTTTGGGTCCTTTTATCAAGCTGCGCTAGCGGGGTTAGCACGCACGACTTTTAATCACGCGCTAACTCCCGCGCTGGCCAAAACACTACTGCCTGCTCAAGGCAGGCGTTAGTGTCTAGCGCGGCCGGCGGTTTAACATGCGCTATTACGTGCGTTAAACCGCTAGTGTGGCTTGATAAAAAGAGCCCTTTGTCTGTGATGATGATGCCTTCATGATCATAAGCAAAAATCATCATTTGTTTGCCTTTTGATTGAGCTCATCAACATTTTTTGGGTCATGGGGAAGATGGAGCTCTCCACTCGACATTGAAAAACGACACAAATACGGTTGGGAGGTGTTACCTCATGCTCCCTACAGTCCAGACATGAGTCCACCAGACTTTGACCTTTTTCCAAAGTTGAAACAACCTATGCGAGGACATCATTTTGCATCTCCGGAAGAGCTTTCTTCCGCCGGTACCTGAGCCATTCGGCAACTGAATAAAACGGTGTCTTGAATGGAATAATGAAGCTTCCCAGATGTTGAGACTCAGTCATTGCAAAGCAGGAAGGCTATATTGAAGGATTGTAAAGAAATACTTAAAAAAACAAACAAACAAACATATAAATTAAAAAAAAAATAGTGTGCATTATTTTCTGAGATCTACTGGCTACTTGTAACCTGGGCTCAGATGCACTAAAGCCAGCGATTGTCACTAAACCTGTTTTAACAACTCTAGTGACGATTACATTTGTCAACCCGATGCAGAAAACGGTTCGCTGCCTGCTTTTCTGCCCGATTGTTCATTCTCCGATCTGACAATGCAAATAAGCTGATTAATATTAGTGCCATGTAAACTCGAGTGATTGATGCTCTAACATGGCTTCCCAATGCACTAAAAAAAGTGATTACTTTTAGCAATCCAAAAAAAGCGACCTTTCTAACCTTATGTTTTTTAATGGGTGCAGATGCACAAAAAAAGAAAAACATCTCCTCCTTTTAATGAAGACCCTCTGATGAATCGGCAGCGTAACTGACCCTCCTCCCACCCCACACCTGTGAAAGTGGCAGGAGGAATGCCCACTTGACCCCCACCTCCCCACGCAAGAAAAAAAATGACAAAAGGGACTCCCACTCCCCCCTGCCATAGCAACTCCCCAACCCCACGGTACCTTTTCAGAGAAGTTGGAGTGGTGACGGGCCTAAGACCCTGATTGACTCAGATGCCCAAGGCCCCTCTCTGGGATACAGCCAAGCCAGTCGGGGGAATTAGACTCCTCTCCCTTGTAGCTTGGGATACAGAGGGAGGAGCCTAAGGCCCTGATTGGCTTAGACACCTAAGGCATCACATGATGTTACCGAGGAGGTAAAGGCCCACCATTTTGGATTGAGGTCCTAAGAGTGGGACAGACTGAGCTTTCCTCCTGCTCCAACTTCTCTAAAAAGGTATGGAGTGGATTTGTAGGGTGGGGGGTGGTTTGGGGAACCTCCACTAGCAGGAGGGAGTGAGCACACCTGCTTTTTTTCAGGGGGAAAGGAGGAGGGTAGGGGATGTTTAGGGGGGTGCCTGGAGCAGGAGTGGGCCTTTGGCAGGCGAGAGTAGGCATCGTTCCTGCTTTTGGCTACCACAGGGGTTGGGGGATGTCGTCATGGCAGGAGGGAGCGGACAACCCTTCTGCCATTTTTTCTCACATGGGGTTGGCATGGCAAGAGGAAGTGGGCATCCCTCCTGTTTCGCTGCCGCGTGAGGGGGGAGTGGTTGGCATGGTAGGAGGGAGGGGGCATTCTTCCTACCATTTTTGTCTCCCTCCTGCTGATCTTCACTAACACAGGGTGGGGTGGGGGGCTTCCCGTTGCTGCATTCTTTGGGGGTCATTGGGGAGGGCTGTAATCAACAGGCTGTTTTTATGGGGCAAATATTGTGCCAGTTCTATGCATATGTGAGAGTTGCTTTTAAAGTGATCCATTGGATCAGAGTCAGGGATTATGGCGAACATCCACGTGAATTGCAATGCATCAATAGCTCTTTCTGAATCGGCTCTTTCTGAATCTTTCTGAATCGGCCAAAAAATCAGATCAATGCAAAACGGCCACAAGACTAATCCTCAAAAAGAATCAATACGGAAAATCCACTATTAGATCAACTGCAATGGCTACCGATAAACAAAAGAATCCAAATCAAGATAGCCTGCATGGTTCATAAAGCGATCTATGGAGAAAGCTTGGAAAAACTAACATCTGATAGCAAAGTCCACATTCCTTTTCAATTCATGTGTATCGTAACACTTAAAACTACCACCCATCCCTTCACCTCAAAAAAATATGGTGGAGGAAGATGTTTGAAACCACCTTCAAATACCAAGTTCTCCACATTTGGAACAAACTACTGTATTTTTCGCTCCATTAGACACACTTTTTTTCTCCCCAAAAGTGGGTGTAAATTAGGGTGTGTCTTATGGAGCAAATACCTAAAGCATTCCCCCCCATTACCTTATTCTAATGCGGCCGCCCTCCCTCGCTGGATGCGGCACACAAGGCAAGCCCTGGCCCTCTTCCTCCTCCCTGACGCCTCCTGCGCATACCTTTTTTTTTTTGGATGTGGCGCCTTGCTAAGAGCGTCACACCAGGCTGGCTGATTCCCACCCCTTCCTCCGACTGCCGGCTGACTTCTCTTTCATTCTCTAGCGTAGCGGCGCACTAGGTTGCCTGCCTGGTTCTGTGCTGCTTCCTGTGAGAACTCAGTTCAGAAGTTTAAAAAAAAAAAAAAAGTATGTGCAGGAGGCGTCGGGGAGGAGGAAGAGAGCTAGGGCCTGCCTGTCGCCTGCCTGAGGGGTAGGGAGGGAGAAGGAAGAGGCTGGGACCTTCCTGCCTTGCCGAATTAAAAATAGGGAGCAGGGAGAATGTGGGCATGCTTGCCTGGGGGGGGTGCTGCTTGGGAGGGGGAGGCCTGTTTGCTTAGGGGGGCTGCCTGGGAGGGGAAGGGCTGGCTGCCTGCCTGGGGGGGCTGCCTTGGAGGGGGGAGTACTGCCTGCATGCCTGGGGGGATGCCTGTGAGGGGGGAGTATTGTCTGCCCTGGGGGGCTACCTTGAAGGGGGGAGTACTGCCTGCGAGGTGGGGAGTACTGCCTGTCTGCCTGGGGGGGCTGCCTGGGAGGGGAGGCCCGCCCGCCCGCCCACCCACCCACCCATCCATCCGCCCTGTCTGCCAGCCAGCCACTAGGCCTGCTTGCCCTGTCCCTGTCTGCCCTGTCCCGGCCTACCACTAGACCACCAGAGGGAGGACAGGGTGTAGAGCAGGGATGTCCAACCTGCGGCCCAAGGGCTGCATGTGGCCCCATGAAGTATTTTGTGCAGTCCCTGTCGAGGGCGATGCAGTGTTTTCCTCTGCTGCCACCGTCTTGCTGGCTTCCTCCTCTGTCTTGCTGCAGCGTTTCCACATTTGTGCGGTCCCAGAAAAATATTTTCGGCTAATGTGGCCCAGGGAAGCCAAAAGGTTGGACACCCCTGGTGTAGAGCTTGGCAAGGGGTATGGGGTTGGGTGCAGAGCCTGGCATGGAGAATTTGGTTCAGAATGTGTTTTTCTTGTTTTCCTCCTCTAAATCTGGGGTGCATCTTATGGCGAGGTGCGTCTTATGGAGCGAAAAATACGGTACCAATACATTTAAGACAACCCACCACGTACCTTGACTTCAGGAACAAACTCAAGACATACCTCAACTTCTTATAACCACTCCCTCATCTTCCTCCAACAGTCACTTTCTACTAAAAATGTAATTTCCATCTTATTGTAAACCGCATAGATTCCTTGCAGAGAATTGCAGTATATAAGACACTGTATTACATTGTACATGGCAGTGGTACATTCTGATGTGCTTCTAAGCATCAGTTGCTACCATTTAGAAGATGGCAGTGCTGGAGGCAAAAATAAATGAGCATCATGCCTACCTTCTGACTTTGGATGGGATGGGAGGGGCTTTGGGACTCAAATGACCTTTCATCTCCCATGCTACCATCTTTATCATAGCTGGTTTATTACATCAAGAGTAATATGAAAATTAAGTCATTAGTATAGATTTAAATGCTATCTGTAGTAATAAGGATAGGGTGGCAGTTTACTTTCTAAAAAAAATTTCATGCTAAATCCCATTTAGGTAGTAAATCTTATGTTAGGGAAGAAATCACTAGAACCTAGTAAACTGCCACCCTAAGTTCGAGCATGGTTTAATACATCAAGACAGTGTTATTTCCAGATATAGGTTACTGAAAAGGTGCAACTACCTTCAATATGTTACTTAGCATGCAGTCTCAAATCAGAAAATTGCCACATTGAAAGAGAGAGTTAACGACGAACCATCTGACTGCCATGAATGGCACATAATCCATGATGCTCTGGAGATGAGAGGAATTCTGGTAGTGGCACCTGGGAAGGAGACTTCAGGAATTACTTCATGTACAGTGCATCCTGGCTTATAATTTTGTAGTTTTGAAAAATTAGAATCCATAGAGCAATGCGTCACAGTTGTTTGTTTTTTTTTTTTTAAGCTGCAGCGCACTGATCTCGGGGGCTGCAGCTGGAGGGCACCTGGAAATGCATGGATGTCGATGCGATGCGTCATGTCCACATCCATGGCTCTGAGCCTCCTATTACTGCTGGTGGTAGTGCTTTAGAAGGAGAGGTGAGGAAGGAACACAGGCGCTGGCACCGCCATGAGAGGCACATCCTGGAAGCAGTTGGGTGGTGGTGGTGCCGGCGCCTCTCTTCCTTGCCGGCATCTAGGGGCACACTAGTGTGTTACAGTGCATAGTTTACAATTCAGAGCAGACTGGGTTACCATTATGTTGTCCTCCGTTTAGTGCTGGTTTATTGGAAAATATGCAATAAGCTATTTATTGCACTTAATGGTGTACGTATACTTGCTGGCAATTTTAATCATTAACAATCCTAGAGCAACCTTTTTTATATCGGGTTTTTTTCCTAGTTAATAAAGCGTGGTTTCCAGAGGAATGTATAGTGATGCTTTGAATTGCTTCATCTTATGCTGTTATCTGATGATTACGCTGTTATATATGGGAGTCTGTTTGCTTTGTTTATCCAATTTCCCATAAAATATCTAAGTCAGTGGTTCTTAAAACCTGTCCTTGGTTTTGGGTCAGGGGGCCCTGAACTGTTGGATTTTAAGGATAACCCTAGTGAATATGCATGAGACAGATTTGCATAACTGTCATTTCTATTATATGCAAATCTCTCATGCTTATTCATTAGGGATATCCTGAAAACCTGACTGGCTGTGGGTCCCCCCCAGGATAGGTTTGAGAACCACTGATCTAAGCAAGGTATACTGATTCTTTGGTATACCAGATTTTGTATCAAATGGGCCCCTTATTGGTTTCAATTTTTCTGGGAAGTCTATAGACTAAACAGAGCTTTGAGATCAGAAGATAGAATGAGGCTATTATTGAAAACAGAAGAAGGGATGAGAGATATGTGGCCACGAAATAAAAAAAATTTTCAATTGCTGGAGTGTCTCTTTGGAATAAGTTATCAGGACTTCTGACAGTTTTAATTTTAAGAAACTGTTAAAAAACCAAGTTTGTGGATGCTTTATTTGTAGAGCCAATACAGTTTAGGATATGTTTGTTTTTTTAAAGAACAAAGTAGCTTCTGTATTGGCCTTTGAAGTCTACAAGCAGGCAGTTTTTCCATCTTTGCTATGACTAGATTGTTTGTAGGGTTTGTTAAGCAGCAAATTGATTGTTTGTAGAGAGTGAGTGAAGTTTGTTATTTTATTTAGGAGAGAATGGCAGTTGGTACGTTTTTAAGTTTTTGATCTGTAATTATATATGTTTATTTTATGGAAACTGCTTAGAGCATAGGCCAGGGGTGTCCAATGTCGGTCCTCGAGGGCCGCAGTCCAGTCGGATTTTCAGGATTTCCCCAATGAATATACATGAGGTCTATTTGCATGCACTGCTTTCATTGTATGCTAATAGATCTCATGCATATTCATTGGGGAAATCCTGAAAACCCGACTGGATTGAGGCCCTCGAGGACCGACATTGGACACCCCTGGCATAGGCGGTATATAAATTTTTAAATAAATTAATGTCATCTTCCAACAGGGAAACTTTCTAGATGCTGTAGAAATTATTTTGTTGTCCCCTCCAGCATTTGCTGATGAAGAACTTTATTTCCATATTGGACTGACAGACTTGTTCATTGCTTTTAATACACTGCAATTCCCTCCCCCCACCTTTGGGATTACAGATCAACTGGAACTGGCCTCCAGTGTGTTGTAGTGCCACAATCTCCATTTAACTGTCTTAGATTTTGTTTATATTTCATATATCTTCAGTGCCATGGAGTGAGTAAACAGCATACTGCTTACATTGAACAGCACTCATGCCTCCACCCATCCCAATTCGGATTCTGTCAACAACATAACACAGAGCTTCTCCTCCTCACCTGAATCACAAAAAGCAAATAACAGTTTAATACAGGACGTCAAGCAATACTCCTCCAATTTGACATCTCTGCTGCCTTTGATTCAGTAGACCACCACCTGCTAATAACCAAAATTGTCAGATGGCTCTCAGACTTCCTACAAAACAGAGAATACACTGTCAGAAAGAAAGGAGAAATCTCCAACCCCTGGAAGACCTTCTGTGGTGTTCCTCAGGGCTCTCCACTCTCCCCCCATCCTTTTCAACCTATTCATGAGCTCTCTCGGAAACATCAAATTTGAAGATGAAAGCCTAATGTCCTATGCAGATGACATTTTCCTCCTCATCCCTACAACCAAAAGGACATTACCAACAAAGTTTCAATCAATATTGAAAAAATACAAAATTGGGCAACAATCAACAAACTAAAACTAATCACAGCAAAAACCAAAGTCTTATATTTCCATATGGCCCAACAAACAGCACCAACTCAAATCACCCTTTGTTCGGACAATACCCTCACTGTAGAACAGTGGTTCCCGAACCTGTCCTGGGGGACCCCCAGCCAGTCAGGTTTTCAAGATATCCCTAATGAATATGCAAAAAAGAAACACCACCGCAAGTTTCAAACACCACCTCTCACTAAAGCCAATAACCCTAAACAAATAACCAAACTCATTTCTTACTCTCTTTGAAAATGTCCAAATCTCTTTTTTGGTAAGATCTTGTTGTAATACTTCCTTGATAATTCTTTTGTAATCCGCCTTGAACTGCAAGGTAATGGTGGAATAGAAATCCCTAATGTAACGTAATGTAATGTATTTAGTGGAGTTAGGACTAAAGAGGACTGCAAGGATTTACAAAGGGACCTGAACAAACTAGGAGAGGGGGCGACGAGATGGCAGATGAAGTCTAATGTAGAGAAATGTAAAGTCTTGTATGTAGGAAACAGAAATCCGAAGTACGGCTCTACGATGGGAGGGCTGGTAATGGATGAAAGTACCCAAGAAAAGGACTTGGGGGTAATAGTGGAAAACACAATGAAGCCATCGGCACAATGCGCTGCAGCCTCTAAGAAGGTGAATAGAATGCTAGGTATTATCAAGAAAGGTATTACAACCAGAATGAAAGAAGTTATCCTGCCGTTGTATCAGGCGATGGTGCGCCCGCATCAGGAGTACTGCGTCCAATATTGGTCGCCGTACCTTAAGAAGGATATGGCGATACTTGAGAGGGTTCAGAAAAGAGCGACACGATTGATAAAAGGTATGGAAAACCTTTCATATGCTGAAAGATTAGAGAAACTGGGGCTCTTTTCCCTGGAAAAGCGGAGTCTTAGAGGGGACATGATAGAGACTTACAAGATCATGAAGGGCATGGAGAAAGTGGAGAGGGACAGATTCTTCAAACTTTCAGAAACTACAAGAACGAGAGGGCATACAGAAAAATTAAGAGGGGACAGATTCAGAACCAATGCTAGGAAGTTCTTCTTCACCCAAAGGTTGGTGGACACCTGGAATGCGCTTCCAGAGGGTGTGATAGGGCAGAGTATGGTTTTGGGGTTCAAGAAGGGATTAGATAATTTCCTGAAGGAAAAGGGGATAGAAGGGTATAGATAGAGGATTACTATACAGGTCCTGGACCTGATGGGCCACCGTGTGAGCGGACTGCTGGGCATGATGGACCTCTGGTCTGACCCAGCAGAGGCACTTCTTATGTTCTTATGAGAGAGATTTGCATATAATGGAAGTGACAGGTATGCAAATCTCTCTCATGCATATTCATTAGGGATATCTTGAAAACCTGACTGGCTGGGGGTCCCTCAGGACAGGTTTGGGAACCACTGCTGTAGAGGAATCATCCAAAATCCTAGGTTTGCATTCTAGACTCCACCCTTACCATGGAATCTCAAATCTTCTAAAGAAATCCCTCTTCACCTTGAGATAACTAAGACTAATAAGACCGTACTTTCACTAACACCACTTTGTCCTAATTGTACAACTGATGATACTACCTCAAGTGGACCACTGCAACTCCACCTACATGGGAATCAACTCCACCCTAATCCACAAGATCCAACTCATCCAAAATACTGCTGTAAGACTAATCTTCAACCTAAGAAAATATGACTCGGTCTCAGTCTTCTTCAGACAACTACACTGGCTACCCACCCCACCAAGAATTTCATTCAAAATATCATGCATCATCCACCGCATCCTCTATGGAAACTCAGCAGCTCCTCTCATCCAGATCTTCTTGACAGCATGGCCCACTCTCGCAAAACCCTCGACAGGATACTACTAAATCTCCCTTCCATAAAAAAATCTATAATACAAACGTGTCTTCCACTCCATGCTTATCTTTCTAGGAGTAAAAACCTGGAATGACCTCACTGAAATGACCAGAATGGAACCCAGCTTCACTATATTCCGGATAAAATTGAAAACCCACCTCTTTGACGTCTAGTCTTCTGATAACCCTCTTTCTCTTCCATTTCCCACTCTCTCCTCCTTGCCTTTCCTCTCTCTCCTCCCCCCTCTCCCCCTATCTCTCTTTCCTTCCCTTTGTAAGTTGCCTTGAGCCTGAATAGGTATGTGCGATGCACAAATAGAAGATTAGATTAGATAAAAAAATAAAATTGTGGAACATGTAGACAAACATGATTTAATGGGATGAAGTCAACATGGGTTCAGCCAAGGGAGGTCTTGCCTCACCAATTTGCTTGACTTCTTTGAAGGTGTGAATAAGCATGTGGATAAAGGTGAACTGGTTGTGGTGCATCTAGATTTTCAGAATGCTTTTGACAAAGTTCCTCAAGAGAAGCTTCTGAGAAAATATAAAGAGTCATGGGATAGAAGGCAATGTTCAGTTGTGGATTAGGAATTGGTTAATAGATGGAAAACAGAGAGTGGGGTTAAATGGCCATTTTTCTGTGCTATTTGATTTTTTATTTATAAATGATCTGGAAATTGGAACTAGAGAATGACACAGTGACCTTTTCCCACAGTCAGACCGCAGGAACAGGTAAAATTTATATCTCTTCACCACCGGCAAGGGGACAAATCTTTTCACCGCTCCGTTGAGTGGTAAAAAGCTTCCAGCTGGAAGCTCCCTGATATCCTACCATCGCGGGTCCGGCAGCTCCAGGCCCTCCCCTTGTGGATCCAACAGCTCCAGCCTACCCCTCTTGCTCATGGGTCCGGTAGCTCCAGCCGGCTTCCCTCCCTCTCTGCCGCTGACACACACCTTGTGGAGCAAGCTGATCTCTACACAGGGCTGCTGGATGGTGCTTGCATGGCCTTTCATCTGCCAGGCTCCTCCTTATGATGCAACTTCCTTTGTTCATTTTAAAAAAATGCATCATAAGGAGGAGCCCAGCAGAGGGAAGGCCACGAGCATCATCAAGCAAGCCTGTATTCAGTGGTTCACTCTGCAAGGTTTGTGCCAGCAATAGTGAGGGAGGGAAGCCATCTGGACCAATGAGCTAGTGCTGCCCAATTTGCCTCCCGGTTACACTTTAAAAGCTAATTATGGCCTGTGGAGGATCCATGGTGCACTTTACCTCTGCAGCGGTCCAGCCTCTCTTACCTAATGTCCTGTTTTGGTCTGGGGAAGACTGCGACAGAATTTTTAACGTGAGACCGGGAGACCAGGGGGGATGCCGGGTGATGGTGGAGAGAAGAGGGAAGTATGCCGGCCTTTGGGGTGTCCTCTGGTGTAGCTATTAGAAGTACATGGAGGGAGGCAGAATGGGGGGGACCTAAAAAGAGGGACATATGCTGGACTGAGGGGGGAGGTGGAGGGGAAGAAATAATGGGTCTGAAAACAGGGGCGAGAGTAAGAGAGATGATTGGCAATAGGATGAAGGGAGGGAAAAGAAAGGAAGAGAAGTTGGACCCAAGAGGTGGTGTGCAGGAAGGAGGGATAGAGATACTGGATAGGAGGGCAGTTGGAAAGAGAAAGGGAGAGATGATAAACCCTGTGGTGGTGGGGAAGGAGGGAGAGATGCTGGATGAAAGGGTAGTTGAGAAAAAGAGAAATGGTGGATCTGGGGATGGTGGG
This sequence comes from Geotrypetes seraphini, assembly GCF_902459505.1. Taxonomy (NCBI): domain Eukaryota; kingdom Metazoa; phylum Chordata; class Amphibia; order Gymnophiona; family Dermophiidae; genus Geotrypetes; species Geotrypetes seraphini. The sequence goes on along the minus strand of NC_047086.1, from coordinate 14,906,318 downwards.
ATCCATCGCTGCAGCCTCTCTTTCATTCTTCAGGCCACTGTCAGGGTGAATAAAGTAAACATGCTGCCTTCCGCGGCTGAATGCTTTCCCTCTGCTCCTGCTTCATGGCCCTGTTTAGGCGTGAAGCAGAAGCAGAGGGTAAGCGTCACTCACGGTGCTGGTGGCCCGAAGAGCGCAAGAGTACTGCCTTATTGGATCCCATGGAGGAAAGGAACGCAGGGGGATCACTGGAGGATCATGGGGGAGGGGGGAGTGGTCATTAGATAAATGCTGGAGTGCGGGAGGCTGCTATTATGTTCTACCCAGTTTTCCTAGATGCCTCTTTTCAGTGGCAGCTCTTGGATGGGAGCTGTGCATCAAGACTCTCCTTTAGAAATTTGCAATCATGGCCCCTCAGTCTGGCGTTAACTCCCTTCTATAACAGGCTGACTAAAGCTAGACGCCAACTAAGCATGTAATTATAGAATGCTGCTATGTACAAGCATGAGCGTTAAAGTTCCTTGCATAAGTGTGAACCACATGCTGAACAGAATTATATAATTTTTGCTTGCAGATGCAAAAGGCATTCACAGGGGAGGTACACGGACATTTCCAGGGCTTAATTTGTAGAAAAGAGAAAGTGAAGCTGGGAAAGGCTTGGGTGGGCCAGTTGCAATAGGAGAAAAAGGGATGGATTAGGGATTATAGTAACTGCTTTGAAAGGAGGGATTGGAGCCGAAAGCTCTTTTTTCCTGGAGTCAGAAAAACAGTGGAACTGCATTTTAGGCTATTCCCCCCCCCCCCCCCCAAACACATTAAGCTCTGGGCATTTTCAAGATTTACACAGTTAACTTAGAAAATACTGTAAGTTATGCACTGAAGTGCTGCATTTACGCTTGCTGCTATTATGGTATTATGGTGTAAGTGGGTATTAGTGCTGCTCGATTCGCCAATTCAAACTCTGGCAGGGCAGGCTGTGAGAAGCCTGTTTACCATGCTGCCTTTGCAAAGCTGGCTGCCGCTCCTACTACCTTAGGAGGCCCAAAGGGGGTAGGAGTGTCGGTTGGGAGGTACTGCACAAGTGGATAGGAGGGAGGGATGAAAAGCTTCTGCATAGGGAGAGAGGAAGAATTGGTGGAGATGGGATGGAGGAGAGGAAGGGAGAGATGCAACAGAGGTGGAAAGGGGTGAGAGGGAGATATCCTGAATATGGTGGAGGGTAGGGAGATAGATATGCATGGAGAAGAGAGAGTGAGAAATGTTGAACATCTTCTTCTTCTTACTCCTTATATTCCTTCTAGATCCCTAAGATCAATAGCTAATAACCTTTTCTCTATACCGTCACTGAAGTTTATATATACAATGAGGTCTACTATCTTCTCTGTCACTGCCCCCTCTCTTTGGAATAGTATTCCAAATTACTTACGAGAAGAATCAAATCTTAATAACTTTAAGATGAAGTTAAAATCATTTCTCTTCCTTGATGCCTTTGAGGCCTAATTGTCCTTTTAAGGGCAATCGAGCAAAAATACTATTGAGTTTAACAGCAGCCCTGCCTCTTGTTTTTTCCTTAATTGTTCTCTTTTACTTTGCCTAATGTAGTTCTTGCCTTTTACCTTTTGTTCTTGTTTGTCTTTGTTTTTCATAGTTTTTTAAAAGTTTTTATACTTATAGTTTGGTGATGTATTGTCATCTCAAACTTATATTTTAGTTAAAGTTTGTTTCTGTTTTTTTCAAATTTGTACACTGCCTAGAAGGCTGATTGGGCGGTATAAGAAATTTTAAATAAACATGAAACTTGACATAGGGTAGAAGGCAGGAAGAGATGATTCATGGGGAAAAAATATGGTGCACAGGATAATTGTTGGATCCAGGGCACAAGAGAGAAATGGTAGAAAAAGAAACAGAAATATTGGATATAGCAGTGGAAAGGATGGTACAGCGATGGAAGATGGATGGTGAGTACAGAGAAAGAAGAAAATGTAAAATGGACAGGAGACCCTGGCGAGCGAATTAACTGAAGACAAACAGAAACCAGAGCCTGCGACCAACAAGATTTGAATAATAAAATGACCAGACAACAAAAGGTAGAAAAATAATTTTATTTTCTATTTTGTGATTCCAATATGTTAGTTGAAATGTGCATCCTGCCAGAATGCGGCGGTCAGGTTGTTCTTTGGGTTGAAAAAGTCTAATCACATAACCCCTTCCTACCGACTCCTGCACTGGTTGCCGATGGAGGCATGTGCGAAGTTCAAGCTGGGATGTTTTTGCTTTAAGGTACTATCCGGTTTAGCTCCTGAATATATAAGTGACCTCTTCACCTTCTCAACCAATAGATATAAGAGAAGTGCACACTTGAAGTTCGTCTCCCTACCAGTGAGAGGATGTAAATTTAAAAGACACCATCAACATTTTCTCTCTTATAAAGCAGCATTATGGGTCAAAGACCTGGAAAAACTAATTACGCATGCAAATAACTATGGTGAATTTAGGAAACACCTAAAAACATACCTGTTCTTGAAATACCTAGGTAGCTGATCTACACAATCTCTCCCATCACAATCTCCCCCATAACAACTGATATCTTAAACTGTTAGCCACTAATCTCCAACTATGTAAGTTCCGCTCAAACTATAGCATTTTTCTAATCATTGTAAACCGCAGAGAACCTCACGGTCCTGCGGTATATAAACTGTTATTATTATTATTAGCGAGCATGAGCCAGGATCTAACAGAGAGAGGAAAAGTATTTTTTTGTTTGTTTTGTTTACACTACAGTATGAGGCTGGAGAGGGCAAAGGGGGCTTGGGTGGTTGAAGAGGTTACAAAATAAACCTGCCAGGACATTTGAAAAAAAATTGCCCTTTTGGGCAGGAAACGTGAATGGTGAGAGGCTGATATGCACTGATGGGGAGAGGGACCTTAGGGTGATAGTGTCCGAAGATCTAAAGGTGAAAAAACAGTGCGACAAGGCAGTGGCTGCTGCCAGAAGGATGCTGGACTGTATAAAGAGAGGCGTAGCCAGTATAAGAACGAAGGTGTTGATGCCCCTGTATAGGTCGTTGGTGAGATCCCACTTGGAATATTGTGTTCAGTTTGGGAGACAATATCTGGCAAAAGGCACAAAAAGGCTTGAAGTGGTCCAGAGGAGGGCGACAAAAATGATAGGAGGTTTGCACCAAAAGACATATGAGAAAAAACTGGAAGCCCTGAATATATATACCTTAGAGGAAAGGAGGAACAGGGGAGATATGATTCAGACGTTCAGATACTTGAAAGGTATTAACGTAGAACAAAATCTTTTTCCAGAAAAAGGAAAATGGTAAAAACCAGGACATAATTTGAGGTTGAGGGGTGGTAGATTCAGGGGCAATGTTAGGAAATTCTTCTTTACGGAGAGGGTGGTGGATGCCTGGAATGCGCTCCCGAGAGAGGTGGTGGAGAGGAAAATGGTGACTGAGTTCAAAAAAGTGTAGGATGAACACAGAAGATCTAGAATCAGAAAATAATAGTAAATATTGAAGAACTAAGGCCAGTACTGGGCAGACTTACACGGTCTGTGTCTGTATATGGCTGTTTGGTGGAGGATGGGCTGGGGAGGGCTTGGAGGGTGTAGATGGACTGGAGTGAGCTTTGACGGAGACTTCAGTAGTTGGAACCTAAGAACAGTGCCGGGCAGAGCTTTGGATTCTTGCCAAGACATAGCTAAGAAGAAGAAAAAAAAAAACAACAACAAATTTTTAGATTGAATCAGGATGGGCCGACTCGATGGATCATTCGGGTCTTTATCTGCCGTCATCTACTATATTACAATTCTATAGTCTGAATTGAATCAAAAAAATTTTCCCTGAATCGGGCAGTACTGGTGGGTGTGCCTAAATGTTGGCATGTAAATAGCCAGCTTGTAGAATTGGTACTAACTTCTGAAGCCTTTTATAAAATCTACCCCCTTGAGTGTGCTGTTGTGGAACATCTGAGAGGTCCTCCGTCAGGGCTGTAAGTGTTTCATCCAAACACAAAGTACAGACCCCCATACACAGCCCCATTGATCACTGACCCCCCCACCCCCACCCCCATAAAAAAACATAATAACTTTACATATCTGCCTCCAGAACATCAGCACCTGGTAGCCTGGCATAGGAAAGCTAAGTAGAGCTGCACAGAGTGGCTTAAGTGGTCTTGGGGGGTGGGTTAGTTAACCATGGAGAGGAGGACCCAGGCCCATAAGCCACTCTAATCACTGCATTCATGGTGAAACGTGCACCTCCCAAAAAACCCCAAACCCTTTTGTACTGCCATATAAGTGGCAACTGCAGCCATAAGGGCTATTGGGGTGGTAGATATGTGGGTCTAGTAGATTCTGGGGGTGTTTTGGGGGGCTTACCATGACCTATAAGGGAGCTTTTTGTGAGATGTTTGTGGTACCTGTTTTGTGAAGTTCACAGCAGTGCCCTATAAGGTGCCCCACCACTCTGTTGTCATGTCTGTGTGTCCAATCCCTTACTTTTCTGGTCCCTCCCATGCCCAAAAGGTCTTTTTCTAAGCATTTTTGAGTTGGACAAATTTTTGGTCGAAAATGGGGTATAAAGATAGACGACTTAGTGGTCTGGACGATCAAATGGTTGGACGTAAAGTTGGACGATTTTCGAGAAAAAAAAATATGCTGGACGTATTTCTTTTTTGAAAATAGACCTTTTCCCATGTCAGACTTTGGATGACTTGTGAGTTAGGCCAAAATGGACTTAGACATTTCTTTTGATTATGCCCCTCTAAGCTTATATATTTCATCTTCTCTATAATTATAGAGATATACACCATCTTTTCTGTACAAGGTTAATTTTTGATATTGCTATTTTAAAAATTGATAATGTAGTTTTATTTATTTATTTAAGTTAGTTGAATTTAAAAAAAGGTATTATTTTTTTCCTTTTGTTTTATTTCTACATATTACCTTGAAGAGTGGATTAACACAGCCACCACACCATATTTTCAGGAAAATGTAACCTAGATTCCCCCCAAACATTAACAATTTAAGATCAATTTAACCCCCCCCCCCCCTTTTATTAAAGCCATAATAGGATTTCTTATTGCTGGCCATGGTGGTAAAAGCTCCAAGGCGATTAAAAAAAACATACTCTAACATGGCTTCATAAAAGGGGGCTTAAATGTTAAACTTGTATCCCGTACGATATCCTGTGATAATTGCTACTCCTGCGGATATTCTGCATACTTATACCATCCTGAATTTGTGCAGAATTCCCCTGGGGGGCAGAGATTTTGCCTTTGTGTATAACTTGCAACGAGTTCATACAGAAACATGATGGCGCATCCACTATCTCCTCCTCTCCCTATTGGCTAAGGCTCTTTACACCTGTATTGTGATGTCATAGAACTTTATGGTTATTGAAACATTGTAACATGATGGCAGATAAAGGCCAAATGGCCCATCCACAGCATCCACTATCTCCTCTCCTTATGAGATCCCATGTGCCTGTCTCATGTTTTCTTGAATTTAGACACAATCTTTGTCTCCACTACCTCTACCAGGAAACTGGGTTGGTAGCATGGAATGTTGCTATTCTCTGCGTTTTTGCCAGGTACTAGTGACCTGGATTGACCACCGTAAGGACAGCTACTGGGCTTGATGAACCATTGGTCTGACCTAGTAAGGCTATTCTTACCTCTATTCCACGCATCTACCACCCTTTCTGTACAAATGTATTTCCTTAGATTACTCTCGAGCTTATCACCTCTTAACTTCATCCCAGAGTTTCCTTTCAATTGAGAGAGACTTGCCTCATGCGTATTTATGCCACATCTCTATCAGCATGGCAGTGTCGTTGTCGGCTTAACAAGGACCTGGAGCAAGTACAGTTGTCTGCATGAAGAGACGTGGTATGCCCATTGTTATCTTGCACAACATGACTCTCAAAATATGAGCCACCCCATGCCCAAAGTCTTGAACTGTTCTTACAAGACTTTGAAATCCTGTAACTTTTTCAAATCCAGTGTTGGCTTATTATATTGTATATCCCATGTATTGTAATAAGCCAGGCACTTGAGCTGTGTGCTGAAGCTCGGTTTTCCTTAAAAGCCCATTTGCAGTAAACAAATCATATGCAAATAATGTACACACAAGAAATGTGCACAGAGGAGGGCATGCCTGTTGCCATGGAAATGAGTCTACGGTTTATTATATTGGGTGACAGCTGCAGAAGAATCAGTATTTTGTACAGAGATTTTACTGGACCTGGAGGCGCGTTGGACATATGAAACCTGATATTCACTATGGAGTAGGAACTGTCTCTTCAATGATTTAATGTACAGTGCTGTGTACATCTAGGACTGCTATAGAAATGATTAGTAATAGTAGTAGGTATTCAAATCCAATCTAAAAACCCACTTTTTTGAAGCTGCTTTCAACAGTACATTTGCCTGCACTTCCAGAGCACCTCAATCATGACATCAAAGTCTCCTTGCAATTCCCTATATTCTATTCATCAGTTATTCTATGATACGACCTGTAAAGCGATCTTCTCAGCGGCAACTTTTACGTTATGGAACTCGCTCCCATCGGACATTAGACAAGAAACTATCACTGCTGAATTTAAAGCAAACCTTTTAAAGCCTTTCTCTTCAAAGATGCCTTTGGGGATCTAGACCTGGAGCGTGATCTTGCGTGTAAAACATGCCCTTTTGTTTCTTCCCTCCCCCATCCATTTTGTTTTTATTTTGAGGAAACAATGTAACCTGCTTGTCTTACATTTGTATCCTTTGTAGTCTCCCTCATTATTTGTATCATGTTTTTAATGGTATATGTCTGACAACCTTGTTTTAAAATATTTTAAACTTTGTATTATGTAAACCGTTAGGATACTTTTTTAAGCCTTAATAAACTTGGAACCTGAACTCTTAACGCCCACTCGCTAACAGTTACCCTTACCCATCGTATCATTTCTTCTGCTAGAAACACCCCAACCCTGAGATGCACTGTCTGTCCAAATTAGATTGTAAGCTCTTCTGAGAAGGGACCATCTATTGAATATTAAATATATGCCTTTCAGCGCATAAAAATGATAAAATAGTGGTAGTGGTTTGCGTAGTAGGAGAGAAGAAGGGGGACCTTGACACTGCATATTTGACATGAGCTATGATTTCCTTGTTTGATTTCAACTTCTCTATACTGTGTGACCAAATGGATGTCCTTTTTGTGCCCCTTTAGTGCCTATAATGAGGTACAGTGGTTGAAGGCATCTATTTTATGAGAGGGATAAGGAAGATTAAAGACAATTGCCTCCTTCCATTATTTCTGGATTGACTGACTGACTGACCTATGGATAGACGTCTCCAGCCAGTGCCATGCAGTTTTAGTAGTGCATATACTGTATTCTTTTCCCAATTGCTTTCGGCATCTTTAAATCCTTAGTTATATGGGTGTCTGTGGTATTTTTGGCTGAGGGACATGTTTGTTGGCAGAGTGTCAGCTCTTAGCAGGCTTCTAAATTTGTCCTAAAGATTTCTTGCACCTTGACAGCAGGGGAGGGGGGTCCCTATTCCACAGGTTCTTGCATGTTTGGCATGTCCATTATCTACAGCTTAAAGGTTGTTGGCTGTATAGAAGATTGTATCGTGCACTGATTTCTTGCCTTAGGGTTTTATGGACAAAGTTTCTGCTTTTTCTAAGTAGTCAGTAGTAAAAATTAGGGTTCATGAAGGAAGGATTAGTAGCCTAAGAGTCCTCTGTCTCTAGGCTGGAATTATCAGGTGCTGCTTTTTTTTTTTTTTTTTTTAGGGAAGGGGGTGATAGGGATGACTAATATTAAATACATAGTTTAGTATTTGACAGGCTGAGGCTAAGAAGTATGTAATTAAATCTAGAAACATTTGGATTTAAGAAGTATGTAATTAAATCTAGAAACATTTGGATTTCTAAATTTTCCTAAAGCTCGGCTTTTCTCTCTCCTGCTTAAGAAATGCTTTTGGGGAAATATTAGATTTTCTGAAATTGAGATCACAACTACCGTGTTTCCCTGAAAATAAGACAGGGGTCTTAATATTAATTTTAGCTCCAAAAAATGTGTTAGGGCTTATTTTCGGGGGATGCCATTTTTTTCATGTACAACACTCATCTTTCCATCCCTCTCCTCCACCCCAATTCTTCCTCTTTCCTTTACCCCCCCCCTATGTGCAGCATCCTTCCTCCCTCTCACCCATCACCTTGTGCAGCATTTTTTTATCCTTCCCTCCCATACCTCTGTGCGGCAGAACTCGACCGACCCTCCCACTGTGAGACTAACATATCTCTGAGGCATCCAAAAACAGCAGTGGTGGCAGCACTCTGAACAGGCTGCTTCCCGGCCTTCCCTCTGCCGTGTCACTAATGATATCATCAGTGATGCAGCAGAGGGAAGGTCATGAAGTGGCCTGTTCAGAGTGCTACTGCTGTTTTTGGATGCCTCGGAGGTATATCAGTCTGACAGTGGAAGGTTCATGGGGTTCTGCTGCACAGGGGGATGGGATCCCAGAAATAGTGGAAGCCTGGATTTAAAAAAAAAAATTTTTCTAGGGATGGAGTCGGGGAGTGTCAGGGAGATTCAGTGGAGAAAATCATGCCAGGGCTTATTTTTGGGATAGGTCTTATTTTCGGGGACATACGGTATTTTAAAATCTATATATATAAAATCGGAGGTATGTATGTGTGTATGTATGTATGTATGTGTGTGTGTGTATGTATGTATGTGCCGCGATCACGCAAAAACGGCTTGACCGATTTGAACGAAACTTGGTATGCAGATCCCTCACTACCTGGGGTGATATGTTCTGGGGGTCTCGCGGCCCACCTGCACACGTGGGCGGAGCTACAAACAGAAAATCAGATTTCACCCATTCATGTCAGTGGAAAGGATGTAAAAAGCTGCCATTCTCACCGTAATAACAACTATAAAACACTTTCTATGACACTATAACCACTAGGGACATTGTTTCTATACTACCACGGACACCATACATATAGAGTTTGTATGTTCTAACTGTGTTTGTAACTGTTTCCTTCATGCACCCCAGTTCATAATGTTATTACATTACATGAGTACTCACATATGCTGAACTAGGAACACAGGTTCCATTCTGAACCGGGAAAAAACTGCATGGAGTTTCTTTTCAACCTGAGTTTCCACATATTGAGTTGTTTAAATCAATACTGAAACTTTTGGATGCCACTTATTCCAACAGATCTTCCTTTTCAGTTTAAGAGATTGCAAATTCCAGTGAGACTTGCATTCTCTATCACAATCAACAAATCACGGGGACAGACTATTACATACTGTGGAGTGGATTTAAGATCCCCCTGTTTTTCCCATGGACAACTCTATGTTGCTTGCTCAAGGGTGGGTTCACCCAAGATTTCATATGTTCTTGCTCCTGGAGGTGAAACTAAAATTGTTGTTTATAATCAAGTTTTGTGTTAGTTGTATTGTATTCATTTTGTCAAATATTTCACATTATAATTTGAATATTGTACTTTTTATAAAGCAGTAAAAAATAATTTCATTCACCACTATAAAGTATCTTTATTTGAATCCATTTACTGTGTTATTGCTATAATTAAATACCCGTGCAACGCCGGGGCATCAGCTAGTAGTTTATAAAACTTCTAGATGTATTCTGAAGAGCAAGGTAGAAGAGGCATCTAACAATTCTGGCAATGTTCTGGCATCTAACAATTTTGGCCAGTTTGGGGGTGGGGGAGAGGTTTTTTGTTTTTTTTCTGAATCCTCTTGGCTACCTGCGTAGTTAAATTTCTCATTGGACACCAGCTCAGTTAAATCTAAACAAAACAAAAAAAAGTGATGTTAAATTAAGCAACTTTTGGTTCTGTAATAGCTCAGTTGGAAATTTGTCCCGTCTTGTTTGTGTGTCCTAAGTGTTTCTGGAAGTGGATTTGGCAAAGAGTTCTAGATATTTTGCTTATTGATGTTACAATACCATTTAATTATCTGAAGGTTATTAGCTTTGCCTGTTCCCATCTCAAAATCTGATTTCAGTTGCCTTAAAGTTTATTAAACATTGGAAGGATAATTTTAAATCTTTCTGTGAATTTATGATGGAATTGGGTAGGCTTATTTCAGAAATATGAGAGGGTGTTGGAACAAAAGAACCCATTTACTGCTAAAGAGTTAACATACACATCTCCCTTCTTTCTTTTTGAACCAGATTCTGTAAATGGCACCTAAACCAGCAGATGCCAGTCATGTGTTAATCTCGCTTGAGTGCTGTTTACAGAATTATGCCTATCAAAAACTTAGGTGCCAGTAATTTATGGTCTACGTCGGTGTTTATCAACTTCTTCAAGCCAAGTAACCCCCTAAATATCAACCGAGTACCTCCACCCAGACTCTGCCCCTGACCCCCCCTAATAATAATAATAATAGTAGTAATTGTAATACAATTTCTTCCATCCATTTTTTATAAAACACAATAAAATCTTAATACATAATAATAACCACAAAATTAAAAAAGCATACTATATGCAGAGAAAAATCTTAATTATCATTTATATTTGTGTGTGTGGGGAGGGTTCAAAGAGGTCAAGGCAGATGAGTTTAAAATATTCAATGTCACCTCAGTAACAACTATAGAAAAATAGATAAATATAATGCCAAATCTAGACAGCAGATATAAATTCTCAAAACAGACACATTTTGATTACTAAATTGAAAATAAAATCATTTTTCCTACCTTTTGTTGTCTGGTGATTTCATGAGTCTCTGGTTGCACTTCCTTCAGACTCTGCATCCAATATTTCTTTCTTTCTTCCTCCGGCAAACTTCATGTCCTCTGGACCTCATTCTCTTCCCCAACCAATATCTCTCTGTCCCTCCATGAATCTGAGTTTTCTTCCTCTCTCCTCCACTCAAGTTTCAAGTTTATTCTTAATTTGGTATACCGACCATCACAAGTATCTGCTGGATCATGTGTAGCATTTTTTACTACTGCCCACCAGCCTCATGCCCATTTCTCCTTTATCACCCCGCCACATCTCTCCCTCCATCACTATGTCCAATATTCCTCCACCTTGCATCTCCTTCAATCTGCCCCTCTAGTAGCCAGAAAATATCAACACACGTTTAAGAATTTTGCGCCACCATGCCTTATATACGCCCATCAAGACTCGCTCTTGGGCTAACTTTTACACATTTAATTGAATGCTTGCTTTGTGGTTTTGTTTTTGGTATTATAATATGATTCTTAATTAATAAGAGAGCGCACAAAGCTTAAGATTTAAAATTGTATGGGTTATTTTTTAAATATATATATCTAGAACAGAGAAGTTCCCTTTTCTGGATAACAAAAAAATCTTCCTCTTCCTTGTTTTGCAAGGTTACGCAAACTTGTAGGAAAGCATTTCTTCAGTTGAAGCCCCAGGTGTTAACCTTATGGGCAACCCCCCTTCTTTTAAGTTTTGCTGCAGATGTTTGGTTTGTTCCCACGGGTTATGCAATTATAAGGCTTCCTAAAAGATAAAAATGGTTTAGTTTGTTTATTTATTTATTTTTGCTTTATTGAGAGAGCCTGTGGGGTTTCCTTTTTGCATGGATTGGAGTTTTATTGTTGTTGAGTTCATTTTGTTTTATTTTTATTAGATTTCAGAATTTTACTTTATTTTTAAAAATTTTCTTCATAACTTTACATTAGAATAGATGACATGTACGTTGCGTATGCAAGAGTCCGTCAATGTTATGAACAACCACCCAGACAAGCATCATTCTTTGACATGATTGGTTCTTGAAAACTAATGGCAAGTAATTTTATTTTTATTTTTTATGCAGTAATTATTCTAACTTCAGCAACAAAGCAATCAAGGCTTTGTTACTGTTTGGATCTTCTTATCTTTGTGAACTTGGATTTTTAGCTTGGATAGAAATTAAATTAAAAGAAGATGTCAACCGCAGGTGGTGGATGATGAAATGCGTGTTTACTTATTGACTACCAAGCTGCATTTTCAGTTAATTCGCACTCAAAAACAATCACATTCACCGCATGGATTAGCAATTCTATTCTATCTACTTTAGTTTCACCATTGTTACAATTACACATACATAACGTAAAGAACTTTAAGTAAATAACTCAAATGTAAGAGTCCTTTTACTAAGGCACACTAGCTGATTTAGCGTGCTAAATGCTAATGCGTCCATGTGTTTAGCTTGCGCTAAATTGGTTAGCGCGCCTTAGTAGAAGGACCCCTTAATTTTTTGTTTGTTTTGCAATTTTATCATTTCAATTATAATGTGCCGTGAAAAACATTGGCTCAGTTTAGAGCGCCATAGCTAAAAAAGTTTGAGCCGCACTACCCTAGATGGTGCCAAGGCAGGAGCACGTAGGCATTGCTTCTGCCCTGTATGGAGCTGGGGGAGGATTGAATAAGGTGTTCTGAGTCTTGACTGGACACCAGGGGCTTTAAAAAAAAAAAAATCAAGGGGGGGTGGAGAAGGAAGGATGCTACTGGGGAATGTTTGTTTTCTTAGTTGAGGGGAGAGAGGGTTAATAGGTAGGAGGTGCCCTAGACATCAGGAGGAAGAGAGCAAGGTGGCAGGGTCAGATTGGGTAGAAGGAGAGGGAGCAGGTATTGACCGCAGCAACTTGTGTGCCCCCCCCCCCAGTCTGTCTGTAGCTGCACCATTCCTCACTTGCAACAATGTAACCATCCTCTAATGTGTGTACCGTTTCCCCTTATTGTAATAGTGTAACCTTCCTCTACCCTGTGATATAGCCTTTTCCCCTTGATACTACTGCATGGGCTTCTTATCTTGTAAAGTGCTATGAACTTTTACTGGACAAGTGCGATTTAAGACATCCTGATTAGATTGGATTTAAGGCTCAGACATTGACAGGAAGGGTGACTTTGCAATTACCGCAGCAACTTTTAACACAGCAGTAGTTTGCATGCTCATTGCTTATATCAGTGTCTCTCAAACTGTGTGCCCCGAAGAGATTCTGGGTGTGCCAGGAGAGATTCCAGAAATTTATTACTTTAGTTTTAAAAATTCCCTTCAAAAGTATACACTAGAAGATGACATGTACATTGCGTACACAAGAGTCTGTAAATGTTATGAGCGTCTGTGTGCATAAGGACAGTGTTCTTCAACCGCCGGTCCACAGAATAATTATTTTATTTCTGCCGGTCCATAGGTGTAAAAAGGTTGAAAAACACTGCATAAGGATACAACCGCCCAGACAAGCATCATTCTTTGATGCGATTAGTCCTTGAAAACAAGTAATTTTAGCTTTATTTTGATTTTTTTTAATGCAGTAGTTATCCTAACTTGAGCAACAAAGTAATCAAGGCTTTGTTACTGTTTGTATATCTTTGCAAACCTGGATTTTCAACTCTGACAGAAATTAAATCGGGAAAAAAAGAAAATTGATGGGAATGTGTGCTTGCTTATCAACTATCGAGTTGCATTTTGAGTTAATTTGCACTAAAAAATAGGCGCATCCTTCATATTGATTAGCAATTCTATTCTATTTACTTTAATTTCACTGCTGTTAACAATTAACCAAGAACTTTAAATAAATAACTCTCAAATTTAATTTAATTTAATTTGTTGGTTTTGCAATTTTATAATTTTAATTCTAATGTGCAGTGAAAAACATTTGCTCCGTTTAGTGTGCTGGAGCTAAAAAAAGTTTGAAAGACACTGGCTTTATCATGCTGTGGTATGTTTGGAAAACAAATTTTGTTGTCTAACTCCAGCTCTAGTGCGATGCTTTCTGCATCAGTCCCTCTCTCTCCAAGAGCACTGGCAGAAATAACACAACCAACAGATGCTCCCCCTCCCCCACCAGTCATTTTTTTTCTCTAATATTCTCCTCACCCTGCTCCTCTTATGTTGTCAGTAATTAGAACCGGGGAAGCCAGGGTTCGAATCTCACTTCATTTAAATGTCAAAAATTACAAAGACACTCGATGAAATTGCAGGAAAATACTTTTAAAACCAACAGGAGGAAATATTTTTTCACTCAGAGAATAGTTAAGTTCTGGAATGTGTTGCCAGCGGTTGTGATAAAGACAGATAGCATAGCAGGTTTTAAGAAAGGTTTGGACAAATTCCTGGAGGAAAAGTCTGTTATTAAGACACGGGGGAAGCCTCTGCTTGCCCTGGATCGGAAGCATAGAATGTTGCTACTCTTTGGGTTTTGGCCAGGTATTGGGGACCTGGATTGGCTACCGTGAGAATGGGCTACTGGACTTGATGGACCATTGATCTGTTGTGTCAGATGAAATAAGGGTGCTAAGAGAGAAGACAACATAGTTTTATAACTTAAATGTATAAATGATATGCACAAACAGGGGTGGATATTTGTGGCATGTGGGTGGATTGTTTGTTTATTTATTTATTTGCTCAATTATTTAGCCTGTCCTCGGAAAGGAGCCCAGAACGGGTTTCAAAGTACATCCACAATATAATCGAGACAGGACAAAGGTTACATAATTTGCAATATAGACATGACAAAAAAACATATCCACTAAGCAGCTCTGGTGAGAGTAGGTGGCGTAGGTGCGTTGTCTCTGAATGGCATTTCTGGGTGCATGTCCTTAAGGCGCTGGGTTTGTGAAGAGGAAGCTTTTCACGGTCTTCCTGAAGCTCCAGAGTCCATCTAGTGTTGTAACAGATGGGGGATGGTGTGCCATAGTCTGGGTATGAAATGTGAGTAGGAGCGTTTGCGGGCTGTTTCTGTTTTGAGGGAGTGGCCAGGAGGTATGGTCAGTCGTATTTCTCCTTGGGACCTCAGTGATCGCTTTGGGAAATAGATTTGTAGTTTAGTTGTCATGTAGTGTGGAATCGTTTTGTGGAAGGTTTTCAAAGCGAGAATCGGGGCCTTGAAGTCGCAACATTTTTGAATGGGCAGCCAGTGCATGGAAGCTAATGCAGGGGTAATGTGGTCGCGAATGTCAAAGTTTTTCAGGAAGTGGATTGCTGCAGTATTGTTTGAAGGTAGGGTGAGTTGTTTTTGATGTTTTAAATATTGAACTAGGCCAGCTACTGGGCAGACTTGCACGGTCTGTGTCTGTGTATGGCCGTTTGGTGGAGGATGGGCAGGGGAGGGCTTCAATGGCTGGGAGGGTGTAGATGGGCTGGAGTAAGTCTTAACAGAGATTTCGGCAGCTGGAACCCAAGCACAGTACCGGGTAAAGCTTTGGATTCTTGCCCAGAAATAGCTAAGAAGAAAAAATTAAAAATAAAAAAATTTAAATTGAATCAGGTTGGGCAGACTGGATGGACCATTCGGGTCTTTATCTGCCGTCATCTATTATGTTACTATGTGTATTTTATGTAGGACAAGGCAGTTGTGCTTGCATGTGTGTGTTTTTTACTAGTGTTTTATTTTTTTTAACCCACTTTGTATAAAGCGGAATATGAATAAAAACTATAAATCCCACTGTCGCACCTTGTGATCTTGGACAAGTCGCCTTGTCTTTCATTGTTTCAGGTACAAATATGGATTGTAAGCCCTCTGGGAACAGGAAAATCTGCTGTACCTGAACTGTAACGTGGCATGAGCTAAATTTCAGATGATAAATATAGCCTCCAGGTTTTTAAAACAGAAGCAAATCACTTGTATTTTTTTAAGAAAAGTGTTTGTCTTAAAGCATTGACTGTATGACCTAGCTAATTGGTCTCTGTGAACATTCTAAGGGCCGCACCTGTCAGTGGTTTTCCAAAGAAAAAGGAAACATTTCAGTTTGAATTTTTGTTTTCTTGAACCTGCTGCAGTTCTTAAACAGTAGTTTCATGTCCCGCTTTGGTTAGCAAGTTTCTTTTCTTTTCATTTGATGAGCTCCGCTGTGCCGGGCTGAACGGGTGTGCTGGGTTATCTATTGTTCCCCTCTATGTATGAAGAGTGTTTTGGGTTAAAATTAATGGGTTATGGCATATCTTGCTCTGTTTGTCAATAAATAGATGTCGATATTGAACAGGAATAGAGATAGAATAGCAGTGCATTTTACAGCAAAAATTTATTTTAGGCTTGTCAAGTGATTAGTCTGAGAGGTTTAGTGCTGCATGGGAGACATGTATGTATTTTGCAGATTGCATAGAACATGCGTGGTGAGAAATTGTGGCACTAGGCAAGACTTTGTGATGTGCCCTTAAAATGCCCTAAGAGCAGTGGTGTACTAAGGGGGATGTGGACCACCCTAGGCGCTGTCTCCTCTCTGCCCCGCTACGCTCACGCCATCTCCCCACCCTGTACCTCTATATTATCACTAGTGCAAGCAACTTCTGCCTTTTGCTCGTGCCAGCTTGCTTCCCCTCTGAATCACTTCTGGGACATGGGGCCAGGAAGTGACGTCAGATGGGAAATCCAACGTTGGCAAAGATTTAGAGGTATATGGGGGTAGGGAGGGAGAGCACAAGTGGAATGGAGCGGGGGGGGGGGGCACCGCCACCCCCCCACCCCTTTCTATGGGTATCCCTGTCCTGGAGTGGTCTTTTCATTGGATGCACACCTCCAGGGCCTGCACTCCATCGGCAGTACATACAGGGCTAGATGCACTAAAGACTGTGGGGGTCTGCTCCGAGCTGACTTTTTGCCGATTGAAAAAGAGCTATTGTTGCACTAAAAAGTTTACATGCAAATGATTCATTGTAATCCCAGTCTCTCCCGTCCGATTGATCGCTGTGAGAGTGACTCTCATGCATGCGAAGAGCTGGTAGGGGAAGTTGCAGGGGAAGCCCTGAAAGCAGCCTCCTGCCCTATTAAAATAAAAGCCCCCCTCCCCCAATGAATACCTTCCCTGATGACCCCTGACAAACGCAACACTGGGAATCCCCCCTGTGCTAGCAAAAATTGGCAGGAGGGATGCCCACTTCCTCCTGCCAACGGAGGCACCCCCATGAACCATCCCTTACAATCTTCCTCCCCCCCCCACCGATACCTTTTTCCGAAGATGAAAGTAGGAGGGCAACATGGTCCCTCCACCTTAAAGGCCTGCCAATCCAAAATGGTGGGCCTTCCCTCCTCTGTGCATCATGTGATACATGGGGAGGGGCCCAAGGCCCTGATTGGCTCAGATGCCTATGGCCCCTCCCCAAGGCATCCCTCCTGCTGTTTTTGCTGCCATGGGGGACATTGAGGAGGGCCGTCATCAGCGGGGAGGGGGGTGCTATTTTTCTTTTTTTTCTTAGACAGATATTGTACGTGTGTAGCATATACAGCATCTGTGCCCATTAAAAAAAAATAGAGCTAAACTATGGTTAGATGCTAAAAGCAATCACTTTTTTTTTGTGCATCGGGATGGGCAGACTAGATGGACCATTTGGCCTATATCAGTCATCATGTTTCTGTTTCTCTGTTTGAGCATCAATCACTCTGCTAGTTTACATGGCATTTAAATATTAATAAGCTTATTTGCATGGTCAGATTAGAGCAGGGGTGCCCACACTTTTTTGACTAGCGAGCTACTTTTAAAATGACCAAGTCAAAATGATCTACCAACAATAAAATTTAAAAAAAACACAACGCACACTGTACGCATAGAATTGTTAATTATCATTCCTATTCCGGGGTTTTTTTCAAAGAGGTCAAAGCAGATGACTCTATGCACTGTCACCTCAGTAACAACCATACAAAAATAGACAAATGCCCCCCCCTCCCTTTTTACTAAACCACAATAGCAGTTTTTAGCGCAGGGAGCTGCGCTGAATCCCAGTGCTGCTCTCGACGCTCATAGGCTCCCTGCGCTAAAAACCAATATTGCGGTTTAGTAAAAGGGGACCATATTGTAAAATATAGACAGCAGATATAAATTCAGATACATTTTGATCACTAAATTTAAAATAAAATAATTTTTCCTACCTTGTCTGGTGATTTCATGAGTCTCTGGTTGCACTTTCTTCTTCTGACTGTGCATGCAATCTTTCTTCCCTTCTTTCAGCCTGTATGCTTCCTCTCCTCCACACCTCATTCCCTCCCCCAACTTTTTCTTCCTCTCTCCCTGACCTTTCTTTCTTTCTCTCTTCATGCCCCCTTTCTTTTTTTCTGTTTCTCTTCTTTCCTTCTGTCTCCCTGCCTGCCCCCTTTCTTTCTTTCTCCCTGCCCTTCCCCAAGCCACTGCCATCGGGGAACAGGAACCAAAACGCCACCAATGGATAAAAGGCCCCAAAGCCAACGGCGACGCCGTCCCATGCTCTCCCTGCTTCGGGCCGACCAGCATTCCTCTCCCCGACGTCAATTCTGCTGTCGGAGAGGAAGTTCCGCCCAGCCAGGCAGCGATTGGCTGGCCCGAACTTCCTCTCCGACGGCAGAATTGACGTCGGGGAGAGGAAGACTGATCGGCCTGATAGATCGCCAAGACAAAGTGAGTCCTGGGTGATCGACTCACTTTGCTTTGGCAAGCTACCAGTCGATCGCGATCGACCTATTGGGCACCCCTGGATTAGAGAATGAGCGATCATGCAGAAAACCACCCGGTGAGCCATTTTCTGCATGAGGTTGGTAAAGGCGATGATTGTTAGATGATCGCTGACTTTGGTGCATCTAGCCAACTGTCTTCTCCAAGGAAGCAGTTTTGTTCATGAAGAAGAAAGTTACCTTTGAGGCCCTGGCAGAGAATTCCCTCCAAAAGAAAAGAACCTGCAGTGGAGTCCAAGTACAAAACAAGTACTGCTTTGAGGTAATTTTTCTGTCCTGAGGACATTGTTTCTAATTCCTGGGATCCACTTCCACGCAGACTCTGACCAAGAGGAATAATTTACCTGTACAGTCATGTTAATGAGGATGTTTTTTCAGCATTTGGTCCTTACCAATGAGCTCAGATTTAGACAGTTGAGTAGGAATGGATTATTTTGAGATTCTGAAAGAAATTTTAAAATTTTTAATTCAGAAATTTCTTTCAGCTAAATAATCATTACCTGATGATTAAACATTATTTGTAATAGTATGTGTGATGTGTTACATGCAATATGTCCCTGTATTTTCCAGGGCTGTGGAGTCAGTTGGAATCGGTGAAAATGTGCCCACTCTGACTCCTAATGGAGTTAAATTGTGTGTCATGCAAATATTATAATGCTTAAATTTCTTATTTCACAGATATGATTAACCTTTTTTTCGGGATAAATTTTACTTTCAGAATATACAAGGTCTTACTGTTAAGTTCATGAACTTGCCTCCGTATGCTTTTGTTGGCAGCACTGTACAAACAAACCAGTAAGGTTTCATTACCTTGGTATATCAATGTCTCACAGCTGTGTTCGTGTCGACATATGGCGGTGTCTTGCTGAGTGGCGTTCATTATTGTTGTTGCGTGTTTTTGTGAGCCATTGTGAGCATGTTGGAGCTTGAATTAGAGCAATGAACAAACATTAAGGGCTCCTTTTACCAAGGTGCGTTAAGGCCTTAACGCGCGGAATAGTGCGTGCTACATTGTCGCATGCGCTAGACCTTAACGCCAGCATTGAGCTGGCGTTAGTTCTAGAAGCGTAGCAAGGGTTTAGCGCATGCTAAAATCTTGCGTGTGCTATAAATGCTAACTCACCTTTGTAAAAAGAGCCCTAAATTTCTAGTTAACCTTGGTAAGAGTGGAAGTGACATCAGGGACGTGTTAGTCCGAGTTTATGGGGATAATGCCTTGAAGAAAATGGCAGTATATAAATGGATTAAATGTTTTTTTGAGGGGATAGAGAGCATCACTGATGAAGAAAGGTCAGGGCGACCAGTAATTAGCAGAACCGACGAAAACATTATAAAAAGACATCAAATTGTGTTTGAAAATCTTTGGCTGACTTTGAGAAGCATAGCAGACCAAGCAAACAAAGCGTCAAAGTGCATAGTGGAAATCACCCATTTCTCCACGACCAAAAAAGTTCCATCAGTCCAAATCAAGAGTTAAAATGATGTTGCTAACCTTTTTTGATATCGGAGGAATTATTCATTATGAATATGTACCAACTGGACAGTTAACCAAGTTTACTATATGGAAATTTGTGAAAAAGTTAGATGAAAACCACCTGAACTCTTCGCCAACAACTCATGGCTCTTGCATATTTTGTATACCGTGCTATTGGCAAACCGAAGTGCAGGTAAAATTTTTAATAAACATGAACATGACAAATCATCAACTCACATGTCACTGTCTTTAAGGGAGTTTTTAGCCAGTAAATAAATAGCTATATTGGAACACCCTACCCCCACCCACCTGATCTGGCCCCCAATGACTTTTTTTCTTTACCCGAAGATAAAGGAAATATTGAAAGGAAGACATTTTGATGACATTCAGGACATCAAAGGGTAATATGACGACTGCTGTGATGGGCATTCCAGAAAAAGAGTTCCAAAATTTCTTTCAAGGGCGGACTAAGTGCTGGTATCGATGTATAGCTTCCCAAGGGGAGTACTTCGAAGGTATATAGCACTTTTTCTATGATGAGTTCACAAACTTAATTGTCACACCTCGTATTTTGATATCAAGTTCTTTGATTTTATGATGTTTATATTAGTGAAAGTGGCACTTAGAGAATGACACGGGGACAACGATTGTCCCTACTCTGTTCCTGCAAACTCTGTCCCTGCCCCCTCCATGTCCCAGTGAACTCTGTCTGATCCCATGTGCATAAGCCTCGAATAGTTATGATTTTATTTTGAAATCATTTTATGAAAATAGAAAAAAATATTCTATACAATTACCATTTTATAAATCACAAATACAGAACAAGGATCAACAAAACCCCTGTCTCCCCTCCCCTTCACTATCACGACAACTGAACAAGTTAAATTACTACAAAATGCTACATAGTAAAATCATGCTAACAGAATACCTCAGTCACGCACACAGAACACAAATGCCAAATCCATAATATATGACCTAAAATGATAAACATACCGTATATACTCAAATGTAAACTGAGATTTTTGGGCCAAATAATGGGGTCTCTGTTTATATTCGGGTCAACACTGACCCATCCCCCCTCCTGAACCTATTGCAAGCCTCCACCAGACCTGCTGTGAGACTTGGTGGGCCAGCGGTGGCCGGGGGGTTCCCTCCTGTCTCCTGTCCCAGTCGATTCTAAGAATTTTTTTATCTCCCTCATGCCTCCCCTGCGTACCTTTATAGTATTCCTGATGGTCCTGTGGTGAATTGCAGCAGGAGCAATGTTTGCTCCTGCCCGTGCAGAGCTTCCAGCTGATTAGCTGCCACGAGTTCACTGCAGCCAATCAGCTAGCGGCTCTGCATAGGCAGGAGCGAAGGAAAGTCACTCCTGCTGTGATTTACCACTGGAGCACCAGGAATACTAAAAAGGTACACAGGGGGAGGTGGGAGGGAGGTATAAAATACTTAGAATCGGCTGGGACAAGAGGCGGGAGGGGGACAGCATAAAGAGACTGGCAAGGAAGGAGTGGGGCTGGGTACAGAGACTGGCAGGACAGGGGAAGGGAAACAGGGTGCAGAGCCTGGCAAGGCACTGCCCTTGAATATTAGCCCCCTGGTTTATATTTGAGTCAACCTTTTTCCCTCCTTTTTTGGGGGGAGGGGAGGGAAAGATTACCTCGGTTTGTATTCAGGTCGGTTTATATTTGAGTATACAGTATATGGTAAACCAAAATCCCAAGAAGGCACTCCTTGCACATAGTACAACACCTATACAGTATAAAGGAATCTGAGTCAAAGTTTTTATGTACTGACTCTACAGTCCTGGTATTTTCATAGAGCTGTTCTAGCTTCTTTTGTTATCCACATTGAATTAAATTTACCTGAGAATCGCAGAATATAAAAAGTTATGGAAGTCACTCCTTAATGGAGCTTTTTCCTCCTGGCCTCCTAGGATTGAGGACCAAGCTGGTGCTCCGCTTTTTGAATTAATAGCAGGTAGAGGCATGGATTAAACCAGGGGTGTCCAACCTGTGTCCCGAGGGCCGCATGTGGCCCCGTGAAGTATGTTGTGCGGCCCCGGTCGAGAGCAATGCAGTGTTTTCCTCTGCTGCTCCCGGGTGTTTACCGTCTTGCCGGCTCCCTCCTCTGTCTTGCTGCAGCGTTTGTGCGGCCCCAGAAACATTTTTTTTGACCAATGTGGCCCAGGGAAGCCAAAAGGTTGGACACCCCTGGAATAAACCTTCATCTTTCACGTTGACTTCATCTGGACACAACTCAAAAAGTCAAGGGAGACCCAACACACAACATAAACTAAAGAAGGCCAAAATGCTGAGCCCTAAACACACGAGGGAGGGGAATGGAATTCAATAAATGGCACTCAGCTTTAGGCGCTGGGATGATCCATGCTCAGCTAATATTCTGTAAAGGGTGTTCTGTGTGGAATGACTTATGTAGACTAATAGCTTAATGCATATTTCATGTCTAACGTTGGATTCAAGTTTCAAGTTTATTTAGTATTTTGATTACCTCGCATAGTCCAAATCCAATGCGAATTACACAAATTCCAAAATTATAAAAAAAACATTATAAAACTAACAGACATAATATTCATTACCAATACAATATTATATGTAAGGGGGGGAAGGGGTAAAAACAATAAACGTAAATACAATTTTTTTAAAAAATTAAGAGTAAAGATAAAACCAGGGAAGGGTTAAGACACAAAAGGTAAGGGAACAAATACCCACTTTATTCTATTAAATCGAGCATTTACACCTGCCAAAGGCTAGTGCACATGCTTATGTCTAGCTACATCTAGATCTGGAAATAACCATGGAAGGGGGGGGGGAAGCAGAGATGACCAGGTTAATCAACTGGCAAATAAATCATATCAAGGTCCAACATGCACACAAATTAAGCAATAGTGGAACAAGGACTTGACACGGGCAGTGTTTCGGCTAAATTGCCTGCATCAGAGATCCATATAAATCGAGAGGCAAGAGTAGAGAAAGTTCATGGTTGTGTTTACTACAGCCATCTTTCTTCCCACTTCCAGCACAGAACATGCCCCTCGTCCATGCCTCCTTTGAAGTTGCATGTGAGAGAAGTTAGACACTTGGTTTATAGACTAGTAGTGGATGTCGGTTAAATGTTCAATTATAATTGCCAATAATTGGTACTTATTTGCAATTAAGTGCCAAATTAGCTAATTATGGGGTCCCCTCCCTATGTTATGAATGTAACTGACTATTGTATAACTGGGCAATTGGGCACTTAAGGTGCTTTTTATAGAATCTTGCTTGGTGGCACTGTTTACGTCCACCACAACACAACACACACTTGCTGTAGATTTGAGTTATATAATGGCAGGGAGCACCAGTGCAGGCATCCCAGAGGGGGGATTCTGTAAACAAATGGTATACAATCACACCTCCTCTACTCTTGAACACAAGAGTACACTGGGCCAATGACAGACACTTACAGAGGGTTAACTGATTTGTCCAGGATCATAAAGATTTCTGGTTCTCAGCACAAGATTTGTGGATAGTATGGGATAAAATAATTTTTTTTTTTTTTTTTTTTTTAAATAACCACTTGCAAAACATTCCGGTGCAAAGGAACTTTGCCTCTTTACCAGAAGCTGTTTGATCTAGTTGTGTCATGCTCCATTTCCCTTCCATATTACTTCCTCTCTGTGAACACATGCTGTTATTGTAATAAGCGTGCTTACGGAACACAGGGGTTTTGGTGGCCCTGTCTGAGTAACAATTGGAATACTTACATAGTTTTTTGCTTAGTAAAGTTGTAAAGAAGATGAATTAGAAGATCACAAGGCTAATTTAGTAGGGGAAAATATTATATTTCTTTGCCAGTTTAGAGAGTAATTATAATAAAAAAATTTCCATGTGTGAAAGTTGTTGTTGTTTTTGGGTTTTTTAAAATTCACAGAACAGGACTTCTATTTAATTACTCCAGTCCAGAGTACACATGTAAGTGTACACTGACAAGATGGTTCATACATTGCGATATATACACAAAAAAGAGGCATGTGAGATGTCTAAAACTAAACCGCAGAAGTGTATTTATCTAATATAATAAAACGCTAGCCGCGCATGCGCACTCCCACCTGCGTGTTCTGTTTTCCGTGCGCTGTAGGGCACCGCAAGTAGGAATACGCATGCGCGCGAAGCTCTCTCTCTCCCCCCCCCCCGAGGCGGATGTTGGCCGCGGCGGCTGTTGGTGGTTGCAGGCCGTGGCAGCTGCTGGCTGCGGCGGCCGAGCCCAGATAGCATTTAAAAATAAAACAGGCAAGTTTTTAAAGTCCTGAAAAGCCGTCGGCCGTGAAGTATGTAGGCAGCATACTTCATGGCCGATGGCTTTTCAACCCCCCCTGCACCGCCGCTGCTGTACATTTTAAAACCCTCCACCCCCCCCCCCCAGCTTTGTGGTTAAGGCCTGGCTTCTTTGGGCAGCAGCAGCATTTAAAATTCGCTGCTGTTGCCGGCTTCAGGCCTTCCTCTCTGGCGGGTCCTGTCTACTTCATGTTTTCATGAAGACAGGATCCGCCAGAGAGGAAGACCTGAAGCCGGCAACAGCAATTAATTATAAATGCTGCTGCTGCTTCTGCCTGATGAAGTTGAAGGAGGAAAGGGAGCATAGAGGGAGAGAATGGTAGGGCATGGAGGTAAGGAGGAAGGTATGGGGGGGAAGAAAATGCTGCACAGGAAAGTGGGGTGGGAGGGAAATGCTGCAGCACAGGGAAATGGAGGGGCAGAAAAAGGAAGGGAGGCATACTGCTGGGCAGGGGGAGCAGGAAAAAGGGGTTGATGGACAGGGGAAGAGGTGCTGATGGACAGGGGGGGGCAGAAAAATGAAGGGAAGCCTACTGCTGGACAGGGGGCGCAGGAAGGAGGTGATGATGAACAGGGGGGAGGTAAAACAAAGGGAGTAGGGCTGCTGCTGGATAAGGTGAGCAGTGATGGGGTGGTGGAGGACACAGGGGGAGGTAAAAGGAAGGGAGAATGGATAGGGGGAGCAGGCAAGGGATGGTGGTGGACAGCCAAGGAAAAAAGAAAGAAAAGCAGAAATACAGAAAGTGGCTAAGGAGAGAGAAAAAAAATAAAGACAGACACAAACACATATATTCTAGCACCCGTTAATGTAACAGGCTGTAAGACTAGTTAGTCTATAAAAATATCCAAAGAAGAGAGCATCTCGCTTCTATAATATCTCCAACAAGGATCCCAGTTTCAGCCGAAGCATTCTTTGGGGGACTAGTAAGGTTCTGTACAAGCACTTATGCTCAGGACAAATTAACTGTGACAATGATTCAAATGAAACTGTTCGTTTTAATCGTTGTGACTGCTAATTTGTCCTGAGCATAAATGCTTGTACAGAACCTTACTAGTCCCCCGAAGAAGGCTTCTGCTGCAACTGGGATCCTAGTTGGGGATATTATAAAAGAAAGATGTTCTCTTCTTTGGATATTTTTATGGACTAATAAATACACTTCCATGGTTTGGTTTTAGACATCTCGCTTGCCTCTTTTTTGTGTATATATTGTGTTATTTCTCAAGGTGAGTCTTGCTTTTCTCTTCTCCTTCTATTACATACATTGCAATGCCATCCTTTCTCTGATCTGTCCAACATGATGTGCAGTTCACAAAATCTCATCAAAAGAATACATATGAGGTCTGACATTTCATGGATTTGCCACCGTGCGCGTACGTTGGCAGCTCTGTACAAACAAATCAGTAAGGTTTCATAACCTTGGTATATCAGTGTCTCGCAGCTGTGTTCATATCGCCATGTGGTAGTGGTGTCTTACTGAGTGGCGTTCATTATTGTTGGTGTTTTGCGTGCCATCTGCAAGAATGTCGGAGCTTGAATTATAGCAGTGTTAATCTTCGCAAGAGTGGAAGTGAAATCAGAAACATGTTAGTCAAAATTTATGAAGATAATGCCATGAAGAAACACGAAAACTACAAATTCTCCAAAACACTACAATAAAAATTATCATGAAAAGGAAAAAATTTGATCACTGTTAAAGGAAAATCATTGGTTAACTGTAAACCACAGAATTACTTATAAAATAGCCATACTGACACATAAAATATTAGTAAATAAAGCCCCAGCATTCTTAGTAAGATTTCTATTACCATACACTCCTGTAAAATCTCTTAGATCAGAAGAAAAATCCCTGCTGGTAATTCCCTCACGAAAAATTATTTATTCAAGGAGGGATACGATCTTTTCTGTTACAGCACCCCAAATTTGGAACTTGCTTCCTCTCAATATAAGAGAAGAAAAATTACTTACTAGGTTCAAAGGCCTACTAAAAAGTTGGCTGTTCAAGGACGCCTTTAACTGACCTATTTATTGCAAAAATTTTTATTGGTAAAAGCACAATCAAAAACCACCAAACAAAAGAATACAGCAGAGACCAAATTTTCACCCTTTGATAAATTCATTTCAGTGGTGATGGAGTTTTTTGCATATGATAAGAAATGAAGCAGTATTGAATGTTTATCAAGTTTTGATTGTGGACTGCTGTTAATTTGAATTTTGAGGCTTTTTCTCCACCTTTTATGTGAAATGCTTATCGGGAGTGTTTAGCCCACCTCTGGCGAGTAATATATATAACTTCTGAATTTTTTGATTTAGTTATTACTCAGTTTTTTTCTTGAGAGACGTTTAAATACCTACGTAATGTAAATGCGAATGAGTCGAGTCTCTATCATTTGAAAGGAAACTGTGCAATGAGAGGGCATAGGATGAAGTTAAGAGGTGATAGGATCAGGAGTAATCTAAGGAAACACTTTTTTACAGAATGGGTGGTAGATGTGTGGAACAGTCTCCCAGAAGAGGTGGTGGAGACAGAGACTGTGTCTGAATTCAAGAGGGCTCTCTCGGAGAGAGAAAGAGATAATGGTTACTGCGGATGGGCAGACTATATGGGCCATTTGGCCTTTATCTGCCATCATGTTTCTATGTTTCTACTGTGCACTTTGACGCTTTATTTCAGGGTCGTATTGGTACACCCATGTTTCATCACCAGTGATAACATGGCCTAAAACATCGTCTTGCCTCTCAAAAGGTCTTTACAAACTTCGACTCTCTTTTATTTTTGTTTGTTGTTGAGCTCCTTCGGGACCATTTTTGCACAAACCTTTCTCATGCAAAGATTTTAAGTTAATATGTTCCTGTTTCTCTATCGATATTTACTTGGTCTGCTATGCTTCTCAGTCAGCCAACAATTTTGATGCACAATTCGACGAATTTTGCAATGTTTTTCATCAGTTCTGCTCGTTACTGGCCGCCCTGACCTCTCTTCATCAGGCTTTGGGGCCTGTTAAACAATGGCAGGAGACTTCTGACCCGATTTTTTTTTTTTTTCCCCCCTACTCGTTCAGGATACTGTGTGACCTGTAACAAAAGCATACACTTGTACTGTTCTGAGTCCCTTTTTCTTTAGATGCACTTAAAAATGGGGAATTTGGAAACTTGCTTGAAAGTGACCCAGTTCTAGTGCAGGAGACTGAAAGCAGATTTCTCAAAGTACTCTGCCATAGTTTTGTTTTTGTTTTTTTTTGTTTTTTTAGTACTCAGAAACCTCAGGCAGTTTTCCTTTCTGTCAGTGGTTAATACAAAGTAGTCATTAAAACTGGAATACTGTACTAAATGCTAAGAAGGTCGTTGGTATAAAAATGGGCTTCTTAACGTTTTGTGCACACTAAGCTTTAGTAAAAGAGCCCCAAATAAATTTTTTTTTTTTTTTTAAATTGTTTATTCATTTTTGAAAGCCAATACATAGTGCAAGAGAGAGAGAGAGAGAGGCATAAGGGGGAAGGATACTGGATGGAATTGGGTTGGAGGGAAAGGAAGGGGGCAGATACTGATGGAAGTGGGGGGAAGGGAGAGGAGAGAGTGAAATGCCAGACCATGGGGGTGTGGGAGAGGGAAGGGAAGAAGAGGATGCCAGATCATTGCAGGAGGGAAGGGAAGAAGATGAATGCCAGAATAATAGGGGTGACGGGAGAGATGGAAGGGGAATACAAGGAGAGAAGATGCCATATAGAAGGGGCAGAGAGAGGGTAGACAGTGGATGAAAGGAAGAGAGTGACAAGACTATGAGGAAAGCAGAAACCACAGAAGATAATGTAGAAAAAAATTTTATTTATTTTTTTTGCTTTAGGGGAGCTGCATCGCTGTTTCTGTGGTGTTGCATTGTATGCAGAGTCCAGCTTCTTGTTGGTTCAATTTAACCTTTGTCTACGTTTTTCTATTTTATCCACCCTTTTACAAAACTGTAGAGCGTTTTTTTTTTTTTTTTTATGTTCAAATCTATTTTATTAAGCAACAGTAAATACAACAGCAATAACAACCATGGTATGCATTTTCATCAAACACCCGCGGAGGACTGGACTCTTATGTCCTCCCCGGACCCACCATACCCCCCCCCCACACAAAGAAGCCCCTACCCCCCCACCCACCCCTCCCCATCCCCCCCCAGATACAGAAAAACTCGTAAGCAGGGAACAGCAGAGACACCCATAAGCACAGTTTCAGAGGTGGAGTCTATTCAAGACCCGGCTACGACTCTCAGGAGTCAAAATGTTCAAATATGGAGTCCAAGTGTAAACAAAGTCTCTGCTCCGGCGTCGAGAAGAACGAGCCAAACGGGCCTCCCAACCCATAAGTTCATGGAGGCGATTCCTCCAGTACCAGAATGAAGGTGGTTCAGAAGACAGCCAGCAACATAAGATACATTTCTTCCCTAAAATAAAACATTTACTAAGAAATAATTTTAGTACCGGCCATGGTGGTAATTGCTCAGAATTCTATGAGAGTCTGAGCTGTTACCACCATGGCTAAAAACCACATTACAGTTTTGTAAAAGGGAGAGGGGTTAGTTTGTGATTACATATTCCATACTAGGCGAAGGTGTTTTCTGTGTTCTGTGTGTTCGACATGGTTTTCTGTTAGGATTGACGGTGTAGGATTGATCTGTACTAGTCTGGCTTGTTTAGTTTTACAATGGATGTATTGATGTACTGCTCACTGCAATATGTAAGATGCTGCCTTTTCCTAGGTACACTCTTGTGTGATGTGTGGATTGTTACTAAAAAAAAATCATGTTTTTCATACAGATGGGGGGGGGGGGTGTGTAAAAAAATGATGGGTGTCACATATGCTAGGTACACCACTGCCTTCATAGTTTATATCTAATCCACAAGCCTGCTTTTAGGACCTACAGGGTATGTATCCCTCTGATTCATGACAATTTTACTTCTCATGTTATCTTATCCATTCTTTTTATTATACAACTACCCAGATAAGCATCATTATCCCAGGACAAGCAGGCATGATATTCTCACATGTGGGTGACGTCATCTACGGAGCCCCAGCGCGGACAGCTTTTCAAGCAAACTTGATTGAAGCTTCAAGTTTGCTACACTGCACCACGCATGTGCATGCCTTCTTGCCCACTAGAGGGCGCATCCCCACCTCGTGGTCCTCAGTTCAGTTTTTTCCGCGGAGCCAGAAGCCCTGTGGAAATTGTGCTCGTATTTTTTGGCCTTCTGACACCGCGTCTGGGTCTTTTCGCTCGGTCGCTGTGCTTTTCTTATTATTTTCTTTCTTAGTCGATCGTTTGTCGTCAAAAAAAAAAAAAAAAAACCTTTTCTTTTTCTTCCGTTCGGCTCCGGGGGCTCCCGGGTGCCGCGGCCGCGGGACATTGCTTGTTCCCGGCCTTTTCGGCTTTCATGTCCCGTCCCTTGACGGGCTTTAAAAAGTGCACCCGGTGTGATCGGTTGCTTTCGATTACCGATCCTCACCGTTGGTGCTTGATTTGTTTGGGTCCTGAGCATCCTACGGAGTCCTGTGATAGGTGCTCAACTTTTCAGACTAGAGCGCTCCGCCGACGCCGTGCCTGGATGGTGGGGCTCTTCTCTGCGGACCCCGCGGCAGGGAAGGCCTCGACGTCGGCCTCGGCTTCGGCCCCGGCCTCGACCTCGGCCTCTGGTCCCTCGACCTCGCCGCGACCCTCGACTTCCTCCAAGCCTGCTGCCTCGACCAAGCCTGCTTCGGGTAAGTCCTCCCTTCCATCCTCGACTCCAGGGTCGGCGAAGAAGCCATCCTCGGGCTCCTTGACTGCGGGTGGGTCGTCCTCGGCCCCGCCCCGAGTGTCAAAGCCTAGTGCCCCGAGGGAATACTCGAGACCGAGGTCGCCCTCCAGGGAGCACTCCTCGGCCCCGGACCTGCCAGCCATGATGGGGGTTCCGGCCTTCCAGGAATTGCTCCGAGCGCTGATTGCCTCGGAGCTGTCCGGGGCCCTAACGCACCTGCAGCAGGCTTCGGCCTCGACTGCTCCGGCCTCGACTGCCCTGGCTTCGGCGGCCTCGGTCTTGGTGCCCTCGGCTTCGGCCCCCGGGGGTCTGCCGACCTCGACCCCGACCTTGCTCTCGACCTCGACCTTAGTTGACCAGCCTGAGAGAAGTGTCAGGCCTCGGAACAAGGTGCGTCGGATTAGGAGGATCTCTTCCACGTCCTCTTCCTCGAGGTCCTCCAGGGGCTCCTCGCCCTCGGGTCGGCCTTGGGCGAGGCGTTGGCCGAGGAAGCCCAAGCGTTCTCGGGGTTCTTCTCGGAGACGCAGTTGCTCCTCGCCAACCGGGGGTGAGACCTTGCGTGTCTCGGAGCTCCGCCTCGACAATCCGAGGCTTTTCCGGTCCCCCGTGGGGAGGGGTTCGAGAGACTCCTCGCCGAGACGGAGGGGACGTGCCTCGGTTCCTCATACCCCGGGGACTTCCCCCAAGGGCTCCTCGGGGCGTAGGCGTTCCCCGACCCCTTCGAGGTCGCTTGGTACGGCCTCCTGGGTATCGGGGTCTGGTAGGGAACCTCGCTATTCCCGCGAGGCCTCCCCCTCTTTCTTGGCGGCACGGACTTCGCAAACTCCTTCCCTGCCTGTCAGGCCCTCTTCCTTCTCTAAATTCGTGCAGGATATGGCACGTGCTTTGGACCTGGACTTGCTTGCTGGGTCCCAGTACACGAAGGAGTTTTTGGAGGAACAAGACTTGCCCACTCCCCCGAGAGAAACTCCTCGTCTGCCTCTCAATAAGGTCCTCCACCAGACCTTCCTGAGAAATTGGGACTCCCCTCTTACAGTCACAGCGGTGCCTTCTAAGATGGAGTCCAAGTACCCGGGCCATCCCATGTAAGGGCTTCGAGAAAGCACAACTGTCTCACCAGTCGTTGCTCGTTGAGTCGGCGCTGAAGAAGTCGCAGCCCTCTAAGGTCTCGGCGGCGGTCCCGCCCGGACGGGAAGGGCGGACCCTGGATAAGTTTGGTCGTTGCCTCTATTCCAATTCATTGATGGCTACCAGGGTTCTCAATTATGCCTTTACGTTTTCCTCTTATCTCCGAAGCATGGTCAAAGACTTGCCTCGTTATCAAGGGGTCATGTCGGATTCCCACAAGGAGGGTTTTACCACGTTCATGTCCAACTTATCTCAGCTGCGTCTGTACCTGTTCCACGCGGTGTACGACGCATTTGAACTGGCCTCCAGGGTATCCGCCTTTGCGGTGGCAATGCGCCGGCTGGCATGGCTATGTACCCTGGACATGGACCCGAACTTGCAGGAACGTCTGGCCAATCTACCCTGTGTTGGCTCTGAATTATTTGATGAGTCCCTGGAGGCGGCGACCAAACGTCTGTCAGAACAGGAGCGCTCCCTTGCCTCCTTGGTCCGTCCTAAACCTCGGGCCCCGCCGCAGAAGCCAATCCGGCCTCCCTCTAGGCGATATCCACAGAAGTCCACGCCGGCCTTCTCTAGACCTCCGCTCCGGCGCCCGCCGCAACAGGGTAGGGGAGGCCAACAAAAACCCCAGGCGCAGGGGGCATCCAAGCCGGCGCCGTCTTTTTGACATGATGTGCGGATGGGGGCGGGCCCCCTCCGCACTCTCGCCGAACCCCCTTCCTATCGGGGGTCGGCTCCGAGCCTTTTATGCGGCCTGGACCGGGATCACATCAGATGCTTGGGTGCTCCGGATTATCTCCGAGGGCTACTCGCTCAATTTCTTAGCCACGCTGCCGGAACATCCGCCGGGGACTTACCCATTCAGTCAAGCTCAACTTCCTCTTCTTCTCGCGGAAGCAAGGGCCTTGTTGAGCCTTTGGGCGGTGGAACCTGTACCCCCCGACCAACGGGGGCGGGGGTTTTACTCCCGTTACTTTCTGGTCCCAAAGAAGACCGGGGACTTACGCCCCATTTTGGACCTCCGGAAGCTCAACAAGTTCCTAGTCCGGGAGAAGTTCCGTATGTTGTCGCTTCCGGGGTTGTATCCTCTTTTGGAGGAAGGGGATTGGATGTGCTCCCTGGACTTAAAGGAAGCATATACTCATGTTCCGGTGCATCCCGCCTTCCGCAAATTCTTACGGTTTCAGGTGGGGGAGTTGCACCTTCAATATCGGGTCCTCCCCTTCGGACTGGCTTCGTCCCCTCGAGTCTTCACGAAGTGTATGGTGGTAGTCGCTGCAGCCCTGTGATCTCGGGGGCTACAGGTCTTTCCCTACCTGGACGATTGGCTGATCAAGGCATCGACCAGGGAGGGAGTTATCTCAGCGACCCGACAGACTATCATCTTCCTTCAACGTCTGGGGTTTGAAGTGAATTTTCCCAAATCTCAGTTGTGCCCGGCCCAATCCCTTCAGTTTATCGGAGCCGTGCTGGACACGGTTCGCCTCCGTTCGTTCCTCCCTCCTCCTCGGTTGGAGGCCCTAATTCGATTGAGCCGCCATGTTTCGCTGATGCCCGCAGTATCGGCTCAGCGCATGATGAGGCTCCTGGGCCACATGGCATCGATGGTCCACGTCACTCCGTTCGCCCGGTTGCATCCGAGACTCCCTCAGTGGACTTTGGCCTCGCAGTGGCGTCAGGATCGCGACCCAGTCTCTTGTCCGATAACGGTGACTCCTTCCTTGAGATGCTCGCTCCGTTGGTGGACCAACTCTTCCAATCTTTCAGGAGGTTTGCTCTTTCTCGTTCCTCCACATCGCAAGGTTCTGACCACGGACTCCTCGGAGTACGCGTGGGGGGCTCATCTCGACGGTCTGCGGACTCAGGGTCTATGGTCGGCAGAGGACCGTCTTTGTCACATCAATGTGTTGGAGCTTCATGCCATTTTTCTGGCGGCTCGAGCATTCTGCCACTTGCTACACGATCAGGTAGTCCTCGTGCGGACGGACAATCAGGTGGCAATATATTATGTGAACAAGCAGGGGGGAACGGGCTCTTGGTCCCTGTGCCGGGAAGCCCTGCGCCTGTGGGAATGGGCGGTCTCCCAGAACATCTTCCTACGTGCGGTTTACATTCAGGGAGAGAGGAACTGTCTGGCAGACAAACTCAGTCGTCTTCTCCAGCCGCACGAGTGGTCGCTGAACTCCCGGGTTCTGCGCGAGGTCTTCGACCGCTGGGGAACTCCTCAGGTGGATCTGTTTGCCTCCCCGAAGACTCGCAAACTGCCCCTCTATTTTCTCGGATGTACTCCCCGGACCGTCTCGAGGCCGACGCCTTTCTTCTCGACTGGGGAGGGAGGTTCCTTTATGCGTTTCCTCCTTTCCCTCTGATCTTGAGAACGTTGGTACATCTCAAATCGACCAGAGCCACTATGATTCTCATTGCGCCTCGTTGGCCCAGACAGCACTGGTTCTCCCTGCTCCTTCAACTCAGTGTCAGGGAACCTCTGCTTCTGCCTGTTTTTCCCTCTCTGCTGTCTCAGAGTCGGGGTTCGCTGTTACATCCCAATCTTCAGTCATTACATCTGACCGCTTGGTTCCTTTCCCCTTGACTTCTCAGTCGGTGAGGGAGATTTTGGAAGACTCGCGCAAGGTCTCGACTAGGCTTTGTTATTCCCAGAAGTGGACCAGATTTTCATCCTGGTGCTCCTCGAACCATCTGGACCCGAGTTCAGTTCCAGTGTCTTCGGTGCTGGAATATTTGTTGCATCTGTCTAAGTCTGGGCTGAAGACGACTTCCATTCGGGTGCATCTCAGTGCCATTGCGGCGTTCCATCGGCATCTCGAGGGTCGGTCTCTTTCTCTTCATCCTCTGGTAACTCGTTTCATGAGGGGTCTCGTGAATGTTCACCCTCCTCTGAAACCTCCTCCTGTAGTTTGGGATCTTAATGTGGTCTTAGCTCAACTGATGAAGCCTCCTTTTGAGCCTATCGACAAATCTCATCTTAAGTTTCTCACTTGGAAGGTGGTCTTTTTGCTTGCGCTCACGTCCACTCGTCGGATTAGTGAGCTGCAGGCTTTGGTTGCGGATCCACCTTTTACTGTGTTTCATCATGACAAGGTGGTTCTTCGCACCCATCCTAAATTTTTGCCTAAGGTTGTGTCTGATTTCCACCTCAATCAGTCCATTGTTCTTCCGGTGTTCTTCCCGAAGCCCCACTCTCATCCTGGTGAGGCGGCGCTTCACACGCTTGACTGTAAGAGGGCGTTGGCCTTTTATCTCCAACGTACCAAGTCTTATCAGAAGGTTCCTCAATTGTTTTTGTCCTTTGATCCTAATCGGTTGGGACATCCTGTTTCCAAGCGCACCTTGTCCAACTGGTTGGCTGCTTGTATTTCTTTTTGCTACGCTCAGGCTGGTCTCACGCTCCATGGTCACGGGGCATAAGGTCCGGGCTATGGCAGCTTCTGTTGCTTTCCTCCAGTCTACTCCTGTGGAGGACATATGTAAAGCTGCCACTTGGTCTTCGGTTCATACGTTCACCTCCCACTACTGTCTGGACTCTTTGTCCAGAAGCGACGGCCGGTTTGGCCAGTCGGTGTTACGTAACCTGTTTTCCTAAATTGCCATCCTCCCACCTGCCCTTTTTTGGTTGGCTTGGAGGTCACCCACATGTGAGAATATCATGCCTGCTTGTCCTGGGATAAAGCACAGTTACTTACCGTAACAGGTGTTATCCAGGGACAGCAGGCATATATTCTCACAACCCGCCCTCCTCCCCGGGGATGGCTTCTTTGCTTGATATGGAACTGAGGACCACGAGGTGGGGATGCGCCCTCTAGTGGGCAAGAAGGCATGCACATGCGTGGTGCAGTGTAGCAAACTTGAAGCTTCAATCAAGTTTGCTTGAAAAGCTGTCCGCGCTGGGGCTCCGTAGATGACGTCACCCACATGTGAGAATATATGCCTGCTGTCCCTGGATAACACCTGTTACGGTAAGTAACTGTGCTTTCTTTGACGTGAATGGACCTTGAAAACTAACGGCAACAGTGTTCTCCCCAGAAATTTTTTCCAGCCATGAAAAACATTTAGATATTTGCCCTCTTTCAAATAGTATAGAGCAGCGTCTCTCAAATTTTTTAAACTCCGGCACACTAAACAGAGCAAATGTTTTTTGTGGCACACTAAATGCAACAATTATTCACTTCTAGAATTGGATACTTCATAAATTTAATATATATATTATGGAACAAGTGTCAAACCTTAAGAAAGACAGTCATATTGAGCATTGGAAAATAACTAATAATAATTAACTAATACAAATAGTACACATTTAGGACTCCTTTTACTAAGCTGCAATAGCAGTTTTACCGCGTGCTTAGCTCGCACAGAATTGCCGCATGTGCTAGACGCTAACGCCAGCATTGAGTTGGTATTAGTTCTAGCCGTGTAGCGTGGCAATTCTGCACACGCTAAAAAGCTATTGCAGCTTAGTAAAAGGAGCCCTTAATTTTCCCACCACCAAATTTCCCCGTCCCACCCCCCACCCGGCTACTTTTTCATGCCACCCGGCTAGAAAAAATTTCTGGGGAGAACACTGCATAATCTACTACTGTTTTAGACCATGCTTGCTCCTTTTATTCAGCTTTTATGTTTCCATTGTGTTCTTTCTTTCTTTCTTCATTCATTCATGTTGTGTCTGTATATGGCCTTTTGGTTGAGGATGGGCTGTGGAGGGAGGGCTTCAATGGCTGGGAGAGTATAGATGGGCTGGAGTGAGTTTTGACGGAGATTTTGGCAGTTGGAACCCAAGCACAGTACCAGGTAGAGCTTTGAATTCTTGTCCAGAAATAGCTAAGAAGAAAAAATTTAAATTGAATCAGGTTGGGCAGACTGGATGGACCATTCGGGTCTTTATCTGCCGTCATCTACTATGTTACTATGTTTCGTATCTTCAAGAATTTTAAGGATTTTACACAACATTGTTGTATTCTACATGGTTCTCTATTAGTGAAACATAGAATAACTTGGTGTGTATACATTTCTACCATTCCTTCACTAATTTTGTTCAGCTTCTTCATTTTTTCACAACGTATTTTTTAAATTTAATTTCACATCCATATAATTTTAGTTTCACCAGCACTCACACACAGTGTGCAGTGGCCTCAAAGAAGACGAATAGAATACTAGGTATTATCAAGAAAGGTATTACAGCCAGAACGAAAGAGGTTATCCTGTCGTTGTATCGTGCGATGGTGTGCCCACATCTGGAGTACTGTGTCCAATATTGGTCGCCATACCTTAAGAAGGATATGGCGTTACTCGAGGGGGTTCAGAAAAGAGCGACGCGATTGATAAAAGGTATGGAAAACCTTTCATATACTGAAAGACTAGAGAAACTGGGGCTCTTTTCACTGGAAAAGCGGAGACTTAGAGGGGACATGATAGAGACTTACAAGATCATGAAGGGCATAGAGAAAGTGTAGAGGGACAAATTCTTCACACTTTCGAAAACTACAAGAACGAGAGGGCATTTGGAAACAGATTCAGAACCAATGCTAGGAAGTTTTTCTTCACCCAAAGGGTGGTGGACACCTGGAATGCGCTTCCAGAGGGTGTGATAGGACACAGTACGGTATTGGGGTTCAAGAAAGGATTAGATAATTTCCTGAAGGAAAAAGGGATAGAAGGGTATAGATAGAAAAATACTATACAGGTCCTGGACTTGATGGGCCACTGCGTGGGCGGACTGCTGGTCATGATGAACCTCTGGTCTGACCCAGCAGAGGCAATGCTTATGTTCTTATGTTCTCACACATGTCATCACTACACATTTTTTGTGTACATCTCTCACACATCTTTATATTGCTCACACCGCTGGTAATTCATTTTTCACCAATCGTTCACCATTCACGGGTGGTGCACATTCTTCAGCTACCACATTTCACAACTTTTCTACCTCATTTCCTGAAGGACTGTTTTGGGTCCATTCTCCATATATATGAGAGCTATCTTTTGGATTAGAACTTTTTATTGGTTCTTAATAAAAGCTCCTGCACCTTGTACATTCCTCTCTGCACTTTCTTTTTGTTTTTTGTTATTTCAGTGCACAACAGGGTTCTAGTTCAGAGAGTTTCCTTGTACCCCTCATTCACTTGTGTTTCTATATAGGGCTATTGCCTGCTTTGGTACATACTGAAGGGGGCAGCAGAGCCCTTTAGTGAAGAAGGAGGGATTCAAGAGCTGGAGTGGATTTCTTCTGCATTACTAATGAGCATGGGGATGGATATTGCCCATCCATCCACAATGATGCACCTGTCTATTAGAAAAGATATATTAGCAAGGTAAGAACCTAACGTTTTTTTTTGCTCCATAAGACGCCCTTTTTCTATCCCCTAAAAGGGGGGGGGGGGGGAATGTAAGTGCCGCATATTTTTAAACACACACCCTGCTGCCGCCACATGTTTAAAAAAAAACAACCCCAAAAACCACCACTGCTATATCTTTAATCTCGCTCGCCAGCCTGCTTGCTGCCATCGTACCTGGTGCTCCAACAAATTTTCTGGCCAGAAGCGCAGAGATCAGGAGCAAGCCCTCCACGCTCCCACCTGGGCCCGCGCCGAACTCTGAATGGCTGCAATCAGCTCTTTCGGAACTCACGAGAACTGACTGCAGCCATTCAGAGATCGGCGCGGGAGCGCAGAGGACTTGATTCTGATCTCTGCGCTTCTGGCCTGTGCGCCGCTGGCTGGGAAAGATGAGAGCAATCTAAGGAGGGAGGAATTAAAAAAGGTACCGTGGGGGTTTGATTAAAGGTACAGGGGGGAGGATGATTAAAAAATGTATTGGGGGTAGGTGGGGGGATGATTTAAGGTACTGGGGGGGATGATTTAAGGTACTGGGGGCACGTGGTTATATGGGGATGATTTAAGGTACTGGGGGGCACATGGTTGTATGTGGGGATGATTTAAGATACTGGGAGGCATGTGGAGGGATGGGATTATTTAAGGTACATGGGTATGGGGGATGATTTAAGGTACTGAGGAAGGTGTGGGGCCTGCCTGCTTGCCACTAGACCTGCCTGCCTTTCACTAGGCCACTAAGCCTGCCTGTTCTGTGGCCTACCACTAGACCACCAGAGGGGGGGACAGGGTGAAGAGCCTGGCAGTGAGAATTTGGTTCAAAATGGGTTTTTTTCTTGTTTTTCTCTTCTAAATCTAGGGTGCGTCTTATGGTCAGGTGCGTCTTAAGTAGTGAAAAATACGGTAATCTCTTTTTGCAGATGACACAAAGTTGTTAAATTGCAAGAGGACCTTACAAGATGGGGAGACTGGGCATCAAAATGGCAGATTACTTTTAATGTGAGCAAGTGCAAAGTGATGCATGTGGGAGAGAGGAACCAAAACTATAGGTGCATGATCCAGGTTTCCAAGTTAGGAGTTGCTGCCCAGGAAAAGGATCTAGGTATTATTGTTGAGGATACTTTGAAACCCTCTGCTCAGTTTCAGCAGTGGCTAAGAAAGCAGATAAGATTGTTAGGCATTATTAGGAAAGGAATGGAAAACAAAGATGAGAATCTTACTATATAATGCCCTGTATCGCTCCATGGTATGTCTGTACCTCAAATACTATGTGCAGTTCCAGTCTACGCATCTCAAAACAGATATAGTGGAATTAGAAAAGATACAGAGAAGGGTGACAAAAATGATAAAAGGGATGGAATGACTTCCTTTGAGGAGAGGCTAAAGTGGCTAGGGCTCTTCAGCTCGGAGAAGAGACAGCTCAGGGATGATTTGATAGAGGTGAAAGGGTAGATGTGAATTGCTTGTTTACTCTTTCCAAGAATACTAGGACTAGGGGGCATGTAGTAAATTTAAAAGAAACTCCCAGTTATTCTGGATTTACTCACCCAGGGTCCGATCAAAATAGAAATTTGTCCCTCTTTGGTATTACGGCCTAACTTTTGATGAGTCACAACTGAGGTGTAAGCATTAGGCGGAGCAGGTTATTTCTACTCTTTTCCAGACAATTTAGACGTCTTCTGTGGCTTACGCTAGCGTCTAGAGGGTTTTCGATTCTTGGGTAGTTCTCAAGGTATGTCACCCTTTCAGATTTCTATGTCTTGCATTCTTTTTGGCATAAGGGTATAGCCAAGGGCTTAGCATTTAATTCCCTTCAGCTTCAGGTGACAATCATGGCTTTTTCCAAGGGCCAGGTGTCTCACTTTTCCTTTGCTTCTTAGCCTGATGTAGTTCAGTTCCTAAAAAGGAGTACAGCATATTCTTTCACTGTTAAGAAGCCTTGTCCAGAGTACAGTCTTAAAGTAGCTCTTGGGGTTTACAGAAGGCCCCGTTGAACCTTTCTCTAATGAGACTCTAAAGGATGTGACATTAAACGGATTTTCTTGTACCCATAGCTTCAGCCCAGCGGATTGCTTAGTTGCAGGCCTTGTCTTTGCAAGGATCCTTTTCTGTGAATTACGGTTTCTAGGGTATCAGTTTGGACCGTAACATCGTTTCTTCCTAAAGTGGTGTCATCCTTTCATGTCAGAGACTCTCTCTCTCTCTCTCTTCCTTCCTGCTTTCAGGGAGGAGGACTGGAGGGGATGCGTGTCTCTTCTCTGAGTATTCTTAGAAGTGCGTAGGATCCTTCTACGCTATATGCAGGTTTCTAACTACTTTAAACTTGCCAACGTTATGTTAGTGTCCAAAGCCTCCATTGCTCAATAGGTCAAGGAGGCCATTGTTTACACTTATTGGATGGCAGGGAAGCGATTGCCGAAAGAACTTCATGGCCATTCAACCAGAACAATGGCTACTTCTTGGGCTTAGTCCAGAAGTTTTTCCTTTGAGGAGATTTGTTATGCGGCTACTTGGTCTTTTAACTATACCTTTTCTAAGCATTTCCAGTTAGATGGCAGCATGTGCGTAGACTGCTTTTGCATCGGTCATTCCAGAGGCAGTGTTCACTTCCCACCTAGATGAAGGATTGCTTTGCTATATCCCACCCACTAGTCTCTGGATTCATTTGCTGCTGTTGCTAAGGAAGGAAAAATTATGGTTTTACCTGTTAATTTTCTTTCCTTTAGATTCAGCAGATGAATCCAGAGCCATGCCCTTTTCTGGTTATTATGTTTTGTGAGTTTCGGACATTTTGTTATAATTGGTAGCTGTATTCTGTATTATTACCTTTGAAATTTTAGGGGAAAAAAGTTTTTTTTACATGCTAAGCATATTACTAGTTCCAGATGCTTGGGCAAGGAACAATACTGAAGATGCAGGAGACGTGCCAGCCAATAGGACCACCTGTTAATCAGTTTCTCTATCTCCACCTGCTGGTAGATGTGTGCTATCCCACTAGTCTCTGAATTCATCTGCTGCGTCTAAAGGAAAGAAAATTAACAGGTAAGAACATAATTATTCCATCCTAAAAGAGAAGATCCAAAAGAAGTTTTAAGGTGACTTGGGGAAATCCACTGCTTAGTCCTAGGATGAGCAGCAATTTTACTCTTTGGGATCTTGCTAGGTGCTTGTGACATGGATTGTCCACTGTTGGAAACTGGATACTGGGCTTGATGGACCTGCGCTCTGTCCCAGTTTAGCAACTCATATGTTTTTGTATACATTTAAAGGTAGACTGGGGGGGTGGGGAAATATACCAAATTCAGGGGTGAAGAGGAGAGGGAGAGAGGTATTAGACCAGGTGAGGAAAGACGAGCTGGAGGAGAGATTTGCCTTATACTTGGGTCACAGTAGTTTTGTCCACTCTTAGTCACAAAACTGACTGACTTAAAGATGAGTAGATACGGTAGGTACATCAGGGGTGTCCAACCTGCGGCCCAAGTGCGGGGCAATGCAGTGTTTTCCTCTGCTGCCCCCAGGTGTTTACCGTCTTGCAGCTTTTCTGTGTTTGTGAGGCCTCAGAAACATCTGTTTCGGCTAATGCGGCCCAGGGAAGCCAAAAGGTTGGACACCCCTGCGGTACATATTTTGTGATATTTTAAATTTATGCTGCACTTAGGGGTCCTTTTACTAAGGTGTGCTAACCGATTTAATGCACACTAACCAATTTAGCGTGCACTAAATCAGTTAGCGCGTCTTAGTAAAAAGATCCCTTATATTTTTGAACTTGTGATGAGTAGAGTATACTATATGTCATTTTTCATAATGTTTTCTTGTTTGTCTGGTTTTAATTAGATTGTAAGCTCTGTTGAGCAGGGATAATCTCTTACATGTTTAATGTACAGTTTGCGTTCGTTTAGCAATGCTATAGAAATGATTAATATTAGTAGTAGTGTTTTAACACACTGCATCTTCCAACTGTGGTGGCTGTAGGTTTACAGTTTACTGTGGCTTGTAGAGATTGCAAATTCATGTCCTAGCACTATTGTACACGAAGCTGCCCTAGTGGTGCAGCTTTTTTGGAATATGCCTCTTGTGTTTTTCTTGTGCATGATAAACCAAATGCATATATTTCTCTGGCAGTTTGTGTAGTTAATAAAAACTCAGCACTTACCAGCCTTTAATAAAATACCAGCATAGCTCTGAACCAGTGGTCTTAGATGTTGGCTTTTCCCATCAAAATGACCTAAACAAAGTTGTCTTTAGTGAAGCAGAGTGATGTATGTGTTCCTCAGTTAGTCCATGTCGAACAATCTGCAATTTATTAATATTTTCTTGGTGTTTAATTTTGTTTTTTTTATTTCTTTGAGTTGGAAATATTTTTCTTCCTGCAATTTAGTGATTTAGAAAATGAATCGGCAGTAGAACTTGATAATATCACTTGGTGAAATAGAAAGCTTAGGTCTTTAAAGCCCATTTTGGCAATTCTAAAAGTTTTCTAGAAAACGACCAACCCTCACCCCAAAAAAGCTGTTTGCTTTCACTAGAATATTTTTTCTGTGCTTTTTGGTTTTTTTTTTCCAATGCTGCTTCTGTGGTGACAAAATGGAAATGCGAAGCATGGGTACCTACTACCCTACTATTGCTTATCATCTCTATAGCTCTACTAGACATACATAGTAGATGATGGCAGATAAAGACCCAAATGGTCCATCTAGTCTGCCCAACCTGATTCAATCTAAAAATTCATTTTTATTTTTATTTTTTTAGCTATTTGGGCAAGAATCCAAAGCTCTGCCTGGTACTGTCCTTAGGTTCCAATTACTGAAGTCTCCATCAAAGCTCACTCCAGTCCATCTACACCCTCCCAGTCATTGAAGACCTCCCCAGCCCATCCTCCACCAAATGGCCATATACAGACACAGACCGTGCAAGTCTGCCCTAGTACTGGCCTTAGTTCTTCAATATTTATTATTCTTTTCTGATTAGAGATACGATTTTTTGAACTCCGTCACTGTTTTCATCTCCACCACCTCTCTTGGGATCGCATTCCAGGCATCCATCACCCTCTGCATAAAGAATTTCCTTACATTGCTCTTGAGTCTCCTACCCCTCAACCTCAAATTATGTCCTCTGGTTTTACCATTTTCCTTTCTCTGGAAAAGATTTTGTTCTAAGTTAATACCTTTCAAGTATTTGAATGTCTGAATCATATTTCCCCTGTCCATCCTTTCCTCTAAGGAATAGATATTCAGGGCTTCCTGTCTCTCCTCGTACGTCTTTTGTCGCAAACCTATACATCAAAACATAGAAGAGCCAGTCCCTGCTCAAAAGAGCTTACAATTTAGTCAAGACAGACAGACAAACTGGACAAGAAACTGCATCAATACACAGTGCTCAGGTGGGAGAATTACAGAGGGAATGATGAGAGTAAATTTTATTTGTCTTAATTATATGTATTTTGGGGATGGGGCACTTAACAGTGTTTTAATTCTCTCATTAAGTCTCTTTGGTGCATACTGGGAATCATGTAGCTTTCTAAAAGCAGAGCTTCAGGCATAGCTCAGAGCTGGCCGGGGCAGGATTTTACACGCCCCCCCCCCTCCCCCCTCCTCGTGTGCCATTGAAGGATGGTGAATGGTGAGGAATTTCCAGGTTGCAGGCCAGGGGAGCCTGGGGTCAGAGCTGTGTGCTGCAATGATAGATGGCAAGAGTTCATGAGTTTAAATTTTCCAAATGGTAAATGGAGCTTGGATTGTGTGTGAATGAGTTTCAGAACTGTGTTTAAATTCATAAACCAGGAGAGACTTTAGTAGAGCTAAATTGAAACCCTGTGGCTTAATTTTTTGTTCTATTTCTATTTTTCTCTTCACTTTTTCCAAAGCACACCATTTAGTTTGCTCTTACTTGGACAATATAGATAGTTTAATTGGCATAGCAGATTCCCTGAATCTGTGTTTTTAACTATTTGTACTTGAAATCTCGGTGCCTTTTAAGATATTCTGGGTACAATTTTTTGACCTCCTATCCTGACTGCTTGATTGATTGTTAAATGATTCATCGTGTAGGCCTGTCAGGAGGCAGAAAGCTTGCCCAGATGTCTTGCATTGAGTGATGGGGGAGGATTAGGTGAAGAGCCCTCTGGTAGGGTTTCTGTATAGAAAGCATAGGAGCTATAGGAGCAAACACTTTGATGTACAGGGAAAGGTAATTTTCCATTGGGTTTAGCACCCCCAATCATTTTGAAAAGTTGTCCCCTATGATAGAAAGCCCTATTAAAGCTACAGGTCTGGTGCCAGGGCTTCCCTGCATATGGGGGAATGGGGGACCAGTGATTGCTTTGCTCATTCATTCAAGCACATTCTGCCTGATGCTGTGTGAGGGGGATGGGATCTTTAGCTGTTTTTTTAAAAGCCACCATTGTGTAAGAGGTGTTTACCTAAACCCAGAGCTGCCTTCCACCCCCTCTGTTTCTGCTACAATTGCCCCACCAGCCAGTGGTGCTTTGACAAGATAGCTGACTGCTCTCCCCTCCCCCACCCCTTGCCCTGATGGGCTAGCACAGGAAACCTGTAGGGAGGGGGGAGATGAGGGATGCATGCAGTCTTAACATTTTTTTGATGCATTCTGAAGGCTAGAAAGGGCCCTGCTCAAATTAACCCCCACCTATTCCTGCTTTTTTCTTAAAGCATGCAGGCCCCCACCTATGAGTGATTATAGGCAGCTAATAACAGGCTTTTGTATCCCCTGCAGAAAGGGTTGGGGGAGTGCCCCTTCCTCAGGATGGAAAACAGTGTTTCTCTCTCTCTCTGATCATGTGACTTCCCTTTTTCAGTGAGTCACACATAGAGTAGAAGGTGAATCACATAGTGAATCAGTTATCAAAAATCCATTTTTTTGTCTATATGTCGTGCTTACAAACAGATCCACTTGCAGTGTCTCAAAGGGAAGGCATGTAGCACACATCATCCTGCCCCTGCCAATAAGCGATCAGCTTTCTCTTGCAAGCTTAAATTTCTTATAACCTTTCTGGGAGATGATTGCAAGTCCAAAAGAAGTAATCGAAGAGAAGGGGCAGAACAGATCATTTGTATTTGTACACAGCTATGACACAAAAAGCAGACGTCTTTCTCCGCATCTGCATTCGTCTCGTCTCTCCCCCCCCCCCCCCACACACACACACACGCACACACTTCCTCTGTTTTACTGTGCATGTACCATATTTTTCTGAGAACTCAAATGGCATTTAAGATGGGAGGAGGGAGACCTACCCACTGAGCTTCTAGGTGTGGGGGTTGGGAATTGGCGCTCTCTCTAAGGAAAACTAATAGCAAACATATTCCTAGTTGAAAAAGCAGATAAAACCTAGATAACTTTCCTC
Organism: Geotrypetes seraphini; assembly: GCF_902459505.1. Taxonomy (NCBI): domain Eukaryota; kingdom Metazoa; phylum Chordata; class Amphibia; order Gymnophiona; family Dermophiidae; genus Geotrypetes; species Geotrypetes seraphini. Next base: position 14,861,510 of record NC_047086.1, on the reverse strand, counting down.
CCTCCTTAACTTTATCAAATCGGTGTCCTGTGTAAATGGAAGATCCAGTTCTTTGCCGGATTCTTCTGCTGCTTTTAGGGAACAGAAAAAAATCCAGATTTGTAAGGTTTGTTTTTCTAAGTAGCAAGTATGGCAGATGTCATTATTTGTCTTAACACATCTGTTCAGTTGTTTTAACTGAATCTCCCTCAAGTTTTACTGATGGAAAACAATTTCTGATTAAAACATTGTCTTTCACTTTTTATAAAGGTAAGAATCAAGCCACATTGGCTGCTATGAAGCTAGAGGTAAAGGAGACCAAAATCAGTATAAGGAATTTTTTTTTCTGGTGTATTTTAGGATTCATTTTGTCGTATTCAAGGAGTTTCAGCTCATCAAGTATGAAAGAAAGATTTTAAAAGAATTCTAAAAGTCTTCATCTTTTTCAATATGTATAATTTTTTCTTTCCTTATACTGTATAGTATTTTTAGGCATGAATCAAGTTTTTTAAGGTAATATTTAGGAATAAAACAAAAACAAAGGTAATACCTTTTTAATTGGACTAACTCGATGTGTTTTATGCTTAGGTTTCCATATCTTAGTTCAAAAGTCTGCTATGGATGATGAAATTTGTTAAAAAATAATAATAAAATGATGGTTTTGGTAATCTTCCTCATTTTGTCATCATTTGCCTTTGGCTATCAGGATTAAACAAAAATCAAGGTGGTAAATGATAACATGACAGTATTTGAATTTGGGATGGGAAACTAGGACAAGACAACGTGTGTGTATAATTTCAAAATGAAAGCATTCTTGCACTGGTTTATATCTCTACTTTGTTCTTCAAATATAAAAAAGAAACATGTTTTTAAACCAGCTAGTCTATATATATATATATATATAAAATATATAATATAATATATATTTAGACTAGCTGGTTTTAAAACATGTTTCTTTTTTATATTTGAGGAACAAAGTAGAGATATAAACCAGTGCAAGAATGCTTTCATTTTGAAATTATACACACACGTTGTCTTGTCCTAAGTTTCCCATCCCAAATTCAAATACTGTCATGTTATCATTTACCACCTTGATTTTTGTATATATATATATTATTATTATTATAAATTTATTTTTTGTTTGTTTGTTTTAGGTATCTCTTCAGGTTGGTTTTTTGTTGTTGTTGTTTTTTTACTTCAAAGTATTAAGACCTATTTGATCCAGAATGATACATAAATTGTGGTAGGATTTTATTTATTTGTTTGCATTTGTTTATGGTAAAACATAATCTCTTTGTATGCATTTTTTGTTTACATTTAAAATTAAACACTGAAGTTTTTAATAACATTGAAACTATTTAAGTAATTGCATTGTGGCACATTTTTCATTGTTTTGATTTTGCTGCACAGAAGTTAAATTTCCTCTCCCAGATAACTCCATTTCTGTTCTTGTGGTGTGTGGGGGTGTATGTGTTAAGTAGGGTTTTTTGTTTCATTGTAGTTTTGTTTGTATTATTTTTCTATTTCTGGGCTGATCTTTAAATGTTTCAGCATTTGATTTTATGACAGGATCTACAGATAATATGAATCAACTGATACACATAATATCAATTTATGTACTGTCTCGTGTAAAGAACAGGGAAAAAAGAAAGAAACAGCAATAGCTGATAAAAATGTTCCATATTAAATCACGCAGCTTTTAGAATGAGACATTTGTTACTGGTTCAGTGTTGCAATGTTTTTACCTGATATCTTTAAAGAATACCCCACTAGGTGTCTTTGAATGTCACTGCTCTGACATTTAACATTTGGCATGGAGAGAAAGGGAAATGTTTTCTATTGGCATGGACTTGTTCTCCAGGACCCATTTAAAAGAATACAGCTGTTTTTAAGGAAAATTTTTCTCTACAAAGCAGATAAATGAAGAAGTACTTTGCAAAATAAGAACAAAAATTAACCCATTTCATTTTCCTGAGGTGAGAGGAAAGAAATAGGCTAGATTTATGTCTACTTTTGCTTATTATGCTGCAAAATCCAGGAAAAACCTACCAGCTTCTATAACGTCTCAATTAAATTAAAAAAGTTTTAGAAAGGTATTAGATGTATCTTTTTAGCTAATATACAGGTATATTTAAAAGCTAATTGAATTATTACTATGTATTTCTTGTTTTTAATTTTTGTAATTCTGAATTACGTCTCCATACTTGTTTTCTGTAACCTACAATCGACTTTTATATAAGGATTTGTGCTGATATAAACATTAATTATAATAATGTCTAACTGCATTAGCCATTAGGCTGGATCTTAACGACAGCAAATGTTGTTGTTGTTATTATTAATTTTGTATTGCCAATGGCCCTGTCCCCTGTGTTCCTTTTCTGCAGTATAGTTAGTCTCTGCTCCCTAATTCCTGCTCTGCATTCTCTGTGCCCCTCCCATCATTGACCATTCAAAATCTACAGCATTCAGGCATATTGGCATTGTCAGATAAATTGATTGCGACCTTCTTTGTCTTGACTTGCTGCCTTCAGGATTATGTTGCTGAGCTGTAGAGTGATATTATAACTGCAACTGCCCTCCTCTTGGTCAAATTTCATGGCTGCCTTTATTGAAGGAGTTGTTTGTGAAACAGAACGCTAATGAAGGAGAGAGTTTTCCGCTGTTAAGTGTGTACAAATACTTAGAGAGAGGTGTTTAGCTTCATTAAAAATGGTAGCTATTTGTCTCGGGGTTTTTTTCCATTTTTGCTCATTGTCATTGGATTACTTTTAAATCACCTAGTGGATTTTCAGAACCTAATCCAAATGCTGCTTGTGTGTGAATAAGTTCCTGAAATATGAGTAATGATTGCAGTGTCCTGTGGACTGGGAAATTTGTGTCATCCTTTTCCTGATAGTTATACGACAAGCATGAGATGGTTTTTTAAAAAAAAATAGTAAGGTGATTCTTTATATTGACTTGGCTGTAGCATAATCAGAAATCTTGGAGCAAATATTGTACCTTACCGACATAGGTTAAAAAAAAAAATCATCTTGCAAAGGGCCAGATGTGATCAAATCTTTTGATTTTGTTCTCCTCGATATAGCTGTTGCTTATTAAAAATGGTGGTCTCACTAGAGGGCGCTGCTGGCAAAATGATTACATTCCATAAGGCAGATGAGGCATATATAATGCACTTGAGGGCTTTTCAACTAAAGCATAGTGTGCTAAATGCTAAGATGCACATTTTATACCTATGAGCTTCTTAAAAGCATTTGGTATGGTTGGGGGGGAGCACAAGGTTTTAGTGAAAGTTTAAGTTTAAGTTAAGTTTATTAGGATTTGATATACCGCTTATCAAGATTATCTAAGCGGTTTTTACAATCAGGTACTCAAGCATTTTCCCTATCTGTCCCGGTGGGCTCCCAATCTATCTAACGTACCTGGGGCTATGGAGGACTGAGTGACTTGCCCAGGGTCACAAGGAGCAGCGCGGGGTTTGAACCTACAACTAGAGAATGACACGGGGAAAAAATCTGTCCCCGTCACCGCCCCGTCCCCGGCCCACCATCCTCTGCACCGCCCCGTCACCGCCATTCCATTCACCGCCCCGTCACCGTCACTGCCATCCCTTTCACCGCCCCGTCACCGCCACTGCCATCCCATTCACCGCCCCGTCACCGTCCCCGCAGCATCCATATAAGCCTTAGTACTCTAATATTTAGCGTATTCCATTCTTATAAATCAAAGTTCCTGCTGCTGAACTAGAGAAAGAGATGTTCAGCTGGCAGGGCTTTGTTTATAAATTTTTATTAACACAACTAATATACCACCATAATGTTTCCGACAGAGGACAAGTATGCAATAAATGCATTTTGCTGTTTCAATGCCAGTGCTCAGCAGAACAACAGACAGCAATATGGACATTCACCTTATGTAGTACTTTTTTAATATATAAAAATAGGCAAAATTAGTTGCTGTTTTATCATTATATTTTCTTGCCATTATAGTATTCTTCATTGATCATTTTTCTTTTTAAATTCAAAACAAATTCAACCTATCTTGTGTCCCAGCATGAATTCATGTTTCACTCAATTGGCTGTTTCAAGGGAATTAACCCTCCAACTTCCATTTGCAAAAATACCCAATGTTGTTCCTTCTATGAGCAATATTTAAATTATGAGGAACAACATTGGGTATTTTTGCTGAATTGTGTGACACCATTTGGGCTGAACATGAAGATTGAAAATGCCTGGTTAGCCCTGGACAGATGATTTGAACAGCCAGGAGCCTGTCCTGGCCATTTAAATCATTTTGAATATCTAGTCCAATGATAACAGAATTAGGGTGATTATAGAAACATAGAACTTTGTTGATCACTAAAAACAGTGGAGACTAAGGGTCTATCAAGCTCAGCATCCTGTCTTTGACACTGGCCAGTCTTGGTCTTTGGAACTGCCCATTGTGTCAGAAGCAATAGGGATTAAGTGACTTGCCCAGGGTCACAAGGAGTGTAGTGTAGCTCTAACCACTGGATTTAGAAGTTGGCTTCTTTTGGGATCTTTAACTCATCATCGCTAGGACTCGAATCTGAGTCCGTGGCACCTAACATAGAATGGAATTAGTATGGCAAAGTAATGAAGAATGGTCCAGCAGCCCCCACCCTCCCTCCACCTCACCTTATATTCGTTCCGAGTTTGCCGGCTTCCTTTTTTCCGAGCCGCACGTGTTCAAAAATCCGTGCACGCGCGGCTGCGCAAGTCAATCAAACTTCTCCTCTCCTGCAACTTCCTGTTTCCGGTTGCGTCAGAGGAGAAGATTGATTGACTCGCGCAGCCGCACGTGCACGGATTTTTGAACACGTGCGGCTCGGAAAAAAGGAAGCCGGAAAACTCGAAATTTAAGGTGAGGTGGAGGGAGGGAGCTGGCTAAATGCTACGGGCGGGTGGGCGGTGGCTGCGGGGACCGCGCGATCCTTGATACCTCACTGCGGAGACAAGACCATTCACCGCCCCGCGGGCGGTGAATGGCCTTGTCCCTGTCGCCGCAGCGACTGCTAGTTTTCTTCCCCGTTTTCGGCGGGTGACCCGCGGCTAAAATGTGGTGGCCGCGGGTAAACCGCCACCGTGTCATTCTCTACCTACAACCCCAGGGTGCTGAGGCTGTAGATCCAACCACTGAAAGGGCCCTTGCAAGATGGGTTCCATGCTCTCTTTAAACTGCTAACGGTGTGGCATGACCCAGTAGTTTTCTGCTCTTATTCTCAGTTCCTGCCAATATATATATATTTTTTTATTTCTATGGAAAGCCATATAGTTCATAGATGCTATATATAGCTCTTTGCATTGTAATGTATATCCACAGAACTTTAAAATATATTGCTTATTTTCAGTTTAACGAGCTTCGTAACACATTTCCTCAGATCACAGCACGTATTATCAACTGGGTGGCATGATCAGTGTGTTTCTTCTTATTTGCATTTTTTGGGGAAGGCTCTTCAGCTGTGTTCCATCACTTTATTGTTGCTTGTTAAATTAAGGAGTTTTGATTTGTAGTCTGTCTGGAAATGAGAGATGTGCTTCATTCATGTGCCATCTCTCCACTCTGGTTGATGGCTTTCAGCATTTCCAGCTTGGGAATGGCCCACAAGAGCATCTATGAATCACCCCAAAACTCAAAAGCTACAGCATTTCAGCTTCAGAGGGAAATGCTTATGATGCATTGTCAGTCTGTCAAATGTTATTCAGAGTTTCCAGGAGCTATTTTCTGTGTATGTATATAAATAATGCTAAAAGAAAGTTTGTGAACAGCTAAGAATGGTCTGTATTTTGGAATAAATTGTATTAAAAATATGACACGATCAATAGCCCCACTGAATAAATAACTCAAGACAGAAAGGATACTATTTTATTATTCAACAGAAAGATTAATAACTTATGCTTGTGTGAAATAGTACATGATAAAAGGTTCAATGATTTAGGCTAATGAGCGCAAAAATATTGATAGTGCAGTTTGTTTGCATAAACTACCAATTAAAAACACAGAGCCTCCCCCAATGTTTTTCTTAGAATATTATGAGATTCCAGCAGATCAGTTGTTCAGGTGAAATTAATAATTACTTTTTCCTTATCAATTCTATTCCCTCCTCGCTTTATGAAGCTTCGTTAGGCTTTTTTATCGCCAATTTGTGGTGGTATTAGCTCCAATGCTCATAGGAATTACATGAATGTCAGAGCTAATACCGCCGCGGTTGGTGACAAAAAAGCCTAATGCAGATTATGTTGAAGATAAATAATTCAGATTGTGAAAAGGTTTGAGATTTGAGACGATCAAGATGGGGAGTTTACAACTGTTAGAGAGAGATGATAATATAATGATTAAGGGTATAGAAGTTGAAGAAATGGATAGAGGAGAGATGCATTATTTGAGATCTGTTTGTAATAACTGATGGGTAAAAGAGTTGATCCCCTCCCCCTCTTTCTCACTGTATGAAAGATCCATGTACATCTTGGTAGATTAAGGATATGGGATGCTGTGCCAATTCAATTACATGAGGGAACAGTACTGGAACAATTTAAATCTAAGCTAAAATCTTTTTTTTTTTAACAATCTTTTTTTTTCAGATTTCGCTTACTGAGTTCTATTTCAGACGGGTTTCCACCACCTTATGTTTTGACCCTTTGTCTTTCTTTCCTATCTGTGATGTAGTTCCTCCCTCTCTCCTTTTCTTTCATGTATGTCTGTATCTTGTTAAATGTTTCCCAAATTATTTTAGTAATGCATGCCGCTTAGAAAATTGATAAGCAGATTATCAAATTTTAAATAAAACTTGGACACTTGGTATAAAATGTAGTGTGTTTTGGAAAGCTAGAATGTGTAATAAATCCCTTATTTTTGCAAAGCTGAATGGTGCCGGCTTTAGGGGTTACACCTGGGCCCCCCCCACCCCACCCCCGGTCACTGCCTCACCCTCCCTCAAGTGATAGAGGGTCTCACTTTGTCTCAATTTTTTCTTCTTTCCCTTAGTTTAAAAAAAAAAAAAAAAAAAAAAGGGAGGCCAAATTTACTGTCTGGGTTCTCTGCCCTGCCAGTGTTAAACAACCCAAACCTGTCTATGAAGTGTAATCTATATGTTTTAAGTTGCTCAGAAATGTGAAACTCAACAAGGGGGGAACGCACCCCCCTAGAATGGGAACAGAGTTTACCTCCCAGTCATTGCAACTGTTTCTGTAGAGATCACACTTCAAGCCAGGATGTTAGTTAATAAAAAATTGTTACAGTCCTTGAAATGATATAAAGTATAGGATTTTCTCCTTTCTTCTTATGCTTGTTTTATACTTGTCAGAACATCACTTAAGCATGATTAATAGAATCATAACTTAGCTCAAATGAGGGGTTTGGGGTCCCTGGCTAGCCGTCTCCTATTTCCCGGACAGGAGCAGCGGAGGTCAGGTGCGAGCTTTCTGCGCTCCTCCTGGCCCTGTGCTGCTTTCTGATTGGCTTCCGTCAGTTCTTGCAAACTGGATTTTATTCATAGCACAGTTCCTTTATTCCATCCAGAATTTACAACTCTCGTTTAGACTGTACTACATCCTTCCACACTTCATTTCACAGGCTCTTGGTTCTCTCTGCCATCTCATCAGGCTTTCTCACGAAGGGGAAAGCATGACAATGTAGGGTCAATGGGTTTTTGTCATTATTTAGAATGATGGCAACTTTTACTCCTTCTCTTCTATTCCAGATTCTTTCTTGGGGTCACCGGGTATTGTACAGCCAAAAGTGATGTTGATGTGACTCCCCTTAAGGTGTTAATGGAACTCAGGACAGTAGTTCCAGTTCCTCTGGAACAAAGGGGCAAGGGAAGCTATTCTATTTCCTTTATGGTACCCAAGAAGACGGGATTAGTCAGACCAGTGCTGGATTTTATACGGATCAATTATTTTCTCAAAATCAGTTTCAGTAAGAAAACTATGATATTGGTCATTACAGCGGTTCAATCAGGGGAGTTCCTTTCAGTGCTTGTTCTAGAAGTAGATTGCTTACATATTGACATATAGCCACTGCATCTGTGGTATCTTCATTTTGCCGTCTTCGGGCAGTGCTACCACTTTAGGCAGATGCCATTTGGCCTAGCCATGACTCCACGTACATTTTCAAAGGTAATGGTAATACTGATGCCGTTTCGTCACAAAGAGGGGATTCAGATACATACTTCCTTGGGCGCCTGGCTGATTTGAGAGTTTTATAGACAGGACTGTTTCAAAGTGACATAAAAGGATGACTTCTATTTCACCTCGTATGTCATAATTTCATCGAAGTGATTCCCGTTTTCCCTCAGATTAATGTCACCATGAGGATAAAATGATCCTCAGCACCAAGCACTCCCAGGTGTTATTAGGGACAATCACCAAAACAACATTTGGCACCAGCTACGATTAGGTTTCAGGGAGGTCTGAAGGTAAAACAAATCGCTAAAGACATCAACTTTCTACAACAGGCAACACATCCAGTTACTGCCGCATTGCATCTTTCATTCGAAAGTAATGATCTACTCCATTGAACGCTTTAACAACTTGCTTTTTTAACAGAAAAGTTCAAGGGGGAAAAAATCCGTTTTATATAAAATCAATATCAATTTCACTTTTGCTCTTTGCCAGTCAGAGACAGCATTATAACTAGCACTCCTTTGGCCTATGCTGGATGAACGTTCTCAGTACAGCCCGAGCCCGGTGCTGAACTACTCGCTTGCCATCTCGGACTGGGATGAGAACTGGTGGCACTCTGCCGCAAGAGATGAGCAGCCATCCAGCGAGAGAGGGGTGGGAGTGTGTTATATTCACTCCATAAAACGCCACCTACATTTATACCCACTTTTTTTGGGGGGGAAAAGCGCGTCTTATGGAGCGAAAAATACAGTATCTAGATTTTCAGAAAGCTTTTGACAAAGTTCTCATGAGAGGCTCCTGAGAAGATTAAAGAGTTGTGGGATAGGTGGCAAAGTTTAGTTGTGGATTAGGAATTGGTTATCATATAGAAAACAGAGGGAAGGTTTAAATGGTCATTTTTCTCAATGGAGGAGAGTAAACAATGGCATGCCACAGGGATCTGTACTAGTGCTACCCGATTCAGGAAAAAAAATTTTTGATTAGATTCAGCCTATTGAATCTTTTTTTTTTTTTTTCCGATTTTCCTGCACAATTGGGTGTTTTTCAAACATTCTGGTGGGTTTATTTTATAACCTCTTCACCCACCCCATCCTCTTTACCCTCTCCTACCCACACTGGCACTGTGGTGTAAACAAAATAAACAAAAATACTTTTCTTCTCTCTGTTAAGTCCCAGCTCATTTTCATGGTCTAATAACAGATCTGGCAGGATACACATTTCAAATCTGACACACATTGTAATCACAAAGCAGAAAATAATTTTTTCTACCTTGTTGTTGGCTGGTCATTATTCAAATCATGTTGGCCCAGGCTCTGGTTTCTGTTAGTCTTCTGATAACTTGCTTTCCAGGGTTTCCTGCCCATTTGTCATTTTTTCCTTGCTCCCCCAGAGGTCTGGCATCTTTCATTTTTATCGTTTCCATCCCTGCAGCTGCAGTGATGGACCCCACTATCCCCAGATCCACAATCTCTCCTTTTCTTAACTACCCTTTCATTCAGCATCTCTCCCTCCTTCACCACCCCAGGGTATACCATCTCTCCCTTTCTTTTTCCAATTACCCTCCTATCCAGTATTTCTATCCCCTCCCTCCACATCATCCCTTGTGTCCTCCTCTCCCTTTCTGTCCCTTCTCTCCCTCCATACCATTGTCCACCATCTCTCTCCCTCCTCTGCTTTTAGACCCATTATTTCTTCCCCTCCCCCCACACTCAGTCCAGCATATGTACGTCTCTTTGGATCCCCCCTTCCCTCCCTCTGACCCTCTGTGTACATCTACACCAAGGCCTCCCTCCCAAAGGCCTGCATGTTTTCCCTTTCTCTCTAGCATTCTCCAGCTTCCCCCTGGCTTCCCAGTCTCACCTTCAAAGCTAATTACGGCAGCCTGCAGAGGATCGCCAATGCAGTAGCGATCCTAGCATGCTACCATCGTCCTCCACAGCATGTTCCCTCTGCCGCAGTCCTGCCCCTGACATCAGAAGAGAGGCAGGACCACGGCAGAGGGAACATGCTGCGGAGGCCAACGGCAGCATGCTAGGATTGCTATAGCACCAGCGATTCTCTCCAGGCTGTGGTAATTCGCTTTGAAGGTGAGACCAGGAGGCCAGGGGGGGAAGCCGGATGATGCTAGAGAGAAAGGGGAAACATACAAGCCTTCAGGGGGGCCCCCTAAATCTGTGGAGCAGAGGGTACCCAGTGCTGTCGCCTATGCAGCACTTCCCGACTGACCCCCCTCGCCCCATAAAGCAGGAGCAGCAGCGGCAATGGACGGACAAGCAAGAGGCAGCGCTTAGGACAGGCTGTTCACTGCCAGAGCACTGCCGCTCCTGATTTAGGAGGCCCGAAGGTACGGGGAAGAGGATTGGTCACCAAATCGGCGAGACCATTTTTTTAAGAACATGAATCGGTTCGAATCGATTCACCAAAGTGAATTGGGCAGCACTAATCTGTACTGGGACCGGTGCTATTAAACTTATTTATAAATGATCTGGAAATTGGAATGGCGAGTGAGATGATTAAATTTGCAGATGACACTAAACTGTTCAAAGTTGTTAAAAAGAATGCAGATTGTGAAAAATTGCAGGCAGACCTTAGGAAATTGGAAGACTTGGCATCTAAGTGGCAGATGAAATTTAATGTGGACAAATACAAAGTGATACACATTGGGAAGAATAACCTAAATCATAGTTACCAGATGCTAGGGTCCACCTTGAGGGTTAGTGCTCAAGAAAATAATCTGGGTGTCATTGTAGACAATACGATGAAACCTTCTGCCCAATGTGTGGTGGCGGCCAAAATGCAAACAATATGCTAGGAATTATTAAAAAAGGGATGGTTAACAAGACTAAGAATGTTATAATGCCTCTGTATCGCTCTATGGTTTGACCTCACCTGGAGTATTGCATTCAATTCTGGTCTCCTTATCTGAAGAAAGATATAGCAGCACTAGAAAAGGTTCAAAGAAAAGCAACCAAGTGATAAAGGGGATGAACTCCACTCGTATGAGGAAAGACTAAAACAGTTAGGGCTCTTCAGTTTGAAAAAGAGACGGCTGAGGGGAGATGAGATAGAAGTCTACAAAATCCTGAATAGAGTAGAACGGGTACAAGTAGATTGATTTGTCACTGTCAAAAATTGCAAAGACTAGAGAACACTCAAAGTTACAGGGAAATACTTTTAAAATCAATATGAGGAAATATTTTTTACTCAGAGAATAGTTAAGCTCTGGAATGCATTGCCAGAGGTTGTGGTAAGAGTGGATAGCGTAGTTGGTTTTAAGAAAGGTTTGGACAAGTTCCTGGAGGAAAAGTCCATGGTGTCATTTTGCGAAAGACATGGGGGAAGCCACTGCTTGCCCTGATCGGTAGCATGGAATGTTGCTACTCTGGGTTTTTGTCAGGTACTGGTGACCTGGATTGGCCACCATGAAGATGGGCTACTGGGCTAGACTGTCCATTGGTCTGACTCAGTAAGGATATTCTTATGTTCTTATGCTACATAATTAAAAAACTAATCCTTATTTCATAATACAGAAGAATTTTCCAATCCATGTTCACCTTCCTTGGAGTCAAAATCTGGAAGAAACTGAAAACCTCACTTTTTGGCAACTAATTCCTCGAAGCTCGCTATACGCACATGTCCTTTTTACCTAACATGATTAGGATCTTCTTTCCAGTCCCCCTTCCTCTCCTTCCTCCCTCCCTTCCCTTCTTCAAGTCGCTTAGAGCCTGTTTAGGTGTGTGTGACACACAAATATTAGATTAGATTATAATGTATCGTAAATAGAAAACTATCTTTAGATAGATTTTTCCTTTAAAAAAAAAACTTTATTAAAAAATAATGTGGTGAGATCAGTTAGTTTAACAGGGGTTGAAAAAAAGGTTTGGATAATCAAATGTAAATTTTATTTTATTTTTTTAAATCATTGATGTTTATCCACCTTGTTGCTAAGTGCTCATGAGCAAATCTTGCATTAATGTGAAAATGCAAATGCAAGCTGGTTAATACTTTTGTCCCTGATCTCTCCCATTCCTCTCCCATACCACACTACCTAAAAATAAATAAATAGTGCATTATTGCTGCACACAAACATGGAAGTTGCCACCGGATGCTTCAGCGAGTCCTGCAGCAAGCATTTTTCAGTGCAGTAAGCCCATATTATCTATGCAATATATTGCAGGACTATTTCCCCCCCCCCCCCTCCCAAATTATGCTCACAGGGTAGAGTATCATTGATCTGGAGGGGAATTGGGAGCAAAGAAGTGTGAGAGCTTTCTCTGTGGCCATCCCAACTACTTGTAAGAATTAGTAGCAATCCAGGTATCTAAAACTTGGCTATTTTGTTACGTCAGCAGTCACTTGTAGTGAGTAAGTTAAGAGAGGAAGAATGGCTGGGATAGGCAATCCATTTTTGGTATTTAAGATTTCAAGGTTGGTGTTTGTCAGAGCTGTAGAGTCAGTACATCAAACCTTAGGCCATTTTGAAGAACTATTTTGCTGTGATCTACAAGCAAAACAATTTTTTGCTATGCTTGTATGAAGCTAGTGGTGATGGTATTCCCCTGATGTAGCCTACGTGAGAAACGAAATAGGCGATCCCTTGTTGGGAGTTTTTTGCAGCGTAAAGTTGGTGAAGTCAGCGATGAAGATAAGTAATTAAGAATTTTTGGGCTTATATGCTGCTCAGCTGAATACAATGCTGTAGGAGGATTACGCTGTAGCTATTTGAAATTTTCCATTCTTTTTCATTATGCATTTTTCATTAGGCAACAGTGATCACAACGCGATCAGATTCACATTAGAAAGGGGGACACCCATAGTAAGGAGGACCGCAACAACTGCGCTCAACTTCAAGAAAGGGAACTATGTTGCTATGAGGGAAATGGTGGGGAGGAAGCTCAGAAACATCTTTAGGATGGAGACTGTGGGAAGAGCCTGGACCCTATTCAGGGACATCCTGCAGGAAGCACAGAGAATGTACGTCCCCATTTCAGGAAAGGCTGCAAGAACAAGCGATCAAAGGACCCGGTTTGGATGTCAACAGAAGTAAAGAGGGCAATAAATGACAAAAAAGTATCCTTCCGGAAATGGAAAAAGGACCCAACGGAGGAAAATCACCAGGCGCACAGGAAATGCCAAAAGGAATGCCACCGGGAGGTTAGAAAAGCAAAGGGGGAATATGAAGAGGGGCTGGCCAGGGAGGCGAAAAACTTCAAGGCATTCTTCAGTTATGTAAAGGGGAAGCGACCAGCGAAAGAGGAGGTGGGGCCGTTGGACGATGGGGATAGGAAGGGAGTGATCAAGGAGGATAAAGAGGTAGCTGAGAGGTTGAACACGTTCTTCTCGTCGGTTTTCACGAGCGAAGACACATCTAATATACCGGACTCAGAGGATCTCATGAGTGGGGAACAGACTGAAAAATTGGAGCACATAGAGGTAAGTAAGGAGGATGTCCTCAAACAGATAGACAGGTTAAAATGCGGCAAATCACCGTGCCTGGACGGGATCCACCCAAGGGTTCTGAAGGAACTAAGACAGGAAATAGCGGGCACAATCCAGCATGTTTGCAACCTATCCTTGAAAACTGGTGAGGTACCAGAGGACTGGAAATTGGCAAATGTCACACCTATCTTCAAGAAAGGATCGAGGGGTGACCCCGGGAACTACAGGCCGGTGAGCCTGACTTCAATTATAGGGAAGATGGTGGAAGCTATGATCAAGGACGGCATTTGCGAGCACATCGAGAGGAATGGCCTACTGAGAACAAGCCAGCACGGATTCTGTAAGGGAAGGTCGTGCCTAACGAACCTTCTGTACTTCTTTGAGGGAATAAGCAGTCGGGTGGACAATGGGGAACCCATAGACATCATTTACCTTGATTTTCAAAAGGCTTTCGATAAGGTGCCACATGAAAGGCTGCTTAGGAAGCTGTGGAACCACGGGGTGGGAGGGGATGTGCACAGATGGATCAAGCACTGGTTGTCGGGTAGACTGCAGAGGGTCGGAGTAAAGGGTCAATATTCTAACTGGCGGGGAATCACAAGCGGTGTGCCACAGGGATCGGTGCTGGGGCCGTTACTCTTTAACATATTTATCAATGACCTGGAAAAGGAGGTAAAGTGCGAGGTTATAAAATTTGCAGACGATACCAAACTGTGCGGCAGAGTTAGGACCAGGGAGGAGTGTGAGGACCTACAAAGGGACCTGGACAAGCTGGAAGACTGGGCAAACAAATGACAAATGCGCTTTAACGTGGAAAAATGCAAAGTCATGCATATAGGGAAAAAGAACCCGTTGTTCAACTACAAATTGGGGGGGGTATTGTTGGGAGACAGCAGACTTGAGAGAGACTTGGGTGTGCTGGTGGATGCATCACTGAAGCCATCTGCACAGTGCGCAGCAGCCTCGAAAAAAGCCAACAGGATGCTGGGCATCATAAAGAGGGGCATAACAACCAGAATGCGGGAAGTCATCATGCCATTGTATCGAGCGATGGTGCGTCCACATCTGGAATACTGCGTTCAGTATTGGTCGCCGCACCTCAAGAAGGACATGGCAGTACTTGAGAGAGTCCAAAGGAGAGCAACGAAAATGGTAAGAGGGCTGGAACACTGCCCATACGCCGAGAGGTTGGATAGGCTGGGACTCTTCTCTCTGGAGAAGAGGAGGCTCAGGGGAGATATGATAGAGACCTTCAAGATCATGAGGGGCATAGAGAGGGTGGATAGGGACAGATTCTTCAGACTGAAGGGGACAACAAGTATGAGGGGGCATTCAGAGAAACTGAAGGGAGATAGGTTCAAAACAAATGCAAGGAAGTTTTTTTTCAGCCAAAGGGTCGTGGACACTTGGAATGCGCTACCGGAAAAAGTGATCAGGCAGAGTATGGTACAGGGATTCAAACAGGGATTGGACGGATTCCTGAGGGATAAAGGGATCATGGGATACTGAGGGAGGAGCTGGGATGTAACACAAGTATAGAAAGCTAACCAGGTAATAAGTATAGAAACCCAACCAGGTCGTGCATGTGCAAGACCGGAGGGTTAGGACTTCGATAGGAAGACATGACTTCAATGAGGAACCAAGGTGGCAAGGGAGCCCCTTCTGGTGATTCAGACGGGTCGTGACCTGTTTGGGCCGCCGCGGGAGCTGGGCAGGATGGACCTATGGTCTGACCCGGCGGAGGCACTGCTTATGTTCTTATGTTCTGATTTTTCTTCTAAAATATTTATTTTATTGTCCACAAGATCCACTCTTTTAGTAAGATTCGCAACATCATCTTATGCTTTTTTCAATTGCTTCTTGATTTCTAAAACAATATCTTTAATTTGCCGAAGTTCAGCCATGACATCAGGGTTTTCTTCTGCCGGCAACAGAACTTTTGATGGAGTCTCCAGCTCCGGCTTTGATCTCTTATTACTCCCTGTACCAGACCCTCCAGCACCCGAATCACTCTTATTCTGTTTCCCCGAAGCCATTTTTCCCGATATTTGTTTTATTTTCTCTTACCGACTCAAATTTTTAGAGTTTATTTCTAAAATTAGAGCTTGACAGCATGGAGCTAATGTATCACCCGACCATCTAGTTGCGTGTTCAAGCCACGCCCCCCTTTTCCATTCTTTTTGATTGAAAAAGTATAACTGTTGCCATTCACATTAAGAAGTTAGTTGCTTGTGGACTTTCATTTTGGAACATGGACTGAAACTATGAATGAATAATTTTTGTTTTTTTGATGTTAGTGGAGTTTTGTTTTTGGGGGGTTTTTTTTTTTCAGACCTGTGATGATCTATGTCCTATTGACTATTCTGTTAGTTCAAGGGCTATATATTGAGGTCTGTTTTTCTCCACCGTACACTTTATGATTTGCTTTTGTTTCAGTCTTTTATATGAGTGCATGAAAACCCAACAACTACTATAACACAGATAGTAACTTTATTAAGAGAATTTTTGAATGGACATGAGGCAGGAAGCTCCTTAGTCTGCTTGTGTACCGTGGGGACACCATGGTGAAGCACAAGTGGAAGAATTTGTACTTTTACCCAGCCAAATCGGTTTGTTCCCCAGGTTTAACCTAGTAGACATTGAGGTCTTTGTGCTTCCATTGTCGATAAAATGAATTTGGGAGCCAGAGCAGGCTGGAGGGGTGTTGGCTTTTACAATTGACACCACGCTGAGCTCCGAGAACCACGTTTCTCCCCCTTCAACCCGGAAGTGTTCTGTCTGGGTCAGCATTAAGTAAGGAGCTAGATACCGAAGGGGCTGCCATGCTCTGCACAGTAGCTGGGGGATCAAACTTCTGATTTTGGAAAGATACCAGAACAGATGCAGCCGGGCCAGTCTGCTGGAGGGGCAGATGGTGGTTTCACTGTTCTTTCACTTGAAACTGGAAGGCCTGAGTTGTCTGGGGCTGGTATCAACTTTCCTCAGTTGAAGAAAAAAACCTGTGAAAATTACTTTAGAGGAAGTGTGGGAAGCATTAGGTGATATGAAAAGTGCTTTGTGAAATGTCTGGGCTCAGTTTTACAAGCTTCTGAGTTGGTTCAAATTCATATTAAGCAATGTGGAGTCTCTGGTTCTGCATTAGATAAACAAATGAAATGCACTGAAAATTTAATGAGGAAAATGTAATCTGCTCAGGGAATTCTACTGAGGAGTTTAGTTTCTGGGACAATCCTGTTTTGTTATTTTCTGATCTCTACTAGCCATTCAGATGCGACGGGAAGCTTTTTTATCACTCAAGTTCCAGTTGGTGGCATTGGATGGGACTCTCTTCCTTCAATTTCCATGTAAATGTACTAAGTTTTCAGATAAAATTTGTTTATCTGGACGGAGAACATTCAAAGAATTTCCTGTTATCAAGGCAACCGTCG
The DNA here is from genome assembly GCF_902459505.1 of Geotrypetes seraphini. NCBI lineage: Eukaryota > Metazoa > Chordata > Amphibia > Gymnophiona > Dermophiidae > Geotrypetes > Geotrypetes seraphini. Next base: position 14,844,520 of record NC_047086.1, on the reverse strand, counting down.
ATCCCGTTAGCTATATGTACTCCCTTCTAATGTCTCAGTTTGAGCTAGTAATTACATTACATTACAGATTTCTATTCCGCCATTACCTTTCGGTTCAAAGCGGATTACAAAAAGAGTTATGGAAGAAGAGTTACAACGTTAGATCAGAGAAGGTTTCCAAGAGAGGGAAAAGTAGGATCTGGGGTTAAGCTTTATCATGGTATTAAGCTTTATTAAGGGATTTCTTGAAGAGTATAGTTTTTATTTCCTTTCTGAACATCTTGTAGTCTGGGGTTGTTGTCAATAGGTTGGAGACTTGGTTGTCTATCTTCGCTGCCTGAGTGGCCAGTAGTCCATTGTATAGTGTTTTCCGTTTTACTTCTTTGATTGAGGGGTAAGTGAATGGGGTGCGTGTTTTTCTATGCCTGGTAGAGGTGGTTTGGATGAGGTGGTCGTTTAGGTAGGTTGGGCTGTCTCCATTTATAGTTTTAAATAGTATACAGTAGAATTTAAATTGTATTCTTTCCTGGATTGGAAGCCAATGAGAATTGATGAATGCCTCAGTAATGTGATCATGTTTTTTCAATGAATAGACGAGTCTCAGAGCTGTATTCTGAATTGTCTGTAGTTGTTTAATCATTATTGCAGGGCAGGGGAGGTAGAGGATGTTGCAATAGTCTAGGATACTTAGGATTAGAGATTGTACTAGGAGCTGAAATTGTGTTTTTTTGAAGAATTTTCGGACTTCTCTAAGGTTTCTCATAACTGCAAAAGATTTCTGTATTGTTTTGTTAATTTGTGGTTGCATGGTAATGTTAGATTAATGGTATAATGAAAGGTCCCATTTAATCCTCCATTGTAAGAGACTTCTTAATTTTAAGTATATCTCCAGGGTATAATGTTCATAATTTAGAATTAACAGAGAAAACCAGAGAAACGGAGAAAAATGAAGGCAGATAAAGACCATCTGGCCTATCTAGTATGAATTTGAATATACTTTTTGTCAAGAGTTACTAATTCACCTCCTCTTTTACGAATGCATAGCGTGGAATTTGGAGCTGTTACCTCCGCTGCTAGAGCTAAAATCCACGTAAGGAAGTTCTTCTTCACCCATAGAGTAGTAGAAAACAGGAACACTCTTTTGGAGGCTGTTATAGGGGAAAACACCCTCCAGGGATTCAAGACAAAGTTAGACAAGTTCCTTCTGAAGCAGAACGTACGCAGATAAGGCTAGACTCTCAGGGCACTGGTCTTTGACCTAAGGGCCGCCGCGTGAGCGGACTGCTGGGCACGATGGACCACTGGTCTGATCCAACAGCGGCAGTACTTATGTTCTATTTGTTCGTAAAAGAGGGGGTCTGTTTTCATGCTTCCTTATTTTTGGTTTGCTTTAATTTTTTTCTTTTCTTTGATAGTTCTTATATGATTTCAGTAATTTTGTATATTTCTTATAATTTTCAAACGACCTGGAAATTGGTATGACGAGCGAGGTGATTAAATTTGCAGACAATACAAAGTTATTCAGAGTAGTGAGGATGCAGAAAGATTGCAAAGACCTGCAATGTGACATAAACACGCTTGAGAAATGGGCCGTGACATGACAAATGAGGTTTAACATGGATAAGTGTAAGGTGATGCATGTCGGTAAGAAAAATCTTATACACTAATACAGGATGTCCGTTGCAGTAATTGGAGAGACCCCCCAGGAAAGAGACTTGGGAGTACTGGTCGACAAGTCAATGAAACCATCTGCGCAATGTGTGGCGGCGGCAAAAAGGGCAAACAAAATGCTAGGAATGATAAAGAAAGGGATTACGAACAGATCGGAGAAGGTTATCGTGCCATTCTACCGGGCCATGGTATGCCCCCAGCTGGAATACTGTGTCCAGCACTAGTCGCCGTACATGAAGAAGGACATGGTACTACTCAAGAGGGTCCAGAAAAGAGTGATTAAAATGGTTAAAGGACTAGAGGAGTTGCCGTACAGTGAGAGTTTAGAGAAACTAGGCCTCTTCTCCCTTGAAAAGAGGAGACTGAGAGGGGACATGATCGAAACATTCAAGATAATGAAGGGAATAGATTTAGTAGATAAAGATAGGTTGTTCACCCTCTCCAAGGTAGAAAGAGCGAGAGGGAACACTCTAAAGTTGAAAGGGGATAGATTCTGTACAAACGTAAGGAAGTTCTTCTTCACCCAGAGAGTGGTAGAAAACTGGAATGCTCTTCCGGAGGCTGTTATAGGAGAAAACACCCTCCAGGGATTCAAGACAAAGTTAAACAAGTTCCTGCTGAACCAGAACATATACAGATAAGGCTAGACTCAGGGCACTGGTCATTGACCTAAGGGCCGCTGCGTGCGTGGACTGCTGGGCATGATGGACCACTGTCTGACCCAGCAATGGCAATTCTTATGTTCTTATGGAATAGCACTCAGGTAAGGGGGGTTTATGGCAACTTTTTTTTTTTTTTAGGTGCAATATACAGAATTCGGTGCTTAACCTATGAAAGTTCTGGTATTCTTTAAATTTTGGTTCATAAATGCAGGCACACAGTTATAGAAGGGTCTTTTTAGTGAGTAATTTATATGAAGATTAAAGTCTCTCAAGATCTGTTTCACCTGACATACAAGCATTTTTTTTTTCTTCTAATTCACAATCTAGAAGCTTCCTGAAGGACAGGCTCAGGGTGTTTGTCATTTTAGATTTGTCATGGCTTCCTCAAGATTTGGAGTCTTGAAATTACTACTTGTGGATCATTGCTGGTGTCTTCGTAAGTGGAAAAAGATACAGATCGATGTTCTTCAAGCACAGAGCTGTAAAGCTTTTGCTGAGGTATCTAGAGCCTGTTGAGAGAGGTGTAGGTCTTCTTTTGCAGAGCTTTACAACATTAAGAAGTTGCTTTTTTTATTGTATTTTTCTTTGCTTGCTTGTTGTGAAATATCAAGGTGCCAAATAATATATTTAACGATCCTCACCAGCTCCACAGTTTTTTCTTGGTAATTGAAGGGAAATAAGGTCATATTTACTGAATATCCATTACACTCTGTCCAACCCAGTTAAAGTCTTGAGATTGAATATCATACAAACAAGCATGTTTTTTATGCATTGGCCTGCAGGAATTGGAATCATGTGCCTATGTACTGTATATACAGCAGCAGAGTAACCTAGGTGTTTGTAAGAAGTTATTGAAAAGACACCTGTTTTGTAATATTGAGGTTCTGTACAGGTATAAGCACTGGTCACTTATTTGTTTGTGTTTTAAATGTGTATTTGTATTGTGTATATTAAATTGTGAGCTGCTCTGTAAAAAAAAAAAGCAAAAACGAAAAAAACAACAAACGATATATTTTTGTTTATAGATTTCTGGTGATGTAAGGATCTCCTAGATCAAGGGTGGGCAACCTTGGTCCTTGAGTGCCAAAACCCAGTTGGGCTTTCACTATTTCCTCAGTGAATAAGCATGAGATCTGTTTGCTTACTTTAAAGGTAGTGCATGTAATTAGATCTCATACATATTCATTGGGGAAAATCTGAAAATATGCAGACCATGGTTGGCCACCCCGTCCTAGAGATGGACTTTTTTTGTTTTGTAGTGGTGGACTTTTATTTATTTTTATTTTTTTTTGTAGAGATGGGACTTTTATATTTTTTTAAATCTTTATTAATGAACTGAATCATACACAATGCTAGTGCATTTAAACAAATGAGAAAAAGAAAATCTGTACACTCTTGTGTCTGACCTGTTTGGTCCAGGATTACAAACCATAAAGCATCATGTAGCAACAACAAGAACTTACTAAGCCTCAGCTAAAATCAAGTTTCCCCCAACACTCCATTCAAGTGACAGAGGACCATACATTTGAAACTACTTTCTTGTAGTTTTTGTTAGTAGAGTAGAACCTAGGTTTACGAGCATAATTTGTTCCAGAAGCATGCTTGTAAACCAAATTACTCGTATGTCAAAGCGAGTTTCCCCAAAGGAAGTTCCCACCCACCCACCCCCGAGACCAGCGGCGCTGCTCTACCCCACCAAGATCCGGCATCGCTCTCCTCCTGCTCACAAACTGACACCGCCCGCCCAAACAGCATTCAGCCTTACCCCATCTGGCACCAGCACGCAGCTCACAGGACATGCCGGTGAAAGAAGTTCCTGCCTCTTGCCTGGGCCTCCAAGAACCAGAAGGCCTTGAGCATACGCAGATGCTCAAGGCCCAGGCAAGAGGCAGGAACTTCTTTCACCGGCACGTCCTGTGGGCTGCGTGCTGGTGCCAGATGGGGTAAGGCTGAATGTTATTCGGGTGGGCGGTGACGGTTTGTGAGCGGGGGGAGGGAGCGATGCTGGTTCTCGGGGGGGGGGGGGGTGCTCGCAAATTGAATCAATGCTCGGTTTGCAAGACAAAATTTGTGAGAATGTTTTGCTCATCTTGCAAAACATTCGCAAACCACGTTACTCGCAAACCGAGGTTTGATGGTAGTTAGAATCAAGAAGACAAATAGACCTTTCTTGATTGGGGTCTTACTGACAGATATGTATACAGATGACTACTTGACACTAGAAATATGCAACATTTCTGAAAATTTCCTCTTACCATCTGGTAATTCTAATTGCAGGGTTATATCTTTTTTTTTTTTTAAGTAATATATTTATATGTTTTTAAAAAGCTTCCATTGCACTAAACAAATAGCAATGCAAATGTATCGGTGATTTTTAAAAAATGGCATAGCTAAATGTATGCTCAAAATGAGCAAAAAGGTAATAAGGGTTATGTCCATCAAGTGTGCTAGTAATGGGCTCAGGCCCGGATTCTGTAAACAGCACCTAAATCGGCAGGTGCCTAGAAAAATGGCGCCAGCCACATGTCAATCATGCTTAGGCATGGTGTACCGAATTGCACCTAGCAGTGTCTTTATAAAAACTTAGGCACCAGAAATGTAGGCCAGGGTTTTGAAGGCCTATGTTTCAGGTAGTGTAGCTGGTTTTAAGAAAAGTTTGGACAATTTCCTGGAGGAAAAGTCCATAGTCTGTTATTGAGAAAGACATGAGGGAAGCCACTGCTTGCCCTGGATCGGTAGCATAGAATGTTGCTACTCCTTGGGGTTCCGGAATCTTGCTACTCTTTGGATTTTGGCCAGGTACTTGTGACCTGGATTGGCCACTGTAAGAATGGGCTACTGGGCTTGATAATAATAATAATCAGTTTATATACCACAAGGCCATAAAGTTCTATGCGGTTTACAGTAGTTTAAAAAAAAACAACCCCCACACAATAAAAGAAATTGAATAGAACTAAAAAAGTTAAAAACCAGTAATAATTAGAAACACTAAAATGATCAAATTAGTGCATACTAAAATTTTTATGAATTAGCTGCCTAAATACTTCAAAACAGATATGTTTTTAGATGTCTCCTAAATTCCCCATAAGTGTCAGTAAGCAAAAGCAATTGTTCTAAATCCTTACCCCATAACGCTGTTCTTAAGTTAGGTGGCCTTTAAAGAATCTGGGCTTTAGTGCAGATGAGGACAGAGCTTGCAGGGATGGTGATGGAGATGGATCCCGCATAGACAGGCACTAATTTGTCCCTGTGTCATTCTCTAGACATGTTTAGGGTACAGCGCTGAGTATGTCTAGTAGCACTATACAGTAGAGATGAGAAGTAGTACTATTCACTGTTTAATTAAAAAGGTTCCTTTTAGTCAGGTTTGCCTCAGTACCTTACTAACATACTGACTCTTTACTGGCATAGCAAGACTTTATAGTCACGGTAGCAAAACCAATTAGTAATCCCAGTGACAGCCCAAGCTAAATTGAATTCCACTAGAGAATCTCAATTTTTCTTTTTGGCACCGTCACTGTGGAATTCAATTCCTCAGAGTTTGTAGAGGGAGGAGAGATGTCATTTTTCTTTAAGATTAGCCTTCTTGGATCCATGAGGTTGCTCTGACAGATCTGGTTAGATGACTGAGAAACTTATTATATATTGGCTTCTGCTGTGTGTCTGTTTATCTATTTGTTTTAAATTTAGCTTGTTGTATAGTTTATTATCTAGAACTGGACTGTTCTGTAAACTACTTTGATTTGGCTGTATTACCTAGAAGAGCAGTATATCAACAAGTGGTGCGTAGCGAGGGTGAGAGACACCCAGGACAGTAGCACCGCTTCCCCATCCTCTTCTCTGCCTTCCCTGCCCCCTCTTTCCCTTCCCCCATATCTCGTTAAACATTCATGGGATGAGCAGTAGTGCTGCCCATTCAGGAAAAAAATTTTTCGATTCAGTTCAGCCTATTGATTCAATTTCTTCTGCTAACTCGCTTGCCAGGGTCTCCTCCTTTTTTCTTTCTCCGTGTTAACCATTCAGCTTCCATCTCTGTCCTCCCCTCCCCCGGAGGTCTGGAATCTTTCCTTTTTTCATCTCCATCCACGCAGCTGCAGCGATGGACCCCACCATCCCCAGATCCACCATAACTCCTTTTCTCAACTACCCTTCATCCAGCATCTCTCCCTCATTCCCCAGTGTAACATTTCTCCTTCCCTTCTTTCGACCTCCCCATCCATCTCACCTTCTCCATGAGTCCAATACTTTCTGCCTCCTGCACACTCTCTCTGTCCTTGCCTCTTCCCTCGAATGGCAACCCTCCTTCCCATCCCCCAACCCAACTTGCTCTCTCCCCATGCACCATCTCACCCTCCCCTCCAGTGTGTAGAAGCTTTCCTTTCCCTCCCTTTCTGCCAGGTCCAGCAGCACCTCTTCTCCATTCCTTTTACCCTCCCCCCTGTCCAGCAGTTACCCTTCCCCTTTCCCTCCCTCCATGTACTTCTAGATCAGGGCCCCCATTCCACGAAGGCCTGGCCCACCCCCCATCCCGAAGGCCTGAATGTTCCCCCCTTCTTTACAGGTCCTCTGGCTTCCTCCCAGCCCTCCCGCTCTTACCGCAACCTGCAGAGAGAATCGCCAGTGCTCTACATGATCCTTGCAGGCTACCACCATCCTCAGAAGCATATTTTTTCTGACGCGATCCTGCCCCTGATGTCAGGAGGGGTGGGACCGCGTCAGAGCAGGTGTTTGGGTTTTCACAGCCAAAATGCATGACCTACCCCGGATTTTCCCAGTGAGCTAATTCCTTCAGATACTGTGACAAAATTAGGATTTTATTTTGTTGCTTGGTGTGAGTGTTTTAAAATCTTCACATATGTCTTAATATTGAACCCATCCCATCCAGTGATCACTGGATGCTAGATGATTACCCTCTAGAGCAGTGTTTCTCAACCTGCAGTATGCTTGTTGGGGGTTCATGGCCTGGCTGCCAGCGGGGATCCCTCCCTGTCTGACCCCTGCTGCTGAAGCCACTGCTGAAGATCCCTCCCTGCCTACTTGTCTGCCCGCCCAGCCACTGCACCATCCCCCACCCCCAAAGTCGACCCTATTACTTTGTTGGAGCTGGGCTGGCTTCCTCCTCCCCAGCAACAGGAAGTGACTCACACGCTGCGTAGCTGACCCAGAACCTTCTCTCCAACTTCAGAATTGGCATCAGAGGGAAGGCTTGTGTGCCAGCCACATGCAGCGTGTGAATCGCACATGCTGTTCCTGAACAGAGTTGCTGCTGGGGGAGGATGGAGCGAGTCTGGCTCCAACAAAGTAACAGGATTAGCTTTGGGGGAGGGAGGGTGCAGACAAGGCAGGCAGGGATTGGCTTCTGTGGATGAGTTGAGTCGGCTTCGGGAGAGGTGGGGGTGCAGGAGGGTCTGGTAGGGAGCCCCAGCATGCAACTTTATTTTGGAAGGCTGGGAGGGGGAGGGGCATGAACTTGACACAGAAGAAAGGGAAGGGACATTAACATGGGACACAGAAGGGAAGGAGGAAGGGGCACTAACTTGGGACAGGAGGGAGGAAATAGATAGGGAGAATTGTTGGGCATCAGTGTGTGAGTGAGAGGGAAAGGAAGAAAGAGGAAAATTGGGAATAGAGAGAAAGAGGAGAGAGGTAGATATGCATGGGAAGGATTAGAGAAGAAATGTTGGATATGGTGGTGAAGAGGGACCAGAGGGATAGATTGAAGGGGATGTAAGGGGGAGGAATGTTGGACATAGTGATGGAGGGAGAGATGTAGCATGATGCTGGAGAGGGGTGAAAGAAGGAGAAATGGGCATGGGGCTGATGGGCAGTGATGAAAAATGCTGCACATGATCCGGGGGATGAGAGAGGGAGAAATGTTGGATGTGGCAGTAGAGGGGGTGGGAAAGATGCCTGGATCTCTCAAGACAGATGGACAGTGAGAGAGAGAGGGAGACATATTGCCAATAGAGATAGAGGAGAGAGGAAGAAAAGTTGGACTCATGGAAGCACAGAGAGAGAGAGCGAGAGATATTAGTTAGGGAAGGCAATGGGGTCCAGAGGAGAAGAAGCATACAGGAGGCAGAAAGAAAGAAATATTGGATGCACAGTCAGAAGGAAGTGCAACCAGAGACTCATGAAATTACCAGACAAAAGCAGAAAAAATAATTTTATTTTCAGTTTATTGATCAAAATGAGTCAGGTTTGTGAATTTATATCTGCTGTCTATATTTTGCTCTATATTTGTCTATTTTTCTATAGTTGTTACTGATTGCATATTTTATAGTCATCTGCCTTGACCACTTTGAAAGAAAACCCGAATATAAATGATAATTAATATTTTCTGTGCATACGTGCTTTGTGTTTTTTAAATTTTGGTGTATGAAAAATGGATGGAAGAAATTGCATTACAATTAGTACTATTATGGGGGTAGGGTCAAGGGGGGAGCTTGAGCAGATCTGGGGCGGAGCTTGGTATTTGTTAAGCTTGGGGGGGTTACTTGGCTTAAAGAAGTTGAGAAACACTGCTCTAGAGCATCAGATACACCCTATTCATTGGCACTGGGGCCCATATTCTATAAATGGCACCTTAAGTTAGGCGCCTAACTTAAGTGGAAAAAGCCATTTAAATACAATTAAAATCATGTTGTTGTTTTTTAAATGTAAGCGCCTATTGGCACTTAGTAAAAGGGCACCTTCATCGCAGCTACAAAGGTGCTTTTATAAAACCTTACCCCACTGTAGGCATGGCCAGTGCTGGAAGTGGCATTAGATGTCGTAAAACTCCTCCATAGCTGCGATTCACGTGAAAGGTGTGCACCGGAATTGTAGGCCTTTAAAACATTGGCCTACATTTTCAGCATCCACCTTTCAACTGGATAATATATTACAAGATGTTAGAAAATTTCACACTCTTTTCACTTGATTACAAATGGGTTGAATGCTTCTTGACTGAAATTGAACAAATATAAAACTGAATTCTTAATTGGTTCCAAAGATAAACAAGGGGAAAGTATAACTTGCTAGAAGTGCTTTTTGGACTTTAAGAAAACTTAGTAGTACAGGTACTTGTTGGCTTACGACCGCAGTTGGTTCCAATTGACAGGTCGTAAGTTGATCGGGACATAAGTCGGCCTATGTTAAATTAAGGCAAGAATATTAGACTGGGTAATGATATTTTAATCATCTTAAAGTAGCGAAACTTGGGAGTGCGGGAGACTGGCGCTGCTAACAGCTGGCAAGGGAAACTGTTGAAACGTGTTGTGAAGTAGAACAGTCGTAACTTGCATAGGTCGTAAGTCAACGAGTATCTGTATACATAGTTTATCTGGGAATTGCTAAGTATATTCTTAAACTTTTGCAGACAATACAGAATTCAGGTGTTCAATTAATTAAGAAAATCAAATAGAATTGCACCTGCTTTACACTGGTTGCCAATCGAAGCCAGAGTCACGTTTAAGTTGTGGGGGTTGAGTTTTAAAACATTATATGAATTGACCCCACAGTATATGAACAATTTAATTTGCAAGTCATTGATTGGACACTATTATAAGTTTCCAAGTTTAAAAGGAATCTTATAAAAAAGATTGTTTACTGCAATCTCCTTTCCTTATCAGGCCGCCTCTGTATGATCAATCCTGCCAATTCAAATAGGATCTATAGTAACTCTTACCATTTAAGAAAACCACTTAAAATGTTTTTGTTTCAGAAATCCCCCCCCCCCCTCCACTTTTATGAAGCCTTGTTAGGCTTTTTTTATCACTGGCCATGGTGGTATTAGTTCTGACGCTCATAGGAATTTATTTTTTTTTAAAGTCTAACTTGGCTTTGTAAAAGGAGCCCTTAATCTTAATAGTTAATGTTGGGCTAATATCTTGTTACTTATGTATATCTTAGTTTAATTGATCTATTTCTTCAGATGTAATCCGCTATGGACTATTTGTTGGCAACAGCAGAATATTAATATAAATTATTTAAGTGTAACATTAATTTTCCTTTCTCTTTCTCTTCCCATTTTGCTTACCATATATACTCGCTCATGTATAGGTGAGGCAGTTTTGGGACTAGAACTGACTAAAATTGGTGTGACCCAAATATAATTAGAGACCACACACATTTCTCACTGCCTTACTCAACCTACTCCCCAGCTAGCATGTTCTCCCTGCCTCCCGCATACCTTACTTGCCAGATTCGGCGTGTCCTCTGTGCTGCCACTCCCCCCCCCACCCTCAGCCCTGGATGATGGTCACAGATTGAGTGAGTGCTGATGTTCTGTGGTGCTCTCTCAGTGTAGAGAGCCCAGGAAGAGTGCTGTGGGAATGGCCTTGGCTCTGTTGGAAAACTCAGAGCTGATTAGGCAGGTCTGACAATGCAACCAAGTTAGCCCTGAGGCTCTGGCAGAGCTGGGACCTTTCCTGCAGCACTCTTGCCGAGCTCCCGGCACTAGGAAGTGACTATGGTATGTCGGCATTTGTGCGGTCTGTGTGAGAACTGTAACCACAACCCTTAGCTACCCTCGGTGTCTCACTGTACATCTGACACCCTCCCAAGGTACAAATTCATATTTCCTTAGCGCCGGCAGCAGATGAATCCAGAGGCTAGCACACATCTACCAGCAGGTAAAGATAGAGAAGCTGATTTGCAGGAGTATATCTTGGATGGAACCTCTTCTGGCCATTAGTATGTTCTATCTCCAGCATGGTGGATGGCTGCTATCTATCTAGCTCCTGGCTTCAGCTCCTGGAAATGTCTGGATAATTTTCTCCTGTTGCTTTAGGTTCAGTAGAGACTAGGGGTGTTGGCCAGACTGAGCTGACTTTGGGGGCTATACCTGGGCCCTCCTAGGTCCCTTTCCCAACCTCACCTGCCCATGGGGTTATTGGAGTATGTTGGTCTGAGTTCTTCTTTTCCATTAAATAAAACCAAAACTCTTGTGCCAGGTTTGCAGGCACAGGCTTGTGGTCCTGCAGTACTGGATATCCTCCTTCAGCTTGCAGTCGCCGGGTGCACATGAGTACTTACAGATCCTGGTGTCAGGGGTGTTGTGTGCAGGCTGAGAAGCTCTGGTTTGAGGGCCGGGGAGGAGGCCGGGGGGGACCCGATGTGCAAGGCAGAAGCGGCAAAGAGGTGTTTCTACTGTGGAAAGCGGAGAACGCCAGCAGGCGTATGTTTGGCTGCATGTGTGGGAGATGCGGTAGCGGCTTTGTCAGCGCCGGAGGTCCCGCAGGAACAGACTCCCCCCGGGAATCAGAAGTGCATCGGGGGGTTGTAAAGCCAGCAGTTGGAGAGAGAGAGGTGCAGGTAGAGGCGGGCCGGGATTTTGTCCAGCAGGGTCTCTACCGTTTTCCCCGGAGTTTGTTTTGCTTCTAAATAAAGCATTCTTATTGCAAAAGGAAGCTCGGTTAGAGGGGGTGTGAGTGCAGGAAGTAGCTTGGCCCAGTTTTCGCTGGCCCTGCCACAGAATGTTTTGGGGGGAGGGGGTCAGCAGGGGGGTAAGCGGTGCAGAGTAGAACCTCATGAGGCAGAAGGACAGGCTTACACCTCTGAACTCTCTCTCATTTTGGTTCCCCCGGGGATCCTGATGGTCAGGATTAAGATGACAGAGTCTTTGGTGTCAGAGGGGGTGATCCCTCTGCGCTGAGGCTATTCCATAGGGAGGAATTGCCAGCGTTTATTTCCAAGGCATTAGAATGCCTTCAGATTTCTCAGTCTGACCCAGGGGTATCTGCCATGGCCAATCCCCTTATGGCTAGCACTAGGAGGCTGCCTGAGGCCTTTCCGGTACATGAGGCAATGCAGGAGTTAATTTTTGCGCAGTGGGCCATGCCGGAAGCAGGTCTGAGGGTGGCCAAGGCTATGGGACAGGTATATCCATTGTTTCAGGGGGAGCTGGACATGTTCAAACTTCCAAAAGTAGATTTACTAGTCGCAGTAGTTATTAAAAAGACCACTTTGTCAATGGAAGGGGGGGAGGGGGCTCTTAAGGATCCTCCAGACAGAAGACTCGAGTCGACCTTAAAGGCATCCTTTGGTGTGGCAGACCTGACTCTACAGGCGGCCGTGTGCAGTTCTTATATATAACGGGCTTGTCTCTATTGGGTCCAGCGGATTGTGGAGTCAAGGGAGGCTTTGCCTCTGGATTTTCCAGATGTGGAGTCAGGGCTGGCATATCTGGCGGATGCCTTATACGATGTAGTGCGGACCTTGGCGAAGCAAATGTCTCTGGCAGTGGCATCCAGACGGCAATTGTGGCTTCGACATTGTGCTGCTGATGCATCCTCTAAATTGCGTTTGGGGCGGCTCCCTTTTCAGGGCCATTGGTTATTTGGAGAGGACTTGGATAAATTGGTTAAGGATTTTGGTGACTCCAATTCTCAGAGGCTACCAGAGGACAAGCTAGGAGTTCGGGTAGGTCTCCTTCGTATAGGCCACATTTTAGAGATACCAGGCAGTATAGGCCAGGGAAATCGGCAAATAAGGCTTCATATAATGCATTCTTCAGCTCTAGGTCCAGGTTTTCACAGAAACAGTCCTTTCGTCCAGCCAATCCATCTTCTTCCCAACCAGCTCAACTTTTAGCCCCATGCCCTGCGTGATGATGGGGTCTTGGCCCACTCTGCTGTGTCAATCAGGGGTTGGCTGTCCTCGTTTCAGGGGGAGTGGGCCAGAATAACTGTGGACCAGGGGGGTCCTCGGTATAGCTCGAGGTTACAAGTAGAGTTTTTCTCTCCCGTCGCAGATTCTTTCTTGGGGTCCCCATATTCAGAGGACAAGGCAGGTGAGAAGGTTGCTTCAGGTGCTGTTAATAATAATAATAATAACTTTATTCTTCTAAACCGCCATAATCGTGCAACTTCTAGGCGGTTCACATTGAAGAGAGCTGGACAATCAGCGAGTTACAATAGGCAGAATCTTAAAATGCAGCGAATTACAATATAACATACAGTTTGTTAAGAATTTCAGAGGGGACATATTAGAAATAATAGAATTGGATTTAGAGTTTGGTGCAGATACTTTTTAGGTGATATATCTGTCGAATAAGGCAGTTTTTATGACTTTTCTAAAAGCGTCGTAGGTCAGTCTAGCTCCATTAATGTAGTTGTCCAGCCAGTGTTGTTGTGTGTTTGCTTGGTACATAAAAGTTCTATCCAGGAAGGTTTTGTATTTGCAGCCAGTAATGCTTGGGTATGCAAATAGATTGCTGTTTCTGGTTTGTCTTGTAGGGCTGTATAGTACGAAGTGAAGTAGCAGGTAGGTAGGAGCTAGTCCCCAAACCAGCTTGAAGCATATGCAAGAGAACTTGAATATTATTTGTGCCTCGACTGGCAGCCAGTGCAGCAGTCTGTAGTAGGGGCTAACATGGTCGCTTTTTTTCAATCAAAATATCAAGCGGACCGCTGTGTTCTGAACAATTCTAAGTTTCCTCACTGTTTTTTTGGGTATACCCATATAAACGATATTGCAATAGTCCAGTGTAGAAAGCACTAGCGATTGCACTAGTACCTAAATGATAATGGGTCAAAGTATTTTTTGATGGTCTTTAATTTCCATAATGTCAGGAAACACTTTTTTTTACCACTATATTCGTGTGTTCAACCATTGTCAAATGTGTGTCTAATGTGACTCCCAATATTTTTATGGTTTTAGTAATCGGGTAGTCGTGATCTTTTATATGTAGTATTGTTTTGGTAATTTTGTCTGTTGGGCTTGCAAGGAAGATTTTTGTTTTTTCTGTGTTTAGTTTCAGTTTGAAGTTGATTGTCCAATGTTCTATTTCGGTCATAATATGAGAAATGTATTCTGAGGTTTCGTTGGTTATGCTGTTCACTGGGATTAAAATGGAAACGTCATCTGCATATATGTAGTAGTTTAAGTTTAGCTTTTGCAATAAGTGGATGATATGTAGATGTTGAATAGTGTAGGTGATAGTGGTGAACCACTCCCGAGGGGTTTTTCCAGGAGTTTGAGTATGCCCCACCACTAACCACACGGTATGATCTCTTTGTTAGGAAACTCTGTATCCAATTTCTTACTCTTCCCGTAAGTCCTATTGCATCTAGGCAGTGTAGCATTATTTCGTGATCATCAAGATCAAAAGCACTGCTGAAGTCTAATTGTAAAATCAGAGCACTTATTCCTTTGCTGAATAAGCCGTATAGGTGATTAAGGATTGAGGCTAGGACTGTCTCAGTGCTATAACCTTTTCTGAATCCTGATTGGTGTTCATTGAGTATGCTAAATTTGTCTAGATAGTTCACTAACTCCAAGTTGACCAATACTTCAAGTAGCTTGGTAAATAAGGTTATCCCAGGACAAGCAGGCAGGTATTCTCACTAGTGGGTGATGTCATCCGACAGAGCCCCGATACGGACGTCTCACAAGCATGTCTTGCTTGAAGAAACTTAGAAGTTTCGAGATGCCCGCACCGCGCATGCGCCAGTGCCTTCCCGCCCGATGGACCGGGCGTGCCTCCATCCAGGGTGACCTCCCGGTCCCGGTCCCAGGGAGCGGACCGCCCCCTCCCCCTCGTCGATCGATCTCGTTGCTTGACGAGGAGGAGCGGCGAAGGGCGGCTGGTCCCTCGAGGCGGGCTTCCCTTAGTGATATGCCTCCTTTAGAGCCCATTACGCCTCCGCGCCATCACGGTGCCGTTCCCCCGACTGATGATCGAAGTCCTGGGCATAGTAAATCACAGGAAGAGTTCTTCTGCACTCCATACCAGGCCTGGGCTGCAACACGGGAGGCGACCTCCATTCCGCCCCTTCGCTCTACCGCTTCCAGTCCCATACATTCACTGGAAGCTTCGGGGGACCATGCGAAGTATAGTCGTTCTCGCTCTCCCTCCCGGCACCGGGAGGGACATCGATCCAGACACTCCTCTCGGCACTCCTCGCGCCACTCGGAGGTTTCACCACAGAAGAAGCTGCCACATCTGGGGTACTCTTCATCAGATGTATCTCCCCAGGAGGGGCCGGAGTACGAGGAGCCATCTACCTCTTATTCTCCTTGTCGCTCCCAAGTCTCCCTGGATCCTGAGGCTTCTACTTCCTCCAGTCCGTCTCGGAGGCCGGTACTGGCGGACCAGTTGTCTTTTTCTTCCTTCCTCCGGCAAATGGCGGATGACTTGGATGTGACTTTGGACACTGGGTCTCGGTATTCTAAGGAGTATCTCGACACCATGCACTTGCCTAATCCTCCTGCGGAGTCTCTTCGACTTCCTCTGCATAAATTACTGGATCAAACATTCATGCGATGTTTCGAGACGCCGTACTCCATCCCTGCGGTCCCGAGCAAATTGGATGCAAGATACCGCATTGTTTATCATAAGGGGTTTGAGGGCGCTCAACTCTCTCACCAATCCCTGCTGGTCGAGTCCTCTCTCAAGCGTTCTCATCCCTCCCAGGTCTATGCCTCTGTACCACCGGGACGAGAGGGGAGAACGATGGATAAGTTCGGTAGGAGAATCTACCAGAATTCTATGATGGCGTCTCGAGTACTCAATTATAATTTCTTTTTTTCTTCATATTTGGAGTTCTTCTTGCCGGTGCTCCGCAAGTTTACTCCTTACATTGATGCTCAGGCTCGATTCGAGTTCGAGGAAGTGGTAGCCTCCCTTTCCCAGCTACGTCTTCAGCTGATGCAGTCCTCGTACGATGCCTTCGAGCTCTCGGCACGTGCTGCCGCCTGTTCCGTGGCCATGCGTCGATTGGCATGGCTTCGGACAATTGACATGGATCCGAACCTCCAAGACAGACTTGCCAATGTGCCTTGTGCGAGCGCTGATTTATTCGACGAGTCTATCGAGACTGTTACCAAGAAACTTTCGGATCATGAAAAGTCTTTTCAATCTATCCTTCGGCCTAAGCCCAAGCCTCAGCAGTCTCGACCTTCTAGACCGCCTTTGATTTATCAGCGGCGCTACACTCCTCGTCAGACTCCTGCTGCGAGACAACCGGCGAAGAGACAGCCTCCCCAGAAGGCTCAGCAGAAACCTCAGCCGCCGGCTGCACCGAAGGCTACTCAGCCTTTTTGACTCTCTTCCAGGGAGCATAACCGACCTTGTTCTGCATCCCCCTATTTTTCCCATCGGGGGTCGCCTCCATCATTTTTACCATCAATGGGAGGCTATTACCACCGACCTCTGGGTCCTTTCCATCGTAAGAGAAGGATACTCTCTTCATTTCCATCGGGTCCCTCCGGACCACCCTCCAAGAGAGTATCCTTCCAACTTAACGCAGACCGTCCTTCTCCTTCAGGAGGCTCAGGCTTTGCTTCGGCTTCGGGCCGTCGAGCCGGTCCCGGTGGACCAGCACAACCGGGGTTTTTACTCCCGGTACTTCCTCGTCCCGAAGAAGACGGGCGATCTGCAACCCATCCTGGACCTTCGAGTCCTCAACAAGTTTTTAGTGAAGGAGAGGTTTCGCATGTTGTCCCTTGCTTCTCTCTACCCCCTCCTCGAGCGGAACGACTGGTTATGCTCTCTGGATCTCAAGGAGGCCTACACTCACATTCCCATTCATCCGGCCTCCCGCCAGTTCCTCAGATTTCGGGTGGGACATCTACATCTGCAGTATCGAGTGCTTCCTTTCGGCCTGTCCTCGTCTCCCAGAGTCTTCACGAAGTGTCTGGTGGTGGTGGCCGCTGCACTCCGGAACAGGGGTCTTCAGGTATTTCCCTACCTCGACGACTGGCTCATCAAGGCCCCCTCTGCTCCAGAGGTCATTTCGGCGACCTTGACCACGATCTGCTTCCTGCAGAGCTTGGGCTTCGAGATCAACTTCCTCAAATCCCATCTGCAGCCTACCCAGTCCCTTCCCTTCATCGGGGCGGTACTGGACACCATTCAGCTTCGAGCATTCCTTCCTCCTCAGCGCATGGATGCTCTTCTTCATCTCTGCCAGTCTGTATCTTCTCGCCAGTCCATCTCAGCGAGACACATGATGGTCCTCCTGGGCCACATGGCCTCTACAGTTCATGTGACACCCTTTGCCAGGCTCCATCTCAAAATTCCTCAGTGGACCCTAGCTTCTCAATGGACTCAAGTGTCAGACCCGTTGACTCGACACATCATAGTCACTCCTGCTCTTCGGCAGTCTCTACTTTGGTGGATGACCTCTTCGAATCTATCCAGAGGTTTGCTGTTTCACACTCCTCCTCATCAGAAGGTTCTCACAACCGATTCCTCGGCCTATGCCTGGGGGGCTCATCTGGATGGGCTTCGCACTCAGGGATTCTGGACCAGTGCGGACCGCCTCCATCAGATCAATCTTCTGGAGCTCAGAGCAATCTTCTATGCTCTTCAAGCTTTTCAACATCTGCTTCACGACATGGTGGTCCTCATCCGCACAGACAACCAGGTCGCCATGTATTATGTAAACAAACAGGGGGGCACGGGATCGGCCTCCCTCTGCCAAGAAGCTCTCAGAGTCTGAGATTGGGCAGTTCGCCACAATGCCTTCCTCAAAGCTGTCTACATTCAGGGGAAGGACAATGTCTTGGCAGACAACTTGAATCGACTCCTCCAGCCTCACAAATGGACTCTCCATTCCAACCCCCTTCATCAGATCTTTGCACAATGGGGGACGCCTCAGATAGACCTCTTTGCGGCTCCCCACAACTTCAAACTGCCTCAGTTTTGCTCCAGGATCTACACTCATCGCCTCGAGGCAGATGCCTTTCTGCTGGATTGGAGGAATCGATTTCTGTATGCGTTTCCTCCATTTCCTCTCATTCAAAAGACTCTGGTCAAATTGAAATCGGACCAAGCCACCATGATTCTGATAGCTCCTCGGTGGCCCAGACAACCTTGGTTCTCCCTTCTGCTTCAACTCAGCAGCAGGGCACCAGTCCTTCTTCCAGTGTTTCCTTCTCTGCTTACTCAACATCAAGGATCACTGCTTCATCCCAACCTGCAGTCTCTCCACCTGACAGCTTGGTTCCTCTCAACGTAACTCCTCACCAGTTTTCTCAAGCAGTGAGGAATGTCTTAGAGGCTTCCAGGAAGCCTGCTACTCGACAATGCTACTCCCAAAAGTGGACTAGATTCTCTTCCTGGTGTATTTCCAATGCCAAGGAGCCTCAGCGAGCTTCCCTATCCTCTGTGTTGGACTATCTTCTACACCTGTCTCAGTCTGGTCTCAAGTCTACATCTATAAGAGTCCACCTGAGTGCTATTGCGGCTTTCCATCAGCCTCTACAGGGGAAACCTCTTTCTGCTCATCCTGTGGTTTCCAGATTTATGAAAGGACTTTTCCATGTCAATCCTCCTATCAAACCTCCTCCTGTGGTTTGGGATCTCAATGTCGTCCTTTCTCAACTCATGAAGCCTCCGTTTGAACCTCTCAATAGGGCTCCACTTAAGTATCTCACCTGGAAAGTGGTTTTTCTGGTGGCCCTCACGTCTGCTCGCAGGGTCAGTGAGCTTCAGGCCTTAGTGGCGGATCCACCTTTCACAGTATTCCATCATGACAAGGTGGTCCTCCGCACTCATCCGAAATTCCTGCCTAAAGTGGTCTCTGAATTTCATCTCAATCAATCCATTGTACTTCCAGTATTTTTTCCAAAGCCTCATTCTCATCATGGAGAATCAGCTCTTCACACTCTGGACTGTAAATGTGCTTTGGCTTTCTACCTGGATCGCACCAAGCCACACAGAACGGCTCCTCAACTTTTCGTCTCCTTTGATCCGAACAAGTTGGGTCGACCTGTATCGAAGCGTACCATCTCCAACTGGATGGCGGCTTGTATCTCTTCCTGATATGCCCAGGCTGGATTATCCCTTCCTTGTAGGGTCACAGCCCATAAGGTCAGAGCAATAGCAGCCTCTGTAGCCTTCCTCAGATCGACACCAATTGAGGAGATTTGTAAGGCTGCCACTTGGTCCTCGGTTCATACCTTCACCTCTCATTATTTTCTGGATACTTTCTCCAGACGGGATGGACAGTTTGGCCAAACAGTGTTACAAAATTTATTCTCTTAAGTTGCCAACACTCCCACCATCCCATTGAGGTTAGCTTGGAGGTCACCCACTAGTGAGAATACCTGCCTGCTTGTCCTGGGATAAAGCAATGTTACTTGCCGTAACAGTTGTTATCCAGGGACAGCAGGCAGCTATTCTCACGTCCCACCCACCTCCCCTGGGTTGGCTTCTCAGGCTAGCTACCTGAACTGAGGAGACACGCCCGGTCCATCGGGCGGGAAGGCACTGGCGCATGCGCGGTGCGGGCATCTCGAAACTTCTAAGTTTCTTCAAGCAAGACATGCTTGTGAGACGTCCGTATCAGGGCTCTGTCGGATGACATCACCCACTAGTGAGAATAGCTGCCTGCTGTCCCTGGATAACAACTGTTACGGTAAGTAACATTGCTGTATGCTTGCTATGGGTCTGTAGTTTGTTTTCAGGGCTAGTGAGTTTTTTTAATCTTTAGGGATGGGTGTGATCAGTATATGTCCCATTTCCTCGTGAAATGTTCCTTCCATGAGAGTGGTTGTTATCCAATTAAAAAGATTCTTTTTAAAATCTAGTGTGGCTGTTTTCAAGGTCTTGGAAGGACATACGTCCAGTAGGCAGTTTGATTTGGTATATTTATCGAACAGGGTTAGAAATTGGTGCCAGTTTGGAGGTTCAAAATGGTTCCAGAGCATGTCTACTGTGGGTTCTTTTTCGTGGGGTCCAAGTTGGAATTCGAAGTTGGGTGAGGGTGAAGGCATACATTCATTTTCCCGTAGCAGGATTTGGGTAGTGTCTGTTAGTCTGTTTACCAACTTGAACAGTTCTTTGCTATTTGTTTTGGGTGTCCCTATTTTTTGTGCGTAGTGTTTTGTTCGTTTTTCTCTAATCAGATCTTTGTAGTTTTTCATTTTTTGTTTCCAATGTATTTTGTCTTCCTCTTTGTTTGTTTTTTGCCAGATTCTTTCTAGTTTTCTCAGTTCCTGTTTTAGTTAGTAATTCAGAGTCGAACCCTTTCTTTCTTTTTGTATGTTTGGAATGGTGCTATTTGATCTAACACTTCTTTGCTAAACTTTAACCATCTAGTTGGGAAGTTTTGTATTTTCTCAGTTTTGGGTTGTAGTTCGTAGTGGGCCCAGAATTCTATTGGATTTATAGTTCCTCTTCTGATGATTGTGGTTGGTTTTGGGGTTTTTCTTTTATATTTTGGTTGGGGGTGATTTTTTTTGCCAATATAGATCAAAATTACATATGTAGTGATCTGACCAGATGCATTTTTCCCTGGCCCTTGTGCTATGATGCATCTTTGGATCAGGGATTTCTTTTTGCGAAAAGGTAACTATGTCTAGTTGGTGTCCTTTTTCGTGTGTTTTCTCTGGTTTTGGTATTGTGAAACCGAGAGTTGTTAAGAAAGTGTCAATTTCTATCACGTTTGTTTTTTCCATTTGCTCTAGGTTTACGTTTATGTCTCCCAGTAGCAGGTTGTACGTTTCTTTTAGGGTGTTAGTGAGGTATTCGAAGAACTTTTCTCTAATACTAGTCCACTTTTTAGGGGGAATGTAAAATAGTGTCACGATTAATGCCTCTTCCAGTTGGGTGTTGGTGACCTTGCAAGTTAATATTTCCAGGTCTTTTGTGGTTTTTGAGTCTATTTTGCTATAATCAAAGGATTCTTTCAAAATTATTGCTATGCCACCCTCTTTTTTCTAGTTTCTAGATAGAGGTATTATTTTGTAACCCTGGGGTAACATTTCTTTCATAATCGTATCGGTGTCTGAAACCATCCATGTTGGAGGGGGGAGTGGGAAGAAAGGGGCCAGGGATGCTATTCCATTTTCTTTGTAATTCCTATTGAAGGAGGAGCAGTCAGGCTCCAGACGTCAGTTTGAGATTGGGTACAAGTCCTGGGTTCCAGGATGGCAACTCTGGAAGTGGTTCCGTAGGCTTGGGTTCTTGTGGGGCCTCTGCAGCATTCCCTTCTGTACAGGTGGTCGCTGGTGTCTCCAGTTGACAAGACGCGGCAGAGGTGATGTCCTCTGTCCGCCCACAGTAGGCATTTGTGGTTAGGGGTGGGACACCTGTGTGAAAGCTTACAAATGGTGATACTAACCTGGATGGTGGTTGTGGTGGACACCAGCCAGTCCAGATAGAGGGCTCAGTGCCTCCAGTCCTCGGCGCAGGGCAGTTAGAATATGGAAGGGGTTCGGGGATCCCTCAGTCTTGGGGCTGAGGGTGATCTAGTTGGCACATTGGCCTCTGTCAGCAGAGCACATGGTAAGAAAGGCCAATGTCTAGGCAGACTCCCTCGGAGGAAGTCACAAGGGACAGACTTAGGAGGGGAGGGGGCATGTGTTAGGTCTTCCTTATCCTCCACAAAGTTGGCTGTGTGCATCTCCGACCGGGCCAAAGCTCGGCGGGGTGTTACATCTTGTCACATGCTTCCTGGGCTCCAGGATGTTCGTAGCTGCAGGTTGTCTGCACCATCCATGGTAGGCAGATCTGAGGAGGCGGTAGCAGAGCACGCCTCTTCAGTTTCCAATGACTCCGGACTTCCTCATGCAGGGACCGGTTCAGTTGGGAAACCCCTCCCGCTTTGATCTTATCGTCTTGCTATTGAAAGGACACGGCTGAGGCAAAAAAAAGGTCTACCTCTAAAGCTTATGCTAGTGCCTGGTGAGTGTTTGAGTCTTGGTGCGGTCAGTTAAGGGTTTCTCCCTTTCAGTCTTCCTTGTCGTACATTCTTTCCTTCTTACAATATGGGGCGACTAAAGGGTTAGCCTACAATTTCCTTAGGGTCCAAGTGGCGGCTATCACCTGTTACAGAGGTAAGGTATCAAACTCTGCTTTGGGGTCTCAGCTGGACATGGTTAGATTCTTTAAGGGTGTAAACAGCATGCTGCCGCCTTTGCGGAGATCCTGTTCAGACTGGAGTTTGAAGGTGGTTCTTGGGGGGGGGCTGTTAGTTAAGGCTCCTTTTGAACCTTTGAGTGAAGCGACACTCAAGAATGTTACCTTGAAGACAGTTTTTCTGGTGGCTCTGGCGTCGACTAGGTGGGTGTACGAGTTGCAGGCTTTGTCCTGCAGGGATCCATTCTTTTGTTTTTCGGAGGCAAGGGTCTCGATTTGGACAATTCGTTCATTTCTTCCTAAGATGATTTTGCCTTTTCATGTCAATCAGTCCCTCTTCCTTCCATCATTTAAGGAGAAGGAGAAGGATTGCGGGCAGAAGTTTCAGTCTTTGCATTTGCTTGATGTGTGTAGAGTGCTGTTGTACTATCTTCAGGTTACTAATGATTTTAGTCTTTCAGATTATCTCTTTGTGCTCTTTTCAGGTTTCGGGAAAGGTCTGGCATCTTCCAAAGCCTCGGTAGCTCATTTGGTCTGGGAGGCTATTTCTTAAGAACATAAGAACATAAGCAGTGCCTCCGCCGGGTCAGACCACAGGTCCATCCCGCCCAGCAGTCCGCTCCCGCGGCGGCCCAAAACAGGTCAAGACCTGTCTGAATCATCAGAAGGGGCTCCCTTGCCACCTTGGTTTCCCATTTAAGTCCTGCCTTCCTATCGAAGTCCTAGCCCTCTGGTCTTGCACATGCACGACCAGGTTAGTTTATACTCATTACCTGATTTACTTCCTATACTTGTGTTACCTCCCAGCTCCTCCCTCAGTATCCCACGATCCCTTTATCCCTCAGGAATCCATCAAATCCCTGTTTGAATCCTTGTACCGTATTCTGCCTGATCACTTCCTCCGGTAGCGCATTCCAAATGTCCACGACCCTTTGGGTGAAAAAAAACTTCCTTGCATTTGTTTTGAACCTATCTCCCTTCAGTTTCTCAGAATGTCCCCTCGTATTTGCTGTCCCCTTCAGTCTAAAGAATCTGTCCCTATCCACCTTCTCTATGCCCCTCATGATCTTGAAAGTCTCTATCATATCTCCCCTGAGCCTCCTTTTCTCTAGAGCACAGGTGTCAAAGTCGGTCCTCGAGGGCCAGAATCCAGTCGGGTCTCCAGGACTTCCCCAATGAATCTATATATTGACGGGCAGGCGTTTGCCAGAGGCTCCTCAGGTTCACTCGACCAGGGCAATGGCTACGTCTTGGGCTGAGTCCAGGGGATTTTCTCTGGAGGAAATTTGTAGGGCGGCCACTTGGTCATCCTCAAACACGTTTTCTAAGCATTAACGCTTGGATGTGGTGGAGCACATGGATGCGTCCTTTGGCGCTTCGGTCATTGCAGAGGTGATATGTTCGGCCTACCTGGATTGAGGTTGGCTTTGCTACATCCCACTAGTCCCTGGATTCATCTGCTGCCGGCACTAAGGAAGGAAAATTTATGTCCTACCTCTTAATTTTCTTTCCTTTAGACACAGCAGATGAATCTAGAGCCCCACCCAGTCTTGCGTTCTGCATGTTTCCCATGCAGGTTGGCTCGGGTATGATTCAGGTGGTGTTTGTCATGGAGTTTATTATTTTTTATATGGGAAAGAAGTTTGGTGTTGAGGACACTGTTCCTGATGCTTGGGCAAGAGTGATACTAATGGCTAGGAGAGGTTCCATCCAAGATATACTCCTGCAAATCAGTTTCTCTATCTTCACCTTCTGGTAGATGTGTGCTATCCCACTAGTCTCTGGATTCATCTGCTGCGTCTAAATGAAAGAAAATTAACAGATAGGACATAATTTTTCCATCTAGCCTGGTGCTATGGGTATTATCCATAGATAAGACGTCCCTTGTTTTGTTGTTTTTGCATTATTTTCTTGAGTTTTAGTAGAGAATATATAGTAAGCGTGTTTATGTATGCACGTGTATAATGTTTGCATTTTGTACAGTTTTGTAGTTGTTTATGTATAAACCACTGTGCAGGTGCTTTTGTGCCTAAACATGGCTGTGTTGGGTTGTTGGTTTTTTATGTAATTAAAAACCACAGATTTAGTGACTTTATGGCACATAAAAGATAATAACTTGCAATTAAACCTCATATGCTGCTGCTTTAATGTTTTGGGGGAGCCTCAATGCACTAAGCTACAGCTTGATGCTCCTGGGCAGTTCTATAAAGAGGCCTTAGAAGACAACTGTCTCCCTCTCCCTCTGAAGCTGTCCACTAGAAATGAGAAGCTTCCCCCACCCCTAAACCTCAGTTCTTCTTGAAGAGCTTTAACCCTCTCCCTTCTTCCAGTACACAGGTCTCCCCTGAAAAGCATATATGGAACTTGAGCCCTTAGCAGTAGTACCACAAGACAACCACTAGAGGGCTCTGCTGCCATTTCTAACCCAGAGCTGGCATAGCAGAAGTAGTTGGGGGGTCGCTTCTTTCTGCCTTACACGAGACCCCCCCCCCCCCCAACACACACATGCCAGTCATCCCCTGCCCTGAAGGATTCCTGGCAACGTGTTTGTTTTCAATGGGAATATTCTTTGGGAGGAGGGGGCTGTTAAAACTTCTTTAAGGTGCTGCCTGGGAGCACTGGATTGCAGCCTAGTATTCATATCCTCCCAGTACAGAAAGAGTGCCAGCCTTTTGCTGGTAATATCTTTCCAGAAATAATTCAGCTTGCAGTGTTCATTACAAGCTGGGCTGTTCAATCTGTATAGCATTATTTTACCCTAACATACATTAGGGCATAATAATGCATGATATTGTTGCCTAACATGATAAAGTGCAAATATATTATGGCTGTAACAACACATTAAGCCATACTTAGGGTCATCATTATCGACATATGTGTTATTTTACCACTAATTTGTGTAGTTATTACCAGAGATCTCATATTATGTTGTGAGTAATTTCATAAGATTGGTGATCTGTTTTATACAGGAGCAGTTAGGCCCAGGTTCTGTATAGGATGCCCAGTCTCAGAAGCCAACAGGCGTCCTATATAGAATCGGGCCTATAGCAGTCTAAAGTGAATCCGTCTAAAGCGACGTCCATGTTTTAGACACCGGTTAGAGAATTGGGTTGTAAGTAGATGTGGCCACTAAGCTTATTGCAGCAAGAGATTTCTCTGCCGCAAAGATTAGTGGCAGCGCCAGCGGCCGCCTGTCCTACCCAAAGGAATGTAGCAGGAGGAATACCCAATCCCTCCTTCCGAACCCTCTCCCTTGTAGATCGCCAGCAGGAGGAATGCCCAATCCCTCCTGCTGGAACCCCCACAACCCCCTCTGTAGATTGCCAGCAGGAGGGATTGGGCATCGTTCAGGTGGGAAGGGCGGCAGCTAGTGTGGCTGCTAAACTTATCGTACCACGATAAGCTTAGCGGCCGAGTCTACTTACAATGTAGGTCAGCATTTTGCTGGCCTACATTGTACGAGTCTCCCGCTGTCCAAGGGAGACGCGTACGGCTGCCAAGGTCCACCTAAGGCTACTTCCGGGGCAAACCACACCCATGCCTAGCCTTAGGTGGCCTTGCAGGCCTCCCTAGGCTCCTGGAGACACTGCCAATGTAGGCAGCCTGCCTCGGGAGCTTTTTTTTTCAAAAAGACATGCGTCCCAATTGGCTGGTTAGACAGTGGTAGGACGCCTAATGCTGCCTACAATCGGGACGCCGTTTACAGAATCCAGCCCTTAGTGTCATGATGGCAAAAGCAGTTTATTTTGCTAATGACTGTAGATTGTACACATGTGCTTTGGAAGCAGTTTGTTATTGTTAAAATTATTTAAATATTTTTCTCAAGGTGCTTGAGGGGGGGCGAGTCACTAAACCCTATTTTCCTATCCACAGAGCAAACTCTACATGGAAGGATTTAGAAGCCTAAAGGAAGGAGAAGCAGTGGCGTTCACTTTTAAGAAATCTGCCAAAGGCCTTGAGACAATACGGGTAACGGGCCCAGGTGGGGGCCCCTGTATAGGAAGTGAAAGACGACCCAAAGGGAAAACAGTACAGAAAAGAAAACCAAAGGGAGATAGGTAACGTTATTTTTGTACCTCATTCTGCAAACTTTCTGAGGTTGTGGCTGGGAAGGGAGGGTCTTTTGGATTTGCATTGTTTTAAATCTTCCTTTTTTTCTCTCTCTCTTCTATGACTTGTGTGTGACTTTACACAGATGAGTGTGGCACAGTGGTTAAAGCTACAGCCTCAGCACCCTGGGGTTGTGGGTTCAAACCCTGCACTGCTCCTTGTAACCCTTGGCAAGTCACTTAATCCCCCCATTGCCCCAGGTACATTAGATAGATTGTGAACCCACCGGGACAGACAAAGAAAAATGCTTGAGGACCTGAATAAACCCATGTAAACCATTCTGAGCTCTCCTTAGAGAACGGTATAGAAAATTGAATAAATAAGTATCTTAAAGACACCTGAACCCTTCAGTTAATTATTTGTACATCTGGAAATTAATTTGGTGCACTTGATCTGATTCGACTTAATTGACTTGCAGAATAGGAAGGGAGCTTCTGAGCTTCAACAGATGTTATTCTGCTCCACTGGTTTGCTTTGTAATTAGCTAAAATTAATGGAGAAATGGATGGTATGAGGAAGGATTGAGGGACAGGAATGAGTGTATAGGAGAAAGTATCTCTGCAGTGTGTGCTTAGAGAAGTAGTGGCCACTTTCAGGCTTCATCCTCTCTGCTTTATCTGGATTTTGCTTATTGAAAAGTGCTTGTTTAATAACTGACCATCTTTGGGAAATTAAATAGGGATATGTGTATATGCTATTTCACACTTCACATTTCATTTTCATTAGATGTACTGCGGCATCATTAAAAATGTTTATGCTTTTACGTACGAGGGGCCGCTGAAAGCCCAGGTGGTACCTGCTCTTGAAGTGGCCCTGAATTGACGTCAACATTCAGTGTCGTCTTTGAAATCTTTAGCACGCCCTTCCACCCTTTGTATCTTACCCCCCTTCCTTTTAACAAAACTATTGCACGGTTTTAAATGTCAGCCGCGGCAGTAACATCTCCAACACTCATAGGAATTCTATGAGCGTCAGAGTTGTTACCACCGCAGCCAGCGCTAAAATCCACACTACAGGTTTATAAAGGGGGGGGGGGAAGAGGAGATTAGCTACTTATTTAGTTTAATCCTAACTTAATTACTCACTCTTATAACTTGAAAACTGTAAACGGCCACCTTGTTTGCATGTCCCCTAAAGCAAAAAAAAAAGAAAGAAATTTTTTTTTCTACTTTTGTCTTCTCTGGTTTCTGCTCTCCTCATCATCTTGTCACTCTCTTCCTTTCATCTTCTGTCCTTCTGTGCCTCTTCCAGAAATTGTCTGCCTCTCCCTTCCATCTCTTCTTTCCCCCCCTCCCACATTGGTGTGGCATCCATCACCTTCCCTTCCCTCCTCCAATGGTCTGGCATCGCTCTCCCAACCTTCCCTCTCCCACACACCCATGGTCGGGCATTTCACTCTCTCCTCTCCCTTCCTCCCACTTTCATCAGCATCTGCCCCCTTTCTCTCCTTCCAACCCAATTCCATCCAGGATCCTTCTGCCTCTCTCCCCTTTCTTTGCACCCCAATTCCATCAGCATCTGTCCCCTTTCTTTCCCTTCAACCCAATTCCATCCAGTATCCTTCCCCTTAAATCTCCCCCCTTCCTCTCCCCTGCATAGACATGAATTTAAACTGATAACAAGGGGAAAGCCGATAGTCGATCTGACCTCGACACATCGGACCACAGTATCAAGCAAGGATACTGAAACAGAAAATGGCGATAGTGGACTAGAGACAAAATGGACACTTTATGGACACAAACCCAAAGATGCAGCACAGGGACCCGAGAGGCAACTAGAAATAAAGAGTAAGACAAGGAGGAAACAGCAGGACCCAGAGGGCTATCAAAGAACAAAAAAGCGGGCAGAGGACGGGATAGACACACCACAGGAGGCAACACGTGAGGAGACCAGCAGGAGCAACAAATCAAGAGTAGATACAAAAGAAAAGGTAACAAACTGGGACTTAAATTGCCTATATACAAATGCTAGGAGCCTAAGGACTAAAATGGGGGAGCTAGAAGTTATAGCCGGAAATAAGGACATAGACATAATAGGAATCACAGAGACATGGTGGACAGAGGACAACAAATGGGATGTGGCCCTTCCAGGGTATAAACTCTACAGGAAGGACAGAGCACACAAAAAGGGAGGAGGAATAGCACTGTATATAAAGGACTCCATTCCTTCATCCAGAACAGAAACAACAATAAGGGCGGACAGTCTGGAGTCACTATGGGTTAAGCTGACAGGAGGGGAAGGAGCTGACATCAAATTGGGATTGTACTATCGCCCACCAGGACAGTCAGAAGCAAACGACCTGGAACTGGAGGCCGAACTGAGGCAGGAGTGCAAAAGTGGAAGGGTGGTGGTTATGGGGGATTTCAACTATCCGGGAATAGACTGGGACATTGGGCACTCAAATTGCACGAGAGAAACTAAATTCCTAGAGGCGATAAGGGACTGTTTCATGGAGCAGCTGGTCACGGAACCAACGCGAGGGGATGCCACGCTAGACCTAATCCTCAACGGGCTAGAAGGACCCGCAAAGGAGGTGGTGGTAATAGCACCATTAGGGAACAGTGATCACAACATGATCCAGTACAAATTAAACATGGGAACATCAAAGGTGAAAAGAACCAAAACGACAGCACTCAACTTCAGAAAGGGAAACTACAAGGACATGAGGAAAATGGTAGGAAAAAAGCTCAACAGCAACTCAGGGAAGGTGAAGACCGTAAAGGAAGCCTGGACACTGCTTAAAGACACAGTGCTCGAGGCACAAGACCTGTGCGTCCCAAGGTTTAGGAAAGGGTGCAAAAAAAATCGAACTAGAAACCCAGCATGGATAACATCTGCAGTTAAAAAGGCGATAAGTGACAAGAAATCATCCTTCAAGAAATGGAAAAAGGATCCAACTAAGGAAAACCAGGAAGAGCACAAAAGACACCAGAAAGAATGTCATCGAGAGGTCAGGAAGGCAAAGAGAGAATATGAGGAAAGACTGGCAGGAGAAGCAAGAAACTTCAAACCCTTCTTCAGGTATGTGAAAGGGAAACAACCAGCCAGAGAGGAAGTGGGACCACTGGACGACGGAGACAGGAAAGGAGCGATAAAGGAGGAAAAAGAGATAGCTGAAAGGTTAAACAAATTCTTCTCGTCGGTCTTCACCAGAGAGGACACATCCAATATCCCAGAACCCGAGGTGATTATAAACGGAGAACACGACGAAAGGCTGGTACAACTAGAGGTAAGCAAAGAGGATGTCCTCAGACAGATAGACAGACTAAAGAGCGACAAATCACCAGGCCCGGACGGCATCCACCCAAGGGTACTAAAAGAACTGAGAAACGAAATAGCAGAGACACTTCGCCAAATATGTAACCTCTCCCTAAAAACTGGGGAGATCCCAGAGGACTGGAAAATAGCAAATGTCACGCCCATCTTTAAGAAGGGATCAAGGGGTGACCCGGGAAACTACAGGCCTGTGAGCTTGACCTCGGTTCCTGGAAAGATGCTGGAAGCAATGGTAAAGGACACAATCTGCGAACACATAGAAAACAATGGACAACTGAAGTCGAGCCAGCATGGCTTCTGCAAGGGAAGGTCGTGCCTCACGAACTTGCTGTACTTCTTTGAGGGAATAAACAGTCAGATGGATAAGGGTGAATCCATAGACATCATTTACCTTGACTTCCAAAAAGCCTTCGACAAGGTACCACACGAACGGCTACTTAAAAAACTGTGGAACCACGGGGTGCAAGGGGATATCTACCGATGGATCAAACACTGGCTAGCGGGCAGGAAACAGAGGGTTGGAGTCAAGGGCCAATACTCAGATTGGCAATGGGTCACGAGCGGAGTTCCGCAGGGGTCGGTGCTGGGACCTCTACTATTCAATATATTTATTAACGATCTGGAAACGGGGACAAAATGTGAGGTTATCAAATTTGCTGATGACACCAAACTCTGCAGCAGGGTTAGAAACACGGAAGACTGTGAAGACCTACAAAAGGACCTAACGAGACTGGAAGACTGGGCAAAAAAGTGGCAAATGAGTTTTAACGTGGAGAAATGCAAGGTCATGCATGTAGGGAAAAAGAACCCGATGTTCAACTACAAAATGGGGGGAACACTGCTAGGGGTGAGTAACCTGGAAAGGGACTTGGGGGTGATGGTCAACTCATCACTGAAACCATCGGCGCAATGTGCGACAGCCTCAAAGAAAGCAAACAGAATGCTGGGCATCATCAAAAAGGGTATCACAACCCGGACGAAGGAAGTCATCATGCCGCTGTATCGCGCAATGGTGCGCCCGCACCTGGAGTACTGTGTTCAATACTGGTCGCCGTACCTCAAGAAGGACATGGCGGTACTCGAGGGAGTGCAGAGGAGGGCGACTAAGCTGATAAAAGGTTTGGAAAATTTTCCATACGCTGACAGGTTAAAAATGCTGGGGCTGTTCTCCCTGGAGAAGAGGAGACTTAGAGGGGACATGATAGAAACCTTCAAAATCCTTAAGGGCATAGAGAGAGTAAATAAGGACAGATTCTTCAAACTGAGGGGAGCCACAAGCACTAGGGGTCACTCGGAGAAATTGAAAGGGGACAGGTTTAGAACAAATGCTAGAAAATTCTTTTTTACGCAGAGGGTGGTGGACACATGGAACGCGCTTCCGGAGGAAGTGATAGGCCAGAACTCTGTACAGGGGTTCAAGAAGGGTTTGGATAGGTTCCTGGAGGATAAAGGGATAGAGGGGTACAGATAGAACTTGAGGTAGGTTATAAAAGTGGTCAGAAACCACTTCACAGGTTGCAGACCTGATGGGCCGCCGCGGGAGCGGACCGCTGGGCGAGATGGACCTCGGTCTGACCCAGTGGAGGCAACTTCTTATGTTCTCCTACACACCAATTCAATCAGCCCCTTTCCCTCCTTCCACCACCCTTCAATACCACCCTGCCCCCTTTCTCTTCCTCCACCACCCTTCTATACCATCCTTCTCTCAACCCTTCCATACCACCCTTCCCCCTTTTTCTCCCTCCACCACCTTTCCATGCTCCTTTCTCTCTCCCCCTCCAAACATTGCAGCTGCCGGCTCTGCCCGCTGAGCTTCTTTGCTCAAAAGCAGGATTAGAACAGCTGACGGCAACGGGTTACCCCCTCACAGCAATGCCCCCCCCCCGCAGCAATGGTAACGAGCCCCCCCCCCCTCACAGCAACAGCAACGCGGCTGAATGTGTTACAGGAAAGTCCCACGATGACTGCTTCTGTTGGTCCATCCCCCTCCGAAGTCACTTCTTCCGGAGCAAGTAAGTGACGTTGGAGGGGGATGGACTGGCAGAAGTAGTCATTGGGGGACCTTCCTGTAACAGATCTGGCTGCGTTGCCGTTGCTGCGGGGGGGAGGGGCCCATCCATTGCCATTGCTGTGGAGGGGACCTGTTGATGCCTGGAGGGGGGCCGTTGCAGTTTTAAAAAAAATGGCAAGGTGAATCGTCCTCATTCAGCGGGACCCCCTCACAGTTTCGAGCCCTAGGCACGGGCCTATTGATTAATCCGGTCCTGTACGCTGGCAGAGGAGGAAGAAATGATCCTATATGCAGTGGCTCATTTCCTCCTACTGCCACGCGATCTCTGTGGGGAAGAGGGAAAGAGACCCCATGCTGGCAGTGAGCAGAAATCTGCATGTTCTGTAGGGTGGTTTTGCGCTGCTTATTTCCACAAAATTCACCCTGGAGTAATTTAGAGTGTAACCATTTTTATAGGCACAGATGGAAAAGCCACGTAAGCACACTAAAGCCACTTATTGCTGTTTTAAGTAATGAGGACTCGGTGGACACAGTGTTCTAGATGAGATTTCAAATGATTTATACAAAGTAGCACCATGGACTGGTTTCATGCAAAACAATTTTTCCAACCGGGGTGGGGGGGAAGGGAATTCAAGCACTTAATCAATAAAGTGCATAATATGTAATCTAATTATTACATTTTATATTTATATACTTTATTTCTATTATTACATTGTAATGTATACAATATAATTAATACAATTTACCATAATGCAGAATCAGTGAGAGCCCTGATCATGTTTTCCTGCAACTAGATGGTACCATCCCTATGCCCAACAATTCTTCCCTTTTTTAATTTCCCCATGTGCACCATCTCTTTCCTTCTCATTCAGACAACCATACCCAACAATTATTTTCTATTCCCTCCTCCACCTCAGCATCTCTCTCTTACTGCATTCATCTCTATCCCTTCCCTTGCCCCTAACAGGAAGAATAGAAGAGAATACTACCTGTGCTCCTGTCTGCTTCAGCTTTTCTCCCAGAGCTCTGAAGTCTCTAGCTATGTCCTCCGGCACGTTCCTGGCAGTGTCATTTGTTTCGATGTGGATGAGCAGCATGGGAAAGTGTCTATGTCTGTGTTCCTGCTGTACTCCCTTGAAGGAAGCTGCTTGTTTAATCGGACTCTGGGGTTAGCACTCAAGGGGTTTACCAGAGAGACTCTGACCTGGGCTAGGTCACCCAGTCTCGGTTTGTCTCCGGACTGGGGCGACATACGGCAATTCATGGCACGGTGAGATCAGCAGTAAGATAGTGCCATGTATTTCACACAGGTATCTCATTGTCTCTCTTGGGGTCCCTGCAGATTGAGCCTTTGTCTGTTGGTAACTGTCCTTATTTGGGCCTCTGTGCTGAGCTGCATGTGTCTAATAGTGGCACAGGATATATATGCCTAAAGGTAGTACAAGCAGTTTCCAAGTTCGGGCTGTCTCTATGGGCATAATGACACTGCGCATCTTCCTGCGGCCAGGACTCTCTTTCTCTATTTCTGAGGAGGCCTGGACTTCAGATTTCCATGCTTATCACACTGGTTTCTCCTGTCACCATTTTCTCATGGCACATGCTAGACAGGCCCCCCAACCAGACAGGAAGGGCTGTACAGCTCCTTTTAACCAGGAGCCAGTTACCTATTCTATCAAACCCGCGGAGGATCACGCGCTATGTGGCTGTTAGCCTCATCCCTGAAGCTTTCATTAGCGATGTGAGCTTTGTCTGATACCTGTAAGGATGCTGTTGTTTTCCACGGTGCGGTAGATGCAGCATCTTGATTGAGTCTAGTACGTATTCACTTTAAAGGACATACGTATTTCGCTCATGTTGCATGGGGTTAGTACTGTTTTCATGGTTCCAGTATATTCCTCTTTACATTGTGAACCTTGATTTTTCCTAGGAGAATCTTCTTGCAGATCCTACAGTTCTCATCCTGCCATTCCCTGACCTTCTGCACTTCATTCTGAGGGGATCTTGACTTCTTCCAATGACTCTTCAGGCTTTCTCATGAGGGAGAAGACGCTATAATGTCAGGTCAGGGGGCTGTGAAGATTTTTCAGGATGCTTGCATCTTTGCATCCTCCTCAGGTTTCCAGTTCGTTCTTGGAGTCTCTATGTTTTGTATTTCCCTTTTCAGTGTTACTGGTCCTCATGACAGTTCTTGTAGTTCTTCGGGAACTAAGGGACGTTGTT
This sequence comes from Geotrypetes seraphini, assembly GCF_902459505.1. Lineage (NCBI taxonomy): Eukaryota > Metazoa > Chordata > Amphibia > Gymnophiona > Dermophiidae > Geotrypetes > Geotrypetes seraphini. Next base: position 14,810,799 of record NC_047086.1, on the reverse strand, counting down.
CCACTTACTGCATGGTGCCCGAGACGGGGGCATTGGGCAGGCTGGATCCCATTCTGCTGAATTAGTTTCTCGGGGTTACACATTTCTGCAGACAACCTGGGAGTATATTTACATTTTCTCTATGGACTCCGAATCGGCAAGCCGAGGTTCCCAGTGGAGTCAGCAATATGGATCCCAGAAACTATACAGAATCCCATACTCTTGGTCATAGTAAGCGAAGAAGAATACCAATCTGAGACCGAAACCCCACGCCCAAGTCTCCGGAAAGAAACACATGTCTCTCCTATATGAATAAAAACATTACCCCGATATACCTATAAATAGTACAGGAGAAAAGAGCGCTGTGCAAATTTGAAGATGCACGTGTAAAGAACTGAGGAAAAGATACCACCCTTTTCGTGTCGTCCGAATCAAGCAGGCAGTCAAGAAGAAATTAGATGAATCGCCTGGTAGCGCCAAAACGGTACCACCGCCCACATCACCTAAAACGTTCGTGAAGCCTTGGGTAGGCGAAATAGCATGTGCCAAAACCGAAAGCGCTGCTCCAAGAGACGCAGCAGATGAATCCAGAGCCCCACCCTTTCTGGATATTGCCTCTCGGTTTTTTCTTTTGCAACTTTCGCAGTTTGTTATTATGGCAGGTTTTTTTCTGTATTATTGCATTTTGAGATTTGTTATGGGAAAGAAGTTTTTTACATGCTATGCCTATTGATGGTTACGGATGCTTGGGCAAGGAGCTATACTGGATAAACAGGAGGAGTGCCAGCCAATAGGACCACCTGTTAATCAGTTTCTCTATCTCCGCCTGCTGGTAGATGTGGGCTATCCCATTGGTCTCTGGATTCATCTGCTGCGTCTAAGGGAAAGAAAATTAACAGGTAAGAACATAATTTTTCCTTCAGTGCTTGTTTTATACAATTTGAAAGGAATGGGGGAAGAGGAGGTATTTGTGCCCCATCCCCTGTCTTTTTTTTTTTTTTTTAGGTACTCACTGCTGCTTGCTACTGTGTCACCATTCCTATTACTACCTACTCCATAGAAAGCTCTGTTGGGTAATACAAAAAATTAATTTGCTCCCTTCCCCCCCTTGGAGAAATTCCTCCATAAACTACTGAGGAACAAATGAGACAATGAAGAATGAAACTATGCAGATCTTTTATGGGGTGAAATGATAAAAATGGGCCAAACAGTGGTAGGACTGGTAAGGAATCTAAGTGACCAGCGTATTCACTTCAGCTTAATATAACAATCCACTTTCAATTAAAAGTTCTATTTAAAAAAACAGGGGAAGGACCTCAGCGACCAACTTAGCATGGATGATTCATTTGGATCTGGCAGATATCCTTGGTGCAATATTGCTCATTGGTCCTCAAAACCCATTTTAAAATTTTATGTTCAAAATATGTGCAAAATACAAATTACACTCTGAACAGATATATATCTTGAAATTGTGACGGTGGCCATTTCACCACTACATTGGCTTTCTCAGGGAATAATGAGAAAATATGCCCTTTTTCAAGAGCTATAACTGAATACTGGCAGCATATTAGCAATAAGGTCCATTCCAAGTGTAATTTGTATTTTGCACATGCTTGAGTATCTGTATGTAAACCGCTTTGATAGACGGTATATACCGTAGTTTTCACTCCATAAGATGTACCTGACCATAAGACGCACCCTAGATTTAGAGGAGGAAAACAAGATAAAAAAACTAATTCTGAAACAAATTCTCCCTGCCAGGTTCTGAACCCAACCCCACACTGCTTGCCAGACTCTGCACCCTGACCCCTTCTTGTGGTCTAGTGGTAGGCCGGGACAGGGCAGACAGGACAGGGCACAGGGCAGGCAGGGAAGTCTGTCCGTTTCCTGCTCAGCTTTGGAAAAAGCACCTCTCTAATACCTTTACATTTTTATTTCCTCTTTTTAAATTTTTTTAAAGCAATTCACATGTCCAGCACAAGGTCTCTTGCCTCAGCTGTACATTTGTTGTAAATTTAAATTAGTGATTAATTTACTGCAATTCCATTCCAGCAGGAGGGCCCCCCCCCCCCTTCCCCAGTATCTTAATGCAGGGTACTTTTCTGCAGGGCTGAGAAGCCTCCTGATTAATTTAATTCTTGCAGGAGGGCCCCCCTCCCGGTACCTTGATGCAATCCTGGCAGTCCAGCGCTGCATCGGCAGCCTCCCCTGCTGGATAGCCGCCCAAGTCCCCATTTACCGCAGAAATGAGAGGCTGGCACGAGCCCCGAGCATACATGCCTGGTCTCGTGCCACTGTTTGAATGGTGTCAGCTTGTTACAGTGCTGCATCGGCAGGTTCCCCCATCTGTGCCGGAAGTGAAAGGCAGACGTGAGCCCCAAGCGCACCTGCCTGGTCCCGCGCCACCGCTTGAATGGTGCTGTCAGCTCCCACGAGTCTCGCAAGAGCCAGCAGCACCATTTGGGCAGCAGCGCAGGACCAGGCAGGCGCACTCAGTGCTCGCGCCTGCCTTTCACTTCTGCGGCAGATGGGAGAGCCTGCTAATGCAGTGCTGGGCTGAGCTGACACCATTCGGGCGGTGCCTGCCCGGCAGATGGGGATTCAGGCGGCCGTCAGAAGGGGGGCCTGCTGATGCAGCGCTGGACCACCAGGATTACATCAAGGTACCGGGGGTGGGGGCGCATGGTATTCGCTACATAAGATGCACCCTTATTTCCACCCTGTTTTTGGGGTGGAAAAAGTGCATCTTATGGAGCGAAAAATACAGTAAATAAATAAATATTTTTAGAACCACTATCGTAGTTACTAAGGTGTTATAGCCAGCCTTGTCATCAGCCATATACAAAAAAAATTCACTTTTTAATTATTTGTATATTAATAAATAACTTCTTTTCCTATATCTTTGTCTCAAAATTATTCATCAGCTTTTGTTCTGTAATGCCGCATTGCTATTATAAAGGTAGAATAAAGAGAATTCTTGGGTCAGAACGTGTTCTTGTCCTCTCCCCTCCCCCCCTCCTGTAATCTCGCTGGTTGCTCTGGGGATGCTCTGCCAAATGGCTGTTGCCATAGAAATGCCTTATGCTTTTTTGTGACAATATGTTTTGTTTACACGGATGATAACAAAATTTGGCTCTGTACCAGTTTTTCTGTTGACAGCTGAAGCTTCAGGGCACATCAAGGATATTTTAGGCTTACCTTGACCCTGCCCAGCCCAACCTGGGACACTGATTGTGTCGGGGCTTAACACCAGAACCCAAGCACACATCCACTGTGTTTTTGCTTTGCTGTCGGGTTTCTTTTCTGAAACACACTGCTAGTGGATAAGGATTGCAGAACCTTGTAGATACAATCTCAGGCTCGCCCTCATATCTTCCTGTCCCAAGAGCCTTCTTGTCTTATTCAAAGCTGGGTTGTTCTTTGTTTGGAGTTTTTTTTTGGGAGGGGTTCAGTTTTTTAATCTCCCCCACTTTCCCCAGGTAGACTATCCTCTGCATCCATATCACACACGCATATGTACAAAATTTGCATCTTTTTTGGAAGAGGTATAAATGTGTTAGAGAATGCAGGACTGGTTTGGGGTGTCTGTTTTATAAAGGTATATAGATGCCTATGTTGCTTTTATAAGAGAGATGCTTTTTAGGGCTTTTTGCAGAGGTGCTCTGTTATACAGGGTTGGCCACGGAAAAGTAGCCCACCTCTAATACCGGTGCCTGAAAGATGGTGTTCTCCCTGGAACAGCGAATAGTGATTGTGGAAGGTGTATAGACGTGAACGGGGACCATTTTGAATAAAAACAATCCACTTGCTTGTTCATCTACTTTTCCGTGGCCCACCCTGTAAAATCACTCCTAGTATAGCTGACTTATTGAGAAGGGAATCAGTTGATTTTGCAGTTTCTTTGAGTCACGCTTTTTTACTGTCATTACACCGTCTAAAAAAAATAAAATAAAATAAAATACTTCTGTTTCAAGTTCCTTGTGAACTGTATTTGTGTATTTTACATGTGTCTGTGTGATGTCTGCATGAGACTCGGGTCTGTTCTTTAGCTAGCTGTTCATGCTATATTTGTGCTTTAAATACATCATCACTATGACATCTGACTGAAATTTTTAACACGCGATGATAAACAATTGATCCATCTGGTCCAAGTATTCTGGCCCAGACATTAACAAAACATCCTTGTTGCCAACCACAGGAACTGCAAAGAGGTTAGGGTTCTTCAGCTTGAAGAAAGAGATTGCTGAGGGGTGATAAAATAGATGTCTATAGAATACTTAATGGAGTGGAATAGGTAGAGGTGAATCACCTATGTACTCTGTCCAAAAAATACAAGGACTAGGGGGCACACAATGAAGGTATTAAGTAAATGAATTGGAAGAAATAATTATTGACCCAAGGCGCAATTAAACTCTGGAATTAATTACAGTAAAAGCAGTTAGCATAGCAGGTTTAAAATTTTTTTGACAAGTTCCTTAAAAAAAAAAAAGAAGTCCATTAACCATTTTTAAGATAGACAAGAAGAGACTCTGTTTATTCCCTGGATAAGGGGTGTAAAATCCATTCTACTCTTTTGGGATCTTGGCCCCCTTTTATCATGCCACATTAGTTTTTTTTTACCACCTAGGAATTCTAAGAGCGTCAGAGCTTTTACTGCAGCAGGCAGTGATTTAAAAAAAATCCCAAACAACTAACAAACCCTAATATGGCTTGATAAAAGGGGGCCCTTGCCAGGTACTTGTGACTTGGATTGGCCACTATTGGGAACAGTGATGGGCTTTCAATCTGTCTTCAATGCAGTGTATTTATGTAACATAAGAATAGCCTAACTGGGTGAGACCAACGGTCCATCAAGCCCAGTAGCCTGTTCTCACGTTGGCCAATCCAGGTCCCCAGTACCTGGCCAAAATCCAAGGAGTAGCAACATTCCATGCTACTGATGAAGGGCAAATAGTGGCTTCCCCTATTTCTTTCTCAATAACAGACTATGGACTTTTCTTCCAGAAAATTGTCCAAACCATTCTTAAAACTAGCTACGCAATGCGTCCCAGAGCTTAACATAAGAACATAAGCAATGCCTCTGCTGGGTCAGACCTGAGGTCCATCATGCCCAGCAGTCCGCTCACGCGGCGGCCCAACAGGTCCAGGACCTGTGCAGTAATCCTCTATTTATACCCCTCTATCCCCTTTTCCAGCAGGAAATTGTCCAATCCTTTCTTAAACCCCTGTACTGTACTCTGCCCTATTACTCCCTCTGGAAGCGCATTCCAGGTGTCCACCACTCGTTGGGTAAAGAAGAACTTCCTAGCATTCGTTTTAAATCTGTCCCCTTTCAACTTTTCCAAGTGTCCTCTTGTTCTTTTATTTTTCGAAAGTTTGAAGAATCTGTCCTTCTCTACTCTCTCTATGCCCTTCATGATTTTATAAGTCTCTATCATATCCCCTCTAAGTCTCCTCTTCTCCAGGGAAAAGAGACCCAGTTTCTCCAATCTCTCAGCGTATGAGAGGTTTTCCATCCCTTTTATCAAGCGTGTCGCTCTCCTCTGAACCCTCTCGAGTAACGCCATATCCTTCCTAAGGTACGGAGACCAATATTGGACGCAGTATTCCAGATGCGGGCGCACCATCGCCCGATACAATGGCAGGATAACTTCTTTTGTCCTTGTTGTAATACCCTTCTTGATTATGCCTAGCATTCTATTTGCTTTCTTAGCGGCTGTTGCGCACTGTGCCGTCGGCTTCATTGTCATGTCCACCATTACCCCCAAGTCCCTTTCTTGGTTGCTCTCATTCAATAATATCCCTCCCATCGTATAGTTGTACCTCGGGTTTCTGTTTCCAACATGCAATACTTTACATTTCTCAACGTTGAACTTCATCTGCCATCTCGCCGCCCATTCCCCCAATTTGTTCAAGTCCCTTTGCAATTCTTCGCATTCCTCTTTAGTCCCAGCTCCACTAAATAGTTTTGTATCATCCGCAAATTTTATTATCTCACACTTCGTGCCTGTTTCTAGATCATTTATGAATATATTAAATAGCAGCGGCCCGAGCACTGAGCCCTGCGGAACACCACTCGTGACCCCCATCCAGTCCGAGTAGTGGCCCTTCACCCCTACCCTCTGTTTCCTACCCGCCAACCAGTTTCTGATCCATCTATGTACGTCTCCGTCCACTCCATGGTTCTTCAGTTTCCGGAGTAGACGTTCGTGAGGCACCTTGTCAAAGGCTTTTTGGAAATCAAGGTATATGATGTCTATGGGGTCTCCTCTGTCCATCCGTTTGTTAATTCCTTCGAAGAAGTGCAATAAGTTCGTTAGGCATGATCTCCCCCTGCAGAAACCATGTTGGGTTGTTTTCAAAAGTTCGTTTCTTTCCAGATGTTCATCGATGTGTTCTTTAATCAGTGCTTCCGTCAGTTTCCCCGGAACCGAAGTCAAACTCACTGGTCTGTAGTTTCCCGGGTCACCTCTTGATCCCTTTTTAAAGATGGGCGTGACATTGGCTATCTTCCAATCCTCCGGGATCATGCCTGTTTTCAAGGATAGGTTGCAAATTTGCTGCAGTAGTTCCGCTATCTCCTCCTTTAATTCCTTCAGAACCCTGGGATGGATTCCGTCCGGACCCGGGGATTTGTCAGTTTTAAGTTTTTCTATCTGCCTGTGTACATCATCAAGGCTCACTTCCATGGATGTTAATTTTTCTGCTTGATTTCCATTGAAGATTTGTTCAGGTTCTGGTATGTTGGTTGTGTCTTCGTTTGTACCAGAACTTGAGTGAAAAAATTTCCTCCTATTGGTTTTAAAAGTATTTCCCTGTAACTCCAAGTGTCCCCTAGTCTTTGTAATTTTTTTGTCGGAATGGAAAATCGATCCACTTGCACCCGTTCTACTCCACTCAGGATTTTGTAGACTTCGATCCTATCTCCCCTCAGCCGTCTCTTTTCCAAGCTGAAAAGCCCTAACCGTTTTAGTCTTTCCTCATACGAGAGGAGTTCCATCCCCTTTACCATCTTGGTCGCTCTTCTTTGAACCTTTTCTAGCGCCACTATAGCTTTCTTGAGATAAGGAGACCAGAATTGAACGCAATACTCCAGATGAGGTCGCACCATGGAGCGATACAGGGGCATTGACTGTTCGTAAGATGTTTATGGCTAAGTACTTTTCTGTATCATCAACTTTGATATACCGTAAAGTCAACATCAAAATATCTAAGCAGTTTACAGTCTAAAAAACAGTGGGCAGACAAAGAACAAAGGAACAAATGGTTTCAAGTTTATTTAAAATGTTATAAAACACTTATCAGATATCTAAGGACTCCTTTTACTAAAGTGCGCTAGTGTTTTTAGCGCATGTACAAGATTAGCGCACGCTATAGCGCGCGCTAGCTGAAAAACTACCCCCTGCTTAAAAGGAGGCGGTAGCAGCTAGCGTGTGCAGCAATTTAGCGCACGCTATTCTGTGCGTTAAGGCCTTAACGCACCTTTGTAAAAGGAGCCCTAAGTAGTGGACACAAAAAAATTATATCAATATGGGTTAACAAATACTAACTGACAAACAAAACAAATTATTCACATAAGCAGAAAAAGGGAAGAAATACAAAATTTGATAGGACAGAAATACAAGAAAGGGACAATTAAATCTGATTAGTAGTAATCATATCTGAATGAAAAGGACTTGGTAGTCTTGTCAGGGCGATTAGGAGTTAGTCAATATTCAAAAATCAAATGCATCTTTAAATAAAAAGTTAATACACTGTATAAGCATAATTATTCAAAAGAGAAGGGGGAAAACATAGTTACTATCTATCCATGCCACCAACCAAGGCACCATCCCACATTTATTCAGCATGAAATGCTTAGGTATAATAGGTTTTAAGTCCTATTTTAAATTTGCTGTAAGGAGCCAAAGAATGATTATATTTACTATCCTTCAGTAAACCATCCAGGCAGCGTTCAGTCAGCAGGGAAAACGATACATGAAATCTGATGTAAAAAAATTACAGAATAACAACTGACCCAATAACACATAAGGGAAGGGAGTGGAAATAGCACAACCAATTTTAACCAGCTGACAAATTATTTTTATTTTAAGGGCCTCACATTGGCCTTCAAAAACTTCCACCACAAGGTACCAAAATATATATCCACCAAACTGCAACTTCACACTTACCAGATGCTCACTCTAGTCACAAAATGAGAAACAACTCAGCATTCCCTCCGGATACCCTCTATACCTGGAAACAACATACAAATGCTCCTACACCCAATTCCTGCCAAAGATATGGAACCGCCAACCCCACAGATCAGGTCCCTGGAAGGCTTGATGGACTTCATTGGAAAAGGAAGGTTTTTACCGCTTTTCTGAAGCGATCTGAGACCTGTTACACCATGCAGACTAGAAACCAACCTTCCCTCTCCTCTACGTATCCTAATGGGATCTGTAATCTGTTATTGAGCTTCTCTCCAGACTTGTTCAAATATATACCTTCCAGTTATCCTCTCTCCCCCCTTCCCCCCCCCCCCCCCCCCGTATTGCTCTGCTCTCCTGCAGGATGAATGAGCTGAAATATAATGGTAACCCCCGACACAATAACTTTAAATACCAGAAACAAGATTTTATATTGAATTCTGCTTTGAACCTGTAACCAATGCTCTTTATATAAATTCTCCAACAATGAATTCTATATTAAGTAAATATATAGAAATAAAACTAACTAAAAAGGCATATTTATACTTTATATTATGGATATTGATATTAGAATCCCTAGTATGTGTTGAGTTAGGATGAAAACTTGTCCTGTAACTGTGGCAAATTGCACCTGTTAATTGTATATTGTGTATGTTGACCTGTAACCCATTCTGAGCTCTTTGGGAAGGACAGGATAGAAAAAAACTATTCTCTCTCCCCCTTTCCCTCTTCCTCTCCCATTGAGTCTACCATCTGCATTATCCCTCCTGATACTTACTCATATCCAGCATTATCCCAGGACAAACACGCAGCCTATTCTCACATGTGGGTGACGTCATCCACGGAGCCCGGGTGCAGACAGCCTCGCAAGCAGACTTGCTTGAAGAAACTCAGAAGTTTTCCACGGAGCCGAGAAGTCTGTCTTTGAAGCTCTGTGCTGAACTTAGCTCGCTTCGTACTTTCTCTCAGCGTGGCTCGAGTTTTATTTCTTTATTACTGTGTCGCTGTGCTTCTTTTATTTCGTTAAAAAAAAAGTAGAATTCTTCATTGTTTTTTCGTCGAGTGATGGTGGGCCTTGCCACACGCCTTCAGCCTGCGGGCTTTGATTTCCCGGCGGCTATTTTTCCTTCTATGTCCCAGCCAGTCACGGGCTTTAAGAAGTGTAGCCAGTGTCAGCATGCGATCTTCCTCACTGACCCACACCACTGGTGCCTTCAGTGTTTGGGGCCTGACCATTGCCCGGAGTCGTGTGTTTGCTGTGCTACCTTCAACCTCGAGCCCTTAAACGTCGTCGAGTGCAAGTGAAGAAGATTTTTGGTATGGAAACCTCCTCAACTTTGACCTCCGACTCAGTCAAGCCTGCCACGGGGTATCCTCCTGCTTCCACGACTTTGTCCTCGACCTCGAGTAAATCTGCCAAGTCTTCTCCTGAGCTTCCCTCAGGTCAGATACCTCAGCAGATGCTTCCAGCGGTAATTCTCAAACTGCCCAAGAAGCATTCCTCTAAGCTAAAGCATCCTTCATCTTTGGAGCCTTTAGCCTCAGTAAGTGGTCCAGTTTCAGACTTGGATCCACAATTGCAGGCTACCATCCAGACCATTTTGGAACGGGAGTTGTTCAGTTACTGACCAAATATACTCCAGCCTGGGCACTCAGCAGTCTCACAAGTAATCAAGTCCTTGCCTGTGCCTCGAGCTGAATCTACATGCTCTATGCAAGGAGTCCAGTCTTTGCAAGTGTCTGGTCTGGAATCATCACACTCCATACAAGGAGCCGAGTCTTTGGGAGTGCTTCTAGATACCTTGATCCAAACAACTGAGTCTATGGGATCTCGTCTTCGATTTACAGCTTCCAGCCCTTTATCCTCACATGAGGCATAGCCTGTTTCGAGGCATAGGGCGAAGTCTCCTCGACCTCGAACACGACCTGCTTCCAGGCAGCACTTCGAGGCCTCCAACCCCTCGATCAAGGACACTGATAGCAGAACCTGAGGGTTCCGCTTCTCCCAGTGACTCGTCCAAGTCTGCTTATTTGCTGGGATATCAATACTCCAGAGAGGCCTCGCCTTTGTTTTCTACTCGAGGCACCTCGAGGTCAAGTCCCTTTCGAGGCCATTCTCTTGCAGATCAGTTGTCTTTTTCCTCCTTCCTCCGTCAAATAGCTGAGGACCTGGATCTTAAATTGGACTCTGGTTCTAAGTACTCTAAGGAGTATTTAGAGGAAATGGGTTTGCCTCAGCCTCCTATGGAGTCTCTCAAACTCCCTCTTAACAGGCTTCTTTCCCAGACTTTCAAACGAAACCTGGAGACTCCTTATTACATTCCTGCTGTTCCAGACAAGGTGGAATTGAGGTATAGAACTGTACATTGCAAGGGCTTTGAGAACTCTCAACTATCTCATCAGTCCCTTCTTGTGGAATCTTCCTTGAAGAGGAGTCATCTTTCCAGGGTCTATGCTACCATACCTCTTGGCAGAGAGGGCAGGACCATGGACAAGTTTGGCCATTGTCTTTATCAAAATTTGATGATGGCCTCCAGAGTTTTGAATTATAATTTCATCTTTCTTACTTATTTCAAATATTTTATTGAAATACTCCCTGGTTTTACTAAAGACCTTTCTCAGCACAGGCTTTTAGAGTTCCAGCAAGTCATTGCTACACTAGCACAACTCAGGTTACACCTTCTGCAGTCATCTTATGATGCCTTTGAGCTTTCCTCGAGGGTCACTGCTTTCTCAGTAGTGATTGCGCTATTGATATGGACCCCAACATTCAGGATTGTTTGGCCAATATTCCTTGTGAGGGCAATGACCTCTTTGATGGATCTATAGAGGTCGACACCAAAAAGTTGTCTGAGCATGAGAAATCTTTTACTTTCGTAGTCATACTCAAGCCTAAGCCAGTTCCTACCAAACCTTCTCGACCTCTTCCATCCTATCAGAGGCGTTATCTTCCCAGAGCAGCTCCTTACACTCGAGCACTTCCTAAGAAATCACAACAGCAGCAGCAGAAGCAACAGAAACCTCAGCCTTCTGCTGCACCCAAGGCTACTCAGCCTTTTTGACTGTCTCAAACACAGCATAACCTCCATCTTTCTGCCTCTGTTCTCTCCTCTTCCCATAGAAGGTCATCTCCATCATTTTTACCATCAGTGGGAGACCATTACATCAGACCTCTGGGTGCTGTCAATCATCAGGGAAGGATACTGTCTTCATTTCACTCAGATTCCACTGAAGCTTCCTCCAAGAGAGTATCCTTCCAATCCTTCCCAGACCGCCCTTCTTCTTCAGGAAGCTCAAGCTCTGCTTCGTCTCCATGCCATCAAGGAAGTTCCCTTGGAACAGCAGGGCCCGATCCTTTTCAACATCTTTATAAGAGACTTAGCGGAAGGGTTGCGAGGTAAAATGACATTATTCACCGATGACGCCAAATTGGGCAATGTAGTGGGCAAAAGCACAACGGACATAGATTGAATGCCCGGCAACATGATGCACGACCTACTACTACTGGAGCGCTGGTCTAGGTCCTGGCAACTCAACTTCAATGCCAAAAAATGCAAAGTCATGCACCTGGGCAGCCAAAATCCATGCAAGACTTACACCCTTAATGGTGAGATCCTAACAAAAACTGAAGCAGAATGAGACGTAGGGGTGATCGTCAGTGAGAACATGAAGACTGCCAATCAAGTGGAGCAAGCTTCATCCAAGGCAAGGCAAATCATAGGTTGTATTCGCAGGAGTTTCGTCAGCCGTAAGCCTGATGTCATTATGCCATTGTATAGATCCATGGTGAGACCCCACCTGGAGTACTGTGTGCAGTTCTGGAGGCCGCATTACCGCAAGGATGTGCAGAGACTTGAGTCGGTCCAAAGAATGGCCACCAGGATGGTCTCGGGACTCAAGGATCTCCCGTACGAGGAATGGCTGGATAAATTAAAGCTATACTCACTCGAGGAACGCAGAGAGAGGGGTGACATGATCGAGACATTCAAGTATCTCATGGGCCGCATCAAGGTGGAAGAAGATATCTTCTTTTTCAAGGGTCCAGCGGCAACAAGGGGGCATCCGTGGAAAATCAGGGGTGGGAAACTGCACGGGAACACCAGGAAATTCTTTTTCACTGAAAGGGTGGTTGATCGCTGGAATAGTCTTCCACTTCAGGTTATTGAGGCCAGCAGTGTGCCTGATTTTAAGGCCAAATGGGATAGACATGTGGGATCTATTCAAAGAGCTAGGTAGGGGAGGGTCATTGGGGTGGGCAGACTAGATGGGCCATGGCCCTTATCTGCCATCTATTTCTATGTTTCTATGTAACCAGGGGGTTTTACTCCTGTTACTTCCTAGTTCCAAAGAAGACGGGCGATCTGCGCCCTATATCGGATCTCAGGGCTCTCAAATTTGTCCCTGGCATCCCTATATCCCCTTCTAGATCAGAATGATTGGTTGTGTTCTCTAGATCTCAAGGAGGCTTACACTCACATTCCAATTCATCCAGCCTCCCGTCAGTACCTCAGATTTCGGGTGGGCAATCTGCATTTCCAGTACAGAGTGCTACCCTTTGGCCTGGCGGCATCTCCAAGAGTGTTCACCAAGTGCATAGTGGTGGTTGCTGCAGCAGCTCTGCGGAACCATGGTCTTCAGGTGTTCCCATACCTGGACGACTGGCTCATCAAAGGTTCAACATCTCAGGGGGTTATTGTAGCAACCCAACAGACTACCTGGTTCCTACAAAGTTTGGGGTTCAAAATCAACTTTCCCAAATCCCACCTCCATCCCTCTCAGAACCTACAGTTCATTGGAGCTGTCCTGGACATTGTACAACTCAAAGCATTCCTTCCTCAGCAACGTCTGGATGCTCTCCTTCAGCTTTGCCGCAAGGTGTCTTCCCTTCCTTCACTCTCAGCAAGACACATAATGGTACTGCTTGGTCACATGGCTTCTACAATTCATGTGACTTCTTTTGCCAGACTTCACCTCAGAATTCCTCAGTGGACCTTGGCATCTCAGTGGGTGCAGGCTTGCGACCCACTTTCCCAACACATCACAGTGACTCCTTTGAGGCAGTCTCTCCACTGGTAGATGCTCTCTTCCAGTCTCTCCAGAAGCTTGCTGTTCCAAACACCCTCTCATCAGAAGGTTCTCATGACAGATTCCTCAACCTACACTTGGGGGGCACATCTAGATGGTCTCAATACTCAAGGCCCATGGTCCAACACGGATCGTCAATGTCACATCAATCTGTTGGCACTCAGAGCTATCTTCAATGCTCTAAAAGCTTTTCAACATCTTCACAATAAAGTCATTCTCATTCGAACGGACAATCAAGTCGCTATGTACTATGTCAACAAGCAGGGAGGCACAGGTTCTCTCCCTCTTTGCCAAGAAGCTCTGCAGCTTTGGACTTGGGCTGTCTCTCACAACATTTTCTTGAAAGCTGTCTACATTCAAGGGAAGAACTATTGTCTGTCAGACAAATTTAGTTGCTTTCTACAACCTCACGAATGGATTCTCAATTCGTCGCCTCTTCATCACATCTTCTCTCTGTGGGAGACCCCTCAGATAGACCTCTTCACGTCTCCCCACAACAACAAATTGCCTCAATTCTTCTCAAGGATATACTCTCCTCACCGCATGGAGGCGGATGCTTTTCTTCTTAAATGGAAGAACAAGTTTCTGTATGCGTTCCCTCCATTCCTTCTGATTCTCAAGACTCTTGTCAAGCTCAAGAACGATCATGCCACCATGATTTTAATAGCTCATCAGTGGCCCGGGCAACCTTGGTTCTCCCTTCTTCTTCAACTTGGCAGCAGGGAGCCATACCTTCTACCAGTTTTTCCATCTCTGCTTACACAGTCAAGGATCTCTACTTCATCCCAACCTGCAATCTCTACACTTGACAGCTTGGTACCTCTCAACATAACTCCTCTTCAGTTTTCTCAACCTGTTTGGGACATTTTAGAGGCTTCCAGAAAACCTGCTACTAGACAATGCTACTACCAAAAATGGACTAGATTTTCTACTTGGTGCATCTCTTACAACAAGGAGCCTCAAGCTACCTCCTTGTCTTCTGTCTTGGATTATCTTCTGCACTTACCTACCTCGGCCTCAAGTCTACATCCATTCGAGTCCATCTTAGTGCAATTGCTGCTTTCCATCAGCCTATCGAAGGGAAACCCCTTTCTGCTCATCCTGTGGTTTCCAGATTTATGAAAGCTCTTTTCAATCTCAAACCACTTCTCAAACTGCCTCCAGTGGTTTGGGATCTCAATGTTGTTCTTGCTCAATTGATGAAGCCTCCTTTTGAACCAATGGCTATGGCTCATCTCAAATACCTCCCTTGGAAAGTGGTGTTTCTCATTGCCCTCACATCTGCTCGAAGAGTCAGTGAGCTGCAAGCGTTAGTTGCTGATTCACCTTTCACAGTTTTCCATCATGACAAGGTGGTCCTCCGTACTCATCCTAAATTCTTACCTAAAGTGGTTTCAGAACTTCATCTCAATCAATCCATTGTACTTCCAGTGTTTTTTCCAAGACCTCATTCTTATCCTGGAGAATCAGCTCTTCATATCCTGGACTGTAAACGTGCTTTGGCCTTCTACTTAGAACGCACTAAAACACACAGATCTGCTCCTCAACTTTTTATCTCCTTCAATCCAAACAAATTGGGATGTCCGATTTCTAAGCGTACCATCTCCGACTGGATGGCTGCTTGTATCTCATTCTGCTATGCCCAGGCTGGATTACCCCCTACACAGTAGAGTCACAGCCCATAAAGTCAGAGCAATGGCAGCTTCAGTAGCTATCCTCAGATCTACTCCTATTGAGGAAATTTGCAAGGCTGCTACTTGGTCCTCCGTTCATACTTTCACTTCTTACTATTGTCTGGATACTTTCTCCAGACGGGATGGACAGTTTGGCCAAACAGTATTACAAAATTTATTCTCCTAAATTGCTAACACTCCCACCATCCCATTCTGGTTAGCTTGGACGTCACCCATATGTGAGAATACCTGCTTGTCCTGGGATAAAGCACAGTTACTTACTGTAACAGGTGTTATCCAGGGACAGCAGACAGCTATTCTCACAACCCACCCACCTCCCCTGATTGGCTTCTCTGCTAGCTATCTGAACTGAGGAGATGCACCCTATTCTGGACGGGAAGCATGTGCGGTGCGGCAGACTCAAAATTCTGAGTTTCTTCAAGCAAGTCTGCTTGCGAAGCTGTCTGCATCTGGGCTCCGTGGATGACATCACCCACATGTGAGAATAGTTTCCTGCTGTCCCTGGATTACAACTGTTATGGTAAGTAACTGTGCTTTTGCACTCTTTGCCCATGTTGATCAACTGCACCTAATCCCCCATCTCTAGCAGCTGTACATACTCCACATTTTACCTCAAATTAGCATCTGAACCCTCCTTTTGCATCTCCCCAAGTCTGCTTCTGTTAAACACAGAGGCAATACCACTCTGGTGCCCTTCCAAGACCCTTTTGGTCCTGCCCCCCTCTGACTCGATCTCTGACGTGTATTTATTTGCTAGATTCGTATAATCAGGTCATGCCTTTTAACCTCCACATTTGATCCTTTTTTTTTTTTTTTAATCCCATCCTATTGTTAAATCCTTTACCCATCTCATTTCCTATCATATATTGTATTTCTTCCCCCTCTTACCTTTTGGCCCTGTGTATGTTAAGTGTTGCGTCTGTTACCTGTATTTGTATTTGTTGACGTACTATATTTAGACTTGTTCATCGCTTTGTATTATGATTAAGCGATTCATCAAATTTTAAATAAACTTGAAACTTGTATAAATTACGCTTAAATTTAGAAGTGTAGAATTGCTCTTTAAGGCTTTTCTCCCTTCCTGTGTCTGGAGGGAATTAGGCCACTGATAGTGAAATCATCTAGTCATACCTGGAGTTATCAACGTATGACATACTCTGCTCATCATATACTCTGGGTTTTAGATCATTAGTTTTGTGTGTTTGGGGGGGGGGGAGTTGGTTATAGCCAGATGTGTCGGCATATTCTGATAAATGGTTCAGCTCTTTTGAAAAAATTATGAGATCAGATTGGGGAATTTGCTGTTCATTGTCTCATGTTGTGAATGAAAACCCTCTTTTGGGCATGAATTGATAGTTCTAGATCTTTTGAAGCCTGCCTTGTTCTCACCTCTGACCTCCTCCATTCTTGCAAGACCAGCATCACAGGAGCTTAAGGCCTTTACAAAGACGAGAAGGAGAATTGAAATGCAAAAAATTGGCTGGTGCGTTTTGGGCGTTGAACATCAAAGTTCTGAAACAATTTGTTTATTCAGGAAATCACAAAATAATTGTAGTGTGTAAGGAAGAGATGAAGCAAAGTTAATTTGAGCTGTCAGAAATATCTCCAAAGAGAATATTTTAACAGTGAGCAGAAATAAAAATGTGTAACGCATCAACACTTTTGTTAAGAATTAATGCAGTATATTTGTATTTCAGTCTGGATAGAATTCTTGTGGTAAAAGGTGCTTATCTGCAAGACCTATCTTTTAATACTATTTTTATTTTTTTTGTTGTTGTTTCTGATGAACAGAGGCTTAGAAAATAGTTTTGGGGATATACTCATTTGCACAAGCCTCAAACACTTTAAAATCATAAGTGTTCGAGGCCTGTGCGGTTAAGGCAGAGCTTACAGGAATGGGACAAAACTCACAGGGACGGTGAACTTGAGTTCCTGTGGTGACAGGGAAAAATTTGTCCCCATTCATTCTCTACTCAGTTCATATTGCTCCATTGCGATTTTCTTCTGTTCTTGTCAGCTTCCCGACTGAAGCACTCTTGTTTTGCTTATACAATCGGCTGCATTAGAAAATCATAATTTTTTCCCCCAAAAAAAGAACTGCACATCTTGCGATTCATCAGCTTCCATCCAATCTGCCCAACAAGGCAGCCAAAGCCACTTCCACCACTGTACAGGTTATAGTCATTCATGATTAAATACTGAGTGACAATTTGCCATCAAGCCAACCACATAGACACAGTCAAAAATGATGCAGTCTTGGAACAATATGTGCTTAAACCAAAAGTATTTCTAACACTGTATTTAATTTGCTGATTTCAGCATATAAGATGTTTTCCCCTTCCCCTTGAGATGCCCAGGTCATTCTCAATTCCAAAATATTGGCTGAGCCTGCCACAGGAGGTCACAGATGCTACTTTTTCAGCGCAGCAGCTGGGTATCAGCATATTTGCAAAACAGGCCAAAGGACTTAAAAATAGGTCCAACAAACTTATTTCATCCTAACCTTATTCAGGATATACAGTATAATCAGCTACCTCCTTTATGTAAAGCCAGCCTATCACTACTGGCGTTCACCATACCACAAATGCCCATGAAAAGTATATGTAAAGAAAATAGTGTTCACTTCATGTCTCAAAATATAATGCCGGCAGAGGTGGAGTTGATGAGCTGGATGCTCCCAGGTTTATTATAAATATAAAATATATTTTTAAAAAATATAAAATATATATTTCATTATTTTATGTCTCTAATAAACAAAGGAGCAACCAGCTCATCAACTACATCTCTGCCGGCATTTTTGATTCTGGTGGCTTGTTTTGTGGTTTCTCCTTTTTACAGTAGAGTACTGAAGTTTTTTGTTGTGTCAAAATATACCTCCACCTTTTACAAAACCGTAGCGTGACTTTTAGTGCCGCTCCGACGCTCATGCCTCTGAGCGTCAGAGCTGTTACCACTGTGGCTGACACTAAAAAGTGCAGTACAGTTTTGTAAAGGGGAGGGTTAATGTATAATCAAGGAAAAAAGGTATTAATTTTGCTATATGAATATTCTTACTTGGTTTTGATTGCTGAAATGCACACACATAAAATAAGGAAAATAAAAAGTCAGGGTAGATAAAATAGTTTCTACCAAGGCAAATGCTCTGACTCGTAGATTTCCTATGAGCGTTGGAGCATTTACCTCGCCGGCCCATGGTAGAAACCTCTATTGTGACTTTGTAAAAGGATCCCTTAATCTTTTCCTCCCAGAGCTCATCGCTGCAATTTTCATGCGTGTTCACCTTTTCCCCCCTCTCCTCTATGTTTTCTTTAACATATAGGGGGGGGGGAGTCTAGAATTGGGTGGCATAGATTTGGTGCCTAGATGTGGAGCGCTGATTGCAAATTCTAGAATGGCGTTTTGACAATGGTTAGATTCCATGATGGAATGCTACCATAAGTCATGTTCATTTTGGATGTCAATAACAGGCATGGCAAAATGCAGCACTTTAGCATGTAAATGTGATTAGCAGTAAGTTAAACATGCCCATACTCTGCCTGTGCATCTCTCCTCCTTGCATTTAAACACTAAGACACAAATGACTGTGGAGTGTTTGCTGTCTGATTGTTGTGGTTTGAGGCCGAGTGCTTGGGGTTTGTGTGTGTTTGATTGGGGGGTTTTGTACTTCAAAACTGTCAATTGTGTTGGGCATCCAGCCATAGGGTTCCTGTTTTGTGACTCATTTGCTGTCATGGGTTTCTAGTGTTGTTTTCCATGTCAGCTCTGATTGTTCTGCTTGTTCTGATCCTGGTTGTATGTTCCCTTTGCAATTGCTAATAAAGATAATTTTAAAAAAAAAAGACACAAATTCTCTAAACGGTGCCGTTATTGGGAGCCGCTGATCTCGTGTCAAACGCATGAAGGCACCGTTTAGAGAATTGCTCCTCTGGCAAAGTTAGGCCAAGGTCTACATTTCCGGCGACTAACTTTGTGCCTCCAGAGGTGCCTACTGGCTCAGATTTTTAATGTGCCAGTAAGTGCCTTGAAAATTTTTTTTTTTTAAATATGTTTTTATTGAAAACTTTGGCTGAACCAACAGAGTAATGCAAGTACATCACAAAACAGTTGCAACAGAACTCTTTGAAAAGAGGCAACCAACTCAGCAGTACAAAGTAATAGAAACCCACCCAACCCTTCCCCCTCCCACCCATCCCCCTGCGGTTCTGGGTATAACACTAATAGCCTGTAGGTGTCTCTATACAGAAAGCCCCCTCCGTTCACACCAGGCAATATAGGGTTTCCACTGTAGCAGAAACCATCCCAATCGATGCCGCTTCATAGCTGTCAGCTTGGTCAGTGGTTCCCAACCCTGTCCTGGAGGACCACCAGCCAGTCGGGTTTTTGGGACAGCCCTAATGAATATGGATGAGAGAGATTTGCATATAATGGAGGAGACAGGCATGTAAATCTGCTGCATACATATTCATTAGGGCTGTCCTGAATACCTGACAGGACAGGGTTGGGAACCACTGACATAGTTCATTTTTGTGCATTACTTGCGCCTGAGATGGAGTCGACTCCTGACGCCATGCTGCAGCCAAGACCAAGCAAGCTGCAGTAACCAGAGTCTCAATGATGGGAGAAAACTTAGATGGGACTCCAGTCTGTTTCATATTCAAAAGAGCACATCCCACCTCTTTCACGATTAGTACCCCACAAATTTCTGACATTATAGAAAAAAACCCATATGAAATAATTTTTAAAGTACTGTTTTAAATGGTGTTTCTCTCTTAACTTATGTGCAGTAGGGTGCCTACTGGCACCTAAGTTAACACATCATTTATAGAATAGAATATAGGCCTAAGTGCCGGTTCAGAAAATGCTGCTCAAAATTTAACACTGAGCAGTATAACAAGTGTTCTGGGAAGGGCACCATTCTTAGACCAGAGCTCAACTGTGGGTGCAAGGATTTACACCAACTGAAACTAGGTATAAATCCTGACGCACAAGTTGGGCTTAGATCCATAATATTCTAACACTGCATGCATTTTAAGGGAATACCTCCTTTGCAGATCTACACAGCAACACTGAAGCCTATTCTGTAAATCTGTGTGTGTGTTTTCTGCATGGACCTGCTGTTTTCACTGCGTTTTGATGCCTTGCATCTGTTAAAACACTTCTGCATGCCAACAATTTGTCACAGAAGTAGCACCTTATATGGAATTCCCTACTAACAAAGTGCTGTCATGTTCAATCCACTATTAAACGTGCTTTCATCTTATTAAGAAAATATTTCCAATTGGAGGCTTTTCGGATAATGGTGCTTTAAAGATGAGATTATTGTAATCTCACCTTAGCCATCTGTTTAAATCTCTCTTTATTAATTGTTAACAATTGATAACAGAACTCCGCAGTTAGACTAATCTTTGGTATAAAGAAATTTGATTCACTTTAGCTGGTTTTCTCTAAACTTCTTTGTTTGCCTGTTGCTACTAGGATTCAGTTTAAGTTGGGTGTTACTATCTTTAAAATTCTGGCAGTCACCCAGGAGCAGGATGGTTCGGGATATTTAAGGAGTCCCAGTAGAGAGATTCCAATAATGGTGAAAGAGGAAGGCAAAATAAAAGACTCAAATTTTCCCTGTCTCTGAGCAGCCTATAGTTGGAAGGAAAAACCACAATTTGAAGTGTCCATATACAAATGCTAGAAGCCTAAAAAATAAAATAGGAGAGTTCGAGTATACTGAATGATGAGGTAGATATAATAGGCATCTCAGAGACCTGGTGGAAGGAAGACAATCAATGGGACACTGTGTTACATGGGTACACATTATATCACAAGGATAGACAGGGCAGAATTAATTCTTCGAGGGCCCCTAGGCACACAAGTACAATGGGCCCCCTGCCCCGCCCCATTTATTTACTTGTTTTCTTGTGTACTTTATTTCCACTAGTATTTCTTTTTTTTCTTTGGTTATAAAAGTCAAAACAAACAACAAAGATTACCATACCAGTGCCAGTGTACAGTTTTAGTTCTATGCAAACCCCAAACATCTCTGAACAAAACCCCCCTTCCCCCTGCCCCCCTCCCCTCCCTTGGTTCTCTCTCCCTCCCTCTTTCCTTCCAATCCAACCTTGTCGCTGCCTGTAACTGATAAATTTCTGCTAAAATGTTCCAACATTTCCTTCCTCGTTGCTTGTAATTCCGACAAAATGTTGTAAATCCGTGTTCAGATCGGATCTTAATTAATTGATGTGAACCGCCTAGAACTCATTGGGTATGGCGGTATACAAGAACATAATAATACTTGCCCAGGACTTTAATTCAGAACCCTTTCCATACGTCTATAAAAGTGTTCAAATGCAGTAATACTATCCGAAACATAAGTCTATATTAATAACCAAGTTTGCAACTCCTCTCAACTGCCTCACTCTATGTCGTCCAATTTTAACCCATATGTATAAGCAACCAAATCTGTATCTCCTCTGGTACGTTCCACTCCATGTCTGTTAATTTGTAACATAACAATAAGGCAAGTGAACCACCAAAGAATCCAACGTGGAACAAAAGATCAGCAGACAATAAGGAGATTCAAATCAAGTTTATTCAAGGTGCTCCCAGAAGCCTTGCCTGATGCATTTTGCCATACAAAGCCGGTCAATGCTATCAGAAAACTATGTCTTTCATAGACACAGGACAAAGAACTACCCTCACCCAGTATGGAATAATTAATCACAAACTACACCCCCCCCTTTTTTTTTTTTTTTTTTACAAAAGCACGGAAGAGGTTTTAGCGCTGGCTGGCGGGCTGAATGTTCTGTGCTGTTCTGACGATCATAGGAATTCTATGACCATCGGAACAGTGCAGAGCATTCAGCATGCTGGCTTGTGCTATCGAAGTTTAGGGAGTGAAGAAATAATGGTGCATATCCTCCAATACTGATCGAAATATAAAGATAGCAGATGTAAATTTGAAAAATGAGAAATAAAAAATCACTTTACAAATTAAATAAATATAAAACAAAAAATGGAAAATAAGATACTATTTTATTGGACTAATATATTTTTAAATTAGCTTTCAGAGGTCAAAACCTCTTTCCTTAAGTGAGTAAAGTATACTGCTGTTACAGTATCCTGTCCTGACCTGAGGAAGAATTTGGTCTCTGAAAATTAATCAAAAATGTATTAAAATTAGTCCAATAAAAGGATCACTATTTCTAAACATTTATCAACACGGCTACAATATTACTTTATACTTGGATTTCAGCAAAGCGTTTGACAGTGTCCCACACCGTAGACTATTAAACAAGATGAAATCGATGGGTTTAGGCGAGAAGCTAACTGCATGGGTCAGTGATTGGCTGAGTGGAAGACTTCAGAGGGTGGTGGTCAACGGCACCCTCTCTGAGACATCGGAGGTGACTAGCGGAGTACCGCAAGGCTCAGTCCTAGGACCATCCCTTTTCAACATATTCATAAGGGACTTGACCCGAGGGCTTCAGGGTAAAGTAACACTGTTCGCCGACGACGCCAAACTGTGTAATATAGTAAGTGAAAGCAATCTCAAGGATAGTATGACGCAGGATCTGATCACGTTGGAAAACTGGTCCTCGATATGGCAGCTGGGCTTCAACGCTAAGAAATTTAAGGTCATGCATCTCGGCTGCGGAAATCCATGCAAAACTTACACCTTAAATGGAGAAACACTAGCTAGGACTTCAGAAGAATGGGACTTGGGAGTAATTGTCAGTGCAGACATGAAGGCTGCCAAACAAGTGGAGCGGGCCTCAACCAAGGCAAGGCAAATGTTGGGATGTATCAATAGAGGCTTCATCAGCCGCAAACCTGAAGTCATAATGCCGCTTTACAGAACCATGGTGAGACCTCACCTGGAATACTGTGTGCAGTTTTGGAGACCACACTACCAAAAAGATGTGCTTCGAGCTGAATCGGTCCAGCGAATGGCTACTAGAATGGTCTCAGGACTCAAGAGTCTCTCATATGAAGAAAGACTGGGCAAACTACAGCTATACACTCTTGAGGAGCGTAGAGAAAGGGGAGACATGATTGAGACATTTAAGTACATCACAGGTCGTGTCGAGGCGGAAAGCGATATATTCTTCCCCAGGGGACCCTCGGTCACAAGGGGGCACCCGCTCAAACTCAGAGGAGGGAAATTTAATGGTGACACCAGGAAGTATTTCTTCACGGAAAGGGTTGTAGATCACTGGAACAAACTTCCAGTGCAGGTGGTCAAGGCCACCAGCGTGCTAGACTTTAAGAATAAATGGGACATCCACGTGGGATCCCTATGGGGGTCGAGCTAAGGATCTGGGTCATTAGCACTCAGACTTGATGGGTCAGAAGAGTGGGCAGACTTGATGGGCTGTAGCCCTTTTCTGCCATCATCTTTCTATGTTTCTATGTTATGTTTCTAAAGCAAAAAAATAGAATTTTTTTCTACCTTTCACATGGTTTCTGCTTTTCTCATCTTCTTGTCATTCTCTTCCTTCCATCCACTGTCTGCCCCTTCCAGAAAATGTCTGCCTTCCTCTGCCATCTCTATTCCTGCCCCCCTCTCCCCCTTGGTCTGGCATCCATCATCTTCCCTTTGTTTCCCTCATGCTCTGGCATCTCTGTCCTTCCATCTCTTCTTCCCCCCCCCCCCCTGTGGTTTTTAGCATCTCATTTCCTTCACTCAGATCTGATATCTCTGTCTCCTTCCCCGTTCTTTTGCATCTCTCTCTCCTCTCTCTTCCCTTTCTTCTTTGGTCTTCCTTCTCTATTTTCTGCCTCTGTCTAAATTAAATTATTTCTTACTATTCAGCCCTCAATCTCCCTCTTTTCACTGTGTCTACTCACAGCTTGCCACCCCTTTCCTTCACCCCTCCACTATCTTACTATCTTCTTCCCCCCATCCAGCATGTGGGAAAGCAGCAGCAGTGGTGAGGAGGTGAGGGCTTGTCACAAGTTCTCCCCACTTTCATCATCTGCCCTGCCCCTTTCTTCCCACATCCATCATCTGCCCTGCCCCCTTTTCTCTCTCCCTCCACCCCAGGCCCATCTCACCACTCACCTTTCACTCCAATTTTTTTTTTTTTTTTTCAAACGGCAATCCCCCCTCCCAGCATCGATCAGCAATGGAACCCCCCCCCCCAAATCGACGGAAAGTAAGATAAGCAAGCAACGTTGATAAGAAAGGCAACAGTAACTGTAATTTTGCAAGTGGTGCTCAGCCCAAAGCTTCCCCTCTCATGCAGCTTCCTGTTTCTGCCTGGGCTCATCAGAGGGAAGCTTTGGGCAAGCAGCACCGCTTGTAAAATTACAGCTGCCATTGCCGATCTTACCCACATTGCTTGCTGATTTTATTTTCTGTCTATGGGGGGGATGTGTTGCCGATTGGTCCATCAATGGGGAGGGGCCTACATTGCTGATCGGGGGGTGGCTGCTTTGCCGATTGATGCTAGTGGGGGGGGGGGCCCGCCGCCATTTGAAAAAATAAATCTGCGTTGATTTCCTTCTTAATCGGGCCCACCTGACCATTTCGGGCCCTAGGCACGTGCCTACTAGACCTATCCTTTAGTCCAGCCCTGAGGATAGAGTAGATCAAATTGGAGGGGGGGGGAGTTTGCACTATATGTTAGAGGGAATTGAATCAAATAAAATAAACATTCTGCATGACATAGATAGCAGGAATCCATATGGATAGAAATTCCATGCATGAAGGGAAGGAGTATAAAGGTAGGGTTTTACTACCGTCTCCCAGGCCAAAATGAGAAGATAGAAACATAGAAATTGACGGCAGAAAAGGGCCATAGCCCATCGAGTCTGCCCATACCAATGACCCACTCCCTGACTTTTACTCCCCTATAGATCCCACGTGAATATCCCATTTTATCTTAAAATCTGACACGCTGTTGGCCTCAATCACCTGCTGAGGCAGCTCGTTCCAATGATCGACCACCCTTCCTAGAAATGTTTTCAGAGATTAGGAAAATTGGACAACAGTATAATAATGGGTGATTTCAATTACCATAAGAAAAATTAGAAATTATGCTTGACACTGTGTGGATCACCACACTGTCCCATGTCTATCAGCATGCTGACCAAAAAAATCTTATTAGTCTCTCTGCCCGAAAAACACAGTTTAAGTGGAGAAAAAAGCCTCCGTTAAAGCTTCATGGGCTTAAAAAACAAACAAACAGTGTTGAGCATAATTTCTAATTTTTTTATGGTTGATGAATTATGCTTTTCTTTTGAATATAGCATGATTTTAATTACCCCAACATTGACTGGTTAAATGTTACATCAGGGAGTGCTAGGGAGGTTAAATTCCTAGATGTCATAAGAACATAAGAATTGCCGCTGCTGGGTCAGACCAGTGGTCCATTGTGCCCAGCAGTCCGCTCACGCGGCGGCCCTCTGGTCAAAAGAAGGTAATAGGATCAGTTGCAAAGGTTAGGACTGTAAACCAGGTATGGATGTTTAAAAATACCATCGTGGAAGCCAAGACCAGATGTATTCCACATATCTGCAAAGGTGGAAAGAAGAGAAAACGCGAGCCGGTGTGGATAAAGGTGAAGTGAAAGAGGCTATTAGAGCCAAAAAAATATCCTTTAAAGAATGGATAAAGGATTCAAATGAAGAAAATCAGAAGAGACACAAGCACTGGCAAGTTAGACGCAAAGCATTGACAAAGACAGCTAAGAAAGAATATGAAGAGAAACTTGCAAAAGAGGCAAAAATTCATAACAATATTTTTAGATACATCAGAAGCAGAAAACTTATGAGGGAATCTGTGGGACCACTGGATGATCAAGGAGCAAAAGGGGCACTCAGGGAGGACAAGGCCATAGTGGAAAGACTGAATGAATTCTTTGCTTTGGTCTTTACGGAAGAAGATGTAAGAGATCTACCTGAACGGAAAGGGTTTTCAGGGTGATAATGCAGAGGAACCGAAAGAAATCTCTGAATCTGGAAGATGTACTAAGCCAAATCGACAAGTTAGAAAGTGATAAATCGCCTGGACCGGATGGTATACATCCCAGGATACTAAAAGAACTCAAACATGAAATTGCTGACCTGCTGTAGTACTTGAAGATTGGCGGGTGGCCATTGTTACACCAGTTTTTTTAAAAAATAGTTCCAGGAGAGATCCAGGAAATTACAGACTTCAGTGCCGGGCAAAATAGTGGAAACAATTATAAAAAATAAAATTGTGGATCACGTAGACAAACATGATGTAATGAAACAGAGTCAGCATGGGTTCAGCCGAGGGAGATCTTGCCTCACCAATTTGCTTGACATCTTTGAAGGTGTGAATAAACATGCAGATAAAGGTGAGCCGATTGATGTAGTGTATCTAGATTTTCAGAAAGCTTTTGACAAAGTTCCTCATGAGAGGCTTCTGAGAAAATTAAAGAGGCAGGGGATAGATGGCAAAGTTCAGTTGTGGATTATAAATTGGTTATCGGATAGAAAATAAAGGGTAAGATTAAATGGTTATTTTTCTCAATGGAGGAGAGTAAATAGTGGAGTGATGCAGGGGTCTGTACTGGGACTGGTGCTATTTGACTTATAAATGATCTGGAAATTGGAACGACAAGGTGGTTAAATTTGCAGATGACACTAAACTGTTAAAAGTTGTTCAAACACATGCGGATTGTGAAAAATTGCAAGCAGACCTTAGAAATTGGAAGACTGGGCATCCAAGTGCCAGATGAAATTTAATTTGGACAAATGCAAAGTGATGCACATTGGGAAGAATAAATCAAATCACAGTTACCGGATGTTAGGGTCCACCTTGGTGGTTAGTGCCCAAGAAATTGATCTGGGTGTCATCGTAGACAATACGATGAAACCTTCTGCCCAATGTATGGCGGCAGCCAAAAAAGCAAACAGGATGCTAGGAATTATTTAAGAAGGGATGGTTAATAAGACTAAGAAGTTATATTGCCCCTGTATCGCTCCATGGTGCGACCTTATCTTGAGTATTACATTAATTTCTGGTCTTCTTATCTTAAGAAAGATATAGTGGCGCTAGAAAAGGTTCAAAGAAGAGTGATAAAGGGGATGGAACGCCTCTCGTATAAAGAAAGACTAAAAAGGTTAGGTCTCTTCAGCTTTGAAAAGAGACAACTGAGGAGAGAGATGATTGAAGTCTACAAAATCTTGAGTGGAGTAGAACGGGTACAAGTGGATTGATTTATCACTCCATCAAAAATTCCAAAGATTAGGAGACACTCTATGAAGTTTCAGGGAAATACTTTTAAAACCAATAGGAATTTTTTTCATTTACAGAATAGTTAAGCTCTGGAACGCATTGCCAGAATTCTGGTAAGGAAGGATAGTATAGCTGGTTTTAAGAATGGAGGAAAAGTCCATAGTCTGTTATTGAGAAAGACATAGGGAAGCCACTATTTGCCCTGGATCGGTAGCATGGAATGTTTCTACTCTTTGGGTTTTGGCCAGGTATTAGGGACCTGGATTGGCCACCGTGAGAACGGGCTACTGGGCTTGATGGACCATTGATTTGAACCAGTAGGGCTATTCTTATGTTCTTAGGTGATGCACTAGCTTATATGTCAGATCTTGCTATATTGCTTCAAGGACTCGATAAAATATATCAAACTCCAGTCTTTTGTACAGCTAAAATTTCCAATTGTTTTGAGGGTTTAAAATCTGCTAGACATCTTTCTCAAGTTAGCTAAATCATGGAATGAATTACCATTTTGCTTAAGATCATGTACTTGCTACCTTAAATTTATGAAAAATCTGAAAGCTTTTTGTTTTGTTTTGGTATGTTGGTTCATCTACTGATTGATCAACAAGATTATGAAATGTTTTCTTTTGCATTGTAATTATTGGATGTACTGGTTGTCCGTCTTTTGATTTGAATAGGTACAGGTGGAATACAAGAATCAGTGTTACAGCTTGCCTAGCAGTTGACTGGAATAATTTACAATCTTTCAACTCTGTTCTGTACTTAGAGGACCTTTGCTACTTTTTGCCTTTATTTCATCTTGCCTGTTAATGCCCTAATGTCATCTATATTTTGTTTAGTATCCTTCAAAGATGCTGCACTTTGAATCATGCATTCTTGATCAACTCTGTGCTTTCCCCTGGTTCAAAAGCTGCTCTGTCTCCTAAAATCCTATACCTGCATAGTTAAGAGTAAGTGCTTTATTTACTGAGATTCTCCCCCTGCCCCCTAGCCAGAGATGCCAAGATTATTAAGGAAGGCATGGATTTGTGGCTATAGCTGCCAAACTGTAGCATCAGAATATCCCACAGCATTCAAGATACATACACACACACACACACAGTGCCTGAAAGCTCAGGATTTATTTAGGGCTGTCTAACAGTGACTTGGGAATACATAAAGTCATATAATTGCTTCCTGATTTGGTGGGGGGATCCTGATACCTCTGGTGTGCATTTACTTCTTTTTTTCTAAGGGTCAGGAAGGAAATGGGATGCCTCCAGGGAGTGGCAGGGCTATGGTAGGCTTGTAGAAGAAGATAATGGAGTCTGAGGATCTAGCGAGAGCTCATAAATGCTGTGAGATGCTTGAAGGAGGAAACATATGGAGACCCAGAGGAGTGTGAGAGGTGGCTGGAGGTCAGACAATAAGGAAATTGTGAAACAAAGATGCTGATTACATATTGAGTATGGGAAGAGAAATCTGGCTCTTTCGGAAGCTAGGCTTTCTTGTGGAAGCTGTCCTGAAAGGGTAGGGGTGGGATGCAGTTAATGTGAGAGTGCTTGACGGACATAGGCAATGGCTCTCCAGAAATATGTCTTTTCCTGGGAGCTAATATCCTTAAGGAGAACATGTTAGAAGGCTGAAAGGGGAGCTGAGAAATGGAGCTAGGATCTTTTCTAGAGTTTGAAAGGGGGGGAAGAGAGGTATTGGCAAAGAATCTTTATTAGAGTTGTTAGTGGCAGAGCCAAAAATGTCTCTCTCTTTCTCTCTGTTCCTTTCTCTTCTCTCTCTCTCTCTTTCTTTTTTTCTCTCTTTCTCTTTTTTTCTGTTTGACCCAAAGTGCCAAAGAAAAAAAAATACCTGAGAACATCTGAAGTAATATCCATATCATATCATTGATACTTAAAAACATTTTTTGCTGTTTACATGCTAGGTACCGTAGTTGTGGACTGGAGATTCGGTTGGATATTGGTTATTAATAAGGGTAGATAGCTGTATTTCTACTTTTTTTTCCTTATATACTGCCTGTAAGCCCGAAAGCTATCAGAGGTATGTATTCTGTCCCGGGAATCTGAATTTGTAGCTGAGACAATGGAGGGTTAAGTACTACGGCTATTAATTATTTCTAGATTGCTACCAGATGCATGAAGTGCTGTACAGAGTCACAAAGGAGATGGTCCCTGCTCGACTGAGCTTACACTATAAATCAATCAAGACAAACAACAGGATGCTAGGTTAGGGGTAACATTGGATCTCTAAGGAAGAGGATGGCCTGGTTAGGCAGACTAGATAGGCCATATGGTCTATTTGCCTTCATTTTTCTCTGTTTCTAAGATCACAAGGAGTCACAATGGGATTTGAACCAGGATCCCATAGTTTTCAGCCCAGTTTTAAGCATTGTTTTTGTGATAGTCTTTAGTTGAAATATATTTTGTCAGCAGAAATGGGGGCTATGGTGTTCCTTTCTCCCTGAACAGTAGATCTCAAACCTGGCTTGGGGACCCCGAGCCAGTCGGGTTTCCAGGATATCGACAATGAATATTCATAACAGAGATATTTGCATGCACTGCCTCCAATGTATGCAAATCTTTCTCATGCATATTCATTAAGGATCTCCGGAAAATCCAACTGGCTGCAGGCCCCCAGGGCAGGATTGAGAACCACTGTCCTAGAACATATGAGCCGGGGGAGACTGGGTATGTATTGGAGGAATGTCAGGAAATCCCTAGAAACATGAGGAATTTGATCAGTCTTGAAGGGAGATGTAATGTTTTTTTTTTCTCCCAAGCTGATCTGGGGGTCTCACTTTTACCAAGCTGTGTATTAGTTTACTATTCCCCTTAAAGTGATGGTGATGGTGGGTAGCTGCATGTCATGTGACATGCCTGGTTTCTATGCATTCCAAAATTTTGATACGGGGAGATGTTCCTAATTGTGAACTAGTTGTTTTAACTGATTTGATTTCTTTTCTTTAGAGAAACGTAAACCTTAAAAAAAAAAAGTCCAGTATCTCTATTTTTTTTACATAAGAACATAAGAAATGCCTTCACCAAATCAGACCCTAGGTCCATCCAGTCCGGTGACCCGAACACGCGGAGGCCAAGCTAGGTGTTTCCTGATGAAGACCTTGATTGCCCGTATCCCTCAATGTGATTTGCAAGAAGGTGTGCATCCAACTTGCCCTTGAATCCTAGAATGGTAGTCTCCATCACAACTTCTTCTGGGAGAGCATTCCAAGCGTCCACCACTCGCTGTGTAAAACAGAACTTCCTGACATTTGTCCTGGGCCGGTTGCCCCTCAGTTTCAGTCCATGACCTCTTGTATGAGTCACATTTGACAGTGTGAATAACGATGTTTCTTGCTCTATTTTGTCAAATTCTTTCAGTATTTTAAAAGTCTCTATCATATCCCCTCGCAGCCTTCTCTTCTCAAGGGTGAACAGTCCCAGTTCTCCGAGGCGTTCTTTGTAGCTCAAATTCTCCATACCTTTTACTAGCTTCGTGGCTCGCCTCTGCACCCTCTCTAGCAGTGTTATATCCTTCTTTAGGTAGGGAGACCAGTGTTGAATACAGTACTCCAAGTGTGGTCTGATCTTTGCTCTGTAAAGTGGTATTATGATGTCCGCCGATCTACTCGTGATTCCCTTTTTTATCATGCCCAACATCCTGTTTGCTTTCTTTGCCGCTGCTGCGCACTAAGCCGACGGCCTCAGGGTCCTGTCAATCAGTACTCCCAGGTCCTTTTCTTGTTCGCTCTTTCCCAATGTTACACCTAACATTTTATATTCATGTTCCTTGTTTTTCCTGCCCAGGTGCATCACTTTGCATTTATCTATATTAAACTTCATCTGCCACTTTTCTGCCTATTTCTCCAGCTGGTTCAAATCTCTCTGAAGTTCTTCGCTCTCCTTTTGTGGCCCAACTGCCAGACATAGTTTTGTGTCATCTGCAAACTTGATTATATTACTTGTTGTTTCTTCTTCCAGGTCATTTATGAAGATATTGAATAAGGGCCCAAGAACCAAGCCCTGGGGCACACCGCTTGTCACCTTCTCCCAGTCCGAGAACTTCCCATTTATGCCCACCCTCTGCATTCTGTTTGCCAGCCATTTGCCTATCCATCTTAGTATATCCCCTTCTATTCCATGGCTTTGTAGCTTCCTCAGAAGCCTTGCGTGTGGAACCTTGTCGAACGCTTTCTGGAAGTCCAAGTATATTAAATCCACCAGTTCTCCGCTATTGATTTGTTTGTTCACCTTCAGATTTTTTTTATTTTTATTTGATTTTTTTAAATAAAATGCTGTTTTGAGAAAAATTATCTATTTAAGATACATTATCATCCAAAAGTTATTCATCATGAAATAAGAATTTGTTTTTAACTACGTAGCTTGAGGCTATATTTTCTTGCAATATTCATAATGTCATGGGCATGATTTAAATCAGTCTTCAGTGTGTCATCTACCAGGTGTTGCCAATTAACCATTTTGAATGTGAACGAGTTGGACAGAAATTCTAAAATGGTTTTGTTTATTTCAGTAAGAAAAAATGCAGCAAGTGGCACTGGGACTGTTGATCCTCTGAATGGGCACAGGTTTGTGGTATGCTACTAGGCTCAATCTAGTCTTCTTATCTTAACATTTTCATGGCACTTCTGCTAATTCATTAGAGAGGCAGAACTGTTCTTGATATGTGGATGATATGCAAGTGAAAAGTGGTGGTGTACAAGAAATGTTGAAGATAAAAGGATTTATTATGGGTGGTTGAGTACCTATGATGTAAGTTGAAACTTAAATGCAGAAATCCAGATCTTGAGTATGGAAGGATCTAGAGATGGGAATAACTAGTGAAATAATTAAATTTGCTGATAGTTCAAAGTTGTTAAACCACAAGAGGATTGTGAAAAATTGCGAGAGAGCCTTGTGAGACATATTTATAAATGATCTGGAAATTGGTACGACGAGTGAAGTGATTAAATTTGCGGACGATACAAAGTTATTCAGAGTAGTGAGGACACAGAAGGATTGCGAAGACCTACAACGAGACATAAGAGTGCTCGAGGAATGGGCCGCGAAATGGCAAATGAGGTTCAACGTGGATAAGTAAATGCAAGGTGATACATGTCAGTAACAAAAATCATATGCACGAATACAGGATGTCCGTTGCTGTACTCGGAGAGAGCCCCTAGGAAAGAGACTTGAGAGTGCTTGTAGACAAGTCAATGAAGCCCTCTGTGCAATGTGCAGCGGCGGCAAAAAGGGCAAACAGAATGCTGGGAATGATTAAGAAGGGGATCACAAACAGATCAGAGAAGGTTATCATGCCGCTGTACCGGGCCATGGTGCGCCCCCACCTGGAATACGGGTTGCCGTACATGAAAAAGGATGTACTGCTCAAAAGGGTCCAGAGAAGAGCAACAAAAATGGTTAAGGGACTGGAGGAGTTGACGTACAAGGAGAAGCTAGAGAAACTGGGCCTCTTCTCCCTTGAAAAGAGGCGACTGAGAGGGGACATTATCAAGACATTCAACATATTGAAGGGAATAGACTTAGTAGAGAAAGAGAGATTGTTCACCCTCTCCAAGGTGGAGAGAATGAGAGGGCACTCTCTAAAGTTAAAAGGGGTTAGATTCCGTACAAATGTAAGGAAGTTCTTCTTCACCCAGAGAGTGGTAAAAATCTGGAACGCTCTTCTGGAGGCTATTGTAGGGGAAAGCACCCTCCAGGGATTCAAGAAAAGGTTAGATAAGTTCCTGAACCAGAATGTACGCAGGTAAGGCTTGACTCAAATAGGGTACTGGTCTTTGACCTAAGGGCCACCGTGTGAGCGGACTGCTGGGCACGATGGACCACTGGTCTGTCCCAGCAGCAGCAATTTTTATGTTCTTATGACTGGGTATCAAAATGGCATATGTTTAATGTGAGCAAGTGCAAAGTGAAATATGTGGGAAACAGGAACCCAGACTATAGCTATGTAATGCAGATGTCCATGCAAGGAGTCGCCACCTAGGAAAAGGATCTAGGTGTCATTGTTGATACGTTGAAACCCTCGGCTCAGTGTGCGACAGCGGCTAGGAAAGCAAATAGAATGTTAAGAATTATTAGGAAAGGAATGGAAAACAAAGAAAATGTTATAATGCCCTTGTATCGCTCTATGGTATGGTCGCACCTCCAATACTGTGTACAATTCTGGTCGCTGCATCTCAAAAAAGACATAGTTGATTTTTTTTTTTTTTAATATAGAGAAGGAGGACAAGAATGATAAAGGGGATGGGATGACTTCTCTGTGCAGAAAGGCTAAAGCAGCTAGGACTCTTTAGCCTGGAGAAGAGGTGGCTCAGGGGAGATATGACACAGGTCTATAAAATACTAAGAAGAGTCTCAAAATGTACCGTGCCTTTAATGGTGGTTGCTAAACCAGCTCCTGCCGGTTTAGCGAGGCATTATTTTACCAGCCAATTATCAGAATGACTCACCATGATTTTTTTCTGACCTTCCTAGTGGTCTCTGACTCTGCGATGCAAATGTAGTACAAGGAGGTCATTAATATTAAAATGTTAGTAAAATGTGCTCATTAATATTACAAAGGAGCACTCCAGGTGGTTCTCTAACCTCGTTGTACCACATTTGTGGGCAAAATTTTATGGCAGGGCCTGATTGGCTCAGGCACTGATAGGAAAGTAAGGTTTGATAGCTCAGACCTCCCACCCCCACCCCGCAATTAAAAAAAAAAAGAAGTCTCCTAAGTTAAAGATCAGCAGGAGGGATGCCACTACTGCCACAATCACCTCCCCCCCCCACACACACAAACAACCCCTCTGTACCCCTAAAAACCACATGCACAAAGGTTGACTAGAGGGATGTCTACTCCGTCCAGCTGGCAGGCCCACCTCTTCAAAATGGCGGACCTTCCCCTTCCCGGTGATGGTATGGATTTTGATATTAAGATCAATTGGCTGATCGTTAAAATACATTCAGCAGTTTATAACCTGGAGGCAAGGCTTGATGGGGGCTGAACATTTTTGATTAGATCTCAGTGCTGGTGAAATTTTTTGGGCTAGTCAACATAGAGCTCTTGTCTTTTACCACATAGTCTAGTAAGAGTGTCTTAGGCCTTCTTAAGACTAAGTTATAAAAGTCTAGAGTAGCATCAAATACATTTATAATAAAGGTTGGAATTAAATCAGCATATAGTTAACTGCAGGGCTGTGGAGTTTATACACAAAACCTTCGCTCCGACTCCTAAACTTACGGTACCTCTTGAGTATGACTCTTGACTCCTCTGTGTGTAATTAAACGTTTCCTATATTGATTGAAAGCCCACAACATAGAAGGCATTTCATTATTGCTTATGTGAATCAGAAGGCCACTTTGTAGTACTCACCTAACTGCGTTAAAGGCTACAGCTATGCTCTTGTGGCCTTTTAATATTTTAGTAAATAACTTATAAACATGATTAAGTAACATTAAACATAAGGCAAAACTTACATAATTAAAAACCCAGAGGCTATGAATTCTTACAGGAAGGTTAAAAAAAGAAGCCCATTTTAAAAGAAAGAATGAGGTTAACTGTGAGATTGGAATTAAATTAACGCATTACCATTTACATTTAGTTGGAGTTGTACTTTTTTCCGATTCTACCTCCAGGAATCCTATAATTGCTTCCAACTCCACTGCCCTGGTTAACTGTTCACTTAAGGTGAGAATGCACCACAGAGCGATACAGAGGCATTCTAATAATAAAAATACAAGTTGAAATGGAAAGTTAAGGTAATAAGGCCTAGGTGCCCAAATATCTGAAAAAAATAACACCCAGGAAATCTCGTATCAAGAAACGTTTTCAAAATGTTTGATATGTTTTCTAATTGTAGCACAAAAACAAGTCACTACACTGTGAACTGCACTGTACACAACAAGCCTCAGACACACTGACTGAATATATAATTACAAGTCAGGTACTTTTAGCCAATAAGGTAACATGGGATTCAAGACCAAGTTAGACAAGTTCCTGCTGGACAAGGATGTACGCTGATAGGGCTAGTCTCAGTTAGGGCACTGGTCTTTGACCAGAGGGCCGCTGCGTGAGTGGACTGCTGGGCAGGATGGACCACTGGTCTGACCCAGCAGCGGCAATTCTTATGTCCTTAATCATCAGCTCCTCTTACATGTTAGGTGGCCAGATTCACTAACCTGCCCGATTGGGCCTGATCTGGGCAGGTCCGACAAATTCACTAAAGAAGAATATGCAAATGGGGAAGATCGGAGGAATGCCCCCATCTGCCTGCCCGGATCGCTGTTGTGCGATCCCCGCACATGCGCAGACCATCTGCTTTCCCTGCAGATGGTCTGCACATGCGTTCTGTGTGCTTTTTTTTTCCCCAGGCCCGACTCTCCTTCTCCTATCTCTGGCGGCAGCAGCCTCTTCCCTCCTTCCCTGCAGTGCGAGCTCGCGGGTTTAAAGTGGGGCTACACGCCGCAGGCTTGCACTGCAGGGAAGACAGCAGAGATCAGTCTGGGCGTCGAGAGGAATTTCAGTTGCGTCCCCAGCCCCAGGGCTTCTGTAGCCCTTGAAACAGGCAGCGAGATTGGGGCAGCAGAGTGCAGGGCGGCGCTGGAGAGTGGGAAAAGAAGGTTTGTGACTGATTCCCAGCAGTCGCTTATGGAGCTGATCAGCCAGCCCAGTCAGATTGGAAAATATGTTTTGTGAATCGCATCCCTGCCTACTTTGCATGTGTTTCTCCTCATTTGCATGCACGGATTTGAAGCGGATCGCTGGAGAGGTTAGTGAATAGGGCCGGAGGGAAATTTGATTGTAAAGGGGGCGCAAACCGATCGATACATGATTGGTTTGCTTTATGAATCTAGCCCAAGAAAAACCTGAACCCCACCCAACTGTAGAGTAAGGTATAATCACCAGTGTACAGTCACACAGCAGTGTGCCACAAAGTTAAACAAAAAAGTGCACAAAACACAAAAACATCAAAAAACAAAAAAGCTAAGTACTTAGCCGGGAAAAAAAGTAGTAGTGGGTCCTCCAGGTCGGTTCAGGAACTGTCTCGGCTCCAGTTGCACACACTCCGGTCTCTCAACGGCTGGCAACTGGAGCTGAGACAGTTCCTGAACCAACCTGGAGGACCCACTACTACTTTATTTCCCAGCTAAGTACTTGGCTTTTTTGTTTTTTGATGTGAGAATATCTGCCTGTTAATGACTGTTACGGTAAGTAATTGTGCTCTACACTCCTGCAGTGTCAGAGAGAGAGAGAGAAGAACCATCGGCTCAGTTGTGATGATGTGATGTGTGTATACTGTTCCAGCACAGTGAAGGGGAAGGGAGATCGAGTCGTCCCCCTTCACTGCACCGGAGGAGCAACGCGTTCGGCGGTTTGCCCCGCCCCCAGCAGCCACTTCGGCATCTGGCCTGCCTTTCCAGCCCTCTCAAGGGCTCAGCCGCCAAAGACCGACACCTAACTCAGTGTCACTAACTCCCGAGGGCCACGTACTATATTCCTTGACTCTCACTTGTGGCCTCCCTGATCTGATCATCTTCTCTCAAGTTCACAGATTTATTCTTTGTATCTACCCACGACTCCTACTTCATACCTGTTACAGATTTTTACCTTTAATTCCATCTTAGTCATAGATTTACCTTCTCCACAATCTCTCCAGTTTACATGCCCTGAATTTATATTCATTCATAAGCCTCCCCTCTGCACTCTAGTTTACATACCCCGTGTTTGTATCCACCCTTAGCCTACCCATCTTACCCTTTATTCTCTTCTCTCTTCCCTTCCCAGGCCTGCTGCTTCCACCTAGCTGCCCCTCACCAAGCCTCTCCCCTAGCCCTCCTCTTCCCCCAACACCCCTCAATCTCCCCCTTGCGAACCCAGCTTTGGCCTCCCCTTCACACTAGCCTCACAGATTGCCCCTCCCCCTCTGAATCTTCCTCCCCCCTCCCGACCAGACCAACATGACCAGCATCACTCATAATCTCCCCGCCTTTCTCCTCCTCTATCTGCTTAGCACAAGAGGCTGGATTACAAATGTTCTAGCATTTGAACCTATTTCAACCTACACCACTTGGACTAGAATCCCCAGTCCTGACAAATTCCTCCGCCCTCATCGACTTATACACGATTGCACAGAAGCAGGTCCTTTCCCAATTCCTGTGATCAACACCACCCGCCACCCTCCTAGACCAACTCCTAAAAGAAAACGATCTCTAAAATATCTGCAATATACGATACCCTCCTGCCCCCCACAACAATCCATTCTTCCTTGTGCCTACTTGAACATCCGCTCAGCTAGAAATAAGGCCCAGCTCATCAAAGACTGGCTGGATGAAACTCGCTTAGACATTGTCCTCCTAACCAAAACATGGCTCATTTCCGACCAGGACCCCATCATAGGGGACATTCTCCCTCCACACTACAAAATTATCACTCTCTCAAGAAACTCAAAAAGAGGAGGTGGCCTCGCTATCATTCTCCATAATCACCTTCACTTCCATGTCCTAGACTCTAAATAAACCAAGGACCTGGAAATCCTCACCTGCAAAATTTCCAAAACAGACTGTATAGATAACCTAATCGTCACGCTATTCTATATACCCCCTAATAAATGGAATCAAGCAAAAGACGATTTCTACGAGCACCTTCTTGCGAACTCGTCAGCAGGCACCTACAATCTCTTAGCAGGAGACATCAACCTACACCTAGAACAGAAAGAGAACTCAAATGTCGCAGACCTTCTCTCCTTCCTCACGTCACTAGGTTTCTCCAATCCCCCCCAAACCACAACCCATAACAAAGGTCACCACCTCGACCTCATCACCTTTCTCTCCAATACCAACACCACTCCCAACATAAGTCTCTTAGACCAAACCTGGTCAAATACCCCCTGGTCTGACCACCTCCTGTGCAATTTTGAACTAGCCTGGCACAAAAAACAATCTAACAAAAAGCCTAACCCCATCCATACAAAGCAATTCATCTGGACAAGAGAACATCTTAATCCAGCAGACTTCTGGTCACACTACACTCTCATCTCCGACTCCGACGTAGACCCCAACTTCCACCTAAATTTGGAAAAATTTAGCGACCAGGTTCTTAACACCACTGTCCCTCTTAAACTTCGCTCGAAAACTCTTCGCCCCTCAAACAGCTGGTTTGACGCGGACCTCCTGACCATAAAACGAGAAGTCCGGAAACTTGAAAGAATCTGGCGTAAATCAGGGACTGATTTAGACAGACTTACCTGGCGACTGAAAGTCAAAGAATACAAAAAACAGATCATCGATAAACGCAGTAAACACTACTCCCAACTAATAAACTCCCCTTCTCTAAACAGCAAAGCACTTTTCAGACTAGTTAACTCCCTATTCGACATAGACTCTCACAAACGCCCCACCTCCGACCTCCCTCCGTCCGCAATCACTCTAGCAGACCACTTCGCGAACAAAATCCACACTCTAAAACTGTCTCTTGCAGCTCACAGCCCCGAACCCCCACTCAACCTATACGCAGCAGATATAGAAGGTTCAATAGCCGACATGTCCTGGACCTCCTTTGAAAATCCTGACTGGAATCTATTCCTCGAACTTTACTCTAAATACGCCAATTCCAACTGCCTATTAGACACTTGTCCTCCCACCATCATGAAATGCGCCCTCCCATCATTCAAAGCAGAACTCTTCAATTGGGTATCCCTATGCCTGTCCACTGGACACTTCCCATCTGAACTTGGCCACATCCTCATTTCCCCTATCCCTAAACAACCCAAGGAGCCAATCTCTTCCATCACCAACTACAGACCCATCGCCAACATACCACTCTTCCAAAAACTCATGGAAGGTCTTGTCAACAATAACCTTATGAATTACCTCGACAAGTTCAATATTCTTCATGACTCCCAGTCCGGTTTCCGCCCAAACCACAGCACCGAAACCGTCCTAACTGCTCTGACAAATTACCTCCTCCACCTGTTCTCGCTGGGTAAAAGCGCCCTGATACTTCAATTCAATCTGAGCAGCGCCTTCGACCTGGTCGACCACGACATTATGCTCAACTGCCTTGACTCCATCGGCATCTCCGGACAGGTAATAGATTGGTTCACAGGCTTCCTAACCAACCGTACCTACCAGGTCCACAGTAATGGAGCCTTCTCCCACCACTGGCGTAACCCTTGTGGAGTCCCACAAGGCTCTCCCCTATCCCCCTCCCTATTCAATATTTACTTGACCCCTCTGGCACGAAGCCTAGCAAACTCAAACCTAAAATCGTTCATATATGCAGATGACATCACCATCATTGTTCCCATTACCTCACTCACTCTAGAAACGGAAAAACTCATCGCATCTATCCTCACCAAGTTAGAACTGTGGACCTCAAAACTCAAATTAAAGTTGAACTCTGAAAAAACCAAAATCTTCCTAGCGAGTCCCAACCATAAATTAACAAACACTTCCCTCAGACTGAATGGGCTAGATTACCCCATCCTACCCACCATAAAAATCCTTGGAGTCATCCTGGACCGCACTCTAACCTTCGATGACCATACCAGTGCCCAGGTGAAAAAATGTTTCTGTACCCTCTGGAAACTGCGCACCATCAAACGTTACTTCGACCACCAAGCCTTTCGTCTACTCGTTCAATCTCTGGTATTAAGCATATTAGACTACTGCAACATTATTTACCTGGGATCCTATAAAAATACCATCAAACGTCTTAGAACAGTCCAAAATGCGGCCGTCCGCCTCATCTATGATCTCAAAAAATACGACCATGTTAGCCCCTACTACACCAAACTCCATTGGCTTCCAGTAGAGG
This sequence comes from Geotrypetes seraphini, assembly GCF_902459505.1. Classification (NCBI taxonomy): domain Eukaryota; kingdom Metazoa; phylum Chordata; class Amphibia; order Gymnophiona; family Dermophiidae; genus Geotrypetes; species Geotrypetes seraphini. The sequence goes on along the minus strand of NC_047086.1, from coordinate 14,770,846 downwards.
CAAGGATCATCTTTAAGTTCGTCTGCCTCTGTTTCAAAACTCTAACAGGATCTTCCCCAATCTACTTGTCTGAGCACCTTGAAACAGCAGGCCCCTCTCGCACACGAAACGCCCACCTATTCACCTTTCCCTCCCTAAAAGGCTGCCTCTACAAGAGATTCATTGATAGAACCCTAGCATTCCAAGTGGGCAAATGGAACAATTGCCTTACTGCCCTCATTTCCAACTCCCCGCCCTACCACCTGTTCAGGAAGTCACTAAAAACCTACCTCTTCGACAAATTCCGCTAACGCTGCCTTCCCCCCTTCCCTGCACCCTCCTGACCTCGATATGCCTCCATGCCCTCTGACTACGCCCCCCTCCCAAGCCACTATGGCCTCTCTTACTCAATCTCTGTTTTATCTAATTGCCCTGCCTTATCATTGCCTCACATTTAACATCACCGTAAATGTATCACCGCTATAACATGTAACATCGCTGTATACGCACAGCCTCCTCTTTAGTATATGCCTTTTTATTATTGCTATTTATGTAACATCTCTGTAAATGTAACAACACTATAATATGTATCATCGCTGTAAATGTACAGTCTCTTCTATTGTTAACCGCATTGAACTTCCATGGTATTGCGGTATACAAGAATAAAGTTATTATTATTATTATTATACTGTATGTGCTTGTATTGCAAGACCTTGCTTATATATCAAGTTAAAATTTAATCAAATGTTTTGCTTGTCTTGCAAAACACTTGCATACCAAGGCCTAGATTCACTAACCTTCTGATCCGTGGGCGATTGGAGGCAGGTTGACCGATTCATCAACCATCTTCATGCAAATGGGGGCAATCAGAGGCATGCTGGGTAGCGATCTCGACGCATGCGCAGACCATCTACTTTGCCTGTAGATGGTCTGCGCAGGTGTTTGCTGTCCAATTTTTTTTGTTTTCTTTTTTTTTTATTGGGGGGGGGGTTACTCACCCCTCCGTGTCCCTTTCTGCTTTCCTTCCTCTTCTTGCCTCCGGTGTTGTGCTGTGCTTTTTGCAGGGGAAAAATGAGCTTTGAGGCTTGCTTTTTTTTTTTTTCCCTGGTGGTGCCTCTGACAAACCATTCGCCAGCTCGTGGTTTTAACCCGGGCTCACACTGCAGGGGGGAAGGGCATGGGAGTTGGGGCGGAGAGTCGGGGCAGATAGCAGGGTGGCGAGAAGAGAGTCGGGGCTGAAAGACAGGAGAAGTCGGCATTGAGCAGGAAAGGTTGCTTCTTTTTGGATTGGCCAGCCCAGTCAGTGTTCTTGGAAAAGTTTAGTGAATCACGTCTTTTCCTACTTTGCATGCCATTTCCCCTCATTTGCATGCATGGATTGTAATCGGGTGGGGGTCGCTAACCAATCTGTACACGATCGGTTTGCTTAGTGAATCTAGCCCCAAGTTACTTGCAGTCCAATGTTTTACTGTATTTTGCTTTTGCCAGCCCTTCTCAGCTTCACCTCCAGTAGAGAGCGCTCTTCACCCATTCATCCCCTGGAGAGCCCTTTGAAAATTTCCCTTCAGTGTTTCCTTAGTTTATATTTGGTTCCTCTCTTGTTCGTTAGAAGATTCTGAAGTGGGAGTGTTTGAATATGATATAGGCTGGTGTAGCCTGCAGTGTATTAAGAGAAAGAGATTTTATTTAACTTCTTATATACTGCCTGAAAGCTATTGAAGGTATTTTTCAGTCCCTGGAGTCTATTTGTACCTGAGGCACTGGAGGGTTAGTGTCTTGCTCAATAGCATAAGGAGCTCCAGTGGGGCTTGAATTGGGATCTCCTAGTTCTCATCACCTGTAAGGGTCCGGAGGCAAACTGTTCTTGTCAAAGGCATTAGGTGGACAGATCTGCCAGCTGCCTGCATTGATGCAGATTTAGCGTTTAGAAGGCTGCTATTTGCTTTAGAAATGTTTTTCCACAAACATAATTCATAAACAGATAAACAAAAACAGTATCACCCATCGTACCTCTCTTCTTTGCACAAACACGAGTTTTAAGCAATCGCCTGAATTGCTCATAGTCGTTTACAATGATTAGCATCTGGGAGTCACCTGAGACAATCAGGGCCTTAGGTCCCTCACAGGTACATCCCAGGATGTCCAGGAAGGGGAAGGCTCACTATTTTGAAGAGGTGAGCCTGCTAGAATTCAGTTTGGCTGCCATAAAAATTACACGTCATCCAAAATGAGTGTATGCATGTAATTTGTAGCTCCAAAACAAAAGCGCCACCCAAGCCAAGAAAGCTAGCTTATTACTTAAGTGAAAGAAAAGCCTCAGACAAATGGAGAGGTGGACCCACACTCTTCCACCAAAGCATCATAAGCAAAAAACTTTTGCACAAGTTTGAAGTTAGCAGGTGGGAGCAAAAAATAGCCGAGAATGATTAATGGTAAAAACCACCGAACAGGCCAGGTGGTTGAAAGCAGCAGTTGGGATCTTTGTACTGATAGCCTGGATAATTTAGCGCTAAGGCCCTGAAGCAGTGGTTACAGGCCACGAAATGATCGTCAGCCTGGCCTGTTTGTGTTCAGTGGTTTGTACCAATAATCATCCTCTGCTATTTTTTGCTCCCACCTGCTAACTTTAAACTTGTGCAAAAGTTTTTTTTGCCTATGATGCTTTGGTGGAAGAGTGTGGATCCACCTCTCCGTTTGTCTGAGGCTTTTCTTTCGCTTAAGTAATAAGCTAGCTTTCTTGGCTTGTGTGGTGCTTTTGTTTTGGAGTGATATTTTTGTATTATACTTCCCTCCATTCCTCCGTTTTTTGTGGTTGTAATTTGTAGCTTGCATACAATTTGCATCCATTAGTAAAGTTCTAATGCATGTACAGAAACGTTAAAATAAATTAAATGAACTTTAAAAAAATGTAAAAATAATTTAAAAAAAATATGAAAATGAACTACATTTTTTGGCTTTGAACATCCCTGCTTTTCATTGATCTTCTTTTTAATAAACTTTGGGTTATAACAGTATTTATTTATTTGAATCTTATCAGTGTGCGCTCTTCTGAGTATTACAGGTTTTGGCCTCCGAGCTCCTTTGTTTAATAAAGCTGCATTTTATTTTTTGCCTCTGTGCCTTGGCTGCTGCAGATGCCTCATATTTGAGTGTTTGCTGCCCTCTACTGGTCCATTTCAACTTAACTTCAAAAGTTTAATTCAATAGGCTTTTCATCTCGAGACCAGTATGTAATGGAATATTTTGAAGGTTGTGCGTTCTTCAGTAGGTTTTATTTTTTAATACCTGCACGTAGAGAAGAGGATTATTGAGTAATCTGTTTTCTGTGCTTTAAAAGGCTATTCTATGTGGAGAAAATAACCTGATTATCTTTGTGTGTGTCTTTTTTTTTTTGGGGGGGGGGTGGAGGAAGGGGAGGGAAATGTATTAAAAATGAGAGGAATCTAGGTGGGATATGCTTCACCTTGGGTGTTCTTTGAGCCTTGAAACTAGATTTTAATTTTTGAGACATTATAAAGGGAGTGTGGATTAGCCATGTCTGCTTTTTATCTCTAGGAACGTTAAATCCAGTGTTTCTGTTTCAAGGTAGAAAATTAGGCAGTCCTTCATTTCTACTGTAGCTACAACTAAATGAAAAGTTTTCTTGGAAGGCGTGTTACGTGCTTGGGTTGTGGTCATATGTTCTAATTTATAGCGCTGCGTACATCTAGCAGCGTTATAGAAATTAGTAGTAGTAATATGCATTCTTTTTGGCTATTAATTTCATTTAATAAATTTGGTAACTTGCATTATTCCACTGAAGTGCATTGCTTAATTTTTATTGCATTTTATTTGCTGCTTTTGGCCAGGTAAGTTTGTAGCTGCTTTAAAAATGGTGGGGGAGAAAGGAAGAGGTGGCAGGATTGGCTGTCTAGTAATGTGCTACCATTGAGTGAGCCCATTAAAAAGCCCAGGGTTGCCCACTGATAGGGGCTGACTGCTGTGCCACTCTTCTCTTTAAATTTGATGCCAACTTCCTGCTCATAGCCCTTGCAGCACATTTTCTCTTCCTTTCCTCCCTCCCCTCCTGCACCTTTCTGTCTTGCTGCCTGCCCTCTCCACTGCAAGCTTACAGTGGATTGCCAGTATTCAGTGGCAGCAATAACAAACACATGTTGCTTCTGGCTGGCTGACCCCCTTGGTCTTCCTTTTTCCACTTCCCACCTATAGGAAGTTGCATTGCAGGAAGCGAGACATGGAAGAAGGAAGACTGAGCGATCAGCCAGCCAGAAGCAGTGTGTGTTGTATCAGTTTTGCTGAAAGCTGACCATCTACTGTAAGCTTTAAAGCAGGGGTGTCCAACCTGCGGCCCGAGGGCCACATGCAGCCCCGTGAAGTATTTTGTGTGGCTCCGGTCGAGGGCGATGCAGTGTTTTCCTCTGCTGCCCCTGGGTGTTTACCGTCTTGCCGGCTCCCTCCTCTGTCTTGCTGCAGCATTTGTGGGGCCCCAGAAACAATTTTTTCGGCCAAAAGGTTGGACACCCCTGCTTTAAAGGCTGGACCCAGGGCAGAGGGAAAGATGCCTAATCCATTGGGGGTGCGGGTGGGGGGGGGAGGAAGGGGAAGTAGCAGTGAGATATGCTAGCCTTAGGGGAGAGGGATGAGTGAGAGAGACACCAGCCTTAGGGGGGGTGGAGTATAAGATGACAGACCCACAGAGGGAAGGGAAGAGAAATTTTGGACTCTCCAGCAGGATTTGGGGGGATGAGGAGAGATCAGATAGGGGGGGGGGGGTAGAGAGATCAGAGGGAAAAGATACAGAAGAGATAGAGATGCTGGCCTCAAAGGGGGTGGGAGTGGGTGGGAGAGAGGAGGTGGCCCCAAGATGAGAGATTTGGGAGAAGGAGAAAGGACAGAAGAGAGTTCAAGCATGGTAGGAGCATAGAGAACAGGGACACTGAGGGTTGATGCTGGACGATAGGATACCTGAGAGGACAGATGTTAAACATGGGGGAATGATGAAGACAGGGACACAGAAGAGATGCTTGACAGGACATATGGACAAAGAAGCAGAGAAGAAATGTCAAATGAATAGGAGAGTCAGGAAAAGGAGAAAAGCAGAGAGGAGACACAAAGGGAAAAATCATATGCTCAGGCAACAAATGTAGAACAAATACTTTCTTCTTCTTTAATTAGAATGTCAGCTTTGTGAAATGTGCATCTCTGAAATCTTGCATTTGTTTCTATTTCTCTAGCATGTGGAGTCTGATTTCTTGAAGTTTCCAGTTCTATTACTAATCTACAAGTCTTTAGGTCCCTATTTTTTTCAGGGTCTGTCTAGATATGATATTCTGTTAGCATGTAGTTTTATTCTCCTAATGGTGTGAAGTGGCTTGTAAACCGCTCATAGCTGTGGACTGCCCTAATCCCAGATATTCAGTGCTGAAGTGTGCACGACTCCCGGCACTTAACTGAACACAGATTTGATCATTTAGCATTGTTTTTATTGCCCTAACATTACACTTATTTATTTATTTATTTTACAAAAATTATGAATGGCTTAAATCTAAGCGATGTACAAAACATTTACATCCACAATTTCAAACACAAACAAACATTATAAAATGCAATAAACAAATAAGTCAATCTTCCCACAAATTTCCTCAATACAGAATTCTTTAAATCTAAAACAAATAATAACCATAGGGTTAGAGAAAGGCGTCCACAACCAATTGTGTTTTTACCATTTTCTTAAAAGACGCACAATCTTTGCATAATCTCATTATACCTGGAATTGAATTCCAGAGATTCTTCCCAGCAAGTGAGAAAATTGATGTTCTAGATTTAACATAACGATGAGCAACATCCCTCCCTCAGATCTCAAATGTCTTGCGGGTTGATAGATTTCCCACAAGTTTTGAAAGCAAGTTGGAGAAGAAGAGTCCAATATTTGATGAATGACAGACAGAGCTTAAAGGCAAATTCTCTACTTAACAGGTAACCAGTGGAGAGCTTTTAAGATTGGAGTACTATGGTCAAATGCCCATGATCAGTCTAGCCACTGAATTCATTAAAAGTTGGGCAGGTTTGCATGTTTTCTTTGGCAATCCAAGATACAAAAGATTGCAGTAATCAATCAGAGATAATAAAGCTTACTTAGCTGGTTAGCGGACTGAACATTGCTGCTAACCAGACAAGTGCCGGCTTCATCCAGACTGTGCTGTCGGACCACCTCTAACCTAGCCAGTTAGGGAATCAAGCAGGGACTGTCTATTTAATGTCAAAATGTACAGCGCTATAGAAGTGTTAAATAATAGTATTGCTACTGGTTGGTAGATTTGTCGCTGAATATCTGGGATTAACCAGGAGCCCTCCCAGTGTGTAGTTTCTGTGCAGGGATCTGTAGCAGTCTGATCTGTTCTGTTTTTTTCAGACAGAAATTCTCATGGTATTATAGGGTGCTTTGTTTTTTAGTAGGTCGGGCTGTTGCTATTTGAGTTCTGGACATTAGTTCTGCTTTATAAAGGTCTGGCATGTGTTTGTTTTTGACAATTTTTGGTTACTGGACATCTGAAGGGGTTTCACATCCTCTCCCTTCCCTCATCTCTCTTTCATAGGGGTGCTAATCTTAATTTTGCTGTCCGGAGCTCATCCATTCCTAGCGCCCAAGTCTTACCGTGATGCATTCATATGGACAAACAAAGAAGCAGAGATGACCAGACCTTGAAACTGCAATTTTTATCTTTTTATTCGTATAGGCTTATTTTTATTGTCTAATTGTTGAGTGGACAACCCGAGGTTTGTTATTACTTTTATGCAAATCAGTTAGTGTCATAAATAGTTTTTACTTATCTTTTGATTAAAAATTTCACTCATGTTCATTGATAATTTATTTTTAATTTTTGTTTTACTTAGTAATTGTTTTTGTACATACTTATGTTTTATATATGTATAAATATACTTTGTTATTCATAGGACTTCTGATGGCAGGCTTTGTAGCCAAAACATGGTTCGTACTGGGTCCGTTTTTCTTGTTCCACTTCCTATTGGTGACTTTAAAGCTTCTGTTTGAAGGTCTGGTTTTTTTCTGCTCCTTTTGTTTATCCATTGAGATTTGTGCAGAGTTTTGTCATCTTCTTTTGGCATTCATATGGGGAGCATTTTAAAGGTTTAAGCCTATAAAATACTAATAAGCTTGATTACTGTGTTGATGTCAAGCCTTTGTAACCTGTGTGTCTTTCTGTCAGCAGATGCTACAACTGTGGTGGCATCGACCATCATGCCAAGGAATGTACCCTGCCGCCTCAACCGAAGAAGTGCCATTACTGTCAAAGCATCGCACATATGATTGCCAGCTGCCCCCACAAGACTGCACCACAGCATCTCCCCACCACTTCTCAGGGAAGACTTGAGGCAGACCCTCAGCCTTCCACTTCTTCCATCCCTCAGGAAGGGAGGTCTGAGGCTTCTGAGTGTGGGGCTTGCCTGCCACAGGAAGCATCCTCGAGCAGGTCACCTGAGGAGCTCGGCAGGAAAGGACCATCCATACAGAAACGGAAAAAAACGTGAAGCCTTGCATTTTCCATTTACTGGAAAAGAATTTGTTTGCTTTGTCCTTTCAGGGATGTCTACCTCATGGAAACAAAGGACAGTGGTTGGTGGGGGGGGGGGGGGGGAGGGAGGGTAGGAGATATTTCAGAGCATGGCAGTTGACCTGCAGCACCAACTACAGCAAAGGAAGTGGGAAAAGAGAAAAGAAGAAATCGCTCTGAACAAGTAATTTGAAAGCTGGCAGGAGCTCTACGTGTGTGTAAAAAGTCATGTATGCTTAGATCTGTGTACACAGACACACAACACACACACTCTTCAGTCTTCATTTTACCTTTTGTGATGAATTCAAAACTGTTTTGAACACCAGGTTTCAAATGCATTTCACCTAGATTGGAGACAATCTGTCATGCTGTAGGCAAAACCAGTTTGAAATGAACTCTGAAACCCATTTGCTGTGCTAAATGGAGATTTATTCTGATGTGTGAACTTTATCTGTGTATTGCCCGCACATGGCCAACATTTGGCACATATTTCTAGTCATGCAGGTAGCTCAGCATGAAGCAATAGCCCTGGTTTTTGACAAGTTTTAGGCTCTCCTTTCTGAGACCTGCGTTTAAAAAAAAAAAAAAATTTTTAATCTTGCTTTCTTCGCCTGACTCTCTTACTAGTATCTTACCAGTGTTACCAAAGGACACAACAAATATCTCAACATGCCACTCATGGCACAAAGGAAAGAGAAGACATTTTTCTTTTCCCTGTCTGGGTTAACGTGGTGGTTTTCTTGTTTGTGTTTTTCTTTTTGTGTGTGTATTATTTATTTATTTATTTATTTAGGACTGACACTCTATATATTTCTCTTTCCTTTATTTTTCTCTGCCTTCATCTCTCAAGGCAAGATCTTGATTCCAAATATGCCACTAAACCCAGGAGTTGCCGAGAGGGAGGGTTGTTAATTTTTCTCTATTGTTTTTATGACTATGGACTTTATTATGAAAGTGATGGTATGAAACAATGGGGTAATTTTTATTTTTTTTTTTTTTAACAAAACATATGCTCACCACACAGACAAGTACTCTTTTTAAAATAGGCTGGGTGAGTATTCTGTTAAGTGCGCGTGCTAACAAGATGGCATCTACTGACTTATGGGCTGTGTGTAGGAGTTCCTGGGGCATGGTTTGGTAGGAGCGGGGGTAAAGTTGTGATGTGTGCAGAGTGTGTACATAACACACGGCTGCCTGCTTTATAAAGGTATATTGGCATCTATGGTGACTTTATAAAAAAGTGCCTTCTTGGTATTATTAGTGCCCCTTTATAAAATTGCCCCTAATGTGGGAGGGAGGGATACTCTACAGCAGTGTCTCTCAGACTATGTGATAAAGCACAGTGGTGTGCCCCAAAGAGATTCCGGGTGTGACAAGAGAGATTCCAGAATTTTACTTTAATTTTTAAAATTCCCTTCATGATCATCTGTGTACGTCAGGATACAACTGCCCAGACAAGCATCATTCTTTGATGTGATTGGTCCATGAAAACTAATGGCAAGTAATTTATTATTTTTATTATTTTATTTTTATGCAGTCATTATCCTAACTTGAGCAACAAAGCAATCAAGGCTTTGTTACTGTTTGGATCTTATTTGGCGAACTTGGATTTTTAGCTCTGACACAAGTTAAATTTTAAAAATAGAACAACTGCAGATGGTGGATGATGAAATGCGTGTTTGATTGTTGACTATTGAGCTGTGTTTTCAGTTAATTTGCATTCAAAAACAAGCACATCCAATGCATTGATTAGCAATTTTATTCTATCTACCGTATTTTTTGCTCTATAAGATGCACCTGAGCATAAGACGCACCCTCCTGTAGAGGAGGAAAAACCAAGAAAAAAAAATTCTGAACCAAATGGTGTATCCTGTCCCCCCCTCTGGTGGTCTAGTGGTAGACAAGGCACCAGGCAGAGCAACCCCCCTTCCCGGTTCCTTTTTTAAATTCTGGCAGGCAGGGCACCCCCCACCCCATCCCCGATACCTTTTTTAATTCCAGCGGTCCAGCGCTGTATAGGCAGGAGCTTTCCATGCTCCTGCCTCTCCCTCGCTAGATGGCTGCCTATGAGTCCTGCTCATTTCTTGCGGCAGAGCAAAGCAGAAGGCAGGTGCGAGCTTTTTGCAAGCCTGCCTGGTCCTGTGCCATTCCCTGAATGGCTGCCTCAGTTCTTGCTTAAGAACCCTCACAGCAACCATCTCCCCTAGACATGGATTAATAAAAGCTAGGTGAAACACTATCACAAGAAACGAGACAAATGGAGGAGGAATTGTTGCTGTAAAGTAGCCACTGGCCCGGAGCATAGATAGGGAACAAGGGGAGCAGTTTACCTTTTTGCCCCTAATGAAACAGCGACAATTACCAGTAGTTTGTGTGAGGGCTTGGGACAAGAAGAGTAAGAACACAAATGCTGAAGAGAGTCAGGGTCCTAGCTTCCCAGGACTGATTTGTGAAGGAAAGGCCACCTAGGCTCCAGCTTCCCATTTAATTTCCCGTTCTTGGACTTTCCCTCCCCTTACACCGACGGAGGACCCTGTCACTCTGCCCTGGCCCTGCTTACCTACTCTGGGTGGGTTACAGCACACGGAGCACACTGAGGCCCGGCAGCCGCCGCTTATTGAAAGGCACACGGCACGAGACAAGGCTGGTGCTGTGCGTGCCGAGTGGGGAGGGAAGACATGGGACCAACTGAAGAGCATGCGCTTGTGCACGAAGAAGCGGCATGCACAATGCCACGCACCCTCTTCAGAGAGAAGACTAGCTCAAAGGGTACTGGGAGGAACAGAACTGTTTCTATGAAGCGGGGCCGGGAGCTGGTGAGACTGTGGCCTATGGAGACTTTATATGTGCTTGTGCATGAAGCAGTGGCACGCACAATGCCTCAGGGAGGAACAGAGCTAAGGTGGGACTGGGAGCCGGCGAGACTGCAGCCTACGGAGACTTATATTTGCTTCATAAGACACACCTAAATTTCCACCCGCTTTTGGGAGGGAAAAAATGCATCTTATGGAGCGAAAAATATGGTACTTTAGTTTCACCGTTGTTACAATTACCCATACATAGCTTAAAGAACTTTAAATAAATAACTTTCAAATTTATCTTTTTGTTGGTTTTGCAATTTTATAATTTCAATTATAAGGTACCGTGAAAAACATTTGCTCCATTTAGTGTGCCAGAACTAAAAATGTTTGAGAAACACTGCTCTACAGTATAGTGGGAACCCTCATCCTTCCCCCACCTTGTGATCCTAAATGAGATGCCCAGGCAGTGGCAGTAACTTACCTGTCATTTCTACCCTTCCTAGCACCTGGAAGATGTAAGCAGATGCTGGCTTTTGGCAGGGCCATATACTCGAGATTTTGCATTGTATAATTTCAGAAGCACAGTCCTGTGTGAGGGTACTGGAGGTGCTTGCCACATTCAGTGGCCTCGCAGGTGAAGTCAGGGAAGCTCCAGTTTAAGGAGATTATGAGCACATGAATTATTACTAATTAGTCTGTGGAACTGAAATGCCTTTCATTGTCAGCACTCCCTGGGACAAACTTCAATGAATGCTTTAGTAGGGAACCAGGCAATAGTTCACATGTACCAAAGCAATAACTGTAAGCTGTAGTGTGGCTTTCTCCTCTTCCTTTTCTCAGAAGCCCCTGGTGTCATTGGGGATCAGAAGATAGAAACCAGTGACACTTTTGCCTAAGGATTTTTTTATACAATCATCTCTTTATTTTGGAGGCACAGAAAAATAAAATTGAAGGTAACATTTAACTGTTAACAGTTTTGCAGCAGTAAGATGTAGATTTGGTTTTCTCTTAAGTTAGTCCAGTTCCCAGGGGGGGGGGGGCCTTTTTGCAAAGCTATATTAAGTGCTAGCACGTGTTTACCGGAGCTTAAAAGGAATTGCCATGGTGTTCATAGGAAAGCCATCACAATTGCTGTCGCAAACATCATTCCTTTGACGATATTGAATGTGATTCTCTATTTAAAGAGGGCCGTTCCTTTTTTTTTTAAAGTGAGACAAATCAAAGTTGGCAGAGGGCAGCCTGGTGGGAGCTGACACAGATCAAACAAGAAAGATGTAAAATTATTTTCTTTCTAAAAACTCACCAAGATAACAGTTAAGGTCAGTTTGGTAACTTAAAAACCAAAGGTTTTTATGTTTTGTTTTTGGCCTTTTCATTTATACTTAATCAGAGCTCATTCTGAAGAAAAGACTCTGGAAACATGTAGGCCTCCATGTTGTCAAATCAGTGGATGCACCACAGAAACTAGACTGATCTATTTTTAGAAAGTGCATGCAAGCAAAAAAAAAAAAAAAATCCTCCCCTAAAACAGCCTTACATGTTGGGGGAAGCCTAAGTTGTTGAGGTTTTTTTGTTTGTTTTTTAATTGTTGTGTTGGGGTTTTTAAGAAAATGTTTATATATCAAAATATTATCAATCTTACAAACCACACTCAGGAATAAAAACTTTGCTCAGGGAAATTATAACATGTGACGTCTGATGTTCTGTTGCTTTGTTTTAGAGCAGTGGTCTCCAACTCCAACCCTTTGCAGGGCCACATTTGGGATTTGTAGGTCCTTGGAGGGCCTCAGAAAAAATAGTTAATGTCTTATTAAAGAAATGACAATTTTACATGAGGTAAAACTCTTTACACTTCTCCCTCCGGATTCGCGGGGGATAGGGGCAGAGCTGGACCGCGAATGGCGAAAAACCACGAATATCCGGCTCTGACCCACCCCGTCTCCCCGGCCTTACCTGGTTGTCTAGCGGGCTTTTGGGGCAGGAGCGATCTTCCTACACTCCTGCCCCATGCAGATCGCCATTAGGAAATGGCTGCTGTGAGTTCCCGTAGTCTCTCGAGACTACGACGGAAACTCTCTACAGCTATTTCCTAATGGCGATCTGCACGGGGCAGGAGCGTAGGAAGATCGCTCCTGCCGTGAAAGCCCGCTACACCACCAGGTAAGACCGGGATGCCAGGGGGAAGACTTAAAGATGGTTTTAAGGATGTTTTTTTTTTTTCTTTTTCTCCCTCCCCAAAAAATCGCGAATGGGGCGGGGGAAGTGTATAGTTTCTAAATCTTTCCTTTTGGCTGAGTCTTAATAATAATATTGTCATTTATAGCTAAAGAGACATATGATCAAGAAACTGTTTTATTTTACTTTTGTGACTATGATAAACATACCGAGGGCCTCAAAACAGAACCTGGCGGGCCGCATGTGGCCCCCGAGCTGCAAGTTTGAGACCACTGGTTTATGTTGACCACCTTATTAAGAACAAAACCAAATCTGTGCAGATCTTTCTATATTTCTATATAAGTGTTATGTATTTACTGACTACCTCCTAGATTTAACACAGACCCACCTTTCTGTTAGTACATTTCTTTGGTGTGTGTTTTTTTATTTCCAAATGAAAGTAGCAGTAAGAGTGTCTATACTGGTTACTTATGTGAATATGTGATATAATGATTTTAAATTCACAGTGTTTACATAGGTGATCCAAAAAGGGAATCTTATTCTGTTTACAGCACAAGGCTACCTCATATTGACTGCTTTAACTTTACTGGTGGCTGTTACTCTAATGGTACATACATATACACTTTCTATATATAATATAATATAAAAGAGAACGGTACACTTAGCAGAGTTCTTTCTAATGCAGCAACCAAAATGAAATGGTGAGAAGTCTCCAAATCTGTCTTTGCAAATGTTTTTCTAGCATCAGCTATTGTTTCTGAAACCAAAAGCTAGGCTGGAGGGTGTCTGGAACCAAATGGCTGATCAGTGTCCTGCATCCCCTTTGGAATATACAGAAGCAGCAGTGCCAGGTCACTGTTTGGCAGTTTGATCATAGCAAGAATACTAAGTACAGGCAGTCCCCAAGTTAAAGGTGCCTGATGTAAGTATGACTCGTACTTAAGAACACAGTTGTGGCTGCATTTGATTTTCCAATGGCCCAGACTCCTACACTTCTCCTGTAGCAGATTCAGGAATGATGCCTGGCCACATTAAGAACAGTGTGTGGTTGTGCGTGCTGTACCTTAGAGGGAACATGTTAGGGACAGAGGGAAGCAGCAAGAAGCTTAAAATCTGCACGTTCTGATTTACATACAAATCCGACTTAAGAACAGCTTTAAAAATGAAGCTCATTCTTAACCCAGGGACTGCCTGTACTTAGTATAGTCCCTACTGGGCAGATCTGGAGATGTTATTTCAGCCTCCTTCACCTCCAAGTGCCTCAGCAACAGGGAAAGTTGAGGAAAGATTGTAATAAGAGAGAGAATACCAAATGTTTCCAGAGACAATTGCATTAATGTTTCCGTTTTCAAGGGGAGCTTTTCCCCCCATTATTGTTAAACGATACTGTTATTTCATGTTGTATTTTGTGCCTGAAGCCATAACATTGTTACAGCGGTATAGGTTGCTTGAGCAAACATGTAGAGTCTTAGCTTAATATTTATCTTTCCTTGAGTCTGTGCTGTTTGAGAATGTTTGGAGGCATTTCTCTAGTAGATGCATGTTACATTTTTTTTTTTTTTGGAAGGAGAATGCCTAAACCTGGGTGCGGTGTTTACATGGAAATCAAAATTTTAAAGTCCTCATGTGAGTCTCTGCTCTGTCCCGAGAGTTATGACTTTATTTTTTCACAGCTTTTATCTTAAAGAGGCAACTTTTGAGAACACATGAATATGGTGAAGAATGACTATAAAAATTTCCAAGGATGCTGTGAGAATGAAGCTTGAGTGTTTCCATGTAAAACAAGAGACTGTAAAATAGAAATGAGGATGTATTATTGTATTGCAGTGGTCTCCCAACCTGCAGCCCTCGTATCCAGTGACCCTTTTCTCTACTATGAAGCTCCAAAGGGTTGCTAGTGCCTGCACACACACAAATAGTGGTTCACCTGTGCATCAATGTGGCCATGCAGTCATACGTGATGTAGTAGAGCTTCACAGGACTTTTTCTGTACCCTAAACGGTGAAGATGGTGCACCACTGTCCCAGCTCAGTCCCCAAAATCTAAACATAGCGGACCTGCAGGTTTGCTGGTGAGCATATACTTCCTATTTTAATATTGGCTTGATAGGTTTGAAAGTTAGAGAAAACATAAGAATAGCCTTACTAGGTCAGACCAATGGTCCATCAAGACCAGTAGCCCGTTCTCATGGTGGCCAATCCAGGTCCCCTGTACCTGGCCAAAACCCAAGGAGTAGCAACATTCCATCATCTCAAAGAATAGCAAGATTCCGGAACCCCAATGAGAGCAACATTCCAGAGCTGAGATTGTGATGTCATAATGCCTCAGAGCCAACCTCATCAGTGATGCTACAATGGCTTAATTGTCCTATACTTGGCTCATGTAAGAACATAAGAATAGCCTTGCTGGGTCAGACCAATGGTCCAACAAGCCCAGTAGCCAGTTCTCACGGTGGCTAATCCAGGACCCTAGTACCTGGTCAAAACCCAAGGAGTAGCAGCTTTCTATGCTACCGATCCAGGGCAAGCAGTGACTTCCCCCATGTCTTAATAACAGACTATGGACTTTTCCCTCCAGGAACTTGTCCAAACCTTTCTTAAAACCCACTTCGCTATCTGCTGTTACCACAACCTCTGGCACAGAGGTGGGCAATGGAATGTAGTGGCTATGTTGCTTGCACTTGCCTACATAATGCCCTGTTTCATGGTGGCATGCTTGTAGACTCAACCTTTAGTATTTAAAATTACATTTCTAAGCCTAAAATCTTTTTGGCAGCTCCCCAGCGCTTGTGGCCCTTTACGTTGAAAAGGTTGGAGACCACTGCTGTATGGTATCTTAGTCAAAGATGAAAAACCGATGGGAGCTCCTGCAGGAATTAGCGGGGGATGTGCTGGCTCTTGTTAGATCCTTATTAGCAGCTGCTAAACATACATTTCACCTTTCTGTTGATATTTCAGCTATATTGTAAGGATAGCGCTACCAACAATTGCTCCAAATACTGTGACACTATCTGCATAAAGGGGCGATTCTATAACCTACATGCCCAAATTTACAATGCTAATGATTACTTATTAGGACTTCACTTATGGGGCTCTTTTACTAAAGTGCAATAAAATCTGGTCTTAGTATGTCCTAAAGTGGGGATTTTCTCAAAGGCTAAATGCAGTATTTTGAAAAAGCGTTTCTCCTTTTCGGCACTGATGACACCATTTGTGCATAGTGCAGTTAATACCGAAGTACTTACTCTGTCCTATTTAGGAGACCCTAATGCTCCTGCGTTAACCCACTGTTAACCAGTTAGCATGCAGTACGAGCTAGTAAACCTTTCCATGTTCATCTCTACCCATGATGTGCCTCCTGGTAAAAGTATTTTGGAAAATTAATGCAAATAAAACATGTTGAAGCTAAACACATGTTAGTATAACTTGCAGAACACTAAGTTCCAGGTATGCCTGTTCACACCAGCTCTATGGTTGCTATAAATATGAGCATTTGGTTTTAGGTGTTCCAAAGTAGGGCTACATTAGCATTCTGTAATGGATGGAAGTAAAATAAAGCAGAATTGCGGCCATAGTGATGCCAATAGCATCAGCTCCCAGTGGTCTGTCCATTTGTTGGCATTTAACAAGAAAAACCATCCCTGACAGCTGCGACTGAATCCCGATACAAGATTTTTTCATTTCGTTAAACAGGACCTGATGTATAGTCAACCATGCAAGCACCAAACCTTCATCGGTATTTGTCAAATTCTTGGAATGCTATGAGGCCTCGTTTGGGGAGCGGGGGGGGGGGGGTTTCTTTTGCTTTGCATTTTTGCTACCAGTGTTCCAAGATTCAGTAGTGGCAGCATTGCTGTCCATACTCCCACAATAAGGACAATTTTTATTAGCATCCATATATTCTAAGATATAACCTTAAAGATAGGGTAATATCATCAGTTTTTACCAGAAATAATTTAAATTAATATATGGCTTTTTAAAGAAATGTTTTATAATTTAAAAAAAAATTGTTAGGATTTTTTTTTATTTGGAAAGGAATGTGTGTATGCTGACACACTGGTTTTAACTTTTAAATGAGCTTTAATTGTGCTTCAGAAACAAAATCTGTTCATACCTCATATGCCCAGAGTGGATTGCACCTCTTCTGTAAGATATTGATGTGGTAAAGAAAAGAGAGTTACCGCCTCTGTGTAAGAGAGGGAGGCCAGCACTGTTCTAGCATCTTACCTAAAAGATTTTGGGTAGTAGTGGAGGCTGGTCCATGGAGGCACCTTTTGTTCACTTTGGGACAGAGTTCTTGTGTGTGAACCTCAAGAAGGGCTTCAGTACTGACCACCATCCTTAGCCACTTACATGTTCTGCATTACCAGCTTTAAAAACCTCATGGTTTCAACTACCTCCCACTTTCTCCTCCTCTCGCAGCTCATAGGCATCCTAGTAACAGATCTGCTTTAAGGAGCTGCTATTGCTTATGGAAAATAATTGCATCTAAGATTAAAATCAATACTGATTTTTTTTTTCTGCTTTTTCAATGCTGTCTTATCTACTGTTTAACATACCATGTAGGATAGATTACCTCATTTCCTATTTTGACTCATATATTGTTTACAAGAAAATAAGGGGGGAGGGAAGGTCACTTGAATTGTGTTTTACAAAGCAAAATGAGTGCTTTGAAGTGTCAACGGTGTTTTCCAATTGTCTATTCTCGTTGTTAGATTAAAGCACTGAATGTTCTTATATGTATCATGCATTGTATCCTTTCATTTCACCTCAGATGTTTTTTTTTAAGGTTTAAATTGTCAATCATGAATATTTTCAAAGATAATAAAATCTAAAGTATATAATGCCTTCATTTTCTGGTACATTTGTAAGAGTCTTGGACTGTTGCAGGTTTCTTATACTATCTGCACCGCACGTGTTTTCACAAAATGTTTTCGTTCACTTTACTGATTTAGTGGGGGAAAAAAAATCATAAACACACAAAAAGATGATTTGTTTTATATATTTCAACCCAAATACCAATGGGACTCTTCACTGTCTAAGAAGCAGCCTGTTGTAAATAATGAGAACTGTGTGGGAGATGAAGGTAGAAAAAGATAGCTTGGCCCACCCAGTGACCTGTGTTATTCAAGCCACACTGGGGAAAGGGCCTAAGACTTATTAGTAGTAAAAGGTATACAGTTCATAAAGGTATTCTAAACACAGCCTCTTCAAATTTAAACCATGCAGGCAAAAGTGACAAGGTTTCTCAAAATATCCATTTGATGCTTTGTCTAAGAATAAAGGCAAAATGAAATTCATAAAAACTTGGAAACTTAACACCTCCACAATCTTTTATCACATTTAAACATTTATTTATTTTTTTTTAATTCTTTATTCATTTTCAAAATTACATTAAGTGTTAAATATATTCATTCACAGTAACAATACATCACTTATAAACAATCATTGGTACATTACATAAATTCTTATCCCTTCCCCTTTGCCATCCTCCCAACCATATATTCCATTATCATATAAAATATGTAATAATAAAATACCCCCCTCCCTACACCTTAACTGATAAATATAAGGGAAACACTTTTACTTAATCCTTACAATATTTTGTTAATGGTTTCCACACATCCTGAAATTTCTTAAAATATCCCCGTTGTAAAGCAATAAATCTTTCCATTTTATAGATATGGCATAAAGAGTTCCACCAAAAGTTATAATTTAATCTCCTCCAATCCTTCCAATTATATGTAATTTGCTGAAAGGCAACACCAGTCATAAGCAGTGTTCCCTCTAAGCGGGCGGGTGTTGTGAGCAAACTTTTTTCACCGTGAGCCAAAAATATCGGGCGCCAGCAAGTTATGAGCCAACTCGCCCGATTCTCCTCTCGCCGCCCTGCCATCTGCCGTACGCCTCTTCCGATCGTGCGCTGTGACGAGAAACGTGTGCGCTGCGATGTAATATTTTGTGCGCCAGCGCACGCCAGCGCAGCTTAGCGGGAACACTGGTTCAAATGGTTTTATTTATTTCCCCAAATTTATTTTTGTTATACGCATTGAAAATATTTGATATTGCGTTTAAATCAAAATCTCAATAAACTTGAAACGAGTGCCCGTGAGATTGTGGGAGGGTTAAATACTCAAAACTTAGAAGTTTTTGCTACGCCAGCTTTCTGGTATCTTTACATACAGTGGCGTACCTAGCATATGTAACATCCGGGGCCCATCATTTTTTGGCACCCCCCCCCATCTGTAAGAAAAACATGATTTTTAGTAACAAACCACACGTCACACATGAGTACCTAGGAAAAGGCAGCATCTTACATATTGCAGTGAGCAGTACATCAATACACCCATTGTAAAACTAAACAAGCCAGACCAGCACAGATCAATCCTACACCGTCAATCCTAACAGAAAACCATGTCTTTCGAACACACAGAACACAGAAAACACCTTCGCCTAGTAAGGAATATGTAATCACAAACTAACCCCTCCCTCTTTTACAAAACTGTAGTGTGGATTTTAGCTACGGAGGTAACAGCTCTGATGCTCATAAAATTCTGAGCATCAGAGCTGCTACCACCAAGGCTGGTGCTAAAAACGCTTCACAGTTTTGTAAAAGGGGGGATAAAATAAAAATACATAGACAAAGGTTAAATTGAACCAGCAAGAAGCTGGACTCTGCATACAATGCTTCACAGAAACAGTGACACATGTCTCCTAAAGCAATAAATAAATAGAAATTTTTTTCTACCTTTGTCTTCTGTGGTTTCTCCTTTCCTCATCTTCTTGTAACTCTCTTCCTTCCATCCACTGTCTGCCGTCTCTCTTCCCCTATATGGCATCTTCTCTCCTTCTATGCCCCTTCCAGAAACTGTATGCCTCCCCCTTCCATCTCTCCTTTCACCCCATTGGTCTGGCATCTCTCTCCTCGCCTTCCCTCTCCCACACCTCTCCTCATAGTCTGGTATCTCCCCTTCCCTGATTCTCTGGCATCTCTCTCCTTTCCTTTTCTTCCATCTTTCGCTCCCCCTCCATGCTCTCACATCTCCCCCTTCCTTTTCCCTTAGACTGGCATACCTTCCTCCTACGCTCCAAGCCCTGGCATCTCCTTTAATTCCCTCCCTCATCTTCCTTCTCCCTCCAGCTGGGTACCGCAACACTCTTCCCTGCAGCTCTGCACTTCCCCACAATTGCCATGCTTCGGTTCCTCTTCTTCCTTCCTTCCTCCCCCCCCCCCCCGCGGGACCCTGCGGCACCATCAACTCTTACTCCCTCTAATGTCGGCCCTGCAGCTCCAGACTTCCTCGCACCTTCTCCCCTCCCCCTTTGGATCGCTATTATTTTAAATGTTATAGCCGCGGAGCTGTATCCATCAGTGGAGATGTCTAACCTCGGCCTGCCCCGGAACTCTTACTGCAACAGTGACTTCCTGTTCCTGCCTAGACGGGCGTCTGCTGCAGTAAGAGTTCCGGGGCAGGCCGAGGTTAGACATCTCCACTGATGGATACAGCTCCGCGGCTATAACATTTAAAATAATAGCGATCCAAAGGGGGAGGGGAGAAGGTGCGAGGAAGTCTGGAGCTGCAGGGCCGACATTAGAGGGAGTAAGAGTTGATGGTGCCGCAGGGTCCCGCGGGGGGGGGGGGGGAGGAAGGAAGGAAGAAGAGGAACCGAAGCATGGCAATTGTGGGGAAGTGCAATCCCCCCAATGCGTCCCCTTACCTTACCGACGCGTGTGTGCGCTGTGAAGAGAAACTTTGCGCTGCGATGTAATATTTTGTGCGCGAGCGCAGGCCAACGCAGCTTAGCGGGAACACTGGTCATAAGTAATAATTTATTGTTGTTCGCAGAAATCTGACTTTTTGCTCTCATTTTCATACCAAATATCACAGTATCATAGGATAATGCCACTGGGTTATCTAATAAATTATTAATTTGGTCCCAAATTGATTTCCAAAAATTCATAATAAATGGGCAATGAAACAATAAATGATCTAAAGTTCCTGCTTCTAGATGACAATGCCAATATCTATTAGACAAAGAACTATCTAATTTTTGCAACCTAACAGGGGTCCACAACGCTCTATGTAACAGAAAAAACGAAGTTTGTCTCGTAGATGCTGACACCGTACATTTCATCCTCCAAGACCAAATTCGTGGCCATTGAGATGTAGTAATTTCATACTTAATCTCAATGCTCCAAATTTCTCTTAAACAATTTCTTTTTAGTAAATCCACTTAATACTTTATACCACTGGGCGGCCTGGTGACCCACGAAGTCTGTCTGAAAACAAAGAAACTCCATACTATAATGATTATTAAGGTTTTTCCAATCAGGGAACCCCGCCTGAATGGCATGCTTCAGTTGCAACCATCTAAAATTTTCTGATTTATTAAGTCCAAATTTATGTTGCAACTGTGAAAATTCAAGCATAACACCATTAGAAATAACATCATCCAATATACGTATTCCTGCTACCATCCAATGCTTCCAGACTAGCCTTTCTCCACCATATAGTAAATTTATAAATTGGAATAGTAGATTTATAAATTGGAATAGTTGTTAAATTGCTTATATACTGTAAAGTTTTCCATGTATCGGTTAGTATTCTGTTGTCCTTACTGTAGCTAGGCATTTTGATACTGAGCACATGGCACAGGCGCAATGGAGACATGAGTTGCCATTCTACCCACAACCAATCTGGGAGTTTTTCCATGAGTTCTGGGAGGATCCAATACATACCTTGGCACAAAATATAGGCTTGATGGTACCTATAAAAATTTGGAAAATTTACCCCTCCCTCTGAAATTGATCTTTGTAAGGATACCAAAGCCACTCTAGGAGTTTTACCCAGCCAAATAAATTTTAACAATGCTATTTAATTTTTTATAAAAGGACCCTTGAAAAAATACCGGCAACATACCCATCTGATAACAAACCACAGGCAAAATCATCATCTTAATAGTTTGGACTCTCCCCTACCATGAGAGGTGTAAAGGATTCCATTGCTCACACATTTACGTAACCTTCTGCAATAACAATTTTTCATTTATTTTCATTGTTTCATCCAACGTATTTTTAATCCAAATGCCTAAATATTTTATTCCATCTTCCTTCCAAAGAAAAGGAAATGAATCAAACAAACCTTTTGTACAATGTACGTTGAGTGGAAGAATTTCTGATTTAGACAAATTTATCTTATATCCTGAAAATTTCCCAAATTTCTCAATCATTTTAAGTAAACATGGAATGGTTGTCTCAGGATTTCTTAAATAGAGCAAAATATCATCCGCATAAGCCGAGATCTTATATTCACGATCCTTATAGGGAATACCCTGAATCTCCTCCGCTTGTTGAATAGCTAATAACAAGGGTTCCAAAACAATATCAAAAAGCAAAGGAGATAAGGGACAACCTTGTCTAACCCCCCGTTGCAACCTAAAACCTTCTGAAAAATTGTTATTAATATACAGTTTAGCAACAGGGGAACTATACAATGTTTAAACCATTTGTATAAATCCTGAACCAATACCAAACCATGCCAACGCTTGGTACATGAAGGTCCATTCAACACGATCAAAGGCCTTCTCTGTATCAAGAGATACAGAAAAAACCGGATCATTTAAGGCTTTTGACAAATTCAGCATATGACATGCAAGCCTAGTGTTGTTAGAAGAATGTCTTTGAGCAACAAATCCTGTTTGGTGCATTCCAATAATAAAAGGGAGAGCTTTAGCCAAACGTATAGCCAAAATTTTAGCTAACAGTTTTCCATTAAAAGAAATAGGCCTGTAGTTTGAAACCACTGTAGGATCTTTATTTGGCTTAGTTAACGATTCTGCCATGGTACCTGTAATACAACTTTTATTTTGTTGAGACTGAAATAAATTTAACAGATATGGCAACAGGGTAATTTGGAATGATTTATAAAACTCAACTGTAAAACCATCACCACCTGGAGCGGATCCAACTCTAAGGGACCTCAATGCTATCTGCAATTCATTTATTGAAATTGGGTTTTCTAACTTTTCTTTTATATGATCAGGAACCTTCGGTCCTTCAATTAAATTTAAAAATTCAACTCCTTCCTTTTCTTTATCTAAATAAGGCTCAGAAGAATATAGATCTTTATAAAACTTCAAAAATTGTTTTAAAATAGAATCAATTTGAGAATAAGAATTCCCTTTACCATCTTTAATTGCAATTATCTTAGTTTTCCTTTTTATTTTGCTTTCAAATAATTTGCCAATAATCTTCCTGCCTTATTTGAATTTCCATAATACAATGCTTGTTGAGAAAATAGATCTTTTCTAATCAGTTTGGAAGAAATCTCATTATACTTTCCTTTCACTTTCAAGAGGATTCAGTGAGAAAATAGATCTTTTCTAATCAGTTTGGAAGAAATCTCATTATACTTTCCTTTCACTTTCAAGAGGATTCAGTTCTCACTACTTTTTTACCAGAATCCCAATCTAGTACAGGGGGCGTGCCGATCCATGCAAATGCTCCAATGTTTGGCCCAAGAGAGTACTGGTCATTTATATCAGTCCACACCAAGTCCTGTAACATCCTGTAAGTCCTGTAGTTGAGGTCTTGGTCACAGAAGAGGCCACCCCAGCCTTCATCACAGTCACACTGCCACGACATTGTACATGTCCCATGGCGACAGCCTGCATGTGGAACGCACTCATTACAGAGATGACCTTGCTAGCCAGGCAGACAAATGCAATCTCCTGGTTTCTTGCACTTTCCATATTCACTGCATCCAGTCAAGCAGTATTCTCCCATCCATCCTGGCAGGCAGACGTGTGCGCCATCCGGCCCACAAACATAATGTCCAAATGCATCATCTTGGGCTTTGCAAAGTTTAGTGCAACTCTCCCCATAGTAATTCTCACTACAGATCACCCAGTATGAATATCTCAGCTGGGTCTGCGATCCCGTTTGTAGATCTTGCAACCATTCTTCCCTTACGGCCAGGGATCTCTGGATATCAAACTGACTGATGGACCAAGCCCGATCAATGGAACCAGCTGCAGGAAGATAGTCGGACGGGGCATGGAAAGCTTTAATAATCAGCAAAAAAGTTCCCGGCCATGTGAAGTTGAAGGGTAACTTGAGGCTGTTGAATCCCTCTAGGGCTTTAACGCTGAAAGAGTTTGTCCCCAGAACCGAGGTGACAACGGAGCCAAAGGTGCACGAGCCAGGGGAGACCACCATCTGAAAATGCTTGAGACAAATCCAAAAAAAGTCCTGCAGTCCAGCAAACAGGACTTGCCACTGGCCAACAATCCATTGCTATTCTCAAACTCATGCAGCTCCAGCTGGAACACTCCGGAGCAGGACACCTGCTGAAAAATCATTAAAAGAAACGTCAAGCCAAAGATGCGCAAAGCAGCCATTCTGCCCCTTGTTACGGTGTCTCACGAGCACTTTTTAAAAAAAATTTCCCCACGTCCGTGTCTCTTCCGCAAACTTCTCCCGACAGGGCGCAAACATGCAGATAAGAAGGCATCACAGGCAGGACGCCTTCATGCGAGCCCTTCCAAATATCCCCAGCAGCCCGGATCAGCGCCAGAAGTTGGAAGGTGCAGTGCAATCCAGTTGTTGAAACATGCCCTCCCGGGAACTAATCCTGCCCAGCTGATCATACGAGAGGGCTTGAAGATGCGCATTCCTCTCCAGTGGCGCAGCAACTCCCAAAGCGAAGACGGAATTGGGACGCGCGTGACAGCGGGATGCTCCTGCTTCACTGGCCCACGCTCACTAATTCAAATGTTAGTAAACTAGCAACAGGATCCACCATTAACTCAAAGGGCTAACGGAGCAGTGCACAAAGTTAGAGGGGGGGAGGAGGCGGAGCAATGCTCTAATGTTCCGATGCTGACTCCTAAGTGCCAATCTCTGCTTTCACACAACCCAAGATGTCTCTCACAAATCATCCTCTTCAGCACTAGGAAACTTCCTGGATGAATAGATCAGACGAACTTCTCAAGGCCTCATTTGAAACTCCTCCCCCTTAGAATCCTTTTGGCGTCAGGCAAACATGAATGTCATTAAAATTCTCTATATTTATTTGCTTTCACCATTCTGTATTAGAATCCATTTCAGTTTAATTTGAAACTATTCTAATCATTCCAATACAGTTATTCCCTCAGTCATTTAAACTTTTCTAAGCTAATCTTCAGCTTGGAAAAGAGACAGCTGCGGAGAGATATGATTGAAGTCTACAAAATCCTGATTGGAGTAGAATTGAGTACAAGTGGATCAATTTTTCACTCCATCAAAAATTACAAAGACTAGGAGACGTTCAATGAAATTACAGGGAAATACTTTTTATGTTCAAATATTTTTTATTGTGAAAAACAGTAAAGCAAACAAATACAAATAGCATAGGCTTTTGTTACTAAAACAGAACTACAATCAACCCCCCCCCCCCATCCCTTCCCACCCCAGGAGTCCAGTACCACAACAAAAATTGAGAGCAAGAGTCAAACTTAGAGGTTCAATAATCTGCTGCGGGCATGCGGAGTAAGATCCTGCCAGAAACATTCTCAGGTCTGACTGAATCTACGACCAAGTCCACGATCCAAGCCTCCCACCAGTCTTCGTTCCAATGTAGCATGGATTATCATCAGGGATCGCCACTGTGCATAAGATGGGGGATCGCGGGACAGCCAGTTAGTAAGTATTGCTTTTTTTCCCCATCAAAAGCGCACTGGTTACGAAAGCCGACATGCCCTTAGGTTTGGGCGTGGCTATATTGTAGAATCCGAATAGTTCTCTTGGTTGCGGAAGCCATCGCCTCCCCCATAGCATCGTAATGTAATGTCCCAAATATCTCCAAAACTGTAGAATTTTAGGGCAAGTCCAGAGCATATGGCCTAAAGAAGCGTGAGCCTGATCACATTTCGGGCAGGAATGAGATGCAGTAATCCCCATTCGAGCTGCTCGTTCCGGCGGGATGTAGAGTCGCAAGACTATCTTCAATTGCATTTCCCAATGAGTAATGTTAGGACCTTCTGAATATGTTTCAAAACCCACTGCAACTGCTGGTCTGTTAAAGTGCATTGCAAGTCCTCTGCCCATGCTGTCGCTAAGATGGCCAAATTAGTGCCCGATTGACAGTTCTGGACTCCCACAATGTGAAAACGAAGAGGAACCCTCTGTTGTGCAGAAAGACTGAAAAGTTCCGAGAGGGCCTCCCGGGTATCTTCGGTAAGGTGTTCCCCAGGTAGAGACTGAGCGTAGTGTCGGATCTGATAATAAGCAAAAAAGTCAGTTGGCTGTAGATCAAATGTCTGACGTAATTCCGCAAAGGTGGCTATTCTCCCCTCCTCCAGAAACAGGTGGAAAAGATATTGTAATCCCAGCGTACCCCACCTCTGGAAGGATGTATTTTGCAGTCCAGGCTGAAAAGCTCCATTGCCCTGGATGGGTAAATATAAGGAAACCCCAGAAGACAACTTTGCAGTTTTACATACCCACTTCCAGGTTTGCCGCGCCGGCGCAAATATCGGGTAGGGAGACACCAAAGGATGTATCTGTGGGTCCGCCACATGCAAGAAATAGCTTACATGGTACGGAGCCAACAAAGATAATGCCAAGGAAGTAGCAGTGAAATCAGATGTCCCACTAAACCAATCATTAATTTGTCTCATCTGGCATGCCATCGCGTACCAACAGACATTTAATAAACCATAACCCCCCCCCCCCCCCGATCCCTAGGTAAGCACATCCTAAGAAATTGCATACGGGGTCGTTTACCACCCCAAATGAAACATTGTAAACCTTTAGTTAAACGTGCATTATGAGTATAGGAGAGGAGTATGGGTAACACCTGAAAGCGATATAACCATTTGGGAAAGAGTACCATATTAAAAAGGGCTACCCCAGGGAAATTCTTTTAAAACCAACAGGAGGAAATATTTTTTTACTCTGAGAATAGTTAAGCTCTGGAACGCGTTGCCAGAGGTTGTGGTAAGAGCGGATAGCGTAGCTGGTTTTAAGAAAGGTTTGGACAAGTTCCTGGAGGAAAAGTCCATAGTCTGTTATTGAGAAAAGCATGGGGAAGCCACAGCTTGTCCTGGATCTGTAGCATGGAATATTGCTGCTACTCGGGTTTTGGACAGGTACTAGTGACCTGGATTGTCCACCGTAAGAACAGGCTACTGGGCTTGAGGGAGTGTTGGTCTAACCCAAAAAGGTTCTTCTTATGTTTGTTGTTCCACAAAAACTTTGTGAACATAGTTTCAAGCACAATAAATTGATCTTTCTAATAACATAGGCAACATGCTGAGGGCGTAGTTGATTACTGGCATAATCATCATCTTAATCGTGTCCAACCGGCCCCACCATGACAACTTAAGAGGTGACCTACCATCTTGTTGTCACTTTATTTATATGATCACATCTATGCTTTGTGTTATATTCATTGTTGGTCCAAAGTAAATGCCTAAGTATTTGGTCATACATGGTGACCATGATTTTTAATCAAGCTTCCAACCTCTGGACAATTCAATGGCATAATCTCTGTCTTTGGTTATTTCTGGGTATAAATTAAATATTACATTTTCCTCTTTTTATCATAGTCGCCCTTTCGAAAATTAAAGGCCTCTACAGTAGATTTCTTTTGTGACATCACTCCAGGTATCAACTCAAATTTGATCACTTTATGGTCACTATTAAGTCCTGCACTATACCTTGCATTCCAGTAAGGACCAAATCTAAAATAGCTCCTCTTCTTGTCGTTTCCTGGACCAGTTGCTAAAAGAAGCAATCATTTATGGCATCTAGGAATTTTACCTCCCTAGCACTCCCTGATGTAACATTGAACCAGTCAATGTTGGGGGGTAACTGTGCTGTTGATGCCATTGTTTGCCATACACTCAATGCAGGGGGGATTCTTTATAGCAAGTGTGTATAGTGTATGGGAGCTTAATACTTTGTAATTGAAATCGCCCATTATTATACTGGTGCCCAATTCTCCAGCTTGGTGTCAGGTCAAAAGCGCACCGGGACAAAGGCGCGCGCAGACAATTGAGCGCAGGGCGGAGGTGCGCGCCGCAGAAAATTACAGTTTTTACGGCTCCGAGGGGGGGGCGGCGTGGGGGGGAAAACCCCCCACTTTACTTAATAGAGATCGCGCCGCGTTGTGGGGGGTGTGGGGAGTTGTAACCCCCCACATTTTACTGAAAACTTCACTTTTTCCCTGTTTTTAGGGAAAAAGTTAAGTTTACAGTAAAATGTGGAGGGTTACAAACCCCCCACAACGCCGGCGTAATCTCTATTAAGTAAACTGGGGGGCTCCCCAACAAAAACCCCCGTCGCAGCCCCTAAAAATTGTAATTTTCTTCGGCGCGCGCCTCCATCTTGCGCTCAGTTGTCGGCGCGCACCTTTGTCTTTCGCGGGGTTGTCTATGAACCCTCCAGCTTTCCTAATCTCTGAAAACATTTCTTCATCTGCTCATTTTGTCCTGTGGGACGGTAGTATACTCCTACGTTTATATTCCTTCCCTTCACACATGGAATTTCTATCCATATGGATTACACACTGCTATCTGTCATGCATAATATTTATTTTGTTTGATTCAATTCTCTCTTTAACATAGTCCAACCCCCCCCCCCCCCCACACACACACACACTTTTATCTACTCTATCCTTGCGATATAATTTGTACCCAGGTAGAGCACAGTTACTTACCATAACAGGTGTTATCTGGAGACAGCAGGCAGATATTCTCACATATGGGTGACATCACCTAAAGACATAGACCATCACCAGCATAGACAATAAAAAAGTACACCAGCACTTTAAGAATTCAGAGTTTTAATATTGTCCGCACCGCCCATGCATGAGTGCCTTTCCGCCTGACCCCAACTCACAAGGTCATCAGTTCTGTGCCCAAGCGAAGAAGCAAACTAGGGGAGGTGGGAGGGATGTGAGAATATCTGGTTGTTGTCTCCGGATCACACTTGTTACGGTAAGTAACTATGCTTTATCCTACGACAAGCAGGCAGCATATTCTCACATGTGGGACTCCCTAGCTCCAATAAAAGGGATGGGAGGGTGAGTTGGGTTCCAAGAACTCAGAAAAACTAGTTGCTTTGCAAAAAACCTAGACTTAATATCTGATGTGAGAGCACGGAGGCAAGGGAAAGAACCTAATGGAAAAATTTAATAATGAAACTCCATGCTCTACTAGAGGTAAATGGAGGATTCTGAGAAAACCTATATGCATGGAGGTTGAAAAATAATAAATGACCAGGAAGAATCAGTTGGATCTAAATATAAGCGATGGAGACACCAAAAAGATTCAAGAACCTAATAAGAGAGGCTACTGGCTAATGCACCTATATGGAGCAGCCAACCCAATGAACAGTTGAAACCAGTCAAATCCCTGAGTAGATACGAATGAAAAATAAAACATAATGAAACAAAAGCATGATTTTCTTGAAAAGAATAGCTTCAGAGGATAAAAAGGAGGAACTATCCTAGAAAAGCCAATAGAACGACATAGTGGCTTACTGTGTAGAAAAACAACCTGATAAAATTATTCTAGCATTTCACAAAGGCAAAAAAAAGGAACGTAATAAGCCTTAAAATGAGAAAATCAGTAGAAAGAGTAAGGGAAAGCATATTATCAAAACAATACATCAGTAAGCATGAAAACCCCTCAAAGATTTAACAAAGAAAGTATGAACGGATTTGTTTAATATCCTTGTAAAATAACAAAAGTCGGTTAAGTGTTTTTGATTGTTAGGTTGTTGTTTTTTTTAAAGATCTGAAAGCAGTAGATGACCTGGTACTGGCTCATTAGAAACTTGGGAATCAAACTATATAAAATTTTACCCAAGTAAAATAAGAAACAAGCCTAGATAGATGTGGCCCCTAGTATAAGTGCACAAGCCAATAGATGTTCTCAATTGGAGCACTGAAAAAAAGGAAAAGAATCTCAGAAACCTCTGAATCCGACACAAGGTAAACTTAGTCTGAGACTTATTGGTTCCGGCTTTCGATCATAGGTTCTGAAAAACCTTCCATTTTTTATGAGACTATATCAATGCTGTGAAATTCAACCTAATGAACAGATAATTCAAGCAGCGTTACCCCTAAACTAACCCCCTCAAAACTGTGTGAAACACTGCTTTTCTTCACGGAAATGTGTCCAGACAAGGTAATTAAATCTTATCCGACACACCATCAGGGAGAAAATAAAAAAGTTAAATAATGAAGTCCTCTTTACTACCAGCAGGCTTTTTCAAATTTCAATTTGAGAGTTTCATGCAAGAGTGAAGAGATTCATGCAAGTGTGAGGAGTGAACACGCCGCATTGGACTTTTTCTACATTTGGACATATTATTTTAAAGAGTGAAAAGACCCCTGAGGCAGGCAAGAGCCAAAACACTGTCAGTGTCGGGTCATATGTCTTGTTCAGAATTTATGTAATAACGTACAAATTTTAATTCAGTTCTGAAGGCAGTTTCACCCTTGTGGGTATTGTTGTTTCTAGTTGTACTTTTGGACTCCTTTTCTCTATCTGGCTTGGATGTCAATACTTATTTGAAATTAAAAATGGATCCTATAAAACGTCTACAAAGGTCCATTTTAAAAGTTACCAAGCATGGGTTAGATAATGTTTTTTGACATCTAGAGCTTTTCTCAATAATTCTACGCCGATGCTGGTTCTATATTCTCTACCTAAAATCCATAAAAATGCGGAAAACCCTCCTGGACGTCCCATCAAGTCCTCGAATAATTCATTATTAGAACCTCCTTCTCAGTTTGTGGCCAAATTTCTGTACCCTGAGGTAAAAAATGATAGTTCTTATGTACACGACTCTGGCCCTCTGATCATGCTTTTGTCTGAAATATATCATGATGATTTTCCTTTCATCCTGTCTACTTGTAATTATACACCTCCATACCTCAGAACGAGACTTTAGATGTTGTCAAGCAAGTCTTAGACCAACGACCAAGACCACACCAAATTCCAACTGACTTTTTGAGGGATTTGGCAGCTATTATTATGTGTGAAAACTTTTTTTCAATATGATGGTGAGATTTTCAAACAACTTTCAGAGGTGGCCATGGGAGCCACCTTCGCTCCCTCATTGGCGAATCTGTATATGCCTCATTTTGAACAAATGGGATCAAGCATTTGCCCTTTGCTGATTGTATTTTCAAATGGTACTGGTATATTATTTGCAGTTTGGTTAAACTCTTGCAACTAGCACCTATCTTTTTCCATGACTTTTTCCACTAGTGAAATATATTTTTTGGATCTGAACATTATACAGCAGAAGGACAATTTCATAACTGATTTATATACTAAACCAATTGATAGAAACGTCTTATTAACGCATAGCAGTTGCCATCCTCATAAACTGGTGGACAGTTTACTTTATTCACAGTTCCTTCGGATTCGACGGAATTGTTTTCGGTTATCCGATTTCAAGAAACAAGCTAAAAAAATTAGAACAGAAGTTGCTAACAAGAGGGTATCCCAGATCTGTGGTTCGAAGATCATCTAAACAGGCAAGATATTGCAATCGGGACTTGCTGTTTCAAAGAGCTAAGACAACTGACACATCTGAAGATTGTATGACTTGTGTTTTAAGGTATGACAGCACAGGTTCAGGCAGCTGCCAATGTAATCAAAAAGTACTGGAGCATTGTTAAAACCCATTCTGTATTTGCTGAGATGGACCTTAGAATTACATATTCTCGCAACAAGAATTTGAAGGACTTGCTAAGTCCCGCTGTTCAGACTTTCTTGTGAAAAAAGAAGTCTTCTTTACTACCAGCAGGCTTTTTCAAATGCATGCAATGCACGTGTACTGCCACAGTACAAATTAAATCTCTCATTAACCCTAGTGATGGAAAAGAATATCAAATACTTTTCATTTGAACTGCAAGTCTACTTTTATTGTGTATGTCAGGTGTCCATGCAACCTTTTGTATGTTGGAATGTCTACTCCTCCATTTAAGATCAGATTGTCTGAACTGAAGGCAGCTGCTAAACCTCCAATCTTAAAAACAAACCACTAGTAGAACATTGTGTAAAGAATACCGTATTTTCACGCATATAACGCGCACGTTATACACGATTTTACAAACAGTGCATAACCATGCGCGTTTTACAACTTTTTTTTTACATAGTTCCCCCCCCCCCCCCCCCGATTCATCAACTGGAAGGACCGCTCACACCCCCACCCCGAAGGACCGCTTGCACCCCCACCCAAAGGACTGCTCGCACCCACACAGCCTTCCACCCTCCCGCATGGAGAAGCTGTCTACCTTGTTTCCAGATGCCAGTGAGCCCAGCTGCTTCCTCAGCCGGCGGTCCTGCCCCTTCTCTGAGCCCTGCGCTGCGCCCTCTTCCGGCGGTCCCGCCCTTTCTCTGACATCAGAGAAAGGGCGGGACCGCTGGAAGAGTCGGGGCAGCATGCGCGGTATACGGGTGTGCGCGGTATATAAAAATTTCTCTACATAAATTACAGTTTCCCGCGCGCTATACCCATGTGCGCGTTTTACACGGGTGCGCGGTATATGAGTGAAAATACGGTAATCATTTATTTCAAGAGTTACAATGCTCAGCGATTGATTTTGAATCTAACAATGTTAGGGGTGGTGACAGAAAGATATATCTGTTACAAGGAGAAGCAAGATGGATCCATAGACTCAATACTGTTTATCCTCATGGACTCAGTCATAATCTGGATTTGAGAATGTTTATTTGAGAAGATTCTCTCTTGGAAGAAGTATTTTCTCTGTATTTTTCTCAGTCCTTGTATTTTTCACTGATATTGTGTTTATTTTTTAAAATATACTAATAGGCAAGTTACATAGTGCATTTTACTCAGACATTTTTTTGTTACTGCACTTCAAAGGTTGTAGTCACTTTCGCATAAGAACCGTCTTTATTCTGCGCAAGCATTAACGTTTTGAGTTGATCAAGATGATTCCATATTGACATACCCCAAAAATTTGGCTGATAATATGAAGAGAGGAGGACGCCTCACACCATAAAACTCGGCAGAGGGAGAGAAGGAGACAAGAAAATCAAAATAAATGTAAATAAAATAAATATTTCACTCAATCTTAATAAATAAATAAATGTGAGTAAGGAATGACTTCAGTATCAGGGACTTAAGAAACAGTTATAAAGCAACCAATGTCCCTCAAGCTGACAACTCCAATAAAGACTAATTATAGCCCAAGTGGGTTCGCCCTATACATCATAGTGTCTCTGCCTGTGAAATAGTGACATAGTAAAGCAAAAAAATCAAAACAAACATAAATATATGAAAAAGAGTTAAAATGTCAAATTCATCCATCTCCCTCTCGCAAATGAAGTCCTCAAAGTTCAGTAAAATGTGGCTAATCAAAAATGTCCAAGCACAATGTGACAATATGAAAAGGCCATGTATGAAAGTTCAATGCAAGAAAGTTTCACACTTATCTGTGCATAAAGGAAAGTCCGTGATGAACCCGACAGAGCTCTGTTTCACTGTCTTCTTCAGGAGCCGAACCCCCTCTATTTAAGGTCTTTCAAACATATTGTATGCTCTCACTTGTAAAAAGATCTGTTCAATATAAATATATAAATAAAGAGGAAAAAAGATTCCTGAATGATTCAGGCAATGGAGGAATCTCTTTGAGTACTCACCCTCCTCTTTATATATTTTCATTGAACAGATCTTTTTACAAGTGAGAGCATACAATGTGTTCATCTTTGCTAGATCAGATCAAATAGCGCTGAGAACAGAAAAGAATTCCTTAAAAAGTGACAGGAAAGACCTAGACACCCAACCTGTGATCACATTCATTCAACTTGCATTCTAGGATATTTCTCTATAGGCACAGCTTAGATCTCTAAACAATGATACTCATTGATTAAAAGCCTGCCTTACTGATGCGATTCTAAAATTTCATCAAACACACTTCAATACACAACTCAGAAGACTGTGGGGAGTCCAGCCTCCATGCATCATCCTTTGGGACAAAAGGGGACAGAGAATGGTATCTACAGAATGTTCCCTCAAAGCTGAGAACATGAGCAATTGCTCTTCGAGTGTTGCTCACAAAAAGACTTGCAAATCTGGAAAATTGTTATTTTTTAGAACTTGTTCATGTTAGAAAAAATTTGGACACACCCTGCCAATCTTTAGAGGAAGCACTGAATAGTATAGGACCATGTTTCCTGAAAGAATGATTTCAGACCTATATTGCACCATATCAAGCCACAAAATCAGCACAAGAAACTGCAGCAACCAATAGTGCTTTTTATTGGTATTGTGCAAATAAACAAATCCAACCAACAGTGGAAAAAAGTTATATAATACATATTTTTTTCACAGACTACAATTTGTATGCAGTTATATATAATAGGGGAAAGGGCTACGAGGGGTGTTTAATATTTTATCTACCTGAGTATGAAAGAAAGTAGCAAGCAGGTTGCGATACGTCTCAAGGTTACTCATGCACAGTTGCGGCTCAGTGCAAGTCTAACATTCCAAGAGACAGGATGTCAGAAGAGTCCTCATGTGAATCAAGTAAGAAACTGTTTATGGTGGGGAAGAGGATAAGCACTGTAAAAATGCTAGAGCAAGCTTGGTCCCTTTTTAAGGACACAGCCACTGAGGCACAAAATCTATATATAAGGGATCCAAGAGGAAAAAGAACAAGGAACCGGCGTGGCTCACTGTAGAGGTGAAGGAAGCGATCAGAGACAAGAAAATTTCGTTTAAGGAATGGAAAAGGTCAAGAATGGATGAAAACTGGAATAAGCACAAACAACATCAATGCAGGTGCCATAAGGTGGTAAAAGGAGCCAAAAGAGACTACAAGGAAAAAATAGCCAAGGAGGCAAAAAACTTCAAGCCATTCTTTCAATATATTATAATAATAATAATAATAATAACTTTATTCTTATATACCGCCAACAATCTTGCGACTTCTAGGCGGTTTACAATAGAGAGAAACTGTAAGTAAATGCAATAAAGAGAAGCTGTAGATACAACGAATTAAAGAGTCTAGTAGTATACATCTGAAAATACCAACATTAATGATGATAACAATAGTTTGTGTGCTGCAGGACCAAGAAGTGCCGTGCTGCTTACAAAGAATTGGAAATAGTTCATGGATTGAGTGGGGTGGTTCATAGTTAGTGATTGGGGGTTAGGGCTAATAGTTTACAAGTTCAGGTATGTGATGGTGTTACAAGGGGGGGCTGATGTCCTGGTTCGTTGCCTAGGTATTTCAAGAACAGGTAAGTTTATTATTAAGGGAAAACGACCCGTGAAGGAAGCGGTGGGACCATTGGATGACCATGGAATCAAGGGAGTGCTAAAGGAGGACAAAGCAATCGCCAACAAACATTTTTTGCATCTGTATTTACTGAAGAGGATATACACAGCATACCAGAACCCATCAGGCTATATGCTGGAAATGAAGACGGGAAACTGACAGGGTTGACAGTCAGTCTAGAAGAGGTATGCAGTCAGATTGATAGGCTTAGGAGCGATAAATCCCCGGGACCAGATGGCATCCATCCGAGGGTCATCAAGGAACTGAAAGGGACTATAGCTGAACTGCTTCAACTAATAGCCAATCTGTCGATCAAATCGGGAAAGATTCCGGAAGACTGGAAGGTGGCAAATGTTACGCCGATCTTCAAAAAAGGTTCGAGGGGAGATCCGGGAAACTACAGACCGGTGAGTCTGACCTCAGTACCGGGAAAGATGGTAGAGGCACTGATAAAGGACCGAATCATTGATCTCCTTGACGGACACGGTCTGATGAGCCAGCGTGATTTCAGCAAAGGCAGATCTTGTTTGATGAACTTGCTGCACTTAGAGGGAGTAAACAGGCAGATATAGACAAGGGCAACCCAGTCGACATTGTATATCTGGATTTTCAGAAGGCGTTCAACAAGGTTCCACATGAATGACTACTTCGGAAAATTGCGAGCCATGAAATCGAGGATGAGAGTGGGGGTAAATGGACAATACTCGGACTGGAAGAGCATCACCAGTGGGGTGCAGCAGGGCTCGGTGCTTGGACCTGTGCTCTTCAACATCTTTATAATTCTTGACATTGGCACGACGAGTGAGGTAATTAAATTTGCGGACGATACAAAGTTATTTAGAGTAGTGAAGACACAGGGGGATTGCGAAGATCTGCAAAGTGACATAATCAAGCTTGAGAAATGGGCATCGACATGGCAAATGAGGTTCAACGTGGATAAGTGTAAAGTGATGTATGTTGGTAACAAAAATCTCATGCACATTCAGGATGTCCTGGGCAGTACTTGGAGAGACCTCCCAGGAAAGAGACTTGGGAGTTCTGATCAACAAGTCGATGAAGCTGTCTGTGCAATGTTGTGGCGGCGGCGAAAAGGGCGAATAGAATACTAGGAATGATAAAGAAGGGGATCACGAACAGATTGGAGAAGGTTATCATGCCGCTGTACAGGGCCATGGTGCGCCCTCACCTGGAGTACTGCGTCCAGCACTGGTCATCATACATGAACAAGGACACGGTACTACTCGAAAGGGTCAAGAAGAGCGACTAAAATGGTTAAGGGGCTGGAGGAGTTGACATACAGTGAGAGATAGGAGAAACTGGGCCTCTTCTCCCTTGAAAAGGGGACATGATCGAAACATTCAAAATACTGAAGGGAATAGACTTAGCAAATAAAGATAGATTGTTCACCCTCTCCAAGGTAGGGAGAATGAGAGGGCATTCTCTGAAGTTAAAAGGGGACAGATTCCGTATAAACGTAAGGAAGTTCTTCTTCTCCAAGAGAGTGGTGGAAAACTTGAACGCTCTTCCGGAGGCTGTTATAGGGGAAAACACTTTCCAGGGATTCAAGACAAAGTTAGACAAGTTCCTGCTGAACCAGAACGTACGCAGCTAGGGCTGGTCTCAGTTAGGGCACTGGTGTTTGGTCTAGGGGCTCCCGCGTGAGCGGACTGCTGGGCATGATGGACCACTGGTCTGACCCAGCAGCGGCAATTCTTATGTTCTTATAACATGTCTCACAAAAGAAGTGAAAAAGCCAAAGGAGATCCATGAAAGCATTTGGGAGTTGAGAGTCCATTGCAGATGACCCTCACTGGACGGCCTGTGGAAGCAACTTGTAAAGAAATGTGCAAGAAAGCTGAGAACTTTGTTAGAATTAAGGTTTCTGAATAGCTGAAGAAATGGGCATCTCGGCAGGTAGTTTGGAAAATAATTCATGAAAAGCTGGGCATGTCCAAGGTTAGTGCAAGATGGATTCCAAGAACACTGATGCCAATGTCTGAATACCACGAGGCTCCAGTGCTGTCAGGAGAACTTGGAGATGCTCCATGAAGACCAAGTGAATTTTCTTCATTATTTGCTGACTGGAGATAACTTGGGTCTATCACAAGAGATCTTGAGTCTAAAATGGAGTCAATGCAGTGGAAGTGCAAGTCATCTCCCACCCTAAAAAAAGTTCAAGACAGAAAAATATGCAGGCAAAGTCATGGCAACTGTCTTTTGGGATGATGGACTTTTTGCTTATGGAGTTCATGCCACACAAGACAACCATAGGCAGGGAGAGTTATGTCGACACAATGATCGTTTTGTGGGAATCAATCAAGGAGAAAAGATGAGGAAAACTTACAGCAGGCATGCTGCTTCTTCACGATAATGCACCGGTGCATATGTCACAACAATCACAGGCTGCCATCCAAGAATGTGGATTTCAGCAGCTAAATCATCCAGCCTACAGTCCTGACTTGGATTATTTCTCCCTTGGATTATTTCCTGTTCCAAGTTTTTAAGAAATATCACCGTGGACAGCGGTTTTCAATTGATAAAGACGTCAGGGAAGCTGTGATGTCCTAGTTTGAAGGTCAAACAGAAGAATTATTTTCAAAGGGGTTAAAGTCATTGCAGAAAAAGTGGATGAAGTGTAAAGAGGACTATACTGAAAAACAACAACAAAAATTTTTTTTACTCTTTTCTTTCCTACTGAGGTAGATAAATTATTGAATGCCCCTTGTATAAGTGAATAAACCAGACAATTTTGTGAACTGCCATAACAAAACTTTTTTTTTTTTTTTACCTTTACATAAATAAATAACTAATGCTTATATTTGTGAAGAAGTTACCACTCTGATTGACTGACAATGCTACCAAATAATGGTTTGTAAATCGGTCCCAGCAAGCCACACATCCAGAAAGCTTCCAGTATGGGCTACTGGCCAAAGATGGTAATTACATTTAGTGAAGGACCAGAGTAAATTTCATAACACCCTAGAGCAGGGATAGGCAACCTAAGTCTTTAAGACTGTAACCCAGTCAGGTTTTCAGGATTTCCCTAATAAATAAGCATTAGATCTGGCTGCATGCAAATCCTGAAAACCCAACTGGGTTGTGGTCCATGAGGACCAATATTGCCCACGCTAGAGTTTTTGACTGGGCCATACAATCTGCAGATGAGAAAGGTCAGACTTCTTTGCTATTAAAGAGAATAAAATTTGACTATAACACCATCACCTGTAAGTAATGGTATCATATCTTTCAAATGCAAGAGACAGAAACCTTTATGCCCCTCTAGGGCCTAAAACTATTTCTCTGGTCAGCACCAACCCCAGACCGCCCTCTGCTCAGGGGCGTCGCTGGAACTTAGGGGCAGTGGAGAAGGCAGCCTCAAACACATCATCTTCGATCCCTTCTTCGATTGGGTTCATCTTTGGTGAAGTCCTCAGGTAAGGAGACTGGCCTGCCAAATAGATAAATAATTTGATCAACTAAGATGATCGATGAGGGTCTGCACTCAGCCCCACATCCAGTGGTGTTTTAATAAGCTTTCTATTGCTAGTTTTCCTAAATAATGAAAGTGTGGTTCATCCATGATCAGCAGTAAGGAGGGTTCTATCAGCCCATATAGATATTACACAATACCTTCGTATTAAAAATGGCTTATGAAAGAACAAACTTGTCTTTCTTCCCTCCGAGCTTCAGGAATTTCCAATATGTAGAATAGGAGCTGTCAGAGTAATACAAGTCAATATAAACTGAAGCATGCAACATTTAACTTTAGACAGTAATACTAAGCCAGGGTTTTATGTTCAACATCTACCAGGGCCTAGAGTGATTACAACAGAACACACAGGAGGATGGAAATGCCAATGGGGTATCACAGCTGGCTAGCTTGGAACTAGAGAATGACACGGTGGCGGTTTACCCGCGGCCACCACATTTTAGCCGCGGGTCACCGCTGAAAACGGGGAAGAAAACTAGCAGTTGCTGCGGCGACGGGGACAAGGCCATTCACCGCCCGCGGGGCGGTGAATGGGTCTTGTCCCCGCAGTGAGGCATGAAAGATCGCGCGGTCCCTGCAGCTCACACCCGCCTGCCCAATCGATTCTAGTGTTTAGCCAGCTCTCTCCCTTCTCCTCACCTTAGTTTGTAGATTTTCTTTTTCGGCGACCCGCACGCTATCAAAGAGCCGCTGCTGCTCAGTTTCGATCTTCTGCTCTGATGCAACCGGAAACAGGAAGTTGCAGCAGAGCAGAAGATTGAACACTGAGCAGCCGCGCGTGTGCGCCTCTTTGGGAAAGCGTGCAGGTCGCTGAAAAAGAAAGCCTGCAAATTAAGGTGAGGAGAAGGGAGAGAGCTGGCTAAACACTAGGATCGATTGGGCAGGCGGGTGGGGGCTGCGAGGACCGTGCGATCGCTAGTGTTCCCGGCTCAGACTGTAAGGAGGGAGTGAAAGGGAAAAGGATTCTGGGCCAAGGTGATGAAAACGGAAAGAAAAACCCACAGCAGGAAAGAAAGGGAAGGACAGGCAGGTGAGCCAGATGCTAGAAGCAGGGGGGGGGGGAAGAAAGAGGGAAAAAAGCTAGATGGGGTTGAAAAGAAGAGACACACTGGTATGGAAGAGGAAGATAGGGGAAATCTGGACACAGGAAGGTAACAGAAAGAGGGGAAATTATGTGCATGGGGCATAGGGACAGAGACAAAAAGGGGACATGCCATGGGGATGGTATATGGACACAGGGGGGGGCAATGGCAGATACATAGGGGAGATATTAGAAAAGTATATAAAATCGTACCCGTTTGAGGCTTTTATGTATGCAGCGGTGACGGTGACGGGGCGGTGAATGGGGTTACAGTGGCGGTGACGGGGCGGTGAATGGGGTGGCAGTGGCGGTGACGGGGCGGTGAAGGGAATGACGGTGACGGGGCGGTGCAGAGGATGGTGAGACGGGGACGGGGCGGTGACGGGGACCAATTTTTTCACCGTGTCATTCTCTACTTGGAACCTTGAGCATCTGTGCATGCTGACAGCTTGTCTGCTCCCACTCCTCTGAACTTGCTGTGGGGGAGGAGGGCTGAAGAAGAGAAATGCTGGAGAGGTAGGGAAGGAGAAAAGTGGACATCACGGGAGAAGGGGCTTGAGCGGTAGGGAAGCAGAGGGTTGCTGGGATTGGGGGCAGAGCTTGGGCACCTTTAAAAGGTATTTGATCATCAGGCTGAGAACCAGGGGAGCCAGAGTTTAAATCCGGTCTCTTTGCAAACTTTGGCAAGTCATTTCACACTCCATTGCCTCAGATCCAACAGATTGTAAATTGGCTTCTGGAGAGAAATAACTTGTCTTATGTTTGCAAAACATCCCCCCCTTTCAATCCATTAAATGTTCTACTGCATGACATATTCCACTGGTGTCACTATGCTCACATTACTGCTCTCCTCAAATCACTTCACTGACTCCCTATCCACTTCCTCATACAGTTTAAACTCTTCCTATTGACTTATAAGCGGAAAGTACGCAGGTAGGGCTGGTCTCAGTTAGGACACTGGTCTTTGACCTAGGGACCGCCACGGGAGTAGACTGCTGGACACAATGGACCACTGGTCTGACCCAGCAGCAGCAATTCTTATGTTCTTAAGTGCATTCACTCTGCAGCTCCTCAGTATCTCTCCTTATACTCCTCCCCAGGAACTCCATTCATCGGTTAAGTCTTTCTTTTCTGTACCCTTCTCCTCTACTGCCAACTCCAGACTCCGTCCCTTCTTTCTTGCTGCAACATATGCCTGAAACAGACTGCCTAAGTCAGTCCATCAAGCTCCATCTCTGGCAGTATTCAAATCTAGGCTAACCTGTTCTGAGCTCTTTGGGGAAAACAGGATAAAACCAATATTAATTAATGTCCACTTTTTCAAGGCTGCTTTTAAATCCTAACATACCAATGTCTGTTTTATCATTCCCTCTGTGGAAAATTCCGTTTGTTTTAATTTGATTGTAAGTGCTAAAGAGCAAGGATTATCTCTTATATGTTTAACGTACAGCGCTGCTTATGTCTAGCAGTGCTACTGAACTGATATGCAGTAGTAGGATGTTTGTTTTCTGTTGTGTTTCGTTGTATTTTTTTATTATTATTATAAACCACTTTAGCACCACCACTGTGTTAAGCAGTACATATGGTCAATAACTCAAATCAAAATTTCATAAATTCTGCAGAATGTTTTCCATGGTCACAGGGATTATGGGAAATTCATGGGTTACAGCCACTCACTGAACCTGCCCCCCAGGCCCTCAGTGCCCCAAGTTCTCCCATCAAATGGTACCTTCTGAACTTGGATTACGGGTAGAACAGTGAGAGGCCCCTATTTGCTTCTGAAGGAAGAGTTATCTGTGCTAAAGTTATCTGCGCTAAAAAGTTGTTAAGAACATAAGAATTGCCGCTGCTGGATCAGACCAGTGGTCCATCGTGCCCAGTAGTCCGCTCACGCGGCGGCCCTCCAGGTCAAAGACCAGTGCTCTAAATGAGTCCAGCCTCACCTGCGTATATTCCAGTTTAGCAGGAACTTGTCCAACCTTGTCTTGAATCCCTGGAGGGTGTTCTCCCCTATAACAGACTCTGGCAGAGCGTTCCAGTTTTCTACCACTCTCTGGGTGAAGAAGAACTTCCTTACGTTTGTACGGAATCTATCCCCTTTCAATTTTAGAACGTACCCTCTCATTCTCTCTACCTTGGAGAGGGTGAACAATCTGTCTTTATCTGCTAAGCCTATTCTCTTCAGTACCTTGAATGTTTCGATCATGTCCCCTCTCAGTCTCCTCTTTTCAAGAGAGAAGAGGCCCAGTTTCTCCAATCTCTTACTGTACGGCAACTCTTCCAGCCCCTTAACCATTTTAGTCGCTCTATTCTGGACCCTTTCAAGTAGTGCCGTGTCCTTCTTCATGTATGGTGACCAGTGCTGGACGCAGTACTCCACCATACATGAAGAAATGTGTTTTGATTACACAACCCCAGCACCTCTGAGTCTTTCTCCAGTTTTGCTATATTAAGATGGTTGTAGAGGGGTGGAGCTTGGCCACGAATGAAGATGGCAGCATAATCTCACTGCTCTCCCCTGCCTCACACAACTGAACACTGAGGGATTATAAACCATCCTTTTTCTCTATTTTTTTCTAGCACAGATAAACTAAACCTTAGGTATGGCATCAGGAAAGCAAAATAAAAAAACATGCTGCTTGTTCATCAGGGGGAGAGACTAAAAGGCTGAAAGCTGATCCCCTCTACTCCATCAAAGATTCCTCTGCCCAAGGACTCCACTGAACTTTTGGATCAGGTTATAGTAGATCTCCAGATAATAAAAGAACTATTTAAGGAGACTACATTGAGGCTGAACAGTCTTCAAATTGAGGTTTCTAATTTATCCCATCAAATGACAGTGAGCAATTCTCGGATTGAACAGTTAGAACAGAGGGTTGTGGCAGTGGATGAGACTGTTTCCCAGAGCCATTTGGATCATAAAATTGTTGCCCAACTGTCTGATCTGGAAGAGATGGAGAACAGAAGTAGAAGGGAAAACGTCAGGATTTTGGGGATTCCTGAAGGTTTGGAAGGGAAAAACCCCATTACTTTCCTTACTACTTTTATCCCAGAACTTTTATCTCTGCAATTTTTGGAACCGTTTGAAATTGAGAGCACGCAGGGTGCCTTCTCATATTCAGAAGAATCAGAGGGGACCTAGACCAATACTGATTAAAGTATTATGTTTCCAACATGTCATGAAGATTTTTGAGGCTGCCAAAAAAATAAAAACTGTGAAATGGCAGGATAAGCAACTA
Source organism: Geotrypetes seraphini (assembly GCF_902459505.1). Lineage (NCBI taxonomy): Eukaryota > Metazoa > Chordata > Amphibia > Gymnophiona > Dermophiidae > Geotrypetes > Geotrypetes seraphini. The sequence continues at coordinate 14,728,201 of NC_047086.1, read as the reverse complement.
CATTTTCTTCCAGATTTTGCCAGGCAGACTGCCTCTGTCAGGAAACAGTTTTTGAATCTTAGAGTGCAGCTCCGAGATCTGGGAGGAAAATATGGTTTATTTTACCCTGTTGTTATGCGGGTCACTTCAAGGAAACGTTGCTGCCAATAAATTACAACTTTACCAGTGGCTGACAAACACTTGTTCCTGTAACCAAAGGATTTTCTACATCTGTTAAGCTAAGGAGAGACGTTTTCCATTTCACCTAATTTTGTGCTGAGGCCTAACTGGATGGTGAGGATACAGAACTTATTATCTTATCAGCTGGGGTTAGATAAGTGCATCCTATTTTGGATATAGGATAAGGCTCATAAAGCTACTCTCGGTGATATTCTGTAATCATTTGCTGCTAATCAGGGATGATTATTATTATTATAAGGAATTGTGTAGTGTGTGTAAGAAGTAATTTTACTTAGTTATCTAGAAGAGTGTTGTGATAATTATGTACTGAGTTTCATATATGTAAATCGGATATTTTGTGAACAATATTTAGATATTGCTGCTGGCTTGTGAATTATATTTTTCTATTTTCATAATAAAAGTATTTCTCATTAGCCTGGGTCTTGTGTCGTATAAATAGACAAAGAAATTTGGACCTGGCAGAGTTTATGGTTTTCCCTAGACAAAACTAACAGGCACATAACTTGTTTATTTAACTGATTAGTCTACCATAAATCTTGCTACAGCGTTCATGGGGTACCTTATCAAAGGCTTTTTGGAAATCTAAGTATACAATGTCTATGGGGTCCATTTTGTCCATCCGTTTGTTAATTCCTTCAAAGAAGTGCAATAAGTTCGTTAGGCATGATCTTCCCTTGCAGAAGCCATGTTAGCTTGTTTTCATCAGTTTATTCCTTTCTAGATGCTTGATGCTGTCTTTTATCAGAGCTTCCGCTTTCTTCCCCAGAATCGAAGTCAAACTTACTGGTCTGTAGTTCCCTGGGTCACCTCTTGATCCTTTTTTAAAGATGGACATAACATTTGCTATCTTCCAATCCTCCGGGATCACGCCTGTTTTTAGGGATAGATTATAAACCTGCTGTAGTAGTTCCGCTATTTCCTCCTTTAATTCTTTCAATACCCTAGGGTGGATTCCGTCCGGGCCCGTAGATTTGTCAGTTTTTAATCTTATCTATCTGCTTGTGTATGTCTTCAAGGCTTACCTCCATGGATGTTAATTTTTTTCTTGATCTCCTTTGAAGATTTTTCAGGTTCTTGCATGTTAGACGTGTCCTCTTTTGTAAATACTGATGAAAAGAACATGTTTAGTCTATCTGCCACTTCTTTTTCCTCCTTTACCACTCCTTTCCTATCTCCGTCATCCAGCGGTCCCACCTCCTCCCTAGCCGGCTGCTTCCCTTTAATATATCTGAAGAACGGTTTGAAATTTCGTGCTTCCCTGGCTAACCTCTCTTCATATTATCTTTTTGCTCTTCTAACCACGAGGTGACATTCTTTTTGATGCTTCCTGTGCTCTTTCCAGTTTTCCTTGGTTTTTTCCTTTTTCCATTTCCGGAATGAATTCTTCTTATCTCCTATCGCTTTCTTTACTTCTTTAGTTATCCACGTCGGGTCTTTTGTTCGGCTCTTTTTGCATCCTTTTCTAAATCTGGGGTTGAGCTGTTCCTAAGTTTCTTCCTTACCATTACTCTCATCGCTTCGTAGTTTCCTTTCTTGAAGTTAAAAGTTGTCGCTATGGTTCTCTTTCCCTTCGATATTCCTACTTCAGCTTTGAACTTGATCATATTGTGATCACTGTTTCCCAACGGACCCACTATTTCCACTTCCTTTGCAGATCCTCTTAGCCCATTAAGGATTAGACCCAGAGTGGCATTCCCTCTCGTCAGTTCTGACAAGCTGCTCCATGAAGCAGTCCTGTATAGCCTACAGGAATCTGGTCTCCCTAGCGCATTGTGAGTTTATCCTGGGATAGTTGAAGTCTCCCATAACAATCATGTTACCGCTTTTGCATTCTTGCTTCATCTTGGCTTTCATTTCCTCATCGTTTGCTTCGATTTGCCCAGGTGGACGATAGTACAGGCCCATCTTTATCTCGGGCACTTTCCTTCCCGGTATTTTAACCCATAGTGATTCCAATTTGTTGGTCATCACTGCTGTGTCTGGTGGAGTGTATGTTTTCTTTTATGTATAGGGCTATTCCTCCTCCTTTCTGACCTGCCTTCGCGATAGAGTTTGTACTCCGGCAGTGTCCCATTTGTTTTCTTCATTCAACCATATTTCAGAGAAACCAATGATGTCTATGTTCTTATTTTTGGCCATGACTTCTAATTCTCCCATTTTGTTCCTTAGGCTCCTTGCATTAGTATACATGCAATTAAGTCCTGGTATTTTTTTGTCTTCATTTACTTTTCCTGTGCTATGATCTTCTTATCATCCTCTTCTTGATCAGTCAAGCTCTTGTTTTTTGCCCGTTGCGTCTTCCCAGCATTTTTCCCACTCAGTTTCCTCATGGGATACCTTCTTCCAAATCATTGACACTTGGTCGACTGTCGGCTTTCCCCTTCTTCTTAGTTTAAAGCCTGCTCTATTCCTCTCCCGACGTTGTTTGCTAGAAGTCTAGTTCCCACCACGCTCAGGTGCAGTCCATTTCTCCTGAAGAGCTTGCTGCATTGTTATTGATTGAATATAAGTGCTTATTTTGATTACTAATGTTTGTATACATCTTGGCACTTTGTATTAGTTTTGGAAAATTAATATAAACATTTTTTTAAAAAAGATAGTTGTACAAGCAGCAGTATTTTAAGAACACCAGTTCTGGTTTGACAACATTGTACTCTTCTCAAATTGTTATCTCTGTTACCTCAGGTACAAATTTTGGATTTTATGCTCTCTGGGGATAGAGTAACATCTACTGTACCTGAATGGGGTAGGAAGCTTGACCAGTATTGCCCTGAAAACCCCTGTTTCCTCACACATAATGCAGCACACCCAGTACATGAGCATTTAAACTAAAAACTGATGTCAAGAAGGCCTTCCTGCTGTAACTAGGCCACACTACTTTACTCTTCTGCTGGTAAGGTTTCAGCTGGTAATTGTTTGGACAGGGGCTGAAAGATGAAGAGGTCTGGCACAAGGTTTTAGAGCTTTTCACATCCATACCACTAGTTCAAAGCCAGTTCAGGCTAGCAGTGAGTGAAAAGCACTCTTAGGACCATGGGAAAATAATTAGTGGTTGCTTCATAAAAAGAGGCAATTAAACCACCATCTTAACCACAGAAATTTCTTGGCAGTTCCAGAGGAGAGGCTACTGATAGCACAGGACTGGAATCTGAATCTTCCCTTCCTCCACCCCTCCTAATATTAACCCAGAGCTTCTCAAACTGTAGGTTATGATCCCAAATAGAGTCACAAAATGCATCGTTTGGGTTCCCAAACTAGCCAAGCCTTCCATAGGGTCACTCTTTTGCAGTGCCCTGGGTCACATGCTTAATGTAGCAATGTGAACTGGTATCAAGGCTACAGAAAGATTGGTGCTAATTACCATATATACTTGAATATAAACAGGGGGGGGGTATATTCAATTGTCCTGCCTTGCACCTAGCCCTCCTTCCTTCCCATCTCTGCACCCAGCCTCTGATGCCCACTGCAGGCCTCCCTTAAGCCCTGGTGGTTCAGAAGTGAGCCAGGACAGAAGTGATCCTTCCTGCATCCTGCCCCGGCCAACTGTTAACCACCTTGCTTCCCGTCCTCGCCTCTACAACATACCTTTTGAACCCTGGTGGTCTAGCAGTGAAGCAGGGCAGGAGCAAATTTTCCTTGCCTCTGCCCCATGTGGAGCCATGATTAGAAATGGCTGTGCAAATTCCTGGGGCAGTCTCGCAAGTTTTCACGGTCTCACAAGATTACCCCAGGAACTTGAGCAGCCATTTCTAATTCCGGCGCCACACAGGGCAGGAGTGAAGAAAAATCGCTCCTGCCCCAATTTACTGCTAGACCACAGGGTTCAAAAGGTGTATTGTAGAGGGGTCCTGGAGGCGAGACAGGAAGCAGGGTGGTTAACAGCTGGCCGGGACAAAATGGGGAAAGGATCGCTCCTGTCCCAGCTCACCGCTGGACCACCAAGGCTTAAGGCAGGCCCACAGGAGACCTGCAACGGGTCCAGGTGGGTGAGCACGCAGACTTGAGGATCCAAATATAAACAGAGACCCCCTTTTTGGCCCCAAAATCTCAGATTATATTCGAGTATATCCATAGCCATCATGGCCCTTGCTGCTTGCCATCTCAACACCATGGAAAACAGTGAGGGCCCCAGCTATGCAAGAATGTCCCCAGGCTTCCCAGCCAGGCATAGAGATGTCAGTAAAATTTAACTTTATAGTTTTGCTCACCCTCGCACTGTATCTTGTAGCTAGAGGAAAAAACCCAACCCATTAAGTGTAAAACATTTTCATATCAGAACATAAAGCCTCCAGAACATGCACTACATATGCACACCAATTATTAGCAGAATTCCCTGCATCCTTTTTCCCAAGTCTTCCCTGGAAATGATTACTCTCTTCTCTCGTCATAATCCCCCCCCCCTCAATTCCTTCCTTTCCCTTTAATTTCTTTGTTTAGCACAAGACTTGCATATCTCATCAGTGATTAGATTTACATTTTGCAGACAGTAAAAGTCAGTTCATGATGTTAAAGATTAAACATTTGCAAAATAGGGCAGTGGTGCCCTGAGGGAGCTAGTGGAGGCCCATAGACAGACGCTTTGTCCCCTGTGAGCAAGCTTAATGGAAAATCACTCGTAGAATCAGTCACTACCACTAAAAGAAACATGAGAAAATAAGATCTCAGGAATGTGGGATACCCCAACCGCAAACACAAATGGCAGAACTCGGCAACTCATCTGCAAAGAGAAGCTCGAGTGTGACCTTTCAATACCTTCTTGGGGAGGTCGTTGGGTTAGAAAGGAAGACTCTTTCAACAGAAAGCACCGCTCTGCAAATGGCCCCTTCCATACGTGTTATAGAACTCCTGCTGGTTATTCCCTTAACATGAAAAGCAGACAGAGTTTTGGTTAGATACAAAACACAGCACTGACAAGTAGAGTCTGGGCAGAGAGTCACCCTGTGATCAAGGCCATTACCACCACTCCCCATCATGTAGCAGAGTAACACAAGAAGTTCCTGCCCAAATTGTTCCTTCCTTCTTGTTATGGTCTCGTATCTCTCTCCCCTCTACAAATTGTAATTGTTATGTGTGGATATTTTTTTTTATTATTGTTTAAATGTTTTTTAATGATTGTAAACCATCTAGAAACTTTTTTTGATAGATGGTATATATCAAAGAAATAATAAAACTTGGAAAAGCTATTGTTACAGAGTTTTGGCTAGACAAACTCTCCCCAGACTGCGTAGATCATGCATATGCTTACTTACTGTAAATTTTGTGTTACAGAGTCCCTTCTGGAGATGGACATTGTTAGCTATGTTATATTTTTAAAAACCCATGTTAGCAGACAATTTTGTGCATAGGACCAGCAGGGTCAGATTCTGTATTAGTAAAGTGCCCTAACAGGACATGATTTAGTCTAGATTATAGAGTGGGTCAAATTACTTCATGCATGCGCCAAGACACTAAAATATCTCAGCAAGAGAGATATCAGCATATTACATATGAGGTTACTGTGTATATAAGCAAACACCTGCCCCTGTTACTCAATTGTGAGGTGAAGTTATTGGCCAATGTTTTGCCAATTGTTTGGCTCGCGTTCTCCGTGAGCTCCTCCACGAGGCCCAGGTCGGGTTTGTTAAGGGCCAGCTCAGTTGAGAAGAATCTCTGAGATTCTTGCCTCCTTGGAATTCTGTATCCACAATCGTACACCTTCACTTCTTATCAGCTTTGACGCGGAAAAAGCGTTCGACAGGGTGAGCTGGGATATTTTATATACGACTTTGAGCAAGTATGGATTTGCAGGGCGTTTTGTCTCGGCAATGTGGGCATTATATGCGTCCCCAGAAGCGCTTCTTATGATGAATGGTTGTAGGTCTTCGTAATTTGAGATTTTTCGCAGTATAAGGCAAGAGTGGCCCTTGTCCCCGCTCCTGTTTATTTTGTCATTAGATCCCCTGCTTCATGCCATTCACCAGAATCCTGAGGTGAAGGGGGTGTTCATAGATGCTTTTTGTTTTAAGGTGGTGGCTTTCGCTGATGACCTGCTATTTTATCTAACAGATCTCCAAAGTTCCTTGGTGGCTTTGTTGGAAACGATACACAAATAAGGGGATTTTGCGGGCTTCCGCTTGAATTTGGGCAAATCGGAGGCTTTGTCCTCTTCACCAGAGTTACAGGGTCAGTGGGGGCTTCGTTCCCGCTTCGCTGGGCGACTGATTCCTTTCGTTATCTTGGGATCCAATTTCCGGCTTCTCCCAGTCGCCTTTATTCAATAAATATTCTGAAGCTCCTTGATCGTACAACCAGACAACTGGACCGCTGGAGAGATTTGCCGCTCACATTGCTTAGTTGCATAGCGTTGATCTGCATGGTCATATTTCCCCAATGGCTCTACGTGTTCCGGATTCTCCCGTTGCGCCTTCTGAAGAAAGACTTGCGGGCTCTAAATCGAGTATTGTCCAGGTTTTGTTGGCAGGGGAGGAAACCCAAGTTCCGTTATGATTTCCCGGTGGGTGGCAGCAGGGGGGTCTCATCATTCCAAATTTTGGGTTGTACAATTTAGCTTGTCTTTTGTGCCACCTTAAAGATTGGTTGTTTGGGGAATCTCAATATACCCCTACTTCTCTTGAAGCTGCCCTATATGCACCATACTCTCTTCTTGCTTTGTATGGGGCTCTGCCTCTGGAGGCCCGCGGCACTGTGCTCTTGGCTTCTATGAGGATAGGATGGGAGGGATTGGTACGGCATCTGAGGGGGGGAATAAGAGGGTGACTAATTTGTTGCCCCTTACGGGCAATCCTCTTTTTGTGCCTGGGATGGACAATCTTAGTTTTCGCCGCTGAAAAGCATTGGGTATCTTTTTGGTGGAACATCTTCTGTTAGCCAAGGGGGGGGGCTGCAGTCTTTGGTTGCTCTTCAGGACTGTCTGGGGTGTTGCTGGGGGGACACTTTTGCCTATTGTCAGGCTAAGCATTATATCCTTTCACTCCCCCAGGCAGCCCTCCAACATCCGTTGGGTGTTCATCTTCGGGACCTTTTCACCCAAGTTGAGTTTTTTCAGACTTCTGTGTCCGCCTTGTATAAGGCCTTGCTTCCCTCCGAGGCTACTAGGGATTGTCAGCGGGTTAGGGAGGGTTGGGCAACGGAACTTCATATGGATTTGGCTTCCTGGAATGTCCCCTGGAATCTTTTGGGTCTGCCTCGTTTAATCCGAGGAGCTGTGTTGAGGGAATGCTATGCTCGTGTCTTATATAGAGGGTACTTCACCCAGGTTCAGTTTCATAAAATTGGAGGCATTGCCTCGCCTTTGTGTCTCAAATGTGGTAGAGCCCTGAATATCTTTTCACATGTCCTGTGTGAGTGTTGATGCCTTCAGGCCTTTTGGGCTGAGGTGGTACAATATTTGAATTACATCTTGGGTAGTTCTGTGGCTGGCACAGTATGTTACTATGTACTGGATATTCCAGGCGCTTTTGGGACCTTGCCCAGGGGGATCGCTGGCTGTATCATAAGGAGTGTCTCCTGGCTCGCAGGAGTATAATGCAACAATGGACCTCTCAGAGCCCCCCATATTTTTAGCAGTGGAGAGCCCACCTCCATGCTCTTCAACATATTTCTAAACGATCTGAAAATTGTTACGACGAGTGAAATGATTAAATTTGCGGACAATATGAAGTTATTCAGAGTAGTGAAGATGCAGGAGGATTGCGAACATCTGCAAGGTGATATAAACACGCTCAAGAAATGGGCCGCTACTTGGCAGATGAGGTTCAACGTGGATAAGTGTAAGGTGATGCATGTCGGTAACAAAAATCTTATACACGAATACAGGATGTCCGGGGCAGTACTTGGAGAGACCCCCCAGGAAAGAGACTTGGGAGTATTGCTCGACAAGTCAATGAAGCCATCCGCGCAATGCGCGGCAGTGGCGAAAACGGTAAACAGAATGCTAGGAATGATTAAGAAGGGGATCACGAACAGATTGGAGAAGGTTATCATGCCACTGTATCATGCCATGGTACGCCCTCACCTGGAATACTGCATCCAGCACTGGTTGCCGTACATCAGCGGTCTCAAACACGCAGCCCGTGGGCCATATACGGCCCCCTAGGGACTATTTTGCGGCCCACGATCTGTCCTCGCCTAAAGCAGGGTTCCCCAATCTGCTTCCCTTCCCACTGCCCTCCCCCAAGCCACTGCAATTGGGGAACAGGCCACCACCGCCGCAATCGGGGAACAGGCTGCCGCCGCCACAATCGGGGAACAGGCCAGCGCTGAGGTCTTAACTCTTCTTGCTTATCTTCCCCAGCTCGGAGCCGACCAATTCTCGCCACCCGACGTCAATTCTAATGTCGGGGAGGAAGTTCTGGGCCAGCCAATCGTTGCCTGGCTGGCCCGGAAGTTCCTCTCCGACATTAGAATTGACATTGGGTGGCGTGAACCGGAACGTATGTAGGTAGGGCTGGTCTCAGGGCACTGGTCTTTGACCTGGAGGCCATCGCAGGAGCGGACTGCTGGGCACAATGGACCACTGGTCTGACCCAGCAGCGGCAAATTCTTATGTTCTTATGCGTTAGTTCTTTGGGAGGCGTGGGAGGTGGGGGGCTCTCTTAAAAGTCGCCATCGTTTTCTGCTTGTCTTCTAGAGGGTGCAGCCTTATACTCAATATCCTAGCTTAACTGTTGGGTGTACCCTAGTCTGTTCTGGATCTTCGTATGTCTCTGCTCTGGGGGGGTGGGGGGAAGATGGGGGGTTGTCTTTTGGAGGGTGTGCCCAGCCCTGCTGAGTGCCCTGGGGTCATCAGAGTCCAGACCCTGAGGGAACCAAGTGTTTTTTTCATTGGACTGGCTTGCCTGGTCCTTCCTTGGGCTTTTTGTGCTTGGAAGGGAGTTCTGGGATTTCTGGGGCTAGTGGATGGATATAAATGACACATGACTTTGTAATGTTATGCTTTGTTTTAGTGGATCTCCCACCTCTGTTCATTGTCTTTTGTATACTACTGTTTCCTATGGTTCCGCCTGTTTTTCAGTCAATAAAAATTGTTTACATTCTACAGGAGTAGGGCATGTCCCCATGTGAGTGAGAGGGCAGATGGAGGTCCGAGGGTAGGACCTTGTTGGTTTCCTTCTAAATGTGGCAGCATTTCAGGCTATGTAACTAGCTGCTGTATTTTGTTCTTGCCTTGTTGTGCTATACTGTCTTGTCATAATTATGTTGGTTTTTTTAAAATTCAATATAATAAATCTTGATTTTCCTTAAGTCCTTAATTCCAAACATCCACCTGAAGCCTCATATGTTCCTCCCAAGCCCTGCTCAGCAGTACATACTGATTGCTAAATGTAGAGTTCATGGTTTTCCTATGCTTGTACTTGCTGTACTGTTTCTCACAGCTTTAGTCTGGGACCAGAGGGACCTGAAGCTCACAGGGTTCTCAGCACAACAGCCCCCCTAATCATGAGGAGCTGGAATGAAACAGGGTGGCTAGATGGACCAATATGGCTAGCCTCATTGGGAAGGGAGGTGCAGTGCCAAGAGATGGTGGTGAGCTACCTAAGAGAGTATTACAACACAAAACCAAAGATTAAAGCCAAGGTAATTATAGTGATGGAGTAGCCTAATGCTACCAGGAAACTGAGTCCAGTTTCCACTGCAGCTTTTTGAGACCCTCGGCAAATCACTTAAGGAAAGGAAGTGAGGAGTAGCCTAGTGGTAGAGTGACTGCCTCAGCACCCTGAGGTTGTGGGATTGAATCCCAACACTGCTCCTTGTGACCCTTGGCAAGTCACTTAGGGGCAAATTCTATAAGAAGCGCCCAAAGTGTAGGCGCCTAATTAGGCACTGTTCAGCGCGATTCAAGTAAAATTGGGTGCTGTTTAGTGAATCGTGCTGAGCGGCACCTATTTTGGAGGTGCCCAATAAATAGGCCAGTTCTAGGCACAACTATAAGTTAGGTGCCCATGCGAGCACGCTTAAGAGCAAGGATTCTGTAAGAAGGCACCTAACACCTAGCCACGCCCATGCCTAACATGTGTAGCGCCTATTTTTTTGAAGGCCGCCTAAATTTTTAGAGGCGCCTTGTTACAGAATCGCGCTTTCTTGATAAGCGCCTATGTTTCAATCAGTGCTGATTAAAAAGCTTAATTGAGCTTGTTCTTCAATTTAGATAGGTGCCTATCTCGTTGGACGCCTCCGAAATAGGTGCCTATCTTTAGGCGCTGGGTACAGAATTTGGGCCTTAATCCACCATTGTCCCAGGTATAATTAAGTACCTGCATATATGTAAAGTTCCATTCCCTTCCCTTTAATAGGGCCTTTGGAAAAATCACCTATTTGAAGGGCAAACAAGTAATGGATCCTGCTTCTGATAGAGCTGGGAGTATTAGAATACAGACATCATGGGCTAAATTGAGTAAATGGTGCCCAGCGCTATGCTATAAAGCAGTGGTTCCCAAACCTGTCCTGGAGGACCTCCAGGCCAGTCGGGTTTTCAAGATAGCCCTAATGAATATGCATGGAGCAGATCTGCATTCCTGGCATCTCCATTATATGCAAATCTCTGTCATGCATATTCATTAGGGCTAGCTTGAAAACCCGACTGGCCTGGGGGTCCTCCAGGACAGGTTTGGGAACCACTGCTATAAAGGATGCAGTGCAGACTTAGGCCCTGATTCTCCAAAAGTGCGTCCCGATTTTAGGCAACTGTAGGCGTCCTACAGCTGTCTAATCAGCCAATCGGGATGCACGTTTTTTAAAAAAAATGCTCCCCAGGCAGGCCGCCTATATTGAAGGCGAGGCCCGCAAGACACCTAGGCCCTGATTCTGTATAGGACGACTGGGAGAGGTGTCCTATTCAGAATCGGCCTAAACTAAACCCCGATTCTGTAACCGGCGTCCATGTTACAGACGCTGGTTAGAGAATCGGGTTAGATTAGACACGGCCCGCTATACTTATCGCGGCAAGGGATCTCTGTGCTGATATAAGTATAGCGGGCCGCGGCCTGTCCGATCGCTGGCAGGAGGGTGCCCAATCCCTCCTGCCCGAAGACGCACCCCCCCGACACTACCGACCGCCCCCCCCCGACATTACCGATCTCCCCCCCGACAATATCGATCGCTGGCAGGAGGGTGCCCAATCCCTCCTGCCTGAAGACGCACCCCCCCCCCCGGCGCTAACAACCCCCAAACCTCCACTCCACCAAACCTGTTCTTACGGCCAGATGGGTCTTGCACGTCCAGCCGGCAGGCACGCCTCGTCGAAATGAGGCGGGCCCGCCCCTTCCCGCCGAAGCCTAAGGCCTGATTGGCCCAGGCTCTAGAAGCCTGGACCAATCAGGCCTTAGGCATAGCGGGTCCGCCCATCCCCACTTAATCTAAGGCCTGATTGGCCAATCAGACCTTAGACTTAGTGGGGATGGGCGGACCCGCTATGCCTAAGGCCTGATTGGTCCAGGCTTCTAGAGTTTTGGGGGTTGTTAGCGCCGGGGGGGGGTGCGTTTTCGGGCAGGAGGGATTGGGCACCCTCCTGCCAGCGATCGATATTGTCGGGGGGGGGGGAGATCGGTAATGTCGGGGGGGGGCGGTCAGTAGTGTCGGGGGGGGTGCGTCTTCGGGCAGGAGGGATTGGGCACCCTCCTGCCAGTGATCGGACAGGCTGCGGCCCGCTATACTTATAGCGGCAGAGAGATCCCTTGCCGTGATAAGTATAGCGGCCGCGTCTACTTACAATGTAGACCAGCATTTTGCTGGCCTACATTTTAAGCTTCTCCTCTACTAGGCAGACGCGTAGGACCGCCTAGGTTCGCCTAAGGCCCTTAGACGAGCTTAGGCATCTTGCGGATCTCCCTAGGCTCCCGGAGGTGCCTTCAGGCCTGCCTGGGGAGCATTTTTTTTTTTTAAAACGTGCATCCCGATTGGCTGATTAGACAGCTGTAAGACGCCTACAGCTGCCTAAAATCGGGACGGCACTTTGGAGAATCAGGGCCTTAATGCCTAACTTTAGGCGTCATTTATAGAATTCCCCAGCAGGTGCGTTTCCTAGACTGAACGCAACCAGCTGTACTCTGCAAATTTAAGGAAGGGATACTTCAGATACTGAGATAAACCTACTTATTAGGAGATGCAATTCTGAATTTTGATGACTTTGGGCTAGAATGGGATTTTGAGTTTAGTGTATATATATATGTCATGAATTATTTTATGTTTTTCTAAGTTTTATGATTTTAACATTTTCACTCTATTATTTGTTATTTATTGTATCTTGCTATTCAAGAATAAAGAGTAGGAATTGAAATGAAGATTTATTCTTTGCTTCTGTTCTTTGTATAAGTTATACCTCTTGGTTTTTATTGTAAATTCAATAAAAAATAAAATACATTTATTTTAAAATTTATAGACCACCTAAACTTAGGCAGTTTCCAAATAGGCATACATAATAACAAAATTACAGACTAAAATACCAATAAAGGACTGTCTCTTCAATAATATCAAAGTTAAACTCCCTGCTAAATAGCTCCCAAAAAGTTTTTTAAAACACTCAACCACAATTGACCAGACAGAGCATTCCACATTTGGAAATTGAATTTTTTTAATCTCAAACTTATACACCAGCCACTCCCAGACAGTAGCTTGGGAATTTACAAGAGGCAGAGTGACCGTTTCCAATCATACGGCTTAGGACTTACGTAGTGAAGAGGCTGTGGACGTCCCTCGGAGGAAGTGATGTAAGCCATCATCGCTGTCACTAGTGCTTGCCATGCTGTTCCTCATCTGCATGACAGAGAGCTGAGAGCACACGCTCAGCTGCCGGTCCGATTTTGCTGTCTAGAGAGGCAGAGAAGACGACTGCATTACTCTTTACATCAGGAATCATGCATATAATAAAATCTTCTCTTTTCTGCCACAGGATAATCTCAGAACTACCCAGTTTTTGAAGGGAGACTTCAACCCAGTCCTTGCTTTTTGAACTCTTCCTCCTGCTACATCCTGCTATCTCTAGCTGTGATTTCAAATGGAAGCAGCAGGAATGGCCAACTGAAAAACCAGACATGTTGCTGCTGCTGCTGCTGCTGCCGCTGAAACAGCAGCAGTGAAATCCAGCCCCAGCGAGCCAGTTGCTGTATCAACAGCAGAGGACTATCTTGGCTGCATTCTACCTCCTCAGCTGAAGCATCAGAAAGCCCCTCAATGCAAGACAAAAATTGCCACAATATCATGATCTGATTTCTTATTTTATATTCATTTAAAAAATATGTATAACCCACACTTACAACTCAAGGCGGGGAACAAAAAAAAAAAATACATAGTAAAACACAATATAACAAATATAATAAAAATAAAGACAAAACAATAGAAATAAAATAAACTTTCCATCAGAACTCAGACTGGTTTACCAATGTCCTTGTTTGTAGTTTAATAACTGTCCAAATAACTTAAAAACAACAATCTTAAAAGCGATCCACAAAGATAAAAACCAAAAAACGTTTTAAAAAAATGACCCAACACGGGCCCTGTTTCAGCAAAATAAAAATGTCTTCCTCAGGGGTTTTATAGGGTCTTTGGCCATCTTAAATAAAAAAACCCATAAAAAGTCACAAGAAATCCAAGTAGTTAAGAGGCCCAGTCCTTTTGAGCAGGCAGGAGATTTTCGGCTAGCGTGCGTTAAAAACACTAGTGCACCTTTGTAAAAGGAGCCCAAAGTCTTTTTGTGATTCAATTAAATGATACTGTTTACTAAGAAATGATTGTCTTGCCAGTCTTTTCATACCTCAATGACGTAAAGGAAATACAGTGGTACCTCGGTTTGCGAGTGCACCAGTTTGCGAGTGTTTTGCAAGACGAACAAAACATTTGCAAACTTGGTGCCTCGTAAAACGAGCTTGCCTCGCTGTACGAGCGCCCCCCCCCCCCCCCGCGATCCGGCATTCCCCCCCCCAGCGATCTGGCATCCCCCCCACCGAGCACGGCAATGACATCCCTTACCCCGACTGGGCACCAATTCCGGTGCCCGAAGATCCTCCCTCTTCTGGCGCGGCCTGGGCTGGGCGGTGCGTCGGAGATCCTCCCTCTTCTGGGCTGGGCCGGGCTGGCTTTGAGCATTTGCGCATGCTCAAAGCCTTCTGGTCTCGCTCTCTCCGAGATTCTCAGATTCACAATCTTTGGGCACCGGCACTGGTGCCCAGTCGGGGTAAAGGATGTCATTGCCGTGCTCGGGGGGGGGGATGTAGGAGCGCGGTGGAGGGGGGCAACGCAAACGGGGGAAGGATGCCGGTTCGCAGGGGGGATGCCGGATTGCGGGGAGGGGTATGGAGCAGCGTCGGTGGCCTTAAGGGGGGGGGGAATGGAGCAGCACCGGTAGCCTCGGGGGGGGGGAGGTGGAACCAATCAAAGCGAGTTTACCTTACTTCCTATGGGGAAACTTGCTTTGATATATGAGCAATTTGGTTTACAAGCATGCTTTTAGAACGAATTATGCTTGTAAACCAAGGTTCCATTGTATAATAATAATAGTAATAATAATTTTATTTCTTATATACCGCCAAAGCCATAGTAGTTCGAGGCAATTTACAACGAAGAATTAGCGAAAATGGTACAAAGGTACAATCAGAGAAAATAGGTGGCAGAGAAAAAATGGTACAAACAGAGAAAATAGGAACAATCAGCAAACAGTGGTACAAAAATGATACAATCAGCGAAAATACATTACATTAGGGACTTCTATTCCGCCTATACCTTGCAGTTCAAGGCGGATTACAAAAGAGCTAACTGGACATTTCCAGTGAAGTTACAACAGTTTTGGGGTGGTTTTTTTTTTTTCAGTTACAAGGGAGGAGAAGTAGCTGGATTAATTCCGGAAGAACTTGCAAATTGGATATTAAATTGACTGTACGTTACTGTGTGATATAACAAATAGATTACAGTTAGAGTACAAATAAGATTACGTTACATTTCAGGGATCTGAATACTTGGTTGGTGTTTTGGGGAGGAAGAGATTATTTAAGTGGAGGCTTTGGGGGAGAATTTATCTAGGAGGAGGGGGCAGGGTTGGGTTAAGATATCTGGATAAATTTTTTGAAAAGTAGGGTTTTGATTTCTTTCGAAAAGTTTTGAAGTTGCCCGTTGCCGTCAACAGGTTGGAGATGGAGTGGTTAAGTTTTGCTGCTTGCGTCGCCAGAAGGTTATCAAACATCTTTTTGCGCTGAGTACAATCAGGGCAAAAAATGGTACAGGGAAGAAGGTCAAGACAATCTGCGTAAAGGATCAATCCAAGAATGTAGGTATAACAAAGGGGTACAGTGGAAGTTGGCATATAGGTAAAAAACAGGGGGTGCAGACAGCGGGTGAAGATGCGGTTTAAAGGGAAGCAGTTTAAAGGGGACCAGGACATGGTGAGATAGAAGGGGCCAGGGTAGGGCATAGGGGTCTTAGGGTGTGGATCGGGTGAAAAGATTAGTTTTTAGTAGTTTCCTGAAGTTTAAGTAGGATGAAGTGCGTGAGATGATGTGGGCCAGCCAGTTATTGAGCTGACCTGCTTGGAAGGCAAGAGTTCTATTTAGATATCTTTTGTAACGGCAGGCCTTTAGAGTAGGATAGCTAAACAAGTGGGTTCTACGTGTGAGTTTGGATGGGCGGTCTAGGATAAAATGGGATATCAAGTAAAGGGGGGTGTCGAGCCAAGGATGGATTTGAAACAGAAACAGGCGAACTTGAATTGCACTCTTGCTTCCAGGGGTAGCCAGTGAAGTTTGTGGTAGTAGGGAGTTAAGTGTTCCCATTTTTTTAGTCCGAAGATCAGTCGGATTGCCGTGTTTTGGATGATTCACAATCTTTGTGTGGTTTTTTTTAGTACTGCTGAAGACGGAAAATATGATAGCATGTCACCTGCAAGTTATCAGGAGATTTTTCTATTCCTGGAGGGCTTAGAATTTGAGTTTGTACCTGAGGCAATGGAGTTGCTGCTGTGGGATCATCTGGTTCTCAACCCACTGCTCTAGCCACTAGGTCTAAACTTTTCCTATTGAAAAAATGACCACACTGATGTGATGTAATCTGGTTGCTATGCCATTTACTTCAGCTGCTGTTTCCGTAAACATGTAAGAACATAAGAATTGCCATACTGGGACAGTATCCTGTTACCAACAGTGGCCAACCCAGGTCCTAGGAATAAGCAGTGGATTTCCCCAAGTCCATCTCAATAATGGCCTATGGACTGGAAGATTAGGTTTCTACCTTCGATAATCTTCTGTTAGTCCCTGTAGGATTCCATATTCTAGATGTTCAATCCAAGAGTTACAGAAATCCAACACTTTTCTGAGCACGTGCTCCTTCCCCTTAGACTGAGAGATAGAAACATATCCAGTTAAGTCCCAAAGCCAAGCAACATACCTGAACAAATCCATCACAAGAGGGTACAAGGGAAGATCTCCAGCAACACAAAGAAATTCTGAACCAGTTGGGCTGCGTCTGGAGGGCGCAGACGTCAACGTGATGACATCATACATCGATATCCACACATGCGTGGAGACCCTCCACACAGGGCCCTGAGCTTCCTATTACTATGCCAATGTGGGAGGAGAGTGCAAGAAGAGGAGAGGTGCTGACTGCCTACAAGACGTGCCTCTTGCTGCACCAGCACCTCTCCTCATTGGCATCACACGGCACACTGGAATCTCACCATGGCACACAGTTTGCGATCCACTGTGCTATTGAATATTTATATCTATATATACATATATAAACTGATGAGATACAGATTGTTTTTTCACTATTTGACTTCAAGATGCTTTTTACTTGTTTTTCTCTTTGTTTAGATCAGATTAAGAAAATGCTCTTGAATCCAAAGGAATAAGCTGTTATTCTTCTGGGTTGGTGATAAGCCTCATTCAAAGGCCCAGAAACTGGTTGCAAGGAAATCTTATAGAAATCATCTATACGTAGTTTGAGGATAATTCTCGATCCTTCGCTTTCATTAGGGCCTCATCAGGTTCTATTTCTGCTAAATTATAGTTGGTGAAGCAAATTAAAAAAACTTACAACAGAAGTGCTGTGCAAACCAGTGCTGCCAATATTAAAGCTAAGGCTACCTTTTTAAGGACACAGTCACTGAGGTGCAAAATCTATATATACCATGTATCAACAAGGGATCCAAGAGGAAAAAGGACAAGGAACCGGCGTGGCTCACTGTAGCGGTGAAGGAAGCGATCAGAGGGTAATCAAGGAACTGAAAGGGGCTATAGCTGAACAGATGCAACTAATAGCCAATCTGTCGATCAAATCGGGAAGGATTCCAGAAGACTGGAAAGTGGCGAATATTACACCAATCTTCAAGAAAGGTTTGAGGGGAGATCTGGGAAACTACAGACCTGTGAGTCTGACCTTGGTACCGGGAAAGATGGTAGAGGCACTGATAAAGGACCGCATCATTGATCACCTTGACGAACATGATCCGATGAGGACCAGCCAGCACAGCTTCAGCAAGGGAAGATCTTGCTTGATGAACTTGCTGCACTTCTTCGAAGGAATAAACAGGCAGATAGACAAGGGTGACCCAGTTGACATCGTATATCTAGATTTTCAGAAGACGTTCGACAAAGTCCCGCATGAACGATTACTTCAAAAAATTGTAAGCCATGGAATCAAGGGTGAAATACTCATGTGGATAAAAAACTGGTTGGCGGATAGGAAACAGAGAGTGGGGGTAAATGGACAATACTCAGACTGAAAAAGCGTCACAAGTGGAGTGCCGTAGGGTTTGGTGCTTGGACCTGTGCTCTTCAACATATTTATAAACGACCTGAAAATTGGTATGACGAGCGAGGTGATTAAATTTGCAGATGATACGAAGCAATTCAGAGTAGTGAAGACGCAGGATTACGAAGACCTGCAACAGGACATAAACACGCTCGAGAAATGGGCCGCGACATGGCAAATGAGGTTTAACATGGATAATCATAGCACAGAAACTGTTTTAGCTTCACTGACCAATTACCTCTTCCACTTGTTCTCACTGGGAAAAAGCACCCTGGTACTTCAGTTCGATTTGAGCAGTGTCTTTGACCTGGTTGATCATGACATTCTGCTCAGTTGCCTTGACTCCATTGGCATCAATGGACAGGTATTAAACTGGTTCACTGGATTCTTAAAAAAAACGCTCTTACCAGGTTCACTGTAACAGAACCTTCTCCCAATCCTGGTGCAATCCCTGTGGAGTTCCACAGGGCTCCCCCCATCCTCCTCTCTATTTAACGTCTACATGGCTCCGCTGGGACATATGTTATCTGACTTAAATCTGAAATCGTTTATATACGCAGACGACATCACTATTATCATTCCCTTAACCTCGCTGACACAAGATACGGAACAATTCACCTCTTCCGTCCTCACCAAGATAGAACAATGGACCACTCAATACAAATTAAAACTGAACTCTGAAAAAACGAAAATTTTCCTGGCAAGCCCTACCCATAAGCTAACAAATACTTCCCTGAAATTAAATAGGTTCGACTACCCAATCAACCCCACTATCAAAATCCTTGGAGTCATTCTGGACCGTTGCCTGACCTTCAAAGACCATACTAGTGCTGAGGTTAAAAAATGCTTTTGGGGAACAGGCCGAAAAATTGGAGCATATAGAGGTAAGTCAGGAGGATGTCCTCAAAAAGATAGACAGGCTAAAAAGCGGCAAATCGCCGGGACCGGACGGGATCCACCCAAGGGTTCTAAAGGAACTAAGACAGGAAATAGCGGGCACAATCCAGCATGTTTGCAACCTATCCCTGAGAACAGGAGAGGTGCCAGAGGACTGGAAACTGGCAAATGTCACACCTATCTTTAAGAAGGGATCGAGGGGTGACCCCGGGAACTACAGGCCGGTGAGCCTGACTTCAGTTATAGGGAAGATGGTGGAAGCGATGATCAAGGACATTTGCGAACACATCGAGAAAAATGACTTACTGCTAACAAGCCAGCACGGATTCTGTAAGGGAAGGTCATGCCTTAAGAACCTACTGTACTTCTTTGAAGGAATAAGCAGTCAGGTGGACAAAGGAGAACCCATAGACATCATTTACCTCGATTTTCAAAAGGCTTTTGACAAGGTGCCACATGAAAGGCTGCTTAAGAAGCTGTGGAACCACGGGGTGGGCGGGGATGTACACAGATGGATCAAGCACTGGCTGTCGGGTAGACTGCAGAGGGTCGGAGTGAAGGGCCAAAATTCTGACTGGCGGGGAGTCACGAGCGGTGTGCCGCAGGGATCAGTGCTGGGGCCGCTGCTCTTCAACATATTTATCAACGACCTGGAAACAGAGGCAAAATGCGAGGTTATAAAATTTGCGGACGATACCAAACTCTGCGACAGGGTTAGGACCAGGGAGGAATGTGAGGACCTGCAAAGGGACTTGGACAAGCTGGAAGACTGGGCAAACAAATGGCAAATGCGCTTTAACGTTGAGAAATGCAAGGTCATGCATATAGGAAATAAGAACCCGTTGTTCAACTACAAAATGGGGGGGCACTGCTGGGAGACAGCGGACTTGAGAGAGACTTGGGTGTGCTAGTGGATGCATCAATGAAGCCATCCGCAAAGTGCGCAGCAGCGTCGAAAAAAGCCAACAGGATGCTGGGTATCATAAAGAAGGGTATCACAACCAGGACGCGGGAAGTCATCATGCCACTATATCGGGC
This sequence comes from Geotrypetes seraphini, assembly GCF_902459505.1. Lineage (NCBI taxonomy): Eukaryota > Metazoa > Chordata > Amphibia > Gymnophiona > Dermophiidae > Geotrypetes > Geotrypetes seraphini. Next base: position 14,708,356 of record NC_047086.1, on the reverse strand, counting down.
GATGGTGCGCCCGCATCTGGAATACTGTGTTCAGTATTGGTCGCCGCACCTCAAGAAGGACATGGTGGTACTTCAGAGAGTCCAAAGGAGAGCAACGAAGCTGGTAAGAGGGCTGGAAAACTGCCCATACGCCGAGAGGCTGGATAAGCTGGGTCTCTTCTCTCTGGAAAAAAGGAGGCTCAGGGGAGATATGATAGAGACCTTCAAGATCCTGAGAGGCATAGAGAGGGTGGATAGGGACAGGTTCTTCAGACTGAGAGGGACAACAGGTACGAGGGGGCACTCGGAGAAACTGAAGGGGGATAGGTTCAAGACAAATGCAAGGAAGTTTTTCTTCACCCAAAGGGTCGTGGACACATGGAATGCGCTCCCGGAGGAAGTGATCAGGCAGAATACAGTACAGGGATTCAAACAGGGATTGGACGGATTCCTGAGGGACAAAGGGATCGTAGGGTACTGAAACCAAGGGGTGATTCAGACAGGTCATGACCTGTTGTGCCGCCGCGGGAGCGGACTGCTGGGCGGGATGGACCTGTGGTGTGACCCAGCGGTGGCACTGCTTATGTTTTTATGTTCTTATGTACCCTCTGGAAACTTCGACCATCAAACGCTACTTTGACTTTCTCTCCTTTCGACTGTTGGCCCAATCACTAATCTTAAGCATCTTAGACTATTGCAACATTAAATACATGGGATCCTTTAAGAAAACCAAACAATGCCTGAGAATTGTACAAAATGCTACCGTTCGCCTCATTTACGATCTCAAAAAATCTGATCACGTAAGCCCTTATTACAAAATACTGCACTGGATGCCGATGGAGGCAAGGATCATCTTCAAATTTGCTTGCCTCTGCTTCAAAACCGTAACAGGCTCTTCCCCAATCGACCTGTCGGAACACTTTGAACTTTCAGGCCTCACTTGCACACAAAATGCCTACCTGTTTGCCTTCCCATCCCTAAAGGACTGTATCTACAAGAGATTTCTTGATAGATCTCTAGCATTCTAAGCAGGCAAATGGAATAAATGCCTAACCACCCTCATCTCTAATTCACCCTTCTACCAAACTTTCAGGAAATCAATCAAAACCTATCTTTTGGATAAATTTCGCTGAATCCCCATACCTTGCATCCCTGTCTTGATCTCTGATATGCCTCCAGATTTACCTGACTTCTCCCGACTTGTTAAGTTAATCTGAACACCCAAGTTAAACTGAACTCCAAGTTCAACTGAATGTCCTCTTTGTAACACTATTATCTTGTGCACAACATCACTGTCTTATATGTAACATCACTGTAAATATACAGTCTCTTCCTCTGTTAACCGCTCTGATCTGCCATGGTACTGCGGTATATACAAAAATAAAGTTATTATTATTATAAGTATAAGGTGATGCATGTAGATAACAAAAATCTTATACACGAATACAGGATGTCTGGTGCAGTACTCGGAGAGACCTCCCAGGAAAGAGACTTGGGAGTACTGGTCAAGTCGATGAAGCCATCAGCACAATACGGCATCGGCATCGAAATGGGTGAACAGAATGCTAGGAATGATTAAGAAGGGGATCAAGAACAGATCGGAGAATGTTATTATGCCACTGTACCAAGCCATTGTATGCCCCCCACCTGGAATACTGCGTCCAGCACATGAAGAAGGACACGGTATTATCCGAAAGGGTCCAAAGAAGAGCAAATAAAATGGTTAAGGGGCTGGAGAAGTTGCCGTACTGCGAGAGGTTAGAGAAACTAGGCCTCTTTTCCTTTGAAAAGAGGAGACAGAGGGGACATGATCAAAACATTCAAGATAGACTTAGTAGATAAAGACAGGATGTTCACCCTCTCCAAGGTAGGGAGAACGAGAGGGCACTCTCTAAAGTTAAAAAGGGATAGATTCCGTACAAACGTAAGGAAGTTCTTCTTTACCCAGAGAGTGGTGGAAAAATGGAATGCTCTTCCGGAGGCTGTTATAGGGGAAAAACAACCTCCAGGGATTCAAAACAAAGTTAGACAAGTTCCTGCTGAACCAGAACGTACGCAGATAGGGCTGGTCTCAGTTAGGGCACTGGTGTTTGACCTAGGGGCTGCCGCTTGAGAGGACTGCTAGGCACATGGACCACTGGTCTGACCCAGCAGCAGCAATTCTTATGCTCTTATTACAAAAAAATATGGGATATAAAACTAAAGGTGAACTGAAGCTCGCCTGAACTCATATATAGTAACATAGTAACATAGTAGATGACGGCAGATAAAGACCCGAATGGTCCATCCAGTCTGCCCATACTGATTCAATTTAAATTTTTTTTTTTTTTCTTCTTAGCTATTTCTGGGCAAGAATCCAAGGCTTTACCCGGTACTGTGCTTGGATTCCAACTGCCGAAATCTCTGTTAAGACTTACTCCAGCCCATCTACACCCTCCCAGCCATTGAAGCCCTCCCCAGCCCATCCTCCACCAAACGGCCATACACAGACACAGACCGTGGCCTAGTTCAATATTTAATATTATTTTCTGATTCTAAATCTTCTGTGTTCATCCCACGCTTCTTTGAACTCAGTCACAATTTTACTCTCCACCACCTCTCTCGGGAGCGCATTCCAGGCATCCACCACCCTCTCCGTAAAGTAGAATTTCCTAACATTGCCCCTGAATCTACCACCCCTCAACCTCAAATTATGTCCTCTGGTTTTACCATTTTCCTTTCTCTGGAACAGATTTTGTTCTACGTTAATACCCTTCAAGTATTTGAACGACTGAATCATATCTCCCCTGTCTCTCCTTTCCTCTAGGGCAGGGGTGTCCAATGTCGGTCCTCGAGGGCCGCAATCCAGTCGGGTTTTCAGGATTTCCCCAATGAATATGCATGAGATCTATTAGCATACAATGAAAGCAGTGCATGCAAATAGACCTCATGTATATTCATTGGGGAAATCCTGAAAATCCGACTGGACTGCGGCCCTCGAGGACCGACATTGGACACCCCTGCTCTAGGGTATACATATTCAGGGCTTCCAGTCTCTCCTCATACGTCTTCTGGCGCAAGCCTCCTATCATTTTCGTCGCCCTCCTCTGGACCGCCTCAAGTACAGGGGCATCAACACCTTCTTCCTTCTACTAACTACGCCTCTCTTTATACAGCCCAGTATCCTTCTGGCAGCAGCCACTGCCTTGTCACACTGTTTTTTCGCCTTTAGATCTTCGGACACTATAACCCCAAGGTCCCTCTCCCCGTCCGTGCATGTCAGCTTCTCTCCTCCCAGCATACACGGTTCCTTCCTATTATTAATCCCCAAATGCATTACTCTGCATTTCTTTGCATTGAATTTTAGTTGCCAGGCATTAGACCATTCCTCTAACTTTTGCAGATCCTTTTTCATATTTTTCACTCCCTCTTCGGTGTCAACTCTGTTACAAATCTTGGTATCATCTGCAAAAAGGCACACTTTTCCTTCTAACCCTTCAGCAATGTCACTCACAAACATATTGAACAGGATTGGCCCCAGCACCGAACCCTGAGGGACTCCACTAGTCACCTTTCCTTCCTTCGAGCGACTTCCATTAACCACCACCCTCTGGCGTCTGTCCGACAGCCAGTTTCTGACCCAGTTCACCACTTTGGGTCCTAACTTCAGCCCTTCAAGTTTGTTCAACAGCCTCTTATGAGGAACTGTATCAAAGGCTTTGCTGAAATCCAAGTAAATTACATCTAGCATATGTCCTCGATCCAGCTCTCTGGTCACCCAATCAAAAAATTCAATCAGGTTCGTTTGGCACGATTTACCTTTTGTAAAGCCATGTTGCCTCGGATCCTGTAACCCATTAGATTCAAGGAAATACACTATCCTTTCTTTCAGCAACACTTCCATTATTTTTCCAACTACTGAAGTGAGGCTCACCGGCCTGTAGTTTCCTGCTTCATCCTTGTGACCACTTTTATGAATAGGGACCACATCCGCTCTCCTCCAATCCCCAGGAATCACTCCCGTCTCCAGAGATTTGTTGAACAAGTCTTTAATAGGACTCGCCAGAACCTCTCTGAGCTCCCTTAGTATCCTGGGATGGATCCCGTCTGGTCCCATCGCTTTGCCTTTGGCTGAAACCACCAGTGTATTTTTAGTTGAAACCAAATCTACCCTGAAGGCCTTTCCTGTTGGTCTCCACCATCCTACCATCTTTAGAAGCCTTTGTGGTCTAGTGGCCTTTTTGAGGACAGTAGTGATCCCCAGCAGCTCCTGTCTATGCTGTCTCCACAGTCAAAATGGCCACTGCAACTTCCCACAGCAGCCTTGCTGGCTCCAGTCTAAAAAAAGGCAGCTGTGACCTCCTGTGGCAGTCTCACGAAGCTGCCTTGGGAAGTCATGGCAGCCATTTTTACTGCAAAGCTAGCATGGGTAGGAGTGAATCGAGATCACTCCTATTCTGAAGCAGCCACTAGACCAGTGTTTTTCAACCTTTTTTGGGCAAAGGCACACTTGTTTCATGAAAAAAATCACGAGGCACACCACCATTAGAAAATGTTAAAAAATTTAACTCTGTGCCTATATTGACTATATATAAAGTAATTCTACATAGTAACATAGTAGATGACGGCAGATAAAGACCCGAATGGTCCATCCAGTCTGCCCAACCTGATTCAATTTAAAATTTTTTTTTTTTTCTTCTTAGCTATTTCTGGGCGAGAATCCAAAGCTTTACCCGGTACTGTGCTTGGGTTCCAACTTCCGAAATCTCTGTTAAGACTTACTCCAGGCCATCTACACCCTCCCAGCCATTGAAGCCCTCCCCTGCCCATCCTCCTCCAAACGGCCATACACAGACACAGACCGTACAAGTCTGCTCAGTAACTGGCCTAGTTCAATCTTTAATATTATTTTCTGATTCTAAATCTTCTGTGTTCATCCCACGCTTCTTTGAACTCAGTCACAGTTTTACTCTCCACCACCTCTCTCGGGAGCGCATTCCAGGCATCCACCACCCTCTCCGTAAAGTAGAATTTCCTAACATTGCCCCTGAATCTACCACCCCTCAACCTCAAATTATGTCCTCTGGTTTTACCATTTTCCTTTCTCTGGAAAAGATTTTGTTCTACGTTAATACCCTTTAAGTATTTGAACGTCTGAATCATATCTCCCCTGTCTCTCCTTTCCTCTAGGGTATACATATTCAGGGCTTCCAGTCTCTCCTCATATGTCTTCTGGTGCAAGCCTCCTATCATTTTCGTCGCCCTCCTCTGGACCGCCTCAAGTCTTCTTACGTCTTTCGCCAGATACGGTCTCCAAAACTGAACACAATACTCCAAGTGGGGCCTCACCAATGACCTGTACAGGGGCATCAACACCTTCTTTCTTCTACTGACTACGCCTCTCTTTATACAGCCCAGAATCCTTCTGGCAGCAGCCACTGCCTTGTCACACTGTTTTTTCGCCTTTAGATCTTCGGACACTATCACCCCAAGGTCCCTCTCCCCGTCCGTGCATATCAGCTTCTCTCCTCCCAGCATATACGGTTCCTTCCTATTATTAATCCCCAAATGCATTACTCTGCATTTCTTTGCATTGAATTTTAGTTGCCAGGCATTAGACCATTCCTCTAACTTTTGCAGATCCTTTTTCATATTTTCCACTCCCTCTTCGGTGTCTACTCTGTTACAAATCTTGGTATCATCTGCAAAAAGGCACACTTTTCCTTCTAACCCTTCAGCAATGTCACTTACATACATATTGAACAGGATTGGCCCCAGCACCGAACCCTGAGGGACTCCACTAGTCACCTTTCCTTCCTTCGAGCGACTTCCATTAACCACCACCCTCTGGCGTCTGTCCGACAGCCAGTTTCTGACCCAGTTCACCACTTTGGGTCCTAACTTCAGCCCTTCAAGTTTGTTCAACAGCCTCCTATGAGGAACTGTATCAAAGGCTTTGCTGAAATCCAAATAAATTACATCTAGCATATGTCCTCGATCCAGCTCTCTGGTCACCCAATCAAAAAATTCAATCAGGTTCGTTTGGCACGATTTACCTTTTGTAAAGCCATGTTGCCTCGGATCCTGTAACCCATTAGATTCAAGGAAATACACTATCCTTTCTTTCAGCAACACTTCCATTATTTTTCCAACAACTGAAGTGAGGCTCACCGGCCTGTAGTTTCCTGCTTCATCCCTGTGACCACTTTTATGAATAGGGACCACATCCGCTCTCCTCCAATCCCCAGGAATCACTCCCGTCTCCAGAGATTTGTTGAACAAGTCTTTAATAGGACTCGCCAGAACCTCTCTGAATTCCCTTAGTATCCTGGAATGGATCCCGTCTGGTCCCATCGCTTTGTCCACCTTCAGTTTTTCAAGTTGCTCATAAACACCCTCCTCCGTGAACGGCGCAGAATCTACTCCATTTTCTCGTGTAACTTTGCCGGACAATCTCGGTCCTTCTCCAGGATTTTCTTCTGTGAACACAGAACAGAAGTATTTGTTTAGCACATTTGCTTTCTCCTCATCACTCTCCACATATTTGTTCCCAGCATCTTTTAGCCTAGCAATTCCATTTTTTATCTTCCTCCTTTCACTAATATATCTGAAAAAATTTTTATCTCCCTTTTTTACATTTTTAGCCATTTGTTCTTCCGCCTGTGCCTTCGCCAAACGTATCTCTCTCTTGGCTTCTTTCAGTTTCACCCTGTAGTCTTTTCTGCTCTCCTCTTCTTGGGTTTTTTTATATTTCATGAACGCCAACTCTTTCGCCTTTATTTTCTCAGCCACTAGGTTGGAGAACCATATCGGCTTCCTTTTTCTTTTGTTTTTATTGATTTTCTTCACATAAAGGTCCGTAGCCATTTTTATCACTCCTTTCAGCTTAGACCACTGTCTTTCCACTTCTCTTATGTCCTCCCATCCTAACAGCTCTTTCTTCAGGTACTTTCCCATTGCATTAAAGTCCGTACGTTTGAAATCTAGGACTTTAAGTATCGTGCGGCCGCTCTCCACTTTAGCCGTTATATCAAACCAAACCGTTTGATGATCGCTACTACCCAGGTGAGCACCCACTCGAACATTAGAGATACTCTCTCCATTTGTGAGGACCAGATCCAATATCGCTTTTTCCCTTGTGGGTTCCATCACCATTTGTCTGAGCAGAGCCTCTTGAAAGGCATCCACAATCTCCCTACTTCTTTCCGATTCCGCAGACGGAACATTCCAGTCCGCATCCGGCAGGTTGAAATCTCCCAACAGCAGAACCTCCTCTTTCCTTCCAAACTTTTGGATATCCACAATCAGATCCTTATCAATTTGCTGCGATTGAGTCGGAGGTCTGTAGACTACACCCACGTAGATAGAAGTTCCATCTTCTCTTTTCAGAGCAATCCATATCGCTTCTTCCTCTCCCCAGGTCCCTTGCATTTCGGTCGCTTGGATATTGATCTTTACATAGAGAGCTACCTTTATGACCATCTCTGTCCTTCCTAAAAAGATTATATGTTTGCATCCCATCCATGTGATTCACTGAACCATGTCTCTGTGATAGCAACAATATCTAGATCTGCCTCTAATATCAGGGCTTGCAGATCATGAACTTTGTTGCTTAGACTGCGAGCATTTGTGGTCATCGCTTTCCAGCTATTTTTCAGCAATAATCTCCTTTTTCGTATGGATTTTTGTGTCGTTTCACTTTCCGTTGCAATACTAAGAAATGAGTTGCTGATATTGCTTATGTTGCAGCCTTTACTACTATCACATCTTTTCTTTTGCCGGGGGTGGTCTCTATAATTGTCCTTCGTACATACACCACCCCCACCTTCTAGTTTAAATGCCTGGAAAAATATTGTCTAAATTTGTCTGCAAGGTTTCTTTTTCCTGCATTCTCTTGAATAGGAATCAAATAAACACAAAGAAAGTATTTTATAATTACTTTATTATGAAATATTAAGTAAACAGAATAGTGAAAAATTATAAAATACTTTATTCAGTGCGAAACCTGGGCCTGTTTGGCTGAACACAAAGCTGATATTCTGGCTGGAATCGAAGAAAGACACACACGTAGCTCTTCGTCAACAGCTCTCAGTCTCTCTCTGTATTTGGTTTTTATAGCATACAAAAATAGACAAATATACCCTCCATCCTTTTTATTAAACTACAATAGCAGTTTTTAGCGCAGGGAGCTGCGCTGAATGCCCAGCGCTGCTCTTGACGCTCATAGGCTCCCTGCGCTAAAAACCACTATTGCGGTTTAGTAAAAGGTGACCATATTGTAAAATATAGACAGCAGATATAAATTCAGAACTGTGCATAGTAAGTGAAGGGAAGTTTTCATCTCTGGGAATTTACCCAGTTAACTATTAAGTTATTTGGGCAAATTCCTTTGAAAACTGTGGTAATACTGCCTCCACTTTGCTAAATTTAAAATAAAATCATTTTTCCTACCTTGTCTGGTGATTTCTGGTTGCACTTTCTTCTTCTGACTGTGCATCCAATCTTTCTTCCCTTCTATCAGCCTGTATGCTTTCTCTCCTCCACACCTCATTCCCTCCCCCAAGTTTTTCTTCCTCTCTCCCTGACCTTTCTTTCTTTTTTTCTGTTTCTCTTCTTTCCTTCTGTTTCCCTGCCTGCCCCCTTTCTTTCTTTCTCCCTGCCGTTCCCCAAGCCACTGCCACTGCCGCTGCCATCAGGGAACAGGACCCACCAATGGATAACAGGCCCCAAAGCCGACGCCGACGCATGCTCTCCCTGACGTCAATTCTGCAATCAGAGAGGAAGTTCCGCCCAGCCAGGCAGCGATTGGCTGGCCCGAACTTCCTCTCCGACTGCAGAATTGACGTCGGGGAGAAGAAGACTTAACGGCTCGATAGATTAGATCGCCAAGACAAAGTGAGTCCTGGGTGATCGACTCACTTTGCCTTGGCGAGCTACTGGCGCCCCTGCCTCGGGCCCCCTGTCAGCTCCGGGCCCCTGAATGCAGGACTGGTAGTACTGCCCTGATGGCGGCCCTGCGGCACACCAGGCAACATCTCGTGGCACACTAGTGTGCCGCGGAACAGCGGTTGAAAAACACTGCACTAGACCACCAGGGCTTCTCAGGCTTGGCCTAAGGAGGGTCTATGTGTGGTAGGAAGGTGGAGCTTGTGGTCACTAGAGAGGGGAAATGGGTAGCCTGGGGGGACCCACTCTCTGCTGGAATGGGCTGATTTATCCCGGCCATGTATTATTTGTGAATTCACCCTTTCTTTTTCCAAGTGGTGGGTAGCCTGCTGTTTCCTCCATGTTGCTATTCCCCCTAAATGCTAAAGTGTTCTGTGAAGAGTATCATCTTTATTTCTCTCTTGAAACTTTGGTGCCCTTTTCTAGTTTTAATTCCTTCGGAAGGGAGTTCCACCACATTGGGGTCATCACAGAAAACATTCTTTTCCTGACGCTTTTGTATTTGATGTCTCTGAAGGAGGGTATTTCCAGTAGGTATTCTTGGCTCGAGCGTAGGGCGCGTGTTGTCTATTCTGTTTGCTAGGTATCTGTCAAGGATTTCCCTTTTTTAAAAGCAGACTGAAAACCCACTTTTTTGATAAAGCCTTCGATCCTTAACCCTACTTCTCTGCCCTCCAACTCAGCCAGCAGATTAACCGTTCCCCTTAACTGTATCCATGGCATCCTGTTTGTCTGTCTTGTCTGTTTAGATTGTAAGCTCTTTCGAGTAGGGACTGCTTTCTTATTCTTTGTGACTCTGTGCAGCTCTGCGTGCGTCTGGTAGCACTACAGAAATAATTAATAGTAGTAGTAGGTATTGTGATTTTGTCAGATGAATGATTTTGTGTTATCAGCAACCTGATCTTGAATTTCACCCTACTTTCAATCGGGAGCCAGTGGCTTATGGACTTTTCTTTTTGGAAATTATCCAAACCTTTTTTTAAACTCTTCTAAGCTAACTGCTTTCACCACATTCTCTAGCAGCAAATTCCAGTTTCTCTCTCTATAAAAAGTAAGTTTCAAAGTGCTCCAATTGTTTCCAGCATAATTCTAAGCCTTCTAATTGTCCGTTTACACAGTATCAAGTTGGCAAAGTGCCAAGGAGCCTTTACTGTAGAGAACCATAGAAAGCAGGTCTCTCTCATATACGTATTTCACACATTTATGGAGAAACAGAAATAAATACAACCCCCCCAAAAAAAATCCCCAAAAACAACCCCCCCACACAAAACGTACTTTATCATTTAATGTAGGGTCATTCAGGGAATACAGCTTGTTGGTAATATCTTTACCAATCAGATACTTAAACATCTCATACAGGAATGGTTCTGATTCCAGGAAATAAGTCAGCCTTTCCCTTGACCAGCACAAGAATTTGCAGTTATCGTCCGCTGTGATGGTAACCTGGAGAAAAGTAGAAGAGATGACCAATAAGCCAATGCTAGTTTTTGGGAGATATCCTAAAACATTCTGGAAGACAGAGATAAATCATACACATTAAAGAATCTAATCTTAAACATGTATAATCTGTTTAATCCAAAAGTTGGTCTAAAGCAGTGGTCTCAAACTCGCGGGCCACATGTGGCTCTCCAGGTTTTATTTGCGGCCCGCGGTCTGGAGGCGATCATTCTCTTCCTTTTGGAGCAGCAGCCGGCTCGTTCGTTCAAAGCCGCGGGTTGGCGGCTCCTTGCACTATCCACTCCTGCATCGGAAGCCTCTTTGATGTCACAACATCAGAGAGGCTTCAGACGCAGGCACGGATCTCGCAAGGAGCCGCAACCCGCGGCTTTGAACGAACGAGCCGGCCAGACACGCTGCTGCTCCAGTGGCGTACCAAGGGGGGGGGGCGGTCCACTGTTCTCCCTAGAGTGCGGCTCGCGGCTCGTCTAGAGCAGTGGTGCCCAACCTGCTTCCCTTCCCTTCTCACTGCTGCCATCGGGGATCAGGCCGGCACCATGTTCTTTGATCTCCCTGCTTCTCTTCCCTGCGGGGCTGACCAACTCTCGCGGCCCGACATCAATTCTGACGTCGAGAGGACGTTCTGGCTAGCCAATCGCTGCCTGGCTGCCCGGAACGTCCTTTCCGACGTTAGAATTGACGTCGGGCGGCGAGAGTTGGTCGGCCCCGTGCAGAAGAGAAGCAGGGAGATCTTGGCCTGTTCCCGATAGCGGCAGCGACAGCAGCCTATTCCGCGGCGGTGGTGGCATGGGGGAGGGCAGGAAGGAAGGAAGAAAGAAAGAAAGAAGGTGGGGTGGGGACAGGGAGCCAGAAAAAAAAGCAAAAAATGGGGCACGGAGGAAGGAAGGAAAGAAGAAAGAAGGAGGGGGGACAGGGAACCAGAAACAAAGCAAAAAATGGGGCACGGAATCAGAGAAAGACAGACGGAGAAAGAAAGAAAAAGTTTGGGGAGGGAATGAGGTCTGGAGGAGAGGAAGCATACAGGAGGCTGAAAGAAGGGAAGAAGTATTGGATGCACAGTCAGAAGAATAAAGTGCAACCAGAGACTGGTGAAATTACCAAACAAAGGTAGGAAAATGATTTTATTTTCAATTTAGTGATTGAAATGTGCCAGTTTTGAGAAAGAAAAGTTATTGAACTTTAAATGTGGGTGCTGCAGAAAAAAATAGAGTACTTGGAGGGCCGCAGAAAAAATAGTTAATGTCTTATTAAAGAAATGACAATTTTGCATAAGGTAAAACTCTTTATAGTTTATATATCTTTCTTTTTAACTGTTAAAGGAAAGTTTTATAAACTATAAAGAGTTTTAACTCATGCAAAATTGCCATTTCTTTAATAAGACATTAACTATTTTTTCTGCAGCCCTCCAAGTACCTACAAATCCAAAATGTGGCCCCGCAAAGGGTTTGAGTTTGAGACGACTGGTCTATAGCATCTTACACTAAAGTACAAAACATGCACCAAGATTATACCATCAGCGCGATTAATGAGATAGCTTTCTGTTATTGTGCCCTCTCACTCTGGAATAATCTTCCTCCGGGTTACAGGTCTATCTCTTCTCAGCCTAAATTTAAAACTGCACTGAAGAACTGGCTTTTTAGGCAGACATTTGAATCACTTACTGCCTGAAGTAAAAGTTTTATTGTTTTAATCACTCTTCTCCCTTTTCTTTGTGTGTTCAGTTATTTCTGCTTCACTTACAATTATGGTGCCGAGAGGTGTTATGAAAAGACATTAAATCGGCAATATTATAAATTACCGTATTTTTCACTCCATAAGACACAGTTTTTCCACCCCTAAAAAGGGGGTGAAAATAAGGGTGCATCTTATAGAGTGAATACCCAAACCCCTCCCGTTACCTTTTTGTAAATTCTGAGGCCCTCCCTCACTGGATGCGGCTGCCTGGAGCACTGGCAGCTGATGTGGCTGCCTCCGGGTCCTCTTCCCTTGCAGCAGAGCAGCACACAAGGCTGCTGGCCTGGTCTCGCGCCTCTTCCCACGAGAGTTCTTAATAAGAGAGTTCTCGCAGGAAGCGGCACAGGACCAGGCCGGCAGCCTTGTGTGCCGCAATGCCGCAAGGGAAGAGGACTCCCAAGGAAGCCATGTCAACTGTCAGTGCTCCTTGTCACCGCGTCCAGCGAGGGAGGGCCTCAGAATTTAAAAAAGGTAATGGTGGAGGGGAGGGAGGCCAGGAGCTGCCCTACCTAATTAAAAATAGGGGGGGCAGGGGCCTGCCTACCTGCTGAATTAAAAATGAGGGCGAGGTCAGGCCTGCCTGCCTCCGGGGAAGCCTGGAGGGGGTAGGCTGGCCTGCCTGCCTGCCTGGGGGTGGCTACCTAGAAGCGGGTAGGCCTGCCTGCCTGCCTGGGGGGTAGGCCTGGGAGGGGGGAAGCCTGCCTGTCTGTCTGGGAGGGGCTACCTGGGAGGGGGTAGGCCTGCCTGCCTGGGGGAGCTGCCTGGGAAGGGGAAGGCCTGCCTGCCGTGTCCCTGCCTGCCAGCCACTAGGCCTGCCTGCCAGCCACTAGGCCTGCCTGCTCTTTCCCCTGTTCTGGCCTACCACTAGATCACCAGAGGGGGGACAGGGTATAGAGCCGAGGGAGGACATGGTGCAGAGCTTGGTAAGGAGTGTGGGGTTGGGTGCAGAGCCTGGCAGGGAGAATTTGGTTCAGAATGTTTTTTTTATTGTTTTCCTCCTCTAAATCTAGGGTGCATCTTATGGTCAGGTGCGTCTTATGGAGCGAAAAATACAATATTAAGATAGACTGTGGGGAAATCCTAGCATACATAGCATCCAATCTGGTTTATTTATTTATTTAATTCATTTTCTATCCCTTTGTCCTCAAAGAGCTCAGAACCTTATTAGCCATAGAACCCTATGCCCCCCCCCACCTTTCCTAACCCTAAACCGATCAAAAAAAAGAGAGAGATGCATTCAGTGCCCAGTTATTTTTTGCACCAGAAATTAAACTGGGCAGATTACACGGATCTTGTGGTCTTATCTGCCATCAACCATCAAACAATTGAGAGTCATTCAGAATGCTGCCGTCCGTCTCATTTATGGTCTCAAAAAATCAGATCATGTAAGTCCGTATTACAAAAAACTACACTGGCTGCCGGTGGAAGCAAGGGTCATTTTCAAGTTTGCCTGCTTCTGCTTCAAAACCATAACAGGTTCATCCCCAGTCTACCTGTCGTACCATTTTGAATTCCCAGGCACCACTTGCACACGTAGTGCCTATCTGTTTGCTTCTCCATCCTTAAAGGGCTGTATCTACAAGAGATTCCTTGATAGATCACTATCATTCCAAGCAGGCAAATGGAATATAATGCCTCACCACCTTCATCTCTAATGCACCCACCTACCAAACCTTCAGGAAATCAATTAAAACCTATCTCTTTGATAAATTTCTCTGATTCCTTTCCTGCCTTGCTGTATCTTAGAAATGCTTTCAGACAAATCTTGACTACTCTTGGCATGCTAATGTAATTTGAAAGTCCTTTTCTGTAACATCGCTGTCTGTGTACAGACTCTTCCTCTGTAAACCGCTCTGAACTGCTTGTATACAAAAAATAAAGTTATTATTATTATTATCATATTCAACATTTCTAAGATGTGCAAATCAGTTCATAAGAGAGCTGAAAAACAATTTTGTACTATTAGTGCCAATGCATAAAACCTGTGCCACCTTAATCAAATTGGAGGCCCTTTCTTTCCACCTTAAGAGTGAAAAGAATAAAAAGCTTTAGGAATTCACAGAAGAGGCAGTGGGTGGCACTCTAATCAAGAGATCCAGCCTTGCTTAAGTTAGTCAGCTGTTCTACAACATGTGCACTTGGAACTGCCATTCCCTGCTATAGTGCATGTCACCAGTCACTTGCCTCTGTCAGTAAGCGCATAAGATAAATGTGTTTCCCTGTAGATCTATGTTAGGGAATCAGCAGGCCTACTAAAGTCATCAGCGTGTTTAGTGATGAGAATGCTTCTATAAATATAAACCCAAGACATTCCCCTTACATATCCTGCTATGTCCTCCTACAGTAGCAAAAAACTACCATCCTGGCAGGATAAAAACACCAGAGAGGATGTGAGATGTTTTAACAGGTTCTGAGAACAGATGAAAACAGAACAATTTCTGCTCTGTGCACAGTTAAAAAAAAAAAAAAAGGAATTCTTTTTTTTTTTTTCATTCTTTATTCATTTTCAAAATTACATTAAGTGTTAAATATATTCATTTACATTAACAATAAATACATCACTTACAAACAATCATTGATACATTTCATAAATTCTTATCTCTTCCTCTTTTCCATCCCTCCCACCCATATATTCCATTATCATATAAAACATATAATAATAAAATTCCCCCCTCCCTACACCTTAAGTTGATAAATATAAGGGAAACAATTTCAAATTAATCTTTACAATACTTTGTTAATGGTTTCCACACATCCTGAAACTTCTTAAAATATCCCCGTTGTAATGCAATAAACCTTTCCATTTTATAGATATGGCATAAAGAATTCCACCAGAAGTTGTAATTTAATCTCCTCCAATCCTTCCAATTATATGTAATTCCTAATATGCTCTGTGAAACTTTGGAATGGAGATTAAAAGAAAAAGTGATAAAGTAAATCAAAACAAAGGTATACAGATGCAATACTGCCCAGCCTCAAGTTCCAGGCTCCTGGAGGCACAAGGCCTACATAGGCAGGTGAAGATGTGTTCGCAAGTAGGATGGAGAGCTACTGTACTGTCTCTACAAGTCTTTCCTGCTCAAATTCTCTATTTTTTTGTATCGTCCAACCCAACCATGTGCCCAAGGCCCCGCCCCCAGGAGGGACCTAAGGCTCCCGGGCTTATTCTGATTGGCCCAGGCGCCTTAGGCCCCACCAGTAGACGGAGCTTTGGGATGGATGGGCCAATCCGGTCTCATTCCATCGTTGGCTGCCTGCCGGACAGGCGGGTTTGGCTCCCGTCTGTCCGGCCAACTACACAAAGGTACGGGGAAGGGGGTTGGGGGTGTTGTGGGGGTCGGCCAGGGGGGTCGCGGGTCGACTGGGGTCAGTGTGCTCAAATTCAAGGACACAAACTTCAAAGAAATGGGAGACTTCGTTCACCAGGCGCTATAAAGCCAAGCAGAAACCGATAACGTGGAAGAAACGTGGTCGACTTTGAAAGCCACCATACAAGAAGCAACAAACCGCTATGTTAAATCAGTAAGTAAACAGCGAAGGAGCAATAAGCCACAGTGGTTCTATAGGTGCTGAAGCTGGGTCTGAAGTCATATTGGTAGGGAAGGAGAATGGAGAATGACTTAGGAAGACTATTCCACAGATAGGGAATTGTTATTGACTCTAATCTGAATTCTGATGTGAGTTATGTGGCATAGGCCACAAAAGGTGGTAAATGGTGGTGGGAGAGCAACATGGAGGCAAGACAAGGCTTCCAAAACCTGTCTGGGAAACGCCAAAGCCGGTCAGATTTTCATGATATTTATAACATTTTTAAATTGTATTTATCACGCATATCACAAATATTTATGTGGGCTCTTTAATGAAAATTGATCTGAGTGAGCTGGTCACATGGTAGCAATGACGTGGCCGGCTCTCACTATACTATTTTAAAGAACGCTGAGGCGCCATTTTTCACCTTACCCCGCAGACTCTATGTGTTGATAACACTTCAGGCAAGTTTTTGAATTTTATAATATGCTAACTTATAAACTTAGTTTTCTGTTTTGTAAGTTTTTGTGCTTTTCTCCATAGAGCCCTGAAGAAATGATCAGCAGATCATGAAATGGTGGCCACTGTCGGCTTTTATTGACTCAAAAGAGAAAGTAGTAGTCACGGCAGTGAAAGATAAGTGCTGCTCGTTGTTTTCGTATTGTTCTTTGAAGCATAACCTAGGGGGTTTTTCGCCATTGATAGAAAGCTGAAAGGGAGCTCCTTTTCTTAGTCTCAAAACAACGTTTGCTTTGCAGCATCTGAGGCGTTTTCCCCTATTTAGTTATAACGGCTTGAAGTTAGTTTGCAGTTAAGTGCTCATGAGGGGTTAAGGCATTGAGCATTTTCCACCAGTGCACATTCAAACTGGAAATATTGTTTTGTTTTTTGTAGGTTACAATTTACATACATAAATCAATAAACAACATAACAATTCTAAACAAAATAAAATCATTAAAAAATTATTTCTTAAAATATGTATGGGATATATCAGCAAATACTGCACAGTTCTCTCTTGTGTATCCATAGCGATCGCTTGAAAACCAGATTGATGTGGGATTGCCAGGAAAAATCTAAGGAGTCCTGGCATTAAGTGGTAGAAGGGGGAAGTGGAGAGAGCCAAGAGGAACGAAAGAACTAGAGACAAGCTGTAGCAAGAGAAGAAAGGACCAGCAGAAAAGCAAAATGAATCAAAGTGAAAAGAAAGAGCCAAGAAGAAGAAAAAAAACAAAACTGAGTCCCAGACAAGCAAAAATGCTCAGCAAACAGCAGTTTATCAAATGAAAAAATTATATTACATGAAGGTCTTTTAAGAAAAGTTTGAAAAACCAAGACGACTTTATATTTCACTCTGTTGCTGCAAGCTTTTTTTTTTTTTTTGAGAATTGTATATACAGTATTATTGCATTATCTACTGAGGGAAGAATACTCCTTGATTAAATTTACAGCCGATATTCAGAGTAGTGAGGACGCAGAAGGATTGCGAAGACCTGCAACGGGACATATACATGCTCGAGAAATGGGCCGCGATATGCCAAATGAGGTTTAACGTGGATAAGTGTAAGGTGATGCATGCCGGTAAGAAAAATCTTATACACGAATACAGGATGTCTACTGCAATACTTGGAGAGACCCCCCCTGGAAAGAGACTTGGGAGTACTGGTCGACAAGTCAATGAAGCCGTCTGCACAATGCGCGGTGGCATTGAAAAGAGTGAACAGAATGATATGAATGATTAAGAAGGGGATCACGAACAGATTGGAAAAGGTTATCATGCCACTGTACCAGGCCATGGTACGCCCCCACCTGGAATACTGCTTCCAGCACTGATTGCCGTACATGAAGAAGGACTACTTGAAAGAGTCCAGAGAAGAGCAACTAAAATGGTTAAGGGGTTGGAGGAGTTGCCATACAGTGAGAGATTGAGAAACTGGGCCTCTTCTCACTTGAAAAGAGGAGACGGAGAGGGGACATGATCGAAACATTCAAGATAATGAAGGGAATAGACTTAGTAGATAAAGACAGGTTGTTCACCATCTCCAAGGTAGGGAGAAGAAGAGGGCACTCTCTAAAGTTGAAAGGGGATAGATTCCGTACTAACGTAAGGAAGTTCTTCTTCACCCAGAGAGTGGTGGGAAACTGAAACGCTCTTCTGGAGGTTGTTATAGAGAAAACACCCTCCCGGGAGTCAAGACAAAGTTAGACAAGTTCCTGCTGAACCAGAACGTATGCAGGTAAGTCTAGACTCAAGGCACTGGTCTTTGACCTAAGGGCCGCCGCATGAGCACACTGCTGGGCACAATGGTCCACTGGTCTGACCCAGCAGCGGCAATTCTTATGTTCTTAACATGACCTTGTCTATGTTAATATGTGGCTGTACAAATGTGCTGCAGAACCTCAAAAACCAAGCCACAGCCAGCAAGAAATGCCTCAGCACTATCCAAGGTACTGCTTCTTCCCTGCTTGTTAGTATAAAATAAATTATTGGAGGGCATAAATTCTGCACCAGCACATCTAATCATCAAAATGTATTTATTCAATTTTCTAGGGGAGCTCAGAACGGTTTACATGAATTTATTCAGGTACTTGAGCATTTTTGAGCTCACCAAAATCAAAATGCTACACTCATAACCAAGCAATCGAAATGTTCCTAGTGCACAACTCTAATTTACATCACACTTATCCACTGGAACTGCTCTTTGCAGGGGATCAGCAGAAGCTCACCCTAATTTGTCATCAGTCCTTTTGTATCTTTTATGTCGTATCCTCTGATCTTTATCATTTTTGCTTTTACTTTTTTATATAATAAAGAAACTCCTCTTCCAGGAATTCAGGAGACCAGCTGTAGACATGGGTCAAGTTTCTCCGCTATTACATCGGGAAGAACATAGCCAAACGTTGTGTCTTCAAAGGCCTGATGCTAGCATTCAAATTCTTGTACAACATGGCGCCAGATTACATGAACACCAAATTTCCTCCATAAGTGCTAAACAGGTCCCTGTGCTCCCAGGATGAGCCTCAAACGCCCCCTAGAAACATAGAAACATAGAAGATGACGGCAGAAAAGGGCTATAGCCCATCAAGTCTGCCCACCCTATAGACCCATCCTCTTAAGTCTATACCTAGCGACCAATATTCCAGTTCGACCCTCGTAGGAATCACACATAGGTATCCCATTTATTCTTAAAGTCCAGCACGCTGCTGGCCTCGATCACCTGCGCTGGAAGCTCATTCCAACTGTCAACCACTCTTTCTGTGAAGAAATACTTCCTGATGTCGCTATGAAATTTCCCGCCTCTGAGTTTGAGCGCATGCCCTCTAATCATACCCTCTAGTCATACCCCTGGTCATACCCTTCAACTGAAAACTGCATATCTACTCCCACGGCATATCAAACCACTGGAATCAACTGCCTCCATAGATTAGATCCTTTGAAGGACTAGGAAAGCAATAAAAACATACCTCTTCACCTAACTCCCTGCCTACGGCCAATGGATTACAAAGAAACATCTAGTTAAGAACATAAGAATAGACTTACTGGGTCAGAGCAATGGTCCAGCTAGCTTAGTATCCCTTCTTCATAGAGGCCAATCCAAATCACAAGTACCTGGCAAAAACTCAAATAGTAGCAGCATTCCATGCCACCGATCCAGGGCAAGCAGTGGCTTCTCCCATGTCTGTCTCAACAGCAAACTATGGATTTTTCTTCCAGCAACCTGTCCAAACCTTTTTTAAAACCAGCTACATTAACCACTCTTACCAGATCCTCTGGCAACACATTCCAGAGCTTAACTGAGTGAAAAAAAATTTCCTCCTATTGTAACTTTGAGTATCCCCCTAGACTTTGTAAATCTTGATGCAGTAAAAATCGATCCACTTGTACCCGTTCTACACCACTCAGGATTTTGTAGACTTCAATCCTATCTCCCCCTCAGCCGTCTCTTTTCCAAGCTGAAGAACCCTAATCTCTTTATCATCTTGGTTGTTCTTCTTTGAACTTTTTCTAGTGCCACTATGGGCTGTTTTTACTAAGATGCGCTAAGCATTTTAGCGTGTGCTAGCCATGCATGTGTGTCTGATGGACAGGTTAGCGGTTAGCATTAGCGCACCTTAGTAATATAGAAGGTTTATCTTTTTTGAGATAAGGAGACCAGAACCGAACACAATACTCAAGGCAAGGGCGTACCATCGAGTGATACAGAGGTATTATAACAGTCTTAGTCTTGTTTACCATCCCTATTCTAATAATTCCTCAATATGTGTCGAATTAGGATAAAAACTTATATTGAAAATCTTGCACTATGGCAAACAGTAACCCATTAACTGTATATTATGTACGTTAACTTGTAACCTGTTCTGAACTCGTTGGGGAGAACAGGATAGAAAACAAATTAAATAACATTGATTTCTTTGCTGGAATCCCCCGCAGTTTAAAAAGGTTTTTTGGACTTAATATAAGAAATTTGCAAATGTTATAAAATATTTAAAGGTTAAATGCTGCATAAGTGAATAATACACTTGGGGGCTCATAATCGAAACGGAAATAAGTCTAAAATCCCATCTAAATTGGCACTTGAACATTTACTAAGACAAGTCGTCCAAGTGCTGATATCCGAAACGGGTTTTAGACGTATCTAAAAATGACTTAGGCCTTTTCAGTGCTGCTGTACGCTCAGAGCTAAAAGGGGCGTTTTAGGAGGAATGGTCAGGGCGGGATTTGGGCCAACTTAGACTTAGTCATACTGCACGTATAACCGAAATTTCAACTAGGCTGCCCAGACGGAACTTATACGTAGCAACTTAGGCAATGTAAAAACAGGTCTAAGTGCCCAGAAGATATTCAAATTGACTACATAACCACTGTAGAGACAAAGTACAGTCCCCCACACACTCCCCCAGTGATCGCTGGCCCCCCCCCACACACCGCCATAAAAATCGGAATAAAAACTTTACAAATCTGCCTCCAGAACATCAGCACCTGGCATTGAAAGCCTAGTAGAGCTGCACAGAAGTGGCTTAAGTAGTCTGGGGGTGGGCTAGTGAACCATAGAGAGGAGGACACAAGCCCATAAGCCACTCAAACCATTGCATTCATGGTGAAAAATGTAAGTCCATTAAACCCCCCCAAACCCTACTGTACTGCCACATAAGTGGCACCTGCAGCCATAAGGGCTATTGGGGTGGTAGACAGGTGGGTCTAGTAGGTTTGGGGGGCTCACCATGACTTATAAGGGAGTTGTGATGAGATGTTTATAAATAAAACAATACAGAAATCCTTCGCAGTCATGAGAAACCTAAGACAAGTCAGGAAATTCTTTGAAAGAACACAATTCCAGCTTATAGTACAATCCCTAATACCAAGTCTACTAGATTACTGCAACATCCTCTACCTCCCTTGCCCTGCTACAATGACTAAACAACTACAAACAATCCAAAATTAAGCTCTGAGACTCATCTACTCATTGAGGAAACATGACCATATTACAGAAGCATACATCAACTCACATTGGCTACCAATCCAAGAAAGAATACTATTTAAATTCTAGTGTATGCAATTTAAAACCTTAAATGGAGACAGCCCAACTGAACAACCGCCTCATCCAAACCACCTCAGTCAGACACAGAAAAACACACATCCCATTCACACACCCCTCGATTAAAGAAGTAAAATGGAAAAAACTATATGATGGTCTCCTGGCCACTCAAGCAGCTAAACTAGATAACCAAATCTCCAATCTACTGATAACTACCCCAGACTACCAGATGTTCAGAAAAGAAATAAAAAACTATACTCTTCAAGAAATTCCTGAAACAGTCCTAACTTCAAACTTACTGTCCTTCCTCCCTCCCTCTTCCCGCCACACAGAAACTACTCTTTACCTCTCTAGTAATGACAATTACTCTTCCATTGTAACCTACCGTTTTTTAACTCTTTTGTAATCCGCCTTAAACCACAAGGTAATGGCGGAATAGAAATCTCTAATGTAATGTAATGTTTATGTGGCACCCTTTTTGTGAAGTACGCAACAGTGCCCTGTAAGGTGCCCCACTACTGTGTTGCCATGTCTGGGTGTCCAGTCCATCACTTTGCTGGCCCCTCCCACATACAAAAGGTCTTGTTCTAGGCGTTTTTGATTTGGACAAATTTTTAGAGAAAAATGGGGTATAAAGATCGACGACTTAGCGGTCTGGACGATTAAACGGCTGGACGTGCAGGTAGATGATTCTCTAAAAAAAAAAAAAATGTTGGACGTATTGTTTGAGAATAGACTTTAGACACGGCCAACTTTGGGCGATACGTGACTTAGGCCCAAAACGAGATTAGACATTTTTTTGATTATGCCCCTCCACGGCTCTATTTCAAGTCCATCCTGGCCTAGTGCTAGAATATGAATGAATTAACAATAGAATCCATATGTGGTAGAAAGATGATAGGAGAAATGTGTGACGGTATCTCTCTTTCAGAGCCATCTGTCCTCACATCAACCCACCCTAGCAGCAGAAAAAGATGCAGTCCTCTGAGTCTCTTCCATTAATGGTTAGAAAATGAAAAAAAATTAGATACTGTTGCCCTACTGGATGGCCCAGTATTTTACTTTAAATTTTTTATTCATTTTTCATACAACAACAAGTGTATCATATAAATTTCTACAATCTCATAGAGTACACACTTGATATTCCTTCATGCATCACTGTAAATACAACATATCATTCTATAATCATGTACTATAATATTTGAAAAAGTATGTAATACTTAACTATTACTAAAATTGTAAACCCATCCCCTCCCCTCGAAAAATTGCATACAAATACAACAAATTAATAATGATAATTATATATATTATGAGATGGATAAAATAAAACCCACCCACATCCCCTCTTATCAAATATCTTATTATGGGAAAATTGTATCATTCATTACTAAAGTCTGTTAATGGTCCCCAGATCTACTTGAACTTATCAATCTAACCTCTCTGTGTTGCAAATGTACGCTCCATTTTATATATATGGCATACGGAATTCCACCAGAAGTTATAATTTAACCTGTCATAATTTTTCCAATTGTATGTTATTTGTTGAACTGCTATTCCAGTCAATATAAATAAAAGTTTGTTATTATTTGAAGAAATTTGACTCTTTGCTCTCATTGCTGTGCCGAATAAAATAATATCATAAGTCAAGGCTACCGGATTCTCCAACATCCTATTTATTTGAGGCCAAATTGATTTCCAAAATAATAATATGAATGGACAATAAAATAAAAGATGATCTAATGTCCTCGCATCAAGATGACAGTGCCAGCATTTATTAGACTTAGAGCTATCAAGTTTTTGTAAATGAACAGGGGTCCAAAAAGCTCTATGCAAAAGAAAAAACCATGTTTGTCTCATAGATGCTGAAACTGTACACCTTAACCTCCAAGACCAAAGTCGTGGCAATTGAGATGCATTAATCTGATGCTTAATCTCAATGCTCCAAATGTCTCTAAGACCATGTTTTTGTTTTTTATTTACAAATCCAGATATTAATTTATACCACATTGCGGTCTGGTGACCCATAGAGTCCATCTGAAAACACAAGAATTCCAGGCTATGATAATTATTAAGATTTTTCCATTCAGGGAACCCCGCCCAGTATTTGATTTTGCTCCATGCCCCATTTATCACAAAAACAAAACAAAAAACCCCAAATGGCTCACCTGGAATTTTTCTCCACGATTCAACTGGGTCGAACGAAATTCAGGAGAATCTACATAAGCATTGGGGTATATATTGTGCAGAAAATGCCCTCGATAAGATACTTTCATTCTAATAATAAGAAAAATTTTTAAATGGATTTGTTAATAATACAACTCCAAACCTTTGACAAATAAAATCCTAGTACACCACAACAGTGCAGCCCCACAGTAAATGTAAAAAGGGCATACCTGGATTCATCCTGAATGGCAGGGAAAGGGTGGGCCAAGCTTGGAGTGCAACCCTATGTCAAGACTCAGAGGCTACCTCTGCAACCCTTTGAATCTAAGTGTTCTGGAGACCATATGCTGAATTTCACATTATCCCACACCGACAGCCTGGCAGTTTGGCTGCTACAAACGTAACAGGTTAGTGCCGAATACTAACTTTGCTGGTTAACTTTTTAAAGGCCAAAAACTCCCCAGATAGAGAATGACATGGGGAAAAAATTTGTCCCCATCATCGTCCCGTCCTCACGAGCTTGTCCCTGTCACCGTCCCATCCCCATGAACTCGGTCCCTGCCCCGTCCCCACAAAACATCTGATCCCATCCACACAAGCCTCAAATAGTTTTATACTGAACTTATTTTATTAAAGTATAAAAAGGAAACAATATTCTGTACAATTGTCATTTTATAAATCAAAGTTCTGGTTGCTGAACTAGAGAAAGTGATGTTCAGCTGGCAGGGCTTTGTTTATAAATGTTTATCACCACAACTAATATACTACTTTATCCTAAAGCAAAAAAAAATTTTTTTAAAAATATATATACAGTGGTGCCTCACACAACGAACTTAATTCGTTCCAGGAGCAAGTTTGTTATGCGAAAAGTTCGTTATGTGAAACGCGTTTTCCCATAACAATACATGTTAAAAAAAATTATTCGTTCTGCAGCATAAAATATGCTAAGATGACATAAAAAAAGATAAATTTGTCAAAATGGTGAAAATGGTGGTCTTGCTGAGGCCAAACTCTTTGACGAGGTCACACTGTTTTACCCCACATTCACTCCTTCTAATTATTTCCCGTTTCATTTCAACAGAAATCACCTTCCTGCTTTTTTTAGAAGCCATGATATATAAAAAATATTGAGTTTATCTTAAAAGGAC
Organism: Geotrypetes seraphini; assembly: GCF_902459505.1. Taxonomy (NCBI): domain Eukaryota; kingdom Metazoa; phylum Chordata; class Amphibia; order Gymnophiona; family Dermophiidae; genus Geotrypetes; species Geotrypetes seraphini. Next base: position 14,683,887 of record NC_047086.1, on the reverse strand, counting down.
GACTGTATACAGTGAGAGAGGGCAGTTAAGCGCAGTGACTAACGACTGCCTGCAGTGCCTGCGCGGAAGGATGCAATACATCGGCAGCTCGGGCGACTTCGTTGTGTGAAACGAAGTTCGTTGTGTGAAACGAAGTTCGTTGTGTGAAGTTCGTTGTGTGAAACGAAGTTCGTTGTGTGAAGTTCGTTGTGTGAAACGAAGTTCGTTGTGTGAATCAAGACATGAAGTTCGTTGTGTGCAGCGTTCGTTGTGCGAGGCGTTCGTTATGCGAGGCACCACTGTATATATATATATATATATATATATATATATATATATATATATAATTTTTTCTGCCTTTGTTGCCTGGTTTCTGCTTTCCTCATTCAATTCATACCATCCATTGTCTGCCTTCTCTCTCCCTTCAACCCCCCCTAATTGGTCTGGCACTCATCTTCTTCCCTCCGCTCCACCCCTAGTCTGGCATCTCTCTATACCCCACTTCCCTTCAGCATCTTCTCCCCACTCTCCACTTCTCTTCCCCATTTCCCTTCAGTGTCTTCTCCCCACTCTCCACTTCACTTCCCAATTTTCCTTCAGCGTCTTCAGCCCATCTCTCTTCCCCATTTCCCTTCAGCATCTGTTCCTCTCACACCCCCCCACACCCCCTCCATTTCCCTTCAGTGCATGTGGTCAAGCAGCCCCCCCCCCTGATCACCGGAGATCCTCTCTTCCTCCCGATTGCCAAAGTCATCTCCGAATCATCCGAGGGCATCTCCCTCCCTTCCCCTCACCTTATTGTGGTGATTTTCATCAAGTCACGTGTGGCTGCTGAAACTTCTCCTCTGACGCAACCGGAAACAGGAAGCTGGGAGATGAAAAATCCCAGAAAATCGCCATGGTAAGGGGAGAGAGGGAGGAAAGGAAGGGAGGGAGATGCTCGATTGGTGACCGAGTGCGTTCCTGACCTTAACTGCGGAGACAAGGCCATTCACCACTCCACGGGGTGGTGAATGGCCTTGATCTCGTACCCGCGGCGATGATGACTTTTTCTCCCACCGTTTCTGTGGGTTACCCGCAGCGTAACAGCCACCGTGTCATTCTCTACCCCCCAGATAATCAAAGCCGGTCACCAGTAACGGCCTGGCATTGACTCAGGGCTTTTACTAAGGTGCGCTAGCGTTTTTAGCACGTGCTACATTGCCGTGCATGCTAACCCTGCGCTAAGCGCCAAAAACTAATGCTAGCTCAATGGAGATGTTAGCATCTAGCACGCACGCTAAAACCGCTAGTGTAGCTTAGTAAAAGGAGCCCTCAGTATAAGGGGAACTCATTATTATTATCTGTGCTGTTAATGGTGAAAGATTCTATGATTATTTGAGGTCACTGAATATTCATGGTGAGAATCAACCGCGGCCGAACTGCCTCCTCTGGTCTGAATATTGACCCTTTATTGTCTTTATCAGCAAAAATACATTATATCAAATCTATGGTCCTCAGAATACCCCACTTCACCAGACATTACATGCCATATTTGCTTCTCTGCAATCACATGCAGGAACATGTCGCTCTGCTATCAATATCCAAGAAAAAAGTCATGAGGAAGAAATGTCTCCAACCAATGTCTTCTTCGGTGACAAGACTTTATTCGATCAATGTACCTCTAGACTTGACATGGCCCGTGTTTCGGCAACACTTGCTTTAATTAAGAATAGTATCTAATATAATCCGCATGCGCACTCCCACCTGCGTGCTCCCGTTTTCTATGCGCTGTAGGGCACCGCAGGCAAGAGTACGCACGCGCACGAATCTCTCTCTCTTTCTCTCTTCCCCCAAGGCGGATGTCGGCCATGGCGGCTGTCGGCAGCTGCAGGCCGCAGCGGGCGAGCACGGAGAATGGAGCCACCAGCAGCGGGTGGCAGTCAGCCCGAGAAAACCCTGACCTACAGGCCGGGCCGAAGTTTCTGCTTTAGCTTAAAAGACGCTGCAGTGGCTCCTCTCATGAGCCGCTCCTGCGTCAGAGAAGGCGGCGATCGTGAGAGGAGCCGCCGGAAAGTTACACTGGTCGGGGCTCGGGCTGTTCGGTCCATGCAGGCTCCTCTCGCAGTAAATGGAGAGAAAGGGAATGCTGCGGCTGCTGCACAGGGAAGTAGGGAAGGAGATAGGAAGAAAGACACAGGGAGAGAGACAGAAAGACAAAGGGGGCCAGGGAGGGAGAGAGACAGAAAGAAAAAGACAGGGGTAGGGACAGAAACAGAAAGAAAGACAGACATATATTCTACCACCAGCGGGAGGAAGGGAGACAGAAAGAAAAGAAGAAAGACGCAGGGACAGGGAGAGACACAGAAAGACAGACAGACAAAGGGGACCAGGGAAAGAGACAGACAGAAAGAAAGACAGCGGGACAGAGAGAGAGACAGAAATAAAGACAGACAGACATATATTCTAGCACCCGTTAATGTAACGGGCTAAAATACTAGTATACTAAGAAATGCTAATCCATTCAGGTTTTTCCTCAAAAAAAAAATCTTGTGACTTGCAGCTCAACTTGAAACCGCCATGCAGTTCTATGTAAATTCTAAAAATACATTGACTGAATAAAGTCTTGTCAATGAAGAAGACCTTGGTTGGAGACATTTCTTCCTCACAACTTTTTTCATCAAGAAGTGCTTGTCTGGTTCCTTTTCCTGGGCTTTGCTATCAATGCCGGAGGTGACTGCACATATATTTCTCAAATGTGTAACTACATTAGACAGAGTGGGAGCCTGCCGGGACAGTTAGGGAAAAATGCTTAAGTACCTGAATAATCTGTAATCTGCATAGAATTGTAGGATATGTGGAATACAAAAAAGTTTTTTAAAAATTAATACACTTTACCCATAAAAACCAAGCAGAGTCACCAGGCATCATGGTCCCACACAAGAGAAACTAAACCAAAATCTATTAACTCCTGCTCTTTTGCTAAACAAGCCTTTTATCACAGACGTGTGCTGTACACAGAGCCACAATCCACCGCAAAGATCAATCCTTGGCTGTTCAGCACATACTTTCCTTTCAGTAAGATACTCAGCCGGTCATCGACAGAGGTTTTGTCCTCGGCAGCATAAATCTGGCCCTTTTTCAAGTTCTGGATGGTACAGAACTGGCCAGTCAGTCTCTGGAATGTTTCTGGCGGCACGTGCAGAGGTTCAAACATCCTTTTATAGATGTTTTTCAACTCCTTCTCTATCTTGATCTAGAAAAACAGGTCAAAAAGTAAATGAAGTGGGATCTAAATCAAGAAATGGAGAAAAGACAGATGGTTAGCACAAGCACATGCAAAAACTAACATGTAACACTTTAGCCTGTCCTATGTTAGGACATTTTTGCTACATTGCACAGCTTAGAAAATGATCCCCAAATGTACTTTGGAATGAACTACAGGACCTCAGTGGACTATAACCCTACCCTAAACCTAGATCCAGTGCCTCAATGAAAGATCGGGTTCTTACCTGTTTCTGTTAATATACACAGGTGATCAATTCATGCTCACAAATTACTTACTGAAGAATGTCAATCACATCTTTTAGTTCCTCCTCCTTCACCAGTGGAGTATAGCTCCTTCAGTTTGTACCAAAGCAATCGAGCTCCACTGTAACAGGAGTAAAGAGAAGGAGGGGCACAGGGAACTTCCCAGGAAAAATATATTTCTGCTCTGCTCTGTAACTCATGAAAAAGAACAATTATTAGCATGAACTTGCAACATAGTGTTAGTTGCACACAGCAGGTTGGTTCAGTGAAACATCTAACACATAAGGAACTAGGAGGAGTGTGTGGAGCAGTGGTTGGAGCTCCAACCTCAGCACCCTGGGGTTGTGGGTTCAAACCCTGCGCTGCTCCGTGTGACCCTGGGCCAGTTACCCAGTCCTCCATAGCCCCGGTACGTTAGATAGATAGGGAAAATGTTTGAGTATCTGCATATAAAACCTCTTAGATAACTTTGACAGGTGGTATCTAATAAACTTGAGAAACTCCAATGCTCAATAAGGGAAAAATGCTTGATTACCTGAATAAATTCATGTAGTTTCAAGTTTATTAAAAGTTTGTTATACACGCAATATCAAATAATTTCAATGCATATGACAATAAAAATTTTTGGGAGACAAAATAAAACAATTTGTACAAGTAAACATACAATGTATGTACACAAATAATTAGCGATACATAAGGGAAGAGGGGTGAACTACAATTTTTAAGGAAAGTAAAGATACATTTAAGGAAAAAACAACATCAGGAGGGTAATGAAAAAATATTTTACAAATATGGCTAAGCCTAAAAAGAGAATAGGGGAGGTTGTGACCTATACATAAGGTCTGGTTAAATCTAGGTATTTGAGCCGGGGATTGATGATAGAAGAATTATCCTATCTATGACTCAAATGCATCTTTGTACAGGTAGCATTTTAATGTGCTTTTAAATTTTTCTAATGAGGTTTCTCCACGCAAATAGATTGGTAAATTGTTCCAAAGCTGGAGTGATATGACTGAAAAAATTGTAGCTCTTCTGGTACCTATTATTTTTAAAGAAGGGATAGTCAGCAAATGCTGTTCCGTTGATCTTAGAGTCCTGGCTGGAGAGTATGGCATCAAAAAACGATGTAGAAATATTGGTGTGTTGGTTTGTTGGATTTTGAAGGCTATCAGTGCAATTTTATAGATTATTCTGTGCGAAATTGTTCTAAGCTCTCTTGGGAGAAGAGTATAGAAAATTAAATAAATAAAATAAACAAACATACCTATTAGATGGATGCAGATAAAGAACCTGTACGGTCCATCCAGTCTGCCAAACCAGACAAACTTAGAGAGCCAGATTCTGTTAACGCCTACATTTGTATGTGCTAGGCAACGTAAACAGAATCACACCTAGACACACATAAACTGTACTTAGGTGCCGTTGTTATGTTATGTCAAGTTTATGTTGTGTAACCCGTTCTAGGCTCTTTTGGGAGGATGGGCTAGAAAATTGAATGAATAAATAAATAACTCGGTACTTTATTAGTATGTTAATCATGCATAGGGTTACCATATGGCTCCAGAAAAAAAGAGAACAGATTGGTACATCCGGGTTTTACTTCCACTGCTTTCAATTACATTACATTACAGATTTCTATTCCGCCATACTCCTTTTTCTGGAGCCATATGGTAACCCTAACATACATGTTCACTCAGCTGATAGAAGAACTCCAGTTCCAGCCCATAGAGTTGTTCAAGGCAGAAAGCAGGTGAATTGCAGAATGCACAGGGTGGGCTGTACAGACTCCTGTGTATATTAACATAAACAAGATTATCCAGGTAAAAAACCTACTGTATATACTCAAATATAAGTCAATCCGAATATAAGTCGAAACCCCAATTTTTCCCTCCAAAAAGGAGGAAAAAATAGTTGACTAATATAAAAGTCGGGTGCCTTAATATTCAAGTGCCCTGCCGTGTCAGACTCTGTACCCAGCCCCCTTCCTGCCAGGCACTGCACTCAGCCCTCTTCCCTCCCTCCCCTGTCAGGCACTGCACCCAGCCCTTTTCCCTCCCTCCCCTGTCAGGCACTGCACCCAGCCCTCTTCCCTCCCTCTCTCTCTGTCAGGCTCTGCACCCAGCCCCCTTCCCTCCCTTCCTGTCAGGTTCTGCACCCAGCCCCCTTCCTCCCTCCATCCCCTTTCAGACTGTACACCCAGCCCCCTCCCTCCCAGGCTCTGCACCCTGTACCCCTTCCCTGCCCTGTCCTTCTACCTCCTCTGTCGATCTCCAGTGGTCCAGAGGTGAGGCGGGCAGGAGCGAGCTTTCCATGCTCCTGCCCCGCTGCTAACCTGGTTGGTAGTGGCTGCCGCAAGATCCGGTTTCTTCTTCTGCTGAGCAGCAATGAGCAGGAGCGTGCTTTGGTGCTCCTGCTCAGATCTGAGCGGCTTCTTGACTGGCTCCCGCAAATTCTTGCAATGCATGAGAATTCGCTGAGCAGGAGCGCCAAAGTGTACTCCTGCTCATTGCCGCTTAGCGGCAGAAGAAACCAGAACTCGCGGCAGCTACCACCGACCGGGTTAGTAGCGTGGAAAGCTCGCTCCTACGCGCTGCACCTCTGGACCACCAGGGATCGGCATGCACTGGTAGCTTGGAGATGCACAAGAGCTGCATGCCAAGGTCAGCAAGACTAGTCTGGGGCTACCAAGATCACAAGTCCCTGGTGAGATGCAATTCTGCAGATAACCTGGCCCATCATGGGCCACAGGGGAAAGACATATAGAAGCCTCTCTTCCAGCCAGTGTTGAACTAACACGTTCAACCCTGTGTTTCCCGGTTCACCTCTTTGGCTGTAAAAACGTTTCACCTTTGCATTATTGGCTGATGCCATCAGATCCATATCTGGCCTTTCCCAGTATTGCACAATGAGGCTGAACGCTTTTTGGGACCACTCCCCTGGGTCTAAACACTGCCGGCCGAAAAAGTTGGCCTGTATGTTTTCCACTCCCGTTATGTGGACTACTGAGAATGCCTGAAGATGGGCTGCTATCCACTGGAACATCATCTGAGCCTCCAGATGTAAGGGAGCACTTTTAGTGCCCCTTGTCTGTTCACGTAAGCTACCAGGGTGGCATTTTTGGAGAACACTCGGACTGCCTTTCCCACCAGGTACTGTTCCAGCGCCCTCAGCTCTAGGCAAATGACTCAGAGTTCCAGGCAACTTATAGACCTATTTCTCTACTGGATGGTCCACTTACCCTGTACCAGATGACTGCCACAATGGGCTCCCCAATCGAACAGACTAGCGTCGGTCATTAAGGTCACCCATGAGGAGATTCAGAGGGATAAACCCTTCGATAAGGCATCCCCTTGGAGCCCAACGCAAGCTGTTCTTTGCATTCCCTGTCCAGAGAAGCTGCCACTGTAAGGAATGCCTCTGTGGTGACCACCTGGAGAGCAGAGCATCCTGGAGAGGGCGCATATGTGCCCTTGACCAGAGTACTACCTCCAGGGTGGCCGCCATTGAGCCCAGCTCCTGAAGAGAATGCCATGCTGAAGACTAAGTGGTCATGGCTGAAGAATGCCATGCTGAAGACTAAGTGGTCACAGTTCCTGGCGGGTAATAGTTAGGGGTTGAGCCTTGATAAAGCTGAGCAGGCGAAACATGTTGGCAGTAAGATCCCTAGCCAGAGACCACATAATGCTAAGCTACGTATATACTTAAAATAATCTTAAATAAGTTTAATGCACATAAAAGTTAAAGTCTTAAATAGATAAATAAGATTAAAAAGTAGGACCCGTTGACGAGTTGACATTTAAATCTTAGAGCAATGAGATAATTTGAGCTCTAAGTGGTGCTGCTGAGGATCCTGATTAAGGATTAAAAACATACATTAATAAGGATTGTAAGACAAAATAGTGGATAAGCCAATCACTGTTTTTAATGACGACTTGTAGAAGATCTACACCCCTTGTAAGATATTCATATCTATAGTGCAGATTTACTGATGCTGTGGGATTTGGCATCGCTATGAGATCCAAAATCTGCTTCCTGAGCTTCTGTTTGCGTGACTTGGAAAGAAAAATGAGACCTTTTGCCATTTTGAAGCAGATCCCCAGATATTCCAGGCACTGAGTCATCTCCAAATGACTTCTTGAAATTGACAATCCAGCCCAGATCTTGTAGGAAATCCACAACTTGTCATGCTGCCTGCTTGTCCTCCGGCATTGATGGCGTTCTGATCAGGCAATTGCCATATATGAGAGCACCTATATTTCCATCCTGTGGAGGTGAACTGTGACCACCACCATCACATAGTAACATAGTAACATAGTAGATGACGGCAGATAAAGACCCGAATGGTCCATCCAGTCTGCCCAACCTGATTCAATTTAAATTATTATTTTTTTTTTTCTTCTTAGCTATTTCTGGGCGAGAATCCAAAGCTTTACCCGGTACTGTGCTTGGGTTCCAACTGCCGAAATCTCTGTTAAGACTTACTCCAGCCCATCTACACCCTCCCAGCCATTGAAGCCCTCCCCTGCCCATCCTCCACCAAACGGCCATATACAGACACAGACCGTGCAAGTCTGCCCAGTAACTGGCCTAGTTCAATCTTTAATATTATTTTCTGATTCTAGATCCTTTGTGTTCATCCCACGCTTCTTTGAACTCAGTCACAGTTTTACTCTCCACCACCTCTCTCGGGAGCGCATTCCAGGCATCACCTTGGTGAAAGTGCGTGGGGCTGTTGCCAGACCAAAAGGTAGGGCTGCAAATTGAAAATGTCATTGAAGGACATGAAATCTCAAGTATTTCCTGTGATCTGAGAAAATGGGACCACATATCTAGGGAGGCTAGGAATTCCCTCTGAGCCACGACAGACCAAATCGTCTCCATGTGGAAGCACTGTACTCTCAGCACCACATTTATTGATGTTAGATCCAGGATTGGTCTCCAATCTTTGGTGCCTTTCTTGAAAAGTATACGGAGCATCTGCCAGAGCTTGCATGTTCTATAGTTTGAATGTTCATAAGAACATAAGAATAGCCTCCCTGGGTCAGACCAATGGTCCATCAAGCCCAGTAACCCGTTCTCACTGTGGCCAATCCAGGTCCCTAGTATGTTATGTTACGTTATGTTATGTTACATCAGATTTCTAGACCGCATAACCATAAGTTCAATGTGGTTAACAAAAGATTACAATATGAAAAAATACAATGAGATCTAGTTTGTCAGAAATTTTGAAAAAAAGAAGGTTTTCAACAGTTTTCCAAAATGTTCATACGAATAGGATGTAAGCAGCAATAATTGAAAATCTTTATCATAAAGGACTGCTTGATATGAGAGAGTGTGCTCAAGGTATTTCTTACTTTTACATTTCTTAACTGACAGAAAAGTAAACCTATCGGCTAAGTACAATGGAGCTAAACTGATGGAGCAATTGATAGAAAGAGCACTACTTGATTCTGTGTCACATTTATTTACACCATACTTGGGATTCAAACCCATGACCTTTGAACAATGAATGCAGTGCTTTAAACCACTGAGCCACAGGTGCTTCCCAGTCTGATCCATGAAACCCAAAGGGATTCAAACAGGGGCCCCATAGCTTGCGCTCAAGCTTCTAATAAATCAGAAGGCAAGCAGGTTCCCAGAGAAATAGACCCCGAACCTCAAAGTAACAGAAAGCAGGCTGGCTCATCAGGTACTACCCTGAAAGCTGCAGCCTGCCCTCACGGAGTCTGTGTTCTCTTCCACACAGAGTAGCCACAAATATGGGGTCCTCTGGCACCAAAACCTCCTGAAAATGGAGTAAAAAGACCCAAAGATAATAAAAACTGAACAGAGCAGATCAAAACACCTCTTCTTGGTTCACTTACAGAAGGAAAAACTGAAGAAGGAGGAAGAGCTGAAATATATCATTGACACCTTTCTTCAAGTGGTTCGCTAACATGGATTGATCACCTAATGTTGTATATGTAACAGAATGAGCTAGAACCTTTTTCACTCTCATCCTTTATTGGATGATATTCTGTGCACTGTTCCTCCAACCAGTGCCTCTACTGCCTCCAGCCTCCTCCTGGCCAGAACCTCCCTGCCTCCAGCCTCCTTTTGATCAGCACTTTACTGGGCTGTACATCTTCCCTCTTTATCAGTACCCAATAAATGCTACAGCGAGTAACTCACCGGCCTTTTCTTGTATACCAAGTACACAAAATGCATTAGGTTGACCACAAGGAATAATGAATTCCAGATCATTATATCCACTGCACAGCGAAACAATGTTGTCCAGATGATAAAAAATACACATCCTATTAGGAAAAAGAAAAACAAACTTTTGCATTTTAAAAGTAAATTAGTCATTTTTCTTATAGACATTGGTTCTTGACCTGTGATGAACTACATAAAGATGTGAACCTCCATGGCTTCATTTATCTATTTCTGCAGTACCTGTGCTAGTATTTTATAAAGACATAAAGGTACCTATGTATTTTTATAGAAATAGCCTCAAAACAGGCACCTACTCCCTTCACACTTAAAATTACCATCAATATTCATAGGAAAAAGTGAAGACAAGCTTTCAGAGGCCTCATCTAGAAATACATTTCATATGCTATGGAGAAAATGTTCACAGTAGAGAATGACACGGGGACAAATCTGTCCCCATCCCCACGAGTTTTGCCGCTGTCCATTTCTTTTCATTTCTATTTCCTGCTTTTTGTTCTTTTGTATTACGTTACCATTTACTGTTAACTGAGTTGAGCTCCATTTGGTTGATGAAACTAAGTTTTCGTTTAGTTTAGTAAGCCCTGCCCCATTCTTGTAAGCTCTGCCTTAACCGCACAAGCCTTGAGCACTTACGATTTTAAAGTGCTCGAGGTGTGCAGATGAGGACAGAGCTTGCAGGGATAGGGAAAAATTTGTCCCCGTGTCATTCTCTAGTTCACAGCACCCATTGCTCAATGGCGACAGCTAATGGCCAGGCTCAGGGTGCAAGCCTAGCAGATTCAGTAGAGAGCGGGGGAGGAGGATTGCTAGGAGGGATGAAGAGAAGGTTTAAAATGGTTGATGTGGGGAGAGGGAAGGATAAACACTAATCAGACCCCTGTACATTCTGAAAACCCAAGGCTCCTTCACTGCTACAGAGGATGGCAGAACCCCAAGTTCTACACATGTCCCCTGTATTTGAAATGTCCTCACCCCTTCCCTAAATGTACCAAATCTGGTCATTAATAGTCCTAGGGCAGGGCTGCCCAATTTCGGTCCTCGAGATCTACTGGCAGGCTAGGTTTTTCAGGATATCAATAATGAAAATGCATGAGAGAGATTTGCATACCAAGAAGGCAGTGCAGGCAAATCTCTCTCATGCGTATTCATTGTGGATATCTTGAAAACCTGGCCTGCCAGTAGATCTCAAGGATTGGAATTGGGCAGCCCTGTCCTAGGGCCTATTACTGGAAGGAAAAGGTGATTTATGGGTGAATGCTTTTGCTGCTCAGACTTGAGGGAACTGCCCTAGCACCACTGTAGAATTCCACTCTTGCGTGGCTACTTCTCTGCTTTCAAGCAGAATCAGCTGGGGACTCTTCCCTGGTTCGCATCACTGGAGGGGTACATCCCCCCCCCCCTCAGTGGCCTCAACATCACCATACATCAAGGCTTCTTCTGGAGCCCTGGAATTGTGGAACTTGAATATATTCATTAAGTGTCATCTTTAAGCAATCATCATTAACCCCCTCTCTCCCAAGGGTTGCGAACGCTGCCTCCACAGTATACCTAGCTGACTCAGGCTGCAAGGCAGTATCTAGCACTTTCCACTTAAACAATCAGACTAAGCCCTTGCCCTTCCCTTTTCATATTTTTTTACTTATTAATATTAAAGGAGGCAATGTTTACACAACTGTAGCAATTAGGGACAATATCTCTTTACATTCTTATGGCATCATGAACTTTCACCAATAACACTCATCCCAGGCTTCTTCAGCTAGTTATAAAAGCTCTGCCTAGCCATTCCAGTTGGAAGGGTGCCCTCTGGATCCTGGGCACTCTGGATCCTAGGCAGGCATCGCCACTAAATTATAGCACCAGGAGCTCTGAATGTTGCCTCTGTGGCATCCTCAGCTTCGGGAGTTGGGGACCTGATCAGACGTGAGCTACTAGGTTAATTCTTCTGTATTTTACACCAACCGGTTTTCTCTTTATCTTGAAAATAACTGCTGGTTCAAGACCTTTTCTTATTTGAAGCATGTGAAAAGCTGCAGACTTACAGGGTGGGTGCAGTTCCTTATGTTCAACTGACCGACTCACCAGAGAATGAAATACTCATTCAATGAACTGTTGAGGTTTTGCCTCATCGGAAACGGAAGAAACCATTCTTATGCTGTCTCTCCGTTTTCCCTCTAGATACATCGAGATATGAGGGGCTCTGCAGTTGACCATAAGGTCAAAGGATATGCCTGGCTGAGGTATGAGCAAAGCAGGTTTCAAGAAGACTAAAGAGAAAGGGTCACATGCATCATTTAATCCACAAGTGTAAAGATTACTAGACTTAGTAGCTGTGGAATGGCTGCCAACACTTTGAAAAAGGTTTCTTTGTACATGAAGATGAAATATTCTGGAGAAGGGTATAAAAAATTGAATGAATAAATCAATAAATAATAAATCTGTTAAAGCTATATGGAGGTCTGTGGTTTGACTAAAATAAACATAGAAACATGACGGCAGATAATGGTTTAATGGCCCATCCAGTCTGCCCTTCCCCACCATCCATTATCTTCTCTTCTCCCTAAGAGATCCCACATGCTTGAATTCAGAAACATTCTTCATCTCCACCACCTCCACCAGGAGACTATTCCACGCATCTACCACCCATTCTGTAAAATGTATTTCCTTAGATTACTCCTGAGCCTATCACCTCTTAACTTCTGTACAGTACATTAACACCACAGAGATATTTAAACGTCTCTATCATATCCCCTCTCTCCTGTCTAGAGTATACATATTAAGTTCTCTAAGTCTGTCCCCATGCAATGATTTATGACAAAGACCACTAACCAACTTTATAGCAGCCCTATGGACCAACTCCATTCTAACTGTGTTAGTCTTGATAGGATGGAGTATATTACCCATCAGGACAGGAAGAGGGCACTGAAAGGTCGGGGCAGGCAAGAGCGCCTAAGGAAGTACTCCTCCCATAAGGCTAAGTGAGAAAGAACAAACTAATAATAATAATAACTTTATTTTTCTATACCGCCATAGTCAGGCGACTTCTAGGCGGTTCACGTTGTAAGAAGGCTGGACAGTCAACGAATGATAAGGAGCCTAAAATAGAAAAGTTACATAAACAAGGTACATACTAATTTAAGTTCCATGGATAAAGGATACATGAAAATTGGAGCTTCCTGGGAGATTGAATAGCGTTTACGGGGGATTTGTTTTAGTTTAAGGGAGGTCTGTTTTAGTCAATGAATTTGTCGAATAGGGCGGTTTTTATTGCTTTTCGGTCAGTTTGGGTTCATTTATGCAGTTTCGCAACCAGACTTGTCTATTCATTTGGAACATGAAGGTTCTATCCAGGAAGGATTTGTATCTGCAGCCTGAGATCTTTCGGTAGGCAAAGATGTTTTTGTTTCTGGTTGTTCGTGCGGGGTTGTGCAGAATGAAGTGAGTTTGCAGGTAGGAAGGTGCTAGTCACCAGACTTGCTTGAAACAGATACATGCAAATTTGAATAGTATTCGCGCTTCTATTGGTAACCAGTGTAGTTTTTTGTAGTAGGGGCTGATGTGGTCTTTTTTTCTCGGTCCGAAGATTAAGCGAACAGCGGTGTTTTGTACTAATCTCAATTTTTTTTACTGGTTTTTTTGGAATACCCAGGTAGATGATGTTACAGTAGTCAAGGAGGGATAGGATCAGCGATTGCACCAGCAATCTGAAGGATGTTGGTTCGAAGTATTTTTTTTATGGTCCTTAATTTCCATAGCGTGTAAAAACATTTTTTCACCAGTAATTGTGTGTGGTCAGCCATGGTTAGATGAGTATCTAGAGTGATACCCAGTATTTTTATGGTATTGGATATTGGATATTCGTGGTTATTGATTTTTAGCGATGTTCTCGTGATTTTGTCATTGGGGCTTGCCAAAAAGACTTTTGTTTTCGCTGTGTTTAATTTCTTTTTTTTTTAAACGTATGTTTATTAGCAGTGAAAAATACACCACCCAACAGGGCACAACAACAAACAACAATAAGGCAAAAGTTGTCCATGACAAGCAAAAATACAGTAGCAGAGGCGAAGCCTCCCAAAAGATCCCCCCCACACAGATACAATATGTAACAAGTAAAAAGAGACATCGAGGGCATCGGAAACAAAAGCGGTGAAGGACAACAGAAATAGATAAAGCCGCCCATCAGGGACAGTGATCTCACACCTTTTTATATAATATACAAATAACCCATGAAAACCACAAAGGGCTCGCAACACCACTCACACACTGCACCATCCACACCGCTCAAGCAAAAACACACATTCCCCCAAGCACCTCCCTCCCCCCCATCCCCAGGGCACCAAAGTATGATAGAGAGAAGAATTAATGGAGCATATCAGAAAGAACACAGAATAAAACTAAACAGGCGCCTGTTCTTGTGATGGCACCAAGTCCCTCAGTCTCTCCCACAGGCTAACGTAGTGCTGCTTAAGCACACTCGGAGACCTAGCATAAGACCGAATTTCAAACTGAGCCACTTCCCGGAGTCTACTCCTCCAGTGGGGTATCGGAGGCGATTCCACCGACATCCAATAAGTCAAAATCAATTTCTTCACTACGAGGATAACATTATAGAAGAATCTACATGGGGGGGTAGTGAAACCTTGATCCTGGAGGGAGGTCTGCAGACCCAGAAGAAGAAACCCATAGTCCCATTCAACAGTACGTTGCGCAGCTCGCTCCAGTAGGGGGAGAGCCTCCTGCCAGATACTCAGTTGAGGGCATTCCAGAAAAGAGTTATTGCATTTAACACAGAAATCACTATCCCAAAGCCCCAGGCGCGCCCCTCGCTGAGCAGTGAAATAGGCACGGTGGAGAATCTTATACTGGAGTTCTTGGAAGTCAGCGGACTTAGTGTATGAGTATAAAGTGCTAAAACAGGCCAAAAATTGAGGCTCAGAAATATCCTGTCCCAAATCCCTTTCCCAGGAAGAGCGCACAGGGGTAAGCACCGATAGGGAAAGAGACGATTTAAGGACTCGGTACCAGTGAGCAAGGGAGTTAGCTATGGGCGGGGTAGCCGAGAAGAGGGTATCCAGATGACCCTTAACCCAAACCCCATCACCTCCTCTACGTTCAACATCCCAATAGTGACGTACTTGAAAGTAAGAAAATAAATAACAAGAGGGAAGGCCCCACGCGTCCCGTGTTTGCTGGAAGGATGAGAATCCGGTGGGGGATAAATCAAGTAAGTCCTCCATCGTCACACAGCCCCGAACCACCCATTGCTGAAATACTGATTTACCCCAACCCGGCTGAAACCTGGAGTTACCTTCCAGACGTACAAAAGGAGACACCTCCGTCGACAGCTGCTGTCTGTGTCGCCACCAGCGGCTGTGTTTTTCAGTTTGAAGGTGGTGGTCCATTTTTCGATTTCTGCCATTGTGTTTGAGAGGTTGTCGGTAATTTCATTTGTGATGTCGGTTAGAGGAATTAAGATGGATATGTCATCTGCGTATATGTAGTGCTTTAAGTTTAGTTTTTGTAGGAGGTGACCTAAGGATGCGTCGTAGATGTTGAACAGAGTGTGCGATAGGGGGGAGCCTTGGGGCACACCCGATGGGTTATTCCATGGGTTGGAGTGATGTCCATTGCTGGTTACTTGGTAGGATCTGTTTGTTAGGAATTCTTGGAAGCATTTCTTTACGTTTCCCGAAATTCCCATTGCATCAAGGCACAGCAGCGTGATCTCATGGTCTACCAGGTCGAACGCACTGCTGAGGTCTAGTTGTAGGATCAGTGCGCTTTTACCTTTGCTAAAAAGATTATAAAGGTGGTTTAGTATGGAGGCTATGACTGTTTCTGTGTTGTATCCTTTTCTGAATCCTGATTGGTGTTCACTAAGGATGTTAAATTTGTCTAGGTAGTTTACTAGTTGTAGGTTGATCAAGCCTTCCTGTATCTTTGTGAAAAGGGGGATACTTGCTATGGGTCTGTAGTTGGATGTCAGCGCTGTAGAGGTATTCTGGTCTTTGGGGATGGGGGTGATCAGTATGTGTCCCATATTCTTGTTTAATGTTCCATTTATAAGGGCGGTTGTTAGCCATGTGAATAGTTCCTTTTTGAAGTCTAGTGGAGCAACTCCCATGATTTTTGGGGGACATGCATCAAGTAGACAGTTTGATTTGGTGTATTTGTTGAATAATTTTAGGAACTGGTGCCAGTCTGGGAACTCGAAGTGGTCCCAGATCATGTCTGCTCTGGAGACTTGGTCATGGTGTTCGAGGTAGTGAATCGTGTTTATTGTGGGGGGGTGTAGAGTTGCTCTTAAGTCTGTGATTTTATTTTTAAAGAAGTTGGCTAGGGTTTGGGCAGATGGGGTGCACTCATTGTCCTTTTTCAGGATTCGTGTTGTATCTGTTCACGTTTTTACTAGTTTGAACAATTCTTTACTGTTTATTTTTGTAGTACCTATTTTATGTGCATAGTGCTTTGTGCGTTTTTCTTTAATCAGATTTTTGTATATTTTCATTTTTTGTTTCCAGTTTGACTTGTATGTTTCTCTGTTTGTTTTTTGCCAGATTCTCTCAAGTTTTCTTAGTTCTTATTTGGTGGTTAGTAATTCTGAGTCAAACCATTCGTTTGGTGGTCTATCTGTTTTTATGTATGTTCGGTATGGGGCTATTTGGTCTAGGAGTCCTTTGCTGAAATTTTCCCATCTTGTTGGGAAGTCCTGAATTTCTTTGGTTGTGGGACTTAGCTCATAATGAGTCCAGAATTTGGTGGGGTTTATAGTACCACGACTGGTTATCGTTTTCATGTTGTTGCTTTTGTGTTTTGGTTATGTGCTCTGTTTTTGCCAGCGTAGGCTGACCTTGCCGATATAGTGATCTGACCAGATGCATTTATCCCAGGATCCTGGGTAGCATTGTATTTTAGGGTCTATTGTATCTTTGTGGGAGAAGGTGATTATGTCTAGTTTGTGTCCTTTTTCATGAGTTATTTCTGTGTCTGAATTTGGAAAGTCGAGTGACATTAGGAAGTTGGCGATTTCGGTTACTTCTGATTTTGTCTTTTGTTCTAGATGTACGTTTATGTCGCCCAAAAGTAGGTTGTATGATCCTTTTAGGGTAGCTACGGTTAGGAATTCAAAGAATTCTTCTTTTGCATTTGACCATTTTTTGGGTGGGATATAGAAAAGAGTTGTAATTAGTGATTCTTCTAACTGTGCGTTAGTGATTTTGCAAGTTAGTATTTCAAGGTTTTCTGAAGTTTTGGAGTCAGTCTTGATGTACTCAAAGTGTTCTTTTAGAATAATCGCTAGGCCTCCTCCTTTTTTCCAGCTTCTTGATAGTGGGATTATTTTGTATCCCTGTGATAAGATTTATTTCATGATAGTGTCAGTGTCAGAGATAATCCATGTTTCTGTCAGAAACAGGAGATCAGGCTTTATTTGTAGTATCCAGTCGTTTAGTATGTGTGCTTTGTTTCTCGTGGAGCGGGTATTTAGGTAGCATGCCTTAAACTTTTCGTAACTGGTTGGGGTTGGAGTTTCGGAATATGTTATCTTTTTTAGGTTTCTGTTGTTGGTCTTGTTCCTGTGTGGTTTGCGTTGTTTGCGGGTGGTGTTTAGCACTGTGATTTGATGTGGGCCTTGTTCTGGGTGGTATTGTAGGAGTTGGGGGGTGTTGGTAGGTTTAGTTAGTTCAACTGGCCTGTGCCAAGAGGGATAGGTGT
Organism: Geotrypetes seraphini; assembly: GCF_902459505.1. Classification (NCBI taxonomy): domain Eukaryota; kingdom Metazoa; phylum Chordata; class Amphibia; order Gymnophiona; family Dermophiidae; genus Geotrypetes; species Geotrypetes seraphini. The sequence goes on along the minus strand of NC_047086.1, from coordinate 14,666,475 downwards.
GAGTGGGTTGGGGAGGGTTGTCTTCATTGCCCCAGCATTTAGAGCATATTAGGTACAGTATCCCTAGTAATAGTTGGTGTTTGTTAAAGATTGCCATGTTGCGTGATGAGTTGAAATGTGAGTTGTATTGAAGGTATGGACGGGGATCGACCGGACACTACAGTCGGCAGCAGGCTGACTTATGTACTGTGTGTGTAGGAGGTGGGTGTTATACCTGAGGTAGTAGGTTGAGCATATGGTGAGCACACAGTATATATGCAGTGATAGGTTAAGCAAACGGTAAACATACAGTATATATGCAGTGATAGATACCTGGGGTAGCAGTTTAAACATATAGTATACAGGTTGTGTCAGGTTAAATATGTAATTAACAGGTTGTAACAGATAATATGTGCGGTAACAGGTTATACATGCAGTTGCAGGTTGTTCATGCAGTAACAGGATATACGTGTGGACGCAAGCTATACATGCAGTATCTGGCTAAATAAGCTGGCTATACATGCGGAACAGACTGTATATGTTGTTTTTCCTGAGATAGTAGGTTATATGTGTTGGTTATGCATGCAGTTTGTACAAGCAGACTCTAATTGAAGATTATACAATTGAGCAATACTTATCGTTTATTCTGGGTTTTGGACGAATCGTACAGATCTCTGTGCAGTTTAGTTGGTTTTCGGTGAAGTTGGTTTCGGCAGGTACTGGGGGGGCGGAGCAGGCTCACACGCCTGGCCCAGCAGAAGAAACAGTCGCTGGTCGTCGGATTTTGGTGGGAGCAGGAACTGGCCTTGCTCCCGATGGCTGTGGGATTTTTAAGGGCTCCCGGCAGAAGAAACAGTCGTTGGTCGTCGGGTTTCGGTAGAGCTATGGGAGTGATGCAACACCCAGAGTACAAAGAGGCTGAAAGAGAAGCCAGATCAGGAAGCTAATGCAAAGGGGGTGCATATGCAACTGGGCTTGCAGTTAGGAACAGTTATTTTACTCTGCAATAGGTCATGACGATCTGGCAGTGGATAACAGTACAACTTGAGAATGGTTTCAAACAGAGAAATCCGCATTTTTACAGAGTGGTTTGAATAAAACATCTTGTAAAGATGGGTCAGAAATTATGGGGAGTATGTTTGATTGGGTGACCAGAGAGCTGGATCGAGGACATGTAATTTACTTAGATTTCAGCAAAGCCTTTGATACAGTTCCTCATAGGAGGCTGTTGAACAAACTTGAAGGGCTGAAGTTAGGACCCAAAGTGATGAAATGGGTTAGAAACTGGCTCTCGGACAGACGCCAGAGGGTGGGGGTTAATGGAAGTTGCTTGGAGGAAGGAAAGGTGAGTAGTGGAGTCCCTCAGAGCTCGGGCCAATCCTGTTCAATATGTTTGTGAATGACATTGCTGAAGGGTTAGAAGGAAAAGTGTGCCTTTTTGCAGATGATACCAAGATTTCTAACAGAGTAGATAACGAAGAGGGAGTGGAAAATATGAAAAAAGATCTGCAAAAGTTAGAGGAATGGTCTAATGCCTGGCAACTAAAATTCAATGCAAAGAAATGCAGAGTAATGCATTTGGGGATTAATAATATGAAGGAACCGTATATGCTGGGAGGAGAGAAGCTGATATGCACGGACGGGGAGAGGGACCTTGGGGTGATAGTGTCCGAAGATCTAAAGATGAAAAAACAGTGTGACAAGGCAGTGGCTGCTGCCAGAAGGATGCTGGGCTGTATAAAGAGAGGCATAGCCAGTAGAAGGAAGAAGGTGTTGATGCCTCTGTACAGGTCATTGGTAAGGCCCCACTTGGAGTATTGTGTTCAGTTTTGGAGAGCGTATCTGGCGAAGGACGTAAGAAGACCTAAAGCGGTCCAGAGGAGGGCGATGAAAATAATATAGAAACATAGAAAATGACGGCAGATAAGGGCCATAGCCCATCAAGTCTGCCCACTCCACAGACCCACCCCCTAAGTCTGCTCTAGAGCCCCCGCTCTAACTGACCCATCCGTAACTTCACCCTCTGAGGGATCCCACATGGGCATCCCATTTACCCTTAAAATCTGGAACGCTTTTGGCCTCGATCACCTGTATCGGAAGCTTGTTCCACCTTGTTCAACCACTCTTCCAGTGAAGTAATACTTTCTGGTGTCGCCCTGAAATTTCCCTCCCCTGAGTTTAAGCGGATGCCCTCTTGTGGCTGAGGGTCCCTGGAGAAGGAAAATATCTTCTTTCACTTCGATACGCCCGGTGATATACTTGAACGTCTCAATCATGTCACCCCCTCTCCCTACGCTCCTCTAGAGAGTAGAGCCGCAATTTGTTCAGCCTCTCTTCGTATGAGGGTCAAGCAAAAGAATAGGGTCAGTGGGGTATAGACCTGAAAGAGCTGTTCAATAGAATGGCAGTATAACTATAATCAAGGGGGTCAGTAGACTTAAAAGGGTGGGTCAACAGCGTGGGCAGACTTGATGGGCTATAGCCCTTATCTGCCGTCATCTTTCTATGTTTCTATGAGAGATCCTTGAGCCCCGAGACCATCCTGGTGGCCATCCGCTGAACCGACTCTGCTCTTAGCACATCTTTACGATAATGTGGCCTCCAGAATTGCACACAGTATTCCAGATGTGGTCTCACCATGGTTCTGTACAACGGCATGATGACCTCAGGCTTCCGGCTGACGAAACTTCTGCGGATGCAACCCAACATTTGTCTTGCCTTAGATGAAGCCTTCTCTACTTGACTGGCAGCTTTCATATCTGCACTGATAGTCACTCCCAAATCTCGTTCTGTCACAGTCCTAGCTAAGGTCTCACCATTCAAGGTGTAAGTTCTGCACGGATTTCTACTGCCGAGGTGCATGACCTTACATTTCTTGGCATTGAAGCCCAGCTGCCAGGTCGAAGACCAACGCTCCAACAAAAACAGGTCCTGCGTCATACTATCGTGTAAATTGGAGCTGCCCACTATGTTACATAATTTGGTGGCGTCGGCAAGGTTATTTTACCTTGAAGCCCCTGAGTCAGGTCCCTTATGAATAAGTTGAAAAGTAGAAGGCCCAAGACTGAGCCCTGCGGCACTCCACTTGTCACTTCCAACGTTTTAGAGAGGGTACCGTTAACCACCACCCTCTGAAGCCTATCAGCCAGCCAATCCTTAACCCATGCAATTAGTGTTTCTCCCAATCTCATCGATTTCATCTTGCTCAACAGCCTACGGTGAGGGACGCTATCGAATGCTTTACTGAAGTCCAGGTACACTATGTCCAGGGATTCTCCCAAGACCAGCTTCCTTGTTACCCAGTTAAAGAAGCTGATGAGATTGGATTGGCAGGACCTACCTTTGGTGAATCCATGTTGACTGGGATCCCGTAGATTCTCCTTATCCAGGATCGTGTCTATTTTTCGTTTGATTAGTGTTTCCATGAGTTTACACACTATTGATGTTAGACTCACCGGTCTGTAATTCGCAACCTCCTCTCTGCTACCTTTTTTGTGTAGTTGAACGACGTTAGCTGTTTTCCAGTCCATGGGTACTCTCCCCGTACTGAGGGAGAGATTGAAGAGTAAGGATAGCGGTTCTGCCAGGACATCACACAACTCCCTGAGTACTCTGGGGTGTAGATTATCTGGTCCCATGGCTTTATTCACCTTGAGTGTTGTCAGTTCGCAGTAGACGTCATCGGGTGTAAACTTGAAATTCCAAAACTGGTCTTCCGCTTTTTGCTTTGTCTGTAAGTGTGGGCCGTGACCCGGTGCCTCGTTGGTGAAGATTGAGCAGAAGTACTCATTCAGAAGTTCAGCTTTTTCGGAATCTGATTCCACGTACTTCCCATCTGGTTTTTATAGGCATACTATCCCATCCGTGTTTCTTTTCCTGTCGCTAATGTATCTGAAGAAGGATTTGTCTCCCTTCTTGAGGTTCTGCGCTAAATTTTCTTCAACTCGAAGTTTGACCTCTCTGACTGCCGTTTTGACCGCTGCAGCCCTGACTGTGTATTCTAGGATAGGAGGCTTACGCCAGAAGATGTATGAGGAGAGATTGGAAGCCCTGAATATGTATACCCTAGAGGAAAGCAGAGACAGGGGAGATATGATTCAGACGTTCAAATCCTTGAAGGGTATTAACGTAGAACAAAATCTTTTCCAGAGAAAGGAAAATGGTAAAACCAGAGGACATAATTTGAGGTTGAGGGGTGATAAATTCAAAGGCAATGTTAAGAAATTCTACTTTACGGAGAGAGTGGTGGATGCCTGGAATGTGCTTCCAAGAGAGGTGGGGGAGAGTAAAACTGTGACCGAGTTCAAAGAAGCGTGGGATGAACACAGAGGATCTAGAATCAGAAAATAATATTAAAAATTGAGCTAAGGCTAGTATTGGGCAGACTTGCACGGTCTGTGTCTGTATATGGCCGTTTGGTGGAGGATGGGCTGGGGAGGGCTTCAATGGCTGGGAGGGTGTAGATGGGCAGTAGGTTTTAACGGAGATTTCGGCAGTAGGAACCCAAGCACAGTACCGGGTAGAGCTTTGGATTCTTGCCCAGAAATAGCTAAGAAGAAAAAATTAAAAAAATTTAAATTGAATCAGGTTGGGCAGACTGGATGGACCATTCGGGTCTTTATCTGCCGTCATCTACTATGTTACTATGATCAAAGAATCTAGTGAGATGAATAGATTGGAAGGTTAGAAGTTTCCAGATGCAAGCTTTCCGAAAGCAGAAGAGCCTGGCTGTAAGACACAAGAATAAAGTGGAGGTAGCTAATTCTCATGCCAGATACGCCATTATGGGCAAATGTTACAAACAGTAATACAGGATTATGAACTATGTTAGCTTGTTATCAGAAGCTGAGGAACTTCAAAACCAAGATTCTGGAGGAGTGGAGTTAGTGCAATGGGCTGGGGAATTGGGTTCAATTCCCACCATGCCTCCTTGCGACTCTGTGCAAGTCACTTAACCCTCCATCGCCCCCTGGTGCCAAAACTTAGACTGTGATAACAGTGTGGGAAGGATAGAAACATAGAAACATAGAAGATGACGGCAGAAAAGGGCTACAGCCCATCAAGTCTGCCCACTCTGCTTACCCACCCCGTCTATGCCCTAATGACCCAATTTCCTTATCTTGACCCTCGTAGGGATCCCACATGGGTATCCCATTTATTCTTAAAGTCTGGCACGCTGTCTGCCTCGATCACCTGCACTGGAAGCTTGTTCCAATGATCAACCACTCTCTCTGTGAAGAAATACTTTCTGGTGTCGCCATGAAATTTTCCGCCCCTGAGTTTGAGCGGGTGCCCTTTTGTGGCCGAGGGTCCCTTGAGAAAGAAAATATCATCTTCCACTTCGACACGTCCCGTGAGGTACTTAAATGTTTCGATCATGTCTCCCCTCTCCCTACGTTCCTCAAGAGTGTAGAGCTGCAATTTGTTCAGTCTCTCTTCGTACGAGAGACCCTTGAGCCCCGAGATCATCCTGGTGGCCGTCCGTTGAACCGATTCAATTCTGCGCACATCTTTACTGTAATGTGGCCTCCAGAATTGCACACAGTACTCCAGATGAGGTCTCACCATGGCCCTGTACAATGGCATTATGACTTCAGGCTTTCGGCTGACGAAACTTCTATTGATACAACCCAATATCTGCCTTGCCTTAGATGAAGCCTTCTCCACTTGATTGGCAGTTTTCATGTCTGCACTGATGATTACTCCTAAATCTCGTTCTGCTGAAATCCTAGTTAAAGTTTCTCCGTTCAAGAAGTACGTCCTGCATGGATTTCCGCTTCCGAGGTGCATGACCTTACATTTCTTAGCATTGAAGCCTAGCTGCCAGGTTGAGGACCAACTTTCCAATGTAAGCAGATCCTGCGCCATATAATTCTGTAAACTGCATTCACTTACTATATTACATAGTTTGGCGTCATCTGCGAATAGTGTTATTTTACCTTGAAGCCCTTGAGTCAGATCCCCTATGAATATGTTGAAAAGGAGTGGACCCAGGACCGAGCCCTGTGGCACTCCACTGGTCACCTCCGATGTTTTAGAGAGGGTACCATTAACCACCACCCTCTGAAGTCTGCCACTCAGCCAATCATTGACCCATGCAGTTAGTGTCTCTCCTAACCCCATCGATTCCATCTTGCTTAGCAGCCTGCGGTGTGGGACACTGTCAAAAGCTTTCCTGAAGTCCAGGTACACGACGTCCAAAGACTCTCCCAAGTCCAACTTTCTTGTTACCCAGTCAAAGAAGCTGATGAGATTGGATTGGCAGGACCTACCCTTGGTGAATCCATGCTGACTGGGATCCCGAAGATTCCCTTCATTCAAGATTGTGTCCAATTTGCTTTTAATTAGTGTTTCCATGAGTTTGCACACTATTGATGTGAGACTCACCGGTCTATAATTCGCAGCCTCTGCCCTGCAACCCTTTTTATGACTATTTTGCCTTCCCTGTGTTACACTTGTTTGGTTTTTTTATTGATCGAAGAGAGGTTAAGACAATGTGCATGTAATTTGTAAACCGCATAGCCAATAGGCGGTATATAATTTTTTTAATAAAGTATATAATAAATATAAACTGCTTTGGTTATTAACACCCCTATTTTATTTATTTATTCAGTTTTCTGTATTGTTCTCCCAGGAGAGCTCAGAATGGTTTACTTGAATTTATTCAGGTCCTCAAGCATTTTTCCCTGTCTGTCCTGGTGGGCTCACAATCTATCTAATGCACCTGGGGCAATGGGGGGATTAAGTGACTTGCTCAGGGTCACAAGGAGCAGCATGGGTTTGAACCCACAACCTCAGGGTGCTGAGGCTGTAGCTTTAACCACTGCGCCAAGGACACCAGGATGCACTGGACAGCCTTGGAATACAGGTGCAAATCTTCCTGATCCAGACTTGTGTAACCGGAATAATCTATGAACTAGTTCAACTGCAAATGATTTGCTCTCACCTGGATGTCAGTATAAAGCCTACTGGCAGGTCTAGCAGCAAAATCTATTTGTAATATCCAGCTAATACAAGCCAATATGACTGAGCTTGTGTCCAAGATGAACTGTACAAATCAACAAGAGTGTTTGAGCTACACTGGCTATCAATTCTCTGGAATATCTAGTTTTAAAACCTATTACTGCTATTCAGGACCCTACAAGAAAATGGACCTTATAATTCCAATCTCTGTTTTTACTTTGTGCAATCTCCTGAACAGCTGTGGTCCTCTCAGGCTGCCTTACCTACAATTCCTGTTTACTGAGCATTTATTAGGAAATCCATCTTCTCATTCCAAATACCAGTACTGCAGAATACCCTCACAGGAAAGGCCAGGGTGGCAACTGGTATTATTCAGTTTTAAAAAATTACCGCGACCTGGCTTATCAGATGGGCCTTGGAGTATAGCGATTTGGCCAATGAAAAATGTATCTGGTTCAGTGCTCGAGGCAACTCCTATTTTGCTTTTTATTATTATTATTATTATTATGTAAACCACATTTGGCAGAATATTTTCAGCTGCTGCAGTGCACATTTAGCAATGTTACTTACCGTAACAGTTGTTATCCAGGGACAGCAGGCAGCTATTCTCACTAGTGGGTGATGTCATCCGACAGAGCCCCGATACGGACATCTCGCAAGCATGTCTTGCTTGAAGAAACTCAGAAGTTTCAAGATGCCCGCACCGCGCATGCGCCAGTGCCTTCCCACCCGATGGTCTGGGCGTGTCTCCTCAGTTCAGGTAGCTAGCAGAGAAGCCAACCCAGGGGAGGTGGGTGGGACGTGAGAATAGCTGCCTGCTGTCCCTGGATAACAACTGTTACGGTAAGTAACATTGCTTTATCCCAGGACAAGCAGGCAGGTATTCTCACTAGTGGGTGACCTCCAAGCTAACCTCAATGGGATGGTGGGAGAGTTGGCAACTTAGGAGAATAAATTTTGTAACACTGTTTGGCCAAACTGTCCATCCCTTCTGGAGAAAGTAACCAGACAATAATGAGAGGTGAATGTATGAACCGAGGACCAAGTGGCAGCCTTACAAATCTCCTCAATCGGTGTCGATCTGAGGAAGGCTACAGAGGCTGCCATTGCTCTGACCTTATGGGCTGTGACCTTACAGAGAAGGGGTAATCCAGCCTGGGAATAGCAGAAAGAGATACAAGCCGCCATCCAGTTCGAGATGGTGCGCTTCGATACAGGTCATCCCAACTTGTTTGGATCAAAGAAGACGAAAAGTTGAGGAGCAGTTCTGTGTGGTTTGGTGCGATCCAGGTAGAAAGCCAAAGCACGTTTACAGTCCAGAGTATGAAGAGCTGATTCTCCAGGATGAGAATGAGGCTTTGGAAAAAACACTGGAAGTACAATAGATTGGTTGAGATGAAATTCAGAGACCACCTTAGGCAGGAATTTCGGATGAGTGCAAAGGACCACCTTGTCATGATGGAATACTGTGAAAGGTGGATCCGCCACTAAGGCCTGAAGCTCATTGACCCTGCGAGCAGACGTGAGGGCCACTAGAAAAACCACTTTCCAAGTGAGAAACTTTTGCGGAGCCTTGTTGAGAGGCTCAAAAGGAGGTTTCATAAGCAGAGAAAGGACAACGTTGAGATCCCAAACCACTGGAGGAGGTTTGAGAGGAGGATTGACATGGAAAAGTCCTTTCATAAATCTGGAAACCACAGGATGAGCAGAGAGAGGTTTCCCTTGTAGAGGCTGATGGAAAGCCGCAATAGCACTCAGGTGAACTCGTATAGAGGTAGACTTGAGACCAGACTGAGACAGGTGTAGAAGATAGTCCAATACAGAAGATAGGGAGGCTCGTTGAGGCTCCGTAGAATTGGAAACACACCATGAAGAAAATCTAGTCCATTTTTGGGAGTAGCATTGGCGGGTAGCAGGCTTCCTGGAAGCCTCCAAGACATCCCTCACTGCCTGGGAAAACTGGTGAGGAGTTACGTTGAGAGGAACCAAGCTGTCAGGTGGAGAGACTGCAGGTTGGGATGAAGCAGAGATCCCTGATGCTGAGTAAGCAGTGAAGGAAACACTGGAAGAAGGAATGGCTCCCTGCTGCTGAGTTGAAGTAGAAGGGAGAACCAAGGTTGTCTGGGCCACCGAGGAGCGATCAGAATCATGGTGGCATGGTCGAACCTCAGCTTGACCAGAGTCTTTTGAATGAGAGGAAAAGGAGGAAACGCATACAGAAAGCGATTCCCCCAATCCAGCAGAAAAGCATCCGCCTTGAGACGATGAGGAGTGTAGATCCTGGAGCAGAATTGAGGCAGCTTGAAGTTGTGGGGAGCCGCAAAGAGGTCTATTTGAGGCGTCCCCCACTGCGCAAATATCTGATGAAGGGTCTTGGAATGGAGCGTCCATTCGTGAGGCTGGAGAAGACGACTCAGGTTGTCTGCCAAGACATTGTCCTTCCCCTGAATGTAGACAGCTTTTAGGAAGGCATTGTGGCGAACCGCCCAATCCCAGACTCTGAGAGCTTCCTGGCAGAGGGAGGCCGAGCCCGTGCCCCCCTGCTGGTTGACATAATACATGGCGACCTGGTTGTCTGTGCGAATGAGGACTACCATGTCGTGAAGCAGATGTTGAAAAGCTTGAAGAGCACTGAAGATGGCTCTGAGCTCCAAGAGATTGATTTGATGGAGTCGGTCCGCACTGGTCCAGAATCCCTGAGTGCGAAGACCATCTAGATGAGCCCCCCTAGGTCGATGAATCGGTTGTGAGAACCTTCTGGTGGGGAGGAGTGTGAAACAGCAAACCTCTGGATAGATTCGAAGAGGTCATCCACCAAAGTAGAGACTGCCGAAGAGCAGGAGTGACGATGATGTGTCGCGTCAACGGATCTGACACCCGAGTCAATTGAGATGCCAGGGTCCACTGAGGAATTCTGAGATGGAGTCTGGCAAACGGCGTCACATGAACTGTAGAGGCCATGTGGCCCAGGAGGACCATCATGTGCCTCGCTGAGATGGACTGGCGAGAAGACACCGACTGGCAGAGATGAAGAAGAGCATCCATGCGCTGAGGAGGAAGGAATGCTCGGAGTCGAATGGTATCCAGGACCGCCCCGATGAAGGGGAGAGACTGGGTGGGCTGCAGATGAGATTTGGGGAAGTTGATCTCGAAGCCCAAACTCTGCAGGAAGCAAATTGTGGCCAGGGTCGCCGAAATGACCTCTGGGGCTGAGGGGGCTTTGATGAGCCAGTCGTTGAGGTAGGGAAATACCTGAAGACCCTTGTTCCGGAGTGCAGCGGCCACGACCACCAGACACTTCGTGAAGACTCTGGGAGACGAGGACAGGCCGAATGGAAGCACTCGATACTGCAGATGTAGATGTCCCACCCGAAATCTGAGGAACTGGCGGGAGGCCGGATGAATGGGAATGTGAATATAGGCCTCCTTGAGATCCAGAGAGCATAACCAGTCGTTCTGCTTGAGGAGGGGGTAGAGAGAAGCAAGGGTCATCATGCGAAACCTCTCCTTGACCAAGAATTTGTTGAGGACCCGAAGGTCCAGGATGGGTCGCAGGTCGCCCATCTTCTTCGGGACAAGGAAGTACCGGGAGTAGAACCCCTGGTTGTGTTGGTCCACAGGGACCGGCTCGACGGCCCGAAGCCGGAGCAAAGCCTGAGCTTCCTGAAGAAGAAGGGCGGTCTGAGTCAAGTTGGAAGGATACTCTCTTGGAGGGTGGTCCGGAGGTACCCGATGGAATTGAAGAGAGTACCCTTCCCTGATGATAGTAAGGACCCAGAGGTCGGTGGTGACAGCCTCCCAGCGATGATAAAAATGATGGAGGCGCCCCCCGATGGGAAAAACAGGAGGAGGCAGAACGAGGCTGGTTACGCTCTCTAAGAGACAGTCAAAAAGGCTGAGGAGCCTTGGGGACAGTAGACGGCTGAGGCTTTTGCTGAGCTTTCGGAGGAGGCTGCCGCTTCGCTGGTTGCCTTGCAGGTGGAGCCTGCCTCGGCTGATAACGCCTTTGATAGATCAAGGGTGGTCGAGAGGGTCGAGACTGCTGGGGCTTAGGCTTCGGCCGAAGAATGGACTGAAAGGACTTTTCATGATCAGACAATTTCTTCGTGACTGTCTCGATGGATTCGTCAAAAAGATCCGCCTCAGCACACGGAACGTTTGCCAGTCGATCCTGAAGATTCGGGTCCATATCAATGGTACGCAGCCAGGCCAAACGGCGCATCGCCACAGAGCAGGCAGCAGCCCGGGCCGAGAGCTCGAAGGCATCATAGGAAGATTGCATCAACTGAAGACGAAGCTGGGACAGCGAAGCAACTACCTCCTCAAACTCAAAACGAGCCTGGGACTCGATGTAGGGCGTAAACTTCCGAAGCACCGGAAGAAAGAATTCCAAATAAGTAGCAAAGTGGAAATTATAATTTAGAACTCGGGACGCCATCATAGAATTCTGATAGATGCGTCGACCAAACTTATCCATGGTTCTGCCCTCGCGGCCCGGAGGCACCGAAGCATACACCTGGGCTGGATGAGACCGCTTGAGAGAGGACTCGACCAGGAGGGACTGATGGGAAAGCTGAGGCCCCTCGAAGCCTTTATGATGCACCGTGCGGTACCGAGCATCCAATTTTCCAGGGACCGCAGGGATAGAGTAAGGAGACTCAAAACATCTAATGATGGTCTGGTCGAGGAGCTTATGCAGAGGCAGGCGTAGGGACTCGGCTGGGGGATGAGGCAAGTGCATGGTATCGAGGTACTCCTTGGAGTATCGAGAACCAGAATCGAGGGTAACGTCCAGATCATCCGCCATTTGTCTTAGAAAAGAGGAAAAAGACAGTTGGTCCGCCAGCGCCGGTCTTCGAGAAGGACTGGAAGAAGTCGAGGCCTCGGGCTCTACAGAGGCCTGCGAACAACAGGGTGAGTGAAAAACCTCGGGGTCCTCGAACTCCGGTCCCGGAGGAGGAGACCCAGTCGAAGCAGAGTACCCCAAACGAGGCAATTTCTTTAGAGGAGAGATGGTCGAGTGCCGAGAGGAATGCCTCGAAGAGTGCCTGGATCGATGTCCCTCTCGATGCCTGGAGGGGGATCGAGACCGTCGGTGAGTATGCTGGTCCCCAGAAGCCTCGAAAGAGCAGATAGGGCTCGAAGCCGTAGATCAGAGAGGTGGAAGATTCGACGCCTCTCGAGACGCCGCCCAGGCTTGATAGGGGGTTCGGAAGAACTCATCCTGTTTCGTGCTGTGCCCAGGACTGGGAGGCCCCGAGGGTGGATGTCACACCGTGTCATGGGGAGGGGTAATAGGCTCCAAGGGAGGCAAGTCACTAAGGGAGGCCTTCCTCGAGGGAATAGGCTCCAAGGGAGGCATGTCACTAAAGGAGGCCTTCCTCGAGGGACCGGCCACCGACCGTTGCTCCTCCTCGCCGAGCAACGAGGTCGTGCGGCGCGGAGGAGGAGGAGGGGGGCAGCCCGCCCCTTGGAATCGGAACTGGGAGGTCACCCTGGATCGTGGCAATCAGCCGGGGCCCCGTGGTGGTCATGAGTTCCACAAACTGAGCCTCCAAGATGGACCGCAACGAAGCCGATATGGAGGGATCCGCACCAAAAGGGGGCCCTTCCGCACGGTCTCCGCGCTCTTTTGGTGCCAAGTGCTTTTGTTTGCCAGCCTTCGGCACTTTGAGCACCACTGGTGGAACTGTAGGGGTCGGTACCTGTTCCGAGGAGACGGAGGGAGGCACCGGCGCCGAGGTCGAGGCCGAAACCAGTGTAAACGAAGCCGGTTTCAGAAGGCCCGAAGCAGCGGGGGAGGCAGAGGGCTTCGCAGATGAAGTCGAAGCACAAGTCGATGTCGAAGCCGAAGGATCCAACGCAGCCTCCATCTTGAACATCGACTCCCACAAAAAGCAGCGGCGCTTAAATGCCCACGCTGTGAGAATGGAGCAAAGCCGGCACGATTTCGGAAAGTGGTACGGACCCAGACACTGCAGGCAGCGTTGATGCGGGTCCATGAGTGAAATCGCGCGCTGGCACTTGCTACACTTTTTAAAACCGGTGATCGGCCGGGACATAGGCCGGAAAAGCTCCACCGCAAGGTCGAAGGCGCGGGGCCTAAACCACGCGGCCGACCCGGTGTCGGAAGGAAAATTTTTTTTTTTTTTTTGAAAAAAGAAATCAAAGAAAGAAACAAACGCACGGCAAGAGCAAAAGAATTCAAACCGCGGCGATGCAGAAGGCAAAAAAACGGGTTCAATTGGCGCAGAATTGAAGTAAACTTCTCAGCTCCGCGGAAGAAAAAGAACTGAGGAGACACGCCCGGACCATCGGGCGGGAAGGCACTGGCGCATGCGCGGTGCGGGCATCTCGAAACTTCTGAGTTTCTTCAAGCAAGACATGCTTGTGAGACGTCCGTATCGGGGCTGTCGGATGACATCACCCACTAGTGAGAATACCTGCCTGCTGTCCCTGGATAACATTCCTATTTAATTCAAAACTCAATTTGATGAAGCTGGTAGTGTAGCTCCTGCTTTTAGTTAGGGATATTTCCTCTGTAAACAGTTTATCATTTATCATTCTGCTTTCTATTACTTCAGTATGTCAAGTTTCAAGTTTATTAGGATTTTATATACCTCCTATCAAGGTTATCTAAGCGGTTTTTTACAATCAGGTACTCAAGCATTTTCCCTCTCTTTCCTGGTGGGCTCACAATCTATCTAACGTACCTGGGGCTATGGAGGATTAAGTGACTTGCCCAGGGTCACAAGGAGCAGCGCGGGGTTTGAACCCACAACCCCAGGGTGCTGAGGCTGTAGATCCAACCACTGCGCCACACACTCCTCCAGTTGACTGCTGGATGTTTTTAGATACTATTGTATTCTGAAGATTATTTTTCCAGTCTGGAATGGAGGAGCGGCCTAGTGGTTAGGGCTGCCTCAGTACCCTGAGGTTACAGGTTCAAGCCTAGCGCTGCTCCTGTGACCCTGGGTAAGTCACTTAACACCCCATTGCCCCAGGTACGTTAAAGACAGATTGTGAGCCCTCCGGGACAGATAGAAATACTTGATTACCTGAATGTAAACCACTTAGGCTATAAACACAAAATAAAAATAATACTTAAAACTGTTCATACTAACCCCACAAAATCCATTCTGCCTCACATCTTTGAAAGGTACAGTAAAAATCATCTGAAAACACAGAGCTCCCATGATAGACTGTCATGCACCATGAAAAAAAAACTGTGACAATTGAAACCTGCATATATTTAGTGGTAGCCAAGCTAGGCACAATAAGTTTTTAAAAACACATCTTATCAAGGCCTACCTAAACACAGCATGGCTCGGAGCAGAATCATATGAAGGCTCAAAGTAGTGGGGATGATCAGGCCAACAGCAAAGCAAATGTTTGCCAGGTGAAACACCAGATGATGCATCTCACGCCATTGTTCGCAGACTACCAGTGTCTCGTTGTAAGATAAAGTTGTGTTTCTAGACTCCAGGGTGAGGAGCGGCGGCAGGGTGCTCATTCGTATCTCCAGAGAGCTGTTCATCTTGAAAATTCCTGCAGAAAAACACCAGTGTAAGAAGACAGTAGATGTTAGAAAATAGCTCGGGTCTCACCTGTAAAGACAAAGGGCAGGCCTAGTGGCAAGTGCTGCCAGGTGGATGACCTACATTTAGTTTCCAGGTCTGATTTCTGCTCTCGGGACTGGAGATGCTGCAGAACAAACCTGAACAGGGGGGAAAGAATTTTAGCTGTCAAACAGTGACACCTGGTGGCCAGTGTCAGACTCCACTTTAGCCTGGTACTGAAAGACAGCATGATTTGTGACCCCTAGCTGAGGGCGGCGGCGGCTGCTGCTCTAATTTGGCTCAATGAACTGGATATATATATACAGATAATTATAACACAACTTCAAACGTCAAGACATGACAAGAATTTCACATATAAGAAAAAAAGGGGGGGTAATAATCATCCAAATAATATGAACTATTACCATCTAGCAAATGTAAACTGCAAAAAAACTGCTCACTTAAATATAACAACCAAAATATAAACATAATAAGATGAAGGATAAGGATCTGGAATGGCTTGAGTCATAAGAGATTCTATGATCTGATCCATGTTTCATTATGATGCCCTCCTCCTTTATTTTATTATGTTTATACTTTGGTTGTTATATTTAAGTGAGCAGTTTTTTGTAGTTTACATTTACATAAGAATAGCCTTACTGGGTCCATCAAGCCCTGTAGCCCGTTCTCATGGTGGCCAATCCAGGTCACTAGTACCTGGCCAAAACCCAAAGAGTAGCAACATTCCATACAGAATCCCAAAGAATAGCAAGATTCCGGAATCCCAGAGAGTAACAAGATTCTAGAATCCCAAAGAGTAACAAGATTCTAGAATCCCAAAGAGTAGCAACATTCCATGCTACCGATCCAGGGCAAGCAGTGGCTTCCCCCATGTCTTTCTCAATAACAGGCTATGGACTTTTCCTCCAGGAACTTGTCCAAACCCTTCTTAAAACCAGCTACACTATCTGCTCTTACCACAACCTCTGGCAACGTGTTCTAGAGCTTAACTATTTTCTGAGTGAAAAACATATTTCCTCCTATTGGTTTTAAAAGTATTTCCCTGTAACTTCATCGAGTGTCCCCCTAGTCTCTGGAAGTTTTGACGGAGTGAAAAATCGATCCACTTGTATCCGTTCTACTCCGCTCAGGATTTTGTAGACTTCAATCATGTCTCCCCTCAGCCTCATATTTCGGCAGTTGGAACCCAAGCACAGAACCGGGTAGAGCTTTGGATTCTTGCCCAGAAATAGCTAAGAGAAAAAAATTTGAATTGAATTAGATTGGGCAGACTGGATGGACCATTCGGGTCTTTATCTGCCGTCATCTACTATGTTACTATGACTCTTTTCCAAGCTTAAGAGCCCTAACTGTTTTAGTCTTTCCTCATATGAGATAGATGGTAATAGTTCATATTATTTGGATGATTATTACCCCCCTTTTTTGTGGGTAATATTTTGTTCGAGATCTTTTTGCTTCGATTCTAAGAATTTCTCATATGACACATTTTTATTTATTTATTTAACAAAGTTATATACTGCCTAAAGCCTAAACAGGTTACAGAAATACATGCATGGAGGGCCATTGGACAATTCCCCCAAAACGCTCAAAGTTAGAAGCATAGAAATGCCCATTTTCGAAAGCCAAACCACTAGACGTCTCAAAATTATATTTTATTTTATTTTTTAATTGCCTAGGCCAGGGGTAGGCAATTCCAGTCCTCGAGAGCCGGAGCTAGGTCAGGTTTTCAGGATATCCACAATAAATATGCATGAGATAGATTTGCATCTCAAGGAGGCAGTGCATGCAAATCCATCTTGTACATATTCATTGTGGATATCCTGAAAACCTGACCTGGCTCTGGCTTTCCAGGACTGGAATTGCCTACCCGTGGCCTAGTTGGATGTCATGGCCCAATCCTTAGGACACCTAACATTATATCCCATTTTTGCCCACAGAAACATCCAAGTTGAAAATGTCCAAATCCAGACCATATGGACATGAGAGTGGCCAACATTGTGATGGACTGGCCACCAGGGCAGGATTAATTCGTCGAGGGCCCCTAAGCACACAAGTACACTGGGGCCCCTTGCCATGCCCCACCCCACCCCACCATGCGCCCAGGCAGAAACAGGAAGCTCCATCAGAGGGAAGCTTTGGGCAAGCAGCACCGCTTGCAAAATTACAGTTCCCGTTGCCTGTCATACCCGTGTTGCTTGCTTGTCTTACTTTCCGTCGATGGGGGAGGGCTGCATTGCTGATCGGGGGGAGGTCCGCGTTGCCGATCGATGCTGGAGGGGCCCATCGCCGTTTGGAAAAAACAATGTTGATGCCCTCCTTCATCAGGCCTCCTTGACCATTTTGGGCCCTAGGCACGTGCCTACTGGGCCTATTGGTTAATCCTGCCCTGCTTGCCACCCAGACATGCCAATAGTGGGACACCTTAGACGGCACTGCAGAAAGGAGAACAAAGGACCTACCAACATGAGGCTTCTAACTTGTTTCTGTGCCAATTCTATTTCTCAAGGACAGTGAGGATGATTTTCTCTGAAAAGAGAACTTCTCCTAAGTGATAAAGTGAGCAGTCTCATTAAACTTAAGCTGAGTAACAGCTTTAAGTCTCTTGAAAAAACATTATCATGATAAACTCATTCTCTAATGTTTTACAATATAAATTACTAGTACCATATACCGGTAACCTTGACAGAAAAGAGATTTATGGTCCTAATTTAAACTCGGGATGTTCTGGGACTTGATTTTTCAGAGGAATTAACCACATAGGGCTAGATTTATTAAAGTCCACAAATCGATCCTATTCATGTCCTATCCATTTCCGAGTCATTCTGGCCGATCGATTCAGTAAAGCTTGTCTATGCAAATAATCAAGTCGTAAACACGCCCCCATTCGCGCACACGTCTCGCTGTAACATCGATCGACACGCGTGCACACTTGTTGGTTTTGAAGCACATAACGCGTGCGCTAGCTCTTTAGGACTTCACTGCGTAGAAATGGGGCGGGATTTAATCACGGACACCATTGGCAGGCTCCAAAAAGCTTTGTTGTTGTAAAAAATGCAATATAAGAACTGCAGTTTTTACCAACCTCTCCTCGGCATACTCATGTTCCAAAAGAAGCAGATAGCGTAGCCGACGAACGCTGTCCATTTCTCTCAGGAAAAGAGCTGTTAAGTTGCTAGAAGGCACAACAGTTAACAGCAGTTGAATGCGCTGGGATCATGAGCTGTTATATACAGCCTATGAATCCCAGGAGGCTGTGAGGCGCTTTCTGCCTTGAAGCACGACGCAAACAAAGGCGACCCCGTGACGTCAGATGCATGCGACAATCTAGCTGGAAGGAAGGGGGGAGGGATAGCTGGTCCTTAAAAGTTATTTTTGATTTTTTTTTTTAATTTGGCATTGATATATGAAATGTACAATGGCAAGGAGAGCACGGGGTTAATCCGCAATTTTTTCACCATGCGCATTACAAATCCGAGATTCACTCCCGCGCTCGCTGTGCGCATTCCAAAACATAAAAATAAAAAAAATATTTCTAACGCTTATGTACATGAAAGTTTACATATATTTAAAAAGTTTAGATATATTTTGGATTTTTTGCATGGTAGATATATTTTTAATGGGGTTCTTAAAATGCACGCGGCAGTAGCTAAGCAGGAATAGTCGGCAAGGATGTAAAGCGACTGGTCCTCAGCAGTCAAAACTTTTTGGATCGGAAAGGCCAGTCGGTTTGGACAAAATGGTTTCATGAATCGAGGTCTTAAGAAATTTACATGCCTTTTTACTCATTTGCATGCGCAGATCGGATGGGGTCTGGAGGAAGGTTAGTGAATCGAGCCGTAGTCAGAAAGTGAGCGCAAACTGAGCGGTACACGATCGGTTTGCTTAGTGAATCGAGTCCATAGACCTAAACATGTGTGCTCCCAAAAAGGTAGTACTGTCTAATGAAAGAAAGGGAGAATGCATGCTGAGCACAGAAGGCGAGTACTAGAAGCATCGGCACAAAAGCCAAGATAACGAAGAGAGTCTGCTGCCAAAATCTCTGCAGAACAGAGCGAGCTCTAAGAGTCACTGATTCAATCACCATTAAAGGAGCTGTTGTAACCAAGAACTATGGCATGAGAGGAAAGCATTACGGACCTGCTGGTTCATTTATTTAGTATGCCCTTAGCAGGGTACGTAATAAAACATTCACATGTATAGGACAGAACAATCCCTTAGACAATCACAATCTTCATGTATAGCAACGCTCAGGAGGAGGAGAAGTTCAAGCCATGCTGCTAATCCCATTTAAAACTCAATAACTGCAAAAATAAATGAGTCTTTAATGCTCACCTAAAACCTCATAACTGTACACAGAGGACCCGGCCAATGCTTTCAGTGACAAGTCAGCTACAGGAAAAAAAAGATACCACCAGCAAGATGGAGCAGAATGGGCATCAAGAAAGACGAGAAGTCATAATGCCGTTGTACAGGGCCATGGTGAGACCTCATCTGGAGTACTGTGTGCAATTCTGGAGGCCACATTACAGTAAAGATGTGTGCAGAATTGAATCGGTTCAGCGGACGGCCACCAGGATGATCTCGGGGCTCAAGGGTCTCTCGTACGAAGAGAGACTGAACAAATTGCAGCTCTACACTCTCGAGGAACGTAGGGAGAGGGGACACATGATCGAAACATTTAAGTATCTCACGGGACGTGTCGAAGTGGAAGATGGTATTTTCCTTCTCAAGGGACCCTCGGCCACAAGAGGGCACCCGCTCAAACTCAGGGGTGGAAAATTTAATGGCGACACCAGAAAGTATTTCTTCACAGAGAGAGTGGTTGATCATTGGAACAAGCTTCCAGTGCAGGTGATCGAGGCAGACAGCGTGCCAGACTTTAAGAATAAATGGGATACCCATGTGGGATCCCTACGAGGGTCAAGATAAGGAAATTGGGTCATTAGGGCATAGACAGGGGGTAGGTAAGCAGAGTGGGCAGACTTGATGGGCTGTAGCCCTTTTCTGCCGTCATCTTCTATGTTTCTATGTTTCTATGATCATTCCACGTCAATTCAATCAACATTTGGAAACCTCCCCACTTCAGAAATTGATAATTATCTACCAGAAGAGAGACCAAGATGTAAGATAAAAAACTGAAAACTTTCCGAATTCTAGATTCAACAGCTTTCAAGATATCAGTTTAATGTCCACTGGTGGAGGGGGTTGGCACAGTTCACAGCCAACTGTAAGTTTGGGCATCTCTTAGGTCTTAACTCTGCCATTAATAGAAACATAGAAAGATGACGGCAGAAAAGGGCTATAGCCCATCAAGTCTGCCCACTCTACGGACCCACCCCGTTAAGTCTGAGTGCTAATGACCTAGATCCTTGACTCGACTTCCGTAGGGATCCCACATGGATGTCCCATTTATTCTTAAAGTCAAGCACGCTGGTGGCTTCGATCACTTGCACTGGAAGCTTGTTCCAGTGATCCACCACTCTTTCCGTGAAGAAATACTTTCTGGTGTCCCCATTAAATTTCCCTCCTCTGAGTTTGAGCGGATGCCCTCTTGTGACCGAGGGACCCTTCAGAAAGAAGATGTCGTCCTCCACCTCGACACGTCCTGTGATGTATTTAAATCTCGATCATGTCTCCCCTTTCCCTGCGCTCTTCCAGAGTGTAGAGCTGCAATTTGTTTAGTCTTTCTTCGTACGAGAGACCCTTGAGCCCGGAGATCATCCTAGTGGCCATCCGCTGAACCGACTCAGCTCTAAGCACGTCTTTACGGTAGTGTGGTCTCCAGAATTGCACACAGTATTCCAGATGAGGTCTCACCATGGTTCTGTACAGTGGCATTAGAACTTCAGGTTTCCGGCTGACGAAGCTTCTATTGATACATCCCATCATTTGCCTTGCCTTGGATGAGGCCTTCTCCACTTGTTTGGCAGCCTTCATGTCTGCACTGATGATTACTCCCAAATCTCGTTCTTCTGAAGTCCTAGCTAATGTTTCTCCATTTAAGGTGTAAGTTCTGCATGGATTTCCGCTACCGAGGTGCATGACCTTACATTTCTTAGCATTGAAGCCCAGCTGCCATGTCGCGGAACAGTTTTCTAACGTAAGCAGATCCTGCGTCATACTATCCTGCAGATTGCTTTCACTTACTATATTACATAGTTTTGCGTCATCGGCGAACAATGTTACTTTACCCTGAAGCCCACTGGTCAAGTCCCTTGTGAATATGTGGCCTACAGCCTATAGCTGTGAAATTTGCACCTCTTTTTCAGAATTTTGTGTGGATCCAGAAACTCCAAACCATTTTGAGCTGGGGCACATGGTTTCAGAGATACTTATTGTCAAAATGGTATTTTATTCCGTTTTGCATAATAAAACCACTGAAGCAAAGATATTAAAGAAAAGGCTTTCATAGTTTACACTTCTCCCTCCATATTCGCAGCTTCCATATCTACGGTTTCGATTATTCGCAATTTTTTGGCCGCTGACTCCACCCCCTACACTTTTTTCCTTTAATTGTACAGTATCGATAAAAAAGTTTATCACTTATCATTACTATACTGTAACTATGAAAATCGCTGCTTCCATGCTTTCTCCCAACTCCATCTGCAGCTTCGATGTTTCCCAATGTGCACTCATAAAAATGCTGCTTCCCAGCAAACCTAGAGAGAAAGATTTCTTCCCAGCATGCCTGAAATTGCTGCTTGCTGCCTGCCCTGAAATAGTGGCAGAGTAGTAGAACTGTAGTAATAGTGGCAGAGTAATTTAAAAATCCGCAATAACTTTTCAATATGTTATTTGCAGTTTCATTAGTAAAAATGGTGGCAGATTCCTAAAACCACAAATAAAAGTTATTTGCGGTTTTTTCATATTTGCGCCTACATCCGGAACGTATCCACCGCGAAAACGGAGGGAGAAGTGTATATGTTAGTAGCACTCATTAAAATGAGCGGGATCCTGACAATTGGTAGGAAGAAATCGATAAGATGAAATTTGTGGGAAGACAATTGGTAGGATCTTCCTACCAACTGTTGTCCTACCAATTGCTGCTACCAACGGCATCAGAACAATTCTCTAACACTCATAGGCCAACTACACGCCTCCAAAGCCACCCTCCCAACACCCACTTAAATCCCCCCATACCTATCCCTCTAACGTGAAGTCCATGTAGGCTGACTTTTGCCATCCAATACTCCTCCACACACCTCATCCCAACAATCCCCTCTAAGGACAGCCCCCTCCTGACACCCCACAAACCCTCTGACATCCCCCCTCTCACAGGCAGTCTGCATAGGCTGATTCCTTGTTGGCTGACACCCCTCCATACCCCCCCCCCATACCCTGTGCAGCAGCACTCTACCAACTCTCCCACAGTGAGACCTAATATACTTCTGAGGCATTCTAAATTAGCAGTGATGGTGGTGGATGGTCATCAGTGGCATTGCTTTGAACCCCCCTAGGGCTTCCCTCTACTGCGTCATCATTACATTACATTGGTGTCTTCTATCCCACCAATACCTTTCAGTTCTAGGCGTTTTACAACAAGAAATTAGCCTGGGCATTCCCAGGGAGATTACCAGGTTGATAGCTATAGTTTGCGTCGGGATCTGGGAAGGGTCGATACAGTCTGGTTAGATCATTTGACAAATTTCATCAGTGACATCATCAGTGATGCAACAGAGAGAAGACCCCGTTGGGGTAGGCCTCACAGCAGACCATTCAGAGTAATGCGTCTGCTGATCACTAGTACTGCGCGATTCAGGAAAAATATTTTTGATACCTATTTAAATCGATTTTTCGATTTTCCTGCCCAATTGGTTGTTTTTTCAGACATCCTGGTGAGTTTAATTTTATAGTCTCTTTACCCCTTTTATAGCCTCTTCACCTCTTTACCCTCTCCTACCCACACTAGCACTGTGGTGTAAACCACAGGTGTCAAAGTCGGCCCTCGAGGGCCAGAATCCAGTCGGGTTTTCAGGATTTCCCCAATGAATCTGCATGAGATCTATTTGCATGCACTGCTTTCAATGCATATTCATTGGGGAAATCCAGAAAACCCGACTGGATTCCGGCCCTCGAGGAGGGACTTTGACACCCCTGGTGTAAACAAACAAACAAAAAAGACTTTTCCTCTCTCTGTTAAATCCTAGCTCATGTTCATGGTCTAACATCAGCTCTGGAAGGATACACATTTCAAACTTGACATATTTTAATCACAAAACAGAAAATAAAATTATTTTTTCTACCTTTTGTTGTCTGGTCATTATTCAAATCATGTTGATCCCAGACTCTGTTTGTTTTCTGATAACTCGCTTGCCAGGGTCTCCTACCCATTTGTCATTTCCTCCTTTCTCTGTGATAACCATTCATCTTCCATCTCTGTCCTCCCCTTCCGTTTCCCTTCCCTCTCCCGGAGATCTGGCATCTTTCCTTTTTTTTGTCTCCATCCCCGCAGCTGCAGCGAAGAACCCCCACCATCCCCAGATCCGCCATCTCTTCTTTTCTCAACTACCCTTTCATCCAGCATCTTTCCCTCCTTCCCCACCACCCCAAGGTCCACCAGCTCTCCCTTTCTCTTCCCAACTACCCTCCTATCCAGTATCTCTATACCCACTGCCCCCATTCCATCTCTTGTGTCCAACTTCTATCCCTTTCTGTTCCTTCTCTCCTAAAATCCCATTGTCCATCATCTATATCCCTCTCCTCTGTTTTTAGACCCATTATTTCTTCCCCCCTCCCTCCCCCCCAGTCCGGTATATGCACATCTTTTTGAATCCTCCTTCCCTCCCTCCCTCCGTGTACTTCTACACCAGGGCCCCCCTATCCCTGAAGGCATGCTCCCCGAAGGACTGCATGTCCCCCTCCATATTCAGCATGCCCTCCATGTCTAGGTCTTTCTATGCCTCTCTCTCCTTCCTTCCTCCCTCAACTGACTCAAATGCGGAAACAGGAAGCCAATGGTGCGACTTGAGAAGAAGGGTGATGTGGACAGCTGTATTGTGGACCAAATGCAATCCTTTCATGCCTAAAGTAATATCTGGAAACAGCAAATTGCAATAATCAAGTCTTCTTGTAATCATGGACTATCTTGATCAGATTGTATTGGTCCAAAAATGATCTTACTTGATGGACCATGCGCCACTGATTTAAAAAAAAAAAAAAACCCAAGCATTTGTCCAAGACGTGTAATGCGTGCTGGGTTTAGCACACCCAACCATTCTGAAACATTACCTCCTTATGGTGAAAGGGAAGCAGCATATTTTCCCAAAGTATAGCACTGACTACTAAAACCGCACTAATCGCTTTGTGCACTTGTCCATTTTCTCATGCGAACCTCAGGAGCTGACTACTGCAAGAGCAGAGGCTTATTAGTAAATAGAGTCGTTGGGTTAAAATTAAATTTGAGCGAGAAAGAGACAACTGCCACACGAGAGCAACAAGTTGAAAAACAGCTCACCAGCGCACAACTCCCCCGTCCCAGGCAACCAGACTCATGCACCGCAAAGCATCCGCCTGGGTCGCCCTCTCTCGCTATGGCAACTCACTGCCTGTCTCCTCCTGCTCCCGATTGGTATTCAGGTCTCACTTCCTACCCCGGCACACCTTCGCCATTGAACGTTTGCACCGTCTGCAGCCGCAGGAGAGGGGCGGTGGGAGGCATAAGGTCATCACTCTCTCCACAGTGGCAGCTGTTGGTGGATGAAGAAGCTGTGGCAGGGGCAGGATGACAGGAAGGGAATGAAAGTGACACCAAGCTCAGCCTCCCCGCCGCTGCCACAACCATCGCTGCACGTCACGATCAACATCATCCAACCTTGTCGGCCTTCTCCTTCACTTCAGCCTGGAGGGTCGCTTTAGGAACGTTTTGCTTTGGTATCGGTCATGTTATCCTTGGCCGGTAACTCAGTCACCGAATCGGGCAGGCAATTTTTTTAAAAAAGGGATCAATTTGAATCAATTCACCTGAAGTGAATCAATTTGAATCATGAATCGGGCAACACTACTGATCACCACCACTTTCGCTGCTGCTGCTTTAGGAGGCCTTGGAAGTATGTCATATCTCACTGGGGGAGGTGGGGGTGTTAGTTGCTGAATCAGTGAGCCCAATTTTCTCAGACAATAAATCGATTCCAATCAATTCACTGAAGTGAATCGGTGAATAGAGCAGCACCACCCCGTACCTTTTCCTCTCACGGGTGGTCAGCGTAGGCCCTGAGATTCCCGCCAATCCTCCCAGTCCCCCTTGACATCCCTCTAACACCCCCACACACCCGCTGAAACACTGGCAGGAGGCATGCCCACTCCCTCCTACCGATAGGGCCGCCTCTTCAAAATGGTGGTTCCCCCTCCAAGTGCATCTTGTGATGCAATAGGGGGGGGCCTAAGACCCTGATTGGCTTAGCCTTCTCTCTGAAGTTGGAGGGACTCTATAATGTCAGAGGTATGGCTAAGCCTTAGGCCCTTCCCAATTATCTTCAATTATCATAGACCCAAAATGAGCAGTGTGTGCTAATTTTGTGCAGCTGGAAGCTATAATTTTCCTTATGTGCCTCATTGAAAATTGTTATACAGTACTTTGACTCCGAAGTAGACTTAGTTTTCATCATGTAGAATGGTAGTACAAAATTCAGCTTTAGATCTAATCTAATACAAGATTTATTAATCACACTAATGCCAAATAGGTCAAGGTGATTTACATCAAAAGAAGCTATACACACTCTATGAAGATCCAAAATCCAATCTACTATATACATCCAGAATAAAAGATTTAGTCTCATTAAAAAAAGTTAACATCTTACAAAATCTCAAATAACTAACTCCAATTATTCCTTGCACTGATAAATTATTCCCAAGAGCGAATGCAGCATTTACAAAAGAGGAATTAAATTGACATTTAAATCGTATTCCTCTGAATTGTAAAAAGTGTTAACATGAGATCCCCAATTAACCTAACAGTTGTATAGTGTAAGTGAGAGAAAACCAAGACAAGATAATCAGAAGCCGCGGCCTGTAAAATATGATGAGTCAAACAAGTACCGGTAGTTTTAAATTCAACAGATCATTAGAAAGTGCAAGAACAATCTTTTCATTTGAAGCCAGTTTCATTTTGATTCTCCCAAGCTATTCATAAAGAAAATGGCAAAAATTCCAAATTCTGAACAATTGTTATTTGCTACATCATTGAAGACAGGTTTATTTTAAATGACATCACAAGGAACTGCATCAATTCAAGAGTCCAGCAAGAGTTCTTTAAAGCAGTGGGCCCCAACCCTGTCCTGGAGGACCACCAGGCCAATCGGGTTTTCAGGCTAGCCCTAATGAATATGCATGAGAGAGATTTGCATATAATGGAAGTGACAGGCACGCAAATCTGCTCCATGCATATTCATAAGGGCTATCCTGAAAACCCGATTGGCCTGGTGGTCCTCCAGGACAGGATTGGGGGACCACTGCTTTAAAGTGTTTGGCTTTAAAAGCAGTGTCAAGTTCAAATTTTTTTCTTTATCTCCCTCATTCAGATGGTGCTGATGACCGGCTGTAGTCAGAACATAAACAGTTATGAGTACATGGATAATGGGTACCCAGCACTCGTCTCTGTGGCTTGGCCAGGAAAATGACTGTACAGGACTCTTCGGCTGTTCAATGTATTTATAAATGACCTGGAAACAGGGACGAAGTGTGAAGTTATCAAATTTGCGGATGACACTAAACTCTGTAGAAGGGTTAGAAATGCGGAAGAGTGTGAGGACCTACAAAGGGACCTAAACAAACTGGAGGAGTGGGCAAATAAATGGCAGATGGACTTCAATGTAGGGAAATGCAAGGTCATGCATATAGGGAGAAAGAACCCGATGTTCAGCTACCAAATGGGGGGATTAATATTAGAGGGAAGTAACCTTGAAAGATATTTGGGTGTACTGGTGGACACAACAATGAAGTCAACAGCACAATGTGCAGCAGCCGCGAAGAAGGCAAACAGAATGTTGGGTATATTAAGAAGGGTATTACGACCAGAACGAGAGAAGTCATTCTGCCGTTGTATCGGGCAATGGTGCGCCCGCACCTGGAGTACTGTGTTCAGTATTGGTCACCGTACCTTAAGAAGGATATGGCAATACTTGAGAGGGTCCAGAGGAGAGCGACACGAATGATTAAAGGTATGGAAAACCTTTCATACACAGAAAGACTGGAGAAGCTGGAGCTCTTCTCCCTGGAAAAGCAGAGACTGAGAGGAGACATGATAGAGACCTACAAGATCATGAAGGGCATAGAGAGAGTAGAGAGGGACAGATTCTTCAAACTTTCAGAACATAAAAGAACAAGAGGGCATTCGGAAAAATTGGAAGGGGACAGATTCAAAACGAATGCCAGGAAGTTCTTCTTTACCCAGCGTGTGGTGGACACCTGGAATGCGCTTCCAGAGGGCGTAATAGGACAGAGTACGGTACTGGGGTTCAAGAAAGGATTGGACAATTTCCTGCTGGAAAAAGGGATAGAGGGGTATAGATAGGGGGCTACTGCACAGGTCCTAGACCTGTTGGGCCGCCGCATGAGCAGACTGCTGGGCGCGATGGACCTCGGGTCTGACCCAGTGGAGGCATTGTTTATGTTCTTAATATACAAGGGCTGATTGAAATGTAATGAGACTGCCTCTGTCTTTCCAAGAAATAAGATGTGGCAACGCTATGCTGGTTCTTGTGATGCTCATACGACGACGTTTCTGAACCTGCAATTGGATTGAGGAACTCTTCATTTTTGGGTCATAGCCTGAGAAAGAACTTCGTGCATTTCATCATCGCAGATGAGGACGATGTGTCTGTGAGAGTATGCCAGAGGGGTGTGACTGAATTTGGTGTTAAACTTGGAAAGAGCGGTAATGAAACTTTTGAAATGTTACGGTCCTGAAAAAAACCAACCGCGTGGAAAGACGCTCTTCAGGTGGCTTATGTTCTTATGAAGTGAAAAACATCACAGCCTCTGCACTAAGAGTGATGGCGTAAAGAAGATTACTGCACATCTTTGAATTCTTTTTGAAATGCTGCAAAAAATGTATTAATTGTGAAGGACGCTACTTTAAAAAAGGACAATGTTCAGATTCTGTGGAGTCATCTGATTCTGAATAAAAAAAAGAAGTCTCATTATTTTTCAAACAGACCTCATAAATGCAGATTAGACAAAATAATTTTAGACCATTTGTTCTGGGAGAAAGCTTTACAGAAAGCTTGTCTGATTTATATTTTTAAAAGAGCTAAATTATGATTAAATATCATAAAATTGTATCTAAATATTGTATAAAACTAAGTTCTCTTAATTTAAGAAACTAGCATTAGAATGTTTGCAGGAACTCATAATGCACATGTAGCTCTGGCATATAATAACATATAAAGCCTGAGAGAAGAAAAATGAAATTGGCACCAAATGAAGGGATTTTTCTTGCACTTTAAATGCTTGAACCACTTTGATTGTGCTTGTTTAACTACAAAAACTCCCAATCCCTTTCCCTGATGTCATCATTCCACTAATGTCTCAAAGCCAACCTCATCAGTGATGTCACAATGGCTTCATTGTTCTATACTTGGCTCACTTATCGAACAAAGTGGTCTTCAGAAATTAATTAAGACCACTTTGTTCGATAAATTTATTACTTAATGAGAGTTTTATTACTGAAATTCTATTTTACAAATATTTGTATTTTTTTTACTGAATTATTGGATTTTGCCGACTGTCCAGCTCTTTTTCGTATAAACCGCCTAGAACTTTTGGTTATGGCGGTATAAAAGAATAAAGTTATTATTATTATTGAATTAGAGGAGTGCGTGGTACAGCCTCAGCACCCTGAAGTTGTGGGTTCAAACCCTGTGCTGCTCCCTGTGACCCTGGGCAAGTCACTTAATCCACCTCTGCCCCAGGTACATTAGAAAGATTGTGAGCCCACTGGGACAGACAAGGAAAATGCCTGAAGTACCTGTATGTGAACCGCTTTGAGTGTGGTTGTATAACTACAACATTTTTAAGTTTCATTAAAATTTGATTTAATCGCCTATCAATGAATTTCTAGGCGAATTACAAGTATATTTAAAATACAGGTAAAAACAATACAAATATATCAATTAAGAACAACAACTAGGTCATTAGTACTCAGACTTAATGGGGTGGGTCAGTAGAGTGGGCAGATTTGATGGGCTATAGTCCTTTTCTGCCGTCATCTTTCTATGTTTCTATGTTTCTAACTACATGAAATGACATTCCCTGGAGGGAAAACTCACAAAAAAATACATGAAGGGAAAAAGGGAAGAACAACAATAATTATAGAATAGAAAAGCATAAAAGGTTAACACAACTGGGTGGAGGAAATGAAGAAAGTTGAAAAAAAAAGATGATTTCAAGGTAGAAAAGAAAAAAACGACAAGAAAAGGAAAAAGTAAGTAGTAGGAAATAATAAAAATTTAAAAGGCTATATTTGGTTTAAGAAGGAAAAGTGTCTTTAAATAAGAAACTTTTTAGTTTACCTCTAAAATGATCTATTATTGTTTCTTCTCGTAGATATAAAGGCAAAGCGTTCCACAGCTGAGGTGCAGTTACAGAAAAAATTTCTAGACGCTTAATATCAATTATCCTCCATGAAGGAACAGATAGTCATTTCTGAGAGCTTGTAAAGGACAAAAACAAACAAATTTTATCACTTTTTACCCTAACCTATTGCTTTTTCCTTTTTTTGTTTTGCTTTCTCTTTTACGATTGTAGTTCTCCGACTCCTTCCTACCTTGCTATATTACTGAAATACGTGCTACATCTCTTTCTTTTTCCGTTTTTACCAAACTTCTCTTGGCATTCTAATGTAATTCCTTTTCGGTTCTTACCAACCCTCTCTCGGCACTCCATGTAATTTAATCACCTCACTCGTCATACCAATTTCCAGATCATTTATAAATATATTGAAGAGCATGGGTCCAAGCACCGAACCCTGAGGCACTCCACTGGTGACGCTTTCCAGTCTTAGTATTGTCCATTTACCCCCACTCTCTGTTTCCTATCCAACAGCCAGTTTTTAATCCATGTGAGTATTTCACCCTTGATTCCATGGCTTGCAATTTTTCAAAGTAATTGTTCATGTGGAACCTTGTCGAACACCTTCTGAAAGTCCAGATATATAATGTCGACCGGGTCGCCCTTGTCTATCTGCCTGTTGACTCCCTCGAAGAAGTGCAGCAAATTCGTCAAGCAAGATCTTCCTTTGCTGAAGCCATGCTGGCTGGTCCTTATCAGATTGTGTCCGTCAAGGTGCTCAATGATGTGGTCCTTTATCAGCACTTCTACCATCTTTCCCAGTACCGAGGTCAGACTCACCGGTCTATAGTTTCCCAGATCATCCCTCAAACCTTTCTTGAAGATCTGCGTTATAGTCGCCACCTTCCAGTCTTCCGAATCCTTCCCGATTTAATCGACAGGGCCGAATATGGAAAAGAATTGTTTTAAGCACAAAGGGTGGCATATTCACTGAACATGAGCCCTTCCTATTCACCTGTTGAAAGAGCCGTTTGATGTCCTTCATTGTTGTCAGTTTAAAAGCGCTGCATTGTGCCATAGGTAAAGAAGTTCTGATGGTTCATATGTTGAATCAGATTTTTGACCTGGAAGCATATGTTGTCGGATTCTTGTGCTGTTGGAGAATTAGCTACTGAGCAATAAGTGGTATACAAGTCCCAGTGCCTTTACTAATCACACAAGACTTGTTTCTGCACTTCCTGTCCCAGAAAATAAAAATTGCCTCTGAAGTGGACTCATGGAGTATAACAATTTTCAGTGAGACATATCAGGAAAACTATAAAGCTTCCAGATGCACAAAATTAACACATAGTAGCACTAGTTAAAAATGAGCAATAACAGATATTAAAGGAAAAGCTTTCATTTTTTATCTTTGGCACAGTGGTTTCCTGAAAGTGGCATTTTGTTACATGAAACTGCATAAAATCCCATGCTCGTATTTGTGCAGCTATGTTAACAGTTCATGCTTTTCGAGAACTTTTGAAACTCAAGCCAGATTATTCGCCGATTCCAACGTGGACAAATGCAAAGTAATGCACATTGGAAAGAATAACCCAAATCACAGTTATCAGATGCTAGGGTCCACCTTGGGGGTTAGCGCCCAAGAAAAGGATCTGGGTGTCATTGTAGATAATACGATGAAACCTTCCGCCTAATGTGCGGTGGTGGCCAAAAAAGCAAACAGGATGCTAGGAATTATTTAAAAAGGGATGATTAACAAGACTAAAAATGTTATAATGCCCCTGTATCGCTCCATGGTACGACCTCATCTGGAGTATTGCATTCAATTTTGGTCTCCTTATCTCAAGAAAGATATAGTGGTGTTAGAAAAGGTTCAAAGAAGAGCGACCAAGATGGTAAAGGGGATGGAACTCCTCTCGTATGAGGAAAGACTAAAACGGTTAGGGCTCTTCAGCTTGGAGTAGAACAGGTACAAGTGGATCGATTTTTCACTCCGTCAAAAATTACAAAGATTAGGGGACACTCGAAGTTACAGGGAAATACTTTTAAAACCAATAGGAGGAAATTTTTTTTGACTCAAAGAATAGTTAAGTTCTGGAATGCATTGTCAGAGGTTGTGGTAAGAGTGGATAGCGCAGCTGGTTTTAAGAAAGTTTGGACAAGTTCCTGGAGGAAAAGTCCACAGTCTGTTATTGAGAAAGACATGGGAGAAGCCACTACTTGCCTGGATCAGTAGAAAGGAATATTGCTACTCCTTGAGTTTTGGCCAGGTACTAGTGACCTGGATTGGCCACCGTGAGAACAGGCTACTGGGCTTGATGGACCATTGGTCTGACCCAGTAAGTTTATTCTTATGTTTCTCCAATACTGGCTCATTCTCCCACAATTGCCCATCACCTTTGCTCCCATATAGGAGGGTGTCCCTCCAATCCTCGTCCCTCACAAAGTCCTGCCATGATGAGAGCCCAGAGGATTGGCACCTAAGGTAAACAATGAACCACACTTCACTATGTTAACATGATGACTCCAGAGACTTAAGGATTAAAACAGTAAATAAAATATCCCCTTATGAGAATTCCATAAAGGTCTGAAAACCTATTTCTCTGCAAGATATCTTATTCACTGTAACAGATGACCAGATCCTCTATATGTTTGTGTTCTGGTTTTTAATATAAGATTGTCATTCCTCATGATGACTAGCTTCTTATTAACTTAGAAATTGGGGTATACGTATTAGCGATTCATAAATATTTATGTAATGTAATACAATAACTTCCCTCCTTAGTGTGAAGATTTTCAGTCTCTGGTAATCAGAGATGATACTGTGATGTCATAATGCCTAAGAGCTAATCTAATCGGTGATATCACAATGGCTTTGTTGTCCTATACTTGACTTGCTTTTATATTTTATATGAGTGATTTTGATTTCTAGACATCTCTTTTTTGTTTAATTAATGGGGAAATTTATCAACATGTGCTACTGTTAAGACATTAATTTATCATAAAGCACAAGATCTCATTGCATAAAATGAGACCCTGTACTAAACCAGCATGACTTGGGGTAAAATAGCTCATCATAACAGTAGCCCACATGGATTAGCCCCCTCCCCCCAAGTCCCCCAAAACAGGTGCCGATATTAGGAAGATACAAAAAAGAAGGTTTGGCAGCTCTAAAGCTATGCTTGATGTTGCAAAGACACCTTACTGGATTTTTGGTGTTTTCAGAATCAAGGATCGGGAAGTTGGAACCTAACCAGGTTTTTTTTTTTAAAAAAACACCTAAATCTATACCATCTCTGTAGGATGTGATTCCTTTAACTGGAACAAAGTAAGAATTAAACTGAACAAGTAAATCTTTGTGGAAAATGTTATACCCAGCAGTAAAAGACATAGACCCAGATTCTGTAAATGACATCAATAATGGCGCCTGCCTTAAAAATGTCAATCATGCAAAAGCAATAATCTCAAGGTACAGTCGTACATAACAACTAAAAATGCAAATAACGAACTGTGTACTGAATTTAGCAAGAAAAACCTCATTCACACTTTCTCATTGAAAATAAAGCAAACGAGACAGAAATCAAAATATATACAAAAAAATGGAGAAAACAAACCTCATACACGGACAGCCAGGACTCTACAGTACCCTAAGCCAGTGTTCTTCAATCTTTTTACACCCGTGGACCGGCAGAAATAAAAGAATTATTTTGTGGACCGGAAACCTACTAAGACTGAAATTTTAAAACACCATTTCCGCCCCATCTCCACAAGCTCGGTACCCACAAACCATCTGATCCCATCCGCACAAGCCTCAGTTATGATTTTATATTGATCGTATTTTATTAAAGTATAAAAAGAAACAATATTCTGTACAATTGTCATTTTATAAATATAAATATACAGAGCAAGGACCAACAAAACCCCTGTCTCCCCTCCCCTTCACATATATTCCCTCTACTATCAAGAAAACTGAACAAGCCAAGTTATTACAGAATGCTACACAGAAATATCATGCTAAGAGAATACTGCAGTCACACATGACAGGAATAGTGTTAGGGGAGTGATCCCTGGTCCGAGAGAGCCCTAAGCCAGATGGAAGCTAAAGAAGTACTGCCTGGCTTTGCCGCCCCCAGTTATGTCTCTAGCAGGATATATATTTCAAATCTGATATATTATAATGACAAAATAGAAATAAAATGATTTTTTTCTACCTTTTGTTGTCTCTGGTTTCTGCTTTCATCTTCTTTTCACTCTTTTCCTTCCAGCGTCTGCCCTGTCTCTTCAATCCAGCATCTTCCCGTTCCATCCACTGTCTGCCCTCTCCCCCTTCCATATGTATCTGACTTCTTTCTATGCCCCTCTCCCCTTTCAATCCAGCCTGTGCCTCCTCTCTCCTTTTTAAACAAAACTAAATTAAACTAAACCTTAAGTTTGTATACCGCATCATCTCCACGGAAGCAGAGCTCGACACGGTTTACAGGAATTACTAAAGAAAGGAACTCCAAAGGGAAGAAGAAGGGCTTGGTGGAAAGGAAAGAAGGAGGGGACTAAGTAGGGTGGAGAGGGAGGGAGTGGTTACATTATTCATTCCAGCTTCACTGCTTTCTTCATTTTTATCTCTCCTACACCAGATCTAGCATAGTTGTCCCTCTCTGCTTATTTCTCTGATGACCCCTTCCCATCATCAATCTCTCTACTTTATCATGCCCGTCTCTTCCCTTCCCCTCCTCTAATCTCCCTGCCAGCTGTTTCCTTCCTTTTTTCCTTATCTCTTCCCTCCTCCTCCTGTCCAGAGATAACTCTCTTCCCTTCCCTTCCTCCCCTCCCAGCAGCATCTCTCCTTATCCTTCCCTCCAGGTCCAGTAGCAGCTGTCCCTTTTTTATCCTTGTCCAGCACCTTCCCAGACTCCTTTCCCTCCTCCCCTCCCAGCAGCATCTCTCCTTATCCTTCCCTCCAGGTCCAGTAGCAGCTGCCGCTTTTTTCCCTTGCCCAGCAGCTTCCCAGACTTCTTTCCCTCCTCTCCTCCCAGCAGCATCTCTCCTTCTCCCTCTCCAGGTCCAGTAGCAGCTGTCCTTTTTTTCCCCTTGCCCAGCAGCTTCCCAGCCTCCAACAGTGGCTTTCTCCCCTCCCAGCAGCTCTCCTTACTTGCCAGCGCAGCAACTCAGAAGGCAGCCTCGGGTCCTTTGTTGGGTCGTGCCGCCTATGAGAAAAGATGAAGTTGCATCATCAGAGACGGCTGCAACTCAGCAAAAGCCCCAAAGCTGCCTTCCTGAATCGCTGCGCTGGTAAGTAAGGAGAGCTGCTGAGAGGGGAGAAAGTCACTGTCGGAGGCTCTCCATGATCTCTCCGGCCCTGAGTGGACCAGCTGGATATTTCGTCGATCTCGCCGGCCCTACGCAGACTGGCAGGAAATTGAAGTTAATCAATCTCGCCAGCCCTGCGCGGACCGGGAGAAATTTCCTGCAGACCGGCACAAGTCCACGGACCGGTGGTTGAAGAATAGTGCCCTAAGCTATCCATATCATCACTGGCCTGAAAAAACTCCATACATATATATCATAATTTTCCATTCTTTGTTTCATTCTTTCTTATCAGTATTAAAATCTTTTTCTGTCCTTATATAGAATGAGAGGTTAAATCTGCTAAAATATTATAACAATGGCAACAGTTCTGAGCTTCTGAGCAAAAAGTAGTAACAAGTTCATATAAAGAGGTCTAGTGAAACGTGATATAAACAGAGCAAACTTATCTTCAAGTAGCATTTCTCAGACGCTCTTTCATACAGTTCTTTAGTTTTTTCAAAACTGCTTCTTCCCGACAGAAAGCACTTCTGTTTCGCCTTGTCTCAGGCTACATCAGAGGAAATTGTGTCTTCTTATCGCCACATCTGAATGTCCAAATACGTTCGTGTAATAAGACCAACATGCAACAGCACCATTTACAGAATTGCGGCTATGTGAAAGGGAGGCGCTAGAAACGCAGGCCAGAGTTTTTAAAGGTCTACATTTCTGGCGCCTACCTTTCACAAGAAACGTGCCTTACAATGCCTAACGCCGTAGGCAGGACAACAGCAGCCTTTCTGGTGGCACCCTTAGGCACCTCCATTTTCTTTAAAACCGAGTTTTAATTGGTTTTTAATCGGTGCAATTAGTGCGCCGATTAAGCCAATTAAACCCAAGTAAGATGGCGGTAGGGTGCCTACTGCCACCTAACTTCGGCCTCCATCTTTAGAATTGGACCCATAGTAACTAAATAGGTAGATAAAATAGATTAATACTTGCTATGTAAAATATGCATCTCTCCTGATCTACCTGAAACCTCTGAAATTCGTCTGAGGGGGGGGAAATGGTTAGTTTTGCTTGTATATAAAAAGTGGAAATATTTCCTTCAGAAAGTATGAAAGGTTTGGTAAGAAAACAAAATTTAAGTGCAACATTACATTATTGCATTAAGATAAAACAGGTGTCCCAAGAAACATTTTCAGTCTGTTACCCACCTCAACCTCACCAAGAGCTGTGTCATACAGATATTAAGCAGAATAACTAGGAAGTGCACCAGCAGCAAGTCTGAGGAAAAGTGGGGAGAAGATGATGTACTGGGGAATGAGTCAGGGGGGCTGCCAAGCCTTGCAATGAAGAGCACAGCCTATGTGGCCTGTGTAAATCATGTTCTTTCTCTGCAGGAGTTAAACAGTGAAAAAGCATTACTCACGATCTATTATTAGCAGGTGATCCCTTGCTGCATGTAGTGCAGAAATGAAGGGAGAGGGAAGGAGGCCCAAGAGTGAATATTTGCAGCTGGAGATCATCTCTACATCTGACTTCACAGCTAAGAAGAAACCTGCAAGGTTTATTAATAATAATAAAGCTTTATTTACATCCCTTCATACCTTTATGGTTCTAGAGCAGGAGTGAGCAATTCCGGTCCTCGAGGGCCGGAATCCAATCAGGTTTTCAGGATTTCCCCAATGAATATGCATTGAAAGCAGTGCATACAAATAGATCTCATGCATATTCATTGGGGAAATCCTGAAAACCTGACTGGATTCCAGCCCTCAAGGACCGGAGTTGCCCACCCCTGTTCTAGACGGTATACAGTAGCGAAAAAGTACAAAGTGGACAACAAACCTTTTCAGTTCTAGACAGTATGTAGAAGTTGATAGCTACAAAGAGGGGACAGTAGTCAATACAAGTTAGGGAGTAGGGGGAAGAGAGGAGGGGGAAAAGGGGAAGTGAAGCGAGAAGAGAGGGGCAGAGGACTTTTAGAAAGGGGCTTGGAGGATCATATGAACTTGTCAAATAAGTGGGTTTTCAGTGCTCCTCTGAGAGCATGGTAAGTGGGGGAGCTCAAGAGGAGGTTGCGAAGGGTGTTGTTCCAGATGCCTGCTTGGAAGGAGAGTGTTCTGTCAAGGAATCGTTTGTAGTGGCATCTCTTGGGAGTTGGGCATGAGTATATCAACGTTTTGCGGGAGGGGGCTTTAAGAAGGGAAGGAGCAAGAGAAGAGTAGCTGAGCAGGTGTCCTCTTTCACTCGGACTTTAACACTAATAAGAAAGCTACTTGCTGCTCTACTTTTGTATCTGCCACGCTCTTTTCTTGTGTTGCCTTCGACATATTAAAACAGATCTAGGAATCTCCAGATTGGCCTCCAATACTAACGAAGCTGCAGGCAGCTATTTCTCTGTCCCGTTAACCAGTACTCTAGCCTTCCTTTCCACTCCAGCACGGACTCTTCACAACTGCTTTAAGATCTGGACACCCCCATCCCATCTTCCTTTATTGACATTTGCACTACCAACCTCCTTTGTTCCTTCCTTCACTGCCTTGCCCCCCTCACCCTTGCAACGCACACCCAGGCATCGGCAGACACAAGTGAAAGAAGGATCCTAAGTCAGATGCTCTTTTGATCTGATTTAATGTAGAAATGCAGAGATGAGGGGAAAATAGATTTTAAGCTGCTTATCCTAGGAATAAACTGTGTTTTACTTCATGCTTTGAATGAACAAGGTAATTTAAATGGACTACTTACAGCGGTCATTCTTTATTCCCTCTTCACCTGCTGCCTCGATATCTACATGGTGGATTTTCTGTCACAGCCACAAACTAAAGACAAAGCTTGTGGCTGGGAGTAGGACCCATCTCTTGAAACGAGCAGCAGAATGACTTAATCCCTCATATAGGATGTAATCAGGATTATGTGCCATGAAAATCTGTATACTAGTAATTTTACCTCCACAGCTCTTTTTTTACTTTTATTCAAAAATAATAATACGTAAAAATGTATTTAAAAAAATATAAAAACAAAAAATCTGAGACACTGACTACGACATTTCATCTTTACAATAATATAATCAACGATAAGAGTTAAAAACAACCAAAATGTTCACAATTTAGATGAGTCATCTTTTCTTCAATATGGATCAACCTGAAATATAGAAACATGATGGAAGATAAAGGCCAAATGGCCTATCCAGTCTGCCCATCCACAGTAACCATTATATTCTTTTTGTTTGTAAATCTTTATTCATTTTTATCTCTTACAACAAGTGTATAATAATCAACCAAAATAATTTTTACAAATTATTTGACAATCTTACTTATAATCATTAAAGTATAAAAGAATCCCTTCCCATCAACCCCACCCAATAACACTAAATCAATTATCAAATATCACATTACCCAATCCCACCCCTCCTGTAGCTTATATAATAACAAGGTGTTTAAGGTGTCTGATCATTAGAATATGTAATCAATGGCCCCCAAATCTTTTAAAATTATGATAATTCCCTTGCTGTAACCATTATATTCTAAATTTGATGACAACCCTTGAAGCATCTGAAGTTCCAGCATAGCACTTTTGCTATCTAACATCTCTGCAATTTTTTTCAAACAAAGTTCTATTACTCAGAAGTCAACAAATCTGTGAAATTGTCAGCCTCCTACTTGAAAGGTAAACATATTAAACAACAGATAGCCAGTATCAAATCAAACTCTGGAGAAATTCACATCACTTCTTCAAAAATATTAACAGAGTTCAGTTCTTTCTACAAATCCCTTATACATACTTCCGAAAGTACTGCTTCTTCTAAGATCATGTCTGAATTTCTACTAATACTACTATTAATTATTTCTATATCGCTACCAGACGTACGCACACAAGTTAACATTTTTCCTCTAAAATAAGGAGGAAAAATGTTCTCTGTTTATATTCAAGTATATATGGTACTTTGGTTTTCTTCTTGTCACGCCATCTCTATCCCAAGATGGCTGCAGATTGAACATACCGGTAGTATATTTTTATTTTTTTTTTTTTCATAGGTTACTGTATTTTTCGGTCCATAAGACGTACTTTTTCCACCCCCGAAAATGGGGTGCGTCTTATGGAGCGAAGATGACAACCTCCCCCGGCACCTTTTTAAAACACTGCCCATCCTTCCTTTTAAAACACCCCGGCCCGCCGACCTTTCCTTTTAAAACACCCTTGCCTGCCCACCCTTTTAAAACACCCCCTGCCCCGCAGTACCTTTTTAAGCACCCCTTAAGCCTGGTGATCCAGCGGTGTATGGGCCGGCAGGAGCGTGCTGTCTGCGCTGCTGCCTGGGCCAGCCCTGCTTTCAGAATGGCGGCAGTCAGTTCTCACGGGACTCGCAAGAACTGACTGCAGCCATTCTGAAAGCAGGGCGGGCCCAGGCAAAAGCACAGACAGCACGCTCCTGCCGGTCCATACACCGCTGGATCACCAGGCTTAAGGGGCACTTAAAAAGGTACTGCGGGGCAGGGGATGTTTTAAAAGGAAGGGCTGGCAGGTGGGTGTAGAGCCTGGCAAGAATTGTGGGATTGGGTGCAGAGCCTGACAGGGAGTGAGGAAGGCTGGGTGCACAATTTGGTTCAGAATGGTTTTTTTTTTTTTCTTGTTCTCCTCCTCTAAATTTGGGGTGCATCTTATGGTGAGGTGTGTCTTATGGCGGGAAAAATACGGTATTTATGTTTCATATTTTATTTAAAATTTTATGTACATCCTCTGCCCTTATCACAACTGATTGATATGATCCCTCCGAAGAAAAGTAGAGCCTCTTATTACCAAACATACTTATGACCAGTTAAAACATATTGATTCTTTATTAAATGTTCCAATTTCTAAAACATTTTCTATGCCTATATGGAATAACACACTTTTTCTAACAGACAAGGTAATATCAACTATAAAAAAAAAACCTTAGTACGCATGCGCACTTGAAACTCTGTGCCTCTGTGCACTGTGCTTCCATGCCACACATGCGCTGTAGAATACTTCGCCTTCTGCCACCGATCACCCATGCCTGCATCCACTGATTCCCTGCCTTCTGCCCCGATTGCTGACGCCGGCTGACTTCCTGCCTACGCTGCAGGGACTCCTCTTCTCATCCCTGGACCAGCAGCGGCAGCAGCCACGGTTTCATCAAGCAGCCCCGGGGCCTTTGCTAGGCCCGCCTCGATGATGCGAGGCGAGCCGGCATAGCAAAAGCCCCGAGGCTGCCTGATGAAACCGTGGCTAAAGCTAAACTAAAGCTAGCGGATGCTGAACAGGGGGAGCAGGGAAGGGAGAAGGAGTACTACTGGACAGGGGGGAGGTAAAAGGAAGGGAGAAGGGTTATTGCTGCACAGGGGGAACAGGGAAGAGGTAATGCTGGACAAGGGGGGAGGTAAAAGGAAAGGAGAAGGGGTACTGCTGGACAGAAGGAGCAGGGAAGGGGTACTGCTGGACAGGGGGGTAGGTAAAAAGAAGGGAAAAGGGCTACTACTGGACAGGGGGAGCAGGGAAGGAGTACTGCTGGACAGGGGGAGCAGGGAAGGAGAACCTCTGGACAGGGGGAGGTAAAAAGAAGGGAGAAGGTCTACTGCTGGACAGGGGGAGCAGGGAAGGGGTACTGCTGGACAGGGGAGAAGTAAAAAGAAGGGAGAAAGGCTACTGCTGGACAGGTGGAGCAGGGAAAGGTTCTGCTGGACAGGGGGAAGGTAAAAGGAAGGGAGAAGGGCTACTGCTGGACAGGAGCAGCAGGGAAGGGGTACTTCTGAACATGGGAGGTAAAAGGAAGGGAGAAGAGGTGCTGCTGGAGTAGGGAAGGGAGAAGGGGTACTGCTGGATAGGGAGGAGGTAAAAGGAAGGGAGAAGATGGGGGAGGGAAGAAGGACCAGAGGAGAAGCATGCAGGAGGCCCTGGAAACATAGTTAAAAGCACAGAAAAATAAAGTCACCAGACAACAAAGGTAGGGAAAATTATTTTATGAATAATAAGCGCGCATGTGCACTTGAAACTCCGTGTGTCTGTGCCTCCGCATGCGCAGTACACCGCCGTGCCTTCTGAGAGCAAAAGGCAAAGGAAGGGAGAGACGGCCGTGGTCGGAAGGTGGGCATGACTGTCTGGAAGGAGAACCGGTCATGTTCTGAAGGAACAGACCGCCTCCATTTGGGAGTGACAGAGGGGGTCAGAACAGTCCAGGAGCAGAGGCAAATGAGACCGGCCCGGTGAGGGCAAAGTTGACAGAAACTGTCACAGTTTGGGGAGGGTGGGGAGAGAATCCCGGTGTGAAGGAGTGGAGAAACAGAGGGGGGTCAGAAAGTGCGTTGTGAGTGGGTTCGCTTGCCCGGGAAGCCAAGGAGCTGGAGGTAAAATGGAGGAGAGCTGCGATCGGACATCTTGCCTGCATCTCCGGAACACATCCTATCTACCCCCGCAATTGCCCCAGCTGGAAAACACAAAAAAAGCTGAATCTTCCCTTTCAACCGACTAGAAAGAAAATGAAATCCTTGCAGACAAGAGGCAGGGAGAGAGACAGAAAGAAAGACACACACAGAAAGACGGGGGGGCAAGGAGAGAGACAGAAAGAAAGACAAGAGGGCAGGGAGAGAAAGACAGAAAGAAAGACAGACAGACAAGACAGTGAGTAGGGAGAGAGACAAAAAAAAAAGATACACAGAAAAACAGGGGGCAAGGAGAGAGACAGAAAGAAAGAAAGAAAGAAAGACAGACAAGGGGCCTGGTCGAGAGAAAGAAAAACAGAAAGAAATGCCTCAGTGCCCCATTGTGCTAAAAGTCTACACATCTATTCTAGCACCCGTGTAACAGGCTTAAACACTACTGTTGAAATAAAACAAAAACATAAATGTTAGCCAATAAAAAAGGTGGTATTTATTTTTCCTTTATGTTTTTGTTTTATTTCTACATATTACCTTGAAGAGTAGACTAACATAGCCACCACACCTTTTCACTCTAATAAACAAGAAACCATTTTTCTGGCCCCAGTGGCAAAAGCATAATATATGGGCTATTAGTTCTTTTGTTGATCCTGTAACAAAAAATTGGAAAACTCCAAATGAGATCTGCAATTCACAAAAGACCAATCCTAGTCCCTAGTCTGCAAACAATCCCGGACTTGTATAACCTATGTAATAAAATGCTATCAACAGGCCATACCGCACGTCTCAATTTTATAAAACTCTTAAAACAATTATCTTCTTCAAATTGAAAAGGTTTACGTAAATGCTGGGTTGAAGATATAAACCAGAATCTTTCTGATTTTGAATGGGACCTAGATTGGTGTTCTTTATTTAATCTTTCAGATCTTCGTCTATTATACAATCATTGTACTGTACTGTTCAAAGAGCTCTATGGACCTCTTTAAAATCTCATCAAATTAACTCTATGTTTTTCAAAAGAATGCTGTTCCTGCAAACAGGTCACTGGAAATATTAAACAGTTTTAAATGTAAATGTGTAAAAAAAAAAAAAAAAAGTTTTGGTCAAAAATATGGATAACTATTAGAAAAAAAATTAATTTATCTGTCCCCATTTCCCCTAAAATTGCTACGAGAGTTATTTATTTGCTCTTCTTGGAAAGGTTTTTCTTAGATAAGTTGTGATAAATGTGGAACTTAACTTGTTTAACCTTTAGATGAATGAATCTTGTCAATTGCAAGATTTGTGTTTAATTATGTATTTTTATTGTATGGACTAGCTGATGCCCCGGCGTTGCACGGGTATTTAATTATAGCAATAACACAGTAAATGGATTCAAATAAAGATACTTTATAGTGGTGAATGAAATTATTTTTTTACAGCTTTATAAAAAGTACAATATTCAAATTATAATGTGAAATATTTGACAAAATGAATACAATACAACTAACACAAAACTTGATTAATAAACAACATTTTAAGTTTCACCTCCAGGAGCAAGAACATATAAATTCTTGGGTGAACCCACCCTTGAGCAAGCAACATAGAGTTGTCCATGGGAAAAACAGGGGGATCTTAAATCCACTCCACAGTATGTAATAGTCTGTCCCTGTGATTTGTTGATTGTAATAGAGAATGCAAGTCTCACTGGAATTTGCAATCTCTTAAACTGAAAAGGAAGATCTGTTGGAATAAGTGGCATCCAAAAGTTTCAGTATTGATTTAAACAACTCAATATGTGGAAACTCAGGTTGAAAAGAAACTCCATGCAGTTTTTTCCCGGTTCAGAATGGAACCTGTGTTCCTAGTTCAGCATATGTGAGTACTCATGTAATGTAATAACATTATGAACTGGGGTGCATGAAGGAAACAGTTACAAACACAGTTAGAACATACAAACTCTATATGTATGGTGTCCGTGGTAGAATAGAAACGATGTCCCTAGTGGTTATAGTGTCATAGAAAGTGTTTTATAGTTGGAATTACTGTGAGAATGGCAGCTTTTTACATTTTTTCCATTGACAGGAATGGGTGAAATCTGATTTTGTTTGTAGCTCCGCCCACGTGTGCAGGTGGGCCGCGAGACCCCCAGAACATATCACCCCAGGTAGTGAGGGATCTGCATACCAAGTTTCGTTCAAATCGGTCAAGCCGTTTTTGAATTACTGTGATAATGGCAGCTTTTTACATTTTTTCCATTGACAGGAATGGGTGAAATCTGATTTTCTGTTTGTAGCTCCGCCCACGTGTGCAGGTGGGCCGCGAGACCCCCAGAACATATCACCCCAGGTAGTGAGGGATCTGCATACCAAGTTTCGTTCAAATCGGTCAAGCCGTTTTTGAATTACTGTGAGAATGGCAGCTTTTTACATTTTTTCCATTGACATGAATGGGTGAAATCTGATTTTCTGTTTGTAGCTCTGCCCACGTGTGCAGGTGGGCCGCGAGACCCCCAGAACATATCACCCCAGGTAGTGAGGGATCTGCATACCAAGTTTCGTTCAAATCGGTCAAGTCGTTTTTGAATTACTGTGAGAATGGCAACTTGTTACATTTTTTCCATTGACATGAATGGGTGAAATCTGATTTTCTGTTTGTAGCTCCGCCCACGTGTGCAGGTGGGCCGCGAGACCCCCAGAACATATCACCCCAGGTAGTGAGGGATCAGCATACCAAGTTTCGTTCAAATCGGTCAAGCCGTTTTTGAATTACTGTGAGAATGGCAGCTTTTTACATTTTTCCATTGACATGAATGGGTGAAATCTGATTTTCTGTTTGTAGCTATGCCCACGTGTGCAGGTGGGCCGCGAGACCCCCAGAACATATCATCCCAGGTAGTGAGGGATCTGCATACCAAGTTTCGTTCAAATCGGTCAAGCCGTTTTTGAATTACTGTGAGAATGGAAGCTTTTTACATTATTACCATTGACATGAATGGGTGAAATATGATTTTATGTTTGTAGCTCCGCCCACGTGAGCAGGCGGGCCGCGAGACCCCCAGAACATATCACCCCAGGTAGTGAGGGATCTGCATACCAAGGTCAAGCCGTTTTTGCGTGATCGCGGCACATACACACACACACACACACATACACACATACATACCTCCGATTTTATATACCGTATTTTCACGCATATAACGCGCGCGTTATACGCGTTTTTACCTACCGCGCATACCCCTCGCGCGTTATATGCGTGAGCGCGGTATACGAAAGTTTTAAAACATAGTTCCCACCCCGCCCGCCGCCCGATTCACCCCCCCAGCAGGACCACTCGCACCCCCACCCCGAACGACCACTCGCACGCGCTCCCACCCGCACCCGCATCCACGATCGGAGCAAGAGGGAGCCCAAGCCCTCTTGCCCGGCCGACTCCCCGACGTCCGATACATCCCCCCCCCCCGGCAGGACCACTCGCACCCCCACCCCGAACGACCGCTCGCACGCGCTCCCACCCGCACCCGCATCCACGATCGGAGCAAGAGGGAGCCCAAGCCCTCTTGCCCGGCCGACTCCCCGACGTCCGATACATCCCCCCCCCCGGCAGGACCACTCGCACCCCCACCCCGAACGACCGCTCGCACGCGCTCCCACCCGCACCCGCATCCACGATCGGAGCAAGAGGGAGCCCAAGCCCTCTTGCCCGGCCGACTCCCCGACGTCCGATACACCCCCCCCCCCCCCGGCAGGACCACTCGCACCCCCACCCCGAAGGACCGCCGACTTCCCGACAATATCGGGCCAGAAGGGAGCCCAAACCCTCCTGGCCACGGCGA
This sequence comes from Geotrypetes seraphini, assembly GCF_902459505.1. Taxonomy (NCBI): domain Eukaryota; kingdom Metazoa; phylum Chordata; class Amphibia; order Gymnophiona; family Dermophiidae; genus Geotrypetes; species Geotrypetes seraphini. The sequence goes on along the minus strand of NC_047086.1, from coordinate 14,621,959 downwards.
CCCCCTAACCCCGCCCCGCACTACATTACGGGCAGGAGGGATCCCAGGCCCTCCTGCCCTCGACGCAAACCCCCCTCCCCCCCAACGACCGTCCCCCCCAAGAACCTCCGACCGCCCCCCAGCCGACCCGCGATCCCCCTGGCGACCCCCACGACCCCCCCACCCCCCTTCCCCGTACCTTTGGTAGTTGGCCGGACAGACGGGAGCCAAACCCGCCTGTCCGGCAGGCAGCCAACGAAGGAATGAGGCCGGATTGGCCCATCCATCCTAAAGCTCCGCCTACTGGTGGGGCCTAAGGCGCGTGGGCCAATCAGAATAGGCCCTGGAGCCTTAGGTCCCACCTGGGGGCGTGGCCTGAGGCACATGGGCCCAACCCGACCATGTGCCTCAGGCCGCGCCCCCAGGTGGGACCTAAGGCTCCAGGGCCTATTCTGATTGGCCCACGCGCCTTAGGCCCCACCAGTAGGCGGAGCTTTAGGATGGATGGGCCAATCCGGCCTCATTCCTTCGTTGGCTGCCTGCCGGACAGGCGGGTTTGGCTCCCGTCTGTCCGGCCAACTACCAAAGGTACGGGGAAGGGGGGTGGGGGGGTCGTGGGGGTCGCCAGGGGGGTCGCGGGTCGGCTGGGGGGGCGGTCGGAGGTTCTTGGGGGGGCGGTCATTGGGGGGAGGGGGGTTTGCGTCGAGGGCAGGAGGGCCTGGGATCCCTCCTGCCCGTAATGTAGTGCGGGGTGGGGTTAGGGGGTCGCCGTGGCCAGGAGGATTTGGGCTCCCTCCTGGCCCGATATTGTTGGGGAATCGGCGGTCCTTCGGGGGGAGGGATGTATCGGACGTCGGGGGGGGGGCATCAGGCTTTCAGGATGGGGACAGACCTTCAAGGGGGGACAGTGCACGGAAGTCAGGGGGGGTGAACAGAGAGTCGGGACAGCGCACGGAAAGTCAGGGCAGGCGAAAGGAGCGTCGGGCAGCATGCGCGGTATACCCGTGAGCGCGGTATACCAAAGTTTTTGTACATATCATCGTGATTTCTGCGCGCTATACCCGTGTGCGCGTTTTATACGGGTGCGCGTTATTTGCGTGAAAATACGGTATATAGATACCACTGAGATTCCAGGTGGTATATAAATTTCATATATATATATTGCTAAGAAAACAAATTCTTGTACTTATTTAACAAAAATGGTCTGCTTTGAATTGTTACTTATCTTTGTTATATATTTTTCTTGTTAGGCAACTTTTGTATGAGGTTCTGTATGTTGTTATATATATATTTCTCAATAAATAAAGACTGAAAAAAAATGTATATCTTTGTCCCGGGACATCCGTCTTTGCAATAATTATCCCCCTCTTTTACCAACACAGTGGTGGTAACTGCTCCAGCGCTCATAGGAAATCTGAGCGTCGGAGCAGTTACCGCCGCTGCCGGTGCTAAAACCCACGCTACGCATTTGTAAAAGAGGGGGTATGTTTTGTTATATTTCCTAAAAGTTAATTTTAAGAAAGTTTCAACAACAAAAAAATTACACATTTCCATCATCAGGTCAATAATTTTCAGTGAAAGTTTGTGATATCTACAATCAGACCAACCTATTTTTAAGGAAATCAAATATATTTTGGGACCGAAGTTTATTTTCAAATAATTTTAATAAAGAAGGGATTAAAAAAAAACCCCTGAAGATTAAAAAAAGCAGGCCAGAACTCTATTCCCTAAGGGGTCCTTTTATCAAGCTGCGGTAGGGGGTTTAACGCGCGTAATACCACACGTTAAACTGCCTGTTGTGCTAGCCACTAATGCCTGCATTAAGCAGGCATTAGTTTTTTAGCCGGCCGCGGGGGTTAGCACCTGATGAAATGTCCGACGCGCTAACCCCGCTAGCACGGCTTGATAAAAGGACCCCTAAGGATTTTCCCTTTTCTCAGTTTACCTGATTGTAATAAAGTATGAAAAAGTTATTCATAAGCAATTTTAAGTATGTTTGTTTCCTTAACTGGGTGGAAATTAGCTCACACTTTTTTAGTAGTACAGTAAAACCTTGGATTGCAAGTAACTTGGTTTGCAAGTGTTTTGCAAGAGAAGCAAAACATTTTATTAAATTTTAACTTGATATACAAGCAATGTCTTGCAATACAAGTACATACAGTATACACGCGTCACATCATTACTACTGAGCCGATGGCTCTTCTCTCTCTGATGCTGCAGGAGTGTAGTGACTGTTCTAAACGAGCGAGGTCTTGCAATACAAGTACATACGGTATACACACGTCACATCATCACAACTGAGCCGATGGCTCTTCTCTCTCTGACGCTGCGGGAGTGTAGTGACTGTTCTAAACGAGCGAGGTCTTGCAATACAAGTACGTATAGAATTTTGTATTAAAGTTTTGGGGTCGTGGAACAAATCGTCTGAGTTTCCATTATTTCCTATGGGGAAATTTGCTTTGATATGCGAGTGCTTTGGATTACAAGCACGCTTCTGGAACAAATTATGCTCGCAAAGCAAGGCATGACTGTATTTCAAAGTGAGTTGCATTCAGGTACAGTAGCTATTTCCCTGTGCCCAGAGGGATTACAGTCTATGGGGCTCTCTGTGTGTGCTGAATGCCGAGTCATATCTATGGGCCACATGGCACTTAATGCACGCTAATGTCCATTAGCGCCCAGTAAGCTTTTGTAAAAGCGCCCCTAAGTTTGTACCCAAGGTAATGGAGACTTGAGTAACAGCCAAGATCATAACCAGCAGCAACAGCGGGATTTGAACCTACTCAGTGCTCAAAACCACTCCACGTGTATTAACAATAGCAGTGACTAGAGTTTAGAAAAGGCAATGCAGTTCTGACTTTTGGGGATCCTGTTTGTATTTTCCAAGTAGGCACCTTGTCCTATGAGAAACATTATTTTGATTTTACTTTATGAATACCTACGCCCAATGTTGCCCATTTGTTCGGCCCCCCTTGCTGTATAAACACAAAACTCCAGTTAACAAAGAGACTTGCTAGGTCATAAAACTGAAGAGATAGATAAGCAGAAGCTGTTTTCTGTGCCACATTAGTTGTGACATTCCTGACACATGATATTTCTCCAAATAAATACTGTCATTTACCATAAAAAGCCCAATTGGCCTGCCTCTTTATTCTTGCCTTTACTATTAAGGATATTTGACCTTGTATAAATAGAAGCTTTTAATCCTGGTGAGTTTTTGTTCAGGTACAAACTTAGGGCTCCTTTTACTAAGCCGCGATAGCGTTTTTAGCTTGCGCTAAACCCGCGCTACGCGGCTAGAACTAACGCCAGCTCAATGCTGGCGTTAGCGCAGCTTCGTAAAAGGAGCCCTAAGCTGCGCTAGCGGTTTTAGCGCGCGCTAAATTGCCCCACGCGCTAGACACTAAGGCCAGCATTGAGCTGGTGTTGTTAACACTAGCGCACCTCGGTAAAAGGAGCCCTTAAGGGCTGTAAGCATAAGTGCAACATTAGGGGAAATTTAACCCGTTCTGCACTTCCAGCCCGCAGCTGTCATTTTCTGCTCTGGAAGCAGATCCGGCTTTCACAAACGGAGCTGAAAGTGACGAAAACCAAAAATCCTCCTAAGCCAAGCCCCGGGACAACGAGCAAAGAGCCGCCACCGAGAGAAAGCATCACGGGAGCCGCCTTTTACCTTTTTCGCCTGTTAAGTGGAGCCACGGGTCCGAGGATCCGGTTTTTACCTATCCCCCCCCCCCCTCCCGCTTCCCCGGTAGTCCAGCAGATCCTAGCACCCCTCCCCCTCTGCCCGTCCACACCGTGTGGAACGGATCTGGCCGACCACGCCCCCTCCTCCCCCGACCCAGCGCCCAGAGCTCTACCTCGTGCAGGGAGCGCGAGCGCCGCGGGCTGCGTCCTCGTCCTTCAACCGTCTCTATGCAAATGGCGCCTCGCGACTCCTTCCAACGTACGTCCCGACGCAGCCGCTGCCTATCTGGGGCCAGGTAGAGTTCCAGTCCTCGGAGCGGAATTGGGGAGGGGGAGGGGCAGGCAAGCACGTGTTTAGAGAGGGAAGAAGGCTGACGACAGGGCCTGGGGTGAGTACTGGGAGGTTAGGGGTTGGAGCACTAGGGTTTGCGCTACAGGGCTGAGGAAAGAGAGCTGGTTTGTGGCTAAGGCACATGAAAAATATCGTGTTTCCCCGAAAATAAGCCCTAGTGCATGGGGGGGGGGGGGTGTCAAAATTAATATAAGACACTGTCTTATTTTCGGGCTAGGTCTTATTTTGGGTTTCTCTCCTTCACCCCAATTCTTCCTCTTTTCTTTCTCTCCTCCCCACATGTGCAGCATCTTTCCTCCCCTCTCACCCATCCCCTTGTGCAGCATCTTTCTATCTCTCCCATCCCGCTGTGGGGGCAGAACCCTTGCACTGTGCACAGCATCTTTCTATCCCTCCTGCAGCAGAACCCTTGCACAGCTTCTATCCCTCCCTTCCGTGCAGGCGCAGCAGAACCCTTGAGCAGTCGTCCCCCCCTGCCATGCTGCCGAACTCCGGCTGATCCTCCCATCCTGCCATCTCTCCCTCCCATCCAAATCCCTCCCACCGTGAGACCTACAAAGAGCAGCGTCGGCAGCATTCTAAACAGGTTGCTTCGTGGCCTTCTCCTGCCGGGGCCTTCCGTGTGCTGCGTTACTGATAGCATCATCAGTGATGCGGCAGAGGATCAGCGGGGTTCGGACGGGTGGGAGAGATGGAAAGATGGGTGGGTCAACAAGGGTTTGGCTGTGCGGCAAGGGCAGGGGGAAGCGCTGCTGCCGGCGAATCCAGGAACATTCGGGTTAGGCTTCCAGGGACTAGGGCTTATTTTTGGGGTAAGGGTTATATTAAGACCTACCTCGAAAATCATGCTAGGGCTTATTTTCGGAGAAACACTGTGTGTGTATAAATATATATATATATATATATATATATATATTTTTTTTTTTTAATTAACTGGTTGACCAAAGGGGATCTGTCCTGCAGCCCTGCCCGAGGCCCCTCCTCCACTTCCTGAGGTATCCAGCATCTCTCTTCTTTCCTACCTCAGGTCCCCCCAGGACCATGAGCATCTTTTTTACATAGTGACACATCAATCTGTACTATTCATCTTTTAGTTTTCATAATGCTTCAGACATGATATTTTAGAATTATAAACCACTTTTTACGTGTGTGTTTTTATTTACAATTTCCATACTTTGACCTCTTATGAAAGACATATAACGATAAATTAGAAACAATCAGTACGTGATCAAGTTTCAAGTTTTGATTAAAATTTGATCTACCGGTAATCGCTTATTTTGTTTTACTGAGCAAAATACAATAATAAAAGTCATTAAAACACACACAAAAAAAGAAAAAAAACATATACTATTACAATTTAAGAACTAAATATAAAATAGGGTAAACAAATTGACGTACAAACCAACTAATACAGAACAAGAAGTACAATTTAGTTTTTTTAAAGTTCAAAAGAGTAACATGTATGGAAAGTACGTTGGGTTTAAAACTGTGTTCTTCAACCACCAGTCTGCAAAAATTTCCTGTCGGTCCATGCAGGATCGGCACGTGCCTCGGGCCCCGAGATCAGGAGGGGCCCGATGAGCTGGATACAGGCAGAGAAACTAAAGTGTGCCACTGAGGTATCGGAACTAGTGTCTGCACAGTTGCTTGAGTTAGGCCTGATGTGTGGCTGATGCCGAGGGAGGGGTGACTTGCTCCGCCCCCCCCCCCCGGCACGGTACAGAGTTAGCGTTTTTTGTAATGTTGTTCTTTTGCGTCCATCGCTTTTACTTGGTCCCACGGGCTGTGCGAGTGATGTCAGCCTTTCGTATTAATATATAGAGGGACGCCAGTTTCTTTTTCTCTCCCTACTATTTCCTGTGAAGCAGGCTCTGCGTTTTGTGGTTCACTTTCACCCGTTGTGAATAAACTTTGCTCCCCAAGGGTTTCCCCCTTCCTATCATCATTATTTTGTTTTCCGGGGGAGGGGGGGTTAATTGATTTTCTTTGTCTAGTTGGCGGGATAGGATTTAAACCCCTGAACCACATTCCCAGCTTGGTGCTTGAAGGCCAAGAGGGATGGAGCAGGGTTTGGGGGTTTTTGTATGAAAGGAGGATCTAGGTTTAAAAGAGTGTTCTTCAACCGCCAGTCCACGGACCAGTGCCGATTCGCAAAATAATTCTTTTATTTCCGCCGGTCCATAAGTGTAAAAAGGTTGAAGAACACTGGTTAAAAAGAAGGAGAGAAAAGAAAGGGGTGGGTCCCACTAGGCCTTGATCATGCTTGGGTCCTCATCTCAAGGCTCCATCAAATCCATGATGAACATAGAAACATGGAGGCAGATGAAGCCCATATGGCTTATCTAGTCTGTCTAATATTTGGTTTATCCCCAAGCTACATCACCCCTCACTTCACCCTTAACCACAACTATAAGAACTCCCGAAAAATTCATCTCTTCGCCTTCCCCTCCCTAAAACTATACCACTCAAAAAAATTCCTTGACAAAAGCTACGCCTTCCAAGCCGCCAAACTAAACCCTTGGCTAGCCCAAATGTTCCTCAAGGCCTACAACTACCTCGACTTTAGAAAATTACTCAAAACTCACCTATTCTGAGACCAAGACCCTTAATGCCCCTTTTCAATCCTCCCCCTGTTCTGATCTACTCCCCTCCCCCATCTCCCTCCTCTCCCCCCTACTTCTCTCCTTGCTGTTCGCAACTCTATGATCAATTCGATATGTAACCACTTGTAACTACTCTCGCCTTGCTGTTTGCAACTCTGTGATCAATTTGATATGTAACCACTTGTAATCTCTGTCTAACTAATGTGAACCGCCTAGAACTCTTCGGGGTATGGCGGCATACAAAAATAAAGTTATTATTATTATTATAACCATGCCATCTCCTAAAACCCTCCTCTCCCTTAGAGATCCAAAGTACTTGTCCCATGCTTTCTTGAATTCAGATCCCCTTTTTGTCTCCAGTATGGTACCTCCACCATTCCAAGGATTCACTACCCTTTCAGTGAAAAAGTGTTTTCTGATGTTACTTCTGAGTAGGGTTGCCAGGCGTCCGGATTTCCCTGAACACGTCCTCCTTTTGACGAAGACCACTGACCATTTTAGTATCATTCTCCCCTGTTTATATCTTTGTGAAAGTGCGGTCTCCAGAATTGTTTACAATAGAATTCTAAATGAGATCTCACCAGAGTGTTAGACGGGGGCATCAATACCTCCTTTTTCCTACTGGCCGTACCTCGCCCTGTGACCCTAGCTTTCATTGTCACCCTTTCAACCTGTTTGGCCGCCCACAGTGTTCTGCTATCCACAAGTACACACACACACACACTCAGTGACCTGGAGAATCCCAGAACTTTCCACTTTGTAGCAGAGGCATTTTCCGGGGGGGGGGGAGAGGGGGGTGTTCACATGTACAAGAATTTTATTTTCAATAATTTATATTCCACATATCCTACAATTCTATGCGGATCTCAAGCATTTTTCCCTAACTGTCCCGGCAGGCTCCCACTCTTATCTAACGTAAGCATGTTTTTTGTGCGCATGCGCAGGCAAACCTGGAAGTGAAGCATACCTTGGTACCATACTTCTGTGCCTTTAAATATAAGCCTTTCAAATTCTTTATTCATTGGAAGGTTTATACTGGTCTCCTTACCTCAAGAAGGACATAACTCTGTTGGAGAAGGTGCAAAGGCGAGCCACGAAACTAGTCAAAGGAATGAAAAATTTGAGCTACGAAGAATGCCTCAGGAAACTGGGACTGTTTACACTCGAGAGGAGAAGACTGAGAGGCGATTTGATAGAGACTTTTAAAAATATTAAAAGGATTTGATAAAATAGACCAAGATGCAGCATTACTAACGTTTTCAGATGTGACAAGGACAAGAGGTCACAGCCTGAAACTGTGTGGCAGCAGGTTCAGGATAAATGTCAGGAAGTTTTGTTTCACACAACGAGTGGTGGGCGCTTGGAATTCTCTTCCTGAGGATGTCGTGGCGGAGACTACCGTATTTTCACGCATATAACGCGCGCGTTATACGCGTTTTTACCTACCGCGCATACCCCTCGCGCGTTATATGCGTGAGCGCGGTATACAAAAGTTTTAAAACATAGTTCCCACCCCGCCCGACGCCCGATTCCCCCCCCCCAGCAGGACCGCTCGCACCCCCACCCCGAACGACCGCTCGCACGCGCTCCCACCCGCACCCGCATCCACGATCGGAGCAAGAGGGAGCCCAAGCCCTCTTGCCCGGCCGACTCCCCGACGTCCGATACATCCCCCCCCCCCGGCAGGACCACTCGCACCCCCACCCCGAACGACCGCTCGCACGCGCTCCCACCCGCACCCGCATCCACGATCGGAGCAAGAGGGAGCCCAAGCCCTCTTGCCCGGCCGACTCCCCGACGTCCGATACATCCCCCCCCCCGGCAGGACCACTCGCACCCCCACCCCGAAGGACCGCCGACTTCCCGACAATATCGGGCCAGAAGGGAGCCCAAACCCTCCTGGCCACGGCGACCCCCTAACCCCACCCCGCACTACATTACGGGCAGGAGGGATCCCAGGCCCTCCTGCCCTCGCCGCAAACCCCCCCCCCCCCCCACCGACCGCCCCCCCCAAGAACCTCCGACCGCCCCCCAGCCGACCCGCGATCCCCCTGGCGACCCCCACGCCCCCCCCACCCCCCTTCCCCGTACCTTTGGTAGTTGGCCGGACAGACGGGAGCCAAACCCGCCTGTCCGGCAGGCAGCCAACGAAGGAATGAGGCCGGATTGGCCCATCCATCCTAAAGCTCCGCCTACTGGTGGGGCCTAAGGCGCGTGGGCCAATCAGAATAGGCCCGGGAGCCTTAGGTCCCACCTGGGGGCGCGGCCTGAGGCACATGGGCCCAACCCGACCATGTGCCTCAGGCCGCGCCCCCAGGTGGGACCTAAGGCTCCAGGGCCTATTCTGATTGGCCCACGCGCCTTAGGCCCCACCAGTAGGCGGAGCTTTAGGATGGATGGGCCAATCCGGCCTCATTCCTTCGTTGGCTGCCTGCCGGACAGGCGGGTTTGGCTCCCGTCTGTCCGGCCAACTACCAAAGGTACGGGGGTGGGGGGGGTCGTGGGGGTCACCAGGGGGGTCGCGGGTCGGCTGGGGGAGCGGTCGGAGGTTCTTGGGGGGGGCGGGCGTTGGGGGGGGGGGGGGGTTGCGTCGAGGGCAGGAGGGCCTGGGATCCCTCCTGCCCGTAATGTAGTGCGGGGTGGGGTTAGGGGGTCGCCGTGGCCAGGAGGGTTTGGGCTCCCTTCTGGCCCAACTACCAAAGGTACGGGGAAGGGGGGTGGGGGGGTCGTGGGGGTCGCCAGGGGGGGTCGCGGGTCGGCTGGGGGGGGCGGTCGTTGGGGGGAGGGGGGTTTGCGTCGAGGGCAGGAGGGCCTGGGATCCCTCCTGCCCGTAATGTAGTGCGGGGTGGGGTTAGGGGGTCGCCGTGGCCAGGAGGATTTGGGCTCCCTCCTGGCCCGATATTGTTGGGGAGTCGGCGGTCCTTCGGGGGGGAGGGATGTATCGGACGTCGGGGGGGGGGGCATCAGGCTTTCAGGATGGGGACAGACCTTCAAGGGGGGACAGTGCACGGAAGTCAGGGGGGGGTGAACGGAGAGTCGGAAAGTCAGGGCGGGCGAAAGGAGCGTCGGGCAGCATGCGCGGTATACCCGTGAGCGCGGTATACCAAAGTTTTTGTACATATCATCGTGATTTCTGCGCGCTATACCCGTGTGCGCGTTTTATACGGGTGCGCGTTATTTGCGTGAAAATACGGTACTCTTCAGGGTTTCAAGCGCAAGTTGGATATACACCTTCTTGCAAATCATATTGAGGGATACGGTAATTTCAGGTCTTCATAATAGAGAACCTAAATGGGCCACCGCGTGAGCGGATCCCCGGACTTGATGGACCTCGGTCTGATCCGGTGAAGGCATTTCTTATGTTCTTATATTTAAGTGCAAAAAACAATCACCACTGTGTGCTTTCATTTTTGGCTTTGTTTGGATTCACACGCGTGTTTTTTCACTCCCATCTTTTAGAGGTATCCAGGGCCTTCCTTTTGCTTCCAAATTCAATCAAAGCTGGCAGATTTTAAGGAGAAATTATAGGAAATCTTCTCTTCAAACACCCCAATGCCAGCTCTGAGCTGGCTTTAGATTTCCAGCGATAAGGGCAGCTTTGTTTTGTGCGCTGCTCTCTGAGAATATAAGAATAGCCTTGTTGGGTCAGACCAATGGTCCATCAAGCCCAGTAGCCTGTTCTCACAGTGGCAAATCCAGGTCACTAGTACCTGGCCAAAACCCAAGGAGTAGCAATATTCCATGCTACCTATCCAGGGCCAGCAGTGGCTTCCCCCATGTCTTTCTCATTGGGAAGGGAATAGGAAATGATCTCATTAACGTCTTTTTGACTATCAATAGTAATAAAACCCTTAGTGCACATGCGCACTTGAAACTCCACATGCGCAGTACAGTAGAACTCTGCCTGTGGCAGTTTCACCGTCGCCCTCCCTTAGTAACGCGACATCCCCTCCTACCCTTTCTCCGTCTGCCGAGGAAACCCCGGGAGAAGTAAGTGGCAGTGGCCTACCAAGGGGAGAGGGGGGGGGGGGCGGACCGCCCCACGTGGAAGCATGTGAGAGAAAGGGGCTGGCAAAAACCCAAATAGCAGCAACATTCTCAGCCCCAGTAGTGATAGTATTCAGATGCAGAACCAAAGGTTGATGGGGAAAGGGGGAATGAAGAGGGAGTTCCAAATAGAGGAGTTCCAAGGGGGAATGGAGAGGGAGTTCCAAAAGCAGCAACATTCTCAGCCCCAGTAGTGATAGTATTCAGATGCAGAACCAAAGGTTGATGGGGAAAGGGGGAATGGAGAGGGAGTTCCAAATAGAGGAGTTCCAAGGGGGAATGGAGAGGGAGTTCCAAAAGCAGCAACATTCTCAGCCCCAGTAGTGATAGTATTCAGATGCAGAACCAAAGGTTGATGGGGAAAGGGGGAATGGAGAGGGAGTTCCAAATAGAGGAGTTCCAAGGGGAAATGGAGAGGGAGTTCCAAATAGCAGCAACATTTTCAGCCCCAGTAGTGATAGTATTCAGATGTAGAACCAAAGGTTGATGGGGAAAGGGGGAATGGAAAGGGAGTTCTATGGAGGTGAAGGACAGAGAAAGGGGACAGATTTTTAAGTTGGTGAAAAAAGGTGGAAATAGGGAAGGTAAAAGGGGAAATGGGAGCCTGAATATGGGGGTAAGACATAAGAAGAATAGCCATACTGGATCAGACTCATCTATTCTAGCATCCGTTAATGTAATATTATTTGTGCTAACCTTTGGCGCACCCTCTATTTCCTGTGCTGGAGCCCTCTGAACATTTTACGCAGATTAACGCCAGTGCTAGTCCAGTGCCAATCAGCTCTAGCGCTGGCTTAAGGTTAGGAGCATGAGCCTGTTGGAGAGTTGTACAGAGTGTGAGCCTTGAAGATGATTCTTCCCTCTGCCCTGTGGACTCCACCATCTCATTGTCTGAGAAACCCCAGAGACTGCCCTCAAGTAGGGGTCCTTCTGGGGGGGCCCTACACTACCCCCATTGCCATGTAAGTTTTCCTGTGGAAACTGTGTCCGTCTGCGTCGGAGCTTAAGGCATTTAGGGCCTGACTCTATAAACAGAGCCTAGGTTAGGCGCCCTAATCTGGCATTCCTAGCAACACCTAACTTAATTCCGCATGGATCTGAATTGTTTTTAATTGATTTAAATGGTGTGGGGTAATTGCCCACACCATTAAAAAATTATTAAAAATAATTATTTTAATGATCAATTTAGGTACCATGTGATGCTTTAATTGAGGCATCCTGCGATGCCTAATGGTGTGTTCCAGAAAAATGGGCATGGTTACGGGCGGAGAATAGGTGTAGTTGATGTAGACATTGCTGGGCGTCGGTAAATTAGGATGGGAATATATAGCACTCCAGAAATACCTTAGGGGTCCTTTTACTAAGGTGCGCTAAACGATTTAGCGTATGTTAATAGCACACCCTAAATGCTAAGATGTCTGTTATTCCAATGGGCGACTTAGTAAAAGGACCCCTTAGAAAACCTTCTGAGTGTCTAACAGATTCTCTTTAGTGGCAGCCTCTGCTTGCCCTGTATCGGTAGCATGGAATATTGCTACTCCTTTGGTTTTGGCCAGGTACTAGGGACCTGGATTGGCCACCGTGAGAACTGGCTACTGGGCTTGATGGCTTATTGGTCTGACCCAGTATGGCTATTCTTATGTTCTTATGCGAGCCATTGTATCACCGCTGATAAGGTTGGCTCTGAGGCACTGTGGACTGAGGCATTATTATGACATCACAATCTCAGCTCTGGAATTTTGCTCTCATTGGGGTTCTGGAATCTTACTATTCTTTGAGATGCTGGAATGTTGCTACTCTTTGGGTTTTGGCCAGGTACTAGGGACCTGGATTGGCCATCGTGAGAACGGGCTACTGGGCTTGATGGACCATTGGGCTGACCCACTAATGCTATTCTTATGTTCTTATGTGAACCAAGTATAGGACAATTGAGCCATTGTAATATCACTAATGAGGTTGGCTCTGAGGCATATGACATCACAATCTCAGCTCTGGAATTTTGCTCTCATTGGGGTTCTGGAATCTTACTATTCTTTGAGATGCTGGAATGTTGCTACTCTTTGGGTTTTGGCCAGGTACTAGGGACCTGGATTGGCCATCGTGAGAACGGGCTACTGGGCTTGATGGACCATTGGGCTGACCCACTAATGCTATTCTTATGTGAACCAAGTATAGGACAATTGAGCCATTGTAATATCACTAATGAGGTTGGCTCTGAGGCATATGACATCACAATCTCAGCTCTGGAATGTTGCTCTCATTGGGGTTCCGGAATCTTGCTATTCTTTGAGGTGCTGGAATGTTGCTACTCTTTGGGTTTTGGCCAGGCACTAGTGACCTGGATTGGCCACCGTGAGAACGGGCTACTGGGCTTGATGGACCATTGGTCTAACCCAGTAAGGATATTATGTTCTTATGGTCATTTCCAATGTTAGCAACACAATATAATTTAATATCTCCAACTATGGAATTGTGATGTCTTGAGACCATCTGACTACTTATTTTCTTATTTACTTTTAAAATCAATAAAGTAACTGGCACAGCGTCTAAAGGTATGTATTTAAGTGCTTATGGGGTGAAAATAAAAAAAACCTCAGAATATGGAGCTATTATACCCAATTCGAGTTTCAGTCATGACAATTCTTTTGCTCCTACTCACATCATAGGCAAAAAAACCCTTGAGTTAATTTTTAATTTTTTATCTTTTTTTCTTGCTTTCTCTATTCTTGCCTTTTGTATCCCACACCCATTTAAAATTCAGGGCTAGATTCACTAAGCAAATTGATCGTATAGCGATCGGTTTGCGAGCCCTTTGCGACCCAATTTCCCTGTGACCTGATTCACTAACCTGTGTACCAATCCGATCCATGCATGCAAAGCAAGAAGGACGCAATTCATTAAAAAAAAAAAGCAATACCAACTGGGCTGGCCAAACCAAAATAAGCGACTGCTAAGGAACAGTCGCTGGGGTCCTTTCCGACTGCCGCCCTGCTCTCTGCCCCGATCTCCTGCTCTGGCTGCCCTTCTCTTGCCCCGAATCTCTCCTGCCTGTCATCCCGACTCGCCGCACTGCTCTCGCCCCGAATCTATCCTGCGAGCCCGTGGTTTTAACCTGGGAAGTGGAGTCTAGTAATAAGCACATGAAGGAATTCTGGACCCCAGTCAGTTGGGTTTTCAAGATATCCAAAATGAATATGCATAAAGCAGATTTGCATATAATAGAGGTGACAGGCATGCAAATCTGTCTCATACATACTCATTAGTGATATCTTGAAAACCCAACTGACTGGGGTCCAGAATTCCCCCTTCATGTGCTTATTACTAGACTCCACTTCCCTAAAACACTTTGGGTGATACGTTTATCCAGATGTAAGCATTTGGCATATGGACACCGGTGGTTGGATTCTATTTGATGCATTTACTCCCAGGTCAGATTTTTATATAGACGTTTAAATCAGCTGTAGCCTAGGTTGGATTGTTTTAAATGAACCTTCATGGATATTAATGTAATTTGTCACTGACAAGACAGCTCAGAATTTAGGAACAAGCTAATTCAGCTTTGCCCAGCTCGCCAGTTAGGGGTAGCCAAAAAGCTTTCCTGCAATCTAAGCACACTCCTAAGTAACTTTGGTCAATATTACAGTATTAAATATTTACTGTAGTTTCTTACTTTATAAGTAGAATTCAAATAGCAAATGCAGCCATCACATTTTTGAAAACAGATCATCTACAAACCCATCTTTCAAAATGTCCGCCTTGCCTTAGTCCAGCTGCCGTTCTCTATCAGAAAACTCCTTTCTGACTCCATTGATGCTGTTGGGTCAGAGAGCATGGAGCTGAAGAAGAGAGATTCCTCTTGGCAGTGGCTGTAACCCACCAGAGTCTTTTCCCTCCGAGGGTCCAAAATTTCATAGCAAATATGAACAGCAGCAGTTGGGAACCTGCAGACTCCAGAGGGACCAGAGGTGAGCAATGAGGGCCACAATCCAGTCTGATTTATAGGAGTTCCCCAATGAATATGCATGAGATCCATTTGCATACAATGGGAGGCAAAGCATGCAAATAGATCTCATGCATATTCATTGGGGAAATCCTGAAAACCCAACTGGATTGTGGCCTTCGTTGCCCAGCCCTGGTCTAGACTAATAAATATGCAAGATAAAAGGGATTTATGACAATCTGAATTCCTTAACTGATGCTTCTTGTCCTCTGAAGTCAGAATTGGGTATCACAAGGACAAAGGGCCCCCTGGGTCCTATTTCAGAAGCAAGGTAGCAAAATGTAGAGAGGTCAGACACTACACTTCAGTTATTTCTTTTGCTAGAGTGAGGCTGTTAAGAGAGAGGGAATTTAATTTTGGGGATTTATAACATGCATTTATAATGATAACGTGAAGTGCATCCCAAAACATAATAAAACCAAGCAACCCAATCAAACTCACCCATTCCCCTCCCCAAACAGCCTCTTCTACCATCCCTCCTAAATATCCTTAGCCCTAACACCTGTATTGACTTAGTAGGTCAGACCTCTCTTCTTTGTCCTACCATCAATACCCCTCTAAAGTTGAGAAAAGTCAAATCTTCATTAATTTTCAGAACCTCTCATAATCACGAGCTTGTCTAAGCTCCATTGCTATTATGTCCCAATGACTTGTTTTTCTTTCGGACGTGCGTTTTTTTAAAAAAAGCACATCTGAGAAATGACCTTTTTTTTTTTTAGGAAGGTGCTAAAAACACATCTGTTTTCATTATAGTCTTGCTATGATTCATAATGCCTATGTTGCTTACTTTATTAATCTTATGTAAACCACAATGATTCCCAGCTGACATTTGCGGGTTATAAGAAACAATATGGTATGGTATCCACTGGATTTTTGTGAATGTTCTGCAAAACATCCAAACTCGGATTTGGACATCATATCGAAAATGCCCCTCCATGTGTGTTTTACTAGAATGCCCTCCCAACCTGATCCTACTCGTACTAAATTCAAGCGATAATTAAAAATATAAGAATTGCCGCCGCTGGGTCAGACTAGTGGTCCATCGTGCCCAGCAGTCCGCTCACACGGCGACCCCCAGGTCAAAGACCAGTGCTCCAAATGAGTCCTGTCTCACCGGTTTAGTATGAACTTGTCCAACTTTGTCTTGAAACCCTGGAGGGTGTTTTTCCCTATAACAGCCTCCGGAAGAGCGTTCCAGTTTTCTACCACTCTCTGGGTGAAGAAGAACTTCCTTACGTTTGTACAGAATCGATCCCCTTTTAACTTTAGAGAGTGCCCTCTGGTTCTCTCTACCTTGGAGAGGGTGAACAACCTGTCTTTATCTACTAAGTCTATTCCCTTCAGTATTTTGAATGTTTTGATCATGTATCCGTGACATCCTGTTTGGCTGTCTTGGCTGTTCAGATTGTAAGCTCTTTCAAGCAGGAACTGTCTTCTTTGTGACTCTGTACAACGCTGCATACGTCTGGTAGCACTATAGAAATAATTTAATAGTACTAGTAGTGGTGTGAATAGTTTCAGTCTTTGAGAAGCAGAGCTGAGATTGTGATGTCATAATGCCTCATTCCACCAATAAGAGCCAACCTCCTCAGTGATGTCACTGCCCTCCAACCCAGCCAGCTGATGAACCGTTCCCCTTAACTGTATCCATGGCATCCTGTTTGGCTGTTTACATTGTAAGCTCTTTCGCATAGGGACTGTCTTCTTCTTAGTGACTCTATACAGCACTGCGTACATCTGGTAGCCATGAGAGATTACAGAATTTTACTTTATTTTTTTAAATTCCTTTCATAAGTATACACTAGAATAGATGGCATGTACATCACATACGCAAGAGTCTGTCAATGTTATGAGTGGTCTGTGTGCGTAAGGATACAACCACCCAGACAAGCATCATTCTGTGACGTGATTGGTCCTTGAAAACTAACGGCAAGTAATTTTAGCTTTATTTTTTTTCTACGGTAATTATCCTAACTTGAGCAACAAAGCAATCAAGGTGTTGGTACCGTTTGGATCTTCTTATCTTTGCGTACTTGGATTTTCAGCTCTGACGGAAATTAAATTGAACAAAAGAGAATGACTGCAGATGGTGGAAGATGGAACGCGGGTTTGCTTGTTGACTATCAAACCCCATTTTGAGTTAATTCGCCCTCAAAACCAAGGACATCCATCGCATTGATTAGCAATTCTATTCTATCTACTTTAGTTTCGCCGTTGTTACAATCGCCCATACGTAGCTTAAAGAACTGTAACCCTCCTCCTTTACTAATGTGTAGCGTGGGTTTTAGCGCCAGCAGCGGTGGTAACTGCTCCGACGCTCATAGAATTCCTATGAGTGTCGGAGCGGTTAACGCCATTGCTGGCACTAAAATCAGATCTAGTAAAGGAGGGGGGTAAATAAATAACTCTCTATTTTTTTTTTAAATTGTTAGTTGGTTTTGCAATTTTATAATTCCAATTATAATGTGCCACGAAAAACTTTTGCTCCATTTAGTGGGCCGGAACTAAAAAGGTTTGAGAGGCACTGGCCTAGAAGAATGTCCGTGAAATAGTTGAAAAGCAGACATTTATAATAATGTTCCTTACAGCAGAAGAACCAGGCTGTGAATGGGTTAACTGCTTTACATTTTTCACTTTAGCGTAGAGAATGACAAGGTGACAAAATTCATCACTGTTCCCGTCCCCGTGGATAACTGCGGGAAACCATTTTCATGTCATTCTTTAAGGAGAGAGGGAAGAATCAGAGTATGAATGGCCACAACCACTGACCCGCAAGCTTTGCTTTGAAGAATGCTGGTGTAGAAGGACTGAGGTTGAAATAGACACTACAGAATGACAGTCTCTGGTATCCAGAGCAGATATTGTGATGTCATAATGCCTCATTCCACCAGTGTAAGAGCCAATCACATCAGTGATGTCACAATGGCTTCATTATTCAGAGTATGAATGGCCACAACCACTGACCCGCAAGCTTTGCTTTGAAGAATGCTGGTGTAGAAGGACCGAGGTTGAAACAGACACTACAGAATGACAGTCTCTGGTATCCAGAGCAGATATTGTGATGTCATAATGCCTCATTCCACCAGTGCCTAAGAGCCAATCACATCAGTGATGTCACAATGGCTTCATTATTCAGAGTATGAATGGCCACAACCACTGACCCGCAAGCTTTGCTTTGAAGAATGCTGGTGTAGAAGGACTGAGGTTGAAACAGACACTACAGAATGACAGTCTCTGGTATCCAGAGCAGATATTGTGATGTCATAATGCCTCATTCCACCAGTGCCTAAGAGCCAGTCACATCAGTGATGTCACAATGGCTTCATTATCCTTGGCTCACATAAGAATCAGAGTATGAATGGGCCCAGCTTTGCTTTGAAGAATGCTCTCACTGTACAGCAACTCCTTCATCCCCTTAACAATTTTAGTCGCTCTTCTCTGCACCCTTTTGTGTAGTACCGTGTCCTTCTTCATTTTGTTTAGCCAAATCTTTGGTGACTGCTGAATGGCTTCCTGGGGTTCTGCGATAGTGAAGCATAATAGCAGTCTCAATATCCAACCCTTTGCAGGGCCACATTTTGGATTTGTAGGTACTTGGAGGGCCTCAGAAATAAATAGTTAATGTCTGATTAAAGAAATGACAACGTTGCATGAGGTAAAACTCGTTATAGTTTATAAATCTTTCCTTAATTGCTTCTGATCATTTCAGCTATACACAGCTGAAAACAGTGTAACATGCAGAAAGTAAAGTTTAGATAATTTTTCACTTTCTGCATGTTGCACTGCTTTCAGCTGTGTATAGCTGAAATGATCAGAAGCAATTAAGGAAAGATTTATAAACTACTAGTCATTAAGCCCGTTACATTAACGGGTGCTAGAATACTGTTCACCCTCTATGTTGCCCCTTCCATTCACTGCCCTCTCTTCTCTTTCCATCCAGTGTCCGCCCTCTCTCTCTCTGTCCCATATGGCCTCTCTCCATCTCCTCCTTCCTTTTGCCTTGGTCTGGCATATCTTCCTCCTTCCCTCCAAGCTATTCTCTCCCCCTCTGCTCCCTTTCCTCATTTAACTACTTCATTGGGCAGCAGCAGCATTCACAATTCATTGCTGTTGCTGGCTTCAGGTCTTTCTCTCTGGCCGGTCCTGTCTTCATGAAAACAGGAAGTAGGCAGGACCGGCCAGAGAGGAAGGCCTGAAGCCAGCAACAGCAGCGAATTGTAAACGCTGCTGCTGCCTGAAGCACCCGAGGCAGACGCTTCTCTCCCCTCCCAGCCCAACCCCCGCTGACTCTGCCATCCTCCCAGCAAGATCAAACCTCCCTCCAGCGTTGGCAGCCGCAGTACGCTAAACAGGCTGCTTCGCGGCTTTCTTCTGCCGTTGATTATCTCTGTCACGTCATTGATGACATCATTAGTGATGCGGCAGAGGGACTCAACTGCAGGAGAAAGTCGCGAAGCAGCCTGTTTAACGTGCAGTGACTGCCAACGCTGGAGGGATGTTTGTACCGGTGCAGAAGCGATATGTCTCTCCCCCTCCAGTACCTGTGCAGCACTTTGCTGCGGCCACAGCGCTCGAGTCTGTTTCTCCCGCTTTGTCTAGCCGCCGCATACGCACTCTGGCCACGGACCTACAGATCACGGATCAGGGATTACAGATCATGCAGGTATGAGTGCGCATGCGCGGCTAGCGTTTTATTATATAGGATAGAGTTTTACCTCAAGCAAAATTGTGATTTAGATTCTAATCTAAAGTATCAACCGCGTGGCAAGATTTTGGTGTAGTCCTCTAGGCGTTTTTGTAGAGGGGAGAATCAATATCTGACTTGTGCCTGGAAAACTTGTGCCTTAAGTGTCCGGCGGTCAAGTCCGCAATCGCCTTCAGCTCTCACCTCCTCCAGCACCAGACACAACCGCCTTCTTATATCAAGCAGTCACCGCTAGGAGAGGTGCCGAATTTCACAACAGTTCACGAGATTACGTACACACGCACAAGCGACACTGCCTCCAATGGTTGCCTTACGTTCTGGAACATTGCCCGCCTCACTGCTGTAACCTCATTCAAGCGCTTTCCTGTGTCTGTACGTGATTGTCCTCTCCACTCCACCTCACAATTGTGTACAGACGCAGGAAAGGTGAGGTTACAGCAGTGAGGCGGGCAACGTTCCAGAACAATGGTAACATACGGAGGACCTCAGAATAGTATCTGGTGGGCTGCGAGTTTGAGACCGCTGCTTTATAACTACCTTTAGTCATTTTTTTCAGTGTTTCTGTGATTCTATTTAGCCAACAGATGGCAGCAGATAAAGGGCTGGGAAATATTCTCATAAGAACATAAGAACCAACAGTCCATCTAGCCCAGTAAGTGGCCAATTCAAGTCAAACCAATTCAAGGCAAAAACCCAAATAGCAGCAACATTCTCGGTCCCAGTAGTGATAGTATTCAGATGCAATGTGTTAAAACCGAAAGACCTTATAGTCTATGTGGGTACCTGAGACAGTGATAAAAAGTTACCTGCCTAGGGCCACATGATGTGTCAGTAACAAAAACAGGATCTGAACCCTGACTTCTTTGGTTCCTAGCCTAGGGGTAGGCAATTTCAGTCCTTGAGAGCCGGAGCCAGGTCAGGTTTTCAGGATATCCACAATGAATATGTATGAGATGGATTTCCTCCTTGAGATGCAAATCTATCTCATCCATATTTATTGTGGATATCCTGAAAACCTGACCTGGCTCCGGCTCTTGAGGACCGGAATTGCCTACCCCTGTCCTAGCCCATTGCTCTAAGTCACTCCCTAGAACAGTGATTCCCAACCCTGTCCTGGAGGAACACCAGGCCAATCGGGTTTTCAGGCTAGCCCTAATGAATATGCATGAGAGAGATTTGCATATGATGGAAGTGATAGGCATGCAAATTTGCTTCATGCATATTCATTAGGGCTAGCCTGAAAACCCAATTGGCCTGGTGTTCCTCCAGGACAGGGTTGGGAACCACTGCCCTAGAAAATGGAGTATTAGCGTCGGCTGTTACATAGAACCTGGTTTAGGCCTAAAATTCCCAGAATGCAATGGAAATGGGAAAAGAGAGATCTGGTTGTGGGAGATTTAGAAGGAGGAATAAGAGACAGAAATGCGGACATAGACAGTGGAGAATATATGTGGTTCTCTCTTTCGGAATCATGTTGCTGCCGGATTGTAATTTTCCTGTGGAAGACATAACCGAGAGTAAAGGTTTCTTTGGGAACCACAAGAAAGTTGTACAACCTGTTTCAATGGGCAAGGAAATCAGAGGGACACTGGGAGGCCACCAGATCATTCTGTCCTCTTATGAAAGAGCCTGTGCAAATGAGCATCTGTGCAGGGCCTGGTTATCAGAGAGCTACAGGAATTAAAGCCATCACTGAATAAACAGATGAATAATTTAAATGGATAGCACAGCTGGTTTTATGAAAGGTTTAGACAAGTTCCAAAGTCTGTTATTGACAAAAACAAGGGGGAAGCCACTGCTTGCTCTGGTTCGGTAGCATGGAATGTTGCTATCTTTGGGATTCTAGAATCTTGTTACTCTCTGGGATTACAGAATCGTACTATTCTTTGGGATTCTGTATGGAATGTTGCTACTCATTGGGTTTTGACCTGGATTAGCCATCGTGAGAACAGGCTACTGGGCTTGATGGACCATTGCTCTGACCCACTAAGGCTATTCTTATGCTCTTATTTATTTATTTAGATCTTACCCTTTCAGTAATATGTAGCTCATGGTGAGTTAAATTCAGATACATTAAATATTTCCCTGTCCCCAGAAGGCTCATAATCCAAGTTTCTTAGGTGCCATTGACTCATGTTCGAGTCCTAGCGACTTCATGAACAGCTTCAGATTTTCATGGCAGGATACAGAAGTCAATTGCCGGGCCTTTCTTCTGCGCAGTATAAGTTAGATGTTGTTGCCGTTGTCATATCAAACGCGATCCTCTGCCACCAACACTGCCCAGATGGGTCTGACATGTCCGCTGAAACTTGTTCACCTTGGGAGGCCCTGCTGGTAGTGAAACTACCGACGACATAACTTTCAGCTTCTCAGATGCGCACAAGCCCCAGTGGCACGACAAGCCCACAAGCAATGGAGGGTTAAGTGACTTGCTCAAGATCAGAAGAAGCCACAGTGGTTCTCCATGGATAAGTCAGCCCCACTTTTGATGACGTCATCTACGTTCCCAATTCGGAATTGCTCTCCCAGAGCTCAGGTGAGGCTTTTGGGAGCCTCATCGGAGCATGTGCAGGTAGCCCTATATATACCTGTGCTGGCCCTCACTAATCCAGTTTAGTTCATCCGCCCTTCCCAAACGGACGGATCACAGCTCTCCATTCAAAAAAAAAAAAAACCTCCCAAAAAACTAACAAAAAACCCAGAAAGAAAAGAAGAATGGCAGAAAAAAATTGAAAAGCCTACAGCAAAACCGGGTTTCAAGAAGTGCCTGGACTGCAAACGAACAATGAGCTCCACGGACCCCCACGAGGTGCTCTAACTGCTAGATTGCACCTCCATCCCTTGTCTGTTTAAAGCTATCACTACAGTGTGTGCGTTTGCAAGTACATGGATAAGGCTGAAAACTGCTGCTGAACAGATAACTTATAACACAAAATCCAGGTTTTCCTTGGATTAAATGGGTGTGCCTAAAAGTTAGGATACATAACTGGTGCTACGCATGATTCTACAAGTTGTGCATAGCTTTTATGGAATTGTGCTTAAGAACATAAGAATTGCCATACTGGGACAGACCGAAGGTCCATCAAGCCCAGCATCCTGTTTCCAACAGTGGCCAACCCAGATCCCAAGTACCTGGAAGAAGCCCAAAGAGAAACAGCATTCCACAGCTGAGATTGTGATGTCATAATGCCTCATTCCACCAATGCCTAAGAGCCAAACTCACCAGTGATGTCACAATGGCTTGATTGTCCTATGCTTGGCTCACATAAGAACATAAAAATTGCCATGCTGGGTCAGACCGAAGGTCCATCAAGCCTAGTATCCTGTTTCCAACAGTGGCCAACACAGGTCCCAATGACCTAGTTAGATCCTAAGCAGTAAAACAGATTATATCCTGCTTATCCTAGGAATAAGCACTCTGGAAACTCCGTACCATAAAGAAATACTTCGACGACACTGCATTTCGACTATTAGTTCAATCCTCTATCCTCAGCATACTGGATTATTGCAATATCATTTACCTAAGCTCCACAAAGAAAATCACCAGAAGACTAAAACTGATTCAAAATACAGCTGTCCGCCTCATTTTCAGCCTGAACAAATGGGAACACATCACCCCCTTCTACCACCAACTGCACTGGCTACCCTTCGAATCCCGAGTCCTCTTCAAGTTCGCCTGCATCTGTTACAAGACAGTATTTGGTCTCTCACCAAAATACCTCTCCCCACATTTCAATATGTATTGCACCAACAAGAAATCCCGCAGAATCCAGTTGTTTACCTTCCCCTCCATAAAATCATGCCAGCTCAAAAGATTCATCAACAAAACCTTCGCCTTCCAGGCGGCCAAGCTGAACCCTTGGCTAGCCCAAATGATGCTAGAGGCCCCGACCTACCTAGACTTCAGAAAACTTCTCAAAACACACCTCTTCCGCGAACAAGACCCTTAGTTCTTACTCCCCGCATACACTCCAACCCCCCCCCCCCCCCCCCCCTCCCTCTCCCCCCCCTTCTGGTTTCCCACTCCCTCCTTTTTATCTTCTAACCCAACTATGATAAACCTGTGCTAAAACTACTTTGCCTCCTTCCGCGCTACCTGCAATTCCGACAAAATTTTTGTAAATCTGTGTTCAGACCGGATCCTAATGTAACGGATGTGAACCGCCTAGAACTCTTTGGGTATGGCGGGATATAAGAACCTAATAATAATAATAATAATAATAAGCAGTTGATTTCCCCAAGCCATCTCAATAATGGCCAATAGACTTCCCTTTTAGGAATTTCTCCAAACCTTTTTTAAACCCTGGTAAGCTAACTGATTTCACCACATTCTCCAGCAACAAATTCCAGAGTTTAATTTCACGTTGTGGGAAAAAATATTTTCTCTAGTTGTTTTAAATCGACTACTTAGTATCTTTATCACATGCCCTCTTAGTCCTATTTTTGGAAAGAGTAATCAAGCGATTCATATTTACCCTTTCCACTCCACTCAGTATTTTATAGACCTCTATCATATCACCCCGAGTTGTCTCTTCTCCATGCTGAAGACCCCTAGCCGCTTTAGCCTTTTCTCATAGGCAAGTCATCCAATCCCTTTGATCATTTTCATTGCCCTTCATAGACTGTAAGATCCACCCAGTATTGTCCTAAGTTCCAAATGCTGAAGTTGCCATCTAATCAAGCCATTGTGGACATCACTGATAAGGCTGGCTCTTAGGCATTGATAGAATGAGGCATTATGACATCACAATCTCAGCTCTGGAATGTTGCTACTCTTTGGGTTTCTGCCAGGTAACATAGTAAATGACGGTAGATAAAGACCTGAATGGTCCATCCAGTCTGCCCATTAGTTATACCCATTACAAATACATGATTAAATTAATTTGTCTCTTCTTTGATATTTCTGGGTCGTAGACTGCAAAGTCCACCTGGTATTGTCCTAGGTTCTAACGGTTGAAGTTGCCATCTAATCAAGCCATTGTGACATCATTGATGATGTTGGCTCTTAGGCATTGGTGGAATGAGGCATTATGACATCACAATCTCAGTTCTGAAATGTTGCTACTCTTTGGGTATTTACCACGTAACATAGTAAATGACGGCAGATAAAGACCTGAACGGTCCATTAGTTACACTCATTAAAAATGATTAAATTAACTTGTCTCTTCTTTGATATTTCTAGGTCATAGACTGTAAAGTCCGCCTGGTATTGTCCTAGGTTCCAAATGCTGAAGTTGACGAACAAGCTCACTCCAGCCTATCCAACCATCCTGTTTGCAGGATATCTACCATAAAGTCTGGCCAGTACCATCCTCATGTTCCAAGTTAGTGGAATTCCCATCAATGCCCTCCCCAGCCCATCCTACACCAAATTACCACATATGGGACACAGACCGTGCAAGTCTGTCCAGCACCAGCCTTAGCTCTCTAATTTATATCCTTCATTTTCTAATTAGAGATCCTCTATGTTTAGCCCAAGCTTTTTTGAATTCCATCACCGTTTTCCTCTCCAACACTTCCTTCGGGAGGGCATTCCAGGCATCTACCACCCTCTACCGGGAGACTGTTCCATACCACCCTTTCTGTAAAAAAGTATTTCCTCAGTTTACTCCAGAGCCTATCACCTTTTAACTTCATCCTATGCCCTCTCATTCCAGAGCTTCCTTTCAAATGAAAGAAACTCGACTCATGCGCATTTACATCACGTAGGTATTTAAATGTCTCTATCATATCTCCCATCTCCCGCCTTTCCTCTAAAGTATACATATTGAGATCTTTAAGTCTGCCCCCATACGCCTTATCACGAAGACCACACACCATATTAGTATCCTTCCTCTGGACTGACTCCATCCTTTTTATATCTTTTTGAAGGTGCGGCCTCCAGAATTGTACACAATATTCTAAATGAGATCTTTCCAGTCTTATAGAGGGGCATCAAGACCTCCTTTATCATACTAGCCATACCTCTCCCTATGCAACCCAGCATCCTTCTAGCTTTTGCCATCACCTTTTCAACCTGTTTGGCTCCTTAAGATCATCACATACAATCCCACCCAAGTCCCGCTCTTCTGTCGTGCACATCAGCTCTTCTCTCCCTAACCAAAGAGGGTGAAGGATCTTGGCACTACTGGGGTTTTAATGACTAAATTATGTGAACTGCTCCTACTGTAGCTTTAAGCTGTGAAGTGCCTGTAAGGCGTCTGCTGTCAGAGGGAGCTGGCTAGCTGATATGAGTAAGATGCTCTCTGATATTCAACTACATCACTGGCATGGAGATTCCACTTAAAACAAACCACAGCAGCTTACCTTAGGATGTCCATGATCAGCAGTAAGGGTCGTGTTTCCGAGAGCTCATAATTCCACTGGGGCCCTGGTTTCCTTGTAAGAACAAAAACATTTTTTACACTGCACCGTATAACTAAATATGTACCAGAGATGAGGCAGCAAATTTCCCTTCTTCCTCTCCCTACCTGGGCTTGTGATTAAAATAAGCTTCAGCTCTTTTGCTCTGGACAAATTTGTAATTGGTGGAACATTAAAAGCAAACCACTCACGGAGCAGAAGGCAATGACACCACTCCCCTGTGCATAGGTTGCTAAATGTTGTATAGTACTGCCCATTTCAGTGAAAAATTATTCAATTCAATTCAATTTTCCGCCCAATCAGGCTTTTTTTTCAAACATCCTGGCAGGTTTCTTTTGTAGACTTTCCACCTACCCCACCCCCCTTTGCCATCTCAAACCCCACGCCGGTGCTGTGGTATAAACAAAACAAAAAGACTCTTTCTCTCTCATTTAGGTTCTAGCTCATATTCACTGTCTAACCAGCTCTGGCAGGATACACACATTTCAAATCTGACACATTATAATCGCAAAATAGAAAATAAAATTATTTTTTCTACCTTCCACTGCCATATCCAACATATGTTTCTTTCCCACCGTCTACCATCTATCTCTCTCTCCCTGCCTGTGCCCTGGGTCAAACCTCTCTATTCCCCTCCACGCAACATCTCTCCTTTCCTCCCCTCCCCTCCATTATCATGTGCAACATTTCTTTCTGTCTCCCCATGCACCATCCCTCCCTGCAATGATGCAGCAGAGGGAAGGCCCCGGTGGGAAAGGCCGCAAAGCAGGCTGTTCAGAGCGCCGCCACTGCTACTGCTGTAGGAGGCCTTGGAGTCAGATCTCACCAGAGTGGGTATGGGTGGGTGTTGGGGGGGGGGGGGGGTGTCGCTGAATCAAGTGGAGAAAGCTTCATCCAGGGCTAGACAAATCATGGGCTGTATCCGTAGAAGTTTCGTCAGCCCTAAGCCCGAAGTCATAATGCCATTGTACAGATCCATGGTGAGACCCCATCTGGAATACTGTGTATAATTCTGGAGGCCGCAATATCAAAAAGTTGTGTGGAGAGTTGAGTCGGTTCAACGAATAGCCACCAGGATGGTCTCAGGACTCAAGGATCTCCTGTATGAGGAACGACTGGGTAAGTTGCAGCTGTACTCACTCGAGGAACGCAGAGAGAGGGGAGACATGATCGAGACGTTCAAATATGTCACGGGCCGTATCGAGGTGGAAGAGGATCTCTTTTTCCTTAAAGGACCCACGGCAACAAAAGGGGTGGGAAATTTCATGGCGACACCAGAAAATATTTCTTCACCGAAAGGGTGGTTGATCGCTGGAATAATCTTCCACAACAGGTAATTGAGGCCAGCAGCGTGCCAGATTTTAAGAAAAGATGGGATTGGCATGTGGGATCTCTTCATGGAGGTAGTTAGGGGGTGGGCCATTAGTGTGGGCAGAATAGATGGGCCCTGGCCCTTTTCTGCCGTCATGTTCTATGTTTCTATGAATCGGTGATTCAGACAATGAATTGATTCACCGAAGTGAATCAATTCGAATTGGCAAATTGGGCAGCACTGTGTATTAGCAGGCACTTGCATGCATTCCTGGGGGGGGGGGGGAGAGAGCAGAACTGTTCCATTCAGAGAATTCCTGATTTTGAAGGGATACAATTAGGCCTGCAACTTGCTCCTCCAGCCCCAGGATTCTAAAAATTGCTGCAATACAGGTATCTTGTGCTGCACTCACAAGGAAGGTGTGAGCTGAAGTGACAGAGTTACCCTGCCCAGGGCTGACAGCTCTGAGGGGCAGCTGCAGAATCTCTGTGATGCTTCATTTGCTTCTTGCTGGCACTAGAGTCGTGCAATCATTTAAACAATAAAGAAAAAAGACAATTTTTCTAACAAAAAATGCTAACAAAATTTTAAAAAAGGGGGGTGAGGGAGGAAGGGAACTCATATTGACTTAAAAAAATATATATATATATTTTTTTGCCTGCAAATCTGCAAAGAACAGACAAAGTAGACGCACCACAATTCTCACTAAGCCACTGAAGGTAAGTGTTGTACAGCAGGACTCTACAAACATCCTATGGTAGTGATTTCAAAACATAAATCTTCACAGCAAGGGCAGGACAATATAAATTCAAAGACTGTCAACACACACACAGCTACTGCAAAGTGCCTCAGAGCTAAACACCCCAACCCAGAGCATCCAACTCCTACCCTAGGGCTACAGCCAATATCTTATCAAAGGCAACCCTAAAGCACCGGTTGGAGAGATTCTGGGACTTGGTGGAACCGGAAGATAAATTTGGGGTTGTTTAAATAGCTGGCTGCACTGTTCAGACCTTATTCCGTGGGTTTTATACTCTGGTTGCTTTTCATATACAGATTTCTCTACTTCATGATAGCTACACTAATCTAATCTGAAGTACACGGGGGAATTACAAAGTGGAGGAACCTGATAAATTACTTCTTATAGTTGTAGTAGTGAGTGCAGATAAAGTTATGAGGGCTTTTTTTTTTTAATGCCTTTGGACTTTTCTCTTCACATTTCTAGGGCTTTGGGGTTGCCTATGATAGATGCAGGATGCTCTAGCTTGGGGTGTTTAGGTCGGATGTGCCTGAGCATTTTACAGGAACTGTGTATGCGTTGACAGTCTCCGAGTGGGGTTATTTTTTTTCTTAGTTATTTATAAAGACATAGTGGCAGTGCAACATCATTTTGGTTGCTGGGGCTGAGTTCTGCCCCAGCAACACCCAAAGCTCTCAACCCTGATTTTTTTTTCTTCCATACTGGGATCACTCCCTCCAGCCCTCTAACAGTCTAGCATTTCCCCCTTTTCCCTTCCTTTTAGCTAGGATTACCAGACTTCATGAAGTAAAAACCCAGACACACTCTGTTCCGCTCCAGACCGCCCCCCCCCCCCCAAACCTCCTCTAGCTCGCAGCTGTGTCTAGGAGGGCCTCTGAGCATGCTTGGATGCAATGCAATGTCACACACACATGCATGTGACATAACTGCATCACATCTATGCATGATTGGAGACCCTTCCAGACACAGCCCTGAGCCAAAAGCCTGGACAAACTCCTTATGGGTAAATCCGAACGTCTGGTAACCCTACTCTTAGCAGAACCACTGCCACTACTGCCCTCCCCCCTTCCAGAGGCAAAGAGCAAAGTGGATTCAGGGCTGAAACATGCCCCACTCCTACATGCCACCACTTCCTGGCCCCTTACTCACAGGGGATGGGGGCAGGACATGACAGTGCACAAGATCAGCTTCTTATAGGCCCTACAATGGTACTGAATCCACTTTGCCCTTCTCCTCTGGATAAAGGCTCCTGTTCAAAACACTTAGGGCGCTAACGCGTGCGTGTTTGACTATGGCCGTGTTAGCGGTTAGCACGTGCGTATATTTAGCGTGCGCTAAAACGCATAACACACCTTAGTAAAATGAGGTTAGATTCAAAAAGTACCATAGAGGCAGGAGGAACAGCAGGGGAGGTAAGAGATACCATTCCTATCCCACCGCCAGCATTCAAAGAGCATACCTAGTCCATAGTAGCTGGTGGGGCTGTGCTGTGCTGGGCTTAAAATTTTGGTGCAGCCATGACACCTCCGGCCCACCCTATTCTGATGCCTAAGATAGGACATGATATAAAGTGTTATGCTACCCTAAAAATATAGGGTCCCTTTTATCAAGTTGTGCTAAAGGTTTTTAGCACAGGCCGGCACGGTAAACGCTCTGATGCTTATAGAATTCCTATGAGCATCGGAGGATTTACCTCTAGTGCAGCTTGATAAAAGAGGAGGATAGTTAAACATTTTAGAGCAGCAGTTCTCAACCGGAGTATCCTGATATACTGGTCGGCCATCAAAATTTGACACTTGCGGAGCAGGAACCAGAACCGTGGCAGACCGGGCACAGTCTTGGTGGGAGTGCTGACACCTCTCCACCCCTACGTGCCACGCTTGCACCCTTCTTCCCCAGAGCGACCTACCACTATAGCCTGCTGCTTACACCGGCCTGGCTCCCTCTGAAATCACTTCCGGGTTGCGGGTCCAGGAAGTGACATCAGAGGAAATAGCAGACCAGAGAAGCTGTATGGGCAGGCAAAGATTTAAAGAGGTACAAGGTGTGAAAGGAGGGTTCGAGTGTAATGGGGGGAGGGCGAAAGGGGGCGCCACCGCCCTGGGCACCTCCTACCCTTGCAACGCCACTGCACCAGAGCTTTGAAAACTCTGTTGTGTTACTTAACACTGCTATTCTGCCATATCAGCTAGAAATGTTGGGTCCTGTTCTCAACCCTATGGCTGCAAATCACTACTTCCGCTGCTAATGGCTACAGCGGAAGTATTAAAAAATATAATAATAAAAGGACAAAAGTAGGGGAGGAAGGTGTGGCTCACTGGTAGAGCTGCTGCTGCACCCAGAGGTTGTGAGATCAAATCCCAGTGCTGCTCCTTGTGACCCTGGGCAAGTCACTTAATCTTTCAGTGCCATCAGCTTTGAAATGCCAAAGGCAGCATACAAATCCCTATTCCCTTTCATTAAGCCCAGTATCCTGTTTCCAACTGTGGCCAACCCAGGTCCCAAGTACCTGCCAGAAACCCAAAGAGTAGCAACATTCCAGAGCTGGTATTGTGATGTCATAATGCCTAATTCCACCAATGCCTAAGAGCCAGCCTCATCAGTGATGTCACAATGGCTTGACTGTCCTGTCTCAGCTCACATAAGAGCTGCCATATTGGGACAGACTGAAGGTGTGGCTCACTGGTATAGCTGCTGCCTCCGCACCCAGAGGTTGTGAGATCAAATCCCGGTGCTGCTCCTTGTGACCCTGGGCAAGTCACTTAATCCTCCAGGGCCCACCGCCTTAAATGTCAGCTCTGAATGCCAAAACCACAAAAAGGTGGTATACAAGTCCCCCCAGTTCCAGATTTGAAAGAAGGGGATGAGGGAGAGAGAATGAGCTCGAGTAAATGTTTCAGAGAGAGCAACACAGTGAATGAAAGCGGACTGGCTGGGAGCATCCCTGAAGGGTACTCCGGTTTCCCTATTACATGCTGTGTCTGGCAGGCAGGGCCTTTCCTCAGCCACACTCTGCCTCTCTAGTGCAGTTTCCTGGCTGAGAAACCACTGCTTTAAAAAGAAAAAAAAAAAGGATAATGGCTAGGGCATGTGTACTATTTTTGTAATCCTTGGCCCTACTTTATAAAAATGGAGATATTCATATCTTGTCTGCAAAAAAATGTCCAGCTATTTAAATATTTAGCAGTATTCAATAAAAAAAGGCATAATGTCTCCAACCACTTCAAAGTCCTATTCCTGCATACAGCAAGAGTGAAAATAAATTTCTTTGTAAATGCAAAAGATAATTTTGTACAATATCAGAAATATCCAACCAACCCAGTAACTTACATCTATAAGATGCACCTTCATAAACCGAGACTGATAGTAACAATCACTCTTCACATAAGATATATTTATTTGTCCAATATGTGCAAAATTATTCTAAAATACCGTATATGTTCTAACAAAATATCCATACTTGTATTAAGATTTTGAAAGCCCCATAAATTTTTTCTGAATGAGAAGTGTTTTGTGGAACACTAGAATGTCATTTGGAATAAATGCACATTATTGACACTATCGTCGACATTAAATTAAGAATTAAAAGAATCAATTGTTCATTTAGAATCACAATTAAAACAACAGACGTAAAATTGTTTAATGAACATTCTGACCAATTAAGAACTTCAAATGCAACACTAGATGGTTAAAGCAAGTGAAGTTAAAAGTTAAAACTGGATGAGGCTAATTATTTCAATGGCAATGTTTTTCCATGGATGACCATTTGGAATGAGCAATTGACAGTGAGAAATGTGGCATTCAAAATGACTTCTGAAGATTCAGTTGTAAGTAGCCAGCACTGGACAACCTCAAACGTTAGACCTGTTTCTGGGTATATTTGACCTGCTGATTCCAAAAATGGCATCCAGTTTTCTCCTATCAGATCTAGTTTTGAGATACAGAACATGTGCCATATACCACACTTCACTCTGCTCGCTCACTAAAAAAAAATTATCGGGATATTTTAATGTAGCGTTTAAATTAGTATCTTTTAAGCATGAAAGAAACAAAAGAAAAGTGTACAACATGAAAATCTACTTATTTCATACCAAAAGCACAAGTTTATGATACAGACTTTCCAGTCATTCGACACACAAGAAGCTCCTTTTGTAAGACTTCCGAGAGTGGGATCTGCCAGGACAATCCCGCATAAGATTGAACAATAGTCTGCCATCATGTCTGCATCCCATCTTCCTTGGTATCTAGCTTTATAAGAACATAAGCAGTGCCTCTGCTGGGTCAGACCAGCAGTCCGCTCACGCAGCGGCCCATCAGGTCCAGGACCTGTATAGTGATCCTTTATCTATACCCTTCTATCCCTTTTTCCTTCAGGAAACCATCTAATCCCCTCTTGAACCCCAATACCGTACTCTGTCCTTTCACACCCTCTGAAAGCGCATTCCAGGGGTCCACCACCCTTTGGGTGAAGAAGAACTTCCTAGCATTGGTTCTGAATCTGTCCCCTTTTAATTTTTCCAAATGCCGTCTCGTTCCTGTAGTTTTTGAAAGTTTGAAGAATCTGTCCCTTCCATTGCTTTTATGTCTTGGTGAAACCTTTCACTTTGCTCTTCGCTTATGTCACCAAGGTTCTCTGGAAAGCCCAGATAATGGACTTTAACACTCATGTTCCAGCCAAGCTTGTGAAATGAAAGAGCAGATCCTCTGCCTTTTCATTGCAGAGGAAGTTTTTCACAAGAAGAACAAATAAAGACCAGGTGCATGATTTGATTTAATTCTTTGATGCTATGAAATGTGGGTCATTTATAAGTTGTCTGATCTGTGGACCATCAAAAATTCCTGCCTTCGGTTTTTCCATGGTAAGTAAAAGTAACATATGAGGGGCATAATCAAAACTATAAAATGTCCAAAAACTTGCCTAAGTCGGCACTTGGACATCCTAATAACAGGGGCATCTAAGTACCGATATCAAAACAAACTTTTTGGATGTTCAGCAGCACTTCTATGCTGCTGTGCATCCAGAGCTCAAAGGTGCATGTTGGGAGGTGTGTTATGGACGGGCTTCCATCTGGATGTCCTGAAGCAATGAAGCTTTTCCAGGACATCCTAGATAGAACTTACACGCCGGGACTTAGACCAAAATAAAACAAGTCTAAGTGTCCCAAAGGTGACCAAACTAACATGATGAGCACTGGAGGGTTTAAGGCATGACCCCCCCCTTTTACTCCCCCAGTGGGTCACAACCCCCTCCCTCCAATAAGGGCCTTATGCCCCTCTCACTGCGTCCCAAGATGTTTTGGGAGGGGAAAGGCCCGTCATTCTCAGCACGTGGTCCTTTAGGCAGCAGGGAGTGTGCTTCCCTCCTGCTGATTTTGCATTGGAAGATACAGGAGTATCAGATGAGGTTGGGGGGGGGCAATGTTGCCAATTGGTGTCACGTGATATTAGGGGGGGTATTGCCTGGTGTCAGGTGATATAGGGGGTGTTGCCTGACAACATAGGCCCACTCACGATTGTACCATCATTATCTACCACATAATGATTTTACACGCTGTACAAGTGGCTTCTCAAATTTAGACAGGAATCTCCATGATTTCCTTTTTTTTTTTTCCTAACAATTCTAGCAATCAAAGGCAGCCTCAGATTGCTGTAAACGACGCCTATACAGACTACAAAAAAGATCCACAATCAAGCTGCTCTAATTCAAGGTCAAAAGACAA
The DNA here is from genome assembly GCF_902459505.1 of Geotrypetes seraphini. Classification (NCBI taxonomy): domain Eukaryota; kingdom Metazoa; phylum Chordata; class Amphibia; order Gymnophiona; family Dermophiidae; genus Geotrypetes; species Geotrypetes seraphini. The sequence goes on along the minus strand of NC_047086.1, from coordinate 14,588,431 downwards.
GAAACAAATGCACCAGCGATCCCAGACGCTCCCCAAAGTCTACCACATCTCTCAACAGTTTCTAGCTAAGATCCAGTATCCTCTTCCTTAGCAACCCACCAGACTGCTCAAGATGCTTGCCAGTACTAAAGCAGTAATCTCAAGGGTAGGACCGCCTGAAACTGGAAGATAACACTGAGAAACCAAAACGTGCATCCTGGTGGTCTGTACATTCAATTGAATGTGTGATGGCCCAAGAGCCACCCAACAATATTCGGCAGCAGAATGAGACCATGCTCTGAGCACGATGTCGTGGATTCTCTAGTGGAATGTGCTTTAAGCACCTCTGCCACAGACTGACCCTTAAGCAAATAGGCCAGCGTAATTACTTCTTTAATCCGTCACAATTGTCACCATAGAAACTGATGCTCCTTTCTTAGGACCTCCAAATAAGCACAAATGATCATATTCAGACAGCCCAATTAGATTTTAATAACATTTCGGCTATACTTGAAGAATCTATTACAGACTCTTTGGTTAGAACTACTTTGCTGGTCTCTTTCATTTTCAAACAAGGCTTAAATTCTTTTATGAAACTAGATTCTCATCGTTCTAAAGAACTATTTCATGGTAAAAGAATTTGGGTTCATCTCGACGTAACACGAATTACAGAAGAAAGAAGAAGACAGTTTCTTTTTATGCGACAAGAGACAAGGGCGCTGGGAGACACATTTTTTATTGGCATACCCTTGCAAATGTTTAGTGAAATATGCAATGTTAAATAAGTTTTCTTTATCCCGAAGCAATTGAGAACCTTCCTGGACTTAAAGAAAATAGCTTCGACATAACTGATTAATGGAAAGAGGGACAGTAGATCAGTGTTATTGCTTTTCTTTTAAGTTTACTTCTTATTCTTGCAACATTCTAATTTATTTTTCTGGAGGCCGCATTATCGCAAGGATGTGCTGAGACTGGAGTCGGTGCAAAGAATGGCCACCCGGATGGTCTCGGGACTCAAGGATCTACCATACGAAAAACGGCTTGACAAATTACAGCTATACTCGCTCGAGGAGCGCAGAGAGAGGGGAGACATGATCGAGATGTTCAAGTATCTTACGGGCCGCATCGAGGTGGAGGAAGATATCTTCTTTTTCAAGGGTCCCACGACAACAAGAGGGCATCCGTTGAAAATCAGGGGCGGGAAACTACGAGGTGACACCAGGAAATTCTTTTTCACTGAAAGAGTGGTTGATCGCTGGAATAGTCTTCCACTACAGGTGATTGAGGCCAGCAGCGTGCCTGATTTTAAGGCCAAATGGGATTGGCACATGGGATCTATTCACAGGGCAAAGGTAGGGGAGGGACATTAAGATGGGCAGACTAGATGGGCCGTGGGCCCTTATCTGCCGTCTATTTCTATGTTTCTATGCTTCACTCCCCAATATGATAATTGTGGTCTAAGGAAGGCAATATTTACTTTGACCTTATATTGGTGTTAATGAATGGATATTCCTAATGCATTTCTATAACAAGAAGGTTTTCTTGCAAAATTTTACTTGAAATGATAAAGAATTTTTTTTAAAAAAGATCTCTGAAAATCTTACGCATTGGGCATCTCCACCCCCCCCCCCGATGGCCACACAAGCGGCAGCGGCAAATGTTTGTTCACAGTCACTCCAACCAGCTCAGGCAGAAGAGGAGGAAGGGCAGCTAGGACCACTACACTGCTCTGCAAGGCAACTTCTCCTGCCACAGCTCGAGGCTGTTTGTCAGCATTATTGGACAGACACAGAACATAGTTTTGAAAATAAATAAAGTAAGTTGCTATGTGCCATTCCAAGGTACCCAAGGTTGCCGTGGGAGAAGCAGGGTCCTCTCCCTGAAAGGAAAGGGCAGTATGGGCGAGGAACCCAACAGTCCAGGTGAAGCACTCCAAAAGGAAACACCACTGAAACCTGAAAAATAATCCAGGTAGTTATATCCTTTTGTTTGTTTGATAGCCAGGAGCCCCCTCAAAAGACCCCAGAAATCAAGAAATGCTCCCCAAGAACCTCTCCCTGGGCTTACCAGACTGCACCTCCACCAAGTGGACTTTGCAAGTCTGAATCAGGGGTTCTCAGTCTCTATCTGCTAGTAGACATGAATAACATAAGAGTTGTCATACTGGGACAGACCGAGTGTCCATCCTATTACCAACAGTGACCAACCCAAGTCCCAAGAATCTGATAGAAACCTAAAGAGTAGCAACATTCCAGAGGTGAGATTGTGATGTCATAATGCCTCATTCCACCAATGCTAGCCAAACTCATCAGTGATGCACAATGGTTTGATTGTCGTATACCTGGTGCACATAAGAGCATAAAAATTGCCGTACTGGGACAGACCGAAGGTTCATCAAGCCCAGTATCCTGTTTCCAACAGTGGCCAACCTAGGTCCCAAGTACCTAGCTAGATCCCAAGCATTTTACCAGTCTGGTGAGCTGCTAAGGAATTTTGGACTTTTACTTTGGCAGCTGTGACCCCCAAATACTTTTAATGCAGAAGAAGAAAGGATGTCTATTGCTTAATAAATGTTGTAGGATTTCACTTGGTATGATTGGTTTGGGAAAAAAAAGTCATATCATTGATACCATGTTTGGCTTTTCGCTAACATTACATGAAGACTCTGAATGTGGTCTAGAAAGATTCACTGGTTGAATTATCCCTGATGAAGTGTTTATAAAACATGAATTCAAATTGGAGTGTTTGAGGAAGACTGATTGAAGAAATTGTATGCATGTAGATATTTCTTTTCAACATATATCAGCTATGCACATAAAGAGAATTTCTATAAAGATTGCCCAAAGTTGGGTACTAAAATGCATCTGGGCACCAGAAGATAATTTTGGCCTGATGAGCCAAACTTCCATACGGCTGAACAGTTTGTCAGCACAGTGAAGGTGGTTAATGACACACGCTCAAGGTGTTAAAGTGATAACGAACTGTGCCACTGGCATCACTATAGACCCAGTGCAGCGTGAGTTGAAGAGCATCGCCTGGCTGCCTGAAGAAGACATGGAATGTTTGGAACACCATTGCTAGATGACTGCATCAAAGTGTACGTTGTGAGCTATTAGTGAAGTATGTTACTGTTATTTTCCACAATAAAGTGCAGGTATTGAAGGTTCATCTAATAAAAATACTGCTAGATTTCTTTTGTATAAAATGTCAATCATCAATGTTATCATTGCGGAGTGTGAAAACTTATAGCTATAATAACAAGAAATTTGTTCCATTAAGTAAAAATAATAGCAAAGTTTACGAAAAATGGAGCTTTATGTAATCAGTGGTTTGAGGGACCTCAGCATGGGCTTAAAATTTTTTTTTTAAATTTTCTGATCAAGCACAATCAAATTCATGGGCAAAACTTAAATTCACACAGTTTTTTCCAACTTTAGGTTTTTCTGGTCAACCCCAACACCACATATAAGGCAGGCCTAAATGTTGCACTTTACCACTAACTCATCGCATTCTATAAGTCACACACTAAAGTGTGGGACCTGCCCAGGCCCTGTCACACGTATACTCCTCTTTCAATTGTCTGCTGTGCTCGCACTTTGCACCCAGCCAGTACTTAACACATTTACGTGCTTGTATTCTATAATCTAAGAGGCTCCTGTTCAAAACACTTAGGGCGCTAAAGCGTGCATGTTTGTCTATGGCCGTGTTAGCGGTTAGCACGTGCGCTAAAACGCATTACACACCTTAGTTAAAATGAGGTTAGATTCAAAAAGTACCATAGAAATCTATGATGCTTTGTGTGTCGAAGTGCTTTGAAAATGAGCCCCCTAATGTGCAACTATCACTCACATTTAGAGGGGCATTTTTGAAAGAATTTCCTAGTCAGAATGGGAATGTCCTGCTCATAACTCCCCCCTAAAACCCCATCCATCTCACAGCAGTTTTCAAATAGGAAAGGACAGGGACATCTGTCTGACAGCATTCTTTTAAAATGGCCACACAGACATCCATGCACAAGAGAGGAGTAGCTTAGTAGTTAGTACAGAAGATGGCAAAAACCAAAGGACACAGGTTCAAATCCCACTGTAACTTGTTCTGTTGGGTTTTTTTAACTTATCCTTCTAGGAACAGAAAAATGCCTATTGTACCTGAATGCACACCACATCAATAGCCTTCAGGCTTGTGGGTATCTTATATACCTTTAGTTAAAGCAAATATTTTTCTGTTCCTGGAGAGAGTCCCAAGAAAAACAAAATTAAGAACACAAGAATAGCCTTACTGGGTCAGAAAAATGGTCCATCTAGCCCAGAACCTATCCTCAACGGTGGCCAAGCCAGGTCACTAGTACATAGCAAAAACCCAAATAATAGCAAAATTCCATGCTACCAACCCCAGGGCAAGCAATGGCTTCCCCCATATCTCTCTCAATATCAGATTTTGGACTTTTCCTCCAGGAATTTGTCCAAACCTTTCTTAAAACCAGCTACAACCTCTGGCAAAGCGTTCCAGAGCTTAACTATTCCCCGAGTGAAAAAATATTTCCTCCTATTGGTTTTAAAAGTATCTCCCTGTAACTTCATTGAGTGCCCCCTAGTCTTTGTAATTTTTGTGTTACTGTGGGATTTGAATTTGTATCCTTTGGTTACAGTCCACTGCACTAGCCACTAGACTACTTCTCTTGAGTTGATATTTTGTTCAGAATGGTCGTACACTTCCCCCTCCCTATGCACGGTTTCGATTATCCTCAATTTTTTTTTTGGGGGGGGGGGAGGGAAAGAGCATAGTTTAGGGCCTTCCCATCTCCCTACAGGACTTAAAATGTTTAGTAGCGCTATAGATTACTCCTTACCTGGTGGTCTAGCGGGCTTTCAGGGCAGGAGCGATCTTCCTATGCTCCTCCCCTGTGTAGATCGCTAATAGGAAATGGCTCCCGTGAGCTCCCGTGTCGTAGTCTCGAGAGACCACGGGAACTCACGGCAGTCATTTCCTATTGGCGATCTGCACGGGGCAAGAGCATAGGAAGTTCGCTCCTGCCCCGAGAGCCCGCTAGACCATCAGGTAAAGCCGGGATGTCGGGGGGGGGGGAAGGCAGGAGGGAGGCGGGGGTGGGTCAGAGCCGGAAGAGAAGTTATTCATAGTTTTTCACACTGTGCGGTCCAGCTCTTCCCCTATCCCCCCGTGAATACTGAGGGAGAAGTGTAATCCCTGCAGTTGGTTTTTCCAGTTTCACTTTCAGATAGAGTGAGGGGAATGGGGAAATTAACCACAGCAGGGGGGGGTTAAAGAGGTGTCATGCCTTTATTCTTCCTTTGGAGAGCTACTTAATTAGAGCGCCTTCTAGTAACTTGAACATGACAAACTGGTGTAGTTAAAAATGTCCTTTTTAAGACACTGACGCTGCTTTGCTGCTAGATATGCTAGTCCTACCCACAACACATGCCTTTGTTATTTGGATGAACTGCAGTGTGAAATGTCCAAATTCTGACTCTCCAAAATTGGGATTTGGATGTTTTTAGCAGATGGATTTTTTTTTTTTTAGGTATTTTAGGTGAGTGCTTCAGAAATGAACACCTTAGGTGCTAAGATTACATAATTAGGGGGATATTGGACTGTTTATACCTCATGTGAACAGCAAATCTTGCTTTTCAATCTCTCAGTTTAAGAAGGTCCATCTTTTTCACATCTGTCTGTTAGCTACTAGATTGGTTGGGTATTTTTGATCATTTTTTCATAGTGGTATTCTTTCACGAAATATCATGCATTAAGTCCTCTACACTTTTGCTTAATTTATTTTTTCATTCTGCCAATGTATTTTTATCCAAGCTCTATGTACCTACAGATATGCTATTTAATTTATTTAAATGATCTACTACTTACTCTATTTAGTAACTAAGTACCAGTTACGTAATGTGGCAGGATATGCTAAATCCCCAAAGCAGCCTCACATTTCCATTTTAAAAAGGTGACTAAAAATAGCTTAACGAAGCAAGGCATGAGTAAAGTGCTGGCAATACGCAACACCGGGATAATAGGTTCTCTCTTGGACAGATTTCCAAATTCCCACTTTCACCCATCACGTTCTCCCTTGATAATTCAGTGGTGGCAAAGAGAGAGGAGCTGGATTTAACATTTGCACGAATGAACAGTTCACAGGAAACTTCTTTCTAGACTTTGTGAATCATAAGTCAGTCTTCAGTAAACAGGAATGAGAACACCAAGAGAATACATGGTTTTTTTTTTCTAGGATATTTCTGCTGCCATCTCTTAAATAAAACTTCAGTTGCAACTATTTGATTCCCCTCGTAGGGCTCCTTTTACTAAGCCGTATTAGGGCTTTAACGCGCAGAATAACGCACGCTAAATTGCCGCCAGCGCTAGACCTTAACGCCAGCACTGAGCTGGCGTTAGTTCTAGCTGCATAGCGCGGGTTTAGCGTGCGCTAAAACGCTAATGCAGCTTAGTAAAAGGAGGCCTTAAATTATGGCCAAAAATAAGAATGTAAGGGCGAAACCCCCCCCCCCTCCAAAGAAAAAAAATTATTGCAAATAAACTGTGCGGTACAGTTCATTTAAGTTATGAGGTCCCCACGGCTGGCTGTAGTGATGTGTCAGAGCTCTGGGTTCCTATGACATTCGCAATGGCATTTTCCACTAACTGTTGCTCTTTCTATCAGCTACTTAAGGCCAACATGTCCTGCCCCACTGAATTCTGGGAACGAGGAGAGTTCAGTATAGAAGAGCCGGCTGCAATCAGTGATCTAGACTTAGACTTAAGGAACTGTTTGGCAGCCGCTCCTCCTCGGTGGGCGGAGTTTGGGCCGAGCTTGGACCAGCCGTCCGGTAGAAGTTGGGTAGTCTAATATCGAATCGGAAGCCTCTGCCGGCATGGACCTTGTCGTTTAAAGCATAGAGCTTGTCCGCAATGTCGCTCCTTATCAAAATGGAGAAGAGACGAGCGATGAACCGATGCTTGGCGAAGAGCAGGTACAATTTCTTTCTACGCCATGCAATGTATCGACAGTCTGTCTCTGCCGTCAGCGTAACCTGCATCAGAGCACACATAAAAAGCAGGATCTTAGAAACTATACTGCTTATTAAAAGGTCAAGTACTTTGGCTATTAGTTCAGTTTAAAAGTAAAACAGAAATAAAACAAAATAAGGAAATTAAGGTTATACTTTTTTTTCAAATAGGAAGGGTATAATCAATTATTCTGGTTGAAATCAAATCCACTGCTTGGTTTCAACTGGAACCAAAATTGAAAATGTTATGTCGCAAATCCTCCTGGTTCAGCTGCTGCCAACACCATACCTTCTCCCTTGGAAGAGGGCCAACTGGCCAGCCAGCCAGCCAACCTCAACCCCTCTACACTCCTACCGCCTAAAGACCCTCCCTAGGCCTACTTTTGCTTTAAATGGCCTGGTGGTCTAGTGGTTTCATCTGGGCAAAAGCTATCCCCCATCACCCCCACAGGTTCCTCAGCCAAAATGGCTGCCGAGACTGCTGTGGGAGGTCCCAGTGGCTATTTTGGGATAGAAAGCAACAAAGGAGGGAGCAATCTGAGGATCACTGTGGGGGTAAGAGCAACTGGGAACACTTGTGCCCAGAAACTGCCAGTAGATCACCAGGCTATGTAAGGGCAGACTTAGGGAGGACAGAGGGGTTCAGATTAGATGGCTGGGGGAGGAGGGCAGAGCGATTCAATTTTATCCAAAAATGCATGAGCATTTTCAGCTGAAACCTGAATTTGAATTTCAAGTTGGTTTCAGTGTCAAAACCAAAAATCCGCCAGCCTCTAGTTGCTAGGAGGGTGGAAGGAAGGGGAAGACATCGAATCATATGCTGGCCAATACTGGAAATTATACGACTATGTTCCAGCACTTCCATTACCAATTGGGTAAAGCTCATGATGCAGTCCTACGTGCCTGGTTAGCTATGAAAGTGTTAGCACTCGCATAACTCCTGGCTCTGCCTTCCACACCCCAATCTGCTCACCTGGTGAGTGCCAACAGTTGGTGGCACGGTTGAATTAGTGCCACTGAATACCAGTGGCTGGGTGGGCACAAAATGATTGCTTAATTTGCTTTGAATATTAACCTGTACATTATTATTTTTATTTAGTTATTTCCAATATTTCACACAAGAAAAACAGATTGAAAATGCAAAACATATCAATTCAGGGCTCCTTTTACAAAGGCGGTTTTAGTGCGCGCTTAACGTGCGCTAAAATGCCTCGCAGGCTAGCCGCTACCGCCTCCTTTTAAGCAGGCGGTAATTTTTCGGCTAGCGCACACTAATCTTGTGCATGCGCTAAAAATACTAGTGCACCTTAGTAAAAGGAGCCCTTAGCCTTTCACAAAGCATCAAATATAAAGAAACATAGGGCTCCTTTTATCAAGGTGCGCTAGCGGGGTTAGCGCGTCGGACATTTCATCACGCGCTAACCCCCGCGGCAAGCCAAAAATCTAACGCCTCGTCAATGGAGGCGTTAGCGACACGCGCGGTATTCCGTGCGTTAAACCCCCTACCACAGCTTGATAAAAGGAGCCCATAATTCCTCTTCCTTAAATCACAAAAATTCTCTCTTTAGGAGGAGATAAGATAGAGTGAAAGAAGACTCCTCCTCCTCTAATTCCGATTTACCTCCAGACTCTCCGACTCCTCCAATCCTGTTAGCCACTAAATGACTTAACAAAATGGATCACTCAATCTAACTAATTATCCCTTCTTCATTACTCCCCATACTAAATGCCTCTGCTTTGCCTTATCGAACACTGCAGTATGTATCACCGCCGTATGTAACACTGCTGTATGTAATATCGCTGTATGTAACTTACAGCAAATATAACTTCGCTGTAAATGTACAGTCTCTTCATCTGTTAACCGCATAGAACTTCCATGGTAATGCGGTATACAAGAATAAAGTTATTATTATTATTTAAACAACCTTACATTCATGGCTTCTTCTTTTCTTTTTTAAAAATCAAGGCCACGGTGCACGAAGCACAAAACCTGTGCGTCCCCAAGTTCAGGAAAGGGTGCAATAAAAATAGAACGAAAAAACCCAGTGTGGATAACAAATGCAGTGAAAAAGGCAATAAGTGACAAGAAGGCATCATTCAAAAAATGGAAAAAGGACCAATCGGAGGGCAACCGAAAGGAGCACAAAAAACACCAAAAGGAGTGTCACCGAGTGGTTAGGAAAGCAAAAAGAGAATATGAAGAGAGACTGGCGGGGGAAGCAACAAACTTCAAATCATTCTTCAGGTACGTCAAGGGGAAGCAACCAGCAAGGGAAGAAGTGGGACCCTTGGATGATGGAGACAGAAAGGGGGTGGTAAAAGAGGAAAAGGAGATAGCTGACAGGTTAAACGAGTTCTTCACTTCAGTTTTCACGAAGGAGGACACAACCAAAATTCCGGAACCTGAGGAGATCGTAAAAGGAGACCAGGATGAAAATCTGGTCCAACTAGAGGTGAGCAAGGTGGATGTCCTCAGGCAGATAGGCTAAAGAGCGACAAATCGCCAGGTCCGGACGGCATCCACCCAAGGGTACTCAAGGAACTAAGGAATGAAATAGCTGAGCCACTTCGACAAATATGCAACCTATCCTTAAAAACTGGAGAGATTCCGGAAGACTGGAAAATAGCAAATGTCACGCCCATCTTCAAGAAAGGCTCAAGGGGAGACCCAGGAAACTACAGGCCGGTGAGCTTAACCTCGGTTCCGGGAAAGATGATGGAAGCGCTGATTAAAGACAGCATCTGGGAACACATCGAAAACACTGGGCAGCTAAAGCCGAGCCAGCATGGCTTCTGCAAGGGCAGGTCATGTCTCACAAACTTACTATACTTCTTTGAGGGAGTAAACAGCCAGGTGGATAAAGGGGAATCTATAGACATCATTTACCTTGACTTCCAAAAGGTACCACACGAAAGACTGCTAAGGAAACTATGGAACCACGGGGTGCAAAGGGAGGTCCACCGATGGATCAAAAACTGGCTGGAGGACAGGAAACAAAGGGTTGGAATAAAGGGCCATTACTCAGACTGGCAATGGGTCACGAGCGGAGTTCCGCAGGGGTCGGTGCTGGGACCGCTCCTGTTCAATATATTTATTAACGACCTGGAGGCAGGAACAAAATGTGAGGTTATTAAATTTGCGGATGACACCAAACTATACAGCAGGGTTGATAACACGGAGGACTGCGAAGATCTCCAAAAGGATCTGACAGCGCTGGAGGAGTGGGCCAAAAAGTGGCAAATGAGCTTCAACATAGGGAAATGCAAGGTCATGCATGTAAGAAAAAGAACCCGATGTTCACTTACAAAATGGGGGGTTCACCGCTAGGGGTGAGTAACTTTGAAAGAGACCTGGGAGTGATGGTAGACACATCATTGAAGGCGTAAGCGCAGTGCGCCACAGCCTCAAGGAAGGCGAACAGAATGTTGGGAATCATTAAGAAGGGTATCACGACCAGGACGAAGGAAGTCATCCTGCCACTGTATCATGCAATGGTGCGCCCGCACCTGGAGTACTGTGTCCAGTACTGGTCGCCGTACCTCAAAAAGGACATGGCGGTACTTGAGAGAGTCCAGAGAAGAGCAACTAAGCTAATAATGGGTATGGAGGACCTCTCATATACTGACAGACTGAAAAAGCTGGGGCTTTTCTCCCTGGAGAAGCGGAGACTTAGAGGAGACATGATAGAAACCTTCAAGATCATGAAGGGCATAGAAAGAGTAGACAGGGACAGATTTTTCAAATTATGGGGAACCACAAGCACAAGGGGGCACTCAGAGAAATTGAAAGGGGGTAGGTTTAGAACAAACGCAAGGAAGTTCTTTTTCACCCAGAGGGTGGTGGATACATGGAACGCGCTACCGGAGGATGTGATAAGCAGGAGCACGCTACAAGGCTTCAAAGAAGGTTTGGATAGGTACCTGGAAGACCAAGGGATTGAGGGGTATAGATAGGAGTAGAGGTAGGTTATAGGGATAGGTTTAGAGGCAGTTACAAAACTAGACAGGGACACTGTTCAGGCAATTAGGCCTGATGGGCCGCCGCGGGAGCGGACCGCTGGGCAAGATGGACCTCTGGTCTGCCTCAGCGGAGGCAACTTCTTATGTTCTTATTAACTTTGTAACTTTCTCCCTTTTTTCCTTATGTTCTCAAGTTTGTCTATATGTCTGTCCGTCTAACCCATTTTAAGTTGTACGTTAAATTGTATGTTTATTTTATATTTTATTGTAACTCGCTTAGTAAATTATATATAAGCGATTATCAAATTTAAATAAAACTTGAAACTTCTCTACTGATCTTTCCCCAGTGCTGGGGTCTTCAAATGTAAAAATGACCTTAGCTGATCTGGGGTGAAAAAACATATTTAACATTCAGAAACTTAACTTAGCACTTGCAAGGGTAAGCAAGGAAAAAAAGTTGCTCCCAGCGCTAAGGTTTCATTTCGCATTTCAAGAAAGAATTTCCCATGCTCCTGTGTAGTTCTGGTGACATCCGTAAACCACCACACTTTTTTGCCCTAGGACAAGGACTGAGAATGACGAAAAAATAATTTCATAACAGCATTTAAGGGCCTGTTTTACAAAGCCGCGCGGTAACAGCTCCGAAGCCCTTTAAATCTCTAGGGCTTCGGGGCTGTTAGCGCAGCTTTGTAAAACAGGCCCTAAGTCTTGTTCAAATAAAAAAGGCATTAATAAGGTAGCTCTTTCCGTGTTTTCAGAGAGTGTGGATTCAAGCAATTCAGTTTCATTTAAAGGTGACTCTAATTCTAGTTGTATCTGAGGTGTAGTTCCCATTTTATTTTTAGAAGGTAAATAATATATACGATTAATTGGTGGAACATGTATGTTGAGAGGAAACTTTCAATATATCAACCAAATATTTTTTTGAAGATATCAATAGGAGCTACACCAAATGACTTAGGAAAATTCAAAGCACGAATATTTAATCTTTGATTAAAGTTTTCTAATTGTTCCATTTTCCTTGTAAAAATTATTCTTTCTTTAACTAAATTATTAGTCACAGCATGAACCTCCATCACACTCTTTAATCTGTTGCATTTCCTTGGTCATTCCTTCTTTGTTACTTTTAAATGACTGCCCGAGCTCATCAACAGTGCTCGCAAGAGAAGCAATCTGCTGCCAAGATCCTTTTTCTGAAGAATTCAGCCTCTCGAGTGCTTCCCAAATTGCCTCGAGAGTTATTACCGCTGGTCTCAATGTTCCCAGGCCAGCATTCAAGCCGGCACTCAATTCTCCCTGCTGTGATGGTAGTGTGGCGAGTCCAGCCCCAAAATCTGGGGTTTTCCCTGGTGCAGTCTCCACACAGAGCTCCTCCAGCAGGACTGCGGTTTCAGCAGGGTGTAGCGGTGGAACAGTGCCTGGAGGGGAGAGCAAAGTCTTGAACCCGAAATCTCCAACCGCTTCTCTGGGTGAAGAAAGCCCAGGTATTCCTCCAGATTGTTGTTGGAGTAATTTGGGGGTGGCGGTAAAATCCAATATCGAGCGTTGTATAGGGGTAGATGTCCTGGCCGCAATGGGGTCGGCTCAAACGCTCCCCTTACACTTCGAATGCGGCACTGTCGATCGTTTGAGGAAAAAGAAAATCAATAGCGGGTTCAGTTGTTAAGACCGCCGCCTCCATGCTGCCGCCATCTTGAATCTCCCTGTAAATTATTTTACCTTTGGGTATAAATTAGTTCTTGCCATTCTCTTTTAAAAGATATCAAATGGTGAAGGAAATATTGGGTTTACTTTGAATGTTAACATCCCTCACTCCTGTTTCTTTTTTATAGATCATAAACTGGGCAGAGCCTTATTTTCTGCAGCTTCTCCCAATTAGTTTAATTGGTCCCAATCCACCAATTAATTCACCTGTTGAGCTCCTAGATTGTAAGTCTGGTTACCAAACAGGGTTATTTGTTTTGTCTTGTCTGTCTTGACTAGATATGCCCCAAGGAGCAGGGACTGCCTCGGAAACACAGCTGCATTATGTTACATTCATATACTGCCTTCCTTAACAAAGCATAATACTACAACATGATGATATCAAAAATACAGAAATTAAATTTATTTCACAAAAATATCATCAATACATTTCTGGCACTCAGTTTTAAAGATAGTTAAAGGGGGCTTAACCCCTGAACTGCATTTTTGAGCACAGTTGCATACCGTAACAGGTGTTATAATAATAATAATAATAACTTTATTTTTTGTATACCGCAATACCACAAAACAGTTCAGAGCGGTTTACAGGTTAAGAGACTGTACATTTACAGCGAAGTCACAGCATGTCAGAAAACAGTTCAGCATATCAGAAAACAGTTCAGAGCAATTTATGCAATGAAAGTGCAGAGAATTAGTTAACAAGTGTATGGTATAAACCAGTAACAATTACAAAATGGTCCAATAACTGTTGCAAGGGGGTGCCAACCAGGGAAGAAGGGGAGGAAGGTAGGGAGGGAGGCGAGGTTGGGATTATTAGTTTGGAAGGGAGGGCGGGGGTTAGAGGAATTTATCAAAGGTATGATTTGAGAGATTTCCTGAAGGATTGATAAGTTGGGGCAAGAGAGATGAGGGTGGACAAGCAGTCATTCCATTTGCCAGCTTGAAAGAGAAGGATTTGTCGAAGAATCTTTTGTAGATGCATCCTTTTGGGGAGGGGTAGGCAAACAGGTGGGCATTGCGTGTGCGGTTAGAGCCTGGGAAGGCGAAGTGGCGTGACAGATATCGGGGCTGAGCCAGTTAGGGTTTTGAAGCAGAGGCAGGCGAATTTGAAGATGATCCTTGCTTCGAACGGTAGCCAATGAAGTTTTCTATAGAAAGGGCTGATATGGTCTGACTTTTTGAGCCCGTAGATGAGGCGGACGGCGGTGTTCTGGATGAGTCTTAGTCGTTTAATGGTTTTCTTGTAGGAGCCCAGATATATGATGTTGCAGTAATCCAGGGAGTTTAGGATTAGGGATTGGACCAGCAAACTGAAGGTGGGGAAATCAAAGTAATGTTTGATGGAACAGAGTTTCCAGAGGATGGAAAAGCATTTTTTGACCTGGGTATTAGTGTGATCTTCTTAAGTGAGGCATCGGTCCAGGATGACTCCGAGGATTTTTATAGTGGAATTGATTGGATATGTTAAACCATTAAGTTGCAGGGTGGTGGACGATAGTTTGTGGTTGGGACTTGCAAGGAAGAACTTGGTTTTTTCTGGGTTTAGTTTCAGTTTGAAGTGTGTGGTCCAGTTTTCTACCATGGTGAGGACAGTTGAGATGTATTGTTCTGTCTCATGTGACAGTGAGGTGATGGGTATGATGATTGTAATGTCATCTGCGTAAATATAGGATTTCAGGTTACGGTTCGATAACATGTGTCCCAGTGATGCCATGTAGATATTGAATAGTGACGGGGATAGGGGGGAGCCTTGGGGGACTCCGCAGGGGTTGCTCCAGGTATGGGAGAAGGTTCCGTCATTATGGACTTGGTAGGTTCGGTTTTTTAGGAAGCCTGTGAGCCAGGTTAGTACTTGTCCGGAAATGCCAATGGAGTCGAGGCAACTAATCAAAATGTCATGGTCTACTAGGTCGAAGGCACTGCTGAGGTCAAACTGGAGTAACAGTGCGCTGTTTCCCAGTGAGAATAGTTGGAGGAGGTGATTGGTTAGTGAGGCTAGAACGGTTTCCGTACTGTAATTGGTGCGGAATACAGACTGGGAGTCGTGAAGGATGTTAAATTTCTCTAGGTATGACGTGAGATTGTAATTGACAAGTCCTTCCATGATTTTAAGGAAGAGCGGAATATTGGCGATGGGTCTGTAGTTGGAGGTTACGGAGGGAGATTCTTTGGGATTTTTGATTATTGGAGAAACGAGGATGTGGCCAAGTTCCAGTGGGAAGTGGCCGGTTGACAAGCAGAGGGTGACCCAGTTGAAGAGTTCCGCTTTGAAGGGGAGGGGGGCAGTTTTCATGATGGATGGAGGGCAGTTGTCTAGTAGGCAGTTGGATTTGGAATATTTTGAGTATAGCTTGAGAAATAGGTTCCAGTCTGGGTTTTTGAAGTGAGACCAGGTCATGTCAGCCTGTGAGCCATCATTTTCTGTAGAAGGTGGATGGATATATGGGTATGTGCTAGTTGTTGTGAGCGTTGTTTTTAAGTTGAGAATTATCCGGAGACAGCAGGCAGACAGTCTCACATGTGTGGGTGATGACATCCACGGAGCCTGGTACAGACGGTGCTAAAAGTGTACTGTCACTTTAAACTTCTACAAAACTTCGAGACTGCCTGCACTGTGCATGCACGAGTACCTTCCCACCCGATGTCGGCTCTTGGTACCTCAGTTTCATAAACAAGCTAAGAAGCCAACTAGGGGAGTTGGGAGGGATGGGAGAATATCTGCCTGTTGTTCCCGGATAACACCCGTTACGGTAAGTAACTGCTTTATCCTACGACAAGCAGGCAGCATATTCTCAAAGTGGGACTCCCTAGCTTAACTGAAAAGGGATGGAGGGAGAGTTGGCCTTTAAGTAGAAAATAAATTCTGTAGAACTACTTGGCCGAACCGACCATCTTGTTTGTAATAAATCTCCAGACAGTAGTGGGATGTAAATGTGTGAATTGAGACCCAAGTAGCTGCTTTACAAATATCCTCAATGGGAGTAGACCACAGAAAGGCCACTTTTGCTGCCATTGCTCTTTGTGTGCTGTAACACATCCTTCGAGCGGCAGCCCAGCCTGAGCATAGCTAAAGGAGATGTAGGCCGCTAACCATGTGGACATGGTTCGTTTGGTCACAGGTTCTCCCAATCTGTTTGGGTCGAAAGAGATGAACAGCTGAGGAGAAGGTCTAAATAGTAAGCCAAGTGTGAAGCACAGTTTCAACACGGTGAGAATGAGGTTTTGGAAAGAAAACGGGTAAGCACAATGGATTGATCGAGATGAAAGTCTGTGACTACTTTCGGAAGAAACTTAGGATGAGTTTGGAGAACTCTAGTTCATCAGGTCTTGTTACTCTCATAACAGAATGTTGAGATCAACGCAGGATTTTAAACTGATCCTCCCTTCAGCAAAGAGGGCCAAATGGGAATTCACAAGAAACAAAGCCTTTTATTTCATTGGACCCCAATTATGGAATCATCTACCACAGGATATCAGATTAGAAGTAACCACAAAGGCATTCCAAACTAAGCTTAAGACCTACTTTAAGGAGTCATTTGGAACTTAGTTGACATATCCTTATCAGATATTTTCCATATTTATTGATTGAACACGATTCAGCGGCATGACTTTTGGGGAATCTGATGGATAGTGGACATTTGGGTCAGTGTAAAAACCTTTTTTTTAACTCTTATAACATTATGCTATATATATCCTATCTCTTTATTTTCCTAGCTTTAATGGAGTTCCTTTCATAAAATAGTTGTATTGTAAACCGTTTAGATCTCTCATATGCTGAAGCGGTATAACAAGTTCAGATAAAACATAAGCATACTTTTGTCATGGTGAAAAGCTGCGTAAGGTGGATCACAGACTAGTGCTTGGAACTCTGACGTGATACAGATTAAGAAAACTCCATGTAAGTTATTTAAGAAGAGTAGGTGCAAGAGGTTCAAATGGAGTTTTCATCAGAATGGGGAGGACAACATTGAGATCCCAACGTAGTAGTAGTAGGTTCTGAATTCACGAGTCTTTTCATAAACCTGGAAATTAGTGGATGAGTACATAATTTGAGGTTGAGGAGTGGTAGATTCAAGTTTTATTAATGCTTGATAAATTGCCTATTTAATTTCCTAAGCGATGTACAATACAAATTAAAATATAACAATAACAAATAAAAGACAAACTAAATAAGACAATACATGAATAGGGAAGGGAAAAATTACAATTTCTTTTCAGGAGTTGAAGAACATAAAAAGGAAAATAACATAAGGGGGAATAGGACTTTAAAATAGCAAGTTAAAAAGAAATTTTGGTTGAGAAAATCATAGATTAAAAGCATTTTTGAAGAGATAAGTTTTTAAGGATTTTTTAAAGGAGACAAGGTCTTTTTCGTTTCTAATAAATTGAGGAATGAAGTTCCATAGAAGAGGTGCTATAACCGAAAACATATCCTGTCTTCTGGTTCCGATTATTTTCAAAGATGGAACTGTTAATAAATTATTGGAGGATGACCGAAGAGTCCTAGCTGTATGGAGTAAGCATCCGGGTAATGAACTGCGGTTCCTTGTAAGTTAGAGCTTTGAAAACTAGAAGTAGTATTTTGAATGTGATTCGATGGCTTATTGGAAGCCAATATGAATCAATCATTAGAGGTGTAACGTGATCAAATTTTTTTGCCTTATGTATTAGTTTAATTGCCGTATTCTGAATAATTTGTAACCTTTTTTTTTCTTTTTGTGAAATATTAAAGAAGAGTGAGTTGCAGTAGTCGATTTTGGAAATGATCAGAGAGTGAATCAGTATATTAATAGACTTAGGTTCAAGAAATTTAGCTATAGAGCGTATCATGCGTAATTTAAAAAAACATGATTTAATTGTGTGCCCTATATTTTCATGAAATGAGAGCTTATCATCAATGATGAAGCCCAAAATTTTTAACGAAGGGACAATATCAAGTGGGGTATTGTCTAAGATAAAAGTGGAACTTAAAGAGATATCCTTTTTCTAAGTGAATAGCATTGTTTTGTTTTGTTTTTATATTTAATGCTAGTTGGTTTTTATCAAGCCATTTTTTTATTTGGTCAAGTTTAATGTTTATTGCCTGAATTTCGTTAATATTTCTCGAGTCTAAAGGATGAAGTAATTGAATGTCGTTGGCATAGGCAAAAACTGTAAAACCGATGGATTGGCATAAGCTTAAAAGTGGTGATAGAAAGATATTGAATAAAAGAGGTGATAAAATGGAACCTTGAGGAATACCGTAAGTTGATGTAAATGGTTTAGATTGCTCATTATTAAAATGAACAGTTGAGGAGCGATTAGAAAGAAAAGATGAAAACCATTTTAGAACTTGATCGGTGACGCCGAAAGATTCAAGTCAATCTAACAGTAGGAAATGATCGATGGTGTCAAAGGCCGCAGACAAATCTAATGAAAAGAGAATAACTGATTTATGGTGGTCTAAGAAGTAATGGATATTGTTTGTCAAACCGATTAATGAAAGTTCGGTATTGTAAAATTTCCGGAAACTTGTTTGATTGGGATGAAGTGCTTTTGAAGCTTCAATAAAGTCTGAAAGTTGGTTGAAGACCAATCTTTCGGTTATTTTAGCAAGGAACGGAATATTGGCTGTAGGGAGGTAGTTAGAAACTTCTTCTGAGCTGGCTTTATGATCTTTTGGTATAGGTATAATGATGGCCGATTTCCAGGATTGCGGAACATAAGCAGTAACTAAACTTTTTTGAACAAGTGAGTGAATAAATGGACCAAAGCAGGAAAAAAATTTTTCAAATAGAATGGAGGTATAATTTCTGAACGTGTAGCTTTTAGATTGGTTTTTTGAATGGTGAGTTTGATATCCGTTAGTGTAGGTATCCTGAATTTAGAGCATTTAGAGATTAGAACAGATTCCAAGTTGCAATCATTTTCATTGGAGTTGGTTGAATTTTGCTGAAAAGAGTTACGGATTTTATTAATTTTTGAGCAGAAGTAATTTGCAAGTTCTTGAGCTGAAAGATTAACTTTTAGTTTGTTATATTTTCTTTGTGTTGAAGGTACGATTTTAGAATGGAATACAACATGGATGGATTTTTTGCTTTTGATTTTTGTACTATAGTAATTCGTTTTAGCTTGATTAATTTTCATTTTATAGAATGTAGCCTGTTCCTTGTAATTTTGAAGATTTATGTCTGACTTATTATGTCGCCATTTTCTTTCTAACGACCTTAGTTGTTTTTTTAGAAGGGAAAGTTCGCTTGTATACCACGGATTTGAGATTTTACGAGTTGAGAGTGTTTTTGAAGTTATTGATGTTTTATTACAAACTGCTAACCCCAACCCCTAACCACTAACTATGAACACTCTATTCAATTTACGGAACATTTCAACTTCTGTGCAAACAGCTTGGCACTCCCTGGCTTTGCAACACACAAACTGTCACTAACATTATTAATATTATCAAATGTATAATGCTATACTCTTTAATCCATTGTACGAGATGTATACGGCTATACTGTATTCTTTAATTCATTGTATGCAAAATTTCCCTTTATTGTATTGAGATATACACTGCTATATTCTTTAATTCACTGTACGTAAAGTTTCTCTTTACTGTATTTACATTTCCTTCATTGTATTCACAGTTTCTCTTTACTGTATTTACATTTCCTTCATTGTATTCACAGTTTCTTTTAATGTAAACCGCCTAGAAGTCGCAAGATAGCTGGCGGTATATAAAAATAAAGTTATTATTATTATTATTATTATTATTATTATCAATAAGAAGTTGTAGAGAAGAAATCCATGAATTTATGTCTTCGTCCAATGTTGAAGTATCTGAGTTCAGAGTGGTAGAAATGAAAAAAGGAGTAATATCCGATAATTCTAACCTAGAAAAATCACGGAAAGTAAAAGTTCTGGACTCTGGAGTTATTGAATAAGCATCTGGTTTTTCGAAACAGAGATTAAATGTGATAAAGTAATGGTCGGACCAGGGAACAGTAGTAATTGAAGGATCTGCACACAACAGAATTTGGGATTCATTATGAAGGACCATGTCAAGCGTATGGTTAGCAATATGAGTCGGAACCTTAATTAATGTCTGGAGATTTAAAGTATTCAGAAATGTTAATATTTCAGATGTAAAAGTATTAGAGTTATCTTCAAAGTGAATGTTGAAATCTCCAAGAATGATGGGGTGAGTTGAAGTAGAACAAAAGTTGAAAATTAAGTTTTGAAGTAGAATCAGGTTATTGTGATTTATAGGTGGTGGAATATAAAGTAACAAAAGGTCAGTTGTAGGATTAGAATTAATTTTTACTTGAAGATATTCGATACTTGAAGGTATTCCTGTAGAAGTGTCCGAGATGGTGATTAGATTAGTTTGGAAAATGATCGCTAGGCTGCCGCCTTTTCGATTAGGCCTGTGGTTCCAACAGAAATCATAGTTAGGTGGACAGCAGTAAGATAAGTAAGCTTCCTCACCTTCGGTAAGCCAAGTTTCGACGATACAGAGTACATGTAGGTTAAGGTTAGTAATAGCATCTTTTAAGAGATGGTATTTACTTTTAATTGTTCTAGCGTTAATAAGACCTATTTTTAGATTGGTGGCTTTTATAGTACAGTTTTTAGAATAGGGTGCAGAGGAGTTTAGAGATTTACTATGAATGAAATGAGATTTAATTGGTATTTCAACGATAGAGGGAGTGTGTATTGTACTGCTTTTATTAGGGGGAGGACGATGTCCCCAGAAGACAGGAATGTTTGCAGAAGTGGTTGACATTGTGAAACAAGGAAAGGGAATGCTGTAGGAGAGTAGCAAGTACGGTATTAGGATAAATATAAACAGAGAATTAATGAGTTTGAATGGGGAGGTAAAAACTCTGAAAATGAATTGGCTGAATTTTAAAAAGGAGGCGCCCTCAGGTAGCGCACAAAGGAGCGCACTAAGGAGCAGGGAATGCTTCTGATGCGCGCCACAGTAGGCCCAAATATGTAATGCATGGGCTAACCTGACTTGGGGGAGGAGTCCGACACGAGCGGGGCACAGCAGGCAGAGAAGGCTATAATAAAAGGTAAATAACAAAACAACCAATGAATAAAATACATAAAAAGTTAACAATAAAAAAACAGCTCTAAGGTGCTCTAAGGTTGTGCTGCAGTGCTAAGGTGCTGCGTGGAGTGGCATGCGCCACAGTAGGCCGAAATATGTAGCGCATGGGCTAACCTGACTTGGGGGAGGAGTCCGACAAGAGCAATGTTAGGAAATTCTACTTTACAGAGAGGGTGGTGGATGCCTGGAATGCGCTCCCGAGAGAAGTGGTGGAGAGGAAAACGGTGACCGAGTTCAAAAAAGCGTGGGATGAACACAGAGGATCTAGAATCAGAAAATAATATTAAATATTGAACTAAGGCCAGTACTGGGCAGACTTGCATGGTCTGTGTCTGTAAATGGCCGTTTGGTGGAGGATGGGCTGGGCAGGGCTTCAGTGGCTGGGAGGGTGTAGATGGGCTGGAGTAGGTTTTGACGGAGATTTCAGCAGTTGGAACCCAAGCACAGTACCGGGTAGAGCTTTGGATTCTTGCCCAGAAATAGCTAAGAAGAAAAAATTTAAATCGAATCAGGTTGGGCAGACTGGATGGACCACTTGGGTCTTTATCTGCCGCCATCTACTATGTTACTATGTATATACTCAAATATAAACCGAGGTAGCCTTTTTACCCTCCAAAAAGGGGGAAACACGGTTGATTTGAATATAAACTGGGAGGTTTGAAATCTGGGTTATCATGGTGAGCCAATCTATAAAGACTGCTCACCTTCCCTCCCCATCAGCTATCTCTTAAGTCAGTAAACATAATAGAAATACCTGTGATGCATAGATCCCAAAGCCAACATATTCACAAGGCCCCTACATAAACTTAAATAAATGTAGATGAAAATCAAACTTAAACCTCAAGAAGCCATATGTAGTTCAACACCAGAGAAAGAGAAACAGCACTCTACACTTTGGAACATAAGAAAGCGGTGTAAATTTACAGTAAAACTGAATTTTCTGTTCACGAAATTAAAAATACTTTTTTTTTTCTAACTTTGTTGTCTGGCTATTTTATTCATGTTTATCCCAGTTTCTAGTGATAGGAAGAAGTACAAAAATAGCATTGTGAAACTCAAAAGTGAAGGGAAGGAATATGTAGATGCTGATAAAGAAAATGGTTACTGTGGATGGGCAAACTGGATGGGCCATTTGGCCTTTATCTGCCATCATGCTTCTATGATTCTACAAGAGATAGGAGCATTTAGGTGAGGAAGGACTTAGCACTACTAGAAGTGATTCTCTAAAGGACTTTAGACGCCTATAATGTAGTTCTTTAAAACCTTTTACTACATTACAGGCACCTAAGTTTTAAATTAGGTGCGATTCTGTAACAAGTGCCTATGTGTGACTGACAAGAGATATTATCGGCACCTCTTTTTTTCAATGCCATGTACAGAATTTTCCCCTAGGTGCACAAATTTGCTGTTTTAGAATGCTGAATATGTTTATCCTAGAGGAAAGGCGAGACAGGGAAGATATGATTCAGACGTTCAAGTACTTGAAAGGTAAGGACATAGAACAAAATCTTTTCCAGAGAAAGGAAAATGGTAAAACCAGAGGACATAATCTGAGGTGGAGGGGTGGGAGACTCAAGAGCAATGTTAGGAAATTCTTCTTTACGGAGAGGGTGGTGGATGCCTGGAATGCGCTCCCGAGAGAGGTGGATGGAGAGGAAAACGGTGATGGAGTTCAAAAAAGTATTGGACGAACACAGTGGATCTAGAATCAGAAAATAATATTAAAAATTGAAGAACTAAGGCCAGTACTGGGCAGACTTGCACAGTCTGTGTCTGTATATGGCTGCTTGGGGGAGGATGGGCTAGAGAGGGTTTCAATGGCTGGGAGAGTGTATATGGACTGGAGTGAGCTTTGACGGAGACTTCAGTAGTTGGAACCTAAGCACAGTACCGGGTAGAGCTTAGGATTCTTGCCTAGAAATAGGTAAGAAGAAAAAAATAAATAAATTAAATTGAATCAGGTTGGGCAGACTGGATGGATCATTTGGGTCTTTATCTGCCGTCATCTACTATGTTACTAAGCTGTGTAGTGCTTAGATTTTGGATGCCTAACTTTAGGCGACCTTTATAGAATTAACCCCTATAGCACTAGGGACACATTTGAACTGGCACCTTTGTAGGGCAGAGGCCAAAACTTGTAGAAGTGTGGCTACCGAATTACCCTCAGGGGTGGTCGCCTTAGAGCAAAGCTGCGGCCCACTAACGGGGCAGAGAAGCTTTCATGGTTGTTGTTGTTCCAGAGCTGCCAAAGGGGCCGACCCACTCAATGGGAGACTTAGGGTCCCACCCCCAGCCCACCTCACTCTTGTTCTGCCCCTTGCACAGCCAATTTGCAGGCAGAAGCAAAATATAAAAAAAGGCCTACCTGTCCAGCGGCAGCAGGAAACACCTTCATAGAACATCTTCTGCTGCCCTTAGAATTAGCAGCAGTAGGAGATGATTTGGTTTTCGCAAATTGATTTATTGACTCATTGAGTTTTTGGATGAATAAAAGGACTTATGAGAAAAAAATTGAATTCACCAATCTTTATAGGACCTTTCCACTCCATAAAATTTGGCCCACCAGACAATTTCAAATTTGCACGTAAGCTGGGCCGCCGGTACAAGCGCCGAATCAGCTCTAGTTTCACGCGGCTTCCCGGTCTCACATTAAAGCAGTCTGCAGACTAAGTGGTTTCCAAGCAGTAAACATTCATAAAATTAAATGACTTTCAACCATCCTATACACATACACCAGGGGTGTCAAACTCAATCACATAAGGGGCCGAAATCTAAAACATAGGCTAAGTCGCAGGCCCAATTTTTTATTAAGAAACTTAGGGGTCCTTTTATTAAGATACTCTTAGCGATTTAGCATGCGCTAAATACGCACCTTAATAAAAGGACCCCTTAATGTAAACAAAATAAATAAAAAAGACTTTTCTCTCTCTTTTAGTTCACACTTGCTGTTTAACTCCAGCTCTGGCAGGATACACATTTCAAATCTGACATACTGTAATCACAAAACAGAAAATTATTTTTCTATCTTTTGTTTTCTGGTCATTATTTAAAACATGTTGTGGTCACAGGCTCTGGTTGTCTTCTGATAACTCGCTTGCCAGGGACTCCTTCTTTCTTCTTCCTTTCCATTTCCTTTCCCTCCCCCGGAGGTCTGGCATCTTTCCTTTTGGCCCGAAATTTGGCCCTCTTTTCCTTCTGCAGAGGATCACCGGTCGGCTGTAGCAATCCTAGCAGGTTGCCTTAGCCTCAGCAGCACGTTCCCTCTGCCTTGGTCCCGTATGTCAGAGGAGGGGCAGGACCGCGGCAGAGGGAACGTGCTGCGGAGGCCGACAGCAGCCTGCTAGGATTGCTACAGCCAACCGGTGATCCTCTGCAAAAGGAAAAGAGGGCCAAATTTCGGGCCAAAAGGAAAGATGCCAGACCTCCAGGGGAGGGAAAGGAAATGGAAAGGAAGAAGAAAGAAGGAGTCCCTGGCAAGCGAGTTATCAGAAGACAACCAGAGCCTGTGACCACAACATGTTTTAAATAATGACCAGAAAACAAAAGATAGAAAAATAATTTTCTGTTTTGTGATTACAGTATGTCAGATTTGAAATGTGTATCCTGCCAGAGCTGGAGTTAAACAGCAAGTGTGAACTAAAAGAGAGAGAAAAGTCTTTTTTATTTATTTTGTTTACATTAAGGGGTCCTTTTATTAAGGTGCATATTTAGCGCATGCTAAATCGCTAAGAGTACCTTAATAAAAGGACCCCTAAGTTTCTTAATAAAAAATTGGGCTTGCGACTTAGCCTATGTTTTAGATTTCGGCCCCTTATGTGATTGAGTTTGACACCCCTGGTGTATGTGTATAGGATGGTTGAAAGTCATTTAATTTTATGAATGTTTACTGCTTGGAAACCACTTAGAAATTAGGTGGTATACAATTTTTTAAAATAAATTAAATAAAACTGTAACAACTAGAATCAGTTAAGCTGCAAGCAAACGATAAGATGTAAGATTCAGACAAACAAATAAATCCCTGCGCTAATAACCACTAACGCGGTTTAGTAAAAAAAAGGGGGTAAGTTTGGATTTCCCTGGTGTCCATAACTCTTGGTTTTGTAGAACGTACATAGATTGGGTCATAGAGGAAGACATGGAGGCTCTAGGACCAATCTTCACGCGAAAGTTGACTGTTTAGATCCTGTTCCCACACTTGAGTAACAATGCAATATTTTCTTTTTGTAACTTAAATGCTTTACAGAATAAAGAAGCTTTATATAACATTGTCCCGCTTTCATCAAAAAGAGATCAATTAAACATTTATTATAAAATTCAGAGAAATTTCTATGCTTATGCTTTAAGATAAAATTGTGAGACAGGCAGAGCATAATCCGGTTGCAATTGAGCAAATGTCTTAACAGAAGAGTTTTGCATTAGTTGACTTAGAAACCAAATATTGCAAGATTTCCATTTTTTCCAGCTGATTGAGTTACCTTTATTGTTCCAGATTACAAAGTCATTAAATTTAGATTTAGTATATGGCATAATTGATTTAGTATATGGCATGATCTGACATAATTGTTTAAAAGCCATTATAGTAGCTGAAAGAACATTATGGGATAAAAAAGGTGGAATAATAAGCTAATATCTCCAAAGGTATATAGGGACCAAGTTCAAGAAGGAGATTAAAGCTGATGCTTTATGAAGACGGGTCATGCTGCTGCTGGACAGAGAAGCTACTCAGTGGGAAATCATAGCTGCCCGGTAGGAGTGTGGGAGCAGCTCGCTGAAAGTGGGGGACTTGGCAGGTCTGCTGTTCAGGCCTTGCCTGTCCCAACCATTTATAAACATTGAAATCAATTATATAACATAGTAAATGACGTCAGATAAAGACCCGAATGGTCCATCCAGTCTGCCCAACCATATATTAATTATTTAGTTTAAAAGATGGTGGTTTTTTTTAGATATTTCTGGGCCAGAAACCCAGAGCCCTGCCTGGTAGTGTGCTTAGGTTCCATCTACTAGAGCAGGGGTAGGGAACTCCGGTCCTCGAGGGCCGTATTCCAGTCAGGTTTTCAGGATTTCCCCAATGAATATGCATGAGATCTATTTGCATGCACTGCTTTCAATGCATATTCATTGGGGAAATCCTGAAAATACGGCTCTCGTGGACCGGAGTTCCCTACCCCTGTACTAGAGTCTCCATCAAAAGCTCACTCCAGCCCATCTTAACCATCCCAACACTCCCCAGCCCATCGTCAACTGAATGTCCATATATGGGACACAAGCCATGCAAGCCTGCCTATTACTGGCCTTAGTTAATGTATACCCATTATTTTCTTGTTGGAGATCCTCTGTGTTCATCCCACGCTTGTTTAAACTCTGTCACCGTTTTCTTCTCCACCACCTCCCACGGGAGCACATTCCATGCATCAACTACCCTCTCCATAAAGAAGAATTTCCTAACATTGCTCTTGAATCTACCACCCCTCAACCTCAAATTATGTCCTCTGGTTTTACCATTTTCCTTACACTGGAATAGATTTTGTTCTATGTTAATACCTTTCAAGTATTTGATCGTCTGAATCATATCTCCCCTGTCCCTCCTTTCCTCTAGGGTATACATATTCAGGGCTTCCAGTCTCTCCTCATTAGTTTTCTGGCGCAAACCTCCTACCATTTTTGTTAATGCTGCGTGTACAGGATTTCATGGTCATATTATATACACTGTAATTCATTAATGAGTGTTTAGGACTAAGCACTGCTCTGGGATGAAGTGATGAGCAGACCATTTATGACTAATCAGGCGTGACCCAAGTCACAACAGTCAAGAAGGTCACAAAAGAAATCTGAACAATCAAAGCAAGGACCCCGGCCATCTGAAGACCAGTTATGAGAGCTGTAGGGTCAGTATGAGTACTTCATGAAGAGCAGATGCCCTTTATTTTACCTGAAAAAGGCCTTCTTCTGAAGGTCGAAGTGAATCCCATTCAGGAGAATCAACGAACTGAAGAGGGAAGATGTAGTGCAGAAATTCACCATCAACGGTCACTCGGATCCTACCAAAACACAAGAGCCAGAGACCAACATACACAAGATTAAGAGGAAAAACTGGACGCTAATCAGCAGCTACTGATATGCTTTAAATTTATCACAACACTCTTGAGTTATATACTTAGTATAAGTTACTTCATATTTTAAGATAAAAAAAACCCCACCCCAATGTGGCAATTTGAACCATTCCAGATTTTGCAATGAGTCAGATCAGTTAAACCAAGGACTATGTTCTTATAGATATTTCTTAAGTTGCAAAGAAATCACTTAGCTTCTTGTATCTATCAGTGGCAAATTAAGCTATACACTTCTCCCTTCATGTTTACGGTTTCAGCAATTGCGGTTTCGATTATTCATGGTTTTTAGCTTGCTGGCTCCTGCCCCCCCCCCCCCCCAATTACATCAACTTGCATAGAGAAATCACCAATTCCAAGGGTTTACAGAGAAAAATCGCCGATTCCCAGCACTTTCTTCACCATATTTTGCCTCTCCTTCAGGAACATGCTAGGTCTTCCACCATGTTATTCGCGGTTTCACCATATTCACAATGGTTTTTAATGGAAAACAACGAATAACATATGAAAAAGTTATTTGCGATTTTTCTGTATTTGCGGTTCTGTTAATCCCCTATCACAGCGAATACAGAGGGAGAAGTGTATATTAAAAAATCAGGATTAGTACAAGCTTTAATACTCATCGTCCCTGCCACAGAAAAGAAGAGTAACACTATGCTAGTGATAAAAGGGTTGCATAAGTAGAGATCGAAAAGCTAGGGTGCTTCTCCTTCTCTTCCTCCCAGCCTCTCTAAATGCCAGTGCTTCTGTGATCATACACCAAAGGTTTTGCCCCTATATTCTCTCACCATCCTATCCCCCTCACCCCCAATACTGCCCTGATATTTATTTCTCCACACTAGTTACCTCTTATTTTACTGTACGCCAAGCAGATGGTTGTCTTACCCCACTTTATCCCTCTGACTTCCCCCCTGCCACCCCCAAAAATGCATTCAGCTCTTCTCTTCCTCTTTCAACTATTCCATGATCAATGGTGGACTTAGCCTTATTAAGCCTTGGGTAATAAGAGTAATTTGGGACCTCAGAGGCTTAATTTGAATAAGCTATAAGCTAGCTTAATGTTTTATATTTAAGTTTCACTTTGCCCTTTCATGGAACTGCAGTGATAGCAATAATACTGCTTGTTGCAACTTTCCAGGTCTCACTGTGTCGTGTCAGGTAGAAACCAACATTTCAGCCATCATGCTGTGGCTTTCTTCAGGGTATGTTGTGAGGTCTGCAGTTTGTCTTTATATAGTAGGTCCTCAAACACTATTGGTTAGGGCTTGAGGTGAATGAGGCAGGAAAGTCCGTTGGTCACCAATTTGAATTTTTGTGGGAAAATCAGTTGGTCCCCACAGGAAGAACATCTTTAAATCCACCACAGACTTTTCCACTCTATGGGAAAAAGAGACCAACTGATTTTCCCACTCAAAATTCAAATTTGTGACCAACTGACTTTCCCGCCAAAATTCAATTTGGTGACCAACAAACTTTCCTGCCTCATACACCTCAAGCTCCAACCAATCAGGTTTGAGGACCTATTATATAAACACAAAACTGCAGATCTCACAGCATACCCTAAAGAAAGCCATAGCATGATGGCTGAAATATCATTTTTACCTGACAAAACACAGTGAGTCCCAGAAACCTGCAACAAGCATGATGCCAGCTGCGGAAACCCTGAGAAAACAAAATAACCATTTAAAAAAAATATTACTTGGGTGGATTAGACCGAGTGTTACAAAGCACTTTTCTTGTAAAAATGTTATCTCCTTTCTTCAAAATTAGCAGCAAAGGTCATTTTTCGTTTGGGGGGGAGGGAAATGGTGAAACCCTTGTGGCTACCTCCTTTGCTGCTCCTCATCCTTTGTGACATTCTGATTAACCCCCCCCTGCCCATGACAATACCTTACATACCCCACCAGCACTGTATAATATGCCACACTCAAGGAATGGGATATATTAACATGAAGGAATGGGATGGGCAGAGATGGAAAGGGTTGTGTGAATCTAAAAGAACAATAACAAAGGCATCAGGGTGATATGGTCTGGAGAGGGGGTGGGACTAGAAGAGGACAGACAGAAGACCAGTGGCAGCATGGGAACAGAGGAGTGTGGTCATTTATGGCCAGCACTAGGAAGGGTGAAGGTTTTGGAGAAGATGTGGAGGCTGGGTTACAGGGCGTCTATGTTGACTTCCATGCTCCAGGATGCACAAAAGAAAGATCAATTTAATACATTTCAAACCCACAGGAGGATCAACTCCTGCTTTGAGAAAAACGATTAAAATGTCACTTCCTTATTCCCAAACCCTTCTCTGCGTGCGGATCTGCTAACCATCAATGAACCCTGCTTTCCTGCCGCTTCAAAATACACGCACCTTCTGCCCAAATGCAAAAACATATAGAAATGTACAGTCTAACTATGTTCTTTGTCCACTGTCTGTATATAAAACTACTTTTATGCTTTATTTTTTGGACATTTGTTATCGTGCAAGTCCCAATCTAGCCAATTTGATAAAGAAAAGTATCGCCCCCTTGTGTTCACTTGAAAAGATGTCTCTTCTGCTAAGGTTCCCTTTTTATCCATTAAAAACAGCAAAAAATAGTATTAATGGTAGGAGTTTTTTAAAAAAATATACTGGTAGTTTTATTTATGATACTCTTATGTGTTTTTAATAGCTCTCTCTTGTCCCCCCACGCTCCTGCTCACAATCATTACCTTCTGCTAGGCGGGAGTCGGCTGGTCAATCAGCCTGGCCGCATTTAGGGAATGCTTTTCTGCAGGAGTCCTACGGGGCTGAGAGGGAGCCCTGAAAAACACAAGTTAGGTTGAAAAATAAAACTGTACGGATACCATGAGAAGAGACATGTTTTAAGGCTTAGCTACAGTTATAGTTTCCTTGCTAGTTGCCCAAAACTTGCCGTAGCTTAGTGCCTCTTAAACCTCAGTCACCACAACGGCCTGTGCGTAATGAGATATTAAAAATCATACAGATTTAAGGATATAAACAAATCTCAAGTCATTATTTTGATCTATGCCATAACCCACAAAAGAGAATTTTGATGTTGAGGAGGTGCACCACTTGTTAAATTCTTATTGGTCAGGACCTCAGGGCAGTGAGTTGAGGATGTCTCCATTCTGGCCTCGTCTAATAATCTGGGCAATTTGGGGAAGATACTGCCCTGCTTCCTGGGCATCCTGGGGATGCAATTAGGTCAGCACCTTCAGCAAGCTCCTGTTTTAGAAAAGGAAACTTCTATACAAACCAGGGCTGTGGAGTCGGAGTCAGAGGAAATTTTGGGTACCTGGATTCGGAGTCAGAAGTACAAAAAACCGAGGAGTCGGAGTCGGAACATTTATCTACCGACTCCACTATATACACAGCACAAATGTTGCGAGCAGCTTCTGCAGCCTTAGAACCTTGATTAAAAGCAAAAAGAAGGTGGTGTCGAAAATGCTCATTTCTCTCAACTTGACATTCCATTTTAACGATCTGAAAATTAACCAGTGCTGTGGAGTCAGAGTCGGAGTCGAGGAGTCGGAGTCGGAGGAAATTTCAGAGTCTGAGTCTGAAGTACAAAAAACTGAGGAGTCGGAGTCGGAACATTTATCTACCGACTCCACAGCCCCGATACAAACACCAACTACAGGACAAAAATGGCTCACACCTTTAATTTGAAGAATGGCAGGAAGGATGCCCACTCCCTCGTGCCACCGCTGCAAGGGTCCCCTGCGCCTCCAACCCACCACTCCCCCGTCCATACATTTAAATTAAAAGACAGCAGGAAGGATACCTACCCCTCCCCCCCAGCCCCCTGACAAATTTTTCCCTGTCCCCGCAGGAATACAATTTCCCCGTTCCGTCCCATCCTTGTGAGCTTTGTCACTGTCTCTGTCTCATTCCTGTAAGCTCTACCTTAATTGCACATGCCTCAAACACTTATGATTTTAAAGTGTTTGAGGCTTGTGCAGATGAGGACGGAGCTTGCAGGACGGGAAAAGAACTTGTGGGGACAGGAAAGGAAAATGAGTTCCCGCGGGGACGGGGAAAAATTTGTCCCCATGTCATTCTCTATTTCAAGGTTCAAATTATATGCAGCAAATTTCCAGATAAAAGTTTGTATTTATCTTATGAGGCAGATTATATGCATAATGGAACACTGTCCTTCCATACCCAACTGTATGTCAACACTTCTCTTGGCTGAAGTGTCTTCCTCCATTATATAGCTCCAAAGTGCTTTCTTTTTCTTTGTATGGCCATTGCAAAAAATATATATATAACATTTTAACAGCTGTAACATTTGGTTCAAAAATTACCTACATAAAAAGATGATAGAAATTTTGAACATAAAAGTCTAGACTTCAAAATTTAGTGAGCTCATCTATACCAGAAAACATAAAATTTGAGAATCAGAATCTAAATATGTATATTCTAGAGGAGAAATAAGGACAGGACTTAATTTCTGGGGAAAATGGCCTGGAACATAATTCTACCACTTATAACTCCAGAGTAAAGAGTTGCATGAAGTCAGACATTTGACCCAATACTGCCCATCCCCACTGGAATCTAGATAACCCCTACCCATCCATACCTGCTAATATCCATTCCACTCTACCTTCTCCACAATGAATCTGCTCCATCCCCATTATACCTGGAGAGGGCTGTGAGCTATTACTTATTCACTCAGAGCCCTCTATTTCTTCCTGACCGAGTGTTCCAAGCCTCAATTTGTTTTTTCAGCTGCCTCTTTCTCATTTTGCTGCCCCCCACCAGCCTCTCTGTGTATTCCAAGCCTCATTCTGACATTGCCAGATATTAACTATACTTCCGCAGGAAACCTGCAGCGACTTCTCCCATCCCTGCAGGAATCCCACAAACCATATTCCTGTGGACTCTCTGCTCTAGAGCAGCAAGTGTTATGCATCAGCCCCTTCCTTCCAAAAAAGCCTAAAAGGAAACAGAAGGGGGAATGAGTGAGCTTGCAATTCATTGGTTTTGTTTTCATTTAGCACTGCATATGGAATCTGTTAAGTCATGTCTTATTATTGCATAACTACAATTTGTATAAATTTATACTTTTCTGCCTATTGGTGTGAATATATACATAATTTTTTTTAAACCCAACATGCTCAGATATACTTGTGCAGGCTCATTTCACAAGTGTTAGAATACCATATAAATATAATTAATCAAATCTATTCATGCAGTTCTTCTGCTCAGCAAATATTTTATTTGGAAACATTCATAAAGCTGACACTCACCAGATGGAAAATCTTTCAGTGCTAAACCTAATGACATGGCAATGCAAATTTAAATCTGGGAGAAAAAATAGCCACTTAAGAGACAAACCTTCCTGTGAGGAGCAAGGAGAGTTTATCGATAGGAGTTTTGCCTTGCATAGCATAGCAATGCTCTTTCTCCAGAGTGACCACTTCTTTATTGCAGCAGGAGATGATCTTTCGATATACTGTTGGCGCGATCCCTAGGGGCTGGAAAAGGGAGCTATACAGCTCCTGAAACTCAGCGTCAAAGGAAACACTTCGCAACTGGTAGGCCACATGGATCATCTGCACGAGGCATAGTACCATGAGCACAAAGTTCCACGAGAAGACGTCAGCCGCACAGGCATCCAGCCAAGCCCAGATGGAGGAGCAGAGGAAGCCCAACCCAAGGAAAACAAAGACGTAGAGAAGACCGAAGAATCCACTTCCTCCCATGTAGCCCAGAATGAACAGCACGCTGCCAAGATGGTAGATGGAGCCCTCTGCCTCTTGCTTCCAATTGTCACAGATTGGATGTCCAATTATTAAGCTTTCCCAAAAGCTTGCATTTTCTCCCATGGTTGGGCTCACATCAAACTTCCAGTTCTAATTTTCAAAAGTTTGTTGTTGTTTTTTTTTAAATCATGATAAAATGCAAGCGTAGAATGGAAGGCAGTCAATCTCTTAAGGCTTATCATTAACTAATATCACCACTGTCATACTTTCCTTTGGGTTACCAAGCTAGACTCTCCAAATCCATAACTGTGCCAGAAACATCATGGTATTCTTCTTCCTTTCAGATCTGAAATGTCCATAAAATATTGCTTTGGCCAGTCCAATAAGTAGATCCAAACAAGGCAAAGGAAACAAACCATAAGAGATCCATTTACTCAGCCAGCTTTCATTAATGGTTTCCCGATGAAACTGCGAACCAGGCCACGTGCAAGGGATATGGTCCTTAATAACATACTACCAGATGATTTTGTAGCCACGGATTCACTTTCTGAATTCCAGATGCTTTTAAGGATCTACAAGAAATGATAAAAGGAGATCAGATTTTAGCTCTTCAGATGCATAAATGACATTTGTAGAGGGTGACTATGAAGAGTAATGAGACCACCACATGGTTAACACAGAGAACGGTTCCACACATTTGTTAACAGTAACTGATCTACTGCGACTTTGCCACTACCTCAAATGATTTCTACAGCTTCCTTGCTTTTGAAATTCATTTTTACCCCTCAGGATTAGTACTTGTTTATGTATTGGGATTTATTAAGTACCTTTATTAAGGGATTCACCCAAGGCGGTGCACAATTTAACATAAAACTCAACAATTTTATTAACAGCATAGCAATAGTAAAATAACCAAATACAACTACAGCACCCATTTTCTGGTAACCCTGGTTCCAAACCCTTGTCAGATTAACCATTTTGCTGAAACAATGGTGGTCAACTTTAGAACATGCCCTAATCCCAGCACCTCTCCTCCTCCCTCCGCATCTGTTTGGGTACTTTTAAGAAAATTCTTAAAAGTACCCAAACAGAGTGGTTCAAAACACCACAGTTCGATTGATTTTTGGATTGAAAAAATGGGAGCATATTACACCATCTTATTTGAAACTTCACTGGCTGTCGATCGAGGCCAGAGTTTTGTTTAAGTTTGCTTGTATCTGTTATAAATCTATTTTTGGCTTGTCACCTTGTTACCTTGTCTCAAATTTTTCTCTGAACCACCCAAATAAGGTCACACGCAGAGTTTGTTTATTTACATTTCCTTCTGTTAAATTATGTCGTTACAAAAGATTTCTGGAGAAAACTCTCTCTCTTCAAGCTGCTAAATTGAATGGTTAGTTTGGTAAAATTATGTTAGGATCTTTTTCTTATCTTGATTTTAGAAAATTATTGAAGACTCAACTATTTGAAAAATTTGTCTTTTAAAAACTCCATGCTTCTTTTATGTAATGTATCACCTTTTAAATTGCATTTTTACTGTACGATCGGTTCTTATTTGTTGTAAACCGCTTAGAACCATTCTTTTAAATTGTACTTTTCTTTTAAATCATATTTTCCACTGTAGGATCAGTTCCTATTTATTGTTCATTGCTTAGAATTGTATTTTCCTTTTAAACTGTACTCTTCACTGTATGACTAGTTATTATTTGTCGTAAACCGCCTAGAACCATTTTTGGTTAGGCGGTATATAAAAAATAAAATTATTATTATTATTAAATCTTCGCCGGTGGCAAGCAGCTTGAATGTTGCTTGAATAAAGGAGGTGCCAGACCATCTGCCACTAGAAAATTGGTGGTGTATCTGTGTAAACATAAACAAATCAGAAGGTAAACTCAAAATCAAAAAACTGAAACCTATTAACAGGACTGTGGTGCTGGAGAAGAGTTCTATGAATCTCATGGACAGCTAGGATCACCAACAAAGATATTCTTGAGCATATAAACCCAGAGTTGTCCCGGGAAGGTGAAATTACCAGACAGAAACTGACCTATTTTGTATATGTGATAAGGGCAAACAGGGGAGACCAAAGGCCCTTTGACTGGATATCATCAAAAATGACATGGATTGAACATCAAGCATCGGCCTGAAAAAAATATGACTCCATCTCAGCATACCTCAGACAACTCCACTGGCTACCCATCCCAGCCCGAATAAAATTCAAAACATCTTGCAACATGCATCATATAATCTACGGAAACTCAGCTGCCCCTCTCATCAAACTCCTGTCCGATGCATGGTCCACTTCTCACAGACTACTTAACAAGATCCAACTGAACCTCCCCTCAACGAAAAATCTCAAGTACAGAAGAATTTTCCAATCCATGTTCACCTTCCTGAGAGTCAAAATCTGGAATGATCTTGCAGTAACAACAAAGAACAGAAGGCAGTCACGCCCAAGTCTGGAAAAAACTGAAAATTCTTCTCTTTGACAATTAATTTTATAAGATCACCATACGCTCCGGTTTCTTTTGGTTAGTACGATTAGGTCTCCTTTTCTTCATTTCTCCCCTTTTCCTCCTTCTCTCCCCCCCACTCCTCCTTACTTCCCCTCTGCCCTATCTACCCTTTTCTTTTTCAAGTCACCTAGAGCCTGTTTAGGTTTGAGCGACTCACAAATAGTAGATTAGAAAGAAGCCATGGAAAATAGGGAAGTATGGCAAGGACTTGCCTACAGGCTTTCCAAGGGTCGGACACGACTAAATGGATAGTAGTAATAACAACAGGACTATCATGAAACCACCAAGAAATATACACATTTAAAAGCACTGGACCAAACAGGGAACACAAGATACTGCTTCCTCTTAGTTATGGTTATACCTTTTGTATTTAGAATCCTTCTTTGCAAAGGGATGGGGGTTGGAGGGTTGGAGGGTGACAGGTCAAAAACGCGCAAGACAATCGCGCGCAGACAATCGCGCGCAGACAAATAAGCGCAAAGACAATTGCGCGCAAGACAATTCAGCGCAGCGACAACTCCGCGCAAGACAATTCAGCGCAGCGACAACTCCGCGCAAGACAATTGAGCGCAAGACAAGTCAGCGCAAGACAACTCAGCGCAAGACAACTGAGCGCGCCACTAGAGGCCGCTTGACCATCGGAGGACACGCGCACGTACAGCACGTGAACACGTCATCACGTCAACGTTGACTCTTTGCGTTTTCAACATAAATCACGTGAATGCATTTTCGTTACCATGGTTACGTTATCTCATGATATATATTCTCCGAACACGTCATCACGTCAACGTTGACTCTTTGCGTTTTCAACATAAATCACGTGAATGCATTTTCGTTACCATGGTTACGTTATCTCATGATATATATTCTCCGAACAGCATTTAAATACAAGTCACGTGAATGCATTTTCGTTACTATGGTTACGTTTCTACATTATATATGTCCTCCTTCCTTTCCCGCCTTCCTTTCGCTGCCTGACCGTGTCCGTTATAGGTAAAGATCTGGTTTTGCTGGTACTTGATCTATAACGAATATTTGTCTTGCGCGGATTTATCTCGCCTCTGGTGAGAGCGAACGTCCACATTTCTTCATTTACAGGTATGTTTATATTTACGCTTCACGCGCAAGAAAA
Organism: Geotrypetes seraphini; assembly: GCF_902459505.1. Taxonomy (NCBI): domain Eukaryota; kingdom Metazoa; phylum Chordata; class Amphibia; order Gymnophiona; family Dermophiidae; genus Geotrypetes; species Geotrypetes seraphini. The sequence continues at coordinate 14,552,216 of NC_047086.1, read as the reverse complement.
GGGAGGGGGGGTATGGTTCATAGACAATTGCGCGCAAGACAATCGCGATCATAAAACTCAGCGCAATTGATCCTCAAGTTTATATAGGTATGTTGATATTTACATTTTCAGTTCTTGTATTGCGCGCAATTGTCTATGAACCAGTGATATTTACGCGCAATTGTCTATGAACCGCGATTTGGTCCCGTATTGTCTATGAACCGCGATTTGGTCCCGTATCTAAACGCACAGGTCCTTAAAAATCTTGTCTTGCGCGCAATTGTCTATGAAACCAGTTTATATTTACGCGCAATTGTCTATGAACCGCGATTTGGTCCCGTATCTAAACGCACAGGTCCTTAAAAATCCGCGTTCTGCGCCACTTTTCGGGTCCCTGCCACATTTAGTCTCTGGCTCTGACAGAGTTGTATGATAATTTAACTCTGAAGGATCCTAATGCTTTCCCTTCCCCATGCTAGGATCCGTCAGAGTTAAATTCCCATACGGTGCCGGGTCAAAAGCGCGCCGGCGCGCCGGGTCAAAGGCGTGCCCACCCTATTGAGCGTAGCGCGCGACGCCGCGCCTTTCTAAATTACTGTTTTTAGGGCTCCGACGGGTTCATAGACGATTGCGCGCAAGCCGCGCCGCTCTAAATGACCGTTTTTAGGGCTCCGACGGAGGGCGAGGGGGGGAGAACCCCCCACTTTACTATAATGTGGAGGGTTACGACCCCCAAACCCCCGATAACGCCGGCGCGATGTCTATTAAGTAAACAGAAGGGGGTTCCCGAACAAAACCCCCCATCGGAGCCCCTAAAAACTGTAATTTGTTGCGGTTCGGCAGCGCGCCTTGCCTTAAATTGGCTTTCGTCTTTCGCGCCGTTGTCTATGAACCTTCTCATCCAGCCCTGTCAGGGGCAGGGACCTGAAAAGGGGCACGGAACGCGGATTTTTAAGGACACCCCGTCTTGCGCTTAGTTTTCCCGCATGTTAAAAGAGCGAGAAGGTTGAGGTATGGTATTAAGATTATGTATAATGTGATGATGGATATTAATTGGAAGCATAATTGGATGGAGTTATAGATTTTAAAAGTAATAAATATCTAAAAAAACTTGTTGGCATGAGGTAAAAACTCTTATGCCAGCAACACTAGTATCTGAATATGTTTAATTTGAGGATTGTATCATGATGTAATGATGCAATATTATTGGGTAAGTGCATGAGAAAAAAAAAAGGAAAATATCAGCACAGGAGTCACCATTCAACATATAAGTAATAATTTTAAAGTATCTAGTTTTGGGTACAATTCATTATGTCACATTATCAAAATGGAAAGAACAGTAACAATAAAAAAGGGAGACATTAACATCTTACTGTAATGAATATACACTATTTTCTATTTAAAGATACACTGTCTTATTGTTGGGAGGGTGTCTAAATTATACTATTATCATTCATATTGGGAAAAGTAAGAGTGGGGAAGTGGGTTGGGAAGGGAGGTACTTGATTGACATGTGATGTATTTCATTTTAATGTTTTGATTCTTGTACACATGATGTGTCATTTAAAATGAATAAAGATTTTTTAAAAAACCGAGTGTGCTCACGGTTTATAGTTTTATAAAGGCATTGGGTACCATTTTCTTTTGCAGGTATCATACATAAGAGGATATTCACATTTACAGGTATATGCATAGCTTCATTTTTTGGTTTTGCTAAATTGGAACAATAGGATAGGATAAATAGTCTGATGGTAGGGCTTATTGGGGTACACTTTTAGCCTTGGGTGTGTAGTGAGGGTGATTGTATACAATTGTTGTGGGTCCTTGTTTTGGGCCTCTCTGCCTTCCTTCTGTCTGCGATTAGGTATAATGACGTTCTTAATCCATGATGGTTGGCAAGCCAGATTTTAACTATTACAGGTATGATTGCAAAGGTAAGTACAGACATAGTGGGTGTTGTTTGTTATATCTATGTGCTAACCTTATAAATTTTAGTCTTGCAGTCATGTGCTGAGGGATATGAATTTGCTGAAACCCTAGTGTTGTCTAGAAGTTCAATCTTGGAGGCAACGTAAGTACAGAGGTATAGGGATTTGTATGTCCTATGTATATAATAACCTTATCTAATCTACTACTGAAGGTGACTACAATCAACAGAGGACATTCAAGAGACCACGATCAACAGAGGACACACATCTTCAGTGTTTTGCTGACAGGAATCGCACCCTTGCAGGTATATGGTGTTGTGCCATAGCACTGAACTTTACATATAGGGATTTGTATGTCCTCTGTATATAATAACCTTATCTAATCTACTACTGAAGGTGACTACAATCAACAGAGGACATTCAAGAGACCACGATCAACAGAGGACACACATCTTCAGTGTTTTGCTGACAGGAATCGCACCCTTGCAGGTATATGGTGTTGTGCCATAGCACTGAACTTTACATATAGGGATTTGTATGTCCTATGTATATAATAACCTTATCTAATCTACTACTGAAGGTGACTACAATCAACAGAGGACATTCAAGAGACCACGATCAACAGAGGACACACATCTTCAGTGTTTTGCTGACAGGAATCGCACCCTTGCAGGTATATGGTGTTGTGCCATAGCACTGAACTTTACATATAGGGATTTGTATGTCCTATGTATATAATAACCTTATCTAATCTACTACTGAAGGTGACTACAATCAACAGACTACAATCAAGACACCACAGTCAACAGAGGACAGACATCTTCAGTGTTTTGCTGACAGGAATCGCACCCTTGCAGGTATATGGTGTTGTGCCATAGCACTAAACTCTACATATGTATGGCCTAACCTCACCTATTTGACCTTTGCATGTTTTTTTGTGTGCTGGAGATTGGTGGGGGGTGAACATTAAGTTTACATGCATGTTATAATTCTTGCAGGTACTGGTTCAGGGTTGAAGGTCGACTACAGTTCCTGAGGGTTTCATCGATATACTTCCAGTCTTACAGGTATGATGTTCTTTTGAGTAGTGCATTCATGATATAGGCAATTGTATATCAATTGCAAGTCAAAATAGGATAATGTTATTAATTGTATGGTTTCAGGAGTGATTTGACATAGACATGGAAGTAATAACTTCACAGCGTGGGAGAGAGCACTGGGTTAATGAGGGCTATCGATATCGGCGTGACCGAGTGATGGCAGACGGATCCACGTCCTGGAGGTGTGTGCGCCGTGACTGTGTGGGAAGAAGAAAGAGGCTCGTTGATGGATCTTCTGTTGAGATAACGGCGCATGTGCATGCACCCAACAATGCTAGAATTGAAGCTGATCGAATGATGGGAGACATACGTGAAAGAGCTGTGGCTACGGTTGAAAGGCCACGTCAGATCATTCATGGCACAACAGCTGGGACAAGTTTAGAAGCAGCTACATTATTGCCTGCATACACCTCCATGCAGAGAACAGTTAATAGAAAGAGAAATGCAGGCCATCTAGCAATGGGTAATCCCAGGTGCATAAGAGACATACAAATTCCTGAGCCGCTACAAAGAAGCACACGTGGTGAACAATTACTGTTGTGGGATTCAGGTGAAAATGATGAAAGACGCATATTCATTTTCACTACAGAATCTAATCTTGAGGTGTTGGAGCAACATGGACATTGGTTCATGGATGGGACATTCAAAGTTGCCCCCCATTTGTTTGTCCAAGTCTTTACCATCCATGCATTTGTAGACAATCGTGCACTTCCCATGGTCTACGTGTTGTTGAACAGTAAAAGGGAGGAGGACTATGAACGTGTGTTGAGGAAACTGCTGGAAACCAGAAACACGTTGGCACCATTGACAATCTTGATGGACTTTGAGAGAGCAAGTCTGCAAGCTGCCCGCACTGTATTTCCCAATGCTACAGTTTCTGGCTGCCTGTTCCATCTGGGTCAATCATTGTGGCGCAGAATTCAACATGAGGGACTGACCGCCAGCTATAGAGATGAGGAGAGAGTAAGAATGTTCACCAAAATGCTGTTAGCATTAAGTTTTGTTCCTGTGGATGATGTTGCTGAGTGTTTCCAGACCTTGGAGGAGAGTCGACCAGATGAACTGACCCTGGTGTATGACTATTGGGAAGACAATTACATCGGGAGATTGCGGCCAAATGGGAGACGGGTGCCACCTTTTCCTATTCATCTGTGGAATATGCGCTCCCGTGTGGAAGATGGACTGCCTCGGACCAATAATTCCGTTGAAGGTTGGCACCATGCATTTCAATCCTCTGTTGCATGCCACCATCCAACCATCTTTAAACTCCTTGAACATATACAGCGTGAGCAAGATCACACAGAACAGTTGCTTGCTCGATTCCAGGCTGGTAACCGCGCACCACCCAGCAGTAAGAGCACGTATGTGAGAGTGACGCAAAGACTAACAACGCTGCTGCCAACATATGGTCAAACACCTCTCTTTCAATATCTCCGTGGTATAGCACATAATCTGGAACTGTAGAGTTTGATGTTGAAGTTCAGGTTTTCCTGTTGCTATGCTACAATTGTGTGCACTTTGAGATTTGAAATTTGCTTTGACATGTCCATATGGTCTCCCAAGCACATATGCTGCAGGAACAGGAGAGACACTTTGAAATGTCTATGTCCCCCTCTCCTTTTGGTGGCCCGAAAGCTACAGGCCTGCAAACTGTTGTGCTCAGGATCTCTCCCCCAGGAGTTTCTCTGAAGCCCTCCTCTGACCCCTACCTATCCTAGTATCCACTGCTCTGACATGTGCCAAGCGTGAAGGTTTTTTATGCCGAGCAAGGTAACCCACTCAAGCATACTGTACTCGCTTTGACATTTTCAAGGTGTTGTGGGTGGTGTTCAAAGGCTTTTTCCTTCACGTAGGGAAGGTCAGATGGTGTCTTGGATGGAGCGGCTTCAGGGAAAGCGTCTGTGTTAAGGAAAATTTGAAAAACTTGAAATTGTACATTTCCTCCCTTGTTTTTGGTGGCCTAGAAAGTACATAAGCAGAAATGTCAGTCAGGTGCTGTCATGAGATTCAGAAAAAGACGAGGACCCAGAATGGGTTGACAGGGGTGCAAACCTGATGGTGGCAGTCATGTGTTGGCCTTTGCAGGACCCAGAATGGGTTGACAAGGGTGCAAACGTGATGGTGGCAGTCAGGTGTTGGCCTTTGCAGGACCCAGAAGCAGAGTCCCCCCCCCAGCAGAATGTCAGTCAGGTGCTGTCTCTGAAGCCATGAGATTCAGAAAAAGATGAGGACCCAGAATGGGTTGACAGGGGTGCAAACCTGATGGTGGCAGTCATGTGTTGGCCTTTGCAGGACCCAGAATGGGTTGACAAGGGTGCAAACGTGATGATGGCAGTCAGGTGTTGGCCTTTGCAGGACCCAGAAGCAGAGTCCCCCCCCCCAGCAGAATGTCAGTCAGGTGCTGTCTCTGAAGCCATGAGATTCAGAAAAAGATGAGGACCCAGAATGGGTTGACAGGGGTGCAAACCTGATGGTGGCAGTCATGTGTTGGCCTTTGCAGGACCCAGAATGGGTTGACAAGGGTGCAAACGTGATGATGGCAGTCAGGTGTTGGCCTTTGCAGGACCCAGAAGCAGAGTCCCCCCCCAGCAAAATGTCAGTCAGGTGCTGTCTCTGAAACCACTGCTCTGCCAATATCTCTCTCTCCCACTACTGTTGGTTAACTGCTCTGCCAACTGTTGCTCTCACTCCACAGATGTTGGTTAACTGCTCTGCCAATATCTCTCTCTCCCACTACTGTTGGTTAACTGCTCTGCCAACTGTTGCTCTCACTCCACAGATGTTGGTTAACTGCTCTGCCAATATCTCACTCTCTCCCACTACTGTTGGTTAACTGCTCTGCCAACTGTTGCTCTCACTCCACAGATGTTGGTTAACTGCTCTGCCAATATCTCTCTCTCCCACTACTGTTGGTTAACTGCTCTGCCAACTGTTGCTCTCACTCCACAGATGTTGGTTAACTGCTCTGCCAATATCTCTCTCTCCCACTACTGTTGGTTAACTGCTCTGCCAACTGTTGCTCTCACTCCACAGATGTTGGTTAACTGCTCTGCCAATATCTCTCTCTCCCACTACTGTTGGTTAACTGCTCTGCCAACTGTTGCTCTCACTCCACAGATGTTGGTTAACTGCTCTGCCAATATCTCTCTCTCCCACTACTGTTGGTTAACTGCTCTGCCAACTGTTGCTCTCACTCCACAGATGTTGGTTAACTGCTCTGCCAATATCTCACTCTCTCCCACTACTGTTGGTTAACTGCTCTGCCAACTGTTGCTCTCACTCCACAGATGTTGGTTAACTGCTCTGCCAATATCTCTCTCTCCCACTACTGTTGGTTAACTGCTCTGCCAACTGTTGCTCTCACTCCACAGATGTTGGTTAACTGCTCTGCCAATATCTCACTCTCTCCCACTACTGTTGGTTAACTGCTCTGCCAACTGTTGCTCTCACTCCACAGATGTTGGTTAACTGCTCTGCCAATATCTCACTCTCCCACTACTGTTGGTTAACTGCTCTGCCAACTGTTGCTCTCACTCCACAGATGTTGGTTAACTGCTCTGCCAATATCTCTCTCTCCCACTACTGTTGGTTAACTGCTCTGCCAACTGTTGCTCTCACTCCACAGATGTTGGTTAACTGCTCTGCCAATATCTCTCTCTCCCACTACTGTTGGTTAACTGCTCTGCCAACTGTTGCTCTCACTCCACAGATGTTGGTTAACTGCTCTGCCAATATCTCTCTCTCCCACTACTGTTGGTTAACTGCTCTGCCAACTGTTGCTCTCACTCCACAGATGTTGGTTAACTGCTCTGCCAATATCTCTCTCTCCCACTACTGTTGGTTAACTGCTCTGCCAACTGTTGCTCTCACTCCACAGATGTTGGTTAACTGCTCTGCCAATATCTCTCTCTCCCACTACTGTTGGTTAACTGCTCTGCCAACTGTTGCTCTCACTCCACAGATGTTGGTTAACTGCTCTGCCAATATCTCTCTCTCCCACTACTGTTGGTTAACTGCTCTGCCAACTGTTGCTCTCACTCCACAGATGTTGGTTAACTGCTCTGCCAATATCTCACTCTCTCCCACTACTGTTGGTTAACTGCTCTGCCAACTGTTGCTCTCACTCCACAGATGTTGGTTAACTGCTCTGCCAATATCTCACTCTCCCACTACTGTTGGTTAACTGCTCTGCCAACTGTTGCTCTCACTCCACAGATGTTGGTTAACTGCTCTGCCAATATCTCTCTCTCCCACTACTGTTGGTTAACTGCTCTGCCAACTGTTGCTCTCACTCCACAGATGTTGGTTAACTGCTCTGCCAATATCTCTCTCTCCCACTACTGTTGGTTAACTGCTCTGCCAACTGTTGCTCTCACTCCACAGATGTTGGTTAACTGCTCTGCCAATATCTCTCTCTCCCACTACTGTTGGTTAACTGCTCTGCCAACTGTTGCTCTCACTCCACAGATGTTGGTTAACTGCTCTGCCAATATCTCTCTCTCCCACTACTGTTGGTTAACTGCTTCTCTGAAGCCCTCCTCTGACCCCTACCTATCCTAGTATCCACTGCTCTGACATGTGCCAAGCGTGAAGGTTTTTTATGCCGAGCAAGGTAACCCACTCAAGCATACTGTACTCGCTTTGACATTTTCAAGGTGTTGTGGGTGGTGTTCAAAGGCTTTTCCTTCACGTAGGGAAGGTCAGATGGTATCTTGGATGGAGCGGCTTCAGGGAAAGCGGCTGTGTTAAGGAAAATTTGTAAAACTTGAAATTGTACATTTCCTCCCTTGTTTTTGGTGGCCTAGAAAGTACATAAGCAGAAATGTCAGTCAGGTGCTGTCTCTGAAGCCATGAGATTCAGAAAAAGATGAGGACCCAGAATGGGTTGACAGGGGTGCAAACCTGATGGTGGCAGTCATGTGTTGGCCTTTGCAGGACCCAGAATGGGTTGACAAGGGTGCAAACGTGATGGTGGCAGTCAGGTGTTGGCCTTTGCAGGACCCAGAAGCAGAGTCCCCCCCCCCAGCAGAATGTCAGTCAGGTGCTGTCTCTGAAACCACTGCTCTCACTCTCACAGATGTTGGTTAACTGCTCTGCCAATATCTCACTCTCTCCCACTGTTGCTCATTTAATTTGAAGGGTGTGTATGGTCTTTCTTTTTCAAAGGTCGTATAGCAAAATGTGTGATTTCCACACATGGTGCATGAACAGATGATACACTTTAAATTGTCTATGTCCCCCACTCCTTTTGGTGGTCCAGACTGTTGTTTCTACTGTTTCACTTAAACTGTCTGTTAATTTGCTCCTGATGTTTTTTCACTGCTATAACCACATCCTTACTCACTGTCACTGATGTTTAACTGCTGTGCCACCTTTAATGGATATATTATTGCACACTTGTTTATGATTTTACATCCTCCAGTTCAAACACTGAATCTCAAGCATACAGAATACTTTTCTTTCTGTGAATTTATGCTTTCGCCCTCATCATCATCCTATTTTTAGACCAATTTCAAAATCTTTTCAATTTCAATATTCTTATAATAATCTTTATCATTCAATGTTATTATTTGCTGTTCACATCATGTTTACTTGTGTTCAATAATACTTACTTTGCATTTAACTTTGCCCTGGGAGATCTATGTTATCCATTCTATATGTTCACTGTATTATGCTTTCTTCAATAATACAGTTACTCAGAAATAAAAACATTATAACACAACTATTGATTCCAGAATTTATTTTACACTCACAAACTCCAATGACATTATGAACTTATAATGACTAACGTCATTTAACAAATTGTTTATTATTGTCTTTTAACATATTAAAACACTTCATAAAATCAATAACTAGAAAGCTGCAAACAAATTGTGGACAGTTTTGTTTGGGTTTTATTCGGTGGGGAGGGGCAGTGAAGCTTGTCTTTAATCTTTGAAATCTGTTGGGCCTGAAGACAACTCAGCGTGAAGACGACAGAGCATGAAGACACTTGTAAGTTTGAACATGAATAACGATTTAAACAAACAAAGAAAATGACATAATGATCGTCATAAACACTTAAAACATATATTATGTCATATAACGATTATTAAGCTAATTCAGCTTTACAAATTTTTACAATTCATACAACAAACATATCATGCAAGACAAACAGAAATAATGAAACTTAGCATTTGACAGATGGATCAGATGAATAGACACTGCAGGCATCAGACTATGGGCATTTCATTATGACCCCAATGCAAACACCCACTATGCCCATTTACCTTCCACTATTACAGGTCTCACAGTCCACAATTAATGTGTCTGGTAACGGGACAAAAACACCTGGGGAAAAAATTTGGAACTATCCCAAAATCTGCAGCCTGGAACTGGGTAACCTGGCCACCCTGTTACTTTGATTTATTAAACTCTTTTTTCCAATATGAGAATGACACGAACTAAATTCACCATCCTGTCCATATGAGTTATGTAGCTGTCCTTGTCCCTCTCCCATTCCTATCATCTCTGCTTTAACAGTGTCAGGTCAAGACCACACCAAGACAAAGGCCGCTGAGCGCAGGGCAGAGGCATGTGCCTAACAAAATTAATAATGCATTTTTAAGGTCTCCAAAATAATGAGGGAAGTTGCCTTGCCTCGCGCTGAGTTGCTCGCGCTCAGTTGTCAGTTGTCTCGCGCTCGATTGTCTGCGCGATTTTGTCCGCGCGCGATTGTCTTGCGCGCAATTGTCTATGAACCGTTTTGAGCTCAGTTGCTCGCGCTCAGTTGCTCGCGCTCAGTTGTTTTGAGCTCAGTTGTCTTGCGCTCAGTTGTTTTTGAGCTCAGTTGTCTTGCGCTCAGTTGTCTTGCGCTCAGTTGTTTTTGAGCTCAGTTGCTCGCGCTCAGTTGTCTTGCGCTCAGTTGTCTTGAGCTCAGTTGTCTTGCGCTCAGTTGTCTTGCGCTCAGTTGTTTTTGAGCTCAGTTGTCTTGCGCTCAGTTGTCTTGCGCTCAGTTGTCTTGCGCTCAGTTGTTTTTGAGCTCAGTTGCTCGCGCTCAGTTGTCTTGCGCTCAGTTGTCTTGAGCTCAGTTGCTCGCGCTCAGTTGTCTTGCGCTCAGTTGTCTTGAGCTCAGTTGTCTTGCGCTCAGTTGTCTTGCGCTCAGTTGTTTTTGAGCTCAGTTGTCTTGCGCTCAGTTGTCTTGCGCTCAGTTGTCTTGCGCTCAGTTGTTTTTGAGCTCAGTTGTCTTGCGCTCAGTTGTCTTGCGCTCAGTTGTCTTGCGCTCAGTTGTTTTTGAGCTCAGTTGTCTTGCGCTCAGTTGTCTTGCGCTCAGTTGTTTTTGAGCTCAGTTGCTCGCGCTCAGTTGTCTTGCGCTCAGTTGTCTTGAGCTCAGTTGTCTTGCGCTCAGTTGTCTTGCGCTCAGTTGTTTTTGAGCTCAGTTGTCTTGCGCTCAGTTGTCTTGCGCTCAGTTGTCTTGCGCTCAGTTGTCTTGCGCTCAGTTGTCTTGCGCTCAGTTGTTTTTGAGCTCAGTTGTCTTGCGCTCAGTTGTCTTGCGCTCAGTTGTTTTTGAGCTCAGTTGCTCGCGCTCAGTTGTCTTGCGCTCAGTTGTCTTGAGCTCAGTTGTCTTGCGCTCAGTTGTCTTGCGCTCAGTTGTTTTTGAGCTCAGTTGTCTTGCGCTCAGTTGTCTTGCGCTCAGTTGTCTTGCGCTCAGTTGTCTTGCGCTCAGTTGTCTCGCTCGTGCACATTCATGAAAATAATTTGCGCTCAATTGTCTTGCGCTCAATTGTCTTGCGCTCAGTTGTCTTGCGCTCAGTTGTCTTCACGCTCATTTGTCTTGCGCTCAGTTGTCTCGCGCTCGATTGTCTGCGCGATTTTGTCCGCGCGCGATTGTCTTGCGCGAAATTGTCTTGCGCGCAATTGTCTATGAACCGGGTTGGAGTGTTGCTCTCTCTTTGAAATGTTTATCTTGCATGAATGAGTCAGAAGCTCTTGTGCAATTATCTAATATACTAAAACCCTAAGCGCGCATGCGCACTCTTACTAGCGTGTTCTGTTTTCCGTGCACTGTAGGTCCCCGCAGGTAGGAGTGTGCATGCGCGCTTAGCTGTGGCAGTGGCCAATTGACAGAGGCAGCAAACAAGCCGCGACTCCCCCCTCCCGCCCTCACTCACCCACCACCAGAGAAACATCACTATGGCTGACCGCACTGGACCGCGAGGAGGTCTTTGGGAGTGCTGGTGGCGGACACGTGCACAGAACTGGCGCTCGGGGGCAAGTAAAATGGGAGATGGGCCTTATTTGCAATCTTATACCTAGTGGCCACAAGACAAATTAGAAACCGCTGGCCTCCCTGCTCTCCACCTCGCGCAAATCTAAATCCAGGAAAAGCGGCACTACCGGTAGAAATTTATTTTTAAGATTAAAGGTGCTGCGGCAGCTCCTCTCACGAGCTGCACCTGCGTTGGAGAAGGCTTCCGACGCAGGCAGCGATCGTGAGAGGAGCCACAGCGGCAACTTTAAACTTAAAAATAAACTTCTACCAGTAGTGCCGTTTTTCCTGCTGTGCCCTCTCGATCTCCTTGACCACAGTGAGTGCGATGGTAGGCCAGACCGCGGGAAGCAAAGGGGGGGGGTGTTGGGGAGAAATGCTGCTGCACAGGGACCTGTAGGGGAAGATAAATACCGCTGCTGCTGCTGCTCAGAGAAGTGGACAGAGAGGGAAATACTGCTGCTGTTGCTGCACAGGGAAGTGAGGTCGGGGGAGGGAAATGCTGCTGCATAGGGAAATGAAGGGGGAAGGAATGTTACATATGGAGCAGGGAGAGAGACAGATAGAAATAAAGACAGACAGACAGCGGGAGGGAGGGAGACAGAAAGAAAGACACAGGGGCAGGAAGAGGGACAGAAAGACAGACAGAGAAAGGGGGTCAGGGAGAGAGAAATAAAGCAGGAGGTAGAGAGACAGAAAGAAAGAAAGAGAGACAGACATCTATTCTAGCACCCGTTAATGTAATGGGCTTAAAGACTAGTTATCAAATAATTGGCATCTTTCTCTGTCTGTTGGTAACCTGAGTATCTGGGACTGGCTAGGCACAAGGAAGATGTCCTTTCAACCAAAAGCAAGCCTGTATTTATTCAAGAACACGGTTACACATAGGATCCTAGTTTCGGCATATATAAACGCCTTCCTCAGGGGACACTATAAAACACAAATAATACACATTAAAAATACAGGCATATGAATAAAACAATAAGGAAGAAAAAATTATTGTTTGTGGATACATTACAAATGACATGCATGTGTAAAATGTGGTATAACACATATTAAAACCAGAACTGAGACAAGATGGCGATTTGAGCAGACATGTGTGTTCAAGCTCCCGCCTCAGTTGTGAATTTTTTCCTTTAAAAAGATATTTCCACGTCACCGGAGATGCCTAAGAGAAGGGGAAAGCAGAGAAGTATCCCTCTTTCTCTGTCAGCATCTTCAACACCGCGACAGACTGCCATTACATCCTATGCAGTCTCATTAGCCTTGGCATCGGGCGTATCCTCAGCTGAGCCCCAGGAGCGACTCAGCATGGATGGTGAGATATCGCTGAGCCCTTTGGGACCTGACCCTCCTCCACCCCCGGGAGTAGCAGTGGCGATTGACCTTCGTGAGGAGGGACCTCAGGAGCAACTGAGTGTGGAGGCTATACCATTGCCTGTAACCCCGGGGGAAACATCGAGTGGAGGAGAACCACTGCAGACGAGTGGTGGTGAACTCGGGGGAGAAGAGATCCGGGAAGTAGGGAGGATACCCGAGCAAGAACTTCCTCAGCTACCTGAGCTCAAGCCCCTCGTCAAACCGGCAGTGGTTACTTTGGACTCACTTTGGGGAGCCATAGAAAACCTGCAATTGGTATGTACTGGCTTCATTTCCCTTATGGCTAATGTTTCAAATAAAGTTAAACAATTTGAGACTGATATACAAGATCAAAAAAAGAAGATGGGGGAGATTCAGAAGACTATGGTGGAGATAAAATCTTCAACTAAACAATAAGTATTGGATAAAATTTTTCTTCTACGTAAAATAGAAAATCTGGAAAATCAAAATAGGAGTTTGAATCTAAGGTTTTTGAATTTTCCTATGCCTAAATTTAAAACACCTAGGGAGATTTTTAATGATTTTCTAATTTCAACATTGAAAATATCGGAAGCGAATCTGTCCCCCTTACAGAAGATTTATTTTTTGAAAAGAACGTTAAAAGAAATGAATGTAACTACAGATCAAGAAATATCAGCGATCTTGGAACCATCAGATATTGAGTTATCAGGATGGGCTAAGAACATAAGAACATAAGAACTGCCATCTCCGGATCAGACCTTCGGTCCATCAAGTCCGGCGATCCGCACACGCGGAGGCCCTGCCAGGTGTACACCTGGCGTAATTTATAGTCCACCATATCTTTATATGCCTCTCTTAAGGAGATATGCATCTAGTTTGCTCTTGAAGCCTAGGACGGTCGATTCCGCAATAATCTCCTCTGGGAGGGCATTCCAGGCGTCAACCACTCTCTGAGTGAAGCAGAACTTCCTGACATTAGTCCTGAACCTGTCCCCCCTTAGCTTCATTACATGTCCTCTAGTCCGTGTCAAATTGGACAATGTAAATTATCTTCTCTGCTCTATTTTGTCGATTCCTTTCAGTATTTTGAAGGTCTCGATCATATCCCCACGCAGTCTCCTTTTCTCAAGGGAGAACAATCCTAGTGTTATAAGTCTATCCTCGTATTCCAGTTTCTCCATACCCTTCACCAATTTTGTTGCTCGTCTCTGCACCCTCTCCAGCAGTTTTATATCCTTCTTTAGGTAGGGAGACCAATGTTGGACGCAGTATTCCAAGTGTGGTCTGACCATTGCCCTATAAAGCGGCATTATAACTTTCTCCGATCTACTCGAGATTCCTTTCTTTATCATGCCCAACATTCTATTTGCCTTCTTTGCCGCTGCCGCGCATTGTGCCGACGGCTTCAGGGTCCTATCTATCAGTACACCCAGGTCCTTTTCTTGTTCACTCTTCCCCAGAGTTGCACCTGACATTGTATACTCGTATTCCTTATTCTTATTGCCTAAATGCATTACCTTGCATTTCTCCACATTGAATAGTTTCCTTGGTTTTTCATCAGGATAAAGACTCGATTTTGAGACTTTATTATAATTTAAAGCAAGTTACTTACTTAGGAGAAAGAATATTTGTATATCCTGATGTTTCCAAATGGACTCAATTAAGAAGAAAATAATTTTTACGTTATCGTGAAAAAGTAATTTCCTTAGGTGCCTTTTTTCAGTTGTTTCCGTGCAAGTGTTTCGTATTGTTTCAGAATAATAAGTATATATTTTATGACCCTGATCAGTTGCGTTTCTTTTTAGAAGGGAAAGGGATTTCTTTTGCACCCCAGTGAATGATAGAGTAATTCAAGTCTGTAATTAAAGCCGAAGTTAATTTGCTCTAATTTCCTTTAATAATATTGATAAGTTGTTTTCTTTCCTGCAAGAATTTCTTTCTTGTCTCCTTCCTTCTTTATTTGAGGACTATTATTAAGGTATATTGTTTCTTAAGCCAGTTTTGGTGTGAATTATAATTGTCAAATCCATTAGTTAATTGGATGTACTAGTTTCTGTATATTTCCTGTTAAGCACAATTATGTACTTAAATGAAAATCAATAAATAAAATAAAAAAACAAACAAACCAGAACTGATTGAAATGTAAAAATCTAAACGTGGAAAGAGGAGGAAAACCTGACCATAAAAATAATATAACACAAGTTAAAAAGTGCCAATTCTAATAAAAGCATGTCCTGTTATGTATAGACGAGTGGCCAGGAAAAATGAATAGAAAAGAAAGTATTTAGTGAATGAATAAAAGAGTGAAAGTATTTAGTGATAGAATAAAAGAGAGAAACATCAGCATTGGTAAAAAGTATACCATCATTATGATAGCTGAAAAAACAGACCAAAGCAGTGACATCATAAAGATGAGCCAAGTTCCAAGTTTATTAAAAATTTGTTATGATCGCCCAATCAAACTTCTAGGCGGTATAGAATACATTAAAAAGGCATAGCATAGAATATTAGTAATAGTACAGAATAATAAAACAAATAAAATAATCAACATATTAATATCAATATTAATAAAAACAAACAACAATACCAGCAGATTAGTATCAAGACAAACAAAATGACTTAATTCAAACTGGAACAAAAGGAAATAGGGTAGAACTACATAGTTGATAGGAAATCACAAGAGGAATGGGGGAGGACCTACATTCGTTCCAAAAGAAAAGAAACAAAAATGAATTGTTGAATAATGCAAGGAGAAAAGGGCAAAAAAAAGTCATAAAAATTGTCCTTACAAGAGTCCAAAGGCATCTTTAAACAAAAATGCTTTTAATTTGGACTTGAAATGAGTTAAGGAGGTTGCTTTTCTTAAATGACTTGGAGTAGAGTTCTAGAGTGATAATATCTTCTTTTACACAACATAAGACATACAATGAAAATCAGTCAAAAACCAGGTTAGCTACAGGGGAAAAAAAGACCCTCCCTAAAGCTCACGTGAAGTCACCAAACCAAAAGTGAAACAGATATCAGATATGTTGAATAATACCTGGTTCAAGCGACACTAACGGTAAGAGCACTGCAAGGGAACAAAACCAAAAGTAAAATTTTAAAATAAAAAGTTGTGAATGCACGGCGGCAAGCTTGAATTAGAATGAAAATAAAATCAACCGTGAGATCAATGTAAATGAATCCACAATCCGATCCATCCAGCAAAACAAGAAAGATATTCGTCGGGTCTGTTTGCGAAGCTGCACCCAAAAGTTCCAAAACAACAGCTGTGGTTTTTGATCAGTCAGTGGAAAAGATGGAGAAGCAATTAAATTTGTGGATAATGCAAATAAGGAATGAGGGGGAAAAAAAGCACAATGGACAGCAACGTTATCAGGTTGAAAGCCAGAGACATTTACAAACGTCACCAAGGGGCAGGAAAACGTGAAACCCTTTTCTGCGAGTTCAGGTTGGTTAGCACTAAAAAAGATGTAAGCCTTTCCAGGGAGACAGGTTCAGCTGACAATGATGATGCTGAGGAATTTAAAATGTACCTGCAAAGTGTAATTGAAGAAAAAGGGTATGGGCCAGAGGAGGCATTCAATGTGGATGAGACTGGCTTGTTTTATAAGCAGACTGGGAAATAAGAAAATAAGATTTGCCGCTGCTGGGTCAGACCTGTGACCCATTGTGCCCAGCAGTCCGTTCACGCGGCGGCCCTTAGGTCAAAGATCAGTGCCCTATTTGAGGCTAGACTTACCTGCTTATGTTCTGTTCCAGTAGGAACTTATCCAACCTTGTCTTGAATGAAAATGGCATCAAAAGCCCTAGGATTCAAGGCATTTAAATATCATACCACCCTGTTACTGTGTGCCAATGCCAAGGTTAATTTCAACTGCAAGCCTCTTATGGTCTACAGCACCCCAAATCCTTGCACACTTAAAGGAACCTGAACTGCACGCCAGGATGGGCATCAACGTTAGAAAAACTGTTCAGTGACATGGAGAAATGTGATCCCATGCTGGAGTGCAGCCTAAAATTCACGCATTTTCCCCTTATGCTGAAATACTTGAGGACCTGAGAAGGAAAGCCAAGCAGAGAAGGCTGACAGTTTCTTTAATCAAGTCATGAGACTCACGCACCAGACTTTGAATGTGACAGAAGTTGACTTGCCAGCCTCGACTCATGCGCCAGAAGTTGGATCAGGCTGAAGTCAACCTACTAACGTTGACATCTCTTGTCTTTCTGGAGCTGCAAGCATGCACCTCTCCAGAGGTTGATGTGTCAGAAGGAAACCTTTCAACCTTCACTCATGCGCTAGAAGTTGATCAGGTTGTGTGATACACCTTGAGTGATACAGTACAGTACACCTATATTCGTGTAAAGCTGTTTTTTGTCGAGCAATATAGCTAGTTTTAAAAAAGGTTTGGACAAGTTCCTAGAGGAACATAAGAACATAAGAACTGCCATCTCCGGATCAGACCCATGGTTCATCGAGTCCGGCGATCCGCACACGCGGAGGCCCAGTCAGGTATACACCTGATGTAGTTTTACCACCCATATCCCTCTATGCCTCTCATAAGGAGATGTGCATCTAATTTGCCTTTGAATCCTAGCACAGTGGATTCCTTAATAACCTCCTGTGGAAGAGCATTCCAGGCGTTCACCACTCGCTGCGTAAAGCAGAACCTCCTGACATTTGTCCTGGACTTGTCCCCCCTTAGCTTTAAACCATGTCCTCTTGTCCGTGTCACGTTGGACAGTGTAAATAATTTGTTTTTCTGCTCTATTTTATCGATGTCTTTCAGTATTTTGAACGTCTCTATCATGTCCCCTCGCAGCCTCCTCTTCTCAAGGGAGAACAGTCCTAGTTTCTTGAGTCGTTCCTCATATTCCAAGTTCTCCATACCTCTTATTAGCTTCGTTGCTCGTCTCTGCACCCTCTCCAGCAGTTTTATATCCCTCTTTAGTTTGGGAGACCAATGTTGGACACAGTCCATAGTCTGCTGTTAAGACAGACATGTGGGAAGCCCTCATTGGACCTGAATCTGTCTCTCTAGGGCTCCCTTTCACCTTTTGCAATCAGCTTCCATTAACGACCTCATGCTCAAGATGGGTTTTTTTTGGGGGGGTTTGTTATAATTACCTCAGTTCAGAGGGTCTTGGAGCTGCAGGCTCCGTCTTATTTGGACTCATACCTCTCTCCTTTTTGGAGGATTCCATGTCCATTTACATCATTCCTTCCTTTCTTCCCAATGTGGCTTCTCTATTCTATGTTAACCAGGAGGTCAGTTTGTTTCAGTTGTTGAAGACAGCTCTAATCTTCGACTCAGAAACTTCACAAGTTAGACATCTGATGGACACTGCTGCATTATTTGGACGAGATGAATGACTTTTGTCTCTCTGATCATCTTTGTCCCTTTCCATGGCCCTCAGAAGTACCAGGCTGCATCCCAGGCCTCCATTGTAAAGTGATCAAGGCAGCTACTGAGACCACCTCTGGGGTTGCAAGCTAATCGATGTGAGTACATGCAACAATCCTGGGAGGTTGCCCCAGAGGAAATTTGTAGGGTGGCAACGTGTCATTGTGCTATTCGTTTGTGAAGTATTACAAGTTGGATATGCTGGCCAGGGCTTGCTCAGACTTTGGCAGAGTCATCATTCAGAAAGTTTTGTCTTCCCTTGCCCAGTAGTTCTGCTTGGGTATATCCTACTTGTTGAGAACAGTGAAATCAGATGACAAGGATGGTGAAATTATGGTCTTAACCTGATTATTTAATTATCAATGATCTGGAGGAAGGAACATCCAGTGAGATCATCAAGTTTGCAGACGATACAAAACTATGCCGGGCGATCAGATCGCATGAGGATAGAGAGAAACTCCAGAGCGACTTGTGTCGGTTAGAAACATGGGCGGAGAAATGGCAGATGAAGTTCAATGTGGAGAAATGCAAGGTAATGCATTTAGGCAATAAGAATAAGGAATACGAGTACACAATGTCAGGTGCAACTCTGGGGAAGAGTGAACAAGAAAAGGACCTGGGTGTACTGATAGATAGGACCCTGAAGCCGTCGGCACAATGCGCGGCAGCGGCAAAGAAGGCAAATAGAATGTTGGGCATGATAAAGAAAGGAATCTCGAGTAGATCGGAGAAAGTTATAATGCCGCTTTATAGGGCAATGGTCAGACCCCACTTGGAATACTGCGTCCAACATTGGTCTCCCTACCTAAAGAAGGATATAAAACTGCTGGAGAGGGTGCAGAGACGAGCAACAAAACTGGTGAAGGGTATGGAAAAACTGGAATACGAGGACAGACTTATAACACTAGGATTATTCTCCCTTGAGAAAAGGAGATTGCGTGGGGATATGATCGAGACCTTCAAAATACTGAAAGGAATCGACAAAATAGAGCAGAGAAGATTATTTACATTGTCCAATTTGACACGGACTAGAGGACATGTAATGAAGCTAAGGGGGGACAGGTTCAGGACTAATGTCAGGAAGTTCTGCTTCACTCAGAGAGTGGTTGACACCTGGAATGCCCTCCCAGATGAGATTATTGCGGAATCGACCGTCCTAGGCTTCAAGAGCAAACTAGATGCATATCTCCTTAAGAGAGGCATGTAAGGATATGGTGGACTATAAATTACAACAGGTGTACACCTGGCAGGGCCTCCGCGTGTGCGGATCGCCGGACTTGATGGACCGAAGGTCTGATCCGGTGATGGCATTTCTTATGTTCTTATGTATGTTCTTAATTTCCTTAGCCATACCATTCCAAAACCCACCCTCAGAAGACCAAGAGTAGGGAACTCATGGGGTGCTCTGCTCCGGTTCTTTCACTTCAAGGAAAAAAAAAAGTCATCAAATTGTAGAAATTTCTGGCATATGCATGGTAGTGAGTGCCATGGATGTGGTGTTATGCTCACTTGATCATTTCCATTGCTGTGGTTTATGGTGCCTGGGAGGGTATTACAAAGGCACCTTCTCTGCTGCTTTGGCAGATGCATACAGGAGTTTCAACGGAGCACCAGCAGGTTACACCAGCGAGTTCACTAGAAAAAGATGTTTTTCTCTACCTCCATCTGCTGGTAGGAGGTGATAACACCCACTTGGTTTAAAATGATATGGCTGACTAAAGGAAAGAAAATCATCAGGTAAGACAAACACTAAGCTGCCGTGCTGTTCCAAGACTAGATTGCCGTTAGCCACAAGGTCCTTTTATTTCTGATCTCATATTTTCAGATGTTTCAGAAGAAAAGAATGTTATGCTCCTTGACACCATGTTATGCCTCAGACACCATTACAAAAAAAACAAACAAAACAAACCTCCAGTATCAGACAGACGAGGTATAAATGCAGCAATGTCTACATGGAAGTCTGGTAAAAGCCAGCACAGTAGCATCCCATTTTACTGAAATTCAGACTGATGGAATAGCTCTCCAAAGCTTATGAATACTAATATTCCCTCAAATGGAATCAAAAATCTTAAAACCTGAAGATGACAACTTGGGGCTCTTTTTACTATGGTGCGCTAGAGTTTTTAGCACACGCAGCAGATTAGCGCGCGCTAAGTGGCTAGAACTAACGCCAGCTCAATGCTGGCGTTAGCGTCTAGTGCGCACGCTATTCCGCACGTTAATGCCCTAACGCAGCTTAGTAAAAGAAGTCCATGCAGTTATTGTTAAAATATGATTAATCAGGTCTTCCTTTTTTTCCCCCAGGGTACAAAGACACACTTTGAGCGATAGCGCCTTTTTCCTATGATCCCCAGCTCTCTTGTGAAAGATTCTGAAAAAGAAATTTGTCTAATTTGCAACAGATAAGAACATTTTGTGCTTCCTCCCTTTTTCTTTTTTTCTAGGTCGTGCTGTTACTATTTTTTTTTCTGTCACACACGATGTACTTGTGGCTCTGACCTTCTGTTGAAACGCTTATTATTAGGGATTTCCCGTTATGCTAATTTACCTAAGCCCTGCTCCTTTCAAGATGCCATGTAGGTTTACTTCATCACATTTACAATTCACTTCAGACAACAAGGATTTGTTCCCCCCCCTCCCCCCCGATGGTATTTCCTGATTTGCATGGAGTATTCTGGCCACCCTCAGGAAACAAGCCGGAAGGTTACGGCTTGTACACAAGTTTCCAAGAGTCTGGCTAAAGGGAAAAGATTTCTCTGCGTTTTGAGATGGAGTGTGATCCTCTGCCCTCATCTCTCCAACCCTCAAAACACAATTATTAAATGCCTATCAGTTTTGATGCTGTGATGCGGTCTAAAATGTCCTTGCAGTCTGGGCCAATGCTGACGTTGCTTCCCTTTGCACAAATCTAATGAGGAGTAAAAATTCTCCAAAGCTTGTTGTAAAAAGGCAAAATATCCTCGATTAATTTTGGGGCATTTCTACTACCTTCCAAAGAAAGGATTTTTCTGTAAAAAAAAGTGTGAAATCATGGAACAGGTTCCAGACAGATATCGTCACAGCCATATTACTATTATTTTTAAATAAAGTTGAACACTGTTTGGGGGGGGGGGAGAGGGGGCTGGGTGGTATGGAAATCTAAAATCAGGTTCCAAGAAAACCTAACGAACTCTTGAATTGATTGAGTCTTTTATTTATTTTAAATTGAGAAGTTGAACTGATTACTGCAGGATCACTGAATAGTTTGCCCTTAAAGCAGGAAGAGAGCTGGTGAATTTTAATCCTACTATTTATAGTACCTGAATTAAACCCCACCCTGAACTTAGATTTAGAAACCTAAAACCCAAATCCGAATACTTAAAACGTATCCGCACAGATATTGCGGCTTGGCATCTGCTTTTATAATCATCCATTGATTTCTCTAACAAACCCACATCATGGAAACCACTTGAGATCTCCGTCTGCATAAACAGAGGCAAATTAAACAGTACACTTTAAATCAATGTACAGGAAGTAGGATCCACATGACGCTTTGCTCTCTGCCCCCACCTTCCAGCATGAATCCAATTCCAGTATTCTTATATATGAAGATACAAAGTGATAGAAACATAGAAACATAGAGATAGACGGCAGATAAGGGCCCACGGCCCATCTAGTCTGCCCACCTTAATGTCCCTCCCCTACCTTTGCCCTGTGAATAGATCCCATGTGCCGATCCCATTTGGCCTTAAAATCAGGCACGCTGCTGGCCTCAATCACCTGTAGTGGAAGACTATTCCAGCGATCAACCACTCTTTCAGTGAAAAAGAATTTCCTGGTGTCACCTCGTAGTTTCCCGCCCCTGATTTTCAACGGATGCCCTCTTGTTGTCGTGGGACCCTTGAAAAAGAAGATATTTTCCTCCGCCTCGATGCGGCCCGTAAGATACTTGAACGTCTCGATCATGTCCCCCCTCTCTCTGCGCTCCTCGAGCGAGTTTAGCTGTAATTTGTCAAGCCATTTTTCGTATGGTAGATCCTTGAGTCCCGAGACCATCCGGGTGGCCATTCTTTGCACCGACTCCAGTCTCAGCACATCCTTGCGATAATGCGGCCTCCAGAATTGCAAACAGTATTCCAGGTGGGGCCTCACCATGGATCTATACAATGGCATAATGACTTCCGCCTTACGACTGACGAAACCCTTTCGTATGCAGCCCATGATTTGTCTTGCCTTGGACGAAGCCTGCTCCACTTGATTGGCAGACTTCATGTCCTCACTGACGATTACCCCCAAGTCTCGTTCTGCTACCGTTTTTGCTAGGATCTCGCCATTAAGGGTATAAGACTTGCATGGATTCTGGCTGCCCAGGTGCATAACTGCATTTTTTGGCATTGAAGTTGAGTTGCCATGTCCTAGACCATCGCTCCAGTAGGAGTAGGTCGTGCATCATGTTGTCGGGCACTGAATCTTCGTCTGTTGTGCATTTGCCCACTACATTACTCAGTTTGGCGTCATCGGCGAATAATGTTATTTTACCTCGAAGCCCTTCTGCCAAGTCTCTTATAAAGATGTTGAATAGGATTGGGCCCAAGACTGAGCCCTGTGATACTCCACTAATCACCTCCGTCATTTCGGAGGGGGTGCCGTTCACCACCACCCTTTGGAGCCTACCTCCAAGCCAGCTCCCAACCCATTTCGTCAATGTGTCACCTAATCCTATAGAACTCATCTTGCTCAGTAACCTGCGGTGTGGTACGCTATCGAATGCTTTGCTAAAGTCCAGGTACATATTTTAAATATGCAGTTATCAAAGAACTTAGAAAATACAAATTGGCAGACATACAAAGCGCATGTGTTTCCCAACCATATAGGGGAGAATGTAGTGCAGTGGTTAAAGCTACAGCCTCAGCACCCCGGGGTTGTGGGATCAAACACACACTGCTCCTTGTGACCCTGGGCAAGTCACTTAATCCCTCCCCCCATTGCCCCAGGTACATTAGACAGATTGTGAGCCCACCGGGACAGACAGGGAAAATTGCTTGAGTACCTGAATAAATTCATGTAAACCGTTCTAAGCTCCCCTGGGAGAACAGTACAGAAAATTGAATAAATAAAATGAATGCTCCCAAGAGCAAAGAAGGTGCCACAGCAAGGGCTGGCCTTGTATAATAATAATAATAACTTTTTTTTTCTATAACGCCATAGTCAAAATGATTTCTAGGCGGTTCACATAGAAAGAAGGCTGGACAATCAGTGAATTACAGAATGCATGAAGAAAGATGTTACATAATAAATTGGAGAACATGGGGAAAGAATACCTGAGAGAGGTCATCTGATTAGGCAAGGAATTTGTCAAATAGAGTGGTTTTAATTGATTTTCGGAATGTGTTGTAGGTCTGTCTGGCTTTATACCAAATCTCATCTCTAAAATCAGTGGCGAAAGCCAGCGGTTCTGCCAGTCCCTTTTCATTTGATTTTGCTCCGTCTTTCTCAGTGATCTGGTAATAAAATGGGTCTGCCTGCTCTATCACATTATGTAGATAATTTCTTGTGACTCGTTGCATTGGTGCAGCGCGCATGTTTCTTGCCTTGTTAAAATTTATTGTACTTAATATACCAAACTCAATAAAATTTTTTGAACTAAAAAAAAAAAACCAAACCTGTTCTTATTTCCAACTATCCTAGTTGCAGATGTTATGCTAACCACGGCTTATTCTCCAAGACAACAAAATTACTTTAGACCAGGGATTCTTAGGGTTACCAAATTTTTCCATGGAGAAACCGCCCCAGCCCCGTTCCACCCCAGGCCCCACAAAGCCTCGTCTTTATTTTCTGACCTCCGGACCATGTCTGGAGGGTCTCCAAGCATGTGCAGATGCATCCAACATCATCCACGCATGCTCAGAGGCCCTCCAGACATGACTCCGAGGTCAGGGCTTTCCAAAACCCAGACAAACTTCCAGGTTTTAGAAAAGTCCGTCCAGCACCCAGATAGTCCTCTAAAAAGAAGACATGTTCAGGTTTTCCCAGACATCTGGTAACTCTAGGGATTCTCCACCCAGTCTGCTTTTCAGGATACCCAGAATGAGTATGTGCGAGACAGATTTGCATACAATGAGGCAGCACACACAAATGATGTCATCCATATTTACTTGAAATTATAGCACAAAAACTCGGATATGGTGAATAACACTAATAATCACAAAAAACACTTTCACCAAAAGGAAAAATTGAAGGTATAGTAAACAAAAGACACAAGCAAAGACCAGTCTTAACGGAGGAAAAAGCCTCAGACAGGGGCCCACCCACCTCCACAATGATGGAATAACGGTGTTCAGGCGATCACTTCACTGGCATAAAACCTCCTACTATAATGGTCATAGCAATGTGTCAAAAAATTGCTTTCAGAATTGAGTGATATGGAAGAAGATAATAATAACTTAACTTTCTCCTTAAGGATCGGAACACCAACGATGGCCAGCGTTTCACTGTCAAGCTGCCTCAGGGTGTAAACAAGTCCGATCACACTGAAAATATAGATATAAAACACTCAAATCAGAATAAATTTTGAAAAAGACCGGTGTGTATTGTAACTACATATATCAAAAAAACCGGCTACATACCTCTCATACGGACGCCACTCGCGTCTCAAAAGATCCTAAGATGGCGGCATGGTTAGCGAACCAGATTAAATCATACCGGTGTTATGACGTATACTTGCGTCAGCACCGGAAGTGACAAGCCGGCTTTTTCAAGCCGGTAGTGATTGTTTCATGCTTGTCAATTCCATTGAAATGATGCAGGAAAGGCGATAAAAACTTGCTGGTATTTCAGAAGAATGCTATATTTGTTCTATCTTATTAATCTACTACTTCTATTGTTTTATTCATTTTTTAGTTTTTATTTTATTTAAGAGATTCCTCTCATTTTTTATCTAAATTATCTGAGATTACTGATGTCACGAATATTTCTTTCTTTGTTACGCTTGATGTTAAATCATTGTACACGATCATTCCTCAGGATGAAGTTATTGACATCATTAAGGAGTTTCTTCAAGAAAACATGCAACACAACAGGATTCCTATTGATTTGGTGATAGCTCTGTTATCTTTCGCCATGCGTAGGAATTATTTTCGATTTTTGAACAGATTTTTTCAGCAAATCTCAGGAGTGGCCATGGGGGCCACTATGGCCCCCTCAGTGGCCAACTTATTCATGCAAAAATTTGAAAATCTTTGGATTAAGAACAATCCCCATTCCACTTCAATTCTTCTGTGGCTACGATTTATTGATGACATTTTTGTCATTTGGAAGGGCACTAAGGATGAATTGGACATTTTTCATTCATGGTTAAACTCAAGACATCCCACTGTTGAATTTAGCTTGATATGTCATCCACATCAAATTTCTTTTTTGGATGTTTTGGTCACTAGAGATGATAACACCATCAGTACGACAGTGTTTAGGAAGGCCACGGATAGGAATATATTCCTTGATTTTTCAAGTAATCATCCTGGTCCTTTAAAGCGGAGTTTGCCCACTTCTCAATTTTTTCGGTACCGCCGTTTGTGCTCTGACATACATGATTATAAATCAAAAAGTAAACAACTATATGGGAGATTGAAAAGAAGGGGCTATCCTACACAAACTCTGAGGAAGGCTTATAAAAGAGCCAAGTTCCTGAATAGGGACTTATTGTTTGCTCCAAGAAACAAGAGTAGTGATGATAATTTAGTGACATGTATTTTACAATATTCACCAGGCATTAATGAAGTCACCAGAATACTCAGGCGACATTGGGAAATCATGGCACTACAATCTACCTTTACTGACACTCATTTTCGAATAGCATTTACGAGACAAAAAAATTTCAAAGAACTTTTAAGTCCGTCAGACCTAACTAGATGTATTAGTCCTCGGGAGTCTCCAACAGGTCATCATAAATGTGACAAATGTTCTATTTGTCAGGTCACATAAGAACATAAGGAGTGCCTCTGCTGGGTCAGACCATAGGTCCATCCTGCCCAGCAGTCCGCTCCCGCTGCGGCCCAAACAGGTCACGACCTGTCTAAATCACCAGAAGGGGCCCCCATGCCTCCTTGGTTTCCTAATTGAGTCCTATCTTCCTATCAAAGTCCTAGCCCTCCGGTCTTGCACCTGCACGACCTGGTTGGGTTTCTACATTTATTTTCTGGTTAGCTTTCTCAGTATCCCACAATCCCTTTATCCCTCAGGAATCCATCCAGTCTCTGTTTGAATCCCTGTACCGTACTCTGCCTGATCACTTCCTCCGGTAGCGCATTCCAAGTGTCCACGACCCTCTGGGTGAAAAAAAACTTCCTTGCATTCGTTTTGAACCTATCTCCCTTCAGTTTCTCCGAATGCCCCCTCGTACCTGTTGTCCCCTTCAGCCTGAAGAATCTGTCCCTATCCACCCTCTCTATGCCCCTCATGATCTTGAAGGTCTCTATCATATCACCCCTGAGCCTCCTTTTTTCCAGAGAGAAGAGCCCCAGCCTATCCAACCTCTCAGCATATGGGTAGTGTTCCAGCCCTCTTACCAGTTTTGTTGCTCTCCTTTGGACTCTCTCAAGTACCTCCATGTCTTTCTTGAGGTACGGCGACCAATATTGAACGCAGTATTCCAGATGCGGACGCACCATCGCTCGATACAGTGGCATGATGACTTCCCGCGTCCTGGTAGTTATGCCCCTCTTTATGATGCCCAGCATTCTGTTGGCTTTTTTTGAGGCCGCTGCGCACTGTGCAGATGGCTTCAGTGATGCATCCACCAGCACACCCAAGTCTCTCTCAAGATTGCTTTCTCCCAACAATGCCCCCCCCAATTTGTAGTTGAACAACGGGTTCTTTTTCCCTATATGCATAACCTTGCATTTTTCCACATTAAAGCGCATTTGCCATTAGTTTGCCCAGTCTTCCAGCTTGTCTAGGTCTCTTTGCAGGTCCTCACACTCCTCCCTGGAGCTAACTCTACCGCACAGTTTGGTATCGTCTGCAAATTTTATAACCTCGCACTTTGCCTCCTTTTCCAGGTCATTGATAAATATGTTGAAGAGTAACGGCCCCAGCACCGATCCCTGCGGCACACCGCTCGTGACTCCCCGCCAGTCAGAATATTGGCCCTTTACTCCGACCCTCTGCAGTCTACCCGACAACCAGTGCTCGATCCATCTGTGCACATCCCCTCCCACCCCGTGGTTCCACAGTTTCCTAAGCAGCCTTTCATGTGGTACCTTGTCAAAAGCCTTTTGAAAATCGAGGTAAATGATGTCGATGGGTTCTCCATTGTCCACCCGACTGCTTATTCCCTCAAAGAAGTACAGAAGGTTCGTTAGGCACGACCTTCCCTTACAGAATCCGTGCTGGCTTGTTCTCAGTAGGCCATTTCTCTCAATGTGCTCGCAAATGCCGTCCTTTATCATAGCTTCCACCATCTTCCCTATAATTGAAGTCAGGCTCACCGGCCTGTAGTTCCCGGGGTCACCTCTCGATCCCTTCTTGAAGATAGGTGTGACATTCGCCAATTTCCAGTCCTCTGGTACCTCTCCAGCTTTCAAGGATAGGTTACAAACATGCTGGATTGTGCCTGCTATTTCTTGTTTTAGTTCCTTCAGAACCCTTGGGTGGATCCCGTCCGGACCTGGTGATTTGCCGCATTTTAACCTGTCTATCTGTTTGAGGACATCCTCCTTACTTACCTCTATGTGCTCCAATTTTTCAGCCTGTTCCCCACTCATGAGCTCCTCTGAGTCCGGTATATTAGATGTGTCTTCTCTCGTGAAAACCGACGAGAAGAACGTGTTCAACCTCTCAGCTACCTCTTTATCCTCCTTAATCACTCCCTTCCTATCCCCATCGTCCAACGGCCCCACCTCCTCTCTCGCTGGTCGTTTCCCCTTTACGTAACTGAAGAATGCCTTGAAGTTTTTTGCTTCCCTGGCCAGCCCCTCTTCGTATTTCCCTTTTGCTTTTCTAACCTCTCGGTGGCATTCTTTTTGGCATTTCCTGTGCGCCTGGTGATTTTCCTCCGTTGGATCCTTTTTCCATCTCCGGAAAGATACTTTTTTGTCATTTATTGCCTTCTTTACTTCTGCTGAGATCCAAATCGGGTCCTTTGACCGCTTGTTCTTGCAGCCTTTCCTAAAACTGGGGACGTATGTTTTTTGTGCTTCCTGCAGGGTGTCCCTGAATAGGGTCCAGGCGCTTTCCACAGTCTCCATCCTAAAGATGTTTCTGAGCTTCCTCCCCACCATTTCCCTCATAGCAACATAGTTCCCTTTCTTGAAGTTGAGCGCAGTTGTTGCGGTTCTCCTTACTATGGGTGTCCCCCTTTCTAATGTGAATCTGATCGCATTGTGGTCGCTGGTGCCTAGTGGTCCTCCCACTTCTACCCCTCTTGCAGGCCCCCCTAATCCGTTCAGGATGAGGTCAAGGGTAGCACTCCCCCGCGTCGGTTCCCTGACCAGTTGTTCCATGAAGCAGTCCCTCACAGCTTCTACAAATCCTGTTTCCCTAGTGCAGTTGGAGTGACCCGTACTCCAGTCTATCCCTGGGTAGTTGAAGTCCCCCATCACTGTTACACTTCCAGCCCTGCACTCCTGTCTCAGTTCAGCTTCAAGGTCGTGTCCGAGTCCTTCCGGCGTGCCAGGTGGGCGATAGTACAGCCCCAGTTTTATGCCTGCACCCTTGTTTCCCGGCAATTTGACCCATAGCGATTCCAGCCCCTCTGCCTTCGTTGCCATATCCATCCCGACCGAGTAGATAGAGTCCTTTATATATAGTGCTATGCCTCCCCCCTTCTTGTGGGTCCTGTCTCTCCTGTAGAGCTTGTACCCCGGCAGCGCCACATCCCATTGATTCTCCTCTGTCCACCATGTTTCTGTAATTCCAATTATATCCAGGTCTTCCCCCTTGGCCACGACCTCTAGTTCATCCATCTTGGCCATGAGGCTTCTTGCATTTGCGTATAAGCACCGCAGGTCCCGTCGTTTTTCCTCCACCTCTGCATTCACCTCTGCAATCACCTGGGCCGCCTCTCCTGCTCCCTGTACTTCTGTTTTGCCCTTTGCCTTTACCCTTGTAGCTTTCAGCTTCCCCACATTTCCGCCACCCCACTTCCCCGCTTTTCCTCTGGGTTTTCTTGCCCCCTCCTGGGCCCCGGCCTCTGTTCGATCCCCCTCGCCTTGTGTAGCCCCTATAATGCCCTCAGCTTTCGCCCTCTTGCCACCCAGTCCCCTTGTGTCTCCATGCCCCTTAGTCTCCACCCAGCAAGCTCCCTTTACCTGTTGTTTCCCTCGCTGTCTGATCCTGAGATCCACTGGTCTCTCTACTTCCTCCGTGCAGTCAGCCCGTTCAGCATCTGTTCTGGATACTGTTGTCCGAAGCGTCAACATCAGATCAGCTGTCGGCTTTCCCCCTCTCCTCAGTTTAAAGCCCTCTCGATCTCCTTCCTCACATTGGCAGCCAGTAGTCTAGTTCCCTCTGTGCTCAGGTGCAGTTCGTCCCGCCGGTGGAGCTTACTCTTTCCCCAGAAGGACGTCCAGTTCCTTACAAAGTGGAAGCCCTCCTCCTGGCACCATCTCCTCAACCTTGCATTCACAGCCTGGAGGTCTGCCTGCCCTTTTGCATCTGCTCTCGGCACAGGCAGGATCTGAGAATGCTATCCTCCGGGTACTCCGCTTCAGTTTTCGTCCCAGGACCCTGAACTGGTCAGTCAGCGTGGCCATGCTGAAGTTCCTCCGGCTCACATCATTTGTTCCGACGTGGATTATCACCGCAGTCTCCTCTGTCTCTGCTCCGTCCAGGATCCTCTCGATCCTATCATTGATGTCACGTGTCTTGGCCCCTGGGAGACAAGTCACTAGCCGATCCTCCCTTCCTCCAGCTACGTGACTATCTACCTCTCTCAAGATCGAGTCTCCCACCACAATAGCAGACTTCCCTTTCCTCAGCAACCTCCTCTGTCTCAGGTCCGTGTCCTCGGTGTAGTGAGGTGT
Organism: Geotrypetes seraphini; assembly: GCF_902459505.1. Classification (NCBI taxonomy): domain Eukaryota; kingdom Metazoa; phylum Chordata; class Amphibia; order Gymnophiona; family Dermophiidae; genus Geotrypetes; species Geotrypetes seraphini. Next base: position 14,522,216 of record NC_047086.1, on the reverse strand, counting down.
CTCACCCTCGGGGTCTCGGTGAGTCACGGTCTCCTCCTCTTGTGTGGTTCCTCCGCTAGGTCCTTCCCCGGTGTCGCCCTGTGGATCCTGGGTCTCGTCTGCCGACATCCGTCTGTGCAGCTGCTGGTCCTGTCCTTCCGCCTTCCTATAGGCCTCCTCGATGAATCTCTCAAGGTCCCTGGATTCCAATTGAAGGACAGCCTTTGCGAGGGAGTAGTCCAGCTTGACGTCGTGTTCGCAAAGAGGTGTCGGGGGTGCTGTTTACAGCAGGAGTGTCATTTACAGATGGGTATGGGCAGAAAGTGTCGTGGACCCAGAACACATCATCCCTGTAGACCCAGTTAGAAATGATCCATACAGGGAGAAAAACTAGCAGCAGCGGTGCCAGTATGAGAATGATAAAGTTGGTAGAATGCTGCAATGAGATCATTATGTTGTTCCACTGGAGGAGGTGAAATCTGCGCAGGGAAGACTTGCTTCTGGGGTTTTAGGTTAACCCTCTTCAAGCGACTTGCGTGGATCCAAACAGGAAACTCCTCAGTGAGTGCAGCGGGCCTGGTCACATCGATCACAGTAGTGGGAAGGCCAAAGGGGAAATCCGTCTGCTTCCGATCCTTGGAAAGCTGCTGGACAATCACCAGGCTGGAAAAAATGGGTAGGAATCTGTGGAGAGAAAGGAGAAGTGCAAGACACGTTTCTTTGAACAAGCCCTAATATTTCAATTAGCTTTTGGACGTATTCCTCCTGTATCAAGGGAAAATCTACCCATGGGGCGGGGAAAGGTCATCCCGTGAGAACCTCAAAGGGAGAGCAGCCAGATGTCTGTGCATACAGAAAGAGATACTTGAAAAGAAATGCTTGGAAAGCATTCCAAATATCATTCAGCAGCTGTACTCCAATGTGATCCAAATAAGAGATAGAAAACAAGAGAAACCATGTTGCCTGTACTGAATGTGGCAACATGCACAATACCAATTCATTCACTTAGCATAGCCATGGCAAAAGAGAGACAATACTCACTTACTTAAGGTTCTTAATTGAACAATCCAAAAGGATATGTTTTTATCGTGCTGCATATAACTTATTATGCACCTCAGAGAGACCATACTGATGTACTGAATGTATTCAGAAATGTATACTGAATGGATCATATGTAAGGAACACCACGAAATAAACGCTGTATAAAGTAAAGCTTTTTTCTTAAACATATAACCCTTAACTAAACTTCATTCAGAATATAAAAGCTAAAAGTAAAAGAACATTGCGCAGTTAGGCTAGTAAGAAGTGGAAAAAGAGCTCTAAAAATGGCCAATATTATGTATCCTGGGGTACCCACTAAACTAAGACAAGTAGACATGACACAGACAAAACATAAAGTTTTTAAACGTGGAGCTATTTCTCCATCTGTCAAGTGTGCAGGGCTGAATTTAACTCTGCAAATAAACACATTGATATAAAAGAACCAAAACTACAAATAATGTATATCATAACCATCTCATATTTGAAAAAAGGCATAAAGCTAATGTCTCTTTGGAGCGTCTCTATCTCTGCAGTGATAAAGAGGACCCGTGGAAAACATTAGAAATATCTGTGCCAAAATGGATCTGGGATGGCTATGTATAAATCCGGAAAAAAACATTTTAAATTAGCAACATCCTAACTTCAGCTAAAACAATAGAAAGGAATTGTATTTTCCAATTTATTTTCAATTCACAACCGTGCCAGCTGTAATTATTGAGCTATATATCTCTGTATCAAGGAGCAAAAGGTCAAGAATGAAAATATCACTAGCAAGAAGTTAAAATGTCGAGCGAGCACTACGATAACCAATACCATGATATTGGGCAATGAATAAGGGAGAGCTAGCAGCTGGTATCCAGGGTTTCCCCTCTTTGCACCAAAGTCCGTCCAAAAGGGCGGCTTTGGGCACCTGCCAAACGCCAGGCAACAAATTCAGAGGAAGCTGTGAAAAAAGAGAGGAAGAGAATCCTGTTCACCCTTGAGACCCAGAAGCCTATTTAAAAGAAGGGCTTGGACATCGTGAAAAGTATGAAGGGTAATGGGGTGACCTAGGATCAGAAAAGTAACCATCTCTACCACAATAGCACAAGCAGCCAGGGCTTTCTTGAACAGGAGTGACTATAAAAAAAGGCAACAGAGCGTAATTTACCGCCATGTTCTCCCTTCATGGTGTTACAATAGTCCCAAACAAAGAGATAAAACATGTGGGCATAAGCAGGAAAACCCAAACTTGAGCTAGAAACCAAAGCACATCTTAAATGTCCAACATTTCATAAGTCCATCTGATAAGAGCAGTCATTTCAGAAACCAGGGTCTGTCTCAAAATCTGGTCATAGAAGGAACAAGCAGAGATCCATTGGCGGCAGTGACCAATCATAGCAAGAAAAGTAAGCATGTCTTTCTTGGTAACTGGGAGGGGCAGACACAGAATAGCAGCAGTGCAGAAAGTGCAGATTTTCCTCTGACCATGAGACAGGACAAAACCCAGGTATTTCACTTCAGATGTACACCAGTGCAGTTTATTTCATGACACCTTGTGACCACACACAGACAATCATTATAAAAGGTACAAACTATCAGCCTGACAGGTCTCTAGAATTATGGAACACAAAAGTTGTACAAAATAAGAATAGGACCATGAGGGGCAGTGCATGACTTGTAGAATAGCCCGAAGGACATTCCACATTAGGTATACTGTTGCTTAAAGGTGAAGGCAGCCTCACCAAAGGGACTAAAAATAAAGCATTCTTTAGGAAAATGACAGAAAAAAAAAAATCATTGGCTGCCGGTGGAATGGTGGAAGAAACATAAGGGCAATGAGAATTACCAAAACATTAACAGCCCGAAAATCTAGGACGAAACAGGGAATGCCATCAGCTTTGGCAACAAGAGCGATGGGCGTATTATAAGAAGAGATGGTGGTTTTGATAATGCCGGAGAAAAGTCAAGAGACAAGCAGTGGAATCTCACCTTACTGCTTTATAAAACCAAGAATGAGTAACTTCAAAGAAGCACTATAGGGGGTCAGTGGAAGCCCAAACAGAGAAGTCTGGGGGAAGGGACAAAAACATTCATGCACAGACCCTGATAATGAAAGCAAAGAACAGATTAGCTTTGCTCTGCACAAGAAAGAAAACCTTTAAAACGGAATTTTTCTTTTTCTTGTTTCTTTTTTTTTTATGATCCAGCACAGAACACAAAGAAAGCAGCCGGTAGAAAAAACGCACAAAATTAGTCAGGATCAAAAGGAAGACAAGAAATAGTGCTTGTGTACAAACTACAAGGGAAAGATCTTAGACTGATTCAAACAGCGCTTTCAATTCATTCCACATAACAGCATGTCCTACCTCAGTAGTAAACATTGGTGACACAGAAAGATAGGAGCTGAAGGAAAAATGTCATACACACACACAGCCGTACAAGTCTCATTTGTCTAGGAGCAAGTGCCTTTATGACTCATTACAAAACCCAATATAACAATGCAAAAATATTCGCTTATCTTACCTTATAAGCGAGGTACAGTAATAAGAGACAATAAAATCTTATACTCTATAAAAAACCTTACAAATGACAGAGTGGGCAGGGGGGTTCTATAAATAATTTCATTCTTTCCGAAAGAATGGCAGCTGCTTATATATATGAGGGGTGCTTACCGAAAGTACCCCGTGATTTTTCCCCAAAAAAAACTCCATAATAGAACCCAAAGCTTGAACTTAAAATAAAGGGTTGGGTACAGGTCACCACTACCCAGTGAGTATTAAAGAACAGAAAAAATTCAGAAATACTCACAAAATATTGGTGATATCATCTGCCCATCGCGGACGTGCCCCCAACTGAAAAGGATTCAGGTCCCAATTCCTGCCCCATACTTTCTCTGTCTCTGTCATATGTAAGTCAGGTACCTGGGGACACATCTTAAAGACCAGAAACCATCTTTCAAATATGTCCGTCTTTTATTATGAGTTTCACATATTTATACGAATCAGGTTTGCCAGCATGTGATGGCATGTGACGTAAGGTCACATGAAACTTTAAACACATCAGCATTTTTCCTAGCTAGAGATTGAAGTCCAAAAGGTAAGAAAAAGCCTTGACCAGCAGAGCTTCTTAACTAAAGCTGTCTGTAAATACGGCTTAACAAAACAATTGAATTCACTTCACTACAACTCTGTTTAAACATTACCTGTCTTCAAAGAAGGGAAAGATAAACAGGGCCTACCTTTGCATCTTTAAACAACATATGCCTAAGGACACTTACTAAAGTTCTGATACGTGTCCCTTCAGTCCCTCACCTGGTCCACAATGAGGCCTGCTCCATCTGTGTCCTTGGTTGACCAGCTCGTCTCCTCTATGTTGCGCAGTCCCTCCAGTCCCTCCAGTTCCTGGACCTTGACCCTCAATCTGCCGACCTCCATCCTCAGGCTTTCCAGTTCCTGACACCGACCGCATATGTATGCCCGCCTCCCGGAGGGGAGGTAGTCATACATATGACACTCAACGCAGTAAACTGGGTAGCTCTGCTGGGTTCCTGTAGCCTCCATTTCTTTCTCCTTGCTCCTACGGTCCCTCGGTGGTTGAGAGTGGCTTTTGGCGTGCAGCTAGTTGAAAGAGTAGAGAGAGAGAGAAGAGTGAGAAGCTGCAAGGGTAGAGAGAGAGAGAGAGAGAAGAATGATAAGCCGAAAGGGTAGAGAAGGAAGAAAGTGGTGAGAAGAAATATTTTTTTTTTTTTTTTTTTTATATTTGGGTTGAAGTTAGGTTTGCTGCTGGGCTGCCTGGGCTCCTTCTCAAGGCTCCTTTGCGAAGGCGCTCTCGCTAAGGCGAGCGCCTTTACCGCTCGCCTTCGCCGCGCGCCGAACGGCTGGGCGCCGTTGGCTCCCTTCCTCTTCTAGTGGAGCCCGGGCCGATGCGACCTGTGACGCGCGGGGTGGGCGGAGCTAACTCTCGCCGCGACCCCGATCTGCCTGCCTCCCCAGTCCTCCTCTCCTCAGCGTCCCCGGCTCACCTCTCTGCCTGGAAACTAAAAAGACAAAGAACTTACCTTGGAACTTAATGAAGTTTTAATACATCCGTGCACAGGGCAAATTTTCAAATTAAGACATTTGACTACCTGTACTTCTTCCTTTGTTGTATATATGTTCATATGTCCTTGTCCTAAACTTTATGTAGGACAAACTACACGTCCATTCAAAACTCGTGTCATTGAACATAAGAGTTGTCTTCGCAACAATAGGTTACAAGCTCCTATGGTGACACACTGCTTAGAACATAGCCACACATTTTCTGAATTGCGCTGTTGCGCTATTGACCACATTGCGGATAATTTGACCTCTAGACCTCAACGTCTATTACGAGCTGAGCAATTTTGGATCCATACGCTCAACAGTGAGGAACCTGCTGGACTGAATGTTAGATCTGATTGGAATGTTGCTTTGTAGCTATTTTTCCTAATTTCTCTATACATATGTTTTTCACAATTTAGTTTCAATCATACATACAAGCAGAAGTATAAGAAGTGAAAAATTTCTTAAAATAAAATAATAAAATAAATAAGAAATTCTTTTTCTTTAAATATACAAAAAGATCATAAAAATAAATATATGAAAATAAATAAATAAACAAAACAAAAAATTTTTTAAAAAATAAATAAATAAAAAATTAAAACTAAAAAATGAATAAAACAATAGAAGTAGTAGATTAATAAGATAGAACAAATATAGCATTCTTCTGAAATACCAGCAAGTTTTTATCGCCTTTCCTGCATCATTTCAATGGAATTGACAAGCATGAAACAATCACTACCGGCTTGAAAAAGCCGGCTTGTCACTTCCGGTGCTGACGCAAGTATACGTCATAACACCGGTATGATTTAATCTGGTTCGCTAACCATGCCGCCATCTTAGGATCTTTTGAGACGCGAGTGGCGTCCGTATGAGAGGTATGTAGCCGGTTTTTTTGATATATGTAGTTACAATACACACCGGTCTTTTTCAAAATTTATTCTGATTTGAGTGTTTTATATCTATATTTTCAGTGTGATCGGACTTGTTTACACCCTGAGGCAGCTTGACAGTGAAACGCTGGCCATCGTTGGTGTTCCGATCCTTAAGGAGAAAGTTAAGTTATTATTATCTTCTTCCATATCACTCAATTCTGAAAGCAATTTTTTGACACATTGCTATGACCATTATAGTAGGAGGTTTTATGCCAGTGAAGTGATCGCCTGAACACAGTTATTCCACCATTGTGGAGGTGGGTGGGCCCCTGTCTGAGGCTTTTTCCTCCGTTAAGACTGGTCTTTGCTTGTGTCTTTTGTTTACTATACCTTCAATTTTTCCTTTTGGTGAAAGTGTTTTTTGTGATCCATATTTACTTGGACATCCTGAAAACCAGACTGGCTTGGTGTGTCCCGAGAACTGGTTGAGAATCCCTACCTTAGACTATTGGGTTTACAGTATAGAAACATAGAAACATAGAATATGACGGCAGAAAAGGGCTATAGCCCATCAAGTCTGCCCACTCTAATGACCCACCCCCCTGACTTTACTCCCTTAGAGATCCCAAATGAATGTCCCATTTTCTCTTAAAATCTGACACGCTGCTGGCCTCAATCACCTGCAGAGGTAGTCTGTTCCAATGATCGACCACCCTTTCTGTGAAGAAGTATTTCCTGGAATCACCACTAAATTTCCCTCCCCTTATTTTTAGCGGATGCCCTCTGGTGGTCGAAGGACCTATAGGACGGAAGATATCATCTTCCACCTCGATACGGCCCGTAACATATTTGAACATCTCTATCATGTCCCCCCTCTCTCTTCGTTCCTCTAGTAACGTAGTAAATGACAGTAGATAAAGACCTGAATGGTCCATCCAGTCTACCCAACAGTTATATGCACGGGGCAGGAGCATAGGAAGATCACTCCTACCCCGGTTCACCGCTGGACCACAAGGGCTTTCAAGGTAGGTATTCTAGATATCTGGGAGGTAGGAGGGAGGTGGGATGTTTTAGAGTTGGCCAGGACAGGAGAAGGGAAGAATCCTTCCTGTCCCGGCTCACTGCTGGACCACCTGAAGGTGGCCTGCAACAAGTCCGAGAAGAGGGTGGGTGGACGCAGACTTGAATATAAACTGAGACCCCCATTTCTGGGCTATTTTTTTGGCCCCAAAATCTGAAGTTTATATTATAGTACATATGGTATACAGTAACTGCTGGGAAAATACTGAATTGCTCCTTAACAGTTAACACATACTACATGGCCACCACCAAACCTTACTGCAGGTTAGTCAATGGGCCCCTGAAGAGTTTAGACTCAAGAAGAACACATTCCTCAATCACAACCTCTCCGGGAGTGCACCATCCTCTCTGTGAAAAAGAACTTCTTTATATTACTCCTGCCTTTGTGTCTCTCATGACCACTGAAAAAATGCTCATTTGTACTTTAATATTTCAGAAGCATCACAGTGCTTCTCAAATGCAGACAGCAAGGTCACATGTGGCACCTACCGTAATTCTTTTGCAGCCCTGGATAAGAAAAGCCAGTTTGCATAGCAAATGGGGTAGAACTGAAGGAATAAGGAATGTGGAATGGGGCTGGGGTGCGGTGGGGAGAAAGGTCACTGCAGTTATTAAAAATTGGAGGCTGCAAATCAGAGGCCACCACGATCCTGATTGTGAGAATCCTTGTTCTATCATATTCCCCACCCCAAATGTTCCTTACCCAAAGGATTTATAATCCAAGTTTGTACAGTCAAGGAACCGGGAACCTGGGAGTGGCCATTAAGCTCAACCTCACAGTGTGGCCTCAGCCAGCAGAACAAGAAGCTTAGGCTTACCCTAACAGCATAATATACCATGCAGATCAGTGCAGTTGATGAAACAAAAGGAGGACTGAGTAATTCACAGCGAATACAAATCATGAATTTTCCCACAATTTAACAAATAGATAAGCTTTCAATCATTTCCTAAAATGCAAATAAGAATTTGAATTAATCTAATACAGTGTTCTTCAACCGCCGGTCCGCAGAAATTTTCTGCCGGTCCACAGGGCCGGCACGTCCATCGGGCCCATGACAGCGTTCTTTAGCCGCCGGTCTGCGGTGCAACCAACGCGGCATCTTCGGGCCGGCTCCCTGAGTGCTGCAGTGCACAAAGCTGTGGGAAAAGGCTCCTATCCGCGTCCTGCGCCTGAAACCGGAAGCCTTCTCTCTGACATCGCAACATCAGAGGGAAGGCTTCCTGATGAGGAGCGGGACACGCGCAAGGAGCCGCTGCCCACAACTTTGTGCAATGCAGCACTCAGGGAGCCGGCCTGAAGACGCCGCGTTGCTCGTATTGTGGACTGGCCCAAAGATAACACCGGAGGTAGGGGGAGGGGGGCAGGCCAGAAGGCAAGCCACATAGAGGGAGAGACAACAATGGTAGGGGAAATGCTTTTAATTTTTTATTTAGTGATTAATTTGTCTGTTCAGGATTTTATTTAGTGATTAATTTGTATGGTTTTTTTAAATTTAGTGATTGATTTGTCTGTTCAGGAAGAAATGCATTTGTTTCTTTTCCTCCGGGGTTGTACTGCTTGCAGAGTCTTGCATCTTAGGGTTTCTTTATAAATATTAATACTTTTAGTTTTTGATCCTGCATTTGCATGGGGTTATCTGTTTTCTGGTAGGAATGAATATTAAAAAGCATACAGTGTGCTTTCTGTATTTTAATTTTATGGTTAACCATTATGTGTTGTTAATACAATTATATTGTTGTGTATATATGAAAAATGAATGGAAAAAATGGTGTTACAATTACACTTCTCCCTCCATATTCACTGTGATAGGGGATTAACAGAACCGTGAATACAGAAAAAAAGCGAATAACTTTTTCATATGTTATTCGCAGTTTTATATTAAAAACCATCATGAATATGGTGAAACCGCGAATAACATGGTGGGAGACCTGGCCTGTTCCTGAAGGAGAGGCAAAACATGGTGAAGAAAGTGCCGGGAATCGGCAATTTTCTCTGGAAACGCTTGGAATCAGCGATTTCTCTATGCAAGCTGATGTAATTTGGGGGTGAGGAGCCAGCAAGCTAAACATAAGAACATAAGCAATGCCTCCGCTGGGTCAGACCTGAGGTCCATCGTGCCCAGCAGTCCGCTCACACGGCGGCCCAACAGGTCCAGGACCTGTGCAGTAATCCTCTATCTATACCCCTCTATCCCTTTTTCCAGCAGGAAATTGTCACTCCTTTCTTAAACCCCAGTACCGTACTCTGCCCTATTACGTCCTCTGGAAGCGCATTCTAGGTGTCCACCACACATTGGGTAAAGAAGAACTTCCTAGCATTCGTTTTGAATCTGTCCCCTTTCAACTTTTCCAAATGCCCTCTTATTCTTTTATTTTTTGAAAGTTTGAAGAATCTGTCCGTCTCTACTCTCTCTATGCCTTTCATGATCTTGTATGTCTCTATCATATCCCCTCTAAGTCTCCTCTTTTCCAGGGAAAAGAGACCCAGTTTCTCCAATCTCTCAGCGTGTGAAAGGTTTTCCATACCTTTTATCAGACGTGTCGCTCTCCTCTGAACCCTCTCGAATAACGCCATATCCTTCTTAAGGTACGGCGACCAATATTGGACGCAGTACTCCAGATGCGGACGCACCATCGCCCGATACAATGGCAAGGTAACTTCTTTCGTTCTGGTAGTAATACCCTTCTTGATTATACCTAGCATTCTATTTGCTTTCTCTTAGCGGCCGCTGCGCACTGTGCCGTCAGCTTCACTGTCATATCCACCATTACCCCCAAGTCCCTTTCTTGGGTACTCTCATTCAATAACATCCCTCCCATCGTATAGTTCTACCTCGGGTTTCTGCTTCCTACATGTAGTACTTTACATTTCTCAACGTTGAACTTCATCTGCCACCTCGTTGCCCATTCTCCTAGTTTGTTCAAGTCCCTTTACAATTCTTCACAGTCCTCTTTAATCCGAGCTCCACTGAATAGTTTGGTGTCGTCCGCAAATTTTATTATCTCACACTTAGTCCCTGTTTCTAGATCATTTATGAATATATTAAATAGCAGCGGCCCTAGCACCGAGCCCTGTGGGACACCACTCGTGACCCTCCTCCAGTCCGAGTAGTGGCCCTTCGCCCCTACCCTCTGTTTCCTACCCGCCAACCAGTTTCTGATCCATCTATGTACGTCTCCTTCCACCCCATGGTTCTTCAGTTTCCGGAGTAGGCGTTCATGGGGCACCTTGTCAAAGGCTTTTTGGAAATCTAGATTTGATGTCTATGGGGTCTCCTCTGTCCATCCATTTGTTAATTCCTTCAAAGAAGTGCAATAAGAGAATGCAAGAAACAAGAGAGTTTCCGCAGTAGACGTTCAAGGGGCACCTTGTCAAAGGCTTTTTGGAAATCTAGATATGATGTCTATGGGGTCTCCTCTGTCCATCCAATTGTTAATTCCTTCATAAAAGTGCAATAAATTAGTTAGGCACGATCTCCCCTTGCAGAAACCATGTTGGCTGGTTATCAGAAGTTCGTTTCTTTCAAAATGTTCAGCGATGCTGAAACTGTGAATACGAAGAAAGAAGTGTACTATTATGGGGGCGGGGTCTGGGGCGGAGATTGAGTGGAGATGGGCACGACTTAGCCCAGTGTTCTTCATCTGCCAGTCTGCGGACCGGTGCCGGTCCACAAAATAATTATTTTATTTCCGCCGGTCCATAGGTGTCAAAAGGTTGAAGAACACTGATCCAATACATTGGCAAAAGTCAGTATCCCAACTAGCTGCTTGAAATGAAAGTACACAGCGAGACCCAGAAACCTGCAACAAGCACAATGCCAGCTGCAGAAACCCTGAGAGAACATCCAACCCAGCTCCACGGAGAGAACATCTTTAAACCTACCAGAGACTTTTTCCATTCTATGGACTTTCACAACAAAACTCAAATTTCCGACCAACTGACTTTCCTGACAAAATTCAAAATTGGTGGACCGCTCTGTTCCCAATCAGGTCAGTGAACCCACCATTTCCAAAGTGACACTGCAGACTTCAGAACATGCCCTGAAGAAAGCCACAGCACGGTGGCCGAAACGTCGGTTTCTACTTGACAAAGACGTAGCCAGAAACCTGCAACAAGCACAATGCCAGCTGCGGAAACTCTGACAGAACAAGTGGAAATATCATTTAAATGAACAGCTTTTTGCAGTGGAAATGCAAATAAAAGTTGTGATACACAATGAACGTTATCTGCTAGAGGTAGAGAAAACAACAGAGTTTTTCACTGAGCACCAGCAGGATACACCGGTGTTCTCCACATCTGTTCATTCAGAACAGTATAGCCCCAGATGACAAGGAACACAGCCGTGTTGGGTACAGTCAGCCCTATATTGGAGGTGCTTCTGATGAACAGAGTTTAATTAGTCAGGGTCCCCAGTTTCCTGCAGAAGGTTTTGAAATTCCTATAGTATATAACAGTTGTACTCGCAGAGGTCCCCCCCAAGGGCTCCGAATAGGACTAGGTTTTCAGAATCTCTGCAAAATTTGCACAGGAGAGCATTGCATACAACGGAGATAGGATATCCTTAATGAATATGCCTGGCAGGCTTGCATTTATTCTAACATGCAAACCAATGGTTAGAGCTACAGCCTCAGCACCCCAAGGCTGTGGGTTCAAATCCCATGCTGCTCCTTGTAACCCTGGGCAAGTCACTTAGTCCCCCCATTGGGTCCTCACATTAGGTAGAGTGTGAGCCGGCCGGGGCAGACAGGGGAAAATGCTTGAGTACCTGAATGTAAATCAATTAAGCTGTAATAGTATATGAGTACCTGAATAAATTCATGTAAACCTTTCTGAGCTCCCTTGAATAAATACTAAAAAAAAAAATTTTCAGCCCTACATTACAAAAAAGTCTGCATTCATGTTCTTTGCTTGGATGGGGTGTCCCTTGCCAGCCAGCCCTTCAGTCAACGATAAGCTTACAACTGGCAAACAACAGTTCTGGCAAACACATTAAAAAAAATGTCACTACTATTTGCCATAGCACTGATCAAGTTAGATGACTCATGGGTTTTCCTGCCAGTTGTGGGCAGGGAAGAGAAAAAATGTTGAAATCCTGTGCCAAGCTGCCAGGCAGAATTACTGTGATGCTTCCACATTCCCAAGCTGAAGATGCCAATGTCAAATTAAAAAAACAAAAAACACCAATTTTTTTTTAACCATTAAGAAGTTTCTCACATTATTCATGGGAGATATAGCTGTATTCATGATCTTAATGAAAGTTTTAAATAAATAAGCAAAATCAGGAAAACGGAATGCTCCCAAATAAAATATTTCCAGCCCCCAAAAAGTTCATCAGACTAACAGTTATAGCATTTAAACCAACAAGAAAACAAGCAATCCCAGATCTTTTCTAAGACCCAGCTCCGATCTGTGAGGCTTCGGCGGGATATAAGCTCACATATAACATAACATACCATATCATATATCATAAACCGTCAAATTCTACTGCTATGCCACCTTCCGATCCCCATTCATCTCCCCTCAACACTATCAATGGAATACTTTTAAGATTCCCATATCTAGCAATAATATGTAGCAACCAGACCCCATAACCACACACCGGCATGCGCCCTGAGCTCAAGCCAAGAATACCTGCTGGAAATCAGAGACATCAGATTTAAAAAAAAAGCATCAGGACAAGAATGTTCTCAGTGATGGCTCCAAGGTGGCGGAACTCCCTTCCGAAGGAATTAAAATTAGAAAAGGACACCAGAAAGTTCAAGACCATCCTCTTCACAGACTACTTTAACTAATAATGAAACAGACCAGGGGAGTTCCCACGAGGAAGGCGATAGGGCGAACACAAGAGAGATACCCCAAATGCTGAGAATATGATCAATAAGTACAGATAACTAGAATTATCAGTGTGTAAATCTGGGATGAACATAATACATGATACTGGTATTATGCACATAAGTAAGTAGGTTTTAGAATGAATATAGGACACAATACTACTATTATGTATATACATTGGATGAGAGTACTATTACTACTATTAGCATTTCTGTAGCACTGAAAGGCATATGCAGCGCTGTACATTTATGTAATAATCAACAGGCAGTCCCTGCTCAGAAGAGCTTACAATTTAATTTGGAGAGACAGGACATCTCAGTGTTGGGGAGTTTCTAGCAGAAGGAATGATACGATGGATATAAGTATCTGACAGTGAGTGGGAGTTAAAGGTTGAAAGCAGCTTCAAAAAAGTGGGCTTTTAGCTTGGGATTTGAATATTCTGCGTATTGACTCTGGCAGCCTGTTCCAGGCATACAGCGCTGCAAGAAAGAAGGGACGGAGTCTGGAGTTGGCGGTGGAGGAGAAAGGTACAGATAAGAGGAACATACCCATTCAACGGAGTTCACGGGTGGGGGGAACAAGACCTTATAAGAGGGTAGACAGAGATGAATCCAGAGTGTCTCAGGAAAATATCTTAAATACTTTAATAAATTCATGTAAACCATTCTGAGCTCCCCTAAAAGAGCAGTATAGAAAATTGAATAAATAAATAAATATTAATCATCACTGAAACCTCTGTTGTTGTATATCTTTTCTCAATAATTCCCAAAGATCTTAGCCTAATGCATCTCTAGAGCGTCCTTATGCTGTAACGCAGGGGTGCCCAACACATCGATCGCGATCGACCGGTCGCTCGGGAAGGCAATGCGAGTCGATCACGGAACCCATCCCGGGTTCCGTGATAGACTCATGTTGCCGTCCCGATCGACCAGCCGATCAGCCTTCCTCTCCCTGTGGTTCCCCACCGGTCATCACTTCATGCACACCCATTCTCGCTGCGTCCTTCCTTGCCCGACTGCCAGAACCCGTCTTCCTCGCGCGCCTTTGTCCCGGCGCGCTTTTGACCTGATGCCCTTGCTTTGTCCCGTAGAAAATCTTTGATAGACTGGGGGATGATGTCACTTCCTTCGGGAGAAAGCGGGAGGGAGGTCTAGGGAAGTCACGTCACTGGAGAGCTGAGCGCCGGCTGCCCCTGGCGGAATCAAGCCGCCAGACTGGAGAAAGGCGGTTCAGGAGCAGGAGGTGCTCTGCCCAAAAATGCAAGAACTGCTGCTGCTCTGGCATATTGAGCCTGAAAATGGGAAGTTGAGGAGGGGGGTGGGGCTACGCATTTTTGTAAGTGCCGTGCTGAAAGGAGACTGGAACAGCTCTCATGGAAAGATTTATAGACTGGCTTTTTCTTTTCCTCGGCCCTGGGCGTCCGGAGATTTGGGCCTGCAGAAGCCTCGCGCTGACCAGCATTCCTCTCCCCGACGTCAATTCTGACATCGGAGAGGAATTTCTGGGCCAGCCAATCGCTGCCTGGCTGGCCCGGAACTTCCTCTCCCACATCAGAATTGAAGGGGAGCGGAACCCTGGTCAGCGCAAGGCTTCTGCAAAGAAAGCTTGGGGCGGTGGTGGCTTGGAGGCCTGTTTCCCGGTAGCGGTGGAAAACCTAGTGGCTTGGGGGAGGGCAGGGAGAAAGAAACAAAGGGGGCAGGCAGGGAGACAGAAAAAAGGGGAGACAGGGAGACAAAGAAAGAAGGGAAACAGAAAGAAAGAGGGAACAGGGTGACAGAAAGAAAGTGGGCATGGAGAGAAAGAGAAAGAAAGAACAGGAGGCAGGGAGAAAGAAAGAGAAAGTTGGGGGGAGAATGAGGTCTGGAGGAGAGAAAGCATATAGGAGGCTGAAAGAAGGGAAGAAATATTGGATGCAGGAGTGGGCTGAAGTCAGAAGATGTCAGAAGAAGAAGTGCAGCCAGAGTGAAGTGAGAAGAAGTCAGAAGAAGAAAGTGCAACCAGAGACTCATGAAATCACCAGACAACAAAAGTAGGAAAAATGATTTTATTTTCAATTTAGTGATCAAAATATGTCCATTTTGAGAATTTATATCTGCTGTTTATATTTTGCACTATGGCTCCCTTTTACTAAACCTCAATAGCGGTTTTTAGCGCAGGGAGCCTATGAGCGTCGAGAGCAACGTGGGGCATTCAGCGCAGCTCCCTGCACTAAAAACTGCTATGTGGTTCAGTAAAAAGGGAGGGGGTATATTTGTCTATTTTTGTATGGCTGTTATTGAGGCGACATTGCATAGTCATTTGCCTTGACCTCTTTGAAAAAAAACCCGGAATATGAATTATAATTAACATTTTCTCTGCCTTTCAGTGTGCTTTGTGGGGGTTTTTTAAAAATTATTTTATTGTTGGTAGATCATTTTGACTTGGTCATTTTAAAAGTAGCTCGCAAGCCCAAAAAGTGTGGGCACCCCTGCTGTAACGTATAACTAAGCATCAGCTCTCCATATTCTGTTTGGTAAGTCGCCTTGAACCTATGTAGGCATAGCACGACCCATAAATCCCAGATAGATTAGACATTAGAGAAGCTCATGTAAACCAAACTGACTTGACTCCCCCAGTCATTATTAGAAGTTTAGAAGCTTTCAATAAACAGCAGCATCTTTATTCAATTCATCCTGACCTGTGGAAGAAGGGTTTAGCTCTTGAAAGCTAGTCAAGAAATGTAATTTACTCAATAAATTAAAAAAAAAAGTCTCTCTTTATTCACATGCTATTCATTTTATTAAAAAGTCCACAAAGCTTGTTATATCAATTCTATGCAAGCAGCATGAAACTAATCTCTTTGCCCTACAAGTTATAATCCTGACCTGACAATGCTTGGTGCTTTCTTGTAAGCAAACTTATTCACTCAGATCTGATTATCCACTCTCTCTGCGGAAAGCCTAAGGCGACACACAAAGTTTCACAGACATGCAAAACAGAGTAGAACAACACAAAAAAAAAGAATCCATAGAACCAGTCAGCCACTCCATTCAAAACACCCAAAAGAAACCATTATCCTCTACACCAGAGGTGTCCAACCTTTTGGCTTCCCTGGGACGCATTGGCTGAAAAAAATGTTTCTTGGCCCGCAAAAACGAGCAAACGCTGCAGCAAGACAGAGGAGGGAGCCCGGAAGACAGTAAACAACCGGGGGCAGCAGAGGAAAATACTGCATTGCCCTCGACCGGGGCCGCACAAAATACTTCACGGGGCCGCATGTGGCCCTTGGGCCACAGGTTGGACACCCCTGCAGTCTACACCCTGCCTCAGCTCTCCCCTATATAAATCTGCTACTGGTAACCATATATCCAGCTAAGCCAGATTCAATGATAGCATAGGTACAGTACGCTAAACAGTGGGTAACAACTCCACTTTCTCACTTCAGCCCCATGCAAACCTCCCTACAGGAAGTGATGGATTTGTTTGGGCCATCAGCCACCTTTAAAGACCACAACAGACAGATCAACCGCCCCCCCCCCCCCCCAGTGCTAACTCAAAGCTTAGCTGGAAACAGTAAGGCATAACCAAGGCTGTGCTTCCTCAATAAAAGACCTGCTGGGTGTCCTACAGTTCAGTGGAGCAATTGAAGGAAAGAACACTAGTTTTGAAACAGAATCTCCATCTTGGCTACAATGAGACGGCCGTGCTAAAATTGGCTGCGATGGATCATCCTAGACTCTCGTCTTTGGCCCTCACTGCAACCAAGATTTCAACATTGTGGTTCAGGGAAACTATTTTATGCACAATGTCATTTGGCCTGCCAATGCCCGTTAGCGTTGGCCTCAGAGCACAATGCGTTCCATCCAGTTTGATACAGCCATGTTTAAATTTCCAGGTCCAAGGATTTATTTAATATATTCAGAAGCCCTTTTGCTATTATCGTTCAAGACGCTGGTCTTAAGTTTCCATTGCTATGTAGATGGAATCTTTCTGGGTTTTTTACACTTCACAACTCAACCCAGATCTTACACCTCTCTCCAACGATGTCTGGATTCTATAGCTTTCTGGTTACACGACCACTATCTGAAACTCAACCAGCCAGTCTGTATCCTGGATCTCTTTCAACTAGGAATGCCCTTCCTCTAATTCCTTCTTGTTTAGTTCATACATTCCCCCACTCGGTTCCTTTATGTACTTAGGGCCGGTTCCTTTATGTACTTAGGGCCGGATACCCTAAAACCGCCATTAAAATCCTGAGGGTTGCTGTGGTACCAGTAGATTGTCCAATTTGAAAACAGCGATCAATGTTGAAAGAATTTTATATGCAAATGAGTTTTGTGGCGGTCCGCCATAATCCCATCCAATCAGTCCTGGGATGCACTGGGAAGGGGAAGGCCTGCCATTTTGAAGAGGCGGGCCTGCCGGCAGGAGGGAATAGGAATCCCTCCTGCCAATCTTTATTTTAGAGGTACAGGAAGGGGGGTTTAGGGAGTTGCGGCAGGAGGTAGTGGGCATCCCTCCTGCTGATCTTCAGTTTAGAGGTACATGGCGGGGAAGGGGGGATAGGCTCACCAAAATTCAAATTCATGACCAACGACCCCCTGTTCTTATCAGGTAAGTCGACACACTATACAGTATATAAAGACAAACTGCAGACCTCACAGCATATCTTGAAGAAAGCCATAGTTATAATTTAAAAAATAAGCAATCAAATTCATACATACGAGCATTTAAAACATCCACTAAAAAAACCCCCATACTTTAAGAACTTTATAAAACTTTAAATAAAAAGCTGCAAGTGAATCTACTACTAATATTATTTCTATAGTGCTATTAGATGTACAAAGAAGACAGTCCCTTCTCTAAAGAGCTTACAATCCAAACAGACAAACAGGATGTCATGGATACAGTTAAGGGGAACAGTGGGCTGCATCTCAAAGGGGTTAGGCAACAAAAAGACAGATCGTTCTTTTCTTCTCAAAGATTTCCCATTACAGCTCCCTCCCCCTATCCCACAAATATTACCCACCCTCCCATAGCCCCCCCTCCCTCCATGTCTACCTGATGATATCCTGGTGTCATAGGGTTTTGGGGCAGCAATGATCCCCAGTTGCTCTTGCCCTTGCCAGCACTGGATTCAAAATGGCATCAACTACCTCTAGTGGTAGTCTCACAATACAACCACTAGAGGTCAGATAGATGATAATGTGATGCAGTGGTTAAAAGCTACAGCCTCAGCATCCTGGGGTTGTGGGTTCACCTTGTGACCCTGGGCAAGTCACTTGCCCCAGGTATATTAGATAGATTGTGAGCCCACCAGGACTGACAGGGAAAAATGCTTGAGTACCTGAATAAATTTATGTAAACCATTCTAAGCTCTCCTGAGAGAATGGTATAGAAAATTGAATACATAAATAAATAAATAGATGATCCCTCTTGCCTCATTACAAATAGACACCAGGGATATCATCAACTAGGCCCAGGGGGCTAAGGGAGAGATTTCAAGTAGTAAACATTTCTGGCAAACACATTAAAATGTTAATACTTGCCATAGCTCTAAAATTAAATGACTTATGATCAGCCCCTTTAAAATACAGCCTGGGATCATTGGGCCATAGGTTAACTCAAATTTAATTGCATTGTAAAAAATTAAACACTGGCCTCCATCACAGTTGGTTAGCCTCAGGACCCTCAAAATAGATCAGTCCCGAGGGCAATTTTGCAATATCGCCTCTGTGTCACTATCATATACCCAAGTCTCCAATATACTATCTCAAGACATTATTTATATGTTAAAATCATGAACAAATCACAAATTTGTTTCTTACAGATCTAGCATCAAGTAAACCCAGTTGGAGAGATGGCACCAATATCAGCCCGAGTCAACAGATGACTTAGGAGGAGGTCAAGCAACTTTTTAAGTACCTTCATACATTATGCTCCTCTGGGACCAACGGGCTGAAAGTTGCATCTGTTCAGACAGTTGTGTCAGCATGACAGCTCTTTTCAGCGGCCAGCTCAATGCTATGGAATTCATTACCAAAATTAGTATCCATGTGGAATTCTTGTCTTAATTTTAACAACCATCTTAATGCTCATTTTACTCAAGCATTTTATTAACCTGCTGACTTAGCATTTTAATTGTACTTGAATTTAATGTTTTGTTTTGATTATATCTGTGTTAAATCACACAGAGTTTTGGATGGATTATTTCACTGCTTTTATATTCTACTCAGTACAGTGTGCTCTCACCTTAGGGTGTCTTTTCCCTACTGCTGTTCGATAGAAAGCCAGCTAGCCCACAGGCACATAATGAACAATCACAACTGGCAAGGGAGAAAGCGCACAAAGGAGATGTGTCCCTTCAGGATTCTACCACTGGTTAGGGTTATCAGACATCTGGTGTCAGACGTCCAGACGGCTACTTTACTTACCCAAAGCCATATACAAAAATACACACAAAGTTAAAAACAAAAAGTTATATTAACCTAAAATAATCTTAATACGGTCCTGAATATTATTATCTAAAACCAAGATATTTCCTCCACTTAAAATGGGTGAGAATAACAGGTTGTGGCTTTGGTATGAAGATACAGTGTGGGGAAGATGAAAAGGAGGTGGCTTTGGGAGAGGAAGAACAAAATTTTGGGAGTGACATTGGATTGATCCCTGACTTTAGATGAACATACGGATGCATTGGTTAGAAAATGTGTCTCGGTATTGTGGAAATATTTTGATGCTGCATCATTCCGTTTATTGGTTCAATCTTCCATTCTAAGTATGCTTGACTACTGTAATATCATTTACTTGGGAACTTTTAAGAAAACTCTTCAACGACTTAGAGTTATCCAAAACTCGGCTGTCAGATTGATCTTTGGGATGAAAAAATGGGAACATATAAGTCCCTATTAGAAGATGGATGGAGAAGCATCTCAGTCGGGGGGGGGGGGGGGGGGAAGATGAAGGATGATGGTAAAGAGGAGGGGGAAGAGAAATAGAAGTAGAAGTGAAATCCAGCTGTAGGTATATGAGTTAAGAGAAGATGCTAGAAGAGATTTATAGACAAAACAGAGAAATGGAGGACAAATTAGATAAGGGATAGGGGTAAGGAAGGAAGTGAAAAAAAGATAGGCAAGATACAGGAAAAAAATAACATGGAGAGGTTATGAGAAAACAGAAAAAAAAGAAAGACTAGGACTTTTATTACAGTCATATAAATAACACATAAAAATAATTAATAATAATAATTTTATTCTTATATACCGCCAAAGCCATAATAGTTCGAGGCGGTTTACAACAAGAAGTGCTGGACAATCAGAGAATAAAACACAATATAAAATCATCAGTACGTACATACAATGTGAAAGTTAAAAAACAGTAAAACCTTAACTTACAAATCGATTAAATAATTTTGTTTTTAATAATTTTCTAAAAGTGAAGCAGGATGAAGAATGTGTCATGATATTACCCAACCGTTCATTCAGTTTACCCGCCTGGAAAGCAAGAGTTCTATCTAAGAATCTTTTATATCAACAGGCCTTTATTGTAGGATGAGTGAACATGTGAATTCCATGAGTAGGCCTGTTAGAACAGCTCAGTCTAAAATGAGAGACCAGATACGTAGGGGCCAACCCAAATATTGATTTAAAACCAAGACAAGAGAATTTGAACAGAACTCTTGCTTCCAGGGGCAACCAGTGCAATTTTTGATAATAGGGACTTATATGTTCCCATTTTTTCATCCCAAAGATCAATCTGACAGCTGAGTTTTGGATAACTCTAAGTCGTTGAAGAGTTTTCTTAAAAGTTTCCAAGTAAATGATATTACAGTAGTCAAGCATACTTAGAATGGAAGATTGAACCAATAAACGGAATGATACAGCATCAAAATATTTCCACAATACCGAGACGCATTTTTTAACCAATGCATCCGTATGTTCATCTAAAGTCAGGGATCAATCCAATGGCACTCCCAAAATTTTTATGGAATAGACAATTGGAAAGACCTGATCATTCAAAGAAACCGATAAATCTTTAATTTTGTCATTTGGGCTTGCCAGAAAGAATTTGGCTTTATCAGAATTGAGTTTCAATTGCTATGCAGTCATCCACAATTCAATTTGCTTTAAATTAAAAGACAGATGATTCTTTATCTCAGAAGTCAGGTTAGTAAAAGGAGTAACTATAGTGATTATCATCCGCATATATATAAAATTTTACTTTTAAACTTTGCAATAAGTTCCCTAAAGAGTCAATGTAAATGTTAAACAAAGTAGGGGATAAAAGGGAACCCTGCGGAACTCCGCAAGTGTTTATCCAACTGGGGGATTGCTTATTATCACTATAGACTTGATACGATCGTTTACCCAAAATACCCTGAAACCATTTCAACACGTTACCGGAAATTCCAATTGACTCCAAGCAATCGAGCAGCACTAGATCAAAGGCACTACTTAAATCTAATTGCAAAACTAGAGTGCTTGTGCCTTGGCTAAACAGACTATGAAGAAAGTCTAACAATGATGCAATAACTGTTTCAGTGCTAAAACCAGGCCGAAAGCCTGATTGATTATCTTGTAGTGTATTATCTTGTAGTACACTGAATTTATCCAAATACATTACTAGATCTAGGTTAACCATCCCTTCCATCAATTTGACAAACAGGTCTGTAGTTTGATGTCAACTTAATGGATTCCTTAGGGTTTTTTTACAATTGGTGCAATCAAAATCTGACCTAGATTCTCAGGAAATATACCAGCCAGTAACAAAGAAGAGATCCAATCATATAGCTTGACTTTGAAGGTAACTGGGGCAACTTTCATAAGGTTTGGAGGGCAACAATCTAGTCTGCAGTAAGAGTTAACATATTTCTTATAAAATTTGCAAAATTGTTGCCAGGTAGGAATAATGAAGTTAGTCCAGGACATATCTATCCTAGGTTTGTCCATATGTTGAGCAACTGGATAATTCCAATAGTTGTTTGTGGAAACTGGCACTTTGGATCTCAACTTATTAATTTTGTGATTGAAGAACTCGGCCAGGGCATCTGCAGATGGTGGAGAATCTAAGGTAGAACAAGAGAATGCCTGTATATCATAAAGATTGTTGACTAGCTGAAAGAGATTTCTACTATTACGGTAGTATATGGTGAACCAATTTTTAAAGCATAAAACTTAGGGCTCCTTTTACAAAGGTGTGCTAGCGTTTTTAGCGCACACACCTGATTAGCAAGCACTATAGCGCATGTGACTCGAAAAACTACCACCTGCTCAAGAGGATGCGGTAGCAGCTAGCGCGCGGGGCATTTTAGCATGTGCTATTCCATGCGTTAAGGCCTTAACGCACCTTTGTAAAAGAAGCCCTTAGTACAGGGGTCCCTCCTCGAGGGCCGCAATCCAGTCGGGGGTTTCAGGATTTCCCCAATGAATATGCATGAGATCTATTTGCATGCACTGCTTTCATTGTATGCTAATAAATCTCATGCATATTCATTGGGGAAATCCTGAAAACCCGACTGGATTGTGGCCCTCGAATAGGGACTTTGACACCCCTGCCTTAGTACATTTCTCTATTATTAGTTTTTTATATTCTTTTAATTTCAGTCTCCAATTCAATCTCTTTTCAGTATCTCCTGATTTCAACCATTGTCTTTCTAATTTCCGTAATTCTCGTTTCACTATTCCTAACTCGGCATCGAATCAGCCTTCCAAATTTTTATTTTTCAGATTTCTTAATTTAATGGGGGCCATTTTGTTTAATATCTGCGTGCTCGTACTAGTCCACAGCAAAATCTGAATCTGAAATTATATCATAATGTGACCAGAATTCCAGTGGGTTTACCAAACCTCTACTAGCTACCACTTTCTTGTTCCTTTTTACCTCCTTAGACTTAGTTGAGGACCGTCTTACTTGCCAACTGAGTTGGAAGTGATATAAGTCAAACTGCTGGCAATGTTATCTAAATAAAAAAGGTAATATATCTGCGTATAGCATTTGAAAGTTATACACCCATTAAGTCTTTCCAAAATGAGCGACGGATTAGATGTTTGAATGTACAAAGTCAAGAGACTTGTATACTGTCTTTTTGTAGTTTTACAACCACACTGAAAGCAGTTTACCTACATCTGTCCCGGTGGACTCAATCTCTATCTAATGTACCTGGGGCAGTGGAGGATTAAGTGACTTGCCCAGGGTCACAAGGAGCAACACAGGAACTGAACTCACAACCTCAGGGTGCTGAGGCTGTAGCTCTAAACATTAACCCTCTGTTTTACTAAGGTGCGCTATGTGTTTTGGTGCACGCTAAATATGCACACGTCAGCGTTTAGCTCATGGTTAACGCGCACTAAAACGCTTAGTGCAGCTTTGTAAAAGGAGCCCTTTTACAATCTCCTCCTGCAGGCTGGATTACACTGAGGCTTTAAGTTTTCAAAACCTGTATAACAAAAATAAATTGTGGGATGGAGGGGTGGTGGTGGACCGGGGTGACCTTCTAGCCATTACAGATACTCCAGTCTATCTGCTTGATTATGTGTGTGTCAAGATTTTAATAAGGAGCGAGAAAGGCAAAGAATAGAGCTGGTAATTACAGGAGAAACACCTCTGGGAGTGAGTGAGGAAACTGGTGTTCCTACTGATTCACCCTCTGTGATGGTTTCTGAAGAAGTGTTTGGGTTTTGGTTTTTTTTTTAAATGTTATAACTAGAAATTCCATAATGCATTTAAGAAAAAAAAAAAAAGCCCTTAATATGTCCATACAAATATATTTAACTGGAAATTCAACCAATTAAATGAAGCCAATTAAATGTCTAGCATTCCCCCTTCCTGAAAAAGTAGTGTCTGATCATTTTATCACAAAGCAGGAACATTGGGATTCCTCACTAGTTATCACCAGCAGCAGCTCTTCTCCCTGATCATTCCCTCCCCCCTCCAGCTTCTCACACCTCCTCATTAGTTCTTCACAAGCACACTGGCTTTCCTCACCCTCACACTGTTTCAACTGCTTAGAAAAATGAGCTGTATCTCTGCTTCTAGATCAGTGTCCCATAAACCATTTTTTTTTGGCTTTGGGACACTAATGGAGCAAATGTTTTTCTGTGGCCCACCACCCCCCAGCCCCGCCCTGCTCCATCCTCACATGAACCTCATCTCGTTTTCCATGAGCTCAGGGCCGTATCTGGAGGGCCTCTGAGCATGCCCGGATGTTGATGCGATAATGTTGCATGCATGCGTGCATTTGCATGACATCACATCCGCGCATGCTTGGAGGCCCCTCCAGACATGGCCTCAAGCTCAGAGAAAACGAGATGAGGTTTGTGTGGGGGTGGAGAGGAGGAAAGGCACCAGTGCCAAAGTGACTCAATCCCTGGCGGCACATCCGGAATTTTGCCGCGGCACACAGTTTGCAATTCACTGTTCTAGATCACATAATTAGTCATCAGCCTTAGTACTGACCAGATAAAAAAGAGAAGCGAGAGGATGAAATGTAACGTATCTAATCTAATCTAATGCTTGGCTTTATATACCGAGACATCAGTCCAAGAAAACTCGATCCGGTTTACAATAATTAACTTAACAAATAAAAACCATAAAGAATAAGACTAAGTTTCGGAAGATTGACGTATGACAATAAGCTTACAGTTTAAACATTTTAAGAACATAAGAATAGCTTTACTGGGTCAGACCAGTGGTCCATGAAGCCCTGTAGCCCATTCTCACGGTGGCCAATCCAGGTCCCTAGTACCTGGCCAAAACCCAAGGTGTAGCACTATTCCATGCTATCGATCCAGGGCAAGCAGTGGCTCACCCCATTTCTTTCTCAATAAGACTATGGACTTTTCCTCCAAGAAATTGTCCAAATCCTTCTTAAAACCAGCTATGCTATCCACCCTTACCACAACTGCTGGTAACGCATTCCAGAGCTTAACTATTCTCTGCATGAAAAAATATTTCCTCCTATTGGTTTTAGAAGTATTTCCCTGTAGCTTCATCGAGTGTCCCCTAGTCTTTGTAATTTTTGACAGAGTGAAAAATCGATCCACTTGTAGCCATTCTACTCCACTCAGGATTTTGTAGACTTCAATCATATTTCCCTTCACACAAATCTTTTCCAAGCTGAAGAGCCCTAACCTTTTCAGTCTTTTCTCATACGAGAGGAGTTCCATTCCCTTTATCATCTTGGTCGTTCTCCTTTGAACCATTTCTAGTGCTGCTATATCTTTCTTGAGATATGGAGACCAGAACTGAATGCAATACTCCGTATGAGGTCACACCATAGAGCGATACAGGGGCATTATAACATTATTAATCTTGTTAACCATCCCTTTAAAAATAATTTATAATCATTTGATTTTTAGGCCACTGCCATACATTGGGCGGAAGGTTTCATTGTATTGTCTATGTTGACATCCAGATCCTTTTCTTGGGCATTAATCCCCAAGGTAGACCCTAGCATCCGGTAACTGTGATTTGGGTTATTCTTCTCAATGTGCATCACTTTGCATTTATCAACATTAAATTTCATCTGCCACTTGGGACGCCCAGTCTTCCAATTTCCTAAGGTCTGCTTGCAATTTTATACAATCCGCATGAGTTTTAACAACTTTCAACAGTTTAGCGTCATCTGTAAATTTAATCACCTCACTCGTCGTTCCAATTTCCAGATCATTTATAAATAAGTTAAATAGCACCTGTCCCAGTACACATCCCTGCAGCACTCCACTGTTTACTCTTCTCCATTGAGAAAGTGACCATTTTAACCCTACCCTCTGTTTTCAATCTAATAACCAATTCCTGTATCGAGAACTCAGAAAATTGTGCACAAACACGCAAACCACACACTTCCTTCTACACTCGCTTTCTGTATTGGCCCCTTCTTGTTTGCAGTGCAAGCAATCCACTATTTGAAGGTTTGAATAACGTAGCGAAAACCTTGAAGTTCTGGTTTACTAGTGCACAACCTTATTTTATTTTTATCTCTCGCAATTAATCAAAGAGTGTAGTATAATTTGAAAAGGCTGATGAAAATGAAAGAAGGAATGGGATGACTTCCCTATGAGGTAAGGCTAAAACGGCTAGGGTTCTTCAGCTGGGAGAAGAGATGGCTCAGGGGTGATTACAGAGGTCTATAAAATACTGAGTGGAGTGGAAAGGGTAGATGTGAATCTCTTGTTTACTCTTTCCAAAAATACGGCTATGGGGCATGCGATGAAGCAACTAAGTAGTAGTTTTAAAATAAACCAGAGAAAATTTCTTCACACATGTAATTAAACTCTGGAATTCATTGCCAGAAAATGTTATTAGCCGCCTGAAAAACAGTTGCCGAATGTGTGTCAATCACCCAATGGCACTGGTTTATAGAATTGCAGCTTTGTGAAAAGTAGGCCAGGGTTTTTAAGGCCTACATTTCTGGGGCCTACCTTTCACGTGAATCGCAACTGGGAGGCAGTTTACATTGCATTAGTGTCTTCTATCCTGCCAATATCTTTCAGTTCTAGGCGGTTTACAACAAGAAATTAGCCTGGGCATTCCTAAGGAGATTACAAGGTTGATAAAGTTTGCATCGGGATCTGGGAAGGGTCGATACGGTTTGGTTAAATCATTTGACAAATTTCTCGAATGGTATGGTTTTCAGTTCTTTCCTGAATGTTTTGTAGTTGGGCGTTAGCCACACCTACAAATGTGTTAGGCCTCCGCAGCCGCCTATATTTTCTTAAAAACTACTTTTACTCCTTTTTAAATGGTGTTTTGCATTTAATGTTAAGCACCGGTAGAATATGGGCCTTACCCCCCTCTTTTACAAAAGGTGCGCTATGCTTTTTAGCGCACGGTAAATAGCGTGTGCTAATCACGCTCTAAATGCTAATGTGTGCATGTTATCCTATGGACGCATTAGCGGTTAGCGCACACGTTGATTTAGCGTGTGTTAAATGCGTGCTAAAATGCTTAGCGCACTTTTGTAAAAGAGGTCCTTAGTGTTTTGCCCCCATATTCATGGAGGCAGGTTGCTTGCTGTTTTGTTTAGCATATGCATTGCCTGTGCCTTTAAAAAAGGTGAGATTATGTTCTTCAACTACAAATTTATGTAATCTTGTAGTTTCTCTGTAATAGGCTCCCTCAGAGCACATGTATAGCTTCCTGTGGTTTGTGGGAAGCTTCCTATCGGTTTCTCACTTTCTAAGCATGCTGGGCTAGCTGCCCTCCCTTCGAGCATGGCAGTAGCTATCTGATTTAGTAGTGCATGCCTTCAAAATCACTGTAATTCCATCAAGTCTTTCGGCCTTCTATTACCACTATTACCTTTCAGCATCTGCTGAAATGACTCTCTCAGCTCCCTAAACCCAGAGTACATTGGTTGAGGGCAGACTCTGGTAGCAGAGGCTACAATTCTTTCCTAGCAATGAACTGCAAATTATTCCTCTCCTTGCTTAGAGTTACTACATTAAAGTAGATTTGCTTAAGAATTGAGACCATGTCTGTGGTTTAGGGGGAATGTGGGGGACAGAGGTTTCCTTCCTTGGCCGTGGGCTTTCTGAGTCCAAGTCTATTGCATTGTGGTTTCTGCTTTGCATATGGATCTTGGGGGGGGGGGGGGAGGATTTCTATTGTTTGTATCCTGGTTGCAGTGTTCTCCCCAGGGCCTTTTAGCCGGGTACTCCACCTGGCTAATTTAGATGACCGCCCGGCGAATCTTGCTTCTGCCGCCGATGCTCCTTCTTGGGCTGACTTGCCATCGAAAATTTTGTTTGACGCTTGCCTTTTTTTTTTTTTTTGCCAGCATGCTTGTACTTGCTTCAGGCCTTCCTCGTTGCCGGGTCCTGCCTACTTTGTCTCCACAAAGGCAGGACCCAGCAGTGAGGAAGGCCTGAAGCAAGTAAAATCAGCAAGTTGTAAACTTCCCTCCGTCGCTGACCTATGGAAGATAGGTCAACGATGGAGGGAAGCATACAACTTGCCTAGCAACTCTGCCGACGGGTGTGTGAACTGGGAGGGATGGGAAGAAAAATGCTGCTGCTACACCAAATGGGGGGAGGGGGAAGAGAAATGTTCTGCTTATGCACCCATTTTGGGGGGAAGGGAAGAGAAATGCTGCTGCACCGAATGGGGGAGGGGAGGGGGGAAGAGAAATGCTGCTGCTGCACCGAATGGGGGGGAGGGGGAAGAGAAATGGTCTGCTGCTACACCCATTTGGGAGGAGGGTGAAAGGAAAAGAAATGCTGCTGCTGCTGCACCCAATTTTTTTGGGGGGAAGGGGAAGAGAAAAGCTGGTGCACCCAATTGGGGGGAAGAGAAAAGCTGCTGCTGCACCCAATTGGGGAGGGGGGAGGGGAAGAGAAGTGCTGCAGCAGCACCCAATTGGGGAGAGAGAGGGGAGAAGGAAGACCAGGAG
Organism: Geotrypetes seraphini; assembly: GCF_902459505.1. Classification (NCBI taxonomy): domain Eukaryota; kingdom Metazoa; phylum Chordata; class Amphibia; order Gymnophiona; family Dermophiidae; genus Geotrypetes; species Geotrypetes seraphini. The sequence goes on along the minus strand of NC_047086.1, from coordinate 14,493,983 downwards.
AGAGGAGAGGCAAGAGATGCCAAGACCATGGCAGGGAGGGAAAGGAAAGGAGCTACCAGACCAGGGGGAGAGATGTCAGTGTATTTGGGGGGAAAGGAGATGCCAAGGTATGGGGGAAGAGAAGGGAAGGAGACAGAAATGCAAGATCATGGGTGGAGTGGGAAGGAAGGAAAGGAGAAGAGAGAGATGCTAGAGTATAGGGGAGGGAGTGAAGCTGAAATGAATCATGTACAAAGGAGAGAAAGGGCACAGGATATACAGTTTATTGAAGGGACATAGAAAGAGGGAAGATGCCATATGGAACAGAGAGTGGGCGGACACTGAATGGAAAAGGCAGAGAGGGTGGGCAGTGGATGCAAGGGGCAGAGAGAGGGTGAACGGTAGATGGAAGGGGTAGAGAGAGAGAGGGCAGAGGCTGGGTGTAAGGGGCAAAGAGAGGACAGATGTTGCAAGGAAGGGAGCAAGGACAAATGCTGAATAGAAAGAAGAGAGCAAAGAGAAGATGATTAAAGCAGAAACGACAAAAGGTAGAAAAAATTTTTTTTTGTTGCTTTATGTAGAATCAAGTAGCATTGTAACCGTATTGATTAAAGTTTATAAATAGGAAATGGAAATAAGGCAGTTTTTTTTAAAACTAAACTCCTATCCTCCGGTCAGGACAGGATACCATAGCAGCAGGGGTGCCCAAATGGTAGAAGGCGATCGACCAGTAGATCGCAAAGGCAATGTGAGTCGATCGGGTTGCCTTTGCAATCTTTTTCTTCCTGCCTCCCCGAGCCAGGCCAGGCGCGTACAAGCGCCGGATTCACAAGACTTCACCTCCGATGTCAATTCTGATGTCGGAGAGGAAGTTATAGGTCAGCCAATCGCTGCCTGGCTGGCCTGAAACTTCCTCTCTGACGACATTAGAATTGACGTCAGAGGTGAAGTCTTGTGAGTCTGGTGCTTGTATGTGCCTGGCCTGGCTCGTGGAAGCAGCAGGGAGAAATCAGCGTGGTGGCTTAGGGGGTAGGGAAAGAATCGGGGAAGTGGAGAAATCAGCGCAATGGCTTGGGGGGGGGGGGGGGGGGAGAAAGAGAGACAGAAAGAAAAAAATATTGGATGCACAGTCAGAAGAAGGAAGTGCAACCTGAGACTCATGAAATTACCAGACAAAAAGGTAGGAAAAATGATTGCATTTTCAATTTAGTGATCAAAATGTGTCTGTTTTGAGAATTTATATCTGCTGTCTATATTTTGCACTATGGCCCTCTTTTACTAAACCGCAATAGCAGTTTTTAGCGCAGGGAGCCTAAGAGCATCGAGAGCAGCGCAAGGCATTCAGCGCATTTCCCTGCGCTAAAAACCGCTATTGCGATTTATTATAAAGGGAGGGGGTATATTTGTCTATTTTTGTATAGTTGTTCCTGAGCTGAGATTGCATAGAATCATCTGCCTTGACTTCTTTGAAAACCCGCAGAATATAAATGATAATTAACATTTTCACTGTGTATAGTGTGCTTTGTGTTTTATTAAAATTTTATTGTTGGTAGATCATTTTGACTTGGTCATTTTAAAAGTAGCTCGCAAGCCCAAAATGTGTGAGCACTCCTGGTGTAGAGCCATTTCTTGTATGACTGGATGAGCTATATTTATCTTTTTTTGTTGTTGTTTAAATTCATGCAGAAATAAATGGCTAAATTGAACCTAATGACTTAATTAATGCCTTTCCCTTTTTTTTAACCTCTATATCATTTGAAAGAGGGCAAATATCTAATTATTCCCTTGTAGAATTGGATACTTCTTAAATTTAGTAAAAATATTCTGGCACAAGTGTCAAACCTTAAAAAAGGAAGTCATATTGAGCATTGGAAAATAATAATAATTAACTAATAAAAATAGTACACATTTAGGGCTGCTTTTACTAAGTTGTGATAATATATATATTATTTTTTTTTTTAAAATCTGATTTTTGTAAGTGACAAAAGATAAACAGTGAAAGTCTTTCAAAATATGGTTACCTATCATCGCTGCTTCTGTCCCACAGTCCACTTCTGAAAATCATTTACTGTATACGGGAGGGAAAGCAAGACTGCTGCTTTGGAAGGAGTAAGGCAATAGTTCATCTATAGCAGACTTTGAGATTCTTGATACTGCGTTACTGAAAATAGAACATGGATTTTTCCTATGGATTCCTTGCACAAAGGTGGTCTCAAGAGTCCGAGTTCACAGTAACAGAGAAAGGAACAGCAGAAGAAACAGATCCCCAGCTGCCAGCTGTAGAAGTTTGACCCACATGCAGATTCACAAGACTTCACCTCCGATGTCAATTCTGATGTCGGAGAGGAAGTTATAGGTCAGCCAATCGCTGCCTGGCTGGCCTGAAACTTCCTCTCTGACGACATTAGAATTGACGTCAGAGGTGAAGTCTTGTGAGTCTGGTGCTTGTATGTGCCTGGCCTGGCTCGTGGAAGCAGCAGGGAGAAATCAGCGTGGTGGCTTAGGGGGTAGGGAAAGAATCGGGGAAGTGGAGAAATCAGCGCAATGGCTTGGGGGGGGGGGGGGGGGGGAGAAAGAGAGACAGAAAGAAAAAAATATTGGATGCACAGTCAGAAGAAGGAAGTGCAACCTGAGACTCATGAAATTACCAGACAAAAAGGTAGGAAAAATGATTGCATTTTCAATTTAGTGATCAAAATGTGTCTGTTTTGAGAATTTATATCTGCTGTCTATATTTTGCACTATGGCCCTCTTTTACTAAACCGCAATAGCAGTTTTTAGCGCAGGGAGCCTAAGAGCATCGAGAGCAGCGCAAGGCATTCAGCGCATTTCCCTGCGCTAAAAACCGCTATTGCGATTTATTATAAAGGGAGGGGGTATATTTGTCTATTTTTGTATAGTTGTTCCTGAGCTGAGATTGCATAGAATCATCTGCCTTGACTTCTTTGAAAACCCGCAGAATATAAATGATAATTAACATTTTCACTGTGTATAGTGTGCTTTGTGTTTTATTAAAATTTTATTGTTGGTAGATCATTTTGACTTGGTCATTTTAAAAGTAGCTCGCAAGCCCAAAATGTGTGAGCACTCCTGGTGTAGAGCCATTTCTTGTATGACTGGATGAGCTATATTTATCTTTTTTTGTTGTTGTTTAAATTCATGCAGAAATAAATGGCTAAATTGAACCTAATGACTTAATTAATGCCTTTCCCTTTTTTTTAACCTCTATATCATTTGAAAGAGGGCAAATATCTAATTATTCCCTTGTAGAATTGGATACTTCTTAAATTTAGTAAAAATATTCTGGCACAAGTGTCAAACCTTAAAAAAGGAAGTCATATTGAGCATTGGAAAATAATAATAATTAACTAATAAAAATAGTACACATTTAGGGCTGCTTTTACTAAGTTGTGATAATATATATATTATTATTTTTTTTTTTAATCTGATTTTTGTAAGTGACAAAAGATAAACAGTGAAAGTCTTTCAAAATATGGTTACCTATCATCGCTGCTTCTGTCCCACAGTCCACTTCTGAAAATCATTTACTGTATACGGGAGGGAAAGCAAGACTGCTGCTTTGGAAGGAGTAAGGCAATAGTTCATCTATAGCAGACTTTGAGATTCTTGATACTGCGTTACTGAAAATAGAACATGGATTTTTCCTATGGATTCCTTGCACAAAGGTGGTCTCAAGAGTCCGAGTTCACAGTAACAGAGAAAGGAACAGCAGAAGAAACAGATCCCCAGCTGCCAGCTGTAGAAGTTTGACCCACATGCAGATATTACCCCTTATCCAGTCAGTTTTTGTAGTCTTCCCCCTAGGCAGATAAGCACATAGCATTCCATAATCCAGCATCAGTCTTCCCTTTTCTCCTTTCCCTCCATCCAAGCTTTTTTATGACCACAACCACCATCAAAATCAGTGAGGTTGGTATGGAAACATCCAGCCTCCTAGAACAGTTCTCAGCCACCACTGACGGTTTCTGAAGCACTGTGGCCTGCTGGTGTGGAACTGGAAAAAAATTCTACCTTAGAAATATAGGCTAGGCTCAGTTTTTACTACTTTGTAGCCCCTGATTAAACTCTTTTCTCAGGTGCATATTCATTCATTCATTCAATTTTCTGGAAAGAGCAGAGAGCTAGTCCAGCATTCATACTCTGGGTTTTGGCCAGGTACTAGTGACCTGGACTGGCTACCGTAAGAACAGGCTACTGGGCTTGATAGACCATTTGTCTGACCAGGTAAGGCTGTTCTTATGTTCAAGTAAGAAGCTGTTAATGTATTGGGGGTTGGGTGGATTTGTACCAGTGACCTTTGGAACACAGAAGAAGTGCCTTTAATCATAGAGCCGCAGGTGTTTCCAACTAGGCAACTGCTCCCTTTTTTTGTGATAATTTGCCAACTAGGTGCATATGATGATGTCACACTGATGTTAAGATTGTGCAGACGACACATCCATTTACTCTGAAGGTTAGTTATTGTGCGAGTAGTGTATTTCCTTTTATGTTCTTAACCTCTTGGAAATAAGGTTTAGTATGAGATTATATATGACATCTGATGACCTAATACAAGAGCTGATACTTAGATGGTTTACACTGCTCCACTCCTTTCTATATTGGTAGTGCGCTGTACACTTCCCCCTCCCTATTCGGTTTTGGCACTTGCAGTTTCACATATTTGCGATTTTTTTGGGGGGGGCGGGGAAACCCCCCCCCCCCATAGTTTTGGACGTTCCAGCCTCCCTCCAGTCTTCCTCCCGGCATCCCAGCCTTACCTGGTGGTCTAGAAGGCTTTCGGGGCAGGAGCGATCTTCCTACGCTCCTGCCCCGTGCAGATCGGAAGAAGTGGAAAACTTTACCTCTTTGACAACTGAACCTCAAGCTTCTCTCAGAAAATGAAACTAATCTCGCCTCTCTTCCAGAAGAAGCGGAAAACTTATCCCTTCAACATGACCTATGCGCTTCTCTCTGCTCCTCTCCCTCAATTTTAGCCCTCCCTCCAGTCTCCCCTCTGGCCCATCTCTCTGATAGTTGCCTAGAGCCTAAATAGGTACGAGTGACACACAAATGGAAGATTAGATTAGAACTATCCATATATTTAAACTTTCTTTTCTGACTGTAAAAGGTACTAGATCTGCTAACAAAATTGCTCATTCTTTCCCCTATTTATTAACTGCAATTAGGAATGATCTACCTTCTCAAATAAGATCTTGTTTAGCACCTCAGGTTTTTCGAAAAATCTTGAAAACTACCATTTCAACATTTTTTAGTTGATAATTTTAAATGATGCTAATGTCTTTCTTACAATATAACTAACTACTTTTTACCGAGTCGAACCCTATTTTTTAGGGATGACTAAGGGCTCCTTTTATGAAGGTGCGCTAGTGGTTTTATCGCACGCACCGGATTAGCGCATGCTATAGAGTGCACTAGCCGAAAATCTACCGCCTGCTCAAAAGGAGGTGGTAGCGGCTAGCATGCACATTCTATTCCAAACGTTAAGGCCCTAGCGCACCTTCGTAAAAAGAGCCCTCGGTGTATAAGTCCAAGGTTTAGATTAAATTCATATACCTGGGTCAGTAAGCGCGTGTACTGACTATTAGCGCAGGATTAACATGAGAGTCCTTATCATTTACAAAATAGGTAGTGGTAAAAACTCACGAGCAAATGGCCATACGCTAATTTTGAAATTAATACATGCCCGTTAACAGGAAAACAAAAAATGGTGGCCATTTTGGAGGTTTACTAAAAAGTGGCCTTAGCACGCAGGAAACCCACGTGCTGAAAAACCCCAGCACAGTCCACTTTTTTTGTAGAACTTTGTAAAAGAGCCCCATAGTAAGTACGTGTGAGGCTTTGGCGAATTTCCATAGGTCTAAGAATCTTTGATTGTTGAATTTCCCTTATATTCATCTTTCGTCTGCCGAGATTTTGTTTCATAAATATTTAAAAGGAAGTGTTGTCAATGTTTATCGAATTTGTCTTTGCCTATTAAAAAATAAATAAAAATTTCTCAGGATACTGAAGAAGGAGCATTTGATGTGCTTGGAGCTGACCCTGAATTTGATCTTACTAAATTTCTGGAGACGTCCCAGGACACATTCTAGCACCACGCTACTCTTCCAGTTCTTGTTTGTTTCTTAAAGCAATAGCTCTCAATACAGAAAAGTTATTTTAAAAATAAGGCTGCTTGGGGCGCTAGCGAGCCCGATGGGATAAGTCGTGGTCGGCACTCGCTCCGGCGCTGATCCTGATAAAATAATCAAATAGAGCTTCATATCCTTAGCGATTTCGCCGGCGGAGATCGGGCTGAGAAGGGGAACTCGGCGGGGTACCATGGCGACGAGCAAACCATCGAAGCGAAAAAGCGCTGAGCCGACTTCCCCGTGCAAAACACCTCTCCCTAAGCCTGAGGACGCGGCTACCGCCGCCATCTTAGAAGAACTGCGCTCAATACGTGAGCTTTTGGTGGACACGAGGCAGGACATCAACGACTTAAGATCGGATTTTGCCTCCATGAAAGAGGATTTTGCATCTACCCAGGCGAAAGTAGGTGAGCTAGAATCAAAATTTATGGGAGCAGAAGCATCCATCAAATCTTTACAAAAACAAACTGCCAGGATCCCAGCACTTGAAAGGGCACTTGAGGCTGCTGAGAACCGAGCAAGACAGAACTGCTTCCGTTTGCTGGGGTTACCGGATGGCAGGGAAGCCTGTGATCTTACAGAATTTTTGGCAGTATTATTACCTCAGCTGCTGAAGATGAATGATGACTTTAAAATTGAATTTGATAATGCCATCCGGCTTCCACAACCAAATGTTGTCCACAAGAAATATCCTCGTCCCATATTGGTCTCTCTGTTAAAACACCAACAAGTTCTCAAAATCATGCAACAAGCCAAACTGCATGCACCTCTTACCTTTGAAGGTAACAAAATCCTTATCTTGCCTGACTTAGCTAAGGAAACTGCTAAAAGACGGAAGCTGCTATTATCATATCGTCCACAGCTCAAGTCCATGGGGGCTAAATTTGGAATGTTTTATCCTGCACGCCTGCGGGTGACCCACAACAATGTGACTAAAGACTACCACTCTCCCTCAGCCCTAGCTGACTTCATTGAATCGGTGAATCCTACTCTGATTGACAAAACCTGATGTTTTGTATGCCACACAGACTTGTGATGTATGGTTTTTTACACATGTTGCTCAGTATTTCTCAGTGTTTGCGCCAGGAGTGTTGCTGTACCTGTGACTTTTCTCTCACTGTTTGCTGACCCACAGTATGTTAGTTGACTGTTTGAAGTTTATATATGTTATTGCAGTGCTCATTATACATGCATTTACAAGATCTGAACTGATGATATTAGCTAATGAGAGGTTAACTATGTATATTACTATCTACCTAAAGCATATTGCAATTCGTGAGATGTATCTTGATATATTGATCTCATGTCTTTAACCCTTTTTTCCTTAAATGTGAAAGGACTTAACAATCCGATCAAAAGACTCAAAATCTTAAAATACACTGAATCTCACCAACCGGATGTGGTCTTTTTCCAGGAGACCCATCTAAATGTGCTGGAAGCCTCCAAGATTGCACCGAAGTGGGCATATCCACCTCTTTTCTCCCCATCTTTGGGTCGTAAAAATGGTGTCCTTACTTTAATACGTAAGAGACCGGACCTCAAAATTGTTTCCTCTGCCCATGATATGGAGGGCAGATGGCTTCAAGTTCAGCTGCTGATAAATAGTGCTCGTTTTTACCTCTATAACATCTATGCACCCAATCAAGACTGCCCAGACTTTTTCGACACTCTCATATCTGTAGTTGGAGCATCTTCAGACGGTCCGTGTATTCTAGGTGGCGACTTTAATCTCATTTTAAGTCCAGAGAAAGATAGGAAATCAAGAACGCCTTATAAAAAACCCAAAGCCTGGCATCATCTTCAGGATTTGCTTTTCCAACTGAAACTACTGGACCCTTGGCGCCTACTACATAAAGATGATTATACCTTCACATTTTTTTCACCACCACACACATCTTATTCCAGACTAGACTTTTTTCTCATCAGCTACTCCTTGGTGGAGAAATTGAGCAATTCGGACATATTGACATTATCAGTCTCAGATCACTCTGCTATCACATTGTCTTTACATAGTCTCCTTCCATCTAAACCTTGCGGAATGTGGAGATTCAATGCCTCCTTACTGTCTGATCAGATGTTTATTGATCATGTTAATCTTCACATCAGAGAGTTCTTCGAGTTCAATCCTGTGGGTGATACCTCTTGGCAAGTCACCTGGGACGCTTTTAAAGCCTATATAAGAGGCCAGATCATCGCTTATGCATCAAAAAAGAAGAAAGAAGATAGACAACACCTTTTAATCTTGGAAAATAGAATTTCCACTATGGAAAAAGCTCATATTGCAGATATTACCAATCCTGACATATCTGTCCAACTTAGTAAACTCAGGTATGACTACAATTTACATCTTAGCTCTAAGGCTTCAGCTGAAGTATTTTTCCAATCTGCAACTTACTATGCTACCAATAATAAAGCAGGGCATCAATTAGCTAACTATCTGAAGATACTTACAGAGAAGACACAGATACCAGCTATATGTACAGATTCTGCTACCACCTTGACTGATAGTACGGACATATGCAATTACTTTAAGGATTATTACAAGCAACTTTACACCTCGGATAAGCCAGATGTATCATGTGTCAAAGCATATCTCGATCAAATATTGGGTCCTAAACTGGACGAGCATGATAATGTCTCTATCACGCAACCCATACAGCTATCTCAACTCTCTGAATCCTTACAATCGATGGCCAAACGGAAGGCGCCAGGCCCAGACGGTTTAACGGTTGAATTTTATCTGGCGTTCCAAACACTTCTGTTACCACTAATGTTGAAATATTTCCACTATCTCATTGATACAGGATACGCTAAAGGCTCCTTTACTGAAGCTGTGATCATCGTCCTACCAAAACCTGATAAAGATCCGCTGAAGGTGCAAAACTACAGACCTCTATCACTCATCAATATAGACGCTAAACTATTTGCAAAAATTCTGGCGTTAAGACTACAAACGGTACTCCCAAAATTGATCAGTATGGAACAGACTGGTTTCCTGAAAGGCAGACTCTCCAGTGACAACACAAGACTCTTTGCTCACGTACTTTCACTGGCTCCAACATACTTACCTGATGGAATCACAATGTCTCTCGACGCTGAAAAGGCTTTTGACAGAGTGGAGTGGCCTTTTTTATTTCAAACACTACTGTGGTTCGGCTTTTCCAAGGACTCCATTAAAATGATCAAGGTCCTATACTCTAATCCCTCCACTCGACTTCGCATCAACAATGTCTTCTCAGAATCATTCATGCCAACTAGAGGAACAAGACAGGGCTGCCCATTATCGCCTCTGCTATTCAACTTAGCGCTGGAACCTTTACTTATTACTCTGAGGTCTGACCCTCTGATTCAGGGACTCTGCATTGATGATATACATGTTAAAATGACGGCATACGCAGATGACATTCAACTATATGCCTCTATATCTTCCTTGCCATCTATTATCAATAATATAGATGCCTACTCGAAGGTATCTATATACAAGCTGAATAGAACCAAGACAGAAGTCATGCCACTAACGGGTAAGCCATGTGGAGATATTATCAAGCAGTTGAATCTAAAATATGCTCCGGATAAACTCAAATACTTAGGGATATATTTTGGTGACTCAATGGAAGAAACCTTGGTTTTGAATACATCTTTGATACTCCAGATCATCAACTCTACTACCTCTAGATGGTCACCACTAAAATTATCATGGTGGGGTCGGTTGGACTCTCTAAAAATGATACTGATTCCGAAAATTACCTACATATTATCAATGATACCTGCTCTTCTTCCGGCGGCATCCTATAAAAAATTAGAATCACTTCTGTCCCAATATCTATGGAACAAGAAGACACCACGCATAGCTTTGAAAAAGCTAAAATGCCACAAGGACGGAGGTGGAGTCAACTTCCCTGACCTCTATTATTATCACTTGGCTTTCATTTGTAGACAGGGCTCCCAGTGGTTGTCTACCAACATAGAAGAACATCCTTCAATTTGGCTTATCCTGGAACGCAAACTTTTTGGTGAACAACATCTACAATACTTACCATTCCTACAACCGGATCATAAGACTAAAGGCAACCTCGTCATTAATGCTACTAGGATTGCATTACAAACAGTGGACGATCAAGCTCCCCTTTCTTGGAGTGAAACCATGGCCTCACCTATTTGGCGAAACCCACACTTGAAGATTCAGGGTCAATATATAGAATGGCAGTCCTGGCGCAAGCTGGGAATATGGTCCATTCAACATTTGAGAGACAATGACGGATTCGCACCCTTCAACCAATTGATCCAGAAATTTGGTTTGTCCTCAACTCATTACTTTCAGTGGCTACAGTTAATGCATTGTCTAAATACATATCTTAAACACAAAGAACTTTCCAATGATCAGCCTACTATATTACAATGGGTGACCCAATTACAATCTCTCCCAGGCCAAGCATCGCGTTGGTATAAAATCTTACATAATAAGAAATTTACATCACCAACGGTACTTTATGAGATCTGGGCTAGTGATGTTCAACATCCAGACCTAGTACCGGATTGGGAGGATATATGGAGGATATCTTTTAAAGCGATGAAATCTTCAGCTATGTCTCAGCTAACTCTTTTTCTATACCATAGAGTGTACTGGACCCCTGTTAAACTGCACAAAATTAATGTATCTATACCTGATAAATGTTGGTCTTGTACTACACATACTGGCACTTATGCTCATATGATATTCCATTGTTCCTTTCTACAACATTTCTGGAACATGATATGGCTCACCATATGTAAGATCCTACACATTTCTGAACCCATATCTTATAAGGTTATTATATACGGTGCCTCTGCTCTCACATCTCAGTTAGACAAATTTGAAACTAGATTGTTTGCCTGTCTGATTCTCATTGCTTTTAAATCTATATTATCCACCTGGAAAGACTTCTCACTTCTCTCCTATGCCCACTGGTGGAATTCAGTGTGCTTATATACCAAGTTTGAAAAAGTTGCTGCGGAAAAAACTAACTCTCTACCGACTTTCTTGAAAGTATGGACTCCTGTAATAGACTATTGCTCGATATAGAGTCATAAATTAACTCGATTAAGCCTTCACAGCCTTACATATTGTGTATACTTACCTTTTTGACCTCTCACCGATGATAGTAAATGTGTGAACTTGTTCATAATTTTGATACTCACTGCTAGTTAAATTCAGATGGTCTCAATTGTAATTTTTGCTATTGATGTTTACATTTGTTCATGTTATGGTTTTATTTCTGTTTTTGAAATATACAATAAAAAGATGGAACTTAAAAAAAAAAAAAAATAAGGCTGCTTTGTATTGTGGTCAGGAACTTTGAATTTTTCCTTATATAGCAAAGCATAACTGATTTCTGCATTTAAAAACCTGTACACTTGCAGCGAGAGCTTTTTTTCTTTTTGGAGTTTCCACTGAATGAGTTATAATATAATGCTATATGGTATTATAGTTAGTACTACCGTGTTTCCCCGAAAATAAGATAAACACACTAGGTCTTATTTTTGGGGTAGGTCTTATTTTTTTTTCTCTCCTTCACCCCAATTCTTCCTCTTTCCTTTCTCTCCCCCACATGTGCAGCATCTTTCCTCCCCTCTCACCCATCCCCTTGTGCCTTCCCTCGGTAGCATCTTTCTATCTCTCTCTCCATCCCATCCCTCGTACAGCAGAACCCTTGAGCAGCCTCCCTGCCCAGCCAAACCCCTGCTGACATCTTGAGCAGCTCCCCCGCCCCCGCTGCACAGCCAAGCCCCCGCTGACCCTCCCATTCCTCCCTCATGTCTGAATCATGCCGACCGCAAGACCTATATACCTCCCCCTCCAAAGATCAGCGTTGGCAGCACTCTAAACAGGCTACTTTGTGGCCTTCTCCCGCCAGGGACTTTCATGTGCCGCGTTGCTGATGACATCATCAGTGATGCGAAATAGGGAATGCCCCGGTGGGAGAAGGCCGCTAAACAGCTTGTTTAGAGTGCTGCCGACGCTGCTCTGTGGAGGGAGGTAAATAGGTCTCGTGGTCGTAGGGTCAACGGGGTTCGGAGAGTTGGAACGATGGAAGGGTCAGTGGGGGTTCGGCTGCTTGGTGGGGGCAGTTGCAGGAGGAGGGGCGGGGGAAGCGCAGCTGCCGGCGAATTCAGGGACTAGGGCTTATTTTCAGTGTAGGTCCTATTTTCGGGGAAACACAGTATATGCTTGTCATGAATTTGAAGGAATTTTTAAAGAAAAAAAAAAAAAAAAATCACATACAAATGCACTCAAAAGTTTTGTGGAATGTTCAAGGACAGACGGCACCAAAGAGACAGTTTGAAAGAAATTTATGAGAGGTACACGTGTTTTTGCAGACTTGCCTAAAAATAAGAAGATAAGGGGACAGAGCTGAATATCATGGCAACATAATTGATAGGCAGAGATGTCACTCTGAAATAGATCAGGCAAGTTCATTGAAAGGGAACAGTGTAAGACGGGGACTACCAAACTTTTAGGGCTTCTTTTACAAAGGTGCGTTAGCGTTTTTAGCTCACGCACCGGATTAGTGCACGCTACCCGAAAAACTACCGCCTGCTCAAGTGGCTAGCGCACGGGGCATTTTTGCGTGTGCTAAAACCGCTAGCACACCTTTGTAAAAGGAGCCCTTAGGAAAAATATTTGAAAAGTTATCTTTTTGATAAATTTGTCTGATGTTATCACGAATTTTAATGCTCTTGCTGTACCATCGCTGTGTTGTCCAGCTTTTCATTATTATAAACCATATAGAACTGAAAGGTACTGCGGTATAAAAATAAAATGTATTATTAATATTACTACTACATTACATTAGCGACTTCTATTCCGCCTTAACCTTGCAGTTCTAGGCGGATTACAAAAGAGGCCAGCTGAACACTTCCAGGAGTGTTACAGGATTAGGCGCTAGTTACAAGATTGTGTCTGGAACTGAAACGAGGGATGCTTTGGCATGGCATTAGTCAGTCTTAAAGTTAGTTAGTCTTGAAAAAGGTTTTGAATAGCAGGGTCTTTATTTCTCTTCGGAAGGTTTTGCAATTGGGCATTGTTAAAAGAACGGTCTAGTTTTGCTGCTTGACTTTGCTAGCAATCTGTCGTACATCTTCTTGCGTTGTGTGCCTTTGATTGGGGGGGGGAGGGGGGAGTGAAAGGAGTCTGGGTTTTCCTTGGCCTGGTTGTGTTGTTCCGGATAAGGCAATCATTCAGGTAGGAACGGGTGGTGCCGTTCAGGGCTTTGAATAGCAAACAGTAGAATTTGAATAAGATTCTTGCTTACATTGGGAGCCGAGTGCCTAGGTATGCTGTAGTGATGTAATCATATGTGCTTAGTGAATAGATCAGTCTGTGGGCTATGTTTTGTACAGTCTGTAATTGTTTTATCATACCTGCAGGACGTTACAGTAGTCTAGGGACTGGATAAGGTGTCAGAACCACTCTTTATCAAGAATTTTAGTATCTGTCGTAGGTTTCGCATGGCTGCGAAGGATTTTTGTACTGTCTTGTTGATTTGCAGTTGCATAGTACAGCATCTGTCTATCATTGCCCTGAGAAGTTTTAGGGCTGGTTTCATGGAGTATATGGTGAATTTTATTTCTATATTTGTTATGGTTGAATTTTTTCCTTTTCGAGCAGTAGGAATTTTGTTTTGTCTGTGTTCAAATTTAGTTTGTGGTTTTTCAGCCCTTATTCAATTAAGTCCATTGTCTTATGCAGTTTTCCAGTTATGGAGGAGGTTGACTGGTCAAAAGGAAGTAGTATGGCGATATCATTTGATAGCTGTATGATGTTATCCCTAGTTTGTCCAAGCTGATACCAAGGGAGACGATGTAGAGGTTGAAAAGTATTGGTGATCCTTGGGGTACGCAACAGGAGTCGGATCAGAACTGTGATTTTTCTCCGACTCTATATGTCCTGGATTGTAGGAATCCCTGGAACCATGTGTATACCCTGCCTGTGATTCCCGTTGCTTCCAGTGTTTGTAGTAGGATGGTGTCATCTACAATGTCAAATGCTGCCGAGAGATCTAGTTGTATGATCAGCATCTTCTTGCCTTTGCTTAGGTGCTGCCGGGCTGTGTCCAGGAGAGACCTTAGTAGTGTTTCTGTGCTGTAGTTGGTTCTGTATCCACATTGTGAGGGGTAAAGTAGGCTGTGTTCTTCTAAGTAGTTTGTGAGGTATTTTGCCACTAGGCATTCCATAGTTTGACGTATAATGGTATAGAGGCAATGGGTCTGTAGTTGGAATATAGCTCTATTGCGATTTTGGGTCTGTTGTAGTTGAGGTGATGATGATTTCGCTGAGCTCCTGTGGGAATTGGCCCTCTGTAAACAGTGATTATATCCAATGCATGAGGTATGTTAGGAATTTTGCAGTGGCAGTTTTTAACAGGTAGGGCGGGCAGTTAAGGTCACATGGTGCATGGCTGTATTTTTTTAAAGAGTCGGTTTAGGTCAGGCCATTGTATTGTTGGAAAGTCAATCCAGGTTCTGTCTGCTGCTAAGGACCTGTCTTTTGTGGGTTATAGTGATACTTTGTTTAGAAGGCTTGGGGTGTTTTTAAAGGTGGTTCTGGTGGCTGTGATTTTTTTTTTTTTTTTTTGTAATATTCTGTTAGTTGGGTGGCTGATGAGAGGTTGTTTCCATTGATGGCTAGGTAGGGTTTGGTGTTGGTAAGCTCTTTTGCTAGTTTGAATAAATTTTTGTGTCTTGAATTTCTGTGCCTACTTGTTTGGAGTAGAACTCTTTCCATTTTTCCTTATATTATTTGATTATGTTTCTCCATGCTGTTTTAGTGTGCTCCTGCTTTCTCTTTCTCCAGTCTCTTTCTAATTGTCTGCATCACCTTTTGAGTAGAAGTTTGCTGTCGAACCATTTGCCAGCTCACCTGTTGATTCTGTTTTTCGTTTGGATTGGTGCTAACTCGTCCAGGATTGCCTCACTTATCATGCGCCATTGGGATATAAATTCTTTGTGTTTGCAGGTTTTGATCATGGAGTCTGCTTTGCTCCAGAATACGGGTGGGTTGAATTTTTGTCATGTTTCATAGGTTGACTTTTGGATTTCTTGTTTATTTTTGCCTTGGGTCCAGTTGATGTTGAAGATGTACATGTCATGGTCTGACCAGAAGGTGCGGGCCCAGGTCCCGTTTGAGATGTGAATCTCCAGTGAGATGGATTGTTGGGTCATAAAGGCTGATATATCAAGTTGGTGAGCTTTCTCATGAGTGGCCTGGGGGTCCAGTATCTGGTAGGATAGAGCTTCAAGGAATGAAAGGAGGTTTTGTACTTTAGAGGAGTGGTGTTCAAGATGCTGGTTTACATCTCTCAGGATCAAGTTGTGTACTGAGGAGCAGAAGGTAATTCCTTTTATTTGACTAGAATATCATTTATAGTTTATTGCTTATATTCCGTCTTTATCCAAAGCTGATTACAACTTCACATACATATTTAAAAACAAACTTAATAACAATCATACATCACATATAGCAATTTATCCATCTGACTGCAAAGACTCTTCTCCAAAACTTTCAAACATGTGATAAAGGATGCTGATAACCAACATGAGTCAAATGGTTCCTGTGTATTAAAGTACGCATTTCATCTGACAAAACAGGTGACATTTAAGCAATTTCTTGAACTGACACAAATCTTTCAAATTTTCGAAGTGCACTGGGAACTGGTTCCACTCTATTGGCCCAGCACATAAAAATACTTGTCAATATGTAATTTTTTTATTTTTTTAGAAAGTATAACCGGTTGGATTAAGTAGCAGAATGCAGTAATCTAGATCAGTGGTATTTAACCCAATCCTCAGGGACCACCTGGCCAGTCGGGCTTTCAAAGTCTCTGTCATCCATATTCATTGTGGATATCCTGAAAACCCGACTGGCCAGATGGTCCCTGAGGACAGGGTTGAATACCACTGATCTAGATAGCACAAATGGCATCACAGTCTTATAAATATTTGGGCAATAACCGACTCAAACTCAAATAAACCATCAGCAACAGTTTATACTTAACATGAAATTCCATTGTTAACCAATACATTTCAATGCAATGTGATTTCTGGACCACCTGTAGGGCATGCATACTTGTCGATGATAAGCCTAAATACAAAATGTTGCAATAATCTTGGCCTGCAAGTAGAATGGATTGAACAACTTTTCTAAAATCATATCTCAACAGATACTGCTGAAGTTTACTTGGCATTCACGATTTAAAATATATTGTCTTAATTACATATAATAATAATAACTTTATTTTTATATACCTCAATACCACAAACAGTTCAAAGCTTTTTACAGAGGAAGAGACTGTATACAGACAGCGATATTACAGAATACTTTCGAAATTACATTTGTATGTCGAGGTTAGTCAAATTTGTCTGGAAGACTTTTAGAAATACATCAAGGCTGAAGTGGGGTCAGAGAAATTTGTCAAAGAGATAAGTTTTGATCGACTTCCTAAAAGTTTGATAAGAAACATGTGGTTGAAAACATACCCCCTCTTCTATGAAACCACGCTAGCGGTTTTTAGCGCAGAGAGCCACGCTGAATGGCCCGCGCTGCTTCCAATGCTCATTGAGTTCCTATGAGCGTTGGGAGCAGCGTAGGCCATTCAGCGCGGCTCCCCACGCTAGAAACTGCTAGCGCGGTTTCGTAGAAGACAGGGGATAGCTGTTCATTCAATAGTACCTAAATGCATTGACGTATCCATTCCAGGAACCCCCGCGAATCTTGAAAAACCACGAATACGGTTTTTCATGGGGAGACTGGAAAGGGCAGCGGGAGATGCAGGAGAGAGCAGCCGGAGCACCGGCGAGTGAAGGAAATCACTCCCTGTATGCTTCAACCGCCTCTTCCTGCACTAAAGTCGGGCCTTACCAATCAGGAGCTGCGTGTCAAAGGCCCGACTTTAGTACAGGAAGAGGCGGTCAGAGCATACAGCAAGTGATTTCCTTCACTCGCCGGCACTCCAGCTGCTCTCTCCTACCTCTCCAGCTGTCCTCTCCTGATCAGCGGTTCGCGGTCAGAAATACCGCGAATGACCGGGGGAACACTGTACTAGAAATTTCAGCCTTAGCATCTTTTGTGGCTATCATAATTTTGTTCTTTGACACATTTAACAGTTTATTTGCCGATATCCAATTTCTAACAGCCTCCAAAATATCATTTAATCTCAATACTACTTGTGATAATGAATCTGCAATAGGAAAGAAAAATTGTGTATCATTGGCATAAAGCCGATACGATGCACCTTGTTTCATCAAATTTGCACAAAGGTAGCAAGTAGAGATTAAACACTCAGATCTCTAGGTTCTCTAAATTTAAGGATAGCTTAAATGAGAACCACTGATTACACCGCCACACCAACTCTTGTGATTTTCATAATAAAATAAATGGAAAAAAATATTTTGAATCACTAGCATTTATGGAAAGAAACCCCTTTACTGATAAATTAATCCTAGGTCAGGGGTTTTTAACCTGGGTCCATGGATGGGTTTCAGGGGGTCTGTGAGGGTCAAGTAGTAGTAATGGTAGCAGAAAAAGCAATGTTACTTACCGTAACAGTTGTTATCCAGGGACAGCAGGCAGCTATTCTCACTAGTGGGTGATGTCATCCGACAGAGCCCCGATACGGACATCTTGCAAGCATGTCTTGCTTGAAGAAACTCAGAAGTTTCGAGATGCCCGCACCGCGCATGCGCCAGTGCCTTCCCGCCCGATGTACCGGGCATGTCTCCTCAGTTCAGGTAGCTAGCCTGAGAAGCCAACCCAGGGGAGGTGGGTGGGACGTGAGAATAGCTGCCTGCTGTCCCTGGATAACAACTGTTACGGTAAGTAACATTGCTTTATCCCAGGACAAGCAGGCGTATTCTCACTAGTGGGTGACCTCCAAGCTAACCCCAATGGGATGGTGGGAGAGTTGGCAACTTAAGAGAACAAATTTTGTAACACTGTTTGGCCAAACTGTCCATCCCGTCTGGAGAAAGTATCCAGACAATAATGAGAGGTGAATGTATGAACCGAGGACCAAGTGGCAGCCTTACATATCTCCTCAATCGGTGTCGATCTGAGGAAGGCTACAGAGGCTGCCATTGCTCTGACCTTGTGGGCTGTGACCTTACAGGGAAGGGATAATCCAGCCTGGGCATAGCAGGAAGAGATACAAGCCGCCATCCAGTTAGAGATGGTGCGCTTCGATACAGGGCGTCCCAACTTGTTTGGATCAAAGGAGACGAAAAGTTGAGGAGCAGTTCTGTGTGGCTTTGTGCGATCCAAGTAGAAAGCTAAAGCACGTTTACAGTCCAGAGTGTGCAAAGCAGATTCCCCAGGATGAGAATGAGGCTTTGGAAAGAACACTGGAAGCACGATGGATTGGTTGATGTGAAATTCCAAGACCACTTTAGGCAGGAATTTTGGATGAGTACGAAGAACCACCTTGTCATGATGGAAAATAGTGAACGGTGGCTCCGCCACTAGGGCCTGAAGCTCACTGACCCGGCGAGCAGACGTGAGGGCCACCAGAAAAACCACCTTCCAGGTGAGATACTTAAGTGGAGCCTTGTTGAGAGGTTCAAACGGAGGCTTCATGAGATGAGACAGGACAACATTGAGATCCCAAACCACAGGAGGAGGTTTGATAGGAGGGTTGACATGAAAAAGACCTTTCATAAATCTGGAAACCACAGGATGAGCAGACAAAGGTTTCCCCTGTAGAGGCTGATGGAAAGCCGCAATAGCACTCAGGTGGACTCGTATGGAGGTAGATTTGAGACCAGACTGAGACAGGTGTAGAAGATAGTCCAATACAGAAGAAAGGGAAGCTCGCTGAGGTTCCGTGGCATTGGAAATACACCAGGAAGAGAATCTAGTCCATTTTTGGGAATAGCATTGTCGAGTAGCAGGCTTCCTGGAAGCCTCCAAGACCTCCCTCACTGCCTGAGAAAACTGGTGAGGAGTTATGTTGAAAGGAACCAAGCTGTCAGGTGGAGGGACTGCAGGTTGGGACGAAGTAGTGAACCTTGATGTTGAGTGAGTAATGAAGGAAACACTGGAAGAAGTACTGGCTCCCTGCTGCTGAGTTGAAGTAGAAGGGAGTACCAAGGTTGTCTGGGCCACCGAGGAGCAATCAGAATCATGGTGGCATGGTCTGATCTCAACTTGACTAGAGTCTTTTGAATGAGAGGAAATGGAGGAAACGCGTATAGGAAGCGATTCCCCCAATCCAGCAGAAAGGCATCTGCCTCGAGGCGATGGGGAGTGTAGATCCTGGAGCAAAACTGAGGCAGTTTGAAGTTGTGGGGGGCTGCAAAGAGGTCTATCTGAGGCATTCCCCACTGAGCAAAGATGGTCTGATCTCAACTTGACTAGAGTCTTTTGAATGAGAGGAAATGGAGGAAACGCGTATAGGAAGCGATTCCCCCAATCCAGCAGAAAGGCATCTCGAGTGTAGATCCTGGAGCAAAACTGAGGCAGTTTGAAGTTGTGGGGGGCTGCAAAGAGGTCTATCTGAGGCATTCCCCACTGAGCAAAGATCTGATGAAGGGGGTCGGAGTGGAGCGTCCATTCGTGAGGCTGGAGAAGACGACTCAATTTGTCTGCCAAGACGTTGTCCTTCCCCTGAATGTAGACAGCTCTGAGGAAGATGTTGTGGCGGACCGCCCAATCCCAGACTCGAAGAGCTTCCTGGCACAGAGGGGCCGAGCCCGTGCCCCCTTGTTTGTTGACATAATACATGGCGACCTGATTGTCTGTGCGAATAAGGACCACCATGTCGTGAAGCAGATGCTGAAAAGCTTGGAGAGCATTGAAGATGGCTCTGAGCTCCAGAAGATTGATTTGATGAAGACGTTCCGCACTGGTCCAGAACCCCTGAGTGCGAAGACCATCCAGATGAGCCCCCCATGCATAGTTCGATGAATCGGTCGTGAGAACTTTCTGGTGGGGAGGAGAGTGAAACAGCAAACCTCTGGATAGATTCGAAGAGGTCATCCACCAGAGAAGAGACTGCCGTAGAGCAGGAGTGACTACAATGTGACAGGACAATGGGTCGGACACCTGAGTCCACTGAGATGCCAGGGTCCATTGAGGGATTCTGAGATGAAGTCTGGCAAAAGGTGTCACATGAACTGTAGATGCCATATGGCCCAAGAGGACCATCATGAGTCTCGCTGAGATGGATTGGCGAGAAGACACTGACTGGCATAGTAGAAGGAGAGCATCCATGCGTTGAGGAGGAAGGAATGCTCGAAGTTGGATGGTATCCAGGACAGCCCCGATAAAGGGGAGAGACTGGGTGGGCTGAAGATGTGACTTGGGAAAGTTGATCTCGAAGCCCAAGTTCTGCAGGAAACAAATGGTAGTCAAGGTCGCCGAAATGACCTCTGGAGCCGACGGTGCCTTGATGAGCCAGTCGTCGAGGTATGGAAACACCTGAAGACCCATGTTCCGGAGTGCAGCGGCCACCACCACCAGACACTTCGTAAAGACTCTGGGCGACGAAGAGAGGCCGAATGGAAGCACTCGATATTGCAGATGTAGATGTCCCACCCGAAATCTGAGGAACTTGCGGGAGGCCGGATGAATCGGGATGTGAGTGTAGGCCTCCTTGAGGTCCAGAGAGCATAACCAATCGTTCTGCTCGAGGAGGGGATAGAGAGAGGCAAGGGTCAGCATACGGAACCGCTCCTTGACCAAAAACTTGTTGAGGACTCGAAGGTCCAAAATGGGCCGCAGATCGCCCGTCTTCTTCGGGACCAGGAAGTACCGGGAGTAAAACCCTCGGTTTTGCTGATCTACCGGGACCGGCTCGACGGCCCGAAGCCGAAGCAAAGCCTGAGCCTCCTGGAGGAGAAGAGCGGTCTGCATTAAGTTGGAAGGATACTCTCTTGGAGGATGGTCCGGGGGGACCCGTTGGAAATGAAGAGAGTATCCCTCTCTTACGATGGTAAGGACCCAAAGGTCCGTGGTGATTGTCTCCCAGCGATGATAAAAATGGTGGAGACGACCCCCTATGGGAAAAACTGGGGAAGACAGAACGAGGTCGGTTATGCTCCCTGGAAGAGAGTCAAAAAGGCTGAGTAGCCTTGGGTGCAGCCGGCATCTGAGGCTTCTGTTGAGACTTCTGGGGAGGCTGTCTCTTCGCAGGCTGTCTCGCAGGAGAAGTCTGCCTCGGTTGATAACGCCGCTGGTAAATCAGAGGCGGTCTAGATGGACGAGACTGCTGAGGCTTCGGCTTAGGCCGCAAAATAGACTGGAAGGACTTCTCATGGTCCGAAAGCTTTTTAGTAACAGTCTCGATAGACTCATCGAACAGATCCGCTCCCGCACAAGGCACATTTGCAAGTCTGTCTTGGAGGTTCGGATCCATATCAATGGTACGAAGCCATGCCAGGCGACGCATGGCGACCGAACAGGCCGCTGCACGTGCCGAGAGCTCGAAGGCATCGTAGGAGGATTGCATCAGTTGCAGGCGTAACTGGGACAGGGTCGCCACCACCTCTTCAAACTCGAAACGAGCCTGAGCATCAATGAAAGGGATGAACTTGCGGAGTACCGGCAAGAAGAAATCCAAATATGAGGAGAAGAAAAAATTGTAATTGAGCACTCGAGTTGCCATCATCGAGTTCTGATAGATACGTCTACCAAACTTGTCCATCGTTCTTCCCTCCCTGCCCGGAGGCACGGAAGCGTAGACTTGGGAGGGATGAGAACGCTTGAGAGAGGACTCGACCAGAAGGGACTGATGAGAAAATTGAGCTCCCTCAAACCCCTTGTGGTGAACGATGCGGTATCGAGCATCCAGCTTACTGGGAACTGCAGGTATGGAATATGGTGTTTCAAAACAACGCATGAAAGTCTGGTCCAGCAGTTTATGCAGGGGAAGCCGAAGCGTCTCTGCCGGAGGATGAGGCAAATGCATGGTGTCTAGATACTCTTTAGAATATCGAGACCCAGTGTCCAAAGTTACATCCAAGTCATCCGCCATCTGTCGAAGAAAGGATGAAAAAGATAATTGGTCCGCCAAGGCCGGCCGGCGAGACGGACTAGAAGAAGTGGAAGCCTCCGGTTCCAGGGAAAGCTGGGAGCGGCATGGAGAATAAGAGGTAGACGGTTCCTCATGCTCTGGACCCTCAGGCGGGGATAAATCCGACGAGGAGTATCCCAAACGCTGCATCTTCTTTTGCGGAGACACCTCCGAATGACGTGAGGAGTGTCGAGAAGAGTGCCGAGATCGATGCCCCTCCCGGTGACGGGACGGGGAACGAGATCTCCTATGCATCGATCGATCCCTCGAAGCCTCAAAGGAATGGATAGGACTAGATGCTGTGGATCTCAGAGGTGGCAAAGATGTGGACTCACGCAGCGCCATCCAAGTCTGGTATGGAGTGCGGAAGAACTCTTCCTGCGATGCAGTATGCCCAGGACTCCGATTATCAGGGACCGACCTAGTACCCTGGTGTCGTGGAGGCGTGATGGGTTCTAAAGGCGGCATATCAGGAAGGGAAGCCCGCTTGGAGGATTCCGCCGCCCTCCGCCGATCCTCCTCGTCGAGCAGGGAGATCGAACGACGAGGAGGAGGGGGAGGACCGCCCCCAGGAACCGGGACCGGACTGTCACCCTGAATGGTGGCGATAAGCCGGGGTCCCATAGTCTGCATAAGCTCGACAAACTGAGCTTCTAGCAGGGATCGTAGCGAAGCCGATATGGAGGGATCCGCACCGAAAGGGGGTCCTCCAGCACGGTCTTCGCGCTCCTTCGTGGCCAAGTGCTTTTGCTTGCTAGCTTTAGGCACTTTGATGACCACCGGAGGGACAGTGGAAGGCGGTACCTGAACAGAGGAGACGGAGGCCGGCACCGGCGCTGAACTCGATGCTGAAGCCGGTGTGAACGATGCAGGCTTCACGATGCTCGATGCAGGAGTCGCTGATGCAGGTTTCGAACGGACCGGCGAAACCTCAACAGAAGTAGAAGCAGACAAGTCCTTGGCGGTCTCCATCTTAAACATCGACTCCCAGAGCAAGCAGCGCCATTTAAACGAGCGCGCAGTGAGCGTGGAACAAGGCCGGCACGATTTCGGAACGTGTTCTGGACCAAGACACTGAAGGCAGCGTCGATGCGGGTCCGTCAACGAAATCGCACGCTGGCACTTGCTGCACTTTTTAAAACCGGTGATTGGCCGGGACATAGGCCGGAAAATCGACGCTGCAAGGTCGAAGGCACTAGGCCGCAGCCACGAGGCCGGCCCGGCTGAACCGCCGGAAAAAATAATTTTAACTTTTTTTTTTTTTTTTTTAGAAAATATAAAGTAAAAGTGAAATAAATTCAAAGAAACAAAAACGCGGTGTTAAAGAAGGCAAAAAAAACCTGAAATTCAGTCAGCGCAAAATGAAGAGAAACTTCTCAGCTCCGCGGAAAGAAAAGAACTGAGGAGACACGCCCGGTACATCGGGCGGGAAGGCACTGGCGCATGCGCGGTGCGGGCATCTCGAAACTTCTGAGTTTCTTCAAGCAAGACATGCTTGCAAGATGTCCGTATCGGGGCTCTGTCGGATGACATCACCCACTAGTGAGAATACCTGCCTGCTTGTCCTGGGATAACATAGAAGTAGCAGATCTGCTTTAATTTGCACAAGAAGATCATATTTCATAATTATGAGTGGCCATTACTTTTTGCACAAAAAAGGAGTGTTTTTTTTTAGATTGTTTACTTTAAAATGTAATATTTTCCCCTTCTTTTACTAAGGTGCGCTATGCTTTTTAGCATGTGATAAATATTAGCATCCGCTAATCACGCGCTAAATGTTAATACGTGCATGTTATCCTATGGACGTGTTAGCGATTAGCGCATGCGTTGTTTTAGCATGCGCTAGAACGCTTAGCGCACCTTAGCAAAAGAGGGCCTTTGTGTACGTCATATACTGTATATGCATGAGACAATCAAATCTCGATAAATAAAGTACATTATATTCATTGCATGATGCAAAGTTGGGTTTATGTGAATATTTCTGGGGAAGGGGGTCCGTAGCTTTCATCGGATTCTTAAAGTGTCTCAAAAAAGGTTAAAAATCACTCTCCTAGGTGATATATTTTTGTTTTGAATATACACCTGAAGCAAGGATCTATCTGTGCCTTCTCAAAGGTATATCCACAACATCCAGAATACCGTTTTATTTATAGCAAAGTGAAAAGGGATCACAGCTTGACTTCTGTTCTGCCAAAGAACCCAGTAAGAAATCACCCACCGTTGCAGTTTGACTCCAGATTTAGTTCACATTGAAAATAAATCACATGCAACACCTGAACCCAATTCCAACCTGAACAGTGCAAGCGAAGCCTGCAGCAGAGATTCCCTGAATTTACTGAAGATCATCTAAGACGTCCTTCTGTAAACTGATACTTGGAAATACAACAGCTGCAGCTAGACTGAGAAAGCACCCAAGTTCCCTTTACTGAAGCCAATATGTTGGCTTTTGGCCTCCTGAAATTTAAGTGGGGTATCTGGATTTAGCCCACGCTTTTTTCAGTACTAGATCAAGGCAAGTTACATGCCAGTTTGTAGCCCAAGTTTAGGATAAGAACCTCCTACATCCCAATATGAGAAAAGACTAAGGGCTCCTTTTACTAAGGTGCTCTAGCGTTTTTAGCGCACGCAAATTAGCGCATGCTTACCCCGCGCTACGCAGCTAGAACTAATGCCAGCTCAATGCTGGCATTAGCGTCTAGCGCACGCGGCACTGTAGCGCGCTCTATTCTGCGCATTAAAACCCTAACGCAGCATAGTAAAAGGAGTCCTAAAAGAGGTTAGGGCTCTTCAGTTTGGAAAAAAAGAGAGCTAAATCCTGAGTGGTGTAGAACGGGTATAAGTGCATTGATTTTTATTTTATTTTTTTACTCCAGCATAAATTACAAAGACTAGGAGACACTCAGATGAAGTTACAGGGAAATATTTTTTAAAATCAATAGGAGGAAATTTTTTTTCACTCAGAGAATAGTCATGCTCTCTTAGCAGAGGATGTAGTAAGAGTGGTCAACATAAATGGATTTTTAAAAAGGTTTGGACAAATTCCTGGAGGAAAAGTCCATAGTCTGTTATTGAGACAGATAGGGGGGGGAAGGGAGAGAACCACTCCTTGCCCTGGATCTGTAATGTTGCTACTATTTGAGTTTTTCCAGGTACTTGTGCCCTGGATTGGCCACTGCAAAGACAGAATACTGGGCTACATTAAGCTAGTAAGGCTAATCTTATGGTTTTAACTGCAGCTAATCATACAATCAAAAGCTCAATTAAATATTAGAAGCATCAAGGCTGGCCAAAAACACTGCGCATACATAAATATGTTTTAGTTCAAATTAAGCACCTGTCTTTAGTCGAAACCCCCCACTTCCAAATTAACCTTTTGCTAAGTCAAAAGTTCTCAAAAAAAAAAAAAAAAAAAAGATGTTAATTTTTGTACAAACCTACGTCTTATTCTGTTGCCAACCACCGATCTGGTTCCGAAAAAGAGGTACATCCCGTCCAATTCTCAGCGCTACTAAGGGGTTTGATCATCTCGCAGTGGCACAACTCTGGGGGGAAAAAAAACCCCAGCAATGACAGTATTTGAAAAGAGCCCATTGACTGGACGCACTACCTTAGGACCAGTCTCGGCCGGGACCCGAAGCCGCTTTAGCGAGAGGTTCCTGACGGGCAGCTTCCGAGGGAGAGACGATTAGGCAGAGCTGCCGAGCACGAGCCGGGGAGATTAGAAAAAGCGGCGGTAGCAGTAAAGTGGCGGGGAAGAGCGCGCGGGCCCCACCTGTCAGAGCGCAGCAAGCGGCGGCACGCGCTGCCTCAGGTGCAAGTCCGGCACGCGGGGGGAGGAAGAAGGAGGAGGCTGTCGGCAGCCCTTCCGAAGAGCTTCAGCGGCGCGTCGGAGTCCGCTCGCGCGCTCCGTCGTCTCCTCCTCTCCTCGGAGCTGTACTCCGCCGCCCGGCAAGTGCCGAGCGAAAAGGTAAACGGGCTCCTCTCCGTCCCGCGCGCGCGCCGGCCAGCGGGCGCCTGGGAGGAGGAGGAGGAGAAGGCACGTGGCGGAGAAGGGCTGGGGCTCGTGAGGGAATGTCTCCCGTCTTTTCCCGCGCCTCCTCGGCTCTGTCAGGAAAAGGAGGCGGGAAAATAGGGTTAACAGATGTAGTATGCGTCAGGATCTGTGGAGGGTCGATCAGGTTTAGTTAGATCATTTGACAAATTTCTTCAATAGAAAAGTTTTAAGTTCTTTCCTGAATGTTTTGTAGTTGGGCATCATAGTCAGCAAATTGGAGAGGTGACGGTCTAGTTTCGCTGCTCTGGTCCGTCGTATATTTTTTTCCTTCGTGTACCTTTGATTGGGGGGTGGGTAAAGTGTGCATGAGTTCTCCTTGGTCTGGATGTGTTTTTCCTGATTAGGCAGTTGCTCAGATAGCTTGGTCCGTTTCCATGTAGAGCTTTGAATAGGGTACAATAGAATTTGTATTGTATGCTTGCTTGTACTGGGAACCAGTGTGAATCTCGGAAAGTGGTGGTAATGTGGTCATTTGTTTCAGCGAGTAAATCAGTCTAAGAGCTGTATTTTGGACTCTTTATGTTGGTTGGGCATGACAGGTATAGGATGTTACAGTAGTCTAGGACACAGTTCTTCAACCGCCGGTCTGCGGACCGGTGTCGGTCCGCAGAAAATTTCTGCCGGTCCACACAGGACCGGCGAGATCCAGTTGGCAGTTAAATTTCCTGCCGACTGCGGCAGTAGCGTACTAAGGGGGGGTGGGGGGGGCGGTCCGGCCTTGCCGTTCAGTCCCCCCACCCCCGAAGGACCGCTCGCCCCACTGACCTTCCTGCACCACCTATGAAGCAGCCCGCAGCAGGATCGCGATGTCAGCGATCCCTGAGCTGCTTGGGCGCTGCTTCCTGCGCCACTGACGTCAGAGGAGGGGCGGGACCGTGGCGCAGGAAGCAGCGCAGGGATCGCTGACATCGCAATCCTGCTGCGGGCTACTTCATAGGTGGTGCGGGGAGGCTAGGGGGCGAGCGGTCCTTCGGGGTGGGTCGGGGCATCAGGCCTTCAGGTTGGGGCGGGCGGGCAGGCAGGCAGGCTTTCAAGGGGGAGGGGGTGACAGGCAGGCCTTCAAGGGGGGAGGCAGGCCTTCAAGGGGGAGGGGACAGGCCTTCGGGGGGTGTGCAGACCTTCAAGGGGGTGCAGGCCTTCAAAGGGGAGGGACAGGCCTTCAAGGGGGGGAGGCAGGCCTTCAAGGGGGGGACAGGCCTACAAGGGGGTGAGACATGCCTACAAAGGGGTGAGACAGGCCTTCGGGGGGGTGCAGACCTTCAAGGGGGTGCAGGCCTTCAAGGGGGGGGTCAGTCCTTCAAGGGGGGGACAGGCAGGCAGGCCTTCAAGGGGGGGACAGGCTTTCAATGGGGGGACAGGCCTACAAGGGGGTGGGACAGGCCTACAAGGGGGTGGGACAGGCCTTCAAAGGGGGGACAGGCCTTCGGGGGGGTGCAGGCCTTCGGGGGGTGCAGGCCTTCAAGGGGGGGACAGGTCTTCAAGAGGGGGACAGGCAGGCAGGCCTTCAAGGGTGGGACAGGCCTACAAGGGGGTGGGACAGGCCTTCAAGGGGGGACAGGCAGACCTTTAAGGGGGGACAGGCCTTTGGGGGGGACCCTGGTTTAGAAGTACACGGAGGGAAGGGGGTTTTCAAAGAGATGTGCTTATGCCAAACTTTGGGGGGGGGGGGGAGAAATAATGGGTCTGAAAATAGAGGAGAGGGAGAGAGATGATGGACCATGGGATTTAGGGAGGGAAGGAACAGAAAGGGAGAGAAATTGGACACAAGGGATGGTGTGGAGGAGGGATAGAGATACTGGATAGGAGGGTAATTGGGAAAAGAAAGGGAGAGATGGTGGACTCTGGGGTGGTGGGGAAGGAGGGAGAGATGCAGGATGAAAGGGTAGTTAAGAAAAGGTGGATCTGTGGAGGGAGATGAAAAAAAGGAAAGATACCAGACTTCCTGGGGAGGGAAGGGAAATGGAAAGGGAGGACAGAGTTGGCAGATGGATGGTTAGCATGCAGAAAGAAGAAAGAAGGAGACCCTGGCAAGCAAGTTATCAGAAGAAAACCAGAGCCTTGGACCAACAAGATTTGAAATATAACCAGACAACAAAAGGTAGAAAAATTAATTTTATTTTCTGTTTTGTGATTACAATATGTCAGATTTGAAATGTGTATCCTGCCAGAGCTGGTGTTGGACTACAAACGTGAGCTAGGATTTAACAGAGAGAGGAAAAGTCCTTTTTATTTCTTTATTTTATTTACACCACAGCGCCAGTGTGGTTAGGAGAAGCCAAAGGGGTTGAAAAAGCTATAAAACCCACCAGGATTTTTGAAAAAAATCACCCAACTGGGTAGGAAAATCGAATTGAAAAACCAATTCAATAGGCTGAATCGAATCGAAATTTTTTTTCCTGAATCTGGCAGCATTAGTTTGCGCTACTGTCTTAGACTTTAGGACCTGGGATTGGGGAGAGATGGCATCCTCAGTACTTTATAATGCAAGTGAAATGAGGATTTGGTCAGACTTTTGAAGGGTCTGCAGAAAAAAAATATTGTTTAGGCCGGAGACATGAGACAGCAGGAAATGGGAACTTTTCTTCCTTCTATTTTTGTGAATGGAAAGGCTAAGGATGTCAGAGAGCTCAGTTAAAATATGTGCTTTATAAGAAAATATAATAATGTGTTTTATAAAGTTTATAGCATAGCTGGCCTACCCAGTGAGGTGTTCCTAGTGGTGGTGGTGGCAGCGTGTCAATGTGTTGAGAGGAAGAGGTGGTCTGGGAAATTCTGCTGAGCAAACTCCAGGCCCATTTCCACCCCCCAGTTAGTCCACTCCACTCAACTGGTTCACACACTGTGTGGGTCTTTGGGTGTTGTTTTGGGATCTCTTCCAGTGGTTTATCAGTATCTCCTTCTGGTCCAAGGAAGGAAACTTTGTTATCCTTAGCATTGACCTACAGAATATGTTTGTAACAGCGCTGCTTGTGTGGCATTAGGCTATGTAGTGATCGAAAGAAAAAACCAGACCGTTGCACATTTTTGCACTATATGGTGGGTGTATGAGGAGATTCACATTTCCTGCACAGCTAAGTCCATGTGAAGTTACCTTGTGCTGTATTTGACATCTAGCAAGGTCTCTGTTTGAAAGGAAAGATCTAAACTTAAAAATGAAGTGGCCAGAAATTATGGTAAAAGCAGATAGTGTAGCTGGTTTTAAGAAAGATTTGGACAAATTCCTGGAGGAAAAGTCCATAATCTGTTATTAAGACATAGAGGAAGTGTCTGCTTGCCCTGAATCGGTAGCATGGAATGTTGCTACTCTTTGGGTTTTGACCAGGTATTAGTGTCCTGGATTGGCTACCATGAGATTGGGCTACTGGGCATGATGGACCATTGGTCTGACCCAGTTAGGCAATTCTTATGTTATGTTCTCATCTGTAGGGGCCTTTGTTTTCACTTCTTATTTTAATGTATTTTTTTTCTGGGAACTTATCAGTGTTTTTAATAATGGGAACAAAAATGGAAGAGAATTAATGTGTGTGGGATGAGGGGGTAACTAATTTCTTCAGCTAAATAATTCAATCCACCTCAAACAGACATAGGAGAACTCACACACCATTCACACACCCTCCAACCAAAAACGTCAAAAGAAAAAAAACTGTTTGACAATCTCCTAGCCATTCGAGCTGCAACACTCGACCCCCAACTCTACAACCTATTGACCTCGACCACAGACTACAAAACCTTCAAAAAGAAATAAAAACCCTTCTTTTCAAAAAACACATAAAACCGAACTAACACAATCGGAACTGTCCCAAGCATCACCTGCAACTACTCCATATGTACTTCTGATGTCATGACAATTCAGACATAATTTATGTTATGTTATGTTTGGAATATAAGAAAATTTTCACTGCCTGTTTCTATTCTGACCATTTATTCCGTTTCATGGTCATTACAAAAAATATTTTTTTACATGGGGAGGGGTGTCAAAAAATGATGGGCCCCGGGTGCCACATACCCTAGGTACGCCACTGGACTGCGGTTCCTCCCGACTAATGTTCCTCCCAGCCTCAGGCGATCAAGACAGGCTGCCAATGTCGGGGCTTTCCCTCTCTGAGTCTCGCCTGTTAGGAAACAGGAAGTTGAAACAAAATAGGCGGGACTCAGAGAGTGAAGGTCCCGATGTCGGCAGCCTGTCTTGATCGCCGCCCCTGCCGAGTTGCTGAAGAGGGCCGCGGGGAAGTCGCGAGTAGAATGGAGAGAGCTGCAGATACAGGTGCAGGTGGAGGGAGATGATCAGCGTGTGCGAGCAAGATCCTGGGGAGCCTTCACAGTGGCTGTCTCCCCTCCCACCAGCTCTCCTACTTGCCAGGGCAGTGATTTACCGGCAACTTCCTGCAGGCAAGTACTGAGAGCTGCTGGAAGGGGAGGAAGCCACTGTAGGAGGCTGGGAAGCTGCTGGATAAAGAGAGAGCTGTTACTGGACTTGGAGAGAATTAGAAGAAGAGATGCTGCTGGGAGGGGAGGAGGGAAAGGGATGGGAAGAGAGTTAATGTTGGATAGAGGGAAGAGGGAAGGGAGAAGAAGGAGAGATGCTGCTGGGAGGGGAGGAGGGAAAGGGATGGGAAGAGAGTTAATGTTGGATAGAGGGAGGAGGGAAGGGAGAAGGGAAAAAAAGGAAGGAGGGAAGGGAGAAAGAAAAAAGGAAGGAAACAGCTGGCAGGGAGATTACAGGAGGGGAAGGGGGTCAGGGTGGAATGGAGAGATCAGATGAGGGAAAGGGGAGAGAGGAATGAGAAAGTAGAGAGACATTTATGCTGGAAAGGGGGTCAGCAGAGAAATGAGAGAGGGATAAAGATGCTAGATCTGGTGTAGGAGAGATAAAAATGAAGAAGGCAGTGAAGCTGGAATGAATGATGTAAAAAGGAGAGAGGAGGAACAGGCTGGATGGACAGGAAAGAGGGGCATAGAAAGAAGTCATATACAAATGGAAGGGGGAGAGGGCAGACATTGGATGGAACGGGCAGATGCTGGAAGGAAAAGAGTGAAAAGAAGATGAAAGCAGAAACCAGAGACAACAAAAGGTAGAAAAAAATAATTTTATTTCTATTTTGTCATTAGAATATATCAGATTTGAAATATATATCCTGCTAGAGACATAACCGGGGATTGCAGTATTCTGTTAGCATGATATTTCTATGTAGCATTCTATAATAACTTGGCTTGTTCAGTTTTCTTGATAGTAGAGGGAATATATGTGAAGGGGAGGGGAGACAGGGGTTTTGTTGGTCCGTGCTCAGTATATTTGTATTTATAAAATCACAATTGTTCAGAATATTGTTTCTTTTTATACTTTAATAAAATACGTTCAATATAAAATCATAATTGCGGCTTGTGCAGATGGGATCAGATGGTTTGCGGGGACCGAGCTCACAGAGATGGGGCGTAAACGGGGTTTTTAAATTTTAGTCCTAGTAGTTTGCCGGTCCACAAAATAATTATTTTATTTCTGCCGGTCCACGGGTGTAAAAAGGTTGAAGAACACTGGTCTAGGAGACCTAGGATTAGCGCTTGTACCAAGAGTTTGAATTGTTTGTTGGCGGGTTAAAACCACAGGCTCGAACTGCAGGGAAGGGAGGCAGAGAGCAGGAGAGTCGGGGTGAGTAAAAAAAAAAACCCCAAAACAACGGACAGCAAACACATGCGCAGACCATCTACAGGCAAAGTAGATGGTCTGCGCATGCATTGGGATTGCAAATTTATACTAGCTGAGTTTTGCTGTGTAAAGGTACATTTGTACCTTTCTATCTTAAACTCTCTAACTCTTAGGAATCCATAACCCAGTATGTCTCAAACTTTTTTCGTTCCGGCACACTAAACGGAGCAAATGTCTTTTCGCAGCACATTATCCCTCTCTTTTTCAAAACTTGTTTTAGGCCGTGGCAGTATTAGTGCAGATACTCATAAGATAAAAAAGCCTAAAATGGCTTCATAAAAGGGACGGGATATAATTGAAATTATATAAGTGCAAAACCAACAAAAAATTACATTTGAGTTATTTATTTAATGTTATTTTAAGCTATGTATGAGTAATTGTAAGTACGGTGAAACTAATAGAATAGAATTGTTAATCAATGCGATGGATGTGTTTGTTTTTGAGTGCAAATTAACTCAAAACATGGCTCAGTAGTCAACAAGTAAACATGCATTTTATCATCCACCAGTCATTCTCTCTCTCTTTTTTTAAAATTTAATTTCTGTCAAAGCTGAAAATCCAAGTTCGCAAAGATAAGAAGATCCAAATGGTAACAAAGCCTTGAGTGCTATTTTGCTCATGTTAGGATAACTACTGCCTAAAAAATAATAAAATTAATTGCAGTTAGTTTTCAAGGACCAATTACCGGTATGTCAAAAGAATGATGCTTGTCTGGGCGGCTGTATCCTTATGTACACAGACGCTCATCACATTGACAGACTCTTGCATATGCGACGTATGTATCATCTATTCTAGTGCATATTTATGAAGGGGACTTAAAAAAAAAAAGAAAGTAAAATTCTGGAATCTGTCATGGCACAACCAAAATCTCTTCAGGGCACACCACTGTGCAATGGCACACAGTTTGACAGACACTGCCTCAACCTGTTCTACTAGCCCTAAGGACTAAATTCACTAAGCCTACCGATAAACTTCCAACCACTTAGCGATCCCTTTACAACCCAATTCACTAACCTCTGTCCCAATCATCCTCCGATCCGCACATACAAATGAGGGGGCACGGCATTCAAATGTAGGCAGGAAGCGATTCGCTAAAATAAAAAAGCAACACCGACTGGGCTGGCTGATCCAAAAATAAGTGACTGCTGAGGACCAGTCCCTGATGTCCTGTCTGACTGCCCTGCTTTCTGCTTCTCTGCTCTCAGCCCCAATCTCCTGCCTGCCCCGACTCTCTCCTGTCCTTCCCTGCAGTGCAAGCCCATGGTTTTTACCTGCGGGCTCGCTGGGCTAGTTAAAAGTTTTTTTTAAAAAAGTTGCTGTTTGACACATGCGCAGACCGTCTACAAATGGTCTGTGCATGCGTCGGGATCGCTACAGAGCAATCCCGGTGGTCGGTTGGGGGCGTGATTACGATCTCCCTCATTTGCATGAGGGCGATTCATGAATTAGCCCCCCCCCCCCCCTTGGACACAGATTGGATCGGATCCCTCACGGATCGGATCCGATCCATGCTCTTAGTGAATCTAGCCCTAAGGGTACAAGTTAGATGACAATAACTCAGTTTATAAGATCCTGAGAAAGATGGGCATGAGAAGAAAATCCATCACATTTGTGCTTCTCTGAGACAAAATTGCTTAGGCTGGCATTGTTTTTTTGCAGGGACTAACACATGAGGGTCAAGCTGTATTGGAGCATTTGCTAAATGGAAGAGCAGGAATTTTTAACAGTCCTGCTGGTGATTCATGGACAGTTGTAAATCTATGTAATGCTCAGTAATAAACGTGAACTATCACATTTTTACGTTTTTCTTATGGAGTGCAGAATTGACTGTTTTTCTTTAGATGATAGAAGAAAAGTGTCTTGAAAATGTTGCATAATTTATTAAAATGTCTCTTTACAGTCGATGTTAGAGCTGGTGTAGTTCTGCGCAATTACTGTGCTGCTGAACTTTAATCATTATCCTGGGATGTCAAGTTTGAGTTTAAAGAGATGTGTAAATAACTCCAATATGTTTTATCAAGCTCAGTGTGGACTGGTTCATTTTGTTTGTCTAATTTTGGGGTCCTTGTTCTACTCTGAGTTAAGTGCTAGTGCATGCTTAGCACAGCTTAAAATAGTTTTACCATGGGCCGTGCTTGGGCATCCTGCGGTAAGTTTGAGATGTGCAGGTTCAAACCAAGTGCAGAAAAAAATATTTTTGTATTTACCGCAGATCGGTTATGGGCCAGTGCTTAAAACTCCATCACTCTATGGAACAGTGTTGTGAAATACTGCGAGAACAGCAC
Organism: Geotrypetes seraphini; assembly: GCF_902459505.1. Lineage (NCBI taxonomy): Eukaryota > Metazoa > Chordata > Amphibia > Gymnophiona > Dermophiidae > Geotrypetes > Geotrypetes seraphini. Next base: position 14,459,769 of record NC_047086.1, on the reverse strand, counting down.
AGCAAAGTAATTTCCCAGTGCTCACTATTAAGGCCCTGATTCTATAAATGGCGATTAAAGTAGACCCCAAGTACTGAGGCACCAAGCGCGATTCTAGAAAAGTTAGGCACACTTTATAGAATCAAGCCTAGTGGTGCCTGAAGTGGGCTTAGGCGGTGACAGGCATCCTAACCTTGGGCGCATCCTATTTATGCCAGGATTTTCTTGGCCTAAATGAGCATGTCTAGGTCCAGAACAAGCGCCTAAATTTATTTAAAAAAAAACAATCTAAAGTAATAAGGGGGATATAGGGGAAAAATAGATTAGATATAAAAATATATATTTTGGAGGCATGATAAAATATGTATGCAAATGTTTTATTATGAATTTAATTGTAATTAATATCTCTTTGTATCATTTTATTGTATATCTATTTGATTTCTTCAATAAAATGTTATAAATTATTTTAAAAACTTATATAACTTATATACCTAAGCGGATTACAAAAAAAAAAACCAAAACCAAACATAATCATAAGATAAAAACTCAAAAAACAGTATAAAACACAATAAAACAATGAGGTACATAATTGAAATGGAAATACATCTAAAAATCCGCCTAAATCAGCACTTGAATGATCAAAAACACAGGTCGTCCAAGTGCCGATAATCGAAACGGGTTTTAGACGTATCTAAAAACAGCTTAGGCCTTTTCAGTGCTGCTGTACACTGAGTGAACAGGGGCGTTTTTGAAGGCGTGGTTAGGGAGGAAGGTAGGCGGGATGTGGACCAACCTACACTTAGTCGTCCTGCAGCAACAATCAAAAGTTCAACGAGACTTCCTATCCAGAACTTACACGTTGTGACTTAGGCGACCTAAAACCAGGTCTAAGTGCCCAGATGGCATCAAAAGTGACCAGATAACCATTATAGACACAAAGTACAGACCCCTACACACTCCCCCAGTGATCACTGACACCCACCTCCCCCACCCCCATAAAAATCAGAATAAAAACGTACATACCTGCCTCCAGAACATCAGCACCTGACATAGGAAAGCCTAGTAGATCTGCACAGAGGTGTCTTATGTAGTCTGGGAAGTGGGCTAGTGAACCATAGAAGACCCAGGCCCATAAGCCACTCTAACCACTGCATTCATAATGAAACGTGCACCCACAAACCCCCCCCCCAAGAAAAAACCCTACTGTACTGCCATATAGGTAGCACCTGCAGCCATAAGGGATATTGGGGTGGTAGATAGGTGGCTATAGTAGGCTTTGGGGGTGTTTTGGGGAGTCTCACCATGACCTATATGGAAGTTGTGGTAAGATATTTGTGACACCCTTTTTGTGAAGTTCACAGCAGTGCCCTGTAAGGTGCCCCACTATTCTGTTGCCATGTCTGGGTATTCAGTCCATCACTGTGCTGATCCCTCCCATGTCCAAAAGGTCTTGTTCTAGGTGTTTTTGACTTGGACATTTTTTTGGATGAAAATGGAGTATAAAGATAGACTTAGCAGTCTGGACGATCAAACGGTTCAACTTACAAGTAGACGATTCTAAAACAAAAAATTGGACATATTTTTGGAGAATGGACTTTGGATGTTTTCGACTTTGGGCAACAGACTTAGACATTTTTTTTTATTATTATGCCGCTACAACATTTCCATTAAACATTCAGTCACTGCTTCATAACCACTTAAAAAGCTCTATAAAAAGAGATGTTTTTAATAATTTTTTTAAACTCTGAAGCTTATTATTTGATCTCAGTTTTCCAACCCGATTAGTCCAGAGTTTCACCCCTGCCTCCGAAATAGCCACAGCTCTGGTACTAGCTTACTTCGCAAGTTGTAACTCATGAACGGATAAAACGCATCATGTTCTCCGATCTTAAGGATTGATGGGGCTGATGTAATGTCATAGCAAGTAAAAGATATCATGGTATCTCTTGGTGAATTGCTTGAAAAATTAATACCAACACCTTAAAACACGCCTACGATCTGCCACTTAAACAATGCCTTCTTTCTGGTAGGCGCTTATCATCCAATTAAGTTATATCAAATATGAGTTAATTACCAATTATAATATTCAATTTTTTTATACCATTCTCCCAGGGGAGCTCATTACATTAATTTATTCAGGTACTTCGAGCATTTTTCCCTGTCTGTCCTGGTGGGCTCACAATCTATCTAATGTACCTGGGGCAATGGGGGGGATTAAGTGACTTGCCCTGGGTCACAAGGAGCAGCGTGGGTTTGAACCCCCAACCTAAGGGTGCTGAGGCTGTAGCTTTAACCACTGCACCAATTACTAGCATTGATTTAAGCATTTAGACCAGTATCTCACAAACTTTCCGGCCAGTGGCACATTAAATCCAGTGCCCTGGCTGGAAGGCACCTGGAAGTGTGTGGACGTCGATGTGGTGATTCTTAAAGAGGTCCGTGTGGTCAACAGCTGCATATGCACAGAGGCCCATCTGGCCATGACCTGCCGGTGGAGGCATCCAGGAAGTGCGGGGAGAGGAGGAGAGATGCCGACCAGGAGGAGAGTCATCTGCATCGTGAGAGGCACGCCCTGTAGGCAGGCAGCCAGCGTGGATGGCTCTCCTCCTTGCCAATGTGTCGCGGCACACCAGAAGTCTCAGGAGGCACACTGGTATGTCGCGACACCCAGTTTGCGATACACCAATTTAGACAATTGTTGGGCGCTCAGATCGGCTCGGTTCACTTATCTAGGTGCCTAACTTTAGGCATCATTTATAGAATTGAGGCTTAGTGCCATACAAATTATATGTATGTTGAACAGGTCTTTGTTAATATCAATTTACAGTTTGTGGATCTTACAGCAGGGCTCCCTCACAGAGTCCATACACTCTACTGGCACATTCTTTACTTAGGGGAAGCCAGGAATGTTTTGCATAGTCACTATGCAGAGGTAATATGTACTTTAGCTTCTCTCACAAGCTGAATTACTACTAACAGGCTCAAGTTAGGAGGCCAGCAAACCTAACGTGTTGAAACAGATTGGAGAGACAGCATGTGGTGGCTAAGATGGAGTCGGCTTTTTTCCAACGTTAAAGAAGAAGGTGAGCTCCAGCAAAAGCTGCAGCCAATACCTCTGGAAGCTGCTAAGCACTCTGGGAGTTTGAGTCCACAGAGCACACACACTGTTTACATATCTTAGAACAAACAATCTATATATTTGTTGCTTACAAACACTGAGAAACTGCACCCATGAAATGGAGGCAGAACAGTATTATGTAATAGATTTGGAGTTTCTAATCAAACTATTAAACATTAATTAAGTACTTAGGACCCCTTTTAACAAAGCCATGATAGTGAGTCCTGGCGCAGTAAATGCGACGCAGCACATAGGAATTAAATGGGCTGCATTGCATTTGCCGTGTGGAAATTGCTATAATGGCTTTGCAAAAAGGGGCCCTAATAATCCCCTTTTGTACTGGGTGTGTCTATCATAATTAAGCTCTTCTGAGCAGGGACCAGCTCTTACATGTCCAGTGTACAGCGCTGCGTGTACCTGGTAGCGCTGTATAAGTAATAAATTGTTGTTGTCATTGTCGTCCTAATTTTGTCATCCCAAAGATTTTACGTTAACATGTCGCTTTGTTTCAAAAGCATTCCGTCCCTTTTCCAAGCGCTCCTGCAATAAAAGGGGGCTTATTCTGCACTGCTTGCAGGCAAAAGTTCCGAACTGTGATAACGATGCTCAGAGAGATTCTAGTGCTGGCAAAGAGAACTCTCTCTGGAGATGAGCTGGTTGATCACTTCAGCGTCTCTTGCTAAGAAGGCATCTGTAAAGCACTAGAGTTTGTCTCTGTGAAGGTTGATTTTTTAATTCAGCCTGAGCTTCTGCGGTCTCAGCACTTCAGGCTCAGCATGGATAGCACACCTTTCTATTTCCAAACCTAGTGGGACCCCTCCCCCCCCCCCCAATTTCTCTAGATGTCACAGTTCCTGGCAGAACGTGCTGTTATGTCTACAGTATAAACTTAGGAATGTCATAAACGGTGTCACGGATCCGAGTGATTTAGTGAGGGGGCTGAATATAATTCCTAGTTAATAATCGCATGACAGGTTGCAATAGATTTGCATATTGTTAATCATCTGTATCACTGTCTCTCAAACTTTTTTAGTTCCAGCACAGTAAACAGAGCAAATGTTTTTCGCAGCCCATTATCCCCCCTCCTTTACAAAACCGTGTTAGGCTTTTTTATCGCCAGCCGTGGTGGTATTAGCTCTGCAAAACCAACAAAAAATTTAATTTGAGTTATTTTAAGCTATGTATGGGTAATTGTAACAATGGTGAAACTAATAGAATAGAATTGTTAATCAATGTGATGGATATGTTTGTTTTTGAGTGCAAATTAACTCAAAACATGGCTCAATAGTCAACAAGTAAACATGCATTTCATCATCCACCATCTGCAGTCATTCTCCCTCTCTTTTTTTTTTTATTTTTATTTAATTTATGTCAGAGCTGAAGATCCAAACGGTAACAAAGCCTTTTGAGCTTTGTTGCTCAAGTTAGGATAACTATTGCATAAAAAATAAAATTACTTGCGGTTAGTTTTCAAGGACCAATTATGTCAAAGAAAGACGCTTGTTTGGGTGGTTGTCTCCTTACACACGACGTACATTTCATCTATTCTAGTCTATACTAATAAAAAGAAGTTTTAATAAAGTAAAATTCTGGAATCTGTCATGGTAGACCCAGAATCTCTTCAGGGCACACCACTGTGCAGTGGCACACAGTTTGAGAGACACTGATCTATATTGTCTGTTAATCATAAGATCTGAAAGGAGAAAGAGAAAACAGATATAATATGTATTATAGTTGACTTTATCAGTGGTTAGGGCTAGGCCAGCCTCTGCGTGAACTAGGCGTCTGCCTAGAGCAGTGATGGCGAACTTATGCTTTTTAGCTCATGATAAATAGCGCATACTAATCACACGCTAAACGCTAATACGTGCATGTTATCCTATGGATGCATTGGCGGTTAGAGCATGCGTTGTTTTAGCTTTTCGTACCTGGATTTTAGAAAACAGATAAAAACTCAGTTATTTAATAGGCCAGGGTCTTAATACTTTTTTATATTTTTATTTTGCTTTGTAAAATTCTCCGCATTCTTTTATACTGCATGCACTTTATATTTTATGCATTTCTTCCACTAGATGCCTTCAATTGCTGTCTTTTTAAATAAATTGTACTGTTTGTATCTTACCCAATTGTTGTGAACCGCTTAGAATTCTCAGGTATGGCGGTATATAAAAATAAATTTTTTATTATTATTAAAACACTTAGCACACCTTAGTAAAAGAGGGCCATACTGTTACATACATAAATTTATAAAGCAAATAAAACCAGACAAACCTAAACAAACAATCCTCAGAAAATCAGCATTAAGAAAATAAAAGCCAAAAGAGGCTTATACAGACAATCATGAAAACTTTTTCAAAAGTCAGCAGTCGTGAAGAATCAACATCTAGAAAAAGGTATTTACCAACAATTGTGTTTTAAGTAATTTCCTGAATTTGCTTTTTTCACCACATTTCCGTAATTGACTTACGAGCGAGTTCCAAAATTTAACCCCCTGCACCACAAACTCATTGCGCTGGTCTCAACATATTTTGGATTAGCATTTGCCTTTAATAAGGCTGAATTTTTAGAGCGCAGAGATCTATTTGGTAGATAGACATCTTGCTCTTAAATAATTCACATATAATGCCGTACAGGAATTGTATGCCATGATTGTCCCTTCCCCTTTGAAATTAGAAGGTGCATCAGAGGAAAAGCTCAGAACCAATGTAAACAAGGTGTAGTAGTTGTATTCCCTGCTGGCGAAGACCTAAAGGAGTTAAGGATAAGGGGGAGTCGATGGATTGGAGTTATGTGCCGAAAACTGGATATCATGACATGGGGACCATTTACCATGGTAAACCGTGGTCACCACAGTAAATCCGCAGGAATGGAGACATTGCAACCGGTTTACTGCAGGAATGGGGACAAGATCTTTAACCGCCCCGCAGGAATGGGGACAAGACCTATTACCACTCCGTGGGAACAGTGAAAAAAGTATTGCTCCTGTGGTAAACAAAATTGCATCCATGTCAGACTCGGCATCTCCTCCCCAGCTTCTTTTGGGCCTATTTTACCTTCAGGAGCCAGCCATGCCATGATGAAGACAGAAGGAACCCAAAATCAAAGCCTTAGACCAATGTGATTTGAAGAATAAAATTAGCAGACAATGAAAGGTAGAAAAAAATAAATGTATTTTATATTTTGTGATTAGAATATTTCAGATTTGAAATATGTATCCTGCTAGAGCTGGTATTAGACATAACTGGGGAGTGCAAAGCCCAGTCTGTGCTTCTTTAGCTTCCAGCTGGCTTAGGGCTCTCTCTCTGACCAGGGGGGCAGTTGCCCTAGTTGCTCTCCCCTAACATTATTCCTGCCATGTGTGACTGAAGTATTCTGTTAGCTTGATTTTTCTATGTAGCATTCTGTAGTAATTTGGTTTGCTCAGTTTTCACAATAGTGGAGGGGATATTTGTGAAAGGGAGGGGAGACAGGGGTTTTGTTGATCCTTGCTCTGTATTATTTGTGTTTATAAAATGACAATTGTACAGAATAGTCTCTTTTTATATTTTAATAAAATAAGTTCAGTATAAAATCATAACTATTTGAGGCTTGTGTGGAAGGGATCTGACAGTTTGCAGGACAGGGACTGAGCTCGTGGGGACAGGGCAAGGACGGGGACTGAGCTCTTGGGGACGGGGCGGGAACGGTGATAAATTTTTTCCCCGTGTCATTCTCTAATCTAGTTATGCTCCTGCAGGTAAGGATCTATTTTTCTGCTTTTCCCTTTGACCTTTAGGTTTTAACTTGGGTACACAAAGCAGTTAATTCTTAAATCTCCATATTCCCTGGGGTCCTGACCCAGCTGGTGGGTCACATAGTTCATATTATGGACCCTTCTTGTTCCTACCCAAAACATTCCCACACTACACCCTCTTGTCATAAGGCCATACCACTGTTTTAGATGTCCATATCCTGGCTTTATAAAATCGAAATTTGGACGTCCATGTAATACGATGTTTCAGACATTTAAAACATAATCAGAGCTTCTAAAACAAGGGATTTCTTATTCCATCTAACAGTAGGATAGTACCCCCTACATCAGGGGTCTCAAAGTCCCTCCTTGAGGGCCGCAATCCAGTCGGGTTTTCAGGATTTCCCCAATGAATATGCATGAGATCTTTGTGCATGCACTGCTTTCAATGCATATTCATTGGGGAAATCCTGAAAACCCGACTGGATTGCGGCCCTCAAGGAGGGACTTTGAGATCCCTGCCCTACAACATACTGGAATATATGAGCTTAAGAACATAAGAATAGCCTTACTGGGTCAGACCAATGGTCCATCAAGCCCAGTAGCCCCTTCTCACGGTGGCCAATCAGCAGCAACATTCCAGCATCTCAAAGAATAGCAAGATTCCGGAACCCCAATGAAAGCAACATTCCAGAGCTGAGATTGTGATGTCATAATGCCTCATTCCACAGTGCCTCAGAGCCAACCTCATCAGTGATGTTACAATGGCATAATTGTCCTATACCTGGCACACATAAGAACAGCCATACTGGGTCAGACCAATGGTCCATCAAGACCAGTAGCCCATTCTCATAGTGGCCAATCCAGGTCTCTAGTACCTGGCCAAAACCCAAAGAGTAGCAACATTCTAGCATCTCAAAAAATAGCAAGATTCCGGAACTCCAATGAGAGCAACATTCCAGAGCTGAGATTGTGATGTCATAATGCCTCAGAGCCAACCTCATCAGTGATGTTACAATGGCTTCATTGTCTTATACTTGGCACACATAAGAGCATAAGAACAGCCATACTGGGTCAGACCAATGGTCCATCAAGCCCAATAGCCTATTCTCACGGTGGCCAATCCAGAGTAGCAACATTCCATTCAGAATCTCAAAGAATGGCAAGATTCCAGAATCCCAGAAAGTAACAAGATTCTAGAATCTCAAACAGTAGCACCATTCCAAGCTACCGATCTAGGGCAAGCAATGGCTTCCCCCATGTCTTTCTCAATAATAGCCATACTGGGTCAGACCAATGGTCTATCTAGCCCAGTTTCTAACAATGACCAAACTAGATCATAAGTACCTGGCTTGCAGAGCCGTACATGCTGCACCCGATGATAGTATTGGATTAGTGGAGAGAAAAAGGGACTGTAAACTTCTAAAGGACCCTCCGTATTTCCAGTACTGAAGTACAAAGTGTCCCATGCAAAATTATCTGCCATGTAGTCTCATTTTACCTCTATCAGTGGCCTCGTGCTCCTCAGTGAACTGTAAGTGATAAATAACAGAATGAATAATTTATAGGAGCTATAACAAGATACTTCTAATACTGAGTTGATGGAAATAAATGAGAAGGCTGACTGCGGCCATCTCGTAATGAGGATGGGCTGAGAGGCGTGTCTTTCCTATGCATTTCTCTATTCTGCAGGCCCTGCAAGTCTGGTCTATGAATCATTTATTCTGCTAACATTTCACTTTAAGATGTAGCGTTATCAGTACATTGGAAGGTTATGGAAAAGTGTACAGCCAGTCAGTCGTATTGTTGATTAATTATGTACACTGCTTCGTCTTTCATCTGGAATACAGGTTCATAAATCAGAGCAAAGCAGTGGTAAGACAGGGTTTGTATTTTTAGCCTTTATTTCAGTTGTTATTTTTCAGAAAAAATATTCTTTCGATTTATTTTCCTGCTTTTTCCTCCTATAATCGTTGAACATAGCCATGATAAACAGACGTGGACATAGACAATGGACAGCACGTTTTACCTACAGTTCACTATAAATGCGCCTGTTTAACTTTCAAAATCCTATATGGTATCCTCCCTCCCTTTATCCCTCTTTCTTGGAATTCCTCAAACCCTAATACCACCAGATCCTCCCACAAATTAAAACTATCTTTCCCCTCGCTAAAAGGCATTTCCCACACAGGAAAGCTAGGGACCTCCCTCCACTTCAAAATCACTGAGCTCTGAAACAATCTTACCTCCCCTCTTCGGAACTTGAGCTCTCTCCAAGTTTTCCGCAAACATCTGAAAACCTGGCTTTTCTCAAAAAATGTAAGTCTCCCTCCTACTTAGGAATCAAGGAAACTCTTATATCTTGGCATCCCAAGTCCTCTAAATTTTCTTCACACTTCTACCTCTAACCCTCTGTTGTAGTTCCTTCCTATTTCTCCTACTGTAAACCGCGTCGAGCTCTACGAACGTGGAGATGATGCGGTATACAAACCTAAGGATTAGATTAGATTAGTTCACACCCTTAATGGAAGAGGTGTAAACCCAGAGTCATTTATCCCCCTCCTTTACAAAACCGTGCTAGCATTTTTAGTGCCGGCCACTGTGGTAACAGCTCCAAAGCTCATAGAATTTCTATGAGCGTCCGAGCTGTTAGGCGCTAAAAACGCTAGCACGGCTTTGTAAAAGAGGGTTAGGAGCCGTCGACTCGTGTTCGAGTCCTAATGACTTGATGAATTTGAGATCTAAAAAGAGACCGGTTTTGGAGTATGATAGAGATGTTTTTTTTTGTTTTTGTTTTTTTTTGGGGGGGGGGATTTATAATAAAATTTTATTGTGTAATAGAAATACAAGATAAAAGATGCAATAATCCGGGAACAAATACAACCAGAAACCAAAAAGAGTCTACCACGTGGTGTTTGCATGGAGACAAATGGACCAAACCAAGCACCAACCCTCCCCCAATACCCCCCTCACCCCTCCAAGCACTCCAGTGTCAGAAATTCAAGAGGGCACTTCGGGCGCCATGGGACAAGCTATCCCAAACTGGAGCCCAAACTGCCCGGAATTTCCTCCATCGACCAGGGCCATGATAGAGACATTTAAATACCTACATAATGTAAATGCGCATGAGTCGAGTCTCTCTTTTATTTGAAAGGAAGCTCTGGAATGAGAGAGCATAGGATGAAGTTAAGAGGTGATAGGCTCAGGAGTAATCTAAGGAAATACTTTTTTATAGAAAGGGTGGTAGATGCGTGGAACAGTCTCCCGGAAGAGGTGGTGGAGACAGAGACTGTGTCTGAATTCAAAAGGGCCTGGGATAGGCACGTGGGATCTCTCGGAGAGAGAAAGAGATAATGGTTACTGTGGACGGGCAGACAGGATGGGCCATTTGGTCTTTATCTGCCATCATGTTTCTATGTTTCTATCTTGTGCTAGTTTGGTAAGGTCTTCCAGGTTGTTGGTAAGGTCTGTCCAGCCATTTGCTTCAGTCATTTAACCAAACCCGAATATCAGCTGACAGGGAGCAATTCTGTAACTGGGCACTACAACAAAGACAACCAAATTACGCCAGCTGTGATCCAATTCTGTAAGAGCATCTAAAAGTGTATATATATAAAAGTGTGTATAAAAAATCACTAGGGTTGCATATACTTAGGCCATGGCAAAATAGCATGTGTAAATATGTATGCCAAAATTCAACAGTTATGCATGTAAGCTACAGTATTCTGTTAGATAAGCACATAAATGTCAACCCCGCTTTTGCCTAAACTCCTCCCTCCAGGAACATCCCCTAGTATTTACACTCTAACCCCTGGATTCTATATAGATTTCCCAAATTTGGACATGGACTCCAGCTGCAGGCATAGACTAATAGCAATTGCGTGCTAACAAACCAATTATTGTAGGTAATTGGCCCTAATTTGGATTAATGTGCATATCTGCCTATGCAGTATTCTATAATGTTGCATGCTCAAAGGGCTGGATTCTGTAACTGGCGCTGATATTGGCAGTCACCAATGGGGTTTTCAGGCTAACCCTAATGAATATGCATGGAGCAGATTTGCATGTCTGTCACTTCCATTATATGCAAATCTCTCTCATGTATATTCATTAGGGCTAGTCTGAAAACCCAATTGTCCTGGTGGTCCTCCAGGACAGGATTGGGAACCACTGATCTAGATTGTCCATTGTTGGAGATGAGATACCGCGCTTGGTCCTCTTCTACTACGATTTGATATAGCCTACAGTTTTGCTAATGCAGTACCAGATAGAAAACCTATTATTCCCATAACCTCCCGATGTATCAGGTATGTGCTGGATAATGTGGTAGATATCTAATGCTGTCATTTCCAAGAGAATCTCTCTTTTGGTTTGCTGTAGTCAATCTTGGTCAACCACAAGCTGCTTTCAGTTGTTGAGGGTAAAGGAACATTCCGCTGTGATTAGAGATGAAACAGAAGGGACTTTTAATCATGGTCAATAAAAAAAAAATTCACTTCAGTATTTAAGGAATTTGTTATGCCTGGAAGAGCTGTGTTATGTCTGGTGAAGGAAGACCCAGGACAAGCTGCCCAGCAATGTTATGGAGCAGATGAGATTAAAGCCGATGGCACAAAAATTGCAAACTGGTAAAAGTGTGTGGTGGTGGGGGGGGGGGGGGAAGGTAGGGGTTGATTGAATGGACTCTTAACGATTCATACAGCCTAAATGTCAACAATGTTTGCAGAGTTATAGATGCAGAATAAGAATTTAAGCACGAGTACCAATAAAAGTGGGTGGGGGATCAGCAACTAGGCCATAACGCCGAGTTCCTGACCAAAACATGTAAATTAGAATAACTTGGATGTTCATACCTACTATACTCATTTAGTGTTCTCGGATGTTTATACCCACTATAGCATATGTGAACACATCTCGGCTGTTAATCTCTACTATAGCATGTAAAATCACCTACTGTATCTCTGATGTTCTTTATTTATCTATGTACCACTCGCTTCCCAAATACGTCTTGTCCATATTTGTTCTGACTTTGCTGTGTGTGTACTCCTGTAACCCGTCCTGGGCTCCTTTGGGAGGACGGGCTAAGCAAGCGAATAAATAAATAATTAAAGGAGGGGGGAGTCATGACTTTACGAGGGACAACACAAAACAAAGAACTCTTTCCATTTCTTAGGGTCTTGCAACAATGTAGCCTCCTCCTCATTGTATGTTGGGGTTTTATTTTGGGTTTTTTTTTTTGTAATTCTCCCTTTTATGACAGTTCTATCGTCTCCTTCTATGTGTTGTAATTTTTCCCCCTGATGTTGCATCGGCCTCTTATCGTGTAAATCACCTGCACCTATTCTGGATTAAGGAATCCTGATTAGATAATTCTGTGCAATGCTCACGCCAGAAAACGGTGCAGGTGGAAATTCTGTAACCTGGCGTCTGTCTCCTTTTTGGCTCCCTGCTGTAGTGCAGGAAGTGCCAATTTTATGACAACATCAGGGTGCCCTGACAGTGGCGGGGAAAGGGTGCTCGGGGTGGTGGCCTAAATCCAAAACAGACATCTACATGAAAACATGCCCATGATGAGACCCCCCTAACCTCAAAGTGGTAGGCACAGTGCGTGATACAGTGCTAAGACCTGCAGCCTTGCATCCTGAGGTTGTGGTTCAAACCCATGCTGATCCTTGTAACCCTGGGCAAGTCACTTAATCCCCCATTTGATAGATTGTGAGTCCCCCAGGACAGAAAGGGAAAATGCTTGAGTACCGGAATATAAACCACATAGGCCATAAGTGGTATTTAAATACTAAAAATAAATAATAATAAATAATCCAATTAAGGGATCCTTTTATCAAGCTGTGCTAGAGGATTTTAGCTCAAGCCAGTGCGGTAAATAATAATAATAACTTTATTCTTGTATACCGCCATACCCAGGGAGTTCTAGGCAGTTCACATCAATTAAACAAAGATCAGAGATTGCAAGCGGAATCACATCAATTTATCAAAGTTACAGGCAATGATGTGGTTGTGGTTAAAAGGATAGGGAGAGAGAGAATCGGGAGGGGGAGGGGGGAAGAAACAGTGTGAGGAGGTAAGAGGTTTCAATTAATTGAAGGAGGGGGGTATTAAGGGTCCTGTTCATGGAATAGGTGAGTTTTGAGTAGTTTTCTGAAGTCGAGGTAGGTGGGGGCTTCGAGCACAATTTGGGCTAGCCATGGGTTCAGTTTAGCCGCCTGGAAGGCGAAGGTTTTGTCAATGAATCTTTTGAGATGACATAGGTTTAGGGAGGGGAAGGCGAACAGATGAATTCTGCGGGAGTTCTTATTGGTGCAATTCAGAATGAAGTGAGGATTGATGTAGTTTGGCAATAGAGCATAACTCTCGTAGAATTCCTATGAGCATTGGAGCACTTATCTTGCCACCTTGCACTAAAAACCTCTAGTGCAGCTTGGTAAAAACCAAGCTTAAGTGCAATTTGTCAACTAGGTGCTAATTTTTAATTATCGGCACTGATTAAGCGGTTTGCTTACAGGTACTTCAAGCATTTTCCCCATCTGTCCTGGTGGGCTCACGGTCTACCTAATGTACCCAGGGCAGTGGAGGATTAAGTGACTTGCCCAGGGTCACAAGGAGCAGTTTGGGGTTTGAACCCATAAACTCAGGGTGCTTAAGCTGTAGCTCTAACTACTCCAACACACTCTCCTCCATTTTAATTAAGTTAGGAAACAGTGAAAGCTAGAAGGATGCTGAGTGGAGTAGAACGGGTAGAAGTGGATCGATTTTTCACTCTGTCAAAAATTACAAAGACTAGGGGACACTCGATGAAGTACAGGAAAATACTTTAAAAACTAATAGGAGGAAATGTTTTTTCACTCAGAAAATAGTTAAGCTCTGGAATGCCTTGCTAGAGGTTGTGGTAAGAATGGATAGCGTAGCTGGTTTTAAGAAAGGTTTGGACAAGTTCCTGGAGGAAAAGGCCATAGTCTGTTATTGAGAAAGATATGGGGGAAGCCACTGCTTGCCCTGGATTGGTAGCATGGAATGTTGATACTCTTTGGGTTTTGGCCAGGTACTAGGGACCTGGATTGGCCACCGTGAGAACGGGCTACTGGGCTTGATGGACCATTGGTCTGACCCAATAAGGCTATTCTTATGTTCTTAGGATGCATATTGAGAAGCATGGCCAATAAGAAAAAGGAGGTACTGATGCCCCTGGTGTTTAATATTTGGTTGTTTTAACTTGCATTTTATATTATTGATTATTAATGCATTTTTTATCTTAGCTTAAGATCAACTTTACATTGAAATTATTTATTGATTGTAAACCACTCTTAAACTTCATGTATAGGGCAGTATATAGAATAGAAAGCACAGTTACTTACCGTAACAGGTGTTATCCAGGGACAGCAGGCATATATTCTCACATGTGGGTGACGTCATCTACGGAGCCCCAGCGCGGACAGCTTTTCAAGCAAACTTGCTAGAAGTTTCAAGTTTGCACACTGCACCACGCATGTGCATGCCTTCTGCCCACTAGAGGGCGCATCCCACCTCGTGGTCCTCAGTTCCATAACTAGCATAGAAGCCATCCCCGGGGAGGCGGGCGGGTTGTGAGAATATATGCCTGCTGTCCCTGGATAACACCTGTTACGGTAAGTAACTGTGCTTTATCCCAGGACAAGCAGGCATGATATTCTCACATGTGGGTGACCTCCAAGCCAACCAAAAAAGGGCAGGTGGGAGGATGGCAATTTAGGAAAACAGATTTTGCAAAACCGACTGGCCAAACCGGCCGTCACTCCTGGATAAAGTGTCCAGACAGTAATGAGAGGTGAATGTATGAACCGAAGACCAAGTGGCAGCCTTACATATGTCCTCCATCGGAGTGGATCGGAGGAAAGCTATCGAAGCTGCCATCGCTCGGACCTTGTGCCCCGTGACTCGACCCGGGGGAGGAAGGCCAGCCTGAGCATAGCAAAAGGAAATGCAAGCAGCCAACCAGTTAGACAGAGTGCGCTTGGAAACTGGATGCCCTAATCGATTGGGATCGAAGGACAAAAACAATTGAGGGACCTTCCGATGAGACTTGGTGCGTTGAAGGTAATACGCCAACGCCCTCTTACAGTCAAGCGTGTGAAGCGCCGCCTCGCCCGGATGGGAGTGGGGCTTAGGAAAGAACACAGGAAGGACAATGGACTGATTGAGGTGGAAATCAGAAACAACCTTAGGGACAAACTTAGGATGGGTGCGGAGAACCACCTTGTCATGATGGAAGACGGTGAAAGGGGGATCCGCCACCAAGGCTTGCAACTCCCCAATCTGCCTAGCGGAGGTGAGGGCAATCAGAAACACCACCTTCCAAGTCAGAAATTTCAAGAGGGACTTGTTGAGTGGCTCAAAAGGGGGTTTCATCAGTTGGGCTAAAACCACATTCAAATTCCACACGACAGAAGGAGGCTTAAGAGGGGGACAAACCCTGAGTAACCCTTTCATGAAGCGTGTCACCAAGGGATGGAGTGACAGAGGGCGTCCATCCAGATGTTGGTGGAAAGCAGAAATCGCACTAAGATGAACACGCACCGAAGTGGTTTTCAAGCCAGAGCGCGACAAATGGAATAAATAGTCCAAAACCGAGGATACCGGAACCGATACCGGATCCAGGTGAAAAGACGAGCACCAGGTGGAAAACCTGGTCCATTTCTGCGAATAGCAAAGCCTCGTCGAGATCTTGCGGGAGGCTTCCAACTCCTCCCTCACCGATTGAGACAGATCCGGAGGAGTCAGGGAACAAGAAACCAAGCTGTCAGGTGCAATGACTGCAGATTGGGATGTAACATGGATCCTTGACTCTGAGACAGCAGAGAAGGAAAGACAGGCAGAAGAAGAGGCTCCCTGGCACTGAGCTGAAGCAGCAGGGAGAACCAGTGCTGACGCGGCCATCGAGGTGCTATGAGAATCATCGTGGCTGTGGACGATTTTAGATGTACTAACGTTCGCATGATTAGAGGGAAAGGAGGGAATGCATACAGGAACCTCCCTTCCCAATCGAGAAGGAAGGCATCCACCTCCAGACGATCCCGCGAGTACATCCGAGAACAATACAGTGGTAGTTTGTGTGTCTCCGGAGAGGCAAACAGATCCACCTGTGGCGTTCCCCAGCGAGCGAAAACCTCGTGCAGAACTGCTGAGTGTAGAGTCCACTCGTGCGGTTGCAGGAGTCGACTGAGTTTGTCCGCCAGACAATTCAGTTCTCCTTGGATGTAGACCGCCCGGAGGAAGATGTTCCGGGAGACCGCCCACTCCCAAAGGCGAAGAGCCTCGGAACAGAGGGGCCAAGACCCCGTTCCCCCCTGCTTGTTCACATAGTACATTGCCACCTGATTGTCCGTGCGGACGAGGACCACCTGGTCCTGCAATATGTGAACGAAGGCTCGAAGTGCTAGGAAGATGGCTCGAAGCTCTAGCACGTTGATATGACACCGACGGTCTTCTGCCGACCACAGGCCCTGCGTGCGAAGACCGTCGAGGTGGGCTCCCCACGCGTACTCCGAGGAGTCCGTGGTCAGGACCTTGCGAAAAGGAGGAGTGCGAAACAGTAGCCCCATGGACAGATTTGAAGAGTCTGTCCACCAACGCAGCGATTTCCGCAAAAGCGGAGTCACCGAAATGAGGCGGGACACCGGATCGCACTCCTGACGCCACTGGGACGCGAGGGTCCACTGAGGGATCCTCAGATGCAGCCTCGCAAACGGCGTGACGTGTACCGTCGAGGCCATATGACCGAGCAGCATCATCATGCGCTTGGCCGACACCATCGATAGTTGAGAGACCTGGCGGCCCATCCGTACCAAGGCTTCCAACCGCTGGGTCGGAAGGTAGGAGCGCAGGCGCACCGTGTCCAGCACCGCACCTATGAATTGAAGAGACTGAGCCGGCCTCAACTGAGACTTTGGAAAGTTTATCTCGAACCCGAGAGTTTGCAGGAAGGCAATAGACTGTCGGGTCGCTGAGATAACCCCCTCCCTGGTCGGGGCTTTGATGAGCCAATCGTCCAGGTAAGGGAACACATGGAGCCCACGAGACCTCAGGGCTGCCGCAACCACCACCATGCACTTCGTGAATACTCGTGGGGACGCGGCCAGGCCGAAGGGCAGTACCCTGTACTGGAGGTGGAGGTCCCCCACCTGGAAACGTAAAAATCTTCGGCAGGCGGGGTGCACCGGAACATGGGTATACGCTTCCTTCAAGTCGAGGGAGCACATCCAGTCCCCTTCCTCCAAGAGAGGATACAAAACCGGGAGAGATAGCATTCGAAACTTCTCCCGGACCAGGAATTTGTTGAGCTTCCTGAGGTCCAGTATGGGGCGCAGGTCCCCGGTCTTTTTTGGGACCAAAAAGTAACGGGAGTAAAACCCCGTACCCCACTGGTCCTTGGGGACCGGCTCGACCGCCCGAAGCTTCAAGAGGGCTTTGGCTTCGGTCAGGAGGGTCGGTAGCTGCGAACGGTTGCAAGAGACTAAACTTGGGGGACTGTCCGGCGGCGAGGACACAAAGTTGAGCGAGTAGCCCTCGGAGACGATCCGGAGCACCCAAGCGTCTGAGGTAATCCCGGTCCATGCCTCCCGGAAGGACCGAAGACGCCCCCCGATAGGAAGGGGTTTCTGTGAAAGTGCGGAGGGGAACCCGCCCCGTCCGCTCAGCCCGTCAAAAGGAAGGCGCGGGCTTAGAAGGGCCCTGCGCCGGGGCTTGGGTTTGTCCCCCTCTGCCTCGCTGAGACGGACGTCTCGGAGGCGGTCTCGAGAAAGCCGGGGTCGACTTCTGAGGGTATCGGCGCGGCGGAGGCCGGAAAGGTTTCTGCGGCGGGGGCCTAGGTTGGGGGCGGACCAGGGATGCTAAAGAGCGCTCCTGCTCCGACAACCGCTTGGTCGCCGCATCCAATGACTCGTCAAATAACTCGGACCCCACACAAGGCAAGTCTGCAAGACGTTCCTGCAGGTTTGGGTCCATGTCGAGGGTGCGAAGCCAGGCCAAGCGGCGCATGGCCACCGCGAAGGCCGACACCCTCGAAACCAGCTCAAAGGCGTCGTACACCGCATGGAATAGGTACAACCGCAATTGAGACAGGTTGGACATAAACTTCTCGAATCCTGCTCTTTGGGCGTCCGGTAAGGAGTCTCGATATTGAGGAAGGTCCTTCACCATACCACGCAAATAGGAGGAAAAGGTGAAGGCGTAATTTAGAACCCTGGTGGCCATCAGGGAATTTGAATAGAGGCGACGGCCAAACTTGTCCAGGGTCCGCCCCTCCCTGCCGGGTGGAACCGCCGCAGAAACCCGTGAGGGCTGTGATTTTTTAAGAGCAGACTCCACCAGAAGAGACTGGTGGGAGAGCTGCGCTTTATCGAACCCTTTAGGGGGAATCGTCCTATACTTCGACTCCATTTTTGAGGGCACAGACGTGACTGTAAGAGGGTTTGACAAGTTCTTCAGCCAGGTCTGCAGAAGGACACTGTTGAGGGGGAGTCTAGGCACCTCTCTAGGAGGAGTGGGAAGGTCCTGTTCCTCCAAAAATTCTTTGGAATACTGAGAACCTACCATCAGGTCAATCCCCAGGGCTCGGGCCATGTCCTGAACAAAGGATGAAAATGAGGACGGCCTAGCCTGGGGAGACGGGGTTCTCGACCGCCCCACCGAGGAGAGGGGGGAGGCCTCATGAGAATAATGAGGATCCCTAACAGATCCCGAATCCCAGGATCCCCTCTCCAAGGCCCTCGAGGGGGAAGGGGAAATTATCCTCCTCGCAGAACCCTTGGGCGAGGACCCCGGGGTCCGTGGAACACTCTCCCATTTCCTCGGTGAGGCGGCACGGGAAGACTTCCCACGAGGTGAGCGGAGGAGCCTCGGGTTGTCGAGGCGCAACTCCGACACCTGCAGCGCTTCGCCCCCGAACGACGAGGAACGATCGCGCCGAGGCGAGCCTCAGGGCCGCTTAGATTTCCTCGATCGGCGCCTCGTCCGAGGCCGCGTCGAGGGCGAGGCGTCCCGGGAAGACCCAGAGGAAGAGGAGGAAAGACGGCGCACTCTGCGCAACTTTTCTTTGGGTCTCACACTCCGCTCAGGAGGCTCCCCCGAGGTCGAGGTCAGGGGCGGGGCCGAGTCCGAGGTGAACGGGGCCACAGTGCCCGAGACCGAGGTCGCCGAGGCCGGGGCTCCCGAGGTCGAGGGGGCCGAGGCCGGGGCCTCCGAGACCGAAGGCGCCCCGGCCGAGGTCGAGGCCGCCGGAACCGCAGCACGCTGCAACACTTCCAGGGCTCCCGACAGCTCCGATGAGATCAGGGCTCGAAGGAGATCCTGGAAGGCCGGAATCCCCACGAAGGTGGGGAGTTCCGAGTCCGGGGCACACTCCCTGGAGGGCGACCTCGGTCTCGAGTATTCCCTCGGGGTGTGCGGAGTCGAGGTCCGATGCGGGGCCGGGGTCGACCCACCCGCCTTAGCCTGAGTCGAGGATGGCTTCTTTGCTGAAGGGGATGGAACAGAGGACTTACCCGAAGCTGGCTTCGCTGACGACGCCTTCGAAGACGAGGGCCGAGGCGAAGCCGAGGCCCCCGAGGACGCCGAGGCCGAGGTCAAGGCCGGGGCCGAAGCCGAGGCCGACGTCGAGGCCTTAGGCGGCGCGTCGACGGCGAACAATTCAGCCATTCTGGCCTTACGACGACGGAGGGCCCTGTTTTGGAAAGTTGCACAGCGATCACACGACGCTGTCGGATGTTCGGGCCCAAGACAGACAATGCACCACCGGTGCGGGTCAGTGATGGAAAGTAACCTCTCACACCGGCTGCACTTTTTGAATCCCGTAACAGGACGGGACATCCACGAAGAAAAAGAAGAAGGCCGGGAACGACCAACGTCCCGCGGCCGCGGCTTCCGGGAGCCCCCGGAGCCCAACGAAAAACAAAATATTTTTTTTTTTTTTTTTTTTTAAGAAAAGAACAGAACGAAAGCAGCACCGCGAACTAATTCGATGAAAAAACAACAAACTAAACGCGGCAGCTAGAAGGCAAAACACTGGAGCTCAGATCCACAGGGCTTTCTTGCTCCGCGGAAAAAATTGAACTGAGGACCACGAGGTGGGATGCGCCCTCTAGTGGGCAGAAGGCATGCACATGCGTGGTGCAGTGTGCAAACTTGAAACTTCTAGCAAGTTTGCTTGAAAAGCTGTCCGCGCTGGGGCTCCGTAGATGACGTCACCCACATGTGAGAATATCATGCCTGCTTGTCCTGGGATAATATTGTGTACTATTCTAGAGAATGTACCTTGAAAAAGATATAAACTGGATGGTCAGTCCAGAGGAAGGCAGCTAAAATGGTTGATGATCTATGTCATAAGTCGTAAGGGGGACAAACTTAAAGATCTCAATATATACTGTATACTTTTTTACAGAAAGGGTGGTAGAAGCATGGAATAGTCTCCCACTAGAAGCGATGGAGACAAAGACTGTGTCTGAATTCAAGACAATGTGGGACAGGCATGATGGATCTCTTAGGAAGACGAGGAGATAGCAGATGGACAGACTGGATGGGTCATTTGGCCTTTATCTGCCATCATGTTTCTATGTTAGATTGGTTTGGCATGTCGATCTAACTTTAGAAGTCATTTATAGAATCAGGGTCTTTGAGCAAGCACACATTAAATGGTGCCTATTCTGCATTTCCAGTGTCGGATGCATCTAAATATTGGCACTGCTTGTATAAGAATTGTCCTCACTGCTTTTTTTTAAAATATTTTTAACTGAAAAAGAAATGTTAAATTAGCTTTCTTTGGAATGTCATTCTCAAAAACTTTACAAGAGCAAATTATCTTTGTAAGCATTAATATAGATCATCTTGATCATTATACCATTATTGTTCTCTAATGCAACTAATCAAGAATCTTTATCATGTATTCAAGAATGTCTCCTGTTTATAATGGACATGATCAGCCAGAGCTGTCATCCAACAAATTTGTCACTGCATCCTGCTCCAGAAATGTGAGCCACTGAAGCAGTTGTGGTGGGATGCTATTTTTAAATGCTTGGACAGGACTGAGAAAAAAAGCACTCGTATGGTTATAGGACAGAGTGTGGCACAGTGGTTAAATCTATAGGCTCAGCACCCTGAGGCTGTGCTCCTTGTGACCCTGAGCAAGTCAGTTAATACCCCCATTGCCCCAGGTACATTAGATAGACTGTGAGCCTACCAGACAGACAGGGGGGAAATGCTTGAGTACCTAAATAAATTCATGCAAACTCTTGAGCTTTCCGGGGAGAACAGTACAGAAAATTGAGTAACTAAATAGGGTGAAAAGTCTCAGCCTCTGATAACCAGAGCTGGTATTGTGACATCATAAGGCCTCATTCTACCAATGCCTAAAAGCCAACCTCATCAGTGATGTCACAATAGCTTGATCGTTCTATACTTTGCTCACATCTACTACATTTCAATTTCTAGTGTGGCGCAGTGGTTAAAGTTACAGCTTCAGCACCCTGAGGTCGTGGGTTCAAACCTAGGCAGCTCCTTGTGGCCCTGGGCAAGTCACTTAATGCCCCCATTGCCCAAGATACATTAGATATTCTGTGAGCCCACTAGGACAGACAGGGATAGAAAGGATAATTATATTAACCCCCTTTCCTTCAGAAAATAGTCCAATCCTCCCAAAAAAAACAAATATAGAGTAAAAACACAGAAGATATAAATATTTTGGCTGGCATCTGTTTATGACCAAAGGTTCAGCCTCAGTGCTAACTAATCGATATGTAGAAAAATCTTAGAAAATGGCTACAAGCTTTAACTTAGGAGGTCTTTTACTAAAGATTAGTCCATTTTATTCCTATGGGCCCTGCTGCAGACCTCCTGTGTTGCTAAGGATTTATTTACCACCTGTTTGAAGAAATTCACCCGAGGTAAGGTTACCAGATTTCGTCTGTAAGAAAAAAAAGAGGACATGAGGCCCCACCCCACTCTGGCTAGTCACATGACATCTCCCGCCCCAACCCTCATATTATGCAAGATTTATTTCTTATCATTATTGATAGTATTTATTATGTTCTGCTTTTTTTTCTTGATTCTCCACTGCTATTGAGGAGAATGTAATAAGGGATGTCTCTTTGATTTTTATATCTTAATTCTTTTCTCAATATTCTCCTTACTGTACAAGTGTATTACTTGGATAATTGTAAGATAAAATTGTACAAATAACTAGTTAAAACATTTTCTGCATTATTTTTATTTACTAAACAGCTAACACCCTTCCCTTTCTATCTCATATCACAAAGCTTTGTAATAATCTAAGACCCTGCTTTTTCATTTGTATTTCTTGGGTAAGTTCTGGAAACAAGTACTCACCCTCTTAAAGTACTTATGCACACCAAAGAAATTCCCAGCCATGGTCTCCTACAGGATATGACAAAAGACAAGACGAAACTTACTCAATACATGATAAAACTATATAGGGATTAAATTCCAATAATCCATTCAAATTTTATAAATAATACTAGTCGTTAAGCCCGTTACATTAACGGGTGCTAGAATTTATGTCTGTCTGTATTTTTCTTTCTGTCTCTTTCCTCCCTCCATTTCCCTGTGTAGCGCTGTCTCTGCTTTCTTCCTCAGTCTGCACTCTCAAGCTGTAACATTACTGCTTAGCTTTTTCTCCCTGCAAGCAACTCTGCTCTCTTTCTCATCCCCAGTCTCTTTGCTATTTTTATCTTCTTGCAGGGGTCTCTGCTCTCCTTTCTCTATATGTTCCTGATTCCTGCAAACTTCTGTTTTCTCTGTATGCTCTTGATCCTGTGTTTCCCTGTAGGTGTCTTTTCCCTTTTTTTTTTTTTTTATTCCTTCTTCATGTATGGTTGATTTATTAAAAGTTTTTTATTTTTCCTATTTGTTGCATGCCTGTCTCCTTGGCCGCTGTATGTTTCAAATTTTTTGCTTTGTGTGTTTGTTTATGTTTTTTTGCTGATTGTCTACTTGGTCGCTGTCAGTCTGTCTGTCTCATTGGCTGCTGTATGTCTGTATGCCTTTTTTTCAGTCTAACTCCTTGGCCACTGTATGTCTGGAAGGTTTTTTTTCCTGAATTTATCCTTGGGCATTGTAATTTTTATTTTTTTATGTTTGTCTCCTTGGCTGTTTGTATTTTTTTGCTGTCTCTCTGTCTGTCTACTTGGACGCTGTATGTAAGTATGTCTGTCTCCTTGGCTGCTGTATGTCTGTTTGTCATTTTTTTTCCTGTGTCTCTCTCTCCTTGTCCTCTGTGTTTTGTTATTTTTTCAATCTGTCTCTTTAGCCCCCTGTCCTTCTGTGAGTGTCTGTGTCTCTCTCTCTCCTTGTCCTCTGTGTTTTGTTATTTTTTCAATCTGTGTCTTTAGCCCCCTGTCCTTCTGTGACTGTCTGTGTGTCTCTCTCTACTTGTGCACTGTTGTTTGTTTGTTTTTTTCAATCTCTCTTTAGCTCCTGATCCCCTCTCACTGACCCTTGCGCGACTGCATGTAATTCCGGTTAGGTTTCAATGGCAACCCTGCTCGCGGGTCTGTGAGTGTAGGGCCGTTTTGTCGGGTCTGGCGGCGCCGGGTTGGGAAGAGTCCTGGCTCCTTTTTTGGTTTGGGGCTCAACAGCGCACAACCACCTTTCCTTCCCTCCCTCCATCAGGTGCAGTGCAGCTCCACCAATGTTAAAAGCAGCCGCGTCGAAATCGGAGCCCTGCCACTGCCGTAGCACTTTCCCCTCTGCCTTGGTCCCGCCCCTTCTCTGACATATGGGACCGCGGCAGAGGGAACGTGTTACGGTGGTGGCAGGGCTCCAATTTCAAAGCAGCTGCTTTTAACATAGGCGGAGCTGAACTGTACCTGATGGAGGAAGGGAAGGAACGGTGGGGCAAATTTGGTCACCGGCAGGAATTGTTTGGCGGACCAAGCACTGTGAAACCGTGAGGAAGGCCGCCGCAGCCTCGCAGCTAGGTAGGGGGACAACAATGGCGCTTATGCTCAAGCCCCCGCCGCAGCTCCTTTCTCGATCCTGGTGCGGTTCGAGAGAGGATTCGTGGTGGCGGCTTGAGCATAAGCGCAATTGTTGTCCAAGTTGCCGAGTTTGGTGACGTAAACCCGCGCATGCGCACTAAAAAAAACGCGACGGATCAGGGAACACGTTTTTTTTAGTGCGCGTGCGCGTCCTACCATTTTATTATATTAGATATCTGTGTATATAAATAAACTGTTTAAGGCATATAGGAAAGACCTATTGAATATGAGGGGGTGCCGAAAAGTTCTCAGCCCAACCAAGAAGAGAATGACGTGGATGTGGTTCAATCAATGATTTGAAAATGAGTCCAAAACATAGAATTTTGTTTCTGCAAATTGGCACTTAACAAAATAAGATCACACTCTTTTCAGCTCCAGTGGCAAAATAACGCTCAGAATTTAGGAAGTTGGTTGGTTGGGCTGAGAACTTTTTAGCACCCCCCCCCTCCCTCCCTCATAGGAGCTCTCATGTCCCCTCTGACCCTCAATGAGCTTAGAATATAACAAAATTGTCATGTAACTATGATCGGTCAATACTGGCTCATATATCCATTATTGATTACTCCCATCAGTGATAAACCCAAATGCTATGTATAAACTAAGAAGTATTTCAACTCAAGTCACTCAGTGAAGCAACAAGTCTACCTCCTATATAGGGAATAATTTTGGGGAAATAGAGTCTGCTGAATGCTGAGATATCAAATGTATACAGTTCATTCTACTGTAACAAGAAATATAACGTATCTGTTATACATTGGCATGTTTGATTCAACAAGGCAGCTCAGTTCAAAAGTCTTTCTCAGCATTGAAGCATTTTCAAAAGCATTGAAAATCAATGAATGTCTCATTATCTCAACTAATTCAATGAAGTCCGCAATCAATCATAAGAGAATTAATCTGGACTTTATTATGTGCATCCCTAAGCTTGAGTTATTAATTATGAAAGACTTTGTTAAAAGATATTAATTCTCATTGATATAAATAAAAAAAATTGTAGACTTGTTCAACCAGTGGATGATGTTTGGTTGACATATGTAAGCCTTACATGAGACAATGTTTACGTCAGCTCTTTTTGTGGTGGCTGAGATTCCTGACTGATGATCTTCCTATTAATTAGAAGTAAGAACTGAAGTTTCTCTCATTCTACGATTGGCTGACATCCAAGAGCAAACTTGCTCCAAACAACCATTTAAGCTAACCGCAGTATCATTTAGTCCATCTGAACTGTGCAACTGAACATTATCCACATACAGTATACTGTATACGGAACTGAACTCCCAAGGAGCGCAAAAGAACCATCAACAGCTGTAAGTAGATCTTGGTGTAGCAGAAACGAAGAAGCCTTGAGGAATATCTGACTGCAGCAACCATCATGAGGAGAATGAATCCACAGCTCTAGCCTTCATCAACCTACCTTGCACAAATGACTGAAATCACTGAAGAACGGTGACCCAGGAGCTCACAATGGTGGGGAAAGGGGGCCATGTAAGGTAATGGTGTTATGGCTAGGGAAAATCTGCTGCTTATTTCTAGGATAAGCAACATAAAATCTGTTTTATTACTTGGGATCTTGCCAGGTACTTGGGATCTGGAATGGCCGCTGATGGACCTTGGGTGTGTTCCAATATGGCAATTCTTATGTTCTTATGTTGCAGCTGGTGATCTTTCTTGGACAGAGGGGTCTACCTGAGCTATGATCAATGGCTCCTACTCTTGCTTGGATGGTGTGTGTATGGGGGGGAGGGGATAAAGGGGGACAAGCAATGGGGCTCAGGAAGCTTGTACGGCGACTTGGGCTGAATGGACTTAGGGAAACCTGCTTATAATAATAATTTAATAATAATTTATTTCTTATATACCGCTATACCGTGAAGTTCGAAGCGGTGCCTATCTATTACTGGAGACACATTGGGTTATTGCAAGTTTGTGTTAGTGCAGTGGCCCCATCAATATGCAATGTGGTTCCAGATCTACCCCGAGTTAAGCGAGTAGCTGGGTGAAGGTTAGCATGAGTTAGGAATGTTGTTTTGTCAGGTCTTAATTGGATAGGATAATTAGGTTTGAAACAATGTGATCTGATATTATAATCATACATGAGAATATCAATGTCTATAACCACTCTGCGGCCTTCTAATAAAACTTTTTTAGTGGAAGATTCATTAGTCTTGACTCTAGTACGTAAGGAAAAAAGGAGAGTGAGAGGGAACAAAAGGCATGGCGGAAAGGGGCCTCGTTGAGGCCTCCCCTCTTTGTGGTAAGAAAAAGAAAATGCAAATATCTGCAGATACCTCTTTCTGTAGCATTTTTCAAAGTGAGAGTTCACACAGCCTTTTGGAAACTAGTGTGAAGACTGCAAGTGCTTTGAAAATTGCTCTCTACTGAGGCATGCAGAATGCAAACTCAAGTGGAGTGTAGACTTGGAAAGAAGCCACAATGCAGAGAATTCACAAAGCATAGTATCCTACTGGGAATTATATCACTCTTTAGCTTGCTTCCTGCTGCTTTTAGCTTGCCCAACATTAAACCAATGAGTTCCCTGTAGGAATGACATACTGTAAGTCCTCCTTCCATTACTCGAGCATGAAACAGCGAGTGCACTCGCTTAGATACTTACAAATGAAGGTCAGTCACGAAATTGCAGCTTAGAACTCCTTGGACTATCAGTACATACATGTATGTGGCTAGATTTCGACCAGTGCAAAAGAGTCAAAATAAGCATAAATGTAAGAAGGGAAGTCTATTCAATTGAAAGGAAGATTTTAGTTTATACTGCTTTAAAGCGATTGAAGCAGGGTATGTTATTTCTTAATCCGCAAAAATCAATAGGGATGATATTCTCCCCACATAATAACTCCAATGATCTACCAATTTCCTCCATTTTTCTCAATTACCCTGCTAAAATTCACAAATTCTGTTAAAATTCTTAGGGTAATGCTAGATAACAAGCTAATGTTTCATACACAAATAGGCTCTGTCGTTAAAAAATGTTTTTACAAACTAAAGGCTCCTTTTACGAAGCCACGTAGCGGTTTTTAACGCGTGTGACTTTTAATCACGCACTAACCCCCGTGCTAGCCGAAAAACTACCACCAGGACAGATAGGGAAACTACCTGATTGCTATGCAATAAACCTCGGTTTTTTGAGTAACCCGGTTTGCGAGTGTTTTGCAAGATGAGCAAACACTTAAACTTTTGACTCGCAAACCGAGCACTGCCCCGATAAACGAGCACTTACAGTCCAGGAAGCGCCGCTTCGGGGGATTCCTCTTCTGTCTTCTGGCCAGCCTTCCACGTCGGGTGCCTTCCGCAGGTTGGAGGACCTCTGTCTGGGCCTGCGCAGCCGGGTGCCATCCTGCCTGCGTGTTGCGTGTGATACGCACAGCGTCAATCATCGGCATTGTGCGTGGCGTGTGGGTGGGGCAGCGCTCGGCTGCGTGGGCTCGGGTGGGGGCTCTCCAGCATGCGAGGGGCATCCAACGTGGAGGGCTGGCCGGCGGATGGAGGAGGCATCCCTATGAAGCGGCACTGCAGGGTTCTCCGGCGGCTGGCGGAAAGAGGCATCCCCCTGAAGCGGCACTGTGGGGTTCTTCTTTGGATGACGGACGGAGGAGGCAGACGGAGGAGACGGCGCTGAGGCACCCGGCCCCGACAGGTACAGACCCCAGGTTCTGGAACGAATCGTTGCTGTTGCTACTATTTTCTATGGGGAACTTTGCTTTGATAAACAAGCATTTTGGACTATGAGCATGTTCCTGGAACGGATTATGCTCGTAATCCAAGGTACCACTGTATTATAAACCACGTCATGAAAAAGTCAAATAAATCCCAATATATAATAATAAAATAAATACACCTGGTTCTCAGTTTGCTTTTTGAAACATTAGGCTACTGCAGCTCTACTTCGGGACTTTCATCACACTGGCTCTGTTTGTGGCGTGCGAGCTTGCTCCGCCTTGTCTGGGTCACCTGAATGCTGGAACTTTAAGAGCTCCTTTTACAAAGGCGCGTTAGGGCCTTAACGCGCAGAATAGCGTGCACTAAAATGCCGCGTGCACTAGCCGCTACCACCTCCTCTTGAGCAGGCGGTAGTTTTTTTCAGGTAGCGTGCGCTAATCCAGTGCGTGCGCTAAAAACCAGCTCCAAACTGCGCACCCTAGGCACGCGCCTTTGCAAAGTGACTAGGAGAAGTGACTGCATGATTCTGTATGTGATAAGTATATCCAAAAATCAAGCTTAAAATCAAGATTTTCTACGTTTAGAATACTATGTAACGATTACTCTGGTAAGAACATAAGAATTTGCCTCCGCCGGGTCAGACCAGAGGTCCATCCCGCCCAGCGGTCCGCTCCCGTGGCGGCCCTCCAGGCCCATCACCTGTACAATGGTCCCTGACTATTCCTATAACCTACCTCAACTCCTATCTGTACTCCTCAATCCCCTTATTACATTACATTAGTGATTTCTATTCCGCCTGTGCCTTGCGGTTCTAGGCGGATTACAAATTATAAGAGATCTGGACATTACCGAGAGAATTGCGTAACAAAGATTATCTAGAGAAATTACATAACAGATTATCTAGAGAATTACATAACAGTGATTCATGTACTTTGCATGGAGTGGTAGAGGATTAAATTATAAGAATTACATAGCAGAGAATCAAGTGATAACAGGGTACAGTGGAGAATATCAGTATATACGGGTTACAGACGAGAAGTTCTTACAATGACGTAAGAAGTTTGTTGGATAGTGAGGTAGATGCTTATTTAGGAATAAGAATATTTTTGGAAGGAAAGGTTCTAGACTTGACTAATGTGTTGTTCAAGAGAGGGAGAGCTTGTGCGAAAGGGGAGAAGATTACAGTGGTGCCTCGCATAACGAACGCCTCGCACAACGAACGCTGCACACAACGAACTTCATGTCTTGATTCACACAACAAACTTCGTTTCACACAACGAACTTCACACAACGAACTTCGTTTCACACAACGAACTTCGTTTCACACAACGAAGTCGCCTGAGATGCCGATGTATTGCATCCTTCCGTGCAGGCACTACAGGCAGTCATTAGTCACTGCGCTTAACTGCCCTCTCTCACTGTATACAGTCGTCCTTTTAAGATAAACTCAATATTTTTTATATATCATGGCTTCTAAAAAAAGCAGGAAGGTGATTTCTGTTGAAATGAAACGGGAAATAATTAGAAGGAGTGAATGTGGGGTAAAACAGTGTGACCTCGTCAAAGAGTTTGGCCTCAGCAAGACCACCATTTTCACCATTTTGACAAATTTATCTTTTTTTATGTCATCTTAGCATATTTTATGCTGCAGAACGAATTATTTTTTTTAACATGTATTGTTATGGGAAAACGCGTTTCACATAACGAACTTTTCGCATAACAAACTTGCTCCTGGAACGAATTAAGTTCGTTGTGTGAGGCACCACTGTAGTTAGTAGGGACATGTTTTTTGAATAGAAATGTTTTGATTTCTTTTCGAAACACTTTGATGTCTGTTGTGTTGATCATTAGTTTGGTGATGGTGGGGTCAGTTTTCGCTGCCTGTGTCGCTAGAAGGCTGTCGTATAGTTTGTTACGTCGGATACCATTATGAGGGGGGAAAGTGAATAGGTTTTGAGTTCTCCTTGATCTGGATGAGTGGCAAAAACTAACAGTTATTTACTGGTGTCTGGGGGTCCTATACTTGATTTGGGCTAGTGCAATAGTAAATGCTGAACCTATTCCGTTGGCTATTCTTGGAATTGCCCCATTAAATATGGAGCTCTTTCCAGAGCCCATCGATGTTTGTATGATTATGGAGAATCGGGCACCTGGCAAATTCCGCTTTGGGTTTCTTCCCGTAAATGCCTTAAGCCTTGTGTAAAAAGGCAGAGGATTTTGAAATCAGTTAGTCAATTGACTCCATTTTTGAGTCCAAATTTTTCTTATCTAAAGGGCACCTATTTAAGTATTCGCTCTATTAGAAATAAAACCAATATGATACGAGATTGGCTGGAAGAAACCAAACCAGACTTTGGGCTCCTTTTACTAATCTGCGCTAGCGGTTTTAGCGCACGCTTAGCGCGTGCTACAATGCCGCACACACTAGATGCTAACGCCTCCATTGAGCTGGCGTTAGTTTCTCTGCATTGCAGGGGGGTAGCGCGTGCTAAAAACGCTACCGCAGCTTAATAAAAGGAGCCCTTTGGTTTTTTAACGGAAACTTGGGGCTCCTTTTACGAAGCCACATTATTGGTTTAATGTGCGTAACTGCGTGCACTAATTTGCCAGCCGCACTACCGCCTCCTCTTGAGCAGGTGGTAGTTTTTCGACTAGCGCGGGGGTTTGCGTGTGCTAAAAAGGTGCGTGCGCTAAAGCCGCTGACGCGGCTTCATGAAGGGAGCCCTTGGTTGATTTCAGATAATGATCCAGTAATAAATGATTTTCTGCCTCAAGGTTTTAAAATAATCTCATTGTCCAGAAATTCAAAGAGAGGAGGAGGTTTGGCATTTTAAGAGATTCTTTTGATTTTGAGAAATTAGATTCTAGATTAACCATAAAGGATGAAACTCTTACTTGTAGACTGTTACAGCATTATCTAGATCAGGGATCTCAAAGTCCCTCCTTGAGGGCCGCAGTCCAGTCGGGTTTTCAGGATTTCCCCATAGAATATGCATGTGATTTATTAGCATTATTCATTGGGGAAATCCTGAAAACCCGACTGGACTGCGGCCCTCGAGGATCGGAGTTGCCCTCCCCTGCTCTAAGGGTTTCTTTTTGCTGGGTATGGCTTCCTTACAGTACCTGGAGAGGAACTGATTAGACCAGGGGTCTCAAAGTTTCTCCTTGAGGGCCGCAATCCAGTCGGGTTTTCAAGATTTCCCCAATGAATATGCATTGAAAGCAGTGCATGCACATAGATCTCATGCATATTCATTGGAGAAAACCTGACTGGATTGTGGCCCTCAAGGAGGGACTTTGAGACCCCTGATCTAGATGATTTTTTACACTATGTTACACTATTTTACATTCCTCCTAAGAAATGGAAACTTGCAAGAGATGATTTTTATGAATTTATATTGTCTAGTACAGGGGTAGGCAATTCCGTTCCTCGAGAGCCGGAGCCAGATCAGGTTTCAGGATCTCCACCATGAATATGTATGAGATGGATTTGCATACACTGCCTCCTTGGGATATTTATTTATTGTGGATATCCTGAAAACCTGACCTGGCTCTGGCTCTTGAGGACCGGAATTGCCTACCCCTGGTCTAGTACAATGTTTGGTTCATACCATCTCTTACTGGGTGACATTAACATCCATATGGATCAAGACAATAATTCAGATGTTAGAGATTTATTTTCATTTTTAATTTCTCTAGATTTTTTTAAACCAGGTCAGGAAAAAAAATCATCAAAAAGGTCACCATTTAGATTTGGTGACTTTTTCGTCAAAAGAACAAATTAACACTAAAATAGATTTTAAGCAGGCATTGTGGAGTGTATCTGGTCTGATCATCGCTTATGTAATTTAGATTTGAACTGGCAGAAAAAACCAATATAATCAGGGTTTAAGAAAAATCAGAAAAAGACTTAAGGTAGATCAGGTTGAATTTTGGTCCCATTATGAATTAAAAGGTAAAGATGAATCAGAAGAGAATTTCCTAACTGATTGGAAAAATCTTACGGCCTCTTTCACAAAGCCTCGCGGCAACGGCCACTAAGCCCTTTAAATCTCTCGGGGCCGTTAGTAGTCAAATTCTAGATACCATTACACCTCAAAGTACACCCCAAGAAAGAAAGATCAGCAAACACATGGCACTATGAGGAATTATTAGAGTTTAAAAGGATGTTACGGAAAATGGAAAAAGCCTGGATAAAGTCTGGTAAAACTGAGGACAAGGTAAACCAAAGAGCTAAATTAAAAGAATACAAAGTTAAGATCATGGAGAAACGAAGTAAACATTATACACAAAAAATTGGCATGGCAAAGACCAATAGTAAAGAGTTGTTTAAATTGGTTAATAGTCTGTTTGAAGTTGATTCCAAAAAATGTTCAAATATGGAATGTTCCCCATCTTCTGATGTACTAGCTGAGTTTTTAAAAAACAAAATTAGCAACTTGTGGGCTAATTTTGGGGGTCAAATCAAAGACAAGCTAGACTTAATTATGACCCAAATCATAGATGATGTCAGGGTAGATATGATTTGTGAACAATTTGCCATTTCAGATT
Organism: Geotrypetes seraphini; assembly: GCF_902459505.1. Classification (NCBI taxonomy): domain Eukaryota; kingdom Metazoa; phylum Chordata; class Amphibia; order Gymnophiona; family Dermophiidae; genus Geotrypetes; species Geotrypetes seraphini. The sequence goes on along the minus strand of NC_047086.1, from coordinate 14,427,677 downwards.
GGAAACTTTTTTTATAGATTATTTTCCAAATACACTAAAGCCCTGTTTTACTAAGGTGTGCTAATTGAATTAGTGTTCGCTAAACGCTAATGCGTGCATGTTAGTCTATGGATGTGTTAACGATTAGCCATGCTAATTCAATTATCGCAGGCTAATCGGTTAGCGCACCTTAGTAAAACAGGGGGTAAGTCCTACTGTCAGTTGGGTAATTGTCCAATCAATATATTAAGTAATGCTTCATTTAATTTTAAAGCAAACTTATTTAAATGGATTGTCTTTTTATTGAAAGACGGGCGATTTGAGCAGGAGATAGGCGTAACTATGATTTGGCCTATTATAAAAAATCCTAAAGAATTTATTGTGTGTGAAACTAATTATAGACCAATAACTAACATTCTGCTGTTTACAAAAAATTATGGAAGGATTAATAAATGACGAGTTGATAAAATATTTAGACAAATTTAACATCTTACATGATTTCCAATCTGGATTTTGTTCGGGCTATAGTATAGAAACTATATTGGCATTGTTGATTAACCATCTCAATGGCTTATATAGCTTAGGCACCAGTGCCCTGATTCTTCAGTTGGACTTGAGCAGTGCCTTTGATCTGGTAGATCATGATATACTGTTGGGCTGCTTGAACTCAACTGGAATCATGGGAAATGTTCAGAAATGGTTTAACAGCTTCCTACAAAACACATCCTATCAAGTTTGTAGTGCAGGTAAATATTCTTCGTCATGGACTAACTCCTATGGAGTTCCTCAGGATTCTCCATTATCGCCAACATTGTTTTAACATTTATCTTGTTCCCTTGGCTAATCTATTACAAAGTTTGAATCTTATTTTCTATATTTTTGCCGACAATATCACCATATTAATACCGATGAAATCTTTTTCAACCGAACTGAAAAATTTAATCTCAAACATCCTGGCAAAAATAGAACAAAAATAAACTTAAACTCAATCCTGAAAAAACAAGGATTTTTCTAGCTAGTCCCAACGATAAACTCACAGAGACCACTGTCCAGTTCAATGGCCAAAACTTTGAAATAGCTAATAAAATTAAAATCTTGGGTGTAACACTAGACCGTTATTTATCCCTAGAGAATCACACAGATCAAATGATTTAAAAATGTTTCGCGACTTTGTGGAAACTTAGAACTATCAAAAAGTTTTTTGATTCAGCTCCCTTTAGGATATTAGTACAATCTACCATCTTATCCACCCTTAATTATTGTAATATCATCTATTTGGGGTCATGTAAGAAAACACTCACCAGACTGCGTCTAGTACAGAACACAGCAGTACAGTTGATTTTTGGCTTGGAAAGGTATGACCATGTGAGTCCTTTTTAGTCACAACTTCACTGGCTACCTTTTGAGGCCAGAGTCGTCTTTAAGTTCGTTTGTCTTTGCTTTAAAGCGTTGTTTGGCTTAACTCCAGCATACCTATCCTCTCAATTCAAATTATACATGTTGAGTAAAAATACAAGAAATTCTTGCATGTTCATGTACTCTACTCCAAAAGCTTGCCATTTCAAGAGTTCTTGAGAAAAGACACTTGCTTTCCAAGCAAGAAAAATGAATTCATGGAGGAGTTCTTTGATTATTCAAACACAGTCTTATTATCTGTTTAGAAAGTCAATGAAAACCTATTTGTTTGAAAGATTTGTACGCTGATTTTATTGTTGTATTTTACTGATTTTGTATTTTTTTCACTGAAATGTTACAGTCCTCTTGACGTGGGATCTATTCACAGAGAAAGGTATGGGAGGGTCATTGGGGTGGGCAGACTTGATGGGCCGTGGCCCTTATCTGAAACATAGAAACATAGAAGATGACGGCAGAAAAGGGCTACAGCCCATCAAGTCTGCCCACTCTGCTTACCCACCCCTTGTCTATGCCCTAATGACCCAATTTTCTTATCTTGACCCTCATAGGGATCCCACATGGGTATCCCATTTATTCTTAAAGTCTGGCACGCTGTCTGCCTCGATCACCTGCACTGGAAGCTTGTTCCAATGATCAACCACTCTCTCTGTGAAGAAATACTTTCTGGTGTCGCCATGAAATTTTCCGCCCCTGAGTTTGAGCGGGTGCCCTCTTGTGGCCAAGGGTCCCTTGAGAAAGAAAATATCATCTTCCACTTGGACACGTCCCCTGAGGTACTTAAATGTTTCGATCATGTCTCCCCTCTCCCTACGTTCCTCAAGAGTGTAGAGCTGCAATTTGTTCAGTCTCTCTTCGTACGAGAGACCCTTGAGCCCCGAGATCATCCTGGTGGCCGTCCGTTGAACCGATTCAATTCTGCGCATATCTTTACTGTAATGTGGCCTCCAGAATTGCACACAGTACTCCAGATGAGGTCTCACCATGGCCCTGTACAACGGCATTATGACTTCAGGCTTTCGGCTGACGAAACTTCTATTGATACAACCCAATATCTGCCTTGCCTTAGATGAAGCCTTCTCCACTTGATTGGCAGTTTTCATGTCTGCACTGATGATTACTCCTAAATCTCGTTCTGCTGAAGTCCTAGTTAAAGTTTCTCCGTTCAAGAAGTACGTCCTGCATGGATTTCCGCTTCCGAGGTGCATGACCTTACATTTCTTAGCATTGAAGCCTAGCTGCCAGGTTGAGGACCAACTTTCCAATGTAAGCAGGTCCTGCACCATATAATTCTGTAAACTGCATTCACTTACTATATTACATAGTTTGGCGTCATCAGCGATTAGTGTTATTTTACCTTGAAGCCCTTGAGTCAGATCCCCTATGAATATGTTAAAAAGGAGTGGACCCAGGACCGAGCCCTGCGGCACTCCACTGGTCACCTCCGATGTTTTAGAGAGAGTACCATTAACCACCACTCTCTGAAGTCTGCCGTCTCTTTCTATGTTTCTATGACGTTAACTGCCCAGAGCTACTGGTTGGGTGGTATCAAAAAATAAAATTATTATTCTTATTATTGAATGAGGGGGCATAGGATGAAATCTAAAGGGGATAAACTCAGGAGCAAGCTAAGCAAAATATTTTTCTGTTTTATGGGACAGCCTCCCAGTTGAGGCAGTAGAGACAAAAAGACTATGGGCTCCTTTTATTATGCTGCAATAGCGGTTTTAGCGCGTGCTTAGCACACGCTAAATTGTCACGCACGCTAGACACTAACGCCAGCATTGAGCTGGCGTTAGTTCTAGCCACGTAGCGCATGCTAAAATTATGCACGCGCTAAAAACACTCTCGCAGCTTAGTAAAAGGAGCCCTATATCTGAGCTCAAGAAATCTTGGAACAGGTACATAGGATCTCTAAGGTAAAGGAAAAGACGGTAGATGGAATGGATAGGCCATAAGGCCTTTATCTAGTACTACTACTACTACTACTATTTATTATTTCTATAGCACTATCAGATGCATGTAACGCTGTACAAAAGAGCTTACAATCTAATGATGACAGACACACAGATCACAGGCTGGATCATTTTATATGCCATAGTTTCCTATTTAATTAGATTTTAATCAGTGTAAATGTACTATCTTCCCCCACCCCAATATACAATGCTAGTAATCCAGATCATAGGGCTGGATGCACTAAAGATAGTGACTCGATCGCTGTTGACCAATCAATCGTTCAGTGAGTGATTGACACATGCACAGAGCCCTAACAGCTATGACAGGGGAAGCAGCCTCCTGTCACTGCTGTTAGAGCTTCTTTTTTTTTAAAAAAAGCACAGATTTTGTACATGTATTACACATACATAATCAGTCCCATTAAAAAAAAAAAGAAAAAAGCCCCCCCCCACACCAGGAACCCCACAGGCACTGTTTCCCCACTAAATCCCCCCCAAATGGCAGGAGGGATGCTCAATCCCTCCTGCCATGCAGAACACCCCTGCACCACGGCCTTCCCGCTCCAGGCACCCCATAACCACTGCTCCCAACCCCCCCTAAAAAAAATGGCAGAAGGGCTACCTACTCCCTCCTGACACTGGACGCTTCCCCCCCTGAACCTTCCCCGTACCTTTTTAAAACATTGGAAGCAGGAAACTCGCTTTCAGGCTCCTGCTCTGGGCCCACCAATCTAAATGACGGGCCTTCCCCTCCCAGTCCCCGGTACATCATGTGATGCATGGGGAAGGGCCAAAGGCCCTGATTGGTTCAGATGTCCAAGGAGAGGAGGTTGCTGAGGAAAGGGAAGTCTGCTATTGTGGTGGGAGACTCGATCTTGAGAGAAGTAGACAGTCACGTAGCTGGAGGAAGGGAGGATCGGCTAGTGACTTGTCTCCCAGGGGCCAAGACACGAGACATCACTGATAGGATCGAGAGGATCCTGGACGGAGCAGAGACAGAGGAGACTGCGGTAATAATCCACGTCGGAACGAATGATGTGAGCCGGAGGAACTTCAGCATGGCCACACTGACTGACCAGTTCAGGGTCCTGGGACGAAAGCTGAAGCGGAGCACACGGAGGATAGCATTCTTGGAGATCCTGCCTGTACCGAGAGCAGATGCAAAGAAGCAGGCAGACCTCCAGGCTGTGAATGCATGGTTGAGGAGATGGTGCCAGGAGGAGGGCTTCCACTTTGTGAGGAACTGGACGTCCTTCTGGGGAAAGAGCAAGCTCTACCGGCAGGACGGCCTGCACCTGAGCACAGCGGGAACTAGACTACTGGCAGCCAATGTGAGGAAGGAGATCAAGAGGGCTTTAAACTGAGGAGAGGGGGAAAGCCGACAGCTGATCAGATGTTGACGCTTCGGACAACAGTATCCAGAACAGATGCTGAACGGGCTGACTGCAGGGAGGAAGCAGAGGGACCGGAGGATCTTATGATCAGACAGCGAGGGAAACATCAGGTAAAGGGAGCTTGCTGGGAGAAGAATAAGGGGCATGGAGACACAGGGGGACTGGGTGGCACGAGGGCGAAAGCTGAGGGCAATATAGAGGTACCACAAGGCAAGGGGGATCAAACAGAGGCTCAAGGGATGATAGCCCAGGAGGGGGCCGGTAGGGCTAGAAAACTCAGAGGAAAAGCGGGGAAGTGGGGTGGCGGGAATGTAGGGAAGCTGAAAGCTAAGAGGGTAAAGGCTGAGGGCAAAGCAGAAGCACAGGGAACGGGAGAACTGCCCGAAATCCAAGGGCAGGCGGCCCAGGTAAATGCAGAGGTGGAAGAAAAACGACGGGACCTGCGGTGCTTATACGCAAATGCAAGAAGCCTCATGGCCAAGATGGGTGAACTAGAAGTCGTGGCCAAGGGGGAGGACCTAGATATAATTGGAATTGCAGAAACCTGGTGGACAGAGGAAAATCAATGGGATGTGGCGCTGCCAGGGTACAAGCTCTACAGGAGGGACAGGACCCACAAGAAGGGGGGAGGCATAGCACTATATATAAAGGACTCTATCCACTCGGTCGGGATGGATATGGCAACGAAGGCAGAGGGGCTGGAATCGCTATGGGTCAAATTGCTGGGAAACAAGGGTGCAGGCATAAAACTGGGGCTGTACTATCGCCCACCTGGTACGCCAGAAGGAGTCGGACACGACTTGGAAGCGGAACTGAGACAGGAATGCAGGACTGGAAGTGTAACAGTGATGGGGGACTTCAACTACCCTGGAATAGACTGGAGTACGGGTCACTCTAACTGCACTAGGGAAACAGGATTTGTAGAAGCTGTGAGGGACTGCTTCATGGAGCAACTAGTCAAAAAACCGACGCGAGGGGGTGCTACTCTTGACCTCATCCTAAACGGATTAGGGGGGCCTGCAAGAGGGGTAGAAGTGGGAGGACCACTAGGCAACAGTGATCACAACGCGATCAGATTCACATTAGAAAGGGGGACACCCATAGTAAGGAGGACCGCAACAATTGCGCTCAACTTCAAGAAAGGGAACTATGTTGCTATGAGGGAAATGGTGGGGAGGAAGCTCAGAAACATCTTTAGGATGAAGACTGTGGGAAGCGCCTGGACCCTATTCAGGGACACCCTGCAGGAAGCATAAAGAATGTACGTCCCCAGTTTCAGGAAAGGCTGCAAGAACAAGCAATCAAAGGACACGGTTTGGATGTCAACTGAAGTAAAGAGGGCAATAAGTGACAAAAAAGTATCCTTCCGGAGATGGAAAAAGGACCCAACGGAGGAAAATCACTAGGCGCACAGGAAATGCCAAAAGGAATGCCACCGAGAGGTTAGAAAAGCGAAAGGGGAATACGAAGAGGGGCTGGCCAGGGAGGCGAAAAACTTCAAGGCATTCTTCAGTTACGTAAAGGGGAAGCGACCAGCGAGAGAGGAGGTGGGGCTGTTGGACAATGGGGATAGGAAGGGAGTGATTAAAGAGGATAAAGAGGTAGCTGAGAGGTTGAACACGTTCTTCTCGTCGGTTTTCACGAGTGAAGACACATCTAATATACCGGACTCAGAGGAGCTCATAAGTGGGGAACAGGCCGAAAAATTGGAGCACATAGAGGTAAGTAAGGAGGATGTCCTCAAACAGATAGACAGGTTAAAATGCGGTAAATCACCGGGCCCGGACGGGATCCACCCAAGGGTTCTGAAGGAATTAAGACAAGAAATAGCGGGCACAATCCAGCATGTTTGCAACCTATCCTTGAAAACTGGTGAGGTACTAGAGGACTGGAAATTGGCAAATGTCACACCTATCTTGAAGAAGGGATCGAGGGGTGACCCCGGGATGAGCCTGACTTCAATTATAGGGAAGATGGTGGAAGCTATGATCAAGAACGGCATTTGCGAGCACATCGAGAGGAATGGCCTACTGAGAACAAGCCAGCACGGATTCTGTAAGGGAAGGTCATGCCTAACGAACCTTCTGTACTTCTTTGAGGGAATAAGCAGTCGGGTGGACAATGGGGAACCCATAGACATCATTTACCTCGATTTTCAAAAGGCTTTCGACAAGGTGCCACATGAAAGGCTGCTTAAGAAGCTGTGGAACCACGGGGTGGGAGGGGATGTGCACAGATGGATCAAGCACTGGTTGTCGGGTAGACTGCAGAGGGTCGGAGTGAAGGGCCAATATTCTGACTGGCGGGGAGTCACAAGCGGTGTACCACAGGGATCATTGCTGGGGCCGTTACTCTTCAACATATTTATCAATGACTTGGAAAAGGAGGCAAAGTGCGAGGTTATAAAATTTGCAGACGATACCAAACTGTGCGGCAGAGTTAGGTCCAGGGAGGAGTGTGAGGACCTGCAAAGGGACCTGGACAAGCTGGAAGACTGGGCAAACAAATGGCAAATGCGCTTTAACGTGGAAAAATGCAAGGTCATGCATATAGGGAAAAAGAACCCGTTGTTCAACTACAAATTGGGGGGGGGGCATTGTTGGGAGACAGCAGACTTGAGAGAGACTTGGGTGTGCTGGTGGATGCATCACTGAAGCCATCTGCACAGTGCGCAGCAGCCTCGAAAAAAGCCAACAGGATGCTGGGCATCATAAAGAGGGGCATAACAACCAGGACGCGGGAAGTCATCATGCCATTGTATCAAGCGATGGTGGGTCCACATCTGGAATACTGCGTTCAGTATTGGTCGCCGCACCTCAAGAAGGACATGGCGGTACTTTAGAGAGTCCAAAGGAGAGCAACGAAACTGGTAAAAGGGCTGGAACACTGCCCATACGCCGAGAGGTTGGATAGGCTGGGGCTCTTCTCTCTGGAAAAAAGGAGGCTCAGGGGAGATATGATAGAGACCTTCAAGATCATGAGGGGCATAGAGAGGGTGGATAGGGACAGATTCTTCAGACTGAAGGGGACAACAAGTACGAGGGGGCATTTGGAGAAACTGAAGGGAGATAGGTTCAAAACAAATGCAAGGAAGTTTTTTTTCACCCAAAGGGTTGTGGACACTTGGAATGCGCTACCGGAGGAAGTGATCAGGCAGAGTACGGTACAGGGATTCAAACAGGGATTGGACGGATTCCTGAGGGATAAAGGGATCGTGGGATACTGAGAGAGGAGCTGGGATGTAACACAAGTATAGAAAGCTAACCAGGTAATAAGTATAGAAACCCAACCAGGTCGTGCATGTGCAAGATCGGAGGGTTAGGACTTCGATGGGAAGATAGGACTTCAATGAGAAACCAAGGTGGCAAGGGAGCCCCTTCTGGTGATTCAGACAGGTTGTGACCTGTTTGGGCCGCTGCGGGAGCGGACTGCCAGGCAGGATGGACCTATGGTCTGACCCGGCGGAGGCACTGCTTATGTTCTTATGACCCTCCCAAGAGATGGGGCCTTAGGCATCAGTTCTTAGGGGCCTTAGGCATCAGTTCTTAGGTACCTTCCTCTATATCCAGGATACTGAGGGAGGAGCCTAAGGCCCTGATTGGCTTGACCAATTGGCTTAACTAATCAGGACTTTAGGTTCCTTCCTCAGAATCCTGGATACAGAAAGAGGTGCCTAAGGCCCGATTGACTCAGATGACTAAGGCTCCCTCCTTGCGAGGAGCCTTAGGCATCTGAACCAATCAGGGCCTTTGACCCCTCCTCATCCATCACATGATGCACTGGAGAGGGGAAGGCCCTTCATTTAGACAGGTGGATCGAAGCAGGAGCCTGAGAGCGGGCTTCCTGCTTCCAATGTTTTAAAAAGGTACAGGGGAGGTACAGAGGGTGGAGTGTGTCTGGTGACAGGAGGGAGTGAGCATCCCTCCTGCCATTTTTTTTTTTAGTTCAGGGGGGCAGTGGTTCTAGGTACCTAGCACAGGAGGGGGCTATGGCACGGGGGTGTTCTGCATTCCTCCTGCCATTTGTTTTGGGTTTGAGGAGACAGAGATGGGAGGAGTGGGGAAGGGTAGAGAGATGGAAGAAATGTTGTTTATGGATTGATGTGAATAGGGAAGAAAGAGGGAAAAGTTAGTGCACATGGAGAAAGGGGAAGGACAAAAAAAGAGGGAGGAGATGGTGCACATGGATGGAGAGGAGGGGAAGACATGGAAAAATAGATAGATTGAGAAGGAAGCAGAAAAATGGAAGAAAGTTGAATGTTAAAAGTTAATGCCAAAGATGGAAGTAGCTTTCTCAAAAATACCTCCAGAAAACTCGAACTTAAATCACCCCCTATAGGAACTATTTAATATTTTTATGTTAAATTTTTTAATCCATTTTTGAGCCTCAGCCCCAGCACTCCACTGCATCAATATAGTTTCATCGAGGTGAGCTTTACGTGGTACTATCATCACCGGCTCAACAAAATTTTGTAATCTTTCTATTAATATATATAGTCATTTACTTTAGACCTTTATTCAATTTTAAAGTGCTTTGTGCTCATTAATATTTCATAATAAATAATTGTATTCTCAATACCCAATTTCATTCAAATCATAAACTTATTTGATGGAAGTAGGGCAGAAAGTGAAGGAGAGAAAAACAGCGAATGGATAAGAAGATCCTGGAAACAGAGTTAAGAACACAGATAGAAGGAAGTGCAACCAGAGGCTGGGAAAAGATGATTAGAAAAATAAAATCACTAGACAAAAAGGTAGGAAAATTATTTTATTTTCAATTCAGTGATTGAAATATGTCAGTTTTGAGAAGCTACATCTGCTGTCTATAATTTGCACTGTCCAGGATGAAATTCATATGTTTCTATTTCTCTGCATGCAGAGTCTGGTATCTTAGGGTTTCATATGTGTATATTAGTACTTTTAATTTGTGATCCTGTATTTGCAAAAGGGTTTATCTGTGTTCTGCACGTGTGACCAAGGCCAGTTGTTCTGCTAGGAAAGAATGTCGTGAAGCGTTATTGATGTCATGGCCCCAAGTAGCAAGATATTTGTTGGCTCTCCTTCAGCCCTTCTGGACCCAAAATGACCTTAACTTAAAAATGAGTGAAGGCCACCGAATTAAGGCATAATCATCCCACACTCCCCCAGTAGTCATCGACCCTCTCCCACCACCGAAAGATGTGAAAGAAACAGTACATTCCAGCCTGTATTTAGATGGCCATACAGTCAAAGTTCAGCAGAGCAGAGGGGAACTCTAGTGAACGTCACATTAAAAGTCAGATGTCACTATAACTTGCTTATATTGTTTGGTAAGCCCTCCAAAACCTACTGTACCTACATAAAGATGACACCTGCAGGCATAAGGGTTATTATTGTAGTGTACAGGTGGTTACAGTAAGTTTTGGAGGACTAACCATACACTATAAGCAGGTTATAGTGAAATGTGTCCCTGGCACTTTTTAACTTGATATTCACAGCAGTACCCCTCAGAGTGTCCCTCTGCTCTGCTCAGGTATTTATGGCCAGTTTGCTAAGAATGCTGGCTACTTGAACATCCCAATGGCTTGTTCGTGTGTTTTTTTCATTTGGACGTTTTTGTATTCAAAAATAGCCCCACCCCCCAAAAAGAAGGAGATACGCTAATGGCCAAAACATCTAGAAATGGTCATTTTCAATTAAAAAAAAAAAAAAAAATAGACATCTTGCAGTTTTGAAAATGGACATTTTCTCTACTTGATTTTTGGACATCTTTTCCCCAAAACATCCAAGCTCAGACATCCTATCGAAAATACCCCTCCACGTGAACTTAAAGAGAGTTAATCCAGTATGGGAAGGGAAAAGGCTTTGCATACTTGTGTACATCAAGCTATATTGGCTTAAGATGGATTTCCACGTCAAGTAGAAGCTGCTGTTGGTAGTTTATCAGAGTCTGCCTTGGCTGATCATGTTTATTTTGATTAATTTTTGAATTTTCTTTTGTTTCTATTTTTGTTCACAGGTTACCTCAGGATTATTTGGTATGCTTTATTTAGTATCCTTTTGTTTTTTTTATTTGGTTTGTCTTTATTAGTTTTCTTTATTTGTTTATTTAGAATTTATTTGGTCTTCTTTTTAATTCCTTAGTATATAAGCAATCATTCTTTTCAGGTGTTTTAGTCCGATTGTGAGCCTATTGGACAGTTAGGGAAGTTTTCCCAAGAACCTTATATTAGATATGTCACTGTTTGTGAACCGCTGTAACCTTCAAAAAGGTATTGTATTGTATTGTTTTATGGTCTTATGTTTTTCAGATTATACTTTTGTATGGTTTTATGGAGCTGTTAATGTATAGTCTTTAGGACTGACTTTGTTCATGTATCCCCGACCTTCATAAAGTATTTTGAAACTCGTCGGCGAGCAAGGGGAATGAATTTAGAAAAGCTAAGTAATTTATATAAAATTATTTAAAATTAAAGAAAAAATACTTCACATGAATTTTATTGACTATAACTAATGTTATTTGGACAATAATGTTAACTATAACTAATGTTATTGGGACAATAACTAATGTTAACTTCCCTATTGTCGATGCCATAAAAATCCTGGGAGTGACGTGAAGGGATGCAGCTCTGAATCAGGGCAAGGTCAGCACACCGGCAAGGTCAGCACACTGATCTGAGGCCTTGTGTAAGGGTCTGAGCCCCTGTGAAAGAATTATGAGCCCCTGTGAAATAATTATGAATTATTCCCATTCCCTCTCCCCTCATTAAGCAAGGGAAAATGTTAGCACCTTGTGACAGAATGATGTGGCATTCCCCTCTCCCTTCTTGTCACAAGACCCCTGTCACATATTAACCCTTATCTTAATCAAGCAGTCCTTATTTGGAAAGGACATCAGCTGACAGGCATTGAGGACGTGCAAAGACTCAGGTTCTGTTCACGTGTTAATCAGGCCCTTGTCTAAGTGCTGAGTTGGAGGGTGATCACGAGGTAAAAGCACAAGGTAAAGGGAGGGTGATCACAAGGTAAAAGCATGTACCTTTGTACCCACCAATCATTAAGTGTGTAAACGAGGGAGTTACTATGATGTCATTAGCTTAGAAGCATAATAGAAGGAACTCGGAGTTAGCCCCTGGCAGCGCCTCCATCCCGACTCTAAGACTGCATGTGTGTGTTTCCTGTGTGACATTCCTACAGTGATGCTGGACCGTTACCTCACTCTAGATATTCACACAGAGTTACTGATCAAAATAGGCTTCTTGACACTATGGAAACTAGTAACCATCAGAAAGTACTTTGACATAGCATCATTCCGCTTACTGGTGCAATCCTCCATTTTAAGCTTGCTCGACTATTGTAACATCATTTATCTGGGGACTCTCAAGAAAACCATTCAAAGACTCCAAATCATACAAAATTCGGCAGTGCGACTGATTTTCAGTATAAATAAATGGAATCACATAACCCCCCTACTAACAAAAACTTCATTGGCTGCCCCTAGAAGCAAGAGTGTTGTTCAAATTTGCCTGCCTTTGTTTCAAATCTATACTTGGTTTGGCCCTCCTATACCTGGTCTCACATTTTAAATTGGACTGTTCCACCAGGCCTACACACAGAATACATATGTTTAGCCACCCTATAATAAAAACCTGCCGATACAAGAGATTCTTTGACAGAACTCTTGCTTTACAAGCAAGTCAACAGAACGGCTGGCTAGGCAACATCATCAAGCACTCCTCATCCTATCTTAACTTCAGAAAACTAGTTAAAACCAACCTGTTCAACCGATTTGTAACCAAGAACTCCTATGTACTTGATGTTCCTACATTGTAACTTTTTTACTTCGTCTCTCTCCCTCCCTACAAATATTCATGTATTCAAAGACTTCATTGTTATTTTTTTCACTGACTGTCTAGCTCTTCTTATTGTAAACCGCCTCGAATTACTATGGCTTTGGCGGTATATAAAAATAAAATTATTATTATTATTAATAATGAGGATTAGGACAGCTATGTTACTCGAGTCTATCTGGCCAAGTCAAAAGCCGTCAAAACAGCAGTTAGGGAGGCCAAATTCTGCATGGAGGAGTCTCTAGCAAAGAACATCCAGAAAAGAGATAAATCCTTCTTTAGGTATATCAGTGACAGAAATAAGAACTCAGGCGGGATAGTATGTCTTAGGAAACCAGACGGAGACTATGTAGAAGCGGACTCGGAAAAAGCCCAACTGTTAAATGAATACTTCTGCTCAGTCTTCACCCGCGAGGCGCCAGGACTCGGCCCTCAGCTAAAGACAAGGGTTGACGCAGATGACCCGTTTAGTAATTTTGAGTTTACACCCAGCGGTGTCTACTGCGAGCTGTCAAAGCTTAAGTTAACAAGGCAATGGGGCCTGACAACCTACACCCCAGGGTGCTCAGGGAGTTGTGTGATGTCTTGGCGGAACCGCTATCTGCGCTCTTCAATCTCTCCCTTAGTACGGGTAACGTCCCGTTGGACTGGAAGATGGCTAACGTCATTCCACTCCACAAGAAAGGCTTCAAGATAGAGACAGCAAACTACAGACCGGTGAGTCTCACATCAATAGTGTGCAAACTAATGGAAACTCTAATCAAACGCCAATTGGATACGATCCTGAACGAGGAGAATCTACGGGATCCCCGTCAACATGGATTTACTAAGGGGAGATCCTGCCAATCCAATCTGATCAGCTTCTTTGACTGGGTGACGAGGAAGCTGGATGTTGGGGAGTCCCTGGACATCGTATACCTGGACTTCAGTAAAGCATTCGATAGCGTACCACACCGCAGGTTGCTGAGCAAGAGGAGTTCTATAGGATTGGGCGACACATTGACGAAATGGGTTGGGAACTGGCTTGGAGGTAGGCTTCAGAGGGTAGTGGTGAACGGCACCCCCTCCGAAATGACGGAGGTAATCAGTGGAGTGCCGCAGGGCTCGGTCCTGGGCCCGATCCTATTCAACATCTTTATAAGAGACTTGGCAGAAGGGCTGCGAGGTAAAATAACATTATTCGCCGATGACGCCAAACTAAGCAATGTAGTGGGCAAAAGCACAACAGATATAAATTCAATGTCCGACAACATGATGCACGACCTACTCCTACTGGAGCGCTGGTCTAGGTCCTGGCAACTCAGCTTCAATGCCAAAAAATGCAAAGTCATGCACCTGGGCGGCCAAAATCCATGCAAGACTTACACCCTTAATGGCTAGATCCTAACAAGAACTGAAGCAGAACGAGACCTAGGGGTGATCGTCAGTGAGAAGATGAAGACTGCCAATCAAGCTTCATCCAAGGCAAGGCAAATCATAGGTTGCATACGCAGGAGTTTCGTCAGCCGTAAGCCTGAAATCATTATGCCATTGTATAGATCCATGATGAGGCCCCACCTGGAATACTGTGTGCAATTCTGGAGGCCGCATTACCGTAAGGATGTGCTGAGACTGGAGTCGATCCAGAGAATGGCCACCCGGATGGTCTCTGGACTCAAAGATCTCCCGTACGAGGAACGGCTGGATAAGTTGCAGCTGTACTCACTCGAGGAACGCAGAGAGAGGGGTGACATGATCGAGACATTCAAGTATCTCACGGGCCGCATCGAGGTGGAAGAAGATATCTTCTTTTTCAAGGGTCCCGCGGCAACAAGGGGGCATCCGTGGAAAATCAGGGGCGGGAAACTGCACGGGGACACCAGGAAATTCTTTTTCACTGAAAGGGTGGTTGATCGCTGGAATAGTCTTCCACTTCAGGTTATTGAGGCCAGCAGCGTGCCTGATTTTAAGGCCAAATGGGATAGACACGTGGGATCTATCCACAGAGAAAGGTAGGGGAGGGTCTTTGGGGTGGGCAGACTGATGGGCCGTGGCCCTTATCTGACATCTATTTCTATGTTTCTATGAGCGGTGGTCTGAGGATCCCTATAAACATTAGAGCTTTATCTTCACGCATAGAAATATTTTGGGAGTGAAGTTGTGATTTATGTTTGTAATGACATTTATTATGTTTGTTACTTTGTATTTTGTTTAAGGTGAATAATAAATAAACACACAATCCAATACGTAAGTCCTTTCCACCACTCTTGAGTGAGGGTTGGGGCTCTGTGACACTCCCTTGCCCATGCTAATACATATGTGTATGGAATCTACACGTCACTATTTACAGGTAGAGATGCTTCTAAAATACCCCCCTAAATCTGATAGAATTCATCAAACCATTTTTGCGATGTTATCCTAATCCTACCAACATATCCATCTGTCACCCCATTTTTAGTCCCCTGCCACATCTTCAGCCCCCTCTAATTCCCTACATGAGTACTAAGTTCAGATCCCCCTTTTTGTCCTATGCGATTCCACCTCATCAGCCCCCCCCTCTAATTCCCTATAGGATAATTACATTCTGACGCCCCCCCTTTTGTCCTGTGTGTCTGTCATAATTAGTTTGTAAGCTCTTTTGAGCAGGGACCCTCTCTTGCATATCCAATGTACATCGCAGCATTTGCCTGATAGTGCTATAGAAATAATAAATTGTTATGTTATTTTATGCCCTTGATTAAAAAAAAAAAATACTATGTGGGCAGGACTAAATGCAGTATGAAGTTCAATCGACTGAATATACAGTAATAGCCATTTAGGAGCCCAATCTTTTATTGCTCCTATAGTGTCCCGTTGTGTTGAGAAATTCCATCAGCTCAGCAAATGGTATTGGTTGTTTATATGGTACTTTCAGACACCAGGGGAGAGCAGGAAACTAATTAGCCATTTTGTCTCTGGGAGAGAAGCTCTGGATGTCTGAGTTACAGTCCATTAAACCTATTAAGTGCTTTTGAATATCAAGCCCCCTGCGTTGAGAAGTGTCCCTATATTCAATTTAAGGTCTTGAAAATAAGACAGATATCAATTACTACTTTCTATGTAATTACAGATAATTTTGCCCTACGTGCTCTCATGGGTGTGGTGGGACAATACTCTGCAGAGTACTATACAGTATGTAGAAATGGATTTGATGCTGTACCATGCTGGCTTATTATATAATATTTCTGAGAAATCCAATACAGTTTCAAGAGAAATGCAAGAACTGAAATCTCAAGGAGGCAAAAACTGCTGCCAAGAAGAAACAGGATCCTGGGGGAAAAGGAATTAATGCTGCCTTTGAGAAATGTAATCTTGCCTCGTATAAGTATTTGGTGGTAATGTTGTTTAAAATTGCAATTAAAAAAAAAGAAAGATATTGCTCAGATACAGGCATAGATTTTCATGTGTGTGTATATGTATTTCCCTCTGACTTGTCTTGCCTCGTCTGAGAACAGGATGTTGCATCATAAGGGACTGAGGGAAAGGTGCCATGGAGGCAGGATGTAAGGGTGCCACTGGCACTACACCACGGATGGTTTCCTTACCTTGCAAAGGTACTCTACAGTGGGGGAGGGGGGCGTTGGACAGAGGAATGAGAGTAAGCCACAGGCAAGGCTGGGCCTGGAGAAATAGATACCATGGAAGGGCATGGCTGGGAGGGAGGGCATAGATATGTTTGGGGGGGTTGGCTTGGGCCCCCTCCTTTGGGCTCAGTTTGAAACCATGTTTGAGAATCCAGTCTGGACTTTGGGCCATCTACTGTTCCAAATTCTCCTCTCGTATGCTAAATTGGAGTCAAGTTTAGCAAATCAGGGCCTCAGTGAATTTGTTAATAGTTATTCGCTTGCTTTAAACTCTGTTTTTATTTATTCTTTTTTTATTTTTCTAATTTGGAACTGCCCATCCAAGCAGGCTTTAGAATTTCAAACATGAAAACAGCAGAGTAGACATAGTAGACTTCTTGAACGGAGAAACTTTAACTAGGACTTCAGCAGAACGAGATTTAGGAGTAATCATCAGTGCAGACATGAAAACTGCCAATCAAGTGGAGAAGGCTTAATCTAAGGCAAGGCAGATATTGGGTTGTATCAATAGAAGTTTCGTCAGCCGAAAGCCTGAAGTCATAATGCCGTTGTACAAGGCCATGGTGAGACCTCATCTGGAGTACTGTGTGCAATTCTGGAGGCCACATTACAGTAAAGATGTGCGCAGAATTGAATCGGTTCAACGGACGGCCACCAGGATGATCTCGGGGCTCAAGGGTCTCTCGTACGAAGAGAGACTGAACAAATTGCAGCTCTACACTCTTGAGGAACGTAGGAAGAGGGGAGACATGATCGAAACATTTAAGTACCTCACGGGACGTGTCGAAGTGGAAGATGATATTTTCTTTCTCAAGGGACCCTCGGCCACAAGAGGGCACCCGCTCAAACTCAGGGGCGGAAAATTTCATGGCGACACCAGAAAGTATTTCTTCACAGAGAGAGTGGTTGATCATTGGAACAAGCTTCCAGTGCAGGTGATCGAGGCAGACAGCGTGCCAGACTTTAAGAATAAATGGGATACCCATTTGGGATCCCTACGAGGTTCAAGATAAGGAAATTGGGTCATTAGGGCATAGACAGGGGGTGGGTAAGCAGAGTGGGCAGACTTGATGGGCTGTAGCCCTTTTCTGCCGTCATCTTCTATTTTTATTTCTTTAGGTAGTTATATACCGCCTATCAAGATTACGCGGGTCCCGGTGGGCTCACAATCTATCTAACGTACCAAATCAGATGTTTCATTTAGACAAAGGGGGGGGAGGGCTTTTACTAAAGTGAATTAAGCATTTAGCATGCACCATTACCATGCTGATATGACATTTAGCACCTCTTAAGTCACGCAGAGACCGCAGAGCGTGGATGGACAGTAACTGTTACTGTGGCAGAGGGGGCAGATCACCTCATGCCACCTCAGTAAGTGGCATCAAGTGTATGTGGGTTACCAGCAAAGCGGATAGGGTCAGATTCCATATATAGCGCCCAACGGGTCCGTGTTAAACTAATATTGATTGTATAAAGGACGTTTCATGCTGAGCACTCTGTATGGAGTACTAACTTAACGTGGAATTTGGTCCCCATTCTATAAATGATACCTAAAGCTAGGGCCTAGCCAATCTGAGTGCCTATCTTAATTATTTAAAAAGCCTGATGCCATTAATTGGCCATTAGCAACTTGTAATTGAAGTTAATTGCACTTAGTTGGATGGTAGGGCGCCTACAAGAAAGTAGGTGTGGTTAGGGGCAGATTGTGTTCGTGTTTTACTTGTAGGCACCTGGACTTAGGTGCCGGTATTTAGGAACACCGACAAATGCATGCAGGACAATTGCGCTCTGACAAATGCGCCCCGAGAATTGCACGCACAACAATTGTGGCCCATCAATTGTGCCCATGACCGAATCTGCCATAAGTGGATATCTGGAAGGCCCTGACTTGATCACACGCCTCAGGCTCTGTCCCTTGGGAGGGGCTTGAGGTGCCTCAAGCCCCTCCCAAGGGACAGGGCCTGAGGCGTGTGAGCAAGTCAGGGCCTTCAAGATATCCCCAGTTATGTAAAGGGTTCCCATAATCACGATATAAACCTTACCTTAACACTAGATAGGAAGTGAATCTTTTAAGTCTTTAGGGTGGGAAGGGGGGGTCCCCTACTTCCCTCAAAAACGAAGGCTACTTCGTAACCCTCAAAAAGACAAAATAGTGTCCACCATTGGGGCGCATTTGACGGGTCATCAAGAAAATCCTGGCATAAATGTGGTGGACTTACGGTTAGGATAGCTATTGACATGCAAGACCACTTTAGATGCTGCTAGGTTATGATTCTATAAAGTGCGCCAAACTTTTATAGACTCACACTTTAGTGCCACATTAGTGGTGCCATTTTCGGCAGCTATATCCATACTATATCCACAGGTTTCACTCCCTCTGCCCAAAGAAAATGCACTTTGATGGAGCAATCTTGCATGGAGCGTCAACGTTTCTTGACCATCTGGCTGCCACATGACTAATGCACTACACTGTGTATAACTTATGCAGGTAACTGGCATTGGCCCCTGGAATATGCAACCCTGCCCCATAATTCTGGATATCTACTTGATGCACAGTTCCTGAATTGCACATTCAGCTGTCCTGATTTTTGTGATTGGCCTATGTAGGGTTACTATATAGCTCCAGAAAAAGGGGAACGGATTGAGACATCTGGGTTTTACTTCCTTTGAAAGCAATGGAAGTAAAACACAGTTTGTCTGTCTCTGTCCTCCTTACTTCCATTTTTCTAGAGCCATATGGTAACTAGAATATGTCCTGAAAAATCAGCTATGTAGCTATCTATAATGCTGCATTAACACGTCCTACGTCATATCATTGACTTTTTTGAGTCATACTGTAATATTAATTATTGCATTCCTGTACTTACAGAACACGACACCTAATAAGTGAGTATCATACCATTCAACTTATATTTGCTGTAAAAATCATTTTTGCTGAGTTTGAAGTCTACTGATAATTAAAGTTGGGTTTAATTAGAGCACGACAAAACAATAAACATTTATTTATTGCTTCAATGGATACATGATGGGCTATCTGGTCTCTTGCCAACTTAATTATCCCCTGTCCCTGTTTCTCCTTCCAGAGCAATACGTTTTCTGCTGTATTTTTTGGACATTTATAGGAAATACAGTTTTAGCCTTCAGGAAAGGCAATGAAACTCAGAATCTCATAGTAGATAAGTTTCCGGATAATCTTGTCGAAATGAATCACCTGAAACCAGTTTGCTGACTTTTATTTTCTTAAATATTTTCAATTGGGATAACATAGGCCTTCAAAAACACCACACTCTCTTCTTTTAACAGTTATTGTGGATCTTTGTTGTTATACAGACGAGAATAAACTATGGCCCATGGGATCACATCTGGCCATGGACGGTTTCCATTTAGCATTAGCAATGAGAGAGACCCCAGCTCCAGAGGTGAGGGCATTGAACTTCCCCTGGAACGCTGGAAACACTGTCATCATTAGGCTACCATAGAGCCCTCATCGATTTCACCAAACTGAACCAGGGACCCAGACTTTTGAACCACTTCAGGTATAACAGGCATTTCAGGCCTTTTCCTGTCATTTCCTGTCATGTCATAGGTCTATCCCTAATACAAAGACACCAGAGATGCACATTTTCCACAGCAGATGCATTGCAATTAGTTGTAAACAAAACCTATATTATTCAGGCATTTCTTTTCCAATCACATTGATCCCAGTGTCTCTTTTCTGCTTTCCTCTTTTGCTCTTTGTTTGCCAGTTATCCTCTCTCCTCTTCATCCATTCCTCCATTACATCTGTTTTTGACATAAATCGTTCCTTTTCTGCTTTTCCTTCTTTTTCTGCCTATTCACTCCTTGCTATGCCTCTTTCCCATGGCCTCTCCCACATGCTTCCACCATGACCTGTATTTCCCCTTTCTTTCTTTCTTCCTTCCCACCTTGCATCCAATTTCTTCCACTCCCTTTCCCCCCAAATAATCCAGCATCCTTCTCCTCTTCCACCAGTGGTCCAGCATCTGCTCCTTTCCCTTTCTTCTACCACCTGCATCTGTTCTCTCCCCTTCCTCTCTACCCACAGTATAATAAAAATAATAACTTTATTCTTGTATACCGCCACACCACATTAGTTCTAGGCGGTTTACATCAAGAGGATTGTACAAACAGTGAACATACACATCCTATGGTACAACTGTAATATTCGAATAAAATCATTCAAATACATAGAATTTTACAATATTTATCGAGTAACAATTTATCAAATAAATAAGTTTTCAGTAACTTTCTAAAAGAAAAATTTGATTGGGTTTGTGGTAACAGCATGTACCACCAAATATTTGTTTTTTCTGCTTGACAGACTGTTTTTTCTAAGAATCTCTTATAACGACAGACCTTTGGTGTCGTAAAATGCAAACAAGTAACTTTTTGAGTATTCTTACTAGACTTAAATATTTCAAAATGGGAAATGAGATAAGTAGGAGCCATGCCAAACAATGCTTTAAGTCAAAACCACATAGGAGGAAAATAACTTCAAAAATCAAAAAGCATGAAAAAAATCAAGAAAATAAACAAAAAACACGCTAGTGTAATTGCTGTAACTTCTTAAAAGTCCTCTTGGAACTCCATAATCCTTATACTTTAATCAGTGGATAGATTGTGCTTAGAGACATGGAAGAAAAAGGGGACAGAAAGTCCCCAAAAAACCTCACCACCCAATCATAGCATAACTTCCACCTTAACACACTTTTATATGTGCATGACTTGAAAGATTGTATTATTGACAAAGCACTTATCTTTTGTATATAGTTCTTTGGCCTCGATGTGCCACGTTTCAAAATTTCTCCAGGAAGACAAATGGTAACAGCGAAAGACTCTTAAGTTTTCCAGAATGGGTGTCAGTCTCTGGTCTATCTTGCAATTCAGCTTTCAGACCAGAGACTGACACTCATTCTGGAAGTCAAGATTTTTGGAATGAGAAATCATTGCATACATTAATTCATGCCTTTGTATTGTCAAAGTTAGATTATGGTCAGGACACTTGAAGCGTTTACAAACAATTAATTATATTATTAGGCTGGGCATTTATTCGTGATCATGTGACACCTTTGTATTTAAAATTCCATTAGTTACCATGGAATTTAGGATCAAATTTAAGATCTTAACGTTAGCACATAGAGCATTATTTCAGCTACAGCCTTCCTATCTTTCTAATTTGGTGCTATTCTACGCCCCAAGGCGTTTATTACGATCTCTGAATGACAATAGGGTAGTCGTCCCTCACATTTCGAAGGCACATCTTGCGTCAACTAGAGATTGTGCATGTTTTTATTTAGTTCCACGGTTATGGAATAATCTGCCCTTAGACTTGAGAAAAGACGAATCATATATATACTTTAATAGACATTAAAAAGCATTTTTTTCCCAATTGGTCTTCTCAACTTAGAACAGAGTTTGGGACTGTGATCTGTGTTTATATAATGATTAATTCTGTATTTAAGTAATGATTTATTCTGTAATGGAAAATTTTTAGCTGTAAGTATTAATTATGGTTAATTGACATTTGATTGTTTTATTGTTTTACTATTAGAATTGTTATTGTTGAGATGTTTGCTATGATATTTTATGGAAATTTTTTTTTAAAAACTTTTGCTCTTAATCTTTCCTTTTCTATTTTTAATGGAGTTCTTTTCTTGATGAATATGAACTATGTATTGTAACCCCTTGGATCCTGTTAGGCTGTTATGTGGTATATAAAGTTTGCCTGCCTCTGCTTCAAAGTACTATATGGACTAGTCCCTAAATACATAACGGACCTTTTCTCCTTCTCAGCCAACAGACACAAGAGAAGCTCACATTCGAACTTCGTTGCCCTCCCAGTTAGAGGTTGTAAACTGAAAAAACACCATGAATACCTTCTCTCACATCAAGCAGCATTATGGGGTAAGGATCTAGAACAATTGCTTTCGCCCACTACTTATGAGGAATTCAGGAAGCGCCTAAAAACATATCTATTCCTGAAGTATCTAGACAACTGACCCGTGCATCTCTTTCTCATCAAAAACGGTTTTCTTGACCTATTAATCACTCTCTTTCACCTTTCTTAAGTTCAATCAATTTGTACCTTCTTTTAATCTTTTGTAAACCGCATAGAACTTCACGGTACTGCGGTATATAAACTGTTATTATTAATAAACATAAGCATATACATTTTTTTCTCCGGAACACCTGAAGGAATTCCTGGCAGTCAAGAAAATCATCAAGGACTGATTAGAAGGGCTTTAGATTAGTATTAGCAGATGCTTAATATCTTTCTCTTCAATTTAAAATTTGACTCTCCTTGTAACGTAGTGGTCTAAGAAAGGGTTTAGCTTTTTTTAAATGGGAAGTTGTGTTTTTTCCCTTGCTGTTTAGATGTTTTGCTTTCCTGTATTTCTGTATCAAGAATCATTCTTGTGATCTTGTTTGAAAATTCATAAAGAAAGAAATAATAATAATAAAAAGATCAGATTTAAAGGTAAAGGAAGCATTCCTGAATACATTAGTAGTGTAGTGTCTGACCTCTCTACATTTTGCTACCTTGCTTCTGAAATAGGACCCAGGGGGCCCTTTGTCCTTGTGATACCCAATTCTGACTTCAGAGGACAAGAAGCAGCAGTTAAATAATAATAATAATAATAACAGCTTATATACCGCAATACCGTGAAGTTCTATGCGGTTTACAAAAGATTAAGCAAAGGTACAAATTGACTGACTTTAAGAGGGGAAGAAGAAAGAGAAGTAATAAGACAGGAAATTCATTGTTGAGGAGAAAAGTGATCAAAATGACAGTTAAGGAATTCAGATTGTCATAAATACCTTTTATCTTGCATATTTGTTAGTCTAGACCAGGGCTGGGCAACGAGGGCCGCAATCCAGTTGGGTTTTCAGAATTTCCCCAATGAATATGCATGAGATCTATTTGCATGCTTTGCCTCCCATTGTATGCAAATGGATCTCATGCATATTCATTGGGGAACTCCTATAAACCAGACTGGATTGTGGCCCTCGTTGCCCACCTCTGGTCCAGACTCTGCAGGTTCCCAACTGCTGCTGGTCATATTTGCTATGAAATTTTGGACCCTCGGAGGGAAAAGACTCTGGTGGGTTACAGCCACTGCCAAGAGGAATCTCTCTTCTTCAGCTCCATGCTCTCTGACCCAACAGCATCAATGGCTGCATTTGCTATTTGAATTCTACTTATAAAGTAAGAAACTACAGTAAATATTTAATACTGTAATATTGACCAAAGTTACTTAGGAGTGTGCTTAGATTGCAGGAAAGCTTTTTGGCTACCCCTAGCTGGCGAGCTGGACAAAGCTGAATTAGCTTGTTCCTAAATTCTGAGCTGTCTTGCAGTAAAATCAGTGGCAAATTACATTAATATCCATGAAGGTTCATTTAAAACAATCCAACCTAGGCTACAGCTGACTTAAACGTCTATATAAAAATCTGACCTGGGAGTAAATGCATCGAATAGAATCCAACCACCGGTTTCCATATGCCAAATGCTTACATCTGGATTTACGTATCACCCAAAGTGTTTTAGGGAAGTGGAGTCTAGTAATTAGCACATGAAGGGGGCATTCTGGAAATGAGTACCCCTTGCTAATTCTTTAATGTCATAGAACAGTGGTTTCAAACCTGTCCTGGGGGACCCCCAGTCAGTTGGGTTTTCAAGATATCACTAATGAATATGCATGAGGCAGATTTGCATGCTTGTCACCTCAATTATATGCAAATCTGCCTCATGCATATTCATTAGTGATATCTTGAAAACCGAACTGACTGGGGGTCCCCCAGGACGGTTTTAAGAACCACAACCAAAGATGTGTCCACGTTACCAGGTCAATGAAGGCCCATGCATAACTTACAGTATTCTGTAAATTACACATGTATGTGGGAAACACAGCAAAATTAGATAACCAAATCTCCAATCTACTGATAACAACCACAGACTACAAGTTATTCAGACGAGAAATACAGAGCATACTCTTCAAGAAATCCCTGATTAAATCTTAACATCTTCTTCCTCACTTTCTGAAAATACCCACCCTCTTCTCTACCTTCACTTGTCTTGAAAATACCCACCCTCTTCTCTACTTTCACTTATCTTGACCACTGATCTCTTCTTGTAACAGACCAACCTTAAATTCTTTTGTAATCCGCCTTGAACCGCAATGTAATGGCGGAACAGAAATCTCTAATGTAACGTAATATAACATAGACATGTCTAAACAACACTTGACTTCTGTTTGGTATGCTAAAAACTAGGAGATTTTCTATATGTATAAAATAGATTAAACCGAATGACTATCTCCAGATTGTAAACACAGCATTTGCTGTGATGCAAGCAGATGTTCTGGAAGGAGGGTTCTGCCAATGCTTTTTAGAAGAATATATGATGCTCTGAAGAAATTACATATGGATGTTGCCGTTCAGATACTTAAGAACTTGAGGCCATTGCTAATTATTCAAGTGAAGGATTTGCAGAAAGTTGTGCCTTGGTCTATCCTTATGCATCACTTAGACATGTTAAACCAGTGTTTCTCAACTCGGTGCTGGAGTTCCCCCTTGCCAGTCAGGTTTTCAGGATATCCACAATGAATATGCATAACTTGATTTGCTGAAAACTTGACTGGCAAGAAGGTACTCCAGGACCGACATGAGAAACACTGTTTTAAACAACAGTAAACTATTTTTAAATAGCTGCACCCTGTTTAGTGCTGGTTTTACACCTGGAACTTTATTTTGCATCATTATTGGGAAATTTACACCATATACATTTGAGACTGATGATAGACAAAACAATTTATTTAAGCAAGCTGCTTTTCATTTACTTGCTGGAGGTGAGGGGTATTTCCAAAATGACATCTAAGTGCAAAATAAAAAAAATAAAAAAAGTAAAGTTCATCTCAGCCATTTTTGAACAAGAAAAACAGCAGGGTTGTCCAAAATAATCAGCTATTTTCCAAAAGAAAACATCCAAATTATAAATGCCAAAAAAGCACAGAGGGGCATAATCGAAAGAAACGTCTAAGTCTGTTTTTGTCTAAGTCGCCCAAAGTCAGACAAAGCTTAGGACACATTTTCGAAAAATACGCCCAAATTTTTTTTTTTCTTCAAAAATCGTCTAACTATACGTCCAGCCGTCTGATCGTCCAAGTTGCAAAATCGTCTATCTTTATACCATATTTTTGTCCAAATATTTGTCCAAGTCAAAAACACCTAGAATAAACCCTGTTGGACATGGGAGGGGTCAGCAAAGTCATGGACTGGACACCCAGACACTGAATAGTGAGGTACCTTACAGGGCACTGCTGTGAACTTCACAAAAAGGGTGCCCCATAAACCTCTCACTACAGCTCCCTTATAGGTCATGGTGAGCCCCCCCAAAAATGTACTATACCCACCTGTCTACAACCCCAATAGCCCTTATGGCTGCAGGAGCCACTTATATGGCAGTACAAAAGGGTTTTGGGGAATGCACATGTTTCACCATGAATGCAATGATTACAGTGGCTAATGGGCCTGGGTCCTCCTCTCCATGGGTCCCTAACCCACCCCCAAGACAGTAGAGCTGCACAGAGGCGGCTTAAGTCATCTTGGGAGTGGGTTTTGTTTATGATCATCCAAGTGCCGACTTAGGCCAGTTTTTAGACGTTTTTCACTTTCAATTATGAGCCCCACAGACAAGGACATCTGTCTGGCACCATTTGTACAAAATTGACCACAGAGATGTACGAGATCTGACAAGTTCACAAACTTGCCTCCGTGCGCTCACGTTGGCAGTACTGTACAAACAACTCAGTAAGGTTTCACAACCTTGGTATATGAGTGTCGACGTGTGGTGGTGTCTTGCTGAGTGGTGTTCATTATTGATGTTGCGTGTTTTTTGTGTGCCGTTGCAAGAATGTCAGAGATTGAATTAGAGCAATGAACAAATATATTTCTTGTTAAACTTGGCAAGAGTGGAAGTGACATCAGGGACATGTTAGTCCAATTTTATGGGGATAATGAAGAAAACAGCAGGGTACAAATGGATTAAACAATATCCTGAGGGGAGAGAAAGCGTCACTGTTGAAAAAAGGTCAGGGCGGCTAGTAACAAGTAGAACTGACGAAAACATTGCAAAAATTCTTTGAATTGTGCATGAAAATCGTCGGCTGAATGTGAGAAGCATAGCAGACTAAGTAAATATTGATAGAGAAACAGGAAAATCTTAACTGAAAATCTTGGCACGAGAAAGGTATGTGCAAAAATGGTCCTGAAGGAGCTCACCGATGAACAAAAGCAAAGATTTGAAGTTTGCACGACCTTTTGGAGAGGCAAGACAAATGTTTTGGGCCATGTTATCACTGGTGATGAAACATGGGTGTACCAATATGACCCTGAAGCAAAGGGCTCCTTTTACTAAGCTGCGGGAGCGTTTTTAGCTTGCACTGAAGATTAGCGCGCTAACCCCTGCGCTATGTGGAAAAATTAACACCAGCTCTATGGAGGCGTTAGCATCTAGCGTGTGCTAAAACCACTAGTGCAGCTTAATAAAAGGAGCCCAAAGCGTCAAAGTGCACAATGGAAGTCAGCCAGTTCTCTACAACCAAAAAAGCTCCGCCAGTCCAAATCAAGAGTCAAAACGATGTTGCTATCCTTTCTTGACATCAGAGGAATTATTCATTATGAATTTGTACCAACTGAACAGTTAACCAAGTTTACCATTTGGAAGTGCTGAAAAGGCTGTGTGAAATAGACAATAACAACCTGAAAGTTTCGCTAACTCATGGCTCTTGCATCACGACAATGCACCAGCTCACATGGCGCAGTCTGTGAGGCAGTTTTTAGCCAGTAAACAAATAACTGTATTGGAACACTCTCCCTACTCGCCTGATCTGGCCTCCAATGACTTTTTTCTTTGACCGAAGATAAAGGAAATATTGAAAGAAAAAGAATTCCAAAATTGCTTTGAAGGGTGGATTAGGCACTGGTGCAGAGCTTCCCAAGGGGAGTACTTAGGTGACCATAGTGATATTCAGCAATGAGGTATGTAATAGTTTTTCCTAGGATGAGCTTGTGAACTTAATTGCCGAGCAGAGGGGCAGCCTAGCGGTCAGTGCATTGGACTTTAAATCCAGGCTCATATTCCTACTGTACCTGAATGTGCACCACTTCAATCACCCTCAGGCTTGCAGGTATCTTTAATATTTAGGTATAGTAGGGTAGAGCAAGTAACTTGGTATGCAAGTGTTTTGCAAGCAAAACATTTTATTACATTTTAACGATATACAAGCAAGGTCTTGCAATACAAGTACATACAGTATACACGCGTCACATCACAACTGAGCAGATGGTTCTTCTCTCTCTGACGTTGTGGGAGTGTAGTGACTTCTAAACGAGCGAAGTCTTGCAATACGAGTACATACAGTATACACATGTTACATCATCACAACTGAGCCAATGGTTCTTCTCTCTCTGATGCTGAAGTATAGTGACTGTTCTAAACGAGTGAGGTCTTGCAATACGAGTACATACAGTATACACGTGTTACGTCATCACAACTGAGCTGATGGTTCTCTCTCTGGAGCTGCAGGAGTGTAACGACTGTTCTAAATGAGCGAGGTCTTGCAATACGAGTGCATACAGTATACACGCGTCACATCATCACAACTGAGCCAATGGTTCTTCTCTCTCTGATGCTGGAGTGTAGCGATTGTTCTAAATGAGTGAGGTCTTGCAATACAAGTACGTATAGTATTTTGTATTAAAGTTTTTGGGTTGTGGAATGAATTGTCTGACTTTCCATTATTTCCTATGGGGAAATTTGCTTTGATATACGAGTGTTTTGGATTAGAAGCATGGTTTCGCAAAACAAGGTTTTACTGTATACATGAAAGTAAAATTTGGGTCCCTACAGTCCACTGCACTGACCAGGCAACAGAATGCCCATAATACCTGATGTTGTCAGGAATCCAAGTTTCCCTTCCCAGTGTCACTTTCAGGGGTGAAAGAGGATAAAATAACCATGGGGTGATTCATGAGGGGGATCGTGCCTTAATTGCTCAATCAGAGCCCCTTTTGGTATCCTGGATATCAGTGAAAAAGATACCTTCTTTTTTAGACTTGGGACATTTCTTCCTGTTTGATTAGGATGTCCAACAGTGATAATTCTTAGCCCTCTTTAGTCTCATCTGAAACATGCCCCCCCCTTCCTTGCTATTTCGATGCACTGCAGTGTAGTTTTCAAACTTCTACCATTCCAAAATTGCAATTTGGACATTTTAGGCAGATGGCCTTTTTCTGGGCACCCGTTTCCTTTAAAAATGAGTGCCAAATTATTTGCATTAGACATGACTCATATCGTAACAGATCAGTCTATATTGCACTGCTAAAGCTGGTTGACCCGCATTGAACATTCTACACTTTTCATAAAGCTAAACTGTGATCTTGGCAGCATAATTTGTCAGTTTTCAGACTGGATGACACCTCTTCCCTGCCCCTTTGCCATTTCCTTGTACAGGGAAACAATTTGTCATAGAGGCACTCAAACCGTCATAAACGATAAAGCCCACATAATATGAAGGCTCCAGCAGACAATGCCAGAAGGGAAAATGGCAACCCAGTTCTTCAATGCTTTTTATTCTGATCACCTTTCATTACACTCAACCATATGTCTGATGAGAAAAAAAAAAAGAACACGTTACATGAAAAAGGAATTTTATTTTGCTAACAGATTAGGATTGCTGTAACATATTCCAGGACAATCAGTCTTGAGGTAAAAAAAAGTCTGAAACAGTTACGGGGCCTAATTTACAAAATATTTTCCCTATAGGCATAACATGAGAGAAATTCATTTACAAATCAAGTTCATGGTTTTCACAGCTATGATTTGATAAATAGTATTAGTAATTATGTTTTCATAACCTTTTCCTTCTAGTTGTGAAAGTAATCATAGTAATTACGACCATGGGGCATTTATTGGCAGTGAATGTCCTGGAACGAGGAGCTGAGGGCCTAAGGCTCTTAGACCACCAGAGAATTTTTTTTAAAAAAAGGCCCAGTTCTGCAAGAATTAAACCATTATAAGCCCCCCCTTCCTCAATTTTCCAAATAAAATCAAACTGAATGTTTTTCTCAGTTTGAAATTGGTTTCAGAAGCTCGATATTGAGCACCTGGAATTGCTGAGGACCTCAGAAGTAAACAAAACATTGGTTGTCAGTAATACTAAAGGATTCCCAGCCAGTGGCATAGTAAGGGGGGAGGGAGGCAGACAGCCCTAGGTGCTGTCTTAGTGGGGGCGCCGACACCCTTCTGCCCCCCTATGCCATGCTCACACCCTCCCCTCCCCATCCTGTACCTCTTTAAAATCTTTGCCAGTGTGACAACTCTAGCTTGCCTGGCTCCCTCTGAAATTGCTTCTGGGTTACGGGACCAGGAAGTGATGCCAGAGGGAAAGCCAGCGCGAGCAGCAGGCCGTAGATGATTTAAAGATGTAAAGGGGGGAGGGAGGGCACGAGTGTGGCGTAGGGGTTTGGCGCAGGAGGGCGTGCCACCTACCTTCGCTATGTCACTGTTCCCAGCATCACATCTATACGGTTCATGGTTACATTTCATTACAAAAAAACTAACTACTGTAGAGAAAATGACAGAAGTTGACGGCGCCCAAAGAATGAACAATTTATTTATTGAGGTATGAGCTTTAGTGCACAAGGATGCACTTTTTCCAGTTGTGTGTGGTGGAGTTTGTGTGCAGGCTTGAGAGGGTGGTGGTTGTGTAGTGAGGCTGCTTGCCTTGGAAGGTCTCCTCAAGTCTTAGATTGTAGATGTAGACTTTTCATCTTGTCAGTCATGGCACCCTCACTTTGGAACACTCTTCCCCTACCTATAAAGCAAGAGTCCTCGCCCACATTATCCCAGGATGCCTACGATACCTAACCTAGAATCCCTCTTCTTTCCCTAAAATAACATTCACTTCAGGTTCTCAACTCCAAACGCCTCTCTAGAGGCGAACGTTCCCCTAATGTTCTCTCCACCCCTCGCCTTCATTTATATTTTTCTTATCTTGATCTATTTGTTGCCACCTCTTGTAACTTCCTCTTTATCATGTCAGTCTTTAGTTATGTAACCTCCTCGCCCCTCACTTAATTCAGTGATGGGTTTTCTTTTAACTTTTAATATTTTTATGGACTGTAAACTATCTAGATAAATTTTGATGGATGGTATATCAAAGAAATAGTAAACTTGGAAACTTCTGGGTCATGACAGATCAATATTGATCTGGTGAGGCAAGGACAGCTTTCTCTTCCTGGCTGTGTGACAAATGTCGTGCCATTTGGCTCAGTTTGGCACACAGCAGCCTGGACAGTTTTACTTTGGCCTTCTTTTCAGTATTGAAATAGTCATGTCAGCTTGTTTTTTACTGGAGAAGTCCTGCCTGTCAGGGGAGCCGTAGTATGTTGCTTCTTTATGTGACCAAGTTCTTTACTAATCGTGCTTCAGATGAAAGCGCACCTTTCCTTGACAGCTCATATCTCAACAAATGTATTGGATTATAAGATGCCACCAACTATCGTCACTGTTGCTACCCTAATGTGGCAGTGAAGAAATACTATAAAAACAGAGAAAAATAACACATATTTTGTTAAGATCAGTTGACAACCACTTCAGCTTCCAAGTCACATTTCATACATTTAGATTGTCATTGTAAATGAACAAATAAATTACTAGTAATCCTCATGTAACAGAAAATAAAATCCAGCTGTGCTGAATTGCTCAGCTTATGAGCACACAATACTTTTACTTGGCAGCCTCTGGAGGTCGAGCTTTCATTCTGTAACACTGTTATCACATCAAAAATCAAGTTGTACAGTTCGGTGGGGATTTAATACACTTTTACAGGTGTGCTGGATCTTTAAAATATGGGCTTTGGCAGCTGCTTTCCAATAAAGTTTAGAATGGTTTGGATACCCATCAGATTAGGATTTTGGTTCCTAGGCAGAAAAGGAGACAATGAGGTTTTGCAGGCTGGTCACCATGTGTTACGAGGTCACACACATTACACATTCAGGGCTGTGATGGCTTCCACTTTTGGCTTGCTCAACATTAGTCCTTTGCACTAACTATTAGGCCTAATTTATAAAAGGACATTTGATTCCATTATGCAACTGAAAACAAGATGAACTGCTTTTCTCTGAGAAAGCAATAGTTCATGCAGGAGCAGGTGTGATGACATTAAATAAATTACAGTTTTCCAATGCTATCCATAATATACTAAATTAATAAAGATCAACAAAATTTCAAGTTCTCTCATCCAAAAGAAATTCAGCACAAAAAGGACTGAGGCCAAGGACAAACGCCTTCTCCCACCATCTATAAGTCCCCCCTCCCTTTTTGTCTGTCAGAATTCAACAAATGTGACCACAGACTTCCCCACCAGAATTTAAAATTGGGTCATATTGATGTTCCCACCAAAATTCAAATTTCCCATCAGGATTCAAATCTGTAACCAACAAACTTTCCCGCCAAAAAATCAAATTCATGATCAACGGACCACCCTGTTCTCAATCAGGTCAGCCAACCTACTCTATATAGAGACAAACTGCAGACCTCACAGCATACCCTGAAGAAAGCCACAGCATGAAGGCTGAAACGTCAGTTCTACCTACCCAGATGTGGCGAGACCTGGAAAACAGAAAAATGAAGGCAGATATGGCCTATCTAGTCTGTCCATCCATGCCTTCTACTCTCCCTTTCAATGTGTAAAGTGCCTTGTCCCAAGTGTTCTTCAATTCAAATACAGTTTTCATTTCCAACACCTTTATTGGGAGGCTTTTCTTTGAGTTCATCACCTTCACCGTGAAGAAGTATTTCCTTAGGTTACTTCTGCGTCTACCCTTTCATCTTCATCCTACGCCTCTTATTTCCAGAGCTTTCTCTCAATAAAAACACTCATTTCCTGTGCATGAAATTCAATCCATTATCAGTCAACCTGCTATTTGTATGCGGGATCGTATGTGCTATCCTATGGCTCACCCAGCATCTTCCACATATACCAGTTATATAGACTTGTTGACTGAATGTCACCACTGACATGACATAAAAAATATGATCAAAATTATTAAAAAAAAAAAAAAAAAAAAGCCAGCAAAGTGATTAATCAAATATGCTCCAAACCAGAATGTACATGTCAACAAATACACTGCGACTTTCATAGTATTTAGACAGGTGATGTGTTCCTCAGGTTGAGGCTTCCTAGTCTCTGACCTTGCTGTTTGTCCACGTTGTTAGCTTAGAAAGCTGCCTGTAATCTAAACTAGCTGATCTAGGGTTAGTTATACAATAGAATGCTCCCAATAATCAAATGGCAAGTAATTTTGCCTGCTGCCCAACAACAGAGGTGATGTTAGTAAGTATATATAATCGCAAATAGTAATTTTGAATTTAAAAGTCCTAAACATGTTAAACCCTTTGCAGTTAGTTGTTTCACAAATTACTTACTACAGATCCCTTAGAGCACTTTATTTCAGTTGTATGCAGGAAGAAATTGTTTTTTACTCAGAGAATGGTTAAGCTCTGGAACGCGTTGCCAGAGGTTGTGGTAAGAGCGGATGGCTGGTTTTAAGAAGGGTTTGGACAATTTCCTGGAGGAAAGTCCATAGTCTGTTATTGAGAAAGACATGGGGGAAGTCTTTGCTTGTTCTGGATCGGTAGCATGGAATGTGGGATTCTAGAATCTTGTTACTCTCTGGGATTCCGGAATCTTGCTATTCCTTGAGATTCTGTATGGAATGTTGCTACTCTGTGGGATTCTAGAATCTTGTTACTCTCTGGGATTCCGGAATCTTGCTATTCTTTGGGATTCTATATGGAATGTTGCTTCTCCTTGGGTTTTGGCCAGGTACTAGGGACCTGGATTGGCCACCGTGAGAACGGGCTACTGGGCTTGATGGACCATCGGTCTGACCCAGTAAGGTTAATTTTATGTTCTGAATCTGCTGTCGTGGGATCTATCACTTAAAAAACAACATTGAGTTAACACTAATTAGTGGTTGTCTCTTTGAGATTATGTTCATGGCCTCTTTCCTGGTATGTAACAGTCTTGTCACAGTTTTTCTTTAGTAGCAGTTATTTTAGAGGATGGTGTTAGTAACATGTTCTGTGCTGAGCTCTGTTTGCCTACGAGATCAGATCCAGACCGAGACCTGACGACACAGAATACCTATCTGGAAAGAAAGGTACAATGAAGGAAGGTGAAAAGATTAAAGTTAAAGCCATAAAATATGGGCATCTGAATGGCAGAAAGGGTGGTAGATGCATGGAATAGTCTCCTGGTAGAGGTGGTGGAGACAGAGACTGTGTCTGATTTCAAGAAAGCCTGGGTTAGGAACGTGGGAGAGAGCAAGAGATAATGGTTACTGCGGATGGGCAGACTGGATGGGCCATTTGGCCTTTATCTGCCATCATGTTTCTATAACCATGAAGCTCTATGACCTCACAATGCAGGGTACAGAGCCTTAGCCTATAGGAAGAGGAGATGCAAATGTTAAGAGCCTTAGCCAATAGGGAGAGGAGGAGATAGTGGATGCTGTGGATGGGCAGATTGGATGGGCCATTTGGCCTTTATCTGCCATCATGTTTCTATGTTTAATGTGAGCAAGTGCAAAGTATGCAAGTAAGAAAGAGGAACCCAAACTATAGCTACGTGACCCAAGGTTCCACATTTGGAGGAAGTTCCCAGGAACAGATCTAGTTGTCATCTTTGATGATACATTGAAACTCTCTGCTCAGTGTGAAGTGGTTAACAGAATGTTAGAAATGATCAGGAAAGGGATAGAAAACAAAAATGAGATGGTTATAATGCCTTTGTATCGCTCCATGGTGCGACTGCACCTCAAATTCCTTGAATGTGTGCAATTCTGGATATCACATCTCAAAAATAATATAGCAGAATTAGAAAAGTTACAAAGAAGGGTGCTGAAAAAGATAAAGGGGATGGGGCAAAGAGACTGTTCAGGGGATCTATGATAGAGGTCTATTAGAGTGATGGGTAGATGTGAATCACTGCTTTTCTCTTTCCAAAAATACAAGGACTAGGGGGCAGGTAATGAAGCTACTAAGTAGTCAAATTAACACAAACCGGAGAAAAAATTGCACTTAACGTGTAATTAAACTCTGGAATTAGTAACCAGACAACATGATGAAAGCAGGTAGCTTAGTAGGGTTTAAAAAGGTTTGGTTAATTTGCTAAAAGAAAAGTCCAGAAGCCATTTTTAAGATGAATTTGGGAAAATCCACTGCTTATTTCTAGGATCAGCTGCATAAAATCTGTTTTACTCTTTTGGGATCTTGCCAAGTACTTCTAACTTGGATTAGCTAATAATGTTGCAAAAAGGATACTGGGCTTGTATAGTTATTATGCCTGTAAGAAAGCTTATTTTTGACAGAATTGTTCTCTGTTTTGGTCAGGCATGAATTTAGGGGATTATTTTAGATTTATCTATGTAAGACTATCTCCACAGTCACAAAGAAGCCTTTTACCAGATATGGCAGCTGAAACATTTACCCTCCTTTTTTGACAAATCAGCTGTTCCTATGGTCTTAACAATCTCTAGGTTATATTAATGTAACTTTTTGTACATGGGCTCAGGGCTTAATTTGTAGACAAAAAGGAAGAGGAACTGTGGGGTGGGGACAAGTGGGTAGGCCAAAGGCAGAAGGGAGGCTAGATTAGGGAGCAGACTCCCTCCCCTCCTTTTCCCAGGCTGCCTGGAAAGGAAGGGCTGCTCTGGTGTCTGGAAAGAAGTGGCAGAACTGAGTTGCAGGCCGTTCCCCTCCAAAATTAAGCCATGAGTGGGCTTTTGTCAAAACACACTATGGTAGCAATAATGACTAGAGAATGTTGCTTAGTAACTAGTGTAAAACTCTGGAAGAGGATGAATTTAAAAGAATGCCGATGATGACTAGTTTTAAATTCTAAAAGCACCGGGCCCCTTCATATTTGCAAATGTGACGAACTCCATATATTGTCACAACCCTAGCCCTAAAGCTCGGCTTGTTCCAGGGAAGTCTCCTCCTAACCCTAGAATCACCCTTCAAAGGGCTAATCAGTGTGACCAGACAAACTCTAGTTCCCAGCTAGGTTTAGAGTTCCAGTTGAAACACCAAGTCACTAAGCCCTGGGGAGGGGAGCAAGAAGGGGAGAATAGCCTAGAGCAGCAGGAGGTGTGTCCTAGAAAGGAACAGCCTAGGAGACAGGCTCCTAGAGCAGGTAGTGCACAGCTTCAAGCACTGATTAAAGCCCCAAGGAAGGCACAGTCTAGGCAACAAGCTGCTCTAGTTAGGGCGTGGTCAGCTGCATGCTCTAGAGGCTGCCCTGAGGAAGTCTAGGTCAGTCTATCCTGGCTCTGAGGACCGGGCTCCTGACTCAGCCTTAGGAGAGGACATTGAAATGTCAGAGGCAGCCCCTGTCCCTGAAGCCAACCCAACAGCCAGCACTGAACCCATGGAATTCCTGGAGTATGCCATGGAGCCACAAGAAGTATCAATGGAGGAAAGTTAAGTACATTAACTTTATTTTTCTTCTGGTGTTTTTTTTGTTGTGTTGCTACAAGCACCAAGGTGAAGCCAAGTGAGCTGTGCAAAGCTCACCGCCATGAAGGAGCTGTTTTGGGACTTGAAAGCCAAGTGCATTTTGTTGGCTAGTTTGTGTTCTGCCTTTTTGCAGAGTGTGTGAGACTTATGGTATGAAGGAACTGTAGCGGGGAGAATCCACCAACCATTCTCGGGTTGGGTTTGTGGGGCCAATTTTTGGCAAGCTGTTTAAAGCTGAGTTAGAGTGGATTCGGCTACTCCCTTCCCCCCCCCCAGTGTGCTCAGCTGGTGTGTTAGGCCTGTTGCAAGCCAGGCCTCAGCAACATTTATTGAAGCTACCTTGCTAAGGACGCTGATAAAGCTGGACATTACTGTTTGTAAATTATTTGGGACTTGCCAAGAAGGTGTGGGCTATGTTTTAAAAGCCCAGGTTTTTTTTTGTTGTTTCTTTTAAGCTGCAAGGCTAATTTCTGACAATAGTTCATAAGCCAATAAAGGGAAAAACAAGTTGCTAACAGAACTTGATTAGTCTTGACTAATTGTTTTTGTTTCTTATTGAAAGCCAGCAGGACCTCCAACTTCTCTTGGAGGCACGCAGAAATCGGCCGTGGCTGTGCGGTGAACAGGGGCCTAAGCCTGAGCCCATCACCGGCGAAGCCACAATATCCCTACTTGTTGCTTAAGCTCTGCAAATAATGCAGTTTAGCAGGTGCCAAATATACGGGTCCAAGTTTAAAGGGAACAAACTAACCCAAAATGATTGATCTGTATTTAGAAAGTTCATTAATACCTGTCAAACAAGCTTTTAAAGGGTGACTTTAGATTCTAGGCAAGGATTGTGCTGTCAAAGTGCTCGTTTGAAAGAAATTCTATATATTACTGAATATTAAATTCAGATGGGATTCAATTAATTTACTAAATGGTGATAAGTACAAGGGGGCATGCCAGCATTTACTCCAATGGTTGGAAGGGGGGGGAAGGGATCAGGCTTTGGCACTTCAGCCTCTTCTATCCCCTACCCTGGCACAAATCTCTACCTTCTCCTAGGAGTCACCCAGGTAGTGTAATGGTACAAGATGGTAGCAGTCCCTCCCTGCTCTTGCCCTGTCTAGCTGCAGTTGTCAAAATGGCACCGATGACCTCTAGTGGTGGTCTCACGCTAACACCATTTGGCTCATCCTTTTACATAAGGGCAAATTGTTCCTCACCTAAACAACTTCATTTTTTGACACGCAAGCACACTGCCCTGAGAGCCGCTTGAAGTGCACTACTGGCAGTTGTGACAGTGCAAAGCATTGACCTGTACAGTAGCTGTCGCAGCCAGTCCTGGCCAACCCATAGCTGCATAAATTAGCTAGCCCATTTTTTTCAAAGGCTGGCTAATGTCTGCTATATGTTAAAACCTGTACCAGCTGCTTAGGAAAAGGGCTCCTATGGGATTATGGTTGCAAATTCTGTTTTGTTTTTGTGTTCTAGATTTATTTACTTAAAAGTCCTGCACCGTCTCCAGTTCTAGGCATCTTACAAATAACATCCATAATAAGACACTGTTTTTGTTATGATTGTACCTCACCTTGAGCATTTTATACTGGAAAGCCAAGCGATAAATATGGAAGATGAAATTAGTTAAATAAAAACATTCCACGTGTTTCTTATTCTTTTTCAAATACTCTGAAAGCCCTTGTTTTGAGATTCGGAGAAAGCAATAGCAAATGCTTTATTCAATCCAATCAAGATTTAGGCATCGGGCGATAAAAGCAAACATGTCGGACACTTCCTCGATGACCTTGGCTGTTGGCTTCCCAGCTCCGTGGCCCGTCTTGGTGTCAACATGAATGAGCAGCGGATTGCTCTGATTGTGGCTCTGACCCACAGTGTACTGCAGTGTGGCTATAAACTTCAGCGAGTGAAGGGGCACCACGCGGTCATCGTGGTCTGCTGTGAGAAGCAGCGTGGCAGGATACTGGACTCCATCCTCTTCTGGTAACTTTATGTTGTGAAGGGGTGAGTACCTGAAAAAATGGAGCAGGTATCTTGTAAGAATCAAAAGAAATGTATAACCAAAGCAAGCTCTCATCTTCTCCTGAACAAAGAAAGTACCGATACAGAAACATTGTTTTAGCTCATACCCTACCTAAAACTAAGTGGCTTACAATAAAACAGACATAAACTAACACACAAATTAAGCCTGACATAAAAGCTTGTACAATGATTACATTAAATTAATTACAGAGGTGAATTGAGTCAAACAAAATAAACATTCTGCATGACATAGAGAGCAGTGTGGAATCCATATGGTTAAAAATTCCACGTGTGAAGAGAAGGAATATAAAGGTTGGGTTAGACTACCGACCCCCGGGACAAATGAGCAGACAGATGAAGAAATGTTTTCAGAGATTAGGAAAGCTGGAGAACTGGACAACACTATAATAATGAGTGATTTCAGCTACAAATTCAGAGGACAGTGAGAGTGTTTTCCAATTCATCGCAAACCCTCAGGAATATGAACACCACAACTAGCCTGACCCAAAAAAACGGGAGAAAAAGACCTCAGATGTGCTTCATAGGTC
Organism: Geotrypetes seraphini; assembly: GCF_902459505.1. Classification (NCBI taxonomy): domain Eukaryota; kingdom Metazoa; phylum Chordata; class Amphibia; order Gymnophiona; family Dermophiidae; genus Geotrypetes; species Geotrypetes seraphini. The sequence continues at coordinate 14,389,330 of NC_047086.1, read as the reverse complement.
TAAAAAAAACCCCCATTATCTCAGTCGACTTATAATTCTTCCATAAACAACTTCTCAAAAAGTTCATTCACAAATTGCAGTATCTTAATCAGTTTATAATTCAGTCCAGGTAAGTTGTTAGTGTTCATATATCAAGCACAAAACAACAAAATCAATAGTTAGTTTGCAGAATTATTCTCAGGTGCTATGGGGCTAGTTGTTCATGTATGTGAAGGTGACTATAGGTTTGCAGTGATTTCAATAACCCCAGCATTGACAGGATAAATGTTACATGCTAGGGAGGTAAAATTCCTAGACATCATAAATGACTGCTCCTTGGAACAACTGTTCCAGGAACTGACAAGAGGGGAGAACCATTTTAGATTTGGTCCTTAGTGAAATGCAGGGCATAGTATGGGAGTAACTGTGTTAGGTCCGCTGGGAACCAGTGATTGTAATGAGATTAAATTTGAGCTCATATCTGGAGTGATGTCGCTAAAGAAATCTACTGTAGTGGCACTTAATTTTTTAAAGGAAAATGGTTAAAAAGAAGCTAAAAGGTTCAGTGGCAAAGGTTAGGACTGTAAACCAGGTATGGACGTTATTTAAAAATACCATCGTGGAAGTCCTGACCAGATATATTCCACATATTAAAGCTGGAAAAAAGAGGAAACGAGAGCTGGTATGGCTAAAAGGTGAAGTGAAAGAGACTATTAGAGCCCCCCCAAAATCCTTTAAAGAATGGAAAAAGGATCCAAATGAAGAAAATAAAAAGAGACATAAGCACTGGCACATTAGATTCAAAGCATTGATAAAGAAAGATTAAAAAACGAATATGAAGAGAAGCTTGTTAAAGAGGCAAAAACTCATAGTAACAATTTTTTTAGAAGCTTATTAGGAAATCTGTGGGACCAGTGCATGATCAAAGAGCAAAAGGGGTGCTCAGGGATGAAAAGGCCATAGCAGAGAGACTGAATGAATTCTTTGCTCCGGTCTTTACAAAAGAAGATGTAAGGGATCCACCTGAACTGGAAATGGTTTTAAAGGGTGATGATGTGGAAGAACTGAAAGAAATCTCAGTGAACCTGGAAGATTTGTATTTCAAAGTCCAGTTCAAATGTGCCTGTGTCATCTTTTAAAATTCTTCAAGGTATTTTCACTCTCCTAGTTCCTTTATCTTGGAATCTTTATAGATTCTTTTCTGCAAGGGGTGACCAACAATTCAAACTATCCTGTCCTTCTAGCAAAGGTATCAAAGGAGTCAAGATCTTTGGTCAATCTTTGACCTTTAAGTTCCCTCAACTTTGGAACAATCTTCCACTCTTTCTAAAAAGCTCTGTCTCCCTTCCCTTTTTTCGTAAGTCTTTGAAAACTATCCTGTTCATTAAGCATTTTGGTAACTAATTCTCTTGATATCTCCTTCTCTATAGTTCTTATTTCCTAAACTAACCATTGTAAACCGAGACGAGCTTTCCTCAATGGAAGTCTCGGTATACAAAGCCAAACATTAGATTAGATGTACTAAGTCACATTGACAAGTTAAAGAGTGATAAATCACCTAGACCAGATGGTATATTGAAAGAACTCAAACATGAAATTGCTGATCTGCTGTTATTGATCTATAACATGTCCCTAAATTCATCTGTAGTACCTGAAGATTGGAGAGTGGCCAATGTTATGACAATTATTGTTAAAAAGGGTTCTAGGGAAGATTCGGGAAATTACAGACCAGTAATCCTGACTTCAGGCAAAACAGTGGCCGCCTGTCCTCCTCCCTGATGATCGCTGGCAGGAGGGTTCCCAACCTCTCCTGCCAAAGGATACCCCCCCAACACCCCCTGATTGCCGGAAGGGTGTCCAACTCCTCTGCCGAAGGATGCCCCTGATCGCCAGCAGGAGGGTGCCCAAGCCCTCCTGCCAGAGGATACCCCCTGTTGCCGGCATAACAGTATTCAAAAACCTGAGCAATGTGTAAAATTTCTGTTTTAATTTATAAAAATGTCTAAGAAAACAGATGTGCTTTAAAAAATTTTCTACATGACATGATAAAGGATAAATGATAAAGGAAATAAAACGGTTAGGGCTCTTCAGCTTGGAAAAGAGATGGCTGAGGGGAGATATGATTGAAATCTACAAAATCCTGAGTGGAGTAGAATGGGTACAAGTGGATCGATTTTTCACGCCGTCAAAAATTACAAAGACTAGGGGACACTCGATGAAGTTACAGGGAAATAGTTTTAAAACCAATAGGAGGAAATATTTTTTCACTCAGAGAATAGTTAAGCTCTGGAACGCATTGACAGAGGATGTGGTAAGAGCAGATAGCGTAGCTGGTTTTAAGAAAGGTTTGGACAAGTTCCTAGAGGAAAAGTCCATAGTCTACTATTGAAATGGACATTGGGGAAGCCACTTCTTGCCCTGGATTGGTAGCACGAAAAGCTGCTATTATTTGGGTTTTTGCCAGGTACTTGTAACCTGGATTGACCACCATGAAGACAGGATACTGGGCTAGATAGACCATTGGTTTGACCCAGTACGGCTATTCTTATGTTCTTATATGTTGGGAAAAACCCACAAGATCAAATATATCTTCAATATTGTAAGACAACACTGTGTTGTCAATAAATGGTCAAGAATCAAACTGTATTCCTTTTTCAGCTAGCAGTCATGGTAATAACTAGAAGAAAAAATAAGAGTCAGAAAAAAATCGATAAGGGTGATTTTCATCTGTAATAGTTTTCTGTATTAATCTTGCCACTGGACAGAAACTATATCCACCCCTCCTTCTTCCACTGGCTTAACTAGCCATAAAAAGAAGATGACCTCAGAACGCTGTGGCAGGTTAAGAAAACCCCCACAGCCTCAGCCCAGGCCTGCTTAATTCAGCTCTCAGCAAAATGATGGATGAGCTGAAGCTACTAAGCAGTAAAATGCTGGATATAAAACCCTTTACATGCTTTAGTTCCAATTTGCGAGGATTGCTGCCATAGCAATACAACACAATACTATATCTAGGAAGCAGCGGTAAACATTTATGTCAACAGCCTCTCAACAGGGTGTAGCTACCATGTATATTATTCATGCAATATTAGGTTTCATGAAGAATATCTAGTCGGATAAAATGGACTTGATGAAATGTCTTGTAAATTTAAACAAACCGAAGATGCGCTTTTCAGCTTCTCATATTCCCTTTCTCTCTGGAAGACAGATTGACAAACACTTGCTGCAAACTGGATGGAAATGGCAGAGCTCTGTACTCTCGTTTCGCTTTATTAAATTACTGCACTGGTGTAAAGCCCCACAGTACAACCTGTCTTGGGGAAACTCAGGGTAAGTTACTGCCCACTTTCAGCAAACTATAGTGACGTGCTAGTTCTTTCTCTCTGCTGCAAACACTACCAATTTCTTCAATGGGGCCAATCCTGCAATATGTTTGTGAGTGACATTGCTGAAGGGTTAGAAGGAAAAGTGTGCCTTTTTGCAGATCATACCAAGATTTGTAACAGAGTAGACACTGAAGAGGGAGTGGAAAATATGAAAAAGGATCTGCAAAAGTTAGAGGAATGGTCTAATGCCTGGCAACTAAAATTCAATGCAGAGTAATGCATTTGGGAATTAATAATAGGAAGGAATCGTATATGCTGGGAGGAGAGAAGCTGATATGCACGGACGGGGAGAGGGAGCATGGGGTGATAGTGTCCGAAGATCTAAAGGCGAAAAAACAGTGTGACAAGGCAGTGGCTGCTGCCAGAAGGATGCTGGGCTGTATAAAGAGAGGCGTAGTCAGTAGAAGGAAGAAGGTGTTGATGCCCCTGTACAGGTCATTGGTGAGGCCCCACTTGGAGTATTGTGTTCAGTTTTGGAGACCGTATCTGGCGAAAGACGTAAGAAGACTTGAGGCGGTCCAGAGGAGGGCGACGAAAATGAAGGAGGCTTGCGCCAGAAGACATATGAGGAGAGACTGGAAGCCCTGAATATGTATACCCTAGAGGAAAGGAGAGACAGGGGAGATATGATTCAGACGTTCAAATACTTAAAGGGTATTAACGTAGAACAAAATCTTTTCCAGAGAAAGGAAAATGGTAAAACCAGAGGACATAATTTGAGGTTGAGGGGTGGTAGATTCAGGGGCAATGTTAGGAAATTCTACTTTACGGAGAGGGTAGTGGATGCCTGGAATGCGCTCCCGAGAGAGGTGGTGGAGAGTAAAACTGTGACTGAGTTCAAAGAAGCGTGGGATGAACACAGAAGATTTAGAATCAGAAAATAATATTAAATATTGAACTAGGCCAGTTAGTGGGCAGACTTGCACGGTCTGTGTCTGTGTATGGCCGTTTGGTGGAGGATGGGCAGGGGAGGGCTTCAATGGCAGGGAGGGTGTAGATGGGCTGGAGTAAGTCTTAACAGAGATTTCGGCAGTTGGAACCCAAGCACAGTACTGGGTAAAGCTTTGGATTCTTGCCCAGAAATAGCTAAGAAAATAAAATAAAATAAAATAAATTTAAATTGAATCAGGTTGGGAGACTGGATGGACCATTCGGGTCTTTATCTGCCGTCATCTACTATGTTACTATGTATGTTACTATCCTACACAAACAGTGCGACAACCATACTTAAGGGATATATGTAAATCTATGTAAAGTAATGTATGTAAAGGTATTGTCATCGCCTGGAAATGACCAGCCATCTTCTAATGTAATCCGCTTAGAACCGCAAGGTACAAGCGGAATAGAAATCACTAATGTAATGTAATGTAATGTAATATATATGCACAGAGGTGTCTTTTACCGTATTTCCCCCACATATAGGTCACCCCCTTGTATAGGCCACAAAAAATGCCTATACAAGTTTAAAAACTGGTAGATAAGCTGCCCTACTGTATTAGCTGTGGCTTATCTACCAGTAACTTGGGCGGCCTATACAATGTTTAAAAAACATCCCCCCGCCCTCTCTTGCTCCCCTTGCTGGCGGCAGCCTTCTCAAATCACGCTGCCAGCATTGCAGAGCAGGAGTAATCTTTGCATCTGCAGGCTGGCCCCGCACTGCTTCCTGTATGGCTTTACCATTGAGTCCCACGAGAACTGACAGCAAAGCCATACAGAAAGCAGTGTGGGGACGGTCTGCAGATGCAAAGATCGTTCCTGCTCTGCAACGCTGGTGGCACGATTCAAGGAGGCTGCTGCCAGCAAGGGAGGTGGGGCCGGCCTGCACACAAAGATCACTCCTGCTGAGCAATGCTGGGGGCACGATTCTAGGAGGCTGCCGCCAGCGAGGGAGACAAGGGGAGGGAGGTAAGGGAGGGTGGGGGGATGATTTAAAACCCTGTATAGGCCGCCCCAGATATGCAAGCCGCACCTACTGGGCTAGCTTGCAAAACCCATATATAGGCTGCGGCTTATATATGGGGAAATACGGTACTACAATATAAGCCTGAACAAGTCCAATCAGGTTTTGTATTTGTATAGAAGAAGTACACCCCTATTTCTACCCAAATCAATACAATTATTTCAAAACATTGGGATGTGGCACCATTAGCTTGTGAAGAATTCCCTGAATAAGTGATGTTTCATATCGCCGTACGAAAAACATAGGGGGAAATAATAAATTCTACCAGACAATCTGCTCAAAGAAGTGAAACTAGAGGATATCACACTACCTGTGGTAAATGTCAGTGGTGTCCTTATTGTGATGGTAAGGGAGAGTTGGCAGGACCTCAATACAGGGAGAAGATATTGTCTCCTGATACTCTTGCAGAGTTCTTCAATAATAAAATTTTACATTTGAGAGCAACATTACAATTTCTTATTTGCAACTATGATGCTTCACAACTTAGTTACTTGGAAGATTGCTCAAGGGCTGATATATCCTGGGATTATTTCCAAACCCCAGACCGGCAACAGTTTTTTAAGTTGTTCAATAAATATGTCAAATCGAATTGTTTGCTGGCCGATTGTCCCCCCAACGTAATGAAAAATGCTTCATCTACTTTTAAAGCGGATTTATTTATTTATTTGATTAAGGGACTGTTAATTGATGAATTGGGTCAAATTTTGGTTACCCCTATTCTTAAAGACCAGAAATTATCAATTGCCACGAAATCCAATTATAGACCCAGAGCAAGCATTCCTTTGTTTACCAAATTACTGGAAGGTTTAGTTAATTTAGAATTAGTAAGTTATTTGGATAAATTTAATATCCTTAATGACCATCAGTCGGGATTTAGAAGAGGATATAGTACGGAGACCGTCTTAACTTCAATGCTTGATTATCTTCATGGTCTATTTAGCAAAGGCACTAGTGCCTTAATTCTTCAGCTAGATTTTAGTAGTGCCTTTGATCTAGTAGATCATGAAATATTGTTGAGTTGTTTAGACACAAAAGGACTTTGAGGAAGGGTCTGGAACTGGTTTTAAGGTTTTTTGAAGAAAAGATTTTATTGAGTGATTTGTGATGGTAACTATTCTCATTCATGGAGTAATCCATCCGGTGTGCCCCAAGGTTCTCCGCTATCGCCTACCTTATTCAACATCTACATTTCCCCTCTAGGACATTTATTACAGAGTTTAAATGTAAAATTATATATATACGCAGATGACATTTCTATTTTAATCCCTCTAAATAATTTTATCTCTGAAATTTTAAACCAGATATCTTCTAATATGACTCAGATAGAACAGTGGACAATTAATTTCAAACTGAAACTCAATACGGAAAACACCAAACTTTTCTTGGCTAGTCCCAACGACAAAATAACAAATTCATTGCTTCATCTTAATGGTCATGACTACCCGATTATTAAATCTATCATAGTTCTGGGAGTCACACTAGACCGACATTTAACACCAGCAGAACACACGAACTTAGTGGTACAAAAATGCTTTTTTACATTGTGGAAATTAAGAAGCATAAAAAAATATTTTAATCCTTTATCGTTCAGACTATTGGTGCAGGCATTAGTTTTATCTATTTTAGTCTATTGTAACATCATCTATTTAGAAGCACCCAAAAAAATTCTAAGGAAATTAAGGATAATTCAGAATACAGCTGTTCGATTGATTTTTGATTTCAAAAAGAATGACCATATTAGTCCATATTATCGTTTACTTCATTGGCTGCCTTTGGAGGCAAGAGTATTATTCAAATTTTCCTGTATCTGCTTTAAGCTGATATCGGGATTGTCTCCAGCTTATCTTTTTCCTCATTTTGTGTTGCGTAGACCATCAAGAGAAACTAGAAACTTCTGCTTATTTGCTTATCCAAAAATTAATGGGTGTAGATAAAAGACCTTCTTAGATAGGACCCTAGCATTTCAAGCTGGTAGGCAACAATCTAGGTTAGGTAAATGTATTCAGCAAGATATGTTATCCTATTGCTGTTAATTAAGACCACTTTGTTCGATAAGTTTATTACCTAATGAGCGTTTTATTATTGAAATTCTATTTTACAAATATTTGTATTTTTTACTGTATTATTGTATTTCGCTGATTATCCAGCTCTTTTTAGTGTAAACCGCCTAGAACTTTTGGTTATGGCTTATAAAAGAATAAAGTTATTATTATTATTATATAGTAACATAGTAAATGACGGCAGATAAAAGACTTGGATGGTCTATCCAGTCTGCCCATAAGTTATACCCATTAAAAAATACATGATTACATTAACTTGTCTCTTCTTTGATATTTCTGGGCTGTAAACTGTAAAGTCTGGTATTGTCCTAGGTTCCAAATGCTGAAGTTACCGTCCAAGCTCACTCCAGCAAACACTAAAGGGGCAGGTTTCACTAATTCATAATCGGAATCGGCAAACTTGCTAGTGAACTCCCGAAGAAAATCTACCCAGTTACATGTAAACAGAGAAAGCATGTGGGCCCTATTTTTGTAGGCAGAGGAATGGGTGTGTAGATGTTGGCCCTGCATCATGAGGAAATCAAGGATTTTCACATCTTTATAATTTGGCTCAAAGTGCTGTATGCACGTCGTGAAAATATCGACATACTTTTTAGCTACAACCAGGCTTGCAATCTCCACTCTGCTAAGTTCTGAATTACCTGTTTAGATGCCTTAAAAACTGCCTTCCATGTGTTCTGAACGGAGTTCAAGAGGCATCACTCATACAGAGACACACACAGCTCTAAAATTCAACATAACATAACATAAAAACTTACTTCTATACTGCATAACCATAAAGTTCCATGCGGCTCACAAAAGAAAAAGATGATAGTCTAAATAAAGTTAGTTACCTAAAACTTCGATGTGTAGATGTGTTTTTAAGTGTTTCCTAAACTGTTGATATGTATTAGTGATCGTCAATAAAGAGTTTAGGTCCTTGTCCCAGTAAGCTGCTTGATAAGATAAGACACGATGGTGATATTTTTAAAATCTACATCCTTTGACAGATGGAAAAGAGAAAAATATCTCTGAGGGCCTGATTCTCCAAAGTGCGTCCCGATTTTAGGCAGCTGTAGGCGTCCTACAGCTGTCTAATCAGCCAATCGGGATGCACGTTTTTAAAAAAAAATGCTCCCCAGGCAGGCCGCCTATATTGAAGGCGAGGCCCACAAGACACCTAGGCCCTGATTCTGTATAGGACGCCCGGGAGAGGCGTCCTATTCAGAATCGGCCTACACTAAACCCCGATTCTGTAACCGGCGTCCATGTTACAGACGCTGGTTAGAGAATCGGGTTAGATTAGACACGGCCCGCTACACTTATCGCGGCAAGGGATCTCTCTGCTGCTATAAGTATAGCGGGCCATGGCCTGTCCGATCGCTGGCAGGAGGGTGCCCAATCCCTCCTGCCTGAAGACGCACCCTCCCCCCCCAGGCGCTAACAACCCCCAAACCTCCACCCCACCAAACTAACCTGTTCTTACGGCCATATGGGTCTTAGATTAAGTGGGGATGGGCGGACCCGCTATGCCTAAGGCCTGATTGATCCAGGCTTCTAGAGACTGGGCCAATCAGGCCTTAGACTTCAGCGGGATGGGCCGGGAAGGGGCGGGCCCGCCTCATTTCGACCAGGCGTGCCTGCTGGCTGGACGGGCAAGACCCATCTGGCCGTAAGAACAGGTTAGTTTGGTGGGGTGGAGGTTTGGGGGTTGTTAGCGCCGGGGGGGGGAGGGTGCGTCTTCGGGCAGGAGGGATTGGGCACCCTCCTGCCAGCGATCGGACAGGCTGCGGCCCGCTATACTTATAGCGGCAGAGAGATCCCTTGCCGCGATAAGTATAGCGGCCGCGTCTACTTACAATGTAGACCAGCATTTTGCTGGCCTACATTTTAAGCTTCTCCTCTACTAGGGAGATGCGTAGGGCCGCCTAGGTTTGCCTAAGGCCCGCCTAAGGCCCTTAGGCGAGCTTAGGCATCTTGCGGGTCTCCCTAGGCTCCCGGAGGCGCCTTCAGGCCTGCCTGGGGAGCATTTTTTTAAAAAAACGTGCATCCCGATTGGCTGATTAGAAAGCTGTAGGACGCCTACAGCTGCCTAAAATCGGGACGCACTTTGGAGAATCAGGGCCTAAGTGCCTAGAACGTTTTACATTAACGAATGTAAAAGCATCCACTAAATAACCAGGTGCAAGTCTAAATGCGTTAAAACAAATACATCCAAACTTGAATTTCACCCAAGTCTCTCGGCAACCAATGTAGTTCACGGAGAAAAGGAGTAACATGATGAAAAATCAATCGAATTGTGGCATTTTGAATAATGCGTAATCTATGGGTTTCTTTTGAGTGCCTGCTAGATAAACAATATTACAATAATCCAGTTGACTTAAAATCAACGATTGTACCAGTAATCTGAAAGGTGAGATATCAAAATATGCTCGTATAGTATGTAGTTTTCATAAAGTGTGGAAAGCTTTTTGTACCATGCCATCAACTTGAAACTGTCTTCTAGTGCTTGATCTGAGATGCTAAAAATGATATAAACTTTTTTTTTAAAGAAATGGATCTAATTATTCTAAAGGAATTTTTTTTACCACTTCACCATTTCCACTCCTTTTGGGAGATTTCAATCTTCATTTCAATGATATATCTAATCCATATACTTCTGATTTTCTAACTCATGCTAATGATCTCAACTTTGCACCATTAAAAACCGGCATAACACATATAAAAGGTCATACCCTAAACATGATTTTTGCCCCTTGCGAATTACTTTCAAACTTCTCAGAACCTGATATACTCAAAGTTCCCTGGTCCGACCATAGTCTTATTCAAACAATCCTAGAACTACACCCTCACTATGATTCCCCTAGGTTACCCAAAGTTATCAAGGTAAGAGATTTCCAAAATATTGATGATTCCCTTATTACATTACCATTGATCGATTTAGATAAATTTAACTCTGTAACAATAAACGAACAATTAGCTATCTGGAACAATACTTGTCAATCTCTTCTAGATAAAATAGCTCCAACAATAACCCAAACAATTTCCCCTAAAAAGCAAAAAAATCCTTGGTACAATTCTTCTCTCGCTTTATTAAAACGACAGTTGCATTCAGCAGAACGCAAATGGCGCTCCAAACCCACACAAAATAATTTGGACAACTATAAACAACACTCTCAATATTACAGTCAAATGATTAATAATACAAAGAAACAATACTATACTAAAAAAATCTCCAAAACCAAGAATTCCTCATCTCTTTTCAAAATCCTAAAGCAATTAACGATTTTCAAACACAAACCAGCAATTTCAACAGAAGATACTCCCTCTGCCAACTGTCTAGCAAGCTTCTTTCAAACTAAAATTACAACAATTAGATCAAGTATAACTAACAAAGTTTCTACTTGTCCAGACAAGTATAGTTTTGACATATCCTCAACCAGTGCCATCTCTGATACCAAAGATGAAGATCAAAAAAGGTATATGTCATTAAAAGCCACATGTTCTAAGTTTATTCTTCCATCTTTAAAAGAAATAGAACATTTATTTCAATCTATAAAACTTAAAGGTTCCAAAACTGAATCCTTTCCACCTTTTCTTCTTAAACGTTATTTTTCAATATTTGGACCGGCTATTCTCCAAATTATTCACAAAAGTTTGTCTACTGCATCTCTCCCAACTGAATGGAAACACTCTGTTCTCCTTCTGATTATTAAGGATTCAAAAATCAGTCTCAACGATAGTTCAAATTATCGTCCAATAGCCAATCTTCCTTTTTTAGCAAAACTAACAGAAAAAGTAGTATTTCAACAATTGTCAGATTTAATTGACAAAACTCAGGTTTTGCATCCTAACCAATCAGGATTTCGTAAAAATCATTGTAGGTCTCTTCACATCTATTCACTATTATTTGGACCAACATAAATCTGTCATACTCATTTCCCTAGATCTAGCAGCAGCATTTGACACAATTGATCATCATTTACTACTTCAACGACTCTCTTCCATCGGTATAAATGACCAAGTTCTTGAATGGTTTCGATCTTATTTTACAGATAGATTCTCAACAGTGTACTTCAAAAATTCTTTTTCAGAACCTTATCAAACTAATTACAGAGTCCCGCAAGGTTCTATATTGTCTCCTTTACTGTTTAACATCTACTTGGCCCCTCTTTTAACCCTTTGTCAATCCATTGGGTTCACAGTATATGCTTATGCAGATGATTTCCAACTTCTGCACACAATTGATCCCACAAGTTCACACGACATTTCTAACATTAACCAAAAGCTAGCCAAAATCCATGACTGGCTAAATGTCAGTAAGCTATCCCTAAGCATCAACAAAACTACCACTGTGCTCTTCTCAGGGAAAGAAGGGATACAACTTATTAACCCAGTCCTAATCGATAACAAGCCACTCAAACAAACTAACAACACTAAAATTTTGGGTGTGCTAATAGATAATAAACTCACGTTTCGTTCGCACATCAGTGCATTGGTCAAAAATTGTTTCTATAAGTTGAGGATGATACGATCACTAGTCCCCCTCCTTGATAAATTCTCCCTTAATACACTAGTTCATTCCCTAGTAATATCTAAATTAGATTATTGTAATTCTTTATTAAAAGGGGCATATTTAAAAGACATAAGGCGTCTTCAACTTATACAAAACACAGCAATAAAGATAATTTCAGGCTCAAAAAAATTTAACCATGTCACACCTTTATTGCAAAAAGCTCACTGGTTGCCAATAACATATAGGATTACATATAAAATAGCTCTTCTAGTCTTCAAGACTATACAGACCAACACTCCGGCATTTATAGATAGACTTTTGATTCCACATAGCTCATCGAGAGTTCTTAGATCAACTTCACAGTTTACTCTTAACGTTCCTTCCTTGAAAATTATCGGAACACGCCGTGCTTCTATTTTTTCTGTCACAGCTCCAATGACTTGGAATTCTCTTCCTTTATATATAAGACTCGAACAAGATTTGCAGAAATTTAAGAGTAGCTTAAAGTGCCTTCTTTTTAAAGAAGCCTTTAACTGAAAATATAATGTCCATTCAAGAGGTAATACTTTACGATTTCTGCCATCTCCAAATCAAGATTTCTAATAGCTCTCTTATTCGACCCCACTTCCGCCAGCAATCCTCGTCTTCCTACCCTCCTTATGTACTTCCCTTTTATGTACTTTTTTTTAAAAATTGTATTTCCTCCCCTCTTTCCTATTGTTTCCTGTGGTTTTAAAAAGCAATTATCCATGTAGGTCTGGTTAATGTATTATGTATATGTGATTTCTCTAAAATCCTATTTTTATCTTTTGTACAACGCTTTGTAATTTGGAAAAGCGTTCAATCAAATAATATGAATAAACTTGAAACTTGGCTCTTACTAGATTTCAAGCTAAAATCAAACAGTACAAAATCCTTCAAAAGACTTGCAGCAAATTAGTTTCAAGAGCACCAGTTGTCTCTCTTATCTATGATACCTACAGAAACAAAATAACAGAGGCAGCTCAACCCCCACAAATCAGAAGTAAACAAAATTGGACTGAGCAAAATCATGTTCAGTAGATGGGGTTTTACATTTCAATGTCTAAACACAAGCAGATGTGCCTACTATCATTTTACAGAGCCATTAACTTTACACAAATATTTTAATACATCACTGCCAAAACCAATAGTGTACAAAAATGATGTGAACAAAAAAACACTCCACATGATTATGTACAAAAGAACAGCTATGTACAGTAAAACCTTGGATTGCAAGTAACTTGCTTTGCAAGTGTTTTGCAAGACAAGCAAAATATTTTATTAAATTTTGACTTGATATACAAGCAATGTCTTGCAATACAAGTACATACCGTATACGCACATCACATCATCACAACTGAGACGATGGTTCTTCTCTCTCTGATGCTGTAGGAGTGCAGTGAGCGAGATCTTGCAATACAAGTACGTATAGTATTTTGTATTAAAGTTTTTGGGTTGTGGAACGAATCGTCTTGAGTTTCCATTATTTCCTATGGGGAAATTCGCTTTGATATACGAGTGCTTTGTTGGATTACAAGCATGCTTCTGGAACAAATTATGCTCGCAAACCAAAGTTTGACTGTATTTAGAAATGTATATCCCGTAGACTCGAGCCTACAAAGACCTACAATTCATCACAAAGAGCATTTCCAAATACTGTACAAACAAACCTTGGATAGCGAATAACTTGGTGTGCGAGTGTTTTGCAAGACGAGCAAAACATTTTATTAAATTTTAACTTGATAAATGAGCGTTGTCTTGCAGTACGAGCAAGTATACGTGCGTCACGTCATCAGAACCCACAGCTCAAGCGCACACATCTTATGCTGAGCGTGGCTGAACGTAATAAAAGCGTCATGCCTAATTTACCCACAGTTCAAGCATGCACCACATATACGCATCTTACGCCGAGCGCGGCTGATGTACTCATAGCTCATGCGCTCTCAGCATACAGTATTTTGTATTAAAGTTTTGGGGTTGTTGAACGAATCGTCTGAGTTTACATTATGCTTCTGGAACGAATTATGCTCACAAACCAAGGTTTTACTGTATTGACTGGAAGAGCTCTGCTACATACAATGGCCGTGTCTAGGCACCATTAAAGTTCCCTTCACACTTCCCCTCAGATTAATAGATCTCTTAAATTAGCTTCAATTTCCATTTCCTTATTTTTTTATGTTAACCGAGTCGAGCCCCTAATTTAGGAGATGACCTGGTAAGGATTGGATTGGATCCACTCTCTCTCACACACACTTCAAATCTTGGGCAATACTTTCACCAGAAGGAAGTGAGCATGAAGACATTGTCATCCTGCACTCAAAGTCTGGATGGGACAGTGCCACTGAACTGACTCAACCTTCCTAACAATTGCCTTCCGTGCCAATCTAGTCCTGAATCTTATGAGAGAGTAGCAATCAGATGTCCAGGGTAGGGGCAGATGACACCTTTGCTGCTGTAGACATAGGTTTAGTAGGCCTGTCCATCAATATATGTCTGGTCTTAGGATCAAGTGGGCTAACCCTCAATTTGGCCGATTTGCAGTCTTTAGGATCTATGCATCAAGCGGAGCAAGTTAAAAGCCAATGAGTTTTGCATTTTTTTGCATGTGATTCAAAGGGCTGTCCCCATTGGCCACTTGGACAATTGAGCTAAGCACTTCAGTTGTGAACAATGGGTTAAATCTGTGTGTTCATAAGACCATTCATCCTATGTACAGTCACATATTTACATTTTTTTCTTAGACTTTGACAGAATAATGCTTTTGATCTGAAAAATATTAAAAACAAGAAAAAATTTCACAGATGTGCCTGGTATCAAAAAACACGGGCAAAATACAGAAAACAACAAGGAGTGGGGAAGGGACACAAGTCAAACCACTATGTGGACAAATACAGATTCTTAAAACGTCCAAAGGGATAGCAGCAAAGACAACAGAAAGTCTGACAGCATCTTAAACATGTTTGAGGAAAAGAGCCCACTTAAACAGATGTGTAGAAGTAGAATCTGTCCTTCACCAACTAAACAACTTACTTGAAGTCAGAACATACTGCCTGGACCTGTAAACTTACTTGCATAGCCATTGGAAGTGTTCTTTATTCTCTGAGCAGCCGTAGTCTGTCGTCCACGCATGACCAATGGTAAATTTGTGAAACTTCAGCATGTCCATTACCCCCACTTGAGCAATAACACAACCAAACAGGTCCGGGCGCTGATTGGCACTTGCAGCTTAAACAAACAGATGAAGCACATTAATGATGAGGAACAGAATCTTGAACGATACATTGGTGGGCATTTACAACAGACTGGGCAGCTCGGCATTTAGCGTGCGCTGCTCGTCAGCGCTGTTTTATAAAACGACCAGTGGCGTGGTAAGGGGGGGTGGAGGAACGGTACACCCAGGGCGCTGGCACCCCGTTCTCCTCTCCACCCCCTTCCCCCCTGCCACGCACACAAGTCACTCCCCCTCTATCTCTTTGCCGGTACAAGCAACAACTCCAACCTGTTGCTCGCATCAGCATCGGCTCTCCTAGGAAGTGATGTCAGAGGGAGAGCAGACGCTGACAGCGAGTTGGCGATGCTGCTCATGCTGGGGAAGTTAAAAGAGGTACGGGGTAGGGATGAGGTGTGCGTGCACAGCAGGGAGGACAGGGAAGGAGCGGGGAAGGATGCCTCTCACCCTTGCTACACCACTGAAAAGGACCCATTGGTGGTCAGTGGTTCCTAGCCCTGTCTGGGGGACCTCTAGCCAGTCGGGTTTCCAAAATATTCCTAGTGAATATGCATGAGGCATGTCTGCATAGAACAGAAGGGACAGGCAGGCACATCTGCTTCACACATCTTCATTAGGGACATCTTGAAAACCTGACTGGCTGGGGGTCCCCCAGGAGAGGTCTAAGAACCACTGGCTTAGATTTTTTTCTGTGTTCTATTGTTAGCTTATATGGTGACGAGTGAATATCAAATTTTGTAAAGTAAAATAAGTAGATCTCATGCAGGAAATGAACTCAGAACTACTGCTACTATTATTTATTATTTATAAAGCGTTACCAGACGCACGCAGCACTGTGGAACAAACACGCAACAGACAGTCCCTGCTCGAAAGAGCTTACAATCTAGTTAAGATGGACATAGGATAAAGGCTTTTACATGTTACTTAACGTGAGGAAATATAAGGGAGTAAAGAGGGAATGGCAACAGGAGTTGGCAGAAGAGAAGAAGGGCATCGACAAGAGAGAGACACCTGACAAACGGAGCTTCTGGGGTGGAGAATAGGGAGAGACAATGGAGGAGATGCAGAATTAATATACTTGTAGGTCAGTAAAAGGAGTTTGAACTGTATGCAGAGACAGACAGGGAGTCAGTGAAGCGAACTGAGGAGAGGGATAACATGAGCATAACAATGGCAGAATTCTGAACAGATTGATGAGGAGAGAGATGGCTTAGTGGAAGACCTGTGAGGGGCACAGTGCAATAATCCAGGCAAGAGGTGACAAGAGCATGGATGAGGGTATGGGTAGCGTGCTCAGAAAGGAGAGGTCAGATTTGGCAGTCTGTTGGAAAGTGAAGGAAAGAAATGAGTCAAAGATGACTCTGAGGTTTTGAGCCGGGAGATAGGGAGGATGAGAGTGTTATCTACCAAGATGGAGAATGAGGGAAGGGGACAAGCAGGTTTAGAAGGAAAGATGATTGCCTTATCTGGGTCAGAAAGGATTTCTTTCTTCCTCTGCTGCAAAATCATTAGTAGATGTATGGTTCTTTTTGCCTTTCCATGGATTTATGAGGTATCGATAAAGTCCCTTACAAAAATTCTTTAATAAAAAGCAACAGTTAACAGTAAAGGTTTCAGAACATACTGCTTTTATGACAAAAATGGGAAAATATTGATTTGAGACTCTTCTGCCTTAATTAAAGATAATACACGGAAGCACTTGAAAATATTTCTAGGAAAAAACTTAAGCTATCTGACCTTTCCCAAGAAAGCTGGTTTTACACTAATTGCTATGGTCGAAAATATTTTACAGGAATCTTCAGTCTGAATAAAGGGAGCATTCCTCTATTAATTAGAGCTTATTATATTCATAAAATAAAAGAATTTGGGGATGGTATTTCTTTGAATATTCAAAAGGAGGATAATGGAAAAAAAATTACCTGGAGAAACAATATACAGTACTCTTCTGGCTGTTACTTAAATGAAAGAAATGAATTGTATCCTGGCAAGGAAAGGCATTGCATTGCTTGTAGTGGAAGAAGGTTTAAAAGAAACCCGAGTAAGGTTTAAATTTGCCTGCCTCTGCTTCAAAGTACTATACGGCCTGACCCCCAAGTACATAACGGACCTTTTCGCATTTTCTAATAAGAAACTCAAGAGAAACACACACCCCAAATTCATTTCCCCTCCAGTTAGAGGCTGCAAAATGAAAAAACACCACGAACACCTTCTCTCTCACCAAGCAGTCCTATGGGGCAAAGACCTAGACCAATTGTTTTCGCCCACTACATACGGGGAATTCAGGTAACGCCTAAAAACATACCTGTTCCAGAAATACCTAAACAATTGACCCACTCTCCCTCCCCCCTCCCTATTCCACCTGAATTTACAGCACTGTTATAAATATAATCTGTTATCTTCATCTTATCGTAATTTTACGTTGCTATTTATCCCCAACAGGTCCTGTCGGACATTACCTACTAAAATGTACATATTACATTTTCGCTCAGCAAATTGTATTTCTATACTATTGCCTCCTGAGGTCTCTGATCTCTGTATTTCCTCTGAATATCTACTTATTGTATTTCGCTGAATGTCCAGCACTCTTGATTGTAAACCGCCTAGAAGTCGCAAGATTGTGGCGGTATAGAAGAATAAAGTTATTATTATTATTATTATTAACTGAACTGGCCAATGATAACTTACACTGAAATGTAGGAGCGAGTGCCCAGATTTGGCCTTCCAAAAATTACTAGCTTCAGCAACAGAATGATAAGATAATATGTAATGAAGCTACTTAGTAGTAAATTTAAAACAAATTGGAGGAAACATTTCTTCACTCAACATGTAGTTAAACTCTGGAATTCATTGGATATGGTAAAAACAACTAGGTTAGCAGGGTTTAAAAAAGGTTTGGGCAAATTCCTACAAGTAAAGTCCATAAGCCATTTTTATGATGAACTTAGGATAAGCAACAAAAAACTGCCTTTACTCTTCAAATCTTGCCATGTACTTGTGACCTGGATTGACCACTGCTGCAAATAGGACACTGGGCTTGATGAACCTTTGGTCTGACCCATTACGGCAATGATTCCAAACCTGTCCTGGGGGACCCCCAGCCAGTCAGGTTTTCAAGATATCCCTAATGAATATGCATGAGAGAGATTTGCATATAATGGAAGTGACAGGTATGCAAATCTCTCTCATGCATATTCATTAGGGATATCTTGAAAACCTGACTGGCTGGGGGTTCCCCAGGACAGGTTTGGGAACCACTGCATTACGGCAATGCCTACGTGCTTATGACATTTTAATATTTGAAAGGTATGAATATACATATGAACCTTTTCCAGAGTTGGGAAAATGGTAGAACCTGGGAGGGGGAGGGGTCAAATGAGAGGGTGGAATTTAAAAATGTGGAGGAAAGAGAACAGAATCAAAACAAACTGAGCAGTGCTTCGATGGCAACTCCATTAATTGGGCAATAAGTCCAATGCCAGGAAGATTACTACCATCTGTGTCCTGATAATGGCTGGACAGATCTGGATGGGCTGAGGCAGGGCTTTGACGGTAACATCAGTTGTTGAAAAATAAGGCTAGCGCCGAGCAGACGTCTACAGTTTGAGTCTAAAAATGACAGATCAAGATCAAGTATGTATATGAGAGATCTTCAAAGAGTTTCTGCACTTTAATTTTTTTAAATTAAATATCTCAAAAGCAAATTACATCACTACCATCATTTGAAAGGAAGCTCTAGAATGAGAGGGCATAGGATGAAGTTAAGAGGTAATAGGCTCCGGAGTCATCTAAGGAAATACGTTTTTACAGGAGTGCAGGACTGGAAGTGTAACAGTGATGGGGGACTTCAACTACCTGGGGATAGACTGGAGTACGGGTCACTCCAACTGCACTAGGGAAACAGGATTTGTAGAAGCTGTGAGGGACTGCTTTATGGAGCAACTGATCAGGGAACCGACGCGGGGGAGTGCTACTCTTGACCTCATCCTGAACGGATTAGGAGGGCCTGCAAGAGGGGTAGAAGTGGGAGGACCACTAGGCAACAGTGACCACAATGCGATCAGATTCACTTTAGAAAGGGGGACACCCATAGTAAGGAGGACCGCAACAACTGCGCTCAACTTCAAAAAGGGGAACTATGTTGCTATGAGGGAAATGGTGGGGAGGAAGCTCAGAAACATCTTTAGGATGGAGACTATGGAAAGCGCCTGGACCCTATTCAGGGACACCCTGCAGGAAGCACAAAAAATGTACGTCCCCAGTTTCAGGAAAGGCTGCAAGAACAAGCGGTCAAAGGACCCGATTTGGATCTCAGCAGAAGTAAAGAGGGCAATAAACGACAAAAAAGTATCCTTCTGGAGATGGAAAAAGGATCCAACGGAGGAAAATCACCAGGCGCACAGGAAATGCCAAAAAGAATGCCACCGAGAGGTTAGAAAAGCAAAAGGGAAATACGAAGAGGGGCTGGCCAGGGAGGCGAAAAACTTCAAGGCATTCTTCAGTTACGTAAAGGGGAAACGACCAGCGAGAGAGGAGGTGGGGCCGTTGGACGATGGGGATAGGAGGGGAGTGATTAAAGAGGATAAAGAGGTAGCTGAGAGGCTGAACACGTTCTTCTCGTCGGTTTTCACGAGAGAAGACACATCTAATATACCGGACTCAGAGGAGCTCATGAGTGGGGAACAGGCTGAGAAATTGGAGCACATAGAGGTAAGTAAGGAGGATGTCCTCAAACAGATAGACAGGTTAAAATGCGGCAAATCACCGGGTCCGGACGGGATCCACCCGAGGGTTCTGAAGGAGCTAAGACAAGAAATAGCGGGCACAATCCAGCATGTTTGTAACCTATCCTTGAAAACTGGAGAGGTACCAGAGGACTGGAAATTGGCGAATGTCACACCTATCTTCAAAAAGGGATCGAGGGGTGACCCCGGGAACTACAGGCCGGTGAGCCTGACTTCAATTATAGGGAAGATGGTGGAAGCTATGATAAAGGACGGCATTTGCGAGCACATTGAGAGAAATGGCCTACTGAGAACAAGCCAGCACGGATTCTGTAAGGGAAGGTCATGCTTAACGAACCTTCTGTACTTCTTTGAGGGAATAAGCAGTCGGGTGGACAATGGGGAACCCATCGACATCATTTACCTCGATTTTCAAAAGGCTTTCGACAAGGTGCCACATGAAAGGCTGCTTAGGAAGCTGTGGAACCATGGGGTGGGAGGGGATGTGCACCGATGGATAGAGCACTGGTTGTCGGGTAGACTGCAGAGGGTCGGAGTAAAGGGCCAATATTCTGACTGGCGGGGAGTCACGAGCGGTGTGCCGCAGGGATCGGTGCTGGGGCCGTTACTCTTCAACATATTTATCAATGACCTGGAAAAGGAGGCAAAGTGCGAGGTTATAAAATTTGCAGACGATACCAAACTGTGCGGCAGAGTTAGCTCCAGGGAGGAGTGTGAGGACCTGCAAAGGGACCTAGACAAGCTGGAAGACTGGGCGAACAAATGGCAAATGCGCTTTAACGTGGAAAAATGCAAGGTCATGCATATAGGGAAAAAAAACCCGTTGTTCAACTACAAATTGGGGGGGGGGCATTGTTGGGAGAAAGCAGTCTTGAGAGCGACTTGGGAGTGCTGGTGGATGCATCACTGAAACCATCTGCACAGTGCGCAGCGGCCTCAAAAAAAGCCAACAGGATGCTGGGCATCATAAAAAGGGGCATAACAACCAGGACGAGGGAAGTCATCTTGCCACTGTATCGAGCGATGGTGCTTCCGCATCTGGAATATTGCGTTCAATATTGGTCGCCGTACCTCAAGAAGGACATGGCGGTACTCGAGAGAGTCCAAAGGAGAGCAACGAAACTGGTAAGAGGGCTGGAACACTGCCCATATGCCGAGAGGTTGGATAGGCTGGGGCTCTTCTCTCTGGAAAAAAGGAGGCTCAGGGTTGATATGATAGAGACCTTCAAGATCATGAGGGGCATAGAGAGGGTGGATAGGGACAGATTCTTCAGGCTGAAGGGGACAACAGGTATGAGGGGGCATTCGGAGAAACTGAAGGGAGATAGGTTCAAAACGAATGCAAGGAAGTTTTTTTTCACCCAAAGGGTCGTGGACACTTGGAATGCGCTACCGGAGGACGTGATTGGGCAGAGTACGGTACAAGGATTCAAACAGAGACTGGACGGATTCCTGAGGGATAAAGGGATCGTGGGATACTGAGAAAGCTAACCAGAAAATAAGTATAGAAACCCGACCAGGTCGTGCATGTGCAAGACCGGAGGGCTAGGACTTTGATGGGAAGATAGGACTCAATAGGAAACCAAGGTGGCATGGGGGCCCCTTCTGGTGATTTGGACAGGTCGTGACCTGTTTGGGCCGCCGCGGGAGCGGACTGCTGGGCAGGATGGACCTATGGTCTGACCCGGCGGAGGCACTGCTTATGTTCTTATGTTCTTACAGAAAGGGTGGTAGATGTGTGGAACAGTCTCCCGGAAGAGGTGGTGGAGACAGAGACTGTGTCTGAATTCAAAAGGGCCTGGGATCTCTGAGAGAGAGGAAGAGATAATGGTTACTGCAGATGGGCAGACTGGATTGACCACACAGGCCTTTATCTGCCATCATGTTTCTATAACCATAAAGTTCTATGACATCACAATGCAGGTATAGAGAGCCTTAGCCAACAGGAAGAAGAGATGCAAATGTTAAGAACCTTAGCCAATAGGGAGATGAGGAGGTAGTGGATGCTGCAGATGGGCCATTTGGCCTTTATCTGCCATCATGTTTCTATGTTTCTACAATCATAAAGCTCTGTGACCTCACAATGCAGGTGTAAAGAGCCTTAGCCAATAGGGAGAGGAGATGCAAATGTTAAGAGCCTTAGCCAATAGGGAGATGAGGAGATAGTGGATGCTGCAGATGGGCCATTTGGCCTTTATCTGCCATCATGTTTCTACAACCATAAAGCTCTGTGACCTCACAATGCAGGTGTAAAGAGCCTTAGCCAATAGGGAGAGGAGATGCAAATGTTAAGAGCCTTAGCCAATAGGGAGATGAGGAGATAGTGGATGCTGCAGATGGGCCATTTGGCCTTTATCTGCCGTCATGTTTCTATGTTTCTACAACCATAAAGCTCTGTGACCTCACAATGCAGGTGTAAAGAGCCTTAGCCAATAGGGAGAGGAGATGCAAATGTTAAGAGCCTTAGCCAATAGGGAGATGATGAGATAGTGGATGCTGCAGATGGGCCATTTGGCCTTTATCTGCCATCATGTTTCTATGTTTCTACAACCATAAAGCTCTATGACCTCACAATGCAGGTGTAAAGAGCCTTAGCCAACAGGAAGAAGAGATGCAAATGTTAAGAGCCTTAGCCAATAGAGAGAGGAAGAGATAATGGTTACTGCGGATGGGCCACCCAGGCCTTTATCTGCCATCATGTTTGTAAGTGAGCCGACTTGCCTGCCTGACTAACTAGTCCCATGATATTCTACGACACGCCCTCTTACCACGTGTCCTACCCCAACCATTTTATGTGAAAATATGAAAGTGTGGAAAATTTTTGAAGAACCCTCATATACATCTACCATCTCATCATACCATATGCTATGAGTTTATCTTGTTGGGCAGACTGCTTTATCTGCTGTCATCCACTATGCTACTACGTAAATGAATTTGGTCAGAAGAGCTTCAGTGAGAAACGAGGAAAAGCCAATTCCTTTGTTACAGATGCCAAGCGCAGGGCATAAAAGTAAACTCTGCAAAAGTGATAAAGTCTCTGAAATTAATTGCAAGAGAAAATCTCATAGAAAGAGGAGGAATAATGGTATAAATCAAACTACTGAAAAGGGAAAAGATCATCTTGAAGAGAATATTCCTCTCAACAAGATATAGTAAATACATCTACATTTAATAACATTTCCACAGAAAACCAACACAATAATCAAGATATACAGAGTATTCCAAAAGCCCGACTAAAAAGCCAAGTCTTAAAATTCCATTTTGAAATAACATTCGATCTTTCCGGACACAATCTCTTTTCTTACTCAGTTAAAGAGGCGCGGTTGCCACGTTAGTCCTTTTGAATTTGAAGAAACAAAGGCTAACAAAAGCAAAGGTCATAAGCAAAGACAAAAACAAAAGCAAAGATCATAAGGTGATACCTTTTTAGTGGACTAATGTAACACACATTTTGAGTTAAACTCTCCCTTTGTCAGATTAGGACAGAATCTGCAACACAAAACGGCAATCCTAAAATACACGAGAATCAATAGCATTCCAATACTAGTCGGAAGGGGAAAGGCAGAGAGGAGAAGGAGAAGGGGAGATCTATGAGTGATCAGAAAGTGACAGGGAACTACAAAAAGAGATGTCTGACTGTCCTAGCGATTCATTTTTTCCCCAGCCCCTACTGCAGACAGGGAACCACAGCTGGACAAAAGACTGGAAGGACAATTCGCATGTGTGATTCACGGGGAGGCGAGAGGAAGAAAGAATGAGAGGAAATGGCAAAAGCAGGGCAGAAAGGATAAAATAAAAATCTGGGAAGAAAGAATAAGATAAGGTTGGGGAAGGGAAGCAAAGAAAGGCAAAAGAGGGAAATAAATGAAAATGCACAAAATAACCATTCCCTTTAAAATAAGCAGAAAAGTAAAGGAGAAGGTGATGAGGAGAGAAAACAACAAGGGCTATAAAAACTAAACTAAACAAAATAACCCTCCCCCATCCCCCCAAAAAAATGCCAGTAAACTTAAAAAAAAGCAACAACCCAAAACAAAACACATCCTCAGTCTCCTAAAACATGATAAATTTAGCATCGTTCTGAAGGGAGTGCATCAGCTTCGGCTCCTAGATGGGTGAAGAGCAGTGGGCTGCGCAGCTCTCCTAAAAGTCTAACCCCCTCTTTTACGGGTGAACTGCTCCGACGCTCATAGGCATTCTATGAGCGCTGGAGCAGCTCCTGCCGTGGCTGGCACTAAAACCCGGGGTAAAAGCTGTGGTCCCGCTCCATTTAAGCGAGATGCAGTTAATTCAGCAGTCAGAAAGAGTATCAATGCTGGAAAATTATAGCCTCCCCCACTCAAAAAATGCCCTGGCCCTGTGACACTTAACTTTCTTTTATTTATTTATAGATTTCAGCATATTATCAAGCATTAACTTGTACAGAAAAGAAATCAAGCCAAGTACAATCCACAACAATCCGCCCCCCAAAAAAAAGATTGTTAAACAAATAAATACATATTAGAACATAAAAATTACAGTGGCTTAACTTTACACAAGTCCTCAAATTGGATCCAAAATTTACACAGTTAGCGAGAAAATAGAGGTAAACTTAAACTTAAAGAATCACTGCCTTAAGCCGAGAGCAAAATGCATAACTTTCTAATGAGCTTAAGATTTTCCTTTATCCAACCGGGATATAGACAGGAAAGTAGTTAGTTGACAAGGTTCAAAGAAAACATACTTATTCATTTGGTGATGAACAATACACTTGCAAGGATGTCGCAAGTAAAAAGTAGGCCCCAAAGCTAACACTCCTGGCTTAAGTAAAAAGAATTCACGCCTATGCTTCTGCGTCTCACGTGATACATTGGGAAACATCTGTATTTTATGTCAAAGAAATTAGTTCTGTTTGTTCTTAAAGAATAAACTCAGAATCCATGCCTTATCTGGCTGGAGAGCAACAGAAATTATTAATGTTGCTGGGAGGTCTGAGATGGATAACCTGGACATACAGATGGATAAACTGGACATACTGGTCTCACTTGTGTATGCTGGACACTACAGACAAACATATATTTTCCCATAGTCTATACCAGCTTTCCTTTCAAGCTAACCAGATGGCCCAGCCTGTACCTTGCTAACCCAGCTGGCCTTTGCTGCAAAGTTCCTGTCTCCATTCCCTGCTGGGAGGATACTTCTCCAAGGTTCTGCTGAGCTGTTATCAGTGCTGTATGACTTCACATATGCAAGGCACCCTGAAAACCATAAAACATTTATAACAAGCAACAATCCCTGCAGGATGACGGGGGAGTAGAGAGATGAGGGAGCTTGGTACCAAGACAGCACTTTTAACAAGACTGGACATTTGCTGCCTGTCTCTGAAGCGAGTTATGGGAACCAGGCACAGCTGGGGTGCTGAAAGGTCACCCTTGCCAACTTTCTGCATAAGACTATCTACAAGGTCGCCATCCTGAAGATGTACAGCGTTGTAAAACCACAAATAAGAATCTGCAAGGTGATAAGGATCTCAGAGCTGGAGGAAGAAAGTTCACGCAGAATTCTCTGTTTCTGCTCGGGCCCCCCTCCTGGGGGGGGGGGAGAAGTGAGCGAGGCGTGGACTGGGGGGAGGAATAATTAGGTATACATTTTTGTACCAATAGGGAAGTACATGACCAGAGTTCAGGGATGTGCTTTTTGGAACAAAGGAAGAATTTCTCTGTATAAAAAAACATGCATCACAGGTAGAGCCAGAGAGATTCACTTGTTTATGCTGCGGGGATGTGCTAGCCCCCTGCTAGGCATATGAGTGTAAGTTTTACTCTCCATTGCATATTCTGAACTGACAATATATTTCTTTCTGCTATGCCTTTGCTGCTGTAATTTTGTAAGACTTTATACTAACTATAAAAATATTGTCTGTTTTAGGCATATAAAGATATGGTTGGCTATAAAATAATTTCAATTCAATGTACGTTGTAAATAGTTAAAGCAGGGGTTCATTCACTCAAAACATCACAAAAACAGGACAGTTGACAAAATCATAAATAAACGGAGAAAAATAAACCTCAATTGTGGGTCGCCAGGACTACACAAGTACCTAAGCTCACCACCTCATCACGGGTTTATGAAAAAAACTCCGTACAGTTATAAATTACTTTCACACTTCAGCATCAGCAGAATGTTTATCAAAAGATTTTCAAAGGATTTGAAATCAAACGTCCTGTAATTTTCTATAAATCAGAGAGACAGCCCCAAACTAACTAATGTGTGGCAATCAGCTACAGCTGTAGATAAATTCTAAGCAACGTTTAGAAGCGTGGCTAAACAATTATGTATCTTAGCATGTATAAGAGAGTCAAACACTCATCTGAAGAAACATCTTCGTCCCGATAGATAAGATCTTCTATTTCGCCTGCGAACAGGCTACTTCAGGGGAATATTTAACACTGTAGTCTCCACGCTGTCAGCTGTATAACGGGCGGCCAGGCACTCTCAAAATGGCCCTCAGACCGAGATACGCGCCCGACTCGTTTAAAAACTGAATCGAGTCGGGCGTCATGACGTCAACGCAAAGACGCGAAGGGTCATAGGTCAGTCCTCACTGCTCCACATATACTCTACAATCCAGACCGAACAAACGAACCTTGCATTCATAAAAATCTCGGCTCGAGATTCCCTGTTGGAGAAGACAAGTAAATTCATTGACATAAAGCTAAAGGATCACTTGAAGGATATTAAGTCATACATTCAGGACACCACACAGTTTCTTAAAATGCTAAATGACATTGAACCTGATATCTTACAAAATTGTACTTTAGTTACTTTTGACGTCTGCTCGTTATATACGAGCATACCCCAGGATGAAGCCCTTCAAGTTTTGGTCAACTTATGGATTAGGCAATATAACCCTGAGAGTGGGTTTGTACTATTTTTGAAAGAACTAAGTGCCATAGCTTTGAAAAATAATTACTTCATTTTTAATGGAGAACTCTTTAAACAACTTTCTGGCATAGCTATGGGCGCATCGTTTGCCCCAACCATAGCCAATTTATACATGGCGTGGTTTGAGGAGACTTTCATCTATAAACTGATAGGATTTCAATGGGCGTTTAAATGGTGGCGTTTTATAGATGACGTGTTTGTAATTTGGCTAGGAACCCAAGTCCAACTTCAAGAATTCGCTTCAGAGCTAAATCAGTGCCATGAATCCATCAAATTTACTATGTCATCTAGTAAAAACAAAATAAGCTTTTTGGATGTCTGTATACAATTGGACGGGATCCGTTTAACAACATCAGTATTTCGAAAACCAACGGACAGAAATACACTGTTAAGATTTGACAGTATGCATCCAGTACACCTGAAAACCAGCATTCCCTTTGCTCAGTTTTTAAGATATAGGAGAATTTGCAATAGTAAAGAAAATTTTCTCCAAGAAGCAAAGATACTGGAACAAAGATTAAAATCTAGAAATTATCCAAGATCTATAATTAAGAAAGCAAAGAAAAGAGCGTTATACAATCCCAGAGAAACGTTACTGGATTACAACAAATCTTCTGAGAACAATGAACAATCTGAAATAATTCCCTGCATTATCAAACAGACATGTGCATCTCCACAGATGATTAAGAAATATAAAAAACATCTCCCACTGCTGAAAACACTTCCATGTTTTGCGAATAAAAGATTCATTTTTCCTCAATCCAGAAATAGAAATTTAAGTGATTGGCTGTGTCATACATCTAAAGAAAAATTTATAGAAGAGAATTCAGAATCTACTCTTGGACACAGCCCATGTGGACATTGCATTAATTGTAAAATCATGACCCCGCTCTCGAATTTTATAAATCCTATTGATGGGAAAAATTACATTCTTAAGCATACCTCCACCTGTCAAACAGCTAACGTGATCTACATAATACAATGCCCATGCGAATTATTCTATGTGGGCCAGACATCACGTAATTTAACTATAAGAATAACTGAACATAAAAGTTGCTTAAACACATGTAAAATGACAGCTCCAATAGTGACTCACTGTATTAATTTTAAACACAAGTTTGAAAACCTTAGATGTTGGGTGGTGGAGAAAGTGATCCCTTCAATGAGACGAGGTGATATAAGAAACCTTTTATGGCAAAAAGAACAACAATGGATAAATCGCCTCCATACTATAGAACCATTAGGTTTAAATTCTGAATATGAGTGGCAGCCCTTTTTATGAATGCAAGGTTCGTTTGTTCGGTCTGGATTGTAGAGTATATGTGGAGCAGTGAGGACTGACCTATGACCCTTCGCGTCTTTGCGTTGACGTCATGACGCCCGACTCGATTCAGTTTTTAAACGAGTCGGGCGCGTATCTCGGTCTGAGGGCCATTTTGAGAGTGCCTGGCCGCCCGTTATACAGCTGACAGCGTGGAGACTACAGTGTTAAATATTCCCCTGAAGTAGCCTGTTCGCAGGCGAAATAGAAGATCTTATCTATCGGGACGAAGATGTTTCTTCAGATGAGTGTTTGACTCTCTTATACATGCTAAGATACATAATTGTTTAGCCACGCTTCTAAACGTTGCTTAGAATTTATCTACAGCTGTAGCTGATTGCCACACATTAGTTAGTTTGGGGCTGTCTCTCTGATTTATAGAAAATTACAGGACGTTTGATTTCAAATCCTTTGAAAATCTTTTGATAAACATTCTGCTGATGCTGAAGTGTGAAAGTAATTTATAACTGTACGGAGTTTTTTTCATAAACCCGTGATGAGGTGGTGAGCTTAGGTACTTGTGTAGTCCTGGCGACCCACAATTGAGGTTTATTTTTCTCCGTTTATTTATGATTTTGTCAACTGTCCTGTTTTTGTGATGTTTTGAGTGAATGAACCCCTGCTTTAACTATTTACAACGTACATTGAATTGAAATTGTTCTACACAGAATACGATTGTACCTTTATTATATTAGTTAATTCATTAACTGGCTATAAAATAAGCCAGGTGAATACCTAGCAGGGCCTCCGCGTGTGCGGATCGCCGGACTTGATGGACCGAAGGTCTGATCCGGAGATGGCGCTTCTTATGTTCTTATGTTCTTATTAAAATACAATGCCGTCTCGTAGTCATTTCAATGAGGTAAAATAAATGGCATTACTTCAGGTCACAATTTCTTTATCTGACATCTCAAGTAATGCTGAGACGTCCATTGCCTCTTGGGCTCTAAGCTTCTGATGTTGACTTTGACCACCAGCAGGCAGTAATATACTTGAGACAGTGGAGGTAAAAGTTTATCTGAAATTCCCAGAATCTCCTGAAAATATCTTTTGATCATTTCCCTTGGAGTCACAAAAGTGACTTTAGGAAAATTAATCAACCTTAAATTATTACTTCATGCGGTGTTCTCCAACATTTCAATTTTCCTCCTAAGATTAACATTATCTTTAATTATTGTTTCTTGAATCTGTTTGGAAGAAATTAAGTCCTGTTCAACTTTCTGAATGCTGGATTTAGAGTCACTCAATTCCATTTTAACTTCTTTCAATTCCTTTGTATGTTCAATCAGTTTCCCTTCTATATATTTAAAATGGGGATTAATGGCTTTACCAAAATTAGCCACTAAATCCCAAAGTGCCTCTAGTGTAACTTCAGAGGGTTTAACAAGAGCCAAAGGTTGCTGACAAGTGAAAAAGTTCTCACCAGATGCAGAAGTTACTTTCCTCTCCTCCGGCTGGTAATTTCCCTCATTTGCAGGTGAAATCGCCTCCGGTTCCTTAGCTGGGCTTTCCAAATGGATTACCCCTCCTTCTGAGCTCTCCAAAGCTGGTAAACTTGCCTCAGGGGACAGAAACTGCCCTGTCTCCGGGGTTTCCTCACCCCTTGGAGAGCTCATTATCCGTGGCTGTGGGGGTGGAATTCGAATGTCGGGGCTAAGGGTTGTATCTGGCCCTTGGAAAGCAACAGCGGTCTCGCCCAATCGCGGCACTTCCTG
Source organism: Geotrypetes seraphini (assembly GCF_902459505.1). Classification (NCBI taxonomy): domain Eukaryota; kingdom Metazoa; phylum Chordata; class Amphibia; order Gymnophiona; family Dermophiidae; genus Geotrypetes; species Geotrypetes seraphini. The sequence goes on along the minus strand of NC_047086.1, from coordinate 14,359,498 downwards.
CGGGCTGCTTGCTGACGCAACTGAAGCATTCTGCATACACCGCAGGATATCCTCGATTGTGCCCATCGGGACACCTCCGGAGCGATGCGAGGCAGAAGCGGCACTTCGGCTGCGTCGCTTAGGCATGTCAGGTAGGAAGACAGAACTTCTTCTCTACCGCGAAAGAGTTCTTTGAAGTTTCTAACTGACTCCCAGAGCGTGTTGCTCAGCTATGGTAGGTAGCGTCCATCTTGGATCTGGGGGTCAGCAGTACTCTTAACTTTCATCCTCGGTTAAAATGTCCTCGCAGTTGCAAAGTTTGCCTGCCTGCATAAGGTGTAATATGACTGTAAGCATGTAAACAGTTGTATTAGAACAACACGCTGAGACATTTCAACCCCTTTCCTTTTGGGCATTTCGACTACTGAAGCATAGGATTGAGGACTATAAAATGCAATGAATCCAACATCTGATACTCTCTCTTTGTAAATTGGCAGGAAAAGAGCGCCATCTTGTCAGCCTACTTTCTGTGACAGAATGAGCTCCAATTTCTGCTTTTTTTCCCCTTAAAGCTAAATTGATTACAATTCAGTGTGTTTCTTTGTTCTGTTTAATTTCTGTAAGGGAAATGATTTTCTGGTAGATCTTCCCTCTCTCGTACCTCAAACATCCATCCACACACCCTGTGAGTTTCCTGTCAGTGAATTCTCCTCTTTAGGCGTTTCCCATGAGGGATTTTGTCAAATGCCTTCTGAAAATCCAGATATACGTCTTTATCTACATATTTATTCCCACCTTCAAAAAACGTCAACTCCACAATGTTTCCATCCCATTAGACTATGATCATGTACATATTGAGTACCGGTAATTTGGTTCTTTAGAATAGTTTTGACCATTTTGTCCTTGCTTGAAACCCTTTCAGAAGCTGGCTTTCTGTCAAGCTCTCTACCATCAGCTACTCTAGATAGCTATATCCACAAAAGTAAGAGGACACTCCATGAAACAGAACGCTCCCTCTCTCCGGTGTGTGGAAGTCCTCTAGCTACATTCTTGCCACTGGTGATGCTGGTTCAAGATCACGTTTTCAATAGTGAGAGACGGACAAGCTCTGCAAGACTCCAGAAGACCTGCCTGTCCCTAGTGATTGAAAATACAATATAGAAGCATCACCCTCCACTGGCAAAAGTCCAGTTGGAGGACTCCTGCACAGTTTAGAGACCAGGTATTTATGGCCTTGAACAATGGTTTTGACAGGCTTCAGAATATATACATACATATATATAGACTAAATGAATATGTCTTGGGACATTTGGTAGGTAATTTTATTAAGAGCTGCTTAGCTATAGATAGCAAGAAGATGCGCAAAGGGTGATATTCTAGTCATTTACTTGCATAAGGGGATAGTTACATGCACAAATGACCTCTTATAGAATACTGACGAGATGATTTGATGATGCTTAATTTGCCAATGGGTGTGCACATGGGCAGGGTTTGGGTGGAGCACACACTGGCATGCTCAGAAATTATAGTGCATGCATAGTTACCCGTTTGTTATAGAATTCAATTTAAAGCTCTATTCCTTGTGCATAGAGTTTTCTACTCTCTACACCTGCTTATTTACATTCATATTTGATTCCTTACTTGCCACTAAGAACCTTGAGATCTATTCAAGATAATAGAGCTTAGTAGGAGTCTACTCGAAATAAAGTGTTCTACTTTGCAGTTCCAAATTTATGGAGCCATATGCCATGAGAGTTGAGATTAGGGGCAAATTTAAAATCTTTCAAAATTATGCTAAAAACAGTTTTCTTTAAAGAAGCATTCGGGCAAGATTTAAATCAATCCGATATTACTCACATATTCTAAATGTTCTAGATCTTCAGTCAGCAGTCTGGTGAAATTTTAAAACCTCAATGGTATTTATTTAGGAGTGAATGCTTTTTACTATGGTTGGTGGTGTCTATGGGTAGATTTATCTTAGTGCGTTTGCAGTTTGTATCCTATCTAATAATGGAGTTCTTTTTTTTTAAATATATATATTTATTTTATTTTACTTTTATTGTATTCTGTAAACCGCTTGGACCAGTGAAATGAACGAGCAGTATAACAAGATTAATAAACCATAAATCATAGTCGCAGCATTTAAAACAGCTCTAACCTCCTCTTTTATGAATGCATAGCGTGGGTTTTAGCGGCGGCAACTGCTCCGAAACTCATAGGAATTCTATGAGCATTGGAGCAGTTACCGCCGCTAAAACCCACGTTACGTGTTTGTAAAAGAGGCGGTAAGACTGGTATAAGTTATCGCACCTTAAGTGTAAGCACTCTTTCAGCCAATTACACTGGTATTCTACAACGAAAAGAAAGCCCCGTAGGCAAAGGCTTTAGTAGGGCTCTGTTACAGAATTACTCCCATCATGGCAGAGTTGCCATAGACCACATGTGTCAAACACATTTTCTGTGGCCCAAGGCAGTTCTCTCGGAACTTCCCCTTCTCACGGCCCAGCATGTCTTCCCTCCCGCATCGGTCCGATGTCGCCGTCACGCTGAAAAATTTGCCGGCCTCGGCAGTGATTCAGCAACATTGTCCACAGCTCACCATCCTGCTTTCTGTCTGCCATGGTCCACCCGGGCAGAAACAGAAAGTTGCGTCATTAGAGATAGATGCCCACAGGAATATAATGGATGCCTTAGTATCTTTAGCGCGCGCTAAATCAGTTAGTACACCTTAATAAAAGGACCCCTAAGTATCTTAATAAAAAATTTGGCCTGCGACTTAGCCTGTATTTTAGATTTCGGCCCCTTATGTGATTGAGTTTGACACCCCTGCCATAGACAGAAGCTAGAGTTCCCTATAACACACTTGACATCTTTAACTCAATTTAGCATTCCATGTCACACTTAACAGTACATACTGATAGAATATTAATTCAGTTGCTAAATATTCAACCCAAATCTTTACTTAATGTGGGGTTTCTCTTGTCTCTGAATCTGACTGAAAAGCAGCGGAATATAAGATTGCTATTTAGCAAGTGAAAGAAACATATTCAATTAACAGGAGTAAATTAGTTCTTACCCACTAGTAGGCCACCGTTGGACCCGCCGTTAATTGTAATTTTCTTGGAGGACGAATATCCTTCCTTGATGAGGTATTCAGCAGCGCACTGGAAATCACTAAAGCAGTTCTGCTTGTTCGCCAGAATGCCACCTTGAAACACAAATTCAGAATAAACACCCCAGTTCTGCAAACTGTCCCATTTTGCACAGAATCATACAAAATTAAATCATCAGCAGATAAGTTTCTCGTTTATGCGTCCTCTGAGAGGTTTTCTATTACTGATGCAGTCCAGAAAGAAAGGATAAAATCCTTACATATAGAAATCAAAGATTCTGCCAGTATCTTTGATGCTTTCAAAAGTATTAAATAATACATGCTGTTACAATGTGATGGATAAAATAAAAGGCAATGTTCTGAAGTCTTGGCCATCCTTAACTTGAGCTAAAAGCCTTGCACTGTACATTTTAAATAAAAGAGACCACACACGCAGCTTCTGAGGTTTGGCTTTAATGGAACACTTGGAACATTAAACGCGCAGATGGCCTCGTAAGCAGATAAATCCTGCAATTAATTCTAGAAAATTATAGGCTCCAAAATAACCATTATGCAGAGCCAGCGAGGCAGTTGATGGAGTGTTGTATTTTCAAGACCATGGCAAAAATCTCACAAGTGTCTTCCATTTGGATTCCACAACAATAAAGTAGGCGGGGAGGAGACAAAAAGAACCACAACTTAAGATAAAACAACCTCCATAAGGTAATCACTCAGATTCATGTCTCTTTGAAATAATTAAAATTTGTTGAATGAAAAAGCCTCAGAATTTTAAATGGCACAGTTTCTGTGCCTCAGTCTTTCAATCACTGGCAAAAAAAATCTTCCAGTAACAATCTCATTTATAGCTTTATAATGTTCATTAAATATCTGTCAATAAAAAAGTAGTGAGAAGATTTCCAATTTATCTTTAGGAACAGAGAGCATTCCAAAGGCTGACCGCACCTTCAAAAAGATATAAAAAGGATGGAGTCTGTCCAGAGGAAGGCTGTTAAATGGTGCATGGTCTTTATGATAAGGCATATGGGGACAGGACTTAAAGATCTCAAGCTGTAGACTTTGGAGGAAAGGCGGGAGAGGGGAAATATGATAGAGATGTCTAAATACCTACGTAATATAAATGTGCATGAGTTGAGTCTCTTTCATTTGAAAGGAAACTCTGCAACGAGAGGGCATAAGATGAAGTTAAGAGGTGATAGGCTCCGGAGTAATCTGAGGAAATACTTTTTTACAGAAAGAGTGGTATGGAACAGTCTCCCGGTAGAGGGGGTGGAGACAGAGACTGTATCTGAATTCAAGAGGGCCTGAGATGGGCACGTGGGATCTCTCAGAGAGAGAAAGAGATAATGGTTACTGCGGATGGGCAGATCAGATGGGCCATTTGACCTTTATCTGCCATCATGTTTCTATGTAAAAGAAACTCCAGAGTGAGAGGGCATAGAATGAGGCTAAAAGGTGATAGGCTCAAGAGTAATCTAAGGAAATACTTTTTTTTTTTTTTACAGAAAGGATGGTAGATGTGTGGAACAGTCTCCCGGTAGAGGTGGTAGAGGCAGAGACTATGATTTGAAGAAAGCCTGGGATAGGCACATGGGATCTTTCAGAGAGAGAAAGAGATAATGGTTACTGCGGATGAGTAGACTTGATGGGTCACACAGGTCTTTATCTGCCATCATGTTTCTATGTGATGGGCAAGTCCTCTCTTCTGAATGCGCTCTGGAGGTTTTGGGTTGCTACTTTCCCCCTTCTTTCTTCTTCTAAGGCCTATGCCATCTGACTGTTCATCCCACTCTCTTGCCAGATCGCTGTCATTTATTAACCCTCTGATAAATTTCTTGCATTTCTCATTAACTTTCAATCTTAGCTTCCTTTCTTCCTTGAACCATGATCCCCTTCCCCAACTCTTCAAGACTAGCTTTATGCCAAGAGTCTCCCTCAGACTTTAGCTTTTTCCAAAAGTGATATAGGATCATTTTCAAAAAAAAAAAAAAGCATCCAAAAAGTGGCAGATGGATTTTTTCTCACCAAACCTTTTCAATTCATTATATTCTAAGTCTATCTTCTAGATGGATTTCTATGCTGTTCATCTAAATCTCAAGGGGGTGTGTTAGAGGAGTGGTTTGGGCGGGCTTATGACTTGGACGTTTTTCTGCCATAATTGAACATTTTAGAAAACGTTTAAGGTACAATTTGGACGTTTGGGGCTAGACTTGTTTTAACAATGTATAAGTGCCAAAAAGATGCCCAAACTGACCAGATGATATTGGAGGGATGTAAGCATTCCCCTTACATTCTCCCAGTAGTCACTGACTCCCCTCCTGCCCCCTTCCAAAAAAAATGTGCATGAAACAGTGCATACTTGCCAGTATGACAGCTTCAGATATTATGGCCAGTCCTATTAGAGGCAACAAGCAAGTTCCTGCAGTAGCCTGGTGGGCGGCGTAGTGAACCATAGAGATGGGAAGTCAGGCCTGTACTGTACTCTAATCACTACACCTAATCCCAATGTACCTACATATAGGTGTCACCTGCAGGCATAATGGTTATTGGTCTGGTGTACAGTCATAGAAACATAGAAGATGACGGCAGAAAAGGGCTACAGCCCATCAAGTCTGCCCACTCTGCTTATCCACCCCCTGTCTATGCCCTAATGACCCAATTTCCTTATCCCACATGGGTATCCCATTTATTCTTAAAGTCTGGCACGCTGTCTGCCTCGATCACCTGCACTGGAAGCTTGTTCCAATGATCAACCACTCTCTCTGTGAAGAAATACTTTCTGGTGTCGCCATGAAATTTTCCGCCCCTGAGTTTGAGCGGGTGCCCTCTTGTGGCCGAGGGTCCCTTGAGAAAGAAAATATAATTTTCCACTTCAACACGTCCCGTGAGGTACTTAAATGTTTCGATCATGTCTTCCCTCTCCCGGGTACATTGGGTTTTGGAGGGTTAGGGTGAAATGTGTACCTGGGCATTTTTATGTGACATTCACTGCAGTGCCTCACTGCTCTGCAGGGATGTCTGTGTGGTTAGTCTACTGATAATGCTGGCTCTTCCTACATCCCAATGGCTCGTTCTGTGCATTTTTGTTATTGATCTGGGTTGTTTGGGGTTTTTTTCCTCCAAAAATGGATCAAAAAGATGGATGCACAGAGCACAAACATTCATTTTGGAAGAAAAGCAAACAAGATTGATGTTTTGCAGTTTTGAAAATGGATATGCTTGGTACTGGATTTTTGGGTTTGTTTTATAAGACGTTTAAACTCGGACTTAGATGTCATATCGAAAATGCTCCTTACAAATGGCAACGCATTCCATGCGAAAGCTGACTGATATGTAAAAGGTTAAATAAAACTTTTCATTTCTTTTATTTATAAATTTGACAGATTTAACAAGCAGATCCACTTGTATAGAAAAGCTTTACAAAGGGGAAAATAAGAAGAAACAAAAAAAATTAAGGCAATACAACATTGTTCACAATAGTGTTATAGGGCAGGACCATCGAAAAAGTGAGAAAATATAAAAAGGAAATTAACTATTTTTGAAGGAAATCACAGTGCGCAATTTGGAAATAACAGTACATCACTCCGTCCTTATCTATACTAAACTCCTACAGAGACTCTTAAGGAGCTTGAAATTGGTCCTCTTCTAACTGCCAAAAAAGCTGACAAATGGAACGGATTAGAACAAACACACTTAATAATAATTAATTTGAAGGGAATTTTTAGAAAAAAAGGAAGCTCCAAGTTGTAACCCATCAGGAAGCATCAGCAGATTCTGTGTCCTGCACCAACACTCTTTACCACACACACATACCACAACCCTATTCCAGTCAGTCTTATCCTCATTGTTTATCCTAATCGTCAGCCTCCATTATCCTGTCCTCACCCATCCATTTCCTTTACCCCAATTTCAGCCAAATCTGGAAGGACTGGCCATTGCTGGCTCCAAATTAGAGAACACAGGGACAGAATTTGTTCCATTCCCCGCAGGAAACCATCCGCATGTCATTCTTTACGGAGAGAGGGAAGAATTGGAGTATGAATGGGCCCAGAAACTGACCCTCAAGCCTTGGAGAAGGATTGAGGTTGAGAAAGACACTAGAAAATGACACAAGATGGTTTCCCGTGGTTATCCACAAGGATGGGGAAACATTCTGTTCCTGTGTCATTCTCTATGCCAATTATTGAGGTTACTTGATGGCCAACAGAGAGTGACATGACAGAAATTGTCCCTGTCTTCGCAGTTAACCATGCCTGTGTTATTCTTTAAGGAGAGAGGGAAGAATCAGAGTATGAATGGGCACAGTCACTGACCCTCAAGCCTTGCCTTGAAAAATGCTGGTGAAGAAGGACTGAGATTAAGATAGACACTAAAGAATGACACGAGATAGTTTCCTACAGTTATCTGCAGGGACAGGGACAAATTCTATCCCTGTGACAAACTACAGTAGTAGCTTTATAAAACAAAAGATTAGGTTCTTACCTTCACTTTCTTCTTTCTTGTAAATCCACTCTATTCCTGGACAAGTGGGCAGTCAATCCCATCTCACAAGATCTCTTGTAGGAAGCTTCATTTACATATTACATTCATTTACATATTACTTCAGGATTGCCCTCTGACTTCCAGTTGGTACAAAAACAGACAGTCATACCTGTAAAGGTCCCAGAAAGGGGAAATTTCCCCAAAACAAGTCTAATCTGCTCATATCATAAAACTGCATAACAATCATGAACTACGATATTAAAACAGGTTGAAGAAAAATGATAAACCATAAAATCAGAACAAGGAGACACATTCTGTACTAACAGGGTGGGGCACATTAGCTAAACCTCCCCAGGGCATAGTGCGCAATATGATTGGATGCTAATCTTAGAAAGACCGGTCAAAGAACTAAAGGCCTAACTTACCAGTACTCATTGAGGCAGACAATCAAGGAATCAGCAGTTCCCAGGGCGAGTTCCAGGAATGGAGTGTGGATTTACAACAAAGAAGATTAGCAAAGGTAACCTAATCTTTCATTCTTGTACAATCCTACTCTATTCCTGGAGAAGTGGGATTTGAGCAGTCCCTCAAATTCAGGGTGGGAGTGATGAGCCGGCTGCAAGAAATGAAGAAACGAAAGCAGAAGCCTGTTTGGCTGCCACATGTATTCTGTACAACTTTGTAAAGGTGTGCAATGAGATTCAAGTGCAAGCTCTATAAATCTCGCTTATAGGAAGATAACCGGGCAGTCCTGAGGTAAGAGGGGAGGGTCAAAATATGTAAATGAAGCTTCCTACAAGAGATCTCGCAAGATGGGATACATAACCCACTTGTCCAGGAATTGTACAAGAATTCTTTTAATGACATCAACATTGCTGTTATTAGTCTTAGTCATGCTATATTTATTGAAGGACTGTCATCCTTTTCTTACAGATCCATAGAAATAAAAAGAACACTAAGAGCTGGTGCTCCATTTGGCTTAAAAGAACCCCGAGGCTGTCAAACTTAGGAATGAAATATTTCAATGAAAGAACAGAAACAACATACTGTAGCAAGAATCATTTCCTCAGTAGCAGAAGAGAGAGAAAGCATAACTTCCTTCACAGGACACTCAGAAACCTTTTTCCAGCTATACACAAGAATCTTGCCAAAGAGAAGAGCTACTGGTATCTGGAACATTTGCTCATGCAATTAACAAACAGCTGATTAATGTCTCTTTATGCATTTGAGATCACATACTATTATTACAATCCAATTAAAATCTGATTAAATAGGTAAGAGAGCAACTGAGAAGGATATTACATGTCACAATAAATGAGATTACAATGTCAGGGAAGAAATAAAAGAAACCATGATCAAATTCAAAATTATTACAGATGGTTCCTTTGTCTCCTACAATAAAATCAGTTTGTCTCTTGTACGTGGTTTTTTTTTGGTGGGATTAACAACCATTAAATATTTAACTCTATTATAAAGAAATGACCTGAACCAAAGGCCTACATCACAATACTGACACAGCACCATTAAGCATTATTCGTTTCCCAGGCAGGCATTCCATGCTACTGCCAGAAATATGCTGACACTCCGTAAAATGCTGACAGGGTGCCTTTGGAAGTAGACTCAGTAACAACTGTCACATTTACAAATGCACATTCAGTTTCTGAAAGCAGAAGACAGATTTTATTTTATTTTTGGCTGATGTTCTGACGGTATATTTCTGCATACATACAGATTTATTTTTGGCATGCCATACTGAGATAGATAGATAGTTTTACACTGCACCTTTCAGATGTTACCTGTTTGGATCTGGGTTTAGTCTGATCTGGCTCCTTCAGAATATTAGTGTTCACATAGCATATACCACGTAAGTAACTTCATATATCATATAACTGGATTGGTGAACTTGGGGAAATTATTTTATGTCAAGTAGAACAAAAGAGTTGCCCTAATAGGTCAGATGAAGGGTCCCCCTAGCCCAAAATCCTGTTTCCAATAGTGGCCAGTCCAGGTCAGAAGTATACAGCACAGTCCCAAAAAAGTAGAAAGATTTCATGTTACTTAACCACAGGAATAAGCAATGGCTTTTCTCAGATGGGGCCTATTTACAATGCTGCATAAATATTAAAGCTTGAATTTGGCATTTAACATATTAACATCAATTTGCACATCCATGCCATCTACTCTACCTTTCACTTCATTAGAGGTCCTATGTACTTGTCCCAAGCTTTCTTGAACTCAAGAATAGCTTTAGTCTTTACCATGTCCACCAGGAAGCCATTCCACAAATTCATCACCCTTTCTGTGAAGAAGTAGTTCATCAGATTACGTCCGAGTCTGTTCTCTTTCACCTTCATCTTATACCTCCTCAATCCAGAGCTGTTAAATTTAATCTTATCCACAAGGCTTTAACACTTGACCTTAAAGTGCTACAATCCGGTCAACCTATTTGGGAAAATTTTTAATTCTTTACAGGCCTACTTGTAATTTGCATTTCGGCATCTGCTCACGCCCATTTCGGCAAATGTCACGCCCATCTTTAAGAAGGGATCAAGGGGTGACCCGGGAAACTACAGGCCTGTGAGCTTGACCTCGGTTCCGGGAAAGATGATGGAAGCAATGGTAAAGGACACAATCTACGAACACATAGAAAACAATGGACAACTGAAGGCGAGCCAGCATGGCTTCTGCAAGGGAAGGTCGTGCCTCACAAACTTGCTGTACTTCTTTGAGGGAATAAACAGCCAGATGGATAAGGGGGAATCCATAGACATAATTTACCTTGACTTCCAAAAAGCCTTCGACAAGGTACCTCACGAACGGCTACTAAAAAAGCTGTGGAACCACAGGGTGCAAGGGGATATCTACCGATGGATCAAACACTGGTTGGCAGGCAGGAAACAGAGGGTTGGAGTAAAGGGCCAATACTCAGACTGGCAATGGGTCACGAGCAGAGTTCCACAGGGGTCGGTGCTGGGACCTCTACTGTTAAATATATTTATTAACGATCTGGAGACGGGGACAAAATGTGAGGTTATCAAATTTGCTGATGACACCAAACTCTGCAGCAGGGTTAGAAACACGGAAGACTGTGAAGCTCTGCAAAGGGACCTAACGAAACTGGAAGACTGGGCAAAAAAGTGGCAAATGAGTTTTAACGTAGAGAAATGCAAAGTCATGCATGTAGGGAAAAAGAACCCAATGTTCAGCTACAAAATGGGGGGAACACTGCTAGGGGTGAGTAACCTTGAAAGGGACCTGGTGGTGATGGTCGACACATCACTGAAACCATCGGCGCAGTGTGCGACAGCCTCAAAGAAAGCAAACAGAATGCTGGGCACCACAACCAGGACGAAGGAAGTCATCATGCCGCTGTATCGCGCAATGGTGCGCCCGCACCTGGAGTACTGTGTTCAATACTGGTCGCCGTACCTCAAGAAGGACATGGCGGTACTCGAGGGAGTGCAGAGGAGGGCGACTAAACTGATAAAAGGTATGGAAAATTTCTCATACGCTGACAGGTTAAAAATGCTGGGGCTGTTCTCCCTGGAGAAGAGGAGACTTAGAGGGGACATGATAGAAACCTTCAAAATCCTAAAGGGCATAGAGAAAGTGAATAAGGACAGATTCATCAAACTGTGGGGAGCCACAAGCACTAGGGGTCACTCGGAGAAATTGAAAGGGGACAGGTTTAGAACAAATGCTAGGAAGTTCTTTTTTACCCAGAGGGTGGTGGACACATGGAACAAGCTTCCGGAGGAGGTGATAAGCCAGAACTCTGTACGGGGGTTCAAGGAAGGTTTGGATAGGTTCCTGGAGGATAAGGGGATAGAGGGGTACAGATAGAACTTGAGGTAGGTTATAGAAGTGGTCAGAAACCACTTCACAGGTCGCGGACCTGATGGGCCACCACGGGAGTGGACCGCTGGGCGGGATGGACCTCTGGTCTGACCCAGTGGAGGCAACTTCTTATGTTCTTATGTTGTCATTTAGTGCGAATGGCTTCAACACGTAACTCTGCTTTTTTTGCATCTGTTCCTAGTTTATGGAATTCTCTTCCACTTGTGATTCGCTCTGAGCTTTCTTATGTAAAATTCAGATCAATGGTTAAGACTCATCTCTTTGGTCTGGCATTTCCTTGAAAATATTGGGAGTAGAGTCCTCCCTTTGGCAACTATTTAGACTAATTAATTTTAATTTTTAATTTTGGGGTTTTAATTTTCTTCTTTTGGCTTTTCTATGTTTTAATGGCATTCCTTTCTCTTTTTATTATTTGTAAACCATGCTGTTGCTAAAATGAAGTGCGGATGGGCAGACTAGATGGGCCAATTGGCCTTTATCTGCCATCATGTTTCTATGTTTCTAAACATATTTATTTCTTTAATTCATTTTCTATCCCGTTGTCCCCAAAGAGCTCAGAATGGGTTACAGGTAAAATATACATAATTTAAGTACAAGTTTTTAATCTTAACTTGATACATACTAGGGTCTAATATTAATATACATAATGCCGTATATACTCGAATATAAACAGATTTTTGGGCCAAAAAACTGGCCCAAAAATGGGGTCTCGGTTTATATTTGAGCCACTACCCGACCGATAGTGCGGCTATAATATTCAATAGAACGAAACCCCCTCCTGCTCTCCCCGCCGAATACATGCTCCCCCCGTGATGAATATCATAGCCGTTATCCTCTGTGCACACAAAACTCCACCGCCACCACCCTCCTCCATGCACGCCCCATTCCCCAACATTGCGCTTACCATTAGTACTGGAAACCTGATGCCGCCGTCAATGCTGTATTCTGATCCGGTGTGGAGCTTTGAGCATCTGCGCTTACTCAAAGCCTGCCAGCTCCCACCCCCTCTGAGATTCTGAGAGAAAGTGTGAACAGGCAGGCCTTGAGCATGCACAGATGCTCAAGGCCCCGCACCGGATCAGAATATAGCTTTGAGGGTGGCAGCAGGTTTCCAGTACTAATGGTAAGCGCGATGTTGGGGAGTGGGGTGTACATGGAGGAGGGTGGTGGCGGTTTGTGTGCAAGGAGGATAGTGGCTTCAAGATTCATCATGAGGGGGAGATATTGTCCTATTGAAGACTACAGCCTTAGTGATAGGGCCGGCGTTAGGGGAGGGCAAACAATGCCCAGGCATCATTTTCCCCTTGTCGAACCATCTCCCTCATCTTCACAACGCTTTTCAAAAACAAAGATTTCGCTCTCAGAGGCCCCCTGACGCAGCAGCCCCGACGCTTCTCCTCTGACTCAACATTCTGTTTCCGCCTGGGTGGCTCGCGTCAGAGGAGAAACATCGGGACTGCTGCATCAGGGGCCCTCAGAAAACAAAAACTTTGATTTTGAAAAGCGCCGCAAAAGTGAGGGGATGGGAGGGAGATGACCCAACAAGGGGAAGAGGTTGAGTGGCACTTCAGGCTTATTGTGTGGAGAAAGGGGGGGGGATGACAGATGCTAGATGGAAGACTGGGAGAGTAGAGGGGAACAGATGCTGAATGGTCGATGAGAGAGGGGGGAGCAGGCACTAGATGGAAGTGGGTAGTACAGAGAGAGGGGAGCAGACTCTGAATGGAAGTGGAAAGAGGGGGGAGCAGAGGCTGGATGGAAGTGGAGAGGAGAGAGAGGGGATCAACTGCTGAATGGAAGTGGGGACAGAAAGGGGAACAAATGTTGAATGGGGAGAGGGGGGAGCAGTCGCTGGAAGGAAGTGGGGAGGACAGAGAGAAGGGAGCAGACACTGAATGAGAGAGAGAGAGGGGGAGCAGATGCTGGATGGAAGTGGGGAGGAGGGAGGGGGAGCACACACTGGATGGAAGTGGAGAGGAGAGAGAGAGCACATACTGGATGGAAGGAGGGGATAAAGAAAAAAGGGCACATGCAGGATTGGGGGAAGAGGATAGAGTTAGTGAGATACTGGAAGTGGTGAGGACACAATGAAAAGAGGGAAATTGAGGACTGGATAGTAAGAAACAATTTAATCTAGATAGAGGTAGAAAATAAATTGAGAAAGAAGAAAAGGGAAGGGAGATCTTGTTGTCTATTCTCTTAATTAATAACATAAGAGTTGCCATACTGGGACAGACTGAAGGTCTATCAAACCCAATATCCTTTTTCCAGCAGTGGCCAATCCAGGACACAGGAGGAAAAGTCCATAGTCTGTTATTGAGAAAGACATGGGGGAAGCCACTGCTTGTCCTGGATCAGTTGCATAGAATGTTGCTATTCTTTGGGATTTGGCTAGGTACTGGTGACCTGGATTAGCCACTGTGAGAATGGGCTACTGGGTTTGATGGACCATTGGTCTGACCCAGTGAGGCTTTTCTTATGTTCATCTTATCTGGGAAGATCCCAAAAAAATAAAACAGACTTTTTGCTGCTTAGTCTAGAAAAAAGCAGTGGATATTCTCAAGTTTTTGTAGATAGCTTACCAGGATTACCCAAATTTCTAATCTCGGTTTATACTCATCCTTTTTTCCTCCCTTTTTTGGGGGGAGCAGGGAGGGAAATGGTCACCTCAGTTTATATTTCAGTATATACGGTATACAGTTTACAGGTTACAATTTACCATAGTTATCCTTACAGTACAAGGTTTTCAATACAAGTTTTATCCTAATTTGACACACATTACAGGTTAGATTTGCCATACTTACAGTGTAACATTTTACAATATAAATTCTTTATGTGACACATATTCTCGTACTAATATATATTTCTTTGTAGCCCATCGGTCAAGGGCAGGGGTTTAGATGAAGAGGTATGCTCTTATTGCTTTTCTAAAAGAACATAAGATAAGAATTGCCGCTGCTGGGTCAGACCAGTGGTCCATCGTGCCCAGTAGTCCGCTCACGTGGCAGCCCCCAGGTCAAAGATCAGTGCTCTAAATGAGTCCAGCTTCACCTGCATATGTTCCAGTTTAGCAGGAACTTGTCCAACTTTGTCTTGAATCCCTGGAGGGTGTTTTCACCTATAACAGACTCCAGAAGTGCGTTCCAGTTTTCTACCACTCTCTGGGTGAAGAAGAACTTCCTTACATTTGTACGGAATCTAACCCCTTTTAACTTTAGAGAGTTCCCTCTTGTTCTCTCTATAACAGCCCCTACCTTATGGAACTCACTTCCACAATACCTCCGCGACGAACAACAACTAGTCAAATTCAAGATCAATCTAAAGACTTTCTTGTTTCGAGATGCTTTTAATCAAACCTAAAAGCATCTTCTCTCTCTTCCTTCGGTCAGCAAACTTCCATTATCTTAATGTTTCCCTCCCTTTTGTTCAATCCTCCCCCCCACTCTCTCCTTTTCATCTATACAATGTAACTTTTTCCCCTTCCGCTGTTACTGCCCTCACACTCCAGTTCGTCAAGTCTTTGTCATTTATGTTTAACTTAAGACATCTTTTTGCACATACTGCTACTTTTAATGCTTTTTTTTTTATTTTTATTATAATTTTATTGTAAACCGGCCAGACAATTGTTTGATGGTCGGGATATTAAAAACCAATAAACTTGGAAACTTGGATACCTTGGAGAGGGTGACCAACCTGTCTTTATCTACATAAGAATGCCTCCGCTGGGTCAGACCTGAGGTCCATCGTACCCAGCAGTCCGCTCACGAGGGCCAACAGGTCCAGGACCTGTGCAGTAATCCTCTATCTATACCCCTCTATTCCCTTTTTCAGCAGGAAATTGTCCAATCCTTTCTTGAACCCCAGTACAGTACTCTGCCCTATTACGTCCTCTGGAAGCGTATTCCAGGTGTCCACCACATGTTGAGCATGGGGCATTGACGCCATTTGTGAAAGCTTCAGGTTTGAAAATAATTCTACATGCAAAATGACACCAGCGCAAGGTTTTAAAATTATAACCAGGATTTATTGAATTATTGGTTCTATTTTCCCATTATTAGATCAAAAGAACAGCATAATTGCTTACGTTGCGCTCATGGGAGATCATCATCGTGGCCAAAGACTGGCCTTCTCACAATGGTCTCGTTTTTCTATCTCATTACAGTCTATTATATAACTTTTGGTTTAGTGACATCATCAAGTTTGACGACCAATAACATTTCTATGGGTGGTCTTAAAGTTTAGACAAAGAAACATTCCTCCATGTTTAAAAGTTAGTCAAAGTTTCAGATGATTTCTGAATTAACATTAACATTCAAAAGAATTCACAGTTATTAACATGGTAAATTCTCAGTCCTTCCATGCTGACAAGTTCTGAGCCTTAAAGGAAAAAACAAACTCCTAAGCTGACAGATTCAAATTGCACAGCCTTACACAGAAATCTTACTCAGGAGAAAAAGGGGGGGTTAAATCCCCCTCTCCTCTTCCTGAAGCATGAGCTTCCAATGCCCCCCCTTCTCCCTATTCTTGAGACTGACTCTAATCACTTCCAGATGTTGTGCTCAAGATTTTTTCTTAATGTTTCTGCTTATAAAACATAAACCATTTATATTTCCACAATCATATCATCACATATTACATTCAGGGGCCCCAAACATTCATAATTTCATTCATATCTTGGCCATTCATACTTCATACATTTTATATCTCAGTTTGGAATATGGAATTTAATATGCTTTTCCTAACTAGCCTGAGCACATCTGTTTTCAATTAGAACCACGAGGCTAAAGGCGGGAAGCTGAACAAAGAACAGAAACTATTCACTGGCACAAGATGCTGGCCTAAGACAGGACAGTTATAGCACATACAAAGAACCTAAAATGGATTCCATGTAATCCTGATTTCCACCATGATTTGGTTCAACAGCAAAGTACACAAAAAACACCATTCTTTTCCTTATATTAATCTTTAGTGTGTTTTTTCTTCTGGCCTTAGCTACATTATATTTAAATGTTTTATTCACCTGTTTTTCGTACGCTTCTATTTGGGCGTGGTCCTTAACTGACACAGAATTGTCTCTAACTAGAATTACCCAGAACCATATGAAAAACTGGCGCTATAAAAATACTGCACTATCATGCTTCTGACCTCCATTGCATCGTACCATAAACAGCACGCTGGCCACGAGCCACACGCCATGCGCCACGACTCAATGTCGGGTAAAGAAGAACTTCCTAGCATTCATTTTGAATTTGTCCCCTTTAAACTTTTCCGAATGCCCTCTTGTTCTTTTATTATTCGAAAGTTTGAAGAATCTGTCCCTCTCTATTCTATCTATGTCCTTCATGATCTTGTAAGTCTCTATCATATCCCCTCTAAGTCTCCTCTTCTCCAGGGAAAAGAGACCCAGTTTCTCCAATCTCTCAGCATATGAAAGGTTTTCCATTCCCTTTATCAGATGTGTCGCTCTCCTCTGAACCCTCTTGAGTAACGCCATGTCCTTCTTAAGGTACGGCGACCAATATTGGATGCAGTACTCCAAATGCAGACGCACCATCGCCCGATACAACGGGAGGATAACTTCTTTCATTCTGGTAGTAATACCCTTCTTGATTATACCTAGCATTCTATTCGCTCTCTTAGCGGCTGCTGTGCACTGTGCCGTCGGCTTCATTGTCATGTTCACCATTACCTTCAAGTCCTTTCTTGGGTACTCTCATTCAATAACCTCCCTCCCATCGTATAGCTGTACCTTGGGTTTCTGCTTCCCACATGTAGTACTTTACATTTCTCAACATTGAACTTCATCTGCCATCTTGTCGCCCATTCCCCTAGGTTGTTCAAGTCCCTTTGCAATTCTTCGCAGTCCTCTTTAGTCCGAGCTCCACTAAATAGTTGGTGTGGTCCGCAAATTTTATTATCTCACACTTCGTCCCTGTTTCTAGATCATTTATGAATATATCAAATAGCAGCAGCCCAAGCACCGAGCCCTGCAGGACATCGTTCGTGACCCTCCTCCAGTCCGAGTAGTGGCCCTTTACTCCTACCCTCTGTTTCCTGCCCGCTAACTAGTTTCTGATCCATCTATGTACGTCTCCTTCCACTCCATGATTCTTCAGTTTCCGAAGTAGGCGTTCCCTTCATTATCTTGAATGTTTCGATCATGTCCCCTCTCAGTCTCCTCTTTTCAAGGGAGAAGAGGCCCAGTTTCTCTAATCCCTCACTATACGGCAACTCCTCCAGCCCCTTAACCATTTTAGTCGCTCTTCTCTGGACCCTTTCGAGTAGTACCGTGTCCTTCTTCGTATGGTGACTAGTGCTGGATGCAGTACTCCAGGTGAGGGCGCACCATGGCCCGGTACAACGGCATGATAACCTTCTCTGATCTGTTCGTGATCCCCTTTTTAATCATTCCTAGCATTCTGTTCACCATTTTCGCTGCCGAAGCGCATTGCACAGACGGCTTAATCGATTGTCGATCAGAACTCCCAAGTCTCTTTCCTGGGAGGTCTCTCCAAGTACCGCCCCGGACATCCTGTATTTGTGCGTGAGATTTTTGTTACCAACATGCATCACTTTACACTTATCCACGTTGAACCTCATTTGCCATGTCGATGCCCATTTCTCGAGCTTGATTATGTCACATTGCAGATCTTCGCAACCCCCGTGTCTTCACTACTTTGAATAACTTTGTATCGTCCGCAAATTTAATCACTTCACTTGTCGTACCAATGTCCAGATCGTTTATAAAGATGTTGAAGAGCATGGGTCCAAGCACCAAGCCCTGTGGCACCCCACTGATGATGGTTTTCCAGTCCGAGTATTGTCCATTTACCCCCACTCTGTTTCCTATGCTCCAGCCAGTTTTTAATCCACGTGAGTATTTCAAACTCAATTCCATAGCTTGCAATTTTCTGAAGTAGTCATTCATGTGGAACCTTGTCGAACGCCTTCTGAAAATCCAGATATAGAATGTTGACTGGGTCGCCCTTGTCTATCTGCCTGTTTACTCCCTAGGAGTCCTTCAAAGGAACTGATCTGCAGGGTCAGTTGATTCCAGTGGCTTGGTATGAAGTGGGAGTAGGATTTGCCCCAGGGTATTTGAACTGTCTCCTCTTAATCAAGTTTTAGGAGATCAGTTAAAAGATACTTATTCTCTCATACTTAATTTCATCTTAGATTTAATGTTTTATAATGTTTCATTCTAAATGTTTATAATTATGGATTTGCAGGTGAATGAACTTTTATAAACCAGAAGATTGTCTCTTGTCTTATTATTTGTAAACCATCTTGAGCTTTATCGGTTAGGCAGTATATAAACTCTCTGAGTAGATTCGATTAAGTATCCAAATGTGCACTTTTCAAAACTAGATTTCTTAATCCCCAACATTTTTCAAAACACAAACAAAACATAATTTTGATTAAATGTGCAGCTATTTTAAAGTTGTTTTAAAGCACCGAGGGCAAGAGAGTGAGTGACGGCTTTCATATTTAAGTTGAAAAATCAAACATAAAACCAAAAACAGTTGAGGTGAAATAGTAGTGTAAACTAGCATGAATTCATAACTTTCAAAGCTGATGACTTTGTTCCAAGTAAAAGTCCTCCTTTACCTTTATGCCAAGTCTCCCCATATTCACCACCACCTCGAATGTTGGCTACAGCCAGAACACCACCCAGATGTCTCACAAAGATCAGTCTAGACACACTGAAAAACAGGACATTGAAGAATTGTTACTTTTAAATGAACATCTTTTGATAGTGCATAAAAAAATACCAGAAATTAATTAAGCTTACTAGAAGGAAGGTTATATGGGTGAACAATGAAATGTGTTGGATTCCACAGTGCTGTATACATATATGAGAATTTTATTACAGGATGCTTTTAAAATAAAGCATGAAAACAATACTATTTTATGCTTATTTTATCAACAGAAAGGGGTCCTTTTGCAAAAGTGTGGGAAAAAAGTAGCTTTAATGTACCCTATGCAGGTCTTTCCTGGAAAGTGCCCTTATGCGGGAGCCGGAAAATGTCCGATTTCTAATTTCCAGGAGTAATGGCCACATGCTAATCTTGACGTTAGCACATGGCTATTAAAAAGGCATTAGCGTGTGAACCCTTACTGTCACCTGTTTTGGAAGTGATAAAGGTTCATGTGCTAATATGTACGTCAACATGTTTTTTGTTCCAGAACAATTCGCTCCTGTTTGGATTTAAAAGCTGACACCAGGTCAAGCCTCTCACCACTCCCTTGGAGACCTCTTGCTTTGGGGCCTCCCTGATCTACCTCAGGTCTCCTTTTACGAAGGTGCGCCGGATTAGCGCACTAGCCGAAAAACTACCACCTGCTCAAGAGGAGGCGGTAGCAGTTAGTGCGCGCTATTCCGCGCGTTAAGGCCTTAACGCGCCTTCGTAAAAGGATCCCTTAATCACCTCCCTGCCTGAGCTGCACCCCTCTGACTCAGCAAGTGTAGGTCCATCTACCCTAAGGAGGCTCAGTCTCGGTGAAGGAGAGATCCTACAGGAAGCCGGCTACTTACCACCCACTCCCTCACATTTAGATTCTAGTTTATAAACAAAACACAAGCTACTATATAAAGCTCATGCAGAACTTAAGGCTGTGTGCAAATGTTTACATATATTGTATGAGCAAGAGCAAAAGTGGAAATGTCCAATCAGAATGGTGCACAAAAAGTGTCTTTCAACTCATCTGATAAATCCAAATGTCTTTATTCATACAAAATAACTCTTTCATTCTTTCAAATGTGTTACTTTGGATGAAAGAGTTATTTTGGATGAATAAAGACATTTGCACTTTTGCTCTTGCTTGTTTGATTTTTGTGGATTTGTTTCCCCTGTTTTAGTGTACATATATTGTATGAACAGATGTTCAAATGTGTACACACTGCAACTCTTCCCCTGGAAATGCTTATGTGCAGCATACACACATATAAGTACATACATACTTATGCACATGCATGTGGTTAGACAATTTTTCTGCCTGTAAAAGAGGTTTTACACACAGAAAATCCTTTATAAAATTAGTATTTATTTCTCTACACTGTTCTCCCAGAGCTCAGAACAGTTTACATGAATTTATTCAAGTACTCAAGCATTTTTCCCTGTCTGTCCCGGTTGGCTCACACTCTATCTAACATAGCTGGGGCAATGGGGGGGATTAAATGACTTACCCAGGGTCACAAGGAGCAGCGTGGGTTTGAACCCACAACTTCAGGGTGATGAGGCTGTAGCTTTAACCACTGCACCACTCTGGAAATCAGGATGTGATAAAAGTAAGCCAAGTATAGGACAATCCAGCCATTGTGACATCACTGATGAAGTTGGCTCTTATTGGCGGAATGAGGCATTATGATGTCACAATACCAGCTCTGGTTTTCAGAAGCTGAAACTTTTCACACTATTTATTTATTCAATTTTCTATACTCTTCTCCCAGGGGAGCTCAGAACGGTTTACATGAATTTATTTAAGTACTCAAGCATTTTTCTCTGTCTGTCCTGGTGGGCTCACAATCTATCTAATGTACCTGGGGCAATGGGGTGGGGGATTAAGTGACTTGCCCAGGGTCACCAAGAGCAGTGTGGGTTTGAACCCACAACCTCAGGTCTATAGCTTTAATTACAATGCCTATAGCTTTAATTACTATGCACTTATTGTGAACCTATTCTGTAAATGAAAGTAGGTGCCTCTATCATTGGGCTGCAAAATCCCAAGGGAACGGTACAGTTTAGGGGGTGAAGAACTTAAGTGCACGCCAGAAGAGCAGGACTTGGGTGTGACTGTATGTGATGATCTTAAGGTGGCCAAAAGCTAGAAGGACGCTAGGTTGCATAGGGAGAGGTATGGCCAGTAGGAAAAAGGAGGTATTGATGCCCCTGTATAAGACTTTGGTGAGACCTCATTTAGAATATTGTGTACAGTTCTGGAGGGCCCCACCTTAAAGATATAAAAAGGATGGAGTCGGTCCAGAGGAAGGCTACTAAAATGGTATGTCGTCTTCTTCATAAAGTGTATGGGGACAGACTTAATTCTGGAAACCACTGAGATTTCTGGCGGTATAAAAATTTTTTAAATAAAATCTCAATCTGTATACTTTGGAGGAAAGGCGGGAGAGGGGAGATACGATAGATGTTTAAATACCTGCATAATGATTCTCTAGGACAGTGTTTTTCAACCGCTGTTCCGCGGCACACTAGTGTGCCGCGAGATGTTGCCTGGTGTGCCGTACGGTCAGGGCCGCCATCAGGGCAGTACCACCAGTCTAGGGAGAGGGGCGGTCCGCCCCACGTGGACAGGAGAGAGCTGGACGGGGGACCCGCGGAATTCAATACATCTTGAGCCGCGAGGCTCGTCTTCTGTTCCTGCCTGCCCTGCAGCTAACATATAGCCGATCGCAAGCGTTCCCCGATGTCAGCGCTGACGTCGGAGGGAGGGCTTAAGCAGCGCTATCCGTTCGGCTATTTGTGTGCGGCAGGGCAGGCAGGAAGCAGAAGACAAGCCTCGCGGCTTGAGCTTCGTTTTGCTGAGAAAGTTGCAAAGATGGGCTGGGAGGCAAACACGGAACACAAAAGGGGGGAGGGAGTGCGTTTTGGACACAAGGCATAAACTTGGGAGAGAGGAAGGGAGGGAAAGAGATGCTGAGGTGGGGGAGGGAATGGGTTTTTGGACACAGAAGGCATGGACTTGGGAGAGAGGAAGGGAGGGAAAGAGATGCTGAGGTGGGGGAGGGAATGCGTTTTTGGACACAGAAGAAATGGACTTGGGAGAGAGGAAGGGAGGGAAAGAGATGCTGAGGTGGGGGAGGGAATGCGTTTTTGGACACAGAAGAAATGGACTTGGGAGAGAGGAAGGGAGGGAAAGAGATGCTGAGGTGGGGGAGGGAATGCGTTTTTGGACACAGAAGAAATGGACTTGGGAGAGAGGAAGGGAGGGAAAGAGATGCTGAGGTGGGGGAGGGAATGCGTTTTTGGACACAGAAGAAATGGACTTGGGAGAGAGGAAGGGAGGGAAAGAGATGCTGAGGTGGGGGAGGGAATGAGTGTTTGGATACAGAAGGCATGGACTTTGGAGAGAGGAAGGGAGGGAAAGAGATGGTTGTGTACACGGGGAATAGAAGAAAGGAGAATTTTTGGTCATAGGGAGGGAGTGAGGTACAGATAGTGGCATACCAGGGTGGGGGGGTGGACTGCCCCACCCCGGGTTTACGTCCCAAGGGGGTGCACAGCTGGCCACCCTCCAGTGTTGTCCCTAGGCCGGCAAACTGCGGCTCTTTAGCCACTTGAGTGCCACCGCCGCCAACGGTGTTGTTGGCGGTGGCAGCATTATAAAATACTTTCTTTGTGTTTATTTGATTCCTATTCAAGAGAATTACTTTATATATAGTCAATATAGGCACAGAGTTAAATTTTTTAACATTTTCTAATGGTGGTGTGCCTCGTGATTTTTTTCATGAAACAAGTGTGCCTTTGCCCAAAAAAGGTTGAAAAACACTGCTCTAGGATGTGCCAGTATTGCTTCATTATTTCCTTTATATCGCCAGTCAAGTAAGAAAATTTTAGAGTGCAGATCAGGTCAGGTGATGGTTTTGGATCCTTCTTCTTAAGTAACTCTTCTCTATTCCTGTGTAATGCTTTTTGGTAATTATCCTCGATGCATTCCCGTGGGTAACCTCTGTTTGAAAAGTGTTGTGACATTTCTGATGCTTGTTGTTGGAAATCCGTGAAGTCTGAACAAACTCTCTTAAGCCTTAGGAACTGGCTATATGGCAGACTATTTTTCAATGTGTTGTTGAAGCTTGTATAATGTAAGAAGGCAATGTGAGTTTGCAATATATGTTGGTGGTAAGATGATATGTATCTTTTTTTATCATGAGATCTAGGAAGTTAATCTGTGCTTCATGACAGGAGATTTCAAATTTGTGATTTGGATCTCTACAGCCTAAAATTCTGCACTCTCCTCATGCAATGGATACAAACTATGCTCACAGATGGCCTCTTCCCACAAGACCTCTCCAAAATCATTGTCACCCCGATCTTAACAGACCCAAAAGGAGCAACAGATCAGCCATCCAACTACAGACCCATTGCCTCAATTCCACTATATGTCAAGCTAATGGATGGCCTCGTAGCTAAACTCCTCACCAACTACCTAGAAAATTTGCTCCACCCTACACAGTCTGATTTCAGAACCATCTTCAGCACTGAGACACTATTAGGCTCCCTTCTGGACACAGCTAGACAACACCTCAGCACAGGCACAAAAAATGCTGATTATACAACTAGATAATAATAATAATAACAGTTCATATACCGCAGGACCGTGAAGTTCTATGCGGTTTACAATGATTAGAAATGTTACAGATTGAGTAAATAAACAAAGTTACAGATTGAATGAATAAACAAAGTACAGATTTAGCGACAGGTGGTTCTTGCGCTCGGTTGTTAAGGACTAAGATTGAATAGGTTGGCTTCCTAAGTATTTCAGGAATAGATATGTTTTTGGCGTTTCCTGAATTCTCCATAGGTAGTAGACACAAGCAATTGTTCAAGGTCTTTACCCTATAATGCTGCTTGATGTGTGAGAAGATGTTGATGATGACTTTTAAATTTACAACCTCTAACCGGTCAAGAAACAAAGTTCAGGTGTGAGCTTCGCTTGTGTCTGTTGGTTGAGAAAGAGAAAATATCTGTTATGTATTTAAGGGCTAAGCCATAGAGTACCTTGAAGCAAAAACAACCAAACTTGAATTTCACATGTGCCTCCATCGGTAGCCAGTGTAAAAGTCGATAGGAAGGTGTCACATGATCAAACTTCTTCAGTCCACAAAGTAGTCTAACCGCTGTATTTTGAACTAGTTGCAATCACCGCATGTACTTCTGGGGGAGTGCCAAGTAGACGATGTTACAATAATCGAGCTGACTCAGAATAAGGGATTGTATTACAATTCGAAATGATGAGGCATCGAAGTAAGCTCTGATGGTCCAAAGTTTCCAGAGGGTGTGAAAGATTTTTCTGATCAAGGAGTCTACCTGGTCTTTCATGGTCAGGTTCTGGTCCAGTGTTACACCCAATATCTTCATAGTGGGTTGAATTGGATAACTAAGGTTGTTGATGCACATTGGTGCTTTAGTGTAGAGTGGGTATGCGCATTTGACCTGGTAGACCACGACATCCTGCTACAAATACTAGATACAATAGGAATCACAGACACACACATGGTTTCGAGGATTCCTACAATCCAGGACCTACAGAGTAAAGACAAAAAAGGAAAATCAGAACCATGGTCCAACCCTTGTGGCGGACCCCAAGGATAGTCATTATCCCCAGCACTCTTCAATCTCTACATTGCATCCCTCGGCACCTGCCTAGACAAAATAGGCTTAACCTCCTATAGCTATGCAGACGACATCACCATTCTCCTTCCTTTTGATCAGCTAACACCCACCATGACAGACACACTACACAGAACTCTAGAAACAGTGGCAACATGGATGAAAGACCACAAACTAAAACTGAACCCAGACAAAACAAAATTCATACTTCTCGAAAAAAATAAAACCCCAACCATAACAAACCTAGTAATAAACTCAATTACATACCCCATTCAACCCACTCTAAAACTTCTGGGAATGATGATAGACAGATGCTGCACCATGCATGTAGAATCGGATTCCGATAAAGCCGAACTACTAAATGAATACTTCTGCTCAGTCTTTACCTGCGAGGCGCTGGAGTCCAGTCCACAGTTGCAGACAAGGGAAAGCTCAGAAGACCCGTTTCGAAATTTCGAGTTTACACCCAGCAGCGTCTACTGTGAACTATCAAGACTCAAAGTGAACAAAGCCAAGGGACCAGATAATCTACATCCCTGGGTGCTTAGGGAGTTGAGTGATGTCCTGGCGGAACCGTTATCCGCGCTCTTCAATCTTTCCCTAAGTACAGGAAGAGTCCCGTTGGACTGGAAAACAGCTAACGTCATTCCACTCCACAAAAAGGGATGCAGGACGGAGGCTGCGAATTATAGACTGGTGAGTCTCACATCGATAGTGAGTAAACTTATGGAAACACTAATCAAACACAAATTAGATACGATCCTGAATGAGGAGAATCTGCGAGATCCCCATCAACATGGATTTACAAAGGGAAGTCCTGCCAATCCAATCTAATCAGCTTCTTTGACTGGGTAACAAGAAAGCTGGATATGGGGGAGTCCCTGGACGTCGTGTACTTGGACTTCAGTAAAGCTTTTGATAGCGTCCCACACCGCAGGTTATTGAGCAAAATGAGTTCGATGGGATTAGGTGAAAAATTAACTGCATGGGTTAAAGACTGGCTTAGAGGTAGACTTCAAAGGATGGTGGTGAACGATACCCTCTCCGAAACATTGGAGGTGATCAGTGGAGTGCCGCAGGGCTCGGTCTTGGACCCGATCCTATTTAACATCTTCGTAAGGGACCTGGTTCAGGGGCTTTGAGGTAAAATTACATTATTCGCCGATGACGCCAAACTATGCAACATAGTAGGCAAAAGCACAGTGCCAGACAGTATGATGCAGGACCTACTCTTACTGGAACATTGGTCCACGACTTGGCAACTAAGTTTCAATGCCAAAAAGTGTTAGGTCATGCACCTTGGCAGCAGAAATCCATACAGATCTTATACCCTAAATGGTGAGACCTTGGATTTGGGAGAGTCCCTAGACGTCGTGTACTTGGACTTCAGCAAAGCTTTTGATAGCGTCCCCCCACCGCAGGCTATTGAGCAAAATGAAATCGATGGGATTAGGTGAAACACTTACAGCATGGGTTCACGATTGGCTGAGTGGTAGACTTCAGAGGGTGGTTGTTAATGGTACCATCTCTAAAACATCGGAGGTAGCCAGTGGGGTGCCGCAGGGCTCGGTCTTGGGCCCGATCCTGTTCAACATATTTGTAAGAGACATGACTCAAGGACTTCAAGGTAAAATAACATTATTCGCTGATGATGCCAAACTATGTAATATTGTGAGTAACGGCAATCTGTCCGACAGCATGATGCAAGACTTGCTTTTGTTGGAACAGTGGTCCTCGACCTGGCAGCTTAGCTTCAATGCTAACAAATGCAAGGTCATGCACCTTGGCAACAATAATCCGTGCAGAACGTACACATTGAATGGAGAAACCTTAGCAAGGTCTGCCGCAGAACAGGATTTGGGGGTGATCATCAGCGATGACATGAAAACGGCCAAACAAGTGGAGAAGGCTTCATCTAAGGCTAGGCAAATGCTGGGTTGTATCCGGAGAAGTTTTGTTAGTCGGAAGCCCGACGTCCTAATGCCTTTGTACAAAACCATGGTGAGACCTCATCTGGAGTACTGCGTACAATTCTGGAGGCCACATTACCGCAAAGATGTGCTGAGAATCGAATCGGTACAGCGAATGGCCACCAAGATGGTCTCGGGGCTCAAAGATCTATCATACGAAGAAAGGCTGAACGAATTGCGGCTATACTCTCTCGAGGAACGTAGAGAGAGAGGGGACATGATTGAGACGTTTAAGTATGTCACTGGTCGCATCAAGGTAGAAGATAATGTTTTCCTTCTTAGGGGACCCTCAGCCACAAGAGGACACCCGCTGAAAATAAAGGGCGGGAAGTTTCATGGCGACACCAGGAAGTACTTCTTCACTGAAAGAGTGGTGGACAGCTGGAATAGGCTCCCAGTACAGGTGGTTGAGGCCAGCAGCGTGCAAATTTTTAAGATCATTTGGGATGCTCATGTCGGATCTCTTCGAGGGAAAAGGTCATCAGAGAGCAATTAACTAGGGGGGTGGGTCAATGGAGTGGGCAGACTCGATGGGCCTTGGCCCTTTTCTGCCGTCACTTTCTATGTTTAGCAAGGACTACAGCAGAACAAGACTTGGGGGTAATCATTAGTGAAGACATGAAGACTGCCAATCAAGTGGAGAAAGCTTCATCCAAGGCTAGACAAATGATGGGTTGTATCCATAGAAGTTTCGTCAGCTGAAAGCCCGAAGTCATAATGCCGTTGTACAGATCCATGGTGAGACCTCATCTGGAATATTGTGTACAATTCTGGAGGCCACATTACCAAAAAGATGTGCTGAGAGTTGAGTCAGTTCAGTGAATGGCCACCAGGATGGTCTCGGGACTCAAGGATCTCCCGTATGAGGAACGGCTGGGTAAGTTGCAGCTAAACTCACTCGAGGAGCGCAGAGAGAGGGGAGACATGATTGAGACGTTCAAATATGTCACGGGCCGTATCGAGGTGGAAGAAGATATCTTTTTTCTTAAAGGACTCATGGCAACAAGAGGGCATCCGTTGAAAATCAGGGGTGGGAAACTTCATGGCGACACCAGGAAGTATTTCTTCACCGAAAGGGTGGTTGATCATTGGAATGATCTTCCACTGCAGATAATCGAGGCCAGCAGCGTGCCAGATTTTAAGAAAAAATGGGATAAGCATGTGGGATCTTTTCATGGAAGAAATTAGGGGGGGTGGGTCATTAGAGTGGGCAGACTTGATGGGCCGTGGCCCTTTTCTGCCGTCATTTTCTATGTTTCATGCAACCACAAATCAACAAAATACAGAAATCATTCGCGGTCATGAGAAACCTAAGGCAAGTTTGAAAATTCTTCAACAGAAAATAATTCCAGCTCATGGTCCAGTCCCTAGTCCTAGGTCTCCTTGACTATTGCAACATACTATATTGCCCCTGCCCTGCAACAATGATAAAACAACTACAAACAGTATAAAACACAGCCCTGAGTCTAATCTATTCACTAAGAAAACACGACCACATCATTGAGGCATATCTCGACTCACACTGGCTCCCAATTCAAGCAAGAATACTATTTAAATTCTACTGTCTATTATTTAAATCCATAATTATTTAAATCCATACTTGAATAACCGCCTAATCCAAACTACCACAACTAGACACAGGAGAACCCAGACACCATTCACATACCCTCCAATCAGAGACATCAAACAGAAAAAACTGTATGATGGCCTTCTAGCCACACAGGCAGCAAAACTAGACCACCAACTCTACAATCTACTAATCGCGACCCCAGCCTAAAAAACTTTCAGTAAAGAAATAAAAAACCCTGTTATTCAAGAAATCCATGAAGACTAACTAACTGCATATTAAACATTTCAATCCTCTGAAACAACCCGCTCTACTCTGTAACACATCTGGACATGTCCAGAAATCCTCTTCTGTATTACGCCTTGAACAACAAGGTAATGGCAGAATAAAAATCACTAATGTAATGTAATGTAGTATTGATCCAATCAAAAAAAAAAAAAAAAAAAAGGGTAGTTGTGATTTGTCTCCAAGCCAAAGGATAAGTATATCGTCAATGTATCTCCTATATAAACTAATGTATTGTTGGAAAGGATGTTCTTTGAGATATATCTTCTCAAAATTAGCAACATAAAGGTTGGCTATTTCTGGTGCCATTGAGGCACCCATCACAGCACCTTTAATTTGTTGATAGTAGATACCTTCAAAGAAGAAAAAGTTATTGATCAAGGTGATGGCGGCAAATGTAAGTTGGTTAGGAACTCTTAGATCAGAGGTACGTCCAACTAAAGTGTTCTCAATGATAGATAGTGTTTCAATCTGGGGAATGGTGTATAAAGATTCAATGTCAAGGTTGACCAGCAGGAGATCATCCATCGCTCTGTCGAATTGGTCCAAACTATTAATCACATGAGTAGAATCTCTTATGTATGACTCAATCTGAGGCATGTAAGGGCGTAAAAAATAATCCACAAAAATGCATAGAGATTCTAGTACTGAGCCATTGGCAGAGCCAATGGGTCTTCTGGGCGGATTGGTCACAGATTTATGTATCTTTGGAAGAATGTAAATGGTTGGTGTGACAGGATGTTTAACATTGAGAAAATCTTTTTCTTTCTGAGTAAAGTAACTGGCACTGAAAGCAATGTTGGTGATCTCACTAATCTTGTTCTGTAATGCAGATAGAACCTAAGCACACTACCGGGCAGGGCTCTGGGTTTCTAGCCCAGAAATATCTAAGAAAAAGGGCCATTTAAATTAAATGGTTGGGCATACTGGATGGACCATTCAGGTCTTTATCTGCCATCATTTACTATGTTACTATGTAGAAAGTGCTTTGGATGCAGAGTTAAGCATGCAATCCCATATAAATAAGGTAAAGCATTTGTTTTTCAAATTATAGCTTCTTTGGCATCTTACTGTATTCATAGGAGCCAGCTCTGTCGGTGTAAGTGGATGTTGAGCACCCGCAATATTGAGGGAGCTCCTTTGTTTCTTCCAGGGTGGGGTAATTTATAATGTGTTTGCTGCCTTTGACTACTAGTGCTGCCCAATTCACTGATTCAAATTGATTCAACAATTCACTTTGGTGAATCGATTTGTTGCTGGAGAAAATTGGACTCATTCAGGAACAAACATTCCCCACCCACACCACCCTGGTATGACTTGACATACTGCTGAGGCCTCCTAAAGCAGCAGCAGTGCTCCGAACTGGCTTCTACGTCACTGATGCAGCAGAGAGAAAGCCACGGTGGGACAAGCAGTGAAGCAGCCCATTCAGAGTGCCATCACTGCTGCTGCTTTAGGAGGCCTTGGAAGTATGTCAGGTCTCACCATGGGAAAAATCAGTGGGATCCTGCTGCACAGGGGGAGGGATGGGATGGAGAGAAAGCTGCTGCACAGGGGGGAAGAGAGGAAGAATTGGGGTGGAGGAGAGGAAGGGAGAGATGAAACAAAAAGGTAGGAAGGAGTAAGAGGGAGAAATCCTGCATATAGTGGGAGGAAATATGCATGGAGAAATGGGGGACAAAGGATAGAGGGCAGGGCAAGGTTGTGCATGGGGAGAGAGAAAGAAATGTTGCACATAATAATGGAGGGGAGGAAAGGAGAGATTTTGCATGGAGAGGAATAGAGAGGTTTGACCTGGGGGGAGAGGGAGAGAGAGAGAGAGAAAGAGAAAAGGCGGTGGGAAAGAAACAAATGTTGGATATGGCTGTGGAAGGTAGAGAAAAAATAATTTTATTTTCTATTTTGTGATTACAATATGTCAGATTTGAAATGTGTGTCCTGTCAGAGTTGGTGTTAGACAGCGAACGTGAGTTAGGACCTAACAGAGAGAGGAAAAGTCTTTTTTGTTTATACTACAGCACCGTCATGGGGTTAGAGAGGGCAAAGGGGTGGGTGGAAAGACTACAAAATAAAACCCCTCAGGATGTTTGGAAAAAACAAAAAAAAACATGCCTGATTGGATGGTAAAAGCGAATGGAATTGAAAAAAATAAATTCAGTAGGCCAAAATGAATCAAAAAATATTTTCCCTGAATCGGGCAGCACTAATGACTACCTAGAAACAATCTTGGTATTCTCATACATGAACAGCGACAGGGTGTTTAGATATGGAAATGCTTGATAATGGGCTTCCTGTGTCTAAAATACCGCTGCCCATATTTTGCTGGGCTTAAGACTTCAGGATCCAATTGTCTCTGCATTTGAAAGTCTTCCCTGGTTTCCTATCACTTTTCAGGTGAATTTTAAAGTACTTGCATTAATTTTACAGTATAGCATTTGAGAGACAGACTATGTTCCAGACAGGTAATTCCATTCCACTCAGGAAATCTTGTTATGAATGTCCTCTGTGTCCAATATAAATTACCTTGAGACTAAAAGAAAAGCTCTCTCATGCCCTAACCCTGTTCTTTCTGAACCTTGGCAGTCTAGCTCATTGGCAGAATTATTTCCTTACTGTTTTTCCCTATCACAAGTTGGAGAAAATTAAAATATTTAAGAAAAATATAGGTCAAACTTGGAAATTCTGCTGGCAAAGTGACCTTTAAGCTTTTTTAGCCCACCCTTAATCTAGTGCTCTGCACTTTGTACATGTGCTGTGTGTTTCAGAGACGATCACTGCGAAGCCCCTGGCTCCTTTTACTCCCTGTGATGGAATTCTTTTTATTTTTCCCCTTTATATTTAGTGAGATTTAAATTATATTGACCAAGCCAAATACGAGAGGGTGCTGAAAAGTTTTCAGCTCAACCAAGAAGAGAATGATGTGGATATGGTTCAATCAATGATCTGAATCAATGTCAAAACAGAGAATTTCGTTTCTGCAAATTGGCACTTAACAAAATAAGATCACACTCTTTTCAGCTCCAGTGGCAAAATAACGCTCAGAAATTTAGGAAGTTGGTTGGTTAGGCTGAGAACTTTTCAGCATCCCCTTGTATGTAATAAAAGTGAGCCAAGTACAGGACAATCAAGCTATTGTGACATCACTGATGAGGTTGGCTCTTACTGGTGGAATGAGGCATTATGACATCACAGACACTAAAACTCTTCACACTACGAGGGGTGTTGAAAAGTTCTCAGCCCAACCAAGAAGAGAATGATGTGGATATGGTTCAATCAATAATCTGAAACAATGTCAAAATGTAGAATTCTGTTTCTGCAAATTAGCACTTAATAAAATAATATAACACTCTTTTCAGCTACAGTGGCAAAATAACGCTCAGAATTTAGGAAGTTGGTTGCTTTGCTGAGAACTTTTCAGCACCCCTCGTATAATATATACCGCAGGACCGTGAAGTTCTATGCGGTTTACAATGATTAAAAATGCTACAAATTGAGTAGAACTGACAAGTTAAAACTAGTGAATAGCGGCTCTAGAGATCAGTTAATGTGGGAAAGATTGTACAAATCAACTGCCTAAGTATTTCAGGAATAGATATACAGAAAAGACAATATCCAGTTCTAATAAGGAAATATATAAATAAATTCACAAGGAAACAATCAAACTGAAAATTGTTACAAGTCCACCATAATGGGAAAGGATAAAAGATGAACAATAAAAGAAAAGGAATAAAAACCAATCAATCCTATCGAAGAAAAAAAATACCTAGATTTGGACATCGATAACATGATTGGAAGCAAAGCAGCTTCCCTCTTTCTGACGGTCCATCACTACAGCCACAGAGGGACTCTGTCCAGATGCAACTGTCTTGATACTCAAAAACAAAGTTACTCGAGAGGGATCAAATTCTTTTTAAACAAATTTTCCTTAGACATTTTCTCTTATAGCATCAGGAAGATCATGCCACTCGGCTCATTTAAGCAAAGAGGATGCATTTATTAGAAAGGACAAAGATCTTATTTCTTTTAAAAAACAATTAAAGACTTTTTTATTCAAGGACGCATTTACCGATTAAGTAGTTAGTCTTTTGATTTTTCTTCCTTCTTTCCCCCATCCTTTTGTTTTTTCCATTACATGTTTTTCACTTCTTTCTGAGCAAAAATTGTAACTTTTCCCTCCCTCCCTTTTAGTCATGTCTGTCATAAAACTAAAAGTACAGTGTTTTCTTTAAATTGCAGGTTATTATTGTTTTATGTGCTTTTAACGAGATATATGTTTTTTATTTAACTTGTTTCTTTTATATAAGTTGTTAACTATTTGATATATGTTTTTTTTTAACTTTTTTTAATTAGACAGTTTGTCTTCCCTTAATTTGTTTTAACTGTACATCGCTTAGAATTTCTTATATAGGCGATTAATCAAATAAACGTGAACTTGAACTTGATGCATGAAGAGACCATCCTAAAAATATATACGTGGAGGGGCAAAATAAAAAAAAAACGTCTGTCACCTTTTGGCCTAAGTCCCTAAACGTTCAACCCAGAAGCAGGGAAAGTGTCCTTAACCAAAACATATGTCCATGTTTTGATTATGGCCTTCCTCTGCCTAAACGCTCAATCTCCACTACGTCTAAAAGTACCCCCACAGCACGTCTACACTTTTTAACCATAATGAAAAAAACCCACAAAACGTCCAACAGAAGGGCTTTTAGGCGAAGGAGGAGCCAGTCTTTCGCCTAAAAGCTGGATTCTGTAACCGCTGTCTGTCAAAAACAACACCGGTTACAGAATCCTCCTCCCCCCCCCCCCCCAACGATCCAGGTAGGAGGGTGCCCAAGCCCTCCTGCCATGTCAAACCGCAACCCCCCCCTCCTGACGATATCGGGGCAAGAGGGAATCCAAGCCCTCTTGCCCCATTGAAGCCGCGCCCCCCCCCCCCCCGATAACATCGGGGCAAGAGGGAGCCCAAGCCCTATTGCCCCAGGCACCCGCGGCACCTCCGACTCGTTCGGGCCAGGAGGGAGCTCAAGCCCTCCTGGCCCAGGCGACCCCCCTACCCCCACCCCCACTACAGTACGGGCAGGAGTGATCCCAGGCCCTCCTGCCCTCGACGCACCCCCATCCCCCCCAACGTCCGCCCCCCCCAAGAACCCCCGATCAGCCCCACCTCCTCTTCCCCGTACCTATTTTAGGTTGGCCGGACAGATGGGTGCCAAACCCGTCCGTCCGGCATGCAGCTCAACGAAGAATGGGGCTGGATTGGCCCAGGGGCACCAAAGCCCCGCCTCCTGGTGGGGCCTAAGGCACCTGGGCCAATCAGAATAGGCACATGGCCCGGGTGGGCCCATGTGCCTAAGGCCCCGCCCACAGGAGGGGGCCTAAGGCTCCTGGGCTTATTCTGATTGGCCCAGGCGCCTTAGGCCTCACCAGGAGATGGGGCTTTGGGACGGATGGGCCAATCTGGCCTCATTCCGTTGTTGGCTGCCTGCCGGACAGGCGGGTTTGGCGCCCGTCTGTCCGGCCAACTAAACCAAAGGTACGGGGAAGGGGGGTGGGGGTGTCATGGGGGTCGGCCAGGGGGGTCGTGGGTCGGCTGGGGGGGCGGTCGGAGGTTCTTGGGGGGGGCGGTCATTGGGGGGAAGGGGGTTTGCGTCGAGGGCAGGAGGGCCTGGGATCCCTCCTGCCCGTAATGTAGTGCGGGGTGGGGGTAGGGGGTCACCGTGGCCAGGAGGGTTTGGGCTCCCTCCTGGCCCGAACAACTAGCGGGGGGGGGGGGGGGGGGGGTTGCCAGGGCCAGGAGGGCTTGGGCTCCCTCCTGGCCCGATATTGTCGGGGAGTTGGCGGGGAGTTGGTGGGTCGCGGCAGTTCGGGTAGAAGAGTGATGGCATCGCGGTAGGGGAGATGAGGCATCTCTCCTGCCGCGATGGTTAGGTTGCCGGGCCGCTGAACTGATGGCGCCAGCGGCCATCAGCTCAGCGGCCCGTTTTTCGGCACTTAGACCTGGTTTTATTTCGTCTAAGTGAAAAAGGTCTAAGTGCCGAGTAAACTGTATTGGTTATACCTGTTGTACACCTAGGTGTAGGTCGGCCCACCTCCCGCCCACTGCCCGCCCTTTCCCCTCCTCTAAACACGCCTCTTTTCTCTCTGTGCGTTTAGAGGCAGGGGAAAGGCCTAAGTTGGTTTTAGATACGTCTAAAAACCAGCTTTGGTTATGGGTACTTGGACGATCAGGCTTTTTGATCGTCCAAGTAGCCACTTAGGACACTTTTTAGACGTTTTTTTTTTTTATTATGAACCCCATAGTCTACTCAGATTTAGAATTATGGCAGAAATATATTTCCATTTGTGGAACATAATTATAGATGTGTGTTTCTATCTAATTTAACCTTAGCACTTTTATTCCGATTTATCACAATCAAAAGAACAAAGAGACAATCCCTCTTGTGACTGTATATTCCACAGTAATCATAATTATGCATTCTAATCAAATATTCTTCATAACATAACATAAAATCGGATTTCTAGACTGCATAACCTTGAAGTTCAAAGCGGTTTACCAAAAATTAAATTAATAACAAATAAAATGAACCATGAGGATCTAATCAACTATGAATTTTGAGAAAAGATAAGTTTTTAGTTGTTTTCTAAAGTGTATGTAAGAGTGAGATGTGGATAACAGGTGTCGGAAATCCTTGGCGTAGGAAGCTACCTGAAATAAGAGAGTATGATCATGATATTTCTTACTTTTACAATGAAAAGGGCATGAGATCTTCTGCTATTTCTTTGAGAAGCTATTGGGAATCTATTGACTAGTAGAGTGGAGCCTGACCGAAGGCAACTTTATAATAATAATAACTTTATTTTTGTATACCGCCATACCCAGGGAGTTCTAGGTGGTTCACATTTGTTTATCAAAGTTACAAGCGGTTCATAACAATTGAACAAAGTTGCAAGCAACGAAGTAGTTGAGGTTAGAAAGAGAAGGAACGAGTAGGTCATGGGAGGAGAAGGTTGGAGTGAGTAGGTTGGGGTAGTACAGTAGAGGGGGGATAGGGGAGGTTTCGGTTCATTGAGGAGGGGCATTAAGGGTCTTGTCCATGGAATAGGTGAGTTTTGAGTAATTTTCTAAATCCGAGGTAGGTGGGGGCCTCGAGGACCATTTATATGCATAGTATATGCAGCCTAATTTAAAGATTATACGGGCCTCCACAGGGAGCCAATACAACTCCCGATAGAAGGGGGTTATGTGGTCGAACTTCTTCAAACCATAGATGAGCTCTGGAACAACCTTACCTCCCCTCTTCAGAACTTGAGCTCTCTCCAAGTTTTCCGCAAACATCTGAAAACCTGGCTTTTCTCAAAAAATGTAAGTCTCCCTCCTACTTAGGAATCAAGGAAACTCTTATATCTTGGCATCCCAAGTCCTCTAAATTTTCTTCACACTTCTACCTCTAACCCTCTGTTGTAGTTCCTTCCTATTTCTCCTACTGTAAGCCGCGTTGAGCTCTACGAACGTGGAGATGATGTGGTATACAAACCTAAGGATTAGATTAGATTAGATAAATCTTACCGCAGTGTTCTGAATAAGTCTTAATCTATTATGTAGCCACCAAAAAGATATTCATAAAATGAATCCAAATACCAGACTTACTGCCATTTTTACAAAGCCATGTGGCAACAGCCCCGAAGTCCTTTAAATCTCTATGGGCTTCTGGGCCATTAGCGCAGGCAGCAGCTATTGCGGGGCTTTGTAAAAGAGGCCCTTAGTAAAGCAGGTTTCAGAATTACTATGGAGAAAAGACCTCAGTGTTTCCTGAGATCAAACTTTGTATAAGCGAATTTGAAATAATAATTTTTGTGAAACACTATTTATTGAACTTTAAACAGAGTTTTTCTTAGACCAAGGATGTGTTTTTCTATGGCAATTATGCACTTCTCAGGAAACACTGAGGTCTTTTCTCCGTAGTAATTCTAAAACCTGCTTTACTAAGTCTCTGGTATTCTGCTTGTATACATTTATTCTTTAAGTCTCAATCTAGCCATATTTTTCTTGGTACTTGTAAGATAAATGATGTTACAAGGGCCCAGCTGACTTAGTAATAATGACTGGACCAAGATTTTAAATGCAGAAATGTCAAAATATTGAGAAAATGGGAAACCTCTAACCATGCTCCTAAAAGTGCGAGATAGCAAGTGATAATTGTGGATATGAAATGGCAATTCATTTCACAAAGCAGGGCTCTGTCCTGTCAGCGATATTTGACAAACTGAAATCGTCAGAATATAAAATCTAACTTCCGAGCAAAGTGCAACATCCTGGAAGAGCAATCAATAAGCATGGGGGATATCAAATCGTGAATACAAACAATAATAATTTAAAATGCATCCTTGCCTTACATGGCTATATTTGTACTGTTTCCTGCTAAAGTATTCTTATCTGGGGCTGGCAGTACCTTGCTT
Organism: Geotrypetes seraphini; assembly: GCF_902459505.1. Taxonomy (NCBI): domain Eukaryota; kingdom Metazoa; phylum Chordata; class Amphibia; order Gymnophiona; family Dermophiidae; genus Geotrypetes; species Geotrypetes seraphini. The sequence continues at coordinate 14,322,445 of NC_047086.1, read as the reverse complement.
TCGTTTCTGCAAAATGGCAGCCTGGGTGCACCACTGATTCTTACCTACCATCGGTTACTATGTTACATGCTCGTCCTTTGATTGACTACTACTACTATTTATAATTTCTATAGGACTGAAAGGTGTATGCAGCGCTGTACATTTAACATGTACTAGATGGTCCCTGCTCAGAAGAGCTGACAATCTAATTTGGATAGGCAGACAGGACATATAGGGAGTTGAGGAGTTAGTTGCAAAGAAAATGATGGACATATTTATCTTATGGTGAGTGGGAGTTAGGAGTTGAAAGGAGCCTCGAAACAATGGGCTTTTAGCTTGGATTTGAATACTTCTAGAGACAGAGTTTGATGTCTTGACACATGGAAGTCACTTAAGTCCCCATCACTTTAAAAAAACGTGATCATGGGTTTTCCCCAGGTACAGAAAAGACCTTTTAGATAACTCATGGAATTCACACATACAGGACACACCGTGAAGGAGGCAGGGGCCCAGTCACGGGAGGCACACTTAATCAGGTACTGGCCAAGGTCCTGCAGTACATGCGGGTTAGGGGATTTTGGGGGGGGCGGGGGGTGGAGGAAGTGAGGAAACAGTACATTATGGGATGTCATGTTTCAAATTGTTAGCTGCGTGGGATTTGATTGAGAGTGAGAAATACCGGGAGAGAGGGGCGGGCACACTAGGTGAAGTATGGAGGAGAGCAGGAATTGCTTACTCCATGGGTATCTGAGGGTATTTGTTTATTTTAAACATTTTTAATCCGCCTTTATCCAAGGTGGCTCACAGTATTACATACATATTTCAGGACTTGCACAATACAAAGATCCCCTACATCAGAAAACATCATAAGATTATACCATTGTGGACCCTTGATTTTGGTAGAAAAACATCATTTCTTTATAATGGCTCTCAGGGAGTTTGTGATTTTGAGTTGAGAGACTTATGGTTGCCATATTTGAAGGTAGTTACTTCAGTACTAGGTTCTGCTAGCTAACAACCTGACGTATAGACAAATAAATGTGGTGGCTACGGGAAGGGTTGGGGGTCTAAGGTTCTAGCCATTGGGTTTCCCTTGGGAATTATACAACTGAGCAGTAATTGCCTCTTCCGTATTTAGCACATCCTACTTGTATCAGGCAGTATTATGGGGCAAAGATCTGGAACAATTACTTATGCTCACTAATATTTATGAGGAATTTAGGAGACACCTAAAAACATATCTGTTCCTGAAGTCTTTAGGTAACTGATCTGTATAATCTTATTTCACAATTACTGATCTCTAGAGCTGTTAGTCACTAGTTTTTAACTTTGTTAGTTCTACTCAATTTGTAGCACCTTTTAATCATTGTAAACCGCATAGAACTTCACGGTCCTGCAGTATAGAAACTGTTATTATTATTACTAGCTTTATAGCCCGTTACATTAACGGGTGCTAGAATATATGTGTGTGTCTGTCTTTATTTCTTTCTCTCTCTGTCTCCTTAGCCGCTTTTTCCTGTCCATTCTCTCTTCTTTTTACCTCCCCTGTGTCCACCACCACCCCTTCACTGCTCCCCTTATCCAGCAGCAGCCCTTCTCCCTTTGTTTTACCTCCCCCCCCTGTCCATCAGCACCTCTTCCTGCTCCCCCTGTCCAGCAGTAGGCCTCCCTTCCTTTTTTCCCCCTATCCATCAGCACCTCTTCTTGCTCCCCGTCTAGCAGTAGGCCTCCCTTCCTTTTTTCCCCCCCTGTCCATCAGCACCTCTTCCTGCTCCCTCTGTCCAGCAATAGGCCTCCCTTCATTTCCCCTCCCCTGTCCATCACCACCTGTTCCTGCTCCCCCTGTCCACGGGAGTTAGTACAGGGCCAGTGTCTGCCGTTCTCTCCAGAGTCCTTGCCGCCCCCCCTTCCCTTCCCTTGCAGCTGACTACCTACCCGGCGATTCAAGCAGCATGTGCAGCAGTCTTCACACGCTGCTTCGGGTCCTTCTACTGGCCTGATTTACTCTGGCACGTCCCTGATGACATCATCAGAGACGTGGCAGAGCAAATCAGGGCAGTAGAAGGGCCCGAAGCAGCGTGTGAAGACTGCTGCACACACTGCTTGAATCGCCAAGGTAGTCGGGTCCGCGGGAAGGGAAGGGGGGTGAGCGGCAAAGGACTCAAACTCCTCTGGTCTGTCGCGGAGGGCGGCCCGGCTCCATTTCTTGATTCGTTCCGGAGAGGGGGGGGGCAGGAGGCGCTCTTTGTGGAAACAGCGCTCGAAGTCCCACTCCCTCCGCCGCAACTTCTTTCCGTGTGCTGCGTCCCGCCCTGCCGGAAACAGGAAGTTGTGGCAGAGGGAGCGAAACGTAGCCCCTGGAAAGCTATTCGTCTCAGCGGACATCTGCAGGGAAGGCTCACCGCCCCAGCTCCGTCCCTGTCCGCAGCCCGGCTCGCTCGGTTGGTTGTTTTTTTGTTTACCTGGCCGCTCCGCTTCCTGCATTCGGCTGCTCTCCGCCGACAGCCGCCTGCCTCAAAGCCCTCCTCCCTACTCTATCCCTAGCATGGCCACTGCGCCTTGAGATTGCCCTGGTCTCGTGGCGGGCGAGGACGGCCCCCTTGCCCAGCAACGCTACTTCTCTCCATCCCCGCCAGTGACGTACTAAGCGCGCATGCGTACTCGTGCCGCCACACCGCGACAGAAAAGGGATCAGGGAACACGCGGCACGAGTGCGCATGCGCGGCTAGCATTTTATTATTTAAGATTATATTATCTCAACAAGTAAATTACATCTCAACCGCTCATCCACTATATTTAATTTATTTTTATTTATTTATTTATTCAATTTTCTATACCGTTCTCCTAGCGGAACTCAGAACAGTTTTACATGAACTTATTCAGGTACTCAAGCATTTTACATCACTTAAATCAAGCAGTACAAATCCAATAACCTGCAAAAAAGATGTTATTCAGAAGGTAATCTATTAACTTAAGAAGCAGAATATTAGCTTAGTTCTGGTTTGTCTGTTTCCTGTCCTTCTTCCCCTTCCTGCAACTCCATTTTTACTTTGAGGGGCATGGACTGATGATTTTCTGTGGTCTTGAAGGTTAGGGTTGATGGCCTCACAGCTCCGGTGAATATTTGTTGCTGTTGGTAGGGAACCCAAGCGAATGATGAAGTAAAAGGAAGAATGTGAGAATACCTCAATGGAGGGAGCCAGGCTACAAAAGATTGTATAATGGTGGAGGGGCGTGTAGGTGCCAAACTCAGCTTTGGTAGCCTGCAACTAGCAGTGGCACAGACTATGATCAGAGAAGGGGGTTATGGATCTACCCTGGGGAGTTTTGAGTAAACTAACTGGTGGTGGGTAGACATTTCTTATTTGGCGATTGGCTCAGGCAAATTTGACTGTTTGGAATAAAGCTGTAGCCAACTTAAAACCATGGATCATCTCAAGGTGCATTTTGTAGGAATTAGATATATTGGTGAAGGAAGGGAAAAAAGTATGAGGGTTGGGCGTTTTTAGTATAGGATACAGGAAGGACAGCTGCCAGATACTTTGATTAAAGTAATATATCCCATGCTGCTCCTAGTGACCTTGGGCAAGCCACTTAATCCCCCCATTGCCCCAGGTAGATTAGATAGAGTGTAAGCCCCCTGGGACAGATAGGCTATAAGTGGTATATAAATACCAAAATAAATATGCTAATGACACAGTTTCCAGTTTCTTGCAGTAGGGAAAAGATTCTGTGGCAACAGTTAGAAAATTTCTCAGCAAGCTCCTGAACTGTAAAGCACTGAGAGACATGCCACACTGCAGGGGAGCCAGGCTGTGCTGGAAGGAGGCTCTCTTCTTCTGGCCAAACTGGTGGGAACGTCAAAGAAACAGGCTTATGTTTATGCTGGCCTCAAAATGTGTTTTTCTTCCTTTCGGTGTATAAGAACCAGTGATAGGAATTGGGAATCTATGTTTGAGACACTGAAAAAGTAGGCTAGATATCTCGGAGAGCTTTGAGGTTCAAGGTTATTTGATTCAGTAAGTTGTCAGTTTTGCAGCGATCCTCAACCTGAGTCCTTGCACACCTTAGTTTAGAACAGTGTTTCTCAGCTCGGTCCTGGAGTACCGCCTTGCCAGTCAGGTTTTCAGGATATCCACAATGAATATGCATGAAAGCCAATGAAGTGACTTGAGGACAGGGTATGTGAATATGGTGGCTCTGGCGGAATATAAGTCATGCAGCAGAATTTTGAATGGATTGAAGGGGAGAGGTTGAATGGAAGACCTGAGAGAAGCAAGTTGCAGTAATCTATGCAAGAGATGATGAAAGTGTGGATAAGGGTATTGGTAGTGTGCTCAGAAAGGAGAAGTCAGATTTTGGTAGTATTATTGAGGAAGAAGCAACAGGCTTTAGGGTTTGTTGGATTTGAGTGGAGAACAGGAGAAGGGAGTCAAAGATGACCCTGAGGTTGTGAGCTGACAAGACAGGGAGGAGGAAAGTATTGTCCACAGAAATAGAGAACGGGAAAGGGGGGGAGGTGGGTTTAGGTGGAAAGATTAGAAGCTCGGTCTTAGCCATATTCAAGTTTTAGATGGGAAGAGCTTGACCCATTTGTTTTATAAAGCCAGTAAAGGATATGCTGTCTGGTGGAGATTTATGCCTTTGAGGTGGAGAAGGATCAGAAGGTATGTCATAGGATTCTTCTGCTGACAAATTTGGCAGATCTTCATCATAGTGGTTTGACTGGGTCAGATTTCTCAAAATACTCTCTCCTAGGCGAATCTGAGAGTTTGCGTTGAAGAGCATCAAGGCAGGGGGGGTAGGGTGGTCGATGCTCTGACCCAAGAAATAGCTCCTCTGCCAATGACAACACATGTGAATTAATGTATGCCGACACCAATGCTTGACTTTGAGCAGGGGTGCCTGACTTTGTTCTCAGTCGATGCCTGAATGCATCCTTGGGCAAGGCAGACATGGATGTTATAAAAGGCTCTGCAGACTGCAACTGCAGTAGCTCTGAAAGCTCTTGTTGAATATAGACCTGGACTGGCCACCATGAAAACGGGCTACTGGGATTGATGGACCTTTGGTCTGAACCACTAAAGCTATTCATATGTTCTTATGGAATGATGAGTGCTGGAGAGAATGTATACAACACGATGAGCTCCAATGCCTGGACTGCAAAGTGAACTGGCAAAGCTATACATTTCTAAAGCAATAAACAGGATGATTTAATCCCTTTTTCATGACAGATTGTCAGTTAGGCCTACATGACAATACTTTTTCTTCTTTGTAGAGATTCTGCCCATCAATGTTTCCTCTGCACAGTTATCTAAAAAATAATGCCATGGCATGCCTAAACTGGAAGGAGAGGATTGGTAAGGTGACAACACACAATTTTTCTCTCAATCAGATGACTAGATATTATCAGAAAGGCTTCCTCATTCTTGTCCAGACTACCCAAAACATTTTTTTATAACACCTCCCTTGGCTTCCATCTTTTTTAGATCACCAGCTTACAAAGTAGGATAGAGATGGGAAATAAAACTTTTTTTTTTCCCCAACATAGTGATATAGTAAATGGCCCCAAGAAAGCTGGCTAGTGTCGTATCTGTTGCTGTGTGCAGGTTCCTTCCCCATCTTGTCCTTAGGGTTGTAACTGCCACTCTGTGCAGGTTATCCCCTCTATGCTTTTTTTTTTTTTTTGATCATAATGTAAAGGCCATTTTTTATTCTGCTTTGAGTGGAATTAGTCTATGCTTTTATTCCTTTCTCTTGCCATCTAGGGATCGTTTGTATTTATCCCGCACCTTCTTGAATTCTGTCACAGTTTATTTTTCACCACTTCCCACAGAAGAGCATTCAAAGCATCTACCACCCATTCTGTGTAAAAGTACTTCCTGATGTTGCATTTTGTTTATTCATTGAAGCTGCCCAAATTGTATCGAGGGTTACCACTGGAGGCCTAAAGGGTACAAGCATTTTATTGACTGGTTTTAAGAACACAAGAATTGCCATATTGGGACAGACCAAAGGTCTATCAAGTCCAGTATCATGTTTCCAATAGTAGCCAAACCAGGTCTCAAGTACCCAAGCAGTAAAACAAGATTTATGCTGCTTATCCAAGGATTAAGCAGTGGATTTCCCCAAGCCATTTTAATAATGGCCTATGGACTTCTTTTTTAGGAAATTATCCAAACCTTTTAAAAATCTTGCTAAGCTAACTGATTTCACCACACTCACTGGCAATTAATTCCAGAGTTTAATTACACGTTGTGTGAAGAAATATTTTCTCTGGTTTATTTTACATAAGAACATAAGAATAGCCTTACTGGGTCAGACCAATGGTCCATCTAGCCCAATCCAACTCATAAGTACCTGGCAAAAACCCGAATAGTAGCAGCATTCCATGTTACCGTTCCATGTCTGTCTCAACAGCAGACTATGGACTTTTGCTCCAGGAATTTGTCCAAACCTTTTTTAAAACTAGCTACATTAACTGCTCTTACCACATCCTTTGGCAACGCGTTCCAGAGCTTAACTATTCTCCAAGTGAAACAATATTTCCTCTTATTGGTTTTAAAAGTAGTACCTGAAGATTGGAGGGTGGCCAATGTTACGCCGATTTTTAAAAAGGGTTCCAGGGGAGATCTGGGAAATTACAGACCAGTAAGCCTGAATTCAGCGCCGGCCAAAACGGTGGAAACAATTATAAAAAAAATAAAATAGTGGAACACATAGACAAATATGATTTAATGAGACAGAGTCAGCATGGGTTCAGCTGAGGGAGATCTTGCCTCACCAATTTGCTTGACATCTTTGAAGGTGTGAATAAACATTTGGATAAAGGTGAGCCGGCTAATGTAGTGTAACTAGATTTTCTGAAAGCTTTTGATAAAAGTTCCTCATGAGAGGCTCCTGAGAAAATTAGAGTCATTGGATAGGTAGCAAAGTTCAGTTGTGGATTAGGAATTGGTTATCGGATAGAAAACCGGGAGTAGGGTTAACTGGTCATTCTTCTCAATGGAGGTGAGTAAACAGTGGAGTGCCGCAGGGATCTGTATTGGGACCAGTGCTATTTAACTTATTTATAAATGATCTGGAAATTGGAATGAGTGAGGTGATTAAATTTGCAGATGACACTAAACTGTTTCTGCAGATTGTGAAAAATTGCAGGCAGACCTTAGGAAATTGGAAGACTAGGTGACCAAGTGGCAGATGAAATTTAATGTGAACAAATGCAAAGTGATGTCCCCTCAGCCGTCTCTTTTCCAAGCTGAAGAGCCCTAACCTTTTTAGTGTTTCCTCATATGAGAGGAGTTCAGTCTCCTTTATCATCATGGTTGCTCTTCTTTGAACTTTTTCTAGTGCCGCTAAATCTTCTACTTAGTAGGGAGATCTCTGTCCAAGTCTCCATAGTCTCACAACTAGGGTCAAGTTCTCCTATACGAAAACTTTTACCCACAACCTCTGTCAGCTCTACTTGCATAGGCACACTGAGAACATCCTCTACAGCACATTCACAAATATCATTCTAGCTGTGATGGAAGGAGGCTCTCTTCTTCTGGCCAAACTGGTGGGAACGACAAAGAAACAGGCCTATGTTTGTGCTGGCCTCAAAATGTGTTTTTTCCTTTCGGTGTGTAAGAACCAGTGATTGATTCATGCTCAAGCTTGCTCTTTGTATAAGATACAGCAATCAAAGATGATCTGCAGTATTTCAAATTCTCCACCTGTTACTGTAATGGGACTCACTTTTCAGAGACTCAGGTAAATGAATGATGAAATCTGGTTTTTGATGACCTGATAAGGGTATAGACATCTCAGAAGGAGAAATCCTCTCCTTGCCCTTGCTCCTGGCTGACACAATTGCAAGAAGATATTAAAGGTAATGAAAATAAGGCATTAAGACTCAGAAGCAAGGATGCTCAGTCAGTACCTCACACTGCCATCTTGACATCTCTCCCTTTGGATATTGCTTTCATCAGAAATTTGAATCTTTCTTTAAACACGAGTATTAATCTATTAATTTGATGTTGCTGCAGCAATTTGCCTTAAAGTAGGCGACTTCGGTGACCTGCCTCTTAAGTGGAAACTGATTAACTCTACATAGGCACTTATTAAAGAGCTTAAATGGTATTTTATAAACCTTCACTGTTAAAAGTAGTGAATTAGTGACGTTTACTACAACACATTAGTTTTATGATGTGTGAAGCTTGCAGAAATGTGAACAGTAGGAATTTATTTACCTCCTTTTTGAAGAAATTCACCCAAGACAGTATACAGCATTAACATATTTGGCATATGAGGTGTTTTTTTTTTAAAAGAACATATTTTCCAAACTATGCGAGTAGTTACTTAGTCCATGTATACCTTAACCCACAGGCTTTGCACTAGTTCTGGGAGAGAAATACACACGTACCTTTTCCTTGAAATTTCCCAAGAGGGAAAATATCATCATATGTTTATGCCCCCATTTTCTGCAGATACTTTGGCAAAACTTCAAGCATAGACAGGGGATGGGTAAGCAGAGTGGGCAGACTTGATGGGCTGTAGCCCTTTTCTGCCGTCATCTTCTATGTTTCTATGTTTAAAATGGCATAACAAGAGATGCACTCAGGCATCCTGCGCTAAGTGCCATGTTAGCGTGCGCTAATCCATGCCATAACAACATTTTTCAATTCTTTTTTTTTTTAGTGGGGGGAGGCATGCTAGAGCTAATCAGTGCAGCTACGCTACCATTTGCTGATTCGCACAGGATTACCATGTGAACCCTTGTCGCCTACAAAACGGGTGGTACTTAAGTGATCACGTGGTAATTTCTATTAAATAGCTGGGTGCTAATGGCAACATTAGATCATGGTTATTAGTGCAAAAATGCAAAATTGGACATTTTACAGCTGCAGCAAAAATGGTCTGTGTGTGAGAAAAGCCTCCATGCAAGGGCATGCTAAAGCCACTTTTTGCCACACTTACAGACACAGCTCCCTCCAAAATATGGAAAAGTATGTACACTGTGTAAAACGTATTATGTAACTATAAGTCTCTCTCAACCAAAACAGGCATGATCCCATTGCCTACCAGGTTTGTGATGATTTACCACAAAAACTGGCTCGGAACATTTCTGAATTAAGAATGGGAACAGTAGCAGGAGAGTAATGTTCAGAACATTTACAACTGTCATTGGATATATCTTTAATTTAATGCAGTCAGACTAAAATACTGTACAGCCTTTTCCTTTCTTTCCAGTCCAGGGGACATACCTTACTGGCTGTTTCAAAAGTACTCTGTGCCTTTTAACTCTAGCTTCAGATCTACGATAATTGGTAGGAAGTCAAATGGCTTTATGTGCTGGCGGGATGGAACTGAAGAAGTAGTATTCGTATCTGCTGAAACACATTTGGATTCAAAACTACCAAATCCATTCTGCAGGAGGCCAGGACCAAAAAGTTTGCCCTCTTCATCTAACTCAAAGGACTCCTGGCAACTAATGTTCTTTACGACACTCACAACTGGATCACATACAGGGACAGTATGGGACCAGGAAAGGTTTTATCCATAAGATGATCTTCTGATTCATCTCTGGATGATTGGATGGTTTATTGGACTCCCCTTAGCATTAAGGCTCATTGTGTCAGGAATGTCAAAAGCTGCTAAAAGATACCTGGAAGAATAAACCCTCCAGGGTATCTCGTGCCATGTTCTACCAGCCCAGGCATCTAGGTGGTATGGCAGTCCCACATTTTCGCTATTACTATCAGGCTGCTCAGCTTCAATATTTTATTGACTGGAAGTGGGACCGTCATAGATCATGGGTACGAATGAAGCAACATATATTGGTAGGGCTCCACTGTGGGTAATGCACTGGCTGCCAATGACATGCTTGAAGGATATCTCCCATACGGGGAACCCCATTTTATAGCAAATCTTGACTCTTTGGATTTAGGTTCGTGCTCGCTTTTTGGGCAAGAAAATGTATTTTTCAGGGACAGCTATTCCCTAAGTGCCAACTTTACTCCCAGGGAATTGGACCCAGTATTTTGAGGCTGGGACAAGAAGGGCCTGCTGACTTTGGGTCAACCTTTTGAGGCTGGGGAGTTACTCACATATGAGACTTTGGTGGATGAATATGGATTGTCTCCCGGGATCTTTTTCTGTATAGACAGCTAGAAAATTTTATTAAAAGAAGAGCCCAACGGGATTTGAGATCCATGGAGCCGTCATCTTTGGAAGTGACTCTGATTGGAGGAAATGGTTTGGGAAGCATCACTAAACTGTATAATACACAGTTAACCCATCTCCCAGTACCCTCAAAATATAAACAACAATAGGAGGTGCTTCTTGGTAAATGTTATTCAACGAAGGAATGAGGTAAGATTCTTAAAAGTTTCTATTAATAGCAATATGGTAGAAAATGGTTACAAATTGTACTATCATTGGCATTTTACCCCAGTCTGTCTTAAAACTGTGTTTGGACATGGCTCTGACCTTTGTTGGAGAGCTTGTGGGAGATCTTTGAACATATCTGGTGGTGCTTGTTGCAGGTTTCTGGGTCTCGCTGGTGATATTGCCCCAAGGATCAACAATATTGGGATTGGGACTTGAAATTTCTCTCTGATGTGCTGGGACAATTTGTTCCTAAATCTATGGAATGTTGGTCCTTTTGCCTTGCCAGCACGGAGGAGAAAATGGTTCCATTTAGTTCTCACCGCTGGTCGACTATTGTTGGCATCCCGTTGGAAGAAGCAGGAGATGCCTGCTTTCTCTGCTGTGCTGGCAAAAGTAAACTATATTCAACAAATATCTAAGCTGACTGCTGTTCAGAGGAATCATTTGACTCTTTATCATAAGACCTGGGACTCCTATATTCCTTGGTAGCACGCTGACTCTGAGCCCATAGTTTTACCATAACAGCTTTTTAGATGCTGTTATTCCTACATTATGATGATTGCACATATTCATTCTTTTGTTCTGTTTGGGAGGGGGTATTCTTTTGATGGGTGGGGAGGGGTAGATGAGGGGGTGTTTGTTTGCAGTGTGTTTACCTTCATTGGTCATGTGCCGAAGAGTGCCGATGCATTAGATCTATCTATGGTGTGATCAAGATTTTTTCAGGTTACTCAGAGGCATGAAACTCTACAAGGAAGGGGTATACCCTCCCAAGAATGGAACAGAGGTCACTTTCCAATCATTGTAACTGTTTCAATAAAGATCACACTTCAAGCTAGGATACAGATAAATAATGAATGTATCACAATTTTTCAATGCTTCAATGTGTCATGGCTTTCTTTTCTTCTAGAAAAGTATTAAGTTAACTTCACTGAAACTGGGTAAGTTATAAAATAATAACTTAACTTTATGAAGGGTTTGGGGGTCCCAACGTGGCCCCGTTTTGCTTTCTTCCTCAGAAGACCCAATCATAAATTTGATGAAAGTCCTTTAAAACTCTGAATAATATTAGAATTGGCAGTTTGAGAATAACTTTGTGAAGAGAGAGCATTTTCCAGCAGTGAAGCAATTATACATCACCAATTCTAATATTATTCAGAGTTTTAAAGGACTTGTATCAAATTTATGATTGGGTCTTCTGAGGAAGAAAGCGAAACGGGGCCACGTTGGGACCCCAAACCCTTCATAAAGTTAAGTTATTATTTTATAACTTACCCAGTTTCAGTGAAGTTAACTTAATACTATTCATGAAGAAAAGAAAGCCCTGACACATTGAAGCATTGAAAAATGGTGATACATTCTTTATTTATCTGTATCCTAGCTTGAAGTGTGATCTTTATTGAAACAGTTACAATGATTGGAAAGTGAACTCTGTTCCATTCTTGGGAGGGTATATCCCTTCCTTGTAGAGTTTCATGCCTCTGAGTAACCTGAAAAAATCTTGATCACACCATAGATAGGTTACTATTGTAACAGCAAAGTCAGTTCACATTTTTGACTAAAGCAATTTCTGACTTTCCCTAGTTTTTACTAGTATTACCCCCGTGATATCAGAAGGAAATAGATGCATTAGATCTGGCTACTTGCCTTTGTATACTTTCTATGTGCTAATTTGTATTTCTATCATTTTTGGTTATATCAATCAATAATTTTTTTTTAAAAGCTGCTAAATGATCATCAAAATCTGAGGTTTTCACATCACTCATGTTTGGAAATTTGACAAAACCTTGTGGCGCAATTGCTAGTACAATCAGACCCAAATAGTCCCTCCCCTCCCTTCTGTATCCCAAGTTTTTATCAAAAATTCTAGCAATTATAGTTCATGCCCCCTCCCTCCCTTCTATGTCCCAACATACTCCCTCCTTCCCTCGCTTTTGTATCCCAAGTTCGTGCCTCCCTCTCATGGGTATGTACTGGCCTACTAGGCTCTAAGAGGTTCACATCTTTTCTTTCTGGTAGGCAGCTGACCCGGAAGCCTTCCCTCTGACGGTGGAGGGAGCTTCCCTGTGATATCTGAGGGAAGGCGTCTGGGTCAGCTGCGGCTGCGCTTTGTGAAAAGTCTCCGCCCCGTTCCTGCATGACCTTTACAGGAGATGTAGAAGCAGAACTTTGTGAAGAATTGTGTGGACCATTCTGGGTCAGAAGCTTTGCACAAGGAGGTAGTGGCTCAGAACTTTGTGAAGAGTTTTGCGGAGTCTGCAGTTCTCCCGTTGGCAGCTTTGCACGGGGCAGTTTGCAGCCGGAAAGTCGATTTGTAGTTTGATAATTGGTAGGGACTTCGCGCGTCCTACCAACTGTCCTCTCCCCAGTTGTCATGCTCCCATTTTGAGCACACCTTACGTCAATGATGACAAACATTTCCCTTTCTACTTTCCCATGCTTCTCCATAATACAGATGAGAAGCTTTTTAAAGCGATTCTTCATGATATAATTTGAAAGGATATTTGCCATTTTTAAGCAGCATATAACTATGATGTGGAACAGAAAAGTCTTTTTTTTTTCTTCAAAACTCTTGCATTTATTTATTCTATCCTGTTCTCCCCAAAGAGCTCAGAACGGGTTACAATTTGCACAGTTACAGTACAAGTTATTTCGATACAAGTTTTTCACCTAACTCGACACATACAAGGGGTCTAAACGTTTGTTTGCTTCCACTGGTACACAGAAGCCTGTGTCCATCAACAGATGGTATAAACATACCTGTATACAAAGCAATGTCAAGAGACTATATCTGCTTACCTATAGCTCGGTGTGATGGATATGTTGAAACCACCATAGCCATATAAGAAAGCAGGGTGGGAACCATCCAACTTCATTCCCTTTTTATGAACGATAAACATAGGTATCTTTGTGCCATCTTTACTGGAATAGAAGACCTATGAACACAGGAAGAATCAATTAGGCAACTGTTAAGAGAAGGTAAAAGCACTGAAATGAGTGACAGCTTATAATAGTGTTTCTGTGATGGGGTTCTATGGAAAAGTTCTTCCATGCCATGGTAGAGACAGCTAAGGGACTCCCTTAGCATGGGACATCTCCTAATACTAAGGCAACAGAACAGCCCTTTTCATTGGGGCGGAACATGATGCTGTCTAGCTGAATGGCTACTCTATTATTTGTACCGGTAACAGATTTCTACACCCATGTATCGCAAACTGTGTGCCGTAAGACGCTGGCAAGGAGAGGCGCTGGCTGACTGCTTATAGGACATGCCTCTCCTGGCAAGAGGCACATCCTGTAGGCAGTCAGCTGGCTCTGATGACTCTTCTTCTCGCTGGCACCTTTACTCCTCTACCCATTGGTGAAGTGACAGCTCAAAGGTCACTCATTCAACATAAGGGGATCCATCACATGCTCATCTTCTAAAAGTATACATCATTCAATGCAAAAAGTGCAAAGAAGGATGCTATATTGGTGAAAGAGGCCAGATGCTAAAGACTAGGATCAACTTACACAGATATCGTATTAAAAATTACAATGCCAGGATGTTATCTCTGTTGGGTTGTACTTTGGAAAAACTGACCACTGCCCCAGTGATTTTATGGTGAGAATACTAAAAGGAAATTTTAAGATTAACCAGGAATGTAAATCATTTTGATACCCACTGGACCGGACTCAACAAGGACCTTGACTTTCTTTCCCACTACAAAAAAAATTCAAACTGCTTTGTCACCTCTTTGTCTCCAACTGCCACTGAAATGATTTCCTGTTTCCCTTATATATACTGATTTTGCCAACATTTGCTTATTTCTGATCTGTGGAAGAAGGGGTTACCTTCGAAAGCTAATCATAAACTACATTAAGTTAGTCCAATAAAAGAGGTATTTTTTTCCTTTATGTTTTTGGTTTATTTCTACATATTATCCCAGACAAAGGAATTCTCTATGGTAGCCTGAGTTGGGAGATGGGAAGCTATAGGCTCCTGGTGGCACAGAGCTTTGCAAAAGTCTTCACACTCTTGCATTTTCCACATTCTGCTATGGATCTCCATAAAAAGTAGGAAAAATTTTACTTTATCCAAAAACTAGCCAAAAAGGAATACATAAAAATTGATCAGCCAAATAGACCAAAACCAAATTAATTTTATTGTTTTACTGAATTTAAAATAGAATAGGGGGAAAACATGTGCTCAAATAACTACCATTTATAGTTCTCCATTTAAATCAATTAAATAACCCCAATGCTCCAAAAGCATAATGAAAAGGGTGATGTAATAGAAAAATATATATGGACTAGTGAAGATTGAGGTGAGTTACAAGGGTTGAGGACCTCATGCGAAATGAGTCACTGATAAGGTCTGATATAGAACAAGTTTGTTTATCAAGGTACTTATATACAGCCCTTCACAATACCATCAAGACAGTTCTTACATTCAGTGGTTAGAATTGTGCTATAGGAGGAGAGTAAGTTGACAAAGCATTGGGATCTTTTAATTAAATTGATGATTGACCCCTGCTGAATAATGAGGATCTGAACAAAATGACACAATTTTTTGGCAGAGTTTAAATCACCACACATGTAAAAACATAAAGCGCATGTATTGCTCAAACTAACTCTCCCCTTTTACAAAACCTTAGAGCAGTTTTCAGCGCCGGCCACGGTGGAACAACGTCACTATAAGTGTCGGAGCTGTTATCGCTGTGGCCAGCACAAAAAACCATGTTATGGTTTTGTAAGTGTCAATTATTATCTCAAAAAATTCCAATATAAAAAACACAGAAATGAAGACATTAATTCTCATTGATCTATAAAACAAACTCTCTTTTTTTAAGAATAGGAATCCAAAAAATCTTGATTCCATAAGCCTTCATACTGATTCAATACTTGGTGGAAGTTCCTTTTGCAACAATCATAAATCCTTCAGAATATATGTCTGCCAACTTTGCACTGTAGAACAGAAGAATTGTTCCCATTCATGTCTCAAGCTCTTTCCAGTCTTCAAGTTCTGCCACAGATTTTCTATTTAATTCAGTTCTAGGTATTGAGTTGGCCACTTGAGGATATTCACTTTCTCTTTTGAGCTCAAGAAGTATAGCAAGTCCTCAGAACATGGGTGACGTCACTGATGGAACTCAAGTGAGTAGCTTCTCAAGCATAGGAGACTGCAACACTCATTAAGGCCCAATCTGGCCTCCTCTGAGATATCAGAGTAGAGGGCAAAGGAGGTCCTATTACTCTCAAAGTTATAGGTACCCTCCTCCCTACTTTTCCCAAACAGGACAGAGCTCTCACGCTTGCCTTACACAGAAAAGGGCACACAAGGCCTAACTAGTACTGCAGTCAAAATCGCAAATGGGATTTGGATTGCCCTTCAAGAATATAATCAGCTGTCTTGGGATACTTTACAGGAAAAGTTCGGGTTGCCTAATTCTGAATTCTTTTATTATGCTCAGCTGAGAGACTCATAAAAAAGCTAGGGATGAACTCTCTTTTTCCCTCACGTATCTAGAGCAGGCATTACAGAAACCTCCACATCGAGGCTTGCTTTTTTGTATTGAGTGCCCTTGATGCGGACGGATCCTGTGCAACATTATAAGACTTTATGGAAAAGGGAACTGGGAGCTACTTTAATGCCCGAGCAGTGAAGTAGGAGTTTTAGAAGTTTGTTGAAGACCTCTATTTCCAGTAACATGAATGAAAATGGTCAGAAAATATTGTACAGATGGTATTATACTCCCCAACGTTTGCATAAGATTTACAGCACAGTGAGTCCCACTGCAGAGAGATTGTGCTGCAGTGGGGGATATTTATCATATTTGGTGGAGATGTCCTGTAATACAAAGATTCTGGACCTGTTTACTTCATGTTTATTATCTAATTGCAGGAGTATTATACCCGCCTGAACCCATATATTGTCTATTACATATGAAAACACCACATGTCTCTAGGGAACGACACTTTTTAGCTTGTCACGTCTTCACAGCAGGAAAGCTGCTTAAAGCAGCCCATTGGAAAAATAACTTTGCGCCTACTTTACCCTATTTGCTGAGGGAGTTGGACTTTATTTGTTTGATGTTGAAATTGGCTGTTTTAAAAATATGGACATTTGCAACCTTTCCATAAGGTTTGGGACATTTATCTACAGTGGAGAGTGACAACATCTTTATAACGCCACTGACAGGGGATTATCTATTGTATACTATTGGACATTATGTGCTGGTTTATTCCTTGGACCTCTGTGGTGATTACTGCATTGCTTTATATGTGGGGTTGAAAACAATTTTGGGTGTAATGCAATGCTTAGTTTTGTATATCGGGTCCTCAATCTGGGAAAGCTTGACTCGGTTTACAGTGGTTAGATAAGATAATAAAAATATAAAACCAATTAAATTATACCAATAACAGTGTAGCAGAGATGGAAAAGAAATTAATTACCAAAGTGTTTGATAAACAGAATGATTTTCAAAGACTTATGAAAGAGAACTAAAACTTTGTAGAGAAAGTGGAAAATCGTTCCAAAGTTAGGTGAACAAGAAGGGCAGAGATTGACCAAAAGTTTTGATTCTTTTGATACCTTTACTGGTTGGACAAGATAGCTTAAATTGTTGCGAAAGAGAACCTATAAAGATTCCAAGATAAAAGGTGGGTGGGTGTTTGGGGTGGTGGTGGTGGAGGGGTACTTTTTATTTCTTGCATTGTTCTATGATTATTTCTGCAATATTTGATTGCCTGTTTGTAGTGTAAAAACTCTTGAAAAAATAAAACAGTTAAAAAAAAAAAGAAGAATATAACCAGTATTCCATTATTCATGCTAGATAACATATTGGTAGAAGGGAGGCTCAGAGTTTTTACATACCAAATATAATCTCTGATCAGTGGGTTCTAAAGACTGCCTGATTAGGATACCATCAACATTTTTTGAGACCACCAGGCAATGCCTACCAAGAGCATCTTGGTTAAGCACCAGGAAATACTTACCAGGGAGATCTCTTCCTTCATAGAGGCTAATGAAGTCAAACCCATTCCACCAGGGGACAGGCATCTCCTGATCATAAAAATGACAGGCTGCCATACCATCCTAGGCCTAAGGCCTTACCAGTTTCTAGTAAGAGAGAAGTTCAGGATGATTTTCCTGGGCTCCCTAATCCCTTATGTACAAAAAGATGACTGGTTATGTTCTCTGGACTTAAAGGATGTTTACGCTCATATAGAGAAAGTATCTCAGATTCATCACTACCAGTATTGCGCACTGTCTCTTGGCCTTGTGCCAGATCCCAGAAGCATATCTATACAGACTGAGGGGTATGAGTCTATTGCCATTTAAAAAAAAAATTTCCAATCTATTGTATTTTTTGCAAACGACAAAGAGAAAAAGAAAAAGAAACCAGTCCACATTAAAAGGATACACTGAGATGACACGATAAAGAAAAAAAAAATATTACAAGAAAACAGGATAAGAGGAAAACTTGAGAAGCAGCAAGAGTGTGTACAACCATGGAAACAGGTTAATAATTTGATTAGAAAGGTCTGGTTCAAGTTAAAATTGTTGTATAGAATGAAACATTTCTTAGAGAGAAATCATTTACAGGTTATTATTCAGTCTCTTGTACTTACTTCCATGGATTACTATATTTGCTTGTTAGGTATTCCTGCAGATGGAACGACTGCGGATTATGTAGAACAGTGGTTCCCAACCCTGTCCTGGAGGACTACCAGGCCAATCGGGTTTTCAGGATAGCCCTAATGAATATGCATGAAGCAGATTTGCATGCCTGTCACTTCCATTATATGCAAATATCTCTCATGCATATTCATTGGGGCTAGCCTGAAAACCCGATTGGCCTGGTGGTCCTCCAGGACAGGGTTGGGAACCACCGATGTAGAACGTTGCAGCTAAATTAGTTTTGGGGGGAAATGGATATGATCCTGTGCTACTCTGTTGTTAACGAAAACTCCACTGGCAGCCAGTGTTCCCTCTAAGCGGGCGGGTGTTGTGAGCAAACTTTTTTCACTGTGAGCTAAAAATATCGGGCGCCAGCAAGTTATGAGCCAAATAAATATGTTGTCAAGGCATCAGGCCAGCTTAAGTTCCAGGCCAGTTATGGAACTGAATTTAAGATTTGTAGGTTCATGGGGACATACTCTAGTCCAGTGTTCTTCAACCTTTTTACACCCGTGGACCGGCATAAATAAAATAATTATTTTGTGGACCGGCAAACTACTAAGACCGAAATAAAAACACATTTTCACCCAGTCTCCGCAAGCTCGGTCCCCACAAACCATCTGATCCCATCTGCACAAGCCTCAGTTATGATTTTATATTGAACGTATTTTATTAAAGTATAAAAAGAAACAATATTCTGTACAATTGTCATTTTATAAATATAAATATTCAGAGCAAGGACCAACAAAACCCCTGTCTCCCCTCCCCTTCACATATATCCCCTCTACTATCAAGAAAACTGAACAAGCCAAATTATTACAGAATGCTACACAGAAATATCATGCTAACAGAATACTGCAGTCAACACATGACAGGAATAGTATTAGGCTTTGCAGTCCCCAGTTATGTCTCTAGCAGGATATATATTTCAAATCTGACATATTGTAATGACAAAATAGAAATAAAATGATTTTTTTCTACCTTTTGTGGTCTCTGCTTTCATCTTCTTTCCATTCTTCCTTCCAGCGTCTGCCCGTTCCATCCACTGTCTGGCCTCTCCCCCTTCCATATGTATCTGACTTCTTTCTATGCCCCTCTCCCCTTTCCATCCAGCCTGTGCTTCCTCTCTCCTTTTTACATCATTCATTCCAGCTTCACTGCTTTCTTCATTTTTATCTCTCCTACACCAGATCTAGCATCTTTATCCCTCTCTCATTTCTCTGCTGACCCCCTTTCCAGCATCAATCTCTCTCTACTTTCTCATTCCTGTCTCTCCCCTTTCCCTCCTCTAATCTCCCTGCCAGCTGTTTCCTTCCTTTCTTCCTTCTCCCTTCCCTCCTCCCCCCTATCCAACAGTAGCTCTCTTCCCATCCCTTTCCCTCTTCCCCTCCCAGCAGCATCTCTCTTTCTACCTCCCTCCAGGTGCAGTAGCAGCTCTCCCTTTATCCATCAGCTTTCCAGCCTCCAACAGTGGCTTCCTGTCCTTCCAGCAGCTCTCAGTACTTGCCTGCAGAAGTGATTTCCTTAGGCAGCCTTGGGTCCGTTGCCGCCTCTGAGGAAAGGGGAAGTTGCCAAAGTGAATCACTGCCCTGGTAAGTATAGAGCTGCTAGGAGAGGAGACAGCCACTGTTGAAGGCTCCCTGCACATTCGTGACACCCCCCCCCCCCCAAGCCGGCAAAAACAGCTTTGCACTGCAGGCCCTGCCGCCCAAGACGAGCCGGAGGCCCCTATCCGCCGCATTCTGCACGTGGGCAGGCTTTCAGCACAGACGCTGCTGATGGCCCCAATCCACACGCTGCCCCCCACCGCGCACGCTGACCATCTCCCTTCTACTTGCAGCTTCCCCGCAGCCCTCTTCGGCGACTCGGCAGGGGCAGCGATCAAGACAGGCTGCAGACGTCGGGATCTTTCCTCTCTGAGTCCCGCCTATTTTGTTTCAACTTCCTGTTTCCGCATAGGCGAGACTCAGAGGGAATGCCCGACGTCGCCAGCCTGTCTTGATCGCCCGAGGCTGGGAGGAACAGAAGATTTCCGCGAAAACCACCAGGGCAGGAAATTTAACAACGTCCATCTTGCCGGCCCTGCGCGGACCGGCAGGAATTTTCTGCGGACCGGCGGTTGAAGAACTGTGCTCTACACTGTGTGCGCTGTGACGAGGAACTTGTGCGCTGCGTTGTAATATTTTGTGCGCCAGCGCATGCCAGCGCAGCTTAGAGGGAACAAGTGGCAGCCAAGTATTTTGAAGATTTTATATGGGTTATGTCCTAGTTCTTTGACAGACTTGATAATTGAATACAAATCAACTAGAGATTTACGTTCCTCGGGAGAATTGCAGTTAGCGATACCATCTGTTAAAGATTGTAGATTATGCTCCTCAAGAAAGAAAATGCTTCTGGGTAGAGCTGCAGAGCTATGGAATGAAATTAGAAATCTACCCAACATTGGGTTATTTAGAAAGATAATAAAGGCATAGTTATTGCAGAAGTACCTTGATTGATTAAGACTGATGCTAATGATACTGTAAATGTAAATTACCTGCTGATGGTTATTATTGATTAAAATTGATGTTAATGATATTATAAATGTATACTATCTGTTGATGGCGTACTTTGTTATAAGAATATATTAGATGTTATATATTTTAACTTGTAAACCAAACCACTTGGAACTTTGTGGTTAGGCAATAAATAAATATTGAATTAAATGAAATTAAACCATCAGGGATCTGGGCTATGGTTTGTCAAAGTATTTAATTATTTATTCATTCAACTTTCTATACTGTTCTTCCAGGGGAGCTCAGAACAGTTTACATGAGTTTATTCAGGTACTCAGGCATTTTTCCCTGTCTGTCCCGGTGGGCTCACAATCTATCTAATGTACCTGGGGCAATGGGGGGATTAAGGGACTTGCCCAGGTCACAAGGAGCAGTGAGGTATTTGAACCCACAACCTCAGGGTGCTGGTGGGGCTGTTGCTCTAACCACTGTGCCACTCTAGAAATTAAAGTGTAGTAAAAGTAAGCCAAGTATAGGACAATCAAGCCATTGTGACATCACTGATGAGGTTGGCTCTTATTGGTGGAATGAGGCATTATGATGTCACAATACCAGTTCTGGTTATCAGAGGCTGAAACTTTTCACATTATTTATTTACTCAGTTTTCTATTACCATTCTCCCAGGGGAGCTCAGAAAGGTTTACATAAATTTATTCAGGTCCTCAAGCATTTTTTCCTGTCTCTCCTGGGGCAATGGGAGGGGATTAAGTGACTTGTCCTGGGTTTGAATCCACAACGTCAGGGTGCTGAGCCTGTAGTTTTAACCACTGTGCCACACTCTACCAAAACACATAAGCAAACCCCATTGTGTGATGTAGGTGATATTTCAAAAGTCAGAAAGGTTTTAAACTTCAAATAGGGAAAAAAAATCTAAGAAATCCAGTCAGAATAATAACAGTAAGCTAATTTACTGTAGTTACTTCACTGGCAACATCCCCCCCCCTCTTTAACATCTCAATTTACTTATGGAGATATGCTCTGCATGGACTTACCACCGACAGTAGCCAGCATTTCACTTTTAAAGCTGCTTCAGGGTAAAATGCTGATGAACTTCTACACAGAAACATCGTTCAACGTTTGAAAAATGTGATTCTTTTACTCTGAAGCAGCTTTAAAAGCCCTGACAGTGGTAGGACCATGCAGAACATATCTCCATAAGTTAAATTTTTTAGTGATGCCTTGGATTTTCAGTAGAGAAATTGAATGTTAAAAAGTTTGGGTTTTCTTGCCAACGGAAGTCACCATACAGGCCACTAAGTTAGTTCACTGGTATTATGACTGAATTTCTAGGCATTTTTCCCCTATTCTGTTTAAAATGTAAAACTTTTCTTACTGTTTTGCAATAACACCTCTATCAAATGGTAGGTAGGGGCTTGCCTGTGTGTTTTGGTCCGACTGGAGCAGCAGCCTAGTGGCAGTTGCAGTGGACTGGGGGAACTGGGTTCAATTCCCACCGCAGCTCCTTTCCTCATATGGAACTCCTCTCATATGAGGAAAGACTAAAACGATTTGGGCTCTTCAGCTTGGAAAAGAGGCGGCTGAGGGGAGATAGGATTGAAGTCTACAAAATCCTGAGTGGAGTAGAACGGGTACAAGTGGATCGATTTTTCACTCCGTCAGAAATTACGAAGTCTAGGGGCTCCTTTTACAAAAGTGTGTTAGGGCCTTAATGCGCGGAATAGCGTGCGCTAAATTGCCGAGCGTGCTAGACTTTAACGCCAGCATTGAGCGTACCGCCTGGTTTAGCACACGGTAATTACGTGCGTGCGCTAAAAACGCTAGCGTACCTCAGTAAAAGGAGCCCTAGGGAACACTCAATGAAATTGCAGGGAAATACTTTAAAAATCAATAGGAGGAAATATTTTTTCACTCTGAGAATAGTTAAGGTCTGGAACGCGTTGCCAGAGGATGTGGTGAAAGCAGTTCATGTAGCTGGTTTAAAAAAAGGTGTGGACAAACTCCTGGAGGAAAAGTCCATAGTCTGTTATTAAGACATAGGGGAAGCCTCTGCTTGCCCTGGATCGGTTGTAATAGAATGAACTGGCTTCAATAAAGGAAAAAAGGAGTTGATGAGAAATGGCCCAATATGGCTTGAAAAAATGCTCAGAGATATGAAACTCTGAAGGGAAGGCTGTTAAACCCCCCTTGGAGAAGAGTTCACCTTCCAGTCATAGCAACTTGACAAGTTAATGGGGCACACTCAGAAAACTCCAATATGTATTTGAAAGAATAAGGTTTCAAAGTCTTTTTGCTTTGTACAGTAAAAATCTTGACTTGGTTAGAATGAAAACTGCCACCACTGGTTACTTAGCTCTGTATGTTGTCTTTGGGGGTCTCAATGCTGCCCCGTTACGAATCCTGCCTCATGAGACCCGATATCAATGGAAATCAGAGAGTAACTGGTGTGACATAGGTGTTAGTCTACAATTCTTCATTAACTGAACATTTTGACTTATCGTAATGTTCAGTGGTTCAGTTATATCTGGATCGGTAGCATAGAATGTAGCAACTCCTTGGGTTCTGGCCAGGTACTAGTGACCTGGATTGGCCACCGTGAGAACGGGCTACTGGGCTTGATGGACCATTGGTCTGACCCAGTGAGGCTAGTCTTATGTTCTAGTATTTTTCTTTGGCTTCTGATATGGTATTGCTGAAGGATATTGGAACCGCTCCACCCCACACTTCTCCAGCATATAAGCACTTGACAATTCTGTATCAGCGCTTAATATAGCCTGCCTAAGTGTGTGTCTATCAGCTCAGATAAAAAGAGAAAAAGTATCACTGTGTTATGAACATAATACAGTAAAAGCTGTCACAGCCATTCTAAAATTAGGAACGAAACACTATCATAAGACATTCTTTTCTCTCCAGGGCTCACCCTGTACAATTTTCTTTAATCTTTTAAAATGAAAAGCACTTCCCGCTATTGGTCATAATGAAAGAAGAAAACTAAGGATAGCAGCAAATGTGACACAAGATTGAATCTGCTACTGGAAACTCTTTGAAGAAGTCTTATTAACCTCGCATACCTTTCTTTTTTAAATAATTCAAAGGAAGGCATTAGGATTATTATTTCGGTGCTAACAACCTGATTGCAAAGAATACGTTTAAAGTTTCTAGCTGCAGCAGCAAAGGCACCTTGATGTGATTTTTTCTTCTTTGTTTAATCTGACAAACCTGAGCTGGTTTCCACAGTAGAGCAAGTGGGGAGGCTTGTGAAGATCAGGAGAAAGATGAAGGGTGCAGATCCCAAGATCAAACCTGTTCTTGTCCACAGACCTAACATTAGGGACCTTAGGTGCTTGGCCCAATCAGGGCATTAGGCTCCTCCCAGTGCATCCCAGGGTGAAACCGGGAAGGGGAAGGTCTGCATTTTGAAGAGGCGGGCTTGCCGGCAGGAGGGAGTAAGCATCCCTCTTGTCAGTTTTCCATCCAGAGGTACAAGGGGAGTGTGAAGGGATGTGTGAAGGATGTCAGGGGTGTTTGGCTTGGTGGAAGGGGGCTTTCTTTGGAGGAGTGCTGGGTGGGATGGGATCTCTCTGCTGGATCAGCTAACCGCGGCAGGGGAATCCCCAATCAGCTGAGTCAGCAGGACTCCCTGAAGCTGTGGTTTCGGGTAGTCCTGCTGGCTCAGCTGATCAGGGATTCTCCTGTT
Source organism: Geotrypetes seraphini (assembly GCF_902459505.1). NCBI lineage: Eukaryota > Metazoa > Chordata > Amphibia > Gymnophiona > Dermophiidae > Geotrypetes > Geotrypetes seraphini. The sequence goes on along the minus strand of NC_047086.1, from coordinate 14,298,222 downwards.
GCCATCAGCTGATGTCAAGCTGTGGACTATTTTCGGGATCCCCCAGCAAAGATAGACACTGGAAACATAGGCCAGGGTTTCGGGTCTACATTTCTTGCGCCTATCTATGCTTGAATTGCGCTTAGGTAGGCACTTTAGGCTGCCTAATGCCACTTCCGGAATTGGTCTTGCCTACTTTGTCATTCAGTGACCTAAAGCAACTATGTAGCTGCGATTCCAGTGCCTCTTATTTAGGTGACGGCAGGTGCTTCAACCTTGCCATTTCTTGCCGTTTCTAACAGCGTTCTTCAATTAACTTAGGCACCAGTTTTAAAATTTCCCTGCTAATTCCATTAGTGCATGCTAAGCTTTAGTAAAAGTGCCCATTTGTGAAGTCACGATCAAGGGAGCTGCATCCTGAAAAAAGATTGTGCTGATCCTCTACCTTTCATGAATCAGTAACAGGCAGTAAAATGGTGATTCTGTTCCTGGAAAACTAAAGTTCACACATCTGACAAAAATACCTGGAAACAAATATCAGAGCTCAGAAACCCTTTCCACTTTCTTCCAGGATAAGATCGACAACATTCATCTAAACCTTGATAATTCACCAACCTCACCAGGAGGACAAATACCGACTATGACTCCCCACAATCAAACACCAGCCAAAATGTTTGACTACTTCGAGGAAGTATCGCCAGACACATTAGTAGCAACACTGGACACACTACACTGTACTAGAGTCCAGAATGCCTCAGTCAGGCTATTGAAAAACCTCAGCCCTTTTGATCCCATTACCCCAGCTGAAACCAATCACCTAAGACTCATTGCTGATGGCGGGGTATTGTTTACCACGGGCACCCCAAGGTCCCACTAACCCCATGTCTCCAGTTTCGCACCCTTAATCCTTGACTCGAGTATATGGCAAAAGTGCTCCAACCCAATGCCTCCAATAGGATGTGAATGCATCTTTATATGCCCTGACTCAAGTAATCTAATGAAATGCCTTCAATTCATTGTAAATGTGTCCTTATATGCCTCCAGTACGTCCAAAGATACTTCTATAATTTCTGCTGATCTAAATCTAAAGCCCCCAGCTTAGAGTGAATATACTGTACCCTCTGTAACTCTCTCTCCACTTCCCCAGTGCATTGTGAATATACCCTTGATGCTCTGCCTCCACTATATTGTGAAAGCACTTCTATTTCCCTATCTCCACCCTTCAGTATAATGTGAATGCATCCTTAATCCTGTGCCTCCAAAATATCGTGAATATACCACTAAAATCCATTCTGGGCTCCTGGGGAGCCCAGACAAAGGCACACACTGAACTCAAATGTGCAAAATGACTTTGTAGCAGAATGTAGGTGCAAGCTACGAACCACAAAATCTAAAAAGGCGCAAGCTAAACCAAAAAGGAAACAATAAGGAACATTCATAAGTCTAGATGTGCACAAAGTACAGATTACGCTAGGGTTTGAACGCCATATGAAAGCCAAAACAAAATGAGGGAGATGGCCTACAAAAAACTCAAAGAACTCAACGAAATTGTAATAGGCGTTGAAGCCGGATAATTAACACTCATTTCCCTGACTAAGCTTTTTGCGAAACAGGGAGCCCTGTTGGAAATCATGGTGACAGTGCGCAGGCGGTGGCGATTCAGTGGCCGCTTTGCACTTTGCTCATGCTCCACTTGGCGGGTTTTTCCTGCTTCTATTGCCCAGCACTATGACGACTACTTTTTCAGATAAGTGTGATAACATTTTGATATCTATATTTATGCAACTGTGAATGAATTAAGAAGAGTAAATTTTTCCACTTATCTTTGGAGTTTTTAGACCTTGGATGTGTCTTCCTGTCTCAATGATTGTATATTGAGGCAGATTTGTCTATGTGGGATTTGTATTTTTTTGAGGACACCCCTATTAGACACTAAGGGTTCCTTTTACTAAACTGCGACAGCGGTTTTAGCGCATGCTTATTGCATGCTGAATTGCCGCGCGCGCTAGACCTTAACGCCAGCATTGAGCTGGCATTCGTTCTAGCCGCTTAGCGTGGGTTTAGTGAGCGCTAAAATCCTGCGTGCGCTAAAAATGCTATCGCAGCTTATTAAAAGGAGCCCTAAGGTCTTTTCTCTAATTTTGAGTATGATTGGGGTTTGAAGGTATTGATGTATGTAGTGTTGGGTAGATGATTGGATGTATACTTTTGAAGATACTATTTTTGAGTTCTGTAAAGTCATCATATTTATATTAGCTATGCAAAATATAACCAAAACGCCATATGTTAGGCTGCCTATAAAGTGGGCATGGTAGAGACTGAACAACCAGCATTTAAGCATGGGTGACTGGAGCCCGCGCGCAGTGGCGGGCACAGCTCTGGCCACCTTGCTTGACAGACTGGATGGACTGTGCAGGTCTTTATCTAGCATCATTTACTGTGTTTGCTGCAACTTCTTGAAGCCACATATTCATTCATACATCTATTTAACCATAAGTGAGGCTCAATTCTGTAAATGGCGCCAAAATTTGGGCGCTACTCTATAAACAGTACTACAAGTTGGGCATCGTTTATAGAACAGTGGTTAATGCTGGGGGTCAGCACTGAACCCTGGTGTAAACCCCCATGCCTAAATAAGATGTGGATCCCTAATTCCTGGAAACATGCTGGCCTGCCCATGCTCCATTTTCAGATTCACGTAGCAAAATTTACACACACATCGTTATAGAATAGCGACTTATGAAGATGTGCGTGTAAATTCCAGTTATTGCCAAGTGTTAGTGCCTAATTATTGTTGCTAACTAGCTCATTAAGCAATTAAACTGAGAGCGCAATTTGGGCATACATGCACTATATAGAATTAGGATACTGTATCCTATATAATAAAACACTAAGCGCACATGCGCACTTAGGATTTCGTGTTCCCTGCCGCTGTGGTGTGTGATCTGTGGCAGCCAACCCAGCGGCAGGGAACATTCTGGCCACTCCCCTCCTCCCGCCCTCACTCACCCTGGAAGCCAGGCAAGCTCTCTCCCTGCCCGCATCCTCGGCAAGGAACACACCTCGGCTCTCACTCGCCGCTGCCACTGATCTTCCTGTAAAGAGCAGCCTGCGATGGTGGCCGGCTTTAGCGAACCTCGCAGGCCGCTCTCCAACTCGGTAGCACGTTCCCTCTGACGCGATCCCATGCGTCAGAGGGAACGTGCTACCGAGGCTGGAGAGCGGCCTGCAAGGTTTGCTAAAGCCGGCCACCATTGCAGGCTGCTCTTTACAGGAGGATCAGCAGCCGTTGCCGGCACTTTTAAAACTTGAAACAAAAACCTTCAGCCGCAGCAGGCCAGCCCGCGGGAAGGGAAGGGGGAGGGGCCGAACGGAGCAGGTCAGATCGCATTAAGAGAAGGGAGGGGCCGAACGGAGCAGGACAGCTCACGGTAAGAGAAGGGAATTGCTTCACAGGGACCTGGAGGGCAAGGGAAATACCGCTGCTGCTTCTGCAAAGGACAGTGGGGGGGGGGGAGAAGGGAGGGGAGGGGGTGGGGGAAAATGCTGCTACTACTTCACAGGGACCTGGAGGGGAAGGGAAATACCGCTGCTGCTTCTGCAAAGGAAAGTGTGTGGGGGGGAGGAGAGACAGACAGAAATAAAGACAGACAGGGGACCAGAGAGACAGACAGACAGACAAAGAGTGCCAGGGAAAGAGAGAGAAAAATAGCAGGAGGGAGAGAGACAGAAAGAAAGGAAGAAAGAGACAGGAGCAGGGAGAGAGTCATAAAGAAAGAAAGACAGACAGGCATATATTCTAGCACCCGTTAATGTAACAGGCTTAAACACTAGTATAATAATAAATGCAAAATATACATACACATCCTATGAATAATTATGACATTTACCTTATAGTGTAGAAGTAATAAATGGATATTAAGTAGTACAAAGTATATGAAATAAAACACCTTTTTTTCCTATGAAGTCCCCATACCTTTCTCCTCTGTAAAAATCTCTCCTGGATACTCTGTTCTCTTCTGCTCAGCTCTCTCCTATCTCTCTCTCTCACTTTCTTTGTCCTTTATAGTTTCTGTTATAAGACAAATAGTTAATTTCTTGTAATATCTTGGTTAAAGTACTGCAACACGTTTCCCCTCTGCTATCCTTTCTCTGCTTCTCTTCCCCCTCACATTCTCCTACATCACTCCCTTGATCTTCTGCCTATCACTTCATCAATCATTCATTTCTTCTGTAAACATGCCTTGTACTAGAAGTCACAGCCATGATTTTCATAAGAACTGCCATACTGGGACAGATTGCAAGTCTATCGAGCCCAGTATCCTGTTTCCAACAGTGGCCAACCCAGGTCACAATTATCTGGCAAGATCCCAAAGAGTAAAACCTATTTTTTACTGCTAATCTGAGAAATAAGCAGATCATTCAGATCTCCGTATCAAGTTCTTTTACTATCCTGCCTATTAGTAGGGATGTCTGAGTGGCTTACAATCTAAAGAGAATATGGTGGAGGAATCCAATGGATTCAACTGGTGTAAAAAAAACAACAACCAACTGGTAAATACAGTATCTCTGTGATATTAGTGATAAATTGAATGAGAGCAGTGGGTATGAGGAATTAGGTCCTGTGGTGGTTGGTTTATCTCCAGGACCATTTTCAACAAATGTTACTGGGAGAAATTTTATTCTAGGGGTTGTGTTTTAAGACATAATATTCTTCTAGGTCTGGTATACTGTTTAACATTTATTTGGCACCCCTATGTTCTTTGGTGTCTTTGGGGTTAAGATATCATCTTTTTGCAGACAATACCGGTAATCTTTTTTTTTTTTTTTTAATCAATATCTAAAGGTGGAGGATATTGAATGAAGAGATGCAAACTAGTGCTCTCTAACTACCAAATCAGCACAGGTTCTAAAAGCCATTACTTGAAAACACTCAAAGAAATCATGACATATTGTGTCTAATTGGTAATGAGATCAATGTATATAGAGTAAAAATAATTGCTTAGGTTTGTCGCACAGATCTTTGATCAGTATCACATTGTTTTGCTATTTTCACTAGCTTAGTATAAGCTGTTGAATTGGTCTTTCATTTACAACTGTTCTTGGGATCCCAATTCAACCACACCAGTCCCCTCCCAGTTGTTTCATGGTTTGCAATGCCTCTGCATACAAAGGGCTGGTTTCCTAGTCTCCAATCTAATAAACTTCAGTTCTAAATTCCAAGTATAACTTGTATTACCTGCATATAACTGTCTGTTATCAGGTGCATGGGGGTTCAAACTCTTTCAACTCCTCAAATACTTCTACTTACTATTCTTTTCCTCTGGTTCTTACCTTACAGTTTGCATGTAATAAATTGCTTTCGGCTAGCTGCATGAATGACCTGCATTTGGATTTCCTCTGAGCTCAGTATGTTAACCTGGCACTTTATTAGGCTAAAGTGTCAACTCCTGTGTCAGAATCAGCTGAAAACTCTTCTAATTAGGAAATTTGGGATCTAAGTCCTAAGACAAATGCAGCATTTGCAAGAAGGAAATGCCCTTTCATTCATAGCTATCTGAAACTTCACTGATTTATTTTCCAAATTTAACTTCTACACAATGAGAGAGATCTTCTAAGCAAAAACACCAAAAAAATTGGCTGAAAATCAGCAGTAATGCAAGGAAAGAGGTTTCTGATACATACTGCATCTAAGATTATGAAAAGAGCCTGGCATCAATGTTGAAGAAAACAGATTCATATACTGTATTTCTACAATAGATGAAAATGAAAACTATAATACTGTTATCTACCAGACACTGATCTTGGGGGGGAGGGGGGAGGGAACCCAGTGGTGGGAGGGAGTGGGCATCCTTCCTGCCAATCTTGTGTGTGGGGGGGGAGTGGGGGAGCGGGCAGTGGCAGACAAGGGGAGGGGGGGGGTTCGGTGGCAGGGAGGAACATTTCCCTCTGCTGCTCTTCCTACCAAGTCAGTTGAGCTGGCAGGACTCGGGGAGATCTGTGGCTCAGTTGATCAGGGCAGGGAGAGCAGCTTTGACTTAAGGGAGGAGCTGTGCTCAGGGACTTCTCTTCTGAGCAAGCAACAGGCACAGTTCCTCCCGCTCTTTAACAGCGATTCTCTGCAAAAATAGTGTGCTTTTGATTTGCATGCTCCTATGGCTTCACAAAAGATAAATCATGCCAAATGAACCTGATTGAATTTTTTGATTGGGTGACCAGAGAGCTGGATTGAGGACATATGCTAGATGTCATTTACTTAGATTTCAGCAAAGCCTTTGATTCAGTTCCTCATAGGGGGCTGTTGAACAAACTTGAAGGGCTGAAGTTAGGACCCAAAGTGGTGAACTGGGTCAGAAACTGGCTGTCGGACAGACGCCAGAGGGTGGTGGTTAATGGAAGTCGCTCGAAGGAAGGAAAGGTGACTAGTGGAGTCCCTCAGGGTTCGGTGCTGGGGCCAATCCTGTTCAATATGTATGTGAGTGACATTGCTGAAGGGTTAGAAGGAAAAGTGTGCCTTTTTGCAGATGATACCAAGATTTGTAACAGAGTAGACACCGAAGAGGGAGTGGAAAATATGAAAAAGGATCTGCAAAAGTTAGAGGAATGGTCTAATGCTTGGTATCTAAAATTCACTGCAGAGAAATGCAGAGTAATGCATATGGGGATTAATAATAGGAAGGAACCGTATATGCTGGGAGGAGAGAAGCTGATATGCACGGATGGGGAGAGGGACCTTGGGGTGATAGTGTCCGAAGATCTAAAGGCGAAAAAACAGTGTGACAAGGCAGTGGCTGCTGCCAGAAGGATGCTGGGCTGTATAAAGAGAGGCGTAGCCAGTAGAAGGAAGAAGGTGAGACTCAACTTGGAGTATTGTGTTCAGTTTTGGAGACCGTATCTGGTGAAGGACTTAAGAAGACTTGAAGCGGTCCAGAGGAGGGTGACGAAAATGATAGGAGGTTTGCGCCAGAAGATGTATGAGGAAAGACTGGAAGTCCTGAATATGTATACTCTAGAGGAAAGGAAGGACAGGGGAGATATGATTCAGACGTTCAAATACTTGAAGGGTATTAACGTAGAACAAAATCTTTTCCAGAAGAAGAAAAATGATAAAATCAGAGGACATAATTTGAGGTTGAGGGGTGGTAGATTCAAGAGCAATGTTAGGAAATTCTACTTTACGGAGAGGGTGGTGGATGCCTGGAATACGCTCCTGAGAGAGATGGTGGAGAGGAAAACGGTGATGGAGTTCAAAGAAGCGGAATGAACACAGAGGATCAAGAATCAGAAAATAATAGTACCGTAAATATTGAACTAAGGCCAGTGCTAGGCAGACTTGCACAGTCAATGTCTGTATATGGCCTTTTGGTTGAGGATGGGCTGGGGAGGGCTTCAATGGCTGGAAGGGTGTAGATGGGTTAGAGTGTGATTTGATGGAGACTTCGGCAGTTTGAACCCAAGCACAGTATCAGGTAGAGCTTTGGATTCTTGCCCAGAAATAGCTAAGAAGAAAAAATGTAAAAAATTTAAATTGAATCAGGTTGGGCAGATTGGATGGACCATTCGGGTCTTTATCTGCCGTCATCTACTATATTACTAATATAAAAAAAAAGCGCTCCCACTAAGGCCACTACATCAACTCACTGGATTTTACCGGCGAGTTTTGAGAATCTTTCCCCAGTATTTTAATTGTATTTATTTATTTTAAGCCAATTACCACTGATTGAACCCAATGACACACTATCAGATGAGAAGTAATAGAGAAAAAAGTGAATTATTTTTCTTCTGGATCATATTTGTAATGCTAAACGGAAGTATTCATTTTTTTCAGTCACTGGGAAGTTGGAATACCTATATTGTTCTGCAGGTTTTGAATGATAACTTGGATAGCCTGACCAACCGAAATCATTGTCAGCTGCTAATACTCAGTTTGCTCCCAGAGCACTAGATGTAGAATATCAGATGTCAGTCAGGCAAACTTCCATGAAAGAATTAGCAGGTGCTGGAAATTCCAATAGGGTAGGGCTGCCCAATTTGAATTGATTCATTTCCCCCTAAAATCGGACTCGCCAATTCAGTTAATAGCTCTCCCCCCCATGAAGAGGCCTGACATACCTCCAGGGCCTCCTAAAGCAGCAGCAGTGGCGGTGAACAGCCAGCAGACATAGGCTCTGAACAGGCTTATTCATGGCCTGCCCCGCCAGGGCTTCCCTCTGCCGCATCATCAGTGATGAGGATACTTGATATTGTGGCAATTTTCCTTACGGTCCTCTCTAGATGAGATTGCTCTGGAAAAGCTGGTGAAGTTAAGGTTAATCATGGTTGTTTGATGTGGAGAAAGCATATTCCACGTGACATTGTTCAAGAGTTGAGGAAATCAGCATTAGATTGCTGGAATATAAATCATTGTGTGAGAATGTACGAAGTAAATTATTTTGAGATAGAATATAAATTGCCCAAAATCGTCCAAGGGAATTGTTTCAAACAGCTAGATACTTAACTGAGGGTGGTTGTGCCTCTGACAATGATGCTTATCCAAAGGTAGGTGAATATGCGGAGTATCTGGTTAAAAGGATTGATCAAGGCATTACGTTGAATGATATCACGAAAGTGGACTCTGATTTTGATGTTTCAGATGTTGTTCTTACATGGGTATACTTTAGAGCCAGATGTAAATGAAGGTAGGTCAGTAGTTTCTAGGGTTACTCCAACAAGATCTCTTTCTGATCCATGTAATACTAATATCTTGTGCCATTTGGCAGAGCAAATAGCTCCATTTGCGACAAATATGATTAACAAATCATTCTTGCAGGGATGTTTCCCAGCAGAATGTAAATATTCAACTTTTGAAGAAAAAGGGATTAGATCTAGATCAGTTGTCTAGTTATCAATCTATCTCTGGGGTACATTTCTTTGGAAAAATGCTAGAGAAATTGGCTTTGGAACAATTAGAAGAGTATGTCAATTTGGTAGGATGTTTGGACCCCTTTCAGTATTGTACATAGTGTCAAATAATTGTTGACCTCAGTTATTGAAACCTTAAGAGAAGGAATGGATCGACATGAGTCGTTCTGTGTAATTTCCTTAGATGTCTTTCAATACTGTTAATGTAGAGCAGTGGTCTCAAACTCAAACCCTTTGCAGGGCCACGTTTTGGATTTGTAGGTACTTGGAGGGCCTCAGAAAAAATAGTTAATGCCTTATTAAAGAAGTGACAATTTTGCATGAGGTAAAACTCTTTATAGTTTATAAATCTTTGCTTTTGGCTAAGTCTTAATAATGATATTGTAGTTTATAGCTAAAGAGACATATGATCAAGAAATTGTTTTATTTTACTTTTGTGATTATGATAAACATACCGAGGGCCTCAAAATAGTACCTGGTGGGCCGCATGTGGCCCCCGGGCCACGTGTTTGAGACCACTGATTTAGAGCTTCTACTTCTAAAACTGTCTAAGCTTGGAATTGGTGGTGATGTGCTTTCTTGGTTTGCCTCCTACCTTTTGGGGAAATCTTTTAGTGTTCGGAAAGGTCAGCTGGTGTCTGATAGAAAAGTTGTCAAAAAAGGTGTGTTTATCGGCACTGTTATTCAACATCTATATGTCTACATTGGGTAAAAGGTTTTGGTTTTTGGGTGTCGATTTCTGGATATACACGGATGATATTTTGTTTTTCTTCCCTATGAAGGGGTATGCTCTGGAATCAGAGCAGATTTTGAATAGTTATATGACTGAAGTCTGTAACTAGATGAATGATCATGGCCTACAGTTGAATGTGGAGAAGACTGAGATCATGATTGTGGGTGATGATTGTGAAGAGAATTTCCCCGATATGTTTTGGGTCATGGGAACCAAATTGATGGTGAAGAATGAGATGACTATCCTGGGTGTCAGATTGGACTCTGCCCTTTCAGTGGGGAAGCAGATTCTTAAGGTGATCCAGTGCGGTTATGCTCACTTACAAATTTTGCATAGTCTGAAATTGATGCTGTCTTCGCATGATTTTTGATTTGTGGTTCAGGCTTTGATCTTGTCCCATTTGGATTACTGTAATATGTTGTATATTGGTTTGATTAAGATGAAGATTAAATCCTTGCAGCTATTCATGAATTCTGTAGCAAGATTAATAACGGGTATCTCAAAAACAGATCTTATTACTCCAATCATTAAATCTTTGCACTGGCTCCCAGTCCAAGAGAATATTATACAAAGTGCTTTCCACTGTTTAGTTATACTCATCTGCTCCATTATGTTTCCTAAATCTTTTGGGATATTTACCAATCACACCGTAAACCGAGATCTGAGGGAGGGATGTGGCTGAGTAATGTCTTTATGTGAAAACGAAGAATTCCATGTTTTCTATTGTTGGAGTGAAACATTGGAATTCCCTTCCCGGGGCTCTTAAATTGTGTGAAAATTGTATGTGGTTTAAGAAACAGCTACAAATACAATTATTTGTAGATGCCTTTAGGTGATATTTATAGGGTTGCTATTGCTTTTTATGATGTTCTGTTATGTTTTCTAGGGTTGAGAGATGCTGAAGATGTCTAGAATAGTATGTGATTATAACGCTTTTAGGTATAGTTGATGTCTGTTTTGTGAACTATTGTTTGTTTAAAATATTATGCACGTTCCTTCTGTTGGCTGCCTAGATTTTACATGGTTATGCGGTTTGTAAATTTTTAATAAAAATTTAAATAAATAAAACAATCCAAGAATGCAAAACCTTTGAAATCAAAATAAGGTATTTTGACACCTACCAGATAGGACTTAACCAGAGTTCTGGGCTTTTTCCCCCCCCCACTACAAAGACATTTAAAACTGCTCTGCCACCTTTCTGTCTCCTGCCCACCCACCTACCCACCCCTCCCTCTTCCTATCCCTGAAATCCTTACATATACTGATCTCTGGCAACATTTGCTTTTTTTTTATCTGAAGAAGAGTTACCTTTGAAAGCTCATCATAAAATGCATCGAGTTAGTTCAATAAAAAAAGGTATCACCTTATTTCCTTTGTTTTATTTCTTTATATTAACATGAGTAAAGACATGCATTTCTTTTTCATCAAAAATCTGACATGTCAGAGATCATGGCTATGTAGAAATTCATCAGAAACGGTAGCAAATAGGATTCAAAACATGTATATGGATTAATTATATTAGTTGGATGGTAATTTTCAGGCAGGATTTTCTATTCATACAGCAGAGCAAGCAACTGAAATGCCCAGAATGAGAAGCAATGAGTGAAGCCATTCACATGTTTCCACTTGAAAACCTATCAATCTTCTCAGACGGCACTTTTGTACCTAAGCTTGTAATAGATTACATGACACTAAGGCAGAGGAGAAATTTTACAATCGCCAAGGGAAGTAATTTACACAAAGGGAGAATGGGATTTAAGAACACAAAACCACACTTACAGAAGCAATTGTGAAAATGAAATCACTTCTAAATCCAAAAAAAAGCAGTCTCCAAGCAGAATCTAATATTACGTAAAGCTGTCCTGCTAGCTAGAGGAGTAGTTTGACAGGGATGGATGGATTAATGGGACAAAGCCACATGGAATTGGCCAAGAGAAAATCTGCTCCATCTCTTTGAAGGGGTGAATAAACCTGTGGATAAAGGTGACCTGATCAATATTGTGTTTTGAGATTTTCAAATGGCATTTGACAAAGTACCTCATGAATGAAATGATGGGATAGGAGGCAATGTCCTATTGTGGACTGAGAACTGGTCAGAAGATAGAACACAGAGAGTAGGGTTAAATGGTCAATATTTAACCTGTGGAGGTGCAGCCTAACATAGAAACATAGAAAGATGACGGCAGATAAGGGCTATAGCCCATCAAGTCTGCCCACACTATTTACCCACCCTCTTAGGTCTACTGACCCCCTAAAGTATAATTGTAATTATACTGTCACTCTACTGACCCGCTCATTCAAGTCCTAGTGACCCTATCCCTTGGCATGACCTCGTAGGGATCCCACATAGGTATCCCATTTGTTCTTGAAGTCTGGGATGCTGCGTGCCTAGTGGTCAGAGCATCGACAACTAGAGAAACCAACTTCTAATCCCACTGCTGCTCTGGGTGATTTTGGGCAAGTCAGTTAACCCTCCATTGTCTCTGGAATAAATTTAAGATTGTAAACCTCTGGGGACAGGGAAATACCTACAGTAGCGGTACATAACTCGCCTTGAATATTACTTGAAAAGGGGGTGTGATAAGTCCAAATAAATAAAATACAAATAAAAGATACACAGCTATGTTCTTAATATATTGCAGTTCTGCAGAGATCTGTGCTGGTTACTGCTGCATTCCACTAACATTACTTAATTAGTAAAAGATGTAAACCATTATATATCAAAAGTAATTGGTGGTGAGGAAAACACTCTGAAAAAATGCAGGGCTGAGAGGTCAAAGTCAATAACAATATAACACTGGAAACAAGCCTTCTCAGAATAAATGTCCAAAATAAGAGTTAGATGAAATTCAAATACAATGAAATAGATGCAATTATACATACACTCAGATATGTGAAATCCGACCAAGAGACGTAGCTCCTATAGCCGAACCCACCGTCCCATCACTGTGTACGACTATAATGATGATGATATTAGTGTTTTTTCAATGGCAGTAGAAGGAAAAATAATTCCTGCTTAACTTAAAGGAATGTTGGTAGGTCCCGACATGGACCATGTTTCGAGGGTCTTTTTCAAGGAACCCAAAGGAGGTGTTAATAGTTTCAAATGCCAAAGAAATAATTGCTGGGTGATGTACATGAAAAATTAGTACATACGTTGAGAAAGTCGCTTCTAATCTTTCAGGGAATTATTTTTCCTTCTACTGCCATTGAAAAAACACTAATATCATCATCATTATAGTCGTACACAGTGATGGGACGGTGGGTTTGGCTATAGGAGCTACGGCTCTTGGTCGGATTACACATATCTGAGTGTATGTATAAATGCATTGTATTTGAATTTCATCTAACTCTTATTTTGGACATTTATTCTGAGAAGTCTTGTTTCCAGTGTTATAACCACTATATATCAGACATTTAAAGGTAATGAGAATAACAGAACTAAGCAATTCTGTGGTGCCCATGATTTGCGTACATTAGAGCAGTGTCTTGCAAACTTTTCGAAGCCTGAACTGGGGGGCTGCGGCTCAAGGGCATCCGGAAATGCATGGGTGTCGATGTGACATCATGCGCATGTGTGACGTCATCACGTCAACATCTGCACCATGCACGAAGGACCTCCAGACGGGGCCCTGAGCCGACTGTGGGGGATGTTGTTGGGAAAGGAAAGGTACTGGCTCACTGCCTACAGGATGTGCTTCTCGCAGCGAGAGGCACGTCCTGTAGGCAGTCAGTCAGTGCCGGCGCACAGCACACCCGGAATCTTGCTGTGGCGTACGCAGTTTGTGATACATTGCATTAGAGACAGCTTCACTGAATTTGCTTATTGAGCACCATCTTTCAAGTAGATTTAGTTTACATAAGAACATAAGAATTGTCGCTGCTGGGTCAGACCGGTGGTCCATCGTGCCCAGCAGTCCACTCCTGCGGCAGCCCTTAGGTCAAAGACCAGCACCCTAACTGAGTCTAGCCTTACCTGCGTACGTTCTGGTTCAGCAGGAACTTGTCTAACTTTGTCTTGAATCCCTGGAGGGTGTTTCCCCCTATAACAGCCTCCGGAAGAGCGTTCCAGTTTTCTACCACTCTCTGGGTGAAGAAGAACTTCCTTACGTTTGTATGAAATCTATCCCCTTTCAACTTTAGAGAGTTCCCTCTCGTTCTCCCTACCTTGGAGAGGGTGAACAACCTGTCTTTATCTACTAAGTCCATTCCCTTCATTATCCAGTAGCAAACAGACAATGAGAGAGAAGTAAATCATTATGCTGAAAAGTTTACTATGATGGTCCGAGATCTCAATGTCAGGGGTAGACAATCTAAGAATAATAGTTATTCAAACTTGTTAAATCACAAGAGGATTGTCAAAAATTCCAAGAGGATTTTAAGGCTGGGCATCCAAATGGCAGATAACCTTTAATAGAAACAGAAACATGATGGCAGATAAAGGCCACATGGCCCAACCAGTCTGCCCATCCTCTTTTTAAGAGATCCCATGTGAGCACATGCAAAGTGATACCTATAGGGAAGAGGAATCCAAACTCCAAGCAAGGTTTCACATTGGAAGTCACTGCCCAGGAAAAGGATCTAGCATAACTAGATTGTAAGTTCTTTTGAGCAGAGCTGCATGAATCTGGGAGCGCTATAGAAATAAATAGCAGTAGTAGCAGAATTGATAGCCGACCGGTCCTCAGAGAAAAAAAAGTTACAAAACTTTTTAGTGCACCAATTAGTTAGTTAGGGGCCATCGATTTGTGTTTGAGTCCTAGGGACTTGATTGACAGGTCTAAAAAGAGATCAGTTTCGTACTAGTGCACCGATTAGCGTGTACTAATTGGAAAGTTATCACAGGAAGTACGAGTACATCCTGTGGTAGGCCAGTGGCATTAGGTGCAAGTTGGGAGGCTAATGCAGCTTAGAAAAAGGATTTCTACGATTTTAGACTTATGTTAAACTGGTTTACAAAAGAGGTTTAGCAACTGTAATAATAAATGAAATGAACGACAACTTATTCTAGAGAAAAGAGCCCATGTTTGATGTTAACCATATGGATGTGCTCTACAATTTAACAAAAAGAGCAAGTGTTTCTTGTAAAGTAAGCTTTTGGTTCTCTATAATGGCTTATATATTTGCACATACAATACAGTGAAGACAATCTAAAAAAGGCAAATGGATCGGGTAAAGATAATTTAATTGATTAAAGCAATACAAAAAGACAGAATAGCCTGTTTTGAATAGAAACCAGTATGAAGCTTGAACAGTCAGCAATAACTTTAGAACTTAGAAACCAAAAACGAAAACATTATTTAAACCAAGAGAAGGGACTCACTCCTGACAGTAGGGAAAGAGGCAGCAGTAATTAGTGACTTGGTCTCAAGCAAGGCAATTTCAATGCCATGTCCATGCAGAAATGAGCTTTTGAAAATTGCCAATCTAATATATGGTTACTATACAACTACCATGTATATACTTTTGTCTGCAATAAACAAGAATTCATGGTGGTGAATTGCATGTTAATACATACTTCAGAAAATTCAAACATATGTGTATAAATTAGCATCTAGTTTTCCTGGGATGATTTTCAAAGTGACAGTCTGCAGAGAGAATGCATGTACTTTTTACTTCTGCATGCACTTATAAAATGACCCCATATCAGGCCCTAAGGTCCGCCATTTGGTTGATGGCGGGCTTGCTGGGTGGACGGGCTTGGGACCGTCCGTCTGTCCAACAGATTTTACGTAAGGGGTTGTCGGGGGTGGGTGTCGCTGGGTTGCCAGGTGGGGGGTGTCGCAGGGTTCAGGGGTTTGGGGGAGGTGGGTTCATCGTGGGCAGGAGGGGTTGGGCTCCCTCCTACCTGGATCCGATTGGGGGGGGTGCGGGGCAGCATCAGGGCAGGAGGGGTTGGGCTCCCTCCTGCCTGTATTGGTTCGGTGTGTGTGTGTGGGGGGATCGTGACAGGAGAGATTGGCGGCAATGTGGGGGGAGGATCCTCACCCCAAAGTGCTTTGGTTCGGGGGGGGGGGGGATCGCCATCGTGGTAGGGGAGATGAACCAATCTCCTGCTGCGATCGTTGCATTGGGGGAGGGCAGGTTGCCAGGGCCGCTGAGCTGATCGCGGCAGCTGTGATCAGCTCAGCGGCTCCTTTTCGGCACTTATACCTGTTTTGCCTTGGTCTAAGTCAAAACGTATAAGTGCCGACTGGGCAACCTGTTAAACCTTTTGGTTATACCTGCTGTACGACTAAGTATATGTTGGCCCACCTCCCGCCCTTTCCCCTCCTCTAAAAATGCCTCTTTTCGCTCTATGCGTTTAGAGGTAGGGGAAAGGCCTAAGCTGGTTTTAGATTTGTCGGTACTTGGACGATCTGGCTTTTTGATCATCCAAGTACCGATTTAGGCCACTTTTAAGACGTTGTTCTGTTTTGATTATGAGCCCCTTAGTGTTCAGAGATGACTTTCTCCTCTTTGGTTGCTGGTCATGGAGAAATGAGCCACAATGCTGGGATTGAGGCGATTTGCAAAGACAGCAGCACTTTTAAAAGCTGCTCTTAAGTTTGGGGGATGGGGGGAGAGAAGAATCCATTTCTTCCCCACAGACAACTTTTTAAAATCATTGCTCCCTCGGGATGCAGTAGGGATTGACTAAGTCAGTACATCGAGCTCCTTCTCTGGCAGTGTTCAATCTAGGTTGCTTTTAATTCCTCTTACTAATGTCTTTGAGAAATTCCCTATTTGTCCCGTTTGTCTGTTTTAATTAGATTGTAAGCTCTATCGAGCAGGGATTTTTTTTCTTATATGTTTAATGCACAGGGCTGCGTATATCTGACAGCACTCCAGACATTCCTATTTGGACAAGTAATGGAAAAGGGGAAAGCAGATGGAATATGATATACTGCCTTTCTGTGGTTATAATCCAACTTGTTTACATTTGATATTAATACTACTACTACTATCCATTCAGTCGTGTCTGACCCTTGGATATTCTATAGGTCAGTCCACGCCATGCTTCCCTGTTTTCCACGGCTTCTTTCAGTTGCTTGATGTTCATTCCCATGTCATTCTTGATGGTATCTAGCCAACAGGCTTTTGGTCTTCCCTGCTTCCTTTTACCACTGAGCATTCCGAGTAACACCTCCTTTTCTAGTGAATTCACCTCATCACATGTCCAAAACTGGTCACTTTCTGTCTGGTAATCTCGCCTTCCCGGGACAACTCTGGGTTTCTACGATCAAGAACATCTTTGTTGGTGATCCTAGTTGTCCATGGGATGCGTAGAAGTCTTCTCCAGCACCACAACTCAAAGGCATCGATTTTTCTTCTTTTCTGTTATATATTATACTGTATACAGGTTCTTATTTTGTACCTGGGGAAATGGGAGATTAAGTGACCTGCCTTCGTCACACTGTGTCTAGAATCTGCCCCTGTACCATCTTGATCACCTTTGAAAGTGCCAGACTGGATTGAGAGTCTCAGGCCAAATATGAATTGACCAAATATTCAAATACTACTGTATGAGCCTGATGGTGCAGACGGCAGGCCCTGTTCACAGGGAAAGCAGAATCTGAGCTGGATAAATGCATAAAGGAAACTTAAACCGCTCATGAATAAGTTCTTAAAAGTTGAGAAAAATGTTTGGTGCTGAAAATTACAGAGAAGGCAAAGTGAACCCAAAGTCAAGGTAACTGTTTTTTTATTTTTTATGATGATGGACCAGACATTATATGTGTGTTTTCTTTATTACCTGCACTGTCTGGTAGTCGGAAGGATCAAACCCTTTCACCGTCACCTCGCGAAACACCACTGGCTCCAACGCATCTTTGGTCAGATCACAGTGATAAATAATCCCTAAGGGAGAGGACAGGTTGGCAGTTTAGTACATAGGCATCGTTAAAAGATAACTATGGCAGACCATAGCAAATGACAATGACCAGAAAGTGGGTTTAGTTGCCTCTGCACAGTTAATAATTTACCAGCATTCACTCCGCCAACCAAAACACAAAGGGCTGGATTCTGCAAATGGTGCCGTTTTCATGCAGTGGCGCTGTTAACAAAATCACGGCTATGTGAAAGGTAGACGCCAGAAATGTAGGCCAGGATTTTCAAGGTCTACATTTCCAGTGCCTTCCTTTCAAAAGAATCACATCCATGGAGGCGTCTTACGATGCCTAACGCCACTTCTAGCATTAACCATACTTACAAGTTTCAAGTTTATTAAAAGATTTTTTAAACCGCTTATTCAGGTTTCTAAACGGTGTACAATATAAAATTTACATAAAAACATATTAAAACAGGGGATACTAGATAAAATCTAAGTGTCATAATAAAGCACTGATAAGACATATAGACCTACTTCAGACAATAGGGAAAAGAGGAAGAACTACAATCGTAAAAGAAGAGTGCAACAAAAAAGGGAAAATACAATAGGTTAGGGTAAAAAGTAATAATTTTAATTTAATTTTTGTCCTTAAAAGGACAGTTGTTGTCCAAAGGCATCCTGGAACAAGAATGTTTTTAATTTTGCTTTAAATTGTTTTATATCGGATTCACTGCGTAAATGGTTAGGCAGCGAATTCCAGAGAGTAGGGGCAGTGACGGCAAAATTATTGGAGCGCAACATATTGATTAATTTTAAGAAGGTATGACGAGAAGATTCTGAGACATTGAACGAAGAGATTTTAAAGTGTTATAAGGAATTAAAGGTCTGTTAATTAACTCCGGTTGATTATTTAATTTTGTTGTAAATGTTAAAAGTAAGATTTTAGAACTAATTCTATGTTCGACTGGTAACCAATGTGCACTAATCAGAAGAGGTGAAACATGATCGTATGTCTTTGTGCCACAGATGATCTTAATAGCTGTGTTTTGTACAATCTGAAGCCAATTTCCTTTTTTGTAATGCCCTTATACAGGGCATTACGGTAGTCTATACAAGAAATTACTAAGGAGTGGATCAATGTGTTCAAAGAGGCTGGTTCAAGTAACTTTGCAAGGGAACGTATCATCCTGAGTCGATAGAAGCATTTCTGAATGACCGTGCTAATGTGAAAATGATAAGAAAATATACTGTCAAAAGTACCTCTTAATAGTTTTTGATGGGGAGCGTTTCAAGCTTCAGGGGGGCCTGAAGAGTTGTTCCTTCTTTAAAAGGAAAAATCAAAAGTGGTGGTAGGCGTCGTAAGGCACTTCCTTAGGTGCGATAATGGCTTTTTAAATACTTTTTTAATTGGTGCAGCCAATTAGTGCATTGATTAAACCAACTAAGCCCAATTAAGTTAGGCGGTGGTAGGGCGCCTCGCCACCTAACTTAAGGCACCATTTTTAGAAGTGGACCCAAAGTACTTTGTTCAAAAAGCAGAATTACAGCATCCAATCGTTTGAATTGGAGAAGAATAATTTAAGCTTGCTGGGTCACTTGCCTGGGAGTCAACTTATATTTCATACATATTGACTCATCGAAAAATAAGAAGTTCCTACATTTTATTCTTACAGTAAAAATTTCAAAGTAATAAATAATTGTCTTTATAAGTTCAAAATAGGTAAATACATAAGAATAGCCTTACTGGGACAGACCAATGGTCCATCAAGCCTAGTAGCTTGGGGAAATCCACTGCTTATTCCTAGGATAAGCAGCATAAAATCTGTTTTACTGCTTGGGATCTAACTAGGTACTTGGGGCCTGTGTTGGCCACTGTTGCAAACAGGATACTAGGCTTGATGGACCTTCGGTCTGTCCCAGCACGGCAATTCTTATGTGAGCCAAGCATAGGACAATCAAGCCATTGTGACATCACTGGTGAGTTTGGCTCTTAGGCATTGGTGGAATGAGGCTTTATAACATCATAATCTGAGCTCTGGAATGTTGCTACTCTTTAGGTTTCTGTCAGGTACTTGGAACCTGGGTCGGCCACTGTTGGAAACAGGATGCTGGGCTTGATGGACCTTCGGTCTGTCCCAGGATGGCAGCTTTTATGTTCTTAGTAGTGTTGTTTTCTAGGTCATTGCTCAGTTTTAAGGTTCCTTTCTGCTTAGCATGACCAACACTGGCTGGAAAAGTTGCCAGATGAGCCCATGCCTTATAATTGCCCAGGGGGCATTTATGCTTCTGTTTTTTAGGCTCCATCCTAAAAATTCACAATGGACCTACACATCTCCTCCTCTCACTCACACCTGTCCATTTTAAAAATCGTCCAATGTCAGGTTTTATTTTAAAAATACCAAAAGTGTTCCACCCAGGAGGCTATTTTTAGGAATCCATGTGTTCTTGGACTTAGAAACAGACCCCTGGGTTCTTATGCTTCACTCCCCCCTCCCCTGATATTCACAAAAAATTTGGTATGGCTAGGACACCAAAGCAAAAATGTACTCCCCAAATCAAAGCCGGCCCTCATCATCTTGCCAGGCTCCTTATACAAGTAATGCTCTCTGCAGCAACATCCCTCTAACTGGCTGTGACACATAAACTTGCCAGTGAGAACACTTGACAAATACTTATTTATACTGCCATGTTTAAGGCATACAACAAACTCCAAAAACAAAATTGCCACAGAAACTTACAAAAAAGACCAACAAAAAGGCAAAAATGGTCAAGGGTTCCAAGAGTGGTAGCAGAACAGCAAACACCACAAAGTAAGTCAACAACAGGTGTTGAGAAGATAAGCACTTAAATATAAATGACTTTAAGAATTCTTGTGAGGTTTAGGTCTGCCATTGATTGATTCTTTAAATTATGGGTTCCTGAGGAAGAGATGTGCTCCCGAAACCAGGCTTGGTTGAACCTGGTTCTGTGGCGTTCCACCTGCCCTGTCCTACTTCCCCTGGACATCGGATGAAGATTCACTGAAGCTAAGTTGTGCTGTTTTCATTTTTTGGGAGTTGGCTGGGGGGGTTCCCAGAGTGGTTGTTGTAACTGTTTATTTTACACTGTGTTTGATGGTGGTAGTGTTATTTTGATTTAAAACACACACAAGTACCCTATGATGGTGTGTAGGTGGTGGTCTTTTAGGCGCCACCTTGTTGTGTGAAGCGTTGGAGCAGTGCTCCTGTCGCTGACCCCTCACACTGAGGGTACCTAAACCTCACAAGAATTCTTAAAGTCATTTATATTTAAGTGCTTATCTTCTCAATACCTGCTGTTGACTTACTTTATGGTGTTTGCTGTTCTGCTACCACTCCTGGAACCCTTGACCATTTGTGCCTTTTTGTTGGTATGTTTAAGGCATATGCAATGGAATTTCTCCCCAGTACTCTCTATTTTTCTATAAGTCTCCTCTGAACATAATTTGTAAGAGAATGCCGCTTTATGTTAAAAAAAACAGAACCTGGATATAAAACGAGAATGAATCATCACCTGGAGACAAAAATGATGTAAACTGATAGAAGATTTCCGTGTCTTTCTTTTGGCCACTGTACCCCACAATGCTACCAACATCCAGGGGAAATAATTTGAGCAGCACGCCATTAGCAAGATCATGCAGCTGGAGGACGTTCTTCACATCATGCAGGTAGCACAGAACCAGAAAGTTCAACCTGACGCACGCAGCCCATTCTGGTTGAAGTCCCAATGGGGAGACAAAAAGAAAAACATACACATACATTATTAAAAGATCTTAAAATATGAATAATTTGGCAAAATGGAGTTTCAATGCAGTCTTTTAGCTTCAAGTCACTATTAGAAACCTAGCTGGGATCAGTAGCAACAATTTCATTATTTTACCAGAGAAAGAGACTTGGCGGGGGGAGGGGAGGGGGAGACTATACAGGAATAGATGTAATCCCACTCTGTGAATGTGGAAACAAGGAAACTACAGACAGCTACAGACCTTTTACTTCAGTTTTAATAGGGAAGTCTAGATGCTGGATTAATTATGAAAACTAGACATAAATCACATGGAACAGCAGATGGCCAGACCCAGGTCGGGGCAGGGGGTGGACCCCAAAAAACACGTGGAACATCTGAAATCATCAAAATGGCCAGATTGAGGAGAAGGCCCCTATCCAGTCCTCTTCATGATCTGAAATGCTGGAAAAAGCAGGGGGGGGGGGGCAGAATGAAAGGACAAAAGTCAGATAAGGGAAGCAAGAAGGCAGAGAGCCATCAGAGAAATACAAAACCATGGAGTTAATCTTGCCTCTTACTGCCACCCTGCTTTCCCTTACTTTGCCATCTACCGTGGGCCTTCCTCTTTCCTGTCATGTGCTCTCTGCCGTCACACCCTCCTCTACCATCTGCCCTCTGTTTGTTCACTTCCATTTGGCCTTTTCCCAGCAAGAAGGGCTGAACCATTAACTCTGAACACACTCGCAGAGCAGAATGCATTAATGGGCCATCCTGTTTCCCACATGCCAGTCTGGGTTGAGTTGCAAATTGTGTGGTCCACACAACTGCTAGAGGAATCATGGGCAGTCATGTAGATATCACTAAAACCTGCCGCTTCTTCCTCTATCATATTACCAAAATCCAACCCTTCCTCTCTGAGCACACTACCAAAACACATATCCATGCCTTCATCACCTCGCACTTAAGACTACTGCAACACACTACTCTCAGGCCTTCCGCTCAGCCATCTCGCTTCCCTCCAATCCGTCTGCATGACTCATAATCCGGGAGAGCTGCTATACTCATGTTACCCCTCTCCTAAAGTCGCTTCATTGGCTTCCCATCCATTTCAGACTACAAACTCCTCTTAATGACCTACAAATGCACTCACTCAGCTGCCCCTCACTATCTCGCTTCACTTATCTCCCCCCCACCCCGGTAAGCTCCGATCAGCTGGTAAGTCCCTCCTTTCTGTGTCCTTCTCTTCGTCTGCCAACGCCAGGCTCCGTCCCTTCTGCCTTGCTGTGCCGTATGCTTGGAACAAGCTGCCCGAATCCCTACGGCGGGCTCCGTCTCTGGCAGTGTTCAAGGCTCATTTAAAAGCCCACCTCTTTGAGAGTGCTTTCGACTCCTAACTCCTATCACCTTGGGTTCTGCATCCCTTACCCTCTATGTCACGTCTTGTCTGTCCAAGAAGATTGTAAGCTCTTCTGAGCAGGGATTGTCTATAAATGTCAAAGCGTACAGCACTGCGTACGCCCTTCAGTGCTTTATAAGTGATAAGTAGTAGTAGTAGTAGTATGTATACCTGACAAGTATGCCTCTCTTATAGGGGTTGAGAAGGAAAAGTATTGGGCAGGCTAGGGAAAACCAATCAGCCTTCCCACCCATCCACATTTTGCTGTCAAAAACACAGTTCTAAATACCGGAACATGAAAAGTAGGAGTTTATTTCATTCATTTATAGCAGGGGTAGGGAACTCCGGTCCTTGAGAGCCGTATTCCAGTCGGGTTTTCAGGATTTCCTCAATGAATATGCATTGAAAGCAGTGCATGCAAATAGATCTCATGCATATTCATTGGGAAAATCCTGAAAACCCGACTGAAATATGGCTCTCGAGGACCAGAGTTCCCTACCCCTGATCTATAGTACTTTCAAGGTGAAACAATTATAAAATAGTCAACAGAATACAATACGCAAATCTTCACACCCTTTGTTACAGCAAATCCAGATTAGCTGCCTTTGCAAAAACTGTTTTAAAAATGCCTATTGCCAACTGAGTAAATTCTGTCGAGCATGGCCTTAATATTTATTTCTTTGTTATGCTTTGAATTTATCTGTAAAACCAAACCATACTATTTCCTAATTTTGCTGTCCTATCTGGTTTTTTCCTCAGCAGGAATTCGTGCCACTGAGAATATCGCAGCAGCAAGAACAGGCGGATCTGCTGAGCAAAATGTGTAAGAGAAACAGAGAGAGAGAGAAACAGATGGTGGAGTCAGCACCAAACACAGAAAACTGGTTCTACAGAAGCCAAAAACATATTGGAAGCCAGGATACCCTTTCAGGGCACCCCCCTCCCTTCCTCGTAACAAAAAAAAAGTAAACAGGAAAAATGGAACCAAATTAAAGCATTTATTATCTAATCTAGAGGGCATGTAGAAAGGATTTTGTTCAAGAGCACGGCATGCTCTATAAATGAATACTGCTCACTGTGGTCCTTTTACCACGCGTCAGTGAACTGTGAAGTCCCAACCGTGTCTCTTTTCTATAGACAAGTAGACTCCCAGTTAACCAGCCCCATGGGGATTGATAGATGCCGGATAAATGCAGTTTCTGGTTGCTTGAGAGTTGCTATTAAAAATAGGTCTAACTAACACTATAGCCCCATACTATGCCATACCGTAAACTGCTCCAAACTACTGGACATGTGGTAGGCAAAGTGTGGCCATACTCAGGTGTGGTGTGCCAAGTTTACACTTAAATTTCCGCCAGAAATTGATTTTCTTTTCTTGTTGCTTGGGTTCCGGTCAGTGTGCAGTAAAGGGGGGGGGCAGTTTGCCCCGGGCGCCGTCTTGGTGGGGATACCAGCACCCATCCTCCTCTTGGCCCCCCCTGCAATGTGTGTGCACACCTTCTCTTCCCTTGTACCTCTTTAATTGTCCCGGCGTGAGCATCTCAAACTTGCTGCCAGGACCGGTGTCGGCTCTCTCTACGTCACTTCCAGGTCCGGCGCCTGGGAACTGACGTCAGAGGGAGACACGACGCGGGCAGGAAGTTCGACAGCCTGCTCGCGCCGGGAAAATTAAAAAGGTATGGGGGTGTGAAAGGGACGAATGCTGCCGCCACCACCTTGGGCACCACGCCACTGGTTCCGGCCTACTGTACTCTCCTCCGGTTTCCCTGCACAGGAAACCTCCCTCACTACATTGAGAACGCCTCTCATGCTAGAGTTCACTGACCATGTGAGTGAACACAGCTGATGGGAGCATTCAGATTAGTTATTTATTTTTATAGCCCATCCTACCCAGGAGTCCAGAACGGGTTACAAGGATACATACACAAAGTTTTCAGGAACAGAGAAACGTACATTACAGAGTCAGTAACTGCTTTCAACTCTTAACTCCCCCTCACCACTGTCAGATACCTAGACCCACTATAACCTCCCCAACCCTGAAATGTCCTGTCTAAATTAGATTGTAAGCTCTTCTGAGCAGGGACTGTCTATTGTAAAGGCTCCTTTGCATTACACTCTATAGAAATTCAACTCTTAACTCCCCCTCACCACTGTCAGATACCTAGACCCACTGTAACCTCCCCAACCCTGAAATGTCCTGTCTAAATTAGATTGTAAGCTCTTCTGGGCAGGGACTGTCTATTGTAAAGGCTCCTTTGCATTACACTCTATAGAAATTCAACTCTTAACTCCCCCTCACCACTGTCAGATACCTAGACCCACTATAACCTCCCCAACCCTGAAATGTCCTGTCTAAATTAGATTGTAAGCTCTTCTGAGCAGGGACTGTCTATTGTAAAGGCTCCTTTGCATTACACTCTATAGAAATTCAACTCTTAACTCCCCCTCACCACTGTCAGATACCTAGACCCACTATAACCTCCCCAACCCTGAAATGTCCTGTCTAAATTAGATTGTAAGCTCTTCTGAGAAGGGACTGTCTATTGTAAAGGCTCCTTTGCATTACACTCTATAGAAATTCAACTCTTAACTCCCCCTCACCACTGTCAGATACCTAGACCCACTATAACCTCCCCAACCCTGAAATGTCCTGTCTAAATTAGATTGTAAGCTCTTCTGAGCAGGGACTGTCTATTGTAAAGGCTCCTTTGCATTACACTCTATAGAAATTCAACTCTTAACTCCCCCTCACCACTGTCAGATACCTAGACCCACTATAACCTCCCCAACCCTGAAATGTCCTGTCTAAATTAGATTGTAAGCTCTTCTGAGCAGGGACTGTCTATTGTAAAGGCTCCTTTGCATTACACTCTATAGAAATTCAACTCTTAACTCCCCCTCACCACTGTCAGATACCTAGACCCACTGTAACCTCCCCAACCCTGAAATGTCCTGTCTAAATTAGATTGTAAGCTCTTCTGAGCAGGGACTGTCTATTGTAAAGGCTCCTTTGCATTACACTCTATAGAAATTCAACTCTTAACTCCCCCTCACCACTGTCAGATACCTAGACCCACTGTAACCTCCCCAACCCTGAAATGTCCTGTCTAAATTAGATTGTAAGCTCTTCTGAGCAGGGACTGTCTATTGTAAAGGCTCCTTTGCATTACACTCTATAGAAATTCAACTCTTAACTCCCCCTCACCACTGTCAGATACCTAGACCCACTATAACCTCCCCAACCCTGAAATGTCCTGTCTAAATTAGATTGTAAGCTCTTCTGAGAAGGGACTGTCTATTGTAAAGGCTCCTTTGCATTACACTCTATAGAAATTCAACTCTTAACTCCCCCTCACCACTGTCAGATACCTAGACCCACTATAACCTCCCCAACCCTGAAATGTCCTGTCTAAATTAGATTGTAAGCTCTTCTGAGAAGGGACTGTCTATTGTAAAGGCTCCTTTGCATTACACTCTATAGAAATTCAACTCTTAACTCCCCCTCACCACTGTCAGATACCTAGACCCACTGTAACCTCCCCAACCCTGAAATGTCCTGTCTAAATTAGATTGTAAGCTCTTCTGAGAAGGGACTGTCTATTGTAAAGGCTCCTTTGCATTACACTCTATAGAAATTCAACTCTTAACTCCCCCTCAC
This sequence comes from Geotrypetes seraphini, assembly GCF_902459505.1. NCBI lineage: Eukaryota > Metazoa > Chordata > Amphibia > Gymnophiona > Dermophiidae > Geotrypetes > Geotrypetes seraphini. The sequence continues at coordinate 14,272,004 of NC_047086.1, read as the reverse complement.
CACTGTCAGATACCTAGACCCACTATAACCTCCCCAACCCTGAAATGTCCTGTCTAAATTAGATTGTAAGCTCTTCTGGGCAGGGACTGTCTATTGTAAAGGCTCCTTTGCATTACACTCTATAGAAATTCAACTCTTAACTCCCCCTCACCACTGTCAGATACCTAGACCCACTATAACCTCCCCAACCCTGAAATGTCCTGTCTAAATTAGATTGTAAGCTCTTCTGAGCAGGGACTGTCTATTGTAAAGGCTCCTTTGCATTACACTCTATAGAAATTCAACTCTTAACTCCCCCTCACCACTGTCAGATACCTAGACCCACTGTAACCTCCCCAACCCTGAAATGTCCTGTCTAAATTAGATTGTAAGCTCTTCTGAGAAGGGACTGTCTATTGTAAAGGCTCCTTTGCATTACACTCTATAGAAATTCAACTCTTAACTCCCCCTCACCACTGTCAGATACCTAGACCCACTATAACCTCCCCAACCCTGAAATGTCCTGTCTAAATTAGATTGTAAGCTCTTCTGAGAAGGGACTGTCTATTGTAAAGGCTCCTTTGCATTACACTCTATAGAAATTCAACTCTTAACTCCCCCTCACCACTGTCAGATACCTAGACCCACTATAACCTCCCCAACCCTGAAATGTCCTGTCTAAATTAGATTGTAAGCTCTTCTGAGAAGGGACTGTCTATTGTAAAGGCTCCTTTGCATTACACTCTATAGAAATTCAACTCTTAACTCCCCCTCACCACTGTCAGATACCTAGACCCACTGTAACCTCCCCAACCCTGAAATGTCCTGTCTAAATTAGATTGTAAGCTCTTCTGAGAAGGGACTGTCTATTGTAAAGGCTCCTTTGCATTACACTCTATAGAAATTCAACTCTTAACTCCCCCTCACCACTGTCAGATACCTAGACCCACTATAACCTCCCCAACCCTGAAATGTCCTGTCTAAATTAGATTGTAAGCTCTTCTGGGCAGGGACTGTCTATTGTAAAGGCTCCTTTGCATTACACTCTATAGAAATTCAACTCTTAACTCCCCCTCACCACTGTCAGATACCTAGACCCACTATAACCTCCCCAACCCTGAAATGTCCTGTCTAAATTAGATTGTAAGCTCTTCTGAGCAGGGACTGTCTATTGTAAAGGCTCCTTTGCATTACACTCTATAGAAATTCAACTCTTAACTCCCCCTCACCACTGTCAGATACCTAGACCCACTATAACCTCCCCAACCCTGAAATGTCCTGTCTAAATTAGATTGTAAGCTCTTCTGAGCAGGGACTGTCTATTGTAAAGGCTCCTTTGCATTACACTCTATAGAAATTCAACTCTTAACTCCCCCTCACCACTGTCAGATACCTAGACCCACTATAACCTCCCCAACCCTGAAATGTCCTGTCTAAATTAGATTGTAAGCTCTTCTGAGCAGGGACTGTCTATTGTAAAGGCTCCTTTGCATTACACTCTATAGAAATTCAACTCTTAACTCCCCCTCACCACTGTCAGATACCTAGACCCACTGTAACCTCCCCAACCCTGAAATGTCCTGTCTAAATTAGATTGTAAGCTCTTCTGAGCAGGGACTGTCTATTGTAAAGGCTCCTTTGCATTACACTCTATAGAAATTCAACTCTTAACTCCCCCTCACCACTGTCAGATACCTAGACCCACTATAACCTCCCCAACCCTGAAATGTCCTGTCTAAATTAGATTGTAAGCTCTTCTGAGAAGGGACTGTCTATTGTAAAGGCTCCTTTGCATTACACTCTATAGAAATTCAACTCTTAACTCCCCCTCACCACTGTCAGATACCTAGACCCACTATAACCTCCCCAACCCTGAAATGTCCTGTCTAAATTAGATTGTAAGCTCTTCTGAGAAGGGACTGTCTATTGTAAAGGCTCCTTTGCATTACACTCTATAGAAATTCAACTCTTAACTCCCCCTCACCACTGTCAGATACCTAGACCCACTGTAACCTCCCCAACCCTGAAATGTCCTGTCTAAATTAGATTGTAAGCTCTTCTGAGAAGGGACTGTCTATTGTAAAGGCTCCTTTGCATTACACTCTATAGAAATTCAACTCTTAACTCCCCCTCACCACTGTCAGATACCTAGACCCACTATAACCTCCCCAACCCTGAAATGTCCTGTCTAAATTAGATTGTAAGCTCTTCTGGGCAGGGACTGTCTATTGTAAAGGCTCCTTTGCATTACACTCTATAGAAATTCAACTCTTAACTCCCCCTCACCACTGTCAGATACCTAGACCCACTATAACCTCCCCAACCCTGAAATGTCCTGTCTAAATTAGATTGTAAGCTCTTCTGAGCAGGGACTGTCTATTGTAAAGGCTCCTTTGCATTACACTCTATAGAAATTCAACTCTTAACTCCCCCTCACCACTGTCAGATACCTAGACCCACTGTAACCTCCCCAACCCTGAAATGTCCTGTCTAAATTAGATTGTAAGCTCTTCTGAGAAGGGACTGTCTATTGTAAAGGCTCCTTTGCATTACACTCTATAGAAATTCAACTCTTAACTCCCCCTCACCACTGTCAGATACCTAGACCCACTATAACCTCCCCAACCCTGAAATGTCCTGTCTAAATTAGATTGTAAGCTCTTCTGAGAAGGGACTGTCTATTGTAAAGGCTCCTTTGCATTACACTCTATAGAAATTCAACTCTTAACTCCCCCTCACCACTGTCAGATACCTAGACCCACTATAACCTCCCCAACCCTGAAATGTCCTGTCTAAATTAGATTGTAAGCTCTTCTGAGAAGGGACTGTCTATTGTAAAGGCTCCTTTGCATTACACTCTATAGAAATTCAACTCTTAACTCCCCCTCACCACTGTCAGATACCTAGACCCACTGTAACCTCCCCAACCCTGAAATGTCCTGTCTAAATTAGATTGTAAGCTCTTCTGAGAAGGGACTGTCTATTGTAAAGGCTCCTTTGCATTACACTCTATAGAAATTCAACTCTTAACTCCCCCTCACCACTGTCAGATACCTAGACCCACTATAACCTCCCCAACCCTGAAATGTCCTGTCTAAATTAGATTGTAAGCTCTTCTGGGCAGGGACTGTCTATTGTAAAGGCTCCTTTGCATTACACTCTATAGAAATTCAACTCTTAACTCCCCCTCACCACTGTCAGATACCTAGACCCACTATAACCTCCCCAACCCTGAAATGTCCTGTCTAAATTAGATTGTAAGCTCTTCTGAGCAGGGACTGTCTATTGTAAAGGCTCCTTTGCATTACACTCTATAGAAATTCAACTCTTAACTCCCCCTCACCACTGTCAGATACCTAGACCCACTGTAACCTCCCCAACCCTGAAATGTCCTGTCTAAATTAGATTGTAAGCTCTTCTGAGAAGGGACTGTCTATTGTAAAGGCTCCTTTGCATTACACTCTATAGAAATTCAACTCTTAACTCCCCCTCACCACTGTCAGATACCTAGACCCACTATAACCTCCCCAACCCTGAAATGTCCTGTCTAAATTAGATTGTAAGCTCTTCTGAGCAGGGACTGTCTATTGTAAAGGCTCCTTTGCATTACACTCTATAGAAATTCAACTCTTAACTCCCCCTCACCACTGTCAGATACCTAGACCCACTATAACCTCCCCAACCCTGAAATGTCCTGTCTAAATTAGATTGTAAGCTCTTCTGGGCAGGGACTGTCTATTGTAAAGGCTCCTTTGCATTACACTCTATAGAAATTCAACTCTTAACTCCCCCTCACCACTGTCAGATACCTAGACCCACTATAACCTCCCCAACCCTGAAATGTCCTGTCTAAATTAGATTGTAAGCTCTTCTGAGCAGGGACTGTCTATTGTAAAGGCTCCTTTGCATTACACTCTATAGAAATTCAACTCTTAACTCCCCCTCACCACTGTCAGATACCTAGACCCACTATAACCTCCCCAACCCTGAAATGTCCTGTCTAAATTAGATTGTAAGCTCTTCTGGGCAGGGACTGTCTATTGTAAAGGCTCCTTTGCATTACACTCTATAGAAATTCAACTCTTAACTCCCCCTCACCGCTGTCAGATACCTAGACCCACTATAACCTCCCCAACCCTGAAATGCTCTGTCTAAATTAGATTGTAAGCTCTTCTGAGCAGGGACTGTCTATTGTGTGTTAGAATGTACAGCACAGGGTACGCCTTTCAGTACTATAGAAATAATAAATAGTAGTAGCAGCAGTAACATGCTACAGGATCAAAACACAAAGTTATAGAATCAATAACTTACAATTAAAAATAATAATAATTTATTTTTTTGTATACCAAAACTTCAAAGCGGTTCACAACAGAAAAAAATGCATACAATCAATATATAATACATAATAAAACAATCAATAAGAGAATACATCTGTTAAAAAATAAGAAGTTAAAAACAGTTTTTCGTTTTTAAATTTTTTATTCCTTTTTTCATACTACAGCAAGTGTATCATAAAAAAATTATACGATCTCATAAAATATACACTTGATTTTCTTACATGTATCATTGTAAATACAATATATCATTCTAAATTCATATACAATGATATCTGAAAATGTATGTATTACATAGTATGTATAACAATTGTTACTAAAATTTAAAGCCCTCCCTCCCCTCCCCTCCCACTACAAATTACAATTATAATAAACAGTAACACAACTAAGATGCAAACAATGTGATTAAGAAACACATGCTTTGCAGAATCTAAGAAAATGAAACCATGGGATTAACATATCTGAAGTGGACGGTAGAAGAACTGGTTAGAACGCACAGGTGTTCTGAGGTAAGGTACGTCGAAGCAAGGTCTGTCAAAGTTTGAGACCAGAATTGATCTGCTTCCCTAATGGCAGGAGGGAGCTGATTCCATTATTTAGGTATGCTATAGGAATATGATCGCTTTCGGGCTGTCTCTGCATTCTGTTTTCGGGCTTGCAGTTAGCTCGGCTAAATTTAAAATGATGCTGACCATCCTGCAGTTCAAACCTCCACAGCATTCGCTGTCTTCATTAGGTATGAATGTGGACATTCTCATTAGAGAATGACACGGTGACAAAATTCATCACCGTTCCCGTCCCCGCGGATAATCGCAGGAAATAATCCCATGTCATTTTCTAGTGTCTATTTCAACCTCTATCCTTCTAGACCAGCATTCTTCAAAGCAAAGCTTGTGGGTCAGTGGTTGTGGCCATTCATACTCTGATTCTTATGTGAGCCAAGGATAATGAAGCCATTGTGACATCACTGATGTGATTGGCTCTTAGGCACTGGTGGAATGAGGCATTATGACATCACAATATCTGCTCTGGATACCAGAGACTGTCATTCTGTAGTGTCTGTTTCAACCTCGGTCCTTCTACACCAGCATTCTTCAAAGCAAAGCTTGCGGGTCAGTGGTTGTGGCCATTCATACTCTGAATAATGAAGCCATTGTGACATCACTGATGTGATTGGCTCTTAGGCACTGGTGGAATGAGGCATTATGACATCACAATATCTGCTCTGGATACCAGAGACTGTCATTCTCTAGTGTCTGTTTCAACCTCGGTCCTTCTACACCAGCATTCTTCAAAGCAAAGCTTGCGGGTCAGTGGTTGTGGCCATTCATACTCTGAATAATGAAGCCATTGTGACATCACTGATGTGATTGGCTCTTAGGCACTGGTGGAATGAGGCATTATGACATCACAATATCTGCTCTGGATACCAGAGACTGTCATTCTCTAGTGTCTGTTTCAACTTCAGTCCTTCTACACCAGCATTCTTCAAAGCAAAGCTTGCGGGTCAGTGGTTGTGGCCATTCATACTCTGATTCTTATGGGAGCCAAGGATAATGAAGCCATTGTGACATCACTGATGTGATTGGCTCTTAGGCACTGGTGGAATGAGGCATTATGACATCACAATATCTGCTCTGGATACCAGAGACTGTCATTCTGTAGTGTCTGTTTCAACTTCGGTCCTTCTACACCAGCATTCTTCAAAGCAAAGCTTGCGGGTCAGTGGTTGTGGCCATTCATACTCTGATTCTTATGGGAGCCAAGGATAATGAAGCCATTGTGACATCACTGATGTGATTGGCTCTTAGGCACTGGTGGAATGAGGCATTATGACATCACAATATCTGCTCTGGATACCAGAGACTGTCATTCTCTAGTGTCTGTTTCAACCTCGGTCCTTCTACACCAGCATTCTTCAAAGCAAAGCTTGCGGGTCAGTGGTTGTGGCCATTCATACTCTGAATAATGAAGCCATTGTGACATCACTGATGTGATTGGCTCTTAGGCACTGGTGGAATGAGGCATTATGACATCACAATATCTGCTCTGGATACCAGAGACTGTCATTCTCTAGTGTCTGTTTCAACTTCAGTCCTTCTACACCAGCATTCTTCAAAGCAAAGCTTGCGGGTCAGTGGTTGTGGCCATTCATACTCTGATTCTTATGGGAGCCAAGGATAATGAAGCCATTGTGACATCACTGATGTGATTGGCTCTTAGGCACTGGTGGAATGAGGCATTATGACATCACAATATCTGCTCTGGATACCAGAGACTGTCATTCTGTAGTGTCTGTTTCAACTTCGGTCCTTCTACACCAGCATTCTTCAAAGCAAAGCTTGCGGGTCAGTGGTTGTGGCCATTCATACTCTGATTCTTATGGGAGCCAAGGATAATGAAGCCATTGTGACATCACTGATGTGATTGGCTCTTAGGCACTGGTGGAATGAGGCATTATGACATCACAATATCTGCTCTGGATACCAGAGACTGTCATTCTGTAGTGTCTGTTTCAACCTCAGTCCTTCTACACCAGCATTCTTCAAAGAAAAGCTTGAGGGTCAGTGGTTGTGGCCATTCATACTCTGATTCTTCCCTCTCTCCTTAAAGAATGACATGAAGATGGTTATCCGCGGGGACGGGAACGGTGATGAATTTTGTCACCGTGTCATTCTCTAATTCTCATCTTATGAGACAGCAAGCAATAGACATGGGAGAGCATGAAAGGAAAACACCAGCCACAAGGATTGGGTGGGAAGAGCACGCACCCAGTCAGTCTTTTCCCCTTTTATATCTTTCATTTATGGTCCTGCTCTCAGCAATCTAGGCAAAATATATTTTCCATAGCAACTGCTTCCTGTGTCATATATTTCCAAAGCTATGGAATATTGGAAAGAATTTACATATGAAGGGAGCACAAATATCTCTCGGAGGCAAAAAACTCCAAAAATGTAACAGAACAAAAACAGATGTGGGCAAAAAATTGTTGAAGAGATGCATTTTGGGGTCCTTTTCTTAAGAAGAACTTAATGCTAAGGCGCCCATACCTTAGCGAATCTTTAGCACACGCTAAATCGATTAGCGTGCCTTAATAAAAGGATCCCTTTATTTGAAAATAGGCAGGATCAAACTGGGGGGTATCACTGAAATAAAGACCAATTTCTTCTTTTTATTTCTATCTCGGAAACGGCGATATGCTCAAGTATGCCCTTAAATCTGCATGTTCCCTGTTTTCTATTGTCCCAATCACACACATATACACTACACAGCCACACAGAAATGCCCAAAAGAGAGCGAGAAAGCTTGAAAAGGTCTGTCGTCCTGGGCTCCAGCGTACCACTCATGGTATATTCAATAACTATTAAAAAAACCACCCTGCTACTTCTAAAGGGGATTTCAAACCATACTCCCACACTCTATCCTGTCCTCTTGCTAAAAGGAATAACAATCATTCAATATAGCATCCTAACAGGGAACAGAAAGTGAACCTGCTGTTCATCATTCAGGCGAGTACAGCAGGCATCCAATCTGTTTTGCTTTTTTTCAGACACAAATCAAAAGAAAAACTGCTCTCAGTTGAGATTCAAGTTGCCCCTAGTGAGGTTTTTCTTCCTGACAAATGACAGTTTCAGTGTCTGCTTAACAAGCAGCGATATAAATGCACTTTCGCTGGAGACAGGCTAGTTACAAATGACAGCTTCTAGCCATTCGTGCGGAACGCCAATTTGAAGCACCATGCGCCCGCAGAAGGAGCACGGCGAGTCCATCCATCCACTGAGCACACCTTATCTGTCACTTTCAAAAGGGAACAGCTGCAGGACAGACAAGGCATGTTGGGGAGATACCAGACCAGTCAAAAACATTTTTTTCATTCTCAAAATTGTCGATTTCTCTACATATTTTCTGTTTCCTGCTCTCCTACTCCAAGTCATTTTGAAAAGGAACTCAGTCTCTTTAAAAATAAATTAAAAACTTTCCTTTTTAAAGATGCTTTTAGTCTCTAAAACAAACACTTTTCAAATAGTGTAGCTAAGTCTTCCCTCCTTATGTCTTTTCCTTGAATGTTCCCTTTTCTTCTTTTCAAAACATTTGCTATGTAACTTTTCCCCTTTTATCCTTTTGTGTTCTTGTTTCATCTGTTTATGAGTCTGTTTTTTACCTTTTATATGAGTCTGTTTTTTACCTTTTATATAATATTATTTGTAAGTTTTTTAATATGTTTATATATCTTATTGTAAATCGCTTAGTAAATTATGGATAGGCGATTCATCAAATTAATAAAAAAAAACAAAAAAACTGATGAAGACTTGTCTACACAATAAAAGACTGCAAAGCTTTTAAGGATCTTAGTGTGACTGTAACTATCCTATCTAGGAGGAGAGTGTGGTATAGTGATTAGAGCTACAGCTTCAACCACTCTGAAGTTGTGGGTTCAAAGCCCAGCGCTGCTTCCCGTTGCCCCAGGTACATTAGATAAATTGTGAGCCCACTGGACAGATAGGGAAAAATGCTTTGAAGTACCTGTATGTGAACCACTTTGATTGTGGTTGTATAACTACAAAAAGGCAGGATACAATCCCCAACCCCTTTCCCTGTCTACAAAATGTAGTTCCTTTCCTTTATTTTAGTTTGAACATTACTTTGCTCTGTTAAAGGCAGTATAGAAAGTTCTGACTGACTAAATAAGATCTCAGATAAATTGCAAGCGACACATTCCTATCACTGTTGACCTTTATTTCTACATATTAAAATAAATTAACATAAGAGACATGTTTTCTTTATTCCCACAACAAGCAAAGCCAACCCTTAGTTTATTAATTAGATTTAACTTATACATGTTTCAGTCCTAGCTCAAGGCGAGTCACACTCGCATACTCTCGGCACGTTCCTCTTCCCAGAGGGCTTATAATCCAAGTCTGCACCTGAGGCAATGGAGGTTTTAGTAACTGGTTAAAGATCACAAGGTGCAACAGTGCGATTTGAACCAGGCTTTGTTGGTTGTCAGCATTATGCTCTAAACCAGTGGTTCCCAACCCTGTTCTGGAGGACCACCAGGCCAGTCGGGTTTTCAGGATAACCCTAATGAATATGCATGAGAGAGATCTGCATATAATGGAGGTGCCAGGCATGCAAATCTGCTCAATGCATATTCATTAGGGCTCTCCTGAAAACCCTCCAGGACAGGGTAGGGAACCACTGCTCTAAACCACTAAACTCCACATCATGTAAACATCATTTAAGCACCTGGTATGTTGTGGTCATCTTGAAAGCGGTACCTCGGTTTATGAGTGCACCGGTTTGCGAGTGTTTTGCAAGACGAGCAAAACATTCGCAAAATCGGCACCTCGGAGAGAACGGGAACCCGAAGGCCTTGAGCATGTGCAGATGCTCAAGGCCCAGAACAAAGAAGAAGGCAGATCTTCGGGCACCGGCATATCCTGTGTGCTGGTGACAGTGCCAAATGGGGGTAAGGAATGTGATTGGGTGGGTGGGTGCCTGGGGGATGCCAGATCGCGGCAGGGGGGGTGCGACGTGAGCGGGGAAGGGGGGGGCGCCACGAGCGGGGGGATGGTGGATCACTCGGGGGGGGGGGGGCCTTCATGAGCGGGGGGGAGCAATGCCGGTTTTTTGGGGGGTAGAGCAGTGCCACTGGCCTTGGGGGTGGGTGGAAACGAATCAAGCGAGTTTCCCTTAGTTCCTATGGGGAAACTCGCTTTGATATACGAGTATTTTGGTTTACGAGCATGCTTCTGGAACGAATTATGCTCGTAAATCAAGGTTCCATTGTATATCATGGTTACTCAGCGCCCAGAGAAACAAGAGTTCTAATGACAGATGAAGCAAACTAGACAGAGCCATGGTTTGAAAGGGTACAAGTAGATCGATTTTTCACTCCAACAGAAATTACAAAGACTAGGGGACACTCAAATTTACAGGGAAATACTTTTAAAACCAATAGGAGAAAATTTTTTTTCACTTAGAGAATAGTTAAGCTCCGGAACTTGTTGCCAGAGGCTGTAGTAAGAGCGGATAGCGTAGCTGGTTTTAAGAAGGGTTTGGACATATTCTTGGAGGAAAAGTCCACAGTCTGTTATTGAGAAAGGCATGAGGGAAACCACCATTTGCCCTGGGATCGGTAGCATGGAATGTTGCTCCTCCTTGGGTTTTGGCCAGGTACTAGGGACCTGGATTGGTCACCGTGAGAACGGGCTACTGGGGTTGAGGGACCATTGGTCTGACACAGTAAGGCTATTCTTCTGTTCTTATGACCAAACATGAGAAGTTTTAAAGTCTAGTAATGCTACTGCGCAACTATGAATTGTGCTTTATGACAGCCAAATTCTGCTTATGTTTTATTGTTGTCTTTTGAGACCACAAGGTATTCCAGATTGGCTTTTCAAACTTTATAGACCTCTGGGTCAGGTGTTTTTACAAGAAACACGGACCTTGTCGGGTCCAAGAATAACATTTCCACACCCCCCCGATTCTGGATGGCCCTTGGTCCTTCTTTGGAAGTTTTTAAGTCTGCCTCCACAGATCCTATGGTGTGGCCAACTGATAAGTGGATTTCAGCAGTGATTGTTCAATTTCTCAGGGTGGTCCTAGAAGGGGCACATTGTGTTTAATTTTGAGTCCTATTTGAACATGAACGTCCAGTTCAGTTCTAAGGATCAGATTCTCCAGCTTTTTCCTCCTGAAAAACTGAGCAAAAATCTTACAAAGGGCAATTTGATTCTTGCAGGATTGTTTAAGGACAGACAACTACGTTAAACATAAAACCTTAAGAATTTTGAAATTTCCAAGATGAAAACTTCTTTTCATGATATGGTCAAGATGTATACTGCAGAGATGCTGTTGGTGAAGGTGTATTTTTTTAATCAGCTTTAAAGAATATCTGTGGATCAAGGTGGCGATAAGGAGCTGTTGCTACCAGTTAATCCTTTAAACGTAACGCTTAGAAGGGTTCAATTGTATACACCAGTGGTTCTCAACCCTGTCCTGAAGGACCACCAGGCCAGTCAGGTTTTCAGGCTAGCCCTAATGAATATGCATGGAGCAGATTTGCATGCCTGGCACCTCCATTATATGCAGATCTCTCTCATGCATATTCATTAGGGCTATCCTGAAAATCTGACTGGCCTGGTGGTCCTCCAGGACAGGGTTGGGAGCCACTGGTATACACTATTATAAACTTTTGTTAACCGCATAGAACTTCACGGTCCTGCGGTATATAAGCTGATTGTTATGTTATGGTTTACTAAGGTGCACTAATCGATTTAGTTCGCATTAAATGCTAACGCATTCATAGGATATAATGGGCATGTTAGCGATTAGCCTCAGTAAAAGAGGGGGAGAATCCCTGAGGATCAGGCTATCCCTCGCAATATTTCTCATGAAACAGAGATCAGGTTCTATTCCTGAAGTTTTCTTTAACAACTGACAAAAGGTTTTATAGTGAGAATATTTGTGTTTTCAGATCATTCTAATCTAATAAGAACATAAGCAGTGCCTCCGCCGGGTCAGACCATAGGTCCATCCTGCCCAGCAGTCCGCTCCCGCGGCGGCCCAAACAGGTCACGACCTGTCTGAATCACCAGAAGGGGCTCCCTTGCCACCTTGGTTTCCCATTGAAGTCCTATCTTCCCATCAAAGTCCTAACCCTCCGGTCTTGCACATGCACGACCTGATTGGGTTTCTATACTTATTACCTGGTTAGCTTTCTATACTTGTGTTACATCCCAGCTCCTCCCTCAGTATCCCACGATCCCTCAGGAATCCGTCCAATCCTGTACCGTACTCTGCCTGATCACTTCCTCCGGTAGCGCATTCCATGTGTCCACGACCCTTTGGGTGAAAAAAAACTTCCTTGCATTTGTTTTGAACCTATCTCCCTTCAGTTTCTCCTAATGCCCCCTCGTACTTGTTGTCCCCTTCAGTCTGAAGAATCTGTCCCTATCCACCCTCTCTATGCCCCTCATGATCTTGAAGGTCTCTATCATATCTCCCCTGAGCCTCCTTTTTTCCAGAGAGAAGAGCCCCAGCCTATCCAACCTCTCGGCGTATGGGCAGTGTTCCAGCCCTTTTACCAGTTTCGTTGCTCTCCTTTGGACTCTCTCAAGTACCGCCATGTCCTTCTTGAGGTGCGGCGACCAATACTGAACGCAGTATTCCAGATGTGGACGCACATCTAAACCTAATCTAACCTAATCTAATCTAATCTAACCTAAATCTAATCTAATCTAACCTAATCTAACCTAAATCTAATCTAAACCTTAAGTTTATATACCGCATCATCTCCTTGAGAATGGAGCTCGACACGGTTTACAAGAACTTAAAATAGTGGGTAGAGAAGAAGAAAAAGGATTACATGAACTTATGTGTAGAAGGGGGGAGAGAAAGGGGGGAAGGATAGAGCTACAATTTGCTGAAAAGCCAGGTTTTCAGTTGTTTGCGGAATAACTGAAGGGAGCTCAGGTTCCGCAGCGGGGTGGTGAGGTCGTTCCAAAGACCTGTGATTTTGAAGAGAAGGGATTTTCCCAGTTTGCCTGAATAGTGGATGCCGCGTGGAGAGGGGAAGGCTAGTTTAAGCCTTTACGGTCTTTGTCACATATATGACAAGACAATTTGGGACAGGCTGAAGTTAGCTTTCATGGTGACTTCACCACTGGAGGCAATGTGGCCGATGCCAGACGGACTTCTACGGTCTGTGTCCCCTATATGGCAAGCATGCGTATGTTATACCGCATTCGTATCATGCCTATCGCGGAGGAGAAGGAAGAACATCTTATAAAAATAATAATAATAATAACTTTATTCTTTTACACCGCCATAACCAAAAGTTCTAGGTGGTTTACACTAAGAAGAGCTGGACAATCAGCGAAATACAATAATACACTGAAAAATACAAATATTTGTAAAATAGAATTTCAATAATAAAACTCACTAAATAATAAACTTATCAAACAAAGTGGTCTTAATTAATTTCCGAAAACTGCAACAGGATAACATAGCTTGCTGAATATATTTACCTAACCAAGATTGTTGCCTACCAGCTTGAAATGCTAGGGTCCTATCTAAAGAAGGTCTTATATCTAACACCCATTAATTTTTGGATAAGCAAATAAGCAGAAGTTTCTCTTGATGGTCTATGCAACACAAAATGAGGAAAAAGGTAAGCTGGAGACAATCCCGATATCAGCTTAAAGCAGATACAGGAAAATTTGAATAATACTCTTGCCTCCAAAGGCAGTCAATGAAGTAAACGATAATATGGACTAATATGGTCGTTCTTTTTGAAATAAAAAATCAATCGAACAGCTGTATTCTGAATTATCCTTAATTTCCTTAGAATTTTTTTGGGTGCTCCTAAATAGAAGATGTTACAATAGTCTAAAATAGATAAAACTAATGCCTGCACCAATAGTCTGAACGATAAAGGATTAAAATATTTTTTTATGCTTCTTAATTTCCACAATGTAAAAAAGCATTTTTGTACCACTAAGTTCGTGTGTTCTGTTGGTGTTAAATGTAGGTCTAGTGCAGGGATCTCAAAGTCCCTCCTTGAGGGCCGCAATCCAGTCAGGTTTTCAGGATTTCCCCAATGAATATTACATTACATTATATTAGTGATTTCTATTCCGCCTGTGCCTTGTGGTTCTAGGCGGATTACAAATTAGAAGAGATCTGGACATTATCGAGAGAATTACATAACAGTGATTCATGTACTTTTCATGGTGTGGTAGAGGATTATAGATTATAAGATATCTGGATTGAAAGCAGTCCATGCACGTAGATCTCATGCATATTCATTGGGGAAATCCTGAAAACCCGACTGGATTGCGGCCCTCAAGGAGGGACTTTGAGACCCCTGGTCTAGTGTGACTCCCAGAATTTTGATAGATTTAATAATCGGGTAGTCATGACCATTAAGATGAAGCAATGAGTTTGTTATTTTGTCGATGGGACTAGCCAAGAAAAGTTTGGTCTTTTCCGTATTGAGTTTCAGTTCTATCTGAGCCGTAATAGAAGATATCTGGTTTAAAATTTCAGTGGTAAAATTATTTAGAGGGATTAAAATAGAAATGTCATCTGCATATATATAAAATTTTACATTTAAACTCTGTAATAAATGTCCTAAAGGGGAAATGTAGATGTTGAATAAGGTAGGCGATAGCGGAGAACCTTGGCAAGTTAAATGAATAAATACTTGAGTGTTGGTTCAACATTGCATTGATAATGAATGCGATTGTTGGGTGGACTGGATAGACCACGTAGGTCTTTTATCTGCTGTCATTTTCTCTGTTACTGATATTCAGCCAGTGTTTTGCTGACCGCTGCCAGCACTAAACCCTGAAATTCAATGCTGGGCCAGGTCCAGGCACAGGCACTAAGGGCTCCTTTTACCACCGGATTAGCGTGCACTAGCCAAAAATCTACCGCCTGCTCAAAAGGAGGCGGTAGCGGCTAGCGCGTGCTATTCCGCACATTAAGGCCCTAGTGCGGCTTTGTAAAAGGAGTCCTAAATTTCTGGGTTAGAGGAGCTGGCTAATGCGGTTGTTTTAAGTGCAAATATTTAGCACTTAACCAGATATAGGTTATCGCATAGAGATAATAATAATAATTGCTTTATTTATATCCCGTCTTATCTTTCAGTTCGAGACAGTGTACAATAAGAGGCGCTGATAACAGCGAGTTAACATCGGTTGGAATTGGGAAGGGGTAAGTGGGCAACATAGGGGGTGGGAGGGGGAACGTGCAAGAAGAACCCTTTTGGAGGTTCAGACAAATTTGTTGAATAAGTGTGTTTTTAGTGATTTTCTGAATGTTGGTGAATTCAGGATTAGGTCGCTCAGGGTGTTGTTCCATATCCCTGCTTGGAAGGCGAGAGGACTGACTTTATACAGGTAACCTGGCGGGTTAAGTTCTGAATATCAGCCTAGGCAGCCTTTCGCAATAACAGCAGAGCGGTTTAGAAATTTAAAAAGAAAGGAACTCCACTGTCAAAAGGAAAGATAAATTAAATATAACGATATAAAAGTTAAAAAAACAAACAAAAACAAACTGGCCAAGTGGTGACGCCACCCAAAAATAACCAGCTAACTGCTGCTGAAACTCCCCCCCCCCCCCACCCCCCCAACAAGCTAGCCCTGAACAGGTGATTTAATCAGCCAGGAGCCATTTCTGGATGATCAGATCATACTGAATATTATATTACATTACATTAATGACTTCTATTCCGCCTATACCTTGCAGTTCAAGGCGGATTACAAAAGAGCTGACTGGACATTTCCAGTGACGTTACAATAGTTTTTGGGGTTTTTTTTGTTACAGAAGAGGTAAGATAGCTGGATAATTTCCAGAAGAACTTGCAATTGGATAGTAAGATGACTGGACATTTCTAGGTAATATTACAAATAAGATTACATTCCATTTCAGGGATCTGTATTCTTGGTTGGTATTTTGAGGAGATTACCTAAGTGGAGGTATACTGACCCCTTAAGGCAGCCAAAATGAACGCCAGGAGTCTCATCCTATTATTCTTTTAGAAAACTATTAAAGACACAGATTTGTAACCCAAGCTTCCTAATGCTTTTTAAATGCAACATGTATTATGTACATTCTAGAAACTGATGTATCTTTTTAAACTTTATATTCCCTTATCTGCTGTGAACCGCCTAGAACCATTCATGGTTTGGTGGCATATAAGAATAAATTATTAATATTAAATATGAAATGAATAGTTTTAAGCTGTCTTGAATACTATTCCTGGGGAGGCATGCATAGGAAAAAACTATTTAGCAACACAAAAACAAATAAAAATAGTTTTTAAGGTGGTCTCCAGTATCTAGTTTTGATTCTTTTAACCCCCTCTCCCTCTTTGACGAAGCCGCGTTAGGTTTATTTATTGCTGGACACAGCCGTATTAGCTCCGACACTCACAGAACGTATCCTATGAGCGTCGGAGCTAATGTTGCCGCAGCCGGCGATAAAAAAAGACTAATGTTAGATTTTATGACATTGTATAGTTAGCTATCAAATTGTTTTACTAATTTGTCTTCATAGTGAATTTTAAATTATTTTGATGTTCAGTGAGTTAAATGTTGCATATTACTACTATTTATTATTTCCATAGCGCTGAAAGGCGTACGCTGCGCTGTACAATCTAACACACAATAGACAGTCCCTGCTCAGAAGAGCTTACAATCTAATTTAGACAGGACATTTCAGGGTTGGGGAGATTATAGTGGGTCTAGGTATCTGACAGCAGTGAGGGGGAGTTAAGAGTTGAAAGCAGTTTCAAAAAAGTGGGGCTTTTTTTTTAAAATAATCTTTCTTCATTTTAAAACACTTTAAATAAGTGGAAAAAACATAGATTATACACGTGGAGGGGCATAATCAAAAAAAGCGTCTAAGTCCCTTTTTGGCCTAAGTCCTTAAACGTTCAAAGTAGAAGCAGGGAAAGTGTCCATAACCAAACCAAACGCCCTTGTTTTGATTATGGCCTTCCTCTGCCTAAATGCCCAATCTCTACTACGTCTAAAAGTACACCAACACGACGTCTACACTTTTTAGCCATAATGAAACAAAAAAAAGCCTAAGCCACAAACGTCCAACAGAAGGGCTTTTAGGAGAAGGAGGAGCCAGTCCTTCGCCTAAAAGCTGGATTCTGTAACCAGTGTCTGTCAAAAACAACACCGGTGCATTTCAGCCTTATCCTTATCAATTTCTGATATTTGTCCCCTTCACCCTTGAGTCTCACTATGCCATTTTGTCACTTCTTCCTATCACCACATATCTAAAAAAACATTTTTTCCCCCAATTTTACCATATCGGCTATTTTTTCTTCCATTTGCATCTTTGCTTTTCTGACAGCTTTTCCTGCTTCTTGTACCTTTTCACATATTTTTGCCTTTCATCTTCTTTCTGTGATATTTTATGCGCTTCCTCTCACATGTTTAGCTAAAGAAATGTTGTAAAGACACATAGCAGTGTGGTTGAAAGTGTATAGTGCACACAGCATATGTGGTTTTTGATATCACACTTTGCATTGCAGATAATATCAAGAATCATGGACATTTAAATATTTGTTAACATTCTACATCGGATTGAGAATTATGCAAGTCTTCAATTGGGTCTCCTGAAGCAGATGTCAAAACGGGGCCACGTTGGGACCCCCTAGAACATTTTGCAAAAGATAAGTGAAGTTTATCCAGTATTCCAGTGATCTTTTATATGCAAACTTTAAAGTATAAAACTTTAGACAACGGAATTATATATTGAAAAGAAGTTAAAAAATACAAATTGAATTCCAAGTCTCAGAGAGTATCCTTTAATATGAATTTCGCTATGACTGGCTGGTAAACTCTTAAACACAAGAGGGGGTTACCTTCCCCTCTTCTGGAGTTTCATATCTCTGAGCGTAACATATGAATATAGGATTACTCTCTTGAGACCAGCTTTACATTATAGTCAGTTTTTCTCTATTTAACTAAAAAGCTTTACTGAATTCCAGAATTGGATACACGTTCCCTGTTAGAGCTGGAAACGAAATACACTTCCCCCTCCCCATTCACGGTTTCAGCAATCGCGATTTCACATATTCGTGATTTTTTGGGGAGGGGGAAAAAAGAAACCCTCCCCACAGTTTAGCCTTCCCCCCGGCGTCCCGGCCTTACCTGGTGGTCTAGCGGGTTTTCGGGGCAGGAGCGATCTTCCTACGCTCCTGCCCCGTGCAGATCGCCAATAGGAAATGGCTGTGGGGAGTTCTCGTCGTAGTCTTGAGAGACTATGGGAACTCACGGCAGCTATTTCCTATTGGCGAGCTGCACGGAGCAGGAGCGTAGGAAGATCGCTCCTGCCCCAAAAGCCCGCCTAGATCACCAGGTAAGGCCGGGATGCTGGGGGGAAGGCAGGAGAGAAGCGGGGGTGGGTCAGAGCTGGACCAGAAGATATTCGCGGTATTTCACCATTTGCAGTTCGGTTCTGCAACTATCCCCCGCGAATCCGGAGGGAGAAGTGTATGGATGTAGGGCAGAAAGTAAAGGCAGCGATAAAAACAGCAAATGAATAAGAAGGTCCTGGAAACAGAGTTAAGAACACAGAGAGAAGGAAGTGCAACCAGAGACTGGGAAAAGATGATTAGAAAAATAAAATCACCAGGAAAAATGATTTTATTTTCAATTTAGCTCCTCTTCTATTAAACTGCGCTAGCAGATTTGTAGCGCAGAGGGCCGCGCTGAATGGCTGAATTCTATGAGCTTTGGGAGCAGCATGGGCCATTCAGCGCGCCTCATCACGCTAAAAACTGCTAGCGCAGTTTAATAGAAGAGGGGGTTAGTGATTGAAATACCAGTTTTAAGAATTTATATTTGCTAGCTATATTTTGCACTGTTTAGGAAGAAATGCATTTCTCTCTATTTCTCTGGTATTGTACTGCATCCAGAGTCATCTTAGTGTTTCATTTGTGTATATTAGTACAGTGGTATCTTGGTTTACGAGCATAATTCATTCCAGAAGCATGCTTGTAAACCAAAATAATCGTATATCAAAGCGAGTTTCCCCATAGGAACTAAGGGAAACTCGCTTGATACGTTCCCACCCACCCCCACCCCCGAGGCCAGCAGCGCTGCTCTACACCCCCCGAGAACCGGCATTGCTCCCCCCGAAGGCTCCCCCTCC
The DNA here is from genome assembly GCF_902459505.1 of Geotrypetes seraphini. NCBI lineage: Eukaryota > Metazoa > Chordata > Amphibia > Gymnophiona > Dermophiidae > Geotrypetes > Geotrypetes seraphini. The sequence continues at coordinate 14,253,009 of NC_047086.1, read as the reverse complement.
TTGCGATCCGGCACATTCCCCCCTGTGATCCGGCATTCCCCCGCTTGCGTCACCCCCCCCCCCCCCGCCATGATCTGAAATCCCCCAGCACCCACCCGAGCACGCTGCTTACCCCCATCTGGCCACCGGCACCGACACACAAGACATGCTGGTGCCGGAAGATCTGCGCCCTCTTCTTTGCTGGGCCTTGAGCATCTGCGCATGCTCAAGGCTTCGAGTTCACGCTCTCTCCGAGATTCTCGGAGAGAGCGTGAACTCGAAGGCCTTGAGCACGCGCAAATGCTCAAGGCCCAGCAAAGAAGAGGACGCAGATCTTCGGGCACTGGCATGTTCTGTGCGTTGGTGCTGGTGCCCAGATGGGGGTAAGCAGCGTGTTCGGGTAGATACTGGGGGATTTCACATCGCGGCGGGGGTGTGTGTGTGTGACGCAAGCAGGGGGATGCCGGATCGCGGGGGGTGCTGCTCGCAAATCGAGGCAAGCTCGGTTTCTGAGGCGCCGATTTTGTGAATGTTTTGCTCATCTTGAAAAACACTCACAAACCGGTGCACTCGTAAACCGAGGTACCACTGTACTTTTAGTTTGTGGTCCTGTACTTGCATAGCATTTATCTGTGTTCTGCATGTGTGATCAAGGCCAGAGTTTGACAGTTTCCAGTTCTTGTCCTAATCAATATTAAGGGACTTTCAGATCCTAAATGCACAATTTCAGCTTACCTAGAACGTCTTTCTCATGTTCACAGACAAGCACTTTCCACTTCGATTCATCTGGGTCACAGAAGTCAATGTTGACTAGTCGATAGTTGGGTGCATGGAGGTTGGTCTTAAAAGTGAATATGGCTTCCTCATTAGTGATATATTCATATTCTGCCTCAAAATTGTCTATTAATTTTTGCCATGGAAGAATTCCTGGAGAAAAAAGACAAACTTTATGAAATCCTTTCAGGTTTCATTGTTGTTGTCGGAGAGGCACTGCAAAATAATATTTATGTAGTATAAGACTGCAATTGAAACACAGGGATTTGACCAAAGAAATCATATTACTGTATGGTACAATTCAATTCATCTCACCGTCACCTGGGATCTTTCTGCTCATTTACTAATAAAAGAAGTATTTTAATTTTATAAGCACTACATCAAGGTTATCGATATACAGGTCCTCGAATTACGACCTATGCAACTTATGACTGCTTGACTTTACGACGCCTTTCCCTCTCCCATCCCAGCCCATACTATTTTTTATCCCTCCCCGCGTACCTTTTCCCTGGTGGTCCAGCGGTGTATCCCACACTGAGCCCCTCCTGCTGATGTCAGCGGTCAGAAGCAAGCAGCACACCCGGGCTGGCACGTGCAGGAGTGAGATTTTGGAACTCCCGCCCCGCCCTGCTCACTGAAACACTGCCGCCAGTTCTCACGGGACTTGCGGTTCTTGCGGCAGCCATTCAGAAAGCCGCTTGGGGCCGGGCAGGAGCTCCAAAAGCTTGCTCCTGCATGTGCCGGCCCGGGTGCACTGCTGGCTTCTGACATCGGCAGGAGGGACTCAGTGCAGGATACACGCTGGACCACCAGGGAAAGGTACGCGGGGAGGGGTAAAAAATAGTTAGTATAGTTAGTTTTAAAAATTATTTAACTCCACCAATCCTGCACAATACTAAGTTAGTTTGATAAAAAGAGGGTATTGCCTTATTTTTGTGTGTGATACACATAGGGGCTCATAATCGAAAGAGAAAAACGTCCTAAAACTGGCCTAAGTCAGCACCTGAATGATCATAAACGAAAGACGTCCAAGTGCCGATAATAAACACAGGTTTTGGATGTATTTCTAATGACCTAGGCCTCCATAGTGCCGCTGAACGACCATCGCTAAACGGGGAGTGATGAGTGTGGGAGTTGGGCGGGACGTGGGCCGGCTTAGACTTCGGTCATACAGCATTGTATAACCGAAAGTTATACAGCCCAGGATTGACAAACTTGGATGTTGTGACTTAGACCAGTGTTTTTCAACCTTTTTACACCCATGGACCGGCAGAAAAAAAAGAATTATTTTGTGGACCAGCAAACTACTAAAACTGAAATTTAAAAAACACATTTCCGCCCCGTCTCTGCAAGCTCGGTCCCCACAAACCATCTGATCCCATCTGCAGAAGCCTTAGTTATGATTTTATTTTGAACATATTTTATTAAAGTATAAAAAGAAACAATATTCTATACAATTGTCATTTTATAAATATAAATATACAGAGCAAGGACCAACAAAACCCCTGTCTCCCCTCCCCTTCACATATATCCTCTCTACTATCAAGAAAACTGAACAAGCCAAGTTATTACAGAATGCTACACAGAAATATCATGCTAACAGAATACTGCAGTCACACATGACAGGAACAGTGTTAGGGGAGTGCCCCCTGGTCCGAGAGAGCCCTAAGCCAGATGGAAGCTAAAGAAGTACTGCCTGGGCTTTGCAGTCCCCAGTTATGTCTCTAGCAGGATATATATTTCAAATCTTCTATATTCTAATGACAAAGTAGAAATAAAATTATTTTTTTCTACCTTTTGTTGTCTCTGGTTTCTGCTTTCATCTTCTTTTCACTCTTTTCCTTCCAGCGTCTGCCCTGTCTCTTCAATCCAGCATCTGCCCATTCCATCCACTGTCTGCCCTCTCCCCCTTCCATATGTATCAGACTTCTTTCTAGACTCCTCTCCCCTTTCCATCCAGCCTTTGCCTTCCCTCTCCTTTTTACATCATTCATTCCAGCTTCACTGCTTTCTTCATTTTTATCTCTCCTACACCAGATCTAGCATCTTTATCCCTCTCTCATTTCTCTGCTGACCTCCTTTCCAGCATCAATCTCTCTCTACTTTCTCATTCCTCTCTCTCCCCTTTCCCTCATCTGATCTCTCCATTCCACCCTGACCCCTTTCCCTCCTCTAATCTCCCTGCCAGCTGTTTCCTTCCTTTTTTTCCTTCTTCCTTCCCTCTTCCCCCTATCCAACAGTAGCTCTCTTCCCATCCCTTTCCCTCTTCCCCTCCCAGCAGCATCTCTCCTTCTGCCTCCCTCCAGGTACAGTAGCAGCTCTTCCTTTATCCAGCAGCTTCCCAGCCTCCAATAGTGGCTTCCTCCCCTTCCAGCACCTCTCAGTACTTGCCTGCAGCAGCGATTTACTTAGGCAGCCTTGGGTCCATTGCCGCCTCTGAGGAAAGAGGAAGTTGCCGGTGAATCACTGCCCTGGCAAGTACGAGAGCTACTGGGAGGGGAGACAGCCACTGTCGAAGGCTCCCCAGGATCACGCTGACCATCTCCCTCCACCTACACCTGTACCTGCAGCTCTCTCCCTTCCACCTGCACCTTCCCTGCGGCCCTCTTCGGCGACTCAGCAGGGGCGGCGATCAAGACAGGATGCCGACATTGGGGCCTTCCCTCTCTGAGTCCCACCTATTTTGTTTCAACTTCCTGTTTCCGAACAGGCGAGACTCACAGAGGGAAGGCCCTGACGTCGGCAACCTGTCTTGATCGCCCGAGGCTGGGAGGAACAGCAGCCTTCCAACACATTTAAGTACCTTACGGGACGTGTCGAAGTGGAAGATGATATTTTCTTTCTCAAGGGACCCTCGGCCACAAGAGGGCACCCGCTCAAACTCAGGGGCGGAAAATTTCATGGCGACACCAGAAAGTATTTCTTCACAGAGAGAGTGGTTGATCATTGGAAGAAGCTTCCAGTGCAGGTGATCGAGGCAGACAGCGTGCCAGACTTTAAGAATAAATGGGATACCCATGTGGGATCCCTACGAGGGTCAAGATAAGAAAATTGGGTCATTAGGGCATAGACAGGGGGTGGGTAAGCAGAGTGGGCAGACTTGATGGGCTGTAACTCTTTTCTGCCGTCATCTTCTATGTTTCTATGTACCGCAGTCGACAGGAAATTTAACTGCCGACTCGATCTCGCTGGCCCTGCGCAGACCGGCAGAAATTTTCTGCGGACCGGCACCGGTCCACGGACCGGTGGTTGAAGAAAACTGACTTAGACCATTTAAAACATGGTCTAAGTCACAAAAACCCACCTAAAGTCACCAAATAAGCACTGCAAACACATAATTCAGACCCCCACACATTACCCCAGTGATCACCAGCCCCCCCCCCCATAAAAATCATAATCACACCTTTAAAATTCAGCCTCCAGCCCAGCATCACCTGGCAGCCTGGCTTAGGAAAGCCTAGTCGTCCAGTACAGAGGCGGCGTAAGTCATCTTGAGGGTGGGTTAGGGACTCATGGAGAGTAGGACTTATGCCCATAAGCCTCTGTAATCACTGTATTGATACTTAAACATGTGCACTCCTCTATACATCCCCCAAAACCCTTTTTTACAGGCACATAAGTGGCTCCTGCATCCATAAGGGCTATTAGGGTGGTAGATAAGTGGGTCTAGGGGATTCTGGAGGTGGTTTGGGGAGCTGTAGTGAGAAGACATGGCACCCTTTTTGTGAAGTTCACAGCAGTGCCCTGTAAGGTACCCCACTATTTAGGTGTCATGTCTGAGTGTTCAGTCAATCACTCTGCAGACCCCTCCCACGTCCAAGAGAGCTTGTTCTAGGCATTTTTGACTTGGATGAAAAGGTGGACGAAAATGTGGTATAAAGATAGATGATTTAGCGGCTTGGACGATCAGATCAGCAGGACGAATAGTTAGACGATTTTTGAAACAAAAAAAATTTTAGATGTATTTTTCGAAAATGTGTCCTAGGCTGTTTTTTTTACTTTGGATGACTTGCGGCTTAGACTAAAATGGACTTAGACGTTCCTTTCGATTATGCTCCTCATACTGTATTAACATAGGCCAACTTATGTCCAGATCAACTTGCGACCTGTCAGTGGGAACCAATTGTGGTCGTAAGTCAACGAGAACCTGTATTAAAATAGACCACTATGATAGGAAACTCAGAACAGAAGAATTTCCTCATTTGGAACTTTAAATATCACCTTTCAACACATGCAAGCAAAGCAGCTGTTTTCAACTAAAATTTTAAAGGTGGAAAGAGAAAAGTTTTTGTAAATAACACCACACCAAAGACTTAGGGCTCCTTTTACTAAGCTGCGATAGCGGTTTTAGCGCGTGCTGAATTGCCGCATGCGCTAGACCTTAACGCCAGTATTGAGCTGGCGTTAGTTCTAGCCGCGTAGCGCGGGTTTAGCACGCGCTAAAATCCTGCATGCGCTAAAAACGCTATCGCAGCTTAGTAAAAGGAGCCCTAAGACATAAAAGTCACAAATCATAAAGATAAAATCAAGCAACATGGTACTTAATTTATAAATATTACAGTATATAATAAATACAATAAATATAAGAATAACCACAATACTAGCAGATACCATATTTCCCCGCATATAGGCCGCCCCAGTGTAAAGGGCACAAAAAATGCCTATACAAGTTTCAAAACTGGTAGATAAGTCGCCCCATTGGTTTATCTACCAGTAACTGGGGCAGCCTATACAGTTTTTAAAAATCATTCCCCCTCCCCTTTACCTCCCTCGCTGGAATCGCTGCTCCTCGAATCGTGGCCAGCGGTGCAGGCCAGGAGAGATCTTTTCGATCTCCAGCCCGGCCCCACGCTGCTTCCTGCGTGCCTTTGCCATCAGTTCTCACAGGACTCACGAGAACTGATGGTAAAGGCATGCAGGAAGCAGCGCAGGGCTGGACATCGAAAAGATCCCTCCTACCCTGCACCGCTGGCCGCAATTCGAGGATACAGCGATTCCTGACTGTCCAGTGAGGGAGGTAAGGGGGGGAGAATTTTTTTAAAAAATTGTATAGGCCACCCCAGTTTTGCAAGCTGCACCCACTGTGCCAGCTTGCAAAACCCATATAGAGGCCACGGCCTTTATATGGGGAAATACGGTAAATACTAAAATGACATGCGTTAACAAAGACAATAATTATTCTGCATAGTTCAATACTTTAAGCCCAGATCCCAACCCTCTATACCCTTTTCCCTTCTATATGTTTGCTAATAATATAAATCAAAATACCCTCTCCTTGAAGATTACATCCCCTTCTTAACCAGCACTTCTGTTCCCGCCCCTGTCCGAATGGCACTTCAGGCCTACCACCTCCCCACCTGATGACCGGCACATCTGTTCCTCCCCCTGGCTGACCAGCACTGTTCTTTTCCGGTCTGAAGCTGAGGTCAATACTGTGTGTTGTGCATGATCAAGGCCTGCCGGTTCCTAATGTCTTCGAGAATCTCGGAAAGGAAAGAAGAGGCCTTCAGCATGCAGAGATGCTCAAGGCCCTGCTCCGGCCCAACAAACAGCATTGGCCACAGCTTCATTCAGAAAAGGAACTGTGCTGGTAAGAACAGTGCTGGTCAGCGGGGAGGGGAGGGACAGATGTGCTGGCCATAGGGTGGGCAGGTGGTAGCACTGAAGTGCACGTCAGGCAGGGATGAAAACAATTAACGGGTAGAGAGGTGGTAGGACTGAAGTGCCGATCAGACGGGGTCGGAAACAGAAGTGCTGGTTAGCGGGCGGCTGGGGGGATATAATCTTTGTAGAGAGAGAGAGGGAGGAAGCAAGAAAGTTCAAGACTCAAATACAAATCGAGATTCCCCGTTTTTGGGCTATTTTTTTACCCCAAAATTCTTGGTTTATATTCGAGTATATATGGTTAGGGATATGTGTGCGTGTGCCACCCAAAAGCACACGCACCAAAACTGAGCAGTACACATATTGCTAGTATTTAAAGAAAACATGCGTTTTGTGTGTTGTATTTATATAATTTGATAATGCAGAAAACATTTTTTACCAATATTTTTTTCAAGAAGAAAAAAACATCCATAACACTGCCTGATCTCGTGCTGCTCATTTAATTTTGGTCCAGTAAGCACCTTTTGCCAACATGACCTGTTGCTCTCCTTCACCAATGCAAGCTAAGCTAAGCATTTTTTTTTTTTTTCCTCCTTACAGCACATTCCTTTAGATGTCGCTGGTCAAAGGAAGCCTTCGAGATCAGAACCACTTTCATGTTAGCAGACTGACATTTACTGAATCAAATGTCAAGCTGATAAAAAGGCATCTCCCAGCTTTGGCATCCGTTTGCACGGACACTATACAAGCAGTCTGTTTGGTCTGGAATTAAAGGTGCTTTTCTAGAACGAGCTTCTCCACTTCCTCATAACGCTACCAAGTTGGTTTGCCAATATCTACATTACTAGCTGAAATATTTATTCTACATATGCGGTTTCAGTGCAGCGATGTCCCACTACAATTAAAATTTGCTCCTGTAATAGGATTGATGGGAAATTTTACTGGCAGCTAAAAGGTCGATTTAAACATCTGCACATTATTAGCATATGTCAGCAATAATTAACATATTTCAGAGTGAGAAAACCCTGCAAAACATTAAAAAAAATTCATTCCTTTGGAAATGTAAGACCTTATCATGGATTCCCAGCATGACTTGAAAAGGTTTCTGATCAGTAAATTGGCACTGCATCTCTTTTATCTTGTAGTTTACTTAATACCAAATGTGAATAGATAATATAAAATGCTGATTGAATTCTACCTTAGTAAAAAGTTTGTCTAAAATCAGGTCTTTTTTTTCATCTCTTACCCCCCTTTCCTTCCTACCCAGATTTATATGTATAATCAGAGATATACTTATACTGTCTACACTTGAATATAAACTGAGATTTTGGGGCCAAAAAATGGCCCAAAAACTCTGTTTATATTTGGGTCAAAACCCACCACCCCAAGGTCTGCCATAAGCCCTAATGGTCTGGCGGTAGGCCAGTACAGCAGGGATCCCTCCCATCGGTAGAGCCCCAGGGCTTATGGCAGGCCCGGGGAAGGCCTGCAAGGCATGGGGGGGGAAAGAGAAAGGTTGGGTGCAGAGCCTGTTAGGGGAGGGAGGGGGCTGGGTGCAAAGCCTGGCACGGCAGGGCGGCAGAGAGTTTGGCTAGGTGCAAAGCCTGGCAGGGCAATGCAGGAAGGGAAGGGACTGGGTGCAGAGTCTGGCAGGGAAGGGAAGTGGGGCTGGGTGCAGAGCCTGGCAGGGGAGGGGAAGGAGGCAGGGAGGGAAGGGGGCTGGGTGCAGAGCCTGGCTGGGAAGGGGATTATATCTGGATTTTATTGGATACTTTTCGATTTATGGACTTGATTATAATAAATGTAACTGTTTTGGTGGTCTAGACATCTTAGCTGCCTCTTTTGACAAGTCAAGAATCACAGCATAAGCATGGAAAATTCCCCGTTGCAAAGACATGAAAGAAAGCCAAAGAGCATCTGGGGTCTGTACACAGCAGAATTAATGGATTTGAGTATAACAGGTGAATCTTGAGGTCTTTATACTGTATATCCTCATATTCTTTGTCTAATCAGAACCTCGTCCACATTTGTGCAAAGCCATAAATACAGCACAAACAAAGAAGACTAGTTAAAAAAAAATAGTGGGTGTAATCATAACAAAATCAGTTTTCATTCTAAAAACAAAGAGAAACACATACAAACACACACATTTTAAAGAACTTAGCAAAAGCCTGGACTTCATGTAACAGCCAAACTTTCAATTATTTATATTCCCTAAACAGTTTGTTTTCAGTCTGAAGAATAAAAGCTGCACGTCAAAACATAAGAGATCTGAAAATTACTGAGCTTCCAGGCAATAAAATATTCATACAACAATACATCAACGTGAAGAAAATTCAACATTCTATAAAGGCATTTTCATTATTCCAAAATTTTTTGGGCAAACAAATCATATTATAATGATTTCAACAAAGCAATAATACATGCATATGCAAAACAGACTAAACAGCTTTATTTTATTTCTTCATATATTTGTGCTGCACTTTAATCAAGCGCTTGCACTGTATAAAGAAGCACCTGGCAGCTCCAGGGTGATGAAGAAGCCAAAGCTAGACTCAGGAATGCCACACCCAGAGCCACAGGGAAATAACAAACTTGTAGAGTCCATAGCAGACGGAAGTCTCCTCCTTAATTACAGACCAGTTATCTTATCCAGGGATCCTCAATGCTGCTCCTCCAGGTGCACAAACAAGTGTGACTCCCCGGAGAAGACAACATTTTTTATACATCTCAATGCCAGAATTGTAATGAGATATTATTGACATTGAACAATATAACTCAGGGGTGCCTAAAGGTCAATCACAATTGAGCAGTAGTTTGCAAAGGCAACGCGAGTCAATGCGATAGACTCGCATTGCCTTTGCGTTCTCCCTGCTTCCCCGACACTGTTACAGGCCAGCAGTGCCTGCAGAAGTGCCAGGCCCACCAGCCTCCCCCTCCCCCAGACATTAATTCTGATGTTGGAGAGGAAGTTCCAGGCCAGCTAATCGCTGCCTGGCTGGTCTGGAACTTCCTCTCCGACGTCAGAATTGACATCAGTGGGGAAGGGTCGGCTGGTGGACCCGGTGCTTCTGCAGTAGCTGCTGGCATGTTGCAGCGTTGGGGAACAGGGAGAACTCTGTGGCAACGGCGGCCTGTTCCCAGACGGTGGTGGTGGCATGGGGGCCTGTTCTCAGATGATGGCCCTGGCGGTGGCTTGGGGAGAAAGAAAGGACAGAAACAGAGAAAGACAGGGAGGCAGAACAGGGACACAGAAAGACAGACAGGGAGACAGAAAAAAAGAAAGGGAGACATTAAGACAGACAGAGAAAGAAAGAAAGGGGCAGGGAGGCAGAAAGACAGAGAGAAAGGGGGGGCAGGGAGACAAAAAGAAAGACAGACAGAGAAAGAAAGGGGGGCAGGGAGACAGAAAGAAAGAAAGAAAGAAAGAAAGGGGGCAGGGAGAGAGAAAGAAAGGGGAAGGGGGCAGGGATAGAGAAAGAAAGAAAGGGGAGTGGGCAGGGATAGGAAGAAAAAGTTGGACTCGTGGAAGAACAGAGAGATGCTGGTTGGGGAATGGAATGAGGTCTGGAGGAGAGGAAGCATGCAGGAGGCAGACAGAAGGGAAGAAATATTGGATGCAATTAGAAGGAAGTATAACCAGAAACTCATGAAATCACCAGACAACAAAGGTAGGAAAAATGATTTTATTTTCAATTTAGAGATCAAAATGTGTCCGTTTTGAGAATTTATATCTGCTGTCTATATTTTGAATTAGGCCTCCTTTTAGAACAGGAAGCCTATGAGTGTCGAGAGCAGCGCGGGGCATTCAGCGCAGTTCCCTGTGCTAAAAACCACTATTGCGGTGTAGTAAAAAGGGAGGGGATATATTTGTCTATTTTTGTATAGTGTTCCTGAGGTGACATTGCATTTTTTAAAGTCATCTGCCTTGACTTCTGATAAAAACCCCAAATTCAAATGATAATTAACATTTTCTCTGTGCACAGTGTGCTTTGTGTTTTTTTAAATTTTATTGCTGGTAGATCGTTTTGACTTGGTCATTTTAAAAGTAGCTCGCAAGCCAAAAAAGTGTGGGCACCCCTGCTATAACTTATCCTGTTCAATCTACAATTAAAATCCTAGGAGTAATTCTAGATCAGAACCTGACCATGAAGAACCAGGTCGATACCCTAGTACGGAAGGGCTTCCATACTTTATTGAAATTGCACACAATTAGAGCATATCTTGACGTTCCATCCTTCAGACTATTGGTGTTGAGTCAACTGGACTACTGTAATATTGTTTACTTGGCTGCCACCCAAAAATTCTATCCCGTTTGCATATTATCCAGAATGCGGCAGATCGATTGATTTTTACTCTGAGCAGGTGCGATCATGTTACCCCTTCTCTTCGAGAACTTCACTGGTTGCCCATGAGGCCCATGTGAGGTTTAAATTCGGTTGCCTATGCTTCAAGGTGTTGTTTGGCCCCATACCTAATCACCTATTGGATTCGTTCACATTTGTTGATTTCTTTGTCTTCCCATCTGTTAAAGGGTGCAAGTTTAAAAAATATTATCACCAACAAACAACAACATTGGCTAGACAGTTACATTAATAAAGCTGAACTGACCTACAATGCTTTTAGAAAGCTCATAAAAACTACCTTATTCGACAGATACATCACCTAAACAGAACCTCTCCAAACACTCTGGTTCTTTTCAAAATGCCCTCTGAAATCCTAAACGAGCAGCATTTGTAATTTCAGGACCTTTCTTCTAATATGTTCCCCCTGAACCTCTAAACAAATTGTATATTGTAATTTTTGCTGTTTTTTTTGAATCCCTAAACAAACTGTATATTGTAATTTTCATTTTTTTCTGAAAGCTGTGACTTTTCTTACAGGTCGGCTCCGAAATTCCTAGCAAACAGTATATTTTGTAATTTCGATTTCTCAAGTCCCTGTACTCTGTACTCCTTCTACATATTGTAAATCGCTGAATGTCCAGCTCTCTTGAATGTAAACCGCCTAGAAGTCGCAAGATTGTGGCGGTATAGAAGAATAAAGTTATTATTATTTCTTGTCCTATCAGGCAGCATCTCGGGACAGGGATTTGCAATCTTTAATTGTAACTTCTAGCACCCACCAACATTTCATATTTGTTTACTAGATTCCTGGATAACTGTAACTGAAACTTTCATTAACTGCAATTCAATTCTCTTTTGTAAACCACTTAGAACTTAACAGTATTGCAGTCTAGAAGCAGGTTTTTACGTTATGTTATAGCAGCAATGACCATTCGTGAGATATTTCTGGATACATTGGGTCTAAAGACCCCATGAATCTGTGCACCATTACAGAAGATAATTTTTGAAAGGCTTTCCAATGTTAAAACATGTTTTACTTCCTAAGAGAAAGCCAGCTTTGCAAAATTTAACACCGTATACATATTTTTGTATTTATTAGCATTTGATAAAACCATCAAACTTCTTCATAGCAGGGTACAAAATCCAATATTAAAGATTAAAACTGAACAAGATGAAAGACACAACATGGACAGAGAAGTATTATGCCGCCAGTGAATCTACGTATACTTTTGTAGGGTTATTGGGAGTCAGTGGCGTACCTAGGGGGGGGGCGGGGGGGGCGGGCCGCCCCGGGTACCAGCCCTAAGGGGGTGTTCCCGGCCTTGCCGTTCAGTCCCCCGCCACCCCCGAAGGACCGCTCGCCCCCCTGGCCTCCCCGCACCACCTATGAACAGCCGCAGCAGGATCGCGAAGTCAGCGTCAGCATCCCTGCGCTGCTTCCTACGACGCGATCCCGCCCCTCCTCTGACGTCAGAGGAGGGGCGGGACCGTGGCGCAGGAAGCAGCAGGGATCGCTGACGCTGACTTCGCGATCCTGCTGCGGCTGTTCATAGGTGGTGCGGGGAGGCCAGGGGGGCGAGCGGTCCTTCGGGGGTGGCGGGGGACTGAACGGCAAGGCCGGGAACACCCCCTTAGGGCTGGTACCCGACGCTGACTTCGCGATCCTGCTGCGGCTGTTCATAGGTGGTGCGGGGAGGCCAGGGGGGCGAGCGGTCCTTCGGGGTGGGTCGGGGCATCAGGCCTTCAGGGTGGGGCGGGCGGGCAGGCAAGCAGGCTTTCAAGGGGGGAGGGGGTGACAGGCAGGCAGGCAGGCCTTCAAGGGGGGACAGGCCTTCGGGGGGGGGGTGCAGACATTCAAGGGGTGCAGGCCTTCAAGGGGGGCAGGCAGGCCTTCAGGGGGGTGCAGACCTTCGGGGGGGGGTGTAGGCCTTTGGGGGGGTGCAGACCTTCAAGGGGGTGCAGGCCTTCAAGGGGGGAAAGGCAGGCAGGCCTTCAAGGGGGGGTGCAGGCCTTCAAGGGGGGGTGCAGGCCTTCAAGGGGGGTGCAGGCCTTCAAGGGGGGAAAGGCAGGCAGGCCTTCAAGGGGGGGACAGGCCTACAAGGGGGGGGGGGACAGGCCTACAAGGGGGGGGGCAGGCCTACAAGGGGGGGGGACAGGCCTTCAAGGGGGGGTGCAGGCCTTCAAGGGGGGTGCAGGCCTTCAAGGGGGGTGCAGGCCTTCAAGGGGGAGACAGGCCTTCAAGGGGGAGACAGGCCTTCAAGGGGGGGAAAGGCAGGCAGGCAGGCCTTAAAGGGGGGACAGGCCTACAAGGGGGTGGGACAGGCCTTCAAGGGGGGGACAGGCCTTCGGGGGGGTGCAGACCTTCAAGGGAGTGCAGGCCTTCGGGGGGGGGGGTGCAGGTCTTCAGGGGTGGGGTGTAGCCCTTCGGAGGGGGGGACAGACCTTCGGGGGAGGGGGGGTCCTGGTGTAAAAGTACACAGAGGGAGAGAGGGAAGGGGGGGTTCAAAGATACATGCATATGCCAGACTTTGGGGGTTAGAAATAATGGGTCTAAAAACAGAGGAGTGGGAGAGAGATGGTGCATAATGGGATTTAGGGAGGGAAGGAACAGAAAGGGAGAGAACTTGGAAACAGGGGATGGTGTGGAGGGGGGATAGAGATACTGGATAGGAGGATAGTTGGGAACAGAAAGGGAGAGATGGTGGATCCTGGGGTGGTGGGGAGTTGAGAAAAGGTGAATCTGTGGATGGAGACAAAAAAAAGGAAAGATGCCAGATCTCCGGGAGAGGGAAGGGAAACGGAAGGGGAGAACAGAGATGGCAGACGGATGGTTAGCACGGAGAAAGGAGACCCTGGCAAGCAAGACAACAAGAGCCTGGGACCAACAAGATTTGAATATTGATCAGAGAACAAAAGGTAGAAAAAATAATTTTATTTTCTGTTTTGTGATTACAATATGTTAGATTTGAAAAGTGTACATGAGACAGCTTGAAAAGGGAACTTTTCTATTTTTGTGAATGGCAAGGCTGAGTTCAGTTAAAATATATGCTTTATAAGAAAATATAATAATGTGTTTTATAAAGTTTATAAGCATTGCTGGCATACTCGGTGAGGTGTTCCTAGTGTTGGTGGTGGTGGTAGCATGTCAGTGTGTTGAGAGGAAGAGGTAGTCTGGGAAATTCTGCTGAGCAAACTCTGGGCCCATTTCCACCCCCAGTTAGTCCACTCCACTCAACTGGTTCACACACTGAGTGGGTCTTTGGGTGTTATTTCTGGGTAGTTGTTTTAGAATCTCTTCCAGTGGTTTGTCAGTATCTCCTTCTGGTCCAAGGAAGGAAACTTTGTCAACCTTAGCATTGACCTTCAGAATATGTTTGTAACAGCGCTGCTTGTGTGGCATTAGGCTATGTAGTGATCGAAAGAAAAAAACAGACCTTTGCACATTTTTGCACTATATGGTGGGTGTATGAGGAGATTCATTTCCTGCACAGTTAAGTCCATTTTTTCTACTGAATAATAGTATAGGTACAATGAAAGTAAATAGCAAAAATGTTTGAGTAGATAATTAAGGAAATCTTTTTCATATTGCTTGCTTATGGACTGGGAAAAAAGACTGTTCAAGCAAATGTCTCCAGAACTGCTTTAATGGAAAAATGTGATTTTTTTTTTTTTAAGTACTTTGTGAAATTTATTGTTGTTGTGAAATTTATTGTTATACTTTGTTTAAACTTAAAAAGCGGTGTCATTAACAGTGAATCTAATCGAAAAATCGATTCAACAGGGTGAATCGGATCGAATGAAATATTTTTCTCTGAATCGGGCAGCACTATTGGCTACCATGAGAATGGGCTACTGGGCATGATGGACCATTGGTGTGACCCAGTTAGGCTATTCTTATGTTATGTTCTCATCTGTAGGGGCCTTTGTTTTCACTTCTTATTTTAATGTATTTTTTTCCTGGGAACTTATCAGTGTTTTTTTATAATGGGAACAAAAATGGAAGAGAATTAATGTGTGTGGAATGGGGGGGGGTAACTAATTTCTTCAGCTAAATAATTCAATCCACTTCAAACAGACATAGGAGAACTCACGCACCATTCACACACCCTCCAACCAAAAACGTCAAAAGAAAAAAAACTGTTCGACAACCTCCTAGCCATTCGAGCTGCAACACTTGACCCCCAACTCTACAACCTATTGACCTCGACCACAAACTACAAAACCTTAAAAAAAGAAATAAAAACCCTTCTATTAAAAAAAACACATAAAACCAAACTAACATAATCAGAACTGTCCCAAGCATCACCTGCAACTACTCCATATGTACTTCTGATGTCATGACAATTCAGACATAATTTATGTTATGTTATGTTTGGAATAATGGTTACATAAATGAGGTTCAATAAAAGAAAATTTTCTGTGGGAGCATTTGTTGGAACTTCTGTTATCCTGATTTCTTCTATCTGTGGGCTTTCTTTAGCTAACCTACTTATCTGGGGCTTTCCACTTCTGCAGCTGCCCTTTTCACGGTCCACTTTGCGCTTGCACTCTCTGGGGAGGGGGGGTTGGGTCTGGGCTTGGTGGGGTAGGTGTGTCTGGTAGTTTTGTCTGGGTGGTGGCTGGGTGTTTCTTGGGTGCTTGTTGTGCGGATTGGTGTGTCTGGTGAGCGGTCTGGGTGTTGTTGCTTGTGGGGGTTTTTTTCATTATAAAATATGGCTGAGGGTCTAGTCCGGCTTATTATTCTTGTGGGTTCTGGGGTGGGATTTGTTTGCTTGCCCCAAGTTTTGGCCTTTTGTTGTGTATTGCTATGCCTCTCATTGGCAATTTTCTCTTGGGAGAGGCTTGTTCATGCTTGTTGTTGCTGTTACTCTCATTCTGTGTTCTTTTTGATAATGTATAAGTTTCTGTACAGACCATGGTTGCTTGTCTGGACCTTTTGCCATTCTCAATAAAAATACTTTGGAAAAAAAAAAGAAAAAAAAAAGAAAATTTTCACTGCCTGTTTCTATTCTGACCATTTATTCCATTTCATGGTTATTGCAAAAAAAAAAAAAAAAAAAAATTTTACATGAGGGGGGGGGGGGGGGGGGGTGTCAAAAAATGATGGGCCCCGGGTGCCACATACCCTAGGTACGCCACTGTTGGGAGTGAAGTTGGGTGGAGACTGGGGAGCTGCTGCTAGCTATACATATAAGCACTAATTTTAGAAGAAAAAGTAGACATGAACTTTTGCTTTCTAAAACAGCCGCTTCTTATCCCCTTATATCTGCTTACATGGCCAGTTCTAAAACTACCTCCGTGGTGTACCACAGCGTAGTGAAACTACTATTTATTATTTCTATAGCGCTGAAAGGTGTACGCAGCGCTGTACATTTTAACATACAATAGACCAATGTTCTTCAACCACCGGTCCATGGACCAGTGCCAGTCCACAGAAAATTTCTGCCGGTCCACAGGGCCAGCACGTGCATCAGGCCCAAAAAGTATTCTTCAACTGCCGGTCCACGGTGCGATTGATGCAGTGTTATTTTTGAGCCAGCTCCCTCTTCTTAACTGATTCAGTGCACAAAGCCACGGGCAGCGGCTCCTACGGGTATCCTGCGCCTGAACCGGAAGCCTTCTCTCTGAAGTTGCAACATCAGAGGAAAAGCTTCCAGATGAGGCACGGGATGTGCAAGGTGCAATTAGTACTATTATGGGGGCGGGGTCTGGGGTGGAGATTGGGTAGAGATGGGCGGGGTCTGACCCACAACTTAGCCCAGTATTCTTCAACCGCTGGTCCACGGACCGATGCCGGTCCACAGAATAATTCTTTTATTTCTGCCGGTCCATAGGTGTAAAAAGGTTGAAAAACACTACAATAGACAGTCTCTGCTCAGAAGAGCTTACAATCTAATTTAGACAGGACATTTCAGGGTTGGGGAGATTATAGCGGATATAAGTATCTGACAGCAGTGATGGGGCATTTAAGAGTTGAAAGCAGTTTCAAAAAAAAGTGAGCCTTTAGCTTGGATTTGAACACTGATACTGCAAGGAAAACTTTCACCAACTTCCAATACCGACTCAACCAAGTAGAGAATGACACAGGGGCAAATTTGTCCCTGTTCCCGCAGGAACACAATTTCCCCATCCTGTCCTCGCGAGTTTTGTTGCTGTTCCATTCCTGTAAGCTCTGCCTTAACCGCACAAACCGGCAACGGGCGACTTCAAAACTTTTTGAAAAGAAATCAAAACCCTACTTTTCAAAAAATTTATCCAGATATCTTAACCCAATCCTTCCCCCTCCTCCTAGATAAATTCTCCCCCAAAACCTCCACTTAAATAATCTCTTCCTCCCCAAAACACCAACCAAGTATTCAGATCCCTGAAATGTAACGTAATCTTATTTGTACTCTAACTGTAATCTATTTGTTAGATCACACAGTAACGTACAGTCAATTTAATATCCAATTTGCAAGTTCTTCCGGAATTAATCCAGCTACCTCTCCTCCCTTGTAACCAAAACCCCCCCCCCCCCCCCCCAAACTGTTGTAACTTCACTGGAAATGTCCAGTTAGCTCTATTGTAATCCGCCTTGAACTGCAAGGTATAGGCGGAATAGAAGTCCCTAATGTAATGTAATGTAATGTAATTTTAAAGGGTTTGAGGCTTGTGCAGATGACAACACAGCTTGCAGGGATGGGACAAGAAAATGAGTTTCTGCGGTAAAAAATTTGTCCCCGTGACATTTTCTACAACCAAGGGCTCCTTTTACTAAGCTGCGTTAGGGCATTAATGCACAGAATAGCGTGCACTATAATGCCGCGTGTGCTAGATGCTAACGCCTGCATTGAGCTGGCGTTAGTTCTAGCCGTGTAGCGTCGGGAGTTAGTGCGCGCTAATCTGCTGCGTGCGCTAAAAACGCTAGCGCGCCTTAGTAAAAGGAGCCCCAAGTATCTCAAAAATATTATAATTGCAAATCCATGAATGCCTTTAAGATTGCACAGTAATTCCAGTAAGAAAGTCAAGATCCAGGTAGTAACAAGTTGGCACCATATCACTTGTGGACACAGCAAGGGTATTTAAAGATTTTAGAGGCTGACACAGCAGCTGTTAATATTCTTCACAATACTAATCATTTTTTTCTCCCACAGTGTGACCAGGATAACAGCATCCAGGTCCACTGTTAATTGGAGTCCTGTTAGTTTCAACAGTTTTCCACTCATTAAGAGAACATCACAAGATAAATCACTTTGCTAAGCAGGAGGCCAAAGACATAGTCTCCCTCCCTCGAGCATTTGCTGGTAGTTAACTTGCTTCATCCAGAGCAAACAAGAATAAATTAATAACTCTTTTTAATAAAATAATAATAAAAAAAAGATGCACAAGGCCAACCAGCAATTATAATTTTTAATGAAAGAACTGTACACTGTGCAGGATATCAAAATTAGATATGACATGTGGCGATGCTTAATCCATTTCAATTCAAAATTCTATAGTCAAGTTGTAATTTAAGATACTCGCTTGTAATTCCAAAACCCCTGGGTGCAGCCATGCTAATAACAGTACTGCCAACTATTTCGCATTCAGAGGACCAGACTGGCTTACTTTCACTTGAAATGTACTCCAGGCAACAAACATCATTTTGTCTACATATTTATTGGAGGGAAGAATCTCATGTCAACCATTCTGATGATCATATCATAAAGCGACCTCCTAAAGATGACCGTGTGTATGTGTGCCAACCAGATCAACTTTCTGGCTGGTATCACAGACAGTGAAGAATTTCAGTTCTCCAACTAGCACAAAGCACATGGCTGCTAGAGACTTTGCAGTTCATTGCAAGAACACAACCACAGTGAGAGCTGGAGAAACAAGGGAGAATAGACTACATAGACCAGGGGTGCCCACACTTTTTGGGCTTGCCAGCTAGCTACTTTTAATATGACCAAGCCAAAATGATCTACTAACAATAAAATTAAAAAAACACAAAGCACACTGTACACAGAGAAATTGTTAATTATCATTTATATTCTGGGTTTTTTTAAAGAGTTCAAGACAGATGAATCTGCAATGTCACCTCAGTAACAACTATACAAAAATAGACAAATATACCCTCTCCCTTTTTACTAAACCACGATAGTGGTTTTTAGCGCAGGGAGCTGCGCTGTGTGCCCCGTGCTGCTCTCGACACTCATAGGCTCCCTGCGCTAAAAACCGCTATTGCAGTTTAGTAAAAGGGAGCCATAGTGCAAAATATAGACAGCAGATATAAATTCTCAAAATGGACACATTTGGATCACTAAATTGAAAATAAAATCATTTTTCCTACCTTGTTGTCTGGTGATTTCATGAGTCTCTGGTTGCACTTTCTTCTTCTGACTGTGCATCCAATATTTCTTCCCTTCTTTCAGCCTCCTGTATGCTTCCTCTCCTCCAGAACTTATTCCCTCCCCTAACTTTTTCTTCCTCTCTCCCTGCCCCTCTCCCCTTTATTTCTTTCTTTGTCTCCCTTTCTTTCTGTCTCCCTGCCCCGTTTCTTTCTGTCTGTCTTTCTCTCTACATGCCCCCTTTCTTTCTTTGTCCCCCCTTTCTTTCTTTCTGTTTCCTTTCTTTCTTTCTCTCCCCATGCCCCCTTTCTTTCTGTCTTTCTCTCTCCATGCCCCCTTTCTTTCTGTCTCTCCTTTCTTTCTTTCTGTTTCCCTGTCCCCCCTTTCTTTCTGTCTCCCTGACACCCCTTTCTTTCTTTCTCCCTGCCCTCCCCTAAGCCACCACCGGGGAACAGGTCCCCATGCTGCCCGCCGATAAACAGAAGCGCTGAGCCGACCAACCTTCCACCTGACATCAATTCTGATGTCGGAGAGGAAGTTCCGGGCCGCTCTGATGTCAGAATTGACATCAGGGGTGGGGGTGGGGGAGAGAAAGCTGGTTGGCCCGGCACTTCTGTTTACTGCGTCGGGAAAGCAAATGTTGTCCATGGAGAAGCAGGTAGAATGCGAAGGTAACGCAAGTCTATCATGGAGCCCAGGATGGGCTCCGTGATCGACTTGCGTTGCCTTCGCGATCTACTGGTTGATTGTGATCAACCTTTTGGGAACCCTGGACTAAACAAATTCGAAAGAACTAGATGGATGAGGAGAGATTGAAAGAACTGAGGAGACACTGCAGGAACAGGAAGGGAAGGGTTACAACTGGACAAGCAGCAGACCAGAGAAACAGAAGAGACTGGAGGTACTGAGAAGTGGAAAAATCAAGTGGACATGACCAGAGGGAAAAGAAAGAAAAGCCAAAGGAGTAGAGGATGTATAGGGAAGACTTGCAGTAGAACGGAGAAGAGTAGTAGTCATAAAAGAGATCGACTGTTAGAGCAAAAGAAGAGAAGTGCAGGAAGATTGGAAAGCCTAGAAAAAGACTATAGGCTAAGAGAAAGAAAGAGAAGGGTTATAGCAGATGAACTTGGGGAAGACACTATGAGTACTTTGGTGCTATAACATGACAGAACAAGAGGGCCAGTCCAGTGGCTCTGTAGTAGTGCTGCCTACTGTCTTGCAGAAGGTCACCTAGTTCAATTTGGAATCAACTTTTCTCAAACGCGGGACGTGCATAGAGATGATGAATTCACAGTCCCTGATGAAGGACAGGGGCTTTCAGAATTGATATTTTTTTTCAGCTCAAGTACTTTTTTTTTTTTTACTGAATTTTAGTTTAAAATATCAAAAATGTTATGATTACAGTAATCCAAAACAGAACACTTTGAAGCTCAAAGAATTAGAACACAAGATTGCCTCCATTGAGAAACAACCTCAATCGGAGTTGACATCTTTAGGTCCATGAGTTCCAAAAAGAGCCCTATTACATGGCCCCATTACTAAACAACTATCATTGCAATGACCAGACTAGATATGTTTATTTTTAACCCACTTATCACCTAACCGGGGTACAAGTAAACATACATAAAATATAGGAGGAGAGAGACAACGAGAGATTATAGAACATGGAGCATGTCCAGAGAGTTATGACCAAAGGTTCATTGCACCAGCATTTCCTACTCAGCAAGAACTCCAAAGAAGCCAAGTCAAAAAAGAAAAAGTAAGAAAAGCAAGTGCAACAGAATGAAGTAAAACAAGGAGGACAATAAAGACAAAGAAAAGGATCATGAATGATAGGCAAAGACTCAAATGCAAGGAAACAGAAGAGAGGGAGACATGAAGATGCGAATAGTCAGGTAGAAAATCAAATACTGAATCAAGGCCAGATTAATGGGGGCCTGGGGCACTGGACCATGAGGGAAACTGGCAGACCGGTGGGATCTAAGGGTAAGATTCAAAAAGCAAACCAATCGTGTACCGATCGGTTTGCGACCCCTTTGCAACCCAATTTTACTCCGGCCCGATTCACTTACCTCTCTACCAATCCGATTTTGATCCACGCATGCAAATGAGGGGAACGACATGCAAAGTAGGCAGGGATACAATTCACAAAACAAATTTTGCGATCAGACTGGGCTGGCTGATCAACTCAAGAAGTGACTGTTGGGGACCAGTTGCAAACGTCCTTTCCAACTCTCCAGCTCCATTGCCGCCCTGCTCTCTACTGCCACGATCTCGCTGCCTTTACTCCTCTCGCCACCCTGCTCGCTGCCCCCTCGCCGCCCCGCCTCTCCTCTTGCTGCCCTGCTTTCTGCCCTGACTCATCGCCCTGCTCTCTTCCCTGAATCCAAACTCCTCCTACTCTCTGCCACCCTGACTCTCCTGCTCTCTGCCTCCTTCCTTGCAGTGCGAGCCCTCATATTTAAACTGCTTTAAACCTGCAGGCTCGCACTGCAAAGAAGGCGGCAGAGAGTAGGAGAATCAGGCCAGTGAGTTTAAGAGGCTGCTGCCACTGGGAATCGCCCTTCAAGAGAGTCAGGCCGCCCCCCCAAAAAAACAAAACAAAACAAAAAAACGGAGCAGAAACGAACAAGAACACATATGCAGACCATCTACAGGGAAAGAAGATGGTCTGCGCATGCATCTGGATTGCACACTTGCAATCCGTGTCAGCGGATGGGGGCGTTCCTCCGATCATAAGAATTGCTGCTGCTGGGTCAGACCAGTGGTCCATCATGCCCAGCAGTCCGCTCACGCGGCGGACCCTAGGTCAGAGACCAGTGCCCTAACTGAGATCAGCCCTACCTACGTACGTACGTTCTGATTCAGCAGGAACTTGTTTAATTTTGGCTTTAATCTCTGGAGGGTGTTTTCCCTTATAATAGCCTCTAGAAGAGCGTTCCAGTTTTCCACCACTCTCTAGGTGAAGAACTTCCTTACGTTTGTATGGAATCTATCCCCTTTTAACTTCAGAAAGTGCCCTCTTGTTCGCTCTACCCTGAAGAGGGTGAACAACTTGAATGTATCTACTAAGTCTATTCCCTTCATTATCTTGAATATTTTGATCATGGCCCCTCTCAGTCTCCACTTTTCAAGGAAGAAGAGGCCCAGTTTCTCTAATCTCTTGCTCTATGGCAACTCCTCCAGCCCCTTTACCATTTTAGTCGCTCTTCTCTGGACCCTTTCGAATAGTACCGTGTCCTTCTTCATGTACGGCGACCAGTGCTGGATGCAGTATTCCAGGTGAGGGCGTACTATGGCCCGGTACAGTGGCATGATAACCTTCTCCAATCTGTTCGTGATCCCCTTCTTAATCATTCCTAGCATTCTGTTCACCCTTTTTACCGCCGCTGCGCATTGCGCAGACGGCTTCATCGATTTGTCGACCAGTACTCCCAAGTCTCTTCCCTGGGGGGGTCTCTCCAAGTACTGCCCCAGGCAACCTGTATTCCTATATAAGATTTTTGTTACTGACATGCATCACCTTACACTTATCCACTTTGAATCTCATTTGCCATGTTGCGGCCCATCTCTCGAGTGTGTTTATGTCACATTGCAGATCTTCGCAATTCTCCTGCATCTTCACTACTCTGAATAACTTCGTATCGTCCGCAAATTTAATCACCTCACTCGTCATACCAATTTCCAGATTGTTTATAAATATGTTGAAAAGCATAGGTCCAAGCACCGAACCCTGAGGCACTCTCTGTTTCCTATCCGCCAGCCAGCTTTTAATCCATGTGAGTATTTCACCCTCAATTCCATGGCTCGCAATTTTTCAAAGTAGTTGTTCATGTGAAACCTTGTTGAACGCCTTCTGAAAATTCAGATATAAAATGTCAACCAGATCACCCTTGTCTATCTGCCTGTTTACTCCCTCGAAGAAGTGCAGAAAGTTCGTCAAGCAAGATCTTCCTTTGCTGAAGCCATGCTGGCTGGTCCTCATCAGATCGTGTCCGTCAAGGTGCTCAATGATGCGGTCCTTAATCAGCGCCTCTACCATCTTTCCTGGTACCAAGGTCAGACTCACCGGTCTGTAGTTTCCTGATCACCCCTCGAACCTTTTTTGAAGATCGGCATAACATTCGCCACCTTCCAGTCTTCCGGAATCCTTCCCGATTTGATCGACAGATTGGCTATTAGTTGAAGCAGTTCAGCTATAGCCCCTTTCAGTTCCTTGATTACCCTCGGATGGATGCCATCCGGTCCCGGGGATTTATCATTTTTAAGCCTATCAATCAGCCTGCATACCTCTTCTAGACTGACCATCAACCCTGTCAGTTTCCCGTCTTCATTTCCCACATATAGCCTGTCGGCTTCCGGTATGTTGTGTATATCCTCTTTGGTAAACACAGAAGTAAAAAATGTGTTTAGCTTGTCGGAGATAGCTTTGTCCTCCTTTAGCATTCCCTTTATTCCATGGTCATCCAACAGCCCCACCGCTTCCTTCGCGGGTCATTTCTCCTTAATATAGTGAAAGAACGACTTGAAGTTTACCTCCTTGGCTATTTTTTCCTCGTAGTCTCTTCTGGCCCCTCTTACCGCCTTATGGCACCTGCTTTGATGCTGTTTGTGCTTTTTCCAGTTTTCGTCCATTTTTGACCTTTTTCATTCCTTGAACGAAGTCTTCTTGTCTCTGATCACTTCCTTCATTGCTACAGTGAGCCACGCCGATTCCTTGTTCTTTTTCCTCTAGGATCACTTGTTGATACGCAGTATATATAGATTTTGTACCTTGGCGACTGTGTCCTTATATAGGGACCATGCTTGCTCTAACGTCTTTACAGTGCTTATCCTCTTCTTAATCTTCTTCCCCACCATGAGTCTCATCCCCTCGTAATTCCCATTAGAATATTGCTGGTTTGTGAATCCATCAGACCTGCCTGAATCGGACATGGATCGGTCACGATTGGGCAGGTTAGTGAATCTAGCCTTAAGAGTCTTCAATCTCATCAATTCTATTTTTCTTTAATATTCAAAATTTCCAAAATGTAAGAAATATCAACAGACCACTAGAAGAAATGTTTACAGGTGCTCTATGCACAATACCATGCCTTATAAAGAATAAACATTAATCCTGTAGATTATACAGGATGTAGTTGCTAAATTTTCACTAGTCAGAGCTGACAATGAAGGTGATCAAAGTGCACACGAATATCCTGAAAATTGAAACACATTTATATGGAACCCTTAAAGACAAAGGAGGCACCCATATGCAATAATTTAGGTCTCGGCAACAAAACCTGCTTCCTTCATTTTCTGTGTTCTGTGTCAACTCCGATAAAAATACAAACACCTAAAATTGAAGAAAGTTAAAAGTAATCAGTCCCCAAGTCAAAATCTAGCAGACAAAACACCAAAGTGGCTTACCTTCAGTATCTGATCTCTTAGTACATCCAGAAATATCAAGGCTAATGGAAGGACAGCTAGAATTATTGGCCTTTCATAAATTCTCTCCTGACCTGATGGACGTAATACATTTTTAAAAGATGGGAGAGAATAAAGACCTGAAACACAACTTTCTGAAGTATCAAACTAATATGTGCAATTTGATACATACAGGACCTGCTTCTAATCAAATTCTTAAGTTAATTTCTCTCCTGATTAAAGATCAGTTCTAATTCCTTTCATCTGACATCATGAAGCTCTATTATAGTCCCAGCTCAGTTGCCTGGATTTCTTTAGAGAACATTCTAGAAATCAGAGCTTCCCAAACTGTGGGTTATGGCCCCTAATGGGGTCACAAAACCGATCTTTGGGTTCTCCATTGGTGCATCATTATTCTGCACCTCCAGGGGAGACACAATTTCGTTTGGAAGTCCTGCTATAGATATGGCATCTGAGAGAGGGGCTAGAAAGATCTGCCTTAAGATCTTAGCATAGCGTTTCTTAATACGTGCCCAATGCAGCAACCAAATAGATCCAAACACAAAAGATGTGCTAACTTGGAAAAGCCATATGGGGAATCAACATGTACTTGCAGCAGCTTGAACATCAGAATAGCCATACTGGGTCTATCTAGCCCAGTATCCCAGTACCTGACAAAATCCCAAATAGTAGCAACATTCTATGCCACCGATCCCAGGGCAAGCAGTGGCTTCCCCCATGTCTGTCTCAATAGCCGACTATGGACATTTGTTCCAGGAACTTATCCAAACCTTTTTTTTAAGACCCAGCTATGCTAAATGCTGTTACCACATCCTACAGCAACAAATTCCAGAGCCAGCTTGTTGAGTAAAAAAATATTTCCTATTTGTTTTAAAGGTATTTTCAATCTATTTTTTAAGATAATTTAAAGCTGTATTTTTACACACAAAAATTTGTATGTGCACCTGGACCTGCATGCATGTACATCAATGCATGTCCTGGGAGGATATTCTGTGCATACATGTTTTGCAATACCAATATTTATGCACAGAATAGCAATCCAACACACGCATGACTGTATGTCTAAACAACTCAGTCCAACACATCAATCTGAACAACAAAGTGTTGCATTTATCAACATTTTAGCACTTTATCGTCACCAATGAAGCTTGAAAAAAAGCTACAGGTCCTGAATACTTGAAGAAAACAAACGGGAATTAAATTGTGTCACTTACGCTGACCGCTGAAGAATGAGCTAGCCTTTTATTCGTCCTTAGACCTTGTGTCTTCCCATCTTCTGCATACTTTCTCTGCATCTGTGCTGGGGTAGTTTTATTAGCATGGAATTTAAATGAGCTGTGTGCTGGTCCTCTTTCCTGTTTGACACAGTCATTAGACCTTACAGCCTTTTGATATGCTTCTGGTATTTCAGTTATGGACTGTTTTGATTCATCAGATCCACAAAACATCCAGTCCATTAATGAAAGGCTTACTGCAATGGCTAATTGGTTTCTGATGCAGAAACTAAGACTTAACCCCATAAAACTCAAAAACTATGATATTTTCTAATAGAAAAGGACCTTTAGTGTTGCTACACCCTTTTGCCATTGATAATACTCAAACACCATTAGTTTCTACATGCAAGACACTGGCAGTCATTCTTGATGTAGAATTATCATTTCATGCCCATATATCAGTAATGTAAAAATGCTTCTTCAAATTAAAATTAATCCATTTGGCATACCACCTGTTTAACAAGAGTGCTTTATTTTTATTTATTTTTTCAAGATGGTGTCGGGGATAGGTGGTGCCTCCCTCCCTTATTTCTTTTATTTTGAAATGATTTTCATCTCTCTTCAATATCTTTAATTTACTTTTAATCTTTTTTTCACACTTTTTTGCCCTAACAGTAACTTAATTTTTCATCTTATTCCACCTTGTCTGACCGTTGGTTCTATGGCCTAACGGTTTTAAAGGCAGTGGGCTTTTTACCTACCTTTGCCAGGTTGACGTTTCTCATCAGTACACCGGTGTTTGGTGGTGTGCTGTGGCGATGGAGGGGAGATCGATGTTCCCTCTGTGCGGCTTGCCGGGGTGGGAGCAGTGCATTGTAGAGGATGTGAAGGGTGCATGTTGATGAGGAGGGCGGCGATCAGAGAGACCTCTCGGCTTTATTCTCCTGCTGTGCGGAGGCCTGCTCCGGCTCTTTCAGTCTCTGCATGTGTGGTTTGGAAGGGATCGGGATGGTGGCGCTGAGTTCTCGCCGCTGGCCTCACCTCCTGCTCGGGGATGAGACGGAGCCTGATGATGAGGAACCGCCGGTGTCTGTGGCCGATGGAGATGGAGCTGGAGATGGCATAGCGGAGACCCTCGACCAAAGCCCTGTTGGGAGCGGCTGACCGTTAAGCCCTGTTCCTCCGCCGGCCACGGCAATTTTGACTCGACTCCCTCTCAAGTCATCAGGAGTTCTGGGTCTGTTGTGCACCATCCTCCTCTCTGTCGGAGTGGAGACGGTTTGCTGGAGATGATTGTCACCCTGCATGGACTGAACTAAGTTGGTTTTTTTTCTCATTGACTGAAATTATATTTCATTTTGAGGTTATTATATTTCGCTAAATTATATTGAATTCTGCATTATTCTTCTTTGTGTTAAACCTATTATTCCTTTCCCTCTCAGGTATTTCACTT
Organism: Geotrypetes seraphini; assembly: GCF_902459505.1. Taxonomy (NCBI): domain Eukaryota; kingdom Metazoa; phylum Chordata; class Amphibia; order Gymnophiona; family Dermophiidae; genus Geotrypetes; species Geotrypetes seraphini. Next base: position 14,225,903 of record NC_047086.1, on the reverse strand, counting down.
TCTACCTGTTAGTTTTTTTTATTTATCTTTCTTTCTTAGCACTTTAGTTATACTGTAATCCCAATTTTGGGACAGTCAGGGAAATCCTATGTGCCTCACTACTTCACACCATTAGTTTTATATATTAGTATTGTTAAAATTATCTTCTTGTTTTTACATTTTTGTAACCGCATTGAACCGAAAGACATTTTTCAGTATATAAATAAAGTCTTATGTTTTGTTATGTTTATGAGCCCTAATTTACACACCTATTTGATACCTTGGGAACGCAGTGCAGCTTAGTGGGGAGGGAAAGGGATCTTGACTGGCAAGTTGAATAGTGGCAGCAGTACTTGGAGTTTTGGTTATAACCACATATCATTCCCATCATGTTTGGCTGCCTATATGGTTGACATGGTGAGGACTTCACAACCAGCATTTAAACACGGAGGATCGGGGTAAATGCGCATGACTTGAGTCTCTTTCATTTGAAAGGAAGCTCTGGAATGAGAGGGCATAGGCTCAGGAAATACTTTTTTACAGAAAGATTGGTAGATGCGTGGAACAGTCTCCCGGAAGAAGTGGTGGAGACTGAGACAACATTTTTATTTCCACTTGGTTTCTACTATGTTCTTTCCCTGCTTTTATTACTATAGGATGGGTATAATCCTCTGAGGAACAGGAACTTAAACTGGATGGTTATCTGCATCTTTGGGCACGACATTCACATTATCATAGGGTGTTCACAGCAGCACATAAAATTGTGCACAGAAGCAGAGCTAAGTTGGGTGCAAAAGTCCGAGTTGCTAATTGCTGAATTTCCTAGAAAAGGAAAGCTGAATTGCAGCAATGATCTTCTTCAGTGTTTCAAAGTTTAAAGGTAACGTCTACTGCATTTTAAATATATAGTGCTGCTTATGCCTTTCAGTGCTATAGAAATGATAAATAGTATTAGTAGCAGAAAGATACTAAAAAAACACTGTAATCCTACTGGGAACCAAAGAGCTTCCCGAAGAGTCAACCCCAGTTTCACTAAGGGATCCCACAAAGTTGGTAGACTGAGACCAAACAAATCTCATTGTAACTGCACCTTTCTGGCCACTCTCCTAACACCTGTTCCTGAACTTCCTTAGTTCAGGCCCCACAAGATACCCATATCCTCTACATATAACCCAATGCTCAGTCTACTGATTGCTTTCAAAATCATCCGTTTTTCCCCAATATGGAGAAGAGGGGAGAAAGGTTCTCTCCCTGTCAGCATACTCTGAGGGACTTGCACTTTGGGGGACAGTAAAACTGCCTCTAAACAAGATGGCACCTCCAATTTGCTCATTTCCAACTGTGAAACCACACCCCAACTGCCCCAAACCTATCCCATGGTCACCAAGGCATTGAAGGGGTTAGAAAGGGAAACAGATCTGGGCTCAGAGGCAAATATTTGGACTTCACCTATTTATGGTTAAATACACAAGAACATACGAATAGCCTTACTGGGTCACACCAATAGTCCATCAAGCCTAGTAGCCCATTCTCACGGTCGCCAATCCAGGTCACTAGTACCTGGCCAAAACCCAAGGAGTAGCAATATTCCATGCTACCGATCCAGGGCAAGCAGTGGCTTTCTCAATAACAGACTATGGACTTTTCCTCCAGGAACTTGTCGAATCCTTTCTTAAAACCATCTACACTATCCGCTCTTACCGCAACCTCTATTTCCAGAGCTTAATTATTCTCTGAGTGAAAAAAATTTTCCTCCTATTGATTTTAAAAGTAATTCCCTTTAACTTCATCTAATGTCCTCTAGTCTTTGTAATATTTGACGGAGTGAAAAATCAATCCACTTGTACCCGTTCTACTTCACTCAGGATTTTGTAGACTTCAATCATATCTCCCCTCAACAGTCTCTTTTCCAGGCTGAAGAGCCCTAACCTTTTTAGTCTTTCCTCATACGAACAAAGTTCCACCCCCTTTACCATCTTGGTTGCTTTTCTTTGAACCTTTTCTAGTGCTACTATATCTTTCTTGAGATAAGGAGACCAGAACTGAACGCAATACTCCAGATGAGGTCACACCATAGAGCAATACAGGGGCATTATAACATTCTTAGTCTTGTTAACCATCCCTTTTTAATAATTCCAAGCATCCTGTTTGCTTTTTTGGCTGCTGCCACACATTGGGCAGAAGGTTTCATCGTACTGTCTACGATGATACCCAGATCCTTTCCTTGGACGCTAACCAACAAGGTGGACCCTAGCAGCCAGTAATGGTGATTCAGGGAAAAATGCAGCAGTAGCAGCACATCAACCTCAGATATCTGCAATATTAGCCCCCATCTTGAACAGTTCCTGCACCCTTGGATACGAATCTAATACAGTGGCTCAGGCAGTGATTTCATGATACCCACAATGATCATAAAGTGGGATAGATCTAAGGTTCATGAAACCCAGCATCCCGTTTCCAACAGTGGCAATCCAGGTCACAAGGACCTGGCAAAATCCCGAAAGAATAAAACCAATTTTATGTGGATTATCTTAGAAATAAGATGTGAATATTCCCAGGTCCATCTTACTACTAGCTTATAGATTTTTCTTTGAGGAAATTATCAAAACCTTTTTTAAAACTTTGAAAATTTATGAGATAATCTATATAAACTGGAGGCAATGTATGCAGATTTCTCTTATGCTTATTCGTTTATGAAATCCTGAAAGCCCAATTGAGTGGTGTGTCCCAAGGACTAGGCTGAAAATCACTATTCCAATGACACAGTGATATTTTATTTTGGTCTATATAGTACATAAGAACATAAGAATTGCCGCTGCTGTGTCAGACCAGTGATCCATCGTGCCCAGCAGTCCGCTCCCGCAATGGCCCCTAGGTCAAAGACCAGCGCCCTAACCGAGACCAGCCCTACCTGCCTTTCTAGTATTTCATTAGTTGTATTAAAAACTTACTTATCCTCCAATCTGGTTAACAATTCATTCACAGAGATTCACAATAGATGAAGAAGAATTATCAAATTAAAGAGGCCTCCTAGCTCTTTCAATCCCTATCTATTCTTACAGAAGCTTACCATAAAAATTATTACCCAAAGATATACTGAAGCTTCTTCCTTGTCATTAATATGCCAACTCCCATTTCATTTTGTCTAGGCTGTCACAGGAGCTGTCCAAATCATGGCGCTGAATAATAAACTCCAAGGCTTACTGATCAAACTGCTTATCAAAGCCAACAAAAAAGATCGTTTTAAGACCACAGGTTTTCAAGACCTTTACAACAAATATACATGAGATTTGCATACACAAAATCAGGTAGACTGGTGAGCACCCAAAACGGTTTCAATACTAAAATTATTCCTCAAACCTGACCAGGGTTTATGCAAAATCTCAAAATCATCAAAAAAAAATTAGATTGCTGTGTTGACACTCAATGGCATAGCCAGAAGGCAAGTTGGATGGGTGGGCACTAGGGTCGCTAACTTTTTGAAAGAGAAAAAAAATCCACCACCTGATGCACCCATATCCGCACCCCTCCCCCCCTTTGCTTCTCTCCTACCCCAATGCCAATAACATTAGTGAGGGTAGCAATGCAGGCTAGGGGAAATCCAAGAGACTGTACTCTTCATTCCCCATTGAGCCATGGTGCTCCAACACAAATGATAGTGGCCAAATAAACATAGAAGCATGATGGCAGATAAAGGCCAAATGGCCCATCCAGTCTGCCCATCTGCAGTAACCATTCTCTCTTCCTCTCTCTAAGAGATCCCACGTGCCTATCCCAGGCCCTTTTGAATTCAGTCTCTGTCTCCACCACCTCTACCGGGAGACTGTTCCACACATCTACCATCCTTTGTGTAAAAAAGTATTTCCTCAGATTACTCCGGAGCCTATCACCTCTTAATTTCATTTCCAGAGCTTCCTTTCAAATGAAAGTGACCATCCCTCCCCGGAGATACAGAATAATGCTGCTTCTATGAAGAGCCCACTTAAGTTGTGACCCTCAAATCTAATCTAATCTAATGCTTAGTTTTGCATATCAAGTCCTCAATCGGAGAAAGCTCGACTCGGTTTACAATAGTTAGATAAGATAATAAAAATATGAGTTTCTGACCCCATTTAGTGTCCTCTCTCAGTTTGGGAAGCTGTGCCTTATATGCCATTGAAGTCAAATGCATTCTGCTTCCACAGAATCCCCTATCGTTTCCCCAAATGTGGCTAAAGAGCAGAGCTAGGGTGTTTCCCCATAAAAGTCACCATACAAATATTTGCTTCTAATGTAATCTCAACAACAGGTATAGCGCAAAGTAATATAAGTCACTTAGAACCGAGATCAAATCCATCATGCCAACACTAACTTGCAAAACCTATGATATTTTAGGGCCCTAAATTATCAATACATCTATTTGTTACAGAACAAGCCAAATTACTACAGAATGCTACATAGAAAATTCATGCTAACAGAATACCTTGGTCACACACAGAGAACGCAAATGTCAAATTCAAAATAGAGGACCACAAATATAAACAGAAATCCCAAGAAACCAGACCTTGCAAAATATAAAAGAGGAGAGCAACTGCCCTTGGCCCTCTGGCCAGGGACAACTCCAAGCCTAATGGAAGCTCAGCGGCACAGCCTGGTAGTGAGCTTTGGGGTCCCTCCAAGATTTCTGGCAGGATGTACATTTCAAATCAGACATTTCTAATCACAAAATATAAACTAAAATGATTTTTTCTGCCTTTTGTTGTTTTTCAATGAACACACAAAGATATCTACAGATACTTATTACTACTACTAATTATTTCTATAGCGCTATCAGACGAACGCAGCGCTGCAGAGTCACAAAGAAGACAGTCCCTGCTCAAAGGAGCTTACAATCTAAACAAATCTAATTACCAACCACTAAATGGAAGAGAAAAGCCTCAGAAGTCCATCATCTTAATGCAGTTATGTTTTATAAATACTGCTAATTTGTATCAGGACTAACAATCATTCACAGGCAAAAAAAAAAAAAAAAATCCCCTCCATTTACATCAAACCCAATGTTCAATGTATTTTGCATAAAGATAATTCACAGCTAGTTTATTTTATTTTTCAAATTATGTTGGTCCCTCTGTCTTCTCTTAAATCACTCACTCCTGTTCTTTTGACATTTTTTCTCTCACCATGCCCATCATCCATCCATCTTCTATTTCTATGTCCCCATCTTCCCCTGTGTTCAGCATCTCTCTTCTCTTGTCCCTATATTTCCATGTCCATATCCCTGCATCCATCATCAGCACTCTACATCCCTTTTCTCTTTCCTATGCTCCCCAGGTCCAGCAAATCCCCTCTGTCTCCATATACCCACCCCCATGTCCGGCATTGCCCAGCTGTGCCTATTTACTATCCTCATAGAGCATCTCCCCTTTGCGTCCCTGACCCTAGGCTCCTCCCATGCTTACCACCTACCCTCTGATTCTCCTGCCTCTTCCTTCCTCACGCTTAGGAGGTAGTTGGAGAGGCCAAACAAACCAAGCTCCAGACCTGCTCCCAAACTCTTTAGCTGCAATACTCTTTGGGCAAAATAATTCTGGAGCCATGGCTCATGTGGCCCATCATTTCCACTGCCTCTGCCCACACCAACTTGTCTCCCCTCCTCTATGAACCACTCCACCCAACTTCTCTCTCTTTCTTGCTCCCCCTCCCCAAAATCTGACTTCCGTGCCATCCCTCCTTTTCTTACTTCTGCTGTGGGTTTTGTATTTGACTCTGTTTTCCTAATTTACATGATCATATGTGTTAAAAAAAAAATTCTTTAAAAAACAAACCCTTGCACATTATCTGGCAACAAATTCTACACCTTAATTACACACTGGGGGGGTCCTTTTACTCAGGCACACTAAATGCTAAAACGTCCATTATATCCTATGGACGCATTAACATTTAGGGGTCCTTTTGTCAAGGCGCAGTAGGGGTTTAATGCACGGAATACCGCGCGTTAAACCGCCTGCCGCGCTAGTCGCTAACGCCGCCATTGACGAGGCATTAGTATTTTGGCTTGCCACGGGGGTTAGCGCGTGATGAAATGTCCGACGCCCTAACCCCTGTAGCGCACCTTGATAAAAGGAGCCCTTAGCGCGCACTAATATTCAGCACATGCTAAATCGGCAAGCGCACCTTAGTGAAAGAGGGGGTGATTTGTTTTAAATTTACTACTTAGTAACTTCATTGTTTGCTCCCTGGTCCTTGTATTCCACTCCGTATTTTATAGACCTATAATATCCCCCTTTAAGCCCTATCTCTTCAACTCTAACCAAATTGTATCCCAAGATCTCTCATGCCTTACCTCTCACCTGGATTTTGATGACTTTACATTGTGCCTATATTTGCTGATTGTCCAACCCTTCTTTGTTGTAAACCGCCTCGAACTACTACGGCTTTGGCGGTATATAAGAATAAAATGATTATTTATCCATCTGTTCTCCAAGCTGAAGAGCCCTAGCTTCTTTAGCCTTTCTTTATAGGGAAGTCGTCTCATCCCCTTTATCATTTTTGTGGCCCTCCTCTATATCTTTTCTAATTCTTTTATGAAATGTGGGGACCCGAATTGCACACGGTATTCGAGGTGCACCTGCACCATGGAGTGATACAAAGGCATTTTTGTTTTCCAGTGGCCCTGATGTCATCTGATTACATTTTGGCCAGGTACTAGGGACCTGAATTGGCCACCGTACTGGACTTGATGGACGTTTGACCCAGTAAGGCTATTCTTATGTTGAACTCAAAGTATGTTGCAAGTGCAGTAGCTATTTCCGTACCTAAGTAGTAAGGGGTGAAAAACTTGTTCAAGCACATGAAGCATATTAGGAAAAGAAGTAGAATTGGAAGCGTGGCTTTCTTGCTATGCTACTTCTGTTTTAGCTTGCCACTCTTTTGTTTCTGCTTTGTGAATCAGATTTCTGGTAGCTGGATCTAGCTTTTCCTTGTTAATAACAGATGAATCTGCAGTGCTTTTTAAATGGATAATACCTGGTGGTAACAGATGCAATTTAAAGAAGAGCTGCCCTTGATCCAGGCTGTCATTATGCACAACGTGAAAGGCAGCGTAATAATACAGCTATGCAATCATTTTGTTTGGGGTTTCTTTTTTTTTAAATAATTTCTTTAATAAACAATCTAGCTAATACAGAGAGGAAAATAAGAACATTTTTTCACTTAAGTACCAGTGCATTCAAATAAGCTGTGCCCTAGCATTTTCTGCTTTAAAGAAAGCAGCTTGAGCAAAAATGAAACGCAAGTACCTGCTATTTCAATAAAGATATAATGGAGCGAGGCATTATGGAAACTAAAGACCATCAAAAAATACTTTGACCCATTAGCATTTAGACTACTAGTGCAATCACTAGTACTCTCTACACTGGATTACTGCAACATCATTTACACGGGCATTCCCAAAAAAACAGTGAGGAAACTTAGAATAGTCCAGAACACAGTAGTCCGCTTGATATTTGGATTAAAGAAGAGTGACCATGTCAGCCCCTACTACAGACTACTACACTGGCTGCCATTCGAAGCACGAACAATATTCAAGTTCGCTTGCATATGCTTCAAACTAGTATGGGGACTAGCCCCCACATACCTATTATCACACTTCGTACTATACCAATGGTCTCAAACACGCGGCCCGGGGGCCACATGCGGCCCGCCAGGTACTATTTTGAGGCCCTCAGTATGTTTATCATAATCGCAAAAGTAAAATAAAACAGTTTCTTGATCATATGTCTCTTTAGCTATAAATGACAATATTATTATTAAGACTTGGCCAAAAGGAAAGATTTATAAACTATAAAGAGTTTTATCTCATGCAAAATTGTTATTTCTTTAATAAGACATTAACTATTTTTTCTGCGGCCCTCCAAGTACTGACAAATCCCAAATGTGGCCCCGCAAAGGATTTGAGTTTGAGACCACTGTACTATACAGTCCCACGAGACAAACCAGAAATTGCCATCTATTCGCATATCCACGCATTACCGGCTGTAGATACAAAACCTTCCTGGACAGAACTTTTAAGTACCAACAACACTGGCTGGACAACTACATCAATGGAGCTGAACTGACCTACGTCGCCTTTAGAAGAACCATAAAAACTGCCTTATTCGACAAATAAGTCAACTAAACTTCAACTACACCTCTCTCTCTTTCCTTTTTCTTTTACCTAATATGTTCCCCCCTGAAAAATTTTATACAAACAGTATTATGTAATTCACCACTTTATCAAAAAGGACTTCCTGAATTTCTAAACAAACTGTATATTATAATTGCTTCATTTCTAAGATTCTGTATACTGTAATTTCTCTATCTGCATACTGTAAATTGCTGCTTGTCCAGCTCTCTTCAGTTGTAAACCGCCTAGAAGTTGCAAGATTATGGCAGTATAGAAGAATAAAGTTATTATTATTATTATCACTGTCAAGTAATCCTCAGCATGGCAAATGGATTGGGCAATATGAAAAAGAATTTACATTTTCATTATACGCTTTGACCCAAATACTCAAAACTGCGCCAAAAGGTAGGCGGCGGTAGGCACTCTGACGCCTCCTAACTTAATTGTTTGAATTGGTGATAAACAGTGCGATAATTGACATCGTTTAAAACCAATTAAAATCTAATTTTTTTAAAAAGTAGGCGTTTGAAAGTGCCTACAAACAATGGTGTCCAACTCCTGTTCATAGAGGCGCCTACACGATTTCACAACAGAAATTAATTATGAGCAAAATGTAAGAACAGAATCTAATTGCACACCATAGTATTTAAAAGTTGAATAGGCTGAGATCGTAATAATGGAATTATTGATGGTAAATTAGAAGAACCAGTAACCCACATCCTGACAGTTTTTGTGGGTTATTTTTTAGAACCCATCTTCAATCACGTCGAGACATGATTGTAAAGGGACTAAATTAGGTCTATCTAGGCACAGAGGGGAAACTAACATGATGTCATCTTTGTAAAAATAGATTTTAATTTGATGTTCCTGAATCCTTAAAGTAAGTGGGCTCAAATTTAGGCTAGATTTTGCCTAGATTTCTGAGCTTAATTTATAAGCCTAGTGCTGAAAATCGGTGCTAAGCTCTAAGATTATTTTAAATTGCATTATATTACATTGGTGTCTTCTATCCAGCCAATACCTTTCAGTTCTAGGCGGTTTAAAACAAGAAATTAGCCTGGGCATTCCCAAGGAGATTACAAGGTTGATAGCTATAGTATGCGTCGGGATCAGGGAATGGTCGATACGGTTTGGTTAGATCATTTGACAAATTTCTTGAATAGTATGGTTTTCATCTACAGTAACCATTATCTCTTCCTCTCTCTAAGAAATCCCATGTTCTTTTCCCACACTTTCTTGAATTCAGACAGTCTCTTGTCTCCACCACCTCCTATGGGAGACTGTTCCACGCATCTATCAACCTTTCTGTAAAAAAGTATTTCCTTAGATTACTCCAGAGCCTATCACCTCTTAACTTAATCCTATGCCCTCTCATTCCAGAGCTTCCTTTCAAATGAAAGAGACTTGATTCATGCGCATTTACACCACGTAGATATTTAAACGTATCTATTGTATTGCCCCTCTCCTGCCTTTCCTCCAAAGTATACAGATTGAGATCTTTAAGTCTGTCCTCATACGCCTTATGACAAAGACCATGCACCATTTTGGTAGCCTTCCTCAGGACTGACTCCATCCTTTTTATATCTATTGGAAGGTGCATTCTCCAGAATTGTACACAATATTCTAAATGAGATCTCAGCATAGTCTTATACAGGGGCATCAATACCTCCTTTTCCCTTCTCCCTATGCACCCTAGCATCCTTCTAAGCTTTCGCCATCACCTTTTTGGGATTTCAAGCTTTGGTCCCTCATCTCCCTGGGTTGCTCTCATCTACTCCACTTCAAGGGCAGCATACCGGTTTCTTCAGTTCAAAAGTGTGTGTGTATGTGTGTGGGAGGGGAGGTGTCACAGTACCAATATCTTGCAGTGTTCCGTAATCTGAGTCCAGCTGTCTTAGGGAGCTTAGTGAAATTTTGAGCATAAGGTTAGATACTTAGCCCTAGTAAATTTTCAGATAGGCCAATTTAGAAGTATAACTCTAAAAGTCAGGAGCATAAATCCTTTGAATATCTGGCCCCATGACTTTTCAAATGAGGTCACAGAGGAGATTTTCATTTGACAGCTCTCCCATTCAAATCACTGCTGCTGCAAACTTGTGAACAACTATTCCAGTGCCAGCTAAAATATATAGCAGGTCATTTGAAGTGACCTCTGGGGGTTCTGTGACAAGCCTGACTAATATCAATGCTCTTTTGTCAGAGATGCTTCTTGGTTTTTCATTCTTGATTCCAACAATTCCCTGTAACTTTAATTTCTAAATCTTTGCCTGAAATAATGAAGGGTGAAGCGATTTTCCCAACCTGAAGCTCTAATGGACCACATACACTTCTCAAAGCTATCTAAAATCAATAACCACAAATATAAAGGCCTGCTGGATTCTCTAAATGACGCCGTTAGCGGTGGGCGTTTATAAAAGCAGTGCCAATCATGTAACGGCACAGTTTAGAGAATCACAGCCACGTCTAGGTGCTGGAAATGTAGACCAGGATTTTACAGGTCTACATTTTTGGTGCCTACTTTCGACAAAAAACATGACCATAGAGGTGCCCATCGACACCTAAGTCCATTTCCGGCATAAACCAATTTATAAGTATAATTCTAAAAGTCATGGACACCTACCTATCCCTAAAGAAGCAGACTTAGACCTATCCCAAGCTGGTAGCAAGCAAATCATTCATGACAAAGTTGACAGAGTTTGTAGTTGCCAGCCAACTAAAAGATTACATTTCAAATTGAAATTTACAATTATCCTCTCAACATAGGATCAGAAACAAACACAGTACATAAACATGCTCGAGTGTTCGGACATTGAGAGTTAGATTAGTATTAAGCACATGTAAACATTTTACTACTACAGTTCAATGACTCAGCAGCACATGACATGGTCAATCACATGAAAAGACTGCAGAGTGTTAAAGATGAAGTCTTCTCTGACTACTGGTCTCTACACCATGCAGAGTACCACGAAGATCTTCCATCTCTAACCACATTAAACTTGATAAGCTTCAAATCAGGGGAATAGCTCTTCTCATATATACATGATGTCTTGCTACTAAACCCTGCAAGTCTGAACCAAGCAAGCATGACTACAATATTATCCAGAACACTAACTAAAGTGCAAGAATGGGTGGGGAAATACCATCTCAAACTACACACTGAAAACCCCCTGGCCTAAACTATTATTGTTTGGGCAACTCATACACCTAATCTCATCTACTATTAATCTGAGAACTAGAATCAGCTTCAGTGTTGAGAAAACTTCCAAAGTACTGGGAGCCACTTTAGATAGCTCATTAAGTTTTGAAGATCATGTTAATAACGTAATCTGAAAATCCTTTCTTATACTACAAAAATTAAGAAGGATAAGACCCTCCTTCTTCTAAGAGTAATACAGGATAATAGTGCAGTCAACAATATTGTAACTACTAGACTACTGCAATGCTCTACTCTCAGGTTATCTCCATGAAATTAATGAAAAAACTACTACTGATAACAAAATACTACAGAAAACTCATATACTACAAATCAAAATTTGACCATGTTACACTACTGCTCATAGAACTACACTGGTTATCGATAGAAAACAAAATAGAATTCAAACTATGTTGTGTAGCATTTAAAACACTGTACAGTGATAACTTCCCCAGATTTACTGAACTATTAGGTACATCTGTGGACCAACGGAACTCTAATAACATGATCTTATCATTCCTAACTCTGAAAGATATGAAATACAAGTCATGTCACAGCAAATCATTCAACTACCAAATAGCAAATGAGTGGAAGTCACTTTCTATCGAAATTTGCACAACCACACTGTTATTGCATAAAGAAGGGCGGTATAGTAAATAAAATAAATCATAAACTATACACACACAGTTCAGCAAAAATCTATAAACATGGCTTTTTAAAGAAACTCCTTCCAGGGGCCCAAAGAGACTCAGACTAATAATACAAGTTACCTAAAACAAAGACAATGCTAATGGTCAGCTGATATTTATGATATATTAGCGCAGACTGTATGTCTAATTTGATAACTTTAATTCTTTGTAACGTATTTAACTCTATACAAAATTCTATGTAATTAATGAGGATTCAGTGGGATATAAGATTGCACATAACAAATTTGATCATGCTATGATCACGGTTTCCCAATAGACAACACCGCTACCAGTCACACTAAGGACTAGATCTAAAATAGCTCCCTCTCTCGCCAGTTCCTAGACAAGTTGCTTCCAGAAGCAGTATTTGATTTCCCTAGCATTTCCTGACATAACAGTTACTCAGTTAATATTGGGTAATTAAAATCGCCTTGTATCAAATTTGCTAGCTTCCCTAATTTCTGTTAACATATCTATTTGCTCTGGCCTGGAGGATGGTAGTATAGCCCTACCAGTTTTCTTTCCCTTCACAGGTCATTTCTATCCGTTACCAGCTGAATTTTAATTTTGTTATATAAAGGGGGGATTCATGAAAGGGCTTTAAGCACGCTAGCATACGCTAACTACAAAAGACGCCCACAGGAATATAATGGATGTCTTTAGCGGTAAGTGTGTACAAACACACTAGCCTTTTCATGAATTCCCCCCTAAATCCCTTCTAACGTATAGCACCACCTATCTCCAATTTGATCCGCCCTGGTAACACTGTGCCATTGGTTGTTCTCTTTCTACCAGTTCTGAGATGCTCATTATTATCTATTGCTTCATCTAGTGCTCTATGCTAATTCCCCCATATATTTTAGGCTTCTAACATTTGAATATAGATATTTCAAATGGTTTTTTCTTTGTATCTTTAATCTGTTTTCGCCGTAAAGGCTCCTGGCTAACATTTCACATTTGTTGCAGCCTCTATCCTAAATTAATGTGTGCTAAAACAACTGTGTGTACACTAAGGGCTCCTTTCACGAAAGTGCGCTAGGGCCTTAACGTGCAGAATAGCGCACGCTAAACTGTCACACGCACTAGCCGCTACCGCTTCCTTTTGAGCAGGCGGTAGATTTTCAGCTAGCACGCACTAGAGCGCGCGCTAATCCGGTGTGTGCGCTAAAAACGCTAGCGTACCTTCGTAAAAGGAGCCCTAAATTTATAACATGCTACTGAACCAAATGTATGCCTACTTTTTTTTAGCTATGAACTGTATAATTCTCACTGCACTTCTGTATTTCTTGTTTCTTAATGTGCGTCAGCCTTTCAGTATGCGTGAAGCTAGAACATCAAAAGATTTTTATGTAGGTTGGTATCATCTGATTCAAAAGTCCTTGAATGTGGTATCCTACAAGGCTCAGTTTTTGGCATGAATATAATATTTATATTCAGCTCTTGGTGAGTCTGCTGGCAGGAAAGGGTTATTGTTTCCATATGTCTTCTGATAACAATACACTCCTCCCTCAATATTTGCAGAGGTTAGGGGCAGAGCCGGCCCGCGAATATTGAAAATTCACGAATAACTTTTGGGCCGACTCTGACCCATCCCCGCCTTCCCCCGGGATCCCAGACCTTACCTGGTGGTCCAGCGGTCTTTCGGGGCAGGAGCGATCTTCCTACGCTCCTGCCCCATGCAGATCACTCATCCAAAATGGTTGCCTTGAGTTCCCGTAATCTCTCGAGACTATGATGGGAACTCATGGCAGCAATTTTGGGTGAGTGATCTGCACGGGGCAGGAGTGTAGGAAGATCACTCCTACCCCGAAAGACCGCTAGACCACCAGGTAAGGTCCAGGAGGCAGGAGGGAGGTGAGGGTGATTCCGGTTTTAGGAAATTGCAAATAATTGAAATCGCGAGTCCTAAAACCACGAATCGGGAGGGGGAAGTGTACAGTTGTAATTCTAGTACATCTCTTCTCATTTGGACATGGTAAGGGATTGTTTGCAGAGGAATTGCTTACATAGAGGTTTTGGGAACTGAGTAAGGTCCCTTTATGGTGAAGACTGTGAATTTGGCTATAGATCCCAGTTACATGAAATATTGGGATGAAGACAGGACAGACTGGGACAGAACAGGAGAGTACCGAGGCATGTAAGTTTCTGTAGGTTAAGCTAGGAAAGTTAAATTATATGTTATGTTTTGATTAGCTTTACACTATGCTACAGTTGATTTTGCAGGAGCTAGATTACTCTAATTCATCCATTGCAGATGGCTCAGAAAACAGTGATGAGGCTGCTGTCAAGTGCCACCAGGTGTTCACTGATGTCACCTCAATTAAAGGCCTCACACTGGTTTCTTGTTTCACAAAAATTTAAGTTCAGCTAGGTTTCTTACCTTGCTATTTAAGATTCTTTGCAGGGATGGTTTATTTAAAAGAGGAGTTTACATAGTCTTACTGGGTCAGACCAATGGTCCACCAAGGCCAGTAGCCCGTTCTCACGGTGGCCAATCCAGGTCACTAGTAATAGTAGTAATATTCCATTCTACCGATCCAGGGCAAGCAGTGGCTTCCCCATGTCTTTCTCAATAACAGACTATGGACTTTCCTCCAGGAACTGTCCAAACCTTTCTTAAAACCAGCTACGCTTTCCGCTCTTACCACAACCTCAGGCAATGCGTTCCAGAGCTTAACTATTCTGAGTAAAAAAATATTTCCTCCTATTGGTTTTAAAAGTATTTCCCTGTAACTTCATCGAGTGTCCCCTAGGCTTTGTAATTTTTTTTTTTTTAATTTATTTATTTGATTATTCGTTATATCTTAATAACACATTCATGAATGACCACAAAAAAAATTACAAATTCCATATAAAGAACAACAAAACATATTAGGCAATAATTCAACCATGTCCTAGTCCACATTATCACTGGTAGCCAGTATTTTAAAATAAAACCTCAAATCCGACATCTCAAAATTATTGATCGAAATTACAGACATAAAAGAGTTCCGAAAAGAAATAAAAACACTACTGTTCAAAAAATATCTCCCATCAATCTAAACCGCCATCTAATGAGTTCCCAATCAATTCCTTTGGGAATAGAATCTCTTTATCCAACCCAAACTAAACACCCCTACTGTCCATATCATCAACATTAATTAACCAACATCATGCAATCATCAAAACAATAAATACACCTCCGCTTATAGGCATATGATGCTACTCTCCACCCGAAGAAACTTGACTCAGCTCATGTAACATCTTTTGTAATCTAGAATATATTGTAATTCTTTATTCTCCACCAGTTGTAAATTGACTCAGTTGCTATGTAACATCTCCTGTGATATTGAATGTACTGTAATTCTTCACTATTACCTGTAATTAACTCTTCTCCTGTAAAGTAATTCTACTGGAAATGCCCAGATATCTTCTTTATTGTAATCCATTGCTATGTTACATCTGCTGCGATATTGAATGTATTGTAACTCTTCACTGTTACTTGTAATCTACTCTTCTCCTGTAATGTAATTCTACTGGAAATGCCCAGATATCATATTTATTGTAATCCGCCTAGAACCGTAAGGCACAGGCGGAATAGAAATCTCTAATGTAATGTAATGTAATGTAAATCTTTCTGTCTACTTATCTAGGGACAGGCAACTGGCATTTTATATATCTATACAACATCCTCCAAAAGTAAAATCAGTATTTGAAATTAAGCTTTCAACAATGGTTTCTCTTTAATAAAGTCTTCTAACTGGACTGGATCATAAAACACATATTTATCACTACCAAACGAGATAAGGCATTTGCATGGAAATTTCAAAAAGAAAGTAGCTCCAACTGCCAAAACTTTAGGCTTTAGCTGAAGGAACTGTTTTCTTTTAAACTGAGTTTGTCTAGATACATCCGTAAACATTATCACCCGTTGACCGCAAAACATCTCTTGTTTTTTCAAAGGCTTTGTAATTTTTGACAGAGTGAAAAAATCGATCTACTTGTACCCATTCTACTTCAATCCTATCTCCCCTCAGCCATCTCTTTTCCAAGCTGAAGAGCCCTAACCGTTTTAGTCTTTCCTCATATGAGACGAGGTCCATCCCCTTTATTATCTCAGTTGCTCTTCTTTCAACCTTTTCTAGCGCCACTATATCTTTCTTGAGATAAGGAGACCAGAATTGAACGCAATACTCCAGATGAGATTGCAAAATGGAGCGATACAGGGGCATTATAACATACATAGTCTTGTTAACCATCCTTTTTTTAAAATAATTCCTAGCATCCTGTTTGCTTTTTTGGCCGCCACCGCACATTGGATGGAAGGTTTCATCGTACTGTCTACGATGACACCCAGATCCTTTTCTTGGGCGCTAACCCCCAAGGTGGACCCTAGCATCTGGCAACTGTGATTCTGGTTATTCTTCTCAATGTGAATCACTTTGCATTTGTCCACGTTAAATTTCATCTGCCACTTGGACGCCCAGTCTTCCAATTTTCTACAGTCTGCCTGCAATTTTTCACAATCTGCAGTCAGTGTGGCGGCTCTTGTGCTCTTATGGCTGCCACAGATTAGTTCTTGGCTTACTGCAGGATCTGCACAGAATTCCTCCCCTGGCCAGAATTATGTACTTGCTGCACACAATTCTGCACATGAAAAAGATCAGCTGCAAAGCAGTAGCAGATGGCATCATTTCCCTACCCACTCCCATGCCTGAAAATAGCCTGATAGCTCAAAACTACATTGTAAACTTGATTTTGTGCTGTGGAACTGGGAATATTGTATATTCCTGGCCATAGTAATGATAAGACTGTGGGGTCCCATTTCAGACCCATGCATCAATATAAAAGAGCCCCCCAAACAAATAGATGTTAGTATAAGCACTTATCTTGCACCCAACGGTGGCCTGTTAGTTTCACTCAATGGCTTCCTCAGGGGATATATTTAAAGTGCTGCATAGGGTACCAAATATCCCCTATGGGGATGACTATAGTATCTAAGAATTGACGATAATCCAGCTTTTTTTCTTTTATGCTCTCTTAGGTACTCTAGTCTTAATTACATGTGAACCGAGTCGAGTTCTGTTGGGAGATGACCCGGTATATAAATTGAAGACTAGATTAGATTAGATTATACTTTACAATTGTGTGGATGAGGTTCTTGCAAAGTTTCTGTTCAAATCCTAGCTCAAGAATAGTTACATTTATGTACAATAGCCATTTCCCTGCCCCCAATGTGAGTCATGACCCCGAAACAGGGTCACAAAACCTGCATTTGGTTTGTGACCTGGGTGAAAGCTCCATAGGACATCACCTGGGGCTTACGTTCTTTCTGTGGCTGTGCAAATATGAATCAGCTGCAGAAAGATTGCTGAATGCTGGAAACTCAGCAAATGTCTGATTAAGACACTGGAAGGAAGTGGGCACAAATTTTTGAAATAGTCCGAGCTGCATGATGCTCCTCATGTTACTGAAGGAACTTGGTGAAGTTGTGGTGGCTTCCCTAACTGACCTTTCCAATACTTCTCGAGAATCAGAGAACTGGAGAAGGGTGGACGTGGTTCTGCTCCATAAAAACAAAAGGAAGAGGTTGAAAAGAACAGGCTGATTCTGTGCTAAGTTAGTTAATGGAAATAGAGAAGTTTCTGGAATCCAGTGGATTACAGAACTCAAGGCAGTATGGTTACCAGAGAGTTGGATTGAGGGAGAGCACTAGATGTGATGTACTTGGATTTTAGCAAAACCTTTGACATGGTTCTGCACAGATGAATAATAAATGTGGGCCTACTGGGACAGATAGGGAAAATACTTAAGAGAATACTAATTACTATTCAATGTATTGTAAACCGCTTTGATATCCATGGAGAAAAGGCGGTTTATTAAATAAAAACAACCTTAACCATAATAAAGCCGAAAGATCTTCAGGTTTTTTTCCCCCAGTCTCTCTTCATGCCAAACTGGAGCAAAATAATTCTGATTACTGGTGACCAAGTTTTTATATTGATCTGATCCAGAACCACTTTGATAAAGCTGAAACCAAAACTAAATCAAACCAAGACATTAAAGATTTGATGATCTAATGATAATGGGCCTAATAAGTAAACAGCAACTTAAGGATCCTATTTAAGAATGGTTTTATTCCATTTTATGAGTATTTGAAAATGCTTAGGAAACAGGGCCCTCGCAGTCGGGTTGCAGTCCAATACAGAAGGGAAACCGAAGAATAAGCTGCACAGAGCAGCAGTTACTAACCTAAAAGGTGATAGTGTAACTCTAGCTGGATGAGGGACTGGGAGTGAGTGCTCGGCTCACCAGTTCACAAGTGGAACCTGTAATCTTTTATGTCTTGTGTTTCTATATTTTTTATTCTAATTTGGGCTCCTGGGTTCAGTCCTCAAAGAGGCATAATTATGAAAACAGCCAGGTGGTTGCATAAAAAGTTTATTTAGTGTAGAAATAAACTTAATATTACAAAGATACAATGCTTAGAGAGATGTGCCACAGAACTCCTTCTTTGCTTTTGGTGACTGAGAGACAAAGGACAATTTGCATGAATGGCTGTCCTGTGTGTCAGTATGAATAAGTGAGATGTGAAGGTGTGAAGGGGCTGAAGGAGGGAGAGAAGGGGGGGGGGGGGGGGCTGAGAGAGATGAGGAAGATCAAGGTGCTGCAGCCTGTCTTTATATATCTGAGTTTGTTCTAAAAATACTGTATATACTCAAATATAAGTTGATCCGAATATAAGTCGAGACCCCCCCATTTCCCCCCAAAAAGGAGGAAAAATGGTTGACTCGAATATAAGTCAGACGGATTAATATTCATGTGCCCTGCCAAGATCTGCACTCAGCCCCTTTCTCTCCATCCCCTATCAAGCTATGCACACAGCCCCCTCCCTGCCAGGCACTGTACCCAGCCCCCTTCCCTCCCTCCCATTTCAGACTCTGCACCCAGCCCCCTTCGTTCCCTCCCTCCCTTGTCAGGCTCTGCATCCATCCCCCTTCCTTCCCTCCCTTCCCTGTCAGGCTCTGTACCCAGCCCCCTTCCCACCCTACCTCTCAGGCTCTGCACCCAGCTCCCTTCCCTTCCTCTCTCTCTGCGCCCTGCCCCCCCTCCCTGCCCTGTCCGTCGTACTTCCTCTGCCAATCCCTGGTGGTCCAGAGGTGCAGCAGGCAAGAGCAAGCTTTCCGTGCTCCTGCCCTGCTGCTAACCCGGTCAGTTGTTGCCGTGGCCGCCGCGAGTTCTGGTTTCTTCAGTTGCTGAGTGGCACCCAGCAGGAGAGCGCTTTGGCGCTGCTGTTCAGCACTGAGCAGCTTCCTAACTGGCTATCGAGCTATCTGGGCAGGCAGATGGGGGCGTTTCTCCGATCGCCCCATCTGCATATTGGGGTTCCGAGAATTCATCGGATCTGCCCAGATCGGGCCCGATCGGGCAGGTTTGTGAATCTAGCCCTATAAGTCAAACTTTTTTGCTGAAAAATGCATGTGAAAAATCAGACTCATATCACAGTCAGCGCAACACAACAACCCGTGCTAGAATGCCATTCTGTGCATAAACGTTTTGAAATACTGATATTTATGTACAGAATAGCATTCCAGAAAACATGCAGACATATGTGCATGCAGCTCCAAGAGACAACACAATTTTTTGTGCTCAGGCTGTGCATGCATGCGGTTCTCAAGAGCCCTGCACTGCTCTTTGTTTCAGCACACCTCCCTCTCAGTTCTGTCCCTGTTTGTATGCTCACAGGAAAGAGAAGAAACAAAGTATAAAAGCTGCGTTAGCTCAACCTTTTGGTTTTCTGCACATGTCTCTGCATCTGTGCTGTATGTGCACCAGTGTCTCCATAAGACTCTGCACATGGTTTGAGCACAAAACCTGTTTATTAAGCTAAGGTACCCACAAAATTATACACTAAAGCCAAGCAGACTGTTGCCCCAAGCCATTGCAGTGTTCTGCCTCAGGGCAGCTGGTGACCCTTGTATCTTTTGAAACTGCTAGTAATAACTTACCAGTAATTCCATTTGTCTCCAGTAGATCACAGTACCATAGCCTGTTCACTGGATCACACCCTTCCCGTATAGATAACAAAACATATCTTCCATCATCAGACACCTGTAAGAGAAGAGTACAGATAAGTAGTTTAAGTACAGATTAACCGTTCACCTTAACTGTATCCATGACATCTTGTTTGTCTGTCTTGGCTGTTTAGGTTGTAAGCTCTATCGAGCAGGGACTGTCTTCTTTGCGACTCTGTACAGCGCTGCATACGTCTGGTAGTGCTACAGAAATAATAATAATAGAAGTGTGAAAAGTTTCAGCCTCTGATAACCGGAGCTGGCATTGTGACATCATAATGCCTCATTCTGCCAATAAGGGCCAACCTCATCAGTGATGTCACAATGGCTTGACTGTCCTGTTCTCCCCTCTGCCCTCCAACCCAGCCAGTTGATTAACCCTTCCCCTTAACTGTATCCATGACTTCTTGTTTGTCTGTCTTGTCTGTTTAGATTGTAAGCTCTATCGAGCAGGGACTGTCTTCTTTGTGACTCTGTACAGTGCTGTGTTTTTGGCTCATCATCATGAGCATCAAGGATGTCTGCTGTCTATGATTCTGAAGCTCAGAGAACAAACATCGGTGTCAAAACTGGCACACTGATATTGACGCCTCGCTCAATGTCAGCTTCATCACCTCTGCCTCCATCTGGGTTGTCTTCTAAAAAAGACTAAGAAGCACAAGCATGTTTCCCCAACCAGAAGGGCTTTGGAGTCTTCTCAGACATCAACTGCATCGATATCCAGAGATCCTCTCTTCCCTGCAAGTGATGTTACTGCAGAGGTGTGCCTCGTCACTGAGGTCACCAACACCTAAACACCCCATGATACCTACTGTACAGGTCTATCTGATCAATCGTTTACGGAACTACTTGTAACTCTGTTTAATTAATGTGAACCGCCTAGAACTCATCTGGGTATGGCGGTATACAAAAATAAAGTTATTATTATTATTATTATTATTAGGTTCTTATATCCCGCCATACCCAAAGAGTTCTAGGCGGTTTACATCCATTACATTAGGATCCGGTCTGAACCCGGATTTACAAAAATTTTGTCGGAATTGCAGGTAGCGCGGAAGGAGGCACAGGTTTATCATAGTTGGGTTAGAGGATAAAATGGAGGGAGTGGGAAACCAGAAGAGGGGGGGGGAGAGGGAGGTGGGGGTGGGGGGGGGTTGGAGTGTATGCGGGGAGTAAGGACTAAGGGTCTTGTTCGCTATAGAAATAATTAATTAATAGTAGTAGTAGTAGTGCATTCTCCAAATATACTTTTTGCCCTTACAATTTAATGCTTCAGGTAGATATCCCAGCAGCACTTTAGGAGTGATCATCTTCACTTTCACCCCACAAAATATCATGACAATTTTAATGACAATAAAAGGATAACACATGCAATCAAACAAAATAGCTTGACGAAAATAATTAGCAATCAAATTCGTAACACCATGAACAAACAATGCACTAAAACCTGACTAAATTAAAATAACCCATTGAGGGCATTTTAGATGTGAAAACAATTCATGCTTGGTCTGATGCTTAAGAACGGTTACAAGCCACCCAACTTTCTACCTTAACTGGAGTCAGCATTTTGTTGATGAACAAAAGTCCTCTATTAATCTGCCATGTCTCATTGAAAACAGGACACGTGAACAAGGTCACGCTACATTAGAGAAAACAAGCCAGACACTAACAGCATGATTAAATGTCCAGATACAAAAACAGCACACCCAGAGGCAGGTCAAAGACCTCACACATACTGTACACTGAAGCGAACATAAAAAAGACTTGACAACAGCTAGCGATCCCCATTCCTGGTGTTTTATCCTCCCACCCTCTTCCCTTTAATTCATTTGTTTTTAATGATGTAATTATTCACTTTCCCCTCAAGCTCATGTTCGTATTTGTAATTTGTCTATTTAATATTCAAATTTCCCCCCCCTACAAAAATTTATTTTAAACTTTCATTTTTAGCACGTCGATGGTCGGTATATTAAAATTAACTAAACTTGAAACTAGACACACACAAAAAAAGGAGGGCTGTTCTCACTGAATGCAAGCACTATTTAATACTAAAAACAAAACAATTATAAATATTTTAATATACAGTAATGTGAATCCTCATTGTGAAGTAGTACGCTATGAGAAGCAACACACCCGAAGAGAAAAAAGTTCCAGTGCTTTACTAGGTCCAAGATAAGCAAGCGTGAGACTCTCTTTCACTATACTGGCCACACACCACCATAGGATTTCACTCGTGTGCAAGTGCAAAAAATAATACAGTACCCCCTCCGAATCCGCAGTTTCAGTACCCGCAGATTCGGTTATTCAAGATTTTTTTTTTTTTTTTTTTTTTTTTTTCATCTTTATTCCTTTTTATTTCTTTCAACAAGTGTACAATATTATTACAAGTAATTCACATCACTCACTTGACATTCTTAAGCAATATTATTACACATGTTTTAATTCCCTCCACCCACCTCCCATCCCCTCCCCTATCAACAAAATATTTTATCCAAACATATACATATTTAGACTCTCCCTCCCCCCCATTTTTACAAATTATCCCCTAAGGAAAAAGAATAACCCTTAATCATTACAATATTCAATTAATGGCCTCCACACCTCCTTAAACCTTTTAAAATATCCCCTCTGTACGGCAAGAAATCTTTCCATCTTATATAAATGACAAACTGAGTTCCACCAAAAACTACAATTCAATCTAGAACAGTCTTTCCAATTAGTCGTTATTTGTTGAATTCCCACTCCAGTAAGAATCATCAATAATTTGTTGTTTGCTGCAGATATTTGACTTTTGGCCCTCATACACATTCCAAAAATCACTGTGTCGTAGGATAATGCTACATGATTTTCCATCAATATATTAACTTGATCCCATATTGATATCCAAAATGCCTGAATACATGGACAATAAAATAAAAGATGGTCTAAAGTTCCAATTTCAATTTTACAATGCCAGCATCTATTAGACTTAGAGCAATCTAATTTTTGTAATCTAGTAGGGGTCCAGAATGCTCTATGCAACAAAAAGAACCATGTTTGCCTAATAGATGCCGACATCGTACCTTTAATTCTCCAAGACCAAATACGTGGCCATTGAGATGCATTAATCTGATGCTTAATCTCAATGCTCCAAATATCTCTTAATCCATTTTTTGGTTTCTTATTCAAATAATTAGATATCATTTTATACCACTTTGCGGCCTGGTGTCCCAGAAAATCTGCCTGGAAACATAAGAATTCTAAGCTGTAATGATCATTTAAAGATTTCCATTCAGGGAACCCCACCTGAATAGCCTGCTTCAATTGCAACCACTTATAACTTTGTTTTTTATTCAGACCATATTTATGTTGCAATTGTGAAAAATCAAGCAGCTTACCATTATCAATTACTTCCGTTAAGGATCTTATACCTGCTTTAATCCAATCCTTCCAGACAATCTTAAACCCGCCTATTTGTATCTTGGAGTTTACCCAAATAGTCTGCTGTTTCGATTTTAAAATAGAATCACTAGTTAATTTATCTACAAATCTTAATGTTTTCCAAGTATCCATTAATACTCTATTGTCTTTACGTATTCTAGGCACTTTTATACCAAGCAGAAGATCAAGCCTAAGTGGAAAAATAAGTGATCTCTCCACCCTTAACCACTCTGGTAATTGTTCCAAAAGCTCTGGGAGGACCCAATACATACCTTGGCGCATGATATAGGCCTGATGATACCTATAAAAATTGGGAAAATTTACCCCACCCTCCTCAATTGGTCTTTGCAAAGACACTAGAGCCACTCTTGCAATTTTACCCAGCCAAATAAATTTAACCAGAATACTATTTAATTTTTTATAAAAAGACCCCTGAAAAAACACTGGTATCATTCCCAATTGATAGCAAACTACAGGCAAAATCATCATTTTAACAGTTTGAACTCTTCCCCACCATGACAAATGTAAAGGATTCCATTGCTCACATAACTCTGTTACTTTTTGTAATAAAAATTTTTCGTTTATTCTCATTGTCTCTTCAAGTGTTTTATTCAACCAAATACCTAAGTATTTTATACCATCCTCTTTCCAAATAAAAGGGAAAGAATCAAGTATACCTTTTGTACAATGCACATTTAAAGGTAAAATTTCTGATTTATTCCAATTTATTTTGTATCCTGAGAATTTTCCAAATGTATCTATTATCTCCAGTAGACATGGAATTGTTGTTTCCGGATTCCTCAAATGAAGCAATATATCATCTGCATAAGCGGATACTTTATATTCCACTCCAGCACATGGAATACCCTCTATGTCCTTTGCCTGTTGAATAGCTAACAACAAGGGTTCAAGAACTATATCAAAGAGCAAAGGAGATAATGGACAACCCTGTCTAACTCCCCTCTGCAATTTAAAAGCATCTGAAAAATTATTATTTATGTATAAACGAGCAGTTGGGGAGCTATACAGTGCTTGAATCATTTGTATAAATCCGGATCCAATACCAAACCATTCCATAGCTTGATACATGAAATTCCATTCTACACGATCAAAAGCCTTCTCAGCATCTAGTGATACTGAAAAAGCCGGATCATTAATTTGTCTTGTTAAATAATACATCTGAAATGCCAGTCTAGTATTATTTGAAGAGTGTCTTTGAGCAACAAATCCAGTTTGATTTATTCCTATTATATGCGGAAGAGCTTTAGCCAATCTTAATGCTAAAATCTTAGCTAATATTTTACCATCTACATTTATTAAAGATATAGGCCTGTAATTTGACATTAATGTTGGATCTTTATTTGGCTTTGGCAAAACAATAGTTAAAGATTCTGCCATAGTGCCTGATATACAACCTTTATTCAGTTGGTCCTGATATAGTTTTAATAAATATGGTAAAAGGGAAATTTGAAATT
The DNA here is from genome assembly GCF_902459505.1 of Geotrypetes seraphini. Lineage (NCBI taxonomy): Eukaryota > Metazoa > Chordata > Amphibia > Gymnophiona > Dermophiidae > Geotrypetes > Geotrypetes seraphini. The sequence goes on along the minus strand of NC_047086.1, from coordinate 14,200,950 downwards.
CTTTATAAAACTCCACTGTAAATCCATCTCCACCTGGAGCGGTCCCAACTCTAAGGGATTTCAATGCCATTTGTAACTCTTTTAATGATATAGGTTTATCTAAACTTCCTTTTATATGATCAGGAACCTTAGGTCCTTTAACTAAACTCAAAAAATCCAACCCATCTTTCTCTTTATCTAAATAAGACTCAGAAGAATACAGTGACTTATAATATTTTAAAAATTGTTTTAATATATTTCCAATTTGAGAATGAGAATGTCCTAATTCATCCTTAATTATGCTTATTTTCTCCTTTCTTTTCTTTGCTTTTAAATAATTTGCCAATAATCTTCCAGCCTTATTTGCACTACCATAATACATCGTTTGCTGAGCAAAAATATCTTTCCTTACTAATCCAGAGGAAATTTCATTATATTCACATTTTTTTTTTAACAATAATTGAAATGTCTCTTGTTCCCATTTATTAACCAATTTTAATTCCAAATTTTTAATTTCTTTTTCCAAATTTGCAAATTGCTTTCTTATCTGTTTCTTTTTATACGCAGAATATGATATAATTTGTCCTCTCATAGTTGCTTTGAAAGCATCCCATAATATTCCAATCGACATTTCCTCTAGGTCATTAAGTCTGAAATATTCATTCATTTTTATCTGAAATTCAGTGCAAAATTTAGAATCAGCAAGCAAAGTATTATCAAACCTCCATACAGGTTTGGAATTATCTTGATCTAATAAGTTAACTTCTATCCACACACCACCATGATCAGATATTACTATTGGTTCTATGTCAGCTTTTACAACTTGCTGTACAATCTGATCTGAAACAAATATATAATCAATTCTTGAAAACGATTGATGAACATGTGAACAAAATGTAAATTCCCGATCATTAAAATGAAGAATACGCCATATATCTTTCAAATTACATGCTTGTATCAAATTTTCTAATCCCATTGATTTCATAATTCTACTAGGCTTTTTATCCATTATTGGATCTATAACAGCATTGAAATCCCCAGCCACCACTAAATTAGTAGTAGCCAGTGGTAAAACTAATTGTTGTAGAGATTTAAAGAATTCACTTTGATTCGAATTAGGTGCATATATATTTAGTAACGCCATTGTATTACTGCCCATGCTCATGTCAACAAGTACCCACCTTCCTTGAGGATCTGCCTTTACCATATTAAATGTTGCTGAACATTTTTTATTAATCAATATTGCTACTCCTGCCTTCTTTTTTACCGCTGGTGCAAATAAACATTGTTTTATCCACTTATCTGTCAGCTTCATAGACTCTGTTCCAGACAAATGTGTCTCTTGCAAGAAACATATATCTATATTTTGTTGTTTAATATATTCCAATACCTTTTTCCTTTTTATAGGGTGATTAAGGCCATTTACATTCAAAGAAAAAATTTTAAAACCCATTTTACAAATAAAATATAAAATACATATATAATCCACTCAAACATAAAATATACATTTTTTCTTTTTCCTTAAACCAATATATGAGTCTCCCTCCCTCCCCTCTTTCCCCATCCCCCCTATTCCCATCCCCCACCCTCCCCTCCCCTAACACAAATGCAAACTTCGAAACGCACATATTACTGAGCAAAAATAAACTCCCCACAGGCAATAACATACTCATTTTTCTTTCTCTAATCTTTCAAACAACCAACACTAAATTATCCTGCAGTCAATCCATTCTTCAATACCCTAAATACCTATATTTACTATAATTCTTTATTATATACTTCCCCTCTCATTCAAATTTCCAAACATTCTTCCATCCTATACCTCTAATATATTTATAAAAGTATATACCCAATATTTCGGAAACCATTTCTTACAATATATACCCCCCCAAGATTAATATTATTATTTTATTCTTTTTTTTTTTTTTTTAACCTAAGTTTCTCACAACTTCAATGGAACATACATCACTCCATCCTATAATATTCATTTTTTTTTTTTTTTTAACCTTACATCAAAAGAAGGATCAAACATTTCAACCAAGCAGACCTCATATTTTTTAAAACTCTCATTAATTTTCATTGCATCTTCAATCTATTACAGTCTATTCTCCATTCTGCACAACTGTAACACTTGTACATCTTCATCCTGCTGTTTCAGTCTCTTATTCCATCTTCTTGCAGATTGCTATTTCATCTTTCTCCAATAAAGTATTTTTGCAACATCATCCTTATATCTCAGTCAATTTCAGATGCAAATTGTAAATCTAAATAATGCTCAAGTCATTTCCATCAGTCCATCTTCACATCTTCTTCTCTTTACATCAATAGTCTTTTGTATTTTTCATCTTATTATATTCTAAGTTCCCACATTTCTCCAATGCAGCATTTATGTGTCCTCATATTATCTCAGTCACGCTCAAATGCAAATTATAAATTCACATTAAGAAACCATCCAAATCTTATAATTGTTCCTCATATTTTCTTCACTTCCTATATGCTCCATCCCTCTTCTTACCTTGTCAAAATCTTCTTTTCTTCTTTTCTTATTGTCTCTTTAAAATTTTTCATTTCTTTTCTTTAAATCTTGTTTGAAATGTTGATCCCCCTTAAACCTAACTGCAACAATTTTCTAGAAAATATTTTCTCCTTTTCTATTTTTTTTCCACTTTTTCCTTCTTTATAAAATATCTTTCAATTTTCACTCAAAAATATAAACCAAAAATAATCTAAGTATATTATTTATTACATTTTCTAAATAATTTCATGAAACCATAGGCAAATTATATTGATCTAGAAATTCCTGTAATTTGCCTGCTTCTTCAAAATTATAATTTTTATTCTCATAAGTTACCCTCATAATAGCAGGGTATATCAATCCATATCTTGCTCCCATTGCTCTCAGTTTAGGTCTTAAATCCAAAAGCTGTTTTCTTTTGTAGGCTGTAGCTTTTGCAAAGTCAGGTACTATAAAGATCTTAGAATCCTGGCATTTAAGATCCTTGTTTGTTTTAGCCAGCTTTATAATCTCTACCACCTGCTGATGTCTTAGCAGCTTAAAGATTATTGGACGGGGACCCTTCTGACTATTTGATCTTTTCATCGGTATCCGATGTGCTCTTTCTATCTCCAAAGGAAAAGAACTTTTAAATGGCAAGATCTTTGGGATAAAATTAGTCACAAATTGAATAGGATCATTCTGCTCAATCCCCTCAGGTATCCCAATCAGACGCAAATTATTCCTTCTTTCACGATTTGATAAGTCTTCAAAATCCTTTTTCAACGCCTCTATTTCTCTGTGATCTTTTTTACACACCAGCATCTCTGCCTCAGATTTCTCAGCATGCTTTTCTAACTGCTCAATTTTGAAGTCAACTGCCTGCATTCTATTTGTCAGACTCTCTATTTCCTTCTTCACATCTTTTATATTTTTAGCGTTATCACTTACTATTTCTTTAATTTTCTGAAGTTCATTCATCAAATCACTGTTATCAATTTCTTCCTGAGGCAAAGGGACCGCTGTCGGGGATACCGAATCAATTTTTGTTCTTTTTTTACTTCCTGCTCCTGAATTCACCGGATTACTTTTACTAGTTTTACCCGAAGCCATTTCTTACTTCAATTCTCTCTTTTCCTTCACTTTTCTTTAATTTTAACTGCCAAAATCTTAATAAAATTTGCCTGTCACAACAGAGCTAATCCTCTACCCAGCCATCTTCGTGCGCTGCAAAGTTCTAGAATCATCGATTTTTTTTTTTTTTTTTTTTAAGAAACGCTGCATCCTGAACCTTCCCCAGACCTTACCTGATGGTCTAACGGTCAAGTGATGCAGGATCAATCATCCTACGCTCCTTACCCTGCAGAGCCGACATCAAAATGGGTGTTTCGACACTACAATGGGAACTCATGGCAGCCATTTTGATGACGGCTCTGCACGGGGCAGGGGTGTATGACGATCGATCCTGCCCCGTATCGCCGCTAGACGACCAGATAAGGTCTGGGGAAGGTCCGGGACACAGGAGGGAGGCGGGGGTGGGTCAGAGCCGTCCTTGAAAGTTATCCACGATATTTTAATATTCGCGGGCCGGCTCTGCCCCGTGAATATTGAGGGTCTGCTGTACTGTGGAGTAAGTGAATCAATTAATAGTCAACAATAACAAATTGCATTCATGAGGAGAGCCTCCAAGAAATATCAGCCAAAATTCTGGAAAACGCAAAATAATTGTTAAAAAGAGCGCTAGACTTAGCTTAGTAAAAAAGTGCGTCCTCAATTCCATGAGGAAGACCAATGTTTTGAGTTCTAATTTATGGCTCCCTTAATATACAAGACGACACTTGTTTGACTCAGCTTGGTTTTAGGGAAAGAAAACCCCTTGAAGGCATTCGTTTATCTAAAATGGACACGTAGTAGTTGAAACGCTGCTGTTCTGCTTAGAGACTTTTGTTTCCGGCTGAGGGGGGAAATGCAGGAGAGAACGCAACTGTATAAAAAGACAGAGAATGAGAATGCCACTCGACGCAAAGTCAACGTGAGCGCCATAAAAAAAAAATCCATTACTTGCTTTCCCCCCAAAACACTGGTCTTCTTTTCCTGTAACCACAACATATTCTGTTTGTTCCCTGTTACATGTGAGCATGGGAAACTTGAGCTTACACCTACGATATTGAGAACCGCCAAGAAGTTTTGTTTTAGAGCTTAAGAACATAACCATTGCCATACTGAAACAGACCGAAGGGATATCAAGCCCAGCGTTCTTTTTCCAACAGTAGCAAATCGAGGTAAAAGTACCTGGAAAGATCTCAAACAAAACAGATTTTATGCTGCTCATCCTAGATAAGCAGTAGATTTCCCCAAATCCACCTAAATAATGGCTTGTGAACTTTTCTTTTAGGAAATTTACCAAATCTTTTTTTAAATCTTGCTAAGCTAACTGCTGTTACCACATTGCCTGGCAACAAATTCCAGAGTTTAATTATTGAATGAAGAAATAGTTTATCCATTTTATTTTGAATTAACTCATTATTAGCTTCATTGAATGCCCCCTAGTCCATGTATTTCTCAAGAGAGTAAACAAGCAATTCGTGTCTACCTGTTCCACTCTGACCCCGAAGCTCTAAAGTTGCTGTTAAAATCCTGTAAGCCATGTAACGGCAATAAAGTTTCAGATTTCTAAACCACAAGCAATGATCCAAAAACTCTGCATGCAGTTTACAATGACATGCACAATACACAGAACACTCGAAACAGTAGCAGCACGGATGACAGAATACAAACTAAAACTTAACTCTGATAAAACAAACTTCATCCTCCTAGAAAACAGCAAAACTCCTACCTTAACAAACCTAGTAATAAACTCGATCTCATACCCCATTCAACCCACGCTAAAACTTCTTGGAGTACTGATTGACAGAGGATGTACCATGCAACCACAAATTAACAAAATAATAAAAGCATCATTCGCAACTATGAGAAACCTAAGACAAATTCAAAAATTCTTCGACAGGAAACAATTCTAACTTTTGGTACAATCTCTTATCCTTGGACAAATAGACTACTGCAACAAATTATACCTCCCCTGCACAGCAGCCATGATAAAGCAACTACAAACAATACAAAATACAGCCCTAAGACTCATCTACTCATTGACAAAATATGACCACATCACAGAAGCATACCATGACTCTCACTGGCTCCCAATACAAGCAAGAGTACACTTCAAATTCTACTGCCTACTATTCAAAACTATTAACGGAGAAAGCCCAACCTACTGGAACAACCGACTAATTTAAGCCACCTCAACCAGACACAGAAGAACCCACTCACTATTCACACACCCACCATCCAAAAATGTCAAACGAAGAAAACTATATGACAACCTAATGGCCACCAGAGCAGCAAAACTAGACAGACAAATCATCAATCTGCTGTCTTCGACCACAGACTACAAAACCTTCAAAAAAGAAACAAAAACTCTACTCTTCAAAAAATACATAAAACCTATCTAACACGATCAGTTCCTTCCCAAGCTCCACCTACCACACTGTCTACTCCTATCAAATTTAAAATGTTCTAATTACCCAACACGTATTACCTTAATTTCTCAACAATTCCTATGTAATCCACCTATATATCTTGTAACTTCATGACAATTCTTATGTAATCCGCCTTGAACCGCAAGGTAATGGCAGAATAGAAATCACTAATGTAATGTACAATAAAATTGGGGAGGGAGGGGATAAATCCATAAAAAATGAAGTCCTTGGAAATACGAGTACTATCTGATCAGTCACTGGAGAAAGTGATGCATGTGCAGAATAGTTCAGGGAGACATAAGTGTGCGCGTGAGCCAGGAATCCCCAACCGCTGAGTGGCAGGAGGCTGCTTTGGGGCTTCCCCTGCTACTCAGTTAGGGCTTCCCCAAACCGGCTTTGCGCATGTGTCAGTCACTCTCAGAGCGACTGATCGGACGGGACCTCCGTGCAAATAAGTTGTATGTGAACTTCTTGGAACATTAACCGCCAAAAATATCAGCCCACAGCGACCCAACACGGTCTTAACGACAGTGTTTTGAGCATCTAGCCCACTGGCTTTCTGAATATAGAGAACAGAGCATGCTATGAATTCACTGCATCCTATTTGCATATTCATTAAAAGGTTGTTGAAATGTTATGTTGTAAAGGTGCTAAGTGGATGTTAGTCTGCTTAGAACAGTAAGAGCTCCTTTTACAAAAGTGCGTTAGGGCCTTAATGCGTGGAATAGCGCGTGCTAAAATGCCGCATGCGCTAGCCGCTACCGCCTCCTCTTGAGCAGGCGGCAGTGTTCCCGCTAAGCTGCGTTGACGTGCGCACGCGCACAAAATATTACCTCGCAGCGCACAAGTTTCTCGTCGCAGCGCACACAGTGTAGAGCACAGTTCTTCAACCGCCGGTCCGCAAACAAAATCTTGCCGGTCCACGAAGGATTCGGTCCCCGCCGCAACGAAAGGCCGGCGTCAGCTGACTTGCAACTTCCTGTTGCAGTCGCTGTGCCGGGACTCCTGCCTTCGCCGGGACTCCTGCCTTCCACCGCGTTTGCCTCCTGCCTTGTCTCCGCACCTCCAGACCAGCAGCGGCAGCTGTGTATGCTTTTAACTTCGGCACAGAGCTGCCCCTAATCAATAGTTTAGCGCGGTTTCATAAGGCAGCCTCGGGGCCTTTGCTAGGCCGGCCCACATCGCATCATCGAAGCGGGCCGGCTATCAAAGGCCCCGAGGCTGCCTCATGAAACCGCGCTAAACTATTGATTAGGGGCAGCTCTGTGCCGAAGTTAAAAGCATACAGAGCTGCCGCTGCTGGTCTGAACTCTTGGGCCGCTGAAGGAGGGCAAAAAGCAGCTGTCCTGGAGGTTTCCCTTCCTCTCGCCTTTACAGGTTCCTTTTTTCCACCTTTTTTTTTTCCTTCAAACGGCAACGGGCCCCAGCATCGACATCAATCAAGTAAGTTCCACTGTCAATCAAGCGGTTCTGCTCGGCCAAAGCTTCCCCTGTGACATGAGCCACCCTCAGGGGAAAGAAAGTGACCCACAAAGGTGAGGGGAAGGGGGGCAGATGATGGAAGTTGGGGGGGGGGGAGAGAGAGAGAGAAGGGGCAGATGATGGAATGGAGGAGATGAGAGAGAGAGAGAAGGGGACAGATGATGGAAGTGAGAAGAAGGGAGAGAGAGCAGAAGGCAGATGGATGTCAGTTGAGAAGGGAGAGCAGATGCTGAATGGAAGTGGGGAAAGAACACATACTGGATGGAAGGAGGAGATAAATAAAGGGGGAAGAAAATAGTAAGATAATGGAGGGGTGAGGGAAAGGGGTGACAAGCTGTGTGTAGACACAGTGAAAAGAGGGAAACGGGACTAAATAGTAAGAAAGAATTTAATTTAGATGGAGGCAGAAAATAGAGAAGGAAGACCAGAGAAGAAAAGGGAAGAGAGAGCAGAGAATGATCAGATCTGAGTGGAGGAAATGAGAAGAGAGATATGCTAAAAACCACAGGGGGGAGGGAAGGATAGAGATGCCAGACCATGAGGGGAACAGAAGGAAGATGATGGATGCTAGACCAAATTGGGGGGTGGGGGGGGCAGGAGGAGAGATGGCAGGGAAAGACAGACAGTGAATGGAAGGGGCAGATGCTGGACTGAAGAGACAGAGAAGGTTATCATGCTGCTGTACCGGGCCATGGTACGCCCTCACCTGGAGTACTGCGTCCAGCACTGGTACTTTAAGAAGGACACGGTACTACTCGAAAGGATCCAGAGAAGAGCAACTAAAATGGTTAAGGGGCTGGAGGAGTTGCCGTACAGCGAAAGATTAGAGAAACTGGGCCTCTTCTCCCTTGAGCAGAGGAGATTGAGAGGGGACATGATAGAAACATTCAAGGTACTGAAGGGAATAGACTTAGTAGCTAAGGCAGGGAGAACGAGAGGGCACTCTCTAAAGTTGAAAGGGGATAGATTCCATACAAACGTAAGGAAGTTCTGTGGTAGAAAGCAACATATTTATTTGGCTCATAACTTGCTGGCGCCCGATATTTTTAGCTCACAGTGAAAAAAGTTTGCTCACAACACCCGCCCGCTTAGAGGGAACACTGGCAGGCGGCAGTTTTTCGAGTAGCGTGTGCTAAAAATGCTAACGCACTTTTATAAAAGGAGCCCTAAGAAATCAAAGAAATGTGAATTATTCTTCAATTAATAACGTTCAAGCCTTATTTGGTAATCTGAAAAATATTTCAGCACCATCAAGCTTATCAGTACCTCAGAACGATGTTGCCTGTGGACAAGTTCCTTGATTAAACTGTTTTGACATGTAAATTGGAAAGCCAAGATTTCTACACATCCGAGGTCTAGTGTGAAATATGAATTACGATATTATTGTTGTAAGAAAGAACAAGTATTATATGCCTGAAGTAAGCGCATAATAATAGAACACAGAGAGTTGCCTGCGAAACTTCTTATTCAACATTTGATAGCTAAACAACTTCAGCCTGAGTAGGTACGATTTATTACACTGTTTAGAATTAAGGGTTCCTTTTACAAAAGTGCGTTAGGGCCTTAACGCGTAGAATAGCGTGCAATAGCAGGCGGTAGTTTTTCGGGTAGCGCGCACTAATATGGCGCATGCACTAAAAACGCTAGCGTACCTTTGTAAAAGGAGCCCTAAGTCTCACTGGAAAGGTGAGGATATTGATAGATGCAGTTGCAGGCTGAACAAAGTAGATACTGGGGTACCTAAAGGTCTTGATCAAGATTTATCTGTGCTTTTATAAGTCAACAAAGAGTACAGAGTTTTTTTTTTTGGGGGGGGGTTAAAAGTAGTAACCACATATAGTTACGGTACATGGGTTTGTCGTGCCACTGGAACTTGCGCTTCTGAGAAGCTAGAAAGCTAGGCCGTCAATAGATTCACTACCGGCAGGGTCTTCAGAGGCAAGACAGGTTCCAGCAGAGATGTCAGACTAACGATGTACCACCCATCTGGGCAGCAGCAGGTGGGCAGTGTGGGAGGCGGAGGATCTCGTTTGATGACAGCAGCAACAACATCAAATTTATATTGCACAGGCCCGGCAAACTAGTTCTGTATTCTGCCACAAAAACTTGATGATGTTCATCAAGTCACTAGGACTTGAACATGAATCAATGGCACCTTGTCAACCACATACAAGTTATGATTTTATATGGTAATCAATATGTGGCTTTTTTTTTTTAATTGTTTGAGTTATTTCTAATGTTTATGTCATCATTTATTCATTTTTTACATGGTTATTTATGACTAAAATATGTAAATATAAATAAATTAATGTGCATGTGGTCACTATTGGGTAAAGACTGGAAGAGAGTCCCCAGTGGAGTGCCGCAGGGCTCGGTGCTTGGACCCATACTCTTCAACATCTTTATAAATGATCTGGATATTGGTACAACAAGTGAGGTGATAAAATTTGCGGACGATACAAAGTTATTTAGAGTAGTGAAGATACAGGGGGATTGTGAAGATCTGCAACGTGACATATTCAAGCTTGAGAAATGGGCATCGACATGGCAAATGAGGTTCAACGTGGATAAGTGTAAAGTGATGTATGTCGGTAACAAAAATCTCATGCACGAATACAGGATATCCAGGGCGGTACTTGGAGAGACCTCCCAGGAAAGAGACTTGGGAGTTCTGATCGACAAGTCGATGAAGCTGTCTGTGCAATGTGCGGCGGCGGGGAAAAGAGCAAACAGAATGCTAGGAATGTTAAAAAAGGCGATCACGAACAGACATGCTGCTGTACCGGGCCATGGTGCGCCCTCACCTGGAGTACTGCATCCAGCACTGGTCGCCGTACATGAAGAAGGACACGGTATTACTCGAAAGGGTCCAGAGAAGAGCGACTAAGATGGTTAAGGGGTTGGAGGAACTGCTGTACAGCAAAAGATTAGAGAAACTGGGCCTCTTCTCCCTCGAACAAAGGAGATTGAGAGGGGACACGATCAAAACATTCAAGGTATTGAAGGGAATAGACTTAGTAGATAAGAACAGGTTGTTTACCCTCTCCAAGGTAGAGAGAACGAGAAGGCCCTCGCTAAAACTGAAAGGGGATAGATTCCGTACGAACATGAAGAAGGACATGGTACTTCTCGAAAGGGTCCAGAGGAGAGCGACAGAAATGGTTAAGGGACTGGAGGAGTTGCCGTACAAATGAGAGGCTAGAGAAACTGGGCCTCTTCTCCCTTGAAAAGAGGAGACTGAGAGGGGACCTGAAAGAAACATTGAAGATAATGAAGGGAATAGACTTAGTAGTCATTATAGTCTTAAATAACCATGTAAAAAAATGAATAAACAATGACATAAACATTAGAAATAACTCAAACAATTTTAAAAAAAGCCACATACTGATTACCATATAAAATCATAACTTGTACGTGGTTGACAAAGTGCCATTGACTCATGTTCGAGTAGATAAAGAGAACGAGAGGGAACTCTCTAAAGTTAAAAGGAGATAGATTCTGTACAAAGGTAAGGAACTTCTTCTTCACCCAGAGAGTGGTAGAAAACTGGAACGCTCTTCCGGAGGCTGTTATAGGGGAAAACACCCTCCAGGGATTCAAGACAAAGTTGGACAAGTGCCTGCTGACCCGGAACGTATGCAGGTAAGGCTAGTCTCAGTTAGGGCACTGGTCTTTGACCTAAGGGCCGCTGCGGGAGTGGACCACTGGTCTGGCCCAGCAGCGGCAATTCTTATGCACTTTCTAAAACTCATATTGATTTGGGGGCTTTAGACTGCATTTTTACACCATGTAATTTAGTTCCAGTGACAGCATAATTTGTGTCATAAGAGCACATGAAAGTTTTAAAGGTTTTAACTTTCTTTAAAGCGTTATTCCAACATTTTTTTTGTTTTAATTAGTATTTTGCGTTGAGCACAGTCAGCTGCATCTAGTATGTCCTTTAGTTTTGAAATTTTTATGTTCTAAATAGATCAATTATAATCATTATTAAAATGCAATTAGAATGCTCCAAGTTTGTGTTAAGAGAACATAAGAATAGCCTTAATGGGTCAAACCAATGATCTATCTAGCTCAGTATCTTGTCTTCGCGAAGGCCAATTCAAGTCACAAGTACTTGGCAAAAACCCAAATAGTAGCAGCATTCCATGCTACCGACCCATGTCTGTCTCAACAGCAGACTATGGACTTTTCCTCCAGAAAATTTTCCAAACCTTTCTTAAAACCAGCTACATTAACTGCTCTTACCACATCCTCTGGCAACACATTCCAGAGCTTAACTATTCTCTTAGTGAAAAAATATTTCCTCCTATTGGTTTTAAAAGTATTACTCTGTAACTTCATCGAGTGTCTCCTAGTCTTTGTAAACCTTGATGCAGTGTAAAAAAAAAAAAAAATCGATCCACTTGTACCCATTCTACACCACTTAGGATTTTGTAGACATCAATCATATCTCCCCTCAGCCGTCTCTTTTCCGAGCTGAAGAGCCCTAACCTCTCTAGTCTTTCCTCATACGAGAGGAATTCCATCCCCTTTATCGACTTGGATGCTCTTTTTTGAACTTTTTCTAGTGCTGCTATATATTTTTTGAGATAAGGATACCAGAACTGAACACAATACTCAAGGTGAGGTCGCACCACTGAGCAATACAGAGGCATTCTAACATTCTTAGTCTTGTTAACCATCTCTTTTCTAATAATTCTTAGCATCCTGTTTGCCTTCTTGGTCGCCACCACACCAGATCCTTTTTTTGAACGCTGACCCCCCCCCCCCCCCCCAGGTGGTCCCTAACATTCGATAACTATGATTTGGATTATTCTTCCCAATGTGCATCATTTTGCATTTGCCCACATTAAATTTCATCTGCCATTTGGAGTCCCACTCTTCCAATTTCCTAAAGTCTTCCTGCAATTTTTCACAGTCCGCATGCGTTTTAACAACTTTGAACAGTTTAGTGTCATCTGCAAATCTCACTCTTTGTTCCAATTTCTAGATCACTTATAAATAAGTTAAACAGCACTGGTCCAAGCACGGATCCCTGCTGCACACCACTGTTTACCCTCCTCCACTGAGAAAAATGGCCATTCAACCCTACCCAACCCTACCCTCTGTTCGATAACTAGTTCTTAATCCACAATTGAACATTGCCTCCCATCCCATGACTCTTTAATTTTCTCAGGAGCCTCTCATGAGGAACTTTTGTCAAAAGACTTACTGGAAATTTAGACTCGCCTTTATCAACATGTTTATTCACATCTTCGAAGAAGTCAAGCAAATTGGTGAGGCACGACCTCCCTCGGCTGAACCCATGTTGACTGTCTCAATAAAAACAAAAATCAAACTGCAGACTCCTATGTACCAGTGCAGGCAATGTTTATTATACCAAATATTTTATGCAGCTGAAAATACCACCTTATAACAAACCAAGGGACCTGACACGGTCCGTGTTTCGGAAAACACTCCTTCCTCAGAGGTCCTAATGAAAATAAGTAAGAAAACTAAGTAGATATATATAATACGTAAATCAATATAAATTGGTGTGCAAAAAAGATAGATAAAGATCCATGTGAACAAATGTATGAGATCGAATAGACTTATGAGATGAAGAAATGAGGATAATGTGCGAACAGAATGGAGAGAAATAGTGTCATCTATAATACATGCATATAACCACCGTGGTGAACATAATAATTTCACATAAGTATTACAGATACAAAAAATGATAATTGAAACCCAGAGAATATAGACTATTAGAAATGCTCTCAAACCTATGAGAGGTACAACAATGTGCTTGAAAGTTATGTGACAAAAACACATGATGTGAAGGTGAATGGCAACAAAGCGTATACATATACTGAACTTAGGTGAAAACAGAGACCACAAGCGGGTGAGTGAACACAAACTAAAGAAATCTATTAAAAACAAATCCAAAATGGAATACCAATAAAGGTGAAAAGAAAAGGAGAAAAACCAAGAAAAAATGAATGGAGACCTAAGGTATAAAGTAAACTGCAATAAAAGGTATAAAACTAAAGTAAAAGAAAAGAATTGAATGAGTAAATTACAGGTCATGACTTTAATCTGTATAAAAAGTTAAAAGATATATGATTAAACATATATAAAAGGTATAAAACGTTTAATAAAAAGGGGTTAAGTTATAAAAGTTAAAAAAGGTTTAGTTAAAAAAAAGGGGGGGAGGGAAAGGAAACATAACCCACTGTCTCAATAAATCATGTTTGTCTACATGTTCCATAATTTCATTTTTTTATTATTGTTCCCACTATTTTGCCCAGCACTGAGGTCAAGCTTACTGGTCTGTAATTTCCCAGATCTCCCCTGGAACCCTTTTTAAAAATCAGCAAAATATTGTCCACCCTCCAATCTTCAGGTACTACAGGCAATTTTAACGACAGGTTACAGAGCACTAACAGCAGATCAGCAATTTCAGGTTTGAATTATTTCCGTATCCTGGGATGTATACCATCCAGTCCAGGTGATTTATCACTCTTTAACTTGTCAATTTGGCTTAGTACGTCTTCCAGGTTCACCGAAATTTATTTTAATTCCTCCACCTCATCACCTTTGAAAACCATTTCCGGTTCAGGTAGATTTTTTACATCTTCTTCCGTAAAGACTGAAGTAAAGAATTTATTCAGTCTCTCCGCTATTGCTTTATCCTCCCTGAGTGTACCTTTTACTCCTTGATCATCCAAAGGTCCCATGGTTTTCGTCAAAAGAGCCTTTTTGCTAGGTGTCTAACTCTTAAACTTAGGATTTTTTAGTATTTTAATGGGTTTGAAAAAGATTCTTAATTTAGATTTGATCTGACCTTTCACCCTAGCAGAGAGCTTTAAAACAGAATGACACGGTGACAGAATTCATCACCGTTCCCATCCCAGCGGGAAACCATCCTCATATCAGTTTTAAGGAGAGAGAGAAGACTCAGAGTATGAATGGGAACAACCACTGATCCTCAAGTCTTGCATTGAAGAATGTTAGTGCAGAAGGACTGAGGTTGAGATAGATGCTAAAGAATGAAACAGAATGGTTTCCTGTGGTTATTTACGGGGACGGGAACGGTGATGAATTCCGTCACCATGTCATTCTCTACTTTAAAACTAGCTTGCTATTACAGCATGATGGATTCACTGCTTCTGCTGTGAAAAGGAAATCTGTTGCTCTGAAGAGCGTGTGCCTTGTTGTGAGTAAGTTTCAGCAATGTGGTTGTTATTACAAACCATTCGTGATTTTTATTACTTTTAGGGCTCCTTTTACAAAGGCGCGTGCTAAAATACCGCGCACACTAGCCGCTACCGCCTCCTTTTAAGCAGGCGGTAATTTTTCGGCAAGCTAATCTTGTGCGTGCGCTAAAAACGCTAGTGCACCTTAGTAAAAGGAGCCCTTAGTCTTAATTGTCGTTTTGGATTCAACTCGCCTTTTAGGGGAAGCATGTATTAGTCCTGTCTTAGGTATGTGTCCTTCTCGGTCTTATTTCTGGAGAATCTGATTTTTATCACTGCATCTGCATTTATAAATGGTTGCTTGCTTTTTGCGCTTGCTTAAAACACTGGCAATAACAGCTGCTGCTTGCTCATTGTTATGCACTGTTTGTACACACTTTCAATGTGGTTTTCATGCATGTTTAAATATATCATGGATTTTGATTGCATACTTTGAGATTTTAAACTATTTTGTTAAAATTATTTTCATGATGATTTGTATCATTGTAACTGGTTTTTGAATGCATGATGTTAATCTTCCTTCCATTCATATGATTTTATTGTTATGATCTGTATGTTTGTAGTTGATTTTAATGTTTGTACTGCAGTTTTAACACCGAAAGCAACCTTAGGGCAAAACACAGCCATACCGAGTGCTTGATTTAAATAAAAACACACACTTCTACACCCTCTGATCTGTTCCTTGTGCTGCTTTGCTTTTCTTGCAGATCACTGCCTCTTGTCTGTTCAAAAATCTCTTATATAAAGGACCTATCTCTGCCTGCCCTAAGTTTTAGTATTGAACACAAAAATATTTTGTTCTAGGAAAAACCTGAAATAATGTGCTTTCTGGTGTATGTCAAGAGTGGGTTACTACAATTTTCTATGGGGGCAGTTCACTGGACTCCTCCCTTCCCATTAAGAAGCCTCAATCAACTACACCAAACTAAAAGGTTAATTGGATGGTGACCCAAAGAAAAGATTCATAATGAGGCTGCTCTACGAAAAACAGAATTTAGAGTGTGCATGTACGTGGATGTAATCCAGATACAAGAGCTGGAATAGTAGAGTTTTCTTCTACAGAGCTGGAAACCAAACTGTATGTGTCAGAGCTCAGAAAAACAACATGCTGATTCATCTTATCAAAATGTCTCTTTATAACAAGCATTTTTTTGCCAAAGCGATTGAAACATAAGAGCCATAGGTATTTTAAGTAACAAATCCAGAGTGTATTTATACAATAATCCTTCGAGAGAAGTACAATTATTAATCATCTGTAAAAACAACAGATTGCTAAAAAGAACAGAAAAACAAAAAAAAAACCACCATCCTTCTTATGACAGCATCGAAAGATTAGGTTCTTACCTTCGCTAATCTTCTTTCTTGTAAATCCATACTCTATTCCTGGACAAGTGAGTCATGTATCCTATCTTGCGAGATCTCTTGTAGGAAGATTCATTTACATATTTTTGAACCTCTCCTCTTACCTCAGGACTGCCCTCTGACTTTCAGTTGGTACAAAAGCAGAGTCGTACCTGTATAGGACACAGAAAGTGGAGAGATATGGGGATACTTCCCGAGAAAAAGTCTAATCTGCTCAAATTATAAAACTGCATAACAATCATAACAGAATATAAACATCATAAAACAGTCTGCACAGTAACCATAATCTCCCGGGACAAAATGCACAATATGTTCGGATGATAATCTTAGAAAAGCTGGTCAAAGAGACAGAAATCCAACTTACCAGTACTTATTGAGGCAGACAATCAGAAATCAGCAACTCCAAGCGCAGGTTCCAGGAATAGAATGTGAATTTACAAGAAAGAAGATTAGTGAAGGTAAGAGTCTAATTTTTCATTCTTGTACAATCCTACTCTATTCCTGGACAAGTGGGACGTAACAGAGCAGTCCCTCAAATTCAGGGTGGGACTGATGAGAAATGAACCCCCAGGTATTCCAGGTCCTGTGTCAGAATGAGTTGACTCTTCAGAAAGTTGACCACCCAGCCTAGATCCTGAAGTAAGTGAACAACCTGGCACACCGCTTGGTGATTTTTGGAGTTCAACTTGGCTCTGATGAGCCAATCGTCCAGATACGGATGGACTTGCATCCTGAGTTTGCACAGGTGGGCTGCCACCATCATCATGGTAAAGGCTGAGACGCTGTTGCCAGCCGAAGGGGCAAAGTCACAAACTGGAAATGCTGATGTTACGACGCGGAACCTCAATTATCTCCTGTGCTTTGGAAAAATAAGGATATATAGATGGGCCTCCATCAAATCTAGAGAGAACAGGAATTCCCCTGGTGCCACAGAGGTGATCACTGACCTCACCATTTCCATTCTGAAGCAAGGAACCTTGATGACCACATTAACCACTTTGAGATCCAGGATTGGTCTCCAGTCTATCGGAGCCTCTCTTTGGCACAATAAAGTATATTGCATATCTGCTGGAATGGGCTCTATGGCCACTATATCAGCAATCTCTGGACAGTGGCTCATACTTTAGCCTTTTTGTCTGGCCTCCCCGCTGGAGAGTCCAAGAAAATGTATGAAAGAGGCTGATAAAACTCAGAGCTTGCACCCGTTGTGGAGAATATCCAGCACCCAGCGATCTATGGTGATGTTTGCCCACTCCTTCAGGAATGTCAAGTGCCTCCCTCCAATCCGCTGAGGGGTGGCCTGCAGTGCGGACTCCTTATGATTGCAGTCATTGAGTCCACTGAACCATGGTTTGGTGTTCTGATAAGGACTTTGACCCAAGTAACCTCCTAAGGACTCGTGATAGCGCCTGGAGGAACGAAAACTAGAATTCCCCGGTCTCCTAGAGATCAAGGCTTGCTGTCTGGCAAGGGCTTAGGTTTACAGCCCTGCACATTCGCCATGAGATCATCCAGACACTTACCGAACAGCAATTGCCCTTTACAGGGCAACTTACTGAGGGTCACCTTAGACAAGGAATCACCGGACTGCTGTCTGATCCAAAACATTTGACGCACAGATATAGAGTAAGCTGACAGCTTGCTCACCACTCTGAATAGGTCATACAGGGCATCAACCATATAGTCCATGCCAGAAACCAGAAAGGGAAGATCCTGAAACACTATAGTGTCAGGATCATGACACTATAGCTTGGAATGACAGGCTATAGCTTGGAATGACAGGCTCTAGCCACAAAGGATGCCGCTGTGGCCGCTTTCAAACTCGAGGCTGCTGAATCAAAAAGCCTTTTCAGCACAAAATCAATCCTGCGGTCTTGGGCAGCGTTCAACACCACACCGCCCTCACTAGAGAGAGAAGTACACTTGGTGACCACTGCCACCAAGGAATCCACCTTCGGAGAAACAAAATGTGATTAAAGGCTGTCTTCAGTGATCTGTGAGCATCTCTGCAATGTCCGGATGGTCAAGAAAGGAGGAAGCATTTGGCTTAGTGCTACTTATAAGAGAGCTCTGTACCAAAGAGGACTAGTTAGCCTCTAATTTCAACTCCTGAAGAGAATCTGAAATAATCCCCACCAAAGCAGAAGGTTTCAACAGTCTGTGCACCATGGGGTTCTCCCCAAGATCCGGAGCATCTCCCAGACCTGGAGATCCATATCCGCAGCCAAATCTTCCACTGTGGAGGTTCCAGCCTGAGTAATTAAAGGCATGGTTACATCACCAGGATCATCCAAATCATCCGTCGGAGGATTATCCCTCGACTGCTCATGCCCCTCTCATGGTTACAGCTTACAGGGAGAGACTCTGTTTCAACAAGCCTTGAAACCTGGACTTCCGGTCTTCTGACTGCCTCTCGGGCCCAACATCTTGGCCTGAGACCGCCACCATACCCGGAAACAGGTGGAGAAATGCAATCGGCCTGATCCAGGATACACCTCCATGGAGTCTTGCAGCCTGCACTCAAACCCACTAGCGGACAAACCTGGGATGAGCAACAGTCCCTAAGTCCCAATCTGCGAAGGCAGGCTGTTCAGGTAGGTACAATGCAAAGCAGTCAACCTCCCAGAAACAGACTTTTCCAGTAAAGTCTGCGATCTCCTGCAGCCAGAGCTGTCTCTGCAGAGGAACCTCAGCAGCACGAGAACACAAAACCATGAAAATACTAAAATTAGAGAATAATGCACACAAGCAGAAAGACTAGATCTTACTCTCTCGCTTGTAGGAAGACAATTGGAAATCAGAGGGCAGGGCAGTCCTGAGGTAAGAGGGGAGGGTCAAAAATATGAAAATGAAGCTTCCTACAAGAGATCTCGCAAGATGGGATATATAACCCACTTGCCCAGGAATAGAGTAGGATTGTAGAAGAATTCTTATTTACACTAGGGGGCAAATTCTATAAACAGCATCCCAATTATAGGCGTCGGTAGGCATCCTACAGCTGTCTAACCAGCCAATCGAGATGCACGTTTAAAAAAAAAAAAAATCCCGAGGCAGGCTGTCTACATTGTAGGCATCTTTGCAAACCTAGGGAGGCATGTAGGGCCGCCTAAGCTCGTCCAAGGCTAGGCATGGGAGTGGTTTCACCTGGAAGTGGCCTTAGGCGAGCTTAGATGGTCCTATGCGTCTCCCTAGAGCCGCAATAAGCATCAGAAATGTACATTTCAAATAGACACAGCTGCTGAACTGATCGTGGCAAACTTTCAGGGGGGGGGCATGTGACAACAGGAGAGACTGGGCATCTCTCCTGCTGCGATCATTCGGGGGGGGAGGGGAAGGTCGTGGCGGGTTCGGGCAGGAGGGACTGGGCATACCTCCTGCCACGATTATTATGGGGGCAGGGGGATGGGATGCCTGTGCTGTTGAGCTGATCATAGCAGCCGCCATCAGATCAGCGGCCCGATCCAGAACTTATACCTGTTTTGACTTGGTCTAAGTCAAAACATGTATAAGATCTGTCCAGGCAACCTGTCAAACTTTCAATTATGGCTGCCGGACAACTAAGTCTAGGTCAGCCCACATCTCTCCCATCTCCCACCCTACCCACTCTTCCAAAAATGCCCCTTTTCATTCTGAGCACACAGAGGCAGGGAAAAGGCCTAAGCTGGTTTTAGATACGTCTAAAACCCTGTTCGATTATCAGTACTTGGACGACCGATTGTCTTTCTGATTATCCAAGTATCAATTTAGGAGGGTTTTTAGATTTTTTTTTAATTATCTACCTCATACTGTTTAAGACAGGGGTTCTTAACCTGGAGTCCATGAGGGATAGATAAAAATTAATATTTATATTCACTATTCAGCCCGGTTCTGTTGATTTTTCTCACAGATAATGAGAGAGTAGATATAGTAGTAGTAATGGTAGTAGAAAACGTAGTATTAATAGATTTGTTTTAATTTGCACAAGAGGACTGTATTTCATAATTATAATGAGTAGCCATTACTTTTTGCACAAAAAGGAGTGTTTGGGGTTTTTCTTGGATTGTTTACTTTAAAGTTTAATAAAACTTTATGTATGTCATATATGTATGCAACAATGAAATCTCGATAAATAAAGTACATTATATTCATTGCATGGAAAGTTGCGTTTATGTGAATATTTCTGGGGAAGGGAGCCCATAGTTTTCTTCCAATTCTTAAAGGGGTCCACGACTCAAAAAAGGTTAAGAATCACTAGTTTAAGAAGTGTTAAAAAACCAATTAAAATATGGCACCTACAACCATAGGATTACCAATAATGGCAAATGCTCAGTTGACCTGAAGTTCCGTAAAACCGCCGGTAGCATCTACATTTCGAAGTCTATGCTGTGTTGCAAGGTTTTGCTATAGCTAGTAAATTCAATTAATTTATAATTTTGCTTAAACATCTTTCAATTAATTATAACCAAACAGTGAACAATAAGGAAATAAGAACAAATGTTTCACCTCTAGAACTAAACAGGAGGGGGAAAACGATACACACTAAGGATAATTTAATTAAAGCTTTATGGTTTTACTGCATCCCACAGTGCCCTCTAGTGACAAAAAACAGTCAAGTGCCGTTTCTTCCACTTCTTGGAACTGGCTCAGTTTCAAACTTGTCCTTTTTCAGCCCCTAAATGTGCTCGTTACTATGCGATTGTATATGTGTACAGATTTTGCAAATTCTTGATCAAACACTCGCTGTATTTTATGTATGCCCCTCTATTTTCATTTCAAAAGAGACCCCACGGTACTTGCTAAACATAGTAAGGCAAGCTGGTATGCAGGCAGTGGTGTGGTGTAGTGGGGGTCGCCGGCACCCCTCAGCCCCCCCCCCCAACGCCATGCTCGCGCCCTTCCTTCCCTGCCCCTACATACCTCTTTAAATCTTCGCCAGCGCAAGCAATTACTCTGGCCTGCTGCTCGCACCGGCCTGGCCCTCCTCTGAAATCACTTCTGGGTTGCGGGGCCAGAAAGTGACATCAGAGGGAAAGCCAATGCTGGCGAAGATTTAAAGAGTTATGGGGGTGGGAAGGGAGGGTGCGAGTGGTGCGGAAGGAGCAAGAGGACGACACCACCTCGGGCGCCTCCAGCCCTCGCTACGCTACTGCATGCAGGCATAGTCAGAAAGAAGAGAGACTCAGAATAGTATGAACATATTAAGAGGTAAAATCATTCCAACCTTTAGCAGATTTAATTTATGTACAACATGAAAGAGGCATCGGCGTTAGCTCAACAAATCAAAAAATACCTTCCAGAAGATGAAATTGTGAGCCCCTGGCAGGAAATAAAGAAATGGCAAAGAATCTTCTTAACATAATATATTGTTATAACTTCTATTTATGAGAAGAAATTCAAGAAAATCGGTAGAATGTTTTGAAAACTAGATTGCAGATATATGAGCACAGGCACTTCCTTATGGGCAATGTTGACATTATGGGAGAGTGCTTGCTATGAAGATCAGTAAGCATCCCACACACTTAAAAATTTATATATTTTGCAGGTCAGAAACAGGGAATTGACTTAATTAAGAGAGCAGTTAATGTTGTGGTTATCAGCAGCAGGCACAGCAATCATATGGTTAGTTAGGTGCCTTCGATTCAGGTTCGAGACCTAGTGATCCTACGCCTCCAACACTACCCATCTGCTGCTGCCCAGATAGGTGGAACATCAATTAAAAGTGAAAGATTGGAAAGGATTGAATTACTGTTTTTGGTGGAATTCAGTGTGCCACTTGTATAAAATGGAAAGAGCATTAGCAGTTCAAAAAGGATACTTTAATAAATTTAAGGATGTGTGGGGGCCATTAATCAATTATTGTAATGAATAATTATCATTTTTCCCTGTTTAAAATAAATGTTTGCATGGCGTGGGGGGTGGATAGTATTTATTATATCATGTTATATATATTATCTGATATTGATAGGGTGGGAGGGTTGGGGATATTTCTTATTTTAAGGAAACTTTGTGGAATCTCAAGTGATGTTTTAGTTTCATGGTTTATATTTTCTGTGCACTTGATGTAAAAGATAAAATGAATAAAGAATTTTTTTTTTTAAAAAGTGACTTTAAAAAAGGTCCTCCAGACAGTTGTGCTCTCAAGTCTAGACTACTGCAATATGGTGCTACTGGGTGTTCCGTCCACGGTATTAACAGCATTACAGGTTGTACAGAACTCTGTCATCCGCACATTATTTAGGTTATCAAGGTGTGATCACGTATCAGTGTTTTACATTAAGCTGTACTGGCTTAAGGTAGAGTACAGATTGAGGTAGAGAAGAGAAGAAAAAAGCGTTCATCTCCTACAAACATACAGGATCTCAGGACTCTAGAGAAGTCTATTTGGCTAGGGCAAAAGCTGTCAAAACAGCGGTTAGAGAGGCCAAATTCCGAATGGAGGAAACTTTAGCAAAGAACATCAAGAAGGGCGATAAATTCTTCTTCAGGTATATTAGCGACAGAAACCGCAGCACAAGCGGGATATTACGCCTTAGGAAACCAGACGGGAACTATGTAGAAGCAGACTCAGAAAAAGCTGAATTGTTAAACGAATACTTCTGCTCGGTCATCATCCGCGAGGCGCCGGGTTCCGGCCCTCAGCTGCAGAAAAAGAATGGCTCAGGAGACCCGTTTAGTAATTTCAAGTTTACAACAAGCAGTGTCTACTGTGAGCTGTCTAAACGCAAGGCTAACTAAGCAATGGGGCCAGACTACCTACACCCCAGGGTGCTCAGGGAGTTAAGGGACGTCTTGGCGGAACCACTATCCGCACTCTTCAATCTCTCCCTTAGTACAGGTAGAGTCCCGTTGGACTGGAAAACGGCTAACGTCGTTCCACTCCACAAAAAAGGTTGCAGGACAGAGGCTGAGAACTACAGACCAGTGAGTCTCACATCTATAGTGAGCAAACTAATGGAAACCCTAATCAAACACCAATTAGATAAGATCCTGGATGAGGAGAATCTACGGGATCCCCGTCAACATGGATTTACCAAGGGGAAATCCTGCCAATCCAACTTGATCAGCTTCTTTGACTGGGTGACGGGGAAGCTCGATGTTGGAGAGTCCTTGGACATTGTATACTTGGACTTCAGCAAAGCATTTGATAGTGTCCCACACCGCAGGTTGTTGTGCAAAATGAGTGCTATAGGATTAGGTGACACTTTGACAAAATGGGTTGGGGACTGGCTTAGTGGTAGACTTCAGAGGGTGGTGGTGAACGGCACCCCCTCCGTAACGACGGCAGTGATCAGCGGAGTGCCACAGGGCTCGGTCTTAGGCCCGATCCTTTTCAATATCTTTATAAGGGACTTGGCTGAGGGGCTTCGCGGTAAAATAACGTTATTCGCCGATGACGCCAAACTATGTAATATAACAAGCAAGAGCACAACGAACAATATGAAACACGACCTACTCCTATTGGAGCAATGGTCAAGGACCTGGCAACTGAGTTTCAATGCCAAGAAATGCAAAGTCATGCACCTCGGCAGTCAAAATCCATGCGAGACTTACACCCTAAATGGTGAGATCCTAGCAAGGACTGTTGCAGAACGGGACTTAGGGGTGATCATCAGTGAAGACATGAAGACTGCCAATCAAGTGGAGCGGGCTTCATCTAAGGCTAGGCAGATCATAGGATGTATACGTAGGAGTTTCGTCAGCCGTAAGCCTGAAGTCATTATGCCGTTGTATAGATCCATGGTGAGGCCCCATCTGGAATATTGCGTGCAATTCTGGAGGCCTCATTACCGCAAGGATGTACTGAGGCTTGAGTCAGTCCAGCGAATGGCCACCCGGATGGTCTTGGGACTCAAGGATCTCCCGTACGAGGAACGGCTGGATAAACTGCGGCTATACTCACTCGAGGAACGCAGAGAGAGGGGAGATATGATCGAGACGTTCAAGTACCTCACGGGCCGTATCGAGGTAGAAGAGGATTTCTTTTTTTTCAAAGGTCTGATGTCGACAAGAGGACATCCATGGAAAATCAGGGGGGGAAGTTGCACGGCGACAGGAAATACTTTTTCACCGAAAGAGTGGTTGATCGCTGGAATAGACTTCCACTTCAGGTGGTCGAGGCAAGCAGCGTGCCTGATTTTAAGAAGAAATGGGATCGTCACGTGGGATCTCTGCACAGAGTTAGATAGGGGAGGGTCATTGGGGTGGGCAGACTGGATGGGCCGCGGCCCTTATCTGCCGTCTTTTTCTATGTTTCTATGTTTCTATTTAGCACTATATAGATTGTCACCGCGGTACCTGTCAGAGGTAATTGCATATCGGACTTCACTCTTAAAGTTACGTTCTGCTGGTAACGGTGATTTGACAATACCATCTAGAAAGGAGCTGTGGTTGCAAACCTTGAGGGCTGGGACATTTTCATGTGCGGGCTTCAGCAGAGTGGAATAAAGACAGGCTGTTCAACCTCTCCAAGGTAGAGAGAACGAGAGGGAACTCTCTAAAGTTAAAAGGGGATCGATTCCGTACAAACGTAAGGAAGTTCTTCACCCAGAGAGTGGTAAAAAACTAAAACGCTCTCCCGGAGGCTGTTATAGGGGAAAACACCCTCCAGGGATTCAAGACAAAGTTGGACAAGTTCCTGCTGAACCAGAACGTACGCAGGTAGGGATGGTCTCAGTTAGGGCGCTGGTCTTTGATTTAAGGGCCGCTGCGTGAGCGTACTGCTGGGCACGATGGACCACTGGTCTGACCCAGCAGCGGCAATTCTTATGTTCTTATGTTACATATGTCAGCAAGGGAATCATAGTTCATTTAGAAACATAGAAGATGATGGCAGAAAAGGGCTACAGCCCATCAAGTCTGCCCACTCTGCTTACCCACCCCCTGTCTATGCCCTAATGACCCAATTTCCTTATCTTGACCCTCGTAGGGATCCCACATGGGTATCCCATTTATTCTTAAAGTCTGGCACGCTGTCTGCCTCGATCACCTGCACTGGAAGCTTGTTCCAATGATCAACCACTCTCTCTGTGAAGAAATACTTTCTGGTGTCGCCATGAAATTTTCCGCCCCTGAGTTTGAGCGGGTGCCCTCTTGTGGCCGAGGGTCCCTTGAGAAAGAAAATATCATCTTCCACTTCGACACGTCCTGTGAGGTACTTAAATGTTTCGATCATGTCTCCCCTCTCCCTACGTTCCTCAAGAGTGTAGAGCTGCAATTTGTTCAGTCTCTCTTCGTACGAGAGACCCTTGAGCCCCGAGATCATCCTGGTGGCCGTCCGTTGAACCGATTCAATTCTGCGCACATCTTTACTGTAATGTGGCCTCCAGAATTGCACACAGTACTCCAGATGAGGTCTCACCATGGCCCTGTACAAAGGCATTATGACTTCAGGCTTTCGGCTGACGAAACGTCTATTGATACAACCCAATATCTGCCTTGCCTTAGATGAAGCCTTCTCCACTTGATTGGCAGTTTTCATGTCTGCACTGATGATTACTCCTAAATCTCGTACTGCTGAAGTCCTAGTTAAAGTTTCTCCGTTCAAGAAGTACGTCCTGCATGGATTTCCGCTTCCGAGGTGCATGACCTTACATTTCTTAGCATTGAAGCCTAGCTGCCAGGTTGAGGACCAACTTTCCAATGTAAGCAGGTCCTGCGCCATATAATTCTGTAAACTGCATTCACTTACTATATTACATAGTTTGGCATCATAGGCGAATAGTGTTATTTTACCTTGAAGCCCTTGAGTCAGATCCCCTATGAATATGTTGAAAAGGAGTGGACCCAGGACCGAGCCCTGCGGCACTCCACTGGTCACCTCCGATGTTTTAGAGAGGGTACCATTAACCACCACCCTCTGAAGTCTGCCACTCAGCCAATCATTGACCCATGCAATTAGTGTCTCTCCTAACCCCATCGATTCCATCTTGCTTAGCAGCCTGCGGTGTGGGACACTGTCAAAAGCTTTACTGAAGTCCAGGTACACGATGTCCAAAGACTCTCCCAAGTCCAACTTTCTTGTTACCCAGTCAAAGAAGCTGATGAGATTGGATTGGCAGGACCTACCCTTGGTGAATCCATGCTGACTGGGATCCCGAAGATTCCCTTCATTCAAGATCGTGTCCAATTTGCTTTTAATTAGTGTTTCCATGAGTTTGCACACTATTGATGTGAGACTCACCGGTCTATAATTCGCAGCCTCTGCCCTGCAACCCTTTTTATGCAGAGGAACGACATTAGCTAATTTCCAGTCCAGGGGAACTTTCCCCTTACTTAGGGAGAGATTGAATAGCTCAGCCAACGTTTGTTGAAACATCATCTGTTCTGGGTGCTAAGAGAGAAGACAATATAGTGTTACAACTTGAATGTATAAATGATAAGAGACAGGGGTGGGTGGGTGAGTGTTCTATATGAGGGTGGGGTGGATTGTTTTTGAGATGTATTTTATGTAGGACAAGGCAGTTAAGGGAAGTTTATGCTTGCATGTATGTATTTTGTAATGTGCTTTTTGCTCTTTTTATTTTTATTTTTTTATCACATATGTGTTTTTGGAACTAAAGCGGGATATAAATAAAAACTATAAATTAGTCTGACATCTCTGATGAAACCTGTTTACCTTGGGAGGCCCTGATGGTAGTGAAACTACTGACGCCATAGTTTTCAGCTTCTCAGATGTGCCATGGGTATTAGTGGTAGCTCACTTAATATTTGATTGTATAGTTAGCCACACTAAATAAGAGAAAAAGGAGCAGCATTTCTACCATTAGGAAATAAAGCCCAGGGGCGTGGCCTGACCGCCGCGGAGACAACACGCATGGTGTAACAGCTCCTCACACCTGCGCCTAAAACAAGCCGAATCATGCTTTTTCCCTCATAATTTTTCTACCGCTGGGGTTATCTTGCCGCCGGAATCTCCATGTCGCCTCCAAAACCGGCAAAAAACGACCCGAATTCGCCTGCGCCGCTCAGCAGTAAGAGGCCCAAACCTGACCCGAGCACGCCGGAAAAAATGGCGCCGAAGGTGATGAGGCCTCATTAGACCTGCTCCTCAAGGAAATGAGATCGATCCGAGGTATTATACAGGAGCAGGTCGAGGAAACCAAGCTTCTGAGAGGAGAGATTGAAGCACTGAACTCTCAATTTGTGGACGCGCGTCACCGTTTAGACTCCCTGGAAGAAAAAATGGCTGCCATACCATCCATATAAGAGACGGTAAATAAACATGATAAAACTATCATTACCTTACAGAGAGACCTCGAAGATCTTTCTAATCGCAGCAGGAGGTCTAATCTACGAATTATTGGACTGTCTAAATCGTCGGAGGGCTCTGACATGATTTCCTTTCTCTCTGCGTTCCTGCCTACTACTCTGGGGCTTGTCTTTTCACCTCCACTGGAAATAGAGCGTGCTCACCGCGTGCCATCTCATCTCTCTGCACATGCCTCTTCTCCCAGACCTATAGTGGCTAAACTGCTCAGATTCCAGCACACGCTGCAAATTCTCACAGCAGCTAAATCTAAACCCCAATTGCTCCACCAGGGCAGGAAGTTCTTCATTGTTCCAGATTTGGCTAAATCCATTGCCTTGAAGAGAAAGGCTTTCCTATCTCACCGACAAGATCTTAAAGACATTTGAGCTAAATATGGTCTTATGTACCCAGCAAGGATGAAAGTAACATACAACAACCGCACTACCTCTTACACTGAGCCTGAGGAACTGGCAGCATTCCTGGAGGAGCACCCTTAAACTGTTTTAATATATGCATGATAGTGTGGTCCCTCTTTTTTCTGACCATACATTATGCTGACATTACTAGTTCCTTTTCTCTTATTCTCATGCTTTTTCTATCTTTCTTCTCGGACAGGAGTGTCTACCTGATCTCATGGTTATGTTATTTGTTTTCTCTGGACAGAGGTGATATATACTATGTCTTACTACTGCATAACATAGATTATGGCTGATTTACATGTTTTCTCCTTTAATGTGAATGGTCTGAACCATCCCATTAAAAGGAAAAAGATAGCTAATTATGTGTCCAACAAACACCCCGATGTGATTTATTTGCAGGAAACCCACCTCACGCCCGCTGCTGCTTCGATATTTCAACTAAAGGGATTTTCCACTCACTTATACTCCCCTGCAACTCATCGAAAGAAAAATGGTGTATCAATACTTCTCAGTGATAAGCTTTCTCCTGTTGTTCATTCTTTTAAAACAGATACGGATGGAAGGTGATGTTTGGTGCATGCTGCGGTGCACTCAGTGGATTTTGTGTTTCTCAATATATACGCTCCTGTCCAGGACCATCAGGATTTTTTCAAAGAGCTTCAGCTGGCGCTGGTTGAATTTGGTTCTTGTTCTCTGATATTGGGAGGAGATTTTAATCAAATTCAAGACATATATATTGATAGATCATCTTCTTGCAAACCCTCCAAATCCAGGTCTTTCACAGCTCTTCATGCTTTAAAAGATGCCTTCTCCATTGTGGATCCTTGGCGCTTGCTTCACCCGAAGGGCAGAGAATACACACATTTTTCACCACCACATAACACCTACTCGAGAATCAATTTATTTCTCTTGTCCTCCTCTCTTATTCAAGATCTCACCAATACTATTATACATCCAATCTCTCTTACGGATCATGCTGCTATCTCTTTATACGTATCCATCTCTGCCCCACGTAAAGAATCTCCCTCTTGGCGACTGAATAATGCCTTACTCCTAGATGAGGAAATTGTCGAAAAAATTAATTCTTTCACTGTGGAGTTTTTTGAAATCAACTCTAAAGATCCTGAAGTCTGTCCTTCTATTGTCTGGGAAGCATATAAAGCAACCCTCAGAGGTGAATTGATCAAAATTGCCTCTTGGAAAAAGAAACAGTCCATGCGAAAAGAAAAAGAACTAGAAAGTTCTATCAAAGCCTTAGAATTACAACATATGTCTAATCACCTACATGACCCGGCTATTTTCCAACGTATCCAAAACCTTAAGTATGAATATAACACTTTGGTTTCATGTACAGCCCGGCGTGACATCTTTATTTCAACTTCTGGTCATTACATGGGAGATAATCTTATGGGTCGCCCTTTGGCCAGATACCTTAAAACCAAATCCAAAAGATTACATATCGCGGCTATTCAGGATCCATCAGGCCATCTAGTCAAAACCAGATCTTTAATTTCCTCTCAATTCGAAAATTTTTATGCTACTTTATACCAATCCGAATTTTCTGCTCCTGAATCGGGTATAGATTCCTTCCTTACCTCCTTAACTCATCCGACCGTATCGGACTCTGTTAAATTGGAATTAGATTCTCCGATAACTATATCAGAAATTGAAGCTGCCATATCTTCCCTACCCGCTGGGAAAGCCCCAGGCCCGGACGGTTTTACTAACGAGTTCTTTAAACAATTCCGCGCTCTCTTAGCTCCCCATCTTCTTACATATTATGATTTCCTCCACTCCACTCCGGACAAACAATTCAACTTCACTGAGGCCACTATTGTAGTAATCCCTAAACCCGATAGGGAAGCCACCTTGGTTAAAAACTTCCGCCCTATCTCTCTTCTTAACTTAGATTACAAGATAATGGCAAAGCTGCTTGCATTAAGACTTACCAAGGTGATCCCGTCTCTTATACATAAAGATCAAACAGGGTTCATTAAACAAAGATATATAGGAGATAACCTACGCCTCTTTCATCATGTTAATGCCCATGCTAAAAACATTGTCAGACCCTGTAATAGGCCTAGCTATTGACGCTGAAAAAGCCTTTGACCGGGTGGAGTGGCCTTTTCTTTTCCGTGTCTTGAAGTGGTACAATTTTGGCCCATTCTTCACAGAATGGATAGAAACACTATATCGCCAACCCACAGCTCGTATCCTGATTAACAACTCTCTATCTAATAAATTTTCCCTTCACAGAGGTACTCGGCAGGGCTGTCCTCTTTCGCCATTACTATTTAATTTAGCGTTGGAGCCCCTCCTTTCAGCTATCCGACAATGCCCCTTAATTAAAGGCATTCCCTCCTCTGATCGAGATTTCAAATTAGCAGCTTATGCTGATAATGTTTTACTTTTTCTTAGGAACCCTCTAGTCTCTCTTCCTCACCTTATTCACATTGTCACTCAGTATTCCTTCCTCTCTGGTTACTCTGTCAACTGGGAGAAATCGGGAGATCTTCCCTCTAAATGATAACATTCTTCCCTTAGATCTGGCTCACTTTCCTTTCTCATGGTCGCATGAAGCTGTGAAATACTTGGGGATCTTAATACATAAAGATCCAGTTCATGCTCAAGATCTTAATATATCTAAAATCAAAAATTTAGTTCTAAATATTACATCTCGCTGGTCCCCACTTTTTCTATCTTGGTGGGGTAGAATAGCCTCCATCAAAATGACCCTGGCCTCTCAAATTAATTACACTCTCTCTATGCTTCCTCTTCTATGCCGGAAGTCATTTTTTCATTGGCTAAATAGGAAAATTTCTGAATTCATTTGGAACAAGAAAAAACCTCGCATTGCTCTCGCCAAGCTGAAAGCTTCTAAGATTAAAGGAGGTCTAAACTTACCAGATTTCTACCATTATTATATTGCTTCATTAGCCAAATATGGAGCTTACTGGCTCATTGACTCCTCTCCCCAGGATCCACCAGCCTGGCTTGAAATGGAACGTTTTTTATGTGCACCATTACACGTCTCCTGCCTACTAACGGTGTCAGTACCTAGACACTTGAGAAAGTACGCCTTGTTGAGTTCAACGCAGCATGCCCTTCATCTCCTGGATACAATGGCTGAGATCTCAGTTTATAATAGTCCACTCATGTCCCTTTGGAATAATCCCAAAATTCAAAACAATGGCAAATCCCTTTCATGGAAACGGTGGCAGCGGGCGGGTCTATAGTTTGCTCACCAAATGTCTACTCCCATTTCTTCTGTTCCTTTTGATGTACTTTGCTCTACATACTCGCTGCCTCCTTCTATCTATTCACAGTGGCTCTCACTCACTGGGGTGTTATCTTCTGTGCATATACGCTTCGACTTCATTACGTCTATTCACACTATTCGCCACTGGTCTGCACTGGCTCTACTGAAAGGCAAGGCGATATCTCTCTTTTACTAAAATTTTAAGAGATCACTCCTTTACTTTCTCATTCCATGAAACACTGGGACTCTATACTTACCACTCTGCTTTCTGACATTGATTGGGAACTTTTCTGGTCTTCAACAAATCGTCCGCTTTTATCCTCTAGAGTCTCATAATCAATGTTCTTTATTATGTGGCATGCAGTATGGACCCCATTTCGCATGTGGAAAGCCAACTTAAAACAAGACTCTGTTTGCTGGAACTGTTTGAAAGAAGCTGGAACTCTTGACCATATGCTTTTTCACTGTACTCTGGTCCGTTCCTTTTGGACTCGAATTTGGGATACCATACAATCTATTACTAATTGCTCGGAAGAGATCTCTATAGACATTGTAATTCTTCGCTCCCAACATCCCTGTTTCGCACAATCGAACTGTCCTCCTAAACTTATCGATACCATGTTTGTGACTGCTCTCATGCATATTCTGAAAAATTGGAAATCATCTTCGTTACTGGACTATACTTTTTGGTGGAATTCTCTGAGTATGTATCATAGATTCGAATCCTATGCATAGGAGAAGAAAATTGTATCCCGAACTTCCATGAACTTGAAACGAAACAAATCACCTTGGTCATTCCTGGATACCTATGTACGCTCTGTTTCGTAGACACTCCTGTCTTCCTTTTCTTCTCTTTTCTTTCCTTCTTTCCCCCTTCCTTTCTTTCTTTCTCTCTTTTTTCTTTTCTTTTCTTGCTCTCTCTCACCTTTTTCTTGTATACTCTTCACAAGCAGTTCCAGTACTCTGAACCTTTTTTAAGGTTTTGGTCCTCTACAGTTGAATATAGCTATGCATGTTCTTTGTACCGAAAGTTTTATTTTGATTCTATGTATTTGAACTGCTTCTTGTATTTTTTGAAATACTCAATAAATATTATTGAACTAAAAAAAAAGGAAATAAAGCCCAACACCAGGCACATGCTCCAATGCACTGAGTTTCTGGAGGAAGGTAACTGCCATGTTCCCCAGGCAAGAGCGTGTAGTTGTCAAGATTGATGAGAAAGATGCTAGGGACGAGGGTATGGGATGTTATTCACAGGACAGAATTCCCCAGACTAAAATGTCACAGCTTCAGTAATATCAGATTCTGGGTGGGCTTGAATCCCAGGCGGCAGCAAGACGGCTGCATTCTGCTGACATCTCTTGGCAATTTCAGCCGATGACCTTTGAACCCCACTGACCGTGCTTAGGAGATTGAGGAAAGGTGGTCACAGATCTAGTCCTGCAAGACCCTGACAGCTTGTCAAAGACAAAGCTGCACCAATGAAATAGAAATGAGAAAGTAAAAAAAAAAAGGTAAGGTGGTCCCAAGAGGTAATGTCAAGATGGGAGAATTTTCTACTCTTCTTCCTGAAAGTAGGAGAGCATGTAATGAAAAATGCACACTTCTAAATGGTGATAGAAACAAGCCTTGTACAATCTTTACAAATCCTCTAGTACAAAAATAATTCTTCTTCACCTCCTCCATAAAAATTCCCTCGGTTCATCAAATAGCTACAGAAAAATGGTTCTTGAACTTGAGCTTCGATTTGAAAAACGTAATCCTATATAATAAAACGTTAGCCGCGCATGCGCACTCAGACCTGCGTGATCTGTAATCCCTGATCTGTAGGTCCGTGGCCAGAGTGCGTATGCGGCGGCTAGACAAAGCGGGAGAAAGACTTGAGCGCTGTGGCCGACTCAGGATGGGAGGATGCGCCGCAGCAAAGTGCTGCACAGGTCCTGGAGGGGGAGAGACATATCGCTTCTGCACCGGTACAAACATCCCTCCAGCGTTGGAAGTCGTTGCACGATAAACAGGTTGCTTCGTGACTTTCTCCTGCAGTTGAGTCCCTCTGCCGCATCACTAATGATGTCATCAATGATGCGACAGAGATACTCAACGGCAGAAGAAAGCCGTGAACCAGCCTGTTTACCATGCTGCGGCTGCCAACGCTGGAGGGAGGTTTGTTATTAAAGTCATCTCGCCGGGAAGGTCGCAGAGTCAGCGGAGGTTGGGATAGGAGGGGAGAGAACCGTCTGCCTCGGGTGCTTCAGGCAGCAGCAGCGTTTACAATTCACTGCTGTTGCGGCTTCAGGCCTTCCTCTCTGGCCGGTCCTGCCTTCTTCCTGTTTTCATGAACACAGGACCCGCCAGAGAGGAATACATGAAGCCAGCAACAGCAATGAATTGTGAATGCTGCTGTTGCCCGATGAAGTAGTTGAAGGAGGAAAGTGAGCAGAGGGGGAAAGAATGGCTTGGAGGGGCATGGAGGGAAGGAGGAAGGTATGCCAGACCAAGGGAAAAGGAAAGAGGAGATGGAGAGAGGCCATATGGGACAGAGAGAGAGGGGGCGGACACTGGATGGAACGAGAAGAGAGGGCAGTGAATGGAAGGGGCAACATAGAGGGTGAACAGTATTCTAGCACCCGTTAATGTAACGGGCTTAATGACTAGTAAATAAATAAAATAAATGGGAGAGATTGCAATAATATGAAAATGAGCAGCTAACAGCTCTGATCAAACACTCAACACAACAATTTTTGACAAATTATATCATGAATTTGCACAGACTTGTGAGGGGCAAAAAGTTAGCCTACCTCTTTGTCATTCCTTGGTCCTGGAAAAACAAGGAGGTTAAAGCAGAATATGCCTGCCCTACATTGCAGGCTCTGGATAGGATAAAAACATATGATCACACCAGCTTGTCCATCAATAGAAAAATCCATACACCCCAATATGCTGCAAAAGGGCATGCTTCCGGAAACTCACCTCTACCCCACCCATCCATTTGGGCTCCTCAGGAAACTCAGCACACAAAATGTCCTCGGATTGTTCAGTCCCCAAAACATGGTAGTAAAGCTTTTGATGCAGGTTTGTGGATGTCTCAGTGCCTGCAATGGATTACAAATTAATCTCAACATGTGTGTGGAGGCTCTTTGGCTATTAACAAGTGAGGGATTTGGGTATGAAGTATGGATTGTTTTATTGATGTTAGAATTGATTGTCTGGAGTTTGAGAGAGACAATATAGTAACATAGATGACGGCAGATAAAGAACCGTACGGTCCATCCAGTCTGCCCAACAGGATAAACTCATAAAGGTATAAATAAATAGCCTAATTTTGTGGCTTAGCACTGGGCAATCTCAAATACTGGACAACTCATGTCACTAGCTCCAGGACTCACTGCTGCACACACACACAGGAAAAAAGAAAATCACTGAACAAGGTAATGAATTTTAGTTTCAGTAATTAAACTGTCCAAAAGTCTGCATTTGGTCTTCTCTCAATTATGGCCAAAGATGCTGCTACATTTTCGGCTGAAACTGAAAAACTTCTTGCTATGTATCTCGACTGTTCCCCTCCCCTCCCCCTAACCTCTTTTACCACCTTGGTAGTCCGGTGGTTGGTCAGGACAGGACCAATCCTCATTTACTCCTGCCGATGCAGTCTCTGTACTTGTAATGGCTGATATGACTTCCAGTGGCAGCCTTGAGATTGCCGCTGGAAGTCGTAACAGCATGAGCAGAAGCGAGTGGGGACTGCTCCTATTCAAAGTAGCTATTAGACAACCAAGAATGTTAAGGTGGGGGTGCTTTTACCATTCGGGGGCTGGGACAGTTTCAGAGCAGTGAATTTCAACAACAGATTCAGTTTGGGCCCCCCCAAAAAAGCATGGTTTTGGTCACTTTCTAGATCAAAGATTAATAAATTCTAGTTTAAAAATAATCAAACTTCCACATTTTCCAAAATCTAGCATAGATTAGATTTTATTACAGACTAGTCTTTAAGCCCGTTACATTAACGGGTGCTAGAATATATGTTTGTCTGTGTTTCTTTCTTTCTGTCTCTCTCCCTGCCCCTGTCTCTTTTTTCTTTCCTTTCTGTCTCCCTCCCTCCCACTATCTGTCTTTCTTTCTCTCCCCACTTCTTTCCAACGTCTGCTCCCCTTGTCCCTCAGACTTCCATTCAGCGGCTGTTCCTCCTCTCCCCCACACTTCCATTCATTGTCTGTCTCCTCTCTCACCCCTTTTTATCTACTGTTCACCCTCTTGTTTTTCCCCTTCCATTTACTGCCCTCTCTTCTCTTTCCATCCAGTGTCCGCCTTCTCTCTCTCTGTTCCATATGGCATCTCCTCCTTCCTTTCCCCCTTCCTTTTCATTTCGTGTGGCATACCTTCCTCCTTCCCTGCATGCCCTGCCATGTCTTCTTCCCTCTAAGCCATTCTCTCCCCCTCTGCTCCTTGAACTTCATCGGGCAGCAGCAGCATTCATAATTTATTGCTGTTGCCAGGCTTCAGGTCTTCCTCTCTGGCCGTCCTGTCTTCATGAAAACAGGAAGTAGGCAGGACCCGCCAGAGAGTAAGCCCCTGAAGTCGGCAACAGCAGCGAATTTTAAATGCTGCTGCTGCCCGAAGAAGCCAGGCCTTAACAACACAGCTCCCTCCAGCGTTGGCAG
The DNA here is from genome assembly GCF_902459505.1 of Geotrypetes seraphini. Classification (NCBI taxonomy): domain Eukaryota; kingdom Metazoa; phylum Chordata; class Amphibia; order Gymnophiona; family Dermophiidae; genus Geotrypetes; species Geotrypetes seraphini. The sequence goes on along the minus strand of NC_047086.1, from coordinate 14,165,296 downwards.
CCGCGAGAGCGAGGTAGGGATATCGCTGGACTACCAGGTTTAAAAAAAAACAACAAAAAAAAAACTTACCAACGATGGCGGCGGTGGGGGGCGGTTTGAAAAGCCATCGGCCGTGAAGTACGCCACCTGCATACTTCACGGCCGACGGCTTTTCCGGACTTTAAAAAGTTAGTGACGATGGCGATGGCGATGACGATGGCTCCTCTGTCGATCCCCGCCTGACATGTAAGTCCGAGGTAGGGTGAGAGGAGCCGACACAGAGAGCAGGAAGTCCAGTGCTAGCGGCGAGTGGTAGGTGCTGGAAACTTAAGTAAGGCTGGGGACTCGCGCATGCGCACTCCTGCAAAGCAACGGACCTACATCTCAGGGATTACAGAAGCACGCAGTTGAGTGCGCATGCGCCTCTAGCGTTTTATTATATAGGATTGGTGCAAAATCTCAGATCCCACAGGTAGAGAGAGGGGGGTTCCAGTGGTACTCTGACATTTCAGAAGACCTGGTTTTAAAGAGCAAAACAGAGAAGCAGCCTGTTTCAATTGGGGACAGCTGATTCTTTTATGCTTCCTCGGCTGCCATCATGATGGTTGCAGTTGTCCAGGTCTTACCGTGTCTGGATACACAGAACTGACGTTTCAGCCAGAGCATGATGGCTGAATCATCGGTTCTACCTAACCAGACAACTGCAACAATCTTGGTACAACTTCTTCTGGCTAAGTATTTTTTTTTTTTTTTTAATATTCATCAGTCATACTTTCAGAAAATGTTTGATGCGACTTAGAGTAATAAAATACATGAATGGTAAAATTTATTCTGATCTGTTCATTTCCTTTCCTTGAATCCTGTCAGACCTAAGATTAATGGACTATACCCACCTACTATTTATTTATTCAATTTTCTATACCATTCTCCCAAGGGAGCTCAGGATGGTTTACATTAATTTATTCAGGTACTCAAGCACAGGCTCACAATTTATCTAAAGTACCTGAGGCAGTGGGGGATTAAGTGACTTGCCCAGGGTCACAAGGAGAGCGTGGGTTTGAATCCACAACCCCAGCTTTAACCACTGCACCACTCTAGAAATCAAAATGTAGCAAAAGTGTACCAAGTATAGAACAATCAAGCCATTGTGACATCACTGATGAGGTTGGCTATTAGGCATTGGTGGAATGACGCATTATGACATCACAATGCCAGCTCTGCTTATCATACTATTTATTCACTTTTCTATACTGTTCTCTCAAGGAAGCTCAGAACAATTTACATGAATTTATTCAGGTACAGTGGTGCCTCACACAACGAACTTAATTGGTTCCAGGAGCAAGTTTGTTATGCGAAAAGTTCGTTATGTAAAACGCGTTTTCCCATAACAATACATGTTAAAAAAATAATTCGTTCTGTAGCATAAAATATGCTAAGATGACATAAAAAAAAGATAAATTTGTTATTATTTTTATTTAGATACATCTAAAAACATAATTGTTTTTTAAAACAACACACATTTTTTAAATTTAAAGACAGACTAAGTAGAGTCTAATTTTACAGTGAGAGAGGGCAGAGTCTCAGCGGCAAAAACTGGGACTTAACTGTTCATTTTTTTTTCTAGCATCGGGGAAGCGGCGAGAGTAGCTCCGCCCCCCCCCCAACGCATCAGCAGTAGGCGCCGGGCCCCTGCGAGCCGATGGTCCGCCACTGCACAGGGAGCCAGGCGGAGAGAGGGCAGTTAAGCGCAGTGCCTGCGCGGAAGGATGCAGCTCGGGCAACTTCGTTGTGTGAAACGAAGTTCGTTGTGGGAAGCAAGACCTGAAGTTCGTTGTGCGCAGCGTTCGCTGTGAGAGGCGTTCGTTATGCGAGGCACCACTGTACTCAAGCATTTTTCCCTGTCTGTCCCTGCAGGCTCACAATCTTTCTAATATACTTGGGGCAATGGGGGTATTAAGTGACTTGCCCAGGGTCATAAGGAGCAGCGTGGGGTTTGAACCCACAACCTCAGGGTGCCGAGGCTGTAGCTTTAAACACTGCACCACACACAAATAGGAGGTACAGAAAGTGAACTCTTACTCCTCCTCCTTGTATTCATTTCTATAGTATTACTATATCTACCCAGCACTGTATGCAAATATGCAAGAAAAGTTCCAATTTATTTATTTATATTTTATACCACCTAATTCTGTTCAAACAGACCAAATAAAAGATTAGGGTGTTAAATGTATTATAAGAATGACTAAAAACATGGGTATTGAACAGGTGACTAAGGGGTTAAAATGCAGCCTCGGGAAGTGGGCTTTTAAACTGGATTTGAATAAGGCCAGAGACAGAGCATAACTAGGAAGCTGGTCCCAGGTAAGCAGCAACATGGAAGGAAGAGACCGAGACAGAGGTGGAGGAGAACAGTACAGATAAGAGTTAACTTACTTGATGAATGGATGGATTTCCCAGGAAGGGGTACAGGAAAAGAACGATACCGATGAACTGCCGCAGAATAAATACACTTGTACGTCAGTTTAAATGAGTTTGAACTGCATACGGAAACAAATGGGGATCTGGTGTACTCTGGAAGCCTTCAGAATGCCAATGCAGCTCACTATGACAATTCAGCTTACAGACTTGAACAACCTTCAGGAAACCACATCTTAAACATCCCTTAACAATGAAGGCTGAAAGGAGAGAGTAAATAAAGCCCAGAAATGGCACTGGTCTTCCAGGGCAGTTCCTAGACTGGTCTAGCAATTTCATCTTCCTTTTCATCCCACTAGACCGGTCCAGATGAATGAGGCTGGGCAAGACAAGGTCCCCTGAATCATGGCTCGGCTAAAGAATTATTCATCCTTGAAGATCAATCTGTGATGCTTTAAAAAGGAATGGCTAAGTCGTTGCCCTACAAGTGTCCTTTGGGACAACCACCTGGTTTTCATTCTAAGAGGCTACCTGTGCCAGTGTGCATTGGCTACAAAAATCACACAGTGACATGGACCCTGAAATGAGACAAAAAGCCTATCTGACTCTCTGAGGACATTCGTCACTGCCAAGTATCGCAAGAGTACCCTGTGAATATCAGATTCACATGAAATGGAGACATCACTTGGCAAAAACGATGGAACCATACAGAGAGAAACTGTCTTATCTGCAAAGCAGAATGACAAATCTCTGCAGGACAAAACATACCAGGCTAAACACATGGCGACCAGCAACATCATCTTCAATGTAAGATCTCGAATGGCAGGTTCACAAAGGCAGAGTACTAAATTAAGGTCCCACTGCAGCAAGATGGCCTAAAGAGAGGGGCGAATACACCCCACCTAACACACACATCAGGGTGAGCCACAAGGGATACTGACTATATTTTGCCCCGGAAACAGACAAAAAAGTGTCGTCCACCACTTGAAATTTCAAAAAATTAAAGGCCAATTCCTGTTCCAAGTTGGACTGCAAAAACTACAGGATGGCCACATCTCCATTTGCTTTGGGAATGGGGTCATGTTCTGCACGCTCTCCAAGATTCACCAAACCTGAAAGTAGGCCAAGGATGGAATGTTTCAATGCTTTAAGCATTGTGGCAACCATCATGGGAGAGTAGCCCTTACTTCTCAAGAGCCAGGCTATAAGGACAAAAGGGATCCGTGTCCTCCAACCTGCCTCGGCAGGCATCATCCCCATGGAAGAGGGAGTGGGGAACCCCCAAGGAAGCAAAACAAGTCCACATACCAAAGGCCAACAAACCAGTCTGGGGCTACCAGGACCACACAGGAACAGCTGCTTGGCCACCCTCTAGAGCAGTGGTTCCCAACCCTATCCTGGAGGACCACCAGCTAGTCAGATTTTCAGGATAGCCCTAATGAATATGCATGGGGCAGATTTGCATGCCTGCCACCTCCATTATATGCAAATCTCTCTCATGCATATTCACTAGGGTTATCCTGAAAACCCGACTGGCCTCCAGGACAGGGTTGAGATTAGAACCACTGCTCTAGAGGACTCTGCCAATGAGAGGTCAGGGTGGAACACATATAGGGGTTTCTGTTGTGGCCATGGCTGAACCAGCTGAACCGAACACCTTTCTGCAACTGAATAGGGGATGTTTCGCCTTCTATCACAACACCATCAAGTCACAGCACAGAGGGCCTCCAACAGATCCCTGGAAGGCTATGGGAAATCATAAAAGGTACCCTTTTTCAAAGAATCTGAATGACATTCCTTTACACAGCACCCTCGAGCAGGACTGTATTTAGCCTTTGATCCATGGTTCTTTGCCTTAGGACTTGTCAGGGACCCCTGAGGAAGACAGGGTAGTCGAAAAACGGACCATGTTGGGTCCTTAGTTCCCATTCTTTGGGTCCTAGACATTTTATCATGTGGATTAAAAGATTGTATCTTTAATAAAGCCTGCATCTTGGACATTTTCTCCACAGTTTGTTTTCGTCTTACCCTATTTGATATAACATTTTTATATGGTACAACCAAAGCAGTTTACATAATTTTAGAGGGACTCCGTTCACGCTCTGCTAGATCCAAGATATCCCACTGGCTGTGTGCACAGGCAAGACTACAATCAGATGCCACTCCACTCAGCTGAAAAGCCAGCCAGCTTCCAATGCCACTTCCACACTCCCAGTTCCCCTTTGTCTGTTGATGTATGCCATCATGGTAGCATTGTCAGACATCAACCAAACCTCTTTGCTGCTCTACAAGGGCAGAAAGGTTACAGCACTAAGCAAACCACCCTCATCTTGAGCTGGTTAATAGTCCAACTCAACACCGATTGTAGCCAAAAGCCCTTAGCAAGCTGGCCAAGGCAATGAGCCCTCAAGCCTGAGAGGTTTGCATCTGCAGTCACTATTGCTCATCGTGAGACTCAGGTGGGACCCCCTTGAAAAGTTGTCCCACTGTACCGGGCTCTTCCTAAGAGAACCAGGTAAAGGAAGCAACTGCACGTCAAAGTCCTAGGAGTAAGGGCCCCAAAGAGAGAGCAATACCCTCTGATGTGGATGCATGTGGGCCCCCAAGGTATCAATTCCAGTATCACCACCACAGACGATTAAATGGAGACAGAACCAAGCCTGAAGGACTGTAGTACACAGAAAGCTCTCTTTTGGGCCTGAACTTGAGCATCTACTTCTCTGGGAAGAACACGGTCACTTACTTCATGTCAAATCTCATTCCCAGGTATTCCAAACTTCGCTGGATAGACTACCATGGGATTCTTAACTTGCAGGTTGAGTGGACATCTAAAGTTATGGACATTATATTAGATGCAACAAAAAGGCCTCAAGCAGATATTAAAAAGCAATGCAAATAGTGCAGAGCCCTGATGAGAACCACATTCAAGAGCTGCCAATGAGAAATTTGGACTCCCATATGCCTTTGTTGCAACAGACTTGACAAATATGAGATGAACCAATCCAACACCATGGCATCTACCCCTGTCAAGTGCAGTCTTAGAATAGTTTACCATGCCAAAATGCAGCAGTACCAAATCAGAAGGATCCCTTGGTACAATACAATGACCATTTCCCCCATATCTGAATTCTGTCAGTACTTGGTTACTATCATCATTGCTACAAAAGGGTCTCCCCCCTCCCACTCCCTAAATTTTCTTCTAAAGTTTTATAATTTGAAATATATTTACATGGGCTGATTGAAAAGTAATGAGACTGTTGGTTTTTGGTTTTTTTTTTTAATTCAGAATTAGATGACTCCACAGGATGTGAACATTTTTCTTTTTTTAAAGTAGTGTCCTTCGCATGCAATACATTTTTTAGAGCATTTCAAAAACAATTCAAAGATGTGCAGCAGACATTTGTGACATAACTTTTAGTGTTGTGGCTGTGTCGTTTTTTTTTTTTTATTTCAACATCTGAAGAGAGCTTTTTTCCGTGCAAGTTGTTTTTTCAGGTTTGGGAATAGAAACATAGAAAAATGATGGCAGAAAAGGGCCAAAGCCCATCAAGTCTGCCCACTCTATTGACTCTTCTCTTTGATTTTGCTCACCACCCCCTGCCCTTACCTCATTAGAGATCCCACATGAATATCCCATTTATTTTTGAAATCTGATACGCTGTTGGCCTCAATCACCTGCCGTGGGAGTTCATTCCAATGATCAACCACCCTCTCAGTGAAGAAATACTTTCTGGAGTCACCATGAAATTTCCCTCCCCTGATTTTCAGCGGATGCCCTCTGGTGGAAGAAGGTCCTATAAGACGGAAGATATCCTCTTCCACCTCGATACGACCCGTGATATATTTAAATGTCTCGATCATATTCCCTCTCTCTCTTCATTCTTCAAGTGAGTACAGCTGCAATTTATTCAGCCTTACTTCATACGGAAGATCTTTGAGCCCCGAGACCATCCTGGTGGTCATCCGCTGAACTGACTCCATTCTCAGCACATCTTTCCGGTAATGTGGTCTCCAGAATTGAACACAATATTCCAAATGAGGTCTCACCATGGATCTGTACAGTGGCATTATGACCTCTGGCATCCTGCTGATAAAACCTCTACGGATACAACCCATCATTTGCCTTGCCTTAGAGGAAGCCTTTTCCACCTGATTGGCAGTTTTCATGTCATCACTAATGATTACTCCTAAATCCCGTTCTTCCGTGGTCCTAACTAAGGTCTCACCATTTAACGTGTAAGTCCTGCACAGATTTCTTTTACCCAGGTGCATCACTTTGCATTTTTTAGCATTGAAGTTAAGCTGCCAAGTCGATGACCATTGTTCTAATAGTAGTAGGTCCTGTGTCATATTGTCAGGCATAGTGCTTTTACCTACTATGTTGCACAGTTTGGTGTCGTCGGCGAACAATGATATTTTTCCTCTGATCCCTTGGGTCATATCACTTATGAATATGTTGAATAGGATTGGACCCAAGACCGAGCCCTGTGGTACTCCACTGGTCACATTCGATGTTTTGGATGGGGTACCATTTACCATCACTCTCTGAAGTCTACCGCTCAGCCAATCCTTAACCCATGCAGCTAGTGTTTCCCCTAATCCCAGCGATTTCAACTTGTTCAATAACCTACGGTGTGGGACGCTGTCAAAAGCTTTGCTGAAGTCCAAATACACTACGTCCAGGGACTCCCCGGCATCCAGTTGTCTTGTTACCCAGTCGAGGAAGCTAATCAGATTTGATTGGCAGGACCTGCCTTTGGTAAATCCATGTTGATGGGGATCACGTAGATCTTCTTCATCCAGGATTGTATCAAGTTTCTGTTTGATCAGTGTTTCCATGAGTTTGCATACTATGGATGTGAGACTTACCGGTCTGTAATTCGCTGTCTCTGTCCTGCAGCCCTTTTTGTGGAGTGGAATAACGTTAGCTGTTTTCCAGTCCAAGGGGACTCTTCCCGTGCTTAGGGAGAGATTGAAGAGCACAGATAATGGTTCCGCCAGGACTTCCCTCAGCTCTCTGAGCACCCTGGGGTGTAGGTTGTCTGGTCCCATGGCTTTGTTTACTTTGAGTCTTGAAAGTTCGCAGTAGACGCTACTGGGCGTAAACTTGAAGTCTTGAAACGGGTCTTTCTGGCTTTCCCTTGTCCGTAAAAGTGGATCGGATCCTGGCTCCTCACAGGTGAAAACCGAGCAGAAGTATTCATTTAGTAGTTCGGCCTTAGTGGAATCCGATTCTGCATAATTCCCGTCCGATTTCCTGAGTCGTTCTATCCCATCTTTGTTTCTTTTCCTGTCACTAATATACCTAAAGACGGATTTATCCCCTTTCTTAATGTTCCGTGCTAGATTCTCCCCTATTCGGAGCTTGGCCTCTCTGACTGCCTTCTTGACAGCTTTAGACCTGTCCTGATAGTGTTCTTTTACCTCCTGCTTTCCTAAATGTTTGTAGGCAATAAATGCTTTTTTCTTCTCCTTAATGAGGTCCGAAATTTCAGTACTGAACCACTGGGGTCTTTTGTTTCTCCGACTTTTGCTGACCATTTTTGCGTAGCGATTTGTTGCTTCATGCAGGGTGGATTTCAGAGTCGACCACATATTCTCCACATTGTCAGTTTGTGCTTGGTTTTGCAGCTCCCGATGGACAAAATCTCCCATGCGTTCGAAGTCTGTGCCTCTAAAGTTGAGGACTCTCGTCACTGTATTTGATCTAGAGAAACCCCACTTGAGGTTAAGCCATATCATGTTATGGTCGCTAGAGGCCAGCGTATCGCCTACCGATACTTCTGTGACGCTGTCTCCATTGGTGAGTACCAGGTCCAGTATTGCCTGGTTTCTAGTGGGCTCCAGTACCATTTGTTTGAGTCGTGTACCCTTTATGGAGGTTAATATTCTTCTGCTGCCAGATATCACAGGGCACCAAGCCTGGGCTCTAGGGAGGGTGTTCCAATGCTGTCTCATTAATTTCAGTTGGTGCTGATAATGCAACAGCAGCAACATGTGGCCAGGCATTGTCCAGGAGCAAAAAAAACACTGTTTTTTCAGCAAATGAAGTCTTTTCTTCTCTTGGCGCCAAGGAAATGGGTTTTCAGAACGTTTGCATAGTAGTCTCACTATTAACTGTCTGTCTTCAGGGAACCCAGTGCCATAGGATTATACCGTGAGCATCAAAAAACGGCAAAAGCATAACATTACCTGATGAAAGGCTCACATGGAATTTTTTGGGTGGAGGCGAATTCACACGTTTCCATACACTTGACCGCTGTTTGGATTCTGGGTCATAATGATGAATCTACGATTCCTCACGTCACAATTGATGTCAAGAAATTGGGAATCCTCTCCGACATTCGAACAGTGTTCTTGCACACTTCAACTCGTCATTGCATTTGCTTTTCCGAGGTTTTTGGGTGTCCACTTGGTGCACATGTGACACATTTTCAATTCTTTTGTCATAAAATGTTGAACCTGTTCAAATCTCCACAGCTTTGGCAATGTTGTCATCCGTAACTATGGTGGATGGGCTCCCAAAACGTGCCTGTCAGTCACTCGTGTATTACCCTCTTTGAAGTGTTTCCACCACCAACATACTGCAGCACGGCTAATTGTTTCATCACCGTATTCTTTGCCATAACATTTCAAGAGTTTTGTTACTGCTCTTTCTAAGCTTAACCCAAAATTCAATTGGACATTTCTGGTGTACTCTCATCTCCCATGACAAAATGTACAAAGTTCTTCCTCTCGCTGTGACCCAACAATGAAGACTACAGCAGTCCAACTGAAGGTTCAGAAACGTCGATGTATGAGCTTCACAAAAGCAGCACAGCGTTGCCACGTCTACTTCTTGGTAGGAAAAACAAAGTAGTCTCATTACTTTTCAATCAACCCTCGTACCCTGCAACCAGCATTAACTGAAATTAATCTCATTCACACAGAAATAAAATGTACAGCAATGAAGAACGTTCATACTCCTCCTCCAAGTTATAGTCTAGCTTACCATCACCATCCTGTGTTGGGTAGCAGTTGTAGAACATTCCCTTCCCATCATGGGTCCAGGCCATACAGCTGAACTTCACCCTTTTCAGCACATCTGCAAGTTGCGTGCCGTCCTCCACCTTCATGAACTGGATAGACACCCAGTCTGAGCCACTGGCACTCAACCCGTAAGCAAAAAATTCGCCATCTTCACTGAAAGCGTAACCTAGAAACCATACCAAGAAGAGAGCAGAAAATGTGAGCTTCCCAGGCAGCTTTCCTTACACCCAGCAAAAGCATTTATCTCCCCAGGCCACCTACGCAAAGACAACAACTCACAAGCAAATTCAATTTGATGACCGTCAACACATTTCTGATAAAGGTTTTCATAAGTGGGATGAAGCATGGGTCATCTAGCAGCTAAGGGGTTAACTCTGCGAAGAAGGTGCCAACATTCTGACACCAAAAATACAAATAAATGACCCAAATATTGGCACATATATACACAAATGCCAATATTTCAGATGCACGCAATTCTATATCCTGATGCCTAAATGCAACCGTATGTAATTTGACGGTGGGTATACAGAGGCACAAGAGTTGGGAGGGGCACAGTTATGTGTGTAAATGATAGAATACTAAAAACACCCAAATTATAACAATCTAGGTGCAATCACGTACACAATCTGTGGGAGTGGCTTAACTACTCATGCCTAACACAAAAAGGCATATTTATTTACGCTTCTTATATACCACTTCTATTCGAAGTGGTTTACATTCAGGCACTCAAGTATTTTTCCCTATCTGTCCCAGTGGGCTCACAATCTGGGGCAACGGGGTGTTAAGTGACTTGCCGCATCTGTGTTGGTAGAACCTACCCGGATGCAGCAAGACCCGGAAGCCTAAGAGTACGGTAGACTCTCAGGGCCGATTCTCAAAATGTACTGTGCTGTAAACGATGGTCGCTAAACCGGTTCCAGCCAGTTTAAAGTGCCAGTATTTTACCAGCCAAATATCAGAACGGCTCACTGTGGGGGGTTTTCCGAGCTTCCTAGCAGTCTCCAACTCTGCCATGCAAATTTAGTAGAACGAGGTTATTAATATTAAAAACAGAAGTAAAATGGACTCATTAATGTGGAGGTCGGAGCTTGCAGCAATGGGGCAGGAACAGGAAAAGAACTTGCCGGGACGGGAAAATGAGTTCCTGCGGGGAGGGGGGAAAAATCTGTCCCCTTGACATTTTCTAACATATACCCAGTGATGCTGTATAACCTTAATAGGATAACTGCTGCCATCCAGGAGCCAGTCATTTTACTAGAAAAGTTTCTGCAAATGTCAGAATCACTGACCTCGCATGGCCACTGTGCCATCTTCAGAAAGCTTATTTGGATCCAAAAATACTCGGGGTTCGCCAGCCAAAGAATCCTGCACGTATAGTACCCGTTGGTTCTGCAGCCCAGAATTGTAGAAATGGAAATACCTGGGAAGCCAGAGCAGCACTGAGTTAGTAACAAGCATTTGCTATTAACAGGGGAATAGGGGGTATAGAGAAATCTTCTGCCAGTGTCATTTTAGTGACAAGACGACCTTCATGAGGCCATTGTCTGAGCTCCATTTACTGATTTAAGGTGCGTATAGCAACTACATGCATTAGGCTGCAGGAGGACTCCTTCATGTATTGCAACACTGAGATCACCTACAGCAGGGCTTCCCGAACTGTAGGCTGGGCTCTCCAATAGGATCATGACTTTAAAGAACACTCTATAGCTGCATCCTTGTTTTTCACTGGAGAGAGGGGGCTTTGTTACACAATTTTATTTGGCCATTATCACGGGGTTCACAGATACCAAAAGACTGCTATTAATCTCTATAGGGTTAATTCACTACAGGGACAAAAATTCAGGGAGTCCGCAGCTGCTTCACATAAGCACTTGTGGATGCAACAATATTTTTAGAAATGCAGTTCAGTTAGGACCATTCCATAAATCACAGCTCTCTTCTAGATCTGCCCAGTGAATTCTTGTACGGTTCACAATACCTTTTCCCTTTCTTGAAATGGCAGCTGTATTTTGGGTAATCATAGAGCTCGGTCATTCGCTCTTTAAATAACCCGCGGACAGGACACTGCTCCAGAAAGGGCACGGTAATTTTGTTCTGGGCTTCCACGAATGCCTGAAGTGACAAAATTTAGAAATTAAAATGAGATACTACATGAGTTACAAATCACACTGCATTACAGGACATACTCCTCTATGAAATTCTTTTGTACATTCAGGGCCTGATTCTATATACTGTATAGCACAGATGGAGAGAGGGACCTTGGGGTGATTATGTCTGAGGATCTAAAGGCATCTAAATAGAGTGATAAGGCAGTGGCTGTAGCCAGAAGGATGCTAGGCTGTATAGAAAGAGGAGAAACCAACAGAAGAACGGAGGTGTTGATGCCCCTTTATAGGTCGTTGATGAGGCCACATTTGGGAGTATTGTGTTCAGTTTTGGAGGCCACATCTGGCGAAGGATATAAAAAGATTTGATGTAGTCCAGAAGGCAACGAAAATGGTAAGAAGTTTGAACCAAAAGAAGTATGAGAAGAGACTGGAAGACCTAAATATGTATACACTTCCCCCTCCCGATTTGCGGTTTTAGGACTCGCGATTATCCTAAAACTTGAATCACCCCCACCTCCCTGACCTCCCCAGGCCTTACCTGGTAGACTAGTGGAATTTGGGGGCAGGAGCGATCTTCCTATGCTCCTGCCCTATGCAGATCACTCATCCAAAATGGCTGCTGTGAGTTCCCGTCGTGTAACTTTCGGCAAAATTGGAAGTTACATCGGAAGGAAGCACTTGGCCGGAAGAAGGTCCCGGAGCAGCCCTGCATGCAATGTTGCTTCTTCTTCCACGAAGAGACTGATAGGCCCACCCCGAAAGGAGCAAAGGGGCTGACCCAGGGGAATCGCAGGTTTTTGTTTTGTTTCTTGCCGATTTTCACCCGTGATCAGGAGCAAGGGAGGGGAGCTGTTGGGCCCGTGATAGGGAGGAGGGGGGGGGGGGGCTGCTGGACCCGCGATAGGGAGAGGGCTGCTGGCCAGGAGGGATAGGAAAGGAGGCGACTCGCGGCAGATCCATTGCAGGGACAAAGCCATTTACCACTTGGCGGGGCGGTGAAAAGCCTTGTTCCCGTATCCACGGCAAAGGGCTGATTTTTCTCCCCCATTCCTGCGTGTTAGCCGTGGCTAGACCCCGTGTAATTCTCTAATTCACGCACTAGAACTGACACACATCACTTTATAGAATGCAACTACCAAGCTGTGTGTGTAACTTCTAATTCGTGCCAATGAGATGTTAATTGCCAGTTATCAGCATCAATTGTGTCATTAAACAATTAAATCGTGCATGCAAATTAGCTGTGTGCACTGATTTGCACACAGAACTTATGGAATTATATATATAGAATTTATATATAATTTGGGTTTCAATGTATGCAACTACTTTTTCTTATTACTTTGTTGCAATTTATTTAAAGCAACAACCAGTTAGAGAAATGTCAGTTAGAGAAATGGGCAGAGAAATGGCAGATGAAGTTTAATGTGGAAAAGTGCAAAGTAATGTATTTAGGCAGAAAGAACAAGGAACACGAGTATAGAATGTCAGGTGCAACTCTGGGTAAGAGCGAACAAGAAAAGGACCTGGGTGTACTGATAGATAGAACCTTGAAACCGTTGGCACAATGTGCGGCAGCGGCAAAGAAAGCAAATAGAATGTTAGGCATGATAAAGAAAGGAATCACGAGTAGATCGGAGAAAGTTATAATGCCGCTTTATAGGGCAATGGTCAGACCACACTTGGAATACTTCGTCCAACATTGGTCTCCCAACCTAAAGAAGGATATAAAACTGCTGGAGAGGGTGCAGAGACGAGCAACGAAGCTAATAAAAGGTATGGAGAACTTGGAATATAAGGAACGACTTAAGAGACTGGGATTGTTCTCCCTTGAGTAAAGGAGACTGCGAGGGGATATGATCGAGACTTTCAAAATACTGAAAGGAATCGACAAAATAGAGCAGGAAAAAAAAAATATTTACAATGTCCAATTTGACACGGACAAGAGGACATGGACTGAAGCTAAGGGGGGACAAGACCAGGACAAATATCAGGAAGTTCTGCTTCACGCAACAAGTGGTGGACACCTGAAATGCTCTCCCAGAGGAGGTTATTGCGGAATCCACCGTTGTAGGATTTAAAAGCAAACTAGATGCACATCTCCTTACAAGAGGCATAGAGGGATATATGGGTGACTAAAAATACGCCAGATGTACACCTGGCTGGGCCACTGCATGTGTGGATCGCTGTACTTGGTGGACCGAAGGTCTGATCCAGAGATGGCGGTTCTTATGTTCTTATGAATAGCAAGATTCCGGAATCCCAGAGAGTAGCAACATTCCAGAGCTGAGATTGTGACATGGACAAGAGGACATGGACTGAAGCTAAGGGGGGACAAGTCCTGGACAAATATCAGGAAGTTCTGCTTCACGCAACGAGTGGTGGACACCTGGAATGCTCCCCTCGAGGAGGTTATTGTGGAATCCACCGTTCTAGGATTTAAAAGCAAACTAGATGCACATCTCCTTACGAGAGGCATAGAGGGATATGGGTGACTAAAAATACACCAGATGTACACCTGGCTGGGCCTCCGCGTGTGCGGATTGCTGGACTTGATGGACCGAAGGTCTGATCTGGAGATGGCAGTTCTTATGTTTACTGCAAAATAGGATATTTATCAGGAGACTGTGACCCTGACAGAGATCTTAGTCACCACTGCTTTAATGAACTGGACACGATCCAGTGCAGATGTCTTTAGTATTATATTACAAACTATGAAATAAAATGTAAGACGTAAGAATCAGCATACTAGGTCAGACTAAAGATCTATGTAGCCCAGTATCTACTTCCAGATATTAATTTATTCCATTTTCTCAGAACGGTTTACACAAATTTATTCAGGTACTCAGGCATTTTTTCCTGTGTACCCCAGCAAGCTCACAATCTATCTATTGTATATACCGGTGATGGGACAAAAGTGCAACGGACAAATCCACGCCGACATTTGAGAGCAGACAATTGCGCGCATGACTCAAGTGCGCGCCACCCTAAAAGTTTATTTTAATGGGCTCCAACGGGGGTTGTGGGGAGGCCCCCCCCCCCACAGTACTTAATAGTGTTCGCGCTGCCTTTCGGGGGTGTAACTCCCCACATTATACAGAAAACTTAACTTTTAAAAATAGGGAAAAAGTTAAGTTTCCTCTATAATGGGGGGTTACAACCCCCCCAAACCACCCCCAACGGCAGCGCGAACACTATTAAGTAAACTGGAGGGTTCCCCCCTCACCGTCGAAACTCTTTAAAATATACTTTTACGGCGGCACGATTGAGTCTTGCACTCAATTGTCTGCTCTCAAATGTTGGCGCGGCTTTGTCCCGCGCACTTATGACTGTGAACCGTATATACCTGGGGCAATGGGGGCATTAAGTGTCTTGCCTAGGGTCACAAGGAGCAGCGTGGGTTTGAACACACAACCTCAGGGTGCTGAGGCTGTAGCTTTAACCACTGCGCCACTCTAGAAATCAAGAAATCAAAATGTAGTAAAAGTGAGCCAAGTATAGGACAATCCAGCCATTGTGACATCACTGGTGAGGTTGGCTCTTATTGGTGGAATGAGGCATTATGATGTCACAATGCCAGCTCTGGATGCATGAACTGTGAAACACGGGAGACATCGCTCTGGCCAACTTAATGGGGGAATCCTTGATACAGCCATCTGGCGAAACATAGCTCCATGTTGGAATAACCCCCGAGTCGTGTTTCTTTGCACACGAAGATGAGTACTAATTTATACTATTTAAAAGATTGTACTTTAAACACATTAAGCATTTTGCTAAAAACTTCTGGACCAATGACGATTTAGGTGTATAATATGCTGTGTGTGTTGAAACCTGATGTTCACACGGTTACACCACTGAGGTCTATGAACTGTTAGAACTGATTATTGGTTTACAGTCATAGATCAGGACCTGGACTTCATCACCATCTTGAACAAATCCATTGAACCATAGAGAGAGAACGAAGCGAACCTTGCCTCACTTCCACGGTTCTCTCCTTTACACTGAGGGTACACTGGGTTCAGCAACAGAAGTCCTACCCAAAAGATCCACAAGAAATGCCTGGAGTCTCTCTACTGCCCAGAAATATTAAATGGTGATGATGTCACTAGGTCCCATACGTATTCTGTCTGCATGCTTGTTTATCAATAAGATTTTTTAAAAAGAGAGTCAGAAAGGAACTAGTTTGTTGGTTCCTGTTGTTGCTCAGTTATTTAATCAGCTACACACTATCTTAAAATTCCTCAAAAAAACAGCTTTGATGGAAAGTAACATTAAAACCAAGCTGGAAATAAGGCACCTCAACTCATCTGCATAGCTGCTTAATCCAACCTCTTCTCTTACCTTTGTCTGCTCACTATCAGGGTCTTCAAGCCATTTATAAGGATCGCAGATTTTGCACCCATGGTAGTCTTCTATCTGCAAACAAAATAAGCAGAAGTAATAACACATGCATTCAATTCATTTCATGAGATGTGCTTGTTCTACCAATGCAGAATCTGCTACAGCAGAAACCTCTACCTCATTCTCCTGCTTATTATAGGAGGGCTGTTCAAAAAGTATCAGACCTTTATTCATAAAAAAAACTCATATTCAGATACAACAATCTTATACTAATCTCCTTCAAAGTAGTCCCCTTGGGCTGCCACACACTTCTTCCAATGGTTCTGCCACTGTCTAAAGCAGCGCTGGAACACCTCTTGAGGTTGCTCGCAACTGGTCCGTTGCATTCTGCATGATGTCTTCTCTTGACTGAAATCTGGCTTCTTTCAGGGGCATTTTCCAGCACGTCCTGTGTGATCTCCAAACGGAGTTGCTTCTAGCTTTGGCACAAACTTCGCTGAAATTCTCCTGAAGCCCAAATCTTCAGTCAAAATGGAATGAATGGACCCCAACGCTGATGCTCGCCTCGTCTGCAAGTTTTCTGATCGTGATTTGACGATCTCATTTCTGGATGTTGAGGGCCTACCAGAACATGATTCACTCTCCATCTCTGAAGTGGTTGTACCATTTCTTTATCTGTGTGGTGCCCATTGCTTCGTCCCCAAAGGCCTGTTGAATCTTGCGGATCGTTGTTTCCACTTGGGAATCGCCAAGCTTTACACTTATACTTCCTCATTCATTGGCAGTCTGCCAGCGACTGACAGCTTTCTGTAAGCGGGAAAAATTCAAGCATGCGCATTAGGGTCGCCTACATACGTGCACCAAACCATGCCTCCCTAGCTTTATTTGTTTACGCAAGAAAAATTAAGGTCTGATACTTTCTGAACAGCCCTCGTAAAAGATAACAGAAATCAGTAGTACTAAGAGAGAAATCAGAACCAGGGCCTCAGCCCCAGAAAATGCTCAGACACTGTTGGCCTAGCACGATAGCTGTTGGTTTTATACCTGAAGAAGACTGCAAGGCACTGGTTCCCATTCTGTGGGGCAGAGCTCCAAACGGGATAACATTATCATCTGATAATGTCTTGGAAATAGGGCTTCTCCCTACCCCTCTGGATCTCTACTGTGACCTTTGCCAGTAGTGGCAGGCAGCATGGGGCCTATGAGTCAGTGAACATTCACAGGTTCTACATCTCCTCCTCCAAGGTGGGCTTCTTGTCTAGTCTAGTCTTCGGTTTATATACCAGGTCATCTCCTAACTGAGCTCAACTCGGTTCACAAATAATTAAAGATCAGAATACATAAAAAGATGCGAACATGAAAAAGAGAATGTTAAAGTGCTATCAATTCGTCAGTTCAGTAGGTAAGATTCTGCAAACAACAGAGATTTTAGGGTTTTACGAAATTGTTGTAGCTGACCTATTAATTTAACAGAGTCAGGGAGTCTGTTCCAAGTTTCTACCAGTTTGAACACAAGAGATTGGCTAAGCTTCCCGACAGATTTGGTTCCCCTAAAAGAGGGGAACAATAGTTTATATTTCTGTATAATCCTCGAGTGGCAAGATCTAGAAGTATTCCAATATAAGGGGACTAAAGGGTCAAATATTCCATAGAGAAACTTAAAGATAACACATGCACACTAAACTGGATCCTAAAACAAACTGGGAGCCAGTGAAGCTTTCTCAACAAAGGAGAGACATGGTCGTACTTTCTTTTCCCGAAAATGAAAGCCCAAGCAGGGTACTATATGCGCACTGACACAGGACCCTGTGCTGACTACTGCTTCTCTCTTCATGCTTTGGATAAGTAAGGAGAGGATGGAGAAGTGAAGGAATGCTGTTATCTTCTGGGGTCACTTGACTTTTATAAAAGGGTTCAAATTGCATCATCATCACTAATAATAAAACCCTAAGCGCGCATGCGCATCCCTAACTGCGTGATCCGTGCTCTGTAGCTTTGCATGCGCAGTAGAAAGAGTCAGCGGTGGTTTCTTCTGTGCATGCGAAGGCACCTGAAGCAGGAACGCATGGAGGTGACTCACCCCTCCCGCCCTCACTCCGTCCAACACAGCGCGCCCCGTGGACTGGCCGGCTCCCTTACAGTCTCTTGCCAAAGTTATTTTTAAGTTCAAAGTTGCTGCCATGGCTCCTCTCACGAGCTGCACCTGCGTCGGAAGCCTCTCTGACCACGTCAAAGAGAAGGTTTCCGACGCAGGCGCAGATCATGAGAGGAGCCGCCGCAGCAGCTTTAAACTCAAAAATAATTTCGGCAAGGGACTGTAAGGGAACCAGCCAGAAACAAACAGAAATGCTGCTGCACAGGGAAGTGGAGGGGGAGGGAATGCTGCTGCACAGGGAAGTAGGGTGGGGGGAGGAAAATGCTGCTGCTGCACATGGAAATGGAGGGGGAGGGAATGCTGCTGCTGCACAGGGAAGTGGGGGGCGGGAAATACTACTGGTGAGAAAAGGGGGCTGGGGCTGGAAGCTGAAAGAGAAAAGATGGGAGGAGGCTGGGGGGTGTAAAAATGGGTTTGGAGCTGGGGCTGAAATAGGGGACATGTGAGGGAAGGAGGCTTTACTAGCACTCGTTAATGTAATGGGCTTAAACACTAGTACTGAATAAAGATTTAAGCAGCATAGGCAGAAGAACACAGTTCCTTATTGTTTGCTCATGAATCTAAATCACTTAAACTTCAGGCATTCTCTCTTGGTACTTACCAAAAAACACTCTCTCAACATATTGACAATTTGTGACACAGAGGTGCACACACAGTTCCAGGTCCCAGAGAATAAGCTGAAGCAGTCTCAATTTAACCCTAACACAAGCATAAAGATCTAATTCTGCTTTTGTTTAGAAACTTAACAAACACAATGGGATAAAACAAGGACTGAAAAGTCTCCCAGCCATGAAACTATGTATTATTATGGATTTCTTGAAAACTTGATTGTAATTTTTGTTTTAGATTTTGATTTTTATTGTATATGATATTTTTATAGATATACTGTAACGTATTTAAAGTTTTTAGTTTTGCAAACAGCTTACTGTAATACTTTGGTACAAGCAGTGGAAGGCATCCTTTTTTAATCAGGGTCCTTTAATCAGGGTGCTCAGGGAGTTAAGGGACGTCTTGGCGGAACCACTACCCGCACTCTTCAATCTCTCCCTTAGCACAGGTAGAGTCCCGTTGGACTGGAAAATGGCTAACGTCATTCCACTCCACAAAAAAGGTTGCAGGACAGAGGCTGAGAACTACAGACCAGTGAGTTTCACATCTATAGTGAGCAAACTAATGGAAACCCTAATCAAACACCAATTAGATAAGATCCTGGATGAGGAGAATCTACGGGATCCCCGTCAACATGGATTTACCAAGGGGAAATCCTGCCAATCCATCTTGATCAGCTTCTTTGACTGGGTGACGGGGAAGCTCGATGTTGGAGAGTCCTTGGACATTGTATACTTGGACTTCAGCAAAGCATTTGATAGTGTCCCACACCGCAGGTTGTTGTGCAAAATGAGTGCTATAGGATTAGGTGACACTTTGACAAAATGGGTTGGGGACTGGCTTAGTGGTAGGCTTCAGAGGGTGGTGGTGAACGGCACCCCCTCCGTAACGACGGCAGTGATCAGCGGAGTGCCACAGGGCTCGGTCTTAGGCCCGATCCTTTTCAATATCTTTATAAGGGACTTGGCTGAGGGGCTTCGCGGTAAAATAACGTTATTCGCCGATGACGCCAAACTATGTAATATAACAAGCAAGAGCACAACGAACAATATGAAACACGACCTACTCCTATTGGAGCAAAGGTCAAGGACCTGGCAACTGAGTTTCAATGCCAAGAAATGCAAAGTCATGCACCTCGGCAGTCAAAATCCATGCGAGACTTACACCCTAAATGGTGAGATCCTAGCAAGGACTGTTGCAGAACGGGACTTAGGGGTGATCATCAGTGAAGACATGAAGACTGCCAATCAAGTGGAGCGGGCTTCATCTGAGCGGGCTTCATCTAAGGCTAGGCAGATCATAGGATGTATACGTAGGAGTTTCGTCAGCCGTAAGCCTGAAGTCATTATGCCGTTGTATAGATCCATGGTGAGGCCCCATCTGGAATATTGCATGCAATTCTGGAGGCCTCATTATTGCAAGGATGTACTGAGGCTTGAGTCAGTCCAGCGAATGGCCACCCGGATGGTCTCGGGACTCAAGGATCTCCAGTACGAGGAACGGCTGGATAAACTGCGGCTATACTCACTCGAGGAACGCAGAGAGAGGGGAGATATGATCGAGACGTTCAAGTACCTCACGGGCCGTATCGAGGTAGAAGAGGATTTCTTTTTTTTCAAAGGTCTGATGGTGACAAGAGGACATCCATGGAAAATCAGGGGGGGGGGGGGGAAGTTGCACGGCGACACCAGGAAATACTTTTTCACCGAAAGAGTGGTTGATCGCTGGAATAGACTTCCACTTCAGGTGGTCGAGGCAAGCAGCGTGCCTGATTTTAAGAAGAAATGGGATCGTCACGTGGGATCTCTGCACAGAGTTAAATAAGGGAGGGTCATTGGGGTGGGCAGACTAGATGTGCCGCGGCCCTTATCTGCCGTCTTTTTCTATGTTTCCTAGATCAGCAGATCAATATACTGTTTCTAGAAAACTTTTAAATACACTTTTGTTCAAAAAATTCTTATCTTATAAGAATAATCCATTTCTGATTATGTTTATTAAGATTTTGATATACTGCTCCTGCATTTTACTGACCTAAGCTGTTTATAATATAACAATTAGTTAATGAAAGGAATTCCATTGAACATATTCAGATACTAAAGATAGAGATAGCAACAAGATATATAAACATCCCAAAAAGTAATCCATGAGGATAAAAACACAGATTACCTTAAAAACCCCCCACAAACAAATGATTATTTTTCATTACGTTACATTAACTGAGTCTGTTTCCAGTAATTGAAATATTGTTATCCGCCAAGAACTTGTAAGGGCTGGCGGAATATAAGTCAGAAAGTAATATAATATTTCAAGAAAATCAATCCAATCCAATATGTAATGAACCCCCATCTAGTGGTGACTAGCAGAAAGTGCAGACTGAGCTGCAACTCTTTTATCCTCCTCCGTTCTCCATCTCGGTAAATAAATACTGTCATCATTCCAGTCTCCTCACCTCACAACCTTGGAGTTGTCCTCAGTTCTGACCTCTCATTTTCTATGCACATCCAACAAACTGCTAAGGCCTGTTGCTTCTATCTCTACAACATCACCAAAATTCACCCCTTCCTCTTTGTGCACTCTTGTCCACACTCTTGTAACCTCACGCTTAGATTACTGCAATCTACTTCTAAACTGGTCTACTGCAGTGCCGCCTCTCCCCCCTGCAATCTGTGCAAAACTCTGCTGCATGGCTCACTACACTCATGTCACTCCTCTCCTTAAATCACATCGCTGGCTCCCTATCCGCCTTTGCATACAGTTCAAGCTCCTATTGCTGACCTACGAGTGTGTTCATTCTGCTGCCCCTCAATATCTCTCCTCTCTTCTCTCTCCTTATACACCTCCCAGGGAGCTCCATTTCTCAGATAAGTCACTCTTAATGTTACCCTTCTCCTCCACTGCCAATTCCAAACTTCGTTCCTTTCATCTAGCTGCCCCCTATGCCTGGAATAAATTACCCGAGTTTGTCAGTCAAGCCCCTTCCCACTGTTTAAAATAAGACTGAAAACCCACCTTTTTTATATAGCCTTTAATCCATAACCCTAATCCCCACTCCCCTACAACCTAGCCAGCAGATTAACCGTATCCATGACATCCTATTTAGATTGTAAGCTCTATCAAGCAGAGACTGTCTTCTTTGTGACTCTGTACAGCGCTGCGTACATCTGGTAGCACTATAGAACCAATTAATAGCAGTAGTAGCTTTAATAACCGTAAGCCCATGTGTAAACCATGGATTTATTTAGATCTAAAGGGCTGTGATCTCCCATTTTGGAAATTTGACTTTATCTGGTCCACCCACCAGTTTGTACAAATGTAACAGTACATGGTATTGTACTAATCTGAAATCTACTCGTCGACCTTATTACATTACATTCTGACTTATACTCCGCCAATGACCTTATGAGTTCCTTGGTGGATAACAATATTTCAATTACTGGAAACAGACCCAGTTAACATAACGTAATGACAGATAATCAGTATAAGTTTTCTAGAAACAGTATATTGACCTACTCATCTAATTAAAATAGAAGATCATTCCAAATTAAAGGACCCTAATTAAAAAAGGATGCCTTTCATTGAACGAACAGTCTAATTGTCTTTGGTGAGGGAAACTGAAGATAAAATTGTTTCCATACAGCAAGACCTGGTCTTCTTGCTAATAAAGAAATCAATTCCACTAAGTAATATGGTACCTGGCCGTGCAGAATATTTAAATTTGTAATTCAAAGCTTGAAATGAATCCATGCAATTACTGTTAACCAGTGTATTTAATAAAATATGGTAAAATCTATCCTATTAAGAAATGTAATAAATTACCCACACTGCAGTATTCTGTACTATTTAATCTTTTCAAAAATCCTTTAGCACATCCTAGATAATGGAATCTTCATTCTGTTATAAGACATTGGATTATGTACTAAAGCTGTTGTGCTTCTTTAGTTGCAAACTTTGCATTAGTTTATGATCTTAAGGTGGTGGCTGCTGGGATGTTGGGTTGCATAGGGAGAGGTATGGCCAGTAGGACAAAGGAGGTACTGATGCCTCTGTATAAGACTCTGGTGAGACCTCATTTAGAATATTGTTTACAATTCTGGAGGCCGCACCTTCAAAAAGATATAAAAAGGATGGAGTCAGTCCAGAGGAAGGCTACTAAAATGGTGCGTGGGCATCATAAGGCGTACTGGGACAGACTTAAAGATCTCAATCTGTATACTTTGGAGGAAAGGCGGGAGAGGGGAGATATGATAGACATTTAAATACCTACATAATATAAATGTGCATGGGTCAAGTCTCTTTCATTTGAAAGGAAACTCTGCAATGAGAAGACATAGGATGAAGTTAAGAGGTGATAGGCTCAGGAGTAATCTAAGGAAATACTTTTTTACAGAAAGGGTGGTAGATGTGTGGAACAGTCTCCCAGAAGAGGTGGTGGAGACAGAGACTGTGTCTGAATTCAAGAGGGCCTGGGATAGGCACATGGGATCAGAGAGAAAGAGATAATGGTTACTGTGGATGTGCAGACTAGATGGGCCATTTGGTCTTTATCTGCTATCATGTTTCTATGTTCCGGTGTGCCCCCCCCCAATCCAAAGCCAGGACAACAGACAGTGCAAGCAGCTATGCAAACCTACTGGCTCTTGCAGACTGCACAGTGCCTGAAGATCTGTCTCTCTACTCAGGCTGACTTCAGCTTGGGGCTCTGCTCTCTGTGGGTGTACTGCTGGGGTTTTATTTCCCCCCCCGGGCAAAACAAGTCTTTTTTTTCCACTCAGCTTTTCATTCTTACCTGCCCCCTCAAATAGAAGAAATAAAGCTAAATAAGGCAGACCCCCCTCTTTTTTATGCTTGGGAGCTGCAGGGAATCCCAGGGGGGGTAAACACATGCACTCAGGCCCTGATTCTGTATAAGATGCCAGTCTCAGTGGCCACCTAAGAAGCGGCTGAGAATTGCATAATGGCATCGTAAGAAGAATCATGTGTGCCGTTTTAAAGAGGCAGGCCTGCAGGCTTGAGGCATCCCTCTAGTTGGCCTTACTTCGAAAGGTAAGGAGGGTGTCGAGGTGGGCTTAGGGGTACCAGGGTTCGATGTTGGGGTTTGGGAGGGTGTCAGGTGGGGTATTTGTGGGTTCAGGGGTGTCGGCAGTTGGAGGGGTGTCAGGGGTTCAGGGGGGACCAGTGGCAGGAAGGAGCGGGTATCCCACATGCCAATCTCCGATGGGGGTGTCAGGGAATCGAAGGGGTTGACAACAGGAGGGAGTGGGTATCCCTACTGCCAATTGCTGATGGGGGGAGGGTCATGGCTTCAGGGAGTCCTGCCAGCACAGCTGATCGGGGATTCCCATGCTGCGATCAGCTCAGCCGGCCACGTCTACTTTTAAGATTTGAAATGTAAGCCAGTATTTTGCAGAACTACATTTCAGGCATCTGTTGTGGCTCTGGGGAGAAACCTAGGGCTCTTTAAACTTGCCCAAGGCCACCTATGGGCGATACCACGCCCACGCTTAGCTTTGGGCGAGCTTAAGTGTCCCTACGTATCTCCGTAGACCCGCAACAAATGCCTACAGTGCAGGCGTCCTGTCTTGGGGAGTTTTTTTTCAAAAATGTACATCCCAATTGGCTGCCATATGGTGGCAGGATGCCCATTTGTAGAATCAGCCCCTCAAGGTACAGAGTTTGGACTTGAGAGTAAAGCATCACCATCTAGAATGCAATGTAATTTAAACATGTATGAGACAAACAAGAGTCACCAGAAAGAACAGGATCGAGACGACAGATAAAAGTTTAAAAACTCTACTGGACATTATTGCTTTCTCTATTTGACTGGGGACAATTTTTCGATGTGATGGGCTGGAATGGAGAGTGCTGCAATTTCTCTATAGCAATGGTCTTCACTAATTTTTAAGTTTGTCCCATTTTCGATCTAAATGAGCTGAATCAAAAGCTACCAAATAACTTTCCCATGCACCAACGTGCACCAATAAAATTCATTCCTTCCAGCCTACTTTCAAACTTTTCATTTGGGGTTTCTTCAAGAAGATGGGTATTTCCAAATGCATTACCTTTTTCTATTAAGAAATGCCTTATCTTCAAGTATGTGCCCCCCTCCCCACTCAAATCCATGTCCCCTTTTCGGCCATGAGGTTGGCTTGAAAGTGGCAGAAAGTTAAAAGCCCACCTCTTCGAGACTACCTTCAACTCCTAATTCTACCTCCTGCATCTCAACCTCATATGTCATGTCTGTCTGTCCAGGGACCTTCTATAAAGCACAGTTACTTACCGTAACAGGTGTTATCCAGGGACAGCAGGGTGACGTCACCCACATGTGAGAATATCATGCCTGCTTGTCCTGGGATAAATGTGTATGCCTTTCAGCGCTATATAAGCAGTAGTAAAGTAGCAAAAGTAAACAAAATGACAATGGGAACTGCCCAAAAAGTCTCAAGGGGCCACTGTTTTGAAGAACACTGGTCTATATTGGAAATGCACCTAGTACATTGCCTTGAGAAGTTTCTGGTGTTATTAGAAACAGGGCTGCAAGGTTAACCACTGGGGGCTGAAAAAGAGTGAGCACCAGACGTCTTCTACTAAAGCTCCACTGGCTGCCTATAAGGTAGTGGTCTCAAACTCAAACCATTTGCAGGGCCACATTTTGGATTTGTAGATACTTGGAGGGCCTCAGAAAAAATAGTTATTGTATTTTTCGCTATATAAGACGCACCGGACCATAAGACTCACCCACCTGTAGAGGAAGAAAATCCAAGAAAAAAAAATTCCCACTGCCCTGCCCTCCCTCTGGTGGTCTAGTGGTAGGCCAGGACAGGGTCTTATAGAACGAAAAATCTGTAGGCAGCACTGGCACCCCACCCCCATAGGTGGCACAGGCGCACACACACCCCCTCGGTACCCTTTCCGTGCTCCTGCCTGAACAGCTCTTCTTCGATTCGGGCAGAGCGGCACAGAAGGCAGGCACGTGCTGTTCGCGTTCCTGCCTGGTCCAGCGCCGCTCCCCAATTGGCTGCAGTCAGTTCTCGCACCCCCTTTTTGGGGGTGGAAAAAGTGCGTCTTATGGAGGGAAAAATATGTTAATGTCTTATTAAAGAAAAATGACAGTTTTGCATGAGGTAAAACTCTTTATAGTTTCTAAATATTTCCTTTTGGCTAAATCCTAATGATAATATTGTCATTTATAGCTAAAGAGACATATGATCAAGAAACTATTTTATGTTACTTTGGTGATGATAATAAACATGCCAAGGGCCTCAAAATACTACCTGGCGGGCTGCGAGTTTGAGACCACTGCTATAAGGGAATGCTGTTTGTCCAAATTATAGGAGCTGACATTTACAGCCTGTTTTACAAAGCCGTGTTAGCGGCTGCCGTGCGGCAACAGCCCCTTAAATCTCTATGGGCTTTGGGGCCGTTACCGCGCAGCAGCTGGTAGCGTGGCTTTGTAGAACAGGCCCTTAATGCGCTGCCAACGCAGCTATGAGATTATTTACAAGAGCACTGTCCAAAAAGGTTGCTGCAGTGGTCCCAGACAGGAAAATCACGGGGAGAGGAAAAATGGCAAGGAAATGGCTTTTAGGATATAGAAAAAAAAAAAAAAATGCATAGGAGTGTATGCTATAAAAATCCCATATATATTTTTAATAAACTACACAAAACTTATACAAACTTTTAGGATACAGTGCCAGAAAAGTGGCATGCCTTACCAAATAAGCTTCAGGGACCAAGGGAGCTTGTATATTTTTACACTTTTATATCAGAACTAGTCTTATAGCTCGTTACATTAACGGGTGCTAAAATATATGTGTGTGTGTCTGTCTTTATTTTTTTTTTTCTCTCTCCTTAGCCGCTTTCTATATTTCTGTCTGTCTTTTTTTTTTTTTCCTTGGCTGTCCACTACCACCCCTTGCCTGCTCCCCCTGTCCATTCTCCCTTCCTTTTACCTCCCCTGTGTCCTCCACCACCTCATCACTGCTCCCTTATCCAGCAGAAGCCCTTCTCCCTTTGTTTTACCTCCCCCTGTCTATCATCACCTCCTTCCTGCTCTCCCTGTCCAGCAGTAGGCCTGCCTTCATTTTTCTGCCCCCCCCTGTCCATCAGCACCTCTTCCCCTGCCATAAACCCCTTTTTCCTGGTCCCCCTGCCCAGCAGTACGCCTCCCTTCCTTATTCTGCCCCTCAATTTCCGTGTGCTGCTGCAGCATTTCCCTCCCACCCCACTTCCCTGTGCAGTATTTTCCTCCCCCCCATACCTTCCTCCTTAACTCCATGCCCTACCATTCTCTCCCCTTCTGCTCCCTTTCCTCCTTCAACTTCATCGGGCAGCAGCAGAAGCAGCATTTATAATTAATTGCTGTTGCCGGCTACAGGTCTTCCTCTCTGGCGGGTCCTGTCTTTATGAAAACATGAAGTAGGAAGGACCCGCCAGAGAGGAAGGCCTGAAGCTGGCAACAGCAGCGAATTTTAAACGCTGCTACTGCCCGAAGAAGTCAGGTCTTAACCACAAAGATGGGGGGGAGGGTTTTAAAAGGTATTGCGTCGGTGGTGGTGGTGGTGGGGTTTGAAAAGCCAGCTGTTTTATTTTAAAATGCCGTCCGGGTTCGGCCGCTGTGGCCGACATCCGCCTCGGGCCCCGACAGCCGTGCGGCCAACATTCGCCTCGGGGGGGGGGGGGGGGGGGGAGGGAGAGAGCTTCGGGCGGCCAGCAGCCACTGCGGCTGACATCCGCCTCGGGCCGCCGCGGCCGACAGCCGCCTCGGGGGGGAGGGAGAGAGAGAGCTTTGCGCCATGCGCACTCCTACCTGTGGTGCCCTACAGCTCACGGAAAACGGGCTCACGCAGGTGGGAGTGCGCATGTGCGGCTTAGCGTTTTATTATATTAGATAAGAGCTATAATCATTTATTTTTATTTATTTTAATTTTCTGATGCATTTAAGCTATTTTTTATTTCTTCTTTTAAATTCTATGCTAAATTTGAAATTCTGAGCAAGGACCGTCTATTGTATGTTAAATTGTACAGCGCTGCATATGCCTTTCAGCGCTTTAGAAATTATAAATAGTAGTAGTAATGCTGATTGGAATCTGTCCAAGGAGAGGATATAAAGATCGTTTTACATACAATGTGTTGTAAGTATAGGACTTCAGAATCTCAGGTCTTTGGAACGACCTTACTACCCCGCTGCGGAACCTGGACTCCCTCCAATTATTCCGCAAGCAACTGAAAACCTGGCTTTTCACTAAAATGTAATTCTATCCCCCCCTTACTCTTCTATACCAGCTCTGGAATCACACCTCCATAGGCATTTTATGTCACTTAATGCCACTGTAGGTCTGGCTAACACCAGAAGTGGCGTTAGGCACCGTAAAGCACCTACAGAGGCACAATTTATGCCAAAGATAAGTGCCTGAAATGTAGACCTGGAAAACCCTTGCCTACACGGAGGCATGATTCTTTAAATGGTGCCATCATGTGATTGACATGCAATCATCTGCTGCTTTTAAGATGATTAGAGAATCCAGGCCGAATTGTCTATATTCTCATCAATGGCCAGTTGTGTATTTTCTACTATGGCTGGTTTTTCCTGATCAAAATAATTTTATCTGAGGTTCAACAAAGATGATACTGTGGTTAGGTTGCACATCACAGGTGGGGCATCCCCTCTTGTCATCATCTTTTGTGAAATCTTAGAACGGCATCTGGGTTGTAGTGACTCACGTAGAGAATGACACAGTAACTTCACTGGAAATGTCCAGTTAGCTCTTTTGTAATCCGCCTTGAACTGCAAGGTATAGGCGGAATAGAAGTCCCTAATGTAATGTAATGTAATGTAATATATATAAGTTCATGTAAACCTTTTTTTTTTCCTTCTCTTCCTATATTTTAAGTTCTTGTAAACCATGCCGAGCTCCACATCCGTGGAGATGATGCGGTATATAAACTTAAGGTTTAGTTTAAAGGCTAATTTACTCAAAGTTGTGTAGATTTAAGTAGAAAAAAACTGGGTGGACTGGATGGACCCGTTCACTTGTTATCCGCT
The DNA here is from genome assembly GCF_902459505.1 of Geotrypetes seraphini. Lineage (NCBI taxonomy): Eukaryota > Metazoa > Chordata > Amphibia > Gymnophiona > Dermophiidae > Geotrypetes > Geotrypetes seraphini. The sequence goes on along the minus strand of NC_047086.1, from coordinate 14,136,624 downwards.
GGCATTCAATATGGTTACATCTGGGAGGATTCTTCCACCTGTTGCCAACCTGTTCGTGCTGAAGGCTTACTACACTCATGAATGAGCTCCGTGGCAAGATTTTGTGCAGAATTTTCATAAGATGAGATCCAGCATAAAAGAACACCACTCACTGCAGTTACTATAGCTGTAAAAACAGGTCTGTGAAGCTCTTTTGCATACTGCTTTAAAAACAAAAAACAAAATCCAAACTAATCAATGGTTCATCACAGTAGCTTGTTAACTTTGAACTGAGAAAGTAAAGTGTGAACAGCAAAAACTAAATAGAAACAAGCAGAACCCTCAACAGACTTCAGCTGTTTTTCCCCCCCTGAAAGAACTCGCTTGTGAATAAAATTAACAGGTAATTCTAGAGCAGTGTGCCGCAAGACGCTGGCAACGAGGAGAGGCACTGGCTGACTGCTTACAGGACGTGCCTCTCATGGCAAGAGGCACGTCCAGTAGGCAGTCAGCTGGCGCCGACGACTCTCTTCCTTGCCGGCATCTCCCCTCCTTTCCCCGCACCTCCCCTCTTCTAGGATCCCCCATTGGTGAGGTTCAGGGTCGTGGCCGGAGGGCCTCCGCTCATGCGCAGAGATCAACGTGATGATAACACGCATGCATGTGATGTCATCACGTTGACGTCCACGCACTTCTGGATGCCTTCCAGCCATGGCACTGGGCTTAGTGTGCCACAGTGCCGAAAAGCTTGCGGGACACTGGTCTAGAGGTTTTATCAGGTGGTGGGGTCACAGTTATAAAATGCCTTTCTTTGAAACAATAGATGCCCATGCCTCCCTTAACATCAAAGTTACAAACAATAACTTATATAAGAACATAATAGCCTTAGGATCAGACCAAAGGTCCATCAAACCCAGTAGCCCGTTCTTACGGTGGCTAATCCCAGTCCCTAGTACCTGGCCAAAACCCAAGGAGTAGCAACATTCCATGCTACCGATCCAGGCTATGGACTTTTCCTCCAGGAAACTGGCCAAACCTTTCTTGACCAAGCTACGCTATCCGCTCTTACCACAACCTCTGTCAATGCGTTCCAGAGCTTAACTATTTTGAGTGAAAAAATACTTCCTCCTTTTGGTTTTAAAAGTACCGTATTTTTCGATCCATAAGACACACCCGACCTCTAGAGGAGGAAAAACCAAGAAAAAGAAATTCTGAACCAAATTGTGTGCCCTGTACCCTATCCCTCCTCTAGTGGTCTAGTGGTAGGCCGGGACAGGGTACAGGGCACATCTAGTGGTGAGCACGTCTAATGGTAGGCAGCCCCCAGCTAGCCTGCCCCCAGCCAGCCCACCAGCCCCAAACCATCCAGCCAGCTCCAAGCCAACCAGCCAGCCAGACCCAGACCAGCCAGCTAGCTCCAAGCCAGTCAGCCAGCTAGAGGCAAGCCCCCCATAACTTTTTAAATTTTTCAAAAAGTTCCAGCCAGTTTCGCTCCCTCCCTGCCTGCTGCGGCAGCCTTCACTCTTCCTGGATCATTTCCTGGCCAGCGGCAAAACAAATCGGCAGCGTGGCCGTCAGGAGCAACCTTTACGCTCTCCTGCTCAGCCCCGCGCTGCTTTCCGAATGGCTGCCTAGGTTCTTGCCCAAGCGCCACTGCCTTCAGTGGTTGCTTTCCGTTCTGCAACGTTGCCAGCCTCGCTTTCCGGTGTCTGCACGCGACTGTCTTCTCCACTCCACCTCGCCATCGCGTATGGACGGCAGAAAGCACTAGCATGAGGTTACAGCAACCACCGGACACCTAAGGCACGCGTTTTCCATAAAGAATCATTCTTTTGAACACCGAAGGCCTCAAAACAGTAGCTGGCGGGCCGCGAGTTGGAGACCACAGAGCTACAGGGACTTTGGGCTTTGGCTTGACTACACACTTCTGAGTGTATGTTAATTGTCCCATGGTGTGATTTAGATGTTCTATAGCAGTAGTCTCAAAGTCGAGGCCCGGGGGCCACATGTGGTCTGCCAGGTACTATTTTGAGGCCCTCGGTCTGTTTATAATAATCACAAAAGTAAACTAAAACAGTTTCTTAATCATATGTCTCTTCAGCTATAAATTACAATATTGTTATTAAGACTTAGCCAAAAGGAAAGATTTATAAACTACTAGTCTTTAAGCCCATTACATTAACGGGTACTAGAATAGATGTGTCTGTCTGTCTTTCTTTCTGTCTCCTTAGCTGCTGTCTGTTTGTCTTTCTCTCTCTCTCTCTCTCTTTGGTCGCTGTCTGTCTTTTTTTCTTTGTCTCTCTCTCTCTTTGGCTGCTGTCTGTCTGTCTCTCTGGCCCCCTATCTGTCTGTAACTCTTCCTGTCTGTGTCTCTCCATGGCCACTTGTTTGTCTGTCTCTCTCCCTGGCCCCCTGCCTATCTCTCTCTCTCTGCCCCGCACCCCCAGCAAACCAAGATTGCTGCCTGACCCCAGCACACCCCTCTCCCCCCAAAGCAACCCCATTTCCCTCTCCCCCTCCACTTCCCTGTGGAACATTAGCAGCCGGATGCCTTGCAGCACCTCGAAGGACACCATCCTGCCGCTGCTCTCGCCGCCGCTCAAACCGTCGCACGCGCACCACAAATCGAACACGGCCATGGAGTCACAAATCAAGCTGTCAGGGATCACGGCGTTGTAAGTGTGAAGGCGCGCTTAGGGTTTTATTATAGAGCAGGGGTGTCAAAGTCCCTCCTCCATTTGGGTTTTCAGGATTTCCCCAATGAATATGCATTGAAAGCAGTGCATGCAAATAGATCTCATGCATATTCATTGGGGAAATCCTGAAAGCCCGACTGGATTGCGGCCCTCAAGGAGGGACTTTGACACCCCTGGTCTAAATGTTCCACCTCTGCCTACAGCCTAAGCCAGGGGGTATCAAAGTCCCTCCTCGAGGGCCGCAATCCAGTCGAGCTTTCAGGATTTCCCCAATGAATATGCATGAGATCCATTTGCATGCACTGCTTTCATTGTAGGCTAATAGATCTCATGCATATTCATTGGGGACTTTGACACCCCTGTTATAGAGGATAAAGAGTTTTACCTCCTGCAAATGTGTCATTTCTTTAATAAGCCATTCACTCTTTTTTTTCTGACGCCCTCCAAATACCTACAAATCCCAAAGGGCTGGAGTTGGAGACCGCTGCTCTAGGGCTAAGGTTCAGTTCACTTTAGGTCAGGGGGAGGCAATTCCGGTCCTCGAGAGCCAGGTCAGGTTTTCAGGATCACCACTATAAACATGCATGAGCTGGAAGGCAGTGCATGCAAATCCATCTCATGCATATTCATTGGGGATATCCTGAAAACCTGACCTGGCTCTCGAGGACCGGCATTGCCTCCCCCTGACCTAGGTTTTCTTCTCTCCACTCACGGGGCCACCCTTTTGCTCGTCTCCCTCCCGCCTCTTTGGCCAGTTCAACGGCATCCCGGAAAGTTCTAGTTCCCTCTCTCGTCACGTCCCGGGGGGGGGGAACCCCCGGCTGACGTCATATCCCGGGAGGGGGGGAAGGGGAGACCCCGGTGGAAGCCCCCCACACCCCCACCCTTCGCCGTCACTCACCGCCGTCTCGTCGCGGAAGGCCTCGGGGTAGTGGAAGGGCTGCATCGCGCGCCGCCGCTGCCGGGAGAGAGCGAGGAGAGCGCGAGGGCGCCCGGCGCGCGCAAGGGTGGGGGCGGGGGGAGTCAGAGGACGCTCACAGCGACCTCTTTCGGGAGCCGCCGGTAGGGCGCGTGCGCAGAGGCGACGCCCGAAGAGTCTTTTTCCGAGCGCGGGAGATCCGTCGACTCAGGTGGAGCGACTGTGACTGTTGAGAGGATCCTTCACGCTGAAGGCTCGCTTAGGGCGCCTGATTGGGTGATTCTTAGGCTCAAGGGCTCTCCAGAAGCTGCTGCCCTAGGCAGCTGCCTAGCCCTGCAACGTGGTTGGGGAAAGTAGGATCACGATATTGGAAAATACTGGGAACTCTTGATTTCAAATCGAATAATGGCACTTTCTTTTTATTAATTTCTATTTTTCCTCTTCATAATTTATCACATTTACCCTATGCCAGGGGTGTCAAAGTCCCCAATCCAGTCGGGGTTTCAGGGTTTCCCCAATGAATATGCATGAGATCTATTAGCATACCATGAAAGCAGTGCGTGCAAATAGATCTCATGCATATTCATTGGGGAAATCCTGAAAACCCGACTGGATTGCAGCCCTTGAGGAGGCACTTTGACACCCCTGTCCCATGCGATAAATTCATTAATAAATGAAAAGAGTGTTCTGGGAGGGGAGCATCCAAGATGGCTGCACATTAGTTCTGGCGTCTCTTACCTCTCCTGTGGGGCCGGCTATTTCCTTGCTGTTCTTCTATATTGTGGTTTCCTCTACGGAGATTTTCTCTTTCAATGCCGCACACTAAAAGGAAGGGGTTTTTGAGAACAGTTTCCTCCCAACTCAGAACCTCCACGCCGGTGTAACAATAAGCCCTAGAGAGATTCTTGAGCCAGCTCACAACCCCGGAACCAGGAGAAGAGGGCCCTGCTGAAAGTTTGGACGATGGAGCGTCCAGCTTCTTAGGGCAAGAAGTATCGCTGTCCCCTCCAATATCCAGCGCACTACCATGTCCGACGTCGGCACGGGTTGCCCCGACAGAGTCAGACACAGATAAAGCCGAACTACTAAATGAGTACTTCTGCTCAGTCTTCACCTGCGAGGGGCCAGGGTCCGGCCCACAGTTGCAGGAGAAGCACAACTCGGGAGACCCGTTCCTGAACCACAAGTTTACACCCAGTGACGTCTACAGCGAGCTATCAAAACTCAAGGTGAACAAGGCTATGGGACCGGACAATCTGCACCCCAGGGTGCTCAGAGAGCTGTGTGATGTCCTAGCGGAACCATTAGCCGTACTCTTCAACCTCTCCCTGAGTACGGGAAAAGTCCCCTTGGACTGGAAAACAGCTAACGTCGTTCCTCTGCACAAAAAAGGTTGCAGGGCAGAGGCTGAGAATTACAGACCAGTGAGTCTCACTTCAATTGTGAGTAAGCTCATGGAAACACTAATCAAACGTGAATTAGACACTATCCTGAACGAGGAGAATCTACGCAACCCCCACCAACACGGTTTCACCAAGGGTAGGTCATGCCAATCCAATCTTATCAGCTTCTTTGACTGGGTAACTAGAAAGCTGAACCAGGGAGAGTCCCTGGACGTCGTGTATTTGGACTTCAGTAAAGCTTTCAACAGCGTCCCCCACCGTAGATTATTGAACAAAATGAAATCGATGGGATTAGGTGCAACACTAACTCAATGGGTCACTGACTGGCTAAGTGGTAGACTTCAGAGAGTGTTGGTTAACGGTGCCCTCTCCAAAACATCGAGGGTGTCCAGTGCAGTGCCGCAGGGTTCGGTCCTGGGACCGATCCTTTTCAATATATTCATAGGAGACCTGACCTAGGGGCTTCAAGGCAAGATAGCATTGTTTGCCGACGCCGCCAAACTATGTAACACTGTAAGTAAAAATGATTTGTCCGACAGCATGAAGCAAGACCTGCTTTTACTGGAACATTGGTCCAAGACCTGGCAGCTGGGCTTCAACGCGAAAAAATGCAAGATCATGCACCTTGGCAACAATAATCCGTGCAGAACATACACACTGAACGGCGAGACCTTGGCTAGGACGGCAGCAGAGCGGGACTTAGGGGTGGTCATTAGTAAAGACATGAAAACAGCCATCCAAGTGGAAAAGGCTACATCCAAGGCTAGACAAATGCTGGGTTGTATCCGTAGAAGCTTTGTTAGCCGGAAGCCAGAGGTCATAATGCCATTGTACAGAGCCATGGTGAGACCTCATCTGGAGTACTGTGTGCAATTCTGGAGGCCTCACTACCGTAAGGACGTACTGAGAGTTGAGTCGGTTCAGCGCATGGCCACTAGGATGATCTTGGGGCTTAAGGATTTCTCATACGAGGACAGGCTGCACAGATTGCGGCTATACTCTCTCGAAGAGCGTAGAGAGAGGGGAGACATGATTGAGACATTTAAGTACATCACTGGCCGCATAGAGGTGGAAGACAACATTTTCTCTTTCAAGGGTCCGTCAGCCACAAGAGGACATCTGCTGAGAATCAGGGGTGGGAAATTTCATGGGGATACCAGGAAGTACTTCTTCACAGAAAGAGTGGTAGACCATTGGAACAAACTCCCAGAGCAGGTGATCGCGGCCAGCCGCATACAAGATTTTAAGAATAAATGGGATACCCACGTCGGATCTTTACGAGGGCAGTATAGAGGTGATATCACCTGTGAGCGACCCCTTTGGAGTGGTTAGGGGAGGGTTAATGGAGTGGGCAGACTTGATGGGCTATGGCCCTTTTTTGCCGTCATCTTCTATGTTTCTATGGGTTCTGGGGACGGAAGTCGCAGACCAGGACCTCAGTCTGGAGGAAGGAGCACCTGTGAGAAAGACATCGACTCTGGGAGTACCAGCGAATTTGCTGCTGCTTCAGACTTCCCCGGTGGTGACACTGGAGATCATTTGGCAGGCCATGCAGAGTCTCCACAGTAAGCTGACAGAATCTTCATTAGATGTACTCAATCTCTCAGGGAAAGTCGATAACTTGACTAAAATTACTGAACAGATCAAACATGAATCTGCTGAACAAATAGCCTGTGTTAAAACTGAAGTTAAAGATTTAAAGGAAATAACATCAACGTTGGTTAAAGATAAAACTTATGTTCATTTAAAATTGGAACAATTTGAGAATTTTAATAGGAAGCTAAATCTACGGATACTAAATTTTCCAAAATCACCGGCTTTAAGTCCTCTTGATTACTTTAAAAAATACCTAATTGAAATCCTCAAAATCCCTCAACAAGCTATTCCTCCTATAAATAAAATATACTATATTCCTAGTGCTGCGACTAAGCCTGTTGAAGGAGGGAATTTGGTGGTGGAAGAAAATTTGACGGCAATGTTGGAGGAATCCTTTGCTGATATTAAAGAAAAGGGCACGCTATTAGTTTCCTTTGTATTTGAACAAGATCTAAATCTTATAATGAAACTTTACTTTCGGAATTTACATCAAGACTTTTCAGGACAAAGAATTTGGATTTATCCCGATGTATCTAAGATAACACAGGACTGCAGAAAAGAATTCCTGGCTATGCGTGATGAGACAAAAAGTTTGGGGGCTTCTTTTTTGTTGGCATATCCTTGTAAATGTTTGATTCGTTACCTGGGGATTAAGTACACTTTCTTTTTACCATCACAATTGAGAGCCTTTCTGGACCTTAAAAAGATCTGTAGAGATAAATAATGTATTCGATCTGCTGGAAAGAAAATAATTGGGTCTGTTTAGCATAGTCAGCTTTCCTAATAATAGATTGCCAGTTTTTTCTCCATGGAATTACGGATCTCCCTCTTTTTAAATTAGTGGTCTAAGAAGGATAATAATTGAAATGCCACATTTATAATTTTGTTTCCTTTTGATGTTTTTTACTTTCTGTATTTCTGCAACAAGTGTATTACTTGTGATATTTTTCAAATTTAAAAAAAAAAAATTCACTAATAAATAAATCATACTGATAACTGTCAAGTGTGCAGTGCCTCCACCAGGTCATTACTAATTCAATTCTCACCACCAGAGTTTAGGAATCATCATTGCGCTTTATTGTTCCTTTCCTTCCACTAATCATATAATGATGCAAACGTTACTCAAGCCAGCTAATGCTGACATTGCCCTTGGGACAGTAGGATACTTGGATGCGCTCCCGAGAGAGGTGGTGGAGAGGAAAACGGTGACGGAGTTCAAAAAGCGTGGGATGAACACAGAGGATCTAGAATCAGAAAAGAATAGTAAATATTGAAGAGCTAAAGCCAGTACTGGGCAGACTTGCATGGTCTGTGTCTGTATATGGCTGTTTAGGGGGAGGATGGGCTAGGGAGGGCTTCAATGGTTGGGAGGGTGAGAATGGACTGGAGTGAGCTTTCACAGAGGCTTCAGTAGTTGGAACCTAAGAACAGTACCGGGCAGAGCTTTGGGTTCTGGCCCAGAAATAGCTAAGAAGAACAAAATTATTTTTAAAATTAAATCAGGTTGGGCATACTGGATGGACCATTCACTACTACTATGTTACTATATATTAGTTCTGGATTTGGGATTTCTACAATGGCTTCAGGAAAGGCAAATCATGTTTGACGAATTTACTTCAATTTTTTGAGACCGTGAACAAACAAATTGATAGTGGAGAACCGGTGGACATAATATACTTGGACTTCCAGAAAGCATTCGACAAGGTTCCACATGAAAGATTTCTCAGGAAACTACAAAGCCATGGAATAGAGGGAGATATACTAAGATGGATAGGCAAATGGCTGGAGAACAGAAAGCAGAGAGTGGGCATAAATGGGAAGTTCTCAGACTGGGAGAAAGTGACTAGCGGTGCGCCCCAGGGCTTAGTACTTGGGCCCATCTTATTTAATATTTTCATCAATGAACAAGAAGAAGGAACATCCAGTGAGATCATCAAGTTTGCAGACGACACAAAGCTATGCCCGGCAATCAGATCGCAGAAGGATAGCGAGGAACTCCAGAGTGACTTGTGTCAGTTAGAGAAATGGGCGGAGAAATGGCAGATGAAATTTAATGTGGAAAAGTGCAAAGTAATGCATTTAGGCAGAAAGAAAAAGGAACACAAGTATAGAATGTCAGGTGAAACTCTGGTTAAGAGCGAACAAGAAAAGGACCTGGGTGTACTGATAGATAAGACCTTGAAACCATCGGCACAATGTGCGGCAGCGGCAAAGAAAGCAAATAGAATGTTAGGCATGATAAAGAAAGGAATCACGAGTAGATTGGAGAAAGTTATAATGCCACTTTATAGAGCAATGGTCAGACCACACTTGGAATACTGTGTCCAACATTGGTCTCCCAACCTAAAGAAGGATATAAAACTGCTGGAGAGGGTGCAGAGACGAGCAACGAAGCTAATAAAAGGTATGGAGAACTTGGAATATGAGAAACAACTTAAGAGAAAGGGATTGTTCTCCCTTGAGAAAAGGAGACTGCGAGGGGATATGATCGAGACTTTCAAAATACTGAAAGGAATAGACAAAATAGAGCAGGAAAAAAATTATTTACAATGTCCAATGTAACACAGACAAGAGGACATGGACTGAAGCTAAGGGAGGACAAGTCCAGGACAAATATCAGGAAGTTCTGCTTCACGCAACGAGTGGTGGACACCTGGAATGCTCTCCCAGAGGAGGTTATTGCAGAATCCACCGTACTAGGATTTAAAAGCAAACTAGATGCACATCTCCTTACGAGAGGCATAGAGGGATATGGGTGACTAAAATTACGCCAGGTGTACACCTGGCTGGGCCTTCGCGTGTGCGAAACGCCGGACTTGATGGACAGAAGGTCTGATCCCGAGATGGCAGTTCTTGTGTTCTTAATGGGGTTTCATGTAGGGTACCATACCATAAATGTCAGCTAGGAATCATTGCAGCTTACATAATATTAGAATTGTTACAGAGACATAGATATTACAAAGAAATCTCATGGAAGATATCATGCAGGGCAATGCATGGGGAAGGGTCAATGCATTGAGGAAAAAAGGTGAGTTTTCAGTGCTTTCCTGAATTGGAAGTATGTGGCTGTTTGTCCAGGAGGTTGTTCCAGATTCTGAGCCCCTGAAACTCAAAGGTGGTCTCAAAGAAAGCCTTTCTTCGCCACCATGAGGCTTGCTAGGAAGCACCTGCTCATTGGTCCAGTGGTAACTGCCACCAGTGGACAGGAGGGAGGAGGCCTAATGCCGTCTGGATTCCTGCTGAAATGCTTCCTCTCATCCAGAAACAAGATTGGTGTACTTAATAATTTTGTGATTATCCTGAGATTGCTGTTATACGGAGAAATACATATTAACTTTCTTCCACCCCCCCACCCCCCTGTTTCCTTCGCAACCCCCAAAGCAACATAGGAAAGAGGATGGGACAGGATTTGATATACAGTGCTGCCTTTCTGTGGTTACAATCAAAGCTGTTTATATATTACTAGTGTTTAAACACATTACATCAACGGGTGCTAGTGTAGATGTCTGTCTGTCTGGTTTTTTTTTCTTTGTCTCTCTCTCCTTGGACGCTGTCTGTCTGTCATTCTTTCTGTCTGTGTCTTTCCCTGGCCCCTTGTCTATCTATTTTTCTTTCTGTCTCCCTGGCCCCCTGCCTGTATTTCTCTGTTGCCCCATGCAGGCCTGTCTCTCCATGGCCCCCTTCCTATGTCCATAGTGTCCCATCCTATGTCCTTAGTGCCCTCAGTGCCTCCTTTCTATGTCCTTAGTGTCCCATCCTATGTCCTTAGTGTCCTCAGTGCCTCCTATTTCCTTAGTGCCCTCAGTGCCTCCTCCCTATGTCCTTAGTGCCCTCAGTGCCTTTTATGTCCTTAGTGCCCTTTCCTATGTCAACGGCACAATGCGCGGCAGCCTCAAAGAGAGCAAACAGAATGTTGGGTATTACTACCAGAACGAAGGAAGTCATCATGCCACTATATCGCACGATGGTGCGCCCACATCTGAAATACTGTGTCCAATATTGGTCGCCGTACCTAAAGAAGGACATGGAAATGCTTGAGAGGGTTCAGAGAAGAGTGACAAGAATGATAAAAGGTATGGAAAACCTTTCATACGCAGACAGACTGGAAAGGCTGGGGCTCTTCACCTTAGAGAAGCGGAGACTCAGAGGAGATATGATAGAGACTTACAAGATCATGAAGGGTATAGAGAAGGTGGAAAGAGACAGATTCTTCAGCCTATTGGGAACTACAAGAACAAGGGGGCACTCAGAAAAATTGAAATGGGACAGGTTTAGAACCAATGCTAGGAAGTTTTTCTTCACTCAGACAGTGGTGGACACCTGGAATGCGCTTCCGGAGGATGTAATAGGACAGAATACATTAAGAGGATTCAAAGAGGGATTGGACAAGTTCCTGAAGGATACAGGGATTGAGGGATATAGATAGAGACAGAGATAGGATGATGAAAGGGTATTGAAAGGTTTTAGACAAAGGATCACTTACAGGTCATGGACCTGATGGGCCGCCGCGTGAGCAGACTGCTGGGCGCGATGGACCCCTGGTCTGACCCAGCGGAGGCAACTTATGTTCTATGTCCTTAGTGCCCCAGTGCCTTCTTCCCCATGTCCTTAGTACCCCTTCCTATGTCCTTAGTGCCCATTGCCTCCTTCCCATGTCCTTAGTGCCCCCAGTGCCTCCTTCCCGTGTCCTTAGTGCCCTCAGTGCCTATGTCCTTAGTGCCCTCAGTGCCCCTTCCTATGTCCTTAGTACCCCCAGTGCCTTCTTCCTATGTCTCCCTCACTGCCTTCCAGGCTTTGACCTACCCCCAACCCCAAAGCCAGACTGCCTGCCTGCCTCCCATCCCTCTCCCCCCCCGTGCAGAACCATTGAGCAGCATCTTTCCATTTCTACCCCCCCCCATTACCCTGTACAGTAGAAGCCGGTATTTTTCTTTCCCTCCCTTCCATCCACCCTGTGCAGTAGAACCGGTAAGCAGCACCCCCCCCTGCCGCCACTACCGCCCCGTGCAGCTGACCCCATTGACCCTCCCATCGCTCCTCCCACCGAAAGACTATCTACAAACCTCCCGGCATCAGCAGCGTCCCCAGCACTTTAAACACGCTGTTTCACGGCCTTCTACTGTTGATTTTCTCTGCCGCGTCCCTGATGACATCATCAGAGACAGAGACGCGGCAGAGAAAATTGGCAGTAGAAGGCTGCAAAGCAGCATGTTTAAAGTGCTGGGGACACTGCTGGTGCCGGGAGGTTTGTAGATTGTTTTGCGGTGGGACGGGCGGATGGGAGGGTCAATGGGGTCGGCTGCACGGCGGCGGTAATGGCGGGGGGAGAGATAGGAACATGCAGAGATTTGTGGTCGTTTCGCGGTGGGAGGGGCGGATGGGAGGCTCAACGGGGGTTTGGGTGCAGTGGGGGGGGGGGGAACTGCCTTCCTTCCAGTGAGTGAAGGGAGGGGTCGAAGCGCGCATGCGCACTCTTGCCGGCAACGGACATACGGATCACGGAACACGCAAGTAAGAGTGCGCATGCGCGCTTAGGGTTTTATTATAGTAGATATACAGTCATTTATTTTGGAGCTTTTTCCCTTCTGGGGTTGTTGCTTCTCAGAGCTCACACCGAGGATTCACATCATATTTAAACTACAGTATTTATAATAATTTTTTCATTTGTTTTCAGTATTAAACTGCATTTGAATTCAGTGAGGTTAGGCTCTCTGGTTATTTTTTTGTGCCTTTTCAAGTATCATGTTATATTTTGGGTTCTTTTTGTGATACCATGTCATTTTCAAACAAAAACAGAGGGAAACCCACAAAATGTGTTTTCGTGTGTGTGTCGTTAATAATGTTTATTCTTCAGAAAGAGTGTGCAATCTTTTGAAGAGTCCCAGAAAACAAATGAGCAGGAGGTCTGCAAAATCACCCAAGAAAATGGAGAGCAGACCCCCCAAAAGACCAGAGATGTCCACAGCAGGCCACAGAAGTCCAAAATAAACCCTTTATTGTGCAACAAGAGTAGGTTTTGAACAAAGAGCCTTTTACGAAGCCACATTAGCGGTTTAACGCACATAATAGCGTGTGCTAATTTGCTGGCCGCGCTAGCAGCTACCTCCTCTTGAGGGGGTTAGCGCCTGCTGAAAAGTTGCGTGAAATAAAGCCGCTAACGCTGCTTCGTAAAAGGAGCCCTTGGCGTGGCACAGTGTTTAAAGTTACAGCCTTGGTACCCTCAGGTTCTGGGTTTGAACCCACAGTGCTCCTTGTAACCCTGGGCAAGTCACTCAATCCCCCCCCCCCACCCCAATTGCCCCACGTACATTACATAGATTATGAGCCCACCAGGACAGACAGGGAAAACTGCTTGAGTACCCAAATAAATTCATGTAAACTCTTCTGAGCTCCCTTGGTTGAATGATATACAAGATTAAATAAGTGGCTGCTTCAGGGGCTAAAATAAGCAGTCTGTCCTCCTCAAACACGCATGTCATTGCAATCGTTTCGTGTTCTGTTAACCATTTTCTTTGGCCTTTTGAAAGACTCCTTTTTTCAAAGAGGGCGCCTTCCTTCTTTGCAAATAGTGTATACTGAATATTTTTACACTCTTTGCCTAAAGTGTGTATTCTTTCAAACAGGGTTAAAGGATTTTTAACAACCACTCTATATTATGATATTTGGCTTAAATATGCCAGCAAACTGTTAATCCTTTTTAGTTGAACCTGTCTCTTATGCTTTTTTCTTTTTATCATTTTATGACAAACCCCATTAATAAACCCTCAAGTGGCGACCTAGCAGGGTAGTATATCATACATTACATTAGTGATTTCTATTCCGCCATTACCTTGCGGTTCAAGGCGGATTACATAAGCATTGTCATGATATTGCTAATACATAAGGCGGATTACATAAGAATTGTCAAGGTAGTTCGAGGAGGATTACATAAGAATTGTCATATTGCTAAATAAATAAGAGGGATAACATATGAGTTGTCATAATATTTGGAAATACATAAGGAATAGATTGGCTCAGCGACTAGCAGCGGTGGGGCGGAGTGCTCTGCCACGCCCGAGTCCCGTAGCTCCTGGTCGGGCGATGGAAGGTGAGTGTGGTAGGGCCACACTGACTTTAAAGTAAATTTAAACTTAAGTCGCTGAGCCTTCCAACTGGCTCAGCAACTAGCAGCGGGGGGAGGGGGGGAGTGCTCTCCCACGCCCTTGTCCTGTAGCCCGACCAAAATCCCTATAGCAAGAGGCTGTAGAGGCGCTGGGGCAACACCCGTTGGTAGTGGAGCTGTCTTGATTTTTAAAGTTTAGCGCTGCTAGGGATGTCGGGAGGCGGAGTTCGTCTCCCACACCAGCCCGACCAAGATCCCTGCAGCGGAGAGGCAGTTGAGGCGCTGGGGCAGCAGTGTACAATGTAGGGAGAACGAGAGGGCACTCTCTAAAGCTGAAATGGGGTAGATTCCGTACAGACGTAAGGAAGTTCTTTTTCACCCAGAGAGTGGTGGAAAACCGGAACGCTCTTCCGGAGTCTGTTCTAGGGGAAAACACCCTCCAGGGATTCAAGACATAGTTGAACAAGTTCCTGCTAAACTGGAACGTACGCAGGTGAGGCTGGGCTTATTTAGAGCACTGGCCTTTGACCTGGGGGCCGCAGCGTGAGCGGACTGCTGTGCACGATGGACCACTGGTCTGACCCAGCAGCGGCAATTCTTATGTTCTTATGTAACACTTTTCAGTGCATAGGACTTCACACAACATACGTTATCCCAAATCCACATTCTGTCCAATTTTTAACAAATAATCATTTATACCATTACGTCCATCCCATTCCATGTTTTTCTATTAGTATGTGTCTGTGTTTTAAACTAAACTAAAACTTAGGGTTCCTTTTACTAAGGTATACCGCATGCGCTAAACGTTAACGCCTCCATAGAGCTTGCGGTTAATATTTTTCATTTCGCACGTGCTAATCTTTAGCGTGTGCTAAAAACGCTAGCGCACCTTAGTAAAAGGAGCCCTAAGTTTTATAGACCGAATCATCAACCAATAGGAGCTCGACTCGGTTTAAAATAATGTAAAACATAATACATAAATTTGACAAGGAAAAGTAGACTGAAATAGTTAATTTCCAAAATGGTTAGCAAACAAAAAAGTTTTCAGAACTTTCCGGAATAAAGCAAAAGAACCTAAACTTCTTAATGTAAGCAGTAAAGCATTCCAGAATTTGGTTAATTTAAAAGCAAAAGAATGAATAAGGGCCTCTTTTACAAAACCGTTTAGCGCGGGCCGCTGCGGTAATGGCCTCAAAGCCCATAGAGATTTAAAGGGCTTCGGGGCTGTTGCCGCATGGCAGCCGCTAGCTTGGCTTTGTAAAAGAGGGGGTAAATCTCTTAAAGGTTCTGTTTTTACCACTGAGAGAGAGAAATGTAAGTTTTAATTTTGGAGAACTTCTGGCAAGATGAGATCTATGAACATTCCAGTCTAAAGGAATCAAAGTGGCAAAAATGCCAAATAGGATCTTAAATGCAATACAAATGCTCTTCAATTGAATTCTGAGATACACTGGAAGCCAATGCAACTCCTTGAGCAGAGGGGTTACGTGATCAAATTTACTCTTACCAAAAATAAGTTTAGCTGCAGTGTTCTGTATTAATTGAAGTCTCTGCAGACTGACCTTTGAAAGACCCAAATACACTGAATTGCACTAATCCAGCCTTGACAAAATGATTGATTGAACCAATACAGAGAAGTGTTGTTGGTGAAAAAGTGCTCTCACTCTTCTCAGAGCACAGAGGCTGAAAAAACACTTTTTAATAAGCGAGTCTAATAATATTCAATTACATCAAACAAGCTGCCCAGCAAATCGTAATACAACTGTTTCTTTCACTCTCTTAATTGCTATACTAATTTTCTCCAATCAGCAACACTTATCTTATATGGCAACCTGCCAGTCCAACGTTGGTTCTATGAACTGAAACTGCCCAACGCTCCGCTTTTACTTGAGTGTTTCAGTCAACTGACCTTCATCGGGGGATATCATCGTTGCTGGACTGCTACAAAAAAGCATTGTATTTTATCCAACGCGCAAAAAGCTGCAAAAGTTCTTTCAAAACGATGGCATGCTTTCAGACTGGCATATTGTGGATATTGAATGAAATAGAGTCACAATAAGATTTTTCTTCCATCTCCTCTCCCGAGTTTACGGTGAGAGGTGTCCTCCTCTCCCCATATTACTAGCCAAATTTGCTTGGTTTCTATTAAAGTTTGCGGCAGTTTCAGGTTTTTGTTTTTTGCCTTTATGCTTTCAGAGGAACATGTTTGTTTGATTTATTTATAACCTGCGTTTTACAGAGCGGCTCACAATTTAAACACACACAATACAAATCTTACACATTTAAAACATAAACAGACAAGTGACCAGCGCTTATACCCATGCAGAGCATTAATTTCCTTATTTCATATTACAAAACAGGTGTATCTTCAATAACTTCTTAAAAATTCCAAGATTACCCTGCTGTCGTATATACATAGGTTCAACTTATAATTGGCTAACAACCTTAATCCCTTGGAGAGAATGCTTGAACTAGGAAAATGCAATAATTACTGAAGTTCTTTAAAAAGTTCATTTATAAACTACTAATACCGTACCAACCAATTAGAACATTAAGATCTATTGATCAAAATTTATTAACCGTTCCCTCATTAAAAATTATAAACACGAGACGACAATATATATTTTCTGTAACAGCCCCACAAACCTGGAATGCTCTTCCAATTTTTTTACGTAATGAACAAGACTTGGTAAAATTTAAAATACAACTAAAAACATTTTTATTTAATGATGCTTTTAATACTTAATTTAACAATACTCAGACTAATTCCAATATTTTTGTACCATTTGTTTTAATGTTTCCCCTTTGTGTTTTTCCTATGTATCTTTTTTTATTTGACAAATGTATTTCAAAAACCCCTTTTACCTAATGTAATGCAGTTTTTATTATTCTTTGTAAGTATTTAAAGTTTGTTTTGTATGTTCTCTTTTAATTATAGTTTACTATGTATATCGCTTTGAATTTGATAAAGCGATTAATCAAGAAAAATAATAAACTTTGAACTTTGAAATCAGTGTTTTTCAACCTTTTTTGGGCAAAGGCACACTTGTTTCATGAAAAAAATCACGAGGCACACCACCATTAGAAAATGTTAAAAAATTTAACTCTGTGCCTATATTGACTATATATAAAGTAATTATCTTGAATAGGAATCAAATAAACACAAAGAAAGTATTTTATAATTACTTTATTATGAAATATTAAGTAAACAGAATAGTGAAAAATTATAAAATACTTTATTCAGTGCGAAACCTGGGCCTGTTTGGCTGAACACAAAGCTGATATTCTGGCTGGAATCGAAGAAAGACACACACGTAGCTCTTCGTCAACAGCCGTTCCCTTCACCGCCCCGTCACCGTCACCGCCATCCCTTTCACCGCCCCGTCACCGCCACTGCCATCCCATTCACCGCCCCGTCACCGTCCCCGCTGATCCATATAAGCCTTAGTACTGTAATATTTAGCTTATTCCTTTCTTATAAATCAAAGTTCCTGCTGCTGAACTAGAGAAAGAGATGTTCAGCTGGCAGGGCTTTGTTTATAAATTTTTATCAACACAACTAATATACTATTTTATCCTAAAGCAAAAAATAAATAAATAAATATAATTTTTTTTTCTACCTTTGTTGTCTGGATTCTGCTTTCCACATCTTCTCATTAAATTCCTTCCATCCACTGTGTGTCTTCTCTCTACGTCTTCCATTTGCTGTTATTGTGCCTCTCCCTTCACCCCCACCCATCTTCTTCCCTCCGCTCCCCCATAGTCTGGCATCTGTCTTCTTCCCACTCTGTCTTCCAC
This sequence comes from Geotrypetes seraphini, assembly GCF_902459505.1. Classification (NCBI taxonomy): domain Eukaryota; kingdom Metazoa; phylum Chordata; class Amphibia; order Gymnophiona; family Dermophiidae; genus Geotrypetes; species Geotrypetes seraphini. The sequence goes on along the minus strand of NC_047086.1, from coordinate 14,119,131 downwards.
ATTTCCCTTCGGGGTCTGTTCCTCTCCACCTTCCTTCAATGTCTGTCCTATTCCTTTCCACCACCACCCTTCCCTCCCTCCTTTACCATCTGTTCCTTTCTACTACCCTTCAGCTCCTCTCACGTGGCTTATCTATCTACCTTCCTCCCTCTTATTTTCATGGCACGTTACAATGTAATTTGTGCAAGCCACTGGAGCCTGCGAGCTCGGTCCCTGTCCCATCCCCACAAACCATCTCACTTCTGTGCTCCTATTAGATTAGATAGATTGTGAGCCCACCGGGACAGAGAGGGAAAAATGCTTGAGTACCTGATTGTAAAAACCGCTTAGATAACCTTGATAGGCGGTATATAAAATCCTAATAAACTTGAAACTTAATAAACTATTTTCTCCATTTCTAATATCTCCCCTATGTATCTGTCATTTCCCCCCCCCCTGTGTCCATATACCATCCCCATGGCATGTCCCCTTTATGTCTCTGTCCCTATGCCCCATGCACATAATTTCCCCTCTTTCTGTTACCTTCCTGTGTCCAGATTTCCCCTATCTTCCTCTTCCATACCAGTGTGTCTCTTCTTTTCAACCCCATCTAGCTTTTTTCCCTCTTTCTTCCCCCCCCCCCCCCTGCTTCTAGCATCTGGCTCACCTGCCTGTCCTTCCCTTTCTTTCCTGCTGTGGGTTTTTCTTTCCGTCTTCATCCCCTTGGCCCAGAATCCTTTTCCCTTTCACTCCCTCCTTCCAATTTGAGCTGGGAACACGAGCGATCGCACGGTCCCCGCAGCCACCACTCGCCTGCCCAATCGATCCTACTGTTTAGCCAGCTCTCTCCCTTCGCCTCACCTTAGTTTGTAGGTTTTGTTTTTCGGCGACATGCACGCTTTCCCAAAGAGCCGCGCACGCGCGGCTGGTCAGTGTTCAATCTTCTGCTCTGCTGCAACTTCCTGTTTCCGGTTGCGTCAGAGCAGAAGATCGAAACTGAACAGCAGCGGGGACCGGGGGAGTCTCATGGGAGCGCGTGCGGGACCCGGCCTGAGGCCTAATCAGTGTCTGCACCGTACGGCACACCAGGCAACATCTCGCGGCACACTAGTGTGCCGCGGAACAGCGGTTGAAAAACACTGCTTTAAATAATGGACATCAGTATGAACCCTTGGTATACAAACGAGGGAATATGGGCTCGGGTAGTAACTCATAGGTGACCATCAGGCCCTAAGGCCCGCTATTCGACGGATGGCAGGCCTGCTGGATGGATGGGTTTGGGACCAGTCTAGCCAACATATTTACAGGTGCGGGGAGGGGGGATGAGGTGGGGGGTCAAGGGGTCGTCAGGGGGTTGCGGGGTTGGCGGCCGGGGGGGGCAATCATGGAAGGGTGCACCGAGGGCAGGAGGGCCTGGGATCCCTCCTGCCCGGATCTTAGTGGAGGTTAGGGGGTCACCTGGCCAGGAGGGCTTGGGCTCCCTCCTGGCTCGATCGTAATTGGCGAGGGGGGTGGTGGTCGCGGCTCACCAGGGTAGAAGGGCTTGAGCTCCCTCCTGCCTGGATCATTGTGGGGGGGTTGCGGCTCGCCGGGGCAGGAGGGCTTGGGCTCCCTCTTGTTCCAATCGTTGTGGGGGGGTCACGGCTCACCGGGGCAGGAGGGCTTGGGCTCTCTCCTGCCCGGATCGTTGTTGGGGGTGTGTGTGATGCATCGCAGCAGGAGAGATTGGCTATCTCCCCTGCCGCGATGCGATCACCCTTCTACCCGAACTGCCCCAAACCGCGGCAGGAGAGATTGGGCATCTCTCCTGTCATGGGTTGCGGCAGTTTGGGTAGAGGGGTGATTGCATCGCGGCTGGGGAGATGAGCCATCTCTCCTGCCATGATGGTTGCGGTGGGAGGGGGGTAGGTTGCCGGGCCGCTGAGCTGATCACGCCAGCCGCCATCAGCTCAGCGGGCCCTTTTTTGGCACTTATACCTGTTTTGACTTGGTCTAAGTCAAAACGTATAAGTGCCAACTAGACAACCTGTTAAAAGGTTTGGTTATACCTGCTGTACGCCTTGGTGTAGGTCAGCCCACCTCCCGCCCTTTCCCCTCCTCTAAAAACGCCTCTTTTCACTCTATGCGTTTAGAGGAAGGGGAAAGGCTTAAGTTGGTTTTAGATACCTCTAAAACAAGCTATGGTTATGGGTACTTGGACGATCAGGCTTTTTGATCGTCCAAGTACCCATTTAGGCCACTTTTTAGACATGTTTTTTTTTATCATGAGCCCCTTAGTATTTTGATAAGCATTTAATCAAATTTACAATAAACTTGGTATATCAGGTGGGCAAGATTGAAATGAATTTGCATTTGCATGATTTAAAAAATACTCGTATTTCAGACACCTGTTTGAGGGTTGCAATGGAGGGCTTTGGGTTGGCGTTGGAGACTACTGTCCTACAGTATTATACCCGACAATGATTTCTTTTATTGTTAAATTTGCTAAGTCATTGTTAACAAAAGCAAAAATGGAAGGGCCTGCCGTGTCCTTTCCAAAGAACCATTTCTCAGCTGAGCGTTACTCATAAACCAAGCTAGAACTTGTAAAACAGAAATCCACCTCCTCTTCTCAAGCTTGCCCCTCCGTACTAGACAAGTTCGCTATTGATTTCCAGTAAATGTCCATGCTGCTAGGCAGGTTTTTTTTTTTTCATGTTACATGTTTTTCCAGTAAGTAAATCTGTTTCCATTTAATCATCTATGTTAAATGTCTGCCAGTAGACAACTTTCTAAATACAAGCCCAGCCTGATTTAATAAAAAGAAAAAAAAAAAAAAAAAAAAGAAAAGCTGAAATAAAGTCCAGACATAGAGGGACATAATAAAAAAAAAAGTTTATGTCCGATTTGCACGTAGGGCACTAGTTTCTCTAAGTCGGCAGCAGCAAAATGTCCATTCTCAAAAATTACGTCAAAATGGGTTTTAAAAAAATCGTGTGTGGCGCAGTGGTTGGAGCTACAGCCTCAGCACCCTGGGGTTGTGGGTTCAAATCCAGCGCTGCTCCTTGTGATCCTGGGCAAGTCACTTAATCCTCCATAGCCCCAGGTACGTTAGATAGATTGTGAGCCCACCGGGACAGAGAGGGGAAAAATGCTTGAGTACCTGATTGTAAAAACCGCTTAGATAACCTTGATAGGCGGTATATAAAAACCTAATAAACTTGAAACTTGATTTAATCGCCCAGACTGCCACTACGTCTATTTTTATACCACATTCTCAACCAAAAATTTATCCAAGTCCCAAATGCCCAGAACAAGACCTTTTAGACATAGGATGCCCAGTCCCTCCTGCCGGAACCCCCCACCCGCCTAAGATCATCGGCAATCTTAGTCCTCAACAAATGATCTTTAGAACTGTTATTCACTAACTCTGAACTTTGTTTATTCCACTCGATCTGTAATACCATTTAATCATTGTAAACCGCATAGAACTTCACGGTCCTGCGGTATATAAACTGTTATTATTATTATTTAAAATGTATTCTCTACTAAACTGGTAGCCAGTGGAGTGCATTTAGCAAAGGGGTTACGTGATTTATTGTCCATCGTGACTGGGAGAGCCATGCAAATGGTTACCAAAAACTAGAAATGTTGGGATCGATTTAATTTCTCCTTTTGCTGGGACTCTTTGGGGCTCATAATTGAAAGAGAAAAACGTCCAAAAACCGGCCTGAGTCGGCACGTGGACGAACATTTCCCAAATACGTTCAAATGCCGATAATAAAAACGGGTTTTGGACGTATTTCTAAACGACCTAGGCCAACATAGTGCCACTGAACGGCCAAACCTAAATGGGGCGTTTCGGGAGGAGTGTTGAGGGCGGGAGTTGGGCGGGACGTGGGCCGGCTTTGACTTAGTCGTACAGCATGTATAACCGAAAGTTCTACAGCCCACGATCGACAGAACTTGGACGTTGTGACTTAGACCATGTAAAACATGGTCTAAGTCACAAAAACCCACCTAAAGTCACCAGATAAGCACTGCAAACACATAAAACAGACCCCCACACACTACTCCAGTGATCGCCGACCCTCCCAACCCCATAAAAATATTAATCACACCTTTAAAATTTAGCCTCCAGACCATCATCACCTGGCAGCCTGGCATAGGAAAGCCTAGTCGTCCAGCACAGAAGCGGCTAAAGCCGTCTTGGGGTGGATTAGGGACTCATGGAGAGGAGAACCCATGCCCATAAGCCCCTGTAATCACTGCATTGATACTTAAACATGTGCACTCCCCTACACACACCCAAAACCCTTTTTTACTGGCATATAGGTGGCTCCTGCAGCCATAAGGGCTATTAGGGTGGTATAAGGGAGCTGTAGTGAGGAGAAGACATGGCACCCTTTTTTTGAAGTTCACAGCAGTGCCCTGTAAGGTACCCCACTATTTAGGTGCCATGTCTGGGCGTTCAGTCCATCACTTTGCAGACCCCTCCCATGTCCAACAGGGCTTGTTCTAGCGTTTTTGACTAGGATGAAAAGTTGTACGAAAATGTGGTATAAAGATGGACGATTTAGCGACTTGGACGATCAGATCGGCAGGACGTATAGTTAGACAATTTTTGAAAGAAAGAAAAATTTTGGACGTATTTTTCGAAAATGGGTCCTAGGCTGTTTTTTACTTTGGACGACTTGTGACTTAGATGAAAATGGACTTAGACGTCCCTTTCGATTATGCCGCTCTTTATGTTTATGTTACAAATATGAGAAAATGAATTCAGAAATGTTGTGTAATAATAAGTTATTTAAATTAACATGGGGTCCATTGACAAATTTTGTTAATGATGATTAGCTGGTTTATTCTCCTGATTTCTTATTTGATTTACACATCCAGGGAGGGTGGGTGGATGGGTATTACATTTTGATGTTTTCATTGATAAATAAGTTCAATATGATTTTCAATATATGTCTGAAATAATGCATTTGGTTTTTGTTCTTGTATTGGGGTGGGAGGGAGGGGGAAAAATTTTTATTTAGCTGATGTAAATGCAATTTTTAGATTAATTATATATAAATGTATATTTTAATGCATTGTTTTTGAATGAAAAACTAATAAAGAGTTAAATAAAAGGGGTTACATGATCATATTTACGTTTACCAAAGAATAATTTTGCCAATGTATTTTGAATGAGTTGTAATCTTTTTAGGTTGCATGTACTCAAACAAATGTAAAGTGAATTAGCATAGTCTAATTGGGATAAGATAACAGCTTGAACCAGAAGTCTAAAGTGTTGTTGAAAAAAATAGATGACAAACCCGTCTGAGCATCCGGAGACTGAAAAAGCATTTTTTCGTCAGGGACGTGCCAGAGTAAATCAGGGCAGTAGAAGGACCCGAAGCAGCGTGTGAAGACTGCTGCACACGCTGCTGGAATCACCAGGTTCGTAGTCGGGCCCGCGGGAAGTGAAGGGGGGGAGTGGCAAGGACTCTCTATCCGAGTAAAGAACAAATTCCGGGGAGAATGGCAGAGACCGGGCCTGTACTAACTCCCGTGGAAAGGGGGAGCAGGAAGAGGTGCTGAAGGACAGGGGAAGGGAAATGAAGGGAAGCCTACTGCTGGACAGGGGGAGCAGGAAGAGGTGCTGATGGACAGGGGGAAAAAAGGAAGGGAGGCCTACTGCTGGACAGGGGGAGCAGGAAGAGGTGCTGATGGACAGGGGGGAAAAAAAGGAAGGGAGTCCTATTGCTAGACGGGGAGCAGGAAGAGGTGCTGATGGACAGGGGGGAGGTAAAACAAAGGGAGAAGGGCTGCTGCAGGATAAGGGGGAGCAGTGAAGGGGTGGTGGTGGACACAGGGGAGGTAAAAGGAAGGGAGAATGGACAGGGGGAGCACACAAGGAGTGGTGGTGGACAGCCAAAAGAAAGAAAGACAGAAATACAGAAAGCGGCTAAGGAGACAGAGAGAGAAAGAAATAAAGACAGACACACACATATATTCTAGCATCCGTTAATGTAACGGGCTATAAAGCTAGTTGAAAATAATTTCAGATATTGTAGTGACGTCATGTAGATATTAAACAAAATGGTTGACAAAAGTGATCCCCGTTGCACTCCACAGACAGAGGTCCAGGATGAAGAGAGTTTGCCTTCATAGTGTACTTGATATGATCTTAATGTTAAAAATCCTCTAAACCAGCCTAAAGTTTGCCCATCAGTACCGATGTTGGCCAATAGATGGATCAAAGTATTACGCTAACCACGTGCTAAACGAAAAATACTAATGCAAGCTCTATGGAGGCGTTAGCGTTTAGCGCGTGCGATATTGTAGCACATGCTAAAACCGCTAGCGCACCTTAGGGCTCCTTTTACTAAGCTGCGTTAGCGGTTTTAGCACGCGCTTAGTGCATGCTAAATTGCCGCGCACGCTAGACGCTAACACCACCATTGAGCTGGCGTTAGTTTTTACGCATAGCGCGGGGGTTAGCGCATACTAAAAGGCAGCGCGTGCTAAAAACGCTAGCGCACCTTAGTAAAAGGAGCCCTGAGTCTTTGAAATAAGAGAAATCAATAAAGTTTCTGTACTAGCATCATTGTTGACTCTACACTTTCCTTTAATGATCATCTCAACTCTCTGGTAAAAAAATGTGTTTTTTTTTAGTCTTCACATGTTGAGGAAAGTGAGATCCTGCTTCCGCCAACAACATTTTGCTGTCCTTGTCCAATCAATCATTCTTTCCAGACTGGACTATTGTAATTCCATCTATCTAAGTCTAACCAAGAAAAGTCTTCAAAGACTTCAGCGGATCCAGAACATTGTGGCTAGGTTGATCTTCGCAAAAAGCAAATTTGACTATGTTTCCCCGCTTCTGTCAAAACTTCACTGGCTTCTGGTGATTTCTAGGATTCACTTTAAATGTGCCTGCCTAATATTCAGGATCCTACATGGAATTCTTCCTCCCCTAATTCCACTATCCTGGAATTCTTCGAGACCTGACACTACCAGATCCGCTCACAAACTCAAACTATCTTTCCCCTCATTAAAAGGAATCATGTAGGCAGGTAAATTAGGGAAATCCCTTTTCTTCAAATTCACTAAGCTTTGGAATAACCTCCCTGCCCCGCTGCGGAACCTAGGCTCAATCCAATTATTCCGAAAGCATCTGAAAACCTGGCTTTTCTCCAAAATGTAAAGCTATCTATTGAAAATGTAAAGCTAGCTATCCTCTTCATAACCTCGAATTTCTTATTATGTCCTTCCCTCATTTATTGAATTCCCTTTAAACCGTGCTGAGCTCTATCTTTATGGAGATGATGCGGTATACAAACTTAAGGTTTAGTTGAGTTTCTCTTCCTCTCTTTTTTTTTTTCTCTCTCTATCTCTCTCTTCCTCTCTCTCTCTTTTTTTCTCTTTCTCTCTCCTTCTCTCTCTTCTCTCTCTCTCTCTCTTCCTCTTCCTCTCTCTCTCTCTCTCTTTTTCTCTCTTTCTCTTTCTCATTAAAAGGCGTCATGTATGCAGGTAAATTAGGGAAAACCCTTTTCTTCAAATTCACTGAGCTTTGGAATAACCTCCCTGCCCCGCTGCGGAACCTAGGCTCATTCCAATTATTCTGAAAGCATCTGAAAACCTGGCTTTTCTCCAAAACATAAAGTTATCTATTTAAAATGTAAAGCTAGCTATCCTCTTCATGACCTCTAATTTCTTATTATGTCCTTCCCTCATTTATTGAATTACCTGTAAACCGTGTTGAGCTCTATCTTTATGGAGGTGATGCGGTATACAAACTTAAGGTTTAGTTTAGTTTAGTTTACTAAAGTTTGAACGAAAACCATGTTGGAAAGGAAGTAGAATTGAAAATTGATCCAAATATTCTGAGAGCTGTACAGATACTATAGATTCAATCATCTTTATTAATATAGGTATATTTGCAATGGGATGATAATTAGTGGAAACAGTCAGATCTAAGTTGGTATTTTTCAGCAGCGGAGAGAGTACAATATGACCCATGTCTTTTGAGAAATAAGCCTTTGAAAGCAAATGATTTATCAAAGCTGTTAGCCAAGAAAGGGCAGATTGGGGAATACAGCCAAAAAGGTAGATTGGAAAAGGATCAAGCAGACATTTTTCTTTTTTCAAGTCTCATACATAAGTTCTCCATTTGCTTCTCCATAATTAACTCAAAGGAACTCCATTGTCTATTTTCTGGTATATTATTCATAAATTGTTCAGGATATAAAGTGATAAGTAAATCAGTACCATTAGAAAAAGAGGAGGTTATTTTCAAGATTTTGTCATTGAAGAAAGAAGCCACTGTGTCTTCCGGAATCTGTTATAGGGGAAAACACACTTCAGGGTTTCAAAACAAAGTTGGACAAGTTCCTGCTAAACTGGAATGTATGCAGGTGAGGCTGGACTCATTTAGAGCACTGGTCTTTGACCTGAGGGCCACCGCGTGAGCGGACTACTGGGCAGGATGGTCCACTGGTCTGACCCAGCAGTGGCAGTTCTTATGCTTCAATGGTAACCGACTTCTAGAGAGTAAACAGAGCTTTATTTTGGTCTTTCGCTATATTAATTTTGTTACCATAATAGTTTTTCCTAGCTTTATTAATCTCATAATTGTATTCTTTTATTTTTTTTTTCTCCAGTTGATCTTGTCCACCTCTAAATTATTTTTTCTCCAGCTTTTTACAATCCTGTTTAAGTTGGCGATGATTAGAATTATAGCATGGGGCATCCTGCTTAAATGAAATCAATTTGTGTTTGAAGGGTGCCATGGAATTAAAGATTCATATTGAGTCCGTTGAGTAAAATAAATCATTGCAGAACTTTTGGTTATCTTCACTGTGTTTGACTGAGGGAAATACGAATTCCAGAAATGGTATTCAGTGCTGATGAGTCAGAGAAACAAGCAAATCTCTGTAACATTAGAAAATAATAGTATCAAATCACTGGACTGAATGGTATACATCCCAGAGTACTGATAGAATTGAAAACTGTATTTATGCCATGTAGATATTTAAATGTCTCTATCATTATTTCCCCTCTCCTACATTTCCTCCAAAGTATACATATTGCGAGCTTTGAGTCTGTCTTATGACAACTATTTTAGCAGCCTTCCTCTGGACCGACTCCATCCTTTTTATATCTTTAAGGTGGGGCCCTCCAGAATTGTACACAATATTCTAAATGAGGTCTCACCAGAGTCTTATACAGGGGCATCAATACTTCCTTTATCCTACTGGCCTTACCTCTCCCTATGCAACCTAGCATCCTTCTAGCTTTCGCCATCACCTTTTCAACCTGTTTGGCCACCTTAAGATCATCACGTACTATTACACCCAAGTCCTGCTCCTCTTTCTTGCACAGAAGTTCTTCACCCCCTAAACTGTACCATTCCGTTGAGTTTTTGCAGTCCAAATATATGACCTTGCATTTCTTAGCATTAAATCTTAGCTGCTAAATTTCAGACCATTCCTCCAGCTTCGCTAGATTCTTCCCCATGTTCTCCACACCCTCAGGGGTGTCTACTTTATTGCAGATCTTGTTATCATCTGCAAAAAGGCAAATCTTACCAGATAGCCCTTCAGCAATATCGCTTACAAAAATGTTAAACAGGACAGGCCCAAGAACTGAACCTTGCAGCATACATCTTTGTAGCTATTACTGACTATCCATAAAGTTATATAGAAATATGCATATATATAAAGTTATATAGAAATAAAGTTATATAGTTATATGCACACATTCCGTTCTTGCTCCTACCTAATCCTAGCTTAATAATGCTGTGCTGGTCCGTCATAATTTTTAGTGGCCCCATCCAGATTGTGCTGCTGAAATTCATGGATAAGGCCCCAATTTATTTATGTACAAATTTTATACGAGTGGCTGCTGAGAAGTTCTCAGCCCAACCAACAAAGTTGGGGCAGTCTCCATCACTTAGTCCAGCAATTTTCCACTTCCTCGTCGTATACCCTCTCTTTGGAAAATCCAAGTTGAGATGGTGTACATTACAAAGGAGGCACTTATCTAATAAAAAGTTGCTACTACCTGGATAAGACAAGTCAGTTGCTTGATTTGTCTTTCATAGTTGTTCTTTCCAGTGAAAGTGGAAAAATGATTTCATAGGAAACGTACCTTTAGGCCACTGGGTGGGTGACAGAGCAAGCTTAGGTGGAAACCTCTTGTTTATGTGCAAACTGAAAAGATTTGCCCTTTGGCTACGATATGTAGAAAGAGGCATGAATCACAAAGCCATTTACGGGAAAATCTGTAGGAACACCTCCTTCCCTTCAAGTGATTCCTTGTACATACTGTATGTGTGTACGTCTGTTTCGCCTTCAAAACCTCAGGAATGAATTCAGGGAACTAAATGGACAGGCTTCGGATTCTCCAAGTTATAAACTGAATTATCAAGCTGCTCTCAATTTTCTCACAGAGCGATGTTCATTTGAAAAGATTTGTAAAGATAAGAAAAAACAAAGTATTTTCATACAAGTGTTTGAAAGACTGTAAAGACATTTATTTATTTATTTACTTTTGTAATCAAACTTGGAGCGTAACCAGAACTAATAAAGTTGCAACGACTGAAAAATATACTTTGGTTCATCACTAGAGGGCGCAACTCTCTTCTTGAAGAACTCTATACCCCTGAGTGACTTTCAAACGTGACGGTTGCAATCCTGAAGTTTGGTTACCAATTTGAATGAGAAGACAGTTCTTTTGTTTGAACTCTAATATTTTTCTGACTTCCACTAATATTTAACTATTAGTACCCCAGTGACATTATAAAGAAATGGCCATGAATTTAAAACATGTGGTGTAATACTAAGACGAATTATCTTCAATTTTAAGTCAATAAAGATTCATAATTTATAAAAATTCCTATCTTTTGCTCCAGGAACATCTTGTCTACACCTTTTCTTCCAATGTACAGTTTATTCTGCTTTAAGGAAAGGAAGTATCTAACCAAGAGCAGTTATAAGACCAGCAGTAATTCTAGGATTTTTCTCAATAGCCCCTCTCTTGTTTTTTCTAGTGCATAATAGAAACATAGAAACATGATGGCAGATAAAGGCCAAATGGCCCATCCAGTTGGCCCCTCCACAGTAACCATTATCTCTTCCTCTCTCTTAAGAAATCCCATGTCCTTATTCCATGCTTTCTTGAATTCAGACAGTCTCTTGTCTCCACCACCTGCGATGGGAGACTGTTCCATGCATCTACCACCCTTTCTGTAAAAAAGTATTTCCTTAGATTGCTCCGGAGCCTATCACTTCTTAACTTCATCCTATGCCCTTTCATTCCAGAGCTTCCTTTCAAATGAAAGAGATTCGACTCATGCGCATTTACATTACGTAGATATTTAAACATCCCTATCATATCTCCCCTTTCCTGCCTTTCCTCTAAAGTATACAGATTGAAATCTTTAAGTCTGTCGCCGTATGCCTTATGATGAAGACCACGCACCATTTTAGTAGCCTTCCTCTGGACCGACTCCATCCTTTTTATATCATTTTAAAGGAGATGCCTCTAGAATTGTACACAATATTCTAAATGAGGTCTCACCAGTTCCTTGTCTTTTGTCAGCGTGAGAAGTGCTATAGCAGGAAGATCTACTCGCTGCTGTTGTTGCCATCGTCAGAAGATAAGTGAACTGTTTTGTTCTTTTTCTTGCTTCCTGTGCACAGTGGTGGATTTGGTCCCATTTTGAAAAATTACATTTTGAAACGTGTGGAGTTTTTTGCCTATGATACAGAGCAGGACTGGCTTAAAAACTCATTGGGTTGCCGTCCGTATATTGTTGATAAGTTGAGGCTTTTTCTCCACCTATTATAAATGTATTTTCATGGAGTATTCCCACCACTAGACTAATAACAATTTTTTGCTGATTGTATTTATACTTTGTTATTGCAATTTGGATTCTTGAGAGATGTTTAAATACCTACATGGCATAAATGCGCAGGAGTCGAGTCTCTTTCATTTGAAAGGAAGCTCTGGAATGAGAGGGCATAGGATGAAGTTAAGAAGTGATAGGCTCAGGAGTAATCTAAGGAAATACTTTTTTACAGAAAGAGTGGTAGATGCATAGAACAGTCTCCTGGTAGAGGTGGGGGAGACAGAGACTGTATCTGAATTTAAGAAAGCCTGGGATAGTCATGTGGGATCTCTTAGAGAAAGGAAAAGCAACGAGGATGATAAAGGGTATGGAGAACCTTTCATATGCCGAACGGTTAGACAGGCTGGGGCTCTTTCCCTGGAAAAGCGGAGACTGAGAGGGGACATGATACAGGCTTATAAAATCATGAAGGGCATAGAGAAGGTGGAGAGGGGCAGATTCTTTGGACTAGCAGGGACAACTAAAACAAGAGGTTATTCAGAAAAACTGAGAGGAGACAGATTCATAACGAATGCAAGGAAGTTCTTCTTCACTCAGTGGGTGGTAGACACCTGGAACGCGCTTCCTGGAGAGGTGATAGGACAGAGTACAATTCTGGGGTTCAAAAAGGGACTGGATGACTTCCTGGAAGCGAAGGGGATAACAGGGTACAGATAGAGGTTTACCTTACAGGACATTGAGCGAATAGGATATGGACATTTTAGGTTAGGTAGGGAACACTTTCAGGTCATGGACCTGGAGGGCCGCCGTGGGAGCGGTCTGCCGGGCACGATGGACCCCTGGTCTGACCCGGCAGAGGCAATGCTTATGTTCTTAAGTTCTTAAGAGATAATGGTTACTGTGGATGGGCCATCATGTTTCTATGTTTCCATAAGGGCTATTGGGATAGTAGGTTTTTGGAGAGATTTGGAGGGTTTACCATAAATTATAAGAGAGTTATGGTGAGATGTACAAATGCTAATCCAAAATATGCTGAGACCAGTAAAATGGCCTTTTGCTGTGCGGGGGTCAAATTGTGGAACTCACTTGTCGGTCAATTACGAAAATGTCATGACAAGGGTAATTTCAGAAAACTATTAAAAATGCAGTTATTTGTTAATGCATTTTCTAGGATCTGATCCTTGCGATTGTTCTTTTGATGTGATTTTCTGATGATTATATGTTAATGTTTGCTTGATTTTATTTGTTTTATTGAATTATGTATGTAAAGATATGTAAACCGTTTAGGTTTAAACGGTATATAAAGTTTTTTAAATAAATAAATGACACCATTTATGTGCAGCTCCCAGCAGTGCCCTCTAAGGTACCTCACTGCTGTATTGGCATATTTATGTGCCCAGTTCATTGCAATGTTGGCCCCTCCCATATCCAAATGGTCTAGATTTCCATGTTTTCAACTTGGACATTTCTGTGGTCAAAAATGGGGAATAAAATTAGACAACCTAGGTCCTGATGGTCAAGATGTCCAAGAAGACTACGAGTATTTTCGGGGGGGGGGGGGAATTTGGATATCCAGCGGTTTCAAAAATGGATGTTTCTCCACCCCTGACTTTGGACATCTTGTGGGAAACGTTCAAGTCGGATTTCGATGTCCTTTTCGAAAATGGCCTTCCACATTGCCATGATATAAAACTGGTGAGAAGCTGATGAACCAGAAGAAAGAAATGATCATGCAAGGCCATTCTTGAAGGAGTACCAAGAGAATTACATTCATACTTTTTGTGTTGAGTTTTTGAGGCATTTTGCCTGCAGTAGCCATGCCACGTAGTGACAAATTTAGTGTGGAAAGTCACAGTCGTTGGCTGTGTTGTTTGCAAATTGTGAAATTGACATCTACTAGACCAGTGATTCCCAACCCTGTCCTGGAGGACCACCAGGCCAATCGGGTTTTCAGGCTAGCCCTAATGAATATGCATGAGAGAGATTTGCATATGATGGAAGTGATAGGCATGCAAATTTGCTTCATGCATATTCATTAGGGCTAGCCTGAAAACCCAATTGGCCTGGTGTTCCTCCAGGACAGGGTTGGGAACCACTGGACTAGACCTCTAGGTCCTTTTCTATGGAACACCCAATAATCTCTGAATTGTCTGACTTTTCGGTATTTCTCAAAATTTTGAAGACATGATTATTTACTTCTACTTTTTTCCACACTTGATTGATGTAATTTCTTTTTGTGTTATTGAGATCTGTATTGAAGCTTTGGTTCATTGATTTCTCGGTTATCTTATGTGCAATTTTATATCCCACCAAATCCTCGCAGAAACAAGTAGTATATCTAAGGTTACCAGATTTTCCACCCAGTCCCACCCCCCACTGCCTGCTTTGGTCGGGCAGGTGGGCATGCGCGTATATGACATGATGACGTCACGCACATGTGCGCATGATGTCCTCGTGTGGCATTTGCGCATACTCCAGATGCATTCCCGCCCGATGGTGGTTTGTTCCAAGCTTTTCAAAACCCAGACAAAGTGCTGGGCTTTGAAAAGCTGTCCGGACCCCTAGACAAAAGAAGGACGTGTCTGGGGAAATACAGACGCCTGGCAACCCTAAGTATATCACTACATAGAAATTAACATAGTATCACACATGTTCCATCGAGTTATACATGCTACTTAAATCTATACTTGCAATGTAAGATAGAGCATCTGTATCTGCAAGCTATTACTAACATTGTTATTCTATAGCAGCACACCACTGTGCCGTCTCAGATTTTAAGTGTGCCGCGGCTCCAGCGCCTTTGTAAGCTGACTTCTACCGGGACTGACTTTTGGATGCGTGTCTTCTGAGACTCCTGCCAACTGCCTTCGACTTCTCTCCGCATCCTCCGGACCAGCAGCACCTCTGTAAGGTTTTAACTTCGTCACACAGCTGCCACTAGCAGTAGTTTAACCTCGGGGCCTTTGCTAGGCCTGAATCGGGCTGACCTAGCAAAGGGCCTGAGGCTGCCTGATGAAACTGTGGCTAAACTACTGCTAGTGGCAGCTGTGTGCCGAAGTTAAAACCATACAGTGAGCTGCCGCTAGCCTAGATAGAGGAGAGGCATGCAGGACAGGGAAGAAGGGAAGGGAGAATGGGTACTGCTGGACATGGGGAGGAGGGAAGGGAGAAGTGGTACTGCTGGACAGGGGAGGAGGGAAGGGATCAGTAGTACTGTTGGACAGGGGGAGGAGGGAAGGTGTACTGCTGGACAGTGGGGGAGGTAAAAGGAAGGGGGAAGAGGTGCTGCTGGACCTGGCAGAAAGGGAGGGAAAGGAAAGGTGCTACACACTGGAGGGGAGGGTGAGATGGTGTATAGGGTGAGAGCATGTTGGGATGGGGTGGGAAGAAGGGATGCCACTCGAGGGAAGAGGCAAGGACAGAGAGAGAAAGCGTGCAGGAGGGAGAAAGTGTTGGACTCATGGAGAGGGCGAGATGGTTGGGGAGGACAGAAAGGAGAAATGTTACACTCTGGGGAAGGGGGAGAGGGCAGGGAGTGAAAAGTTGGACTCATGGAGGGAGAGAGAGAGAGATGTTGGTTGGGGGAGAGAAGGAGGACCAGAGGAGATGCATGCAGGAGGAAGAGAGAGAAAAAATGTTGGACTGGTAGAAAGGAGGGAGAAATGTTGGATTGGGAGGGGGGCTAGAAAGGAGGAAGGGAAGGGAGATGGACTGCAGGGGGAAGAAAGGAGGAAGGGAAAGAGAAATGTTACACTTGGGGGGAGATGACTAAAGGAAGGGAGAGATATCAGACCAGGCAATAAAAGGGAAAGAGGGAAGTCTGGTAGTGCTATACAAATAAGACTAGTAGCACTGTAATAAAGAGAGATGCCAGATTATGGGAAGGAGAGGAGAGAGATGCCAGACTTGGAAGGGGGAAAGGAAGGAGAGAGATGTCGGACCTCTGGGGGGGGGAAGGAGGGAAGGAGAGAGATGTCAGACCATGGAAATAGGGAGGGAAGGAGAGAGAGAGATAGGAAGGGAAGACACGGAAAAGTAGATTTTGAGAAGAAAGCAGAAGAATGGAAAAACTGAATGTTAAGTTAATGCCAAAGATGAATGCAAGGCAGAAAGTGAAGATGGAGAGAAAAACAGTCAAACGACAAGAAGACCCTGGAAACATAGGGCTCCTTTTACAAAGGTGCGCTAGTGTTTTTAGCGCATACACCGGATTAGCGCGCACTATAGTGCGTGCTACCCAAAAAACTATCGCCTGCTCAAGAGGAGGTGGTAGCGGCTAGTGCACGGGGCATTTTAGTGCGCGCTATTCCGTGCATTAAGGCCCTAACGCACCTTTGTAAAAGGAGCCCATAGTTAAAAGCACAGAAAAATAAAGTCACCAGACAACAAAGGTAGAGAAAATTATTTTATTTTCAATATAGTGATTGAAATGTGTCAGTTGTGAGACTTTATATCTGCTGTGTATATTGTGTGCATATGAAAAATGAATGGAAAAATAGTGCATTACAATTAGTAAAGGGGCGGGATCTGGGGAAGAGCTTAGGTGGGTCTAGGGTAGAGTTTGGGAGATCAGTGGTTGAGGGTACTCAGTTGATATTTGTTAGACTTCCCTACTGGCACGCCCTACTGACATTTCAGGGCCTGTCTGGAGGGCCTCTGCGCATGCATTGATGTCAGTATGATGATGTCATGCATGCACGTGATGTCATCATGGCAATGTCCGCGCACTTCTGGGTGCCTCGAGCCATGGCCACTACCTTTAGTGTACCCCGGCTTGAAAAAGTTTGAGGGACACTGTTCTATAGAGTGAGTATTCATTCCAGAGTCTGAGTTTCCTTAAGCCCCCAACAGGGACTTCTTGAAAAGCCATGTTTTCAGGCCTTTGCAAAACACTGCATATACAGTAGTTGCAGAAATTTCGTAGGGAAGTGAGTTCCACACTTTTGCAATTTGATAGCTAAATGATTTGCTACGAGGCAATTTGTATTTTATATCTTTCAAAGCTGGGAATGATAGGATCATGCGGTCAAAGTTATGGTGATTAGCAGATCTACCTATTAGTTCAGTTAATCTGAGGACATTATTAAGAGCGTCACCATATAGTGTTTTTAATGCCAGACAGCAAATTTGAATTACATTCGCTTTTCTATCGGTAGCCAGTGTAGCTCTAAGAGCAGCAGTGTGACATTGTCAAATCTTGTTTTGTATCAGCTGGAGTTTTTTCATTACAGTAGTTTCATGGAAACTCCTGAAAACAGTGCATTGCAATAGTCCAGTAGAAACAGTATAGTCGACTGTACCAGTATCCTGTAAAGTTTCAAGTTTAATAAAAATTTGATTGCAAAATCGTAATTCAATGCAATTTACAAATAATGATAAAATTGGGGTAAAAAAAAGAAAAACACATTAATCAAACCAGACAGTTAAAACAACTTTAGACCAACCAACCGCATAAGGTAAAAAAATAATAAATAAAGGGTTAAATACAATTTACAAACAAATAAAAAGGGCAAGGTGATGAAACAATAGGATGGAGAAAAGCATACCTGCTCAATTTTCACCTATCAGCATTATTAGTACTCTAACACACATCCTGACTATATAAAATTTGCATAACTCAGTTAAAAACATCCTTAAAAAGCCAGCTTTTCAGGAGACTTTGGAGTTGTTGGAAAAAGTAGGATCTGACCCTTCTTATCTTCTGCAGTGTAAGAAAGGATTTCCAGACTAAATTGTTTAACATGGTCCTCGGAACTCAGCGAACTGTCCAGAGCAGGGGGTCTCAAAGTCCCTCCTCGAGGGCTGCAATCCAGTCGGGTTTTCAGGATTCCCCCAATGAATATGCATGAGATCTATTTGCATGCACTGCTTTCATTGTCTGCTAATAGATCTCATGCATATTCATTGGGGCAATCCTGAAAACCCGACTGAATTGCGGCCCTCGAGGAGGGACTTTGAGACCCCTGGTCTAGAGTGACTCCCAGAACTTTTGAGGTTTTCTCAATGTTGAAGCTATTGCTGTTTGTCAGATTAATGGTGGATGGAATTAGGTATGTGTGTCACCCAAACCATAATAATTTGGGTTTTTTTCAGTGTTTAGTTTGAGATAGTATCTTACAGACCATTCTTGCACTTTAGTCAATGCTTTGGATAGTATGGAAGCCACAGGGATCCACAGGGATTCATAGAAAGATATCAACTGCATATGAAAAGAGCCATTCCCCAGGCCTGAGAATGATCTAACTGGGGTCATAAAGATGGTGAAATAGGTGGAGACCTGTAGTCAGAGAAGGATCTATCTTTTAATATTTTGTAGTGTCTTTTCATCAAAAAGCATTGAAACTATTGCGATACCAGTTCTGAAATTCCTAGTTCAGATAGTCTGTTTAGTAACAAATTTACTGTATTAAATGCCGCTAAGACGTGAAATTCTTTTTTCGTTTTCTTTTTATTAGAAGACGTCAAATTCTAATAGCAGTATTTGTCTACCCATACTTAACCCTGATCTTACCCTAGATACTAGATCTATCAAGCATGTTTCTATGTTGTATAGATTTCGAAACCCATGTTGGGAGAGTAAATAGTAGATTCCAATTTGTAATGTAGTCTTTTAGTTAGGAGGCAACTATAAATTCTATCAATTTCATCCTGAAAAGTATGCTTGCGACTTTGGATAGGTCTAAGTCTGCTCCTTTTGAGATAGGCGTAAATAGTAATTTCCCCAAATTCTTCTTGAATACCATCCTTAGTGTAGAGTTAACCATGTTAACTAACCAATTCATCACTTCTGGCATATCCTAGTCCAGGAGGGATGGGCATAGATCCAGTTGGCATCCCATTCCAGATAGTCTATTCACCAATGGTCTTAATTCTGTTTCTGTGACAGCATTAAATGTTTGGTTTATAGTATTAAAAGTTGTCCATACTCTGTCTATGTATACCATCAGAGTTAACATCATTTAGTTGATTGGTCTGCACTGTTTCCAAATCAGTGGTCTCAAACTCGCGGCCCGGGGGCCACATGCGGCCCACCAGGTACTATTTTGAGGTCCTCGGTATGTTTATCATAATCACAAAAGTAACATAAAACAGTTTCTTGATCATATGTCTCTTTAGTTATAAATGACAATATTATTATTAAGACTTGGCCAAAAGGAAAGATTTAGAAACTATGAAGAGTTTTACCTCATGCAAAATTGTCATTTCTTTAATAAGACATTAACTATTTTTTCTGAGACCCTCCAAGTACCGACAAATCCAAGATGTGGCCCTGCAAAGGGTTTGAGTTGGAGACCACTGGCTTAAATATATTTTTGATCTTGTCTGCAAAGTATAATGCTAATGAATTAGGTGTGGGTGGATCTATATGTAAGGCAGTCATTGATGATCAGTCTGTTAGTTTTATCGGAATTTTGAATATCTTTCTTAGGTCTGGTTTGTCTACCCCAATCATATCTGGATAATATTTGTGTTTGCGTTGTTTTATTTGTCTGTTATAATGTGTGTGTTTCCTCCATTTCTCTCTAAGCAATTGATCTCCTGACTTCCTCCAAGCTCTTACTAGTTTTCGGCATTCTCTTTTCAAGTTTCTCAGTTCTGCCATGTACAACAGTTTCTTATCATTTCGAGGTTATTTTCTCTCTACTAATGTTGCTCTTGATTCTAATATGAATTCTATAGATTTTGTCCACTCTGTATGATTTTGGTCCGGGTTTGAGCTCATTGTTTGTAGAGAGGATCCCATATGTTCCCAAAACATTTGCATATCTATATCCCCTCCAGATTGAATTGATTTTCATTTTGGACCAGGGTTGGTATGCGATATGCTGCAATTTAAGGTCAATCTACAAATATAATGGTATGAAACTCAGAACTATAAACTGTCTAGAGTTTACTTTAGTTTAATTTTTAATCTTTCTCATTTTCCTGTTATTAATATTTTTTAGATGGTTAGTTTAACTATTCTATCTGTACCATGCAACCACAAATCAACAAAATAATAAAAACATAATTTGCAATTATGAGAAACCTAAGACAAGTTCGAAAATCTTCGACAGAAAACAATTCCAACTCGTGGTACAATCACTAATCCTAGACCTAATAGACTACTGCAACATACTATATCTCCCCTGCCCAGCAACCATGATAAAACAACTACAAACAATACAAAACACAGCTCTAAGACTTATCTATTTGCTGAAAAAATATGACCACATCACAGAGGCATACCACGACTCACACTGGCTCCCAATACAAGCCAGAGCACACTTCAAATTCCACTGCTATAAACGGAGACAGCCCAACCTACTGGAACAATCGACTCATTCAATCCACCTCAACCAGACATAGGACAATCCACACACTATTCACACACCCGCCAACCAAAAATGTCAAACGAAGAAAAATGTATGACAACCTACTGGCCACCAGAGCAGCGAAACTGGACAGACAACTCACCAATCGGCTGATTTCAACCACAGACTACAAAACCTTCAAAAAAGAAACAAAAACCCTACTCTTCAAAAAATATATAAAACCAATATAACACAGCCAGATGTCCCAAGCTTCACCTGCAATACTATCTACTCCTTAGCAAATTGGAAAATGTTCAGACTATTCCTTATGTACTTCTTAATATCATAACAATTCTTATACAATCTGCCTTGAACCGCAAGGTAATGGCGGAATAGAAATCACTAATGTAATGTAATGTAATTATAATACTTTTTTTCTTTGCCTTCAATGTTCTTTACTTTCCATGGGGTACTTTCTTTTCCTCCCTCTTATTATATATAAGCGGTTTATCAAATGCAATAAATCCAATCCAGTCTAATGACCAGGCTAGAGTTGGCCATTCAATGTAGAACAGCGGGTTTGATTTGTTTTCTATAACTACGAGAGCCTGCTGAAAAGTTCTCAGCCCAACCAATCAACTCCCTAAATTCTGAGTGTTATTTTGCCACTGTAGCTGAAAAGAGTGTTATATTATTTTATTAAGTGCTAATTTGTAGAAACAGAAATCTACATTTTGACATTGTTTCAGATTATCGATTGAACCATATCCGCGTCATTCTCCGTTTGGTTGGGCTGAGAACTTTTCAACACGCCTCGTAGTGTGACAAGTTTCAGTGTCTGGCAACCAGAGCTGAGATTGTGATGTCATAATGCCTCATTCCACCAGTAAGAGCCAACCTCATCAGTGATGTCACAATGGCTGGATTGTCCTATACTTGGCTCACTTTTATTACATACAAAGGGATGCTGAAAAGTTCTCAGCCCAACCAACCAGCTTCCCAAATTCTGAGCATTATTTTGCCACTGTAACTGAAAAGAGTGTCATCTTATTTCGTTAGGTGCCAATTTGCAGAAATGAAATTCTGTGTTTTGACATTGTTTTAGATCATTGATTGAACCATTTCCACGTCATTCTCTTTAGTGTGAAGAGTTTCAGTCTCTGGTAACCAAAGCTGATACTGTGATGTCATAATGCCTCATTCCACCAATAAGAGCCAACCTCATCAGTGATGTCACAATGGCTTGATTGTCCTATACTTGACTCACTTTTATTACATAGGAAGGGGTGCTGGAAGCTCTCAGCCCAACCAACCAACTTCCTAAATTCTGAGCGTTATTTTGCCACTGGAGCTGAAAAGAGTGTTATGGTATTTTATTAAGTGCTAATTTGCAGAAACAGAATTCTACATTTTCACGTTGTTTCAGATTATTGATTGAACCATATCTGCGTCATTCTCCGTTTGGTTGGGCTGAGAACTTTTCAACACCCCTCGTAGTGTGAAGAGTTTCAGTGTCTGGTAACCAGAGCTCAGACTGTGATGTCATAATGCCTCATTCCACCAATAAGAGCCAGCCTCATCAGTGATGTCACAATGGCTCGATTGTCCTATACTTGGCTCACTTTTATTACATACAAGGGGATGCTGAAAAGTTCTCAGCCCAACCAACCAACTTCCTAAATTCTGAGCGTCATTTTGCCACTGGAGCTGAAAAGAGTGTGATCTTATTTCATTAACACTCCCATTTTACAAAACCGTGATAGCGGTTTTTAGCGCAGGCTGGCTCGCTGAATGCTCTGTGCTAGTTCCCGACGCTCATAGAATTCCTATGAGCATCGGGAACAGTGCAGAACATTCAGCGCACCGGCCTGCGCAAAAAACCGCTTTCACGGTTTTGTAAAAGGGGCTAAGTACCACTGTGCAAAAATGTAATTCAGTTTCAACATTGTTCCAGACCATTGATTGCACCCTATCCACGTCATTCTCTTTTTGGATGGGCTGAGATCTTTTCAGCACCCCTTCGTATAGCTAGCGCGTGGCCTTTTTCATGTGTAGTGTCTCATGTGGTATATTGAAAAATTGTCAAGAAATTGGCTTCTCTGTTAATTTTATTTTTATTATCTTAATACTGGTGATATCTGCTGATATGATTTGGTTACAGTGATTGTATTACATATAACATAACATAACTTTAGTTTTCTATACCGCCTTAATCAAAAGAATTCTAGGCGGTTTCCACAGAAGAGAAAAACTGGACAATCAGTAAAATACAAAATAGTAATGGTAAGAATACAGCCTATTATTTAAAAAGACATTAAAAATTTAAATTAATACAGTAAAATTATTGTGTTAAGAATAAAAGCACAAATTAAGAGATACATTTATCAAATAATACTGTCTTAATTTCTTTTCTGAAAGCGTCATAGGATAGCATGGCTCCGCTGATATAGTTACCCAACCAGGACTGGTGTTTGCTCGCTTGAAATGCAAGCAACCTGTCTAAATAAGACCTAAGTTTACAACCTAAAATCTTCGGGTATGCAAATAGGTTTCAATTCCTGGTTATCCTTACGGGGTTATATAGCACGAAATGAGATAGCAGGTAGGTAGGTGCCAATCCCCAAACTGACTTAAAACAGAGGCATGAAAATGTAAACATTACTTGTGCCTCCACTGGCAACCAGTGCAATGATCGGTAATAAGGACTGATATGATCGTTTTTCTTCAGTCCAAATATCAGGCGAACAGCCGTATTCCGCATTGTTTATTTATTTATTTCAATTTTTATCCCGTCCTCCCAGTAGCTCAGAACGGCCTACAAGCAAACATTTACAGTGGAGTACATTTGGACAATACAAAGACTATACGGTAGTTTAAGTACAAGGACTATACGGCAATTTAAGTAGAAGTTTAGAATGGAGAAGAGAGGGTAGAAGGGAGGGGGGGATTAAGGGGGAGTTAGGCGTATACTGTGGTTGAATTTTAGTTGAAGAGGAGGGTCTTTACCACTTTCCGGAAGGTCATCAATGAGTTCTGTAATCTGATTTGGGGGGGGGGAGTTGGTTCCAGAGTTGAGGGATGAAGTGGCTGTAGGAGCGTTTGCGAGCGGTTTCTGGCAGGAGGGACTTTCCTGGGGGGATGCATAGGTGTTTCTCCACTTCCGAGCGGAGGGGGCGGGTGGGGCTGTACAGGGTTAGCTTGGATTTTATGTAGGCAGGGGTGGTGGCGTAAATTCTTTTATGCGCTATTACTAGGGCCTTGAATGCGCAGCGTTGGTTAATTGGAAGCCAGTGTTCAGCGCGGAGGACCGGGGAGATGGGATCGTGGTAGTTGTGTAGGAGGTGGTTTGCTGCATTTTGTACCTATTATGATGATTTTTTTTTTCACTGTAAACTGCTTTAAAACTTTTTGTACTGAACAGTATATAACATGAATAAATCAAACTTTTATGGATAGTTCCTTATAAATTTTGGCCGGTCATACTTATGGATGAATCCTGAAGGTTAACCCTTAATGCTGGAGACTCCAGAATAATCATACCAAGTTGGTATCTCTTCCTAACAGTGATGTATCGCTTTGTCCATAGCATTGCACCCTACAGGCAGGCAGGATTAATTCATCGAGGGCCCCTAGGCACACAAGTACACCGGGCCCCCCTACCCCGCCCCACCCCACCATGCGCCCAGGCAGAAACAGGAAGCTGCGTCGGAGGGAAGCTTTGGGCAAGCAGCACCGCTTGCACAATTACACTTCCCGTTGCCTTTCGTACCCGCGTTGTTTGCTTGTCTTACTTTCCGTCGATGGGGGGGGGGGGGCAGCTTTGCCGATCGAGGTGGGGCCCACTTTGCCGATCGGGGGGGGGGGGGGGCGCGTTGCCGATCGATGCTGGAGGGGCCCATCGCCGTTTGGAAAAAACAATGTTGATGCCTTCCTTCATCGGGCCCCCCTGACCATTTCGGGCCCTAGGCATGTGCCTACTTGGCCTATTGTCAACTGCCCTTGGTTTCTAGACACCTTCCATTGTGACCATTAACCTCTGAGTATGCCTTCTACCCAGCAGCTTTGAAATCACTTTTTCACGGGCTCTCTTCTTCTTTACAGGTTTTTCTCCCTTGGCCCAGCAGCTAAAAACAAGGTAGCTCAGGACACTTGTCTTTTCAAATGCACTCAATCAACCTGCTCTGCAAACATTTGAAAAATTCATTCTTTGCCAAAGCTGTTTCTTGATGGTTTTCTCGTCTTTGATGTACCATAGTCTGCTTTAGCTTTACCTTACTTTCATCTAACGCGTGATTACATTTCATACGGGGCAGTTTCTTTAAGTTATGGCATGAGGGGGGTGCTGAAAAGTTCTCAGCCCAACTGACCAGCTTCCTAAATTCAGAGCATTATTTAGTCACGGTAGCTGAAAATCTTAGAATTCTCTCTTTTGACCTGGTTTCAGATCATTGATGGAACCATATCTTCTCTTCTTGAGAACTTTTTAGCACCCCCTCGTAGCATCAATTTCAGTAAAAGTTCATGCGGAAAGACAGAGAGAGAGAAAAAAAATGCCACGGTCACGATGGACCCTCATTTTTGCAATGATCAAATTTCTTTTGAGGACTGAATATAAAACAATGGCGCTGTCTTTTCTACACTAGTTTCCCTATAGATCAATGAGTTGCCTAACCAGGTAAACATTTAAAACAAACAAGCCCCTTTCTCATGTCTCTTCTTCTGGGCACCCCACATAATATTATTAATGGTTATCTACTTGTGATAAAGAATTGCAGTTTCCTTTTACGTGACTTGAAAGGGTCATCCATATCGTCAAGCCTAATTAAATTGTCAGAAAACAGGGCTCTCTCTGCATACCTGGCCATTTGTTCTGGCGCAGCAGGGTGATCAAAGAATCTTAAGGTATCGAGAGATGAAAACAACAAATAGAATGTACTCGGGGTGGGGGGAGGGGGGAGGTTTCATTGTTGTATTTTTTTCAAGTACAGAAGAATTTTCCAATCCATGTTCACCTTCCTGGGAGTCGAAATCTGGAATGATCTCGTAGAGTCAATAAGAACAGAAGCCAACCATGCCCAATTTCGGAAAAAAAGCTGAAAACTCTTCTCTTTGACGATTAAAGATCACCATACACTCCGGTTCTTTTGCTTAGTACGATTAGGTTTCCTCTTCCTTTCTCCCTCTTTCTTCCTTACTTCCCCTCTTGCCCAATCCACCCGCGCCTTTTCAAGTCGCCTAGAGACTCACAAATATTAGATTAGATTCTTGTACCATCACATCTTACGTAAAGCCAATCGGCACCTGTTCTGGCATAAACCCAAATGCTTGTAAATGGGCTTCGACCGTATTTGCCTACTGGCCCAAGAAAGATCATTTTGCAGTTGATGGTACTAACGTGTCTTGATTATTGTCATCTCATTCTCTTGGGCCTACCAGCAACTTTGTTGAGTGTACTACAGGTTGCTCAAAATTCAGTAGTAAGGACTCTTTTTCATTTGGAAAGGACTGAGCATGTAACAGAATATTACGTAAAGTTACGCTGGTTGAAGCTGGAAGATCGTATACATTTAAGACTGCTTGGGATGGTTTATTTGTGCATGCACGGTTTGGCTCCTGCAAGTTTGGTGGGTATTATTCAGGCTTATATCCCACAACCCAAGTTACATTCTGTTCATCATCTTGACTTGTTTGTGTCATCAATAAGGGAATTGAGACTGAATAAGGGGCCCCCCCAGGAGTGGAATCGGTTACTTTTGTATATTCGAAAGCGGTGACGGGACTAAAGCGTGCCAAACAAACCCGCTAAGACAAATGTACGCAGGACGTCAGCGCGCCTGATTAAAAGGTAAGTTTAAAGCGCTCCGAGGGGGAGTGTGTGGGGGGGAGCCCCCCCTTTACTTAGAACAGTTGCCGCTGCCATTGGGGGTGGATGGGGGAGAAACTGTAATTTTTCACGAAAACACTGGGAAAAATTACACTTTCCTCTGTAGTGGGGGGAGGGTCCCCCCAAACCCCTCAATGGAAGCGGCAACCCCCCTCAACCCCCCCTAGGAGTGCTTTAAACTTACCTTTTAATCTGGCGCGCTGACGTCCTGCGCACATTTGTCTTAGCGGGTTGGACCACGCGCGATTGTTCCGCTCGCTTTCATCTATGAACCTTCGAAAGCAGAGTAATTTTGATGCTTTTAAGAAGTTACTGTAAAGACACCTATTCTGTAACATGAAATATGGGCATTAAGGTATTTGTGATGGCGTAAGCGCCAGTCACTTATTTGTTTGTGTTTTCTATATGTATTTTATGTTATATTTTATTGTGCATGTTTATTCTGTGATCCGCCTTGTGAACGGTGGGTTATAAATCAAATAAAAGCAACCAGCCTGGGGAGAGCACTTCACAGATGTATGGGAGCCCTTCTGGTCCACCATGACTCCTTTGGCTAGGAGCCGCATTTTGAATTGTTGACTGTGTCTCCTTATTCTTTGTGTTGATTCTTGCATTGTCACTTGTTATACATTTTCTTTGGAGCTGGACTTTGGACTGGGGGGATTGGAGGGGGTTGGGTATTTCTAAAATCTCTTGTTGGAGCACACCTAACCTGGCTGAGCTTGGGTATCTGTACTTTTGTTGGCTCTAATAAAAATGATTTAAACATAAAACAAGCCAACCTAAGACTGAACTGTCTTCATTTCTCATTGTCACACATTGGGACAGAGTGGGATCAATATTCAGACTGCCTCCCGCAGTCGGTGCTGAGCCCGGATGTTCAATACTAGGCCATTTCTGGTGACTGGCATGAAATATCTTGTCTATTTGTCAGCCACTAAAAATTAGCCGGTCGTGCCAATATTCTGCCCTGGCGGGCTAGGTTTCTAGCAGCCAAAGGCAGATCAGCTTTTTAAGCAGTCTGGTTTGGCCACTCGATTAAGCCAACCAGCAGTCTGAATTTCGCAACATAGCTGACGATCCACTAACCACCAATAATCGGCGGCCATGTCTCGCTCAATATTAGCGCTTAGATGGCTATGTGCTATTTAACTGGCCAGGAGCCATTCTCAGCCGGCTAAATAACACTGAATATTGGTTGGAGTATCTTTAGAAACAATGACAGCGATTGTAAACTATAAGGCTCATCTAGTATACCTAATATAGCTAATATTTATCATGGTCATAGCCCTTCTGGATGACCTCAGTAATACACGATAACAAGTATCCAATTATAAAATGCCTCTGCAAGGGACTGTTCTCTAAAGTGGTACCTAGAAACATAGAAACATGACGGCAGATAAAGGCCAAATGGCCCATCTAGTTTGCACATCCACAGTAGCCATTATCTCTTTCCCTCTCTGAGAGATCCCACGTGCCTATCTCAGGCCCTCTTGAATTCAGACACAGTCTCTGTCTCCACCACCTCTTCCGGGAGACTGTTCCACACATCTACCACCCTTTCCATAAAAAAGTATTTCCTCACATTACTACAGAGCCTATCACCTCTCAACTTCATCCTATTCCCTCTCATTGCAGAGTTTCCTTTCAAATAAAAGAGACTCGACTCATGCACATTTACATTACATAGGTATTTAAATGTCTATCATATCTCCCCTCTCCTGTCTTTCCTCCAAAGTATATAGATTGAGATCTTTAAGTCTATCCCCATACGCCTTATCACGAAGACCACACACCATTTTAGTAGCCTTCCTCTGGACTGACTCCATCCTTTTTATATCTTTTTGAAGGTGCGGCCTCTAGAATTGTACCCAATATTCTAAATGAGGTCTCACCAAAGTCTTATACCTCCTTTGTCCTCTCCCTATGCAACCTAGTATCCTAAATGTAGAAGGAGGTGGAAGAAGATATCCTTTTTCAAGGGTCCCGCGGCAACAAGGGGGCATCCGTGGAAAATCAGGGGTGGGAAACTGCACGGGGACACCAGGAAATTCTTTTTCATTGAAAGGGTGGTTGATCGCTGGAATAGTCTTCCACTTCAGGTTATTGAGGCCAGGAGCGTGCCTGATTTTAAGGCCAAATGAGATAGACACGTGGGATCTATTTACAGAGAAAGGTAGGGGAGGGTCATTGGGGTGGGCAGACTAGATAGGTCGTGGCCCTTATCTGTCGTCTATTTCTATGTTTCTATGTTTCTAGGTGTATCAAAGTTACCATTAATTGACAGGCGTCTTTATGCACTAGATATTATTCTGTAAGGTAATGCAAGTTTCAAGTTTATAAAAAATTTGATTGATCGCTTATCATAATTTCTAGGCGATATGCAATAGAATATGGCAAAGTGCCGTGGAGGGGCATTTTCGAGAGGACATCTTAGTCTGACTTTGGACGTTTCCACAAGGATGTCCAAGAGTCAGGTTGGGAAAACGACCATTTTTTAAACCGCATGATATCTTTCTTTCTTTTTTTTAATGACTCATCTAGATGTTCTGGCCTTTATCTTTTTTGATCTTCTAATTCTACTTCCTTTACCGGAAAAGGAAGTGAAATTAGAAGACCGTGAGCAATGTTACCACTTGACCCAGGGAGAGTCCACTGAGGGGGTTTTCTGAAGCGTTTCTCTTTGGGCGAAACGCGTTAGAACCCCGCTTGAGCCTTTCACCTTCATTCACAAATTTCAGACTTTACAATTACTGATTCATATTACGAGTTTGAAATTGAAGTTACCTTATTACCCTCAAAAAAAACCTCTCAGCAGTGCTATGAAAGACTAAGGAGATCGCATTTAGGGACTTGTCCCTGGTTTGTGGTTCTGAGCACTTTCTTTTTTGTCCACTTTCGAAAATCAAAATGTCCAAAACAAGCCCATTTGGACTTGGGAGGGACCAGCATTTTAATGGACTGGCCACATAGACATGCCAACAGAGCAGTGGGGCACCTTAGGGGGCATTGCTGTGAACTTCACATGAAGGGTGCCAGATACACATTTCACCATAACCCCTTTATAGTGTATGGTGAGCCCTTTAAAACTCCCAAAACCTACTATACCCACCTGTCTACCACCTCAATAGCCCTTATGGCTGTAAGTATGGCAGTATTTACCCTTAGATCTCTCTAATACTCTTTTATCTACCAAATGTTATCTAAAACCCATAATTTCACCCTATTCTTATCTCCTAAAGACCTCCACTTCCCTTTGGTAACTCTTTACCCAATATATATTACCGTAAAAATTCTATGTCATTGCTTATTCTATTCCTTCAAATTTTGAATGTAATTTTGTTTTAGTTTGGATATAATCCGCCTTGAACGGCAAGATAATGGCGGAATAGAAATCACTAATATAATGTAATGTAATATGTAGTGGATAGAGTGGGATATGGTCCTGGATCCCTCTCTCTGGGTTTCACTACACCGCCTATTAGGCTACTCCAGACACCTGCTTGCTGCTCCCGGCAGAGCAAAAAAAGCACCAATGGCCTAAGAGAAGGAGATAATGGAGTTCCCTTTAGTTCATGAACTACAGAAAACTCCCTTATTCCATTCTGTGAGGCTCTTGATGTTCATGTTTATTGATATTTATAGACCGCTGTTCGATACATCATCATAGCAGTTTACATAGTACTGAACAAAAAAGAAAAGAATAGGAAAAAAGAATGAATTGCAGAGTAAAATTCTAATTAGAATTTAAAAAAACATAAGAGCATAAGAACTTAAAATGTGATGCTTTTTTTTTTTTTTTTTTGCTTTGCTGTGTGGTGTGTACTTCGATTCTCTCTTCCGTTTGATATCTACTAAGATTTCCCATGATATCTACAGCTGTAATTGAGGCAGGTATGCACTGTTATTTTTGTATGCTTGGGGGTGGCTGGGAGGAGTCAGTGACTACTGGGGGAGTGCGGGGGAGGGGGAGGGGGGTCATACCTTTATGCATCCAGTGCTCATCTGGTCAGTTTGGGTACCTTTTTGGCCCTTATGCACTTTTAAAACAGGTCTAACTCCGAACGTCTTCAAATGTCTGACAGTCAACTAGATCTAAAACCTTCGGGTCCTACACATGAAACAGGACGCACTCTAGACTTTATACCATCCAATCCCCCCCCCCCCCCAAAACTGGTCTGCACTAGTTCCCTGGTCAGACCATTACCTGCTATTCATCCACCAAGAAGCCTATATGGAAAAGTTTCAAGTTAATTTAAAATTTCTTATACCGCCCAATCAAGCCTTCTAGGTGGTGTACAAAAACACCAAAACAACGTGCCAAATAAAATACAATTTAAACAGAAACAGACCAAGGGAAATGACAATTTTTAAAGACATTGACGAACGGGAACAAAAGGAAAGAAGGGTTGGAACTACAATTGATAAAGAGAAAGAGAACACACAAGGGAAAGAATAACAAAGGGAGGGGGAACAGAAGGTAAAACTCTAATAAGAGGCAGGGGCTCAGGGATCTTCCATATGAGGAAAGGCTGAATAAATTGCAGCTGTACTCGCTCGAGGAACGTAGAGAGAGAGGAGACATGATTGAGACGTTTAAATATATCACGGGCCGTATCGAGGTGGAAGATGATATCTTCTTTCTTAAAGGACCCTCGGCCACAAGAGGGCATCCGCTGAAAATCAGGGGAGGGAATTTTCATGGCGACACCAGGAAGTATTGATCATTGGAATGAACTTCCACTGCAAGTGATTGAGGCCAGCAGCGTGCCAGATTTTAAAAGTAATGGGACACGCATGTGGGATCTCTAGGGGGGTAAAGTCGAGGGAGGTGGGTCATTAGCGTGGGCAGACTTGATGGGCTATGGCCCTTTTCTGCCGTCATTTTTCTACGTTTCTATGTTTCTAAATTGTGGAACAAAGCATGTGAAATGTTAAAAAAAAAAAAAAAAAAAAAAAGAGGCACATTTCAGAGATCAAATAATTAATACTTGTTTTTAATTTATACCCTTCCCCCTAATTCCTTTTGTGTTTACCTTAAATGTTTCTTATTTTTATTTTATCAATTGTATTTCTTACCCCCTTTACCAATCGTGTCTATTGCATGCCTGTCTATAATTACCTAATACGTCAGTCATGTCGATCTTAAAAGTTTGTATTAAATGTTTTATTTACTTTTTTCTGTAAAGTTATTTTTATTCTGTACAACGCTTTGAAGAAACGAAAAAGCGTTTAATCAAAAATTGAATAAACTATAAAACTATAAAAACTATAATCCTAACACCTAATGACCCAAATTCAATGATAACTAATTGGAATGACACAATTGAAAAAATTCTGGATTCAATAGCCCCATTGTGATGTCATAAAACTAGGCCTACAAAATTATTTCTTTGGTTTACCGAAACCCTAAAACCCCCCAAACAAACTTTTCGCAGGCTTGAAAGACAATGGCAAAAAAGCAACCATCCAGAACATAAATCTACCTGGAGGGCTGCAATCAATAAATATAAATTCAGCATTGCAGAGGCCAAAGAAACCTACTACTCTCAAGAAATTGAATAAAGAAACATTGATATCAAAAAATGATTTTGCTTAGTGCGTTCCATGACCACATCTCCTAAACTAGGTCAGTCTGACACTGATTCCCATCCAAATGCTCAGGACCTCGCTGACTTCTTCTGAAACAAGATCAAGCTTGTACAAATGGATGTGAAGAAAGCACCCAGTGCAACAATACCAATACATGCACCCATCATTGTTCCAGGTTCCCATCACTGTCCCATGCACCCATCATTGTTCCAGCCTCCTCTTCTCGCAACCTTTGATTCCGATCTCTCATTTTCTATGCACATCCAATAGACTGCTAAAGCGTGTCACTTCTATCGCTATATCATCACCAAAATTCACCACTTCCTCTCTGAGCACATTACCTTGTCCACACTCTCATAACCTCACACTTAGATTATTGCAATCTATTTCTAACTGGTCTCTTGCTGAACCGCCTCTCCCCTCTGCAATTGGTGCAAAACTCTGCTGCATGACTCACCTTCTACCAACCTTGCTACAATCATGTTACTCCTCTCCTTAAATCACATCACTGGTTCCCTATCCGCCTTCACATACAGTTCAACCGCCTATTGCTGACCTACAAGGGTGTTCATTCTGCTGCCCCTCAATATCTCTCCTCTCTTCTCTCTTCTTATACACACCTCCCAGAGAACTCCGTTCCTCAGATAAGCCACTCTTAGCCGTACCCTTCTCCTCCACTGCCAATTCCAGACTTCGTTCCTTTCATCTAGCTACCCCCTATGCCTGGAATAAAATTACCTGAGTTTGTCCGCCAAGCCCCTTCCCTTCCCTTGTTTAAAAGCAGACTGAAAACCCACCTTTTTGATATAACCTTCAATCCATAACCCTGCTCCCCACTGCCCACCACCCTAGCCAGCTGATTAACCATCTCCCTAAGTATATCTCTCACCCTGGCATCCTGTTTGTGTGTCCTGTGTCATCTGAATCTCCCTGTTCCACTTCAATCACAGATCTCTCCATCTCTTGCTCTTCGTGGTTCTTTTTCAGTCTTCATTCTCCACTTTCCTTCATCCTCCTTCCTTTCTCCTTCTCTAGTTCTTGTCCTCTGATCTCAGGGAGATCAAATGGCCCAATCTGATGAGGTTCAACACTACCACCTTTCTCTCTTTGACCTTTTATAAAGGCTAATTTAAGGTTACCGGATTTTATGTCAGTAAAATCCGGACCCCTTGACCTGCATCCCCGCCCGCCCAGTTCCACCCAACCCTGCCCTGTTACTCCCCCGCCCCCACTGCCTGTTCGTTGGGCAGGAAGGCATCTGTGCATGCGCAGATGCTCCCTTCCGATGCAATTTCTTTTCAAAACCCAGTCAAAGTGCCGGGTTTTGAAAAGCCATCAGGGGAAATCCGGACGGCTGGTAACCCAAGGCTAACTCAATCACAAGAATCTTTTCTCTGTCGCATTCGCAAAATATGTGCATTCCACTGAGAAAGGCAAAATTGCACCCCACGTCAACTCTTTACTTCACACTTGCAGGTAATATGTCCATCAGTGTGTTGAGCTTCTTCATATATCTGACTTCTCCAAATTTTGCTGTGCCCACAGAAAATTTGCTGGGCTTGTTCCCACAAGGATTTCAATTTTGCTTTACTCCTAGGTAACATAGAGGAAGGTGTGGCCTAGTGGGTAGAGCTACAGCCTTAGCACACTGAGCTTGTGGGTTCAAATCCACGCTGCGCCTTGTGACCCTGGGCAAGTCACTTAATCCCAACATTGCCCCAGGTACATTAGACAGATTGTGAGCCCTCCAGGACAGACAGGGAAAAATGCTTGAATACCTGAGTAAATTCATGTAAACCGCTCTGAGCTCCCCTGGGAGAACAGTATAGAAAATTGAATAAATAAATAGTGTGAAAAGTTTCAGCCTCTGGTGACCAGAGCTGGTATTGTGATGTCATAATGCCTCATTCCGCCAATAAGAGCCAACCTCATCAGTGATGTCACAATGGCTTGATTGTCCTTTAATGGGCTCACTTTTAATACATTTTGATTTCTAGAGTGGTGCAGTGCTTAACCCTTTCAGGACCATAAGGATCGTAGGCCAATTTTTGTGGTTTTGACGACATTTTTATGGTAAAAAGGGCTTGCAGATGCCAAAAAATTGATTTTTTTGGTGAAATATCATTATTTTTATTTAAAAAAATCACACTTCTGGCTTATGGACAGTGTGGCAAGTGAATCTTCTCGTCAATCTGGCAACGACGCTAATGAATGAATGTCGGAACCAGTTTGTTTACATAAAGGCAGTATCATATGGAATCCGTACATATCAAATTTAGAACTGTAGACTATCCCAATCAAAATTTATAGGATTTTAAAGTTATGGGACAAATATGTCCCTTGGTCCTGAAAGGGTTAAAGCTACAGCCTGAGCATCCTGAGGTTGTGGGTTCAAATCCACACTGCTCCTTGTGACCCTGGGCAAGTCACTTAATCCCCCCATTGCCCCAGGTACATTAGATAGATTCTGAGCCCACTGGGAGAGAAAAGGAAAATCTTGAGTACCTGATTGTAAACTGCTTGATAGGCGGTATATAAATACCTAAATAAGAAATAAAACAAAAAATTACCTTTTTTCCTGTTTTATTTCTTTGTATTACCTTGGAAAGTGGACTGACCCAGCCAACACACCAGTTCACGCTTTCATCCTAAAATGGCTGTTTATGATAGGACCACTGAATTTTGGACTGGCTTAGTTCCACTGAGCAAGTAATCCAGTCGTTAGGTCATTGACCAGTTCATCAGTGCTATCATTTTGTCTGTCTTGATCACCGATGTCTCGCAAAAACAACACATATGTAATGAGATCCCTGACGATTGGCTGTTTCTTTGTCCGATCTCACCAAATGATGTAAATGTGTCCAAAGTTGCAGCCTTGCTTTTCCTTTGGACATTTTCAATATTAGATCATCAATATGACGATGCTGTGTTGAAAACCTGTGAATGAGAAATTGAAACTAATAAGTGAAACAAATTGATACCTTTGATGACGTTCGGATTTCCCTGGACATGCTCTTCTTTTCGAGGCCACGTCTGAGCTCTTTGTACGGGTTTTGAAAAGCCTCCTCTACATTGCGTCGGGCAAGAGTTCAATATTTTATTTATTTTAATACACCGCATATATAAAACCAGAAGGCAAATCTAAGCGGTTTACAATAACAAATTTAAATTAACCCCCCCCCCCAAATTAAATAGGGTAAGAACAAAAGGAAGACAAAACGGATTTCCTCCTGCCCAATGAGAGCAGGCAGTGGGGGGCAGGGCTAGAGTGGGATTGGGGGTGGGACTGGGAAATAATGGGGCGGGGATGGGTGAAACTGGGCAGGTCCAGGGGGCGGGCCTACAGTAAAATTAATATGCAATGCAAACACATAGGGGTCCTTTTACTAAGGGGTCCTTTTATCAAGGCATGGTAGGGGGTTTAACGCGGGTAATACCGCGCATTAAACCGCCTGCCGCGCTAGCCGCTAATGCCTGCATTGAGCAGGCATTAGTTTTTTAGCCGGCCACGGGGGTTAGCGCGTGATGAAATGTCCGACGCGCTAACCCCATTAGCGCGGCTTGATAAAAGACCCCTAAGGCGAGCTAGCCAATTGAGCGCACGCTAAATGCGAACGCGTCCATTATATTCTATAGATGCGTTGGCATTTAGACACACTAAATCGCAGAGCACTTAAACATATTTGTGTATTTTTGCTTAATTTCCTAGAAATTCCAGGTAGATAAATAACATATACAAAATTTAAAGCTAGTTGTCGATTTTCCGCATGAAATTATACCAGTTTTTCTACTAGTGCTTTTATAAATGATGACTTCTCCCAAACTGACTCACCCTTACATTACGACTGACAGCGGCTGTAAGACGATACAAGTCTGTTAGACCGTAAAGGTCACTGGCCACTCTCTCTGTCCCAGTGCTTGATGCTATCAGAGCCATCTCTTGAAAACAATGACCACTTCCAGGACTCCTTCATCTTCTTCATCGCCTTCCACCCTGCCGGTCCTCTGCCTCCTCCCTGGCGTGGATCCTTCAGCAGCCCTTTCTCTTCTCTCCATCTTGTCCTGCTGTCATCACCAAGATCTCGATGCCCTTCCTGTGCTTCCAGTCCTGCTCGAAAGAACGCCACTGTCTGTGGTGGAAATCCATCATTTTCTAGTTGCCCCTCTTATTTTTTTCCCTAGCATTTTATCTATAGAAAAGAAAAGAGCCATTAAAACAAGCTAATTAAAAGGCCCTTTAAAAAAAAAAAAAAAAAAAAAGCCCCGAGCAGCAGAAACTTCCGATGTCACTTAGGGTTTGGGTAGATTTAAAAGAAAGCCGACGGGAGATTTAAGCTTTATCAGTGTTTAGATTTCTCCTTTTAATTACTTCCTTATCTCGAATAACAATAATAATATGTTTACCTCATCATTTCTTGATCCTATTCTTTTCCAACTAAAGAGATCAGAGTGAGCTAAAAGAACATTTCTAAATGAGATCAGCGTGTCTAATTAGATAATATATCAAGCCAGTAACTGAATAATCTGCTCCAGTGTTGTGGGTTCACTTATTCTACCTACCTGGACAGCACCGTTCAAGAGGCCACACTTTTATAAGTATGCCAAGAACAAGGACAGATGTATGAAAGAGGCAGTCACAGATGTTACGAACGTGGAGAGGCATTTTCAAAAGAAAGCCCAATTCAGAATGGGGACATCTTGCTCATTCATTTAAAACTTCCTCAAACGATTGCCTCTACGTCTACTTGCATGCTCCTGCCTTCCGATATATATAATTACGTTACACGCCCGTTTTTTTTACGCCTGCTTAATGATCGTGATATAACTTCTCTGCATTCCTGCAGCCTCTCTTGTTGTAAACCATCAAACGTCTTAGAACAGTCCAAAATGCGGCCGTCCGCCTCATCTATGATCTCAAAAAATACGACCATGTTAGCCCCTACTACACCAAACTCCATTGGCTTCCAGTTGAGGCAAGGATCATCTTTAAGTTCGCCTGCCTCTGTTTCAAAACTCTTACAGGATCTTCCCCAATCTACTTGTCTGAGCACCTTGAAATAGCAGGCCCCTCTCGCACACGAAACGCCCACCTATTCACCTTTCCCTCCCTAAAAGGCTGCCTCTACAAGAGATTCATTGATAGAACCCTAGCATTCCAAGCGGGCAAATGGAACAATTGCCTTACCGCCCTCATCTCCAACTCCCCGCCCTACCACCTGTTCAGGAAGTCACTAAAAACCTACCTCTTCGACAAATTCCGCTAACGCTGCCTTCCCTCCTTCCCTGCACCCTCCTGACCTCGACATGCCTCCATTCCCTCTGACTACGCCCCCCTCCCAAGCCACTATGGCCTCTCTTTCTCAATCTCTGTTTTATCTAATTGCCCTGCCTTTTCATTCCTCCATTTACCACCGCTATAACATGTAACATCGCTATATACGTACTGTCTCTTCCTTAGTATATGCCTTTTTATTATTGCTATTTATGTAACATCTCTGTAAATGTAACAACACTGTAATATGTATCATCGCTGTAAATGTACAGTCTCTTCTATTGTTAACCGCATTGAACTTCCATGGTATTGCGGTATACAAGAATAAAGTTATTATTATTATTAAACTGTCTTGAACTGAAAGGTTCGACGGGATATAAATAATGCTATTATTATTATTATTATAGCGTCTTAAAAAAAAGTCCATCCCACAGCCAAAATATGCGGAAACCAATGCAATGATCTTTTCATGTGCAGGGGTAAAATTATGGAATGCCCTTGTTGGCCAAATTCGGAAATGCAGTGGTAGGAGTTCATTTAGAAACCTGTTAAAAAACACAATTATTTGTTGATGAATTTTTCTGAGTATTGATTTTTATAAGAATTGTCTGTTTCTACATGTCCTGGTTTGTTTTAACATTTTATGTATGTAATCACTTTGTAAACCATTTTGTTATAAAACGGTATAGAAATTTTTTAAATAAATAAGCAGGAAAAACACTGGGATTTTTTGCTCAAAAATACATGAGAAGAATGTTATGCTGAAAACATCCAAAATGAAAAGCCAGTAGAGCCTTTCCTTTAATATTTTGCCTTGTTGATTAAGAAATTTACTTCTCATATATTCTGGCCTTATCTCCCCTTATTATCATTGTTGTGGTCTAAAAAAGGCTTATACAATTATTCCACTTTTTATTTTATTTAGAATGATTAATATGTAACTTTATTTTTGCTGTATTTCTCTCACAAGAAGTTTGATTTTCTTGTACATGTTGTTGAAAATTATTACATTACATTAGAGATTTCTATTCTGCCATTGCCTTGCGCTTCAAGGCGGATTATCAAAGAATTACAAAGAACGTATTACATGAAGAAGATGTCTGGTAATTTCTAGAGGAGATATCACATAACCTCTTTGATGGGTAGCAATGTTCCATTCACATATTCGTACCTGATTTCCACCATACATCTCACGCGGGAATCAGTTATCTCAGAGATGTCCCACTTACTACAACTAGGTGTCCTCCAGCTGCATTGCTACCACTAGGGGGTGGAATATTTTCAGTCGCTAAGGACAGGTATGTTCCCTGGAGTCCTGCAGAACTTGCCTGTCCCTCACAATTGAAAAATGTGACAGTAAAACAGCACCCTCTATTGGTGAGACTGTGGGTGGAGGACTCCTGCTCAGCTTAGAGGGAACCTGGGCACCACTGTTCTGCGATGGGGCAATTGGTTTACCACATGCTGTCCTGGTGAGCCAGAACCCCTGAACTCATAGCCTGATTTCTTGTCTCCTCTTCATTGTCTCTATAATTATATAGGCCATACTATAACTTTCAGTGATACTCTTAGTGGTCTTATATTCTCTTAATCTCATGTGATCATTAAAGATCTGTACACACAGCTGATCAGTTTGTTAGTTGGGTTATGTTTTGTTATGTTATTTCTTTACTTTCTGTACTTGAAGCTATATCACTGACCGATCGTATATGCAATCTGCTGGGTTATCTCATAGCTACGTGGTCACTGTCTGTTATATTCTGGAACAAAAATATTAATAAAAATGATTGAACTAAAAAAAAAAAAAAAAAATTAAAAGCCAGTTTTCAAAATGAAACGTTCAAAATAGCCCAAAAAAGCAGGCGCTAAAATGTCTGTCTGGCATCATTTGCTCAAAAATGACCATAAGAACATAAGCAATGCCTCCGCTGGGTCAGATCTGAAGTCTGTCGGGCCCAGCAGTCCGCTCACGCGGTGGCCCAACAGGTCCAGGACCTGTGCAGTAATCCTCTATCTATACCCCTTTATCTCCTTTTCCAGCAGGAAATTGTCCAATCCTTTCTTGAACCCCAGTACCGTACTCTGCCCTTTTACGCCCTCTGGAAGCGCATTGGCTAAGGCTCTTAACATTTGCATCTCCTCTTCCTATAGGCTAAGGCTCTTTGCACCCGCATTGTGATGTCATAGAACTTTATGGTTATAGAAACCTGATGGCAGATAAAGGCCAAATGGCCCATCCGCAGCATCCACTATCTCCTCCTCTCCCTATTGGCTAAGGCTCTTAACATTTGCATCTCCTCTTCCTATAGGCTAAGGCTCTTTGCACCTGCATTGTGATGTCATAGAACTTTATGGTTATAGAAACCTAGAAACATGATGGCAGATAAAGGCCAAATGGTCCATCCACAGCATCCACTATCTCCTCCTCTCCCATAAGAACATAAGCAATGCCTCCGCTGGGTCAGACCTGAGGTCCATCGTGCCCAGCAGTCCGCTCACACGGCGGCCCAACAGGTCCAGGACCTGTGCAGTAATCCTCTATCTATACCCCTCTATCCTCTTTTCCAACAGGAAATTATCCAATCCTTTCTTGAACCCCAGTACCGTACTCTGCCCTATTACGCCCTCTGGAAGCGCATTCCAGGTGTCCACCACACGTTGGGTAAAGAAGAACTTCCTGGCATTCATTTTGAATCTATCCCCTTTCAACTTGGACTTCCTGCAGAGCAGAGGGGCATCCTGGCAGTCAGTGCGGTGGACTTTATACAGCGGTACCCAAGTACAAATCCCACCTAAAGCTACATCTCTTCAATAGCCATCACGCTTGCAGGTATCCTATAAATGCAGGTATACTAGCCCCCTCTTTTACACAGGCGTGCTAATCTTTTTAGCATGCGCTAAACGCTAATGCGTGCATGTTATCCTATGGATGCGTTAGCAGTTAGTGCATGCGTTGATTTAGCACGCCCTAAATCCACGCTAAAATGCTTATCGCACCTACAAATACTAGACTCGACAGGAATCACCGGCAAGGTACTATCATGGTTTAAAGGATTTCTACAATCCAGAACCTACAGAGTCAAAACAAACAATGAAAAATCCGAACCATGGTCCAACCCGTGCGGAGTACCCAATGGATCACCTCTATCACCCACGCTATTCAGCTTCCACCTAGATAAACTAGACTTAACCTCTTACAGCTATGCAGACGACATTACCATCCTCCTTCTTTTTGACCAACCAATACCCTCATGGCAGATACAATACACAGAACACTCGAAATAATAGCAACATGGATGAAAGAACACAAACTAAAACTAAATCCTGACAAAACAAACTTCATTCTACTAGAAAACAGCAAAACCACAACCATAACAAACCTAGTCATGAACTATTTCATACCCTATTCAACCCACTTTAAAACTTCTGGGAGTGCTGATAGATAGATGCTATACCATGCAGCCACAAATCAATAAAACACTAAAAAAAAATAATTTGCAGTTATGAGAAACCTAAGGCAAGTTGGAAAATTCTTCAACAGAAAACAATTTCAACTCGTGGTACAATCCCTAGTCCTAGGACTAATAGATTACTGCAACATACTATATCTCCCCTGCCCAGCAAACATGATAAAACAACTGCAAACAATACAAAACACAGCCCTAAGACTTATCTACTCGCTGAAGAAATACGACCATATCACAGAGGCATACCTCGAAACACACTGGCTTCCAGTCCAAGCGAGAGTACTCTTCAAATTCTACTGCCTACTATTTAAAGCCATAAAAGGAGACAGCCCAGAATACTGGAATAATTGACTAAATCAATCCTTTTCAACCAGACACAGGAGAACCCACACACATTCACGTAGCTGCCGACAAAAAACGTCAAACGAAAGAAACTGTATGACAACCTCCTAGCTACTAGAGCTGCAAAACTGGACCACCAACTCTCCAACCTACTAATCACGACCACAGACTTCAAAACTTTCAAAAAGAAACAAAAACCTTACTATTCAAAAAATACATTAAACTAAACTAACACAACCAGACTTGACCCAAGCACCACCTGTAACACTCCCTGATCCTTACCATCTTAATAAAGTTCCAGACTACTTCTTATGTATCTCCAATCGACCCAATACCTGTAAACTGTAATAATGTAATCCGCCTTGAACCGCAAGGTAATGGCGGAATAGAAATCACTAATGTAATCTATATATATAAAATCGGAGGTATGTATGTGTGTATGTATGTATGTGTGTGTGTATGTGCCGCGATCACGCAAAAACGGCTTGACCGATTTGAACGAAACTTGGTATGCAGATCCCTCACTACCTGGGATGATATGTTCTGGGGGTCTCGCGGCCCACCTGCACATGTGGGCGGAGCTACAAACATAAATTCAGATTTCACCCATTCATGTCAATGGAAAAAATGTAAAAAGCTGCCATTCTCACAGTAATTCAAAAACGGCTTGACCGATTTGAACGAACCTTGGTATGCAGATCCCTCACTACCTGGGGTGATATGTTCTGGGGGTCTCGCGGCCCACCTGCACACGTGGGCGGAGCTACAAACAGAAATTCAGATTTCACCCATTCATGTCAATGGAAAAAATGTAAAAAGCTGCCATTCTAACAGTTATTCAAAAACGGCTTGACCGATTTGAACAAAACTTGGTATGCAGATCCCTCACTACCTGGGATGATATGTTCTGGGGGTCTCGCGGCCCACCTGCACACGTGGGTGGAGCTAAAAACAGAAAATCAGATTTCACCCATTCATGGCAATGAAAAAAAATGTAAAAAGCTGCCATTCTCACTGTAATTCAAAAACGGCTTGACCGATTTGAACGACACTTGGTATGCAGATCCCTCACTACCTGGGGTGATA
This sequence comes from Geotrypetes seraphini, assembly GCF_902459505.1. Lineage (NCBI taxonomy): Eukaryota > Metazoa > Chordata > Amphibia > Gymnophiona > Dermophiidae > Geotrypetes > Geotrypetes seraphini. Next base: position 14,077,397 of record NC_047086.1, on the reverse strand, counting down.
TGTTCTGGGGGTTCTCGCGTCCCACCTGCACACGTGGGCGGACCTACAAACAGAAAATCAGATTTCACCCATTCATGTCAATGGAAAAAATGTAAAAAGCTGCCATTCTCACTGTAATTCAAAAACGGCTTGATCTATTTGAACGAAACTTTGTATGCAGATCCCTCACTACCTGGGGTGATATGTTCTGGGGGTCTCGCGGCCCACCTGCACACGTGGGCGGAGCTACAAACAGAAATTCAGATTTCACCCATTCATGTCAATGGAAAAAATGTAAAAAGCTGCCTTTCTCCCTGTAATTCAAAAACGGCTTGACCGCTTTGAACGAAACTTGGTATGCAGATCCCTCACTACCTGGGGTGATATGTTCTGGGGGTCTCACGGCCCACCTGCACACGTGGGCGGAGCTACAAACAGAAAATCAGATTTCACCCATTCATGTCAATGGAAAAAATGTAAAAAGCTGCCATTCTCACAGTAATTCAAAAACGACTTGACCGATTTGAACGAAACTTGGTATGCAGATCCCTCACTACCTGGGGTGATATGTTCTGGGGGTCTCGCGGCCCTCAACTCTATGTTGCTTGCTCAAGGGTGAGTTCACCCAAGAATTTATATGTTCTTGCTCCAGGAGGTGAAACTAAAAATGTTGTTTCTAATCACGTTTTGCGTTAGTTGTATTGTATTCATTTTGTCAAATATTTCACATTATAATTTGAATATTGTACTTTTTATTAAGCTGTAAAAAAATAATTTCATTCACCACTATAAAGTATCTTTATTTGAATCCATTTACAGTGTTATTGCTATAATTAAATACCCGTGCAACGCCGGGGCATCAGCTATTTAAATATATAGATGGACCAATGGTGTGAAGCTTGGGGAATGATGTCACACAGTCAGATTGATGTCACAGTCAACAGTATATAAGGAAGTGCAGCTGTGGTGTGGTGAAGCCTAAACAGAAACTGAAAACTGAAAATTTGTGTGATATTAATCCTCAAGTGAATGTAAGCCAAAACCCAAGGGAATTTATAGCCGGGCAAAACCGCAAACAACTTCAACTAGAGGTATGGGGGAAGGGAAGGGGGCGAGAACACAGAGGGGAGGAATGGGAAGAGGTGGGTAAGGGGAAAAGAGGAGGAGAGATGCCAGCTTTGGGAATGATGTCACAGTCATTTAAGAGTATATAAGGAAATGCAGCTGTGGTGTGGTGTGGTGAAGCCTAAACAGAAAGTGAAAACTGAAAATTTGTGTTATGTTAATCTTCAAGTGAATGTTCCTCAAGGGAATTTATATCCGGGCAACGCCGGGCGATCAGCTAGTGTAATATAAAAGAGGGCTTAGGTATTTCGATGTTTATTTATTATTTATTTGTTTAAAAGATTTATAAACATAGAATATGACGGCAGAAAAGGGCCGACAGCCCAACAAGTCTGCCCACTCAAGAATCCTCCCTCCCAACTAGTCTGCCTACTCAAGAACCCTTCTTCCCTGGAGTATCTATCGTTTGAGCATAACTCTGTAGTACTCCCACCTGTTTGTCCCATCGACTCTTGAAGTCAAGCACGCTACTGGCCTCGACCACCTGGCGGGGTAGATCATTCCATCGATCAATCACCCGTTCGGTGAAGAAGTATTTCCTGGTGTCACTATGAAATCTTCCTCCCTTAAGTTTTAGTGGATGCCCTCTTGTCGCCGTGGGACCCTTTAGAAAAAAGATTTCCTCTTCCACTTTGATGTGACCCATGATGTATTTACATGTTTCTATCATGTCCCCCCTTTCTCTGCGCTCCTCGAGAGAATATAAGCGCAGTCTGATCAGGCGTTCTTCATATGGGATGTTTTTAAATCCCGAGACAATCCTAGTGGCCATTCTCTGTATCGACTCCATTCTCTTCACATCCTTTTGATAATGTGGCCTCCAAAATTGGACACAGTACTCCAGGCGATGCACAAGATAAGAAACATGTTTCAAGTTTCAAGATTTTATTAAAATTTGATGATATCGCTCATATAAATTCTAAGCGATTTACAGATAAAATAACCGGGAATACAAAATATGCCAATTAAAAATGATTAAAACAATTTTAGTAAATGGCGTATCACGAACAGGACAAAAAGGACATAATTAACATGATAGAGAAGGAAGGCGGGGAAGAAATACAATCGATATAGGATAGAAAACAATTACGGAATGAACAAAAGGAAGGAGAATACTGTGATCTGATTCTTTTAGAAAAGCATGAGAAATCTAGGAAAGATGTAAATATTAAAGGCGTCTTTGAATAAATGGGTCTTAACAAGGCCTTTAAAATGGTCTAAGTTATTTTCTTCTCTTACTGGGGTTGGAAGAGTGTTCCAAAGTGGATACAATCTTTACTCACAGATGGAATTTTCCCAAAAGACCTCAGCGAAATCATCATAACTCCGATACTAAAAGACCCCAAAGCAACAACGGACCAACCATCCAATTACAGACCCATAGCCTCAATCCCACTGTACGTCAAGCTGATGGAAGGCCTCATAGCTAAAACCCTAACCTCATACCTAGAAAACCACAACTTACTCCACCCCACACAGTCTGGTTTCAGAACCAACTACAGCACTAAGACCCTACTAGGAAGACTCATGGACACAGCTAGACAACATCTCAGTACAGGCAAGAAAATCCACATCATACAACTAGACCTCTCCGCAGCCTTCAACCTGGTAGACTATAACATCCTCCTACAAACACTAGACTCCATAGGAATCTCAGGCAAGGTACTCTCATGGTTTAAAGGCTTCCTACAATCCAGAGCCTACAGGGTTAAATCAAAGAAAGAAAAATCAGAAACATGGTCTAACCCCTGCGGAGTTCCCCAGGATCACCTCTGTCTCCCACACTATTCAACCTATACATAGCTTCCCTCAGCTCCTGCCTAGACAAACACGACATAACCTCATACAGCTATGCAGATGACATCACCATTCTCCTCCCCTTTGACCATCCAGAGCCCACCATGACAGGCCCAATATACAGAACACTCGAAACAGTAGCAACATGGATGACAGAACACAAACTAAAACTTAACTCTGAAAAAACAAACTTCATCCTCCTAGAAAACAGCAAAACTCCTACCTTAACAAACCTAGTAATAAACTCGATCTCATACCCCATTCAACCCACACTAAAACTTCTTGGAGTACTGATTGACAGAGGGTGTACCATGCAACCACAAATCAACAAAATAATAAAAGCATCATTCGCAACCATGAGAAACCTAAGACAAATTTGAAAATTCTTCGACAGGAAACAATTCCAACTTTTGGTACAATCTTTTATCTTTGGACTAATAGACTACATATTATACCTCCCCTGCCCAGAAGCCATGATAAAGCAACTACAAACAATACAAAATACAGCCCTAAGACTCATCTACTCATTGAAAAAATATGACCACATCACAGAGGCATACCACGACTCACACTGGCTCCCAATACAAGCAAGAGTACACTTCAAATTCTATTGCCTACTATACAAAGCTATTAACGGAGACAGCCCAGCCTACTGGAACAACCGACTAATTTAAGCCACCTCAACCAGACACAGAAGAACCCACTCACTATTCACACACCCGCCAACCAAAAATGTCAAACGAAGAAAACTATATAACAACCTAATGGCCACCAGAGCAGCAAAACTAGACAGACAAATCATCAATCTGCTGTCTTTGACCACAGACTAAAAAACCTTCAAAAAAGAAACAAAAACTCTACTCTTCAAAAAATACATAAAACCTATCTAACACGATCAGTTCCTTCCCAAGCTTCACCTACCACACTGTCTACTCCTATCAAATCTAAAATGTTCTAATTACCCAACACGTATTACCTTAATTTCTCGACAATTCTTATGTAATCCACCTATATATCTTGTAACTTCATGACAATTCTTATGTAATCCGCCTTGAACCGCAAGGTAATGGCGGAATAGAAATCACTAATGCAATGTAATGTAATGTAATTACTGAAAAAAATGTCTTGATGCTTGGTACCTATTATACGTAGAGTGGGAGCGGTTAATAATTTGTGATCCGCAGATCTGAGGAGACAGGATGGCTAGCATATTTGTACAGAAATGAGAGTCAAAGTGGGAGTTACACCTGAGTCTCGTTGTTCAAAGTCCACTGCACTGACCACTATGTAGTAAGGGGGGGGGGGTCCACCCCAGGCGCCATGTGGTGGGGGCGCTGGTACCCCTCCTCCTCTGCTGGCTATGTCAAATGAGCTGGGTCCGAAGTATACACTCTCCTGAGGAGCCAAATGAAATCCGGGGAAAATTCACACCCTGTGGCCACTTCTGGGTCCTGCTGAGGTGCCCACGCTGAACCAAAGGAGTCCCCAGACTCAGTACGCAAATGTTTGGCACCAGTATCCAGAATGGCCTCTGGGTGAGACTTTTTGTCCATATCATGGACCCAGGCCAGCTCCCCAGCCCTGGAGGACCCAGAGGAGGCAAAGCCCCCTCCTCAGTGTGCTGTGAAACACGGGACACGGGCGCTGTTTTGGTGCCAATCTGGCACAATCCACATATGTAGACGACAGATTAGGGACTGAGGAGTCCATCCAAATCAAGTTTCAACAAAATAAAGGGGTTTTGATGCAAAAATCAAGCTTAGAAATATAAAAGATTGATAAAAATCCAAGATTGCCACTGCCAGTGAATTCGCACCAAAAATGGTAAAAATAAATACTTTCAAAAATAAAAAAAATATTGATTTGGGGTTTGGAGAGGTGGGAATCCTGAACACTACCCTCAGAAACTCTAAAAAATGAGTTTTACATAGTTCCACAGACCATTCCCGAAGCTCCCATAGGAAATAATGGAGGTGTATTCAGTCTCTGAAGTGCCTCCTGCCAGCTCTGTACACTGCAGCTGAATGGAGGAAAGGGATTTTCTGCCTTAGAAGCACTCCAAAATGATCAGACTAAAGATCTTAGGACTGCCAGTCTGATAGACTCTGACTGTAACCTCTGCCCCCCACAGAACCTCTCCACATAACTGGGGGTGGGAAATGCAGACTGCGCCCTGAAACTCAAAGGAACTTTTACCCAGGATGCATACAGCCTGCGCTTACCTGACCAGGTCAGCGGGCAAGTGAGTTCCTAGGGGAATGGACCCCGAGTCTGAGAAAGGTAGCACAGAGCAGGCTGGCTCCACAGATCTGCCAAAATTTTACTATGAATCAGCAGTCTGGCTCCACGGGACTGTGTCCTTTCCTCTAGCAGAGGACACTGCAAGGGGCCACATGGTACTGAAGCCACTGAAAAAACAAACTTTAAGCTATCAAAATAAGAAAAAGAAGTAGAGCAGATCATTAGACTTCTGTACCTTTTATCAAATATCGGGCAGGAGGGATGCCCACTTCCTCTTGTCTTGAAGGGCTGCCTTTTTCAAAATGGTGGTCTTTTCCCCTGGGATGCACTGGGAGGGGGGTTTAAGATCCTGATTGGTTAAGGTGCTTAAGGACTCTCCCCTGGCATGCCTTAGGCACCTGAGCCAATCAAGACTGTAGACCCCTCCCAGTGTATCCCAGGATGCACCAGGAGGAGAAAGAGCTGCCATTTTGAAGAATCATCCTTCCTGCCTGATTTTCGGCAAAAGTTACAGGGGGCATTGTAGGTGGAGGGTCCTTGAACTGGGAGGGTCTGACCCGACCCCCAACCCCCCAGCTCACAAGACCACCAGGATTTTGTTTTGGGGTAGTGGGAGTGGTCAGGGAGATCGGAAGAGGGGGATTAGTGTTGAGAAGTATCAGGGGGTCCTGGTTTTGGGCTCCCCATGCCAGCAGGGCTACATTTTTTTAATGCTGTTGTGTCTGTGTTTGTGCACAACACAAGCACAACAGTTACTGGCAGTTCCAGAGCTGCTGGTAATTAGCGACTGGAAACGAGGGAGGATTCCCTTTTGTCCATTGTTAGGGGAGCTCATTTAAGTACTATTGAGCTCCTAGCAATGTATTTGCAGAGGATTGTGGGGGTTTGGGAAGAAGGGGGTATGCATGGGGGGGGGCAGAAGTACACCTCTGATCTTGGTGCCCCCTACCCTCTCAACACCACAGGACGTCAATGGCCCAGGCATTTTGCGCCCTTTTTCAATGATGCTCTGGACCAGATCCTTACCTGGTCCATAGGTTAAGCCTACCATTCTTTTCAATGCTTATTTAAATGGTGCATGCTAGTTAATTCTGCTCAGTTCTTTGAAGGAATGGGAAACCCCCCCCCAATAAAAAACCAGATGATTGCTGCATCCAGACCACATTGACTGTACAGTTAGAAATAAGTAAATATCCCACTTATAGTGTAGGGAAACCAGCGAGTGGTTCTAGCCATGAGATTTGAGATTCAAGGCACTGGATGCTTTTTCTTTGATTATTGTCCCATAAAAAAGAAAACTAAAAGGCGATGACAGGTACAGATCATTCAGTCTGCCAAGCTCTATAAACACTTTCTCTCTCCCAGCAATTCTCTTTGCTCCAGGGAATTTAACCTTCTCCTGGCCTGTGCTCCATACCTCTGACAGCACACAGGAATAAAAAACATGCACCGACACAAGAATGGGCTAAGGCCAGTTTTAAGAACATAAGAATTGCCATACTGGGACAGTCCGAAGGTCCATCAAGCCCAGCACTCTGTTTTCTAACAGTGGCCAACCCAGGTTCCAAGAACCTGACAGAAACCCAAAGAGTAGCAACATTCCAGAGCTGAGATTGTGATGTCATAATGCCTCAGAGCCAACCTCATCAGTGATGTTACAATGGCTTAATTGTCCTATACTTGGCACATGTAAGAACATAAGAATAGCCTTACTGGATCAGGCCAATGGTCCATCAAGCCCAGTAGCCCGTCCTCATGGTGGCCAATCCAGGTCACCAGTACCTGGCCAAAACCCAGGGAGTAGCAACATTCTATGCTACCGATCCAGGGCAAGCAGTGGCTTCCCCCATGTCTTTCTCAATAACAGACTATGGACTTTTCCTCCAGGAATGAGTACCATCACATATGCTCTCTGTTGTCAGGTAAAGTCCATGTGCTCCCTGTCCCTATCGTGTAGTTCAGTGTTAACCAAAAATAATTGAAAAAAAGAAAATAAATCAAAACAAAATCAAAATTTATCCAGTCCAGTGAAAAAAATTCTTAAAACCATCCTTATATTGTGTCCTCTTTTCTTCCTCACTGCTTAAGATAAGTGATTGAAAAAAATTGTTGCTGCGTCTCTTACAATTTAGGCGGTAGGGAGGGTGATATGATGTGAGCGTAATATGGTGTTTACTAACTGAGCACTTTCACTGTTATTATGAATTTACCTTTGCCAGTTTGATTTGTTAGGATCCCTTTGGGAATGGCTGTTAAGTGCTACCATAATTTGCTTACATAACATAACATCGTACTTCTTGACCGCGTAACCCAGGGGTGTCCAATGTCGGTCCTCGAGGGCCGCAATCCAGTCGGGTTTTCAGGATTTCCACAATGAATATGCATTAAAAGCAGTGCATGCAAATAGATCTCATGCATATTCATTGGGGAAATCCTGAAAACCCAACTGGATTGCGGCCCTCGAGGACCGACATTGGACACCCCTGGCGTAACCATAAGTTCTACGCGGTTTAGAAAAGATTAATAACCTAAGAAAATTTTATAATGACAGAAAAATTATTTGACCAAGTATTTTGAGAAAAAGATGAGTTTTCAATTGGGTTATGAAATGTTTATAAGAACAAGCTCCAAAATTCTCTATCATGGGAAGCTGCTTGGAATGCTAAAGTATGGTCAAGAAATTTCTTGCTTATACAGCCCTGTACTGACGGAAAAGTAAACAGGGCATGGGATCTTCTACTATATTTATACGATGGTAAAAAAAAAAATCAATTAGCCATGTAGAACAGAGTGGTACTATACATAACCTTATAGCAGGGGTCTCAAAGTCCCTCCTTGAGGGCCACAATCCAGTCGGGTTTTCAGGATTTCCCCAATGAATATGCATTGAAAACAGTGCATGCACATAGATCTCATGCATATTCATTGGGGAAATCTTGAAAACCCGACTGGATTGCGGCCCTCAAGGAGGAACTTTGATACCCCTGGTCTAATGGTACGCAATTTTCATAACGTGTAATAACCCTTATGTACCACAGCATCTATCTGCTTTTTCATGGTCAGATGCTGATCCAAAACGACTCCCAATATTTTACATTTTGGCACTGAAGTTATTAGTAAGGGGGGGGGGAGAGCTCTGATCTAATGTTTAGACTCCCCCCACCACGCATTCAGATTTCCACTTTTTCCTTTCCACTTTAACCCTGTCTCTAGTGCATTAGGTTGGAGAGAGTATGGTCTATGGGAGTCACATATTTAGGTTCGGTGGGCTTTGAGATTGCCGCATCTCCAGACCAAGAAACCTTTCATATGCCCAGAAGACTGAGAAAACTTGTGTTTTCAAATGTTACTAGCAGCCAACGATGCTGTCACTAGGTGGCTGACCTGCACAACTTACTGAAAGAGCGTGCATTGAAAGCGAACACCATTTCTCAATAGTGCCGCAGAACGTCCTGTGCAATGCTGTTGAGATAGATGTGGCACATTGTACTGTGGTTTTTAAGATCTCTGACGCACCACTTGGTATCACTTAGGTCAATTTTTTAACAAGTTACTTGTAAACGTTTCTAGAAAGGTCCCTAGGTTGCCTTTTTGAAACAGACTCCTATGATTAACCTGAGTGGTGCACATATTTACACTTGAGATGACAAAGGTATAACGTGTATATGTGCTGTTCCCTCCTAAATCTATAACAGGTCACCTAAACATAAGTGCCATGCAGGCAGGTAAAGGGGATGGGACTGCTTTTTCTGTGTGGCTGCAATCAAAGTGGTTTATGTATTTTAGCCAGGTACTTATTGTGTTCCTGGGGCGAGGACGTGTCAAGTGACTTGCCCAGAGTCCAGGGCTGGCATTAGAGGAGGGCAAACAGGGCAGCTGCCCTGGGCCCCACAGTTCCAGGGGGCCCTGGGGTCCGAGCATCTCTTCCCCTTGTCGGGTCATCTCCCTCCCTTCCTCTCACCTTCCCGGCGCTTTTCCAAACCAAAGTTTTCTCTCTCAGAGGAGTGTGTGGCGCAGTGGTTGGATCTACAGCCTCACCACTCTGGGGTTGTGGGTTCAAACCCCGCCGCTGCTCCTTGTGACCCTGGGCAAGTCACTCAGTCCTCCATAGTCCCAGGTACGTTAGATAGATTGGGAGGAGGGTGTGGCAAGGGAGGAGTGTGTGGCGCAGTGGTTGGCTCTACAGCCTCAGCACTCTGGGTTGTGGGTTCAAACCCCACGCTGCTCCTTGTGACCCTGGGCAAGTCACTCAGTCCTCCATAGCCCCAGGTACGTTAGATAGATTGGGAGGAGGGTGTGGCAAGGGAGGAGTGTGTGGCGCAGTGGTTGGCTCTACAGCCTCAGCACTCTGGGTTGTGGGTTCAAACCCCACGCTGCTCCTTGTGACCCTGGGCAAGTCACTCAGTCCTCCATAGCCCCAGGTACGTTAGATAGATTGGGAGGAGGGTGTGGCAAGGGAGGAGTGTGTGGCGCAGTGGTTGGATCTACAGCCTCACCACTCTGGGGTTGTGGGTTCAAACCCCGCCCTGCTCCTTGTGACCCTGGGCAAGTCACTCAGTCCTCCATAGCCCCAGGTACGTTAGATAGATTGTGAGCCCACCGGGACAGATAGGGAAAATGCTTGAGTACCCGATTGTTAAACCGCTTAGATAACCTTGATAGGCGGTATAGAAAATCCTAATAAACTTGAAACTTGAATGCGATGGTAGGTAATTTGGTTGGCTGATAAAACAAATATCATTAAGTTTCTTCTTGTTCATTACAAAACCTGTTCCATAGGAGGGGAGGCGTGGCCTAATAGTAGAGCTGATGCCTCAGCACCCTGAGGTTGTGGGGTCAAATCCCAGCACCGTTCCTTGTGACCTCGGGCAAGTCACTTAATCCTTCATTACCCACCACTTTGCATGCGCAACTACAAAAAAAGGTAGTATACAAACCCCATTTCATTTCCAGCCCTTAAGGGCTACCAGTGGGTGAGGTTTTCAAGATATCGCAAATAAATTTGCAAACGACGGAATCTCTCTCATGCACACTCATTAGGAATATCCAGAAAACATGATCCACTAGGGATCGCAAAGACCAAGGTACCGATGATAGATAATTCTAGTTGGGTGACTATTCAGTGCTGTCCAACTCTCCACTTGACATCTTCTTGCACAATCTTTGTTGCTTTCCTAATACGTAGTGACAGATCACAAACCTTTGTTTTTAAATGAAAGATACAGGTTGATATGAAATTGCATTACACTAAACACATCAGACAAAAAGTGCTAACAGATCTTCAAAACTAAAGACTCATTTATGGAATTAACAAGAACAGTTTTGGGAAGCCAATTATTTTTGCCATTTTTGTGGGTGGGGTGGGGGGTATGGGAGGGCTTTGTGTGTGTGAAGATTCTGGAAGTGAAAAACCTTGAAATACTACTGTATAAGGCAACCGACAAGCTGCCCGTGAAATATTTGCAGGCTCACCACTAGTTGGCGCTGTAGGCAAAGAAAAGGAACATAAGAATAGCCTTATTGGGTCAGACCAATGGTCCATCAAGCCTGGTAGCCTGTTCTCACCGTGGCCAATCCAGGCCACTAGTACAAGGTGGGAAGGCAGCTGCAGTCTGTTCAGTCAGGCTATACAGATTAGAGCTTTTCACTGAATTTGTTGGTGTCTCAGGTGCACTGACTGAACCGCAGTTGACGGTACTGGAGATTCCTGCACGGTGCAGAACCCAGTAACTGAATATTGCTAGAGATACCAGCTAAATGAGGTCTGAAGAAGCTGAAACTGCCTAGGAGACAGTAGGGGGCGCTGGTGAAAAGCAGAATACAGAGACTGAATACAATGGAGGAAGGTCTCCACAGTGCATAGAACCTGTCATTAAAATTGTCTGTGGTGGCCAATGTAACGCTGAATAAAAAAAGAAAAAAGAAAAAAAAGGGTTTCAGGGGTGATATGGGAAATTACAGACTGGTAAACCTGACTTTCCTGCCAGGCAGAACAGTGGAAACTATTATAAAGAATGAAATTACGGAACACATAAACACAGTTTAATGGGATAGGGTCAATATCAGCCAAGGGAAATCTTGCCTAACTAATTTGCTTTTCTTTGAAGGCATGAATAAACCTGTGGATAACGGTAAGCCAGTTGATGTAATGTACGTTATCTAGATGTTCAGAAAGCTTTTGACAAAGTCTCTCAAGAGAGACTTCTGAGAAATTTAAAAAGTCTACTTATACAGCGCTGAAAAGCATATGCAGCACTGTGCATTTTGACATTTAATAGATGGTCCCTGCTCAAAAGAGCTTACAATCTAACTTGGACAGACAGACATGACGTATAGGGCTGGGGAACCCAAGGTGAGATGAGTTAGGAGTCGAAAGCACTCTCAAAGAGGTGGGCTTTTAACTGGGCCTTGAACACTGCCAGACGGAGCCCGCCGTAGGGATTCGGGCAGCTTGTTCCAAGCATATGGCGCAGCAAGGCAGAAGGGACAGAGTCTGGAGTTGGCAGAGGAGGAGAAGGGCACAGATAGGAGGGACTTACCAGCTGAGCAGAGCTCAACGGAGGGGGGGAGGGGTGTAGGGAGAGGGAGGGAATCATAGGGGGAGATAAGTGAAGAGAGATAGTGAGGGGCAGCTTAGTGAGTGCATTTGCAGGTCAGTAAGAGGGGTTTGAATTGTATTTGGAAACGGGTGGGAAGTCAAAACTGAGGGAATTAAACAGCCATTTCTCGCAATGGATTGCTGCAAGGATCTGTACCGGGACTGGTGCTTTTTAACATATTTATAAAAGATTTGGGAACGGGAGAGATGAGTGAGTAGATCATGCAAGCAGACTGTGAGAAATTGCAGCATTGTGTGCAATTCTGATTGCTGTATTTAAACCCCCCCCCAACAAAAAAACACCCCAAAATAGTGGAATTAGAAAAGGTTCAAAAAAAATGGTGACCAAAATGGTTAATGGGCTGGAACTTTCAAAATATTCTTCAGTTAGATCTTTGAGATCATCACAGAGAGAGCAGTTTAGGGTTCCAGGACCAAGAGAAATTAAGCCCCTCCCACACTTTTTACAAAATCACAAAAGCGGTTTTTAGTGTTGGCCAGCGCGTCGAATGCTCTGCTCTGCTCCCGACGCTCATAGGAAAGAGTTAGGAGCAGCGCAGAGCATTCAGTAAAAGGGTGTGTGTGTAAATTAGAGTTGACTAGGAAAAGAGCATTTTCCTATGTAGGATCAGTTCTGTGGAATACAGTTTTGCCAGGGTTTTGTGAAGGACCACCTTAGCTGAGTTGGACAGTAATATATTACTTGTAAAAGTAATGAGTAACTGTAATACAGGCCTCCCTCCTTATCTGTGGGTTTAGGACTCGCAACTTCAGTTACTCCTGAGTTTCTAAACCCTGAGCCGTCCCCACCTCCCAGACCTCTCCACACCTTACTTTTAAAGCCTGGTGGTCTAGCAGTGAGGCAGGGCAGGAGCAATCTTCCTGTGCTCCTGCCCTGTGCAGAGCTGCAAACAAAAATGGCTGCCCTGACTTCCCGTGGTCTCGTAGGACTACAGCGGAAACTCTCAGCAGTCATTTATGTTCACAGCTACGCATGGGGCAGGAGCGTAGAAAAATTGCTCCTTTCCTGTTTCATCGCTAGACTGCCAGACTTTAAAAGTAAGGTGTGGAGAGGTCCGGGAGGCAGGAGGGAGGTAGGGGTGGGTCAGAGTCGGCCCTAATGTTGGAAAATTTTTCTTATTCACTGAACAGCTTTGCATCTAACCCCTGCGAATATGGAGGGAGGCGCGTATATTTCATTTTTCCAGTAACGAGTAATATGATGTGTAGTTACTTTATATAGTTACTTTTTATTGACATCCATTCGATTTTCTTTGCATCACTAGGCCCATTATAGGGCTGCCTCCAGTTTCCAGAAGTTCCTTTTCAGTGAAATTGTTCAAGTGAACAGCCCGAGGTGATACAGATGGCCGGATCTTTGACATTTGAGCACTCTGGCGCTGCCTCTGTAAAAGAAGACTAAGGTTAGGTACCTAGATCGGCGTGCCTAGCCCAACTTAAATATTTAAAAAAGCTTCATTGGCACCATTAACAAGCAATTAGTACTTTATAACTTGGTAGGCGCCTACCACTTTTGGGTAGGTGCCCACCAGAAAGTAGGCATAGTTAGGGGCCGATTGTGGCAGATCTTGAGTGTAGATGCCCCAATTGGACTTAGGTGCTGGTATTTAGGCCAAGAAAACTCTGGCATAAATAGTGGGTGCCTAAGGGTCATGGGAAGATCGGAAGTATTACTTTCAGTTATATGTGTAATTCTAGAAAATGGTCATCCGTGCCTACAGATAGGCAAACTGTAGACTTAATTTTCACAGGGTACAATAAAGCATTCTTATTTATTTATTCCAGTTTTTAGCCCGTCCTCCCAATGGAGCTGAGAATGGGTTACAAATCAGGTACTCAAGCGTTTCCCCTATTTGCCCCAGTCTATCTAATGTACCTGAGGCAGTGGAGGATTAAGGGGCAAATTCTATAAGAAGCACCCAAAAGTTAGGTGCCGAAATAGGCACCGTTCAGCGCGATTCAAGTAAAATTGGGCCATGTTTAATGAATCACGCTGAGCGGAACCTCTTTTGGAGGCGCCCAAGAAATAGGCCAGCTCTAGGCACAACTAAAAGTTAGGGAGCCTTGCAAGCGCTCAAGCACGCTTAAGAGCAGCGATTCTGCAACACGGTGTCCAACATGTAGCCACGCCCATGCCTAACGAGCATAGCCCCTATTTTTTTGAAGGCTGCCTACATTTATAGAGGTACCTTGTTGCAGAATCGCTCTTTCTTGCTAGGCGCCTAAGTTTCAATTATTGCTGACTAAAAAATTTAATTGAGTTTGTTAATCGATTTAGAGAGGCGCCTATCTAGATGGGTGCCTCCGAAATAGGTGCCTAAGATTAGGCCCCATTTACAGAATTTGGGCCTAAGTAACTTGCCCTGGGTCACAAGGAGCAGGGCAGAGTTTGAACCCACAACCTCGGCGCCTAGGCCAATCAGGCCTTAGACTTAGTGGGGATGGGCGGACCCGCTATGCCTTAGGCCTGATTGGTCCAGGCTTCTAGAGCCTGGGCTAATCAGGCCTTAGGCTTCGGCGGAGATGGGCCGGTAAGGGGTGGGCCCGCCTCATTTTGACGAGGCGGGCCTGCCGGCTGGACGGGCAAGACCCGTCTGGCCAAAAGAAAAGGTTAGTTTGGTGGGGTGGAGGTTTGAGGGCTGTTAGCGCGGGGGAGGGAGGGTGCGGAGGGGGTGCGTCTTCGGGCAGGAGGGATTGGGCACCCTCCTGCCAGCGATCGGTAGTGTCGGGGGGGGGCATCTTCTGGCAGGAGGGTTTGGGCACCCTCCTGCCAGTGATCGGTAGTGTCGGGGGGGTCGGTTAGTAGTGTCGGGGGGGGCGGTCGGTAGTGTCGGGGGTGGGGGCATCTTCTGGCAGTAGGGTTTGGGCACCCTCCTGCCGTCAATCGGACAGGCGGCTGCGGCCCGCTATACTTATAGCGGCAGAGAGATCCCTTGCTGCGATAAGTGTAGCGGGCCGTGTCTAATCTAACCCGATTCTCTAACCAGGGTCTGTAACATGGACGCCGGTTACAGAATCGGGGTTTAGTGTAGGCCCGATTCTGAATAGGACACCTCTCCCGGGCGTCCTATACAGAATCAGGGCCTTAGTGCTCAAATAATAATAATAATAATAACTTTATTCTTCTATACCGCCACAATCTTGCGACTTCTAGGTGGTTTACAATCAAGGAAGCTGAACATTCAGCGAGTTACAATATGCAGATGATCAGAGGAAATACAGAGTGCAGAAATTTTAAGAAAGCAAAAATATAAATATACAGTTTGCTGAGCAAGAATATAGGTTCAACAGTTTGCTAAGAAATTTCTGAGAGGACCCGTTAGGAAAAGGTAACGCATTTCAAAAATTACAGCGAAAAATTACAATATGATAATAACAGTTTCTATAAGTCGCTGAACCGTGAAGTTCTATGCGGACTTATGAGGGGAGAGGGAATGGATAAGAGATCGGGAGGACCTTTATTTTGGAGAGAGAGAAGAGCGGGTCAGTTGTCTAGGTATTTCAGGAACAGGTATGTTTTTAGGCGCTTCCTGAATTCCTCATGAGTGGTGGGTGAAATACATTCATTGCATTAAGATTTAGCCACCCACCACCTCCTCATTAGCCTTTTTGAATCACAAACCTGTTCACTGTTATCCATAACTAATGTTTAAATTCTAATAACTTTCTATAAAGCTTAACTTAATTGGACTTATCTTAATCTTTTGGTCTGTCGGCCGGGGGGTACATGCCCAACATGTTTTGCCAAAATAGCAGCTTTATCAAGGACTTCCCCTGCGAACAAAAATAACAATCTTCAGCGTTTGATATTCATCCTATTTCCTCCCTCCAAACTCTACATCACTCACTCTACTCCTGCCATGAACCACCATCTGTCCCAGCTTTCTCCGGACACAAGATGGCCCCAACCCACCCCCTCAAACTTACATCCAACCTTCTGACATCATTTTCCAGCTGACCAATCGGGGAATTCCCTTGTCAAATCAGAGACGTCCACTCCATCTCTAAATTAAGACCGAATGGAGCCACCGTGCTTAACATACAAATCCAATATTACTCTCTAAAGTTCAAAAATCTTCTCAAAGATTCCACCCTCCTTCCCTACTGTCCCAATATCAATGATTCTCCACGTTATATCTTCCACTTGATGTTGTTTATCTTTCCAGTGTTGGGCTAATGGAGCCTGTGATTTGTCGGGACTTATGCTCATTCAGTCTCAACTTTACTGGACGACTTATCCGTCCGACATAGACCAAACTACGAGGGCTTTCTACAATATAAACCACAGTCTATATTAGATATGCTTTCCAAGCCTTTAAACACTGGTGAAAGCTTTAAAGAATGCTTTATTGGACCCTGTGAAAATTAAGTCTCCAGTCTGCTAAATATCATGGGGTGAACATTGACTGGTGCCACGGCAAATGGCCACACCTAAATTAAGTCGTGGCTCCCAGCCTTAGCGCTGTTCTATAAACTATGTCTAACTTTAAGCTCAGCTTATACAATAGCGCCTTTTTTGGCACCTGTTTTTTGAGCACCGAATATGGAATTTAGCCCTAAAGTGTCAAGTTGCTAGAATGAGAGGGTTGATTCGCTGAGGAGAAGGGATGAATGGAAGAGGCTTGAGAACGGTGAAGAGGGTGAGGTGGCCTCTGAATACATTCACCCAGCCCCGCTCCTTCCTCTTTAATTTTCCTGGCCTGAGCAGCATCACGAACTTGCTGCCCGCGTCGTATCGGCTCTCCCTCTGATGTGGGACCTGGAAGTGACGTCAGAGAGAACCGACACCAATGTGGGCAGCGAGTTCGTGATGCTGCTCGCCCTGGGAAAATTATGGGGGAAGGGAAGGGGTGCATAGGCGCTGCAGGGGGGGGCAGGAAGGAGAAGGAAGCAGAGAGGAGGATGGGAGCTGGTATCCGGGGCGGACCGTCCCCTGCCCCCCCTTACTATGCCCCTGCATTCGCCTCCTAGCTAAACTTTGAGAAATGGCATTAGAATAAAAGAATTTGTTTGAAGAATCCCTATGATATAAAAATAAAAACCAATTTACAATGCAGCAAGGACATTCTTAGATAATAGACAAAGCACTGCTTATAAATAGAGAAAGAGAGAAATATCAGAGCTTAAATCTTTCTGTGTATCTTTTCCTGGGCAGCAACTGAAACTCACGTCCTACCGTTAAACTACGAAGCTATGAGTTATAACCGAACCCCCTGACAAGATCTCACTTTCATCAAGTCTGTTGTGTACGCACTCTCTGTTGCAGGGAGAGAAACCGCCCTGAAGCCTGACACCGCTTATAAAAAGCATCTTCCTTAGCACAGGTCTTTCAGTTCCACTCCTTCCTGCCCCCTAAAAGAGCACCTCATACCCTAACAAAGCAAACTTTTAAGGCAGTGTCTCTCACACTGTATGCCACGAAACAGTGGTATGTCTTGAAAAGATTCCGGGTGTGCCACAAGAGATTCCAGAATTTTACTTTATTTTTAAAAAAATTCTCTTCATAAGTATACACTAGAATAGATAACTATACAAAGTAGGGTAAATATATTCAATTACTGATATTCAATTCATTAAAATGCTATATACCACGAATACCAAAACATAAAATTAATTAAATGTTTAATTTATTGATTTCTTTAATTCAATTCATATCCTAAAAACTAACAAAATTTATTTCATCTGCATTTAAAATCTACAATAACAAGTAATACAAAGTGCAAAGTGCTACTAATGACAAAATCATAGGCTGGGAAAAGCTACAGGTACTATCTAAAGCTTTTAAGTAGAGTTCATCAATCAATCTTCAAGGCTCTTAATGATGTTAAGTATTGAAGCTAGTCAGACCCAATGAAGCTCACTTAACTTGATGATGAGTCAATTAAAGTCCCAATATCTCCTTGAGTTGTAATCCGTAGACTTGACCAAGCCAGTTGTTCCTTACATTCATGATCTCTTCGTAATCCTTATTGTTTTCCGGTTTTAGTTACTTATATTATTCAATCAGCATAAGCCTCTAACTCCAGCTGAGTTTCAGTTGAGTCCCTCAACAGGGAGGTTGAAGATATAAGTACTGAAATTACTTCTTATACAGATCTCCGGCTGAGAGTTCCTGCTTGGAAGCATCAAGAATAGACTAGAATAGGTGACATGTACATCGCATACACAAGAATCTGTCAATGTTATGAGCGTCTGTGTGCGTAAGGATGCAACCTCCCAGACAAGCATCATTCTTTGACATGATTGGTTCTTGAAAACTAACGGGAAGTCATTTTATTTTTATTTTTCATGCGGTGGTTATCCTAACTTGAGCAACAAAACTATCCAAGGCTTTTGGATCTTCTTATCTTTGCAAACTTGGATTCTCAGCTCTAATAGAAATTAAATTTAAAAAAAGAAGAGAGAACTGCAGATGGTGGATGATGATATGCGTGTTTGCGTGTCAACTATCGAGCTGCATTTTGAGTTAATTTGCACTCTAAAACAAGCACATCCATCGCATTGATTAGCAATTCTATTCTATCTACTGTAGTTTCACCAGTGTTACAATTACCCATACGTAGCTTAAAGAACTTTAAATAAATAACTCTCAAATTTAATTTTTTTGTTGGTTTTACAATTTTATGATTTCAATTATAATGTGCCACGAAAAACATTTGCTCCGTTTAGTGTGCTGGAGCTAACAAAAAAAAAGTCTGAGAGACACGGTTTTAAGAGGACTTTGCAAAATGTAGTTTATGGGATAACTTTGGCCTGAAAATGAGTGTTCTTTACTAAACCTGACGGATAATGGCTTTGAATTGTTTGAGCATCTGATACAATGCACAGTGGGTGAAACAAAGTTCGGCTAAGCGTTCCCCGTGCAGGTGATCACAGCATTGTGAGCCTCTCAGCCAGATGTGGATGGAGCTTGACACCTGTTTCCTTTCTCTGTTGTAAGCTGGACCAGAGGATATGGCTTTTGCTACAGCTGGAACACACTCTGATATTAATAAACACTGAAGCTCTGTTCCCTGGACAGAAGGAAGCATACCTCTTCACTTAACTCCCCTGCCTATGGCTGGTGGATTACAAAGAAATGTATACAGTACTCCCCCGATATTCGCGGGAGTTCCGTTCCAGGAACCCCCGCAAATATTAAAAAAACGCGAATACAGTTTTTCACCTGGGGAGGCAGGAGAGGGCAGCTGGAGCACCAGCGAGTGAAGGAAATCACTTGCGGTATGCTCCAACCGCCTCTTCCTGTACACGCAGCTCCTGATTGGTGCAGCCCGACTTTAGTACAGGAAGAGGCGGTCGGAGAATACTGCGAACCGCGAATTCACGGGGGAACACTGTATTGGTACTAAATCTAATATAATAAAACGCTAGGCTGCGCATGCGCACTTCCTATGCGTGCGCCGGTTTTCTGTGAGCTGTAGCGACCCATAGGAAGTGCGCATGCGCGGCTTACGGTCTGGCCTGCTCCCTGTTGAAAGACGCAGCGGTGGCTACTCTCACGATCCCCGCCTGCGTTCCCTCCCGTCCTGTAAGTTGGCCGTCCCTGCCGCCGTCGTTCCCTTGCACACCAGTGCTCCATTATTGCTCTTGGCGTCTCCCTTACAGTAACTTTGCCGTCGCCGCGATGTAGGGACCCGCAGGTAGGAGTGCACATGCCCCTACAGTACTCTCTCTGCTCTCTCTCTTCCTCCCCCCCCCTGAGGTGGATGTCGACCGCGGCGGCCCGAGTCGGATGTTGACCGCGGCGGCCCGAGTCGGATGTTGGCTGCGGCGGCTGCTGGCTGTGGCTGCAGGCCGCGGCAGCCAAACCCGGAAAGCATTTTAACATAAGTAGTGCATGGAGTTCAGGAGGAAGGTATGGGGGGAGGAAAATACTGCACAGGGAAGTGGGGTGGGAGGGAAATGCTGCAACACACGGAAATGGAGGGGCAGAAAAGGGGTTGATGGACAGGGGAAGAGGTGCTGAAGAACAGGGAGGGGGGCAGAAAAATGAAGACAGGCCTACTGCTGGACAGGGGGAGCAGGAAGGAGGTGATGATGGACAGGGGGAGGTAAAACAAAGGGAGAAGGGCTTCTGCTGGATAAGGTGAGCAGTGATGGGGTGGTGGAGGACACAGGGGAGGTAAAAGAAAGGGAGAATGGACAGGGGGAGCAGGCAAGGGGTGGTAGTGGACAGCCAAGGGAAAAAAAAAGAAAAAAGAAAGACAGACAGAAATACAGAAAGCGACTAAGGCGAGAGAAAAAAAAAAAAAAAGACAGACATACACACATATATTCTAGCACCCGTTAATGTAACGGGCTATAAGACTAGTAATAATAATAATAATTTTATTCTTATATACTGCCAAAGCCATGATAGTTCAAGGCAGTTTACAACAAGAGGTGCTGGACAATCAGCGAAGTGGTCACCATACAAAGTCATCGAATACAAGCTTACAGAATGGAAGAAGTGGAAAAATATAAAATTCTTTTGTTCAAAATATTTTTTATTGATTTCATAGTTATAAAATAGAAAATATACAACAAAGGCTTCCGAGGAAGCCTAACAAGAAAAACCAAGTGACAGCTCCCTTCAGTACATCATATCACAATAAGAAATATTATCGATACTCAAGGATAGAAGCAACAAATAATAATGAGAAAACTAACACAGTCTTCTGGTCATAGTACATTGCAAGATAAATACATAAATAGGATGGCAGGACCATGAATTATGTATAGTATCATAATGTAGTCTAGTATGTAAAGCCATAGAGAATACAAAAGCTTAATAGAATCTGGCATTATAAATGGAGAGAGGGTCATATTGATTCCTGAGATATATCAGATAAGGAACACCAATGAAAAGTGTGAAAGATTGAAACAAATTGATGAGTGATGTTATATCAATAAATGATCTCATAAGCATTATTTCAAAGGTCTTGAGTAGAATAGTCTATTAGTATAGACCATGTATTATCATAAGTGGATAGTGACTTAGAGCGTTCTGCCATATGTTTCTCGTATTTAGCATGTAGGCATACTGAATTCCACCAATGAGTGAGGCTGAGGTTAGAGAAGTCTTTCCAATTTTGTAAAATTAATTGAAGAGCTATGAATAACAAAAGGGTCAAAAGACGATCATGATACAAAGATAAAGGTGAGGACAGTGCCGAGGATCCCAGAAGTAAGACATCCAATGTGAAGGGGTCATTAATAATAAAAAGTTTGGTAATCATATTCCAGATAGAGGACCAAAAAATCTGTAAATGGGGACAATCAAATAACATATGTCGTAGGGAGCCTTCGGAGGATTTACAGGTCCAACAGGAGCTATCCGTGGATCTCTTAATTTTAGCTGTTTTGGACGGAGTCCAGAAGGCTCGATGATACAGAAAAATCGCAGTTTGTCTATGGGAGGCTGAGTGGAGCGATTTAAAAATCCTAATCCACAGTTCCGTCCACCTACGATCAGTTAACGGAGATTGCAACACCAAATCCCACTTAGTCAGGGAAGCCGAAATTGCAGGGAAACATTTTGAATGTATATATTTATACCAATTAGATGATTGTCCATGGGATGCAGAGAAGGAAAGAGCCATAGAGTGTAGGTCTGAAGTGGTATGAAGAGAAGTTGGAGAAGGATACCTCGCAGAAAGGCAATGGTGGAGTTGAATCCAATTGAAATATTGAGAGGGAGGGATGTTATATTTGGCCATGATATCTGAAAAAGTAATCCATTTGTCATTAGTCAAAAGATGGGAAATATGCCAAATTCCTCGCTGTTGCCAAGTTTTCCAAACCATCACCGCGTTGCCTATCTTGAGTTTGGGGTTATGCCAGATAGGTGCAGATACTGAATCAGCCAATTTCATATTTGAAAGGGAGTCAATATAATTGATCGCCTGCCAAGTACTTAATATAATCGGGTTTTGTTTTGCCAATTGAGGAAGAGGAATGGCAGGAGCATGATGCAATATATATGAATCAACCAAAGAGAGTTCCAAAGGTAACCACGTAGGATTTACACGCATAGACTCAACATTCAGCCATAAGGAGCCCTGAGACATCAAAAATGCATGGTGATATTCGCGAAAGCTAGGAAAATTGACTCCTCCCTGCTCCTTAGAACATTTCAGTTTACGGAGTGCAATCCGAGGCTGTTTGCCTTGCCATAAAAAGGAAGTGAGTAAGTGTTCAATACGAGAATAAATTGAGTGAGGGAAGAGAAAGGGAAGCATACTAAGGATGTAATTGATTTTCGGAGTGATCATCATACGTATTGTAGATAGTCTACCCCACCAGGAGAGATTAAGGGGGGACCATCTGGAAGTGCAGGAGCGAATAATAGAGAAGATATAGTCAGAGTTAAGTCGTGAGGTGGAGTCGAGAGAGGGCCCAAAATACAATCCAAGATATTTGATCTTAGAAGGGGACCATATGAAACCATATTGGGAAGAATCAGATTGAATATCTATACAGTTTAAAGGTAAAAGTTCAGATTTATTGATGTTTAATTTGTATCCAGAAATCGCCGAATAGCGATTAATTTGTTCAAGGATAAAGATAATAGATTCTGGATGAACATAAAGAAGAACATCGTCGGCATATGCCGAGAGTTTAACTGAAAAATCATTGTAATGAAAGCCAGCAATTCGAGAATCATTCCGTATAGCAGATAAAAGTGGTTCCAGAGCAAGATTGAAGAGTAAGGGAGATAGGGGGCAACCCTGTCTCGTGCCACGGGATGGAGAGAAGGGTTGGGAAAGAAGTCCATTTATCATAATTCGTGTTGTGGGATGAGAGTAGAGAACTTTAATCATAGATAAGAAGGGATCAGGAAAACCATACCAACGTAGAATATGAAATAGGAAGGGCCATTCTAGACGATCAAAGGCTTTTTCGGCATCAAGAGCCATGATTACCAGTCTATCTGCATGAGAAGATGAGTGATGGATAATGTGAGACAAGAGTCGGGTATTATTAGAAGAGTAACGATTATTTAGAAAACCAGATTGGTCCGAGGAAATGAGCAGAGGAAGTACGGATTGAAGCCGAGAAGCAAGGATCTTAGCGAAAATTTTTGCGTCTACATTGATTAATGAGATGGGACGGTAATTTTTGACCTCTTGAGGGTCCTTACCCGGTTTAGGAAAGACAATGAGATTAGCTTCTGTAAAGGAGCCTGTGGAATGACCTTGATTGCACAAGAAGTGAAAGAAAGGAAGCAAATGTGGAAGTAAAATTGGTAGAAAGGCTTTGTAAAATTCTATTGTAAGGCCATCCGGGCCTGGAGATTTGTTCGGAGCCATGGAGTTAATGGCATCCGTGATTTCCTGGGAAGTGAAGGGAGAAGAAAGTGAGAGAGAATCCGTAGGAGAAAGAGTGGGGTGCGGGAAAGATAAGAAGGAATTGAGATTAGCTTCAGAGGAGGTGATTTCTGAAGAATAAAGATCTTGATAGAAATTGTGGAAGGCGGATGAGATGATTGAAGGATCTGTAGTAAGTATTCCTGCGGGGTCTTTAATGGATGATATGGTAGTTTTATCCTGGGATTTTTTCAAATAATTCGCAAGCAGATGTCCAGGTTTGTTATTTTCTGCGTAGTACGAAGCCGCTTGGACGAAGACTGAATTGGCAGCAGATGAACTCAATAAAGAGTTGTATTGGATTCTAAGGTTACGAAGAGTAGTCAGGGCTGTAATATCAGTAATGTCTGAAATATGGGTAGCTTCCGCTTCACGTATGCGAGATTCAAGGTCTCGTAGGGTTTGTTTTCTAGAGGAGTGGAGTCTAGCAGTAAATTGAATTATTGTCCCACGTATGAAAGCTTTGAAGGCATCCCAGGTGTTGATCCAATTGGACTGAGTGGGGATGTTAAAATGAAAAAATTCTTGGATGGCCGCAGTAATACTTTCAGAGAATTGGTTTTCAGCAAGGAGTGAAGAGTTGAACCGCCATTGCCTACTGCGAGGTGTAAGAGAAAAGTAAGAGCAAGTCAGGGAAATAGCTGCATGATCAGAAATTGTGATAGAGTGAATATCA
The DNA here is from genome assembly GCF_902459505.1 of Geotrypetes seraphini. Classification (NCBI taxonomy): domain Eukaryota; kingdom Metazoa; phylum Chordata; class Amphibia; order Gymnophiona; family Dermophiidae; genus Geotrypetes; species Geotrypetes seraphini. The sequence continues at coordinate 14,053,612 of NC_047086.1, read as the reverse complement.
GAGGTGGTGATGTGAGGTAAGATAGAAGAAGAGGCAAGAAAGTAATCAATCCTGGAGTAAGTCGAGTGTGGTGCTGAAAAGAACGTAAATTGATCAAGGGCGGTATGCTGCAATCTCCAGGGATCTGTTAAGTGAAGCTGGGATATAATATCATGCAATGCATACCATGATTTTGGTTTCTTGTAGGAGGCATGTGATTTCCTGTCCTTGGAAGGATCTAAAATAAGATTAAAATCACCTCCAATAATAATAGGGGTGTCAGGATCCTGTAAGATATGATTGGCCAAATTATGAAAAAATTCAGGAGAATCTAAATTTGGTGCATATATATTTAAAATGCGTAATGTGCGATTGGATATAGAAAGTTTGGCACTAACCCATCTACCATAAGTATCATGAGAGCTAGATAAAATAGAAATGGATGGATGATGTTTAATTAGGGTAATCACACCATTTTTTCCATTCAGAGCAGGGGAAAACAATGGCGCACAAAAGCCTTGTTTAAGAAATTTACTTGAGCTAGATTCATTGAGATGAGTTTCCTGAAGCAGAATAATATCTGATTTAAGATCATCAATATAAGACAATAATTTCCGCTTTTTAATCACATTATTTAGACCTTTGATATTTAAAGATGTTATTGATAATGACATTGAAAGCATGGATATATGATATTTAGCATGGTTGAGATACCTAAATAAGCCAGACAAAATTCGGTGTGGGACTTATAAGCTGTAAATAAAACTATGGCAAAAAAAACAGAAGCTGTATGCATCTTATAACAAAAATGAAAAATCAACAAAAGGATTATAGTAGAGGAGTAAGAGATGTACCTGAAAGGAGAAAGAGCCCACTGTAATAAAACAGCAAGCAAAAAACTTTGGGTGGCCGAGGAGGGGACAGATAGCCGAGTTGAACAAAACAAACTCAGCAACCATTTGATCAGTGTATTGCAAAAAGTAGCTCTAGCTGCATGCACAATTAACTAAAGTAAACAACAGGTCAAAAAGTTTAAATGCTGTGTTTATAATGAATGAACTATGCCAACAATGGCAATCCACAGCAACCACTAAAACAAGTGAATCATCAGAATAAAGAGACACATTCAATGTCAGTCAGCCATGAATGCCTGCTGTGGAAGTAACATTAATGAAAGAAACTAAAAACAATATATAATGATTATAGAGTTCAGGAGGATAAATAAATGGAAAGAGAGGCATAATAATACAGAAAGATGAACTACTCAGGCAGTCAGTGTGTCCCACTAAGGACATTAGCACTCTGATCTAGTATAAATGACATCAGATAGCAAAGCCTATGATGTCATAGGATAATACAAGTAAGGAAATTCATAAAATAAATAAAAGATTAAAATTCGTGGCACAGTAATTGAGTCATGTGTGAAAAAATTGCAGAAGACCAAACCTATGTAGTAAACATTCATCATCTAAGTTTCTGGACATTTAAAAGTGTAAATTTAAAGCCACTGTACTTTCATTATGCTTACCAATTAACATCCGCACCAACGAGAAGAAAAAGAGTGAGAGGTTCAAAGGGTTTTAGCAGGTAGAGTGAGCATAATAGTCCAGTAACATAATATAATATAATATATAAAAAAAAAACAAAAAAAAAAAAAACACAAAATGGCTGAGGTGCATGGTCTTGCAGTGCAGAGTCACATGTCTGTAAAAAGAAGAGAGTAACAAACATGCCTAGAGGTCCTGCGATGCAGTGGAGAGGTAAAATGGTAGTAAAAATGAAAAATAAATTAGAGAAGGAGTCATTCAAGCGATATATAGTAAAAGAGAGAGAAATAATCATGGAAATAACAATTGTAGAGTTAGAATAACATGTAGAAAGAGTCAGTTTCAGAGGCAGCATGGCAGATGAGCATCAGGCACAGAGGGAAACAGGCTCACACAGAGTCAATCGGGGTTGGTGAAGTCTCTTCGATGTAAGTAGCCAGAAGCTCCGGGTCAGTGAAGTCTTTTGTTTGATTTAGGTAAGTTACCCTCATTCTTGCCGGGTAGAAAAGACCGTAGCGGGCTCCCATCTTTTTTAGTTGTGGTCTGAATGCAAGCAGTTGTTGTCGTGCTTTAACAGTGTTCTTGTGCAGATCTGGGAGGAAAAGGATCTTATTTCCCTCGTGGGTCACAGGCGCTAGTGATCGGGCTTTTTGCTGAATTTCTAGGACCTGCGGGTAGCGGAGGATCCGAAGCACTATGGGTCGTGGCCGGCGATCACGCGGGAACCTGGAGGATGGAGAGCGGTGAGCACGTTCAATTTCAAAATCATGCTTAAAGTGCAGATCTAGTATTTTGGGGATGAAGGACTCCAAGAACGCCACCATATTATTGCCTTCCTGCCCCTCCGGGACCCCCAAAAGACGCAGGTTATTCCGGCGGGAACGATTACTGGCGTCCTCCATTTCTTTTTCCAGGGCCAGCGTGCGTTTCACGTGGCCCTGTAATGCCTTAACATTGGCATCTGTGGTTGCTGATTTTATTTCCAGATCAGCTATTTTCACTTTGAAGGTGGTCAGTTCAGTTTGGATTGAAGATAAGTCATCTTTAAGCTCAGAGATGGCATCCTTGGTCTCAGTCATCAGATCCTGGACTGTTTTGATTGCATTCCACAAATCAGACATGGAGGGAGCCTCAGGGCCATCCTGTGTCACCAATTTAGAGTCCTTTGCGGGAGAGGGAGGGTCGGGCTTGTGCCTTTTGCCCTTAGTAGCTGTAGCCATCGTTTATAGTGTGGATGGAGCTGGATGGAGGGGTCTAACACCAGTGCAGTGCAGCCAGAGAGTAAAAAGATGGTGAAGGTTGCTGGAGCCTGCTGTTCAGACGACCATCTTTGTCGGGCTCAACAGCGCCCCCCGCACTGGTGGAACTCTTGATATTCAATAACAATTACTGATGACTAAAATATAAAATTCTTAGGTTACAAATCGATTAAACAGTTAACCGGCACCCAAGGGGATTGATAGATGCCAGATAAATGTAGTTTTTGGTTGCTTGAGAGTTACTGTTAAAAACAGGCCTAACTAATACTATACCCCATACTATGCCATACCGTAAACTGTTCTAGACAAATTACCAGACATATATTAGGCAAAGCGTGGGCGTACTCAGGTGTCGCATGCCAAGTTTACACTTTTTATTTAAAGTATTACAGTATTTCTTTGATTTTTTTTTTTGCTGGTTGCTTGAGAATGTGGTATAACGATAGACGTCCTGACAGTCTGGATGAAATCACCTGGACATCCAGATAGACGATTTTTGGAAAAAAAAGAAAACTATTCTAGATGTATTTTTCGAAAATGGGCATTTTCCCTCTGCTGCCTTTGGCACCATATGCCCAAGTTGGACTTAGATGTAAGTTTTGTTTACAACCCTCTACCTGTGTTAACCTGAAGCCTGTTCTGCACTCTCTACCATCCTGTGGAGTTCCTTTTTAAGAAAAAGACAGTTTCCCCCTAAATTTGCATACTCTTCTGCACAATTTGATGCAAAGGCCCAGAATCTATACATGGTGATGACATTTCAGCACGGATCCAAGATAACAGGCCATGAACTATCAATTCTCGAAGGTAATTGATGCTAATTTGGGCCTGTACATGCAGCTGCCTTCGTGTTATTCTGTTACAATGCTAATAATCCCTCTGTTCCAATTTAAGATGGTGGGTAACAAGGTTGTATTGCCTCAAGGGGGGGTCTAATAACTCCTATATCACCCTAAACTGTTTACATTTTTTATAGATTTATTTATTCAATTTCCTAGACTGTTCTCCCAGGGGAGCTCAGAACGGTTTACATGAACTTATTCAGGTACTCAAGCTTTTTCCATGTCTATCCTGGCCGGCTCACAATCTATCTAATGTACCTGGGGCAATGGGGGGATTAAGTGACTTGCCAAATGTCACAAGGAGCAGCGTGGGTTTGAACCTACAACCTCAGGGCGTTGAGACTGCAGCTTTAACCACTGCGCCACACTCCCCTCAGTGCAGAAGTAAAAGCTATCGGGACTCAAGAAAACCAGAGGAGTACCTGAGATAAGTACTATGAAATCGCTAGTTTGACACCTATGTAGTTTGGTGGATTTCAATTAGAGAATCACACGGTGACAAAACTCATCACCATTCCTGTCCCCGCGGATAACGGCGGGAAACCATCTTCATGTTATTCTTTAAGGAGAGAGGGAAGAATCAGAGTATGAATGACCACAACCACTGACCCGCAAGCTTTGCTTTGAAGAATGCTGGTGTAGAAGGACCGAGGTTGAAACAGACACTACAGAATGACAGTCTCTGGTATCCAGAGCAGATATTGTGATGTCATAATGCCTCATTCCACCAGTGCCTAAGAGCCAATCATATCAGTGATGTCACAATGGCTTCATTATCCTTGGCTCACATAAGAATCAGAGTATGAATGGCCACAACCACTGACCCACAAACTTTGCTCTGAAGAATGCTGGTGTAGAAGGACTGAGGTTGAAATAGACACTACAGAATGACAGTCTCTGGTATCCAGAGCAGATATTGTGATGTCATAATGCCTCATTCCACCAGTGCCTAAGAGCCAATCACATCAGTGATGTCACAATGGCTTCATTATTCAGAGTATGAATGGCCACAACCACTGACCCGCAAACTTTGCTTTGAAGAATGCTGGTGTAGAAGGACAGGTTGAAATAGACACTAGAAAATGACATGGGATTATTTCCCACGGTTATCCGCGGGGACGGGAACGGTGATGAATTTTGTCACCGTGTCGTTCTCTAATTTCAATCTTGTATTGTATTGTTAAATAGTGGCTTGAGATAGGGCCTCTCAAACATAGGTTTAAGCCGAGAACTCTGGTTTTCCTGAGTCCCAATAGCTTTTACTTCTGCACTAGGGATACATCTATAAAAAAATTTAAACAGTTTAGGTTGATATAGGGGTTATTAGACCCCCCTTGAGGCAATACAACCTTGTTACCCACCATCCTAAACTGGAATAGAGGGATCATTAGCATTGTACCAGTTTTTTACCCTCTAGGATTATTTGTCTTTGTGTTATTCTGCAACACCAGGTACCTATTTCTATTAGCGCATAACTCACAAGAGACGTGGGCCAGGGGAGGGTCAGGCATTCCCCAAATTTTGCATTCAATGTTTTAGAAGAGCACCATTGATGCACCCAAAATGCCACGACTTGGACACTAGCACGTACACTGGGTTCACACTTTAGGTGCGGGAATTGGCTCTATGGGACACCTGCCTAATTGGGGCAACGTTCTTCAACACACTGACTCCTGAGGCAGGCCAGTTTGGCCGAAAAACGACTTGTGTCGCGTGAGCGAGAAACCTATGTTATAATAAAGAGTCCTTTTTGGAAACAACTTCAGAATCTATGGCTTTGCTGTCTACTTCGCTGTTGCTCAAACATCAGCGACCCCCCCAAAAATCAGCGCTAAGCAATATTCTATAACAGCCACTAGGGATGGATTCTGAAAGAAGTCGCCTAGAGGTCTGCACGGGAACGGGAATCCCCCCTAACCCATGGGGACCCCCCCCTCTGGCCCACGGGACTCCCACGGGGATGGAAGGCTTTGGAAGCAGGGTTCGTCCATATAATATAATGGACACATCAGCCTTAGTAAAAGAGGGGGTTTATAAGTTAATTACCTGAAGAGAAAACAAAAAAAGGGTTCCACCAAAGCGATTCCACAAGGAAAACAGCAAAAGAAACTGTGGAATTGATGATCCTGTTAGAAGTAATTGCTGCTTTTTATGGGGACGGGCGGGGATGGAGGTAATTCCTTGCGGGGATGGGTGGGGACGGAGAGGATCCTGACGGGGACAGGTGGGGACGGAGAGGATCATGGCGGGGACAGCCGGGGATGGGTGGGATTTCTGTCCCCGTGCAACTCTCTAAAGTCACCGAAAGTTAGGCACCGGGAGGCACCTAGATCACGCTTGCTGGTGCCTAACATGTTAATTGATTTTAAGTGCTGTGATAATTAGTCACGTCATTAAAAGCAATTCTTATGTGACATCATTGATGAGGCTGGCTCTTAGGCTTTGGTGGAATGAGGTGTTATGACATCACAATCTCAGCTCTGGAATGTTGCTACTCTATGGATTTTTGCCAGGTGCTTGTGACCTGGATTAGCTACCCTGAAGACGGGATACTGACACAGTACGATTATACTTATGTTCTTAAATGCATGTTATTTGCATCTCATACCTGTTCATTTGCAATAAATCAAAAATATGTTAACTAATTAATTCATTGTTCTCTGTTATCAGTTATGGGTGAAGAAAGGAGGACTGAGGTGGCTTGAAAGCAGGCCCGGAGCCCCTCTCACTATAATATTACTCTGGTTGCTAATTAATCTGCGCAGTATCAGACTAGACTTGCCAGACTGCCCTGGAAACAGCTCCACAAGCTAAATAATGGATATGAACATCCCCCGAGCCCCTGGCATGATGCATCGTGGGCCGCAAGGTTATCGGGCTCCTGCATCTTTCACTCTCTTTAGGCTTCTCGAGGACAAAGGAGCCCAGCTGACCCCTGGACAAAGGAGAATGCCTAGACAAGGAGCGGAAGACGGCAGGCAAGAATAGCGTGGAAAGTGCCAGAAGTGAAAGAGGAAGTCTAAATCCGTCCTGCTCCTGAGCTGGGGGGGGGGGGGGGGGGGGAGGGAGAAAACATATTGGAGAAACGTAAACAATTCAGGAAACCCTAGCACTTACTCCAGTTCCGATCTGGCCCAGCACAAAGCTTTTCCCGCGGCCGAGCAGCTGTTTATGAATGAAGTCCAGACTCTCAAGTGTTCGTTCGGCTTCGCCTGTCCCCACAGTTTTTAAGATTTCCTTTCTGCCTTTGGCAAATCTGTTTCCCCCCCTAAAACAAAATACATATGCATGTTATTAACTCCCTCTATTTAAATGGAAGAACAATGGTATCGTAAATCTGTCCCTTTTTTTTTTTCTTTTTTCAAAACACACATCCATAGAACAATTTCTTTCTTCCGCACAAGGCTGCAGGAAGGCCAGTCGTGCCTTAGCCATCTCGACTTGAAAGGGAGCTTTTAGAAAACAGTTATGATAGGGGAAGCGTGCTTTCCCCCCCCATGGCATCCCAAGATTAAAGTTAGTCGTAAAAAGAGAAGGCGAAGGGGGGGGGGGGAGGTTGACGAGTTACTGAAGAAGAGATTAGACACAGACATCAAGGGCAAATTAAGGAACACAAGAAGGATGATTGCCACCAGATAACTGAAAACAGGTCCAATGGTTTTAAATGAAAAATGCACGGTTTAAGCTTTGCATTAAATTCCTGCTTCCTGCTTCATAAAGGAGAACATGCGCAAACATTTACATGAAACTGTACGTGATACTAAAGTTGGATTATGGCAATTTATTGATTCAGGGCTACCTATATCCAGTGGCGTAGTGTGGAGGGGAGGGGCGGTCCGCCTCGGGCACCATCTTTGTAGGGGCACGGCACCTGTCCTCTCCGCCCCCCTTCCCCCCCCTTATTCCCTACCCCCATACCTCTATAATATTCCTGGCGTGAGCAGCAACCCCCCCAAGCTGCTGTCGCGCCTGCATCCGGCTCTTCGTCTGACGTCATGTCCTGGACCCTTGCCTAGGACGTGACGTCAGAGGGAGAGCCCATGCAGGCGCAGCGGCAGTTTGGGGGTTGCTTCTCACGCCAGGAACGGCGCAGAGGTACGTTGGAAGGGAAGTGGCGCGTGCGTGCACGCGGCAGTGGGGGGAGGGGGCGGGGAGCAGAGAAGAGGGTGGGGAGGGACGCCGGGCACCTCTCACCCTCGCTATGCCACTGCGTCTAATCGCAGATGAAACATTTGCAAACGCTGCAAAATACGGCCATAAAATCATTAGGAAATGTTGCGCTGTTGATTCAGTTTCACTGGCTACGGAGCAATTTATAAAATCCTCTGTTTAGCACATGAAGCGCTTTGGGAACATCAAACTTCCTATGTAATAGATGAATTCTTCTTTCTACTCCAATAAGATGCCGACCTCGGCTCTCCCTCTGACTTGCGAAGTTCACAGCAGTGCCCTGAAAGGTGCCCCACTGCTCTGTTGCCACGCCCGGGTGGCCAGTCCGTTACAGGACTGGTCCCTCCCACATCCAAATGGTCTTGTTCTGGGCGCTTGGGACTTGGATGCAATTTTGGTTGAACTTTATTTTATTTTTATTTTTCCTCTAACTCTACTTTTCACTTCTCTATTACCCTCCAGGTACTTTAGTTAGATTGTGAGCCTTCGGGACAGTAAGGGAATTTTTCAAGTACCTTTCTTATTTCTAATCTTAATGTATATTTTCTGTAAACCGCTTAGAACCTAACGGATGTAGCGGTATATAAGAAATAAATTACATTACATTACATTACATTACTTGTGGTGTAAAGATAGATGTCCTGGCGTTCTGGGCGTCCCAACGAGTAGCTAATCCGGGTCACAAGCACCTGGCAAAAATCCAAAGAGTAGCAGCATTCCAGAGCTGAGATTGTGACGTCATAACACCTCATTCCACCAAAGCCTAAGAGCCAGCCTCATCAATGATGTCACAATGGTTTGATTGTCCTATACTGTACTTGGCCTGGGCATCCAGCTAGAGGATTTTCAATAAAAAAATTTTTATTTCTAGACGTATGGTGGTTTGCCTTTTGAAAATAGGCATTTTCTTACTGCCAACTTTGGATGTCTAGCGCCAGACTGACCTTGGTTCAGAACACGGCGGTAAGACCGATTTATGGCCTGAGAAAATTTGATCATGTGACACCTTGTTACCGTGAGCTGCACTGGCTTCCGGTGGAGGCTCGGGTAATCTTTCTGGTGGGATGTTTATACTCTAAAGTAGCCTTCGGACTTGCTCCACGACACCTTGTTGACAGGTTTGATATGGTGTCGCAGAAGAATGGCAGGAAATCGCATGCTTTATTTACGTTTCCTTCGGTTAAGGGCTGTGAAAGTAAGAAATATCACGAGCATACTCTCGCTTATCAGGCGACGTATTATGACAAAGATTTCCAACTCCTTTTACTAAGCCGCGCTAGCGTTTTTTGGCGCACGCAGCATTTTAGCGTGCTAAACCCGCGCTACGCGGCTAGAACTAACGCCAGCTCAATGCTGGCGTTAGCGTCTAACGCGCATGGCATTTTAGTGCGCGCTATTCCACGCGTTAATGCCCTAACGCAGCTTAGTAAAAGGAGGGTGTCAGGTCAAAACCGCGGAAGACAAAGGCGCGCGGGGACAACTGAGCGCAGCGCGGAGGCGCGCGCCGAAGAAACTAACTGTTTTTAGGGGTTCTGACGGGGGGGTGTGGGGGGAACCCCCCCACTTTACTTTATACAGATCGCGCCGCGATGTGGGGGCGTTGTGGGGGGTTGTAACCCCCCACATTTTACTGAAAACTTCACTTTTTCCCTAAAAACAGGGAAAAAGTTAAGTTTACAGTATAATGAGGGGGGTTACAACCCCCCAAACCACCCACAACGCCGCCACGATCTGTATTAAGTAAAGTGGGGGGGCTCCCCAACAAAACCCCCCGTCGGAGCCCCTAAAAACTGTCATTTTCTTCGGCGCGCGCCTTCGTCTTGCGCTCAGTTGTCGGCGCACTCCTTTGTCTACCGCGGTTTTGTCTATGAACCAAAAGGAGCCCTAGATCTATTTCATATGAACATTTTAGAAAGTTGTTGAAAACCTTTCTCTTCTCCAAAGTTTTCATCAACTAGATATTCTCGCATTTTTTCATAACATTTTCTGTATTTTCCTGTAGCGCAATATTTTGTTAACTGCATTGAAGTCATGGCCATGCGGTCTAGAAATTATGTACATCCAAATCAGAATGAGACGTATGTTTTGAAAATGCCCCTCCTCGTGTATGGCGACGATGTTGAGAAATTTAACTTTTTTTTTTTTTTTTTAAATTTAAATATTTGTGTAACTTGATTTTTTTTACCAAACTCTTCAAATCACCCTTGTTATAGCTGATGACACATATGAGAGGGTACGAGATCTTCACATACTTTTCTGGCATGTCCGATAAGTCACATCGCAATTTGTTTTCTCCAGGTTTTCTATTCTGCCTTTATCTATTCTGTTTTATTTAATTAATTCATTCATTAAATTCATTTTCTATCCCGTTGTCCCCAAAAAGCTCAGAATGGGTTACAGGTTACGATTTACACTGGATTTGCCCTAATTTCAGTTTAAGTTTACGATAGAAATTATTATCCTAACTAATACCAATATACATAATATACACTTTACAGGTTGGATTTTTCAATACAAGTTTTCCTTATGTGACACATACCGGGATCCGGTATCAATATACTTTTCTTTGTAGACCATCAGACAAGGGCAGTTCAAGGTCGAATTCCATCACAAAAGGTTGGGCCAGTTAAAAGAGATGCTCACACTTGAATTTTGTTTCCCCTCCGGTTAGAGGATGTAAATTCAAAAGACACCATCAACATCTATCTTTTCTCACATCAGGCAGCATTATGGGGTAAAGATCTGGAACAATTGCTTACGCCTTCCACTTATGGGGAATTCAGGAAACGCCTAAAAGTATTTAGGCAACTAACCTGCACAATCTTATTCCACAATAACCGATCCCTAGAGATGTTAATCACTAGCTTTTAACTTTGTTAATTCCACTCAATTTGTAGCATCTTTTATATAGTAACATAGTAGATGACGGCAGATAAAGACCCGAATGGTCCATCCAGTCTGCCCACCTGATTCAATTTAAATTTTTTAATTTTTTCTTTTTAGCTTTACCCGGTACTGTGCTTGGGTTCCAACTGCCGAAATCTCTGTTAAGACTTACTCCAGCCCATCTACACCCTCCCAGCCATTGAAGCCCTCCCCTGCCCATCCTCCTCCAAACGTTCATATACAAACACAGACCGTGCAAGTCTGCCCAGTCCTGGCCTTAGTTCATTGTAATCATTGTAAACCGCACAGAACTTGTACTAAGGCGTGTTAGCCGTTTTAGTGCACGCTAAACGCTAATGCGTCCATTCTAGTCTATGGACACGTTAGTAAAAGGATGCCCCAGTTAGGTCAAAGTCACAAATACATAGATCACAGGGAGCAGCAGGGAGATCTGAGCCAGGTACCTCTGGATGTTAGGATGTTCCCCCCCCCCCTCTGCTCCAGCCACTAGGCTACTCTTCCACTCAGCTTTGAGTAGGGCCAGAGAATGGGGAGAAGATGGGGATGTGGGGGGATAGAGGGAACATGCTCCTAACCCCATCAAGGGGAAATAAATCAATTGCAGATTACCAGTGACAGGATGTCATCTGCAGCCTGGATGTTCCATTTGCCTTTTACAGTGAAGGTCCAAAAACAGATGTGGTGGAGGTGGAAACATTTCCCTGTCAGGAGGATTACTAATACGCATCGAGTCACAATAGTAGGATGCCTAAGACAATGCCAAATTGTGCGTGACATGCCTGGGGAACACAATGAAAGAATGTCAATTTCTTCCCGGTGGAAGTCCATGAACGGTACTGGGGAGAGAAGGGAAACGCCCCCATTTCTGGCACCTTTCAGCCACCATCCTGTTTTTCTGTAAGAGTTATGGTAAACAAAATGTGGCCGAAATGCAGGCTGCGTGCATCCAGGGAGACTACAGCTTTTCATCACGCCGGGCTCCGTGCTGGCCAAATCATCTGGGGACTTTCCTTGAGGCGCAGAAGGCCAGGAAACTGGGCACAGAGTTCAGCCCAGCAGAAATGACGAGCACCTCTGCTCTATCCTGGGAAGAGTCAGTCACGAGCGGATGTTTCCCACACTGCCACTTTTATGGCTGTCCTGTTTTCTGTTTGCAGAAGGAAAGAGGGGACCTTCGTTAAAAAGAATATTTAAAGACTGCCGAAAATGCAAATAGCTTTAATAGTATTCCGTCTCGCGGGGTTAGGAATCGTCTTTAGTTAGATGGCCCAACTCTTTACAGATAGTGCTAAGAAGGTGAATCGATTATTTACTCCATCAAAAATGACAAAGACTAGGGGACACTCAACGAAGTTACAGGGAAAAACTTTTTAAAACCAATAGGAGGAAAAAAAATTTCACTCAGAAAATAGTTAAGCCAGAGGTTATGGTAAGAGCGGATAGCGTAGCTGGTTTTAAGAAAGGTTTGGACAAGTTCCTGGAGGAAAAGTCCATAGTCTGTTATTAAGAAAGACATGGGGGAAGCCACTGCTTGCCCTGGATTGGTAGCATGGAATGTTGCACTCTTTGGGTTTTGGCCAGGTACTAGTGATCTAGATTGGCCACTGTGAGAACGGGCTACTGGGCAAGATGGACCATTGGTCTGACCCAGAAAGGCTATTCTTATGTTCTTATATGAGCCATGTATAGGACAATTAAGCCATTGTAAGATCACTGATGGGGTTGGCTCCGAGGCATTATGACATCACAATCTCAGCTCTGGAATGTTGCTCTCATTGGGGTTCCGGAATCTTGCTATTCTTTGAGATGCTGGAATGTTGCTACTCCTTGGGTTTTGGCCAAGCACTAGTGACCTGGATTGGCCACCGTGAGAACGGGCTACTGGGCTTGATGGACCATTAGTCTGATCCAGTTTGGTTATTCTTATGTTCTTGATAATTAACCATAGCACAAGGTTCAGAAAGCCAATGAAGGTATATCTGTTCCACCAGCCATTCTCTGTATGCAAATCAGCATAAGCCACACAATTTCTTGAGAGGAATTTCAAACTTATTTAATTTATGTTAAATCCTTTTTGTGGTTTACATATATTGAATGCAGTGGCGTAGCGAGGGTGAGAGACACCCGTGGGGGTGGTATCCCTCCCCCACCCTCCTCTCCACCCCACCCCCAACCCGCTCCTTCCCGGCACCCTCCTGCCTTGCGTGCGCACATCTCCCCTTCCCCCATACCTCTCTAACGTCTGCGGCGTGAGCGATAACCTCAACTTGCTGCTCGCCCCGGCGTCGGCTCCTCCTGGGCGCGAGTTCAGAAAGTGATGTCAGAGGAAGAGCCGACGCCGGCTGGAGCAGCAGGTTGAACATTAAAGAGGTATGAGGGAAAGGAAAGGGCACGTGTGCGCGGGAGAGGAGTGGGCGGGGGCAGAGATGACGACGGGTGCTGGTGCCCCCACCAAGACTGTGCCGAGGGCGGACCGCCCAGCCCCCACCCTTACTACACCATTGATTGTATGCAGGTACTCTCTCTACCCCTAGTTAGGGGTACCAGACATCCGGATTTCCCAGAGTCCGAATGGCTTAGAAAAGAAATTGTGTCGGGAGGGGGTATCCGCGTTTCTTTGAACCTCTTCTAGCTCACTTGAGATAAAGAGACCAGAATTGAACGCAATACTCCAGATGAGGTCGCACCATGGAGCAATACAAGGGCATTCTGACATTCTTAGTTTCGTTAACCATCCCTTTTTAAATAATTCCCAGCATCCTATTTGCTTTTTTGGCCGCCACCGCACATTGGGCAGATTTCATCGTATTGTCTATGACACCCAAATCCTTTTCTTGGGCGCTAACCCCCAAGGTGGACTCTAGCATCCGGTAACTGTGATTCAGGTTATTCTTCCCAATGTGCATCTGTCCAAATTAAATTTAATCTGCCACTTGGACGCCCAGTCTTCCAATTTCCTAAGGTCCGCCTGCAATTTTTCACAATCCGCAAGCGTTTTAACAACTTTGAACAGTTTAGTCTATAAAATACTGAGCAGAGTGGAAAGGGTAGAGATGTGAATCGCTTGTTTACTCTTTCCAAAAATACTAGGACTAGAGAGCATGCAATGAAGCTACTACGTGGTCAAGTTTAATCAAACTGGGGAAAATATTTCTTCACTCAATGTGTAATTAAACTCTGGAATTCATTGCTGAAGAATTTTGGTGAAAGCATTTAGCTTAGCAGGGCTTTAAAAAAAAAAGATTTAGATAACTTTCTAAAAGAGAAGTCCATAAGCCATTATTAAAAAGGACTTGGGGAAATCCGCTGCTTATTCCTAGGATAAGCAGCACAAAATCTGTTTTACTCTTTGGGATTCGCCAGGTACTTGTGACCTGCTGTTGGACACAAGATACTGGGCTTGATGGACCTTCAATCTGTCCCAGTATGACAACTCTTATGTTCTAAATTGTCTTCAGAATATACAAGGAATGCAACCACAGCCGCTTAAAGTGTGGCTTGCTACCTCTTTTAGCATTCTGTGCTTAGAAAATTTGGAAACTAGCACAGCTAGCATGATTTGTTATATTTCATGCTCGTGCCTAAAACCAGCTCTGGCGGATGAACGGTCCAAAAATTGACACATTCTAATCACAACATGGAAAATAAAATGCTTTGTGGACTGATCATTTTTCTAATCATGTTGGTCCCAGTCTATAGTTTATGCTTTCTTCAGTCAAGCCACTCTTACTGCTTTCTCTAAGGCTGGCAGGATCCCATCTCCTAGCGTCATAGCAGCCCCAAAGTATAGGGTTACCAGACATCCGGATTTCCCCAGACACATCATCCGGACGGCTTTCCGGGTTTTGAAAAGCCTCCTGCCTCACCGAAGCAGGCAACGGGGGCAGAGCTAGGGCGGGACTGGGGTGGAGAGGGGTGGGTCTAGGGCAGTGGTCTCAAACCTGCGGCCCACCAGGTACTATTTTGAGGCCCTCGGTCTGTTTATCATAATCAGAAAAGTAAAATAAAACAGTTTCTTGATCATATGTCTCTTTAGATATAAATGACAATAATATTATTAAGACTTAGCCAAAAGGAAAGATTTATAAACTATAAAGAGTTTTACCTCATGCAAAATTGTCATTTCTTTAATAAGACATTAACTCTTTTTTTCTGAGGCCCTCCAAGTACCAACAAATCCAAAATGTGGCCCTGCAAAGGGTTTGAGTTTGAGACCTCTGCCTTAACTGTAACCATGACATCCTGTTTGTCTTTGGGATGCAGAGCTGCGATTGTGATGTCATAATGCCCCATTCCACCAATAAGAGCCAACCTCATCAGTGATGTCACAATGGCTTGATTGTCCTGTTCTCCCCTCTGCCCTCCAACCCAGCCAGCAGATTAACTGTTCCCCTTAACTCAGTGGTCTCAAACTTGCGGCCCGCCAGGTCCTATTTTGAGGCCCTCGGTATGTTTTATCATAATCAGAAAAGTAAAATAAAACAGTTTCTTGATCATCTGTCTCTTTAGCTATAAATGACAATAATATTATTAAGACTTAGCCAAAAGGAAAGATTTATCAACTATAAAGAGGTTTACCTCATGCAAAATTGTCATTTCTTTAATAAGACATTAACTCTTTTTTTCTGAGGCCCTCCAAGTACCGACAAATCCAAAATGTGGCCCTGCAAAGGGTTGGAGTTGGAGACCACTGGTCTAGGGTGTCCGGATTTTACAATCGTAAAATCTGGCAAACCTACCAACTCATTATCCCCAGAGCAACAAGAGAGGCTCAGTAGCTCCATTACCTCATCTCTCCGTGGAAGCTTACAGGCTTGGACTGCCAATCCCTTCTTACTGTTTCTCTGGGAAGCCTCCACCCCTAAAGAGATAGGATGAAGGGGTCAGTAGGCCCAAGATATCGCTTTCCAACCCAGGAGAAAAGGACAGGGGCTTCAAAGCCCCAAAATATCACCTCTCCCCCTCAGCGCAATAAAAGAGGTGCCTGACAACTCTATCATATTTACTTCTGAGCGGGAGTTTATAGGCTGGGGCCAACAAGCCCCTCTTGCTGTGCTCTGAGGATCCCCCACCAACCCAGAGACACAGGAAGGACTCAGCACAGTAACCCTATGAGATCAACTCCTTCCCTCAAAGAAACAAGAAGAACGCTGCAGCTCCGTTCAGCTCTCTAATGTCACCTACCTGCCCCACAAACACTCCTCGCTCTTTGCCCTATCATGCCTTCTTTGCTGTATTCTTGTTTCTCAAACTTCCTTCATGTTACACCCTTCCTTTCTGCTCTCTCCCCTTTTACAAATGCACACTCATTCTCCTCTCTTTTCCCATGCTTCCCCTTCCTCTCTTGTTACCCCCAAATCTCCCCTTCCACCATCACTTCTCTTGCTGTACCCACTCATCTCAGCCCTCCAGTAAAGTTATTGTCTCTTACCCAACACTGAGGTTGCGCATTCTGGGCTGAGAAACTGGAGCAAGGACCTCCTGGCCTGACTGCGCAGCTAGTGGTTCGGAGGAGACCAGGGGAAAGTGTTGGTTTCTGTCTATGGTGGATCAGGATGGATCAGAGCTCCAGCAGTGGTAGGCCTAGAGTTAAAATGGGGTCTGCTGACCTGACCCAACTCGCTCAGCTCCAGGGTTCAGAAGAGGCATGTGCTCTATGCAGTTTCTGGGCCTGATCCGAATTCAAATGCCATCACTGAAGGACTGATCCCTCTTGCAAGAGGGATAAGTTTTCTTCCCGCTGTGTACCCCTTGTCTCACTACAGAGAGTTCCCCTGTGTAGCATCTATGCCAGCTCCAAATTAAACCCCCACTGCTGTACCCCTTTGGGGTACACGTACCACATGTTGGGAAACACCGGCTTCGATCACTACAAGAACGAGAGGGCATTCGGAAAAATTAAGAGGGGACAGATTCAGAACCAATGTGAGGAAGTTCTTCTTCACCCAACGGGTGGTGGGACGCCTGGAATGCGCTTCCAGAGGGCGTGATAGGACAGGGTACGGTATTGGAGTTCAAGAAGGGATTGGACAATTTCCTTAAGGAAAATGGGATAGAAGGGTATAGATAGAGGGTTACTATACAGGTCCTGGACCTGATGGGCCGCCGCGTGAGCAGACTGCTGGGCATGATGGACCTCTGGGCTGACCCAGCAGAGGCACGGCTTATGGTCTTATGTAAGATGGATATTTTGCCCCTCGTATGCATTTTTACAGACTACGAAGGGCTTGGGAAATAGATTTTCACATTGCAGCTAGCTAGAATCCTCAGTCGGCATCCCTGCAGGCATATTTATGCAATTAAAACATCAAGGCGGTGGGGCTTTGCTATTTTTATCAGTTAGACAAATATTTATCAACAACAGTATTCAGAACAGCAAGGCTGGCCAAAGAGACATCATGGAAAGTCAGCAGAAAGCCACATACAGAGCCACGTGTTCGCCCCTCAATGTAATCAAGAAAAAAAGAACACTTTGGGTTATATTAGCTGCACAGCTCGTCAAAATCCACCCGCAGTGGGGACATGCTTTCAATTTTTTATGCTCTGTTTTGAGATTCCTTGTACCAAATGTGGGAGCGTCTCTTAAAGAGCCCTACTGCCGGCATCCGTGCGCAGCCCGCACATAGGCGACCATCTCGGGGAAAACATGACTAAAGCCTCTCCAAACCACTTCACAAAAAGCATTTTGAGTTCATTTTTATTAAACCTGAGGTTAGAAAGTCGTACATTAGATACACTTAAGTGCCAGACTCGGCAATTCAGTTTGGATTTGGAGCCCAGGCGTGAAAATCAGCCATTCTCAGCCTTTTGGATCGATGGCTTCAGTTATGTTTTCCCCAGAGATGGTTACATGTATCAGAACATATCGAAAAACATTTTGTGCTCTGTAGTTGAAAATGTAGAAGAAAGCCATCCCATGCTTTCTTTCCAGTAAAAGGATAAACATTCGGGGGTTCCTGATCCATAGGAGGGCCACTTAAAACTAAAGAAGGCGTGGCCTAGTGGCGGAAAACCCATAGATCAGCGGTCTCAAACTCAAACCCTTTGCAGGGTCACATTTTGGACTTGGAGGGCCGCAGAAAAAATAGTTAATGTCTTATTAAAGAAATGACAACTTTTCATGAGGTAAAACTCGTTATAGTAACTATAACGAGTTTTACCTCATGTAAAGTTGTCATATAGTTTATAAATCTTATAATAATAAATATAATATACTATAATAAAACTTTATAATACAAGTTTAAACTATTAAGGGCTCCTTTTACGAAGCCACGTTAGCGGCTTTATCGCACATACCTTTTTCGCACGTGCTAACCCCCCGCACTAGCCAAAAAACTACCACCTGCTCAAGAGGAGGCGGTAGCGTCTAGCTTGGCTGGCAAATTAGCGCACGCTATTACGAGCATTAAACTGCTAACGTGGCTTCATAAAAGGAGCCCTGAGTTTATAAATCTTATAACTATAAGTCAGCTCTACACAGCTGAAAGCAGTGCAACATGCAGAAAGTGCAAAACTATCAAAGTATCAAGTGCAAGAGACAAGATTTTGGACCAACTATTTTGAGACTCTCGGTATTATAAAGAATGATTCTTTATGGAAAACGTCTGCCTTAAGTGTCCGGCGGTCGCATCTGCAATCGCCTTCAGCTCTCACCTTCTCCAGCACCGGCCACACGCACAAGCTGTGCTACCTCCAGTGGTGGCGTTATGTTCTGGAATGTTGCCCGCCTCACGGCTGTAACCTCACATCAGCGCTTTCCTGCGTCTGCACGCAATTGGACGTCACCTCACGATTGCATACAGACGCAGGAAAGCGCTGGCGTGAGGTTACAGTGACTGCCGGACATTTAAGGCACAAGTTTTCCATAAAGAATCATTCTTTATAATACTGAGGACCTCAAAATAGCACCTAGCAGGCCGCAAGGTTGAGACCACTGCCATAGATGTTGCTCGTTAGGAACTGGAGGAACACACCGTATAAAACCTGGTCAGTGGCGTAGGAAGGGGGGGTGGGGCGGTCCGCCCCGGACACTGTCTTGGTGGGGGCACCGGCCCCCGTCCTTCTCTTCGCCCTACCCCATCACTGCAAGCACATGCGTGCACGCCTCTTCCCCTCCCCTGTACCTCTTTTAACATTCCCGACGCAAGCAGCAACCTCAACCTCCAGCTCGCACCAGCGTCCGCTGTGTCTCTGATGTCACTTCCTGGACCCGCCCCTAGGAAGTGACATTAGAGGAAGAGCCAATGCTGGCGCAAACAGCAGGATGAGGTTGCTGCTTGCGTCGGGAATGTTAAAAGAGGTACGGGAAAGGGAAGGAGCGGGGAAGAGAAGAGGGTAGGGAGGGGCGCCACTGCCATGGGTGCCTCTCACCCTCGCTACGCCGCTGATCTAGGTATAGGGGTCTTCCCAGGGTTTTCCTTCCTCCTATCCCACAGAGACAGTTCTGCTACCATATAAAAGAGTAGTTTGTTTTAGTGGCGGGTGGACTGGCCCAGGTGCCATTTTTGTGGGGGCGCTGGCATCTCCCCTCTGCCCCCTCCCGCACTCCTCTTGAAATGTTCACCCACGCGAGCCGCATCCTCCACCTGCTGCTCACGCCGGTCTGGGCTCCCTTCTGATGTCACTTCCTGGTTGTGGGACTGGGGCGTGATGTCAGAAGGGAGCCGAGGCCGGCGCGAGCAGCAGGTGGGGAAGATGCGGCACACGCTGGTGAACCTTTCAAGAGGTATGCAGGGGTGGGGGAGGTGATCAAGTGGCGAGGGGTGGGGGGGGGGTGCACGGCACAGTGGGGAAGAGCAAGGGGGCGCATGGCATGGCGATGCCGAGCGCCAACCTTCTTAGCTACGCCACTGGTCGGTGGGTTTCCTACCTGGGGCCCACCAGGACATTGGCCTTCTGACCTAGAGACTAAGGGACAGGTAATGGAGAGGAAGAAGATCAGGGGTGGAACCTGTTTCCCAAGAGAAGAATGGAGAGGGGCAGAGGTTTAAATCCGAGCTACAGCTAAATCAGGGATCTCAAAGTCCCTCCTTGAGGGCCGCAATCCAGTCGGGTTTTCAGGATTTCCCCAATGAATATGCATTGAAAGCAGTGCATGCACATAGATCTCATGCATATTCATTAGGGAAATCCTGAAAACCTGACTGGATTGCGGCCCTCAAGGAGGGACTTTGAGACCCCTGAGCTAAATCCTGGGGCACAAGGAAGGCAGTTCTAATAAGTGAGCTTATTGTATACATGGCATCGTAGCCTAGGCAGTGATTTTATTGGGAGGGGGCCTAGGGCTCGCTGGCCCGTGGTAGAAACTTCTACCGTAGCTTTATAAAAGGAGCCCTAAGTTATTTCAGCTAAATTGAATTGATTAAAGTTAATAAAACAGGACCTATTATATAGATGTGCATCAATAAATTTGGAAAGAATCATAAAGAAATGTAAGGTGACATCTTTTTTATGGAGGTGGCTATGCCCACGAGTCGATATCTGTTCTCTTTACGTGTTCTATAGAGCTGCCAGACCGTGGTAGAGAAAAGATCCCAGGCAAATTCGACATGAGATGTTCTTAATTATTTTTCCATTTGACTAAGTTGTGTAAATGAGAACATCTGCGGAAACCGTCCTTACTGGAGGGTGAAGTTGGGTTCTCTTGACCCCTTCGAGCATTAGCAGTCTGAATTTCCAAACACCACACAGGATGCAAGTGACGTCGACACTCAGAATATTTTGCAGGAGCCGGGCTGGAATGTCCAGAACCTTATTCATATGTTATAAACCCTCACATGAGGAGACTTGCATATGTAAATTGTGTCTGGGTAATTTTTTTTTTCACAGTTTATCCCAACCCCAGGGTTTCCAGGATGCTCATCTTCCTCTTCCCCTATTTCTGACTCAGTGCGGTGAACATTCATCTGGTAATCCCTGTCCTCTTCTGAGATGGTGACTCAGACAAATGTCAATCATTGCAAAAATCAGTTTTCTCAGCCAAGGTTACCTACAATTTAACTCATCGTTCTCCTCTGTGGATCTTGGTTGGTCTTTCAAAAATCATAGAGAAAAAAAAAAATGGGAGTAATAGAAGTAAACCTCGGACTGGCTCAGTCTGTCCTCCATGACCTGGAGCCATCTGGTAACCATTCAGGACACAGATGTTAATTACTATTCCTGCTCTAGAGAAAGCAGTGTCTGTATAGTATCTTCCATGACAGATTGTTTCAGTTTTTATAGGGCCAATATTAACTCCTATTTTACTCTCTTTTCAACAGAATGGTTTATATTTACATGTGAATTTCACTCTAAGTGAGGTTCTGCTGGCAGCTTGAAGATTGCTCGTTTTCTAAGAGAACTCTAAGATGGAGTGAATTTCCACACTCCCACCAGTAGGTGTCATGTTTTTCTTGGTTGTTTTGATCACCTCTATGTGCTCTATGGTTCTTAGTTCCCTTTGCAGACAATCTTTGCTTGACATCATTTCCTGTTGTGTTATATATATTGGATTGAATGGAGATATTACTTATCCTATTAGCCCAGGTGGAGAAATAGAAGTTGCTTACCTGTAACGGTAGTTCTCCTTGGACAGATGGATCTTACAGCCACACAAGTGGGTGACGTCCCCTTGACGGAGCCGACCCGGCAGTCTAAAAGCTGCAAAGCTCAAGAGCTTTGCACATGTGCCAGCCCTCCCCCTACAGGGTCCCACCCCGTACCTATATAAGCCCACCCCCAACCGGCAAAATCCAGTTAGGTATAAAGCTGGCGGCAACAATAGGGGAGGCTGGGCGGGATTGTGTGGCTGTAAGATCCATCTGTCCAAGGAGAACTACCGTTACAGGTAAGCAACTTCTATTTCTCCCTGGACAGGGATCTTCCAGCCACACAAGTGGGTGCCTCCCGAGCTGAAGGTAACAGAATATAATCATGCTATTATAATAATAATAAGCTCTGTTACCTGAGATGGAGAGGAGGAGGGAGGTTGACGCCTCATATAGCCGCTTGCAGGACAGTAGAACCCAGTGATGCATCTGCGCCGGATTCCACATCAAGGCAGTAGTGTTTGGCAAAGGTATGAATCCTGGACCAGGTAGCCGCTCGACAGATCTCTTGGAGAGGAGCGAGGCGAAGGTTAGCCCAGGTGGTAGCCATAGCTCGGAGGTCATGAGCCGTGACATGCGGAGGGATCTCCAGAAGAGCAGGACTGGAGGTAGATGCGTAACAGCACGCAATGAGCTGTGTAATCCAAGAGGACAATGTCAGCTTCGTAACAGGTCTAGGAGAGGAAGATGGGCGTATGGAGAGGAACAACTGAGACGGGCGCTGAGGAGTCGCAGTTCATTCCAAATAGATGCGGAGAGCTCTGGCACAGTCCAGCGTGTGGAGTCGTTCGGCCTCCGGCGAAGGGTGAGGTGGTGGATGAAAAGTAGGCAGCACAATGGATTGGTTCAAATGGAATGCTGATACCACCTTGGGCAGGAATTTAGGATGAGTCCTTAACAGTACTTTATCATGAAGAAAAGTTGAAGCGATAAGAGAACGGGTGGACCCGTTCAGACTACCGAGTCGGGTTGTATCGCGGAAACTTTAAAAACTGGATTTTGCCGGTTGGGGGTGGGCTTATATAGGTACGGGGTGGGACCCTGTAGGGGGAGGGCTGGCACATGTGCAAAGCTCTTGAGCTTTGCAGCTTTTAGACTGCCGGGTCGGCTCCGTCAAGGGGACGTCACCCACTTGTGTGGCTGGAAGATCCCTGTCCAGGGAGAAGACACTGCTTCTCCCTTGGGGCCTGGCTGGAGGCTGTTGGAAGGGGAGGGTCGATTGGGCAGAGCTTCATGTCCAGACAGCACAGGGTGGTTGCTTCATTGGGCTGTTTGATCTGGCAGTAAATGTGGGAGGGGGACGACAGAGGAGCTTCAGCTTGCCTGGTAGCTGGAAAGGCTTGGCGAAAACCAGAAAGGGTCCTTCTCGGTCTCTCACATCTTTTCTCTCAGCAGATAGGATGAATTCCCCTCTCTCTTTCACCATGGGGTTAAAATAAGCCCTCTTTTCCTGAAAGGCTGGTGTTGGACTACTGGGGAAAGAGAGAGAGAAGGTTTAGCCTACTTGTGGAGAGGAGGGTGGAATGATAGAGGAAAGCGGGTGTGATAGAGGAAAGCAGGAATGATAGAGGAAAGTGGGTGTGATAGAGGAAAGCGGAAGGTATTATGTTAAGGCCTCTATTGTCTTTCATTTGAGCACTGGAGGGAAAGGTCATAAGTTGGGGTGACTAAGTCTCTGTAATTTGTTTTGTGCTGGTGGTCTTATGGTAGGGCCACTGAGTTGAGGAAAGATTGGGTAGAGGAAGAAAAGTCGTTCTGTTTCGTAATACCAGTATTACACAGCCTGTAAATGCCATTAGATGCTACTACTGTATTTGGGGTTTTGCCATTTACTAGTGACATCCCTATCTACCATCGCATACAGTCCAAGATCCTATTGCTGACCTACATGGGTGTTCATTCTGCTGCCCCTCAATATCTCCCCTGGCTTCTCTCTCCTTACCCACCTCCCAGAGAATTCCGTTCCTCAGATAAGTCACTCTTAGTGTTACCCTTCTCTTTCACTGCAATTTCCAGACTTCGTTCCTTTCATCTAGCTGCCCCCTGTGCCTGGAATAAATTACCTGAGTTTGTCCGCCAACCTCCTTCCCTTCCCTTGTTTAAAAAATAAGACAACCCACAATCCTTAACCCTACTCCTCTGTCCTTAACCCTACTCCTCTGCCCTCCAACCCAGCCAGCTGATTAACTCTTCCCCTTAACTGTATCCATGACATCTTGTTTGTCTGTTTAGATTGTAAGCTCTTTCGAGCAGGGACTGTTTTCTTCTTCTTTGTGACTCTGTGTTAGCAGTGATCATTGCTACACCTGAGAAAACAGGTTTAGCGACGATTGCTGACTTTAGTGAATCTGGGCCTTCATCCCCCCCATTGTGAGTCTCCTGGGACAGACAGGGAAAATGCTTGAGGACCTGAATAAATTCATGTAAAGCAGGGGTGTCCAACCTTTTGGCTTCCCTGGGCCGCATTGGCCGAAAAAAATGTTTCTGGGGCCGCACAAATGCGCAAACACTGCAGCAAGACGGAGGAGGGAGCCGGCAAGACGGTAAACACCTGGGGGCAGCAGAGGAAAACACCGCATCGCCCTTGACCGGGACGCGCAAAATACTTCACGGGGCCGCAGGTTGGACACCTCTGATGTAAAGCATTCTGAGCTCCCCTGGGAGAACAGTACAGAAAATTAAATAAACAGAGAGTGTGACAAACTTCAGCCTCTGATCACCAGAGCTGGTACTGTGATGTCATAATGCCTCATTCCACCAATGCCTAAGAGCCAACCTCATCAGTGATGCCACAATGGCTGGATTGTCCTATACTTAGCTCATTTTTACTAGTTTGATTTCTACAGTGGCGCAGTGGTTAAAGCTACAACCTGAGGTTGGGGGTTCAAACCCACGCTGCTCCTTGTGACCCTGGGTAAGTCACTTAACCCTCCACCCCATTGCCCCAGGGACCTCTGATAGATTGTGAGCACACCGGGACAGACGGGGAAAATGATTTAGTGCCTGAATAAATTCAAGTAAACTGTTCTGAGCTTTGGGAGAACAGTACGGAAAATTTAATTAATACATGTGCGACAACTAGACTTGCCTAATGTGTGTGGTGGTTGCCGGAAACAGATTTTCTGGCTCCCAGGCTTTTACTGTGGTTCTGAGGACATGAAAATAAAATTTGTTTATTATTTAATTTTCTCCCACGGGAGCTCAGAACAGTTTACATGAGTTTATTCAGGTACTGAAGTATTTATCCCTGTCTGTCCTGGTGGGCTCACAATCTATCTAACGTACCTGGATTAATGGGGGGAGGGGATTAAGTGACTTTCCCAAGGTCACAAGGAATAATGGGGGGATTAAGTGACTTTCCCAAGGTCACAAGGAGCAGCGTGGGTTTGAACCCACAACCTCAGGGTCCTGAGGCTGTAGCTTTAACCACTGCGCCACACTCATCCCTAATTTAAACACCAATTTTCACTGTTTCATAATTTTCAATTCCTTTTCAACCCACTCAGACTACTGTTCCCAAATTCCATAGGCAGGGTATGTCTGACTTCATCGCACGAGGCTTTGGTTCGTCGGCTTCTTCAGGTACTGCTGGATGGTTTTTCTCCCGTGTAGCACGTCCAATGTAGCAAATTTCCAGCCAGGGTAAATTTCCATCCATTTTTATCTGCTCAAACACATACATACGCATGACAGTCGTTTAATAAACACGTCAAAGGGAAAATACCCAGGATGTGACAACAGAGACGGAAAGGCAACTAAGCTCTACCATATTTGGGAAGCGGAGAGGTTATTTAGAGGACCGTTCAGTGTTTATCAAAGAAATCAAACAAAACTTTCCTTTTTTTTCTTACACACACATCCTGCCACGTGACGGCTTTCAGGCTGCCAGGGAATAAACACGCAGGAATGCCATTATCAAAAGGGAGCTGAAGTTGACCAAAATAAACCTACAAACACGGCGGAGGAAATTGGACAGGAAGATGAGCTAAGTTTAGACAGGCTGCATGTTTTCCAAACAACTATGATGTGATGTGCCCTGTGACACGCGCTAGACAGGAGCACGCGTCACGTTGCCAGTGGCGCTCAGATGGGACTTATTCCTTCCAAATCTCAGTTACTGGGGGGGGGGGGGGGGAAGGATAAAATGGGTTCATGGTTCCTTTGGGCAGAAAGCCAAACTATGCAGGCGGACGACAGCAGGAAACCAAGTTTCTCTCCTCATCTTGAGTTCAGAAGTAAAAGTTTCCCAGATCACTAAGGCGGATAACCTTTCGCCGCTGCCCTGTTTATCTCTGTGACAGGAGGTCACCATGCAGACTGAGGCCATCAATAAACAAGGAAGACGCAGCCACAGAAGAATAAAGCAAGCTCCGTGGCGCTTATCCAAGATGGGAAGAAGAGACCTGAACCTGTAGCTTAGTGCGATGCGGAGAGCGATTTGGAGGAAAACATCCTGAGTGCTTCAGTGTCAGTCGCTTGGACAGAAAGAGGTCCCAGTCACCTCCAAATTCATTTGGAAAAAGTACTGTTAAAATAACATGTAGAATTTGAAATCAACAAGCACATTTCCTGTGTTAATGCCAGCAGAAAATATTCAGCAATTGTCCTTCCATTTTATTTATTCAGTTTTCTATGTCATTCTCCCAGGGGAGGTCAGAACAGTTTACATGAATTTATTCAGGTCCTCAAGCATTTTTCCCTGACTGTCCCCGGTGGGCTCACAATCTATCTAATGTATCTGGGGCAGTGGGGGGGGGTTAAGTGACTTGCCCAGGGTCACAAGGAGCAGTGTGGGTTTGAACCCACAACCTCAGGGTGCTGAGGCTGTAGCTTTAACCACTGCACCACTCTAGAAATCGGGATGTGGTAAAAGTGAGCCAAGTATAGGACAATCCAGCCATTGTGACATCACTGATGAGGTTGGCTCTTATTGGTGGAATGAGGCATTATGATGTCACAATGCTAGCTCTGGTGATCAGAGGCTGAAACTTTTCACACTATTTATTTATTCAGTTTTCTATACTATTCTCCCAGGGGTTCAGAACGGTTTACATGAATTTATTTAAGTACTCAAGCATTTTTCTCTGTCTGTCCTGGTGGGCTCACAATCTATCTAATGTACCCGGGGCAATGGGGGGGGGGGGGATTAAGTGACTTGGCCAGGCTCACAAGGAGCACCATGGATTTGAACCCACAACCTCAGGGTGCTGAGGCTGTAGCTGTAACCACTGCACCATACTCTCCCTGATATTTATTCTTTTTCCAAGACGTTTTGGAAATAATTTTATAAGGAGCCACGTAGACACTTAGAAGCTCCAGACCGTTGAAATCGCTTGTGTGGAGATATCCAGGGATATTTAGTGGCACTTAACCAGACAGTGCCACTGATTATTCCTGCTAACCACACATACCGAAACGGGCTACTTTGTGAGCTGTCTGGGGGTGAAGTTACGACGGTGTGGAAACTTCATCACGTGGAGGGCCATAACCCAACGTCTAAGTCCGATTTGGACGTAGGGTGCTAGTCACCCAAAGTCGGCAGCAGCAAAATGGGATGGGGTGGGCACCGGGGATTGTTGGCGGGAGTGTAATCAGGATCCAGGGATGTTGGTCTATGGTTCAGAATTTACTGAGGATAGTGGTGAAGGTACCGTATATGTTCCTTTTGAATTCCATATCTATCTTCTAAATGAGGCACCAGTCGGCCTGGAAGTAGAACAATGTTACCTGGTAGCAACCGCAGTCAGACTGTCTGGCTCCCTAATGGAAGTGAGCAGAGATTCCTAAAAGCGATCAACTTTTACAGAAGATAGATCTTATTTATCTTATGTCTAAATTGACAGCTTTTAACAGAAACTCTAAGGCAGGGGTGGGCAACCCTGGTCCTCGAGGGCCGGAATCCAGTCAGGTTTTCCCCAATGAATATGCATGAGATCTATTTGCATGCACTGCTTTCAATGCATATTCATTGGGGAAATCCTGAAAACCCGACTGGATTGCGGCCCTCAAGGAGGGACTTTGAGATCCCTGGATTAGACTGTGTTGTTGAATTGCTACTCATCTGCTCATGTCATTCTTTATGATCCATTTCTATGAGAGAGGGGGTAAATAATCCTGAAAACCGGTATAATCTGTTGGCATTGCCTGTTTACTCTTTCCAAAAATACTAGGGGGCATGCGATGAAGCTACTAAGTAATAGATTTAAAACAAACCAGAGAAAATATGTCTTCACACAACCTGTAATTAAATTCTGGAATCCATTGCCAGAGAATGTGGTGAAATCAGTTAGCTTAGCAGGGTTTAAAAAAGCTTTGGCTCAATTCCTAAAAGAGAAGTCCATAGGCCATTATTGAAATGGTTTGGGGAAATCCACTTCTTATTCCTAAGATAAGCAGCATAAAATCTGTTTTACTACTTGGGATCTAGCTAGGTACTTGGGACCTGGATTGGCCACTTTTGGGAACAGGATACTGAGTTTGATGGACCTTCGGTCTGTCCCAGTAGGTC
The DNA here is from genome assembly GCF_902459505.1 of Geotrypetes seraphini. Classification (NCBI taxonomy): domain Eukaryota; kingdom Metazoa; phylum Chordata; class Amphibia; order Gymnophiona; family Dermophiidae; genus Geotrypetes; species Geotrypetes seraphini. The sequence continues at coordinate 14,025,814 of NC_047086.1, read as the reverse complement.
AACTCTTATGTTCTTATGTGAGCCAAGTATAGGATAATGAAGCCATTGTGACATCACTGATGAGTTTTGCTCTTAGGTATTGGTGGAATGAGGCTTTATGACATCACAATCTGAGCTCTGGAATGTTGCTATTTTTTGGGACCTGGGTTGGCCACTGTTGATCTTCGGTCTGGCAACTCTTATGTTCTTATGCAGTCTGTGTTATTGTTTTGCTTTCAATAAAATATATGAATTAAGAAAAAGTATTAGTTCATAGACATCCAGTTAGTAACATTGGAAGCTAAAAACAAATGGTAAATCTCCCCCACCAAACAACTGGTTATAGCCCCTTCTAGGGGAGGACCATTAAAGTCTCAGTTGGATTCTGGGCCTTTACACACATTTCCCTAAGTCCCCCCAACTAACCAGCTGCAAACTATACCCTTAACTGCAAGACAAAAACATATTTCAGCCTAGAATAATTTCTTTCTTCAGCCAAGGTTTCTCCTATCTGTGCTTAATCCAGGGTGTAGCACAGAGAAAATAAAAGCAATTTCTCTTCTGTGGCTTTATCTGCCAGAGTTCATAGCTGAGCTACTAGGGCTGCAGGGAAATCAAAAGAGTTTTCCACAGGTTTTCTTTCTCTGTAATCCTTGGCTGTATAGTTCCTCCCCCCCCCCCCATCTTCTTTGGTTTTCTTCAAAATCCTCTTGTGTATCTTTGATTTCCCAGGGTTTATTTCAGGCAAAAAGGAAGGCACCGCCCTCCTGTCACGCTTGGCAGGTTCCTCCCGAAGGACTTCCACAAACACTTCTGGCAATCAACCAACATAAAAACGGTGTAGACAACCCCTATTTCTGAGTCCATCTTTTCTGGTTCTAAAAGTACCGTACTTTACTTTCTACTAGAAGCTCCTGGCACCCCCTCCCTGCCCTGGGAAAATAGCTGTTATAGTCTCAGCAAGGCTCATGAGTTTCTAGAGCTCCACTGCTGCATCTGGTTTTCTCGGAATAGTCAACCATATCTAGTTCTTCTACTGGGGAACAGGGCCTTAGCCAACACTTCCAATGATTTCTAAACTCCTCCCAGACTCTGATGAGCCTCTTCCTTCTACTCTTTCTCCAAGTCCAAGTCTTCAGAAGCTACCCATGGATCTTGCTGCCTTTCCTTCACATAAGTTATGTTCCTTTTTCTTCTGCCTTGGAACCCCAGGTTTTTGGAGAAAAGTATTCATCCTCTCCCTTTACATCATAGTAGGATCCAGTCCCCAATATGCATCCATTAAATCTGTATACACTGGAAACCTACTATATACAAATTTACCTCATGCAGATGAATAGTACATAGCCTGAACTCGAAATGGCTGTTGGATCTCCAGGACAGGTTTGGGTAGGGTTGCCAGATATTCCAATTGTAAACTGAAAAAACACCATGAACATCTTCTCTCGCACCAAGCAGTATCATGGGGTAAAGACCTAGAACAATTGCTTTCGCCCACTACTTATGAGGAATTTAGGAAACGTCTGAAAACACACCTGTTCCTAAAGTATCTAGACAACTGATCCTCTCTTCTCTCTCCCCTCTATAGCGATTAACTTGTTCTATTGATCACTCTCTCCTCAAAAATGGATTTCCTGTCCTATTAACCCTCTTTCTTCCTCCCCTCTTAAAGTCAATCGATTTGTACCTTTGCTTAATCTTTGTAAACCGCATAGAACTTCACGGTATTGTGGTATATAAGCTGTTATTATTATTATTATTACTAGCTGATGACCCGGCGTTGCACGGGTATTTAATTATAGCAATAACACAATAAATGGATTCAAATAAAGATACTTTATAGTGGTGAATGAAATTATATTTTTACAGCTTAATAAAAAGTACAATAATCAAATTATAATGCGAAATATTTGACAAAATGAATACAATACAACAAACACAAAACTTGATTATAAACAACATTTTTAGTTTCACCTCCAGGAGCAAGAACATATAAATTCTTGTGTGAAGAGACCCCCAGAACATATCACCCCAGGTAGTGAGGGATCTGCATACCAAGTTTCGTTCAAATCGGTCAAGCCGTTTTTGAATTACAGTGAGAATGGCAGCTTTTTACATTTTTTCCATTGACATGAATGGGTGAAATCTGATTTTCTGTTTGTAGCTCCGCCCACGTGTGCAGGTGGGCCGCGAGACCCCCAGAACATATCACCCCAGGTAGTGAGGGATCTGCATACCAAGTTTCGTTCAAATCGGTCAAGCCGTTTTTGAAGTACTGTGAGAATGGCAGTTTTTTACTTTTTTTCCATTGACATGAATGGGTGAAATCTGATTTTATGTTAGTAGCTCCGCCCACATGTGCAGGTGGGCCGCAAGACCCCCAGAACATAACAACCCAGGTAGTGAGGGATCAGCATACCAAGTTTTGTTCTAATCGGTCAAGCCGTTTTTGAATTACTGTGAGAATGGCAGCTTTTTACATTTTTTCCATTGACATGAATGGGTGAAATCTGATGTTCTGTTTGTAGCTCCGCCCACGTGTGCAGGTGAGCCGCGAGACCCCCAGAACATATCACCCCAGGTAGTGAGGGATCTGCATACCAAGCTTCGTTCAAATCGGTCATGCCGTTTTTGAATTACTGTGAGAATGGCAGCTTTTTACATTTTTTCCATTGACATGAATGGGTGAAATCTGATTTTCTGTTTGTAGCTCCGCCCACGTGTGCAGGTGGGCCGCGAGACCCCCAGAACATATCACCCCAGGTAGTGAGGGATCTGCATACCAAGTTTCGTTCAAATCGGTCAAGCCGTTTTTGAATTACAGTGAGAATGGCAGCTTTTTACATTTTTTCCATTGACATGAATGGGTGAAATCTGATGTTCTGTTTGTAGCTCCGCCCACGTGTGCAGGTGAGCCGCGAGACCCCCAGAACATATCACCCCAGGTAGTGAGGGATCTGCATACCAAGTTTCGTTCAAATCGGTCAAGCCGTTTTTGCGTGATCGCGGCACACACACACATACATACCTCCGATTTTATATATATAGATTATTACCTCTAGACCCGCCCCTAGGCCCGCCCAATTCCACTCATCCCTGCCCTGTAATGCCCTAATTCCACCCCCAGTCCCACACTAGCCCCACCCCAACCCTGCCCCCCCCCGCTGCCCCCCCTCCCGCTGCCTGCTTTTGTTGGGCAGGGAAGAAATCCACGATATGAGGAGGCTTTTCAAAATCCAGACAAAGGAGGAAGTGTCTGGGGACATCCAGATGTCTAGTAACCCTAGATTTGGGAGGCCCTCATTTAGGGCAGTATGGGGGGAGAGGACATCTTATAAAGGAAAGCAGGCACCTACTTCCCTTCATAGACACACAAATAGCATTTAGGCGCAACTAGTTATACCTACCCTATAGCTGGTTAACATGCTGGTACCTAAAAGCCAGAGGTATACATGCAACCTATAGTATTCTATAAGTTATGCATATAAGCAGGAGTCCTGCCTACGCTGTGCTGTCATACAGTATATTGTCTGTACAGGCAGTCCCTGGGTTAAGAACGAGTTCCGTTTTTTAAACCATTCTTAAGTTGAATTTGGATGCAACTCAAATCCTGTACAGTACACAGTCTATAAAAACAATAAAGAAACAGTCATCAAGACAAAGTAATTAGAAAGAAAAGATAGGTTTACACTTCCTTTCGCTCTTCATCCATCCCACTGTTCCCTCTCCACCACCATATCCAACATTTCTCTCTCTTTCCCATGCATCTGTATCTCATGCCTCTCCCATCACCATGTCCAATATTTCTCTTGCCCTCCCTATGCCTAACAATTCACCTCTTTCCTTCTTCATTTCCCCATGTGCACCATCTCTCTTTCCCTCTCACTCAACAATTCTCCCTTTCTATTCCCTCCCCACCTCAGCATCTCTTTCCCTCACTTCCTCCATTCTTCCATCCTATGTCCCAAGTTCATGCTCACCTCCTTCACTCCATTCTGTGTCCCATGTTCATGCTGCTTCCCTCCTTTCTTCCATCCTTGTGCCCCCTCCCTTCCTTCTGTGTCCCAACGCAACCCTGCTTCTCCCTTCCTATGCCAACACAGTCCCTCTTCCTCCCTTCCTGCCCCAACATGACCCTCCTCCTCCCTTCTGTTTCCTAATGTACCTCTTGTCGTCTCCCTCCGTTCCATGTCCCAAATTCATGCCTCCCGTGTTTACCTCCTCTTGCCAGCTCCCTCCTCCCAGATGTACTTCTGTTGTCAAAGCCACAAGGGGTGGTTCTAGCGCATGGTCTCCAGGCCTTGAAAAAATGCAATCGATGGCTCGTGCATGCAGCCCGTTGACCCGTACGCCATCCCTCTGGGAAGGTGTCCGTGTCAGCGGGCCGCATGCATGAGCTACATTCACTGACTCAACAAAAACACACGTCCGATTCATAAGAACATAAGAATAGTCCCATTGGGTCAGACCAATGATCCATCAAACTAGAGAGTTGCACGGGGACAGAAATCCCACCCATCCCTGCCCGTCCCTGCCAGGATCCTCTCCGTCCCCACCCGTCCCCGCCAGGATCCTCTCCGTCCCCACCCATCCCCGCAAGAAATTACCTCCATCCCTGCCCGTCTCCAAAAAAGCAGCAATTACTTCTGACAGGATCATCAATTCCACAGTTTCTTTTGTGTTTGCGCTGCTGTTTTCCTTGTGGAATCTCTTTGGTGGAACCCTTTTTGTTTTCTATTCAGGTAATTAACCTATAAACCCCTTCTTTTACTAAGGCTGATGTGTCCATTATATTATATGGACGAACCCTGCTTCCAAAGCCTTCCATCCCCGTGGGAGTCCCGTGAGCCAGAGGGGGGTCCCCGTGGGAGTCCCGTGGGTTAGGGGGGATTCCCGCGGGATTCCCACGATCCCCATTCCCGTGCAGACCTCTAAATCAAACCCTGTAGCCCGTTCTCACGGTGGCCAATCCAAGTCACTAGTACCTGGCCAAAATCCAAAGAGTAGCAAGATTCCGGAACCCCAAGGAGTAGCAACATTCTATGCTACCGATCCAGGGCAAGCAGAGGCTTCCCCCATGTCTTTCTCAATAACAGACTATGGACTTTTCCTCCAGGAAATTGTCCGAACCTTTTACCTATCCGCTTTTACCACAAGTTGATGTGCCAATTAAAAGTGGAGGAAGGAGTGACCTAGTGGTTAGAGCTACAGCCTCAGCACCCTAAGGTTGTGGGTTCAAATCCCGCACTGCTCCTTGTGATCCTGGGCAAGTCACTCAATTCTCCATTGTCCCGGGTATGCTAGATAAATTTTGAGCCCACCAGGATAGACTGGGAAAATGCTAGAGTACCACCTAGATAACCTTAATAGGTGGTATAAAAATACTTAAATAATAATAATAAAAAAAAGTATTGTCTGCAGTTACAGTCACAAAACTGGGTACTTATCTTTCTTATTCAAATTCTTGGGCCCAGTTGGTATTTTCAGTGGCGTCCTGGCGTCAGCTCGACAGAGCTCCGCTTTGGAGGAAACTCCTCGTCTTGTGGGAACTGGAGCACTGCATACTTCAAACGCGGCTCTCTAAGTGAAAAGGACAGCGAAGACGAGAAAACGGCGCAACAGCGTCAGTGTTTTTGTCGAGTCAGTCAATGCGCTGGACAAACATTAACGATTTGGAAGAAGACTGCGAGATATACGTAAAAAAAGACATTATATATTTGATTCACTACATTATTTTGATCTGATACACGTTGGCACATGAGAGGTCCAAGGATGTTTCACTTAGAAACATAGAAACATGACGGCAGATAAAGGCCAAATGGCCCATCTAGTCTGCCCAACCGCAGTAACCATTATCCATTTCTCTCTTTGAGAGATCCCGCGTGACTGTCCCAAGCTTTCTTGAACTCAGACACAGTTCTTGTCTCCACCACCTCTACCGGGAGACTGTTCCATGCATCTACCACCCTTTCCATAAAAAAATATTTCCTCAGATTACTCCGGAGCCTATCACCTCTTAACTTCATCCGATGCCCTCTCATTGTAGAGTTTCCTTTCAAACGAAAGAGACTTGACTCATGCGCATTTGCATCACGCATGTATTTAAACTTCTCTATCATATCTCCCGCCTTTCCTCCAAAGTATACATATTGAGATCTTTAAGTCTGTCCCCATACGCCTTATGACAACGACCACGCACCGTTTTAGTAGCCTTCCTCTGGACCAACTCCATCCTTTTTATATTTTTATGAAGGTGCGACCTCCAGAATTGTTTACAATATTCTAAATGAATTCTCACCAGAGTCTTATAAATGGGCATCAATACCTCCTTTTTCCTACTGGCCATACCTCTCCCTATCCTAGCTTTCACCGTTGCCTTTTCAACCTGTTTGGCCACCTTAAGATCATCACCTACTTTCACACCCAAGTGCCGCTCTTCTGTCATGCATATAAGTTCTCCACCCTCTAAACTGTATTCCAACTATATGAATGTGGTAAAAATGTGCATTCTTGCTCCTGATCCATTCTGCTGCACATGGGACACAGGCCATAGAAGTCCGTCTGGCATCAGTCACACTGCCCCACTGCTGGAGTCACCATCCAAACTAATTCCAGCCTTTCTTGATTCATCTGGCCACATACTGAACCCAGACTCGGTGGTATAGTAAGAGTGGGAGGGGGGTGGGGGGTGGAAGGCCACCTCAGGTGCCGTCTTTGCGAGAGGCACCGGCACCAGTTCCTCTCCTCCCTCCCACCGCATACATAGTAAATGATAAAAATACCTGAGTGGTCCATCCAGTCTGCCCTGAAATCACAATTTCATGATTAAATTAAAATGTAATTTTTCTTGGTTATTTCTGGACCATAGACCTTACCCGGTAGTGACCTAAGTTTCCAACTATTGGAGCTGCGCGACTCAAAACCTTCTCATTTGCGGAAGGTAGCCCATTCATATTCTTATTAGCGATCATCTGTGTTCATCCCATGCATTTTTTAAAATTCCATCACAGTTTTTCTCTCCACCACCTTCCTCGGAAGAGCATTCCAGGCATCCACTACCCTCTCTGTGAAAATGAATTTCCTAATGTTACTCCTAAGTCTAAAACCCCTCAACCTCAATTTATGTCCTCTAGTTTTCCCAATTTCCCTTTTCTGGAAAAGATTTGGTCCTATATTAATACTTTTCAAATATTTAAATGTTTATTGATGAGCCTCCTATGAGGGACCATGTCAAAGGCTTTGCTGAAGTCCAGGTAGACCTTCTCTATCCAATTATCTGAACACCCAGTCAAAGAAGTCAATCAGATTAGTCTGGTACGATTTCTCTTTGGTGAAGACATGTCGTCTCAAATCTTGTAGCCCATTCGATTCCAGGTAGTTCACCTATCTGTCCTTCAGCAAAGCTTGCATTATCTTTCTACTTCTTCTCTGTTCCCACTTTTGTGTAGAGGGACCACATTCGCTCTTCTCCAATCCCAAGGAACCTCTCCAGTATCCAAGGATTTATTGAACAAATCTGCAGGTAGTCCCGCAAGAACATCTCCGAGTTCCCTCAATACCTTAGGGTGGATTTCTGAAGTCTTCTGCAATGCAGGAAGCATGAAACTACACTCCATGTTGTTTTCTTTGCTGGTAGGGCTAGGCATGTACCTGCTTATTGGAACAAGATGGTCAGGAAGCTGCCTAGGCCCTCTGTCAGCCTCTCTGCCTGTTGCTTAAATGGATTCCCTGTAGAACGTTTTCAACAAGGACACAGGATCTGAATGTTAGTTTAACTTCATGTTTACACTATCCCCCCATGATCTAGATAAAATGCCATCTATGACTTTGGTGTTGCCTTGTGCAATGGCTAAGAATGCAGAGTTAATTTGTACACTCTGTGGCTGTCGCAGAAATTTGGACAGATCAGACAACTTCTGTGGTTGGAATAGTCTAAACAGATTCCATATTTCTGGGAAGCATCACACAGATGGTTATGAACCAGTGATGAGAGAGACTCCCCGGTGACTATTACAGTGTCTGAATTGCAGGTATGGCTGCTTTCTGCTACAACACACATTTCGAACAATTCATTTTTGGAAAAAAATTCTCTTGGGAGTTAGATTACAGTGGGGATTCAGGTTTCATAATATTTTATTTATTGGGATTTATTAACTGCCTTTTTCGTGAAGAGAATCACCCAAGGCGGTTTACGATACATTGAACAGTGATCAGGTACTCTTGAGGACTTTCCCTATCTGTCCTGGCGGGCTCATGGTCTGGCTAGGGGGGGGATAGATGTCTTTCCCAGAGTCACAGGGAGCAGGCTGGGATTGAGCTCATTGCTTCAGGGTGATTAGGCAGTGGCTCTAACCACTAGGCCACTCTTCCTCCTCCTCCCCCAACATAAGACCATAAGAATAGCCTTACTGGGTCAGGAGCCTGGTCTTATGGTGGCCAATGCAGGTCCCTAGTACCTGGCCAAAACCCAAAGAGTAGCAACATTCCATACAGAATCTCAAAGAAATGCAAGATTCCAGAATCCCAGAGAGTAACAAGATTCTAGAATCCCAAAGAGTAGCAACATTCCATACAGAATCTCAAAGAACAGCAAGATTCCAGAATCCCAGAGAGTAACAAGATTCTAGAATCCCAAAGAGTAGTAACATTCCATGCAGAATCTCAAAGAATAGCAAGATTCCGGAATCCCAGAGAGTAACAAGATTCTAGAATCCCAAAGAATAGCAACATTCCATGCAGAATCTCAAAGAATAGCAAGATTCCGGAATCCCAGAGAGTAACAAGATTCTAGAATCCCAAAGAGTAGCAACATTCCATACAGAATCTCAAAGAACAGCAAGATTCCAGAATCCCAGAGAGTAACAAGATTCTAGAATCCCAAAGAGTAGCAACATTCCATACAGAATCTCAAAGAACAGCAAGATTCCAGAATCCCAGAGAGTAACAAGATTCTAGAATCCCAAAGAGTAGCAACATTCCATACAGAATCTCAAAGAATTGCAAGATTCCAGAATCCCAGAGAGTAACAAGATTCTAGAATCTCAAAGAGTAGCAACATTCCATGCTACCCATCCAGGGCAAGCAGCGGCTTCAGACTATGGACTTTTCCTCCAGGAAATTGTCCAAACATTTCTTAAAACCAGCTATGCTATCCACTCATACCACAACCTCTGGTAATGCGTTCCAGTGCTTAACTATTTTAGCATTTAATGTTATGTTAATCAGGTTTTCTATTCTGCTTTTACACATTCAGTTCAAGGTTGGATTAATTTACAAGAGTTTGGGACAGTTACCCAGGAAGTTACAATAGTCAGTTTGACACAGATATTCAATAGAGTTGCTAGTACAGGTAGATCATTACAACTATTAATTCAATTAGGTCATAGTTTCAAATACATAGTTACAAGACCAAGTAGGTCATCGTTAACTCATTGTTATGTCTCGGGAGTTGCATTAGACAGTTTAGAAATGGGCTGTTACAATTACCATTTCAGTTACTTCAGGGTTGGCTCCGTCTTGTTTAATGCTTATACATTTAGATACATATTTACATTTCTCCTTCCAGATTCGCGGTTTCGATTATTTGGGGGGTTTTAACTTGCTGGCTCCTCTCCCCAAATTACATCAGCTTGCATAGAGAAATCGCCGATTCCAAGCATTTACAGAGAAAATCGCCGATTCCCGCCACTTTCTTCACCGCGTTTTGCCTCTCCTTCAGGAACAGGCCATTGTCTTTTGGGTAGTTCGTCTACACACAGTGTAGTGCTCGGCCTTTAGTTGTGTGGCAGCCACAAGGTCAGAAATATGGATGCTCCATTGCAAGAATATAGCATCGAAGAACAACATGCAGTAGTGGACTTTCTTTGGGCAGGGGGAGTGAAGCCTGTGGAAATTCACCATCGGATATTGACTCAGTATGGACATTGCACCATGAATCAACGAAAGGCTTATGAGTTGGTAAAAAGGTTTAAAGCGGGAAGAACAGGTGTAACCGACGAAGGTCATTCTGGTCGCCCATCAGCATCGCACACACAAGAGCACGTTGACAAGGAGGATGACTTGATTAGAGAAGACCAACGGTTAGCGGTGTCTCAACTGGCTGCAAATTTGGATATCAGCTATGGGTCTGCATTTTCCATAACACATGATGACTTGGGATACCAAAACGTCTGCACACGTTGGGTTCTCAAACAGCTTACTGATCTGCACAAGCAACAAACAGTGTGTGGAGGTTGTGACCAAGTTCCTGAGTTGATATGAGTTCGATCTGAGTATTCTGGAGAGAATTGTCATCAGCGACGGAACATGGCTGCATCACTGCGACCTGGAGAGCAAAAGACAAAGCTTGATAAAGTAAAGGAAGCGGTGCTCACCTGGTTTCGGGAACTTCTTCTCTGCAGGAATGCAGAAGTTAGTTGAATGATACAACCAATGCGTCGTCTTGCATGGGGACTATGTGGAAAAGTGTTATGTTCAATTGCTCACAATTACTTCTATTAAAGCCGTTAAATGTATTTTCTCTTTACTTTTTGATTTACTCTCATATATATTACTACTACTATAAATTATTTCTATAGTGCTACCAAACGCACGTAGCACTGTACAGAGTCACAAAGAAGACAGTCCCTGCTCGAAGGAGCTTACAATCTAAACAAACAAGACAAACAAACAGGATGCCATGGATATAGTTAAGGGGAACAGTTAATCAGCCGGTTAGGTTGGTGAGCAGAGGAGTAGGGTTATGGATTGAAGGCTATATCAATAAGGTCTACTTTTAAACAAGGGAAGGGGAGGGGCTTGGCGGAAAAACTCGTGTAATTTATTCCAGGCTTAGGGGGCAGCTAGATGAAAGGAACAAAGTCTGAAATTGGCAGTGGAGGAGAAGGGTACGGCTAAGAATGGCTTATCTGAGGAACAGAGTTCTCTGGGAGGTCTATAAGGAGAGATATTGAGGGGCAGCAGAATGAACACACTTGTAGGTCAGCAATAGGCGGATAGGGAGCCAGTGAAATGATTTAAGGAGAGGGGTGATATGAATGTAGCGAGGTTGGTAGAAGATGAGCCGTGCATCAGAGTTTTGCACAGATTGCAGGGGGGGGACTAAAATTACGCCAGGTGTACACCTGGCTGGGACTCCGCGTGTGCGGATCGCCGGACTTGATGGACCGAAGGTCTGATCCGGAGATGGCGGTTCTTATGTTATGAGCTTGGCTTTTTTTAAAATATTGGGCCTTTATAAGCCCAGTACTGAAAGTTTGCGTTAAGCTCCTAAAATTTTTCCCTGCCCTAAACTGGCCTTTTGTCACCCACCTTTTATGCTCTTAAATTTAGGATGGAGAAATTGTAAGCGCAATGTTTGTAACTCAGCCGTAGTAAATTTTTAAAGAGGCCAATTTAGGGGCATAACTCTTAAAATGAAGAGTATTCAGCAGGCTCTAAGGCTTCGCTCCCATGTGTAGAAGAAAGCTTAATAATTAAAGTGCTTCGACTTTTAAGTTCTTGAGGAAGGGATTAATTGTACCTGTATGTCGCTTCTTGGGTGGTGCCCTAATTTAGGAAGTTGTACAAAGGATGACAGCAGGCGGAGGGGGCAGCTTTCCCCTAGTGAATTATGAGCTCTTTCAACTGGAGGCTTAAAACAGATGTGCCTCTCTCCCACGTGGCTCGGCCCTTTACTGCACAAACCACTGAACGCTAAGGAGAGTTCAGAGCTGGCATCGGCAGCGTGGTTGTGGCAGGCCTCGTTTTCCAAAATACATATTCAGGTCGCTTGACAACGTGTAATAAGGGCACACTTTGTAATTTTCATAAGCCAATGTGTTTTTATTCTCCCACAAAGATTATATGAAAACCATTTAAAAGATGTTACAGTAGGATGAGAATCTCCCTTAATCTTTCTTCCCTCTGAAATACATAATAGAAAATGGTACATTTGGAGATGATAGGATGAGGGCACAATTTACTCCTTATAAGGGATAGAGGCTTATATATACCACCTTTTTATAGTTTTTAAAACCACACTCAAAGTGGTTTACATACAGGTACCTCAAGTATTTTCCCTGTCTGTCCTGGTGGGCTCACAATCTATCTAATGTACCTGAGGCAATGGGGGGATTAAGTGACTTGCCCAGGGTCACAAGGATAAGCATGGGTTTGAACCCACAACCTCAAGGTGCTGAGGCTGTGGCTTTAACCACTGCACCACTCTAGAAATCAAAATGCAGCAAAAGAGAACCAAGTATAGAGCAGTGAAGCCATTGTGACATCACTGATGTGATTGGTTCTTAGGCACTGGTGGAATGAGGCATTATGACATCACAATATCTGCTCTGGATACCAGAGACTGTCATTCTGTAGTGTCTGTTTCAGCCTCAGTCCTTCTACACCAGCGTTCTTCAAAGCAAAGCTTGCGGGTCAGTGGTTGTGGCCATTCATACTCTGATTCTTATGGGAGCCAAGGATAATGAAGCCATTGTGACATCACTGATGTGATTGGCTCTTAGGCACTGGTGGAATGAGGCATTATGACATCACAATGCCAGCTCTGGCTAACAGAGGCTGAAACATTCCACACTATTTATTTATTCAGTTTTCTACTGTTTGCCCAGGGGAGCCCAGAACGGTTTACAATGAATTTATTCAGGTACTGAAGCATTTTTCCCTGTCTGTCCTGGTGGGCTCACAATCTATCTAATGTACCTGGTGCAATGAGGGGGATTAAGTGATTTGCCCAGGGTCACAAGGAGCAGTATGGATTTGAACTCACACCCTCAGGGTGCTGGAGCTCTAACCATTACCCCACAGAACCAGAGTGGAATTGTCCCATTCTGTTTGGGACAATTCCACTCTGGTTGTGTGCTTTTGAGTTGGTGGTTTTGTTTCATTTTGTGCTCTAACCATTATACCACACTCTCCTCCCTATCCCAATAGGTCTCTCTAGGAGCACAGGCCATAGAAGCTAGGCCTCACACATCATAATGACTAGTGCAGCTAAAGAGCCACGGGCCCACAAGACTAACTCTAAGCATATTGGGGTAATTCTCGATAGATCACTTAAAAGGGAGAGTGTGGTGCAGTGGTTAAAGCTATACAGCCTCAGCACCCTTTAGTTGTGGGTTCAAACCCACGCCGCTCCTTGTGACCCTGGGTAAGTCACTTAATCCCCCCCATTGCCCCAGGTCCATTAGATAGATTGTGAGCCCACCAGGACAGACAGGGAAAATGCTTGAGTACCTGAATAAATTCATGTAAACCATTCTGACCTCCCTTGGGATGACAGTATAGAAAACTGAATAAATAATAGTGTGAAAAGTTTCACACTATGATGTCACAATAGCAGCTCTGATTACCAGAGCTGCCACTGTGACATCATAATGCCTCATTCCACCAATGCTTAAGAACCAACCTCATCAGTGATGTCACAATGGCTGACTTTTGCTACATTTTTGATTTCTAGAGCGGTGCCGTAGTTACAGTTACAGCCTCAGCACCCTTTAATTGTGGGTTCAAACCCACACTGCTCCTTGTGACCCTGGGCAAGTCACTTAAGATAGACTGTGAGCCCACCGGGGCAGATAAAGGAAAAATGCTTGAGGACCTGAATCAATTCATGTAAACCGTTCTGAGCTCCCCTGGGAGAACATAAGAACATAAGAAGTTGCCTCCGCTGGGTCAGACACGAGGTCCATCGTACCCAGCAGTCCGCATTCGCGGTGGCCCATCAGGCCCATGACCTGTAATGTGATCCTTCTCTAATCCCTTTTATACTCTGTCTAAAACCTATCTTTACCCCTATTTGTATCCTTCAATCCCCCTATCGTTCAGGAATTTATCCAATCCTTCCTTGAACCCCCGTAGTGTCCTCTGTCCTATCACAACCTCCGGAAGCGCATTCCAGGTGTCCACCACCCTCTGTGTAAAGAAGAACTTCCTAGCATTGGTTCTAAAATTGTCCCCTTTCAGCTTCTCTGAGTGCCCCCTGGTGCTTGTGGTTCCCAAGAATCTGAAGAATCTGTCCCTTTCCACCCTCTCTACGCCTTTCATGATCTTGAAAGTCTCTATCATGTCTCCTCTGAGTCTCCTCTTTTCAAGGGAGAAGAGCCCCAGCCTTCCCAACCTGTCTGTGTATGAAAGGTTTTCCATGCCTGTTATCATTTTCGTCGCTCTTCTCTGGACCCTTTCAAGTATCGCCATGTCCTTCTTGAGGTACGGTGACCAATACTGGACACAGTACTCCAGATGCGGACGAACCATCGCACGATACAGCGGCATGATGACTTCCTTCTTCCTAGTCGTAATGCCCTTCTTAATAATACCCAACATTCTGTTTGGTTTCATTGTAATATCTACCAGTACACCCAAGTCTTTTTCAAGATTACTATCCCCTAGCACTGACCCCCCCATTTTGTAGCTGAACATCGGGTTTTTTTTTTCCTAAATGCATGACCTTGCATTTCTCTATATTAAAGCGCATTTGCCATTTGCTTGCCCACTCCTCCAGTTTGTTTAGGTCCCTTTGTAGGTCTTCACATTCTTCCGTGGTTCTAACCCTGCTGCAGAGTTTGGTGTTATCCGCAAATTTTATAACTTCACACTTCGTCCCTGCTTCTAGGTCGTTTATGAATACATTGAACAACAGCGGTCAGAGCACCGACCCCTGGGGAACACCGCTCGTGACCTTCCGCCAGTCCGAGTAGTGTCCCTTCACTCCGACCCGTTGCTTTCTGTCTGCCAACCAGTGTTTAATCCATCTGTGTACGTCCCCTTCCACCCCGTGGCTCCACAGCTTCCTAAGAAGCCGCTCATGGGGCACCGTGTCAAAGGCCTTTTGGAAGTCGAGATAGATGATGTCTATGGGTTCTCCTTTGTCCATCTGGCTGTTTATCCCTTCAAAAAAGTGCAGTAGGTTCGTTTGGCACGATCTTCCCTTGCAGAAGCCGTGCTGGCTCACTTTTAGTTGTCCATTTTTTTCTATGTGTTCGCAGATGGTGTCCTTTATTAGTGCCTCCATCATCTTGCCTGGGACTGAAGTCAGGCTTACTGGCCTGTAGTTCCCCGGGTCACCCCTCGATCCCTTTTTAAAGATAGGTGTGATATTTGCTATTTTCCAGTCCTCCGGGATCTCCCCAGTTTTCAAGGACAAGTTGCAAATTTGTCGGAGAGTTTCCGCTATTTCGTTCCTTAGCTCTTTTAGAACCCTTGGGTGGATTCCGTCCGGGCCCGGTGATTTGTCGCTTTTTAGTCTGTCTATCTGTTTGAGGACCTCCTCATGGCTTATCTCTATATGCACCAGTTTTTCCTCTTGATCTCCACTTATGATCTCTTCTGGTTCTGGTACATTCGATGTGTCCTCGCTCGTGAAGACCGACGAGAAGAACTTGTTTAACCTGTCGGCTACCCCTTTTTCCTCTTTTACCACCCCCTTTCTGTCTCCATCATCCAACGGTCCAACTTCCTCCCTCGCCGGTTGTTTCCCCTTGACGTATCTGAAGAACGATTTGAAGTCTCTGGATTTCTCAGCCAGCTTCTCCTCGTATTCTCTCTTTGCTTTCCTAACCACTCGGTGACATTCTTTCTGGTAATTTTTGTGTTCTTTCCGGTTTTCCTCGGTTTGGTCCTTTTTCCATTTTCGGAACGATTTTCTTTTATCTCCTATCGCCCTCTTTACTTCTGTCGTTATCCATACCGGGTCTTTTGTTCGATTTTTTTTTGCACCCTTTCCTAAACCTGGGAATGTACAGAAAATTGAATAAATCAATATAGTTAGGTGCCAGGGTGATACATGCTAAGTGTGAATTCTATAATGGCAATTGCACGTTTAATTGTCTTTATAGAATAATAGACTAAGGCCCGGATTCCATAAATGATGCATAAAGTTAGCCGCCTCGATCGTCGCACCTAGCCGCCTTTCTTAATTGGCGTAATTGGTACCGATAACCGAAAGCGCCATTAAAATAATTTTTTAAAAAATGTATTAGCCGGTAGATACCTAACTCGGTAGACGTCTACCACTTTGAGATAGACATCTACACCGAGATACCTACCAGTAAGTAGGCCAGGTTGGGGCGGATTTTGGTCATGATAGGCGACTCACTTAGGCCAATAAAACTCTAGCCTAAATGGCAGTGTGCCTAAGGATTCAATGCCGGCTGGCGCAACTCTATAAAGCACGCTTAGTCGATGGTTGATAAACCGCACTCCACAGTGCCCAGGAGTTAGAATCAGGGCCTAAGTCCACATTTACTCAACTGACTTTAGGCGCCGCGAACACTTACACTACCCCATAACTGGTATGAAGGAACTCACGAGAGTCAACCTTGCCATTCCCTTTGGTTTTTGAACAAGACAGCGGTAGGATCATGAGCCCGCTTTTCCAGAATAAGCCAAATTCCTTTCAGGGTCATACATTATGGGACGGTGTTAGGTGCCATCGACTCATGTTTGAGGCCTCGTGACTCGATGAACACCAAGTTTTCGCGGCAGAATTCAGAAGTAGATTGCTGGGCCTTTCTTCTGCGCGGTGCAAATTCGATGTGGTTGCCATTGTCGCATCCAACACAATCCTCCGCCTCCAGCACTGCCCACACGTCTCCGCTCAGACCTGTCCACCTTGGGAAGATCTGCTGGTAACGAAGCTACCGACGGTATAAGCTGTCAGCCTCTCAGACGCACGCAAGCCCCAGGGGCTTGACAAGCCCATGTACCTGATTTAGCAAAAGCGAGTCAGACTCGGAGGGAAAAGATTTTTGGAGCTGTGCCAACCCTTGGAGATGAAATGTTTTTAAGATTCCTGTGTAAATGTTTAGTAAAATTTGAGCAACTTTGAGTATATTTTTTTTAATATAACCCTTCTCAGGTGAAAGCATGTATGGATGCCCAAATCTTGCTTAGGGCAGATGTTATGCCAGCTAGTGATTCAGGACTCTGAGACTTGCTCTTTCTCAGTCCTTTTTACAAAGCTGTTCCCCTTAACTGTATCCATGACATCCTGTTTGTCTGTCATGTCTGTTTAGATTGTAAGCTCTTTAGAGCAGGGACTGTTTTCTTCTTTTTTGTGACTCTGTACAGCGCTGCGTACATCTGGTAGCGCTATAGAAATAATTCATAGTAGTAGTGTTAAGAGTTTCAGTCTTTGGGAAGCAGAGCTGAGTTTGTGATGTCACAATGCCTCATTCCACCAATAAGAGCCAACCTTATCAGTGATGTCATAAAGGCTTGATTGTCCTGAACTCCCTCTGCCCTTCAACCCAGTCAGCTGATTAATCCTTCCCCTTAACTGTACCCATGACATCCTGTTTGTCTGTCTTGCCTGTTTAGATTGTAAGCTCTTTAGAGCAGGGACTGTTTTCTTATTTTTTTATGACTCTGTACAGCGCCGCGTACGTCCGGTAGCGCTATAGAAATAATTAACAGTAGTAGTATGAAGAGTTTCAGTGTTTGGGAAGCTGGGCTGAGATTGTGATGTCATAATGCCTCATTCCAGCCAACCTCACATTGTGATGTCACAATGGCTTGATTGTCCTGTACTCCTCTCTGCCCTTCAACCCAGTCAGCTGATTAACCCTTCCCCTTAACTGTACCCATGACATCCTGTTTGTCTATCTTGCCTGTTTAGATTGTAAGCTCTTTGGAGCAGGGACTGTTTTCTTCTTCTTTGTGACTCTGTACAGCGCTGCGTGCGTCTGGAAGCGCTATAGAAATAATTAAAAGTAGTAGTAGTAGCAATTTCTGCGTGGCAAATGCGACGAAGCCCATTCAGGTCCTATGGTCTTCATTCCATTTCCTGCGTTTTTTTTTTCTTTGTCTTATTTTATTTATAACCCGCCTTTCCCGAGGTGGCTCACAATGTGAACATACATAATTTAAAAAATACATATAGAAACACAAAGAAAATCAGCGACCAGTGCTTACACACAAATGCAAATGCCTTAGGGGCAAATTCTATAAGAAGCGTCCAAAAGGTAGGCGCTGACATAGGCAGCGCGCAGCGCAATTCAAGCAAAAATTGGGCGCTGTTTAGTGAATCACGCTGAGCGGCACCTCTTTTGGAGCCGCCCAATAAACAGGCCAGCTCTAGGCACAACTAAAAGTTAGGCGGCCCTGCGAGCGCTTAAGTACACTTAAGAGCAGCGATTCTGTTTCAAGGCGGCTAACGCGAAGCCACGCCCACGCCTAACGTGCATTACGCCTATTTTTTGGAAGGCCGCCTAAATTTGTAGAGGCGCCTTGTTACAGAATCGCTCTTTCTTGATAGGCGCCTACGTTTCAATTATTGCTGATTAAAAAGCTTGATTATAATATTATAATTACATAATTTGACTTCTTGTATTAAATCTGGGAAGAGGAGGGGGGGAGAAAATGACTGTTGTAAGTATAAATTGTATGTTTAATAATGCGTTTTATGAAATATTTATGTTCAGATAATTGTATTGCATTGTCTAAGTTTTGAAAATCAATAAAGATTTATATATATAAAAAAAAAAGCTTAATTGAGCTTGTTATTCAGTTGAGATAAGCGCTAGAGAATGACACGGTGAAAAAATTGGTCCCCGTCACCGCCCCGTCCCCGTCTCACCATCCTCTGCACCGCCCCGTCACCGCCATTCCCTTCACCGCCCCGTCACCGCCACTGCCACCCCATTCACCGCCCCGTCACCGCCACTGCAACCCCATTCACCGCCCCGTCACCGTCACCGCTGCATACATAAAAGCCTCAAACGGGTACGATTTTATATACTTTTCTAATATCTCCCCTATGTATCTGCCATTGCCCCCCCCTGTGTCCATATACCATCCCCATGGCATGTCCCCTTTTTGTCTCTGTCCCTATGCCCCATGCACATAATTTCCCCTCTTTCTGTTACCTTCCTGTGTCCAGATTTCCCCTATCTTCCTCTTCCATACCAGTGTGTCTCTTCTTTTCAACCCCATCTAGCTTTTTTCCCTCTTTCTTCCCCCCCCCCCCCCCTGCTTCTAGCATCTGGCTCACCTGCCTGTCCTTCCCTTTCTTTCCTGCTGTGGGTTTTTCTTTCCGTTTTCATCACCTTGGCTCAGAATCCTTTTCCCTTTCACTCCCTCCTTACAGTCTGAGCCGGGAACACGGGTGATCGCACGGTCCTCGGAGCCCCCACCCGCCTGCCCAATCGATCCTAGTGTTTAGCCAGCTCTCTCCCTTCTTCTCATCTTAATTTGCAGGCTTTCTTTTTCAGCGACCTGCATGCTTTCCCAAAGAGCCGCACACGCGCAGCTGCTCAGTGTTCAATCTTCTGCTCTGCTGCAACTTCCTGTTTCCGGTTGCGTCAGAGCAGAAGATCGAAACTGAGCAGCAGCGGCTCTTTGATAGCGTGCGGGTCGCCGAAAAAGAAAATCTACAAACTAAGGTGAGGAGAAGGGAGAGAGCTGGCTAAACACTAGAATCGATTGGGCAGGCGGGTGTGAGCTGCGGGGACCGCGCGATCCTTCATGCCTCACTGCGGGGACAAGACCCATTCACCGCCCCGTGGGCGGTGAATGGCCTTGTCCCCGTCGCCGCAGCGACTGCTAGTTTTCTTCCCTGTTTTCGGCGGTGACCCGCGGCTAAAATGCGGTGGCCGCGGGTAAACCGCCACCGTGTCATTCTCTAATAAGCGCTTATCTAGGTGAGCGCCGGTTACAGAATTTGGGCCTCAATGCCCATATTTCATATCACAAAATAAATGTCTCTTCAATAACTTCTTAAACGCATCAAGATGACATTGCTTTCTAATTGCGGGAATCGCCACCGCTGCTTTGTAGTCTGCGTACGTCTTTTCTTTTGCGTTTTCATTTCTAGCTCTGGATTTTCTTTTCACGAACTCGCTCATGAGAATAGACTTCAAGTTTCAAGTTTCAAGTTTTTATTAATATTTGATGGATCGCTTATTCAGTTTACTAAGCAATGTATAGCGTTATAAAAACAGATTGTGAAAACAGACAAAATAACTTTGGACTTACAAATCTAAAACAGACATGAGTCGTGGCGGGTAGGGGGGAAAAGTTACAATTCTTTGTTAGAGAGAAAAAACAGAAAGGGGAAAAACGAGAGGGGGGTAAAAAATTCGGGACCTTGATACATCTGGTCATAGGTCGAAAGATGAAAGGTTGAATGCGTCTTTAAAAAGGTAAGTTTTTAAAAAAATTTTAAATGAGGGAAGATCTTTTTCTTCTCTAATGTACTGTGGTAGTGAGTTCCACAGTTGGGGGGGCCATAACCGAAAACATATCGTGTCTTCTAATGCCTATAATTTTCAGGGATGGAACAGATAGGAGGTTTTGAGATGTCGAACGGAGAGACCGGGAAGTGTTATAAGGGATAAGCATTCTGGTGACAAATTGAGGTTCATTAAAAATTAAAGATTTATAAACTAATAGTGATATTTTGAAAGTGATGCGAAGGCTAATTGGAAGCCAGTGGGAGTCAATCATTAAGGGCGTGACGTGGTCAAATTTTTTAGCATTATGGATAAGTTTAACAGCAGTATTTTGTATTATTTGAAGTCTTCTTTTTTCTTTTTGTGATATGTTGAGTAAAAGAGAGTTGCAATAATCAATTTTGGCTATGACCAGAGAATGAATTAATATGTTGATGGATTTGGGCTCGACGAATTTAGAGATCGAGCGTATCAACCGTAATTTGAAAAAGCAGGTTTTAACTATATTACTAATATGGTCGTGGAACGATAGTTTGTCGTCGACGATGACACCTAAGATTTTTAAGGAAGACACTAACTCTAAGGGAATGGCATTAAGGGCAAAAGGGGTACTCAGAATATGGGCTGATATTATTTTCCTTTTCTGTGTTGGTCATTTACCGTGACGTGGATTTCGTTTGTCTATCTTCTTACCTCTACCAAGAATTTAGTCACAGTTATTCTTATGAAATTCTATAAATAGATCATTTAAAAAGAACAAGTAGAAAGTCAACAGTCTTAGCAGCCACTTATAAGTAATGTAATCATTGACATGATATGCTCTGAAACCAACTTTGTGTTTATCTTCATTTCTTTAGTAATTGAATCCACAAATATGAATAATTTCTTCTCGAGGGAACCTACAAGGCTTTTCTGAGAGGCTCAGGGCTCCTGAAGTATGTACGTAAGTTTTAAACATATTATTGCGTTGCCAGAGGATGTGGTAAGAGCAGTTAATGTAGCTGGTTTTAAAAAAGGTTTGGACAAGTTCCTGGGGGAAAAAGTCCATAGTCTGCTGTTGAGACAGACATGGGTCGGTAGCATGGAATGCTGCTACTATTTGGGTTTTTTTGCCAGGTACTTGTGACTTGGATTGGCCTCTGCGAAGACGGGATATTGGGCTAGATGGACCATTGGTCTGACCCAGTCAGGCTATTCTTATGTTCTTATGACTTTATAAGAATGAAAAGATGAAAATTCTGCGTTTTCACGTTTTAAATGGGTAAATTGCAAATTTGACCATCCTGGTCACAAAAGCAAAGTTTTATGGTAATAGCAGAGATTTTCTATACTTTTTAGGTATGAGCAATTAGGAAATTACACCTACTGCCGAAGAGCGAAAATCATATTACATAGGGTTCCTTTTACTAAGGTGCGCTAGCGTGTTTTTGTGGGGTTTTTTTTTCAATATGTGTTTTATTGAAAATGCTTTATATTACAAAGATACACGCCAAACAAAACAACAGTGCAAAGTCAACAGCATACAACACAAGAACCTCCATGTTGATCCTTCACGGAGGCCTATAGGGCCCAAACCCCCTCCCCCCCACACCCACACCCACACCCCTCTCCCCACCCCAGCACTGCAGTGTCAAAAGTTCAGGGGAGAACTTCTGGCTCGATGGGACAGACCGTCCCATACAGGGGCCCAGATTCTCCGAAATTTCCGTCAGGGACCAGGGCCACCCTTACGCACATCCAAGTATTCAAATTTTAATAGAGTGAACAGTTCATTTCTCCATATCGTTACCGTAGGCGCCTCTGGCTGTCGCCACAACACAAGAATACATTTTCTGGCCAATGTGCTAGCGCTTTTAGCGCACACAGGATATTACCACGCGCTACACGGCTAGAACTAACGCCAGCTCAATGCTGGCGTTAAGGTCTAGTGCACGGGGCAATTCAGTACGCGTTATTCTGCACGTTAATGCCGTAACGCACCTTAGTGAAAGGAGTCCATAGTGTAACTGAAGACCACTTTTCCTCTACGTTGAATTTGGGTGAACTCAGCTGGTGTTTTCCCCTATAACAGACTCCGGAAGAGCGTTCCAGTTTTCTACCACTCTCTGGGTGAAGAAGAACTTCCTTACGTTTGTACGGAATCTGTCTCCTTTTAACTTTAGAGAGTGTCCTCTCGTTTTCCCTACCTTGGAGAGGGTGAACAACCTGTCTTTATCTACTTTGTCTTGAGTCCCTGGAGGGTGCTTTCCCCTATAACAGACTCCGGAAGAGCGTTCCAGTTTTCTACCACTCTCTGGGTGAAGAAGAACTTCCTTATGTTCGTACGGAATCTATCCCCTTTTAACTTTAGAGAGTGCCCTCTCATTCTCCATACCTTGGAGAGGGTGAACAACCTGTCTTTATCTACTAAGTCTGTTTCCTTCAGTACCTTGAATGTTTCGATCATGTCCCCTTTCAAATAGAAATATACACACATAAAGGCAGAAGGATTCAGTTCTTTCAGGAAATCAGCAGACAAGGAAAATCAAAAACTTTAAGGAAGAAATATTTTCTCCAGGTATCATGAGATTATGCAAAGATCGTGCGTCTTTCAAGAAATTGCTGAAAACACAATTATTTGCGGACGCCTTTCTTTAACTCTGTGGTTATTATTCATTTTAGATTTACAGAATTCTGTATGAAATTATGTTTGGAAGGTGATATGTTAATCGCCCACGATGTTAGCTGTAGCGGGTGTCAAGCTGTGGAATACCCTGCCAGGAATTCTGCGTTTGTGTGCCGCTAGAAGGAATTTTAAGAAAATGGTAAAAACTCAACTGTGTGTGAAGGCTCTTTTGAGTTGAAGTTTTATATTCAAACTGGATTTGAAGATTTCTGATGCTGATCGACCATTTTTAAGAGTGTTGTTTTTTTAACAACTGAACTATGTTTAACTGTGTTTAACATCTTATGCTTGTTACTATGGAAACCATATAGGTAATATACGGTATATAAATTTTTAAATAAATAAATAAGGGCATTTTGTGGGGAAGATGGACTTGAAATAGTGGATGTACATCGCTTAGATTTATGCGAGCCATACATTTTTAAAATAAATAAATTTACATTTATCATCATAAAGTGAAGCACTATTTATTAGTAATATTTGGAAATGGAATGGGTGGAGGGGGGAAGGGGGGATTGGGAAGGGAGGAGGGAGTGTTGGGAGGTACTTTATCGTGTTTGTATTGTTGGTTTCTTTGAATTTATATATCTACAATGCATTAACTGAGTTGAGATGATATTCTTTGTAAGATATTTCTTATGTATATTTTATTTTAAAAACTCAATAAAAATGATTGAACATTAAAATAAATAAATGTCCCCTAGTCCTAGTATTTTTGGAAAGAGTGAAAAAGCGACTCACATCAAGACACAGAAGAACCTCGAACCCTTTCGCCTTCCCCCCACTCAAAGGCACACAACGCAAGAAAATGTTTGACAACCTTCTGGCAACACAAGCAGCAAAAATCAACCATTCCATCTCCAACCTGATGACAATAACAGACAACTTCAAAACATTCAGAAAAGAAATCAAAACCCTGCTTTTCAAAAAATTCATCCAAATATCTTAACCCCTCCTCTTTTACCTCCAGAAGATTCACCTACCTTCAGATAACCTTCCCCCAAATTACCCACCTTAACACCTTCCAATTAAACAAATACCATAAATAGATTGTAACCTACCCTCTCTAACTGAATTCCATATGTATTTTTCATACAGTTCTTCACTGTCAGTTTAATTTCCATCCTATAAGTTCACATAGAATTTTTCTTTTTTCAACCATCTTTATTTTCTCTTCTTTATTAATTTCCAGGTACTTTAGTTAGATTGTGAGCCTTCGGGACAGTAAGGGAATTTTTTAAGTACCTTCTTACTTCTCATTTATAATCTTAATGTATATTTTCTTCAAACCGCTTAGAACCTAACGGATGTAGCGGTATATAAGAAATAAATTACATTACATTACATCTCCCCTTTCCACTTCCACTCATTATTTTATAGACCTCTATCATATCACCCCTGAGCCGTCTCTTCTCCAAGCTGAAGAACCCTAGCCGCTTTCGCCTCTCCTCATAGGAAAGTCGTCCCATCCTTTTAGGAGAGTTTCCTAATTGGCCCACATTTATATATGCACTTGTTGTAACAATTTGAGAATGTTTAATAAAGTATAGTTGTTTTAAAGGCTGACGTTCCTGTGTTTTGTGTTGCCCTTCATATACAATGCTAGACAGAAATGTAGCCTTGTATGAATTACTAAACTAACTAAACTAAACCTTAAGTTTATATACCACATCTCTCCATAATTATAGAGCTCGGCATGGTTTACAAGAACTTAATAAAGGAAGAACAGCATAATGGGGTTGGAGGAAGAGTATAGGGGGGGAGAGAGCATTACATTTTTGTCAATAGCCAAGTTTTCAGGTGCTTTTGGAATAGTTGGAAGGAGCCCAGATTCCATAATAGGACAGTAAGATTATTCCAGAGCCCTGTGATTCTGAAGGAGAGAGAGTTCCCCAGTTTTCCCGCATAGAGGATGCCTTTTAGCGAGGGGAAGGATAGTTTAAGTTTTTGGGTGGATCTGGTGGTATCGGGATTCAAGGAGTTCCAAGATAGTTGAATTAGGGGAGGGAGGATGCCGTGAAGGATCTTAAAAGCTAGGCAGGCGCATTTGAAATGAACCCTGGAAATTACTGGAAGCCAGTGAAGTTTGGACAGAAGTGGGGAAATATGATCAAATTTGCTTTTTGCGAATATCAACTTGGCCGCGGTGTTCTGAATTAGCTGAAGTCTTTGAAGACTTTTTTTAGTTAGACTTAGATAGATGGAATTACAGTAGTCTAGTCTGAAGAGGAAGATAGATTGAACAAGGACGGCAAAATGTTGTTGGCAGAAGTAGGATCTCACTTTCCTCAGCATGTGGAGGTTAAAAAAGCATGATTTTACCAAGGAGTTGAGATGGTCATTGAAGGAAAGAGAAGAGTCGATAATGATGCCTAGAACTTTGCTTGAGAACTCAAACTGTAGTATAGCGCCAGAAGGCAGTGAGAAGAGGGTAGGCAGCTGTTCTAATTTTGGGCCGAGACAGAGAAGTTTAGATTTGGACTTGTTCAGTTTCATTTGTACTGAGATGGACCAGGATTGGAGTTTCGTTATGCATGCTGTTACAGAAATCAGAAGCAGAAACCTGCCTGATACAGCCTCAAATGGTTACGAAGATCTGTTGTACTTTGTTCTTTATGGTATTAAACTTACGTATGAATTGTGTCATTCACTGAGATTTGCAACCAAACAAGTGCACAAAATGGGAGAAATTTTCAAACAACTCACTGACAGAGACAAGCACATAAAATAGACTTCATTGGGCTCCCTGAGGAAGATGGCGAAATGTGGTCTGCGTTGGGACCCTCTGAGACCCTCTACGATAAGTGCTTCTTTTTTCATTATTTTTGAAAGACTTACTGTACAAAAAGCAAAAAACAAAAAATTTTTTTTCACTTATGTGGTGATTGGGTGGTGAGCCAGTCAAAAAGCCGCTTAGCGCTGAGCAGGAGCTCCAAAACACATGCTGCGGCTGCCGACACCCATTGGGTTAGCAGCGAAGTAAGAGGGCAGGGAGGGGGGCTGGGTGCAGAGCCTGACAGGGGGGTAGTGAGGGAAGAGGGCTTGGTGTAGAGCCGGGAAGGGGGCTGGGTGCAGCGCCTGATAGAAGGAGGAGGGAATGGGGCTGGGTGCAGAGTCTGACAAAGGGGAGGGAAGGGGGATGAATGCAGTGCCTGACAGGGAGGGAGGGAGGGGGGGGCTGGGTGCAGAGCCTGGCAGGGAGAGGCTGGGTGCAGGGGGTAGGGATTTGGGAAGGCAGGGAAGACAGATGCTCAGGGGGTTGGGAAGACAGACACAGCACAAACTGGGAGAGAGTTGGGAAGAACAAATACATGGGTGGGGGGGTTAGGAAAGGATGAAAAGAGAGTAGTGGGAAGGGGGAGAAGTGGGAAGGGGGAGAAAGAAAGTGGAGTAGTGGGAAGGGGGAGAAAGAAATCCTGCCGGTGGGTAGTGGGGTAGTGGGAAGGGGGGAGAAAGAAATCCTGCCGGTGGGGGAAGGGAAAAGGAACGGAGAATTGTTGTACATAAGTGTGTGGTCTGAGAGGGAAATAGAAATGATGTATATGGGGAAAGGAAGAATTGTTGGACATGATAGTGGTGGAGAGGAGTAAGGGAGAAATGTTACACTGGGAGGGAGGAGAGATGACCCAAAGAAGGGAGAGATGTCAGACTACTGGAATGGAAAGGAGAGAGAGAGAGATGCCAGACCACAGAATGGAAGGAAAGGAGGGGAGGGGATAGACAGATGCCAGACAGCAGAAAAGAGAGGAGAGAAATGTTAGACCTCGGGAAGGAGTGAAGGAGAGAGAGACGCCAGACCATGGGAGAGGAGAGAGCTTCCAGGCTATGGGAAGGAGAGGAGAAAGATGCCAGACCATATTAGGGGGGAAGGGGGATGACAGAGATGTCTGATCATTGGAAAGGGATGAGATGGTGCATAGGGATGGAGGGAAAGGGGAGACAGAAGGATGAGATAGTGTATAGGGATGGGTGTGGCAGGGAAGAGATAAGAAGAAATGCTTCTTATGAACAGATGGGAGTAGGGGAGAAGAAAGAGGGAGGAGATGGTACACATGGAAAAGTAGATTTTGAGAAGAAAGCAGAAAAATGGAAGAAAGTTGAATGTTAAAAGTTAATGCTAAAGAAGGATGTATGGCAGAAAGTGAAGGAGAGGAAAACAGCAAATGGATAAGATGGCCCTGGTTATACCGTTAAGAGCACAGACAGAAGGAAGTGCAGCCAGAGACTGGGAAAGATGGTTTGAAAACCAAAATCAGGCAACAAAGGTAGGGGAAATGATTTTATTTTCAATTTAGTGCTTGAATTGTGTCAATTTTGAGAATTTACATCTGCTGTCTATATTTTGCACTGTTCAGGAAGAAATGCATTTGTTTCTTTTCCTCTGGGGTTGTACTGCATGCAGAGTCTTGCATCTTAGGGTTTGGTTTGTACATATTAGTACTTTTGGTTTTTGGGGTTATCTGTGTTCTTGTAGGAATGAATGTTGAGAAGCATACAGTGTGCTTTGTGTAGTTTAATTTTGTGGTTAACCATTATGTGTTGTTAATAAGATTATATTGTGTGTGTATATATGAAAAATGAATGGAAAAAATGGTATTACAATTAGTACTATTATGGGGGTGGGGTCTGGGGCAGAGCTTGCGGGCCCCCCCCGAACAAAAAAGCGTTCTGCTGCCTTTGCTTCTTCTAATATATATCTGCTTTTGGATGCACAAAGCTAAAACTCTATGTATATCAGACCAATGATAAATACGGTTCATAGACAACGGCGCGAAAGACAAAAGCGCGCACTGACAATTGAGCGCAGCGCGCACTGCTCTAAATTACAGTTTTTAGGGGCTCCGACGGGGGGTTTTGTTAGGGAACCCCCCCCCAGTTTACTTAATAGACATCACGCCGGCGTTATGGGGGGTTTGGGGGGTTGTAACCCTCCACATTTTACTGTAAACTGAACTTTTTCCCTAAAAACAGGGAAAAAGTGAAGTTTTCAGTAAAATGTGGGGGGTTACAACTCCCCCCACCCCCCACAACGTGGCGCGATGTTTATTAAGTAAAGTGGGGGGGGGTTCCCCCCCCACTCCCCCCCGTCGGAGCGCTAAAAACAGTAATTTAGAGTGGTGCGGCAGCGCACGCTGCGCTCAATTGTCTGGGCGCGCCTTTGTCCCAGCGCGCTTTTGACCTGACACCGATAAATACACCACCCCAGTAATGGGCATGAAAGAAATTCAAATAATATCCAGGGTGGATGAGGTCTGAGTAATTGCAATATATTGTATCAGTTTGCTCTCTTTGGGTTTGGACATTTCAAATATATAAATCTGGTGGGGAAGTTAGGCTTTTCCCCTCTATCAGAGGTAGGGAACTCCGGTCCTCGAGAGCCGTATTCCAGTCGGGTTTTCAGGATTTCCCCAATGAATATGCACTGAAAGCAGTGCATACACATAGATCTCATGCATATTCATTGGGGAAATCCTGAAAACCCGACTGGAATACGGCTCTTGAGGACCAGAGTTCCCTACCCCTGCCCTCTATGGACAACCTCTTGTGAAAGGCACAGCAAGAAATAATTCTGGTCAGCTCTTTAATGTATTCCATTCATTAAAACAAGGCAACAAGCAAACCCGAAAAGAAATTCTGGGAAGTTTCCAGCAGTCCTTTGCACTGAAAAGAGATGAAAAAGCCGAAGGCATTTGTTGAGCGAAAACATTGGTGACCCAACACGGAATTTACATTCTTTCTGCCCCAAAGAGATGCAACGTTCTCTCTGGAAAGCAACACAATGAGTCAAGAGACTGCAGCCCAGACTTTTGCATGCTGACTCTGTCACCGTCAAAGAAACCACATCACTTCGGTTCCATCATTGCTCTCGTCTTCAGGATCAGACGAAGCCTACACATGTGTGTGTTGGTTGACGTGTGGGCATTCGTTTCACCCGCAACACAAACAAGTATTGAGGAACCCCTGGGGGGCGACTGCCTCAGCTAGTAACTCGATTCTTAGAAAAGAAGGTGGGGGCTTGCGGATAGGCTTGAGTGTTCACGCTGCTCACCGATTTGGGGGGGGGGGGGAGAGCGGGAGGGGAAGCATTTCTTTTACTGTAAGTGACAAACTGGTGTTCCTGTAATCCCTCTGCTTACATGTTTCAGCTGCCTCAGCCCCTGATTTGCAAAGCTTCCATGAATGTGCCATTGAGACATGGTGTGTTTGCAACTGTGATGAAGACTTCAGACCTCAACGTCAGGTGCATTGCCAAGGAAAGGAGAAGTTCACTGAACAAGCATTCATAAGGAATCTGCAGTATTTTATGTTCAATTAATTGTATTGCACTGTCAAAGTTTGAAAATCAATAAAGATTTAGAAAAAAAAAACAAAAACAGGGAACCTCCCACCGGCATTCCTTGTGTCATTCGACAATTGATGTCATCTTCCACTGTCTTAGGTACAAATTTCAACTACAGTTACTCTTAAATCATTTATATTCCACTATTGCCAACAAATAGTTCATATCGGATTACATACAAAGAAATAGATCGATTCAACTAAGATATACGGTGGGGGGCGCTGAAAAGTTCTCAGCCCAACCAAGAAGAGAATGACGTCAATATGGTTCAACCAATGATCTGAGACAGTGTCAAATCATAGAATTTCGTTTCTGCAAATTGGCACTTAACAAAATAAGAGAACACTCTTTTCGGCTACAGTGGCAAAATAACGCTCAAATTTAGAAAGTTGGTTGGTTGGGCTGAGAACATTTCAACAACCCCTCCTATGTAATAAAAGTGAGCCAAGTATAGGACAATCAAGCCATTGTGACATCACTGATGAGGTTGGCTCTTATTGGTGGAATGAGGCATTATGACATCACAATCTCAGCTCTGGTTGCCAGACACTGAAACTGTTCACACTACGAGGGGTGTTGAAAAATTCTCAGCCCAACCAAACGGAGAATGACGCGGATATGGTTCAATCGATAATCTGAAACAATGTCAAAATGTAGAATTCTGTTTCTGCAAATTAGCACTTAATAAAATAATATAACACTCTTTTCAGCTACAGTGGCAAAATAGCGCTCAGAATTTAAGAAGTTGGTTGGTTGGGCTGAGAATATTTCAACAACCCCTCCTATGTAATAAAAGTGAGCCAAGTATAGGACAATCAAGCCATTGTGACATCACTGATAAGGTTGGCTCTTATTGGTGGAATGAGGCATTATGACGTCACAATTTCAGCTCTGAAATGTTGCTATGAGGGGGTGCTGAAAAGTTCCCAGCCCAACCAAGAAGAGAATGACGTCAATATGGTTCAACCAATGATCTGAATGAAACAGTGTCAAATCATAGAATTTCGTTTCTGCAAATTAGCACTTAACGAAATAAGAGAACACTCTTTTCGGCTACAGAGGCAAAATAGCTCTCAGAATTTAGGAAGTTAGTCGGCTGGGCTGAGAACTTTTCAGCGCCCCCTCATGCATAAGTAACAATACATTATCCCATTATTAACTATTAAGATGAAATTGCAGGAAAAGGCATCTGGTTGACCACAGATGAAGATCATCAAATCCAAATATATGCACGGCCTATGCTGCAAATCTATGAGAACCAGCTGACCGAGCAAACGAGTAACAAAAGCTGGTTTTGATTATGGCAGATCTGGGATGGGGGTACAAACGAATGAGCTGCTCAGTCACCCCTGCAGGGCAGTTTTTGTGCATTTTAGAAAACGCCTAAAGAGTGGGCTCTTCCCCCCCCCCCTCAAATGGCTCTTGGAATGCAATGAAATTTCAATGTTTCTGAAACAACACTTTCAGAATGCGTTTCCTTCGAGAGAAAAGGAGTTAGGTTGCCAAGACTAACCGGTTCCGTGCCATGCGGAAAGGTTTTGGTTTTCTCTGTTTGAGTAGTGGCTGATGTAATGAGGGTCTGCTTTATTTTCCACACTGCAAAAGCGGTGCCATTGGTGAGAGCTTCAGAGTGGGGGGTGGGGAAGGGGGAGAACAGTTTTTTTTCATGTGGCTTTTTCGGGTTGAAAGTAGAGAATGACACGGTGACAAAATTCATCACCGTCCCCGCCCCCGCGGATAACCGCGGGAAATAAACCCATGTCATTTTCTAGTGTCTGTTTCAACCTCGGTCCTTCTACACCAGCGTTCTTCAAAGCAAAGCTTGCGAGTCAGTGGTTGTGGCCATTCATACTCTGATTCTTATGTGAGCCAAGGATAATGAAGCCATTGTGACATCACTGATGTCATTGGCTCTTAGGCACTGGTGGAATGAGGCATTATGACATCACAATATCTGCTCTGGATACCAGAGACTGTCATTCTGTAGTGTCTGTTTCAACCTCAGTCCTTCTACACCAGCATTCTTCAAAGCAAAGCTTGAGGGTCAGTGGCTGTGGCCATTCATACTCTGATTCTTATGGGAGCCAAGGATAATGAAGCCATTGTGACATCACTGATGTGATTGGCTCTTAGGCACTGGTGGAATGAGGCATTATGACATCACAATATCTGCTCTGGATACCAGAGACTGTCATTCTGTAGTGTCTGTTTCAACCTCGGTCCTTCTACACCAGCATTCTTCAAAGCAAAGCTTGAGGGTCAGTGGCTGTGGCCATTCATACTCTGATTCTTATGGGAGCCAAGGATAATGAAGCCATTGTGACATCACTGATGTGATTGGCTCTTAGGCACTGGTGGAATGAGGCATTATGACATCACAATATCTGCTCTGGATACCAGAGACTGTCATTCTGTAGTGTCTGTTTCAACCTCGGTCCTTCTACACCAGCATTCTTCAAAGCAAAGCTTGCGGGTCAGTGGTTGTGGCCATTCATACTCTGATTCTTCCCTCTTTCCTTAAAGAATGACATGAAGATGGTTTCCCGCGGTTATCCGCGGGGACGGGAACGGTGATGAATTTTGTCACCGTGTCATTCTCTGGTTGAAAGCGAATACAATACTTTGCTCCTATCCCACTTCAGGTTGAAGCTACCGGCTGGCGAGTTGATTCTGAGCCACAGATGCCAATTTTTTTGGTTTATTGCACTTTAACTGGACTATTTGACGTGATGTGTCCGCTTCCAATAAATACAACAGCTGTGTCCCAACATCACTATTGAGTTCTGGGAGGGCCGGTGCACCACAGGAAGCTAACACAGAATACCTAGGCTTACCAGATTTGGGGCTCCTTTTACTACGCTACACTAGTGGTTTTAGCGCGCGCTTGGCATGCGCTAAATTGCCACGGGCACTAGACGCTAACGCCACCATTGAGCTGGTGTTAGTTTTACGCATAGCGCGGGGGTTAGCACGCGCCTAAAACGCTAGCCCACCTTAGTAAAAGGAGCCCATGTGGCCCCACCCCCCAGGCCCATCTAGGTCCTCCCAGCCGCGCCCTACACTGTCCAAGTCAGCCCCTTTACATCCAGCCCCGCCCTCGAAGCTCTTCTCCTTGAGCTCGGAGCTGCGTTTGGAGGGCCTCCCAGCATGCACAGGTGTGACGCGATGACAGCACACGCATGCGTACATGCATGTGATGTCACCACGTTGCATCCACGCATGCGCAGAAGCCCTCCATACAGAGCCCCGAGCGCGAAGCTTTTCAAAATCCGGACAAAGCTGTCCGGACGCCTGGACTGTCCTCTAAAAAAAAGGACATGTCCGAGTAAATCCGGACGTCTGGTAGCCCTAGAAATACATTACATTACATTTGTGATTTCTATTCCGCCAATACCTTGCAGTTCAAGGCGGATTACATAAAAGTTTTCAGAGATTATATAAAAGTTTACAGGAATAGCATAAGAGATGTCATAAGAGTTACATAAGAATTGCCAAAGAGTTGTCGAGATCTTAAGGTGATAAGTGTTGGGTAATAAGAATTACCAAAGAGTTGTCGAGATTTTTAGTGTTGGATAAATGGAGGCATTTTAGCATTAGTTGGGTAGTTAGAAGCATATTAGAGTATATTAAGGGTGTAGAGTGGGTAGGTGGTCGTATTAGATAGGTTTTATGTATTTTTTGAAGAGTAGGGTTTTAGTATCTTTCTTGAAGGTTTGTAGTCTGTGGTTGATGACAACAGAATGGTGATTTGTCTGTCCAGTTTAGCTGCTTTGGTGGCTATTAGGTTGTCATATAATTTTCTTCGTTTAACATTTTTGGATGGTTGGGTGTGTGAAAAGTGAGTGGGTTCTCCTGTGCCTGGATGAGGAGGATTGAGTTAGTCGGTTATTCCAGTAGGTTGGGCTTTCTCCGTTAATAGCTTTGAATAGTAGGCAGTAGAATTTGAAGTGTACTCTTGCTTGTATTGGGAGCCAGTGAGAGTCAAGGTATGCTTCTGTGATGTGATCAAATTTTTTTCAATGAGTAGATGAGTCTTAGGGCTGTATTTTGTATAGTTTGTAATTGTTTTATCATGGTCGCTGTACATGGGAGGTATAGTATGTTGCAGTAGTCTATTAATCCAAGGATAAGGGATTGTACCAAAAGTAGGAATTGTTACCTGTCATTAAATCCCATAGTGATATGTTATGCCATTACAGTCATAAAACCTTTATTCTCCCTTCCCTGTTACTCCATTCATAACTCTGCCCTCTTCAAACTCTGCACTGTAACATAAACATTCTGTAATTCCTTATATTCCTACTCCCACTTCATACTTAGCCACTGGAATCGACTGTCCCTGCAGATCAGACCCCTCAAAGGACTCGAGAGTCCTCCCAGGAAAAAGACTTGGGAGTTACGATCGACAAGTCGATGAATGTGTCCGTTTTGAGAATTTATATCTGCTGTTTATATTTGCACTATGGCCCCTTTTTATTAAACCGTGATAGTGGTTTTTAGCTTTGAGAGCTGCGAGGTGCTATCGCGGTTTAGTCAAAGGGGGAGGGGGTATATTTGTAAATTTTTGTCCAGTTGTTACTGAGGTGACATAGAATATTTTAAAGTCATCTGCCTTGACCTCTGGAAAAAAAAAATAATAAATTACAAATGATACAAAAACGAATACAAATGATAATTAACATTTTCTGTGCGAACAGTGTGCTTTGTGTTTTTAAAAATTTTTATTGTTGGTAGATCATTTTAAAAGTAGCTCGCAAGCCAAAAAAGTGTGGGCACCCCTGCCTTAGGAGAACATTCAGTCTTATGCCCCCCCCACCCAACTTAATTAAACTGTAGACCACTAACTGCCCCTCCCCCGAGATATTATGCTTTTAGATATTACATTTTGTCATATGTGTATATTAGGCCAACAAATAATTAGAGCGGTTACTAAGAGTCATTTACCCGTGCGTCTTTGAAAAGTCCTGCAGGCAAAATTCTGCCCTGATGGTTCTTTAAGCTTGTGTAATTGTCAGGATCTATTGTCTAGCTGCACCCCCCAGAAACTGCTTCCCTAGGCCACCCGCCTAGTCATGCCCTGCCCTGCATCCCTCTTTACCTCCCACCTGCCGCCCACGTGCATCAAGTAACTCGTGCAGCCGGCTGACACCTCTTCATTTGTTTCTGGTTTGCAGCAAACCAGCAAGAGAAGAAAGTCGAGCACAACTGACTGATACCAATATTTTGGCCCAGTCTGTGAAGAAGCCCCGCCCTCTTCCAGTCCTCTGCATAAACAAACTTACTTAGGGGTGAAACCTATGGGCTGGATATTCACGGATAGGGAACAGAGGTCGCTCACCCCTGAATTCTACAAAAAGTGCTAAAATACTGCATACAAAATTTTGGTCATGTAAGGATAAGCGGCACCCCCCCCCACGCCCTCATCTCTGCCCCCACACTCCTTCTGCGTCCCCCGCTCCTTCCCTGCTCCCAAGCCACGTTCACGCCCTCCCTCCCCCGCCTTGTACCTCATTAAATCTTCCCCAGCACGAATAGCTTCTCCGGCCTGCTACTCGCGCCGGCATTGGCTTCCCCTCTGCCGCTACTTCCTGGCCCCAAACTCAGAAGTGATTTCAGAAAGGAGCCAGGCCAGCGCGAGCGGTACGCCGACAGTAGCGCGAAGGACATTTGCGCCACGACAATTCCACTCTGTCCAATGCACATACCGACAAGCGCGCGCATGAAGGGAGCGAAATTATCGGGGCGCAATTGCTCAAAGAGAAGGCGTGGGAGTGGGGCGCAGTGAGTGGCAAATGGAAGACAATCTGTTAAATGTAGTGGTGGGGGTTCACCCCCCCCCACTCCTGCCTCAGTCAGCAATCTTGTAAGTGCCCCCCCCTCTCAGTTTGCGCGTCGGCAATCAAGTAAGCGTAGTGGTGGGGGTTTCCCCCTCCCCACCCCTCAGTACACAGAAGGCATGCGAGCGGGGTGAATGTTTTAAGGGAGTGAGGCTGTTTTGTATGAAAGGCAGGAGCGGGGCTGTTTTAAAGGAACGCGGGAGCGCGACGGAAGGCATGGTAGAGGGGCAGGCATGGGACAGTGGGGTGAATGTTTTAAAGGGGGCATACAGAAGGCATGTACGGAAGCGGGGTGAATGTTTTAAGGGAGCGGGGCTGGAAGGCATGTACAGAAGGCATCATGGGACAGTGGGGTGAATCGGAAGGCATGTACGGAAGGTATGGTAGCGGGCAGGCATGGGACAGCGAGGTGAATGTTTTTAAAGGGGCGCGCATTTGTCATGCGCGCAAATGTCGGGGCGAAATTGTCAGTGCGCAATTGTCCTGCGTGCATTTGACAGGTTACCGGCGTGAGCAGCAAGCCGGAGAAGTTGCTTGCGTTGGCGAAAATGTAAAGAGGTATGGATGTGGGGGGGGGGGGAGAAAAGGAAGGCGCAAGCGTGGTGTGGGGGCCAAGAGGTGCTGGTGCCCCCACCATGATGGCGCCCAGGGCGGTCCGTATCCCACCCCCTTACTACGCCACTGCATGTACCCAATTGTAAGCACAAATTAATTGATTAAGTAGTCAATTAACACCAATTGGCTTTTTAACAAGCAACCATTGGCGCTAATTAATCAATTACAAGTTACACATGTAAATCTAGGTGCCGAATCTGCGCCTAAATTTGACACGAGTCAGAAAAGGGGGCGTGGAAATGGGTGGGTCATAAGCGGATCGGGGGCGTTGCTTTAAGTTATCCACGTACAGTAATTCTAGAGTAAGGGCATATGTGCCCAAACGTTTTCCGTGGTGCTAATGGCCGCGCCTAAATGTAGTTGCAGTTCCTGGGCGTATGCGCTATCGTATGAACTGCACCTAACTTTAAGGGTGGCTTACAGAATCGCACTTTTTTCAGTGCCATTTTGGGGGGGTACATTGAGAATTTAGCCCCCTCAATGTACAAGGCCGCCTAGCCATGAATTTTCAGTGCCACTAGACTGATGGACTCAGATTCTGTAGGACCTGCCTTAAGTTAGGTGCTTTCATCAGCACACCTAGCCAGACTAGACCCCTAACTTAGAGCTCCTTTAACTAAAAGCTGGTAGAGGTTTCTACTGTGTGGCCATAGGACTTCTAAGAGTGTCGGAGCATTTAACTCGCCAACCCGCGGTAGAAATCTCTATTGCCGTTTAATTTATTTAATAGGCACTGATAACAAACTTAATAGGCTTAATAATTGGCTTAAATTAAAATGAATTTCTTTCTACGTGCCTAACTTGGTAGGTGTCTACCACTTTCAGCTAGGTGTCTAGTCTATGGCACGTACCAGAAAGTGGGCATGGTTAAGAGTGGATCGAGGGCGTGTTTTGCTTATAAGCACCTAAACTGGTCTTAAGCACCAGTATTTAGGCCACTAAAACCCTGACATAAATAGGGGGCGCCTAAGATTTTGACGCCTACTGCTGCCTAAGTCCAACTTGGGCACCACTAGGTGCAATTCTATAAACAGTGCCTAACCCATGATTGACATGCGCTATTCAGTGATCCTCAGTGCCTAAGTTTTATGCATCATTTATCGAGTTGGGGCCTTAGGGAGTGGTTCTCCTTAGGTTGCTTATAGGTAGGTGCTGGGATGATGCACCCTAAGTCCATCATCTATAATGGCAATTGCACTTGCAATACTAGTAAAAGTCCACAGTTTCACTAGTGGCAAAAGCTGGTGTAAATGCTTGTGCTTAACTACAGCTAGTTAGGGACCTCCCTAGAGGAGCCTAAGACTCTGATTGGCCTGGGTACCTAAGGCCCTTCCTAAAAGAGGGGCTTAAGATATCCAGGCCAATCAGGGCCTTAGTCCCCTTCCCGGTGCAGGAAGGGAAAGGCAAGAGGGAGTGGGCATCCCTCTTGCTTGCTTCTACAACGAGATAAGTGTGTGTGTGTGTGTGGGGAGGGTTCTGATCTGACTCCCCCAGCCCACCAGACCTTCAGGGCTGTCTTTTGGGGTCTTGTTGGTGGGGTGGTGAGAGGGGAAGATCTTTGTGTAGGGTGGGGTATTTGGGGGGGGGGAAAAGTAGGGGAGTGCGAGGAAGTCCAGATGGCCCGGATGCACAACCAGGTTGCTGAAGCAGGAGGGAGTGGGCATCCCTCCTGTCTCTCCATGCGTAACTGTAATGGGGGCGGCTGTCATTGTCTGGAGGTATGTGGATGGTATTGGGGATCCATGGTTGTCAACTGAGGAGGGGAGAGCTCAGTTCACGTTTTTTTAATGGGGCAGATATTGTGCATGTGTAAGACAGGCACAAAATAGTTGCCGACAGGTCTAGATCTGCTGAGTTTTTTCGGATTAGTCAAAGTGATCGCTATTTTTTGTACATGGCAAAGCGATGTTAGAACATCGATTGGTCGGCTAGTTTGCATGGCATTTTACTATTAATGGCCTATTTGCATGGTCGGATCGAAGAATGAGTGATTGCACGGAAAAGCACGCGGTGAGCCGCTTTGTGCATTGGGTCGGCAAATACGATCGGTCGCTAAACTGGTCAAACCAGTTTAGCGACAATCGTTAGACGATTGGAGACTTTTAGTGCCTCTAGCTCAGAGCCACAAGGAGCGGTAGTGGAAAACTGAACTTACAACCTGAGGGTGCTGAAGCCGCTGCGCTATCCAAGTTTCAAGTTTGTTAGATGTTTATATACCGCCTATCAAGGTTTATCTAAGCGGTTTTACAGTCAGGTACTCAAGTATTTTCCCTTTCTGTCCCGGTGGGCTTACAATCTATCTAACGTACCTGGGGCTATGTAGGACTGAGTGACTTGCCCAGGGTCACAAGGAGTAGCATGGGGTTTGAACCCACCACCCTTGGGTGTTGAGGCTGTAGCTCCAACCACTGCGCCACACACTCCTCTAGACTACTTCTGAAAGAAGATCCTTCAGAAAGTGGAACAAGGATCTGAAAATAATTGAAAACAGCATAAGGAGCGGCAAGTCGAATGCAAGGTGCTCATAAGCATAGGAGCCAACTTTTCAGAATGATTGGGTGTGCTCTACCCAAAGAAAATTACCCCTCCCTGGACACAGCGTTTACTCAATATTAGGTTTTTAAAAATTTTTTTTAATTTTTTAAATCTTTATTGATTTTCAAACTTTGACAGTGCAATACAATTAATTGAACATAAAATACTGCATAAAAACACACTATTAAATATGCAGTAATACATAAAACAGTCATTTTCTCCCACCCTCCTCCCAATTATTAATACAATAAGACATATGATGTGATTACAATATTATAATTAAGTAACTTAAATCCTCAAAATACATTTCCCTCCCCCCACCCACCCACCCTGGATGTGTAAAGAAATCTAATATTAGGGGTGCTCAGGCATCCACGCCAGCTACAGAGCTGGCTCCTATGCTGATAAGGAAGGCCAAGAGAGGCCAAGAAAAGAAGACTGCGTTGGAGGCAAAAACACATAGTAAAAACATTTTTTAGGTATATCAGGAAGAAGCTGGTGAAAGAATCAGTTGGATCCAGCAGTAGAAGTCTGTGTTTGGACATTGTGGATTGTCCCTTTTCGGTGGCGTGTGATCAAGGCCTTCAGGGGATTTGCCCCACCCCCTAAATGCCATGAAGGCACTGCTCTGAATTTAATTGGTTGATCAGGCAACAGGCAGATGCTGCTGAGCCAATCAAATTCAGATCAGTACTGTCAGGGCCTTCAGGGGGGTTTGGAGAATCTCCAGCCCAACAGCCCTGTGGGTTTTTTGGGGGGTTTTTGGGTTTTTTTATTTTTTTTTGGGGGGGGGGGTTACTTTTTTGTTTGATGCAGTTTGACTGGTGACCAGGCTGCCTACTCAACAAATCAAACTGCATCAAGCAAAAAGTAACCCAAAAAATTAACAAAGCAGGGCCTTAGAACTGGGGATTCACTGAATCCCCTGAAAGCCCTCAGGGCCCCTTTTAAAGATAATGGACCAAGTCGGGGTCTGCTATGCAGCTGAGAATATGGCAGCACCAAACTGCATTTACCATGGGATTCACTACCACAGGTGTCAAAGTTGGTCCTCGAGGGCCGCAATCAGGCGGGTTTTTAGGATTTTCCCAATGAATATGCATGAGATCTATTAGCATACAATGAAAGCAGTGCATGCAAATAGAACTCAGGCATATTCATTGCGGAAATCCTGAAAACCCGACTGGATTGCGGCCCTCGAGGACCGACTTTGACACTAAGCTGTGGTACTGAGGCCCTGCGCGTCAGTAAATCCTGTTAAGCTTTTCAGTGGATACACCTGATATTTTACCGTGGACTAGTAAATAGGCCCTTACCTTTGTACCTGGACCAACGAATGGTCTACCAGGCTACTCTTGCAGTATATAAAACTCTAAATCCTCCCTCATCAGAAGAGCCAGAGTTTAAGCAATCATCTGAAAGCCAGGAAATCCCTCCTGCTACTGTTATTATAACTTATCATTTCTATAGCGTTGTACACAAAACATGTAGAGACAATCCCTGCTCGACAGAGCTTACAGTCTATTCAAGATAGACAAACAGAGCACATAAAGGATTAGGGAATTAGTTACGGTGGGAATGATTAACAGAGACATGGTGTAAAGCGAAAGCAGGCTTTGGGTTTTCAGCCTACGCACACAGATGCAGATATAGGGCTATCAGATGTCCGAGAAAACCCGGACCTGTCCTATTTATAGAGGACTGTCCGGGTGTCGAGACGGATTTCCAAAACCCGGCAGTTTGTCCAGGTTTTGGAAGGCCCTGAGCTCAGGGTCCTCAAGATGTGGCCAGGACTTGGGGAAGAAGGGATGAGATTTATGCGGCGGCAGGTCTGGGGGCAGAATGGGGTGGGGCTGGGGGAGGAATGGGGAGGGGGCCACATGCCCTCTTTTTTCATTAAGAAATCTGGTAACCTTAGGCAAACACAACCAAAAGCAGAAAAGCTCTTTATTGACTCATGACAAAACATAAGAACATAAGAATTGCCACTGCTGGGTCAGACCAGTGGTCCATCGTGCCCACCAGTCCGCTCACGCGGCAGCCCTTAGTCAAAGACCAGTGCCCTGATTGAGAATAGCCTTACCTGCGTACGTTCTGGTTCAGCAGAAAGTTATCTAACTTTGTCTTGAATCCGTGGAAGAGCGTTCCAGCTTTCCACCACTCTCTGGGTGAAGAAGAACTTCCTTACGTTCGTACGGAATCTATCCCCTTTCAACTTTAGAGAGTGTCCTCTCGTTCTCCCTACCTTGGAGAGGGTGAACAATCTGTCTTTATCTACTTTGTCTTGAGTCCCTGGAGGGTGTTTTCCCCTAAAACAGCCTCTGGAAGAGCGTTCCAGCTTTCCACCACTCTCTGAGTGAAGAAGAACTTCCTTACGTTCGTACGGAATCTATCCCCTTTCAACTTTAGAGAGTGTCCTCTCATTCTCCCTACCTTGGAGAGGGTGAACAATCTGTCTTTATCTACTTTGTCTTGAGTCCCTGGAGGGTGTTTTCCCCTATAACAGCCTCTGGAAGAGCGTTCCAGCTTTCCACCACTCTCTGGGTGAAGAAGAACTTCCTTACGTTTGTATGGAATCTATCCCCTTTCAACTTTAGAGAGTGCCCTCTCGTTCTCCCTACCTTGGAGAGGGTGAACAACCTGTCCTTATCTACTAAGTCTATCCCCTTCAGTACCTTGAATGTTTCAATCATGTCTCCTCTCAGTTTCCTCTTTTCAAGGGAGAAGAGGCCCAGTTTCTCTAATCTAATCTAATCATCATTATCTTGAACGTTTCGATCATGTCCCCTCTCAATCTCCTCTGTTCAATCTTGTCTTCTCTAATCTAAACTGTCCTGATTCCTGTTACTTCACAGGGCATACAGGAAACAGTCTCTTGGGTTGATAATGAAAAGTCCTGGTAGATCTTTTAACATTTCCAAATAGGTCAGAAGAGCGTCTCCTCTTTTCGCTTTTGTCCTAAAGTGACCGTTACAAAATGGCGGGTCATTTACTAGTGACTTGGGTTAAATTTCAATGCGTGTGTTTTGATTGGATCAGGTATAGAGGTGGGAGATTTGAAAAATCTAATCCTGTTCATTCAAAGGATAATGGGAGACCCTTCCTGTTAAACCCACTCGATGTCTGTATTGAGACCTCCCGGTTCTAATGTGCCCCATTGGTATATAAATCGCTGTTCCTTACGTAACAAACATTTGCTTATATCTCCACCCCCTAAATA
This sequence comes from Geotrypetes seraphini, assembly GCF_902459505.1. Taxonomy (NCBI): domain Eukaryota; kingdom Metazoa; phylum Chordata; class Amphibia; order Gymnophiona; family Dermophiidae; genus Geotrypetes; species Geotrypetes seraphini. Next base: position 13,984,455 of record NC_047086.1, on the reverse strand, counting down.
ATTGTATTTGTAGCAATACTACAACTTTTAAATCGTCTTCAGTATGTTTCTTAGCGATCTAATGTTCCATGAGTGGTGCCTGTTGTTTGCCCGTACGGATGCAGCTCAAATGTTCCGCTACCCGAATTTTGATCTTACGCTTTGTATGTCCTAAATAGTATAACCCGCATGGGCATATGATACAGTATATGACCGCTTCTGTGTTGCAATTTGTATTACCCAGAAATTTAAAATTTTTCCCTGTTTTAGGGATTGTGAGGGATTGAGTTTGATATACATTTTTACAATATTTGCATTGGCCACATGCATGGTGTCCCCTAATTTCCATATCGTTATCTTGTTTGTTCCTTATAAATTTGCTTTTATTTAACATTTCTCCTATATTTTTACCCCTTGTGTATGCAAATTTGGGGTACTCCTGAAACTGAGGAAATACTGTTAGGATCGGCCAATATTTCTGAATGATTTTACTTAATGTTCTTGATTGTTTGGAGTAGAGGTCTGCACGGGAACGGGGATCGCGGGAATCCCGTGGGTCTCACGGGGGTCCTGCGGGAATCCCCCCTAACCCATGAGACTCCCACAGGAACCCCCCTCTGGCCAACGGGACTCCCACGGGGATGGAAGGATTTGGAAGCAGGGCTCGTCCATATAATATATAGACACGTCAGCCTTAGTAAAAGAGGGGGTTTATAAGTTAATTACCTGAACAGAAAACAAAAAAAGGGTTCCACCAAAGAGATTCCACAAGGAAAACAGCAACGCAAACACAAAAGAAACTGTAGAATTGATGATCCTGTCAGAAGTAATTGCTGCTTTTTATGGGGACGGGTGGGGATGGAGGTAATTCCTTGCGGGGATGGGTGGGGACAGAGAGGATCCTAGCAGAGACAGGTGGGGACGGAGAGGATCCTGCTGGAGACGGGTGGGGATGGAGAGGATCCTGGTGGGGACGGGTGGGGACGGAAAGGATCCTGACGGGGACGGGTGGGGATGGAGAGGATCCTGCTAGAGACATAACTGGGGACTGCAAAGCCCAGGCAGTGCTTCTTTAGCTTCCAGCTGGCTTAGGGCTCTCTCTGACCAGGGGGCACTCCCCTAACACTATTCCTGTCATGTGTGACTGTAGTATTCTGTTAGCATGATATTTCTGTGTAGCATTCTGTAATAACTTGGCTTGTTCAGTTTTCTTGATAGTAGAGGGGATATATGTGAAGGTGAGGGGAGACAGAGGATGGGTGGGGACGGAGAGGATCCTGACAGGGATAGGTGGGGATGGAAAGGATCCTGATGGGGATGGGTGGGGACGGAGAGGATCCTGGCGGTGATGGGAGGGGACGGAGAGGATCCTGGCGGAGACGGGTGGGGACGGAGAGGATCCTGGCGGGGACGGGCGGGGATGGGTGGGATTTCTGTCCCCATGCAACTCTCTAGTTTGGAGTACGGGAGTACACATACTAAAGCATTCTGCTGGATCTGATTGTTGTTCACTGTGTACCATTCTTGATGGCTATTAGCTGCTCTTTTATATGCTGTCTTGACTACTGTCCTTGGGTATCCTCTTTGAAGAAATTTATTGCTCATTATTCATGCTTGATGCCACTGTATCGGGTGATGGTGTGCCCGTATCTGGAGTACTGCGTTCAATACTGGTCGCTGTACCTTAAGAAGGATATGGCGATACTCGAGAGGGTCCAGAGAAGAGCAACAAGGATGATAAAAGGCATGGAAAACCTTTCATATGCTGAAAGGCTAGAGAAGATGGGGCTCTTTTCCTTGGAAAAGCAGAGACTTAGAGGGGACATGATAGAGACTTATAAGATCATGAAGGGTATAGACAAGGTGGAGAGGGACAGATTCTTCAGACTAGCGGGGACAACAAAAACAAGAGAGCATTCAGAAAAATTGAAAGGAGACAGATTCAGAATGAATGCTAGGAAGTTCTTCTTCACTCAGAGGGTGGTGGACACCTGGAATGCGCTTCCAGAAGAGGTGGTAGGGCAGAGTACGATTATGGGTTTCAAAATGGGATTGGATGATTTCCTGAAGGGAAAGGGGATTGAAGGGTAAAGTTAGAGGGTTATTATACAGGATATTAAATGATTAGGGAACAAAAGTTTTAGGTAAAGGATCACTTACAGGTCATGGAGCTGGGGGGGCCGCCGCGAGAGCGGATGGCTGGTCATGATGGACCCCTGGTCTGACCCGGCAGAGGCAATGCTTATGTTCTTATGAATTCTTTTTGATTAAAGCAGTCTTTTCATTCTCAAAAATTGACCCGTGGAGATACTGTTACGTAGTGGTTGTGGATGACAGCTGGAGTAATGTAACAGTGTGTTTCTGTCTGATATTTTACGATACACTGTGGTTTCAAATGAGGTTTTATTTTTAGTTTTGTTAATATCCAAGAAAGAAATTTTGTAATTCTGCACTGAATAAGTGAATTGTATGTTTCTATCAAAGGTGTTCATTTCCATTAGGAATGCTTGTAATTCTTCTTGTGTGCCTTCCCCAAAAAAGATAACGTCATCTATGAATCTTTTCCATCGTCTGACTTGTTGATAATATCTGGATTTATAGATATGATCCTCTTCGAATTTAGACATATATAGACATGCTATGGTGGGGGCTACTGTTGCACCCGTTGCCACTCCTTTAACCTGTAGAAATGTTTTATTCTCAAAGATAAAGTAATTGTTATATATCACTTGCTTTGCCATAGATTTTAATAGACATTTTTTCTAATCAGAGATATTATTGTCTAGTTGTAAATGATGATTTACTACTTCCGTTGCCTTCTCTTGAGGAATATTGGTGCTTAGTGATGTAACATCAAGCCTTTTCTCATGGTGCCCAATCAAGGTCACTAGTACTTGGCCAAAACCCAAAGAGTAGCAACATTCCAGCATCTCAAAGAATAGCAAGATTCCGGAACCCCAATGAGAGCAACATTCCAGAGCTGAGATTGTGATGTCATAATGCCTCAGAGCCAACCTCATCAGTGATGTTACAATGGCTTAATTGTCCTATACTTGGCTCACGTAAGAATATAAGAATAGCCTAAATGGATCAGACCAATGGTCCATCAAGCCCAGTAGCCCGTTCTCACGGTGGCCAATCAAGGTCACTAGTACTTGGCCGAAACCCAAAAAGTAGCAACATTCCAGAGCTGAGATTGTGATATCATAATGCCTCATTCCACCAATGCCTAAGAGCCAACCTCAGCAGTGATGTCACAATGGCTTGATTGTCCTATATCAAGGAGTAGCAACATTCTAGCATCTCAAAGAATAGCAAGATTCTGGAACCCCAATGAGAGCAACATTCCAGAGCTGAGATTGTGATGTCATAATGCCTCAGAGCCAACCTCATCAGTGATGTTACAATGGCTTAATTGTCCTATACTTGGCTCACGTAAGAATATAAGAATAGCCTAAATGGATCAGACCAATGGTCCATCAAGCCCAGTAGCCCGTTCTCACGGTGGCCAATCAAGGTCACTAGTACTTGGCCAAAACCCAAAAAGTAGCAACATTCCAGAGCTGAGATTGTGATATCATAATGCCTCATTCCACCAATGCCTAAGAGCCAACCTCAGCAGTGATGTCACAATGACTTGATTGTCCTATATCAAGGAGTAGCAACATTCTAGCATCTCAAAGAATAGCAAGATTCTGGAACCCCAATGAGAGCAACATTCCAGAACTGAGATTGTGATGTCATAATGCCTCAGAGCCAACCTCATCAGTGATGTTACAATGGCCTGATTGTGCTTTACTTGGTCCACCTAAGAACATAAGAATAGCCATACTGGGTCAGACTAATGGTCCATCAAGCCCAGTAGCCTGTTCTCATGGTGGCCAATCCAGGTCACTAATACCTGGACAAAACCAAAGGAGTAGCAACATTCCAGTAACTCAAAGAATATCAAGATTCCAGAATCCCAGCGAGTAACAAGATTCTAGAATCTCAAAGAGTAGCAACATTCCATGCTACCAATCCAGGGCAAGTAGTGGCTTCCCCCATGTCTCTCTCAATAATAGACTATGGACTTTTCCTCCAGGAACTTGCCCAAACCTTTCTTAAAACCAACTACGTTATCTGCTCGTACCACATCCTCTGGCAACTTGCTGCCCGTGTCGGTGTCAGCTCTCTCTGATGTCACCTTCAGATCCCATGCCAAGGAAGTGACCTCAAAGGGAGAGCTGCTTGTGCCTGGAAAATTAAAGAGGGACAGGGAAAGGAAAAGGGGGTTCAGGAAGGAGTGGGGGAGCGGAGAAGAGGGCGGGGCCCCGGGCACCCCTCAGCCTCGCTACGCCTCTGACTGCACGCAATGTAGGGACTTTTGAATAAAAATCTAACTTACACATTTGCTTGGTATCCTTGCATCAACATTTAGCTGCAGATATCGTAACACCCCGTTTGCCTCTTACTTCAAAATATTACTGTAAGCAAAGAGCCCTTCTCTAGATCCTAAGCTATGATAAAGTGAGCAGGAAATCCTAGCTGTCAAAGAGCAAACCACACTTTACAGATGGAAGGAACGCTGGAATGCAGTTCCCATGTCTGCAGGCCAGTAGACAAAGTTGTGTCTGAGATTGCTTCAATGGCTTTGCCATTTCTTCCAGTTATATCTGATGATGTTTCCAAGATGTGAATCATGGATCCAAAGTGCTTCACATGTGGAAGGACCCTTGATTCTACCGGGAAAGTTCCAGTAAAATGACCTGGGTATGAGCCAATGTGTGGTTAGGGAGCAAACTTCAAAGATGAGGGAATGTAGTCCAATGAATGGAAAAATTAATAAATAATCCCTATGTATTGCTTCCGGTATGTAGACATAGAAACATAGAAACATAGAAAGATGACGGCAGAAAAGGGCTATAGCCCATCAAGTCTGCCCACTCTACTGATTCACCCCATTAAGTCTGAGTACTAATGACCTATTTCCTAAACTCGACCCTCGTAAGGATCCCACTAGGGCATCCCATTTATTCTTAAAGTCAAGCACGCTGGTGGCCTTGATCACCTGCTCTGGAAGCTTGTTCCAGTGATCTACAACCCTTTCTGTGAAGAAATACTTCCTTACGTCACTATCGAATTTCCCTCCTCTGAATTTGAGCGGATGCCCCCTTGTGACCGAGGGTCCTTTGAGAAAGAAGATGTCTTCTTCCACCTCGACACGTCCCGTGATGTATTTAAATGTCTCAATCATGTCCCCCCTCTCCCTGCGTTCCTCCAGAGTGTAGAGCTGCAATTTGTTTAGTCTTTCTTCGTACGAGAGACCCTTGAGCCCCGAGATCATCCTAGTGGCCATCCGCTGAACCGACTCAACTCTAAGTACGTCTTTACAGTAATGTGGCCTCCAGAATTGCACACAGTACTCCAGATGAGGTCTCACCATGGTTCTGTACAGTGGCATTATGACTTCAGATTTGCGGCTAACGAAGCTTCTATTGATACATCCCATAAGTTGCCCTGCTTTGGATGAGACCTTCTCCACTTGTTTGGTGGCCTTCATGTCTGCACTGATGATTACTCCCAAGTCTCTTTCTTCTGAAGTCCTAGCTAGTGTTTCTCCATTTAAGGTGTAAGGTTTGCATGGATTTCTGCTACCGAGATGCATAACCTTACATTTCTTAGTGTTGAAGCCCAGCTGCCATGTCGAGGACCAGTTTTCCAACGTAAGCAGATCCTGCGTCATACTATCCTGCAGATTGCTTTCACTTACTATATTACATAGTTTGGCGTCATCAGCGAATAGAGTTACTTTACCCTGAAGCCCTCGGGTCAGGGTATGAATATGTTAAAAAGGAGTGGACCCAGGACCGAGCCCTGTGGCACTCCGCTGGTCACCTCTGATGTCTTCCACTCAGTCAATCATTGACCCATGCAATTAGTGTCTCACCTAACCCCATCGATTTCATCTTGTTTAATAGTCTACGGTGTGGGACGCTGTTGAAAGCCTTACTGAAATCCAAGTACACTATGTCCAGAGACTCTCCCGAGTCTAGCTTTCCTGTTACCCAATCAAAGAAGCTGATAAGATTGGATTGGCATGACCTACCCCTAGTGAATCCATGTTGACTAGGATCCATTAGATTCCCCTCATCCAAAATCGTGTCTAATTTACATTTAAGTAGTGTTTCCATGAGTTTACACACTATTGATGTGAGACTCACTGGTCTGTAATTCGCAGCCTCCGCTCTGCAGCCCTTTTTGTGCAGAGGAACGACGTTAGCTGTTTTCCAGTCCAGGGGGACTCTCCCCGTACTTAGGGAGAGATTGAAGAGCATGGCTAACGGTTCCGCCAGGACATCGCACAGCTCTCTGAGCACTCTTGGGTGCAATTTGTCTGGTCTCATGGCTTTGCTCACCTTGAGTCTTGACAGTTCGCTGTAAACATCAGCTGGTGAGAACCCAAAATTCTGAAATGGGTCTTCCTTGCTTGGCTTTGCTTCCAGCTGTGGCCCGTGTCCAGGTGCCTCGCAGGTAAAGACTGAGCAGAAGTAATCGTTCAGTAGTTTGGCTTTTTCGGAATCTGTTTCCACATAAATCCCGTCTGCTGTTCTAAGGCGTACTATCCCGTTTATGTTCTTCTGTCTGTCACTAATATACCTGAATAAGGATTTGTCCCCTTTCTTAATGTTCTTTGCTAGAGTTTCTTCCACTCGAAGTTTGGCCTCCCTGACTGCTGTTTTGACCGCTGCAGACCTTGTCTTGTATTCAATGTTAGCTTCTTTCTCCCCGGTGCGTTTGTATGAAAGAAATGCTCTTTTCTTGTCCTTGACTAGGTGTGAGATCTCATCAGTGAACCAAAGGGGTTTCTTCTTTCTTTGTTGTTTATTTACCGATTTTATGTAGCGGATAGTTGCTTCGTGTAGTGTCCTTTTCAGTGTTGACCACATAGCTTCCACATCATCCGTTGTTTCTTGAGCCTGTAGCGTCTGGTGGACAAAATCACCCATGCTTGCGAAGTCAGTGCCCCGGAAATTGAGTACCCTCATTTTTGTTTGTGATCTAGGGAAGCCCTTTCTAAGGTTGAACCATACCATGTTATGATCACTGGTTGCCAGCGTTTCTCCCACCGAGACTTCCGTGACGCTTTCCCCGTTCGTAAGTACCAGGTCCAGGATGGCCTGGGCCCTAGTGGGCTCTAGTACCATTTTTTGAGCTGTACTCCCTTCATGGACGTTAATATCCTCCTGCTACTACAAGTTATTGCTGAGAATGTGTTCCAGTCTACATCAGGCATGTTGAAGTCCCCTAGCAGGACAACGTCCCCCCGTAAGGTGATATTCTCAATGTCTTCAATTAATTCTGTGTCCTTGTCCTCCGATTGTTTTGGAGGTCTGTATACCACACCAAGGTATAGGCATTTCTCTCCGCCTCTGTCCTGGTTTACCCAGATGGATTCCCCAGTGTACTTGACATCTGTGATCCTAGTTGTCTTGATGTTCTCTTTGATGTAAAGTGCTACCCCACCTCCCAACTTACCCTCTCTATCTTGGCGAAGCAGGTTGTATCCTGGTATAGTTATATCCCACCCATGAGAGTCTGTGAACCATGTTTCGGATATTGCTACCACGTCAGGTCTAGGTCTAGACGTTCAGCTTTGAAAAATTGTCAGCGTTTCACGGCAGTTGGAAGGCACAGCGGCGCTCACGTGCGTGTTTTTTTTCACTCAGAGAATAGTTAAGCTCTGGAATGCGTTGCCAGAGGATGTGGTAAGAGTGGGTAGTGTAGCTGGTTTTAAGAAGGGTTTGGACAAGTTCCTGGAGGAAAAGTCTATAGTCTGTTATTGAGAAAGACATGCTACTCTTTGCGTTTTGGGCCAAGTACTAGTCCAATGGGCTACTAGGCTTGATTGACCATTGATTGACCCAGTAAGGCTATTCTTATGTTCTTAACATGGGTAAAGGTTAGTTCCCCATATAAAAATGTTTAAAAAGCTTTTAAAAAAAGTTGTCTACAAATTGGCTAGAAAGTTCAAAAATGTTTTCTAAGCATATCTCTAATTGTCAATTTCTTTCTTGCTGGAGTCAACTCTCTGGACTCCCTAGGAAGGAAACATAGAAACATGATAACAGATAAAGGCCAATGGCCCATCTGGTGTCAGGTCAAAAGTGCGCCGCGACAAAGGTGCGCCCAGACAATTGAGCGCAGCGCGGAGGTGTGCGCCGCTCTAAATTACTGATTTTAGGGCTCCAACAGGGGGGCGTGGGGGGAACCCCCCCACTTTACTTAATAGACATTGCGCCGCATTGTGGGGGCGTTGTGGGGGGTTGCAACCCCCCACATTTTACTGAAAATGGAACTTTTTCCCTGTTTTTAGGGAAAAAGTTCAGTTTACAGTAAAATGTGGAGGGTTACAACCCCCCAAACCCCCCATAACGCCGGCACGATGTCTATTAAGTAAACTGGGGGGTTCCCCAACAAAACCCCCCGTCGGAGCCCCTAAAAACTGTAATTTTGTGTGGCGCACGCCTCCGCGCTGCGCTCAATTGTTGGCACACGCTTTTGGGTTCATAGACAACGGCGCAAAAGACAAAAGCGCGTGCCGACAATTGAGCGCAGTGCGGAGGCGCGTGCCGCACAAAATTACAATTTTTAGGGGCTCCGACACTCTTTTGACCTGACACGGTCAGAGGAGACCTGAAAGTCTCTGGACTGATTTTTTTAAGTTTATTATATACAGGAAAGTCCCAAATTAAGACACACAAAGCCTAAATTTTAATTCCCTTTGGCTAAAGTACCCTGCAACATACAGCCTGGATTTCCTGGAGAGGTCAGAAGATAAAAGAACACACTGGCATGCGAGTAAATGCTTTTTATTTCTTTTAAGTTTGCCTCACACATTACACTTCTCCCTCCGTATTCGCGGGGGATGTGGGCAGAACATAGCCGTGAATACCGAAAAACCGCGAATAACTTTTTTGCATGTTTTTCGGTAAAATAGACCTGAAAAAGATAATAAACCGTGAATAACCTGCGATTTGCTCCGTACAACGCCGGGAGCAGCGATTTCTAATGCGAAACGCCGGGTTCGGTGATGAAAATTAGGGGGCGGAGTCAGCAGCCGAAAAATCACAAATAAGCGAATCCGCAGATACGGAAACCATGGATACGGAGGGGGAAGTGTACAGATAAGGTTTGGCTTACCTCAGCCAAATGCTGCCTGTGCTCAGGACCTCTTTCTCTGGAATCTTTCTCTTTGGGACCTCCCCCCAACTGACTGAAGCCTGCGCAAATACTCCTCCCTGAGTCCCGCCCCTTTGACTCAGCACTGAGCCGTGGAATGCAGGGCCTTCTGGGACCTGTAGTCTTTCCCAAATGCATGATGCCCTGTGCTGACCAGTGGCATAATCGCAGTCCTAGAGAGGGAAAATCCCTCAGTCTGCCACAGACCCCTTAGATATTAATCCCTCTGAGGAAAGGAATATCACAGCTTAGAATGCATTCAATATTAATAAATGTCTACCGTACCTGAATTTAACTCGGCTTCGGCTGTCAGTGGTGAGGCATGAGCTAAACCAGATAAAGGACCACAAGCTGGTTAATTTTAAGGCAGCCCCTGAATCCTGGTGTTATTTGAAAGGGTAACTAACTTTACCCCTCTTTTTCAGTGCTGGTCGTTGCGGTAACAGCCCCTGATGCTCATCGAATTCCTGAAGCAACTTTTAAATTGTTAAATCCATGTCAGTGTTTGGTCCGACCGGAAGGTATAAAGTATGTTGGGGTTTTTTTTCTCCTGAACAGCTGAAAGCATTTATAGATTTGAAAGAAAATTAAATAATTCCAGAGACTGACGTTATCGTTGAAGTTCGTGTTAAGGATTTCAAGACAAAGTTAGACAAGTTTCTGCAGAACTAGAACGTACGCAGATAGGGCTGGTCTCGGTTAGAGCGCTGGTCTTTGACCTGGGGGCCACCGCGGGAGCGGACTGCTGGGCACGATGGACCACTGGTCTGACCCTGCAGTGGCAACATAACATAGTAACATAGTAGATGACGGCAGATAAAGACCCGAATGGTCCATCCAGTCTGCCCAACCTGATTCAATTTAAAATTTTTTTTTTTTTTTTTCTTTTCTTCTTAGCTATTTCTGGGCGAGAATCCAAAGCTTTACCCGGTACTGTGCTTGGGTTCCAACTGCCAAAATCTCTGTTAAGACTTACTCCAGCCCATCTACACCCTCCCAGCCATTGAAGCCCTCCCCTGCCCATCCTCCTCCAAACGGCCATACACAGACACAGACCGTGCAAGTCCGCCCAGTAACTGGCCTAGTTCAATCTTTAATATTATTTTCTGATTCTAAATCTTCTGTGTTCATCCCACGCTTATTTGAACTTATGTTCTAATTTCTTTAGTTTCTTCTTTTGCAATGGATATCCTTGTCCTATGGACTTTCCTCCCCCTATTCTAGTGGTCTATGAAGAAAACTTTTTTTTCTACACATAAGCGTGTTGTTATTTAAAAGAGGAATTACTTTCTTTGTTTCTGTAACAAGTGTTAACTTGTGTTTAATTGAATTTGAAAAGTCAGTAAAAAAAGGGGTAACTAACCATTCTCTATTAATCTGTTCCATAGCACTCATGATTATATAAACCTCTATCATATCACCCCCTCAGTCGTCTCTTCTCCAAACACGAGGGTTTACAAGTCACATGATCACACCAAATGATTGTTTATTGAAAGCTTCTATGCCGCTACTAATGACTGGGAAGTCAAATCAAAATGGTTTACATGAGCTTCTGTAATGGTGTTACAATACATGAACATAAGAATAGCCATACTGGGTCAGACCAATGGTCCATCAGGTCCAGTAGCCCGTTTTCACGGTGGCCAATCCAGGTCCCTTGTACCTGGCCAAAACCCAAGGAGTAGCAACATTCCATACAGAATCTCAAAGAATAGCAAGATTCTGGAATCCCAGATAGCAACAAGATTCTAGATTCCCAAAGAGTAGCAACATTCCATACAGAATCTCAAAGAATAGCAAGATTCTGGAATCCCAGATAGCAACAAGATTCTAGATTCCCAAAGAGTAGCAACATTCCATACAGAATCTCAAAGAATAGCAAGATTCTGGAATTCCCAGAGAATAACAAGATTCTAGAATCCCAAGGAGTAGCAACATTCCATGCTACCAATCCAGGGCAAGCAGTGGCTTCCCCCATGTCTTTCTTAATAACAGACTATGGACTTTTCCTCCAGGAAATTGTCCAAACCATTCTTAAAAGCAGTTACGCTAATCGCTCTTACCACATCCTCTGGCAACGCGTTCACTATTCTCCGAGTGAAAAAATATTTCTGTCAATCTATTGGGTTTACAGCGTTCGCTTACGCAGATGATCTTCAACTCCTGCTTCTATTAGACTTATATTCTACAGAGGAATTCCAAAATATCAATAAGAAATTAAGTACAATCTCCGACTGGCTTGATGAAAATAAACTAGAATTGAATATCGATAAAACAAAAATAATACACTTCCCTTGGAAAGAAGGACTGAAACTCACCACTTCAATAAACATAAATAATATCCAATTGCAGGAAGTCACTACGATTGGAGTTCTAGGGGTTATTCTGGATCAAAAATTGACATATCATAATCAGATTAGTGCAGTAGTAAGAGGTTGTTTTCAGAGGTTACGAATGATTAGATCAATCGCCCCCTTTTTGGACTCATCATTATTGAATATCCTTGTACATTCGCTGATCATTTCAAAGTTAGACTACTGCAACTCGCTCTATAAAGGAATAGCTCTTAAAGAAATACGTTAACTACAACTAATTCAAAACACTTCAATTAAGATTATAACGAATAGGAAAAAATTTGATCACGTAATGCCTCTTCTTAAAGATGCTCATTGGCTTCCAATTGTTCACAGAATCTCCTATAAATTAGCACTATTAACATTCAAAATATTAACAACTAAAGCTCCATCATTCCTAGAAAGGTACATTATTCCATATATTCCTACTAGAAGTTTAAGATCTGAAGACAAAAACTTTCTAGTAATTCCATCACTTAGTATAATAAATACAAGACAAGATACGATCTTGCAGTTACAGCACCCAGAATATGGAATTCCCTACCGTCATTTATTAAGGAAGAAAAATCACTAAGGAACTTTAAAGGACTGTTAAAATGCTGGTTGTACAAGGATGCTTTTGAGACCAAATTATTGGAGTCTCTATTGATCCCATTCGTTGGTTAAACTCACTAGTCCTCTGTTTTAGGCTCTGAGAATTTGAATTTAAAAAAAAAAAGTTCTTAAATTTCTATTATATTTTTATCAATACTTTTAAAGTTTTTTACCCTCCGTTTGTATTTTCCTTTTATATATCCTTTACTATACTTATTGGAGTTCTCCCTACTTCCCTTATATATTGGTACGTCATGTCCGTCTGTGTTGGTTTTATTTAATTAAGACCCTGTTTTAATTGTAAATCGCTTTGAATTAATGATATTGAGATACATCAAAATTTTAATAAAACTTGAAACTTCTATTGGTTTTAAAATTATTTCCCTATAACTGCCATCAGTTGGGCTTCTGTAAACTGCATACAGAGAATCAGTCACTCTCAACTGCAAGGGGGTGTTGATGTGGGAGGGGCATAGGCAGGTTAGAGGCGTGCCCAGCACTTATACGAACAGGCTATAGCAGGGATCTCAAAGTCCCTCCTTGAGGGCCGCAATCCAGTCGGGTTTTCAGGATTTCCCCAATGAATATGCATTGAAAGCAGTACATGCACATAGATCTCATGCATATTCATTGGGGAAATCCTGAAAACCCGACTGGATTGCGGCCCTTGAGGAGGGACTTTGAGACCCCTGGGTTATAGAATGTTATATATTATGTACCTAACTGCCTAGAGATAGGTGCAAGCATTTCCACTAGCTATTGGGTAATGTAAGGGTTTGTGCCTAAAGTATTTCCCTGTAACTTCGAGCGTCCCTTAGTCCAGGGTTAGGCAATTCCGGTCCTTGAGAAACGGAGCCAGGTCAGGTTTTCAGGACCTCCACAATAAATATGCACGAGATAGATTTGCATCTCAAGGAGGCAGTGCATGCAAATCCATCTCGTACATATTCATTGTGGAGATCCTGAAAACCTGACCTGGCTCCAGCTCTCGAGGACCGTAATTGCTTACCCCTGCCCTAGTCTTTGAAATTTTTGACAGAGTGAAAAATCGATCCACTTGGACCCGTTCTTCTCCACTCAGGATTTTGTAGACTTCAATCATAACCTTTTTAGTTTTTCCTCATATGAGAGGAGTTCCATTCCTTCTTTCCTATATTAAATTGGAGTTCTTCCCTGATTTCTCCTTGAAGTGCACATCTGTCTATCCCTGTATCGTATGTCCCCCTTTTTTGAAAATTATTTATTGTACATCGCTTTGTAATCTTTGAAAAAAGCAATTTTATCAAATATGAAATAAACTTGAAACTTGAAACCATCTTGGTCGCTCTTCTTTGAACCTTTTCTAGTGCCGCCATATCTTTCTTGAGATAAGGAGGCCAAAACTGAACGCAATACTTCAGATGAGGTCACACCCTGGAGCGATACAGGGCCATTATAACATTCTTAATCTTGTTAACCATCCCTTTTTTTAATAATTCCTAGATTATGCAATTGTGTAACAATACACGTGCTTCGGTGATGGTGATATAATAATAATTTATTTCTTATATACTGCCAAAGCCGTAGTAGTTCGAGGCGGTTTACAATAAAGAAGGGCTGGACAAAAAGCGAAAGTTGGTACAATCAGAGAAAGAAGATACAATTAAGAGGGCTGCAGGTACAGTGTAATATAAGAAGAACTGTACAGTCAGCAAATGAAGATACAATTAAAGGGAAGATACAATCAGCGCATAGTGGGACAGGATACAGGTACAATATAATATATGAGGGACTGGGCAATCAGCTAATATTGGTACAATTTGCGAAGAACATACAATAAAAGGGAAGCAGGATACAGGTACAATATAATAAATGAGGCCATAAGTAAGGGGAACAGGGAGCGGGGGGAGGCTAAGGGAACTAGGGAACAAGAGGACAGGCCTAGGGGAATTAGGTTATGAATTGGTTAAATAGGTTGGTTTTTAGTAATTTTCTGAAGTCTAGGTAGGATGAGGAGTGCGAGATACAGAGTTAGCATGTTTCTGTGATGGTTTCGACACAGATCAATACAGTTTGGGGGGGTTTGTATGGGGTTTTTTTTGACTGTGTACAGTATAGAATATTCTCTACCCAACATATATATACTATAACTTTTCTTAATTATTTCTATAGCGCTACCAGACGCACGCAGCGCTGTACAGAGTCACAAAGAGGAAGAAAACAGTCCCTGCTCGAAAGAGCTTACAATCGAAACATATGTACCCTATCTCCACTCTAAATGTACATTAAATTCATCCTATGTATGCGCTCGTCTTGAGCGTCTATAGTATACCCTAGTACAAACACCCTATGTATACTATGAGGTACATAATCAAAATGAAAATACATCTAAAAACCCGCGTAAATCGGCACTTGGACGACCTAAAAGACAGATCGTTCAAGTGCCGATAATTGAAATGGGTTTTAGATGTATCTGAAGGCATCTTAGGCCCTTTGACTGCCGCTGTGCGTCTAGAGCGAAAAGGGGTGTTTTTTAAGAAGTGGCTGGGGTGGGAGGTGGACAGGATGTGGGCCGACCAAACTTAGTTGTCCTGCAGTGATAATCGAAAGTTTGACGAGACTGCCTACACGGAACTTATATGTTGTGACTTAGGTGATCTAAAAACAGGAATAAGTGCCCAGAAGGTATTCAGAGTGACCAGATAAGCTCTGCAGGGACAAAGTACAGACCCTTACACAATCCCCCAGTGATCACTGACCCCCCCTCCCCCTGCCATAAAAATTGGAATAAAAACATACATACCTGCCTCCAGAACATCAGCATCGGTATAGGAAAGCCTAGTAGAGCTGCACAGAGGTGTCTTAAATAGCCTGGGGGTAGGCTAGAGAACCATAGAGAGGAAGACACAGGCCCTTAAGCCACTCTAACCACTACATTTATGGTGGAACATGTGCACCAACCAAACAACCCACCCCCTCCGAAAACCTACTCTACTGCTATATAGGTGCCACCTGCAGCCATAAGGGTGGTAGACAGGTGGATATAATAAGTTTTGGGGGTATTTGGGGGGACTCACCATGACCTGCAAGGCAGTTGTGTTGAGATGCTTATGTGGCACCCTTTTTTGACTGGGCCTCTTCTCCCTTGAAAAGAGGAGACTGAGAGGGGACATGATTGAAATATTCAAGGTAATGAAGGGAATAGGCTTAGTAGAGAAAGACAGACTGTTCACCCTCTCCAAGGTAGAGAGAACGAGAGGGCACTCTCTAAAGTTAAAAGGGGATAGATTCCATATAAACGTAAGGAAGTTCTTCTTCATCCAGAGAGTGATAGAGAACTGGAATGCTCTTTCGGAGGCTGTCATAGGGGAAAACACCCTCCAGGGATTCAAGACAAAGTTAGACAAGTTCCTGCTGAACCAGAACGTACGCAGGTAAGGCTAGACTCAGTTAGGGCCCTGGTCTTTGACCTAAGGGCTTCCACGTGAGCGGACTTCTGGGCACGATGGACCACTGGTTTGACCCAGCAGCGGCAAGTCTTATGTTCTTAGCTTATTTATAAGCATAATGCCAATGTCGTGTTCTGTGTTCATCCTAAATTTATACAGATCCAGATATCTCTACTTATCTGCAGATGACAAAGATCTGACAGCATAGCTTGACTATAATTCCAGGAGCTGTGCCTCAAACCTTCTGGTGTGGAAACAGATTGAACTACATGTGAACAAAGGAGCCATGTGCTGGTAGTTGCAGCCTTAGATTATGACTCAGGCGAACCGGGGACATGAATTTAGGATTTCCTTAGGCTCCTGTGACCTTCTAGTCCAGGCAAATCACATCATCTCCTGGTGCTTCCTACGATTAGAGTTATCAGATGTCCGGGAAAACCTCTTTTTAGAGGACTGACTGGTTTCCTGGATGGACTTTCCAAAACCCGGCATTTGTCCATGTTTTGGAAAGCCCCGATGAGCTCCTGTTGCATCTGGAGGGCCTCTGAGCATGCCCGGACAATGTCACCCACATCCACACATGGTCTTCATCATAAGGCATATGGGGGACAGATCTCAATCTGTAGACTTTGGAGGAAAGGCGGGAGAGGGGAGATATGATAGAGGTGTTTAAACACCTAGGTGATGTAAATGCGCACGAGTCGAGTCTCATTTGAAAGGAAACTCTGGAACGAGAGGGCATAGGATGAAGTTAAGAGATGATAGGCTCCGGAGTAATCTAAAGAAATACTTTTTTTACAGAAAGGGCGGTAGATGCGTGAGACAGTCTCTCAAAATACTGAAAGGAATCGACAAAATAGAGCAGAGAAGATTATTTACATTGTCCAATTTGACACGGACAAGAGGACATGAAATGAAGCTAAGGGGGGGCAAGTTCAGGACTAATATCAGGAAGTTCTGCTTCACACAGAGAGTGGTTGACATCTGGAATACTCTCCCAGGGGAGATTATTGCGGAATCGACAGTCCTAGGCTTCAAAAGCAAACTAGATGCATATCTCCTTGAGAGAGGCATATAAAGATATGGTTGGCTGTAAAATAAACCAGGTGTATACCTGGCAGGGCCTCCGCGTGTGCGGATCGCCGGACTTGATGGACCGAAGGTCTGATCCGGAGATGGCGCTTCTTATGTTCTTATGTTCTAAGAGGGGGTGGAGACAGAAACTATGTCTGAATTCAAAAGGGCTTGGGATAGGCATGTGGGATTTCTCGGAGAGAGAAAGAGATGATGGTTACTGTGGATGGGAAGACTAGATGGGCCATTTGGCCTTTATCTGCCGTCGTGTTTCTGTGTTCCAGATGTGGATGGAGCTCGTCCTGAAGAAGAGAGTTGGTTTTGTGGGGGTGGGGCTGGGGGCAGAACTAGGCCGGACTGGAGGGGTGGGGTGGGGTTTCCCGGAGAAATATATGGTAACCCTCTACCTATGATCCAGTTAAAAACAAAGAAATATACCTTCCTTTCCTGGTTAGCGTTAGAAGCAAGCGTATTATTCAAATTTTCTTGCATTTGCTTTAAGTTGTCTCCAGTTTATCTTTCCCCTCACTTTGAGTTATATAGACCATCAAGGAATACAAGAAGTTCTCACTTATTTGCCTTTCCTAAGCCAAATGGTGTCCAATATAAGACCTTTTTTGACAGGGCCTTAGCGTTTCAAGCAGGTCAACTACAATTTTGGCTTGGTGAATGTATTCATCAAGCCATGTCCTACTGTTCTATTCGAAAATTAGCAAGTCTCTGTTTGACAAATTTATCACTTAGGGGTCCTTTTATAAAGCCGTGGTAGGGGTTTAACGCGCGTAATACCACACGTTAAACAGCCTGCCGCGCTAGCTGCTAGTGCCTGCATTGAGCAGGAGTTCATTTTTTAGCCAACCGCGGGGGTTGGGCGTGAAGAAATGTCCGACGCGCTAATCCCGCTAGCGCGGCTTGATAAAAGGAGCCCTTAGTTGGGTATTTTTAAGATTGTAATAATTTTTTTAACTTTTATTGTACGATTTTATTTTTATGGTATGAATGGATTTCGCTGACTGACCAGTTTCTTATGGTGTAAACTAGAGAATGACATGGTGACAAAATTCATCACCGTTCATCACTGCGGGAAATAATCCCATGTCATTTTCTAGTGTCTATTTCAACCTCGGTCCTTCTACACCAGCATTCTTCAAACAAAGCTTGCGGGTCAGTGGTTGTGGCCATTCATACTCTGATTCTTATGTGAGCCAAGGATAATGAAGCCATTGTGACATCACTGATGTGATTGGCTCTTAGGCACTGGTGGAATGAGGCATTATGACATCACAATATCTGCTCTGGATACCAGAGACTGTCATTCTGTAGTGTCTGTTTCAACCTCAGTCCTTCTACACCAGCATTTTTCAAAGCAAAGCTTGCGGGTCAGTGGTTGTGGCCATTCATACTCTGATTCTTATGGGAGCCAAGGATAATGAAGCCATTGTGACATCACTGATGTGATTGGCTCTTAGGCACTGGTGGAATGAGGCATTATGACATCACAATATCTGCTCTGGATACCAGAGACTGTCATTCTGTAGTGTCTGTTTCAACCTCAGTCCTTCTACACCAGCATTCTTCAAAGCAAAGCTTGCGGGTCAGTGGTTGTGGCCATTCATACTCTGATTCTTATGGGAGCCAAGGATAATGAAGCCATTGTGACATCACTGATGTGATTGGCTCTTAGGCACTGGTGGAATGAGGCATTATGACATCACAATATCTGCTCTGGATACCAGAGACTATTGTCTATTTCAACCTCAGTCCTTCTACACCAGCATTCTTCAAAGCAAAGCTTGCGGGTCAGTGGTTGTGGCCATTCATACTCTGATTCTTCCCTCTCTCCTTAAAGAATGACATGAAGATGGTTTCCCACGGTTATCCGCGGGGACGGGAACGGTGATTAATTTTGTCACCGTGTCATTCTTTGGTATAAACCGCCTAGAACTTTTGGTAATGGCGGTGTAAAAGAATAAATTTATTATTATTATTATTACACCTTTTTGTTTTTACATTAAAGTTATTCTGTTTTCTTTTCAGCAATTGTTTTTGCCATAATGTGTCACAGACACAGAATTTTATGTGCAAGCATGTATTTCAGTAGAGAGCTAAGGACCGAGCCCCGGGGGAATCTCCTCCCATCTCTTCTGACTCCTCCTCCATCTTGCCACAGGGCCAGTCCTTAAGCTCCTGCTTCCCAGTTGGCTCCGTCCAGCAACAGCAGCAGCCGCATGTGGGTCTCCAGTTTGCCGGGAGGCTCGGCTCTGCTTTGAAATGCGCTCTATTAGGCAAAGTTTGACATAACCACAATTTCAACTATGCAGAACGACTGCTTTAAATTTGTGACTGTAATTTTCCTGTAAATAACAAATTAGAACTGTTTACGGTGCAATGTCATTTCCAGTGAAAGATATCCTCTTCACCAGATATTTACATGATTTAATATGCTTCGCCTGTCTCTTATCATTTAGAAATATTGAATTTATAGCCTTGGCAGGAGTCGCTTTCCAAACGAAAGTGTTGATGTTTTCTGTGCAGGCAGGCTTTTTTTTTTTTTGAGGGGTAGGGAGGGACTGGTTTGTTTTCAATAACCAAGAGCCCAAAGCCATATTATTAATGTTTTTGCTGTTCAGAAGGCTCTGGCTGCCTGGGTGGGCTTGGCAGAGCTCTTGTGCTCCATTTCACTCCTGCTTTGACAGTATTTCCATGGCTGGAGAGGTTTTTGCTGCATCTGGCTAAGCCTCTCCGCTGTGCAGTTCTCTGCTGATGCTTCGTTACTTACAATAAGCAAAACCAACCCACCCAAAAAAAAGAATGCTCCACGCAAAACGAACAACATCACAACACACGGAGGAACGAGCCATCGTTCTCGCGGTCTCCTCCCTCTCACGCTGACTCCCCTTAGTAAAAAGCACCCTAAAGCATGTTAACCAAATCATTCTCCTATAAATCCAGCTATTTCCACTAGGACAGCAACTCTGAGTAGGGTTACCAGATTTTCCGTTTGGAAAATCCAGACTCCCTAGACCCGCCCCAAGGCCCCCCCAGGTCCACCCATGCCATGCCATGCCATCCCTACCCCTCACTAACTGCTGCCCGACATGATGTGGAGGAAAGCTTTTCACAATTGGACAAAGTGCTGGGTTTTGAAAAGCCATCCGGACCCCCGTGTCTGGTTCCCCTAACTGATCTCTTGCTATCTTTGACTCTCTACCAAGGACACTTCTGAAAATACTCCAAGATGGCTGACTTTCTCTCTCCTCTTAGAAAAAGCACTCTAAAGCTTCTTAACCAAATCATTCTACAACTACCCTCTACCAAGAACACTTACTTCTAAAAAAGGCCCCTTGATAGAGTTACCAGATTTTCCGTTCTTAGCCCCGCTTCCTCCAGTTCCTCCAGTGCTGGGTTTTGAAAAGCCGTCCGGACCCCTGGACATCCAATAACCCTGCCCCTTGACAAAATATAGGCCAGCTTCTAGGAGATCTCTCTACAGCCACACTTTGACCCCTCCCCTCATCCCACCCACCCACCCCTAGGCTCACATTACACATATAGATCCATTCACCAGTCACCCTCAACACCCCCCAGCTGTTACCCAACCTGAACAGAATAAAGTGAACAAAATTAAAAATATAATTCAACAGCTCAAATGCAATACTTTAAACTTATAATAATCTTACCCGTCAGGTGCTTTCCTAGCCCAGTCATTATCAACTGGGGCCGATATGCTGACCCAGAAAAAAACCCTCCCAACACAGCTCCCACAACCTAAGTTCACTCCCCGCTTCCTCATAACCCCACAACATAAATACGAGATCAGTACATAACAGTGACATCATATCAGAGATCAAAACCGGGACATATTCCTGATTACTGAAACCTGGCTTAAAGACAATGATGGAGTTACACTAGGCCCGAGGCATCCCTCAGGCCAACAAGCCTTAGCTTGCTCCCAAACACACTTTTGAAGGAGCTGATTGAATTGTTTTTGAGGCAGATGCCACCTTTAAAATCTCTGTTTGAATCTCGCATATCGGTTCCCTGACGCAGGCGCAAAACGGGCCATGTCAGAACCCTCCATAAAGATTACATTACATTAGTGGCTTCTATCCCGCCTGTACCTTGCAGTTCTAAGCGGATTACAGTATAAGATAGCTGGACATTTCCAGGAAGTTATCATTTAGGGGACGCTTACACAGTAGATGCAGGGGAATTACAGATTAGGGGAGTTGAATAGTAAGGCAGAGGGGAGAGTTAGGATCACTAGAAGGGAAGAAGAGGTTTAGAGTTGGTTTCTTGTTAGGGTCTTAGGACGGATAATAGTAGAAGGGAGGAGGTTAGCTGGTAGTTTGCGTGGAGGGGGGAGGAAGCGAGGGGGGGGGATAAGAAGGTTGTATAGTATTTTTGAAAAGCAGAGTTTTGATTTCTTTTCGGAATGATTTAAAGTCACTTGTAGTTGTCAGCAGGTTGAAGATGGAAGGGTCCAGCTTCGCTGCCTGCGTCGCTAGGAGGCCTTCGTACATTTTTTTGCACTGAGTTCCCTTGAGTGGTGGGTAGGAGAATAGGGTCTGGGTTCTCTTTTTGCTACAACTAGACTAGCCTTGAATATCAATAAAACCAATGTTATGCTCTTTCCATGGAAGGACTGCCAAAGACTTCTTTCTCCCATTTCTATTAAAGGCGTTCCTTTGCAGATGGCACACAATATTAGGATTCTTGGAGTAATATTCGATAATAAACTAACTTATCATGACCACATATGCCATGTGGTCAAATCTACTTTTTACAGACTCCGTCAAATTCGTTCAGTGGCAAAATTTTTATGTGCAAAATCTCTGAATATTTTAATTCATTCATTAGTAATTTCTAAAATTGATTTATTGTAGTGCATTATTTAAAGGATTACCGCAAAAAGAAATTAGACGTCTGCAAATTATTCAGAACGCCTCCGTTAAAATTATTTATAAAGCCAAAAAATTCGATCATGTTTCTCCATTACTTAAAAAAGCACATTGGCTCCCAGTCGCACACCGAATCTTATATAAAATATGCCTGCTTACTTTTAAATCATTATTATTTAAAACCCCTGCTTTTATATTTAGAGTTTTAATTCCTCATCTTCCTTCGAGACAGTTAAGATCCCAAGATCAACACTTGTTGGCCATTCCCTCACTGAAAGTCATCAATAAAATGCTTCCTATTTAAAGATGCTTTTAACTGAAGTTTTACCTTATCTTAAATTTAATTTTAACTGACGTCTTAATTTTAATCTCTTTTTTACTTTTTTAAATTAATTTCCCTGCCCTTTTGTTCTTTCCATTAATGTCTCTTCCATTTACTATAACTATTGTATTTCTCCCCTCTTTACCTTGTGTGTCTTTTGTTCGTTCGTCCACAACAACTTTGTATGTATTACAGTTCGTCTGTAGTTTTCTTTTTTTTTCTTTAAAAAAAAGTATGTATTAATTGTAATATTGTTTGTCTAAAGGAAAATTTTTTTTTACTCTGTACAACGCTTTGTAGAATCGATAAGGCGTTTAATCAAATAATTAAAATAAACAACAATAAACAATACAAGGCGCCACACCATTTTCTCAATAACAGCACCCCAATCCTGGAATGACCTCCCACTATTTATTAGAGAAGAAAAGCATCTAGATAAATTCAAATCCAAACTTAAGAGTTTCCTTTTTATAGACGCTTTTAATGAATAAATCACAAAGACTTGCTTCCTTCTTTCTTTTTACTTTATACATTATTATAAATTTTGCCTGTTGCCCTTCCTATTGTTCTTTCCCTAAATGTTATTAAA
Organism: Geotrypetes seraphini; assembly: GCF_902459505.1. Classification (NCBI taxonomy): domain Eukaryota; kingdom Metazoa; phylum Chordata; class Amphibia; order Gymnophiona; family Dermophiidae; genus Geotrypetes; species Geotrypetes seraphini. Next base: position 13,961,992 of record NC_047086.1, on the reverse strand, counting down.
TTAATATGGATTGTAACCCGTTAATAATTTTCCCTTTGTCTTGATATTATATGTATAAGTTAAACGATGCATAGAAATGTTTGTATTTAGTATTTTAATCTGATCTGAATATTGTTTGTCTGTTTTGTTCCCTATATTTGATTATTTATGTAAACTGTACATCACCTAGAAATTGTGATAGGCGATTAATCAAATTATATAATAAACTTGGAAACTTGAAACTTTAGACTGCACAAGCAACGAAGAAAGAACCTTTTTCAGGTTTGGGTGGTGAGGCGACATTCTTGGGGTTCGCCCCTTGGTTTTGCCTCTTTGTCTTTGAGCATTTTTTTGACTACATATGAAGATATTCCTAGTATTTTAAGGAGTTTGAATGACCTATAGGAGAGTAAGAACATAAGAACATAAGAAGTTGCCTCCACTGGATCAGACCTGAGGTCCATCTCGCCCAGCGGCCCACTCCCGCGGCGGCCCATCAGGTCTGTGACCTGTGAAGTGGTTTCTGACCACTTCTATAACCTACCTCTAGTTCTATCTGTACCCCTCAATCCCCTTATTCTCCAGGAACCTGTCCAAACCTTCCTTGAACTCCTGTAAAGTGCTCTGGCCTATCACATCCTCCGGAAGCGCGTTCCATGTGTCCATCACCCTCTGGGTAAAGAAGTACTTCCTAGCATTTGTTCTAAACCTGTCCCCTTTCAATTTCTCCGAGTGACCCCTAGTGGTTGTGGGTCCCCACAGTTTGAAGAATCTGTCCTTATTCACTTTCTCTATGCCTTTTAGGATTTTGATTTATTGTAGTTTCGAGATACCTTTCTTCAATCACTCCCAGTGATATTATATAAAATTTTTTGGTTTCCCCAGTATAGTTTTGCCCATACACACAGTAGCATAGTAAGGGGAGGAGCGAGAGGGGCGGTCCGCCCCGGGTGCCATGTTTGTGGGGGCGCTGACACCCCTCCTGCTCTCCGCCCCTCCCCACTCCTCCCCTCGCCCTTCCCTCTGTTCCTCTAGTGGTTCACCGTGTTCTTCGCGACTGCGTCAGCTCTCCCGCTGATGTCACTTCTGGGTGCCGCGCATAAGAAGTGGCATCAGAGAGGGAGAGCCGCCGGTGCTGCGAGTTGCACGTTGGCGTTGTTACTTGCGTCGCTGAACAACTAGAGGTGTGGGGGAAGGGGGGCGCAAATGGTGTAGGGGGGATGGGGAAGGAGTGGGGCGGAGATGAGGGCGGTGGAGGGGCACCCTTTGTCCCGGGCGCCTCTCACCCTTGCTACGCCGCTACATACACACAAAAAAGGAGGCTGAGTAGCGGCCATTACCTGCCCCTAACCAAGGAATTACAGAAAGATGTACGGTGTCCAAAGCTTTGCTAATGGGCACGAGGAAGTACTTTTGGACACCGTTTTTTTTTGCCTCTGCTCGTTCTAAACATTTACCAGCGCCTAATGCACTGTTCATGCAACAGAGATATCATCCTTCGAGACTCTTGACAAAGGTATTGATTCCGAAACACTGTCAGCGTCAACTTTGAGTCTTCGCAGGGCTACTACCAGTAAAGCGTATTTTGAAATGTATACCCGTGGCTGAATTATTGACATCTTATCCTCACGACTCCTCTGTTGTGCTGTGCTCCTGTCGTTGTCAAGGCCTTTTTGGGCTTTCTCTCCAGTGTTTAACCTGTAACCCATTCTGAGCTCTTTGGGGACAACGGGAGAGAAAACAAATTTAATTAATTAATCATAGACATCTCTGCTTGGGTTCTGCCTGCAAACCGAGGAGGTATATACCCGGAGGCGTTTGCACAAGCAGCTAATTATACATTTCTGAACACATATCGCCCTTCAGACTAGAGTAGACTCTCAGTTAACCGGCCCCCACAGGGATTGATAGATGCCGGATAAATGTCATTTCTGGTTGCTTGAGAGTTACTGTGAAAAATAGGCCTAAGAACATAAGAAATGCCGCTGCTGGGTCAGACCAGTGGTCCATCAAGAGCCGCTCACGTGGTGGCTCTTGGTAAAAGACCAGTGCCCTAACTGAGAGTAGCTTCACCTGCGTACGTTCTGGTTCAGCAGGAACTTGTCTAACTTTATCTTGAATCCCTGGAGGGTGTTTTCCCCTATTTGAATCCCTGGAGGGTGTTTTCCCCTATTTGAATCCCTGGAGGGTGTTTTCCCCTATAACAGACTCCGGTAGAGTGTTCCAGTTTTCCACCACACTCTGGGTAAAGAACTTCCTTACGTTTGTGCGGAATCTATCCCCTTTTAACTTTAGAGAGTGCCCTCTCATTCTCCCTACCTTGGAGAGGGTGAACAATCTCCTGCATATTCATTGTGGAAATCTTAAAAAAACAAACAGGACTGTGGCCTTCAAGGAATGTTCTTGCTACATTTACCATATTTAAGGAGGGGAAAACCCTCCAATGGCCCTGCTCCATTCCGCCGCAGCCCCTACCTTGTGTTGCCTCCAATTCGCTACGTTCTACCTCTAGCTCCACCCCATTCTGCCTCCAGCCCCACCCTAAAAAAGCCTTGTCTCTTTCATGCCGATCTCCAGGCCACGTCTGGAGAGCCTCCAGCATGCGCGGATGGGTGTGACGTCATTTGCGCATGCTTGTTGAAGGCCCTCAGACAAGGCTCGGAGATCGGGGCTTTCGGAAACCTGGACAAACTGCCGGGTTTTGGAAAGTCCATTTTTAAAAGAGGACAAGTCCGGGTTTTCCCTAGTTGTTGCCCACCCCTGGGATGAGTGGCAGCTGCACAAAACCTGTGGAACAAAAAAGCCAAACAAACCAAAAACAAACGTCTGGATGGAAAAAATATACAATCCGTTACATTTATCTTGGGGGGGGAGAGTTCAAACAGTGAAAATGATGATTTTGCCTGTGGTATGTTACCAAATGGGAATGTTACCAATTTACTTTCAAGGTTTTTTTTAAAAGAAATTGAATAGTAGTCATATGAAATTTGTTTGGATGGAAAAACTGCTAGAATAGCTTTAGTATAATAATAATAATAATAATAATAATAACAGTTTATATACCGCAATACTGTGAAGTTCTATGCGGTTTACAAAAGATTAAACGAAGGTACAAATTGATTGAAAAGAGGTGGAAGAAAGTGATTAATAGGTCAAGAAACCGTTATTGAGGAGAAAGAGATGTACGGGTTAGTTGTCTAGATGATAGAAACATAGAAGATGACGGCAGAAAAGGGCTAAAGCCCATCAAGTCTGCCCACTCTGCTTACCCACCCCCTGTCTATGCCCTTATCACCCAATTTTCTTTTTTTTTTTTTTATATCTTTTATTATTTTCAATTAAATTCCAAGTATTACACTTGTACAGAAAGCAAGAATAGAATAGATATCAAATACAATACAAATGTAAATCCTAAATTAACAAATATACTATTTATGCTCAAGTCCTCAAATTGAAATCCAAGAATTAAAGAAAATTGGCGAAATTATAAAGAAAAATAATAATAATTTTTTAAGAAACTGAGAGCTATAGCAATGAGATGAGGTCATAATATCCAAATTATAGGGCTCAAAGATTATTTGCATTCAGACGAGACATTGCCACGAAATTTGTCAATTGTGATGGTTCAAAAAACACATATTTAAGAGTGCGGTAACACACAATACATTTACACGGGTGTCTCAAATAAAATGTTGCCCCCAAAGATAAACCCCAGGTTTCAAGAGAAGAAATTCACGGTGGCGCCTTTGCGTCTCCCGTGCTAAATCTGGAAACATTTGTATTTTGTAACCAAGAAAACTTTTTTGTCTATTTTTAAAGTAAAGTTTTAACAACCATGTTTTATCAATTGGCAAAGCTAAAGTAGTGATCATAGTGGCTGGTGATGCTAAATCCTTCTCAGATGTTTCTAAAATCTGTGAAATGTTTAAGGGTTCTTGATCTGAAGATTTTACTTTTTGTTGTTGATTTTGTTCTTTATCTCTTTACAAAAATCAATTGTGGAGGGAGGGGTAAATTTTCCAAATTTCTATAGGTATCATCAGGCCTATATTCTGCATCAGGGTATGTACTGGATCCTGCCTGACCTCATGGAACATTATCCAGATTGGTTAATTTTGAAATGGAAAATTATGTCCCCAATGCGTTTGTCTCATGTGTTGGACATTAAAGTATTATTATTAAGTTTATTAAGTTTATTAGGATTTTATATACCGCCTATCAAGCTTATCTAAGCAGTTTTACAATCAGGTACTCAAGCATTTTCCCAAAGTACCTAGTTATGCTGAGGATAATTACATTATTTTGGATACTTGGAAGACCCTGAGAGGTATAAATAAGTTAAACTGAAATTCCTATAGAACAGTCTTTGTGTCAATCCCTATGGCTGAATTCCAAGATACAAACAGGCGGATCTAAAATTGCCTGGAAGGATTGGATGCAAGTAGGAATAAGAACATTAGAAGATGTTATTTTAAATGGAAATTTGCTTGATTTTTCACGGTTGCAACAATCTTTTGGTATTTCAAAATTTCAATTTTATAAATGGTTGCGACTGAAGTAGGCTATTCAGAAAGGGTTCCCAGATTGGCGTAATTTAAAAAATTTTTTATAGCCTGCAATTCCTCTGTTTTCAGACAGACATGCTAGGGCATCAAGCCGCCAAGTTGTATAAATTAATGAACTTATGAATAAGAAACCCAAAAACGCTCTTAGAGACATTTGGAGCGTTGAGATTAAGCAGTATATTTCGGCATCTCGATGGCCACGCATTTGGTCTTGGAGGATTCGGGACAGTAAGGGAATTTTTCAAGTACCTTTCTTATTTCTAATCTTAATGTATATTTTCTGTAAACCGCTTAGAACCTAACGGATGTAGCGGTATATAAGAAATAAATTACATTACATTACATTACATCTATGAGACAAACCTGGTTCTTTTTGTTACATCGTTCTTTTTGGACCCCAGTTAGGTTGAATAAATTAGATAATTCTAGATCTAATAGGTGCTGGCACTGTCACCTAGGCATAGGAACATTAGATCATTTACTGTTTTATTGCCCTAAGATAATGATTTTCTGGAAATCAATTTGGGGACATATTGATAATATTTTAGATTCTGAGATTCCTTTAACTTATGAAATAGTAATTTGTGGTACCATTTTGCATATCAAAGATCCCCTAGATAAACATAAAAGACTTTAAACGACTAGAATCGTCACTTAATACTAAATGGCTGGACACACTTTATGCACCCATTTGGCGTAACAATACAATTCGAATACAAAACAATGTTGTTGACTGGAAAATGTGGCAATCTGCTGGAGTACATCAGTTAAATCAGTTGTATGATGGCTGTGTATGGAAGACCTTTGACCAGTTGTGTGCTGCTTGTGGTCTGCCAAATACTCAGTATTTTCGCTGGTTACAGCTTAAACATGCTCTCTCCACACAACATAAACACCAACTGTTCATCACAGTTACTCCAGATATATTATCGCTTTGTGCTTCCATGTCTAATCGCAGAAAAGAAGCATCTGGATGGTATAAATACACTCGCTTACAAAAACTGTTGCGTCCTTCTGAAACTGAACATAAGTGGTCCCTGGACCTTCAAATTGATATCGATGAGGAAAAATGGGAATATTTGTGGTCCCGTACCCATGCCATTTGCAAATTGGCGTCCTTCCTCCAAACTTCTTTATTCCTTACACACAGAGCTTATTGGACTCCTAGTCGTCTGGCTCGTTTCCATCATGGAGTATCGGACAAATGTTGGTCTTGTGGTTCAGCACAGGGTAATCTTAGACATATGTTATTTGAATGTTCATTACTTCAACCCTTTTGGTCCAAAATCATAGCTGACATTAATAACTTATTTCAAACGTCCATACCACTGTCATATAGATCCATCATTATGGGTAGTATTGAATCACTGGAAAGTTGCACCAAAGATGAAGATTGCCTCATTCACATACTTCTCCTTATAGCGATCAAGACCATACTCTCAAACTGGAAAAATCTTGAATCTGTGAGTTATGATTCTTGGTGGAATACCGCTTGCTTGATAGTTAAATATGAGAAAATTGCGGCGGAAAGATCAAGTTCACTGCCTAAATTTAACAGGCTCTGGGGTCCACTGCTTCAGTATGCCGATTCACCATTTGTTAACTGATCTGAGACCTCATATTTTGTGATAGTAATACATCAATACCCCTTCTGACATTATCACCTGCTACTTATTGATGGCAATTCTATCTTTATTTCTCTCTAGTGGTGGTTATTGTACACAGATGTGGTATGTTCTCTTCGATTGATTGTATACAGATGTCACATCATTACTATTGTATAAGCATCATGATCTGTTTATTTCTCCCTTCTTCTTTTTCCCCTCCCCTTTACTGATATGGAATGTTGAACTATCACTGCCTAGTTCTGGGGCGTTGACTCATGCATTTACTGTTTTCCAGTACAAGTATTATTGTCACGATCTCCTGTTACATACTTGTATTCTTTTATTCTTTTGTTATGCAAAACTTTCAATAAAATTTACTGAACTTAAAAAAAAAAACTATAAAAGACGTCTCTTTTTAATGATGACAAGTAATAATAATAATAATAACTTTATTTTGTATACCGCCATACCCAGAGAGTTCTAGGCGGTTCACAGCAGTTAATAAGATTACACACGAAAATAACGTTGGAATTTACAATTTTTTGGAATGCACATGTCGTTGAAGTTAACAGGAGTTTAACAAAATGAAGTCGACATAAAATACCATCAGTAGGAATATACAAGGAATATACAAGGAGAATACAAGGAGTATGATACAAGGAAAATACAAGGAATATGCAAGGAATATACAGGGAATATAGTACATGGAATATACATGAGTGTCCGGGAAGTTAATTGGTTTGAACCTTGGGGGGGAAGGTGGAGGTTCAAGTGTATTGAAGGGAGTAGAAGTCGCGAGTGGGAGTGTTAGGGATTCTGTCTGTGGAATAAGTGAGTTTTGAGTTTTTTTCTGAAGTACAGCTATACAATTGATTACACGAAACTGGAAAAACTGGGATCGTCTCAACTTTACATTTTGGTGGGCTAGTTTATGTCTAATCTATAAATATGAGAAAATGAACGCTGTTCTTTTAGGGAATAATAAAAATTTTAAATTAATTTGGGGCCCATTGACGTCCTTTGTATTTTTTTGTTGTTAGTTAAAATGCACATCCAGGGAGGGGGGATTACAAGGTTTTTAATTAACTATTTTTACGGATGGTAATAGGGGGGAAGGGTGGTATTTTTGTGGTTTGATAAATAAGTCTGAATGGTTATACATGTGTATTTTCTGTTTTAAAATATGTATAATATATTTTTGAAACTATGTAAATTTTATAGTAATTTTAATGGTAAAGTTTAGATTGGGTGGGGGAGGGTATCAATATGTACGGATCTTGTAAAATTTAAGTGATGTCTACAGTGTAAAATGTTTAATTCATTCTGTTTTCAATTATTGAATGTGTTTTAAAATGAATAAAGAATTAAAAAAAAAAACCCCCAAAAAAACCAACAATTGTTGCTTTGCAGTTGTGGTTAATAGTGAATAAGGTAAAAGGATATATGGGAATCCTTATACATCTTACATCATCTACAGTTGATCACATTTAGGGCAGAGGGAACTGGAGGGACGATTCAGAGAGGAGAATGAAGAGGAAGAATAATATAATAATAATAATAATAATATCTTTATTTTTATATACCGCAATACCTCAAACAGTTCAGAGTGGTTTACAATAAAAAGAGACTGCATACAAACAGCGATATTACAGAAGGCAATTCAGGGAGACATCAACCAAGATATGAAATTATACAAAAACTTATCAAAGAGATAAGTTTCAACTGTTTTTCTAAAGGTTTGGTAAGATCAACTCACTTAAGCATTTATTCCATGTGCCAGCTTGAAATAATAGTGTCCTATCTAGGAACCTCCTGTAGATACAACCCTTCGATGATAGAAAGGCAAACAGATGGGCACTACATGTACGCTGGTAATATCAGCAAGATCGAAATGGTAGGAGAGATAAATTAGAGCTGAACCTGTAAAAGTTTTGAAGCAAAGGCAAGTAAACTTAAAAATAACCCTGGCTTCCACAAGTAGCCAATGCCATTTTTTATAATAGGGGCTTACATGATCCGATTTTTTCCGGCCAAAAATAAAGACGGATTGACGCATTTTGAATAATGCTTAGTCGCTTAATGGTTTTCTTAAAGGTTCCTAGATATACAATATTGCAGTAGTCTAAGGCAGTGTTCTTCAACCTTTTGACACCTATGGACCGGCGGAAATAAAATAATTATTTTGTGGACCAGCAGTTGAGGAACACTGGGCTAAGTCAGTGGCGTACCTAGCATATGTGACACCCGGGCCCCATCATTTTTTGACACCCTCCCCCCATCTATAAGAAAAATATATTTTTTAGTAACAATCCACATATCGCACAACAAGAGTGTACCTAGGAAAAGGCAGCATCTTAAACACTGCAGTGAGCACTAGAACACCAACACATACATTGTAAAACTAAACAAGCCAGATCCCGCACACTCAATTGATCCTGCAGTCAATGCCAACTGAAAACTATGTTCTTTTCATACACACAGAACAGAGATACACCCTTGTACAATATGGAATAATCACAAACTAAAAATAGAAATATGTAGACAAAAGTTAAACTGAACCGCCAAGAAACCAGACTCTGCATACAATGCAACACCACAACACCACAAAAACAGTGACACATGCCCCCTATTACTGTTCAAAATATAAAGACAGTAGATGTAAATTTGAAAAAAATGATACATAACAATCACCACTTTACAAATTAACAAATAAAAATAAAACAAATAATGAGAAATAAGAAAATACCATTTGATTGGACTAATCCATTTTTCAATTAGCTTTCAGAGGCCAAATCTTTCTTCAGAACAGTACAGTATACTGCTGTTATGCAATTCTGTCCTGAGGAAAGGGGTGTAGTCCAATAAATTGCCTTATTTCCATTTCCTATTTATAAACTTTTATCAATACAGTTACAATACTACTTGATTCTAAGTAAAGCAACAAAAAAAATCTTTCTACCTTTTGTCATTTCTGCTTTAATCATCTTCTCTCTCTTCTTTCTATATAGCGCTTGTCCTCTCTCCTTTCCATGCAACATCTGCCCTCTCTTTGCCCCTTCCGCCCTCTCTCTCTACCCCTTCCATCTACTGCCCACACTCCCTCTGCCCCTTCCATCTACCGTCCACCCTCTCTCTCTTCCATATGGCATCTTCCCTCTTTCTATGTCCCTTCAATAAACTGTATATCCGGGGTCCCTTCTCTCCTTTGCACATGATTCATTTCAGCTTCACCCCCTCTCCATTTTTCTGTCTCCACCCCCCTCCCCTATGCTTTGGCATCTCTCTCTTTCTCTTCTCCTTTCCTTCCTTCCTTCCTTCCTTCCCACTCCACACCATGGTGTGGTATCTCTATCTCCTTCCCTTCCCTCCCCTCATGCCATGGCATCTCTTCCTCCCCCTCCATGGTCTGGTATCTCCTTTCCTTTTCATTCCTCCCATGGACTTGGCATCTCTGGTTCCTCTCCCTTGTCTTCCTTCTCCCTTCTTCCCTCTCTCTCCCCAACTGGGTGCAGCAGCAGCAGCATTTCTCCCCCCCTTCCCTGTGCAACATTTCTTTCCCCCCCTTCCCTGTGCAGCAGGAACATCTCTTCCCTGCCCAGCATGTATGGCCAGTTCCCCTGCTCAAAGCAGCAGGCGTCTACACCTCACACGATCCGCGGCTGCATTGGAAGCCTTCTCTCTGACATCGTGACGTCAGAGGGAACACTTCTGACGCAGCCGCGGATTGCGTGAGGAGCCAATACCCGCGGATTTGAGCAGGGGAGCCGGCCAGAAGTGAAACAACCACCGGAGGGAGCACAAACTGGGATGGACACCACTGTTTACAGAAGGGATGCCCACACTTTTTGGGCTTGCGAGTTACTTTTAAAATGACCAAGTCAAAATGATCTACCAATAATATAATTTTTAAAAAACACAAAGCACAATGTACGCAGAGAAAATGTTAATTATCATTTATATTCGGGGTTTTTTTCAATAATAATAATAATAACTTTATTTTTGTATACCGCCATACCCCGAAGAGTTCTAGGCGGTTCACATTAGTTAAACAGAGATTACAAGTGGTTACATATCCAGTTGATCATAGAGTTACAAACAGCAAGGAGAGAGTAGTTGCAAAAGGTTACATATCAAATTGAACGTAGAGTTGCGAACCGCAGGGAGAGAAGTAGGGGGAAGAGGAGGGGGAAGGGGGAGGGGAGAAGATCAGAAGGGGGGGGGAGGAGGGTAGAAAAGGAGCATTAAGGGTCTTGGTCTCGAAAAAGGTGAGTTTTGAGTAGTTTTCTAAAGTTGAGGTAGTTGTAGGCCTTGAGGACCATTTGGGCTAACTAGGGGTTTAGTTTGGCGGCTTGGAAGGCGTAGGTTTTGTCAAGGAATTTTTTTGAGTGGCATAGTTTTAGGGAGGGGTAGGCGAAGAGTTGAATTTTGCGAGAGTTCTTATAGTTGTGGTTGAGGGTGAAGTGTGGGGTGATGTAGCTTGGGGATAAACCAAATATTGTTTTGTAGCAGAAACAGGCAAATTTGAACATGATTCTGGATTCTAGAGGGAGCCAGTGGAGTTTGTGGTAGAAAGGGGTGATGTGGTCCCATTTTTTCAGGTCAAATATGAGGCGGACAGCGGTGTTCTGGATCATCCTTAGTCTCCTGATGGTTTTCTTTGAGGAGCTCAAGTAGATGATGTTGCAGTAGTCCAGTAAGCTGAGGATGGAGGATTGTACCAAGATGCGGAATGAGGAGTCGTCGAAGTATTTTTTTATGGTGCGGAGTTTCCATAGTGTCGAGATAAATTTCCTGACTGTGATATCAGTGTGTTTCTCGAGGGACAGATGTTTGTCCAGTGTTACACCCAGTACTTTTAAAGTTTGTTCAAGGGGGAATGTGGATCCTTTTACTTGAATTGTGGTGTCTTTGATTTTGTCTTTGGGGGTTGCTAGGAAGAATTTTGTTTTGTCTGGGTTTAGTTTTAATCTGTAAGATAGCATCCAAAGTTCTATCTGACTAAGTATGCTTGTGTTGGAGTTAAGGAGTTCTTGAGTGAAACTGGTTAGAGGGATGACTATGGTAATGTCGTCCGCGTAGATAAAGAATTTTAGCTTGAGGCTTTACAGGAGGTTTCCTAGGGAGGTGAGGTAAATATTGAACAGGGTGGAGGACAGAGGGGAGCCCTGTGGCACACCGCAGGAGTTTTCCCAGGAGTAGGAGAGAGAATCGTTTTTAAATACTCTGTAAGATCTGTTCCGTAGGAACCCGTTGAACCAGTTAAGGACCTGGCCGGAGATGCCAATGTAGGCAAGGCAATCTAGGAGAATGTCGTGGTCGACTAGATCAAAAGCACTGCTCAGGTCCAGTTGTAAGATCAGGGCACTGGATCCTAGGCTGAAGAGTGTGTGTATGTGGTCTAGGAGGGAGGCTAAGGCAGGTGACTCTATGCAATGTCACTTCAGTAACAACTATACAAAAATAGACAAATATCCCCACCCTTTTTACTAAACCGCGATAGTGGTTTTTAGTGCAGGGAGCTGTGCTGAATGCCCCGCGCTGCTCTTGACGCTTATAGGCTCCCTGCGCTAAAAACCGCTATTGCGGTTTAGTAAAAGGGGGCCATAGTGCAAAATATAGACAGCAGATATAAATTCTCAAAACAGACACATTTTGATCACTAAATTGAAAATAAAATCATTTTTCCTACCTTTTTGTGTGGTGATTTCATAAGTCTCTGGTCCTTCTTATTTCTCCTCCTGCTCCCCCTCTTTCTTTCTCTTTCCTCCTGGCCCCCCTCTTTATTTCTGCCTTTCTTTCTCTCTCCCCCTAGCCCCCACAAAGCCATCATGCCGATTTCTCCACTTCCACGATTCTTTCCTTACCCCCATCCCCAAGCCAGCAGCCCATTACTCCCTGCTCCTTCCCTGGGCCAGGCCCGACGCATACAAGCATTGGGCCCACAAGATTTTACTTCCGGCGTCAGTTCTAAGGGGGAGGAAGTTGCCACCGATGGAGCCCCGGTACAGACCACTTTAAAAGTGCATGGCCACTTTAAGATCTTAGAAAGTTCACAATAGCCCGAACCGCGCATGTGCGAGTGCCGACACAGGGCGTGCAGTCCCTCTGTTTTTTCATTTCCATGGAGCTAAGAAGTAAAGTTTTCAAAGGCTATTGAAAAAATCTTCATTTCGCTGGCTTCCCGCTCTCGCGGCTTCTGACTTTTCAGTCAGTTTTCTATTCTTTTATTTTTCTTCTTTCGTAAAAACAACAACAACAAACAAACAAGAGATTATATATTCTTTGTTTTTCTTTTGCTGTTCTGGGCTTTATGGATTGCCATAGCATTAGTTTATCCTATGGCTGTCTTACCGTTCCTGGCCCTTCCGCTGATTATTCTCAATACGGGCAGCTGCTGTGCTCGGGTACTTGTGGTCACCGCCGTCCACCACTGCTTCTTGCAGTGTCGTGCCCTCGACCTTGCCGATTTTTGCTTCCTCTGCTTTTTTCTTCAGCAGCACATTTCCACTCCGCTTCAACAGCAGCTCCTGTTCCGCACCGTCAGGAATCCGGTGCTCACCGCTTTTCTGACACCGGGCTGTATTAATCAAGCCGAAACCGACATCGACACCGAGAATGGATCTCCACATGCCATCTGCGGTGTCGCACCTCCAGTGGGTAAGTTGGCTGCCTAACTTTCCCCTGCTCCCTTTGGGCTTCGGGTCATAGTAGCAGTGAGTCTAATCCTGCCGACCTCTACCAGCCCCACCTATTGCTCCGCTTCAGTATCGATGGTTGCCTTGATACCGCTATTCTCATCTCCGGAGCGTAGTGTGGTGCCGAAGGTACCAGCTGAAAAAGGCCAATGGCACCGGTGCATAACGCAATTGCTGCAAGAGGACTTACCGGAGGATTTTCGGCTGCTTATGCTGACTCCCATGTCGACATCAACTCTCTTAGTGCCGGTTCAGTCTGAGCCATCAACTCCGGTGCTACCTACCCAGGAGTTTTTTCAGTAGCGGCACCAATTCTGGTATTGGAACCGACATTGACGGTTCTCTCAACACCGATCTACTTCTCCACCATATCGGTACCGTCTGACAAAGCTTTCCGCAAGTCAAAGCGTTTGGAGCTTTTGGTACCGTCTGTTCGACGATACCTCGCATTGCTAGAGATTCAGATCTCTCGGGGGGGTTTGGACAGGAACTTTTGCTCTTCAACATCGAAGGTTCCTCAGGAAGTAATTCTACTCACCATTCTTCTCAGGAAGCTCATTTACCACATTTCTCCTGAAGATGTTGGGGCTTTATCCATTCTTTTAGTGGTGGATTGTAAAACATCTAAGCAATTCTTAAATAGTTTAGTTATAATCAGCCACCCAGGGAGTTCATCCATCTTTGCAACTCCACTTACAGTGTCGGTGGCTTCTTGCACTTTGGACTCACTATATAGGGTGGTTCCCTTTTCAGGTTTGATACACCTCCACTCCTTCATACATCTCTTCTCAGGAGTGAGTGTCTGTGCCTTTGTACCTCCTATCTTGGCCAACCGGTCTGGTATTTGCTTTTTTCTTCTACCTGAAGCATTTGGTTCACCAACTAGCCACGTTCCAAAATATCTTCTGGATGGATCAGCATATGCCGCCTTTGCCTTGATTTCTCGTGCGGCAATAATGTCAGTTGCTATGAGGCACTTTGCCTGGCTTAGAGGGTCTCAGCTGGGCATTACCCACCAGGACAGGCTAGTCATTGCACCTTGTTTAGGGGAGAAATTTTTGCCTTTTTATGTACAAGGCTACTCAGATGTTCTCTGCCACGAGCCCAGATAGGACACTCTGGGCATATCTAACATGACTTTTGACTCTGTTCCAGTCTCAACGAGACAAAGTCAAAACAGCAACCACATCAGCAATAACACAACCCATAGGCTGCTCTGTACACATTAATTAATGCAGCCTTTTTTGACGTGTTTCTTCAGATCATAATCAATCTCCCCTTTTTTCCAGTGAATGCCTCAATCCATTGAAAGCTATCTTCATAGATCATTGAGAGCTCATCTCCTCAGATCTCTGTATTTTCACTATTATGTGGCAGGGTTATATATTCAATTTTCACATCCTGCCTTCAGACTCCCAAGTGAGTCTGTTTTGGACCTTTCACAGTCCTCCCTTCTTCTTCAGGAGGCTCATTCTATTCTCCTGCTTAATCCCATGATTCTGGCCTCAAATCTACATCTGTCAGAGTCCATCTCAGCGCTATTACAGCTTTTTACATGCCAGATTCATGACAGGACTTTTCAATGTGAAACCACCTCTCAAGCCTTCACCTGTCATTTGAGACCTTAATGTGGTTCTTTCCAGTTTGATGAAGCCACCATTTGAACCAATGGCCACAGCTCATCTCAAATTTCTTAACTGGAAAGTGGTCTTCCTTATTGCTCTCATCTCTGCCAGGAGTGTCAGTGAGTTACAAGCATTAGTAGCAGATCCATCCTTCACAGTTTTTCATCATGGCAAGGTGGTTCTGCGTACACGTCCAAAGTTTCTTCCAAAAGTTGTCACTGAATTCCATGTTAATCAGTCAATTGTTCTACCAGTGTTTTTCCCTAAGCCTCATTCTCATGTTGGAGTAATCACTTTGCATACTTTGGACTATAACCAAGCTTTGGCCTATTCCATTGATCGGACAAAGCCACATCAAACATCTCCCCAACTGTTCATCTCTTTTGATCTTCATAAGTTGGGGCATCCTGATTTTAAAAAAACGATTTCCCACTGGCTGGGCTGCCTGCATCTCATTCTGCTATGCTCAGACTGATCTGGCACTGGAGAGTCGTGTCACAGCCCACAAATTAGAGGTATGGCAGCTTCTGTGGCTTTCCTCAGATCTACTCCTATTGAGGAACAGCTGCCATCTGGTCCTCAGTTCATACCTTCACTTCTCACTTTTGAATGGAGTCTTTTTTCCAGACGGGATGGGCACTTCAGCCAATCTGTATTATAAAAATTTCTTTTCTTAAAGCCAACTCTCCCACCATCCCATTTCTGTTAGCTTAGAGGTCACCCATACGTGAGAATATGCTGCCTGCTTGTCCTGGGATAAAGCACAGTTATTTATCCAGGGACAGCAGGCAGATATTCTCACAACCCACCCACCTCTTGCTTTTTTTAGTATTGTGTTATAGCACTTGATGTTGTCTCGCCAGGATTGTTTGTCTGAGGGGGATTTTGATTTTTTCCATTTCCGTTCCAGGGCTCGACAATTCTGTTTTAGTTCCCTGTGATATGGAAGGTACCAGGGGGCTTTGTGGGAGTGGGAGATAGATTTTGTAGATAAAGGGGCCAGAGCGTGGTAGGTAGTCCCGGAAAGGGTAACCCAATTATGCCAGTTGGACTCTGGGTCTGTGTGTTTAGGAAAAGGGGGAAGTTGGTTAAGAAATTGGGTCCAGAACAATTCGCTCGTGATTTTTTTGCGGTAGGTGATAGATTTTGTGGGCCGGGGTGGAGTACCTAGATGAGACATGAAGATGGGGAGGCAGAAAGAGCCTAGAAGGTGGTCAGACCATGGGACAAGGTCCCAGCGGGCCTCTTCGGCAGAAGTTTTGTGCTCAGTCAGGTCGAGGAAGCTGATGATGTCTAGTGTATGTCCTTTATCATGAGTAGGTGTGGGTGGAGGAGTGGTGAAGCCAAGGGAGGTGAGGAGGTCTTTGAATTCAGTTGTGTCCTTGCTGGTGTTATCGTCAAGGTGGAGGTTAATATCTCCTATGATCAGTAGTCTCTGGAATTTTAGGAAGACTCTTGTTATAGTCTCTAGGACAAGTTCAGAGGATTTATTCCAGGGGATAGGAGGGCGGTAAAGAAGCAAGATGCCTAGTGGGTGGGGGTGGAGTTCGTCTTTAACTGAAGCTAGTAAGAATTCTAGAGAGGTATGGCTGCCCTTTTCAAGGAGCTGAACGTTGAAGAATGATTTGTAAAGCAGAGCCAGGCCTCCTCCTTTCCGGTTGATTCTGGGTGAGAAGAGGCTGTGGTAGCCAGGGGGGCAGAGTTCATTTTGTGTGAAAGTATCGTCTTTTCCGATCCATGATTTTGTGATGCACACGAAACCCGGATCGGAGTCATCGAGTAGGTCTTTTATTATTTGGGTCTTGTTGCGGACTGATCTGGCGTTACAGTAGAGTGTGGGGACTGGGGTGAGAGAGACAGAGGTGAGGTTGGGTAGGTTGGCTGGAGGGACAGGCTTTAAGGAGGAGTGGTTTCTTCCTCTGTGTTTTTTGTTGTGATGAGTTCTAGTGTGTACTAGTGTGGGGATTCTGAGGCCTGGGCAGGTGTTGTTTGAGATTGTGGAGTCGGGGAGGTTGGGGGGGAGAGATTTTTGGCAGTGGGAAGTATTGGTGAAAGAGCAGAGAAGTAGAAGGAGGAGCCAGGAGGGTGGCTTCATGGTGGGAGCGAGGAGAGATAGTGAGAGAGGGTTTGGGCAGAGCTTGTCAGGCAGGAGGTGGGAGAGATTAGTGCTGCTAGTAAGATGCAGGCTGAGGAGGGGCTAGGCTGTATAAGAGGTAGTAGTGATGGGCAGAGCAGGCTAAGTAAGTGGTGGTAGAGCTAGACATGCGATGAACATGCGATAACAGTAAAGGAGTAGCACAGGCTATATATGCAGTGTCAGGCTAAGATACAAGATTTTACTATTATAAAATACGGTCCCATGACCCCGCCCAAGTCACGCCCTGTTCTGCCTAAGTCTCGCCTCCCCAGTCCCGCCCCCTTCAACCTGTTCTCGTGCTCGGAGCCGTGTCAGGAGGGCATCTGCGCATGCGCAGGTGTGATGCAATGATGTCACATGCACGTACACATGCGGTCCCGAGCTGGAAGCTTTTCAAAACCCAGACAAAGTGCTGGGTTTTGAAAAGCTTTCTGGGTAAATCCGGACGTCTGGTAACTCTAGGCTTCTCTCTTCCCCTTCAGCTGGCTCTGCCTCTCTACTCTATTTACGCGATGCAACCAAGGGCTGCCTCAAACTTCAGGTTGGGCGTTCCAAGCCTCATTCTAGTTCTCCAATTGCCTCTTTCAGTGCATTCCAAGCCTCATTCTGCTTGTCCAATTGCCTCTCTCAGTGGATTCCAAGCCTCATTCTGGAGCCACCATAGATTTTGACTACAATCCTACGGGAATCCCATGGCAACCTCTTCCATCCCTTGCTGGCAGAATTCCTGCAATCTGCATTCCCTGCCAGGGGGGAAGGTGATGCTAAAATACTGTGTTTTCAATCACTAGGGACAAGCAGGTCTTCTAAAGTCCTGCAGAAATTGCCTGCCCCTCCCTATTTAAAATGTGATATTGAAACAGCACCCCTACTGGCAGGGCAGGACTCCTGCACAGCTTAGAGGGAACATTGCATAACTTGCACTGCCCTTGGTATTTTCTCTTTCTGGAATTTATGTGCATAGATACAGAATAATAATAATAATAATAATAATAACTTTATTCTTATATACCGCCAACAATCTTGCGACTTCTAGGCGGTTTACAATAAAAGAAACTGTAAATACAATCAAGAGAAACTTTACATACAGCGAATAAAGAGTATAGCATTGTATATCTCGTACAACGAATTGGAGAGTATAGCAGTGTACATCTGATAACATTAATAATGTTAACGTCAGTTTGTGTGTTGCAAGGCCAGGAAGTGCCAAGTTGTTTACACAGAAGTAGAAATATTCCGTAAGTTCATAGAGTGTTCATATTTAGTGAATAGGGGTTGGGGTTAGCAGTTTGCACGTTCAGGTATGTGGTGATGTTACGAGGGGGGTTGATGTTCCGGTTCGTTGCCTAGGTATTTCAAGAATAGGTAAGTTTTTAGGTGTTTTCTGAATTCTTCATAGTTGTTTGTGTGCGCAATTAGTTTTTCTAGGTCTTTACCCCATATGGCTGCTTGATACGATAGCAGTTGTTGATGGTGTCTCTTATATTTGCACCCTCTAGCCGTAGGGGAGACAAATTTCAGGTGTGTTTTTCTTTCATGTCTGTTGGTTGGGAATGAGAAGAGGTCTGTAATGTATTTTGGGGCTAGACCATTTAATACTTTGAAGCAGAGACATCCTAGCTTGAACTTCGTGCGTGCCTCCATCAGCAGCCAGTGTAGGAGTCGGTAGGAAGGGGTTATGTGATCGGACTTCTTCAGCCCGAAAATCATCCTGACTGCTGCATTTTGTATCAGTTGTAGTCTTTGCATTTGCTTCTGGGGGATCGTCAGATGGGTGATGTTGCAATAGTCCAGGTGGTTTAGTATTAGGGATTGTACTAGGATTCTGAATGCTGAAGTGTGGAAGTACGCCTTAATGGATTTAAGTTTCCAGAGAGTGAAAAACCCTCTTTTGATTAAGGAGTCTATGTGGTCTTTCATGGTTAGTCCTTGGTCTAGTATTACTCCTAGAATCTTCATCGTTGGTTGAATGGGGGTAGTTTAGATTGTTAATGTGTAATGATATTGTCGTATTTTGTGCGTGTGGTGAGGCTATGAAGAATTTAGTTTTTTCTGAATTGAGCTTCAGTTTGAAATCTGTGGTCCATTGATCCATCGTGTTTAGCGCTTCAGTTGCTGTGGGGGTGATTTCGGAGGGGGATGCTGTAAACGGGATTATGATTGTGAAGTCGTCTGCATAACTGAATACTTTTATGCCTCGCTGGGTTAGCTTCGTTCCTAGTGAGGCTATATAGACGTTGAAGAGTAGTGGGGATAGTGGGGACCCCTGTGGAACGCCTGATGGGTTTCTCCATGTTTTAGAGAGATTGTGATTGAAGCGAACTTGATAGGTGCGGGTCGTAAGGAAACCTCGGAACCAGTTCAGCACTTCGCCTCCGATGCCGATTGAATCTAAACATTGTAGTAGTTTTTTGTGATCTACCAAGTCGAAGGCTTGGTAGAATAGGGTAGAATAGGGAGGGGGGGAAGCCCTTTTAATGTAGGGTCCTAATGTCTTCCTCTTTGTAGAGGTACTATATATGCTGACATGTAGGGTACGACTATAGTGGCCAATAAGGGTCACTAGGCTAGGGAAAATTCGGACCCCCTAGACCTGCCACAAGGCCCGTCCAGTTCCACCCTGTAACTCCCTAATCCCTCCCCCTAGTCCCGCGCTAGCCCTGCCTCCCACTGCCTGCTCGTCAGGCAGGGAGGAAGTCTGCACATGCACAGATTGCACGTGATGATGTCACATGCATGCACGCACGCATGCACGTGTCATCACATGCCATCTATGCGTGCGCAGAATTCCTCCCTGCCCGATGCGGTTTGAGGAGGCTTTTCAAAACCCGGAGAAAGTGCCGAGTTTTGAAAAGCCATCCGGATCCCTGGACATGTCCTGAAAAGGCCCATATGGGCTGCCAAATTCTTGGAGGCATCATCTGAGCTTGGAAGCTATCCTCATGTTTTCTTCAACCAATCTTGAAAATGAGAACCACTCATTGCACTTCCTACCCTGCTGCGGTCCAAAGTCTGCATCAGCCAATGATGAGCTTCTCCTGCAGAGCTCTGGCCTCCAGCCGAGTATCTGATGGCCCTAGAGATGGAGGACGTTCGTTTGGTGACCTAAAACCACGCGGCGTACAAATGCATGCACCAAGGGATTCTGAGAGAGATTTCAGCAGCAGCCTAATTCAGACCGCAGTGCTGTGCATGAGCGTACGTGAGGCATGGGTGTATCTGGTTTGATGTTGAAATAGGGCTGGTGGGTGGGAAGTGAAAGCAGAGTGCGGAAACCACGGAGGTGCCTGCACCAATGGGAAGGTTAGCTGTGGTCGCCACGGGAAACCTAAAGAAAGCCAATTCAAAGTGAAAACGAGAAAATGAATCCTTTGACATCAAGATGAAAAAAAACTGCCCTAATTTCAGCTTTCTGTCTGTGTGTAAACAGCAAGTATCTAGAAGGCATTATAAAAAAATTGAAATAGTCCTGGAAGAGGGCGGTTGAATTGTTAAATCTTTAAATTTTATTCTCTAAAAGTAGGGTTACCATATGAGTCCAGAGAAAAGAGGGTGGATTGAGATATCCGGGTTTTACTTCCATTAAAAGCAATGGAAGTAAGCAGGACAGATTGAGACAATTGGGTTTTACTTCCGTTGAAATGAATGGAAGTAAAACCCAGATGTCTCAAGCCGTCCTCCTTTTTCTGGAGCCATATGGTAACCCTACCAAAAGTCTCTATTTTAGACTCTCACGTAAAACTCTTGAACCTGCTATTAACAATAGCACAGAAACACGTCTCCAGATACCCCCTGGTCACACCCTCCATCTACAGAACTCCTATTCCCATTTCATACCAAGTTACTGGAATCAGCTACTCCCACAAATCAGATCCCTTGAAGGGTTCCTAAACTTTAGAAAAGTAATCAAAACTTACCTCTAATCCCCTTGCCTAATGCCATAGGGTAAAAGAAAAGCGGGGAGTGTGTGGCACAGTGGATCAAGCTACGGCCTCAGCACCCTAAGGTTGTGGGTTCAAATCCCACACTGCTCCTTGTGACCTTGGGCAAGGCACTTAATCCCCCCATTGTCCCAGGTACATTAGATAGATTGTGAGCCCACTGGGACAGACAGGGAAAAATGCTTGAGTACTGTTCTTAGATCCCCTGGGAGAACGGTATAGAAAAGTGAATAAATAAATAATGTGATAACCAGAGCTGGCATTGTGACATCATAATGCCTCATTCCACCAATAAGAACCAACCTCATCAGTGATGTCACAATGTCTGGATTGTCCTATACTAGGCTCACTTTTACTACATTTTGATTTCTAGAGTGGTGCAATGGTGAAAGCTACAGCCTCAGAACCCTGAGGTTTTAGGTTCAAACTCACGCTGGTCCTTGTGACCTTGGGCAAGTCACTTAATCCCCCCATTGTCCTAGGTACATTAGATAGAGTGTGAGTCCACAGGACAGATAGGAAAAATGCGTGAGTACCTGAATGTACACCACTTAGGCTATAAGTGGTATATAAAAACTAAAAATAAATAAGCATAATGTACAGTATATAGACCTTGATCCTGTGTTTAGGTGAAGTTAAGATGTACACAATGTTGCAAAAAGATGACAAACTGTAACCCATCT
This sequence comes from Geotrypetes seraphini, assembly GCF_902459505.1. Lineage (NCBI taxonomy): Eukaryota > Metazoa > Chordata > Amphibia > Gymnophiona > Dermophiidae > Geotrypetes > Geotrypetes seraphini. The sequence continues at coordinate 13,940,760 of NC_047086.1, read as the reverse complement.
GACTGTATGTTATTCCTATTATGTATTGAAAAACCTTGCACTGTAACCATGGCAAATATAGCATAACATGAAACTCACTTCTATACCGCTAAGTTCTATGCGGTTCACAAAAGATGAGAAGAAAGGCAAAGTATGCCTAATTTTCAAAGTATTCCGTGAAAAGATACGCTTTCAAGACACGTCAAAATTGTAGATAAGAGTCGGTCGACATAATTAAGAAAGTCAAATCCTTTATCCCATAATGCCGCTTGAAAGGACAGCGGACGTCGTGGAGCTCTTTTAAATTGACAGCCCTTGGCAGATGGAAAAGAAAATAGGGCCTGTGATTTCCTGGGACGTTTGGAGTTATTGAATGTAAATGATTCTAAGAGATATTCTGGGATTAAGCCCGACAAAACCTTACAACAGACACAACCAAACTTGAACTTAATCCACGCTTCAATCGGTAGCCAATGCAATTGACGATAGTAAGGTGTGATATGATCATACTTCTTCCGATCGTAAATCAAGTGAACCGCTGCATTCTGGGATTTGTTTGTTTTTTAAATATCTTTATTCATTTTAAAGCCAAAAATAAGTGCAACATATTATATAGACATTTTACACTTTAACAGCACTTAAATTCTATCAAATTATATTTTACTAGTCTTTAAGCTCGTTATATTAACGGATGCTAGAGCAGATGTCTGTTTGTCTGGGTTTTTTTTCTTTGTCTCTCTCTCCTTGGACGCTATCTGTCTGTCTATCATTCATTCTGTCTGTGTCTCTCCCTGACCCCCCTGTCTACCTGCATTTCTCTGTTGCACCATGCCTGCCTGTCTCTCCATGGCCCCCTTCTGTCTCCCCCCCTCCCAGAGCAAAGCATGATTGTTTTCTGCCCCCCTGCACGCCCCTTTCCCTCTCCCCCTGTTGTGCCATGCCTGCGTGCTCCGTGGCCCCCTTCTTTCCCCCCCGATGATTGCTGTCTGCCCCTCCTCCCCCCAAAGCAGCCCCCTTTCCCTCTCCCCCTGGTCCCCTGTTGTGCAATGCCTACCTGCCCCGTGCCTGTTGTGCCATGCCTGCGTGCTCCGTAGCCCCTCTCTGTTTCCCCCTGATGATTGCTGTCTGCCCCCTCCCCCCAAAGCAGCCCCCTTTCCCTCTCCCCCTGGTCCCCTGTTGTGCAATGCCTGCCTGCCCCATGGCCCCCTTCCGTTTCCACACCCCCCCTCCCATTCTTACTCTCCCTCCATTCCTCGAACTGGAGCTGGGGCTGCATCATTCACCTCTCGGCCCAGGTCTCCTGCTTCATGGCGGTGGGCGGGGCTGCAGGAAGACGTGCGAGTGTGGCGGCAGCAGCAACCCCGACTCCTTCTTCAGCGCCATGTCGGGAAGGTGGAGAGCGGCCTGCGAGGTTCGCTACAGCGGCTGGCGAACCTCAACAAGCCGCTTTGAAGAGGGGCGGCAGCGGGAGGGAGGAGTCGCTGGCATCTTCTGCACAGCCACGCCCCTCCAGCTAGCGCAGGCGCCGTGAGGACTGGCACAGAAGCACACCTCACGCCACCAGGAGTCACGATGTTTGAAAAGCGCATGCTTAGCCTTTTATTATAGAGGATGATAAATACATAGATCATCCCCCCCTTTCTACATATCCAACAAATGCACTCCAATTCAAAGTATCTCCCCACCCCCTCCCACCCAGGACGTGTATGATCAAAGGACAAAATCAACAATCGCTCCTTACAGAATTTGGTCAATGGCTCCCAAACATCCATAAATTTCCTATAATGTCCCTGTTGTATGGCCATCATACGTTCCATTTTAAAAGTATGACATAGAGATTCCCACCAAAAAGTATAATTTAACTGATCGCATTTTTTCCAATTCCTCAAAATAAGTTGTATGGCAACCCCTGTCATAATAAAGAGAAGTTTATTATTATGGGAAGATATGTAATGTAATGTAATGTAATTTATTTCTTATATACCGCTACATCCGTTAGGTTCTAAGCGGTTTACAGAAAATATACATTAAGATTAGAAATAAGAAAGGTACTTGAAAAATTCCCTTACTGTCCCGAAGGCTCACAATCTAACTAAAGTACCTGGAGGGTAATAGAGAAGTGAAAAGTAGAGTTAGAGGAAAAATAAAAATAAAATAAACATTTTAAAAAGACAGCATTGATCTAAATACTTTGGAAGGTTGAAGAGAGGAGAGAAAGGAATAGAAGCATGATGAAGTGATGAAGTGGAGCAAGTAAGTGTAGGAGGAGCGATTGACGTATCCAGAAAGGATATGTGACCTTTAACCCTCATTAACGTACCAAATAGTACAGGATCGTATGTCAGTGCCACAGGATTTTCCAGTACTTCATTCACTCGATCCCAAATGGATCTCCAAAATGTAAGTATCAAAGAGCAATAGAACAATAGATGACCAATGTCCCTGCATCGAGATGACAAGGACCGCTGCATTCTGAATAATGCGCGGTCTCTGTGTGTTTAACCTGTGACCCGTTCTGAGCTCTTTGGGGAGAACGGGTTCTTTTCTTGTCTTTATTATAACAAGTTCTCATTGTGAACCGCCTTGAATGGCGCTGCAATGAAGGCGGTATCTCCAGTTTAATCAACGATCAAGGCAGTTCTGTGCGGAATTGTCTCGCTCGAATACTAGTTGAAGTCATTGATGCGCTTACCTTTAGGCAGAAGGATGCACCCCTGCCAAAGGGCACAGAAACGGAGGGAGAGGGGACCGACTGGTGACATGTCTCCCCGGGGCAAGAACGAAGGACGTCATCGACAGAATTGAGAGGATCCTGGAGGGAGCTGAAACGGAGGAGACAGCAGTAGTAATCCACATAGGAACCAACGACGTCAGCAGGAGGAACTACAACAGGACTACACTAACTGACCAGTTCAGGATCCTGGGGAGGAAACTGAAGATGAGGACACGAAGGATTGCCTTCTCGGAGATCCTGCCGGTACCGAGAGCAGACGCAAGGAGGCAGAGTGAGCTGCAAGCAATCAACGGTTGGCTGAGGAGATGGTATGAAGAGGAGGGTTTCCACTTTATTCGGAACTGGACTACTTTCTTGGGGAAGAACAAGCTCTATAGGAGAGACGGACTGCATCTGAGCATGGCTGGGACGAGGATGCTGGCACGCAACGTCCAGAGCGTCATAGACTTGGCTTTAAACTGAGAAAAAGGGGAAAGCCGATAGTCGATCTGGCCTCGACACATCGGACAAAGGTATCAACTAAAGATACTGAGCAAGGACACTGTAAACAAGGGCTCGGGACTGAGTGGGAATTATTGGAAAAAGGACCTAAGGACGCTATGCAGGGGCTCGGGACTGAGTGGAAATTATTGGAAAAATGACCTAAGAACGCTATGCAGGGGCCCAGGGAGAAGAAACTTGTGGGCAGTAACAACAGAGAGCAACCGGAACCAGAGGGACAACTAAAAATGGGGAATCAGGCTGAGGACGAAACAGGCGTACTACAGGAGGAGGATGACCAAGGCGAGGCTCGAGGTCCAGCAGCCCATGAGGGGGACGGCAGAAGCACCAGACCACGAGGAAAACCAGCAGGGAAGGCAACCAACCGGGACTTACTTTGTCTATATACCAATGCTAGGAGCCTGAGGGCCAAAATGGGAGAGCTGGAAATCATAGCCACAAAAAGGACTTAGACATAATTGGAGTCACAGAAACGTGGTGGACTGATGACAACAAATGGGATGTGGCCATACCAGGGTCCAAACTCTATAGGAGGGACAGGACACACAAAAAGGGTGGAGGAATAGCGCTATACATAAAGGAATCCATACCTTCAACCAGGATTGAAACAACAGTAGGGGCTGATGGCTTAGAATCACTATGGGTCAAGCTACCGGGAGGATCTGGAGCAGACATGAAATTAGGTCTGTACTATCGACCACCTGGGCAATCGGAAGAGATCGACCAGGACCTGGAAGCTGAACTGAGACAGGTAAGCAAAAGCGGAAGGGTGATGGTGATGGGGGATTTCAACTACCCTGGGATAGACTGGAGTATCGGGCACTCAAACTGCACAAGGGAGGCCAAATTCCTGGAAGCCACAAGGGACTGTTTCTTGGAACAACTGGTCATGGAACCAACACGGGGAAATGCCACTCTTGACCTAATCTTCAACGGACTAGGGGGACCCGCAAAGGAGGTGGCAGTACTAGGACCACTGGGGAACAGCGATCACAATACGATCCAGTGCAGGTTAGAAATTGTATCATCGAAGGTGAAAAGGACCGCAACAACAACACTCAACTTCAAAAAAGGGAATTATGATGCCATGAGGAAAATGGTGGGAAAGAAACTCAACAACGCAAGGAAGACGGAGTCCGTAGAAAAAGCCTGGACCCTACTCAAGGGCGTGGTACACGAAGCACAGAACCTGTGCGTCCCCAAGTTCAGGAAAGGGTGCAAAAAAAACAGAACGAAAAAGCCAGTGTGGATAACAAATGCAGTGAGGAAGGCGATAAGTGACAAGAAAGCATCGTTCAGCAAATGGAAAAAGGATCAATCAAAGGACAACCTAAAGGAGCATAAAAAACACCAGAAAGAGTGCCACCGAGTGGTTAGGAAAGCAAAAAGAGAATATGAAGAGAAATTAGCGGGGGAAGCAACAAACTTCAAATCGTTCTTCAGATACGTTAAGGGGAAGCAACCAGCAAGGGAGGAAGTGGGACCCTTGGACGATGGAGACAGAAAGGGGGTGGTAAAAGAGGAAAAAGAGATGGCTGACAAGTTAAATGAGTTCTTCACGTCAGTCTTCACGAGAGAGGACACATCCAACATTCCGGAGCCAGAAGAGATCGTAAATGGTGATCAGGAAGATAAGCTGGCCCAACTAGAGGTAAGTCAAGAGGATGTCCTCAGGCAGATAGACAGGCTAAAGAGCGACAAATCACCAGGTCCAGACGGCTTTCACCCAAGGGTACTCAAGGAACTGAGGAACGAAATAGCAGAGCCACTTCGACAAATATGCAACCTATCCTTAAAAACTGGAGAGATCCCAGAGGACTGGAAAATAGCAAATGTCACGCCAATCTTCAAGAAAGGTTCGAGGGGCGACCCGGGAAACTACAGGCCAGTGAGCTTGACCTCGGTCCCGGGAAAGATGATGGAAGCGCTGATCAAGGACAGCATCTGGGAACACATCGAAGCCAATGGACAGCTTAAATCAAGTCAGCATGGCTTCTGCAAGGGTAGGTCAGGCCTCACTAACCTATTACACTTCTTTGAAGGGGTGAACAGACAGGTGGATAAAGGGGAATCCATAGATATTATTTACCTTGACTTCCAAAAGGCCTTTGACAAGGTACCACACGAAAGACTGCTTAAGAAACTATGGAACCACGGGGTACAAGGGGAGGTCCACCGATGGATCAAAAACTGGCTGGCAGGCAGAAAACAGAGGGTTGGAGTGAAGGGTCACTATTCAGATTGGAAATGGGTCACGAGCGGGGTTCCGCAGGGGTCGGTGTTGGGACCGCTCCTTTTCAATATATTTATAAATGACCTGGAGGCGGGAACAAAATGCGAGGTCATTAAATTTGCAGACGACACCAAACTATACAGCAGGGCTGAAACAACGGAAGACTGTGAAAATCTCCAAAAGGATCTGACGACACTGGAAGAGTGGAAAATGCTTGAGTACCTGATTGTAAAAACCGCTTTGATAACCTTGATAAGCGGTATATCAAATCCTAATAAACTTGAAACTTGAAACTTGGGCCAATAAGTGGCAAATGAGTTTTAACATAGGGAAGTGTAAGGTCATGCATGTAGGAAAAAAGAACCCGATGTTCAGCTACAAAATGGGGGGATCACCGCTAGGGGTAGGAAACCTTGAAAGAGACCTGGGAGTGATGGTAGACACAACATTGAAGGCATCGGCGCAGTGCGCCACAGCCTCAAGGAAAGCAAACAAAATGTTGGGTATCATTAAAAAGGGTATCACGACCAGGACGAAGGAAGTCATCTTGCCACTGTATCGTGCAATGGTGCACCCGCATCTGGAATACTGTGTCCAGTACTGGTCGCCATACCTCAAGAAGGACATGGCGGTACTTGAGGGAGTCCAGAGAAGAGCAACTAAGCTAATAAAGGGTATGGAAAATCTCTCATATACTGACAGACTGAAAAAGTTGGGGCTCTTCTCCCTGGAAAAGCGGAGACTTAGAGGAGACATGATAGAAACCTTCAAGATCCTGAAGGGCATAGAAAAAGTGGACAGGGATAGATTTTTCAGATTATGGGGAAGCACAAGTACAAGGTGGCACTCGGAGAAATTGAAAGGGGACAGGTTTAGAACAAACGCTAGGAAGTACTTTTTCACCCAGAGGGTGGTGGATATGTGGAACGCACTTCCAGAAGCTGTGATAGGCCAGAACAAGTTACAGGGCTTCAAAGAAGGTTTGGATAGGTTCCTAGAGAATAAGGGAACTGAAGGGTACAGATAAGAATTAAGGATAGGGATAGGAGTAGAGATAGATTAGAAAAATAGTCTAGGACCACTGCTCAGGCAATGGGCCTGATGGGCCGCCGCGGGAGCGGACCGCTGGGCGCGATGGACCTCTGGTCTGACTCAGCGGAGGCAACTTCTTATGTTCTTATGTTCTGTAACCCCCAGGAATGCCCAAAAGCCAACCATTTTCCTCTCTTGGCCACACCCCCCTTTGGAGTTACACTATGTGCGAGAGAAGTTAGGCGCTTCGTTTACAGTATAGGAGAACAACTGCTAATTATTGCCAATTTAGTTCCAATTAGCTAATTAATTCAATAACTAGGCACATATATTGGACACCTAACTATAGGCACAGTATATAGAATCATAAGAACATAAGGGTTGCCATACTGGAACAGACCGAAGGTCCATCAAGCCCAGTCCTGTTTCCAACAATGGCCAACCCAAGTCAACAAGTACCATCAAAATCCTAAAAGAGTAAAACAGATTTTATGCTGCTTATCCTAGGAATAAGCTCTTGATTCCCCCAAGTCCATCTTAATAACGGCTTACGGACTTTTGTTTTGGGAAATTATCCAGACCTTTTTTTTAAAACCCAGCTAAGCTAACCGCTTTCACCACATTTTCTGGCAGCAAATTCCAGAGTCTAACTCCAGGAGTGAAGAATTATTTTCTTGCTCCGTTTTAAATCCAGTAGCTTCATTGCATGCCCCCTAATCCTATGCCGCGAAAAACATTTGCTCCATTCAGTGTGCCGGAGATAAAAAAAAAAAGTTTGAGAGACACTGTTCCAAAGGAGTGAGTTGAGATAAAAATGAGAGTTAAAAAAAAATCTATACAGTAATTTCTGTCTCACAACTGAACTGTCTAAAACAGAGCTGGCTTGAGATGAACTAATTTAAAGTCTGACAGCTTCCTAGCTGACTTTGTGATATGAAAACAGCTCTACCTGGGTTTCTCATTGCTTTAGCCAAATCTGCACCCTGCAGGGAAACTACCACCCTCATAGTATGTAAAAGTATTTTGCCAGGGCCTGAGTGACTATGGCGTTTGGAGTCTAGGTTGTCTTTGACGGCTGTCCAGATGGCTGTGCTTTTCGAGCACAGATCAAGGAACGCTGGCCGTGGGGCCAAGCTTTGTGTTAAGCTACTTAAATAAACTGGCAAGCTCTCCTGCCGTAAATCTACCACAATGTTTAAATATGTCTGTGGGGCATTTTTCGCAATAATCACCCTGCAATTGATGGCAGCTGATATATTACTGCCGTGCTTTGTCCAGTAAATGATAACTGCGTGTTTCACTCTGCTGTGCAGGTCAACGTTCCCCACGGTTGACACTCATGGAAAGGCGTCAATGGTGGCGCGCAAACGTCGCCGCGGGATTGTCAGCGCGCCAAAGTCCGGCACGCTTTTGATGGGTCACCAATGTAGGTATAGAGTATCTATGACTTTGGGAGAATCACTCCATTGCCACAGACATCTAGTCACAGATTTTGGTAAGCCCTAGAGCAGCCGTCTCCAACGCAAACCCTTTGCAGGGCCACATTTGGGATTTGTAGGTACTTGGAGGGCGTCAGAAAAAAGAGTGAATGTCTTATTAAAGAAATGACAAATTTGCAGGAGGTAAAACTCTTTATAGTTTATCAATCTTTCCTTTTGGCTAAGTCTTAATAATAATATTGTCATTTATAGCTAAAGAGACATATGATCAAGAAACTGTTTTATTTTACTTTTGCGATTATGATAAACATACCGAGGGCCTCAAAATAGGACCTGGCGGGCCGCGAGTTTGAGACCATTGAGTTAAGGGGAACAGTTAATCTGCTGGCTGGGTTGGAGGGCAGAGGGGAGAACAGGACAATCAAGCCATTGTGACATCACTGATGAGGCTGGCTCTTATTGGTGGAATGAGGCATTATGACATCACAATCTCAGCTCTGCTTCCCAAAGACTGAAAAAGGATGCCATGGGTATAGTTAAGGGGAAGGGTTAATCTGCTGACTGGGTTGGAGGGCAGAGGGGAGAACAGGACAATCAAGCCATTGTGACATCACTGATGAGGCTGGCTCTTATTGGTAGAATGAGGCATTATGACATCACAATCTCAGCTCTGCTTCTCAAAGGCAAACAGGATGTCATGGTTACAGTTTAGCCAGTGGGCTCCAACTCCAACCCTTTGCAGGGCCACATTTGGGATTTGTAGGTTCTTGGAGGGCCTCAGAAAAAATAGTTAAAGTCTTATTAAAGAAATGTCAATTTTGCATGAGGTAAAACTCTTTATGATTTATAAATCTTTCCTTTTTGCTAAGGGCTCCTTTTACTAAGCCGCGCTAACGGTTTAGACCGCGTAAACTGCCGGCTGCGCTAACCGCTAACGCCTCCCTTGAGCAGGTGGAACTTTTTAGGCCAGCGCGGGGGTTAACACGTGATGAGAAGTCGCACGTGTTAACCCCATTAGCGTGGCTTAGTAAAAGGAGCCCTAAGTCTTAATAATATTATAATTTATAGCTAAAGAAACATATGATCAAGAAACTGTTTTATTTTAATAATAACCATAATAATAATAACAATACTGTATATTTATATCGGAAAACTGTGAAGTTCTATGCAGTTTACATCGTTTAAAAATATTTCATTTAAAATACAATTAAAGTTCAAGAAAATTAGAGGATTAAAACCAATGGCTAAAAACCTTATAAGATCTGATTATTGCATAATATAATTTTTTTTTTTTTTTTTTTTACAAATTAACTACCTAAATGCTTCAGAAACAGATATGTTTTTAGGTGTTTTCTAAATTCCCCAAAAATTTTGGTAAGAAGAAACAGTTGATCTAAATCTTTGCCCCCTGCTGCTGCCTGATATGAAAGAAGATGCTGGTGATGTTTTTTTTAAAGTTTGCAACAGGTGGGAAAACAAAATTCAAATGTGAACTTCTCTTATTGGTTGTAAAAGAGAAAAGTTCATTGCTATATTTAGCAGTCAAACCAAATAGAACCTTAAAACAAAAGTAACCGAATTTAAATTTCACCCACGCCTCCACTGGCAACCAATGCGACACCCGATAGAGGGGTGTCACATGGTCCTATTTCTTTAACCCCAAAATTAACCTGACCTCTGCATTTTGCACCGTCCGCAATCGTTGCATGTTCTTTGGAGAAATTGCTAAAGGGGAAATATTGCAGTAGTCGAGTTGATAAACATACCGAGGGCCTCAAAATAGTACCTGGCGGGCCACAGGGGGAGTTTGAGACCACTGCCCTGGAAGACACACTCCGCAAGAGATATCACAAGAAGCCTTTCAGGTATTCTCAGTAGCTAATATCGTCATCATTTGAAGAAGAGAATCTGAAACATTGCTACAACTGGTGGCAGTGGCGAAGTGAAACGGGGGTGGGGCAGTCTGCCCTGGGTGCCATCTTCGTAGAGGCGTGGCACCCATCCTCCTCTCCACCCCCTCCCCCGCACCTTCCCCACCACCCAATGCTGCGCATGTGCAACGCTTCCCTTCCCCCCATACTTCTGTAACATTCCCGGCACGAGCAGCAACCCCCCAACCTGCGGTGGCGCCTGTGTCGGCTCTTCTTCTGATGTCATTTCCTGGACCTGCCCCCTAGGAAGTGATGTCAGAGGGTGAGCCACGCAGCCGCAGCAGCAGGTTGGGGAAGGGAAGCGGTACGCGTACAGGGCGGGGGTGGGGTGGGGAAGGAGCATGTAAGGGTGGGGGTGGGGGCAGAGAAGAGAGCGGGGAGGGGTGCCTCCATGCTGGGCGCCTCTCACACTTGCTATGCCATTGACCAGTGACATAGACAGAAGGCAATTTTTGGATGAGCCTCAATATCTCTCCTCTCTCTCCTTATACACCTCCCAGGGAGCTCCGTTCCTCAGATAAGTCACTCTTAATGTTACCCTTCTCCTCCACTGCCAATTCCAGACTTCGCTCCTTTCATCTAGCTGCACCCTATGCAGGGAATAAATGACCCGAGTTTGTCCGTCAAGCCCCTTGTTTAAAAGCAGACTGAAAACCCACCTTTTTGATAAAACCTTCAATCCTTAACCCTACTCCTCTGATGTCATAATGCCTCATTCCACCAATAAGAGCCAACCTCATCAGTGATGTCACAATGGCTTGATTGGCCTGTACTCCCCTCTGCCCTCCAACCCAGTCAGCAGATTAACCCTTCCCCTTAACTGTATCCATGACATCCTTTTTCAGTCTTTGGGAAGCAGAGCTGAGACTGTGATGTCATAATGCCTCATTCCACCAATAAGAGACAACCTCATCAGTGATGTCACAATGGTTTGATTGTCCTGTTCTCCCCTCTGCCTTCCAACCCAGCCAGCTGATTAACCATTCCCCTTAACTGTATCCATGACAACCTGTTTGTCTGTCTTGTCTGTTTAGATTGTAAGCTCTTTCGAGCAGGGACTGTTTTCTTACTCTTTATGACTCTGTACAGCGCTGCGTGCGTCTGGTAGCGCTGTAGAAATAATTCATAGTAGTAGTAGTGATGCATTTCTTCTCCACCCCTGTTCCTCATTCCCCACCCAAATTAAAATTTGAATTTCTTAGCTGGTGGGGATGCCCAAGCCCGCAACCAAAAACATCCTTAGCCTGCTGATCCCCTGAACTGTCCAAAAATCAGAGCAGCCAGTAGCGTTCCGCTAAGCGTTGGAGCAGTGCACCGACCAGCACTGAAAACCTCTTGCTTGGTTTTGTAAAGGGGGGAGGGGTTAATGTAGTTAATGATTAGCTTTGAAGGTAACCCCTTCTTTCTCAGATCAGATTTCTGCTAAACTACATTAACAGTTCTGAGCTCTTTGAGGATAACGGAATAGAAAACTAATTAATTAGTTAATTAACACACAGTGCTGGCTGCGGCAATAACAGCTCTGACGCTCATAATTTTATGAGCGTTGGAACCGTTACCACCACCGCAGGCGGTTTTGTGGAAGAGGGGGCGGGGGTAGGTTAGTCCAATAACAAAGGGTTTTTTTTCCCTTGAAGAGTGGACTAACAAGGCCACCACATCATTTCAGCCCTATGAGGAAAAGCTAAAGTGGCTAAGATACTGAGTGGAGTGGAACGGGAACATATGAATAACTTGTTTACTCTTTCCAAAAATACTAGAACTAGGGGGCATGCGGTAAAGCCACTAAGTAGTGGATTTAAAATAAACTGGAGAAAATATTACTCAGCGTGTAATTAAACACTGGAATTTGTTGCCAGAGAATTTAGCAAAAACAGTTAGCTTAGCAGGGTTTAAAAAAGGTTTAGCTAATTTCCTAAAATAAAAATCCATAATCCATTGTTAATATGGACTTGGGGAAATCCACTGCTTATTCCTAGGATAAGCAGCATAAAATCTGTTTTACTTCTTGAGATCTTGCCAAATACTTGAGACCTGAAATGGCCACTCTTGGAAACTGGTACTGGACTTGATTCATACTGAAGAAAGCCACAGTATGATGGCTGAAAAGTCGGTTCTACCTACCCGGATGTGGCGAGACCTGGACAATGGCAGCAATCATGATGCCAGCCGCAGAAGCCTAAGAGAATATATAACAATCAGAGAGGTTTGTATATACGACATGCAGAAAATTTAGTAAGTGAGAGTTGTTTTGCCAAGAAACTTTGGTTGTGCTAATGAGAGAAGCTTTCAACAGCTGCTGCACTGAGTAATAGATAGTGAAAGAAAGCAATAAAGTAGCTGAGTGTGAAAAAAGTCTGTTTGAAATGAAAAACTGTGTCAGACATTATGCTCTGCCTGAAAATTTGTCTCTGAACTAATCCTGCCTCTTACATGTGTGAAGTGAAGGTTAAGGCGCTCGAGTGATTGAGGGCTAGGTTCTCATACCTTCGCAGTAAAAACTGATGGGCCGTTCTCGCAGCCGCTACTGAAGCGATTTCAAAAAGGCAAGTCATTGTAAAAAAAAAAACCAACAACAACAACAAAAAACGCGCATGCAAATGAGGTTGGCGGAGAGTAGCGAAGGTTCGCTAAATTTACATGAGGTGAGTTGCTGGTGATTGTAATCGGCACATGCGCAGAATACACCACAAAAGAGGCGTAAATGTGCACATGTGCCGGGAAAAGCAACGCCGTAAGCGGTGTGTCAATCATAGGCGTGCCAGAGCTATTGAATGAAGGGAGGGGAGATGTGACGTCGGCTTTCAACAAGCGCACTTGACATGCCTTTTCTCCCCCCAAAACTACTATAATTCATGTAAATCTTTTAATTTGTTTTTAATGTCAAATTATATCATGAACCACAGCCAGAAACGCATAAGACACGGCTATAATACATGCGCTGAAGAAGCGTGCTTCTGTCTCCCTCCTCCCCCCCCAAAAGGCTATAATTTATGTGAATCATGTAATTTTTATTATATTTTTCATGCGTTATAGTCAAAACACCTGCAAGAGATGCGCTTTTCATATTACCGGCACCCCTGGAACAGTCGCTGATTTATGGTCGCCAAAAGTCAACGCCGTGCTTGAAGAATCACTCGGCAGCGATGAACAATGGCCCAGAGTACTCGTTTAAATATCGATGAGCTTATTTGCATGGCAGAATTGGAGACTGCTAGGAAGCTCGGAAAAGACCATGGTCAGCCATTTTGATAACCCGCCACTAAATTACATGCCTGCAAAACCGGCTGGAACCGGTTTAGCGACCATGTTAAAGGCAACCTTAAGTTTTGAGAATCTGGCCCTGAGCGAGGAAGGTATTTCAATGCTGTCCATATGAATCCACATAAGTGTTTTTTAAAATAAATCTTTATTCATTTTTAAACTCACAATAGGTATAACACAAAATACAATCATTTTATACTGTAACATTACTTATTATAGCTCTCATCAAATATCTCCCCTCCCTTATATCCTACAATTAATCATAAGCAGAAGAAATCATAAAATATTCCCACCCTAGATGTGTATGAGCAAAAGGGAATTAATGTTTATTCTATGCAATACTTTCAATCTCTACAGTATCTTGTTAATGGCTCCCAAATAACCTGAAATAACAGAAATGTGTGAGCATTGGAACCCATCACATCTGTCTTGGTGGGGGAGAGTCCAAACAGTTATAATGATGACTCTGCCTGTGGTTTGTTACCAAATGGGACTGTTACCGTTGTTTTTCAGGGGTCCTTTTATAAGAAATTAAATAGTATTCTGGCAAAATGTATTTGGCTGGGGAAAGCAGCAAGAATTGCCATGGTATCTCTACAAAGACCGATTGCGAAGGGTGGGGTAAATTTTCCCAACTTTTATAGGTACCATCAAGCCTATATTATGCGCCAGGGTATGTACTGGATCCCTCATGAGCTCATGGAAAAACTCCCAGACTGGTTATGGTTGGAATGACAACTCGTGTCACCCTTGAGGTTGACTCATTGTGTTGAGTATAAAGATGCCTAGATGACATAAGTGTTTTTCTATAGATGAGGGGAAAAAAATACAGTTAGATTACTTTCGTCCGGCATAGGATTAGCAGATGTCCAGGAAAACCAGACATGTCCTCCTATTAGTTTTGGATTAAATAGAAAGCTCAACAGTGTTTATAAAATTTAAAAATCCCTAATTGGAATTACTGATCCTGCAAAGGGAGCTAGGGTTCCCCCCCCCCTTTTAGGGCTCCTTCTATCAAGCCGCCCTAGCGGTTTAACACGTGGAATACCGCACGCTAAACCGCCGGTCGTGCTAGCCACTACCGCCTCCCTTGAGCAGGCGGAAGTTTTTAGGCCAGCGCGGGGATTAACGCGTGATGAAACGTCACGTGCGTTAACCCCGTTAGGGCGGCTTGATAAAAGGAGCCCTTAGTTATTAGACACGGCACAGTAGGCTCCTGAAAGAGTTGGGCAAAGAAGACACCATCATTGGCGTTGCTGACACTGGGCCCCATCGTCAAGAAAGAACAACGTTTCCATCTAAGCCAGAGGTGTCAAAGTCCCTCCTCGAGGGCCGCAATCTGGTCAGGGTTTCAGGATTTCCCCAGTGAATATGCTTGAGATCTATGCGGTTCATAGTCATTAGCGCGCAGACAAACGCGCGCGGTCAGATGCCCGCAGGACTTTATAGCGCAGGTTTATATTATGTTTGCAATATTGTGGTCTGTTGCCGCTAGTGCTGGTCGCCGTACCTAAAGAAAGATATGGCGATACTCGAGAGGGTCCAGAGAAGAGCAACAAAAATGATAAAGGGCATGGAAAACCTCTCATATGCTGAGAGGCTGGAGAAGCTGGGGCTCTTTTCCCTGGAGAAGAGGAGACTTAGAGGGGATATGATAGAGACTTATAAGATCATGAAGGGCATAGAGAGAGTAGAGAGGGACAGAAAGAGAGAGAGAAAGGGAGACAGAGAGAAATAGAGAGAGAGAGAGAAAGGGAGAGAGAGAGAGAAATAGAGAGAGAGAGAAAGGGAGAGTGACAGAAATAGAGAGAGAAAGGGAGAGAGAGAGAGAAATAGAGAGAGAGAGAAAGGGAGAGTGACAGAAATAGAGAGAGAAAGGGAGAGAGAGAGAGATAGAGAAAGATTGGAGAAACTGGGTCTCTTTTCCCTGGAAAAGCGGAGACTTAGAGGGGATATGATAGAGACTTATAAGATCATGAAGGGCATAGAGAAAGTAGAGAGGGACAGAAAGAGAGAGAGAAAGGGAGACAGAGAGAAATAGAGAGAGAGAGAAAGGGAGAGAGAGAGAGAAAGGGAGACAGAGAGAAATAGAGAGAGAGAGAGAGAAAGGGAGAGAGAGAGAGAAAGGGAGACAGAGAGAAATAGAGAGAGAGAGAAAGGGAGAGTGATAGAAATAGAGAGAGAAAGGGAGAGAGAGAGAGAGATAGAGAAAGATTGGAGAAACTGGGTCTCTTTTCCCTGGAGAAGAGGAGACTTAGAGGGGATATGATAGAGACTTATAAGATCATGAAGGGCATAGAGAGAGTAGAGAGGGACAGAAAGAGAGAGAGAAAGGGAGACAGAGAGAAATAGAGAGAGAGAGAGAAAGGGAGAGAGAGAGAGAAATAGAGAGAGAGAGAAAGGGAGAGTGACAGAAATAGAGAGAGAAAGGGAGAGAGAGAGAGATAGAGAAAGATTGGAGAAACTGGGTCTCTTTTCCCTGGAAAAGCGGAGACTTAGAGGGGATATGATAGAGACTTATAAGATCATGAAGGGTATAGAGAAGGTAGAGAGAGACAGATTCTTCAGACTGGCGGGGGCAACAAAAACTAGAGGGCACTCAAAAAAATTGAGGGGAGATAGATTTAGAACAAATGCTAGGAAGTTCTTCTTCACCCAGAGGGTGGTGGACACCTGGAATGCGCTTCCAGAGGAGGTGGTAGAGCAGAGTACGACTTTGGGGTTCAAAAGGGGATTGGACGAGTTCCTGAAGGGAAAGGGGATCCAGGGGTACAATTAGAGGGTTACTATACAATACAAAACGCCCTTGAGTAATAGATCACTACAGGTCCTTGACCTGGGGGGCCGCCGCGGGAGCGGACTGCTGGCCGTGATGGACCTATGGTCTGACTCGGCAGAGGCAATGCTTATGTTCTTATGTTCTTCTTCCTGTGCCCGCAGTGTCTATTTGACTTGCCACCCATGCAAATAGATCTCATGCAAATTCATTGGGGGAATCCTGAAAACCCAACTGGATTGCGGCCCTCGAGGAGGGACTCTGACGCCCCTGATCTAAGTAACTGTGACACAGTGACCGTCATCAGAGAGGGGAAGACTACAGAAGACTTTGGGGCTTCTTTTGCTAAAGCACAGAAGAGCTTCTCACCGCGGGCCAGCGAGGGAAATGCTCCAACCCTCATTCAGTTCCTATGAGCATCTGAGCATTCACCTCGCTGGCCCACGCTAAGAAGCTCTTCCGCGGTTTAGTAAAAGCCAGCGTTTGTTAGTGATAAGGGATACACTTACCTTGGTGTCATCTTGGACTCATCACTTACATTTCACGAACAGATAAATTCCTTGACAAAAAAGTGGGTTTTTTTAGTCTGCGCATGTTGAGGAAGGTCGGATCACTATTCCATCATGTGCAGGGGAATGCTGGAGAGGGTGTGGTCTGAGGGGTACGTTCTTTCATATGTGGTGGGAGTGCCCTCACATTTTGGACTACTGGACTCAGGTGTTCCATTATGTGGGGCACCTATTGCAATGTACTTTGCCATTTAGAGCGGAAACAGCTTTGTTGGGGGTACTCCCAGGGGAAGTGGAGGACACGCAGGACAAGATGGCACGTCTGGCTTTTACAGCTGCTAGGCTAGTACTGGCCTCTCTTTGGAAGAGCCCCACGCTACCCACGGTGGCGATGATGAGAGTGAAACTGGGCTGGGTATGTGAGAAATTTCGCCTTTCCGCTCTACTTAAACGCCAGAGGCGACAGTTCGAGGACCTGTGGGGTAGGTTCCTGGAGGTGGAGGGCAGTTATGAGCTTCCTGTATCGGAGGCTTAGTAGGCTTCTTCCCGTATTGGGACCTCCTATGTTTCCTGGGCTTCTGTCCAGCTCCTTCTCCTTTCTGGTGCTTATTGGGCGGGGGGGGGGGGGATCTTGCTGCTACTTGGGGAAGGGTAACTTAGCTGGTTTTCTGGGGGGGGATGGAGGGTGGGGTCTGGGAGGGGATGGGGGATGGGGGGATTCGGTTGTGTGGGGGGGGGAGGGGTGTTTCATATTGTACACACTGTATTCCTGCTTTTTTTTTTGGTTATGCCTTACTGATGTACTTGATGTACCTGTGGACACAGTGTTTAAATAAAGAATTGCAAAAAAAAAAAAAAAAAGAACATTTCTCAGTGTTGGTACAATCCACTGTGCTTTCTCAGCTAGATTATTGTAACTCAGTTTATCTGGGCATTAAGCAGACTTCAGTTAATACAGAATACTCATTTTTGGGAAACAAAAGTATGACCATGTTTCCCCTTTGTTGATAAAGTTTCACTGGCTCCCAGTTCGCTTTAGGATCCAGTTCAAATGCACATGCATACCGGTAATTTTCAAGCTTCTCTACGGAATATTTGATCCTTTTGTCCCCTTATAAGTGGTGCCTCACACAACGAACTTAATTGGTTCCAGGAGCAAGTTTGTTATGTGAAACGTTCGTTATGTGAAACGCGTTTTCCCATAGGAATACATGTAAAAAAAAATAATTCGTTCTGCAGCATAAAATATGCTAAGATGACATAAAAAAGATAAATTTTTTGTTATTATTTTTATTTAGATACATCTAAAAACATACATCTCCCTGTCCTTTTACTTCCACTATCTTCCTATCCCATCTCTATTCCCTTTTGTCCCTCTCCCCATGATCAATCATCTCACCACCTCTCTCTGCCCTCACCCTCAGGGTTCAAGATTGCTTCCACTCTTTTTCCTGTTGTTCTCTCTGCCTGTCACCCTATGATTTAGCATCCCTTCTGCCCTTGTCCAATATTTCCCCTTCTCTCCCTCCCTCTCATCCCCTGCTCCAACATGTGCTTTCAGCGGCCTTCTCCCCCCTTAAGCGTCTTTTCTTCTCCACTCCACCTTTCCTCCCTCCCTGCCTCCACCTTTGTGGCGCTTTTGCACCCGACCGACAACAGAACAGGCCCGGTCGGACAAATCTCCCTGTCCTGTAGCCGCGAATCTAAATTACCTTCTTACAGCAGCTGGATTATTGAAGCTGCTGTAAGAGGTAATTTAGATTCGCGGCTACAGGGCAGGGAGGTTTGTCGGCCGGGCCTGTTGTCGGTCGATCGGGGGACCTGACCAGCTGTGCACATTCTTCGGGGCGGACCGCCCCCTCCCCCCTCTTTCGTTCGCCATTGCCTTCTTCCTACCTGCCCTGCCGCAGCCGCACACAGCCGAACGGAAGTCTTCCTGATGTCAGCGCTGACGTCGGAGGAAGGGAGGGCTTTGCTTAAGCCCTCCCTCCGACGTCAGCGCTGACATCGGGAAGATTTCCGTTCGGCTGTGTGCTGCGACAGGGCAGGTAAGGAGAAGGAGACTACCCTCGCGGCTCGACCAACCCCGCTGCGATCCAACCCCGCAGGAACCCCGGACTTCGTTGTGTGAAACGAAGTCCGTTGTACGAATCAAGACATAAAGTTCGTTGTGCGCAGCGTTCGCTGTGCGAGGCGTTCGCTGTGCGAGGCACCACTGTATTAGAATACCCTTAGACTTTGCCATTTGAGAAACACACACAGATATAAGTTAGCCTTCCCTTCCTTAAGGGAATTAAATCTGGTGGGAATCTCAGTCGATCTTTTGTTTTCAAGTTTGTAGAGATCTGGAATGAACTTCCCGACTCTATTAGGCTTTTAGGCCAGCTGCAATTATTTCGTAAATCCCTGAAAACTTTGTTGTTCTCGCAATTTTTAAATGGTTTAACTACAACCTCAACGTTAGATAGATTGTGAGCCTACCGGGACAGTGAGGGAAAAATGCTTGAGTACCTGATTGTAAAAACCGCTTAGATAACCTTGATAGGCGGTATATAAAATCCTAATAAACTTCAAAAAAACCTAATAAACTTCAAAATATTATAGTTATTTTTCTTAGTTTTGTAATTAGTTCTTCCTTCTCCTATGTTTTCTGCTCTGTACTCTAGTCTTAATTATATGTGAACCGAGTCGAGCTCCACTGGGAGATGACCCAAACCAAAGATTAGTTAGACTTACCTGAATTAGAATTCCAAAGCTTATACTTACCCGAGTACAGAGGGAGTCTTGGGTCCCGGTGAATAAGGGTGAACTTGAAACAGAAAAAGAGAACACAAAGAATCAACACTCGAGAGAAAAATTAAAATGGTTAAGGAACGAATTTTAGCATTGTAAGGGGAAATGGGAGCATACTTACCTGACTGGGGTTTTCCTGCTATTGAGACGTTTCTGATTGTACCTCTGGGCTATTTTTTTTTTTTTTTTTAATTGTTTATTGATTTTCAAAACTTAAATAGTGCAATACAACAAATGTAACATTCAACTTACACATGTTCTTAATCAACCATTTTCCCCCACCCACCCATCTACGCCCCCCCCCAATGATTACTCAATAAAACACAAAAACAAAAATTACCGCAAAAAGCCATATCTTATTCTGATTGCTAATATCTTCCCATCCATTCACCCAATCCCGAATGTAAGTATCCTAAAACAAAACTAAGACAGAAATAATCCCACCCTACCCTGTACCTAAATAAACAAAAACTAACTCATATCAATAATCTATATATATAAAATCGGAGGTATGTATGTGTGTATGTGCCGCGATCACGCAAAAACGGCTTGACCGATTTGAACGAAACTTGGTATGCAGATCCCTCACTACCTGGGGTGATATGTTCTGGGGGTCTCGCGGCCCTCCTGCACACATGGGCGGAGCTACAAACAGAAAATCAGATTTCACCCATTCATGTTAATGGAAAAAATGTAAAAAGCTGCCATTCTCACTGTAATTCAAAAACTGCTTGACCGATTTGAACGAAACTTGGTGTGCAGATCCCTCACTACCTGGGGTGATATGTTCTGGGGGTCTCGCGGCCCACAACTCTATGTTGCTTGCTCAAGGGTGGGTTCACCCAATAATTTATATGTTCTTGCTCCAGGAGGTGAAACTAAAATTGTTGTTTATAATCACGTTTTGTGTTAGTTGTATTGTATTCATTTTGTCAAATATTTCACATTATAATTTGAATATTTTACTTTTTATTAAGCTGTAAAAAAATAATTTCATTCACCACTATAAAGTATCTTTATTTGAATCCATTTACAGTGTTATTGCTATAATTAAATACCCGTGCAACGCCGGGGCATCAGCTAGTCAATTATAAAGAGGTAACATAAGAGGTCAATGAGCCCCATGTCCCAAATGATCAGCGTTTATCTTTCCAAATCCATAACTAGAGCAAAGACTTGCCCATGAAGTCTGGGCTATTTCAGAGAAAATTGGAAAACGTCGTTAAACATCTGCATTGAATAATTGCCCAATTTCTCTCACTATCCCCCCATGCTATCGTTTTTCGCACTGGTCACAGTGGTAACAGCTCCGATGCTCATCGGGATTCTGTGAGAGTCGGATCTGCTACCGCCACAGCTATCAAGGAAAACCACGCTATGGTTTTGCAAAAGTGGGGGTGAATATGCACTTTACCTTCTTGGCGCACTTTATTTCTGTGAGTTTTTAAAATACAGCTGTTTTTAACCTGTATTTGTTCATTTTAATTATTTAAAACCATTTGCTTTTAAACAAACATTTCAGTCAAATAAAAACATAAGAATAGCCTTACTGGGTCAGACCAATGGTCCATGAAGCCCAGTAGCCCATTCTCACGGTGGCCAATCCAGGTCACTAGTACCTAGCCAAAACCCAAGGAGTAGCAACATTCCATACAGAATCCCAAGGAATAGCAAGATTCTAGAATCCCAAAGAGTAGCAACATTCCATACAGAATCCCAAAGAATAGCAAGATTCCGGAATCCCAGAGAGTAACAAGATTCTAGAATCCCAAAGAGTAGCAACATTCCATACAGAATCTCAAAGAATAGAAAGATTCCGGAATCCCAGAGAGTAACAAGATTCTAGAATCCCAAAGAGTATCAACAATCCATCCAGAATCTCAAAGAATAGCAAGATTCTGGAATCCCAGAGAGTAACAAGATTCTAGAATCCCAAAGAGTAGCAACATTCCATACAGAATCCCAAGGAATAGCAAGATTCCAGAATCCCAGAGATTAACAAGATTCTAGAATCCCAAAGGGTAGCAACATTCCATACAGAATCCCAAAGAATAGCAAGATTCCGGAATCTCAGAGAGTAACAAGATTCTAGAATCCCAAAGGGTAGCAACATTCCATACAGAATCTCAAAGAATAGCAAGATTCCGGAACCCCAGAGAGTAACTAGAATCCCAAAGATTCTAGAATCCCAAAGAGTAGCAACATTCCATGCTACTGATCCAGGGCAAGCAGTGGCTTCCCCCAAGTCTGTCTCAATAACAGACTGTGGACGTTTCCTCCAGGAAATTGTCCAAATCTTTCTTTAAAAAAAACAAACTGTATTGAGTCAATTATGATTACTGTAAGTCATCTTAAGCACTGTTCTATAACATTACATTCAAAACTTGACATCTATTATATGCATTATAAATTCTTTAAGTGGTGATCTGAAGAAGAAGAGGTTAGCTTCGAAAGCTAAGTATAAACTGCATTAAGGGCTCCTTTTATGAAACCACAGAAGAGCTTCTTACTGCAGGCCGACGAGGCAAATATTCAGATGCTCATTAAATTCCTATGAATGTCAGGGCATTTACCTCACCAGTAAGAAGCTCTTCAGTGGTTTAGTAAAACCCAGCATAAGTTAGTCCAGGAGTGTCAAAGTCCTTCCTCAAGGGCCGCAATCCAGTCGGGTTTTCAGGATTTCCCCAATGAATATGCATGAGATCTATGTGCATGCACTGCTTTCAATGCATATTCATTAGGGAAATCCTGAAAACCCGACTGGATTGCGGCCCTCGAGGAGGGACTTTGACACCCCTGAGTTAGTCCAATAAAAAAGGTATTATCTTTTTCCCGTTACGTTTTTGTTTTATTTCTACATATCTGGAAAAGTGGACTAACATGCCTACAACGCCATGTCACTTTAAGTGGTGTGAGTTTAAGCGGGATTCAGTGACTGACAATTCCAACGAGAATTCCATCAATTGCAATTCCCCACCACTAGGGGATTTCCAGGACTCTTGTGTTGTATTGAATGTGTTTATTTTATGTTCCAAACCTTGAAGCCTCGAAAGGAAAAGGCAGTCTATAAATTAGATAAATAAATAAGAACAATCTGTCAAGTTGACTAGGGGGGGCTCATTAAAAATAAATAAATAAATAAAGACATCCAAAGATCGGCATAAAGTGACACTTGGACGTCTTATTGGTGAAGACATCCAAGTAGTCATTTTCAAAACTGACTTTCTACATATCTTGCTAGACTTCTTGTCTGCAATGCGTCCAAAGCTCAAAGGGGCATATTATGGGTGGGCTTAGGACGTGCTTAGCGCTTGGATGACTTGTGGTGATAATCAAACATTTACCAAGACATCCAGGACATGTTTTAAAAGCGAATAAGGGTCTCAAAGGTACCCAAACTGATAAGATGACCACTGGAGAGATTAAGGCATGACCCCCCCCCCCCCAGTGGTCACTGAGCCCCTCCCACCCACCCCCAAAGAGATGAATGAAACAGTACATACCTGTCTCTATAACAGCAGGAAGGAGGTGTCTGGAGTAGCCTGCTCTAACCACTACATTTATGGTGGAAAGTGTGAGCCCACCAAAATCCTACTGTACTGCCATATAAGTGACACCTGCAGTCATAAGGGTATTGGGGTGGTACACAGGTGGTTATAGTAGTTTTGGAGGGCTCACCATACATTATAAGTTGGTTATGATGAGAAATATATCTGGCACCCTGTGTGAAGTTCACAGCAGTGTCCTCTAAGGTGTTCCACTGCTTTGCTGGCATGTCCGTGTGGCTAGTCCATTAAAAATGCTGGCCCCCTCCTAGGCCAAGACATCTAGCAGGTCAATTTTGGGGGGAAAAAATAACAGACGTCTTGTGGTTTTGAAAATTACCATTTTCTCCATCCCATTTTTGAACGTCTTTCTCAAGCTGTCTAGACCAGGGGTGGGCAAACTTTTTTGACTCGTGGGCCACAATGAGTTCTTAAATTTGCCCGAGGGGCTGGGCGCCCGGGAGGGGGGCATTAAAAGGTAGTAAAGCATGAAAATGTAAGGTTTATTGTACCAATTATTTTTGCAATGCATTTCTTTCATAACACAGTGGTCATAACTCACTATCAATTTCAGTGGGAACAGTGTTGTTGGTTTCCCTTTTTAGCTAGTGCATCAAAGTCTGTTGTGGCAATCCTCAGGATAGATCTGAGGTATTGGTCACTTAACTTGGATCTGTGACGGGCTTCGTTGATGTTCATGACGCTGAACATCTGCTCACACACGTAGGTCGAGCCAAACAACGCCAGCATCTTCTGTGCCATTCTCCAGAGGTTTGGAAAAGTGGCTTCGTTAAGCGAAGCATAAAAGTCTTTCAGTTCAAGAGCGTTGGACTTCTCCTTTAAGACGGAGTCAGACTGAAGATCGATCAGTTCCAATTGCACTTCTTCTGGTGCTGTTTCAGGGTCTTGCGGCAGGAGACAGGCTGAAGTGACTTGTCAATTTTTTTCAAAATCAGAAAACCGAATTCTCCATGCAGGTCGTCCAGTGATTTCCTGTATTTCTTCACGTTTTGGATGACCTCTTTCTGTGTGTGCGGGAAAATGAGAGAAGGACTTGTTTGAAATTTGCCTGGAAAATAAAGTCAGCTTGGATTTGAAGGCTCTCACATTAGTATATATGTCATTCACATACTGATCTTTTCCCTGTAGCTTCACGTTTAGCTCATTCAAGTATGAAAATATGTCGACAGCAAGCGCAAAGTCACACAGCCAGTTCTTGTCGCTCAGCTCAGGAGATTCGTCGGACTTCCCCTTTAACTCCCAAAATGTGCCAATCTCTTCTTTGAGCTCCCGCACTCGTTGAAACACTTTGCCCAAACTCAACCAGCAGACACAAGAGTGGTAAAGTAAGTCCTGGCGATCCGCATCGATTTCCTCCACAAACGTAAAGAAGAACGCCAGATTCATCTGGTGTGATATAACATTAGTTGAGTTGATGTCACCGGCTGGTAATATTTATTGAATGATGGTGTGGGGGGGGGCAGAGGGTGAGGGGAATATATGAGGTGTTGTCAAGGGTCTGTAGAATAAGGATTGACAATTTTATAAGAGGAGGTAACAAAGGGTTAATAGACAGAGCTTGTAAGAAAGAAAAATGATTAGGGAGATTTCTAAGGTGATGGGGTGGAGCAGTCACGTGATTGGTTGGATGTTGTGGCAGTCTGGAGTTAATTCTGTGAGGAAAGGGGAACAGTAGAGTAGTCTCTTCAGGAAAAGATTATCCCTCCCTCCCTCTCATTTGGGCTGGTGTTATGTTTTGTGTCAGTGTTGTGGAGTGGGGTGGGGTGGGGGGTGTACATGTTATATGTCGGCTTGGGTGGGTTTGGTGGAGCTTATGGGGTTGGGGGGAAGTGGTCGCAGCTTTGGGTGGGGCGGAAAATGAGGTTTGGCCCAGTTGGATCTGGGAGATGAGCAGTTAATAAATAAATAAATAAATGTAACACTCGTAGGCGATACCGCTGCGAGGGGAAGCATGGCCTTGCGTCACAGTGGGTCATGTTTGGGGGGAGGGGAGGGGAAGCATGGCCTTGCGTCACCGTGGGTCATGTTTGGGGGGAGGGGAAGCATGGCCTTGCGTCACAGTGGGTCATGTTTGGGGGGAGGGGAGGGGAAGCATGGCCTTGCGTCACCGTGGGTCATGTTTGGGGGGAGGGGAGGGGAAGTATGGCCTTGCGTCACCATGGGTCATGTTTGGGGGGAGGGGAAGCATGGCCTTGCGTCACCGTGGGTCATGTTTGGGGGGAGGGGAGGAGAAGTATGGCCTTGCGTCACCATGGGTCATGTTTGGGGGGAGGGGAAGCATGGCCTTGCATCACCATGGGTCATGTTTGGGGGGAGGGGAGGGGAAGCATGGCCTTGCGTCACCATGGGTCATGTTTGGGGGGAGGGGAAGCATGGCCTTGCATCACCGTGGGTCATGTTTGGGGGAATGTTATAAATTTAAAGACTTAACGGGAGCTAGTTTCGACACCGAATAGCTCCCTGGGGGTGTGTAAAATATGCATTGGGGGTTTGTTGGTTTTTGTACACAGATGGTATTGTAAGTGAAGATAATATTCAGATAGATAATAAAGCTGTGGCCAAATGTTTATTCCAATATAGCTGAGTTGTGTGATTATTGATTGATGGTGATTAGCTTTCAGTTGCAGGTGACGGGAATGCGAATGCTCATGTTATGAACTGACGGTACTGAAGTCCCTTTACTCGTATGAAGTTAACAAGTTTTACGACTGTTTTCACAACATGCAATGAAGGTAAATAACATCTTGGTCAGGGTTTTCCTCTTTCATTTTATCCTGAATTCTTTTCAGCAGTCCAACATTTTTCCCAGGTACATTTGGAGATCCATCTGTAGTGACATTGGCAAGTTTATTGTTTATTGTTTATTCAGATTTTTGATTAAATGCTTTTTTGAAACTACAAAGCGTTGAACAAGGTTACTCCAAGGTAGCTTCATATTCTCGATGACAGCAGACACCCGGTCATACAAGTCCTCTCCCCGTGTTTTTCCTTTGAGTGGCTCCATGGCCAAAAACTCCTCCGTTATTTCAAAACTGTCGTTAATCCCTCGGATAAAAATTACTACTAATAATAACAGTTTCTATACCACAGGACCGTGAAGTTCTATGCGGTTTACAATGATTAAAAATGCTACAGATTGAGTAGAACTAACAAAGTTAAAAACTAGTGACTAACAGCTCTAGAGATCAGTTATTGTGGGAAAGATTGTGCCAATCAGCTTCCTAAGTACTTCAGGAACAGATATGTTTTTAGGTGTCTCCTAAATTCCCCATAAGTTACTGGCAAGCGTAAGTAATTGTTTCAGGTCGTTACCCCATAATGCCGCTTGATAAGAGAAAAGATGTTGGTGACGTCTTTTAAATTCACATCCTCTAACCGGTGGAGAAACCAAATTCACGTTTGAGCTTCTCTTATGTCTATTGGTTGAAAAAGAGAAAAGGTCGGTTATATATTTGGGAGCTAGGCCGAATAGAATCTTGAAGCAGAAACATCCAAATTTAAATTTCACACGTGCCGGTCTTACCAATCCTTCAATAAGAGGTTTGTGGAGATTTAACCAGACCTTACTTTCTGATCCATTGTTTATCCAAAGCACTAAAGCCCATATCAAGGAATTCTTCGAGTGTAATAAAATATCTGATACCTCATGGCATGTTACTTGGGATGCCTTTAAAGCATATATTAGAGGAACTATTATAGCCTACACCTCAAAGTCGAATAAAAATAATAAGGCTTCTCTTCAACAAATGGAATTGAAACTTACGGAGCTGGAAAAATTACATTCAACAGATATATCTAATCTAATCTAATCTAAATCTTGGGTTTATATACCGCATCATCTCCGCAGATGGAGCTCGACACGGTTTACATGGTTAGGGAAGGAACGGAACTCCAGTGGAATTATATAAGTATGAGAGAAGAGAGGTTGGTGTGAGAGTGCCAGGAGCGGGACGGGGTTACGTTCTGGAGAAGAGCCAGGTCTTCAGATGCTTACGGAATGGTAGAAGGGGGCTCAAATTGCGGAGAGGGGAAGGGAGACTGTTCCAGAGCTGAGTGATTCTGAAAGGGAGGGAAGAGCCAAGTTTACCAACAAGGGAGATGCCTTTTAAGGAGGGGTAGGATAGTTTTAATTTTTGAGTGGATACTCTTACAGCACTTCATAAATTGAAATATGAATATAATCTAACACTTGCCACGTCCGCAGCTAAAGATTTATTTGTAAAATCTGCAAATTATTACTCTACCATGAACAAATCGGGACACCTTCTTGCCAACGACTTAAAACTCCAATCAGAAAAGACAAAGATTCCTGCCATTATGGATACAGTGGGAGCTCTTGTAACGTCTCCTTCTGAAATCTGTGCCCGGTTTCACATGTTTTATGGAAAACTTTATTCATCTGAAAAACCAAACCAGGAGCTCTTTGATCAATTCCTTGAACATCTGCCACACCCTACTCTGTCAAAGGATGATTCTGCCTCCTTATTAGGACAGATTCTCACTTCTCAAATTGAACTAGCTTTACACTCCTTGGCAAAACGTAAATCACCGGGCCCTGATGGCTTGACTGTTGAATTCTACGTCGCTTTTGCAGAAGATCTTCTTCCCTTTCTGACTGATTACTTCTCACATCTAGCCCAGCTGGGATCAGCAGAGGGAACATTCACTGAAGCGCTGACTATAGTCCTGCCAAAACCAGGAAAAGACCCGTTATTGGTTCACAATTACAGACCTCTCTCCCTCATTAATGTGGATGCCAAATTGGATGCCAAAGTATTAGCCATCCTGGAAATGTCCAGTTCTCTTCTTATGTAATCCGCTTTGAACCGCAAGGTACAAGCGGAATAAAAATCACTAATGTAATGTAATGTAATGTAATGAATAATGTCTTGCCTCTTTTAATCCACAATGACCAAACGGGCTTCATGAAAGGAAGAATCTCCAGTGATAATACGAGACTTTTCTCTCAGGTACTTGAATTTACTTCAAAACTCAAGACTCCCTTTGTAGCTATGGCCTTGGATGCAGAAAAGGCTTTTGACAGGATCGAGTGGTCCTTTCTCTTCAAGGTGATGGAATGGTTTGGTTTCCCAGCAGATTTCCTTAAAATGGTTCAAGTATTATACTCACATTCCTCTACTAAGCTTCGAGTCAATGAGATATTTTCAGCCCCTTTTACCCTTCTAGAGGGACAAGACAGGGGTGTCTGTTGTCGCCATTACTATTCAATTTAGCTTTGGAACCTTTACTTATAGCGATACGATCTAATGACAATATCATTGGCTTACAAGTAGAAGACTTGCAGATTAAACTTTCAGCATATGCTGACGATGTGCTAATATATACAACTTTAGACTCTATATCTTCTGTACTCAATACTATCAACTCATATGCAAATCTATCTGGATACAAATTAAACACCACTAAGACAGAAGTTATGCCATTGACTGATCACCCATGCAGTGACGTTATTTCTCATCACGGTCTTAAATACATATCGAGTAAGATGAAATATTTGGGTGTTTATTTTGGTACCACTATAGAAGAATCCAGATCGTTCATTGTAGAACATATTTATCGTTTAATCAAATCCACAGCACTACAATGGTCGCCACTGAAACTCTCTTGGTGGGGTCGCCTCGATTCGATCAAAATGGTATTATCTCCAAAAATAACTTACATTCTTTCCATGATACCTTTCTTATTACCGAAGAAAACATACTCTAAATGGAATCTCTAATGTCAAAATTTTTATGGAATAATTCAGTTCCTCGAATAGCTCTCAAAAAATTAAAGTGTACAAAAAATAATGGGGGCGTAAACTTCCCAAGCCTCTATGATTATCATTTAGCGTTTTTGAATAGACAAGGATCACAATGGATATTACCACCGGATGAACACAGATATCCTACTTGGTTACAATTGGAACACAAGTTATACTCTAAAGAATTATTGCGTCAGCTTCCTTTTATCTCACCTGATGCCTGTAGAGATCAGCCTATACTATTATCTACATCAGTTGCTGTTAAGGAGATTGATGCGTTTGCTGAACACCAATGGAATTCTACCAAATCTTCATATATATGGATTAATCCGCAAATACAAATCCAAGACAAATATATAGAATGGAAATCTTGGATTAAACAGGATCTTTGGACTATAGCCCAGCTATTCCACCGTGGTCAGATGCTGAGTTTTGCAGAGTTGATGGAGTCTTATAACATAACGTCAACCCAATTTTACCGATGGCTTCAACTACAACAGGCTGTTAAATACTCTATAAAACAGTACAATATCTCAGATGAAGTACCATCCATTTTACTATGGAGTGCTCTCTTTAGACTCAAAAAAGGGGAAGCATCTGCTTGGTACAAACTTTAAAAAAAATATAAATATCCTTCACCATCGGCCCTGTATGCCATCTGGGAGAAAGACTTGTCATGCTCAGTGCCTGTTCCTCAGTGGGAATCTATATGGCTTACATCATTTGCCTCCTCACGAGCAGCAGCTTACAAGCAAATGGTGCTGTTTCTTTTACATAGAGCTTACTGGACTCCATACAAACTTTCCAAACTCCCAAATCACAAATCCGACTTATGTTGGTCTTGTTCCACCCAGAAAGGTACTTTAGATCATATGCTGTTCAATTGTACTCTACTACATCCTTTCTGGGTCAAAATTTGGTCTACTATGTCTCAGATATTACCCCTTCCAGCACAACCATCTCTTATTTTAATAATTTTGGGTAATACTGTATTATCCCCTAAGTTGGATAAATATGATAATAAATTATTCAGATTTCTGGTATTGATTGTGTTAAAAATGATACTTTCTCATTGGAAAGACTTCACTGCACTGAATTAAACGAATGGTGGAATACTGTTTCATTATATGCTAAATATGAAAAAGTAATAGCACTCTCAATGCACAATGTTCCTGCCTTTGACAGGACGTGGGGTCAAATTATTGATATATGTATTAATTGACATTTCTTCTACCAACTCATGCTATCATTTGACTCTTTTATTACTGTATTGTGAGATTGTGCCTAATTTCCTGCCTTCTTTAGTGTATATATTCTTTTCACGCTTCAATGTATACGATTTAGCCTGCAAGACTGAATGTACCTGTTGGTACATGTTTTCTTATTCTTTCTATGTTATGTTATGTTTACCTTATCTTGAAATACTAATAAAACGTTTTGAACGTAAAAAAAAAAAAATTTCACACGTGCCTCCATCGGCAGCCAATGCAGGAGTCGGTAGGAAGGAGTTATACGATCGAACTTCTTCAACCCAAAGATCAGCCTGACCGCCGCATTTTGCACCTGTTGTAATCGTTGCATATTCTTCTGGGAAATTGACAGATAGGCGATATTACAGTAATCTAGTTGGCTCAGTATAAGGGATTGAACCAAGATTGTAAATGATGGAGCATCGAAATAAGCTCTAATGCAGTGGTTCGCAACCCTATCCTGGAGGACCACCAGGCCAGTCGGGTTTTCAGGAGAGCCCTAATGAATATGCATGAGAGAACTCAGCATATAATGGAGGTGTCAGGCATGCAAATTTGCTTCATGCATATTCATTAGGGGCTATCCTGAAAACCCGACTGGCCTGGTGGTCCTCCAGAAGATGGTTGGGAACCACTGAAGCTTCCAGAGAGTAAAAAAACCTTTTTAACCAGAGTCCACCTGGTCTTTCATGGTTAGGCCCTGAACCAGTGTTACTCCCAAAACCTGTTGATGCACAGTGATGTTTTAGTATCTCACGGGTGTGACGAAGCTACGAAGAATTTGTTTTTTTCTGAATTAAGCTTCAGTCTAAATTCAGTCATCCATTGTTCCATCGAATTCAGTACTTCTGTTGCCATAAGAGTAACTTCTGAGAGAGAGGTGGCGAATGGGATAATGATAATTAAGAACCAAGAAGTGTTTTTTATGTCGTTACTTTCGTCCAGTGCTAGTGAATAGAACTTAAAAGAACTCCGCCTTATTATTTAACTGACTGGCTATGTCTTCGTCAATCAGTTCCACACGGCGAATCACTGTCCTGCGTGATAAACTGGGTTTTTTCAAACTTGCCTTTGCTGTCCGGACACAAGAGACCTGCTGTCTCTTTCATGTATTCTTTCAAAAACTCGTCTTCAGAGAAAGATTTGCTAGCTTTTGCTCTTTTGCTACAAAGATTAGGGGGCACTTGATGAAGCTACTTTTAAAACCAATAGAAGGAAACGGAACAAATAGTTAAGCTCTGGAACGCATTGCCAGAGGATGTGGTAAGAGCGGTTAATGTGACTGATTTTAAAAAAAGGTTTGGACAAGTTCCTGGAGGAAAAGTCCATAAGCTGCTGTCGAGACAGACATGGGAGGAGCCACTGCTTGTCCTGGATCGGTAGCATGGAATGCAGCTACTATTTGGGTTTCTGCCAGGTACTTGTGACCTGGATTGGCCTCCGTGAAGACGGGATTCTGGGCTAGATGGACCTTTGGTCTGACCCAGTAGGGCTATTCTTATGTTATTCCTACACGAGGATAAATTCTTCTACTGATTAAAAAAATGAACCCAACAAAGACATGCTGCAGAAAGCTGCTTCTTCATTTCTTCATGAAACCACAAAGGCATTTAACACCCCCCCACCACCACCCACTGCCTGGCAGACTGCTGGGAATTCTTTACCTTACAACACTTTACATAATGGAGCGAAGTTCCACTCAGACTCCAGTCACTTGTGAGGTGATGACAGTGCATGACTAAGGGTCTCGGAAAGTAAACTCGCTCTGAGTGCCTCAGACATGCAAATTGATATTAGATTATGCCTTCTGGTTTTTTAATGTATTTATGTGCATTTCAGGAAACAAGCCCACTGATGTAGCATATATTAACATGCATACACAAGGAATGAATAAATATTTAGGAATTATAATGCCATGACTCTTATTCACCAAACAAGGACATGGGGGCCATGTTTTCTATTCCCTGAATTGGAGTCTGTTGGATTGTACACGGCAGTTTTTAGGTGCATCCACCCCTGCTGAGAAAGTACCGGTGTGATCAACTCTGACTGTTAAGAAGCAAGGGATTAAGGTTGGCACATCTCTGTACTGATGAATCCAGGTTATGGCTAGACCCTGGCCAGCCCCCAAATGCATCAACATCAGATATTTGGGTCACTGTGAGTTGGGAAAGAATGAATGACCATTTCCAGTTCACAGGCTTCTTGGCGTCACAGCATATTTCTGGAAGACTGTCTGGCTTCCTGGTTTTAAGAGTCCTATTTTAAACATCAAGGTCTCTGACTAGAAAGTAATTAGACAATTATATACAAAAGCTCAGATTTTTTTTTTCCCTCCACTGCTGCAACCTCACTTCAAAATGTAAAATTGCACAATGGGCCACACAGAGTATAGGAAAATGGTCATGGCATGTCCTGTTGATGGTGTCATAGGGCAGTGGTTCTCAAACCTGACCTGGGGGACCACCAGCCAGTCAGGTTTCAGAGTATCCCAAATGAATATGCATGAGATAGATTTGCAATGCTTGTCACCTCCATAATATGCAAATCTCTCTCATGCATATTCATTAGGGATATATTGAGAACCCAACAGACTGGTGGGTTATGACTTTATTAGAATTTGACATTAGTTGCCCGAGGATGTGGTAAGAGTGGATAGCATAGCTGCTTTTAAGAAAGGTTTGGACATGTTCCTGGAGGAAAAGTCCATAGTCTGTTATTGAGAAAGACAAGGGGGAAGCCACTGCTTGTCCTGTATTGGAATATTGCTACACCTTGGGTTTTGGTCAGGTACTAGTGACCTGGATTGGCCACCATGAGAACGGGCTACTGGGCTTGATGGACCATTGGTCTGACCCAGTGAGGCTATTCTTATGTTCTTATTATCTATATGGTTTGAAGTACCCTCCTTCAAAGACATCAAATACAAAAGCGTCAGGAAAAGGATGTTCTCGGTGATGGCCCCAATGTGGAATTAAGAGTAGAAAAGGACACCAAAAAGTTTGGGGAAGAAATAAAAACGATACTCTTCACAGAACACGTTAGCAAATAAAGAAACAATTAGGGGGAATAGCAACATGGAGGAACGAGCAGGCTACCCCCAACTTGGAACATGAAAGGGTGAACTCATGAATAATACAAAGAAAGATGAATATATGATATACAGAAACTGTAATAATAGCATACATACTTAGATGGCATATATAATAATAATAATAACAGTTTATATACCGCAGAACTGTGAAGTTCTATGCGGTTTACAAAGATTAAAAGATGGTACAAATTGATTGAACTTAACAGAGGTGAAAGATAGTGGTTAACAGCTCAAGGGAACAGTTATTGAAGAGAAAGCGTTGTACCGGTCAGTTGCCTAGATAAAGTTGCGGTAGAAAGGGGTCTTTGTGTACCCTTACATGGGTCTTTCCCCACAGGTGAAGGCCATTTCTAATGCAGCCAGAAATGGCTGATTTTCCATTTTCCGAATTAATGGCCATGCACTAATTTTGCCATTAACAAAAGTTACCACCACCTACCTTATAGGCAGTGAGGGCTCACATGGTAATTCTGCACCATTAAGTTTGCATGCGGCAACACCAACTCTCCAGTCCCAGACACATCCCCTCATCCAAAAAGTAAAAAAAATATATTTTAGGGCATGAGTAGTGCATGCATTTGAAAGTTACCACAGGACGCCTT
Organism: Geotrypetes seraphini; assembly: GCF_902459505.1. Lineage (NCBI taxonomy): Eukaryota > Metazoa > Chordata > Amphibia > Gymnophiona > Dermophiidae > Geotrypetes > Geotrypetes seraphini. Next base: position 13,907,293 of record NC_047086.1, on the reverse strand, counting down.
GGCAAGCCCTTTTTAGCTGTGTTAAGCATGCATTAGTGCTCATTGCAGCTTAGTAAACGGATCCCATAATAAATTAGTGGCCTATTGGGTAGCTTAATCAGTCACCTGGGACTAGAAAAGGTTCAAAGAAGAGCGACCAAGATGGTAAAGGGGATGGAACTCCTTTCGTATGAGGAAAGACGAAAACGGTTAGGGTTCTTCAGCTTGGAAAAGAGACGGCTGAGGGGAGATATGACTTAAGTCTACAAAATCCTGAGTGGAGTAGAACAGGTACAAGTGGATCAATTTTTCACTTTTCAAAAATTACAAACACTAGGGAACACTTGATGAAGTTAACAGGGAAATACTTTGAAAACCAATAGGAGGAAATAGATTTTCTCCAGGAAACTGTCCAAACCTTTCTTAAAACCAGCTACATTAACCACTCTTACCACAACCTCTGGCAACGCGTTCCAGAGCTTAACTATTCTCTAAGTGAAAAAGTCCATAGTCTGCTATTGAGACAGATATGAGGGAAGTCACTGCTTGCTACTCTTTGGAATTCCGGAATCTTGCTGTTCTTTAGAATTCTGAATGGAATGTTGCTACTCTTTGGGATTCTAGAATTTTGTTACTCTCTGGGATTCCGGAATCTTGCTTTGCCTTGAGATTCTGTATGGAATGTTGCTACTCTTTGGGTTTTGGCCAGGTACTAGGGACCTGGATTGGCCACCGTGAGAACGGGCTACTGGGCTTGATGGACCATTGGTCTGACCCAGTAAGGCTATTTTTATATTCTACCAACCCTCCTTTACCTAAGGACAACCCTAGCTCACAGGTTTTCCAAGCTTGATCACCTACACGGCTCTGATACTTCTTATCTTCTTCCTTTGTCTTTCTTCCCACCCGCTAACGATATCTCCCTGCTATCAACTATGCAAACGTGACTTCCCTCTTTTACTCCTATAGTTGGAAATTGTAGCCATGTGAGCATAAATGGGCTATAGAAGAAACCTGACCTTTTCTCCCTGTTATATCAGGTTATGTGCCAAAACCTTGCTGCTGTTTCATGGAGTCTGATTTTGATTGATTAAATTTGAGATACCGCTTGTATTAAGCAGTTTACAATAGTATTAAGCAGTTTGCAATACTAATACATTAAAATGAACTGGAATGCTTTTCTGGAGGCTGTTATAGGGGAAAACACCCTCCAGGGATTCAAGACAAAGTTAGACAAGTTTCTGATGAACCGGAACGTACGTAGGTAGGGCTGGTCTCAGTTAGGGCACAGGTCTTTGACCTAGGGGCCACCGCGTGAGCGGACTGCTGGACACGATGGACCACTGGTCTGACCCAGCAGCGGCAACTCTTATGTTCTTAGGTCATCCTCTCTGTCCCAATCTTGCCTCCATCCTGTGCAATCTTTCTCGCTTGTTCCCCAGTTCTTCTATGAGTTTCCCCACTATTACAACGTCACCAAAGGCTCCCTGTTGAACAGCGCGTAGTATTTAAGTCACATCAAGCAGCATTGTGGGGTAAAGATCTAGATCGACTGCTTTTGCCCACTACTTATGAGGAATTCAGAAAACGTCTAAAAACTCAACTGTTCCTAAAGTATCTGGACAACTGACCCACTCGTCTTCTCTCTCCTCCATAGTGATTCCTCTGTCCTATTAATCTCTTTCTCCTCAACAACGCATTTCCGGTCCTGTTAACTCTCCTCTTCCCCCCTCTTAAGTTCAATCAATTTGTACCTCGCTTAATCTATTGTAAACCGCATAGAACTTAACGGTATTGCGGTATATAAACTGTTATTATTATTATTATTATAAGAATAGCCTTACTGGGTCAGACCAATGATCCATCAGCTCACGGTGGCCAATCCAGGTCCCTAATACCTGGCCAAAACCCAAAGAGTAGCAACGTTCCAGAGCTGAGATTGTGATGTCATAATGCCTCTTCCACAGTGCCTCAGAGCCAACCTCAGCAGTGATGTCACAATGGCTTAATTGTCCTATACTTGGCACAGATAAGAACATAAGAAGTCAACTGTTCCTAAAGTATCTGGACAACTGACCCACTCATCTTCTCTCTCCTCCATAGTGATTCCTCTGTCCTATTAATCTCTTTCTCCTCAACAACGCATTTCCGGTCCTGTTAACTCTCCTCTTCCCCCCTCTTAAATTCAATCAATTTGTACCTCGCTTAATCTATTGTAAACCGCATAGAACTTAACGGTATTGCGGTATATAAACTCTTATTATTATTCAAAGCGCATGGGGTAGGCCTTCTGGACTATCTAGCCATTCTTACTATCCCTTATACGCCTGCTCGACTTCTCTGCTCCATAAATGACCAGTCCCAAATCGGCACTCCTTGACGCCACTCTACATCGTGCTTTTCACTTTGCCGCCCCTTTCTTATGGAATTCTTCTTTCTCATCGTATTTGAGGCGAACCATCGTTCAAAAAGCTCAAAGCTGCATTAGAAACTTGGCTTTTTTAGCTCTGCATATAAAATTCATCGGATCCGACTTAAGCTTGTTTGGTTTACAGCACGACTACTGTTTTCCCATCCTTTTCCTCTACCCACCTTCCCTATCTCTCTTTGACACTTTCTGGTCAGTTAGGAACGCGTGTTTTCTGTCCTATTATTTTTGAAACTCTTACCCTATATTTAGGAAATTACTAGAAACACATTTATTTGATAAAAACAAGAATGATGATTTTTAGCATAAGCTTTTTTAATGATTTTTATTAGGTTGTGCCTATAACCTTTTCTTTTAACTATGTTGTATTAATTGAGATATTAATTATTGTATGTCAGAAATTGTATTTTAACCATGATGTATAATTCTGCCCATAGAAATGTGTATCTCACGGGCCGTATAGAGGTGGAGGAGGATATCTTCTTTTTCAAGGGCCCCACGGCAACAAGAGGGCATCCGTGGAAAATCAGGGGCGGAAAACTACATGGTGACACCAGGAAATACTTCTTCACCGAGAGGGTGGTTGATCACTGGAATAATCTTCCACTGCAGGTGGTCGAGGCCAGGAGCGTGCCTGATTTTAAGTCAAAATGGGATCGCCACGTGGGATCTCTTCACAGAGAAAGGTAGGGGAGGGTTATTGGGGTGGGCAGACTTGGTGGGCCGTGGCCCTTATCTGCCGTCTATTTCTATGTTTCTATGTTTCTAAGTGATGGAATTTATTAACTGAAATGTTTTTTTAACTATACTGTTATGAACCACCTGGAACTATTGGCAGGGCGGTATAGAAGAAAATAAATTATTATTATTATTTTATTGGACCTTTATTTATTTATTTTTTTAATATGTAAACCACTGAGATCTATGCAATAGTCCTTTGCGATGCGGCAAGATTTTTAATAAACGATGAGCTATAAACGGTCATGGTTTTTGGTCTCACTGACTGGAAATGCAGTATCACAAATATTGCTCTCCTGCAAAGTTGTTTCGAGGTTAGTGCTACAGTGGTCTGCCCTCATCTTTCAGACTCATCGGATTACTCAACCCCAATGTAACATTGCGCTGAGTCACCTCCAACCCGGGGCTCTATGTAGGCCAGTTTCATTTGCCTACAGAGCCTTCTGTAGTTCATACTCTGGAACTAAACTTGTTTTGCCTGAAAAGAAGCGAGCAAAAAACTTTCATCCCTTGCCAGTAAGGTCACCGAGCCTAGCATTTCACCATCTCATACTTTTGTATACCAGTCCAAGGTGTCTTGTAAAAAGCCTTTCGTGAAGGAAACTGACTCATTTCACAATTTCCTGTCTCGATGCCTAATGTTCCAGCTCTGTAATACCGGTGTCTTCAGAACATACCGTACGACATCAAGCTGCAGAAACATATTTTGCTCCTCGCATATATTATACTTATGCCTTCATGCTCAGAGCTGTGCATTTTGTCATCTACAGCAGGGCCGCTGTTAAACAGAAACTTGGTTGGGAGCCCCAAAGCCCACCAGCAGGCTGCATCGTCTTTCGTTTTAAGCAGACCTCCCCAGCTGCATGGGTGCCCAATTGCATCCCCTAATACCAGTCCTGGCTAAACACCAGCCCATTTCGGTGTGCCACACTTCTCATGACCATTAGTAAAAGGGAGCACGGCAATTCATTCTGCTTAAAGATGTCCTCTTGAGGTTGTAAATAGACCAGAGTCGTGCAAAGGACAATTTGAGGAGGGAAGATCTAGTGGCAAGAGATTATTTTCTTGTTTATAAGTCATAATATAATCCATATGTTTATTTATAGCTTCCATATATCTGGCATGGCCCATAAAACTCCAAGAGGGGTACGCATGTGGGATCTCTAGCGGGACGAAGTTAAGAGGGTGGGTCAATAGGGCGGGCAGACTTGATGGTCTGTGGCCCTTTTCTGCCGTCATTTTCTATGTTTCTATAGCAATTAAAAAGCGCTTCATCTGAGACTTTAATTAATACAATTCCCTGAATTCTGGGAGCAGACAGAAAATGCCCAGATAAGAACTGTGAACTGGTGGGAGACGAAAGGAGTTTGTATCTCATTTGCATAAAAGCGGAGACTCAGAGGAGACATGATAGAGACTTTCAAGATCATGAAAGGCATAGAGAAGGTAGAGAGGGACAGATTCTTCAGCCTACTGGGAACCACAAGAACAAGGGGCCACTCAGAGAAATTGAAAGGGGACAGGTTTAGAGCCAATGCTAGGAAGTTTTTTTTCACTCAGAGGGTGGTGAGCACCTGGAATGCGCTTCCGGAGGTTGTGATAGGATAAAGTACACTACTGGGTTTCAAAGAAGGATTGGATAAATTCCTGAAGGATACAGGGATTGAGGGATATAGATAGAGGTAGGGATAGGCTATGAAAGGGTATAGATAGAAGGACAAGGGGGATTAAAGGGTTTAGACAGGGATCACCTTACAGGTAATGGACCTGATGGGCCGTCGTGGGAGCAGACTGCTGGACGCGATGGACCTCTGGTCTGACCCAGCGGAGGCAACTTCTTATGTTCTTATGAACTGAAGTATGAACCCTGACTGCTAAGAACAGCAGAGAGAGAGAGAGGAACCCCTGTTAAGCCTCCAAAAGGGGATGACACCTCAATCCTAGAGCTCAGAAAGACAAAGGGATAACTGACTGTGTAAAGTAAGGACTCACTCTGACCATAGGGAGGGGACTAAAGAAAGATCTTTCAGTAGATGTGACAAGGAAATTGAGGTTAGTTGCTGTTTCTGGGTAGAGTGCAACCTATATTGAAGATTGAGTTAGGATGGCTGTAGACCTGCTTGGAGAAGAGATAAAAGCAGCATTGAGCTAGATCAATATGCATGAATATGCATGAGATCTATTTGCATACACTGCTTTCATTGTATGATAATAGATCTCGTGCATATTCATTGGGGGAATCCTGAAAACCCGACTGGAATACGGCTCTCGAGGACTGGAGTTTCATGGATCAATTCCTGGTCCATATAGCAGGCCACTGAGAGAACATCCGGGCCCCGGTACAAAGAAGGTGTGTGGGACCTTATACAAAATTCTATACACATGTATGTGTGTATATTATTATTTATTTCTAACAGTCGTGATGCTTCTTGGGTTTCATTGGTGCCCCCTCTTAACCTTCATAGGCCCTGGAGCGATGTACCGGCTGCAACCCCCCCTTTCCTCTGGCCTGATAGCGGGACCCTGGGAGCGACAATCAACAGCTGGTCTGACACAATAGAAAATAGGGCTGGTTGAGACTTATCAGTGACATATTACATGTCATTGCATATTGTTTAAGAAATAAAAATGAGCAGAAAAGCTTTTTCTGTGGGGCGTAATGGCCAATCATAGTGAGCCCTCTTTAGAAAGAGGGTACGCTCTTTGAAAGCTTGTGATTTGCATTCGCTTTGGGAAAGAGGGCACATTCTTTCCTTGTAGTGTGCAACAGTGGCGTAGCAATGGTGGGAGGCACCATGGAGGCTGGTGGTGCCCTCTCGTCGCCCTCTTCCCTACCACCGCTGCTGTGCACCCCCCCCCCCCCGTGCCTGTTTAGCTTCCCCAGCGTGAGCGGCATCTCTGCTGCTGGCATTGACTTTCCTTCTGACGCCACAGGACCCAGAAGGGAGCGCTGAGGCTGGCGCAAGGAGCAGGCTAGAGCTTCTGCCTTGCCCTGGCAAAGCGCTAGAGGTACAGTGGAGGGGGGGGGGTGAATTGAAGGCGCGCGTGATGGGGGAGGAGTGGGAAGGAGCAGGGGACGAGGAGGAGAGGTTGGTTGGTTGGTTTCTTTATCCCCCGCCCTTATCCAGGGCGAGTTACACTTTTACATACAAAATAAGGCAGTACATTTAACCTACAGATCACTTAAAGGAACGCACTATAAAACAAATTCCACACTTACATACAGAAAGTCAGATTACACGTGACATACACGTCGCTTCAACGACGAACATCATTATAGTCAATAAAACAGACCACACCATCAAATACATCCGTGGCCAGCACTCTGCACTCAACAGTCACCGCTCCTCCTCCCTCGGTCAATCTCAGCCCCCATATTTCAGTGTCTTTTCAGCACTTTCTTAAAGTTCTGTGAATTTTGCTGTTGGCCGATATATTCTGGAAGGTTCCATTCCCTGGGACCGATACAATGAAAGACACTCTTCTTAGATGATGAAAGCCTTAAGTCCCGCACAGATGGAGCAGACAGATCACAGTGATCTATTAACCGAAGCAATCGAGACGACTCACGTGGCGAGATGCTCTGGACCAGGTGTTTGGGAGCCAACTTCTGTAAGCCCATGAAAACATTTAGCGGTAGCTTGTAACATATCCTGTCCCTTACTTTCAGCCAGTACAACCTTATAAAGTATTCCGTCACATGCTCACATTAGCCCAATTTAAACAGAGAGCGTACCCCTTGTCATTCCCCCCTTGTAAATTCCCCCTCAAAGTCTCTTCTACTCTTGCAATTTTACTCGTCAAAGTCTCAACCATGTAAATAGCTCCCTAAATTGTAATTCTCCTGGAAATGTCCATTTATCTCTTTGTAATCCTAAATCCATAATTGTAACTTTCCTGGATATGTTCCAGTTAGCTTCTTTTGTAATCCGCCTAGAACTGCAAGGTACGGGCGGAATAGAAGTCACTAATGTAATGTAATGTAATGAATTCTGGACCACCTGTAGCGCACACAAAACTGACTCTGGCACTCCCAAGAACACCAGACTACAATAGTCGAAAACGGATAACACCGTCCTAAACAAAGTTGCCGCCAACTAAAGCCTAAGTCCATCGACTAACCGAAGATGAAAATACACTTTTCGAACTACTGCTAGCACCTGCCCTCTCAGGGTAAGTCCTGAGTCCACAAGTATGCCGAGATACTTCCCCTCCCGTCTCACCAATACTTTTTCACCCAGTAACTCAACTGCTGCTTTTTAATATATTCATAAATGCTCTAGAAACAGGAACGAAGTGTGAGATAATAAAATTTGCGGACGACACCAAACTATTTAATGGAGCTCGGACGAAGGAGGAATGCGAAGAATTGCAAAGGGACTTGGACAAACTAGGGGAATGGGCTGAGAGATGGCAGATGAAGTTCAATGTTGAGAAGTGTAAAGTATTGCATGTGGGAAACAGAAACCCGAGGCACAATTATACGATGGGAGGGATGTTATTGACTGAGAGTACCCAGGAAAGGGACTTGGGGGTAATGGTGGACATGACAATGAAGCCGACGGCACAGTGTGCAGCGGCTGCTAAGAGAGCGAATAGAATGCTAGGTATAATCAAGAAGGGTATTACAACCAGAACGAAAGAAGTTATCCTGCCGCTGTACCGGGCAATGGTGCGTCCGCATCTTGAGTACTGCGTCCAGTATTGGTCGCCGTACCTTAAGAAGGATATGGCGTTACTCGAGAGAGTTCAGAGGAGAGCGACACGACTGATTAAGGGGATGGAAAACCTTTCATACGCTGAGAGATTGGAGAACCTGGGTCTCTTTTCCCTGGAGAAGAGGAGACTTAGAGGGGATATGATAGAGACTTACAAGATCATGAAAGGCATAGAGAGAGTAGAGAGGGACAGATTCTTCAAACTTTCAGAAAATAAAAAAACAAGAGGGCATTCGGAAAAGTTGAAAGGGGACAGATTCAAAACGAATGCTAGGAAGTTCTTCTTTACCCAACGTGTGGTCGACACCTGGAATGCGCTTCCAGAGGACGTAATAGGGCAGAGAACAGTTTCGGGGTTTAAGAAAGGATTGGACAATTTCCTGCTGGAAAAGGGGATAGAAGGGTATAGATAGAGGTTTACTACACAGGTCCTGGACCTGTTGGGCCGCCGCGTGAGCGGACTGCTGGGTGTGATGGACCTCAGGTCTGACCCAGCAGAGGCATTGCTTATGTTCTTATGTTCTTATGCCTCCGGGACATTAGTACCCAGAGTTCTCATAACACACAGCACCTGTGTCTTCTGAATACTTAACTTCAACCTATTCCTGTCCATGCCGGCGCCCCCACCAAGATTTCACCACTGGTGTGTGAACCACTGCACATATTCAAAGAGTGCGTGCATGCATACCCTATAGTGAAAAGTGCATACTATTTGCAGAGAGCTCACACTCTCGCCAACGTTGCTCCCAAACACTGTTTTACATGGATGTTTGTAAATTTTTACGGATGGTCTTTTAAAAAAAAAAAAAATCTTTATTAATTTTCAAATATTAACAGTGCAACACACAGGTATAAGTTGAAAGGGGGTAGATTCCGTACAAACGTAAGGAAGTTCTTCTTCACCCAGAGAGTGGTAGAAAACTGGAACGCTCTTCCGGAGGCTGTCATAGGGGGAAACACCCTCCAGGGATTCAAGACAAAGTTAGACAAGTTCCTGCTAAACTGGTGAGACTGGACTCATTTGGAGCACTGGTCTTGACCTTGGGGACGCCGCATGAGGGGACTGCTGGGCAGGATGGACCATTGGTCTGACCCAGCAGCGGCAATTCTTATGTTCTTATATAACAAGTCAAGAAAAGCCCATTCAACTTACAGATATTCAAAATCAATCATTTTATCCCACCCACCCATCGATTAATCAATAACACAAATGTACACACACCCCATTCACTTACCCCCCAATCAAAGAAGTAAAACGGACAAAACTATACAACAAACTACTGGCTACTCAGGCAGCGAAGATAGACAACCAAGTCTCCAACCTATTGACAACAACCCCAGACTACAAGATGTTCAGAAAGGAAATAAAAACTATACTCTTCAATAAATCCCTTAATAAAGCTTAATACCATGATAAAGCTTAACCCCCCTCTTACCATCCCCTCCCTAACCCCAGATCCTACTTTTCCCTCTCTTGGAAACCTTCTCTGATCTAACGTTGTAACCCTTCTTCCATAACTCTTTTTGTAATCCGCTTTGAACCGAAAGGTAATGGTGGAATAGAAATCTGTAATGTAATGTAATGTATATACTCTTTCAATAACCTACACTTATTTAAAATAATACAATAGTACAGTCCCTCCCACCCTGGATGTGTAAGGAGTCTTGAAAGAGCTAAAAGTGGAAATCGGAGAATTATTCCAAAAACTTGCCAATCTGTCAATCAAAACAGGGCAGATACCAGACGACTGGAAGATAGCAAACGTCACGCCGATATTCAAAAAAGGATCAAGAGGAGTACCGGGCAACTATAGACCTGTGAGTCTCACGTCGGTCCCTGGGAAGATGGTTGAGGCGCTGATCAAGGATAGCATAACCCGGCACCTAGACACACACGACCTGATGAAAGCCAGCCAACATGGATTCAGGAAAGGGAAGTCATGCTTGACGAACCTACTTCAATTTTTTGAGACAGTGAACAAACAAATTGATAATGGAGAACCGGTGGATATTATATACTTGGATTTTCAGAAAGCGTTCGACAAAGTTCCACATGTAAGACTCCTCAGGAAACTGCAGGGCCGTGGAATAGAAGGAGATATACTAAGATGGATAGGCAAATGGCTGGAGAACAGAAGGCAGAGAGTGGGCATAAATGGGAAGTTCTCGGACTGGGAAAATATGACTAGCGGTGTGCCCCAGGGCTTGGTACTTGGGCCCATCTTATTTAATATCTTCATCAATGACCTAGAGGATGGAACATCCAGTGAGATCATCAAGTTTGCAGATGACACAAAGCTATGCCGGGCCATCAAATCGCAGAAGGACAGTGAAGAACTCCAGAGTGACTTGAGCCGATTGGAGAATTGGGCAGATAAATGGCAGATGAAGTTTAATGTAGAAAAATGCAAAGTGATGCACTTAGGCAGAAAAAATAAAGAACACAAGTATAGTATGTCAGGTGCAACTCTGGGAAAATCTGAACAGGAAAAGGACCTGGGAGTATTAATCGATAGGACACTGAAGCCGTCGGTGCAATGTGCGGCGGCAGTGAAGTACGCGAATAGAATGCTAGGCATGATAAAGAAGGGAATCACGAGTAGATCGGAGAAAGTCATAATGCCGCTTTATAGAGCGATGGTCAGACCACACTTGGAATACTGCGTCCAGCATTGGTCTCCATACCTAAAGAAGGATATCATACTGCTAGAGAGGGTGCAGAGACGAGCAACAAAGCTGGTGAAAGGTATGGAGAACCTGGATTACGAGGAAAGACTTAAGAGACTGGGGTTGTTCTCCCTTGAGAAAAGGAGACTACGAGGGGATATGATCGAGACATTCAAAATACTGAAAGAAATTGACAAGATAGAGCAGAAAAAAAACGTTATTTACAATGTCCAATGTGGCACGGACAAGAGGACATGGGCTGAAGCTAAGGGGGGACAAGTTCAAGACAAATATCAGGAAGTTCTGCTTCACACAACGAGTGGTGGACACCTGGAATGCTCTTCCAGAAGAGGTAATTGCGGAATCCACCATTCTAGGATTTAAGGGTAAGTTAGATGTACATCTCCTTATGAGTGGCATGAAGTGACATGGGTAGGGGTAGGCTAGATGCACTTCTCTTTACGAGAAGCTTGGAGCGATATGGGGACCAAAACTATGCCAGGGTACACCTGGTGGGGCCTCCGCGTGTGCGGATCGCCGGACTTGATGGACCTAGGGTCTGTTCCGGAGATGGCGCTTCTTATGTTCTTATGAAATGGCACAAATATTAAAGACAAAAACAACTACAGAGAAGTCATAAAAGATTACATTACATTACATTAGAGATTTCTATTCCGCCATTACCTTGCGGTTCAAGGCGGATTACAAAAGATTTATTAATGGGGGTTACAATGGAAGAACAATTGTCATTTCTAGAGTTGTGAAGAGTAGATCATCTGTCATTTGTCATTTACATGGATGACAAAGATGTCAATGGGCCCCAAACCAGTTTAAATACATTACTATGCCCCAGCATTTCAGCATTCATTTTTTCATACCTATAACTGGAGCATAGGTTCGCCTACCAAAAAGGAAAATTGAGGCGATCCCAATTCTTCCAATTACATGTTATCTTCTGCATGGCTATCCCAGTCATAATTAAGAAAAGCCGGCATTTATAACGGTCCATAGGGGGCTTAACATGTAGTAACGTTCCACATATGACGACTTCATAAGTCAATGGAATTGATGACTCCAGTATAATTTATGGATTGTCTTATTGCAATCTGCCTAGTCTATAGGCGGAATATATATTAATAAAAAATAGATCAATAAAAATGACAACATAAGGTTAAATAAATTTGAATAAAAGGAATATTCCCGGAAAACATATGGGAAACGACACAGAATGAAAATGTTCCAGCTACCGGGAGGAGGGCCAGCTTGGCAGTGGCTCATAGAGAATTTTGCCGACTGCTGCACATATGGGGCATTCTGGGCAACGAGAACAGGACTCCTTAAGCTGAGAGTTATTTCATGAACCTTTTTTTGCAGGTAGACAATCTTTTTCCCCCCCCATAGAGACATGCTTATGTAAAATCACCCCAGGATTTATGTCAGTGTAAATTTAGGGAAGTTCTGACTGACCTTTTCAATGAGTCTCTAGAGCCGGGAATGGTACCGGAGGACTGGAGAAGGGCGGATGTGGTTCCTTCCACAAAAGTGGAAGTAAGGAAAAAGTAGGAAATTACAGGCCGGAAAATCTGACTTCGGTGGTAAGCAAATTAATGGAAACGCTTTTAAAACAGAGAATGGTCAAGTTTCTGGAATCCTTTGGATTACAGGGCCGAAGGCAACATGGATTCACTAGAGGTAGGTCTTGTTAGACAAATCTGGTCAATTTCTTTGACTGGGTGACCAGAGAATTGGATAGAGGATGTGCGCTAGATGTGGTGTATTTAGATTTTAACAGAGCATTCAACAGTGGTTCACATTGCCGTCTAATAAATCTATTTATTAATTTTATTATTTATATACCACTTATATCCTAAGTGGTTTACATTCAGGTACTTTATCTGATTTCCCTATCTGCCCCTAAATGCCCTCGGTATGGGCCCTAAAGTGACAGACTGGATCAGGAACTGGTTGAGTGGAAGGCGACAGAGGGGTAATGGTCAATGGAGATCACTCTGTTACCAGTGATGTGCCTCAAGGTTCGGTTCTTGGACCTGTTCTTTTTAACATTTTTGTAAACAATTTGCTGAAGGGCTGTTGGGTAAGATTTGCCTCTTTGTGGATGAGACCAAAATCTGCAATAGAGTAGACACACCTGAAGGTGTGAATTACATAAGGAAGGATCTAGAAAAGCCTGACGAATGGTCTGAAATTTGGAAGCTAAGATTTCATGCTAAGAAATACAGGGTCCTGCATACAGTGTAGGGGGTCAAGAACTTTTGTGCACGAAAGAGGAGCGGGACTTGGGTGGGATTGTATGTGATGATCTTAAAGTGGCCAAACAGGTTGAAAAGGTGACAGCAAAAGCTAGAAGGATGCTAGGGTGCATAGGGAGAGGTATGGCCAGTAGGAAAAAGGAAGCATCCATTCCCCTATATAAGACGCTGGTGAGACCTCATATAGAATATTGCGTGTAATTCTTGGAAACTGCACCTCCAAAAAGATATAAATAGGATGGAGTCGGTTGCACTAATTTAGGGGCTTAACTGTAGATGTCTTTTATAGAAGTTGGGCTTTGTGCTTATGTTTTTTTGCCACCCAAACGCGAGCACCATTTACTGAATGTAGCCCTATGTGAGCTCTCATTGGCAGCCAATAGAAATCAAAATATGGGTCTGATATTCTAAGACAGTTATCCGGGTAGCAGCTGCCACTGAAGAAGTCATTCATGCATTTTTGGTACCATTATGCGGAAAACGCTGCCAAAAATCCTTGCCTCCGTGCTCTCCTCGTAACGCCGAATGGTCAGGGGCCAGAGCAGGAGTCATCTAAGACCAGCAATATTCAGCTCCGGTATCCAAATCACCGTCCAGATCATTTAGGACCGGGAAAAAGGCCATCTTAAGTCATCTGAATAATGCTGATGAATATTGCCATTATCCGAATAACAGCGCAAGTAGGGCCATAACCACATATTCGGGATGTTTTTCAATATCATTATTGAATTATTTTGTATATACCTGATGATTCTGAGAGGGTCACGTGACGCAATGAGCGAGTGAGGATGGTTCCTTGCTTGCTCTGGGGCAACCCCGTTGGACTTATTAGCCTCCCGGCGATCGCGCTGCTCTTTTACGGGCTCCCCAATTTATTGACAGGTATATAACCCGATCCCAGGTCTAAAACCGCCAGGAAAGATCGCGATCGTGTGTGGCCTACTGAGGGCAAGATGGCGGCTAGTCCTATGACGGCGGTGTCGCACCTTACGGAGGCGGCCTTGAACGATATCAAAGAGGCGATAGCGCAAGTCCTGGGCCCGAAAATGGAGCAACTCTCATCTCAAATAACTCACATAGAAAGCATCCTGTCCGTGGCAACGGCGCTTACTGCGGAGCTGGAGCAGCGCGTGTCGACGCTTGAAGATTCCTCGTCGACGCAGGCGACAGATCTAACGACGCTTCAAGCCCAACTGCAAACCCAATTGGAGAAACTTGAAGATTTGGAAAATCGATCGCGAAGCTCCAACTTGCGAATTATGGGCATACCTGAAACTATCTCTGATCGTCTCTTGCTTGACGTTATAGAGCGTTGGTTGCAAGACGAATTGCCGATACCTTCATCCCTGGGCCCGCTGAGATTGGAATGAGCGCACCGCTTGGGGTCTCGAGCGGGCCTGGAGACCCACCCGTGGATAGTCATCATAAAACTTCTTAATTTTCGCCATAAGGTGGAAATCCTACAACAGTATTGGGCTAAGCGGGATGTGCTGAAGTACAATGGAACGCCCGTTCGAATAGTCATGATTTCTCTGTTGCACTCCAGGAAAAACGGAAGCCTTACTATCCTTTGTGCACCAAACTAGTGGATCTTAAACAGCGGTTTCAATTTAATTATCCAGCTCTTCTCCGGGTCCACCATAATGGTGTCTGGAAATCGTTCCAGACTCCAGAGGCAGCTGGGGACTTTATTAATACCATAAGTGGTGCCTCCTCTGGGGAAATATGACTGTTCCTTTTTACTGTTCTGGATTTTTGTGTTTTTTTGGATACTGTTTGCATTTCTTGTCTTATTGCGCTCGTGCATTATTAGTCCTGTTTGTTATTAGAGGCTAATATTCACTGTTGGCTGGGGTAGCCCCTTAGTTTAGCGTCATATCGTCGTGACTTGTTCCTATCCTTCATGGTAAGGAAATCTGGGGATCTTTGCTGGGGTGGGGTTTGTCCTTGGGGAGTGGCAGCGGCATTATTGTTGTTCTGTATATTGGTTTTAGATTTGGTGGAAACTAAGTGTATTCTTGTGTGTGAATGTGTGGGGTTGAGTGCACTATGTGTTTGGATTGTACGCACTGGGTCTTGGGGCGAGGCTGGGCACCCGGAGACTATTGTTTCCTTTAATGCTGGATTGCCCTTGGTTTCAGAGTGAAGTGACTTATGGGTGATTGACCAATTCGAATAATTTCTTGGAATGTGTCTGGTGTCACGTCCCCTGTCAAGCGCACCAAAATCCTGTCCCAATTGAAACACCATCGTGCTGATATTGCTTGTCTCCAGGAGACTCGGCTCACTGACCAGGAGCACGAAAAATTGCAGAGGATTTGGGTGGGTGACTTACATTATGCCTCTTCCCCGGGGAAAAAGGCAGGGGTTGCTATTCTCATTAGAAAGGGCCTGGCATGTGAAATACAGGTACAACGGCGAAACCCTCAGGGCAGATATTTACTGGTGAAGGTAGTGGGACCTGGCAGGCCTTTTCGATTATTGGTGGTGTATGGCCCTAATATGTTTAAGCATGCTTATTTTCAAAACTTGGTAAATCTCTGTCTACAAGATCTTGATTGCCCCTTACTTCTAGTTGGCGACCTAAACCAGGTGATGGATCCTACACTCGACAGATCAAATCCTACTGGGGTGCATCCCTCAAAGCAGATGAAAGGGATACCATACTTATGTCGCACTCTGGGATTGGTGGACCCTTGGCAGTTGCTCCATCCCACGGAGAGGGATTATACTCACCAATCCAGGGCCCACCAGTCATTTTCAAGGATTGATTATACATTGCTATCAGAATCCTTGTTTCCTCGGGTAACAGAGGCAACCATAGGCCCCTTGGAAGTGTCTGATCACAATATGATCTGGATAGATGTAGGGGTGGGGGTCCCAGTGGGTCCGCGGGCAGGTTGGAGATTCCCATCATACTTACACCATGACACCCATTTTCAAAGGTTTTTGTTGGACAAATAGGAGGAGTACACTTTCAATTTACCTCACAGCATCTAGAAAACCCTGCCTTGTTCTGGGATGCGGCCAAGGCTGTTCTTCGTGGGGAATTCATAGCTTATGTTGCTAAGCGTGCTAGATGCATAGCGAGTCGTATCATTGCTCTAGAAAGACAGTTGGTTTCCTTGAAAGGAGCCTTATTGCACCACCCTACAGTCGCTAACAGAGAGGCATATCAGACAGTGTTGGCAGCCCTTAATTCTCTAATCCATGAACGCGTGAAAAAAACTCGTTTTATCGTAAATTTAAATTTTACAAATATGGCAACAGGGCGGGGAAACTGTTGGCGTCCATCACCAAGAGCTGGAAGGGGTCCCGATATATATCCATGATACATGAGGTCCAGGGTAAGAATTTGACATCTCTGGCTGATATTTCTGATAGTTTTTACCGTTACTTTGAGGCTTTCTATGCGGCTCCAGATCCTTATGCAGGTCTGACTATCTGGAGGACGTAGGTATGCCTAAATTGACTGAAGCTCAGTTATCGCTCTTAAATCAACCATTGCAATTGAGGGAAGTTATGCGCCCGGGCCAGATGGTTATTCGCCTGAGTTCTATAAAATCCTGTCTTTTTCTATTGGGGGTCCCCTCTTGGAGTACTATAAGACTATTCAGGAACAACAAACGCTCCCTCGTTATGCTAACGAAGCACTGATATCCTTAATACTTAAGCCTTCTAAGTCGCGTACAGAATTAGAATCCTATAGACCGATCTCGTTGATAAATGTAGACATCAAAATATTCGCTCGCATATTGGCTGATCGGTTAGCCCCCCTGTTGCCCGCTGTTATTGTACCTGAGCAGGTGGGTTTTGTGAGGGCTCGTCACTCTGTCATTAATGTACAGAGAGTTCTTCTGGCTTATTCGCGTGCCCAGCGGCTTCCTGGTCTCCTTGTGGGGCTTGATGCAGCCAAAGCTTTTGATAAGGTCAATTGGCATTATTTATTTCAGGTACTGCAGTATATGGGGATTCAGGGAGGGTATCTAGCTTCCTTGATGGCTCTCTACATGAGGCCTACCGCATCGGTGTTAGTTAATGGGGTACGGACTGCATTGTTTCCCATTGGCCGAGGTACAAGGAAGGGGTGTCCACTGTCCCCGTTACTTTTTCTCTTATATTTAGGCCCTCTCCTTCGCACGCTTCAGAGAGATGATGAGCTGGAAGGGTTAGCAGAGGGTACTTCTCAGTTGCGAGTGCTGGCCTTTGCAGATGATCTTTTGCTTACTCTGGGTAATCCCCGACGCTCTCTACCTCGAGCATTGGAATTATTAGATGAGTTTCATATCTATTCTGGCTTGACTCTGAATAGGCAGAAGTCCCTGGCACTTCCTACCTCATCAGAGGTGAGGGAGACATGGAGAGGTGACTTCCCCTTGCAATGGGCCTCTCCACACCTGGTGTATTTGGGGGTCACAATCTCACAAGACTTGACCACATTGTACAGTGTAAATGTTTTGCCCTTGCTCTGCCGTACAGAAGCCACTCTACGTAACTGGCGAGCCTTCCCACTTTCCCTCTCCGGCCGCATCGCTCTGTACAACATGATGATGGTACTGCAATGACTTTACTTATTGGAAACACCCCCTTTAATGATATCTCATCACCATATAGCGCAACACTCAACTCAACTATCTGTCTTTTTGTGGAAGGGTAAAAGGGCTAGGATACCGTTATCTAAATTGATGCTACCTAAAGATCAAGGAGGGTTTGGCCTGTTGAGTATTTCTAGGTTTAACCTCGCTAGTCAAATGCGACATATCCATGACTGGTTCTGTAACTCTACCCATTTTCTTTGCCTGAGATAGAGTGTTCCCTTCATAGTCCTTATCATTTTAGTTACTTACTTCATGTTAATAAGTTACCTGCTTTACCTCAGCTGCAGACGGATCCCTTCTTGCCTGCTATGCCGTAAGACTTGGAAGATGATATGTAGACTTCTAAAAATCCCATCACAGTGTACCCCTTGCCTTCCCATAGTGGGCAATGGGGACTTCCAGCCTGGCATGGTTTCCTCTTCTTTTCAGTGTTGGTCACAGTGTGGACTTCAATATGTGTCTCAGGCAGTGACCTTGGAGGGATTGCCTCTCTCATTTGCAGCACTTTGAGTGGCATATCACCTGCCGGACATTGACTGGTTGGCCTACAGACAGTTACATCACTACTTGACCGCTTTGACTCCAGCAGTGCTACAGGAGGACATCCAGGAAAAGTTGCAGGAGGCGGTTTGTCTTACGGCACCCGATACCACTCAAATTCCACCATAAGTTCTTACAGGAGCTATCAGGTGACCTAGACTATGCAAATCTGGCCCGGAAATGGACTACAGATTTAAATATTACTATAACTGCTGATATGGTCAAGAAAGGTGTTTGTTCAGGCAATAAATACATTTTGTCAGCCGTTGATAAAGAGAGGAACTATAAATTTATACTGCAAGCCTTTTGTGCCAAATGTGCCCATCCACAGGCCAATCTCGGCCATATGTTTTATATCGCGTTTTTGGACACAGCTTATGGCCTCTGTAGCGCATCTTTGGGGCTGTTCCTGGCGACTTCATCCCAGTTTTCTCTTCACTCTACAAGTACGATTCCATCCTACTCAACCGGGCTGTTCGGCATTCCTTCGGAAAACTGTGCTGTTGGGACAGAAGTGAATCTTGCTGCAATGGCTTTCGCCGCCGCCTCCTAGCATCTCTCAGTGGAGATCATTGATGCTACATCAAGGGTTGTTGGAAAGGCGTGACATCGTGGATTTGGCTCTTCAGGTTTGCCTGCATCAGCTACAAAGCTATCTTTGGGATGCTACCAACTTACCTCGCCTCTCAATTCATCCTCAACAGCTCTAATAAGAGCTCTCGCAGAATAAATCTCTTTAATTACCCATCCCTGAAATCATGTCTTTACAAGAAGTTCCTAGGCAGAATGTTATCATTCCAGGCAGCCAAACTGAACACATGGCTCGTAAAACCCATTCTCGAGGCCACTTCTTACGCCGACTTCAGAAAATCACCGAAGACCCGTCTCTTTAACAAATTCTAATTCCTAATTCTTGCCCAATCCCCCTCAGCTATCCTCTTCCCAATCCCCAATCCTCTTGATTTTAGATTAACTCATCCTTCTTTCCATTTGTAAAGGTATTCCATCCAAATTGTTTTCCCCTGAACCCCAATCTCTGACTAGATACTTCCTTTTGATTCAAACCATCTTGGTTCTCTTCCATTTGCAATTTGTATCCCCGAAAGTACTTTTTCTGTTCCCCTTACATCTCATACACTCATTGTACGTATCTTGTTGTAAACATCTCTTACTCTCATTGTATGTAACTTGTTGTAAAGCGCTTTGAACTTTTGGTATAGCGGTATATAAGAAATAAAATTATTATTATTATTATTCTCATGCAGGACAGTTGTTCCAGCAATGCTGGATGCCCTTCAGCACTCAAGCCATATGTTCAGCACCAACTTTGGGACCATTAATATTGACTATATACAAACTTGATTTTCTTTACTCCCCACTGCTTTACCATGCTTAGTTTTGCTGCTGCTGCTGCTCCCAGGGTGGGTGGTAGGGGGGGGGAGGGAGAGGGATTGGGGTTGGCTATGACTCTCTGTGTGTAGATTCTTGTTATTTTTTTGTTGTACTTCATCCTTGTATTTTGTTTCTGGTAAACCATTAATAAAAATGATTTCACCATACCTGATGATTTTTTTTTTTTTTTTTTTAATCTGATGATTTTTAATGTTTTGTTTGTTTTTATGATTTTGGATGTTTCTATTGTAAGCCTCCTAAGTTTCATGTGGAAAATAAATATTTTAAAATCTGGGTATTTGGGTTTATGTTGAAATGTTGCAGCCGGTGTTTCAGAGCCGTATGTGCAATAGGGTAGATTATTAGATTTGTATAATTTGAGGTTGATGGTGGCAAGTTCTTACTTCCTGTATTGAACATAGCAAAGAAAAAAATGGATAATCTCTCGCTCCATCTTTTTTTATGTCTCTCAATTTCTCCCTTCTTACTTCCTGTCTCTTTTCCTTCTGGCTTTATTCTTTTCTCTGTCACATACATTCTCTCACTCTTTCTTTCCTTCTGCATAGTTTTCCATGTTCTCTTCCTTTCACTCTCCTCAGAAGACCTTTAAAGGCTCTGCGTTAGGATTATCTGTTCCCTTTACACAATATTACAGCATTCACTCACTCAGGTCAGGATTAATTTTAGCCACAAACAAATGCCCTGTTAGATTTATTTCAAACTACATCAGGACAGCGCCGCTCCACCCCTGGCATTAATCTATTCAAAGCTCTTGTTTTGCTCATAGATGCCAAGTCCCAGTGTCGTCATCCGCTGTTGTTTTCTTTGAGAAAGGAATTAGAACGTAAAATTTGCTGTACTGGAACGGAGCGAAGGTCCATCAAGCCCAGTATCATGTTTTCAACAGTGGCTAATCCAGGTCACAAGTACCTGGCAATCCCACAAGAATAAAATAGATTTCACGCTGCTTATCCCAGGAATAAGTAGTGGATTTGTGTAAATCCATCTTAATAATGACTTATGAGCTTTTCTTCCAGGAACTTGTCCAAATTACTTTTAAATCTTATTATCACATCCTCCAGCAATGAATTCCAAAGCTCAGTTATGTGTTGAGTAGAACAATATGTATTAGTAACATAGAAATATGATGGCAGATAAAGATCGAATAGCCTATCCAGTCTTCCCATCCACAACATCTGCTATCTCCTCCTCTCCCTAAGAGATTCCACATGCTTATCCCATGCTATCTTGAATTCAGATATAGCCTTTAACTCTACTGCTTCCACCTAGCGAAGCTTGAAGAACGGTCTGAAATTTGGCATCTAAACTTTAATGCTAAGAAATGCAAGGTCATGCATTTGGGCTGCAAAAATCCGAAGGGGCTGAAGAACTTATGTGCACGACAGAAGAGCGGGACTTGGGTGTGATTGCATGTGATGATGTTAAGATGGCCAAACAGGTTGAAAAGGTGACGGCGAAAACTAGAAGGATGCTAGGTTGCATAGGGAGAGGTATGGCCAGTAGGACAAAGGAGGTATTAATGCCCCTGTATAAGACTTTGGTGAAACCTCATTTAGAATATTGTGTACAATTCTGGAGGCTGCATCTTCAAAAAGATATAAAAAGGATGGAGTCGGTCCAGAGGAAGGCTACAAAAATGGTGCGTGATCATTGTCATAAGGCGTATGGGGACAGACTTAAAGATCTCAATCTGTATACTTTGGAGGAAAGGCGGGAGAGGGGAGATACAATAGAGACATTTAAATATCTGCGTGGCGTAAATGCACATGAGTCGAGTCTCTTTCATTTGATAGGAAACTCTGGAATGAGAAGGTACAGGATGAAGTTAAGAGGTGAAGTTAAGAGGCTCTGGAGTAATCTAAG
The DNA here is from genome assembly GCF_902459505.1 of Geotrypetes seraphini. NCBI lineage: Eukaryota > Metazoa > Chordata > Amphibia > Gymnophiona > Dermophiidae > Geotrypetes > Geotrypetes seraphini. The sequence continues at coordinate 13,886,079 of NC_047086.1, read as the reverse complement.
GAAATATGTTTTTACAGAAAGGGTGGTAAATGCATGGAACAGTCTCCCGGATGAGGTGGTGGAGACAAAGATTGTGTGTGAATTCAAGAAAGCGTGGGATAGACACGTGGGATCTCTCAGAGAGAGAAAGAGATAATGGTTACTGTGGATGGGCCATTTGGCCTTTATCTGCCATCATGTTTCTATGTTTCTACAATCATAAAGCTCTGTGACCTCACAATGCAGGTGTAAAGAGCCTTAGCCAATAGGAGAGGAGATGCAAATGTTAAGAGCCTTAGCCAATAGAGAGAGGAGGAGATAGTGGATGCTGCGGATGGGCCATTTGGCCTTTATCTGCCATCATGTTACTATGTTACTAAAGTTCTGTGACATCACAATGCAAGTGTAATAATAATAATAACTTTATTCTTCTATACCGCCACAATCTTGCGACTTCTAGGCGATTTACAATCAAGTGTAAAGAGCCTTAGCCTATAGGAAGAGGAGATGCAAATGTTAAGAGCCTTAGCCAGTAGGGAGAGGAGGAGATAATGGTTACTGAGGATGGGCAGACTAGATGGGCCATTTGGCCTTTATCTGCCATCATGTTTCTAAGTTTCTACAATCATAAAGCTCTGTGACCTCACAATGCAGGTGTAAAGAGTCTTAGCCTATAGGAAGAGGAGGAGATAGTGGATGCTGTGAATAGACAGACTGGATGGGCCAATAAGGGGAGAGAGGGCTAGAAACTGTGTTTTGCCTCTCCTTCAGAAACAGGCCAGGTCTCCCACCATATTCACGGTGGTTTTTTAATAGAAAATAGTGAATAACATATGAAAAAGTTATTCGCGTTTTTTCTGTATTTGCGGTTCTGTTAATCTCTATCACAGCGAATACAGAGGGCGAAGTGTATAGGTAAATCTCTCTCATGCATAGTCAGTAGTGTATCAAGGGGGAGGCAGACTGCCCCGGGCGCCATCTTCATGGGGAACGCCGGCACTTCTCCTCCTCTCCGCACCCCTGCTCTTTCCAACCCCTCCCCCTTTATGCATGCATGCCTTCCCTCCCCTCCCAGGACCTCTAGCTCTACGCCAACGCAAGCAACATCTACAACCTGCTGTTGGTGCCAGACTTGGCTCTCCCTCCAAGAGCCGGGTCATGGGATCAGGAAGTGATGTCAGAGGGAGAGCCGTTAATGGCACGAAATTGGAGATGCTGCTCATGCCAGGGTAGTTAAAGAGGTTTGGGGGAAGGGAAGTGGCGTGGTGCGGGGGAGGGGGCGGAGAATAGGGCAGGGGTGTCACTATCCCAGGTGCCTCCCACCCTTGCTATACCACTTGCTATAAAGGATATCCTAAGATGGACTGGTATCCCCCAAGACGGATCTGAGAAACACTGACCTTTACTTGATTGGCTTTTTGGAGACCTTGAGAGATTGGTAAGTGGTGCCACTGCCAGCAATTATGGTGGTGAACATTTGTGCCTGGACCAGATCAGAACTGGGTTCATACTTTTTTTTTTTTTTTTTGTATAGGGAGAAGTTGTCCATCGTCTTGAACCGATGAATATTGACTATGTAGCAAGAGTTACTTAAGGGAGGAGGAAAGGGATTTTCTTCTTGCAACCTAGAGTACGACAAGTTGGGTCGTTGTTTTGTTTTTTTTCATATATAAATCTTTTATCCCTGTAGGTGTATTATTAAATGACACAATGTAAAAGGTATGTTTTCTTTGATCCAGCTCGGTTTACACTTTTTCTACTTGATAGCTAGTTGAGTTCCTTATTTCTACACCTACGTCTGTTTTGCAACTGGTGGGATAATCTACATTGTATCTTCTTGTTTTTGGAAGGTGTCAAGCAAGTACGAAAGCAGGTTTGGTTTTCTTGAATGAAAGAGTTTGTTCTAATCCTGAAAAGTTTGCCAGTTTGCTTATGTAATTGGTGGGCTTTAGACTGGCAATGTGAATTTATATTTAATTCATGTGTTATTATTTCTATGAATGCCTGAATTTCTTGACAAGGCTTATCTTGGTTAAATTTAAGTAAATGATAAAGAAAGAAAGAAAGAAAGCCCTATTACTAATGTATTTCTAGTTTGATTGGGTCAGGTAGGTGTTTGGTGAGTGAATGGGCAGAGTACAAGTATTAAGATATTCTTCTGTGCTTTCTGGACTCCTGTTCGTTTAAAAAAAATTAGATAGCTCTAAATCTGATAAATGCTGGCATTGTCATCTTGAAGCAGGGACTTTAGATCATTTCTTATTCTATTGTCCATATATATTAGAATTTTGGAAATCAATCTGGAATCAAATTAATTCCCTATTAGAAAATCATGTGGCATTATCATATGACACAGTTTTATTTGGTATAGAAATGAGGGCTAAGAAACAAATCTCATTTAATTTTAACTGGGGTTGCCATTCAACAGATCACTTACAATTGGAAGAATTGGAATAGACTTAATTATTGTTTTTGGTGGAACTCTGTATGCCATATATATAAAATGGAAAGGACACTAGATATCCAAAAAGGAAATTATAACAAATTTCAGGATGTGTGGAGGCCATTAATAGATTATTGTAAAGATTAAAAATATTCTTCCCTGTATAAAAATTTGAAGACATTAAGGGGGGGAGGGGTTGGGTATTTTTGATTATAATTGAAACAAATCATTGTCATAAATAAATAAGGGAGGGGGGTAATATTTTATATTATGATGATCAATTATAGGATTTCAAGTGTATTTGAATGCTTAATTGATAAATGTCAATATTGTACTTGATTTAAGATTTGAAATGAATAAAGATTAAAAAAAAAAAAAAGATATTCTTCTGTTAGAATTTTCAAAGATTTTAATATTACAGGAAACAAAACAAGAAACAAATCTTCTCTCTGTTCACTCAGGGTCTCTGCAGCTGGCATCATGCTTGTTGCAACTTTCTGGGTCTCACTGCATCTTGGGTAGAACCGACGTTTCAGCCATCATGCTGTGACTTTCTTCAGGGTATGCTGTGAGGTCTGCAGTTTGCCTTGAAACCTGATTGGTTGGAGCTTGAGGTGAATGAGGCAAGAAAGTTCGTCGATCACCAATCTGAATTTTGGTGGGAAAGTCAGTCGGTCACTTTTTCACATAGAATGGAAAAAACCAACTGACTTTCCCACCCAAATTCAAATTTGTGACCAACTAACTTTGCAACCAAAATTGAAATTGGTGACCAACGGACTTTCCTGCTTCATTCACTTCAAGCCCCAACCAATCGGGTTTCAGGACTTACTATATAAAGACAAACTGCAGGCTTTATGATGGCTGAAATGTCGGTTATACTTGACAAGACGCAGCAAGACCCGGAAACCAGCAACAAGCAAGATGCTAGCTGCGGAAACCCTGAGAGAACATGTAACCCAGCTCACAGGGAGAACATCTTTAATCTCACCAGAGACTTTTCCATTCTGTGGGAAAAAGAGACCAACTGATTTTCCCACCAAAATTCACTTTTGTGACCAACTAACTTTCCCACCAAAATTCAAATTGGTGACCAACGGACTTTCCTGCCTCATTCACCTCAAGCCTCAACCAATCGTGTTTGAGGACCTACTATAGAAAGACAACCTGCAGACCTCACAACATACCCTGAAGAAAGCCACAGCACGATGGCTGAAACGTCATTTTCTACCTGACAAGATGCAGCGAGGTCCGGAAACCTACAACAAGCAAATCTTCTGTCTGCTAAAAACAAATCAGAATATAAGCTTTGCACCGTTTATGGAAAGGGTATTTTTGATTTACGAGCTATTATATGGTTGTGTTATTCGGACAAACAAACCCCAGAAGCGTTCAAAGAAGCGTGGGATGAACACAGAAGATTTAGAATCAGAAAATAATATTAAATATTGAACTAGGCCAGTTACTGGGCAGACTTGCATGGTCTGTGTCTGTGCATGGCCGTTTGGTGGAGGATGGGCAGGGGAGGGCTTCAATGGCTGGGAGGGTGTAGATGGGCTGGAGTAAGTCTTAACAGAGATTTTGGCAGTTGGAACCCAAGCACAGTACCGGGTAAAGCTTTGGATTCTTGCCCAGAAATAGCTAAGAAGAAAAAAATTAAAAAATAAAAAAAATTTAAATTGAATCAGGTTGGGCAGACTGGATGGACCATTCGGGTCTTTATCTGCCGTCATCTACTATGTTAGAAAAGAAACAGATTTATGTTGTGATAAAAATGCAGCAGAAAGAAAAGGCTAACAACCCACAAGTACAGTTTACATGCACAGTTTCGAAATAAGGGATTTAAATCCCTGCAATAAAAGAAAGCCAAAAACTACTTCAGAAGAAAAACAAATTTGTAAGCAAAGTCTTTTCCCCAAAGCACTGCAAGTCTTTTCCCCAGGTCTTATATCTCATTGGCTTCAGACTTTTTCTTTTCTACACGGATCTAAGGTTCTGGTTCACTAAGGCTGCTTCATTCTCTGTCTATGTGAAAAAGAGTTTATTAAATCAGGGATTAGCTGTTTCGCCTGCCTCAAGAACACACAGAAATTGAGGCCACGACAAACTTCAGCTGAGATTGCTGCTTTAAAAACATTTAAAAAGCAGCTGAAAGGGCATCACATCAGCTCTTTAGAAGACAACAAGCAAGAGTCAACAAAAAACCAGGTGGAGGATTATGTCTGATCTTGAATTAGTCAGAAGATTACAGCTTAAGTTGGTATGATGCCACCGATGGTACGGTAACATTTCATTTCCAGATCTTCTGGGAAACCAAAGGTTTAGCAACAGATGCCAAGGAAGCCGGACATATGAGTGCAATTCTGGAAAATTCCGAGGGTGCAAGTGTCTACAGCGATGCAACACCGGTGATTTTGCAAACATGGCTCAGAGGTCTAATATCTTTGCAGAAACACCTAGTAAACTGTGAAAATCAATCGCTCAGTAAGCCAAAAAAAAAAAGCAGCACGGTGATTAATAACAGGAAGCTCATATAACAACAAGGGAAATTTACAAATTGTTTCTTCAAAATAAACCCAGCAACAAACTCCTAAATAATCAATAATAATCACTCCGAGAAACGTATACTATCTTTAACAATATGCTCCAAAAATATTTAAACACAGTTAACTGAAGGGAAAAAAAATAGGTGCTAAAAAAAGCACAAATCGCCTCAAATAATGCAGAGATAAAATGATCAGTTATCATTTACCCCTGGAAAAATCCTTCAAAATGATCAGCAATCAATAGCGACTCTCCACAACCTAAAAACAAAACACAAAAATTTAATTTTTTCAAACAACAACAAAACCCCAAAAGAGATTTTTTAAAAAAAACCTTTTACTTATCCAGTATTATCAGTTATCCAAATAACAATAGGAGCAGCTCCTTCTTCGCTACTAGTCCATGTTGGATTCCTCACAATATAATCCAAAAAATGGGAAAAGACGTGAACTTCTACAAAAAGTAACAAACTTATAAGACGTCTTTCACTGTTCATCTCTGGCAGTTCAAAGAGCAACAACAGCTTTTTAAAATAAACGCCCTCAAAAGTCTTAGACCAGTGGTCTCCAACTCAAACCCTTTGCAGGGCCACATTTTGGATTTGTAGGTACTTGGAGGGCCTCAGAAAAAATAGTTAATGTCTTATTAAAGAAATAACAATTTTGCAGGAGGTAAAACTCTTTATATTTTATAAATCTTTCCTTTTGGCTAAGTCTTAATAATATTATTGTAATTTATAGCTAAAGAGACATATGATAATGAAATTGTTTTATTTTACTTTTGGTGATTTTGATAAACATACTGAGGGCCTCAAAATAGTACCTGGCGGGCCGCGAGTTTGAGACCACTGTCTTAGACCGATAGATGGTCCCAGGCAATCAGCTCCTATAAGGGGCCCACTTTATAATCATAGGCCAGCTTCAGAAAATAGACCGAAGGTTAAAAAAAACTCCCCAATAAGGGAGAAAAACCCATAGGCCAAAAAAAATGGGCTATTTATTAAGCTCTAATTTAAACTCTTGGAGGTGAACAGTATCACAGTACTTGTGAGATCCAAAAACACTGCATGCAAACACTTATCTCAGCATTGACGGCCCAGGAAACTTCCAGGTTTTTCCGTCTTCCATCACCGACGGTTGTAAGCCACCAAAAGTGTTCAGCAAAAAAAATCCAGAGATATCCAAGAGTCAAAATTCAAAGGCTAACTTATGGCTCTTCTCAAAAAGGGTCCATGCATGGCCTTGTTTCGCACTTTGGCTGCGTCAGGAGAATAGCAAATCTTGCAAGCAATCGCGCACGGTCCAGGCTAGGGATTGCGGCCTACCCTCTCCTCATATTGCTGACAAACAATGCCTTGAACTGATTCCTTTCAAGACTGACGATACAACAAATTTTTAAATAAACATAAACACCATCCAGTCTATGGTCTTGTAACTTAGTCCCTTTGGACTTGCCTGCAACCGTATTAAGCGCGCTGTAGGTTGCGCAAAATTCAGTTGTCAGAACGTTGTTTAGGTTAGGGAGGATTATTAAGTGAAGTCCTAGTGGTTAAAATTAGAAGACCACATACGCTATAGACCAGTGGTTCCCAATCCTGTCCTGGGGACCACCAACCAGTCAGGTTTTAGAGATAGCCCTAATGAATATGCATGGAGTAGATTTGCATGCCTGTCACCTCCATTATATGCAAATGTCTCTCATGCATATTTATTAGGGCTATCTCAAAAACCTGACTGGCTGGTGGTCCCCAGGACAGGGTCACTGTTGGTGATGGTCTATTTGTGTGTGCAAAATATGGCCCCAAGAAGTCTGAAGGGCACTATTTTGCCTTATGCCCATTGCTGAAACTGCATTCTGTCAACCATGCAGAATTGTATATTCCCCCTGTCAAAATGCCTGAGGTTGGCGACTTCAAGAACTAATATGTTCTCATGCATAGGCCCTCAGGAATGGAATCGAGTACATAAGTCAACAGGGAACTTTGCATTAGAGAACGACACGAGGACCATTTACCGCGGTAAACCATGGATCACCGCAGTAAATCCGCAGGAATGGAGACATTTGCAACTGGTTTACCTCAGGAATGGGGACAAGACCTTTCACCGCCCCACGGGAATGGGGATAAGACCTTTTACCGCCCTGTGGGAGCGGTGAAAAGTCTTACTCCTGTGGTAAAAAAAAATTGCGCCTGTGTCAGACTCAGCATCTTCTCCTCAGCTCCTCTTGGGCCTGTTTTACCTTCAGGAGCCAGCCATGCCAAGAAGAAGACAGAAGGAACCTAAAACCAAAGCCTGAGACCAATGTGATTTGAAGAATAAAATTACCAGACAAGAAAAAGAAAAAAAAAAAAATGTATTTTATAGTTTGTGATTAGAATATTTCAGATTTGAACTATGTATCCTGTTAGAGCTGGTATTAGAAATAACTGGGGACCGCAAAGCCCAGGCTGTGCTTCTTTAGCTTCCAGCTGGCTTAGGGCTCTCTCTCTGACCAGGGGGCAGTTGCCCTAGTTGTTCTCCCCTAACACTATTCCTGCCATGTGTGACTGAAGTATTCTGTGAGCTTGATTTTTCTATGTAGCTTTCTGTAGTAATTTGATTGTTCAGTTTTCATAATAGTGGAGGGGATATTTGTGAAAGGGAGGGGAGACAGGGGTTTTGTTGAACTTTGCTCTGTTTTATTTGTGTTTATAAAATAACAATTGGCAGAGGAGAAGCTTCCGCCCGCACACACGTGACTGCAGAGCGGCACAGGCAGGCTTCGCGGGCATTAGTTTCTTTCCTAAAGTGCTGCAAAGGTAATGAGGAGGAAGGGAGGGAGATAGATTTGGCCGGAGGGAGGGAAGGGGCCGCGCACGATTGTTGACCACACACCTTCCCTCCCTTAAGTTTTTTTACACCGCGAAGGTAAGGGGGAGGAAGGGAGATTCTCGGGCTGCTGAAGGGCGGTGAGGTGGCGAGAGGGAAGGGTGGATGCTGCGGGAACGGGGCGGTGAAGAGGACGGTGGGGATGGGAATGGGGTGGTGAAGGGGATGGCGGGGACGGGGCGGTGAAGGGGACGGTGGTCCGGTGACAGGGCAGTGATGGGGACAGATTTTTTCCCCGTGTCATTCTCTACTTTGCATAACTTTAATAGATTATAAGAACATAAGAATAGCCTTACTTAAAGGAGAAGAAGAAAAAGAAGACAGGGCATGCCAAGCGGTGCATGCAGTACAATCGTCGCTTTGTCAATGTGGTTCCATTCTTTGGCAAAAAGAAGGGGCTCAATGCTAACTCTTAAAATATCTTTCTATTTGCTATTTCCAATAAAGTAGATATGAATATTAAAAAAAGAAAAAAAGAATAGCCTTACTGGGTCAGACCAATGGGTCCATCAAGCCCAGTAGCCCATTCTCACGGTGGCCAATCCAGGTCACTACTACCTGGCCAAAACCCAAAGAGTAGTAACATTCCATACAGAATCTCAAAGAATAACAAGATTCCGGAATCCCAGAGAATAACAAGATTCTAGAATCTCAAAGAGTAGCAACATTCCATACAGAATCTCAAAGAATAACAAGATTCCGGAATCCCAGAGAATAACAAGATTCTAGAATCTCAAAGAGTAGCAACATTCCATACAGAATCTCAAAGAATAACAAGATTCCGGAATCCCAGAGAGTAACAAGATTCTAGAATCCCAAAGAGTAGCAACATTTCATACAGAATCTCAAAGAATAACAAGATTCCGGAATCCCAGAGAGTAACAAGATTCTAGAATCCCAAAGAGTAGCAACATTCCATACAGAATCTCAATGAATAGCAAGATTCCGGAATCCTCAGAGAGTAACAAGATTCTAGAATTCCAAAGAGTAGCAACATTCCATACAGAATCTCAAAGAATAATAAGATTCCGGAATCCCAGAGAGTAACAAGATTCTAGAATCCCAAAGAGTAGCAACATTCCATACAGAATCTCAATGAATAGCAAGATTCCGGAATCCCCTGAGAGTAACAAGATTCTAGAATTCCAAAGAGTAGCAACATTCCATGTTACCGATCCAGGGCAAGCAGAGGCTTCCCATATGTCTTAATAATAGGATTTTTCCTCCAGGAATTTGTCCAAACCAAAGACATCTATTCTGCAGTATGAAATATGGGTACTGAGTTTATTGTAACGGTGTAGGCGCTGGTCACCGATCCGATGGTGTTTAAATACGTATCAGATGTGTTTATACATTTTGATTATTGTATATTTTATTTGTGAACCGCTCTGTAACAAAGCGGGTTATAAATGAATAAAGGCAAAGCAAGAAAAGGCATCCAAATGAAATTGCATCCAGAAAGTTCCAAAATGTCTCCAGTAGACTTTCTCTGGGGACAGCGATGATTGATCATTTCAGATGATCACCTAATTCTAAGACAATGATGGTGGTAGACCAGAAGGGCAATGAAAGATGAGTCTATGGGACGACAGGTCAGCTGTTGCTGAATGAAGCCTTCAAGACCATCTAACAGAAAAATCAAATTCTCGGCATGGCATGGACTGAATATGAGAAATATTCAGCACATCCTATTATCTTAGATAATAAGCATCATTTTTTGAACCTGCTTTTAAGTCCTAACTCCAATCCACTTGTAAAGCACCCTAATCTATTTATCGTTCCCTCTATGGTTCCATACCCTATCTGCCTCTGTAAGTTCCCTATCTGAGCAACAAGTATAGATTCACCCTTTTTGACCTGTTTGTCTGTTACAATTAGATTGTAAGCTCTCTCAAGCAGGGACTGACTCTTCTATGTTAATGTACAGCACTGTGTGGGTGCATCTCATAGGCCCTAGCCCCAGCAGAATCCTGTGGCATGACCTCTCTCTCTCTCTCCAACTCCCAACTCCACCACCTACCTTCCCCACGCAGTGTCAATGAGCAGCCCTGCCCCGGAAGTCTTCATTCTGCAGCAAGCATGGCAGCTGCCCGAAGATTTAAAATTACAGAGGAGGAGGTGGGTGAAGAAGTACAGCCATAACTGACTCTTCTGACTGCCAATTTTGGGGAAGGCCATTGTCCCTGTGACCTCCCCTGTTACGATGCATCTGGTAGTGCTATAGAAGTGATAAGCAGTAGTAGTCGTTGTAAGCACATCAAGCAGAAGTAAGGAGGAAGTTGGCATCCAAGGGATTAAAGAACCCAAGGCAGCATGGTTTCATTACCAGAAGTAGGTCTTGCCCGATTAATCTAGTTTCTTTGATTGAGTGACCAAACAGTTGGATCAAGAGAGAGTGAAGTTCTTGAACAGGGATGGAGGAATGTGTTCGTGAGGAGCTAGCTCAAATTTGGCAGCTACAATTTAATGCCAAGGTCATGCATTTGAGCTGCAAAAACCAGAGGGAATGGTACAATTTAGGGGGTGAAGAACTGATGTGCACGACAGAAGAAAGGGACTTGGGTGGGATTCTATGTGATGATCTTAGGGTGGCCAAACAAGTTGAAAAGGTGATGGCGAAAGCTAGAAGGATGCTAGGTTGCATAGGGAGAGGTATGGCCAGTAGGAAAAAGGAGGTATTGATGCCCTCATTTAGAATATTGGGTACAATTCTTGAGGCCCCACCTTCAAAAAGATCTCAACCTGTATAGTTTGGAGGAAAGGCAGGAGAGGGGAGGTATGATAGAGATGTTTAAATACGAGTCAAGTCTCTTTCATTTGAAAGGAAGCTCTGGAATTAGAGGGTTTAGGATGAAGGTAAGAGGTGATAATCTCAGGAAATACATTTTTTTACAGAAAGGATGGTAAATGCATGGAACAGTCTCCCGGCAGAGGTGGTGGAGACAAAGACTGTGTCTGATTTCAAGAAAGCCTGGGATAGGCACATGGGATCTCTTAGAGAGAGGAAGAAATAATGGTTTCAGTGGATGGGCAGACCGGATGGGCCATTTGGTCTTTATCTGCCTGTTTACAAATAATCGGGACAAGACGCTTGGAAATTTTCTCCCTCGATGCTCCTCAACTGTGGAATGCCCTGCCCCTAGAAATAAGGGAGGAAAAATTACTTGACTGCTTTACACGGAAGCTGAAAAGTCACCTGTTTAAAGACGCCTTTACATTATAGATTTTTTTTTTTTTTTTAAAGATCCTCATTAAAGCTTTGAAGATGCCTTCTCATTAAAGTTTGAATTTTTTAAATCACTTGTTTCTAATTATAATTCTCCTTACTTTTTCTCTTACACTATTACCTCCCTGCGCTAGCAGTTTTTAGCGCAGGGAGCCGTGCTGCTCCCGACGCTCATAGAGTTCCTATGAGCGTTGGGAGTGGCGCGAGACAATCAGCGCAGCTCCCGGCACTAAAAATTGCTAGCTCAGTTTAATAACAGGAGGCCTATGTGCTTACCTTAATGGTTCAACTATCCTCTAACAAATGTAGCTCCTCCCCTTCTTCCCTCTGTTTCAGGGTTCATAGACAACGGTGCGAAAGACAAAAGCGCGCACCGACAATTGAGCGCAGCGTGCGCCGCCGCGCCGCTCTAATTACAGTTTTTAGGTGCTCCGACGGGGGGGTTTTGTTGGGGAACCCCTCCAGTTTACTTAATAGACATCGCACCGGCGTTATGGGGGGTTTGGGGGGGTTGTAACCCTCCACATTTTACTGTAAACTGAATTTTTTCCCTAAAAACAGTGAAAAAGTGAAGTTTTCAGTAAAATGTGGGGGGGTTACAACCCCCCACGCCCCCCACAATGCCCCCACAACGCGGCGCGATGTCTATTAAGTAAAGTGGGGGGGTTCCCCCCCCCCCACGTCCCCACGTTGGAGCACTAAAAACAGTAATTTAGAGCGGCGCGGCGGCGCGCACTGCGCTCAATTGTCTGGGCACGCCTTTGTCCCGGCGCGCTTTTGACCTGACACCATGTTTCAGAACGTCTGTTTGGTTTGGCATTATGTCTATCTCCCCTCTTTTACAAAACTGTGAGAGCAGTTTCTAGCGCAGGGAGCTGCGCTGTATGGCCCACGCTGCTCCTGATACTCATAGGAACTCAGCGAGCATTGGGAGCAGCGAGGGCCATTCAGCGCAGCTCCCCGCTGCTATCGCAGTTTCGTATATGGAGCCCTATGTCTTTTAACATTACAAAACTTTTCGTTTTCTATTTCACTTAGAAATATTTTAATAGGCGACTACAGTACTCCCCCGATATTCGCAGGGGTACGGTTTTTAGCGGGGGGGAGACAGGAGAGGGCAACTGGAGTGCCGGCGAGTGAAGGAAAACACTCGCGGTATATAGTTAAAGTCTGCTTTTACAAATTACGTCTAATTCGATCTATTTCTAAATTTCTTGAATCCAAATCCCGCAATATCTTAATTCATTCATTGGTTATATCAAAACTGGACTATTGCAACTCTTTGTTGCTTAATATCACTCAAAAGGAAAAACGACAACTGCAAATTGTTCAAAACACGGCAATAAAACTAATCTATGATGCTCGGAAATTTGATCACGTCACTCCACTTTTCAAAGACGCACACTGGCTTCCTATTTGCCAGCGTATACAATATAAAGTTTTACTACTTATTTTTAAAAACTTGATTTTCAAAGAACCTCAGTACATTTCTAAAATGCTAATTCCTTATAGCTCCGCACGCGCACTTAGGTCATCTTCCCAAAACTTATTAGTTATTCCATCTTTAAAAATTATAGGCACCCGTAGATTAGACATGTTTTCGGTCGTGGGCCCCCAATGGTGGAATTTATTGCCCCAATATATAAAAAATGAAAAAGACATTCCCTCTTTTAAGAAATCTTTAAAAACATTTCTTTTTAAAAAGATTTTTAATACATAAAAATTTTGCTTTTTAATAAAATTTTTTCCGTTTCAAGAATTTTACTACATCCTTAATGTTTTACCCTTAAATGTGTTTCTTATTATAAGATATGTAACTTTAACCTCCCTTTCCTCCCAATTGTTGTCTGTCTTGTCCAATATCTAATGTTTATATATTTATTGTATGTTTTTATCTTAATTAATTGTTTTTTTTTAATGTACATCGCTTTGTATAAAGATATAGCGATTTATCAAATATTTAATAAAACTTGAAACCTTGAAACCTCCGACCGCCTCTTCAGCGTTTAACTCTTGCATCCTGTTCAAATTGTAATATCCTGTATCTTACTGTAAAAATCCTGTACCGGTCCACTCTGTAAATCACTTTATCCTATGGTAAACCTCCCCGGTACCTGCTCACTTTGTATTAACCTGTATCGTATTGTAAACTTCTCCTGTTCCTGGTCACTTTGTAATATCCTATTCAATTTGTATTAACCTGTATCGCATTGTAATCATCTCCTGTTCCTGTATCTTGTTCCTGCTCTCTTTGCAATATCCTCTCCTCTCTGTAAACTTCCCCCATTATCGCTTCCAAATTGTAATTCCCTGTATATTATTCATTGTAATCCCGACTTATTATGCACACTCTTCAACTTAGCCTATGTATCTCAAATCCCTGGTTCCAATCCCTAGCTTATTTCCTGTTCCAAACATATGTATCTTGTTGTAAACATATGTCTCCTGCTGTAAACACTGCACGACCTTCTTTGTAAACCGCTTCGAACTTATGGTATAGCGGTATATAAGAAATAAAATTATTATTATTAAATTATTATTAAAGTCGGGCCTCACCCACCAGGAGCTGCTTTGACACGCAGCTCCTGATGGGTGAGGCCCGACTTCAGTGCAGGAAGAGGCAGTCGGAGCATACCACGAGTGATTTCCTTCACTCACCGGCGCTCCGGCTGCCCTCTCCTGCCCGGCATTCGCGGTCAGAAAATACCACGAATGACCGGGTCAGCGAATGGCTGACCGCGAATTCGCGGGGGAGCACTGTATATCAGATTTTAATGAAACTTGATCATGTATCCATGAAAAATAGCGGAATTTAAAATTAATGTTTAGATTCCGATTCATTTTTAATTTTCCCACACTAGTCTGTTTTTATAACCTTTTCCTCAGCTGCTCTGTGTTTAACAATCTGCTCGGTCACAGTTATTTCTTTTCACAGGGCCCAGGCTTATGATTTTATATTGGTGCTAGACATTCAGTAAATTAAGCACTTTCCCTGGCAAAAACCACAGGACATTTTTCTTCTGCATACTCAACTGAAACAACAAAATGATTTTTTTTTTAAAATCTAAACAGCATGAGTCAGAATTGAAGTGAAAAAGAGAAATCGGACATAGCGCAGGTCAGAGCTATATAAACATGCAGGATCTCTAACGGTAAGTAAGGAACTTTTTTTTTTTTTTTAAAAAACCATGTAAAGGAATCCCCAAAAAAGTGCTGTGCTGTGTCTGTAAGTGAAACACTGCCTCTTTGATTCATACAGAAAACTTGACTTACAAGTGACCTACTTTACAGGATGTGAGGTCCCAGAGCAAAAATTCTCAGTGATGGGAAAACACCCAAGAGACTGAAAACAAGCTCTCAATTGAGGCAAGAACTGTGGCCCCTGAGCCCAATAGGCACAGACATTTGTATACAGTCTTCACCGATAGTGCTGGAGTTCAAAGGTTAAAGCAGACCTTGCAGGTGTACTTTTTCCTTTTCTTTTTTTTTTTTGCTTCTAGGCTTCATAATTTTTTTCTGTTGCCTATAGTGTTCAGGTTTCAAGGTTAAAATAGCAGGTGAGCATGAGCTAATTCTGATATATTTTCAGCCACATCTGAGTCTCTATATGTGACTCAGTGGCATAATTAATTGATGTCAACCTTGAGCAGAGCCAAAGCTGCCTCTGAAATCGGTGCCTCATTTCATATGAGTGCTGCCCAAAGTCACATATTAGATTGGTCTGCACATTATATGGTGATGATTCTGTCTACGTAGCACCTGCTGGGTGCATCAGGAAAAAGAGAATGGAAATTTCAGGAGGACTCCCTTAACAATGAAAAAAAGGCAGTCTCAGAACTTCAGATCCTGTTTCCAGCTGGGTGATAGCTGACTGAGAAATGCAATCAGAGTTCCATACTTGGACGAGATCTTCCATGACAAAGGCTAAACTATCCCTAATCTTTACTAAGCGGGAACAACCAAGCCAACTCAGCCATAGATAAAGGGTTGTTTATACAAGAGCTATTTTCAACGACTCCTATCCTTTTGGGAAATTATTGAAAACCTACTTATTTAAGACATTTTTGTAATTTCTAGGTCATATGTTTTCATTGTCACTGTTTCAATTTTCTTTTGTAAACTGCATAGAATTCCTAAGGTACTGCGGCATTTAAATAAATGTTCATCTTATGTTATGTTATCCCCATCTCTACTAAGCGGGAACAACCAAGGCAACTCAGCCATTCCAGATCTCTATTAAGTGGGAACAGTCAAGCCAACTCAGCCATTCCTGATCTCTACTAAGCGGGAACAACCAAGGCAACTCAGCCATTCCAGATCTCTATTAAGTGGGAACAGTCAAGCCAACTCAGCCATTCCTGATCTCTACTAAGCGGGAACAACCAAGGCAACTCAGCCATTCCTGATCTCTACTAAGCGGGAACAACCAAGGCAACTCAGCCATCCCTGATCTCTACTAAGCGGGAACAACCAAGGCAACTCAGCCATCCCTGATCTCTACTAAGTGGGAACAATCAAGCCAACTCAGCCATCCCTGATCTCTATTAGCGGGAACAACCAAGCCAACTCAGCCATCCCTGATCTCTACTAAGCGGGAACAACCAAGGCAACTCAGCCATCCCTGATCTCTATTAAGCGGGAACAACCAAGCCAACTCAGCCATCCCTGATCTCTACTAAGCGGGAACAACCAAGGCAACTCAGCCATCCCTGATCTCTACTAAGTGGGAACAATCAAGCCAACTCAGCCATCCCTGATCTCTATTAGCGGGAACAACCAAGCCAACTCAGCCATCCCTGATCTCTACTAAGCGGGAACAACCAAGCCATCCCTGATCTCTACTAAGCGGGAACAACCAAGCCAACTCAGCCATTCCTGATCTCTACTAAGCGGGAACAACCAAGGCAACTCAGCCATTCCAGATCTCTATTAAGTGGGAACAGTCAAGCCAACTCAGCCATTCCTGATCTCTACTAAGCGGGAACAACCAAGGCAACTCAGCCATTCCTGATCTCTACTAAGCGGGAACAACCAAGGCAACTCAGCCATCCCTGATCTCTACTAAGCGGGAACAACCAAGGCAACTCAGCCATCCCTGATCTCTACTAAGTGGGAACAATCAAGCCAACTCAGCCATCCCTGATCTCTATTAGCGGGAACAACCAAGCCAACTCAGCCATCCCTGATCTCTACTAAGCGGGAACAACCAAGGCAACTCAGCCATCCCTGATCTCTATTAAGCGGGAACAACCAAGCCAACTCAGCCATCCCTGATCTCTACTAAGCGGGAACAACCAAGGCAACTCAGCCATCCCTGATCTCTACTAAGTGGGAACAATCAAGCCAACTCAGCCATCCCTGATCTCTATTAGCGGGAACAACCAAGCCAACTCAGCCATCCCTGATCTCTACTAAGCGGGAACAACCAAGCCATCCCTGATCTCTACTAAGCGGGAACAACCAAGCCAACTCAGCCATCCCTGATCTCTACTAAGCGGGAACAACCAAGCCAACTCAGCCATCCCTGATCTCTACTAAGTGGGAACAACCAAGGCAACTCAGCCATCCCTGATCTCTACTAAGCGGGAACAACCAAGGCAACTCAGCCACTCCTGATCTCTACTAAGCGGGAACAACCAAGGCAACTCAGCCATCCCTGATCTCTACTAAGTGGGAACAACCAAGGCAACTCAGCCATCCCTGATCTCTACTAAGTGGGAACAATCAAGCCAACTCAGCCATCCCTGATCTCTATTAGCGGGAACAACCAAGCCAACTCATCCATCCCTGATCTCTACTAAGCGGGAACAACCAAGCCATCCATGATCTCTACTAAGCGGGAACAACCAAGCCAACTCTGCCATCCCTGATCTCTACTAAGCGGGAATAACCAAGCCAACTCTGCCATCCCTGATCTCTATTAAGTGGGAACAACCAAGCCAACTCAGCCATTCCTAATCTCTACTAAGTGGGAACAACCAAGCCAACTCAGCCATCCCTAATCTCTACTAAGTGGGAACAACCAAGCCAACTCTGCCATCCCTGATCTCTACTAAGCGGGAACAACCAAGCCAACTCTGCCATCCCTGATCTCTACTAAGTGGGAACAATCAAGCCAACTCATCTATTCCTAATCTCTACTAAGTGAGAACAACCAAGCCAACTCAGCCTTTCTTGATCTCTACTAAGTGGGAACAATCAAGCCAACTCAGCCACTCCTGATCTCTATTAAGCAGGAACAACCAAGGCAACTCAGCCATTCCTGATCTCTACTAAGTGGGAACAACCAAGGCAACTCAGCCATTCCAGATCTCTACTAAGTGGGAACAATCAAGCCAACTCAGCCATCCCTGATCTCTATTAGCGGGAACAACCAAGCAAACTCATCCATCCCTGATCTCTACTAAGCGGGAGCAACCAGGGCAACTCATCCATCCCTAATCTCTACTAAGCGGGAACAACTAAGCCATCCCTGATCTCTACTAAGCATGAACAACCAAGCCAACTCAGCCATCCATGATCTCTACTAAGCGGGAACAACCAAGCCAACTCTGCCATCCCTGATCTCTATTAAGCGGGAACAACCAAGCCAACTCTGCCATCCCTGATCTCTGCTAAGCGGGAATAACCAAGCCAACTCTGCCATCCCTGATCTCTATTAAGTGGGAAAAACCAAGCCAACTCAGCCATTCCTAATCTCTACTAAGTGGGAACAACCAAGCCAACTCTGCCATCCCTGATCTCTACTAAGTGGGAACAAGCAAGCCAACTCAGCCATCCCTGATCTCTACTAAGCGGGAACAACCAAGCCAACTCTGCCATCCCTGATCTCTACTAAGTGGGAAAAACCAAGCCAACTCTGCCATCCCTGATCTCTACTAAGTGGGAACAAGCAAGCCAACTCAGCCATCCCTGATCTCTACTAAGCGGGAATAACCAAGCCAACTCTGCCATCCCTGATCTCTATTAAGTGGGAAAAACCAAGCCAACTCAGCCATTCCTAATCTCTACTAAGTGGGAACAACCAAGCCAACTCTGCCATCCCTGATCTCTACTAAGTGGGAACAAGCAAGCCAACTCAGCCATCCCTGATCTCTACTAAGTGGGAACAACCAAGCCAACTCTGCCATCCCTGATCTCTACTAAGTGGGAAAAACCAAGCCAACTCTGCCATCCCTGATCTCTACTAAGCGGGAACAACCAAGCCAACTCTGCCATCCCTGATCTCTACTAAGTGGGAACAATCAAGCCAACTCAGCCATCCCTGATCTCTATTAGCGGGAACAACCAAGCCAACTCAGCCATCCCTGATCTCTACTAAGCGGGAACAACCAAGGCAACTCAGCCATCCCTGATCTCTACTAAGTGGGAACAATCAAGCCAACTCAGCCATCCCTGATCTCTATTAGCGGGAACAACCAAGCCAACTCAGCCATCCCTGATCTCTACTAAGCGGGAACAACCAAGCCATCCCTGATCTCTACTAAGCGGGAACAACCAAGCCAACTCAGCCATCCCTGATCTCTACTAAGCGGGAACAACCAAGCCAACTCAGCCATCCCTGATCTCTACTAAGTGGGAACAACCAAGGCAACTCAGCCATCCCTGATCTCTACTAAGCGGGAACAACCAAGGCAACTCAGCCACTCCTGATCTCTACTAAGCGGGAACAACCAAGGCAACTCAGCCATCCCTGATCTCTACTAAGTGGGAACAACCAAGGCAACTCAGCCATCCCTGATCTCTACTAAGTGGGAACAATCAAGCCAACTCAGCCATCCCTGATCTCTATTAGCGGGAACAACCAAGCCAACTCATCCATCCCTGATCTCTACTAAGCGGGAACAACCAAGCCATCCATGATCTCTACTAAGCGGGAACAACCAAGCCAACTCTGCCATCCCTGATCTCTACTAAGCGGGAATAACCAAGCCAACTCTGCCATCCCTGATCTCTATTAAGTGGGAACAACCAAGCCAACTCAGCCATTCCTAATCTCTACTAAGTGGGAACAACCAAGCCAACTCAGCCATCCCTAATCTCTACTAAGTGGGAACAACCAAGCCAACTCTGCCATCCCTGATCTCTACTAAGCGGGAACAACCAAGCCAACTCTGCCATCCCTGATCTCTACTAAGTGGGAACAATCAAGCCAACTCATCTATTCCTAATCTCTACTAAGTGAGAACAACCAAGCCAACTCAGCCTTTCTTGATCTCTACTAAGTGGGAACAATCAAGCCAACTCAGCCACTCCTGATCTCTATTAAGCAGGAACAACCAAGGCAACTCAGCCATTCCTGATCTCTACTAAGTGGGAACAACCAAGGCAACTCAGCCATTCCAGATCTCTACTAAGTGGGAACAATCAAGCCAACTCAGCCATCCCTGATCTCTATTAGCGGGAACAACCAAGCAAACTCATCCATCCCTGATCTCTACTAAGCGGGAGCAACCAGGGCAACTCATCCATCCCTAATCTCTACTAAGCGGGAACAACTAAGCCATCCCTGATCTCTACTAAGCATGAACAACCAAGCCAACTCAGCCATCCATGATCTCTACTAAGCGGGAACAACCAAGCCAACTCTGCCATCCCTGATCTCTATTAAGCGGGAACAACCAAGCCAACTCTGCCATCCCTGATCTCTGCTAAGCGGGAATAACCAAGCCAACTCTGCCATCCCTGATCTCTATTAAGTGGGAAAAACCAAGCCAACTCAGCCATTCCTAATCTCTACTAAGTGGGAACAACCAAGCCAACTCTGCCATCCCTGATCTCTACTAAGTGGGAACAAGCAAGCCAACTCAGCCATCCCTGATCTCTACTAAGCGGGAACAACCAAGCCAACTCTGCCATCCCTGATCTCTACTAAGTGGGAAAAACCAAGCCAACTCTGCCATCCCTGATCTCTACTAAGTGGGAAAAAGCAAGCCAACTCAGCCATCCCTGATCTCTACTAAGCGGGAATAACCAAGCCAACTCTGCCATCCCTGATCTCTATTAAGTGGGAAAAACCAAGCCAACTCAGCCATTCCTAATCTCTACTAAGTGGGAACAACCAAGCCAACTCTGCCATCCCTGATCTCTACTAAGTGGGAACAAGCAAGCCAACTCAGCCATCCCTGATCTCTACTAAGTGGGAACAACCAAGCCAACTCTGCCATCCCTGATCTCTACTAAGTGGGAAAAACCAAGCCAACTCTGCCATCCCTGATCTCTACTAAGTGGGAACAAGCAAGCCAACTCAGCCATCCCTGATCTCTACTAAGCGGGAACAACCAAGCCAACTCTGCCATCCCTGATCTCTATTAAGCGGGAACAACCAAGCCAACTCTGCCATCCCTGATCTCTACTAAGTTTCAAGTTTCAAGTTTAATATATCTCTTGATTGATCGCTTAGTCAGATTTCAAAGCGATTAACAATTTAAAATACATTCATTAGCAATTACATTCATTAGCAATATAAACAATACAATACAAACTTTAAATAGTGACGTTAGGTTAAAAACTAAAACATCATTTAAGAAACGTAGGGAAGAAAGGGATAGTAAAATACAACTAGGAATAGTAAAGCAATACAAGGAAAAGTATAAAAGGAAGACAAATTAAAACATAATTTAATAATATATAATCTGTGGCCTAGGGGCTACTAAAAGCATCTTTAAAAAGGAAGGTTTTTAAATTACTTTTAAATTTACCGAGGTCCTGCTCCATACGTAAGTAAATTGGGAGAGAATTCCATGTCTGTGGGGCGGTCACAGAAAAGATGAATTGCCGTCTGGTATTAATGATTTTAAGCGATGGAATGGTTAAAAGATGTTGCTCATTGGATCTTAATGTTCTAGATGGATGGTACGGAATTAATGATTTATATATAAATGCTGGGGTTTTGTATAAAAGAGTTTTAAAGGTAAGTAAACAGAGTTTGTATGTTATCCGGTGAACAACCAAGCCAACTCAGCCATCCCTGATCTCTACTAAGTGGGAACAACCAAGCCAACTCAGCCATTCCTAATCTCTACTAGGTGGGAACAACCAAGCCAACTCTGCCATCCCTGATCTCTACTAAGTGGGAACAACCAAGCCAACTCAGCCATCCCTAATCTTTACTAAGCGGGAACAACCAAGCCAACTCTGCCATCCCTGATCTCTACTAAGCGGGAACAACCAAGCCAACTCTGCCATCCCTGATCTCTGCTAAGCGGGAACAACCAAGCCATCTCAGCCATCCCAGATCTCTACTAAGTGGGAACAACCAAGCCATCTCAGCCATCCCTGATCTCTACTAAGTGGGAACAACCAAGCCAACTCAGCCATCCCTGATCTCTACTAAGTGGGAACAACCAAGCCAACTCAGCCATTCCTAATCTCTACTAGGTGGGAACAACCAAGCCAACTCTGCCATCCCTGATCTCTACTAAGTGGGAACAACCAAGCCAACTCAGCCATCCCTAATCTTTACTAAGCGGGAACAACCAAGCCAACTCTGCCATCCCTGATCTCTACTAAGCGGGAACAACCAAGCCAACTCTGCCATCCCTGATCTCTATTAAGCGGGAACAACCAAGCCAACTCTGCCATCCCTGATCTCTGCTAAGCGGGAACAACCAAGCCATCTCAGCCATCCCTGATCTCTACTAAGTGGGAACAACCAAGCCAACTCAGCCATTCCTAATCTCTACTAGGTGGGAACAACCAAGCCAACTCTGCCATCCCTGATCTCTACTAAGTGGGAACAACCAAGCCAACTCAGCCATCCCTAATTTTTACTAAGCGGGAACAACCAAGCCAACTCTGCCATCCCTGATCTCTACTAAGCGGGAACAACCAAGCCAACTCTGCCATCCCTGATCTCTATTAAGCGGGAACAACCAAACCAACTCTGCCATCCCTGATCTCTGCTAAGCGGGAACAACCAAGCCATCTCAGCCATCCCTGATCTATACTAAGTGGGAACAACCAAGCCATCTCAGCCATCCCTGATCTCTACTAAGTGGGAACAACCAAGCCAACTCAGCCATCCCTGATCTCTACTAAGTGGGAACAACCAAGCCAACTCAGCCATTCCTAATCTCTACTAGGTGGGAACAACCAAGCCAACTCTGCCATCCCTGATCTCTACTAAGTGGGAACAACCAAGCCAACTCAGCCATCCCTAATCTTTACTAAGCGGGAACAACCAAGCCAACTCTGCCATCCCTGATCTCTACTAAGCGGGAACAACCAAGCCATCTCAGCCATCCCTGATCTCTACTAAGTGGGAACAACCAAGCCATCTCAGCCATCCCTGATCTCTACTAAGTGGGAACAACCAAGCCAACTCAGCCATCCCTAATCTCTACTAAGTGGGAACAACCAAGCCAACTCAGCCATCCCTGATCTCTACTAAGTGGGAACAACCAAGCCATCTCAGCCATCCCTGATCTCTACTAAGTGGGAACAACCAAGCCAACTCAGCCATCCCTGATCTCTACTAAGTGGGAACAACCAAGCCAACTCAGCCATTCCTAATCTCTACTAGGTGGGAACAACCAAGCCAACTCTGCCATCCCTGATCTCTACTAAGTGGGAACAACCAAGCCAACTCAGCCATCCCTAATCTTTACTAAGCGGGAACAACCAAGCCAACTCTGCCATCCCTGATCTCTACTAAGCGGGAACAACCAAGCCAACTCTGCCATCCCTGATCTCTATTAAGCGGGAACAACCAAGCCAACTCTGCCATCCCTGATCTCTGCTAAGCGGGAACAACCAAGCCATCTCAGCCATCCCTGATCTCTACTAAGTGGGAACAACCAAGCCATCTCAGCCATCCCTGATCTCTACTAAGTGGGAACAACCAAGTCAACTCAGCCATCCCTGATCTCTACTACGTGGGAACAACCAAGCCAACTCTGCCATCCCTGATCTCTATTAGCGGGAACAACCAAGCCAACTCATCCATCCCTGATCTCTACTAAGCGGGAACAACCAAGCCATCCATGATCTCTACTAAGCGGGAACAACCAAGCCAACTCTGCCATCCCTGATCTCTGCTAAGCGGGAACAACCAAGCCATCTCAGCCATCCCTGATCTCTACTAAGTGGGAACAACCAAGCCATCTCAGCCATCCCTGATCTCTACTAAGTGGGAACAACCAAGTCAACTCAGCCATCCCTGATCTCTACTAAGTGGGAACAACCAAGCCAACTCTGCCATCCCTGATCTCTATTAGCGGGAACAACCAAGCCAACTCATCCATCCCTGATCTCTACTAAGCGGGAACAACCAAGCCATCCATGATCTCTACTAAGCGGGAACAACCAAGCCAACTCAGCCATTCCTAATCTCTACTAGGTGGGAACAACCAAGCCAACTCTGCCATCCCTGATCTCTACTAAGTGGGAACAACCAAGCCAACTCAGCCATCCCTAATCTTTACTAAGTGGGAACAACCAAGCCAACTCTGCCATCCCT
Source organism: Geotrypetes seraphini (assembly GCF_902459505.1). Classification (NCBI taxonomy): domain Eukaryota; kingdom Metazoa; phylum Chordata; class Amphibia; order Gymnophiona; family Dermophiidae; genus Geotrypetes; species Geotrypetes seraphini. The sequence goes on along the minus strand of NC_047086.1, from coordinate 13,862,560 downwards.
GATCTCTACTAAGCGGGAACAACCAAGCCAACTCTGCCATCCCTGATCTCTATTAAGCGGGAACAACCAAGCCAACTCTGCCATCCCTGATCTCTGCTAAGCGGGAACAACCAAGCCATCTCAGCTATCCCTGATCTCTACTAAGTGGGAACAACCAAGCCATCTCAGCCATCCCTGATCTCTATTAAGCGGGAACAACCAAGCCATCTCAGCCATCCCTGATCTCTACTAAGCGGGAACAACCAAGCCAACTCTGCCATCCCTAATCTCTACTAACTAGGAGCAATATGTATCTGTTTACTTGTAACTAAGGACTGTTTTGAGAAACAAAAGGGCCCTTTTACTAAACCACAGTAATATTTGCAGTTACCACATCTTAACGTGCAACTTTACAGTATAGTCGCTAACGTTGCACCTATTGGAGGTATTCCCAACATTTTCCATTGTAGGTCATTCATTGGAATTTCTATAAACCTTTTTTTAAACCCAGATACTCTAACTTCTGTGACCCTATCTTCTGGCAATGAGTTCCAGAGCTTAACTATTTGTTGAGTGAGAAAATATTTCCTCCTGTTTGTTTTAAAGGTGTTTCCATGTTACTTCATTGAGAGTCCCATAGTCTTTGTAATTTTTGAAAGAGTAAGCGAAGGTAGAGAATATAGACAGATAAGGTAGAGTAACAGAAGTTAGATAGCGGATAATGAGTGGGTAAGCAAGTCCTATTTGCAGCCAGTGTTAATCCTTGTGTGGGTGAGACTTGCTAGCTAGTTGCTTCTTCCATTACAGTACTGAGAAAAGATGTTATGTTATATGTGGACTTTTATCCTGCCAAACCCTCACAAGGTGAGTTTGAGGTTTTCACCTGCTTTCTGAAGTAGGGATAGTCTTACACTGAGCAAAGCCTTTTAAGGTTTGTGTCCAGAGTTTAGTTTAGTTAGTTTAGTTTCTGTAGAACGCTCAATGGCGGGTATTGGATCGAGTGATGTCCTTTGGAAAGGGCATGGTTAGGGATATCTTAGTGACCTTGGAGGCGTATAGATGGAGTTCCTGTTCTTCAAGTACTCTGGCCCCTTTCCTTAAGAGCTTTGAAGACCAGACACAGGGTTTGTAATTTAGAGCTAGATTCAGTAAATTATGCCCAAGTTACACACTAAGGCCCATATTCTGTAACCGGCACCTAATGTAGGCACCTATTTCAGAGGCGCCCAAGTAGATGGGCGCCTATCTAAATCGACAAGTTAAAAAGTGATAAATCACCAGGACCGGATGGTATACATCCCAGGGTACTATAAAAACTCAAACATGAAATTGCTGTCCTACTGTTAGTGATCTGTAACCTGTCGCTAAAATCATCTGTAGTACCTGAAGATTGAAGGGTGGCCAATGTTACGCTGATTTTTAAAAAGGGCTCCAGGGGAGATCCAGGAAATTACAGACTGGTAAGCCTCACTTTGATGCCGGGCAGAATGGTACAAATGATTATAAAAAATAACATTGTGGAACACATAGACAAACATGATTTAATGAGACGGAGTCAGCAAGGTTCAGCAGAGGGAGATCTTGCCTCACAAATTTACCCGATTGCTGTAGACCTGTCGTAACTGTGTTACCGACAGGTCTGCCTGGGTTTTTTTTCAATGGCACAGATATTTTGTGTGTATTACACACGTAAAATATCTGCCCCATGAAAAAAAAAGGAAAGAAATCCCTCACCACTGCCAAAAGCCCTCCCCCAATGACCCCCAACAATCATGCACCCCCGACAAATGCGTCGACCCACCCTAAAACAAACAGCAGAAGGGATGCCCACTCCCTCCTGCCAGGAAAGATTTCCCCCCTTGAAGAAAAAGGCAGGAGGGTTGCCCACTTCCTCCTACCCGAAAAGACTTCCCCCTCCCCTCCATCCCGCCCGAAGAAAAAGGTAGGAGGGATGCCCACTTCCTCCTACCAGAAAAGACCTCCCCCCTCCCTTCCAACCCCCCAAAGAAAAAGGCAGGAGGGATGTCCACTTCCTCCTACCAGAAAAGAGTTCTCTCCTCCCCTCTATCCCCCCAAAGAAAAAGGCAGGAGGGATGCCCACTTCCTCCTACCAGAAAAGACCTCTCCCCTCCCCTCCATCCTCCTGAAAAAAAGGCAGGAGGGATGCCCACTTCCTCCTACCAGAAAAGACCTCCCCCCTCCCTTCCATCCCCCGAAGAAAAAGGCAGGAGGGATGCCCACTTCCTCCTACCAGAAAAGACCTCTCCCCTCCCCTCCATCCCCCCAAAGAAAAAGGCAGGAGGGATGCCCACTCCCTCTTGCCACTGGAGGCCCCCCTTTCCCTCCAGGCCCCTGTGCCCCATACCTTAAAGTTGGGAGCAGGAGATACTGAAAGCACCTCTTGCTCCTGCTCTCTTCGCAATGACACTGGGCCTTAGGCTCCTTCTTGGTGCATCACGTGATGCACGGCAAGGGGCCTAAGGCCCTGATTGGCTCAGATGCCTTGGGCTCCTCCCTTGGTCTGAGACAATCAGGGGCTTCCTTAGGAAGGAGCCTAAGGAAGTCCCTGATTGAGGCCTGTTTGGCCAGTCAGGGACTTCCTTAAGTTCCTTCTTAAGGAAGTCCCCGATTGGCTCAGATGCCTCAGGCCCTTCCCAAGGGAGAAACCTGAGGCGTCTGAGCCAATCAGGACCTTAGGCCCCTCCCCGTACATCACATGATGCACCGGGGAGGTACCTAAGGCCCAGTGTCGTCGCAAAGAGAGCAGGAGCAGGAGGTGTTTTCAGTACCTCCGGCTCCCAACTTTAAGGTGCAGGGCACGGGGGCCTGGAGGGGGATGGGGGCCTCCACGGGCGGGAAGGAATGGACATCCCTCCTGCCTTTTTATTTTGGGGGGAGGGTTAGGGGGCTGTTTTTCCTGACAGGAGAGATTGGGCATCCCTCCCGCCATCTTTTTGGGGTTCGGTGGGGGGGGGTGGCTCAGGGGTGCTAGCATGTGGGGGAGGGGCTTTTTAATGGGACAAATGGTGCATGTTTAAGTCACGCAAAACATCTGTTCCATTTTTTTAAAAAAGCAGAAGCCCTGACAGCAGTGACAGGAGGCTGCTTCCCCTGTCACTACTGTTAGGGCTCTGTGCATGTGTCAATTGCTCACCGAGCAATTGAGTCGGTGGGTTTGCATGCAAACGTGATAGTGATTCAATTGCTGTTGGAAACTTGGCCAGAGAATCAGCCAACAGTGATTGAGACGCTGTCTTTAGTGAATCTAGCCTTAAGTCTTCATAAACATATAATGTTGGATTATGGTTTATGATTTATTAAAAATTTAATATACCACTCGTGCTGCAAACATAACAGGGCAGTTTACATTTTAAGAGAAAAAGAGAACACCAATATAAAACAGGAAAGGAACCATTAACACAACACAGATAAGGAGAAAAAGAATAAATAGAAACATGATGGCAGATAAAGGCCAAATGGCCCATCCGCAGCATCCACTATCTCCTCCTCTCCCTATTGGCTAAGGCTCTTAACATTTGCATCTCCTCTCCCTATTGGCTAAGGCTCTTTACACCTGCATTGTGAGGTCACAGAGCTTTATGATTGTAGAAATATAGAAACATGATGGCAGATAAAGGCCAAATGGCCCATCCGCAGCATCCACTATCTCCTCCTCTCCCTATTGGCTAAGGCTCTTAACATTTGCATCTCCTCTCCCTATTGGCTAAGGCTCTTTACACCTGCATTGTGAGGTCACAGAGCTTTATGATTGTAGAAATATAGAAACATGATGGCAGATAAAGGCCAAATGGCCCATCCGCAGCATCCACTATCTCCTCCTCTCCCTATTGGCTAAGGCTCTTAACATTTGCATCTCCTCTCCCTATTGGCTAAGGCTCTTTACACCTGCATTGTGAGGTCACAGAGCTTTATGATTGTAGAAATATAGAAACATGATGGCAGATAAAGGCCAAATGGCCCATCCGCAGCATCCACTATCTCCTCATCTCCCTATTGGCTAAGGCTCTTTACACCTGCATTGTGAGGTCACAGAGATTTATGGTTGTAGAAACATAGAAACATGATGGCAGATAAAGGCCAAATGGCCCATCTGCAGCATCCACTATCTCCTCATCTCCCTATTGGCTAAGGCTCTTAACATTTGCATCTCCTCTCCCTATTGGCTAAGGCTCTTTACACCTGCATTGTGAGGTCACAGAGCTTTATGATTGTAGAAACATAGAAACATGATGGCAGATAAAGGCCAAATGGCCCATCTGCAGCATCCACTATCTCCTCATCTCCCTATTGGCTAAGGCTCTTAACATTTGCATCTCCTCTCCCTATTGGCTAAGGCTCTTTACACCTGCATTGTGAGGTCACAGAGCTTTATGATTGTAGAAATATAGAAACATGATGGCAGATAAAGGCCAAATGGCCCATCCGCAGCATCCACTATCTCCTCATCTCCCTATTGGCTAAGGCTCTTAACATTTGCATCTCCTCTCCCTATTGGCTAAGGCTCTTTACACCTGCATTGTGAGGTCACAGAGCTTTATGGTTGTAGAAACATGATGGCAGATAAAGGCCAAATGGCCCATCCGCAGCATCCACTATCTCCTCATCTCCCTATTGGCTAAGGCTCTTAACATTTGCATTTCCTCTTCCTATAGGTTAAGGCTCTTTACACCTGCATTGTGAGGCCACAGAGCTTTATGATTGTAGAAATATAGAAACATGATGGCAGATAAAGGCCAAATGGCCCATCCGCAGCATCCACTATCTCCTCCTCTCCCTGAGATCCTCCTCCGGCGCTGCAATTTCAGTCTTCGGGCAGACGGCAGTATTAGCAACATGATCGTGCTGCCGTCAGCTTGACCCAGAAGTAGGGCTACCAGACGCCCGGAAAAACCCTTTTTAGAGGACTGTCCGGGTGCCCAGAAGGATTTCCAAAACCCAGAAGTTTGTATGGTTTTTGAAGCCCCCGAGCTCGGGGCTGCGTCTGGAGGCCTTCTGTACATGCGCGGACGACAACGCGATGACATCATACACATGTATATATGCTCATGACATCATTGCGTCGACATCCGCGCATGCGCAGAGGCCCTCCAGACGGGGAAGGAGACAGGAAGTGCGGCTAAGGGTGGGGCTAGGGGCGAAACAGGGCAGAGTTGGAGGCAGAATGAGGCAGGGCTGGGGATGGAACGAGGCAGGGCAAGGCCAGGTGTCCTCTTATTTCTAAGAGGAAATCTGGCAACTCTAACCAGAAGCCTTCACTCTACAGGGTCCCGCCTACTTGGGAACAGGAAGTCAATGCAGAGAGGTTTCCAGAGCAGGCCAACGGCAGCAGGATGATGTCGGCAATGCTGCTGACTGCCCAAAGATTGAAATTACAGTGCTGGGGGAGGTAGACGGGGACAGGGGAAATTCGGAGAGCCACACCCAACTCCAGGGGTGGCCCAGGTGGGGTGCTGGGGAGTTTGAGAAAGCACCCATGGGAGGGGGAAGAGAAACAAAGAAGCACACATGGGGGGAGGGGGAGAGAAAGAAGCAGCCATGGGGTAGGGGGATTGGAGAGAGAGATATGCACTAGAAGGGCACAGAGGATAGGAAAAGACTAAGGAAATGGGGTAAGGGTGAGATTAGTGGGAGGCAGGGGCGGGAAACTCTGGGTGGGGCGGGGTCAGGGTCATGAATCCTCACAAATATGGTAGATATTCAATCTACTGATTGGCTAAGGACAGCAAAAAGGCTGCCTTAATTTTATGCACCGAGTTAACCAGGCACTGATCTAGAGAAGGGATGGTTGGTGTCCGGTTAACTTCCAGGTAGAGAATGGCACGGGGACAAATCATTCCCCGTCTCTGCGGGAACTCATTTTCCCGTCTCTGCCCCATTCCTGCAAGCTCCGCCCTCATCTGCACAAGCCTCAAACAATTTAAAATCATGTGTTCGAGGCTTGTGCAGTTAAAGCAGAGCTTAAAGGAATGGGGACAAGACGAGGAAATTGAGTTCTTGTCCCCGTGTCATTCTTGACTTCCAGGTCAGTGCATGTACCTGGATATTCAACACTGGGAGCCACGCATGCCCTGGCTTTGAATATCCAGGCTTAGTTCGGCCTTTGACTGGGGCCTTACTGCCACAGGCTGAATATTACCACCTTAGAATTTATTTTTATTAATTTCATTTATTATCAGTACTTATATCTCACATCTCGCTATACATCAAGTACAAAGCGGGTTACATTCAAGAACTACCTTACAGTCAAACAATGAACAATACTGTCAGTACATAAAAGAGACATCATTCAAGACAAAGATCATTCTCGAGATAGATATTTCCTAAACAACCACTGTTAGAGAACCACATGAAAGCTATTTAAAGACTAAATGACAAACGGTTGAAGTGAAATGCCAAACAAGCAAGTAGGGAAAACCTTGGGATGCACCGGGGAGCGGCCTGAGGCTCTGATTGGCCCAAGTTGTTTAAGGCCTCTCCCATGGGAGGGGCCATATACACCCTGGCCAATCAGAGCCTCAGGCCCCTCCCCAGATGCATAGGAGGGGCTCTAGGCGTCTGGGTCAATCAGAGCATTAGGCCCCTTCCTGGTGCATCTGGGGAGGGGCCTGAGGCTCTGATTGGCCCAGGTTGTTTAAGGCCCCTCCCATGGGAGCGAGAGAAAATGGGCATCTGTCCCGCTGCATCACAACACAGGCTTTCGAGCAGTCTCTGACACTGACCGGCACCCCTGGACCAGTCGCATATTTTTGTCGCCAAAAGCTGGCGCCACTTTTAGAAAATGACTCGGCATTTTTTAAGAATCCACCGGAGGGCTCATTTCAGTGTTAATGAGCACATTTGCATGTCATTGTCAGAGACTGCTAGAAAGCTCGCTAAAGACAGAGATAATCCCTTTTGATAATCCGCCGCTAAAATGCGTACAGGCTAAACCGTCAGTAAACAGTTTAGCGACGGCGTTAAAGTTTTGAGAATCTGGACCTTAGAGTACCTGACCACCATATAATGTAAAGCGCTTAGCATCCCTATAGGGGGCATGTAAGTGGTATCTATATACCTAAAATAAAAAATAGTCAAGTGGGAGAGGACAGAAAGGGTCAGGGGGCAGACATTCGGCTCCAATTTTTGAATCTTTTTAGAAGCGTGAAGGGGCGTCATCGAGTGGCATCCGCGGTCTTCCTCCTTGCCCGACGTGATTTGAGGAGGCTTTTCAAAACCCGGACATAGTGCCGGGTTTTGAAAAGCCATCCGGACCCCTGGACGTACCCTCTAAAAAGAGGACATGGCCCGGTAAATCTGGACATCTGGGAGCCCTAGTCTGTGATGTTAGCAAGGATTTGATCTAATTACCCTCCACCAAAAAGGTGGCTCTGCTATGGCTCTCCATTCTTTTATACGGAATCCACAGATGAGTAAAATCACACTTTGAGAACATTATTAGCTTAAGACATGTAGTGTAATTGCGTGTAGTAGAGAGGAAACGGTTAGACATTGTCAAAGCACTGCTGTTTTGCAAAGAAAGCAATCCTAGGGCACCGGCAGTCAACGTGAAAGTGCTGCTCACACCCGAAGGCCTCACTGCTCCTCAGCCTTAGTCCTGACGGGCTGGTTCCTCTGTTATTTGGATCATGTCCAGAAAACTGTTCAGGAGGTTGTTTGCGACCATCACACACTCCTATTTGTAATCGGGGGTTCATGCAGCCTGCGCGTTGGTTTTACAATTGAGAACAAAAGTGACTACCAGTGTTGTTCAAAGTACTAGGTCAAAATACTTAAAGAAAAGGAGAAATAAATGCATATTTTAATACTTCAGTAAAAGCAAAGGTGTGTTGAAGAAAATGTACCCCCACCCCACCCCTTTTACTAAACCGCAATAGCGGTTAATAGCGCAGGGAGCCGCACTGAATGCTCTGTGCTGCTCCCGATGCTCATAGAGTTCCTACCACTAAGCAACTCCCCTGACACATCCCCGGCAGCGGAAAGGATGCTCACTTCCTCCTGCTGCCGCCATTGCACCCCTGACAACCCCCCATGCGTCCGATGACCACCTGCCCCCTCCCCCTTGTTTTTGAAGGTTGGCTGACGGGATGCCCACCTCTTCATAATGGTGGGCCTTCACCTCCCCGGTGCATCCTGAGATGTGTTGGGAAGGGGTCTAAGGCTCTGATTGGCCCAGGTTGATTATGGCCCCGCCTATGGGAGGCATCTGGGTCAATCAGAGCCTTAGGCTCCTCCCTGGATGCATCAGGGAGGGGCCTAAGGCTCTGATTGGCACAAGGAGTCATTGAAGGCATGACTGGCAGCAGCGGGAGTGAGTGAGCATCCCTCCTACTTCTGGGGTGAGGTTGCTTGTGGCGGGAGGGAGTGGGCATCTCTCCCGCTGCAAGGGGAGGTGTCGGGGGTTGCTTGTCAGGAGGGAGTGGGTATCTCTCCCGCTGCTGGGGTGGTGTTGAGGGGGTTGCTGTATGGCAGAAGCAGGAGGAAGTGGGCATCCATCTCACTGTTTGGGGGGTGTTGGGGGGATTGCTTTATGGCATTGATAGGAAAGAGTGGGCATCTCTCCCGCTGCCGGGGGTGGGTTGCTTGATGGTAGAAGAGGGAGTGGGCTTCCCTGCTGCCGATTTTTGATTTGGGGGACTTTTTTTTTTTTATTTTTTTATTTGTATGTTCATTCTGCGCATTTGCTGATTGCTATCACCAACGATTTGCCCATGCCAATTTAGCAACTCTCTGTGAACCTCATTTGCATGCGCGGTTTTTTAAGTATGACTCAAGTCTTTGAAATTACAGTGGAGACCGCAATAGGGGCTGCAGGATTTTATCGCAAACATTTGAGAATTTTCTATGGGGCTCATTTTAAAAAAAAATAAAGGTGTCCAAAAAAACGGCATAAACTGGCACTTTCGAAACTGGCACTGCCGATTTTCAAAACATCTTGCAGGTCATTTACCCTCCAGAACATGTAAATTTTAAGGGGGCATTTTAGAAGCATGATTTGGATGGGATTTGGTAGTCTTAGCACTTGGACATGTAGGGCTATGCCTGCACTACCATTTTTAGGCTTTTGGGCCTAGTGATGCAAGAATCAATTTTACTGCTGCCAGCTCATCTTAGAATTTTACTTTCTGCTTGTCAGTCCTAATATCTCCTTGACTATTGTAAATGCACTAGTTATAGTATTTAGCATTTAGAAAACTCTTCTTATTGTCTTAGTACTTATATCTTCAACCTCCCTGTTGAGGGACTCAATTGAAACTCAGCTGGAGTTGGAGGCTTTTGCTGATTGAACAATATAAGTAACTAAAACCGGAAAACAATAAGGATTACGAAGAGATCATGAATGTAAGGAACAACTGGCTTGGTCAAGTCTACGGATTACAACTCAAGGAGATATTGGGACTTTAATTGACTCATCATCAAGTTAAGTGAGCTTCATTGGGTCTGACTGGCTTCAATACTTAACATCATTAAGAGCCTTGAAGATTGATTGATGAACTCTACTTAAAAGCTTTAGATAGTACCTGTAGCTTTTCCCAGCCTATGATTTTGTCATTAGTAGCACTTTGCACTTTGTATTACTTGTTATTGTAGATTTTAAATGCAGATGAAATAAATTTTGTTAGTTTTTAGGATATGAATTGAATTAAAGAAATCAATAAATTAAACATTTAATTAATTTTATGCTTTGGTATTCTTAGTATAGCATTTTAATGAATTGAATATCAGTTATTAATTATATTTACCTTACTTTTTATAGTTACAAAATGTAAATGTCAGATAGCAAAAACTATGAGTACACAATAAGCCTTCTTGTGTCCAACTAACCTCTAGCCTCTTAAAATTGCCCCCTCCCCCTCCCTTTAACCTCCTAAAACTGTGGACAATTTTACCGACAGGTTGCAAATTACCAATAGTAGATGTGCAATTTTATTTTTAAACTCTTTCAGTACCATCTGGTGCAGGTGATTTACCGCTCTTTAACTTGCTGATTTGGCTTATTACAACTTTCAGGCTCACTGAGATTTGTTTCAGTTCCTCTGTATCATCATCTTGGCATAGGCAGCCCCTCCCCCTTATGTCTTCTTCAGTGAAAACCAAAGAAAAGAATTCATCTAGGCCCCCTTTTATGAAGCTGCGCTAGGCTTTTTTCCTGCTGGCCACGGCAGTATTAGCTCCGACGCTCATAGGAAGTCTACCAGTGTCAGAGCTTTCACCACCATGGTCAGCAATAAAAAACCCAATATGTCTTCATAAAAGGCGGGGTTAGTGTGTTTAGTTATGGCTTTGTCTTCCCTGATTGCTAGTGATCCAACCAACTACGTCAAGCAACTCAGGCAGAATATGCAAATCTCTCTTCTGTATGTATAACTCTCCATCAGGGGTGTCGAAGTCGGTCCTCGAGGGCCGCAATCCAGTCGGGTTTTCAGGATTTCCCCAATGAATCTGCATGAGATCTATGTGCACGCACTGCTTTCAATGCCTATTCAGTGGGGAAATCCTGAAAACCCGACTGGATTGCGGCCCTCGAGGACCGACTTCGACACCCCTGATCTAGATAGAGACATAAATATAAGTTAACATTGTACCTCATGGAAGGTAAAATGACTTGCCCCAACATCCCAAGGAGCATCAGTGGGATTTGAGCTCTGGCTTTCTCTCCTTCTCATGGTACTGTTCTAACGAAAAGGCTGTTCTTTCCTGAAAACCTAACTGGATTTGGAAAATCAGTGATCTAGAACTTCCTTTCCACTGAGAAACATATTTGACTTGGTCATTACAAATGCCTTTTCATTCATACAATTTTCTATACTACTAGTATTTAAGCCCGTTAAATTAACGGGTGCTAGAATATATGTGTAAACTTTTAGCACAATGGGTCGCTGAGGCGTTTTTTTTTCTTTCTTACTTTATGTTTTTTATCTCTCTCCCTGCCCCCCTTTCTTCCTGTCTCTGTCCCCCTGTGTGTCTCTGTCTCTTCCCTGGCCACCTGTCTTATTGTCTCTCTCCCTGGCTGTCTGTCAGTCTTTCTTTGTTTCTGTATCTTCTCCCTTCGCGAGTGTGGGGCAGTCGTAGGCGCGCATGCGCACTCCTTCCGGCCACGGACATACGGAACACGCAGGTAGGAGTGCGCATGCGCCGCTTAGGGTTTTATTATATAGTTATTAAGCCCGTTACATTAACGGGTGCTAGAATATATGTCTGTCTGTCTGCCTCCCTCTGACTCTCTCTCTCTCCCTAGCCCCCTTTCTCTGTCTGTCTTTCTGTCCCTCTCCCTGCCCCTGTGTCTTTCTTTCTTTCTGTCTCCCTCCCTCCCGCTGTCTGTCTGTCATTTTTCCCCATTTTCCTGTGCAGCAGCATTTCCATCCCACTTCCCACTTCCCTCCTATCCCCCCCCCCCTTTCCTGTGCAGAAGCAGCAGCGGTGAACAAAGCCATGGGACCAGACAATTTGCACCCAAGAGTGCTCAGAGAATTGAGCGATGTCCTGGTGAAACCGTTGGCTGAGCTATTCAATCTCTCCCTAAGTAAGGGGAAAGTTCCCCTGGACTGGAAATTAGCTAATGTCGTTCCTCTGCATAAAAAGGGTTGCAGGGCAGAGGCTGCGAATTATAGACCGGTGAGTCTTACATCAATAGTGTGCAAACTAATGGAAACACTAATTAAAAGCAAATTGGACACGATCTTGAATGAAGGGAATCTTCGGGATCCCAGTCAGCATGGATTCACCAAGGGTAGGTCCTGCCAATCCAATCTCATCAGCTTCTTTGACTGAGTAACAAGAAAGTTGGACTTGGGAGAGTCTTTGGACATCGTGTACCTGGACTTCAGTAAAGCTTTTGACAGTGTCCCACACCGCAGGCTGCTAAGCAAGATGGAATCGATGGGGTTAGGAGAGACACTAACTGCATGGGTCAATGATTGGCTGAGTGGCAGACTTCAGAGGGTGGTGGTTAATGGTACCCTCTCTAAAACATCGGAGGTGACCAGTGGAGTGCCGCAGGGCTCGGTCCTGGGTCCACTCCTTTTCAACATATTCATAGGGGATCTGACTCAAGGGCTTCAAGGTAAAATAACACTATTCGCCGATGACGCCAAACTATGTAATATAGTAAGTGAATGCAGTTTACAGAATTATATGGCGCAGGATCTGCTTACATTGGAAAGTTGGTCCTCAACCTGGCAGCTAGGCTTCAATGCTATGAAATGTAAGGTCATGCACCTCGGAAGCGGAAATCCATGCAGGACGTATTTCTTGAACGGAGAAACTTTAACTAGGACTTCAGCAGAACGAGATTTAGGAGTAATCATCAGTGCAGACATGAAAACTGCCAATCAAGTGGAGAAGGCTTCATCTAAGGCAAGGCAGATATTGGGTTGTATCAATAGAAGTTTCGTCAGCCGAAAGCCTGAAGTCATAATGCCGTTGTACAGGGCCATGGTGAGACCTCATCTGGAGTACTGTGTGCAATTCTGGAGGCCACATTACAGTAAAGATGTGCGCAGAATTGAATCGGTTCAACGGACGGCCACCAGGATGATCTTGGGGCTCAAGGGTCTCTCGTACGAAGAGAGACTGAACAAATTGCAGCTCTACACTCTTGAGGAACGTAGGGAGAGGGGAGACATGATCGAAACATTTAAGTACCTCACGGGACGTGTCGAAGTGGAAGATGATATTTTCTTTCTCAAGGGACCCTCGGCCACAAGAGGGCACCCGCTCAAACTCAGGGGCGGAAAATTTCATGGCGACACCAGAAAGTATTTCTTCACAGAGAGAGTGGTTGATCATTGGAACAAGCTTCCAGTGCAGGTGATCGAGGCAGACAGCGTGCCAGACTTTAAGAATAAATGGGATACCCATGTGGGATCCCTACGAGGGTCAAGATAAGGAAATTGGGTCATTAGGGCATAGACAGGGGGTGGGTAAGCAGAGTGGGCAGACTTGATGGGCTGTAGCCCTTTTCTGCCGTCATCTTCTATGTTTCTATGATGAGCCATTTGGCCTTTATCTGCCATCATGTTTCTATGTTTCTATAATCAGAAAGTTCTATGACATCACAATGCAGGTGTAAAGAGCCTTAGCCTATAGGAAGAGGAGATGCAAATGTTAAGAGCCTTAGCCAATAGGGAGAGGAGGAGAGAGTGGCTGCTGCAGACACCAGAAAGTATTTCTTCACAGAGAGAGTGGTTGATCATTGGAACAAGCTTCCAGTGCAGGTGATCGAGGCAGACAGCGTGCCAGACTTGAAGAATAAATGGGAGGGTCAAGATAAGGAAATTGGGTCATTAGGGTATAGACAGGGGGTGGGTAAGCAGAGTGGGCAGACTTGATGGGCTGTAGCCCTTTTCTGCCGTCATTTTCTATGTTTCTATGATGGGTCATTTGGCCTTTATCTGCCATCATGTTTCTATGTTTCTATAATCAGAAAGTTCTATGACATCACAATGCAGGTGTAAAGAGCCTTAGCCTATAGGAAGAGGAGATGCAAATGTTAAGAGCCTTAGCCAATAGGGAGAGGAGGAGAGAGTGGCTGCTGCAGACACCAGAAAGTATTTCTTCACAGAGAGAGTGGTTGATCATTGGAACAAGCTTCCAGTGCAGGTGATCGAGGCAGACAGCGTGCCAGACTTGAAGAATAAATGGGAGGGTCAAGATAAGGAAATTGGGTCATTAGGGCATAGACAGGGGGTGGGTAAGCAGAGTGGGCAGACTTGATGGGCTGTAGCCCTTTTCTGCCGTCATCTTCTATGTTCTATGTTTCTATTTCCCTTACCCTCCAAGTCCCTGTATATCAGTAGCAGCATTTTCCTCCACTCCCCTTTCCCTTCTCTTACCGCGATCTGCTCTTCTCTTACCTGCTCCGTTCGGCCCCTCCCCCTTCTTTTACTGCTGTTGTTCTTCTGATCTGGCCTGCTCCTGACCCCCCCACTGCCGACAAACCTCCGGGCTCCAGCCGTGTAGGCAGCACTTTTAAACACACTGCGTCGCGGCCTTCTACTGCCGATTTCCTCTCCCGCGTCTGTCTCCGATGATGTCATCAGAGACACGGCAAAGGAAATCAGCAGTAGAAGGGCGCAAAGCAGCGTGTTTATAGTGCTGTCTACGTCGCTGGAGCCGGGAGGTTTGTGGAGGGTCAACGGGCGGAGCGGGGCTGCTCTCCACCACTCGGTTGCTGCCACTGCCCTTCAGGGCCGCAAGTGTGGGGCAGTTGTAGTTGCGCATGCGCACTTCTTCAGGCCATGGACATACGGAACACGCAAGTGGAAGTGCGCATGCGCGGCTTAGGGTTTTATTATAGAGAGTCTCCCAATGGTTTTGAGTTTATTCAGGTACTCAAGCATTTTTCCCTGTCTGTCCTGGTGAGCTCACAATCTGTCTAATGTACCTGGGGCATTGGGGGAATTAAGTGACTTGTCCAAGGTCATAAGGAACAATATGGGTTTGAACCCACAACCCCAGGGTGGCGAGGTTGTAGCTTTAACCACTCTGCCACTCTAGAAATCAAAATGTAGCAAAAGTGAGCCAAGTATAGGACAGTCAAGCCATTGTGACATCACTGATGAGGCATTATGACATCACAATATCAGCTCTGGTTATCACACTATTCAATTTTCTATATTGTTCTCCCAAGGGAGCTCAGAATGGTTCACATTAATTTATTCAGGTACTCAAGCATTTTTCCCTGTTGGTTCTATCTAATGTACCTGGGGCAATGGGGGGATTAAGTGACTTAAGGTCACAGAAAGCAATGTGGGTTTGGAACTCGCAGCCTGATGGTGCGGAGGCTGTAGCTTTAACCACTGTGTCACACTCTCCCCCTTTTAGTTGTTTGAAAGTCTACCATTTCCTTCCTCTCCCTCTTTCTCTATCTCATGTACATTTTTGGAAAGGCCCACTAAGATCCATGCGCACTCCTCTCATAATCCCAGCTTTGTCCGTCTGTCGTCTTTTCAATTTGTAAACAGACTGGTTGAGAAACAGCAGTAAATCTGCCTGCGAAAGTCCTTTGACACTGGGTTTTTGTCAGCTTGTAATCAAACCACACGATCACCTCGGAACATTTTCCTGTGTGCAGAAATGACGATATTAAAGCTGACTCACTACGCTTTTATAGGCTGTTTCTGCTTTTTTTCATTTTTCCACATGATTGTGGGACCAAACGTTGGGCAGGCCGTTCTTGTTTCATTGCCGAGTCATGTTTCAAGTTTATTTGACCACATCACCAACGCATACCTAGACTCACACTGGCTACCAATAAAAGCAAGATCCCAGTTCAAATTCTATTGTCTACTATACAAAGTAATACACGGAACAGCACCCAGCTACATAAACAACAGACTACACCGTAACCTCTCACACAGATTAAGGAGAACTCAGAGCCTATTCATTTACCCTCCTCTCAATGGAACACGACGAAATAAACTATACGACAGCCTTTTATCGACACAGGCAGCAAAGATCGATACTACCATCTCCAATCTACTGATCAAATCAATAGACATTAAAGTATTCCGAAAAGAAATCAAAACTCATCTCTTCAAAAAACACTTCCCATCATCATAACCTCACAATAGTATTAGAAAATACTCTCATGACCACTACCACCACCACCACCATAGCAACACTTCTGAATCCTGACTGTATTATTTCTATTCATCAAAACAACCTATCACTATCTACTATTTGCTTTCAATTTCTCCTGGAAATGTCCAGACTAACAATTGTAACTTGACACATTCTTGATTCTATGTACTGCAATGATACTGGAAATGTCCAATCTTCTAATTTGTAATCCGCTTAGAACCGCAAGGCACAAGCGGAATAGAAATCACTAATGTAATGTAATGTAATTTAAAATTTCTTATATCGCCTAATCAGACTTCTAGGCAATGTAGAATAATAAAATATTTATGCAACATACATCAATAGTAAAACGAAGTTAAAACTTAACAGCACATGGCATCATTGGGCAAGTCAGTATAACAAAAGACTTAGGGCTCCTTTTATCAAGGTGCGCCACGGGGGTTAGCGCGTCGGACATTTCATCGCGCGCTAATCCCTGCGGCAAGCCAAAAAATGAACGCCTCGTCAATGGAGGCGTTGTCGACTGGCACGGCAGGCGGTTTAATGCGCGGTATTCCATGCGTTAAACCCCTACCGCACCTTGATATAAGGAGCCCTTAGGGCTGCGTGCGCTAAAAACGCGAGCGCACCTTCGTAAAAGGAACCCTTAAACCATAGACAGACGGAAACGGAAGGAAAAAGGTAAGAACTACAATATTCTAAGAAAAGAGAACAAGAGGCAATACATTTTAAAGAAAACGGTATGAATTTAGCCCTTACAAGGCCAGTTAAGATTCAAAAGCATCTTGGAATAGAAATGTTTTTAACTTTGTTTTGAAACTAAACTAAAACTACACTAAAAACTTAACCTTATACAGCGGGTCTTCAACCAAAGGAAGCTCGACATTGTTAACAATAAGTTAATACATAAGCTAAAATACAAGAGAATTCGTTTTCAAAATGTGTAGCGAATAAAAAAGTTTTTAAAGATTTACGGAAAGGTTGGAAGGAGCTAAGACACCTCAAAATTAGAGGAAGCTCATTCCATAATTGGGGAGATTTAAACGCCAGGGAAATGCTAAAATTCTTAAGAACATAACATAAGAACATAAGAATTGCCGCTGCTGGGTCAGACCAGGGGTCCATCGTGTTCAGCAGCCCGCTCACGCGGCGGCCCTCAGGTCAAAGACCAGCGCCCTAACTGAGACTAGCCCTAGAGAAAGTTTAAATCGATGAGAGCCTCTCGCATAAAAAAAATCTATAAACATTCAGTTACAGCGCCCCAAACCTGGAATTCTCTCCCTATCTATTTACGTGAAGAAACTAATTTGGACAAATTCAAAAGTAATCTTAAAACTTTTTTATTTAACGACGCTTTTATTATTTAAATTTATTCGGTTTTTTCTTTTATATCTTTACAAGTTTCAGAATCGATTCATTTTATGCTAGAATAATTTTTTTAATCTTTTCCCCTTTTATCCCACCCATATGCGTTTTCCCTTATTCGTTTTTTATTCTGCTCAAATATATTGTAATTTCTCCCCCTACTTACCCTAATGTTTCCGATTTGTCCTGTAATGAAATTGTTCTGTCGTGTTTGTTTGTTTTTTTGTAAATTTTATATATTGTAATTTTAAACTTGTGTTAATCGCTTTGAAATTGATAAAGCGATCAATCAAATATATATTAAACTTGGAAACTTGGAATAAAAATACCATATAAAATTTTAAAAATAATTCATAAACATTTAAACTGGATTCTGAGATAAACCGGGAGCCAATGGAGACTCAAAAGCAAAGGAGTCACGTGATCGTATTTACTCTTTCCGTAAATCAGCTTTGCAGCGGTATTCTGAATCAATTGTAGATAATTGGGTATGATTCAGAAAACGCCAGTCCCCGAGCCCTGCTGAGGACAGGAGAACAATGCCTTCTGTTTTAGCAGACATTGCAAAGTTGTGGGCACCGATGGCTTACCAACAACCTAATCTAGCACCTATGAATGGAGGTTGGAGTGGAGGAATAGCCCAATGGTAGGGTTACCCGATTTTCATGATCAAAAAAAGAGGATGTGTGGCCTTGCCCCGTTCCACCCACATCCCCGACCCCACATAAACCTCATCTCTTTGGGGCCACATCTGGAGGCCATCTGCACATGCGTCGGTGCAATGTGATATGTGCATGCAAGTGACATAATCACATTGCATCTGTGCATGTGCGGATGTCCTCTAGACACGGCTCCAAGCTCCCATCGGTTTTGAAGATATGGACAAACTGCCGGGTCTTGGAAAACCCTTCCAGATGCCCAGAGAGTCCTCTAAAAAGAGGACATGTCTGGGTAAATCCAGATGCCTGGTAACCCTACTTAATGGTTAGTACTGCAGTCTGAGAAACAAGGAAACCACTGTGGCTCCTTCTGGATCTAAGCAAGTTATTTATTACACAGGCGTAGAACAGTCTCCCGGTAGAGGTGGTGGAGACAGAGACTGTGTCTGATTTCAAGAAAGCTTGGGATCTCTTAGAGAGAGGAAGAGATAATGGTTACTGCGGATGGGCAGACTGGATGGGCCATATGGCCTTTATCTGCCATCATGTTTCTAAGTTTCTATAATCAGAAAGGTCTATGACATCACAATGCAAGTGTTAAGAGTTTTAGCCAAGAGGGAGAGGAAGAAATAATGGTTATTGCAGATGGACAGATTGGATGGGCTATTTGGCCTTTATCTGCCATCATGTTTCTATGAGAAAAAAAAAATTCTTGGTGCCTTGGGGTTTTGACCTCTTCCTGGGGTTATTCGGGGCATTGATTCAGAAAATTGTATTGGATAGACGCATCAGCTCTAGTTTCTTAGATATGGTTATGGGATAGTAGAGCCAAACATGAACATTGGGCTAAAAAAGATTGGCCTCCGAGGGAATATATGGTGGATGGGGGACAAAATGTAATCAATGAACCTTTGGTAGCACAAGATAGAATCCTACTCCCACCACTAGGCCCGATGAAACAATTTGTAAAGGCTTTGAATAAAGACGGTTTGTGCATTGAATACCATAGCGCAAATGTTATCTGGACTTAGCATGGAAAAACCGAAGGCAGGAATTTTCGATGGTCCACAGATCAGACAATTTATAAATGACCCACATTTCATAGCATCAAAGAATTAAATCAAATCATGCACCTGGTCTTTATTTGTTCTTCTTGTGAAAAACTTCCTCTGCAATGAAAAGGCAGAGGATATGCTCTTTCATTTCACAGGCTTGGCTGGAACATGAGTGTTAAAGTCCATTATCTGGGCTTTCCAGAGAACCTTGGTGACATAAGCGAAGAGCAAAGTGAAAGGTTTCACCAAGACATAAAAGCAATGGAAGGGACAGATTCTTCAAACTTTCAAAAACTACAGGAACGAGACGGCATTTGGAAAAATTAAAAGGGGACAGATTCAGAACCAATGCTAGGAAGTTCTTCTTCACCCAAAGGATGGTGGACCCCTGGAATGCGCTTTCAGAGGGTGTGAAAGGACAGAGTACGGTATTGGGGTTCAAGAGGGGATTAGATGGTTTCCTGAAGGAAAAAGGGATAGAAGGGTATAGATAAAGGATCACTATACAGGTCATGGACCTGATGGGCCGCTGCGTGAGCGGACTGCTGGTCTGACCCAGCAGAGGCACGGCTTATGTTCTTATAAAGCTAGATACCAAGGAAGATGGGATGCAGACATGATGGCAGACTATTGTTCAATCTTATGCGGGATTGTCCTGGCAGATCCCACTCTCGGAAGTCTTACAAAAGGAGCTTCCTGGAAAATTTACATTACATTAGTGATTTTTTTATTCCGCTTGTACCTTGCGGTTCAAAGCGGATTACTTAAGAAGAGAACTGGACATTTCCAGGATGGTACATGACAATAGAAAATACAGTTTGAGGATAGAGACTTAATAACAGAATGATAGTAAAGACTTAATAACATCGGAAGATGTTTTGGACGGCAGTGTTTTGGTTTCTTGGGGGATGGGGTGAGGGAGGTTAGGTAGATTGTATATGCTTTTTGAACAGCAGTGTTTTGATTTCTTTACGGAATGTCTTGAGGTCTGATGTTGTGGTTAACAATCTGGTGATGGAAGGTTCGAGTTTTGCAGCATGTGTTGCCAGGAGGCTATCATAAAGCTTTTTGCGGTGAGTACCCTTGAGTGGTGGGTATGTGAATGATGTCAGTGTTCTTCTTGTTCTGGTTGGAAGGTTACGGTTTAGGCGGTCATTTAGGTAGGTGGGTGCAGTACCGTTAATTACTTTGAAGAGTAGACAGTATAGTTTGAATTGAATTCTGGCTCGAATCGGTAGCCAGTGTGAGTCTAGGTAGGCATTGGTGATGTGGTCAAATTTTCCGAGTGAGTAAATTAGTCTAAGGGCTGTGTTCTGAACAGTTTGAAGTTTTTTGATCATGTTTGTGGGGCATGGTAGATAAAGGATATTGCAGTAGTCCACGAGACCTAGTACCAGGGATTGTACAATTATCCTGTAGTGTTCTTTGTCAAAGAATTTCCTTATTTTTCTTAAGTTGCGCATTGTGAAGAATGCTTTTTGGGTAGTTTTGTTGATTTGGGTCTGCATAGTGCAGCATCTGTCTATCTGCACTCCCAAGATTCTGAGTGAGGTCTGGATTGGGTATTTGGTTGCTTTAATTTCTAGGTCTGTTATGGATGGGTTTTTGTCCGTTTCAAGCATTAGGAATTTGGTTTTGTCCGAGTTTAGTTTCAGTTTGTGGTTTGTCATCCATTTTTCTACTTCATCCAGAATTATTTCCAGGTGTCCTGTTGAGGTGTGGTCTTGGATTTCAAAGGGGAGGAGAATAGTTATGTCATCTGCGTAGCTGAATGATGTTACATTTAGGTTGTCTAAAGTGGTGCCGAGGGAGGAGATGAAGAGATTGAATAGAATGGGCGATAGTGGTGACCCCTGCGGGACTCCGCATGGATTTGACCATGTGTTAGATTTCGTGTTGTTTGTCTTAACTCTGTACGTTCTTGTTTTGAGGAATTTGTATCATAAACGTGCTTTTGGTATGAAATAAAAGAAAAGTGTACAACATGAAAATCTACTTAATTGTTTCCTTCATGCTTAAAAGATATTAATATTGAGTTGATAAGACATTCTTTGTAAGATTTTTGTTATGCATATTTTATTTCTAAAACTCAATAAAAATTATTGAACATTAAAAAAAAAGATATTAATTTAAACACTACATTAAAATATCCTGAAATTTTAATGGGCGAGCAGAGAGAAGAGTGGCATATGTCACATGTTCTATATCTCAAAAGCTAGAGCTCATAGGAGAAAACTGGTGCCATTTTTGGAATCAGCAGGTCTAACATTTGAGACACCAAAATGAGTGTTGGCCAGTGTTGCTTATACACTGCTTAGCTTAGTCTGAGCAGAAACTGTCTATTCTATACCTTTTCAGCACTATAGAAATGACAAATAGAAGTAGTAGTAGTTATCAATGAAGGTTACCTAAGCAGTTTTTACATTTTTCCCTATAGAAACATAGAAAGTGACGGCAGAAAAAGGCCGAGGCCCATCAAGTCTGCCCACTCCATTGACCCACCCCCCTAGTTAATCATTCTCTGATGACCTTTTCCCTCGTAGAGATCCGACATGAGCATCCCATCTGTTCTTAAAATCCGGCACGCTGCTGGCCTCGATCACCTGCACTGGGAGCTTATTCCAGCTGTCAACCACTCTTTCGGTGAAGAAGTATTTCCTGGTGTCGCCATGAAACTTAAGTTTCAGCCCTTTATTTTCAGCGGGTGTCCTCTTGTGGCCGAGGGTCCTTTAAGAAGGAAGATATCATCTTCTACCTCGATACGACCAGTGGGCTCATAATCAACATGCCTGGGGGTAATAGAGGATTAGGTGACTTGCCCAAGGTCGCAGGGAGCAGTGCTGGGCTTAAACCCACAGGCTGAGGCTGAGGTGACCAGAGAATTGGATAGAGGACGTGTGCTAAATGTGATGCATTTAGATTTTAGCAAAGCCTTTGACAGGAGAAGGGTCGCTAGAGTGGGCAGACTTGATGGGCTTTGGCCCTTTTCTGCCGTCATTTTTCTATGTTTCTATGTTTCTATATCCCACACAAATGTCTAATAAATAAACTGAGTGCCCTTGGGATGGGTTCTAAAAAGTAACGAGCAGGGTCAGGAACTGGTTGAGTGGAAGGCGACAGAGGGTAGTGATCAATGGAGATCGCTCTGAGGAAAAGGATGTTACCAGTGGTGTGCCTCAAGGTTCTGTTCTTGGACCTGTTCTTTTTAACATTTGTATAAATGATATTGCTGATTGCTGAAGGGTTGACGGGTATGATTTGCCTCTTTGTGGATGATACCAAAATCTGCAATAGAGTAGATACGCCGGATGGTATGAATAACGTGAAGAAAAACCTGGCGAAGCTTGAAGAATGGTCTAAAATTTGGCAGCTAAAATTTAATACTAAGAAATGCAAGGTCATGAATTTGAGTTGCAAAAACCTGAAGGAATGGTACAGTTTAGGAAGTGAAGAACATATGTGCACGACAGAAGAGCAGGACTTGGGCATGATTGTATGTGATGATGCTAAGGTGGCCAAACAGGTTGTAAAGGTGACAGCGAAAGCTAGAAGGATGCTAGGTTGCATAGGGAGAGGTATGCCCAGTAGGAAAAAGGAGGTATTGATGCCCCTGTATAAGACTTTGGTGAGACCTCATTTAGAATATTGTATAAGAACATAAGAACATAAGAAGTTGCCCCCGCTGAGTCAGACCAGAGGTCCATCTTGCTCAGCGGTCCACTCCCGCGGCGGCCCATCAGGCCTAGTGCCTGAACAGTGATCCCTGATTAATTTTATAACTTACCTCTAATCCCATCCCTATAATCTACCTCTACTCTTATCTGTACCCCTCTATCCCTTTGTCCTCCAAGTACCTATCCAAAGCTTCTTTGAACCCCTATAGCGTACTCCTATTTATCACATCCTCTGGTAGCGCGTTCCATGTATCCACCACCCTCTGTGTGAAAAAGAACTTCCTGGTGTTTGTTCTAAACCACTCTCCTTTCAATTTCTCTGAGTGCCCCCTTGTACTTATTGATCCCCTTAATTTGAAAAATCTGTCCCTGTCTATTTTTTCTATGCCCTTCATGATCTTGAAGGTTTCTATCATGTCTCCTCTAAGTCTCCGCTTTTCCAGGGAGAAAAGCCCTAGCTTTTTCAGTCTGTCAGTATATGAGAGGTCCTCCATGCCCTTTATTAGCTTAGTTGCTCTTCTCTGGACCCTCTCAAGTACCTCCATATCCTTCTTGAGGTACGGCGACCAGAACTGAACACAGTACTCCAGGTGCGGGCGCACCATAGCACGATACAGTGGCAGGATGACTTCCTTTGTCCTGGTCGTGATACCCTTCTTAATGATACCCAACATTCTGTTTGCTTTCCTTGAGGCCGTGGCACACTGCGCCGACGCCTTCAATGTTGTGTCTACCATCACTCCCAGGTCTCTTTCAAGGTCGCTCACCCCTAGCGCTGATCCCCCCATTTTGTAAGTGAACATCGGGTTTTTTTTCCCTATATGCATGACCTTGTATTTCCCTATGTTGAAACTCATTTGCCACTTTTTGGCCCATTTTTCCAGTGTTGTCAGATCTTTTTGGAGATCTTCGCAGTCCTCCATGTTATTGACCTTGCGATATAGTTTGGTGTCATCCGCAAATTTAATAACCTCACATTTTGTTCCTGCTTCCAGGTCGTTAATGAATATATTGAATAGGAGCGGTCCCAGCACCGACACCTGTGGAACTCCGCTCATGACCCATTGCCAGTCTGAGTAATGTCCCTTTACTCCAACCCTCTGTTTCCTGTCCGCCAGCCAGTTTTTGATCCATCGGTGGACCTCCCCTTGCACCCCATGGTTCCATAGCTTCCTTAGTAGTCTTTCGTGTGGCACCTTGTCGAAGGCTTTTTGGAAGTCAAGGTAAATGATATCTATGGATTCCCCTTTATCCACCTGGCTGGTTACCCCCTCAAAGAAGTATAATAAGTACGTGAGGCATGACCTGCCCTTGCAGAAGCCATGCTGGCTCGACTTTAGCTGCCCATAGTTGTCGATGTGTTCCCAGATGCTGTCTTTAATCAGTGCTTCCATCATCTTTCCCGGGACCGAGGTCAAGCTCACCGGCCTGTAGTTTCCTGGGTCTCCCCTTGAGCCTTTCTTGAAGATGGGCGTGACATTTGCTATTTTCCAGTCTTCCGGAATCTCTCCAGTTTTTAGGGATAGGTTGCATATTTGTCGAAGTGGCTCAGCTATTTCGTTCCTTAGTTCCTTGAGTACCCTTGGGTGAATGCCATCCGGACCTAGCGATTTGTCGCTCTTTAGCCTGTCTATCTGCCTGAGGACATCCACCTTGCTCACCTCTAGCTGGACCAGATTTTCATCCTGCTCTCCTTTTACGATCTCCTCGGGCTCCGGAATGTTGGTTGTGTCCTCCCTCGTGAAAACTGACGTGAAGAACTTATTTAGCCTGTCAGCTATCTCCTTTTCCTCTTTTACCACTCCCTTTCTGTCCCCATCATCCAAGGGTCCCACTTCCTCCCTTGCTGGTTGCTTCCCCTTAACGTACCTGAAGAATGATTTGAAGTTTGTTGCTTCCCCTGCCAGTCTCTCTTCATATTCTTTTTTTGCTTTCCTAACCACTCGATGACACTCCTTTTGGTGTTTTTTGTGTTCCTTTTGGTTCTCCTCTGTTTTGTCCTTTTTCCATTTTTTGAATGATGCTTTCTTGTCACTTATCGCCTTTTTCACTGCATTTGTTATCCACACTGGGTTTTTTGTTCTATTTTTTTTTGCACCCTTTCCTGTACTTGAGGATGCACAGGTTCTGTGTATACAATTCTGGAGGCCGCACCTTCAAAAAGATGTAAAAAGGATGGAGTCGGTCCAGAGGAAGGCTACTAAAATGGTGCGTGGTCTTTGCGATAAGGCGTATGGGGACAGACTTAAAGATCTCAATCTGTATACTTTGGAGGAAAGACGGGAGAGGGGAGATATGATAGAGTCATTTAAATGCCTACATAATATAAATGTGCATGAGTCAAGTCTCTTTCATTTGAAAGGAAACTCTGCAATGAGAGGGCATAGGATGAAGTTAAGAGGTGATAGGCTCAGGAGTAATCTAAGGAAATACTTTTTTACAGAAAGGGTGGTAGTTGCGTGAAACAGTCTCCTGGAAGAGGAGGTGGAAACAGAGACTGTGTCTGAATTCAAGAGGGCCTGAGTTAGGCATGTGGGATCTCTCAGAGAGAGAAAGAGGTAATAAGAACATAAGAACATAAGAAGTTGCCTCCACTGGGTCAGACCAGAGGTCCATCTCGCCCAGCGGTCCGCTCCCGCGGCGGCCCATCAGGTCTATGACCTGTGAAGTGGTTTCTGACCACTTCTATAACCTACCTCTGGTTCTATTTGTACCCCTCAATCCCCTTGTCCTCCAGGAACCTATCCAAACCTTTCTTGAACCCCTGTAAAGTGCTCTGGCCTATCACATCCTCCGGAAGCGCGTTCCAAGTGTCCACCACCCTCTGGGTAAAAAAGAACTTCCTAGCATTTGTTCTAAACCTGTCCCCTTTCAATTTCTCCGAGTGACCCCTAGTGGTTGTGGGTCCCCACAGTTTGAAGAATCTGTCCTTATTCACTTTTTCAATGCCCTTTAGGATTTTGAAGGTTTCTATCATGTCCCCTCTAAGTCTCCTCTTCTCCAGGGAGAACAGCCCCAGCATTTTTAACCTGTCAGCGTATGCAAAATTTTCCATACCTCTTATCAGTTTAGTCGCTCTTCTCTGGACTCCCTCGAGTACCGCCATGTCCTTCTTGAGGTACGGCGACCAGTACTGGACACAGTACTCCAGGTTACTGTGGATGGGCAGACTAGATGGGCCATTTGTCCTTTATCTGCCGCCATGTTTCTATGTTTCTAATTAGGCCATTGCTCCCTCCATTGACCTACTTTGTGCTCAGGTCCCCTCCAAACCTGTTAAATAGGTGATGGAGATGCCCTGCTGGGTCTCCAGGACTCTGTATATTCAGTTCACACAAGAATAACGTGGCCATTTATTTTTTTCATCAAAACGGGACATCTATTAATATTCAGCCCTGACTTAGCCCCGCCCCCAATTTATTCTATTCATTTTTCATGTACACACAATATCTTATTAATTCATAATGGTAAACATAAAATTAAAAAAAAAAAAACACTGTACGCAGAAAAATGTTAATTATCATTTACAAGTTTGGGGTTTGTTTTCAAAGATGTCAAGGCAGATTACTTTAAAATATGCAATGTCAGTAATTATAAAAAAAAAATAGACAAATATAGTGCAAAATATAGGCAGAAAATATAAATTCTCAAAACAGACACATTTTGATCACTAAATTTAAAATAAAATAATTTTTCCTACCTTTGTTGTCTGGTGATTTCATGAGTCTCTGGTTGCACTTCCTTCTGACTGTGCATCCAATCTTTCTTACGCATCCAACATTTCTTTCACAATCCAGCCCCATCCCCTTTGGGTTCAGGTCTCTCTCTCTTTTCCCTCTGTTACCCTCCCCAGATCCAGTGTCGGTTCTCATTTGTACCTTTGTTCCAGGTCTCCCTCTCTCTCCCTCCTCTGTTATGATCTTAAATCTCCCTGTTCTTCCCCAGGGTCTCTCCCCCTCTGTCTGAACCTCCCATAGTCCTGTATCTGCCTCCTGTCTTTCCCCTTTGGTCCAGGCCTTTCTCTCTCTAGTCTTTCTAATCTACTTACAATGCCCCCCCCCCTTCTCTGCCGTGTGGTTAGAAAAGCCAAAAGAGAATATGAAGAAAGGCTAGCCAAGGAAGCACGAAATTTCAAAACGTTCTTCAGATATGTTTAAGGGAAGCAGCCAGCTAGGGAGGAGGTAGGACCGCTGGATGACAGAGACAGGAAGGGAGTGGTGAAGGAGGAGAAAGAAGTGGCGGAAAGACTAAACATTTTCTTTTTGTCTGTATTTACAAAAGAGGAAACATCCAACATACTGGAATCTGAGCAAATCTTCAAAGGAGCTCAAACAGATAAACTAACATCCATGGAAGTAAGCCTTGAAGACGTACGCAGGCAGTTAGAAAAATTAAAAACTGACAAATCACCGGGCCCGGACGGAATCCACCCAAGGGTTCTGAAAGAACTAAAGGAGGAAATAGCGGAACTACTACAGCAAGTTTACAATCTATCCCTGAAAACAGGCGTGATCCCGGAGGTTTGGAAGAAAGCCAATGTTACGCCCATCTTTAAGAAGGGATCGAGAGGTGATCCGGGGAACTACAGACCGGTAAGTCTGACCTCGGTTCCGGGGAAAATGGCAGAAGCGCTGATAAAAGACAGCATCGATGAGCATTTTGAAAGAAAGAAATTTCTAATCACAAGCCAACATGGCTTCTGCAAGGGGAGATCATGCCTAACAAACTTACTGCACTTCTTCGAAGGAATTAACAAACGGATGGACAAAGGGGGCCCCATAGACATCGTATATTTAGATTTCCAAAAAGCCTTTGACAAGGTACCCCATGAACGCCTACTTCGGAAACTGAAGAACCATGGGGTGGAAGGAGACGTACATAGATGGATCAGAAATTGGTTGGCGGGTAGGAAGCAGAGGGTAGGAGTAAAGGGCCACTACTCGGACTGGAGGAGGGTCACGAGTGGTGTTCCGCAGGGGTCGGTGCTTGGTCCGCTGCTATTCAATATATTTATAAATGATATAGAAACAGGGACGAAGTGCGAAATAATAAAATTTGCAGACGACACCAAACTATTTAGTGATGCTTGGACTAAAGAGGACTGCGAGGAATTACAAAGGGAACTGAACAAACTAGGGGAGTGGATGACGAGATGGCAGATAAAGTTCAATGTAGAGAAATGTAAAGTATTGCATGTAGGAAGCAGAAACCCGAGGTACAGCTATACGATGGGAGGGCTGTTATTGAGCGAGAGGACCCAAGAAAGGGACTTGGGGGTAATAGTGGACAAGACAAAGAAGCCGTCGACACAGTGCGCAGCGGCCGCTAAGAGAGCGAATAGAATGCTAGGTATAATCAAGAAGGGTATTACAACCAGAATGAAAGAAGTTATCCTGCTGTTGTATCGGGCGATAGTGCGTCCACATCTGAATATGGCAATATTCGAGAGGGTTCAGAGGAGAGCGACACGTCTGATAAAGGGTATGAAAACCTTTCATACACTGAGAGACTGGAGAAACTGGGGCTCTTATCCCTGGAGAAGAGGAGAATTAGAGGGGACATGATAGAGACTTACAAGATCATGAAAAGGGGATAGAGGGGTATAGATAGAGGATTACTGCACAGGTCCTGGACCTGTTGGGCCGCCGCGTGAGCGGACTACTGGGCATGATGGACCTCAGGTCTGACCCAGCAGAGGCATTGCTTATGTTCTTATGAAGGGCATAGAGAAAGTAGAGAGGGACAGATTCTACAAACTTTCGAAAACCACAAGAACGAGAGGGCATTCGGAAAAGTTGGAAGGGGACAGATTCAAAACCAATGCTAGGAAGTTTTTCTTTACCCAACGGGTGGTAGACACCTGGAATGCGCTTCCAGAGGGCGCGATAGGACAGAGTATGGTATTAGAGTTCAAAAAGGAATTGGACAGTTTTCTAAAGGACAAAGGAATAGAGGGGTATAGATAGAGGGCTATTACACAGGTCCTGGACCTGTTGGGCTGCCGCGTGAGCGGACTGCTGGGCACGATGGACCTCTGGTCTGACCCAGCAGAGACACTTCTTAAGTTCTTATGTTCCTTTCTCCCTCCCAGCAGATTTTAGCATATCTCTCTCCTCCTTTTCTCCCCTCAGATCTGGTATCTGTTTCCTTCCTCTTTTCCTCCTCCCAGGTTTGGTATCTGTCTCCTCCCCTTCCCCCCTGCTCAGGCATCTCTCTCTCTCTCTGCTCCCTTCCTCCTGTTTTTCCTTCTCAATTTATTTTCTGCCTCTGTCTAAATTCTTTCTTACTATTCAGTCCTCAATTTCCCTCTTTCATTGTGTCTTCCCTCTTTCCCTCACCCCTTCCAGTATCTAACTCTATCCTCTTCCCTCAATCCAGCATGTGCCCTTTTTTCTTTCTCCTCCCCACTTCCTTCCAGCATCTGCTCCCCCTCTCCCTACATTTCCATTCAGTCTACCCCTCTCCCCCACACTTCCATTCAGTGTCTGTCCCTCCTCTCCTCCACACTTCTATTCAGCGTCTGTCCCTCCTCTCTTCCACACTTCCATTCAGTGTCTGTCCCCCTCTCTCTACCCTTTCCATCTACTGTTCACCCTTTGTCTCGCTCCTTCCATTCTCTGCCTTTTTTATCCACTGTCCCCGCCCTCTCTCTCTTCCATATGGTATCTTCCCTCTTTCTATGCTCCTTCCACAAACTGTCTCCTTTGTACATGATTCATTTCAGCTTCACCCCCTCTCCATTTTTCTGTCTCCCTATGCTCTGGAATCTCTCTCTTCTCCTTTCCTTCCTTCCCACTCCACCCCATGGTCTGGCATCTCTATCTCCTTCCCTTCCCTCCCCCATGGCCTGGCATCTCTTTCCCTCCATGCTCTGGCACCTCCTCTCCCTCTGGTCTGGCATTTATTTCCTGTCTCTCCCCCATGCCCTGGCATATTTTCCTCTCCCCCACCATTATCTGGCATCTTCTCTCCTTCATTTATCTCCCTCCCTCCTTCCTTCTTTCCTTCCTTTCCTATGATCTGGCATCTGTCTCCTTTCCCCCCCTCCATGCCCTGGCATCTCTCCCACCCCCTCCATGGTCTGGTATCTCCTTTCCTTTCCTTCCCTCCCATGGACTTGGCATAGTAACATAGTAACATAGTAGATGACGGCAGATAAAGACCCGAATGGTCCATCCAGTCTGCCCAACCTGATTCAATTTAAATTTTTTTTTTTTTTTTTTTTCTTCTTCTTCTTAGCTATTTCTGGGCAAGAATCCAAAGCTTTACCCGGTACTATGCTTGGGTTCCACCTGCCGAAATCTCTGTTAAGACTTACTCCAGCCCATCTACACCCTCCCAGCCATTGAAGCCCTCCCCTGCTCATCCTCTACCAAACGGCCATACACAGACACAGACCGTGCAAGTCTGCCCAGTAACTGGCCTTAGTTCAATATTTAATATTATTTTCTGATTCTAAATCTTCTGTGTTCATCCCACGCTTCTTTGAACTCAGTCACAGTTTTACTCTCCACCACCTCTCTCGGGAGCGCATTCCAGGCATCCACCACCCTCTCCATAAAGTAGAATTTCCTAACATTGCCCCTGAATCTACCACCCCTCAACCTCAAATTATGTCCTCTGGTTTTACCATTTTCCTTTCTCTGGAAAAGATTTTGTTCTACGTTAATACCCTTTAAGTATTTGAACGTCTGAATCATATCTCCCCTGTCTCTCCTTTCCTCTAGGGTATACATATTCAGGGCTTCCAGTCTCTCCTCATACGTCTTCTGGCGCAAGTCTCCTATCATTTTCGTCGCCCTCCTCTGGACCGCATCAAGTCTTCTTACGTCTTTCTCCAGATACGGTCTCCAAAACTGAACACAATACTCCAAGTGGGGCCTCACCAATGACCTGTACAGGGGCATCAACACCTTCTTCCTTCTACTGACTACGCCTCTCTTTATACAGCCCAGAATCCTTCTGGCAGCAGCCACTGCCTTGTCACACTGTTTTTTCGCCTTTAGATCTTCGGACACTATCACCCCGAGGTCCCTCTCCCCGTCCGTGCATATCAGCTTCTCTCCTCCCAGCATATACGGTTCCTTCCTATTATTAATCCCCAAATGCATTACTCTGCATTTCTTTGCATTGAATTTTAGTTGCCAGGCATTAGACCATTCCTCTAACTTTTGCAGATCCTTTTTCATGTTTTCCACTCCCTCTTCGGTGTCTACTCTGTTACAAATCTTGGTATCATCTGCAAAAAGGCACACTTTTCCTTCTAACCCTTCAGCAATGTCACTTACATACATATTGAACAGGATTGGCCCCAGCACCGAACCCTGAGGGACTCCACTAGTCACCTTTCCTTCCTTCGAGCGACTTCCATTAACCACCACCCTCTGGCGTCTGTCCGACAGCCAGTTTCTGACCCAGTTCACCACTTTGGGTCCTAACTTCAGCCCTTCAAGTTTGTTCAACAGCCTCCTATGAGGAACTGTATCAAAGGCTTTGCTGAAATCCAAGTAAATTACATCTAGCATATGTCCTCGATCCAGCTCTCTGGTTACCCAATCAAAAAATTCAATCAGATTCGTTTGGCATCTCTTGTTCCTCTCCCTTTTCCTTCTGTGTCAGCATGCCCCATGTCCAGCTTTTCCCACCTGTCTTCCTACTCACGTCATGTCTGTTTTTTTCCTACAACCTCCATGTCCAGCATTTTCCTGTGTTCCTTTTTTTCTTCCTGATCTGATTTAGCAGCTTTCTTCCCTTTCCTGAGCCAGCCAACCCACCATCTTCCCACATCCCATTCCAGTACCTCCCCTCTTTTCCCCAACTTAATAGGCCTGAATGGTATAGAAGTCCCTCAGAGTGTCTGCTGCGAGACTGGAGGCGATTCTTAGCTGCCATCAGCCCTGCTTTCGGCTGCGCCGGTAATGCTAAACTGGACGGTAAAAGCAAAGAGAGACGCCGCGGGACTTTCCCACTTGCCTGCATTGCTCGAAGTTATTCAGAGTAGTGAAGACACAGCAGGATTGCGGAGAACTGCAACGTGAAATAATCAAGCTCGAGAAATGGGTATCGACAGGGCAATGAGGTTCATTGTGGATAAGTGTAAAGTGATGCACGAATGCAAGATGTCTGGGGCGGTACTTGGAGAGACCTCCCAGGAAAGAGACTTGGGAGTTCTAATTGACAAATTGATGAAGCCGTTTGCGCAATGCACGGCAGCGGCAAAAAAGGGCGAACAGAATGCTAGGAATGATAAAGAAGGGGATCACGAACAGATTGGAGAAGGTTATCATTCTGCTGTACCGGGCCATGGTGCGCCCTCACCTGGAATACTGCGTCCAGCACTGGTCGCCATACATGAAGAAGGACACGATACTACTCGAAAGGGTCCAGAGAAGAGCGACTAAAATGGTTAAGGGGATGGAGGAGTTGCCGTAAAGTGAGAGATTAGAGAAACTGGGCCTCTTCTCCCTTGAAAAGAGGAGACTGAGAGGGGACATGATCGAAACATTCAAAATACTGAAGGGAATAGACTTAGTAGATAAAGACAGGTTGTTCACCCTCTCCAAGGTAGGGAGAACGAGAGGGCACTCTCTAAAGTTGAAAGGGGATAAATTCCGTACAAACGTAAGGAAGTTCTTCTTCACCCAGAGAGTGGTAGAAAACTGGAACGCTCTTCCGGAGTCTGTTATAGGGGAAAACACCCTCCAGGGACTCAAGACAAGGCTGGACAAGTGCCTGCTAAACTGGAACGTACGCAGGTGAGGCTGGACTCATTTAGAGCACTGGTCTTTGACCTGGGGGCCACCACGTGAGCAGATTATTGGGCACGATGGACTGACCCAGCAGCGGCAATTCTTATGTTCTTATGTCTTTGGGCTGGCTAGCTCTTTGGGTCAGATAGCTGAATCATGGTGAGGAATCTCACTGAGCTTCTGATACACAGGTAAAAGCTGTAAGTGGGCCAGGTTGTGACATGCAGGACATAGGCTGAAAAAGTGTGATGTTTGTAATCAATTTGCATGTGTTAACATTATGAAAACAAAAGTGGGGAAAAAAACAGAAAAAATATCTGAAATTTGGGGAAAATTTGGAAAGTTAGGAAAACGAGCCGAAAATGCTTTGCGCATTCCTCAAAAGAAAGCAAATTTCCCAAATGCCATATTTTACTTTCCAGACATAAAATAAATGTAACCTTTTCATATCTTGAAAACCTTGCATGTACAAGGGGGTGCTGAAAAGTTCTCAGCCCAACCAACCAACTCCCTAAATTCTTCAGAGCATTTTTTTTTCGCCACTGTAGCTGAAAATAGTTATTTTGTTGTGCCAATTTGCAGAAACAAAATTCTTTGCTTTGACAAAGAACTTTTTGAGAACTTTTCATCAGTGTCTGGTAACCAGAGCTGAGATTGTGATGTCATAATGCCTCATTCCACCAATAAGAGCCAACCTCATCAGTGATGTCACAATGGCTTCATTGTCCTGTACTTGGCTCACTTCTATTACATACAATGGGGGTGCTGAACCGTTCTCAGCCCAACCGACCAAATCCCTAAATTCTGAGCGTTATTTTGCCACTGGAGCTGAAAAGAGTGTTCTCTTATTTCATTAAATGCCAATTTGGGAGAGGAATCAAGATGGCGTCAGGGACAGACGTTTTGTAAGAGGCTCCCCTTCCACCGGCGTTCTTAGCTTTACCTTGGAGATTTACTTACCGGTTTTTATATCTCAAGAATGCCGAAGTGCAGGGGTAAACAGAGGAGTGATCTCCCGGCTTCTTCTGCCTCATCGACAACACGCCAGACAGCAATAACAGCTTTTGCTGTTCCATTTGGTCAGGGCGAATCCGCTTTCCGAGGGGGGCAGACCTCGGAACTGGACAGTGATTTTTCGCTGAGCCCGCTGGGTCCTGTAATCCCTCCCCGTCCCGGGATGATGTCGGGCAGTTCTGCGGGTCAGCGGGAGACGTCGGGGAGTGAATCCCTGTTGGACCCGATGATGCTGCCTTTGACCCCGGAGGTGGAACAAGCTATGCCGGGTTACCAGCAATCGGCAGAGGGAGGAGGAGGCGTTCAGGGAGCAACGAGTGTGGGAAATGGAGTTTTTTCTCCACTTCAACCTCTGAAACCCCTGATTAAGCCGAAGGTGGTGGATATGGAGGCGTTGTGGGGAGCCATGGAGAGCCTTCACCAGGTATGCTCCCAATTTATTTCCTCAACACAACAAACTGCAGTTCAAATTAATAATTGTGAAGAGAAAATTCAACAACAATCAACTAGAATGGATAACATTGAGAAGAAATAAAACTTGTATCAAACTCTCAAATGAAGGAGAAAAATTTAATGATCAGGAAAACTGAAAATTTAGAAAATGCAAATAGAAATTTAAACCTGAGACTTTTAAATTTTCCTGTATCAAGAATACTATCACCGAGAGAACTTTTTCACTCTTTCTTGACTTCAGTTTTGAAATTTTCAGAGACAAATATGCCACCATTGCAAAAATTATATTATCTTAATATAGTTGAAGAGGATAAGGACAAGTCAATTGTTCATCCTGGAGAATTAGACCTCACTGGGATGTTAGAATCTTCACGGATTGAGATTTCAGCGAGAGCCACTTTGTTAGTAACGTTTGTTTTCTTACAAGATAAAGAAGCTCTTCTCCGCCTCTATTATAGAACTGAGAATGTTGAATTTTATAATCACAAAATTGTAATTTTTCCTGATGTTTTCCAAGTGGACGCAGCTTAGGCGTAAAAAATTTCTGACATTTCGTCAGTCAGTTTTGGCTGTGGGAGCAACCTTTCAACTTAGGTTTCCTTGTAAATGTTGTATTACCTACCAAACAAATAAGTATATCTTTTATGATCCAGAACAATTGCAACTTTTCTTGGAAGGTAAGGCTGCCATTAGGGCTCCTGACCCCTCTATAATTATAACTACTTAGGCCCTAATGTAATTAACCAAAGAACCCTGTATATTTGAGGCATATGCAAATATGACTGAGTTTAGTTTTTCTTTAATTCAACTACCCTTGACTGTGTATGATTCTACTCTCCCTTAATGTGGACTATGATCATTGTACTGGAATTTACGTCTTGATAATAATTTCCTGAATGTATTTTGTTGCCTGTATCAAAGTTTTCTCTTTTTGATCTTTGATGTGAAAATGAATAAAATATAAAATTAAAAAAAAAAAAAAAATGCCAATTTGCAGAAACAAAATTCTATGTTTTGACATTGTTTCAGATCATTGATTGAACCACATCCACGTCATTCTCTTTTTGGTTGAGCTGAAAACTTTTCAGCACTGCCACCTGGCATTTCTCTGTCTGAGCTGCATATCAGATCTGCCCTCCCTCCTAAGAGATAAGCTCAAGGAGCATCAGCTTTGAAAGTCTAGACCGGAGGCAGGAGCTGCTTGCTACTTAGGGCTCTTTTTATTTCCATACAACTCAGGCGAGATCAGTTTATACTTTAAGCTGATAAGAGCAAACAAATGTTCAACAATGATTTACCACAAAGTCTGTGCTAAATGAGGAATCAGCGGTGAGTGGGTTCTGACATGCTGGGTGTGCCGCGGTGGGTCCCTGGCCTTGTCCACTTTCATATAGGCCAATCCAAGGCTCATGCCGTTGGGGATTAAATGTTCTGCTGCTATGGCACCCGAAACAATAAAGCGTGTAATTATTGTTTTCTCTGCCTGACTTGCACAATTAAATTTAGATAACAACGCACAAAACACCTTGCCTTATCGATTCCCCTGGCCATATATCAAAATCCGGCCTTTCACTTTGGCATGTACGTGCTTGTGTTTGTCAGGACGGAAGAAAACATATGAAAATCCTGCACCTTTGGGGTTGGGGATTTTTTTTCCAGTTATTGATTTGACCCTTCCTGTAATGCCTGGGTTCCCCTAAGGACTGCTGGGACCACGTGTCTCCTCGGGCTAGAATCACTAAGCAAACCGATCGGTCTGCGACCCCTTTGCGGCCCGATTTTACTACGGCCCGATTCACTTACCTCTCTTCCGATCCGAATCTGATCCGCGCATACAAATGAGGGGAATGGCATGCAAAGTAGGCAGGGACACGATTCACAAAACAAATTTCCCAATCCGACTGTGCAGGCCGATCAGCCCAAGAAGAGACTGCTGGGGACCAGTCGCAAACGTCCTTTCTGACTCTCCAGCTCCATTGCCGCCCTGCTCTCTGCACACCCTGCTCTCTGCTGTCCCGGATCTCTCCTGCCTGCCGCCCTGCTCTCCCACGAAGCTCTCCTGCACTTCTCCTCACAGCAAGCCCGTGCTTTTAACCCACAGGTTTAAAGCCGGTTAAAACCACGGGCTTGCTGGGCTAAAAAGTAAAGTTAAAAAAAAAAAAAGTCACGGCTCGGACAGGTCTTGGACGCATGTGCAGATCATCTACAGATGGTCTGCGCATGCATCAGGATCGCCACACTAGCAATCCGTGCCGGCACATGGAGGCATTCTTCCGATCGCCCCCATTTGAATATTAATTGTTGCAGAATCCATCGGACCTGCCCGGATCAGACACGAATAGGTCACGATTGGGCAGGTTAGTGAATCTAGCCCCTTGTTCCTTCACATACTGGCACCGTGGGAATAGTTAACCAAGAAAATGAAGACCAGATGCTTTCCAATGTTATCAAGCAAATAAATACACATTGAGAACTTTCCCTCTTAATTTAAGAAAAAAGAAGTATCTATAGAAATCAAAATCACTGCTATTTATAATACAAGTGAGCCAAGTAAAGGGCAATCAAGCCATTGTGACATCACTGATGAAGTTGGCTCTTACTGGTGGAATGAGGCATAAGAACATAAGAATTACTGCTGCTGGGTCAGACCAGTGGTCCATCGTGCCCAGCAGACCGCTCACGCGGCGACCCTCTGGTCAAAGACCAGCACCCTAACTGAGACTAACCCTACCTGCGTACGTTCTGGTTCAGCAGGAACTTGTCTAACTTTGTCTTGAATCCCTGGAGGGTGTTTTCCCCTATAACAGCCTCTGGAAGAGCGTTCCAGCTTTCTACCACTGTCTGGGTGAAGAAGAACTTCCTTACGTTCGTACGGAATCTATCCCCTTTTAACTTTAGAGAGTGCCCTCTCGTTCTCTCTGCCTTGGAGAGTGTGAACAGTCTGTCTTTATCTACTTTGTCTTGAGTCCCTGGAGGGTGTTTTCCCCTATAACAGCCTCTGGAAGAGCGTTCCAGCTTTCTACCACTGTCTGGGTGAAGAAGAACTTCCTTACGTTCGTACGGAATCTATCCCCTTTTAACTTTAGAGAGTGCCCTCTCGTTCTCTCTGCCTTGGAGAGTGTGAACAGTCTGTCTTTATCTACTTTGTCTTGAGTCCCTGGAGGGTGTTTTCCCCTATAACAGCCTCTGGAAGAGCGTTCCAGCTTTCTACCACTGTCTGGGTGAAGAAGAACTTCCTTACGTTCGTACGGAATCTATCCCCTTTTAACTTTAGAGAGTGCCCTCTCGTTCTCTCTGCCTTGGAGAGTGTGAACAGTCTGTCTTTATCTACTTTGTCTTGAGTCCCTGGAGGGTGTTTTCCCCTATAACAGCCTCTGGAAGAGCATTCCAGCTTTCTACCACTGTCTGGGTGAAGAAGAACTTCCTTACGTTCGTACGGAATCTATCCCCTTTCAACTTTAGAGAGTGCCCTCTCATTCTTCCTACCTTGGAGAGTATGAACAACCTGTCCTTGTCTATTAAGTCTATCCCCTTCAGTACCCTGAATGTTTCGATCATGTCCCCTCTCAATCTCCTCTGTTCGAGGGAGAAGAGGCCCAGTTTCTCCAATCTCTCACTGTACGGCAACTCCTCCAACCCCTTAACCATCTTAGTCGCTCTTCTCTGGACCTTTTCAAGAAGTACCGTGTCCTTCTTCATGTACGGCGACCAGTGCTGGACGCAGTACTCCAGGTGAGGGCGCACCATGGCCCGGTACAGCGGCATGATAACCTTCTCCGATCTGTTCGTGATCCTCTTCTTTATCATTCCTAGCATTCGGTTCGCCCTTTTCGCAGTATGACATCACAATCTCAGCTCTGATTACCAGAATCTGAAACTCTTCACACTAAGGGGGGAGGGGAACTTATCAACATGGGCTGCAGTTAAGACGGTTATTTACCGCTAAGTCATGCTGTTTTAACCCAGGTCCTATTTTATGCAATGAGACCTGGAGGGGTATAATCAAAAGAAACGTCTAAGTACGATTTGGACGTATGGCGCTAGATGCCCAAAGTCGGCAGTGGTAAAATGTCCATTCTCGAAAAAGAGGTCTAGAATATTTTTTTCCCCGAAAATCGTTCTGGACATCCAGGCCATTGATCATCCAGACCGCCAGTCAGGATTAACCAATAGGCCCAGTAGGCACGTGCTTAGGGCCCAAAATAGTAAGGGGGGCCCGCTGAAGGATGACTTACAATGCCATTTTTTTCAGAAGACAATGGGCTCCACCTCTTCCCTCCCCCTACAGCAACGGGCCACCACCCGACAACATTTATCTGTTTCAAAAATGGTTCCTCCAGGGCTTGGTGTTTCTCTCTTTCTTCCAGGAGACCCGACCACAGCTTGCAGCGTGGGACTGACCAATCCAGGCTGGAGAAGGGCCTGATGTTGATCATGGCTTAACAAAGCCCCTTCCATGCTAAGCTCCTTCGCTTGCTGCAGGGTCGCTTTTGTAATTGGCTGTGTCTCCTGCTTTCCGCGCTGAGTCAATCCTTGCAAGGTTGTCTGGACTAGCCACCGAAGAGTCGCGGCCGCTGGAGGTACAGCCCGAGACAATTCTTTCTGCATCCCCATTACAAGAACAGGTAGGTAAACGGCAGCGTTCTCCAGATGTAACTTAGGAAGAGAGCTCTTCGCATGCAGCCATTTCCGACGCCATCTTGGTTGCTAGTCCATAGTCAATGTTAATTTACAATTTTCTTTCTGTTTTTGGCAGCCCTTTCTCACCATGTTCTGGGCACCCAGTCAAGTGTGGGTGGGGCGTGGGCAGGACAGGCCCAGGGGGGCCCAGTGTACTTGTGTGCCTAGAGGCCCTCGAAGAATTAATCCTGCCCTGCCGCCAGTACGTCTATCTTTAGACCCGAAGATATGTCTACGTCCCAAATGCCCAGAACAAGACCATTTGGACATGGGAGGGGCCAGCATTGTGATGGACTGGCTATCCAGACATGGCAACAGAGCAATGGTGCACCTTACAGGGCACTACTGTGAACTTCACAAAAAGGGTGCCATATAAACATCTCAAGAGATCTCCCTTATAGGATATGGTGAGTTCCCCCAAAGCATCCCAAAAACCCACTATACCCTCCTGTCTACAACCCCAATAGCCCATATGGCTGCAGGTGGCATTTATATGGCAGTACAGTAGGGTTTTTTTTTTTGGGGGGGTTGGTGGTCTCACATTTTCCACCATGAATGTAGTGGTTAGAGTGGCGTATGGGCCTGGGTTCTCCTCTCTATGGTTCACTAGCCTCCTCCCCCCCAGGTTACTTAAGACATCTGTACGCAGCTCTACTAGGCTTTCCTATAGCATGTACTGATGTTCCAGAGACAGTTCTGCACGTTTTTATTCTGATATTTGTGGCAGTGTGAGGGGGGTCAGTGATCACTGAGGGAGTGTGTAAGATCTTTATGTTGTCTCTGCAGTGGTTATCTAGTCACTTTGAATGCCTTTTTGGCACTTACACCTGCTTTTAAATCGTCTAACTCAACCCTATAAGTTTTGTCCAGGAAGTCGCATAAAACATTCGATTAGGTCTAGGTCAGCCCACATCCCGCCCAAATACCGCCCTAACCATTCCTCCAGATACACCCCTTTAAACTCTGGGCGCACAGAGGCCTAAAAAGTCCCTGGATACATCCAGAAAGTGGGTTTTGATTATCGGCATTTGGACGACCTGTCTTTTACGTCGTCCATGTGCCGACTTGGGCAGGTTTTTAGATGTGTTTATGTTTCGATTACGAACCCCCTAGTTCCTAATAACTGAGGTGAACAATACAATAACTTGTCTTTACAGTAGCCCACGTTGATAACTCTCCCTCCCCCCCATTTGCCTTTAGAAGAGCAAAAGCAGCCGGAAGCATACCCATTTTAACGGAATGAACATTTATACTTGCCTGCAAACAGGAATGTTGACACGTACGGAACTTGTGAATATGCATATTTCATAAAATGCATACATACATCATAATTTTGCTGCCATTCCCTCCAACAGCGGTGTACCTAACATATGTGACATCCGGGGCCCATCATTTTTTGACACCCCCTCCCATCTATATGAAAAATATGATTTTTAGTAATAATCCACATATCGCACAACAAGAGTGTACCTAGGAAAAGGCAGCATCTTAAACACTGCAGTGAGCACTAGAACACCAACACATACATTGTAAAACTAAACAAGCCAGATCCCGCACACTCAATTGATCCTGTAGTCAATGCCAACTGAAAACTATGTCCTTTTCATACACACAGAACAGAGATACATCCTCGCTCAATATGGAATAATCACAAACTAAAAATAGAAATATGTAGACAAAAGTTAAACTGAACCGCCAAGAAACCAGACTCTGCATACAATGCAACACCACAAAAACAGTAACACATGTCCTCTAATACTGTTCAAAATATAAAGACAGTAGATGTAAATTTGACAAAACTGATACATAACAATCACCACTTTACAAATTAACAAATAAAACTAAAACAAATAAAGAGAAATAAGAAAATATAATTTTATTGGACTAATCCATTTTTCAATTAGTTTTCAGAGGCCAAATCTTTCTTCAGAACAGTACAGTGTACTACTGTTATGGTATCCTGTCCTGAGGAAAGAGGTTTAGTCCAAAAAATTGCCTTATTTCCATTTCCTATTTATAAACTTTTATCAATACAGTTACAATACTACTTGATTCTAAGTAAAGCAACAAAAAAATCTCTCTACCTTTTGTCGTTTCTGCTTTAATCATCTTCTTTGCTCTCTTCTTTTTATACAGCATTTGTCCTCTCTCTCTTCCATGCAACATCTCTCTCTTTGTCCCTTCCACCCAGCTTCTGCCCTCTCTCTCTCTACCACTTCCATCTACTGCCCATACTCTCTCTGCCCCTTCCATCTACTGTCCACCCTCTCTCTCTTCCATTTGGCATCTTCCCTTTTTCTATGTCCCTTTAATAAACTGTATATCTGGGGGTCCCTTCTCTCCTTTGCACATGATTCATTTCAGCTTCACCCCTCTCCATTTTTCTGTCTCCACCCCCTCCCCTATGCTTTGGCATCTCTCTCTTTCTCTTGTTCTTTCCTTCCTTCCTTCCCACTCCACACCATGGTGTGTTATCTCTATCTCCTTCCCTTCCCTCATGCCATGGCATCTCTTCCTCCCCTTCCATGGTCTGGTATCTCCTTTCCTTTTTTCCTTTCCCTCCTTCCCATGGACTTGGCATCTCTGGTTCCTCTCCCTTGTCTTCCTTCTCCCTCTTTCCCTCTCTCTCTCCAATTGGGTGCTACAGCAGCAGCATGTCTCCCCCCTTGCCTGTGCAGTATTTCTACCCTCCCCCCTTCCCTGTGCAGCATTTCTACCCTTCCCCCTTCCCTGTGCAGCATTTCTACCCTCCTTCTTTCCCCGCCCAGCATGTCTACCCTCCCCCCTTCCCTGCCCAGCATGTCTGGCCGGCTCCCCTGCTGAAAGCCGCGGGTGTCCTCTCCTTGCGCGATCCGCGGCTGCATCGGAAGCCTTCTCTCTGATGTTGTGATATCAGAGGGAACGCTTCCGAGGCAGCTGCAGATCGCACGAGGAGCGGACGCCCACGGCTTTCAACAGGGGAGCCGGCCAGAAGATGAGCAACGCCGGTGAGCACCCGCGGACACCTCTGCTTACTGCCATTGCTGCTGGTTAATGAAAGCAGCAGTGGCAGAATAGGGAGGGTGGCTGGCTGTGCACTAGAGAGTTGTGCAGGGACAGAAGTCCCACCCGTCCCCGTGAGGAATCCATCCATCCCCACCCGTCCCCGCGAGGAATCCCCTTCATCCCCGCCTGTCCCTATAAACTTCAGAAATAGTTATTTCATTTAATTATGCTACTGAATTAAAGACTCTGGTAGAGACCCATTTACAAATAAGCAAAGACACTTTATTAATTTGGAAATATTAATTGGGAAGAATACATACTTTTTAAATGGGTTTCTACCAGAGCCTCTAATGTAAATATAAACTATAAATACACAGCTGATGAGAACCCCTAAGCTGTCAGCTGAGGACTTCCTTTGCAGTTGGCCGGAGGTCCCTTTTGCCAAGCTTGTCAGGCAACAGTAGCGTCCCTGAGTCACAGATGCTGGCACCTCAGTGGCTCATGGATATTGCCAGCAACTGCTGTGCTTGGTGGAGGGGAGTTCTGGCCATCTCTAGAGGAGGTCCTCTGCTGGCGGTGCTTGGGGATCCCCACCAGTCACAGCAAAGGTCAGCAAGTACTTCAACACTGTAGAAATAAAACCAGAAATGCATTTCCTTTTCTTTTGAACACAATACAAAGACATCTGCTATATACATTTCCCAAAGCTAATATATTTTAGTAAATAAATTCCGTTTTTTACCTTTGTTGTCTGGAGACTTATTTTTCCATAAAGTCTGGAGACTTATTTTTCCAGTTTCTTTTTTCCGCTTTCCCATCTCCTATAAATTCTTCTGTTGCTGTCCATTGGTTCCTCCTACCATGGTCCAGCATTTATCTCTTTCTCATCTTTTGCCCCTGCCCACCAGTCTCATGCCCAACATTTCTCCTTCTATTACCCCTCTCCAGCACCATGCCACATCTCTCCCTCCATTCCCTTCACCACTATGTCCAACATTCCTCCCTCTTGCATCCATTTCAATCCATTCCACCACAATATTTCTCCCTCTCATCTGTACCTCCCTCCCTCCCTATGACCAAAAATTCTCCTTTCTTCCATTCCCCATGTACACAACCATCTCTTTCCCTCCCTTCCTCTCTCCCAAGTTCATGCCTTCTGTATCCAAAAACGCACTCCCTCCCCCACCTCTTCCCCTCCCTTCCTCCATCCTCTCTCCCAAGTTCATGCCTTGTGTTCAAAAACGCACTCCCTCCCCCACCTCAGCATCTCTTTCCCGCCCTTCCTCTCTCCCAAGTTCATGCCTTCTGTGACCAAAAACGCATTCCTTCCCCCACCTCAGCATCTCTTTCCCTCCCTTCCTCCATCCTCTTTCCCAAGTTCATGCCTTGTGTCCAAAAATGCACTCCCTCCCCTCTTTTGTGTTCCGTGTTTGCCTCCCAGGCCTCATCTTAGCAACTTTCTCAGCTGAATGGAGCTCGAGCCGCGAGGCTCGTCTTCCATTTCCTGCCTGCCCTGCTGCGCACACATAGCCAACCGGAAGTCTTCCCCGATGTCAGCGCTGACGTCGGAGGGCAGGCTTTGCGTAAGCCCTCCCTCCGACGTCTGTGCTGACATCGGGGAAGACTTCCAGTCGGCTCACGTGTGCGTGGCAGGGCAGGTAGGAACAAAAGACGA
Source organism: Geotrypetes seraphini (assembly GCF_902459505.1). Taxonomy (NCBI): domain Eukaryota; kingdom Metazoa; phylum Chordata; class Amphibia; order Gymnophiona; family Dermophiidae; genus Geotrypetes; species Geotrypetes seraphini. The sequence goes on along the minus strand of NC_047086.1, from coordinate 13,819,669 downwards.
ACCACGTGGCTCGAGTTGTATTTAACCCTGCGGGTCCCCTGTTGTCCCCTTCAGGTCTCTCCTGTGCACCCTCTTGGGGCAAGCACCCGGGGTGGACCGCCCCACTCTAGGTACGCCACTGCCCTCCAAACCCCACTCTGAACATTCATATAATAATAATACACATCACCATATTGTACTCTTATGTAGAACTAATTTAATAAGTGATACTTTATATACATATAACATATCTGCAAAAATATCTTTATAAAATTTTCCCAGAAAAAGAAAAGGCTCTTTAATTAGGCATTTCATCAATTTCTTGCACTTATTATAAGAACATAAGAACATAAGAACATAAGCAGTGCCTCCGCCGGGTCAGACCACAGGTCCATCCTGCCCAGCAGTCCGCTCCCGCGGCGGCCCAAACAGGTCACGACCTGTCAGAATCATCAGAAGGGGCTCCATTGCCACCTTGGCTTCCCATTTAAGTCCTGCCTTCCTATCGAAGCCCTAGCCCTCCGGTCTTTCACATGCACGACCTGGTTGGTTTTTACTCATTACCTGGTTAACTTTCTATACTTGTGTTACATCCCAGCTCCTCCTTCAGTATCCCATGATCCCTTTATCCCTCAGGAATCCGTCCAATCCCTGTTTGAATCCCTGGACCGTACTCTGCCTGATCACTTCCTCCGGTAATGCATTCCAAGTGTCCACGACCCTCTGGGTGAAAAAAAACTTCCTTGCGTTTGTTTTGAACCTATCTCCCTTCAGTTTCTATTTCGAATGGTTATGAGAGCTCATGTTTCTCAAGTTCAGGCTTTACATTTTGGTTGTGTTGAGACAAGAATATGCCTAAAATGTAAAAAAATGGATAATACATTGGGTCATGCTTTTTGGTTATGTCCCAAAATTCAGAAATTTTGGAATGCTGTTTGTGTTTTTCTTGGATCAATTATTTCTAGAATTGTGGCTCCTTCCCCCCAGATGGTATTATTTCTTCAACGGGACAGGATTTTTAAGAAAGGGGTTAGGGAATTATTTCACAAATCCTTTAATGTAGGTCAAAAATGTATTTTACCACATTGGTTGGAAGAAAGTCCACCCTCATTTTGGCATTGGAGGACAGCATTTCATGCTCTTATGATTATGGCAGCTAGGGCGACCTCCCCATCTTATAAAAAACAGAGTAAATTTGGGATGACCTGGGAACCTTATATACAGCAATCATCAGCCAGAGCAGGCAGTTTTGTAGTGAACTCATTACATTTGTAATCAGAAAGTGAAGCACTATTTATTAGTAATATTTGGAAATGGGATGGGTGGAGGGGGGAAGGGGGGATGGGAAGGGAGGAGGGAGTGTTGGGAAGTACTTTATCGTGTTTGTATTGTGGTGATAATTGATTGCTGATTTCTTTGAATTTATAGATCTGCAATGTATTAACTGAGTTGAGATGATATTCTTTGGAAGATTTTTATTATGTATATTTTATTTTTAAAACTCAATAAAAATTATTGAACATAAAATTTTCCCAATGTGAACTGCACTGACACTATGTTACTATGATTTAATTTGTCTATTCCCATGTTTCGCCTTCCCCTTCTAATTGTAGATTAGGTTGATATCTGATGATTTTATCAATGTCTTACTGTCATTATAACTGTTAATCGCATATGTTCAGTTACACTTGTTTCACACCACCTTCAGTGAATTTCTTCAAAAGGGCGGTAAATTAATAGCTATAAAGGGAAAAGACACCACAGAAAAGCTGTAATCTGGTGTAACTAGGGCTTAGAGGAGCCTTCTATCAAAGGGCTTTCAAGCAAACCACCAAACAACAAGAATAAAGAATAAAATCAAGACGGTGAATCTAAGCATGTAGTCTTCACTCGCGATCGGTCGACCACAGGCCCTGCTTTGAAGTGTGGGAAATGTTTCATAAATGCTCTTCAAACATTTTGTGCTTCTTCCTAGCTATGACTGTCATTCAGGCAGCGGGGGAGGTGCCACTGAAAAAAAAAAATGAACAACTCACGAAAGGGATTCTAATTTGAAAAGAAAAATCAATAAAAACAAGAAGAATAAAAATTAAAGTCGCTCACAGCCTCTGTTGATCACCTCATGGAGAGGATACTCGTTTGCCAACATTACAAGATATCAATGAAGTGGTATTCTGAATTAAAGTAAAAAACCTTTATGCTGGTGAGTTCCAAACTATTTTTGGGTCAAGGCACCCTTAGTATGCCAGTAATTTTTTCATTGTGCCCTTAAGTCAAAAGAAATACTTAACAGTCCCCCCCAAAAAAATCTAGTATGTCTTTCCTCTCTTTCCCTTACCTTCCCTCCCTCCCTTCTCTCCCCCTCCCTCTTATGTCTGGCATGTCCCTCCTCTTCTTCTCTTCCTTCTCTCCTTCTCTCCCTCCCTCCCCCCAATCTGGTATTTCTCTCCTCTCCCCTTCCTTCCTTACCTCCTCGCCCTTCTTCCTCCATGGTCTGGCATCTCCCTCCTCTCCTTTCCTTCCTTCTCTCCCTCCCTTTCCCCTCCTTCTGATATGTTTCTCCTCTCCCCTCCTTGCCTTCCTTCTATCCCTCCCCCCAATCTGGTATTCCTATCCTCTCCCCTCCTCTCCCTTCTCCCTCCATAGTCTGACATCTCCCTCCTCTCCTTTCCTTCCTTCTCTCCTACCCTTTCCCCCCTCTGGTATGTTTCTCCTCTCCTCTCCTTCCCTTCCCTCTCCTCCCCCTTGTCCTTTCTTTTTCTCCCCTTATCTGGTCTAGCACTTACACCTCCCTCCTTCCCTCCCAATCGGGTACGGCATTTCTCTCTCCCCAGCCCCCATACTTCTTTCTCCCTTCACACACTGAAACTTGCGATCTTTGGACCTACAGCAGCTTAAACCCACTACTTTCGGCAGCCCTGGAAGTTTACCCCTCTGCTTCAACTTCTTATCCCTGTGGAGGCAGGATGCTGCAGCAGAGGGAAATATTCTGGGTCATCAAAAGCAGCTCATTTAAGCTGTTGGTGGCCAAAAGATTGTAAGCTGTAGCATGGAGGAGGGAGAGAGGTTTCCCACTGGGGGAAGGGAGGTGGGATGCCAGACTGGCAGCTCTTTGCATCTTCCTCCATGGCACCCCTATGAATTCACCGCAGCACACAGAGAACACAGTTTGGGAAACACTTGTTTAGACAGTTTCATAATATGTTGGTTTCGTGCGTGCCTTTCACAGTCTATTCCTTTCATAGGGCTAGATTCACGAAGCAAACCGATCGTGTACCAATCGGTTTGCGAGCCCTTTGCAACCCGATTTCCCTCCCGCAGTATTTGCTAACCTGTTCTGCAATCCGATTCTGATCCGCGCATGCAAATGAGGGGAACTGCATGCAAAGTAGGCAGGGATGGGATACACTGAACAAATTTGCCCATTCGACTGTGCTGGCCGATCAACCCAAAAAGCGACTGCTGAGGACCAGTCGCTGAAGCCCTTTCCGACTGCCTTCTGCCACCCTGCTCTCAGCCCTGTCGGCTCCGATCTCCTGCTTCCCCGATCTGCCTGCCTGCCCCGACTGTAGCTGCACTGATCACCTGCCTGCCCCGATCTGCCTGCCTGCCCCTACGCTGCCCTGATCACCTGCCTGCCCCGAGCTGCCCTCATCGCCTGCCTGCCCCGACTCTCCCGCCTTTCCCCACAGTACAAACCTGTGGTTTTAACCCGCAGGCTTTAAAGTGGGTTAAAACCACGGGCTGTATAAAAAGTTTTTAAAAAACCAAAACGTTCCGAGCCGGAGGTCCAGCGCATGCACAGAGCATCTAAAGATGGTCTGCGCAGGCGTGAGGATCGCTATAGAGCGATCCGTGCCGGAAGATGGGGACGTTCCTCCGATCGCCCCCATCTGCATGTTGCAGTTTGGTGAATTTGTCGGACCTGCCTGGATCGGGCCCGATCGGGGAGGTTAGTGAATCTAGTCCATAGTACTGACTTGTTGTTAGGGGGTCTTTTATTAAAATGTGGTAAATATTTGCACTTTCAGCATCTTACCTGGTTCAGTACGTGCAAAGCTCATGCAGGAGGCTTGTTAATCATCTGTGTTGCATTTAGCACGCAGGACAGACATTTACTGCATGGGTAATGTGTTCCATACAGATAGGACATTATCTGCTAAAGCATGTGACATGATACCAGGCTAAAATGATTTTGAAAAGTTCTGTGGCTCGCATCCCCTACCTTCACCTGATCTGATCCTCCCCCTCCCCAAGAGCTTATCTCCAAACCTCTCTAGAAAGCTTACACCCAATTCCCTTTGAAGGGCACTCCTATTCTCCCCCTCCACCCCAATCCCCTCTTCTCTGAGACTTACCCAGGAGTCAGTGGCATAGTGAAGGTGAGAGGCGCCTGGAGCGGTGGCGCCCCTCTTCCGCCCTCATATCTGCCGCCTCCACTCCTTCCCTGATCCCCCCTGCCCCATGCACGCCCCCCTTTCCTTCCTCCGTACCTCTAGCCATTCGCTGCCGCGAGCAACAAGAACTTCAATGGGCTCCTCGTGACCCCGTCGTCTCTCCCGTGTTTGTCACTTCCTATGTGCGGCACCCGGAAGTGATGTTAGCGGGAGAGATGGCGCGGTCGCAAGAAGCACAGTGGTACCATGTCGCTGTACCGGGCCATGGTGCGCCCTCACCTGGAGTACTGCGTCCAGCACTGGTCGCCATACATGAAGAAGGACTCGGTACTACTCGAAAGGGTCCAGAGAAGATTGACTAAGATGGTTAAGGGACTGGAGGAGTTGCCGTACAGTGAGAGATTGGAGAAACTGGGCCTCTTCTCCCTCGAACAGAGGAGATTGAGAGGGGACATGATCGAAACATTCAAGGTACTGAAGGGAATAGACTTAGTAGATAAGGACAGGTTGTTCACACTCTCCAAGGTAGGGAGAATGAGAGGGAACTCTCTAAAATTGAAAGGAGATAGATTCCGTACGAACGTAAGGAAGTTCTTCTTCACCCAGAGAGTGGTGGAAAACTGGAACACTCTTCCGGAGTCTGTGTATAACTGCTTTACTGAAAGGAGGTCATGAGACTTGGGCAGGCCATGGGTGGGTCAAACACTTAAATCTACCCAATTCGGGGTTTTCATTTGAACAGTGTTTGCAGCGTCCATAGGCTCCTGCGCACGTCACCTAAATCTTTTACTTTTAAATTGGTGAGAATTTGGACTGGACTTCCAGATTCTCTAAGACTGGTAGATCAATTATTTCAATTTCGAAAAAGTTTTAAAACCTGGTTGTTTTCACAATAGTTAATTTGATTTTCGCTGTCGTATCGTCATTTTAAGCAATTCAACATACTTTTTTCTAACTTTTTCCATCCATCTAATCTAACCAATTTCTGTTTTTATCCCACAGTTTTTACTTGTTATGTTTCATTTTTTAACGAACTGTAAACCGAGTCGAGCTCCTTAGGGAGTAGATTCGGCATATAAAATGAAGATTCGATTCGATTCGACTCTCGCACAAGATAAGTCGTCTTTTCACTTTCATCTTGTTTTCTCCTATATTGCATTGAACAGCGCCGTTTTAAAACGCATCAAGGAGGTTTTTTATGCCAATGAGGTATTGGTCGGTCTCGCCTTGAGCCGCTGTGGCGGCCGGTAAGCACTGTTTTTCGGAGGCTTTTTCCTCCTTTTTAAGTTTGAATTAACTCGTGCGTGCTGCGATTTGTGGTCGTCGGCTGAAGCGAAGTTCGCATCTAGCGCACTGGGGTCCTTTTGCTGCGGCACGCGCCATTCTAGTCTACGGATGCGTTAGCGTTTAGCGTGCGCCAAAACAGCTGACGTGCCTTCGTGAAAGGACCCCACTGTCTTTGGTGAAAGGGTCATATGATATTTATTGCTTGATTTTTCACTCAACCGTGTTTTGGGCTGTAACTCTGATTTTTCAGCCAGTTAGCACGCGGTAATGCAGGCGCGCCGTCCGGTCAGCACAAGGACGTCCACTCTTCTGCCGCTGACATGGCTCCTCAAAAAAACAAAACAAAACATTAGCATGTGGTTAGCACACGCACATCCTGAAACTAACTCGGAACAACAATGCAGATTGAACTATCTGTGTGGATCGCTTCTAAGTCTTGTCGCTCTGAAACAGGGCCAATCAGCTCCTTTTGCTGATCCTTTTAATTTGTATTTTCAATCCCTTCAGCCCAACCCTATCCCCCCCCCCCCCACCCTCCCGTCTTCTGATTTCCTGAATGCTTTTGTGTTACAGATCTTGCCTTCCAGCTTCTGAACTGCAAACCGCGCGCAAGGCACCACTTCGGTGAGCCGATGGAGGCAGACAGATCTGTGGCAGCAGTAATGAGGTCAGCTGCGGCAAATTGCAGGTTCCCTTTTCGCGCACGGTGGAGGAGGCGGACCTCAGCCGTTAACTGCAGCTGGTTAGAGAAGCAAACCGCGCCTCTCTGGACACCTCAGGCAAGAAGCGATGGATTTTGCACTGCTTGGCATTTATCACTGGAGGAATGAAAGCAAGGAGCTGCGATTTTTACCTCTGGACACAAATAAACTTTAATGCCTTTCATATCAATTCTCCTTTTTGAATACATAACTCTACATAAATATTTGCTATTTATTTATTTATTCCGTTTTCTATTCTGCTCTCCCAAGGGAGCTCAGAATGGTTTCCATGAATTTATTGGGGTACTCAAGCATTTTCCCCTGTCTGTCCCGGTGGGCTCACAATCTATCTTATGTGCCTGGGGCAATGGGGGGAGGGGGATTAAGTGACTTACGCAGGGTCACAAAGAACAGTGTGGGTTTGAACCTCTAACCTGAGGGTGCTGAGGCTGTAGCTTTAACCACTGCACCACTCTAGAAATCAGGATATAGTAAAAGTGAACCAAGTATAGGACAATCCAGCCATTGTGACATCACTGGCATTGGTGGAATGAAGCATTATGATGTCACAATGCCAGTTCTAGTTATTAGTGGCTGAAACTTTTCACACTATTTATTTAATCAGTTTTCTATACCATTCTCCCAAGGGAGTTCAGAACGGTTTACATGAATTTATTCAGGTACTCAGGCATTTTTCCCTGTCTGTCCTGGTGGATTCACAATCTATCTAATGTACCTTGGACAATGGGGGGATTAAGTGACTTGCTCAGGGTCACAAGGAGCAGCGTGGGTTTGAGCCCACAACCTCTATAACTATAACTTTAACCACTCCACCACACTGTCCCCTTCATAACTATCTATCCTTGGTTGCTTTCTCCCCAATATCTGCATCTGTATTTTCCTGACCCCCCCCCCTGAAATCTCCTGCTACCACTTCACCTGCAGTTAATCTAAGCAGCAGGAGCAGATCCCTTATCTTTTGACTGCGGTGCCAGGACAGAGAGACCATTCAGTGTGATCAGGGCTGATGTTATGCCATCAGGGCTGGTGTTCGAGATGATTCGGCCCAGGGCAGATGCTAAGGAGGGAGGCCCAAAGCTTGCTTGCAGGCAGCCCATCTTTCAACTTCCGACAGGTTTGGTGCCCCCTGTGGCAGGTGGGCCCAGGGGGAATTGCCCTGTTTGCCCACCACTAATGCCTGTCCTGTCTGCCCTTCCTACACATTTGTACATAGTAAAGGAAACCGTCAGTCCCCGGAGACCTCTCCATGCACCCTCATTTCTCCCCACATCTTTCTTTCATGGCGGGAGCTTTGCAAGAGAGGTGTGGAGGAATGTGGATTATACATATGGCATTAAAAGCTGCATGCACCCAATTTGTGTGTGCAATTTAATTGAAAAACGAGTCAATTAATACCAATAATTTGCTATGGTCTATTATTTAAAGATAGAAACATAGAAACATAGAAATAGACGGCAGATAAGGGCCCACGGCCCATCTAGTCTGCCCACCTTAATGTCCCTCCCCTACCTTTGCCCTGTGAATAGATCCCATGTGCCGATCCCATTTGGCCTTAAAATCAGGCACGCTGCTGGCCTCAATCACCTGTAGTGGAAGACTATTCCAGCGATCAACCACTCTTTCAGTGAAAAAGAATTTCCTGGTGTCACCTCGTAGTTTCCCGCCCCTGATTTTCAACGGATGCCCTCTTGTTGTCGTGGGAGATGCCCTCTTGTTGTCGTGGGAGATGCCCTCTTGTTGTCGTGGGTAAATTTTGATGTGCAGGTAAATTTTGTAGCACACAACTGAAAAGAATTGTGGCTATGGGAGGGGCATGGTTGGGTTAGGGGTTTTCACTGTTATGCACTCAAAGTTGGGTTCAGATCCCAGGCCCACATGCTATTCTGTAAACGGCATTCAACTCAGAGTGCCATTTATAGAACTGTGCTCAGTACCCACATGTGGGCGCCATTTTCTGAGTCTTGTCCATTGGGTATACATTTATCACGGTGGGGTCTACTTTAAGACAGTCAACCAAAAATCATCCTGAAGGCATCTCTTTGCACTCGCTGTTACAGTTTATTCAACTTGATATATCGCCTTATCGAAAAGATCAAGGCGGTATATCAAGGCGGAAAAGTAGCCCGCCTCCGGCCATAGTAGGACAAGTTGAAGGCGCCATTTCTGACTACAACGTTTAGCTGGGTACTTGTCGCCACATAGCCTTCCGCAATCACTGTTCGCTGTTCCGGGGAGAGCACCGTCTTTCTGGAGGGCTACTTTTCCGTGGCCCACTCTGTATAAAGCACTAAATTGCAGTGCGTACAGAGAATAAAGGAAAATCTTCGTAGAATACTAGTGTAACAAGTCAACTGCACACATGAGCCACAGAGCTGGAGGAAATGCCTGTGCTTTGAATGATTTTTAAAACACACCAGTATCACAAATGATGAGATTCCATAAATTATGCACATAACTGTGCCCCATCCGTCTGCCCACCTTCAGGCTACGTGTTACTGATAGAAAAGCATCTGTGCACACATATATCCATATATGATAATATTCTGATAATTTACACATGTTCTTGATAACTAAGGGCTCCTTTTACAGAACTGCGATAGCGTTTTTAGCGCACGCAGAATTTTAGCGTGCGCTAAACCCGCGCTACGCGGCTAGAACTAACGCCCACTCAATGCTGGCGTTAGCGTCTAGTGCGCGGGGCAATTCTGCGCGCGTTAAAACCGCTAGCGCAGCTTAGTGAAAGGGGCCCTAAATGTCGGCGTCCTCCTTATAGAGCTGCTCTCCACATGGCGCCTCATTTAAAGAAGTCAACGTAGGTCGAAATATAGGATTATAAAGAGGGGCCAAGTGCATAAAACACACTCAGGGCTCCTTTTACGAAGTCGGGTTAGCGGGTTGGACGCGCGTGACTTTTAATCACGCGCTAAAGCCCCACGCTAGCCGGAAAACTACCGCCTGCGGAAGAGGAGGCGGTAGCGGCTAGCGCGGCCGGCGGTTAAACCGCTAACGCGCCTTTGTAAAAAGAGCTCTCACTCTGTGGTTCAGTCAGCCCTGATTCATCAAAGGTTCCAGTGGAGTAGTTAGGGGGGGCAGAGGGGTGGATCACCCCAGGTGCTGATTCGATGGGGGTACTGGCACCTCTCTGCCCTCCCATGCCACCCTTGCACCGTCCCTTCCCCGCCCCCATGTACCTCTTAAAACCTTCACCACCGCGAGCAGCTACTATGGCCTGCTGCTCGCGCTGGCCTGGCTCCCTCTGAAATCATTTCCAGGTCACGGGGCAGGAAGTGACGTCATAGGGAAAGCCTACACCGATGTGAGCAGCAGGCCGGAGAAGTTGCTCGCGTTGGCGAAGATTTAAAGAGGTACAGGTGTGGGAAGGGAGGGTGGGAATGTGGGGGGAGGGCATAGGGGTGGCAGTACCACCCGGGCATTCAAATTCAATTCAAATTTAATTATAACCCGCTATACCTTGACAGTTCAGACCGGTTTATGTGCCCGACGCAGATGAATTACATATTAGATTACATTAGTTGCATGGCTGAAGTTCTTAAACAGATTTGTCAAAAAAGTCCATGGGGGAAGCCACTGCTTGCCCTGGATTGGTAGCATGGAATGTTGCTACTCTGGGGATTCCGTATGGAATGTTGCACTCTTTAGGGTTCCGGAATCTTGCTTACTCTGAGATAATGAAATGCTTCTACTCTGGGTTTTGGCCAGGTACTAGTGACCTGGATTGGCCACAGTGTAAACGGGCTACTGGGCTTGATGGACACATTCAGAATTATGTTATTTGTATGGCTGAGATTTCTTAAGTGAATTTATCATACAGATAAGATTTCACAGATTTCCTATACATTTGGTCTGATAGTGAATTCACAAATAGACCACTTAAGGTGTTGCTCCACGTACTGGCCTGGCAAGATAAAGTTTTGCCCAGAAACCTTTCAACAATACACCCTTTTAGCGCCCATAGGCACCTCCAAAAATGGCGGCACCTAGGGCCGCTTTAGGCGTGGTTAACACCAGAAGTGGCCTTAGGCACCGTTAGCCGTCTCTATAGACGCGATTCTCGTGAAAGGTAGGTGCCGGAAATATAGGCCCACATTTCCAGCGCCTACCTTACATCTAGCCGCGATTCTCCAAATGGCGCCATTGCGTGATTGGCACGCGATTGGCGCCGGTTTTGTAAGCATCCGCCGATGTAGGCATCGTTTGGAGAATCTGGCCCTTAGAATGCTTGACCGCTATAGGATGTCCTTGGGACATATACGCTATAGATAAAACGTAGGCGCAGGGAACCATTTGTGCTCTTACTGTTCTATGATGAGTACTGAAGACTGAACACTCTTTATAGAATAGCTCTTAGGGCAGGGGAGGAGGGACGTCAGAAGGGAGCCGAGGCCGGCATAAGCAGCAGGTGGAAGATGCAGCTCGTGCCCGCAGTCATTTCAAGAGGTGTGCGGGAGCGGGGTGGAGCGGAGGAGAGGTGTTGGCACCCTCATGAAGATGTTGCCCGGTGTGGTCCAGTCCACACCCCCTTACCCACCCATGCATCTCCCTTAGCCACTCCTTTTGGGTTGCATGTGAGAGGATTTAGGCACGGATCGTTATTGAATTGTGCGCAGTGAGATCCATGTGCAAATCCAAAGTAGACGTCAATAATTTGTTGTTAACAAGCCAATTATTGATTGCTAGTCACTTATTAACTAATTCACTTGCATGTGGATCTCAGGGTCGCGCATCATTTTGGGCACCCAATGGGATCGGTGAGGAGTAGAGAAGGGCAAATGGGCAGATTGATCCTTGCACTGTGATGTCAGTATGCCAAGGATGCCTTGTTCATACCACGTTCAAAAGGCTTCCCTTTCACCACGGCATGCTTTGATTTCAAATGAAAAACAAAGAAAATGATTGTTCCAGCGGGAGATGTGTCTCACCTTCAGGAAGAAAAAAAAGCAAAAGGCACTGCAGCTCTATTGCATACTTGGGAGAAGGAATGGAGCCAGGGCGTGTACCCAGACGACAAATTTCTTTAATCCCAAGGCCTGTAATTTACTTCTGTACTGTGTTACTTCCTTGAAGGGAGCCTGGCAATGAAGCTGAAATATGGAATGACTCAGGTGTGAAAGGAGACTTATGAAAGGGGGAAACAAGTTAGAAACGATGGCCCCGATTCACTAGCTTCCTTTCCGTGTCCGATCTGTGCCCAACTGCATGCAGGCTGACCAATTCACTAAAGGCCTGCATGCAAATGGGAGCGATCAATGGCACGCCCCACCCCCACCCCCACCGCACGGATCGCTAGAGAGCGATCCTTGATCATGTGCAGACCATCTTCTTTGCCTGTGGATGGTCTGCGCACGCTCTCAGTAGGAAACTTATATTTTTTTAAATTTTTTTTTTTTGCAAGCCCGTGGTCTTAACCCGCTTTAAGCCTGTGGGTTCAAACCATGGGGCTTGCACTGTGGAGAAGTGCAGGAGAGTCGGGGCAGCAGGAGAGATTCGGCGCTGAGAGCAGGAGATCGGCGCTGAGAGCAGAGCGGCCAGAGCAGGAGAATCGGGGTTTGTAGCACAAGCAACTGGTCCTCACCAGTCGCTAGTTTTAGTCGATAAGTTTAGTGAATCACATCTTTTCTGCTTTGCATGCCGATCCCCCTCATTTGCATGCATCGGGATTGGATCAGAGGAGAGGTTAGTGAATCAGGTCGCAGGGAAATCGGGTGGCAAAGGGCTCGCAAACCGATCGGTACACGATCAGTTTGCTTAGAGAATCTAGCCCTATGGCCCCGATTCACTAAACTCAGTGATCATTGCTAAACCTGTTTTCACAGGCTTAGCAACGATCGCTGCTAACTGATCCGATGCACAAAATGGCTCACCGCATATTTTTCCCCCTCGATCGCCCATTTTCCGATCCGGCCATGCAAATTTGTAAAACCCCATGCAAAATAAGCAAGTGATTGATACACTTACATTGCTTGGCTATTTTACATTAGATTTTACAAGCCTAAAAACCGACTGCTGCCAGGTTTTGGGGTTTTTTTTGTTTTTTTTTTTTTATGGCAATCAGGGCCTTAGGCCCCTACCCGTGCATTACATAATGCACTGGGGAGGGGCTTAAGGCCTAGGTGTCGTCAGGGAGGGAGGAGCTGGAGCAAGAGGTGCTTTCAGTATCTCCTGCTCCCAACGTCATAGGTACGGGGCAGGGGCTGGGGGTCCTCCTGTGGCAGGAGCCAGTAGGCATCCCTCCTGCCTTTTTCTACGGGGAGGGAGGGGGGCGATATTTGCAGGTAGTAGGGTTTTTCAGGGAGCGGACAGATGCCTTTGGGGGCAGGAGCGAGTGGGCATCCCTCCTGCCATCTTTGTGGGGTTCAGGGGGGACAGGACGGGACGGTGGCTTGGGAGTGCTAGCGGGGAGGGGCTTTTTTAATGGGACAGATGGTGCACAGAAGTTTCAAGTTTATTAAAGTTTTGATTTACACGCAATATCAAATATTTTCAATGCGTATCACAAAAATAAAATTGGGAGCTAAATAAAATCATTTGAACAATAGACATAAAAACATATCCATAGAGTTAGACGATTAATAATACATAAGGAATACAGGGATAAAACTACATTTGTTTAAAATAAAAAACCAAAAGAAAAACATCTTAGGGAAGAGCAATATCAGGAAGATTATTTTTTAAAAAACAACAAAAAACATTAATATTTAAGTGAAACTTGGGCTAAAAATACATATTTAAAAGAAGACTTAAGAGTAAGTAAGTAGGAAGACCATAAGAAGAAAAAAGATTATCTGATTTAAGATTCAAATGCATCTTTATAAAGATAGCTTTTTAATTAACTTTTAAATTTTTCTAGAGAGGTTTCAGGGCGCAGAAAAATTGGAAGTTTGTTCCAAAGCTGAGGTCCCAAAATAGAAAAAGGTTGTACGGTAGTTCTAGTGCCTATTACTTTTAATGATGGAATGGTTAGCAAGTATTGATCTGCTGATCCAAGAGATCTAGCTGGGGAATACGGTATTAAGTACCGATATAAGAATATTGGGGTATTAGTTTTTTGAATTGTAAATGTAAGCAGTGCAATTTTGTATGTTATTCTATGTGAAATTGGTAGCCAATGTGCGTCTCGCAGAAGAGGGGTGACATGATCATATTTTTTTGAGTTGGTAATAATTTTTATTGCAGTGTTTTGTATAATTTGTAACCTTCGTATTTCTTTCTGTATTATGCCTTGGTATAATGTGTTGCAATAATCGAGCCTGGAAATGATCAAAGAGTGAATTAAAATATTTAGAGCTTTTGGTTCTAAAAGTTTGGCTAAAGATCTGATGAGACGTAGTTTGTAAAAACAGTTCTTAACTACAGAGCTAATCTGATCTTGGTAAGATAGCTCGTCATCCAATATTATTCCCAATATTTTGGTCGTCGTTACTTTTTGTAATGGAAAACTATCCAAAAAGATTTTTGCTTCAAATGTAATTTCTTTTTTCCAGGGCAGGAGCATTATTGAAGATTTAGATGGATGAGGGATAGCATGTTGTCTTTTAACCATTGGGTAATTTGTGTTAACTTATTATTTATGTTCATTATCTCATTGGAATCGCCAGTATTTAATGGATGAATAAGCTGGATGTCATCTGCGTAAACAGAAAAACCTATGGATTGACTTAGTGTGAGAAGTGGAGCTAGGAAGATATTGAATAAAAGAGGAGATAAAATGGAGCCTTGAGGGATACCATATGAGTTTGTATAATTACTTGATCATGTATCATTGAAAATAATTTTAGATGACCTGTCCTGAAAATATGAGTTAAACCAGTTTAAAACTTGTTCTGAAATACCAATGGCAGATAGTCTCTTAAGAAGGTTCAAAACAAATGCAAGGAAGTTTTTTTTCACCCAAAGGGTCGTGGACACTTGGAATGCGCTACCGGAGGAAGTGATCAGGCAGAGTACGGTACAGGGATTCAAACAGGGATTGGACGGATTCCTGAGGGATAAAGGGATCGTGGGATACTGAGAGAGGTGCTGGGATGTAACACAAGTATAGAAAGCTAACCAGGTAATAAGTATAGAAACCCAACAGGTCATGCATGTGCAAGACCGGAGGGTTAGGACTATGATGGGAAGATAGGACTTCAATGAGAAACCAAGGTGGCAAGGGAGCCCCTTCTGGTGATTCAGACAGGTCGTGACCTGTTTGGGCCGCCGCGGGAGCGGACTGCTGGGCAGGATGGACCTATGGTCTGACCCAGCGGAGGCACTGCTTATGTTCTTATGTTCTTATGACCTGTCCTGAAAATATGAGTTAAACCAGTTTAAAACTTGTTCTGAAATACCAATGGCAGATAGTCTCTTAAGAAGTAGATGATGATCGATGGTATCAAAAGCTGCCGATAGGTCAAGTGAAATTAGAAGCACTGATTTATGATGATCCAAGTAATATTGAATATTGGTTGTAAGACCTATCATTGAGTATTCTGTAGCATGATTGGCTCTAAAGCCGGTCTGGTTGGGATGTAATATATGAGTTTTTTTCAATAAAGTTGTTTACATGATTGAAAACAACTTTTTCTATTAGTTTAGTGAGGAATGGCAGGTTAGCAATTGGTCGATAGTTTGATTCGGATGAGATTGGGTCTTTAGGATTTTTAATTGTTGGACGGATGATTGCTTCTTTCCATTCTTTTGGCATGGTGCCAGTTGTTAAACTATTTTCAATCATGGACCTGATGGGCCGTCGCGGGAGCGGACTGCTGGGCTCGATGGACCTCTGGTCTGACCCAGCGGAGGCAAATCTTATGTTCTTAACAGAATTAATATATAAGTAAAGTAAGTAACTGATTGGCACTTAAGTTCTCTTTTGTCAATCAAGACAAAACCTAGGAATTGCCTGAATCCACTGGCAGACCTGTGGATTGCAGTCAGCAAGAAAGTTCCATGTTTTGACAAAATCATGAATGAGAAGCAAAGACGTCATTGAATCGTATGATCGCAGTTTATTTATTTATTCATTGAATTTTCTATACCGTTCCCCCAGGGGAGCTCAGAATGGTTTACATGAATTTATTCAGGTCCTCAATCATTTTCCCTGTCTGTCCTGGTGGATCACAATCTATCTAAGGTACCTGAGTCAATGGGGGACTGGGGGACTTGCTCAGGGTCACAGGAAGCAGCATGGGTTTCAATCCACAACCCCACAGGGTTGAGGCTGTAGCTTTAACTACTGTGCTACACATAGGGGTCAGAATGGAGGTGGGGTGGGCACTCCTCGAAAATTGCCTTTCGGAAGTATGGCTTTCCTGAATCCTGCCACCACCACCTCCCCACTGCTGAAATTTAAAATCTTCAGGCAGCCGATAGCACAACGAAGCCAGCCTCCCACCTTCGGCCTGCTATTTTGCTGATTTCTTCCTCATTAAAATTTTAAATTTCAGGTTTGGAGCAACACTCAGTGTGTGAACATTTTTGTGGAACATCTCGGACTTCAAAGTATATTACATTACATTATATTACATTAGTGATTTCTATTCCGCCAATGCCTTGCGGTTCAAGGCGGATTACATCAGTTATCAAGAATTACATTAAAAGTTTGCAGGAACTGCATAAGCGATGTCATAATATTTACTTAAGAAGTACCAAAGAGTTGTCGAGATCTTAAAGTGATAAATGTTGGGTAAAGAATTACCAAAGAGAAGCCGAGATCTTAAGGAGATAAGTATTGGGTAAATTAGAAGCATTTTAGACTATGTTGGGTAGATAGAAGAACATTAGAGAGTATTAAGGGTATAGAGAGGGTTGGGTATGGACTATCCTACCTCAAAGCCTTAACCTACAAGATCTTAGACCCACAAACCACACATGAGAAAGGCCACCAACTTGACATTGCAGCCTTCATGTCTCAACAGCCCTTTCTACCAGAGATTTACACCTGAAACGGAAATTGGTCCTGATCTCTCTTGTCAGATCATTTCATATACACCTTCAATATCAACTGGGCCAAAGGCAAAATCAAACCAAAATCCCAAAGCTTAACCTATGAATCATGTAAATACATCGACCCCTCCATATTCTAAAATAAAATAGATATAGCAATCCAAGAAATTAACACCAAAAATTTCATCTCACAATGGTGCACACTAAGTACAGCTATCCTGGATGAGCTAGCCCAGGGGTCTCAAAGTCCCTCCTTGAGGGCCGCAATCCAGTCGGGTTTTCAGGATTTCCCCAATGAATATGTATGAGATCTATGTGCATGCACTGCTTTCAATGCATATTCATTGGAGAAATCCTGAAAACCTGACTGGATTGCTGCCTTCAAGGAGGGACTTTGAGATCCCTGAGCTAGCCCAAGGGTGAGCAACTCCGGTCCTCAAGGGCCAGAATCCAGTCAGGTTTTCAGGATTTCCCCAATGAATATGCATTGAAAGCAGTGCATGCAAATAGATCTCATGCATATTCATTGGGGAAATTCTGAAAACCTGACTGGATTGCTGCCCTCAAGGAGGGACTTTGAGATCCCTGAGCTAGCCCAAGGGTGAGCAACTCCGGTCCTCAAGGGCCAGAATCCAGTCAGGTTTTCAGGATTTCCCCAATGAATATGCATTGAAAGCAGTGCATGCAAATAGATCTCATGCATATTCATTGGGGAAATTCTGAAAACCTGACTGGATTGCTGCCCTCAAGGAGGGACTTTGAGATCCCTGAGCTAGCCCAAGGGTGAGCAACTCCGGTCCTCAAGGGCCAGAATCCAGTCAGGTTTTCAGGATTTCCCCAATGAATATGCATTGAAAGCAGTGCATGCAAATAGATCTCATGCATATTCATTGGGGAAATTCTGAAAACCTGACTGGATTGCTGCCCTCAAGGAGGGACTTTGAGATCCCTGAGCTAGCCCAAGGGTGAGCAACTCCGGTCCTCAAGGGCCAGAATCCAGTCAGGTTTTCAGGATTTCCCCAATGAATATGCATTGAAAGCAGTGCATGCAAATAGATCTCATGCATATTCATTGGGGAAATTCTGAAAACCTGACTGGATTGCTGCCCTCAAGGAGGGACTTTGAGATCCCTGAGCTAGCCCAAGGGTGAGCAACTCCGGTCCTCAAGGGCCAGAATCCAGTCAGGTTTTCAGGATTTCCCCAATGAATATGCATTGAAAGCAGTGCATGCAAATAGATCTCATGCATATTCATTGGGGAAATTCTGAAAACCTGACTGGATTGCTGCCCTCAAGGAGGGACTTTGAGATCCCTGAGCTAGCCCAAGGGTGAGCAACTCCGGTCCTCAAGGGCCAGAATCCAGTCAGGTTTTCAGGATTTCCCCAATGAATATGCATTGAAAGCAGTGCATGCAAATAGATCTCATGCATATTCATTGGGGAAATTCTGAAAACCTGACTGGATTGCTGCCCTCAAGGAGGGACTTTGAGATCCCTGAGCTAGCCCAAGGGTGAGCAACTCCGGTCCTCAAGGGCCAGAATCCAGTCAGGTTTTCAGGATTTCCCCAATGAATATGCAGTGAAAGCAGTGCATGCAAATAGATCTCATGCATATTCATTGGGGAAATTCTGAAAACCTGACTGGATTGCTGCCCTCAAGGAGGGACTTTGAGATCCCTGAGCTAGCCCAAGGGTGAGCAACTCCGGTCCTCAAGGGCCAGAATCCAGTCAGGTTTTCAGGATTTCCCCAATGAATATGCAGTGAAAGCAGTGCATGCAAATAGATCTCATGCATATTCATTGGGGAAATTCTGAAAACCTGACTGGATTGCTGCCCTCAAGGAGGGACTTTGAGATCCCTGAGCTAGCCCAAGGGTGAGCAACTCCGGTCCTCAAGGGCCAGAATCCAGTCAGGTTTTCAGGATTTCCCCAATGAATATGCATTGAAAGCAGTGCATGCAAATAGATCTCATGCATATTCATTGGGGAAATTCTGAAAACCTGACTGGATTGCTGCCCTCAAGGAGGGACTTTGAGATCCCTGAGCTAGCCCAAGGGTGAGCAACTCCGGTCCTCAAGGGACAGAATCCAGTCAGGTTTTCAGGATTTCCCCAATGAATATGCATTGAAAGCAGTGCATGCAAATAGATCTCATGCATATTCATTGGGGAAATTCTGAAAACCTGACTGGATTGCTGCCCTCAAGGAGGGACTTTGAGATCCCTGAGCTAGCCCAAGGGTGAGCAACTCCGGTCCTCAAGGGCCAGAATCCAGTCAGGTTTTCAGGATTTCCCCAATGAATATGCATTGAAAGCAGTGCATGCAAATAGATCTCATGCATATTCATTGGGGAAATTCTGAAAACCTGACTGGATTGCTGCCCTCAAGGAGGGACTTTGAGATCCCTGAGCTAGCCCAAGGGTGAGCAACTCCGGTCCTCAAGGGCCAGAATCCAGTCAGGTTTTCAGGATTTCCCCAATGAATATGCATTGAAAGCAGTGCATGCAAATAGATCTCATGCATATTCATTGGGGAAATTCTGAAAACCTGACTGGATTGCTGCCCTCAAGGAGGGACTTTGAGATCCCTGAGCTAGCCCAAGGGTGAGCAACTCCGGTCCTCAAGGGCCAGAATCCAGTCAGGTTTTCAGGATTTCCCCAATGAATATGCATTGAAAGCAGTGCATGCAAATAGATCTCATGCATATTCTTTGGGGAAATTCTGAAAACCCGGCCTTGCGAGAGCCAAAGTTGTGCAGGCCTGTACTACACCAACCAAATAGGCATAGAAGTTCCAAGGCACAAAAAAACTATTCCAATTACTAAAAGAACTCACAGACACTAAACCCTTCCTGGCCAATGATGACACTCCACCCCCTTCAGCCACTCTTCTAGCCGAACACTTTAGAAACAAAATTACAATAGCCAGGACAACCTTCACAGGAACTCCAATCCACCTTGATGAGATCACAATGCCCCCCACAGAAAAAGAATCAGCAGCAGCAGACAGAACCTGGTCCAACTTCAACATAATACAATGGTCCGACCTAAACAGACTCTACAAAAAATACAACCATGCAGCCTGCAACCTCAACCATTGCCCTCCATACCTGTTAAAAGCCTCCAGCCCAAAATTCCTCACTCTCCTCATGCAATGGATACAATCCTTGCTCACGGAAGGCCTTTTCCCTCATGACCTCAGTGAAATCACCATCTCCCTGATCATAAAAGACCCAAAAGTAGCAACAGATCTACCATCCAACTACCATTATATGTCAAGATAATGGAAGGCCTCATAGCTAAACACTTCACCAACTACCTGGAAAACCACAACTTACTCCACCCTACACAGTCTGATTTCAGAACCAACTACAGCACATAGACACTACTAGGTTCCCTCCTGGACACAGCAAGACAACACCTCAGCACAGGAAAAAAAAAAATGCTGGTTATACAACTAGATCTCACCACAGCATTTGACCTGGTAGACCATGGCATTCTACTACAAATACTAGAAACAATAGGAATCGCAGGAAAGGTGCACACTTGGTTTCAAGGATTCCTACAATCCAGGACCTACAGAGTAAAGACAAAGAAAAATCAGAACCATGGTCCAACCCCTGTGGCGTACCCCAAGGGTCACCTTTATCCACAACACTCTTCAATCTGTACATTGCATCCCTTGGCATCTGCCTAGACAAATTAGGCTTAACTTCTTATAGCTATGCAGATGATATCACCATCCTCCTTCCTTTTGACCAACCAACACACTCCATGACAGACAAACTACATAGAACACTAGAAACAGTGCTACATGGATGAAAGAACACAAACTAAAACTGAACCCAGACAAAACAAAATTTATACTTCTCAAAAAAAACAAAACCCCATCCATAACAAACTTAGTAATAAACCCAATCACATACCCCATTCAACCCACCCTAAGAGTTCTGGGAGTCATGATAGACAGAAGCTGTACCGTGCAACCACAAATCAACCAAACAATACAGAAATTATTTGCGGTCATGCGAATCTTAAGGCAAATCCGACAGAAAACAATTCCAGCTCGTGGTCCAATCCCTAGTCTAGGACTTCTAGACTATTGCAACATCCTCTATCTCCCCTGCCCCACAGTCACGATAAAACAACTACAAACAGTACAAAACACAGCCCTGAGACTGATCTATTCGCTGAAGAAATACAACCACATCACCGCCGCATGCCTTGACTCACACTGGCTCCCAATACAAGCAAGAATACAATTCAAATTTTACTATTTAAAGCAATGAATGGAGACAGCCCAGCCTACTTGAACAACCGCCTTATCCAAACTGCCACAACCAGGCTAAGGAGAGCCCAGACACCATTCACTTATCCCCCAATCAGAGACATCAAATGTAAAAAAATGTACAATGGCCTACTGGCCACGCAGGCAACGAAACTTGACCACCAACTATCCAATCTACTGATTACGACACATAGAAACATAGAAACATAGAAATAGACGGCAGATAAGGGCCCACGGCCCATCTAGTCTGCCCATCCTAATGTCCCTCCCCTACCTTTGCCCTGTGAATAGATCCCATGTGCCGATCCCATTTGGCCTTAAAATCAGGCACGCTGCTGGCCTCAATCACCTGCAGTGGAAGACTATTCCAGCGATCAACCACCCTTTCAGTGAAAAAGAATTTCCTGGTGTCACCATCAAGCCCAGTTGCCCATTCTCATGGTGGCCAATCCAGGTCCCTAGTTCCTGGCCAAACCCCAAGAAGTAGCAACATTCCAGCATCTCAAAGAATAGCAAGATTCCGGAACCCCACTGAGAGCAACATTCCAGAGCTGAGATCATGATGTCATAATGCCTCATTTCACAGTGCCTCAGAGCCAACCTCAACAGTGGTGTTACTTGTACAATAGCTTAATTGTCTTATACTGTATTTGGCTCACATAAGAACATAAGAATAGCTCTATTGGGTCAGACCAATGGTCATAGAAACATAGAAACAGACGGCAGATAAGGGCCACAGCCCATCTAGTCTGCCCACCCTAATGTCCCTCCCCTACCTTTACCCTGTGAATAGATCCCACGTGTCGATCCCATTTGGCTTTAAAATCAGGCACGCTGCTGGCCTCAATCACCTGAAGTGGAAGACTATTCCAGCGATCAACCACCCTTTCAGTGGAAAAGAATTTCCTGGTGTCACCATCAAGCCCAGTTGCCCATTCTCATGGTGGCCAATCCAGGTCCCTAGTACCTGGCCAAACCCCAAGAAGTAGCAACATTCCAGCATCTCAAAGAATAGCAAGATTCCGGAACCCCACTGAGAGCAACATTCCAGAGCTGAGATTGTGATGTCATAATGCCTCATTTCACAGTGCCTCAGAGCCAACCTCATCAGTGGTGTTACTTGTACAATAGCTTAATTGTCTTATACTGTATTTGGCTCACATAAGAACATAAGAATAGCTCTATTGGGTCAGACCAATGGTCATAGAAACATAGAAATAGACGGCAGATAAGGGCCACAGCCCATCCAGTCTGCCCATCCTAATGTCCCTCCCCTACCTTTGCCCTGTGAATAGATCCCATGTGCCGATCCCATTTGGCCTTAAAATCAGGCACGCTGCTGGCCTCAATCACCTGTAGTGGAAGACTATTCCAGCGATCAACCACTCTTTCAGTGAAAAAGAATTTCCTGGTGTCACCTCTTAGTTTCCCGCCCCGACACCAGACTACAAAACTTTCAGAGAAGAAATAAAAACCCTGCTATTCAAGAAATCCATCAAGACAAACTAACTCCACAGGAAGCATTTCAATGCCCCCAAATGACCCGCTCAACTATGTAACTCTTCTGGAATTGTCCAGATAACATCTTTTGTAATCCACCTTGAACCACAAGGTAATGGCAGAATAAAAGTCACTAATGTAATATAATACCCATTCAAAGTAGCTGTGGACATTAAAGAAACTGCAGCTGCTATCAGTAAAAATTACTCATTTGACAAGCCATCTCTTGAAAATGAAATATTAACTCTTAAAAATGACATTTTTCATAAGACCCATGCTGAGCAAGAATCGTTTTGGAAGCTAGTGCCTAGAGATAAATTCCCCAACTTGAGAAGATGCAGTGAAGAGGTACACTCCTGTTTCGGGTCAATTTATTTGTGTGGATCTGCGTTTTCCCACCTGAAAGTGACAGAGTGCACAGCGTTCCAACATGACAGATGAGCATCTCCAGAGACTGGCCCTCACACAATATTCACCCAACTTCAAAAAGCTGGTGGATGAAATGCAGGCTCAGACGTCTCACTAATGAGCAAGAGCGAAATATTAAAGATTGGTAAAAGGGCTGGAACACTGCCCATACGCCGAGAGGTTGGATAGGCTGGGGCTCTTCTCTCTGGAAAAAAGGAGGCTCAGGGGAGATATGATAGAGACCTTCAAGATCATGAGGGGCATAGAGAGGGTGGATAGGGACAGATTCTTCAGACTGAAGGGGACAGCAAATACGAGGGGGGATTCGGAGAAACTGAAGGGAGATAGGTTCAAAACAAACGCAAGGAAGTTTTTTTTCACCCAAAGGGTCGTGGACACTTGGAATGCGCTACCGGAGGAAGTGATCAGGCAGAGTACGGTACAGGGATTCAAACAGGGATTGGACGGATTTCTGAGGGATAAAGGGATCGTGGGATACTGAGAGAGGTGCTGGGATGTAACACAAGTATAGAAAGCTAACCAGGTAATGAGTATAGAAACCAAACCAGGTCGTGCATGTGCAAGACCGGAGGGTTAGGATTTCGATGGGAAGACAGGACTTCAATGAGAAACCAAGGTGGCAAGGGAGCCACTTCTGGTGATACAGACAGGTCGTGACCTGTTTGGGCCGCCGCGGGAGCGGACTGCCGGGCAGGATGGACCTGTGGTCTGACCCGGCGGAGGCACTGCTTATGTTCTTATGTTCTTATTGTGCAAGATCAGCCTGGAGCAATACTCGACCTAAATTTAACACAAATTACTCAATAAAAGTTAAAGAAAGTTATTACTCAATAAAACTTTAAGAAAAAATGTACTTTCCATTGCCCCCATGCAGTTCTTACTGGATCTTCGTCTCTCTGTTTTGTTTTTGCTTAATTTGCCTAACAGCTGATCACATCCAAGTAAATGACAAAAGGTTCATT
Organism: Geotrypetes seraphini; assembly: GCF_902459505.1. Lineage (NCBI taxonomy): Eukaryota > Metazoa > Chordata > Amphibia > Gymnophiona > Dermophiidae > Geotrypetes > Geotrypetes seraphini. Next base: position 13,796,161 of record NC_047086.1, on the reverse strand, counting down.
AAAAATTGGGGGGGGGGGGAATCCTCCAACTTTATTGGGTTAAAATTTAATTTGAGACTAATTTGAAACTTAATTTTCATGGTGGTAGATCACTGGCACTTTTGGCCAGAGAAAGTAGATCACTACCTGTTTGAAGTTGGACGTGCCTGATTTATTGGATCAAATATTGAGTCATGATGAAGAAATAGTATTGATTAGGGTTTGTCCTTATAGCTAGTTATAATCCCTTTGAGATTACAATAGTCATATATAGATTATTTGAAAACTCAAATTACGACAATTTTTTAATGAAATGCAACAAGAATCGATGAATGATTCCCTTGTAAAACCACAATCACAATGGTGCTCTCCCGGTGCTATGCACCCTACTATAGAGAATGACACGGGAACAAATTTTTCCCCATCCCTGCGGGAATTCGTTTTTCTGTCCTGTCCTCGCGAGTTCTTTTCCTGTTCCTGCCCATTCCTACAAGCTCCGTCCTCATCTGCACAAGCCTCAAACCCTTTCAAATCCTAAGTAGCAACATTCTAGAGCTCAGATTGTGATGTCATAATGCCTCATTCCACCAATGCCTAAGCTCCGTCCTCATCTGCACAAGCCTCAAACCCTTTCAAATCCTAAGTAGCAACATTCTAGAGCTCAGATTGTGATGTCATAATGCCTCATCCCACCAATGCCTAAGCTCCGTCCTCATCTGCACAAGCCTCAAACCCTTTCAAATCCTAAGTAGCAACATTCTAGAGCTCAGATTGTGATGTCATAATGCCTCATTCCACCAATGCCTAAGCTCCGTCCTCATCTGCACAAGCCTCAAACCCTTTCAAATCACAAGTAGCAACATTCTAGAGCTCAGATTGTGATGTCATAATGCCTCATTCCACCAACACCTAAGCTCCGTCCTCATCCGCACAAGCCTCAAACACTTTAAAATCCTAAGTAGCAACATTCTGGAGCTCAGATTGTGATGTCATAATGCCTCATTCCACCAATGCCTAAGCTCCGTCCTCATCTGCACAAGCCTCAAACACTTTAAAATCCTAAGTAGCAACATTCTGGAGCTCAGATTGTGATGTCATAATGCCTCATTCCACCAATGCCTAAGCTCCGTCCTCATCTGCACAAGCCTCAAACCCTTTAAAATCATAAGTGTTTGAGGCTTGTGCGGTTAAGGCAGAGCATACAGGAATGGGGCAGGGACAGGGACAAAACTCACAGGGAGGGGACAGGGAAATTGTCCCTGTGTCATTCTCTACTCCACTATTCAAATGTTTTTATATATAATTATGAGAGATCTGAATGTGGTTGCGCAAAGTGCAGTATTGTAAACATTGGGCTAGATTCACTATGCAAACCGATCGTGTACCAATCGGTTTGCGAGCCCCTTTGCGACCCGATTTCCCTCCTACCCGATTCACTAACCTCTCCTCCGATCCGATCCCGATTCGTACATGCAAATGAGGGGAATTGGCATGCAAAGCAGGAAGGACGCGATTCACTAAACTTACCGACTGGCTGGCCGATCAAAAAAACTAGCGACGGGTGAGGACCGGTCGCTTGTGCTAAAAACCCCGCTCTCTGCCCCGATTCTCCTGCTCTGGCTGCCCTGCTCTACTCTCTGCCCCAACTCTCCAGCCCTGCTCAGCCCCGACTCGCCTGCCCTTTCCCGCAGGTTTTAACGCGTGGGTGTAAAGCGGATTAAAATCCACGGGCTCGCAAAGTTAAAAAAAAAATAGTTTCAAAAAAAGAACCAAAACGGGCACGAAGGACCACCAGCGCATGCGCAGACCATCTACAGTCTAGGAAGATGGTCTGCGCGTGCTCAAGGATCGCTCTCCAGCGCTCCGCGCGGTGGGTGGGAGGCCTGCTAACAATGGCCCCCATTTGCACGCAGGCCTTTAGTGAATTTGTCGGCCTGCATCATTCTATAGACTCCGTCAAATTCGATCCTTGTCACAATATCTTTGTTCTAAATCATTAAATATTCTTACACATTCTTTAATAATTTCCAAAATCGATTATTGCAATGCCCTTTTTAAGGGAATTGCACAAAACGAAATAAGACGGTTACAAATAATACAAAATACTGCCATTAAACTAATAACAAAAAAGAAAAAATTTGATCACGTGACGCCACTTCTTAAGAACGCTCATTGGCTTCCAGTAACCCATAGAATAACATATAAACTATGTCTACTTACCTTTAAAGCAATGCTTTTTAAAACTCCTGCTTTTATCTATAAAACACTGATTCCCTATTCCACAAATAGAATATTGCGGTCTAACGAACAGCATTTATTAACAATTCCATATCTTAAAATTATAAATACTAGAAGACAATTTATCTTTTCTGTTACTGCTCCACAAATGTGGAATTCCTTGCCAATCTACCTAAGAAAAGAGCATGATATTGAAAAATTTAAGATTAATTTAAAAACGTTCCTTTTTAAAGACGCCTTTGATTAATAACTTATAATCTGGATCACAATAATTTAATAATTAAAAAATTTCCCACCTTATGTTTTTCCCCAACCTTCTTTTATTATAATTTGTAGTTCTTATCCCCTTCTCCTTTTACTCATGTTTTGTTAAATATGTATTTAGGATTTTTTATTTTCTTTTAAATTAATTTTTAAGGTCATGTATAATTAATGTCTTAATTTTTATTTTTATATTGTAATATTAATTATTTCTATTTATATATATGTATGTTCATCGCTTTGAAAAAAAGACAAAGCGATTAATCAAAAATTTTAATAAACTTGAAACTTGAAACTTGAATCGGGCACGGAAAGGTTAGTGAATCTAGCCCATTGTGACATGTCTAGACAACAATTTCAAGCGTTTCCCACATTAAGCTCAGATAGGAATAGCATCATATCTAGAGCTGATAAGGAAGAAGCGAGTGTAATTCAAAGGAAGCAAGATGATCTTCCTGAAGCCTCTTGCCAATTAGCAGATTATTACATAGAGCTATGAGGTATTGTTAGAACATCCACTACCTGCTCTTTCAAACTTATTAAAGGGAGCTAATGCGGCAGCAATTATAACGTCTAAGGAACATAACATAACATAGATCTTTATTTCTATCCCATGACAATTTTGCAGTTCTCTGTGGTTAACAAGATAAAAGAGAACTGAATTTTAAATCAGTATACATATTGTCAAACCATTAACGTTAATGCCCCCCAAATTCATTACATAAAAACGTTATTAACATGAGTCTATAATGAAGACAAGATGTAGAATATTTTTTGGTATCAAAGGGCACAGCTTAGGTTCTCATTTGGTAGAAAAGCATTCATAGAAACATGACGGCAGATAAGACCAAATGGCCCATCTAGTTTGCCCATCCACAGTAACCATTTTCTCTTTCTCCCTAGATATTTTTATGAGTACAATTTCTTCCTGAAGGGAACACCCAAAAAAATCAGCATTCCATAATTGTCGAACAGCAATGCTAAATTCAAAATGACATATTAAATAGCTCAAAATTAGTTCAAAGTCACTGGCTATTCATAGACTGGTCTCAATCAATAACCATCAGCATTTAGCATCCAGTCTTCAAAATTTTCTTCGTCATATATTATATTATCTTCTTTTTTTATATATCATCCAGTGTCCCTGTGCTAAAGTGTATGTGGGTAGAACTTATAGCTCAGTTAAAGTACGGTTGAATGAGCACAAGTCTAGGGTTAACACCGAGACGGATATTGCCCCTATAGTCAATCATTGGAAATGTATGAATCACATCTGGCAAGATATTAAATGGCGCATTATTGACACTGTACATGTAGGGGGGAAGGGTGGTAACTATAAAAAAGCTCTGAATGTAAAAGAACAAAAATGGATATATTTTCTGCAAACATTAGTTCCAAATGGCCTGAACGAAGAAATCGACTGGATGTCTAGAGTTTAAAAGGATGGTTAGTAGCAGGCAAAAATGAAACTAGATCTAGCCGGATTAATATTTTATTATTGATCATTTCTCGATATAATAATCTTTCGTGATGTAGTCTCGTTTGTACTTCCCGCTTCTCCCCTGACATCAGTTCCGGTTTTATTTGTTTAAAAACCGGAACTGACGACAGACGCTATTCCAGTGCAATTCACTACGGAGAGGAGCGATAGTAAGTAAAGATAAATGTTAGACCCTGGTTAGGCAACATATGTATTTAAATTATATTTAAATTAAATTAAATACATAATAATACTCTTAGGGGTTGCAATCGCATATTTTTGTATTTTGTAGATTTAAAAGTTGGAGCCTCAACCCTGACGAAAAATCATTGAAACACGTGCGTGTTGGTAGAGGCGCTCCAAACAGTTTTAATACATTGATTAAGATAAGTATCTATAAGATTAATATCACAATCGAAATATAGTTAAGAACATAAGAACATAAGAAGTTGCCTCCGCTGAGGCAGACCAGAGGTCCATCCTGCCCAGCGGTCCGCTCCCGCGGCGGCCCATCAGGCCTAATTGCCTGAACGGTGTCCCTGACTAATTTTGGAACTGCCTCTAATCCCATGACGATCGGGTATTTGTGATTTGTTTACAAAAAACAATTGGGCTTTCATATAAAGAAAATAATATAATATATGGAGATGATGCGGTATATAAACTTAAGGTTTAGATTAGATTAGATTAGATGATGAAGAAAATTTTGAAGACTGGATGTTAAATGCTGATGGATATTAAATAGCTCGGCAGCGGACCATAAAGCATCTTATCTAATATAATCTTCTATTTCTGCGTTGCTCAAACCTAGGTAGGCTCAAGGCGACTTAAAGAGGGGGTGAGGAAGAAGAAGGGGGAGGAGGGGTGGGAGAAGAAAAGAGGAGGGTAGAAGGGGGTAGGGAGAGGAGTGGAGGGGGAGGAGAGGATACAGATGATTAAGTGTCAAATAGATGAGTTTTCAGTTTCTTCCGGAATATGGTGTGGTTAGGTTCCGTCCTGGTCATTTCAGTAAGGTCATTCCAAGTTTTTACGCCTAGAAAGGTGAGCATGGCGTGGAAAACACGTTTGTATTGCAGATTTTTTTGTGGAAGGGAGATTTAGAAGTATTCTGTTGAGGGTTCTGCGGGAAGTTGACCATGCCTTGGAGAAGAATTGGATGAGAGGAGCCACGGAGTTTCCATAAAGTATATGGTGAATGATGCACAAAGTTTTGAAGGTTATTCGTGACGGGATGGGTAGCCAGTGCAGTTGCCTGATGAAGCCTGTAATCGAGTCATATTTTCTCAGGTTGAAGATTAGTCTGACAGCGGAGTTTTGGATGAGTTGCATTTTGTGAATCAGAGTGGTGCTGATTTCCATGTAGATGGAGTTGCAGTAGTCAAGTTGTGGAAGTATCATCTGCTGTACAACTAAGGCAAAGTGGTGGTGGTGAAAGTATGGTCTGATTAGTCTTAGTTGTCTCAAGGGATAGAGGGATTTATTTCAGAGACTGTAGATTTGTGGCTTCCTGCAAGAATTACATCCTAAATCTCCTAGATTATATTTACTTCCAAAAATTCATAAAACCTTACGTTCCCCTCCTGGACGTCCTAAAGTTAGCACTAAAGGCAGTGTGCTTGAACCCTTTTCAAAGTTTTTGGACATATTTCTAAGTCTAGGTCCTTTGTTCAAGTTACTTCTCATTTTTAAGGACAATTTCAACTTTCGATGCTCCTTCTGATTGTATTTTTGTGACAATTGTTGTGGCTTCAACCTAAATAAATTTGATCATATTTCGGAATACTATTGACGTTTACACTGGCTGCAGATAGAGGCCAGAGTACTTTTTAAGTTTGGCTGTACATGTTATAAGATAATAAATGGTCTCGTTCTGATCTATCTTTTTGATCATTTAAGTTTGCAGGTTCCTTGCATTCTGTACGAAGCTCTAGATTATTTGAATTTCCATCAGTAAAGGGTTGCCAATATAAAAGATTTTTGAATTGAATTCTGAATTATCAAACGGCCTTTTTGGCTCATAATTTTGGCACATTGATTCTAAGATCTGACTTATATTTAAGTTTTAGGAGATTATTAAAGGCCTACTTATTCGGAAAAGTACCCAAATAGGCTGAATTGTATTTCGCTGTAAATGTATAGTATCTTGGAATTGTGAACAACACAGAACTGCGAGGAAGATGCAGTGTATAAATGATTTGTTATGTTATGTCATATACTAAAATCTGATCTAATCTTCCATTTGTGCGTCGCTCATACCTGTGCAGGCTCTAGACGACTTACAGAGAGAAGGAGAGAGAAGGGAGGGCATGGTCAAGGGTAGGGACAGAGGAAGGACTTGAAGGAGTGGCCTAAATTATGGGAGGAGAGATTGAGAGATGCATGTAGGGTTCAGTTGTCGAAGAGAAGCGTTTTCAGCTTCTTCCAGAATAAGGTGTAGCTAGTTTCCATTCTGATTGTTTTTGGGAGGTCATTTCAAGTTTTTACACCCAGGAAGGTTAGTATGGAATGGAAAATTCGCCTGTAATGGAGATTTCTTGAGGTTGGCAGATTTAGTTGCATTCTGTTAAGGATTCTCCTGTTAGACCATGCCGTTGAGAATAGTTGGGTAAGGGGGGCAGCTGAGTTTCCATGGAGTATGTGGTGAATGGGGAAGAATGGGAAGCTATAGATTTTGCACTGCAACCTCAAATGAGTCACCAGAAGATCTTAGGGCAATTCTTGTTGAAGGTAGCTAAATTGGTCCTTACTCAAAGTTATTTTTGATTTGAAGGCAAGTATTACTGACAGATATATGGTACTGATATGAGTGCATCTTGCACTCCATCTATAGCTACTTCATCTATAGCTACTCCATCTATAGCTACTCAGCCAAACGAAGAAGAGGATGACGTGGAAATGGTTCAATCAATGATCTGAAACAATGTCAAAACATAGAATTTCGTTTCTGCAAATTGGCACTTAACGAAATAAGAGAACACTCTTTTCAGCTCCAGTGGCAAAATAACGCTCAGAATTTAGGAAGTTGGTTGGTTGGGCTGAGAACCTTTCAGCACCCCCTTGTAGGTAATAAAAGTGAGCCAAGTATAGGACAATCAAGCCATTGTGACATCACTGATGAGGTTGGCTCTTAGGCATTGGTGGAAGGAGGCATTATGACGTCACAATGCCAGCTCTGGAATGTTGCTATGAGGGGGTGATGAAAAGTTCTCAGCCAAACCAAGAAAAGAATAACATGGATATGGCTCAATCAATGATCTGAAACAATGTTAAAACATAGAATTTTGTTTCTGCAAATTGGCACTTAACGAAATAAGATAACCCTCTTTTCAGTGGCAGTGGCAAAATAATACTTGGAATTTAGGAAGTTGGTGTATATGTAGCTTTGTTTGAAGATAGATTTTAGTATCGTTCTCATTGGTTTGAGAGCATCTTGATTTGGAAACAATTTGTAGATGATCTATTTTTCATTTGGAAAGGAACAGAGACTATTTTAAAACCGTTTTTGTTTTTGTAATGGCTTAGCCACTTGGAGACTAACTTGCAATTTACAGCATCTTGGGATGCTACTTGGATGTCCTGGTGATGAAAGGGGGGCACAAAAATTCAAACAACTAAGAGAGCGGGATGTGTTATATGGAATAAGCATCCTATTTATAAATTGCGGTTCGCTAATGGATAGGGTTTTAAATACTAGGAGCAAAATTTTAAAGGTAATGCGATGGCTAATGGGAAGCCAATGTGAATCGACCAAGAAAGGTGTTACATGGTCATATTTTTTACCGTTGTGAATAAGTTTTGACGGCAGCATTTTGAATTATCTGTAGACGTTTCTTTTCTTTTTGAGTAATGTTTAATAGTAACGAATTACAATAGTCAAGCTTGGCAATGACAAGTGAGTGTATAAGAATAAACTTTTTTTTTTTTTTTTGAAAATGAACAACAAAGAACAAGAAAAATAAGAAAACGCAGCGACTGCGTCGAAAAGGATACAGCCGCGGCGACAGAAGGCAATTTTACAGAGCACAATTATCCACAGGGCTTCTGGCTCCGCGGATGAAATTGAACTGAGGACCACGAGGTGGGGATGCGCCCTCTAGTGGGCAGGAAGGCTAGCACATGCGTGGTGCAGTGTGCAAACTTGAAACTTCAATCAAGTTTGCTTGAAAAGCTGTCCGCGCTGGGGCTCCGTAGATGACGTCACCCACATGTGAGAATATCATGCCTGCTGTCCCTGGATAACACCTGTTACGGTAAGTAACTGTGCTTTCAGGGATTTTGGTTCCAGAAACTTGGAAATAGAACGATTCATGCGTAGTCGATAAAAACAAAATTTAATAGTATTACTTACGTACTCATGGTAAGAGAAATTACGGAATTATTGACTAAAAGTATGGGATTCAATCTGCAATTTGCTGCAAATTAATGAACCATTTACATTAGAAGTTATAGTGCTGGGGCATTTTGGACTTAGACAACCAATATAAGAAGATCTATCAAAATTATTAAGGATATTGCTTAATTTGGCCAATAAAACGATTTTAAAACACTGGAAGGATGTATCGAGGGTTGCATATATAACCTGGTGGAACACTGTGTGAGCGTGTTGCTGCTGAAAGACCGAGGGCCTCTTTTACAAAGGCGCACTAAGGGCTCCTTTTATCAAGGCGCGCTACGGGGGTGAGCGCGTCGGACATTTCATCACGCGCTAACTCCCGCGGCAGCCTTAAATCCTAACGCCTCGCCAATGGAGGCGTTAGGGACTAGCGCGGCAGATGGTTTAACACACGGAATATCGCGCATTACATCGCTACCGCGCCTTTGCAAAAGGACCCCTAAGCGTTTTAGCACGGATTTAGCATGTGCTGAATCCACGCGGGCGCTAACTACTAACGCATCCATAGGATAACATGCATGGGTTAGTGTTTAGCGTGTAATAATATTTACCGTGCGCTAAAAAGCATAGCGCACCTTTGTAAAAGAGGGGATAAATGCGTCAAAAAAGTTTAATAAAGTTTGGGAGCCTTTGGATTATTATAGCTTTGCGCCTGCTAAAATATGAGGATTTGTTTTGCGAGGTGTACATCCACACGGTCTTTACTGTAGTATTTATGAGAGCATTAATGAGTATTATTTCTTTATTATCTTTTATATTTACTATGAGATTCAAGTTACATAACATTAGAGATTTCTATTCCGCCATTACCTTGTGGTTCAAGGGGGTTACAATGGAAGATCATTGGAGATTTCTGGAGGAGGTAAGGATTAGGATAGGTAAAATCTGTGAAATAGGGAGTTTTGATGCATTGTATTGTATTTTATGGAAATTTTATTAAAAATTATTGAACTAAAAAAAAAAAAAATTTGTCCCCATCCCCATGTCATTCTTTAAGGAGAGAGGGAAGAATCAGAGCATGAATGAGCCCAGCCACTGACTCTGAAGCCTGCTAGTGTGGATGGACTGAGGTTGAGATGGACACCAAAGAATGACATGGGATGGTTGGAACATAAGACCATAAATGTTGCCATACTGGGACAGACCGAAGGTCCATCAAGCCCAGTATCCTGTTTCCAACAGTGGCCAACCCAGGTCCCAAGTACCAGACAGAAACCCAAAGAGTAGCAACATTCCAGAGCTTGTGACCAGTCAGACTCTGTGCCTGACATGTTCCCATTTAAAAACCCCAGGGAAGTCAGAACTAAGGCCAGAAATGTTATTCCCAAGCCCAGAAAAGTACAGCAGCCTAGGTTCCCCAAGTACATTGAGGAGAACCTTGCAGAAAATGAGTGCTTCTCTGACAGCTCAGAGGTAGAAGAAATGGAGACTCAGCCTAGCTCTGGAAGGTTTGAATCCAAACCTATTAATATAAGGTTCAGGCAAAATGCCTTTTAGAAAGCCTTGCACTTTCCCGGACATCCACAGGGTGAGCCCAAGACAGCCTCAGAGCAGTACAGGCACACTGAGAGCAGGGCGTGGCTCACATACTGAAAAGCCAGCAGTGCTTGACAAATTACAGCTATACTCGCTCGAGGAGCGCAGAGAGAGGGGGACATGATCGAGACGTTCAAGTATCTTACGGGCCGCATCGAGGCGGAGGAAGATATCTTCTTTTTCAAGGGTCCCACGACAACAAGAGGGCATCCGTTGAAAATCAGGGGCGGGAAACTACGAGGTGACACCAGGAAATTCTTTTTCACTGAAAGAGTGGTTGATCGCTGGAATAGTCTTCCACTACGGGTGATTGAGGCCAGCAGCGTGCCTGATTTTAAGGCCAAATGGGATCGGCACATGGGATCTATTCACAGGGCAAAGGTAGGGGAGGGACATTAAGGTGGGCAGACTGGATGGGCCGTGGGCCCTTATCTGCCGTCTATTTCTATGTTTCTATGTTTGTTCCACAGTTAGAGAGGACAAGGAGAAGGGATAGTTCTCTCTCTACTGCTTAGCCAGCCAGCCCAGAGCAACCTAATAATCTGGAACTCATAGAGGTAGATGAAATAGTTTCAAGCCTGGGGGCTGAAGCCCTACCTGAGGAGGAATAGATGGAATTCTGTGAGGAGGTATTCACACCAGCAGGAGCTATGCAAGGCCTGGTAATATGCTAAAGTAGCTGGACTTGTGCTCCATTTTGAGCAGGCCTGTTTTGAGGGCCAGAGTAAGGCCCAGGCCCAGGTGAGGCCTAATTTCTGCAGTCTGTGTTGAACTGATATAGCGCACAGTGGCTTTTGAAAATTCTGAACTCCTGACCAGGATTTTTGCTAAAAGTTTTTTTTGTCTGCCATTCTGTTATGAACTGTTATGAAATAAAGAAACCTAAACTAGAATCCTGTAAACTTTGAAGACACAGCATTGAATGTGTGACTGGTTTCATGATTCCTTTTTTATTTTGTTTGCTTAATACCTTGCCTGTAGGGTGCTATCAGCCTAGGCAGGGCCCGATGGTCACAAGTTGAGATCGGGATGTCATAATGCCTCATTCCACCAATGCCTAAGAGCCAAACTCATCAGTGATGTCACAATGGCTTCATTATCCCCTACTTGGCTCACATAGGAGCATAAGAGTTGCCATACTGGGACAGACTAAAGGTCCATCAAGCCCAGCATCCTGTTTCCAGCAGTAGCCAACCCAGGTCCCAAGTACCTGGCAAGATCCCAAAGAGTAAAACAGAGTTTATGCTGATTATCCTAGGAATAAGCAACTTTCTCTAAATGTGTCTCCTTATTTCTAAAACCTGCTAATTAAAACCCTGCTATTCAAGAAATCCCTCAAGACAAACTAACTCTACAGGAAGTATCTCAATCCCCCAAAGTAACCTGCTCAACTATGTCATCTCTTCTGGAATTGTCCAGCTAACCTCTAATGTAATCCGCCTTGAACCGCAAGGTAATGGCGGAATAAAAGTCACTAATGTAATGTAATCTATCTGTGTGTTTGATCTTTGCTTATACCATGTGCTGTCTATTACAATGTTGTATCGGGTACTGTGCTGTCTTTATTACATGGTGACAGAATTTGGAACTGTCCCCGTCCCTGCGAATAAGTGCGGGAAAACGACCCTCTGTCATTATTTAAGCAGAGAGGGATGAATTCGAGTATGAATGGGCAAAGCCACTGACCCTCAGCTTTGCATTGAAGCAACTTTGGGTGCCATATTTGATACCCTCAAATTTTGTCAGCCTAGGCATTTGCCTACACTTGGCTCTGCCAGTATGTTTACCAGAATAACATAACAGTATTCTTGTATACCACTACAGCCTCGCAGCTCTGCATGATTTACAAATAAAGAAGACTGTACGTATGCAGGGATATAACAATTCAGTAGCTAAAAGTTTTTCTTAAAAAGATAATATTTTAACAATTTTCTAAAGTTAAAATAGGAATAAGAACTGGAAATCAACTTGCTAAAGCTCTTATCCCATAAACGGGAGTATGTCACTGGAGAAAGACATCTTGGGAAGATCGAAGGAACTAGGGCAGTGGTCTCAAACTCAAACCGTTTGAAGGGCCACATTTTGGATTTGTAGGTACTTGGAGGGCCTCAGAATAAATAGTTAATGTCTTATTAAAGAAATGACAATTTATAGTTTATAAATCTTTCCTTAATAATAATATTGTCATTTATAGCTAAAGAGACATATGACCAAGAAACTGTTTTATTTTATTTTTGTGATTATGATAAACCTACCGAGGGCCTCAAAATAGTACCTGGCGGGCCGCATGTGGCCCCCGGGCCGCGAGTTTGAGACCACTGAACTAGGGGGGTCCTTTTGCTAAGGTGTGCTAAATCGGTTAGTGGGCCTTAGTGAAAGGACCCCTAGGTGAAGAGGGCGACCTGCAACATTTCAGCGACCTTTAACTCATCAAGTCGCTAGGACTCGAACTTGAGTTGATGGCACCCAACACACACACATATCTTCAAAAAATGGATTTTCGTGGCTCCTCAAAAAAACTGATTTCATTGACATAAAATGGCAGGCAGATTATAGCATGAATGTACCAGATTTTGGAAGAAAGAGAATTTACAGCAAACCACTCCCATAGGATCACAGGTGAACTGAAAAATAAGTGAGATTGAGATTATCTGGGGAGAGTGTGGCGCAGTGGGCCCCCGGAGGTTGTGGGTTCAAACCCACGCTGCTCCTTGTGACCTTGGGCAAATCACTTAATCCTCTCATTTCCCCAGATACATTAGATAGATTGTGATCCACCAGGAGAGACAGGGAAAAAATGTTTGAGTACCTGAATAAATTCATGTAAACCATTCTGAGCTCCCCTAGAAAATTCAATGAATAAATTTATCAGATGGTCATTTTAACTTGTCCAGATAAGTCCGCAGCTGAATTTATCCATATGAACTTCTCCAGGTAATTTATCCGGATAATTTTTGGACAGTACTTCAGCCCAAGCAGATTTATCATAGCTACTAATTTAGTAAAAGTGCGGAAAACCTAGTCAGTGAAAGATAGGAAAAGGTTGTTAGCCTGGCTTATGGGAAGCTTGGCTAATTCCATTCAATCGCTCTTATTCATTTGAGATAGCGCTACATAGAGACAATTCTGCAGCTTACAAGGCACAAGCAATAAAATCCATATAATAAGATAAGTAAAATCAATGACGCATAACAAGCTATTGACAGAGTAAGCTAAAAAGGCTATATATAGTGGCCGTGTTTGACGCCATGCAAGACAGAGGGACACTGCATCATCTTGTCACCTCATGCTTTCAGGCCCTCCAAGCTCGGAGCCTTCCAAAACCCAGACAAACGGCCATGTCCGGGTTTTCCCAGACCTCTGGTAATGCTACCCTGTACCCTTGTTCATGGAAGGAGGCTGATTGCCTCTGTGCCTTTAAAAGGTGAGATTGTGCTCTTGGACCACACATTTGTGTATATAACAATAGCCGATGGTCCACCTAGCCCGGTCTCCTATTCCCACAGCGGCCAATCCAGGTCACAAGGACCTGGAAAAAGCCCAAATAGTAGCAGCATTCCATGTTACTGCTCCCAGGACAAGCAGCGGCTTCCCCCCCCCCCATGTCTGTCTCAATAGCAGACTATGGACTTTTCCTCCAGGAACATGTCCCGACTTCTTTTAAAACCAGCTACATTAACCACTCTTACTGCATACTCTGGCAACTTGTTCCAGAGCTTAACTATTCTCTGAGTGATTAAAAAAATATTTCCTTTTATTGGTTTTAAAAGTATTTCCCTGGAGCTTCATCGAGTGTCTCCCAGTCTTTGTTTTGATGGAGTAAAAAAAAAAATGGATCCACTTGTACCTGTTCTACACTGCTCAGGGCTAGACTTCCATCATATCTCCCCCTCAGCCATCTCTTTTCCAGGCTGAAGAGCCCTGACCTCGTTAGCCTTTCCTCAGACGAGAGGAGTTACATAACTTTCATCATCTTGGTCATTCTTCTTTGAAACATAGTAACAGACGGCAGATAAAGACCCGAGTGGTCTATCCAGTCTGCCCAACCATACGTACTCCATAAATTAATTATTTAGTTTAAATGGCCCTTTTTCTTAGATATTTCTGGGCCAGAAACCCAGAGCCCTGCCCCGTAGTATGCTTAGGTTCCATCTACTGGAGTCTCCATCAAAGCTCACTCCAGCCCATCTTAACCCTCCCACCCATCGAAACGTCCTCAACTGAATGTCCATATACGGGACACAGACCGTGCAAGCCTGCCCAGTACGGGCCTTAGTTCCTTCAATGTATACTCATTATTTTCGGATTAGAGATCCTCTGTGTTCATCCCACGCTTGTTTCAATTCTGTCACTGTTTTCTTCTCCACCACCTCCCTCGGGAGCGCATTCCACGCATCAACCGCCCTCTCCGTAAAGTAGAATTTTCTAACATTACTCTTGAATCTACCACCCCTTAACCTCAAATTATGCCCTCTGGTTTTATCATTTTCCTTTCTCTGGAATAGATTTTATTCTACGTTAATACCTTTGAAGTATTTGAACGTCTGAATCATGACTCCCTTTTCCCTTCATTCCTCTAGGGCAGTGGTCTCCAACTCAAACCCTTTGCAGGGCCACATTTTGGATTTGTCGGTACTTGGAGGGCCTCAGAAAAAAATAGTTAATGTCTGATTAAAGAAATGATAATTTTGCATGAGGTAAAACTCTTTATAGTTTATAAATCTTTCCTTTTGGCTAGGTCTTAATAATAATATTGTAATTTATAGCTAAAGAGACATATGATCAAGAAACTGTTTTATTTTACTTTTGTGATTATAATAAACAGACCGAGGGCCTCAAAATAGTACCTGGGGGGGCCACATGTGGCCCCCCAGGCCGCGAGTTTGAGACCACTGCTCTAGGGTATACATATTCAGGGCTTTTCCAGTGCCACTATATCTTTTTGAGATAAGGAGACTAGAACTGAACGCAATACTCAAGATGAGGTCGCACCATAGAGTGATACAGAGGCATTATAACATTCTTAGTCTTGATTAATATCCCTTTTCTAATAATTCCTAGCATCTTGTTTGCTTTTTTGGCCACCGCCGCACATTGGACGGAAAGTTTCAGCGTATTGTCCACGATGACACCCAGATCTTTTTCTTGAGTGCTGACCCCAAAGGTGGACCCAAACATCCGGTAACTACAATTCGGCTTCTGTCTAGTTGGGCAATGAAATGTTAGCATGGTGTGCTATGCCAGATCTATTTCTCTGCAATAGAATGGCATGGAGAGGAGAAAGGTTGGGTTTTCTTGCTTCTTTACTTTCCTTCGCTTCGAAACTATCACTTTTCTTGTTGTTACATAAACCCTTATTGTTTTCAAGCAGAGCTGAAGATCTGGTTTCCTTTAAACCAATGAAGCTGGCAAAATACCCTGAGGCAACTCTCTGAGCACTGGGAGGTCCTGGTGACACAATTCAACTGGCATCAAAGCAATATAAACAGAATAAGAAGGGAAAAAACAATAATTAAAACATTCTGGCAGAAAAAGAACAGTAATTAAATGATATAGAGTAATGTTTTGCTAAGCTAATCACATTTTAATTTCAATAGACTGCTGAACATAAGAAAAGTCCCTGCCCATAAAATCTTCCTCTTGACTATGCCTTCATTATACCACTGTGTGATAACAATGGATCCAATGAACTCCCACTCAAAGGCCAAAAAGCCAAATCAACCACTCGGATAAGCCAGTCAGTCACCTACTGGCTCATATCATCCCTTTATAGAGACAGCTCCATTGGAAGCCAGAATGTGGTTCTGTTCTTCATGTCAACTTATAACCTCATAGTATGTCCTTCAGATGAGTCTGGGTGAACTTCCAATGTACCTTCTCGGTGGGATAAGCTTGAGGAAAACATTGGCTTGTACAATTTTCTGGTGTGTAGTTCCTGACTATCCTGTATATGTGTGCAAGCAGTTTTTGAAGCAACATCTCAACATGGTTTCAATCAGATATTGGTTGACATCAAAGGTTCAGAAATGCCCCATAATATCATCAAAGGCAGGGCTGGTGCTAGACATGATGGGGCCCAGGGCAAATGTTAGAGAGGGGGGCCCAAAAACTTGTTTGCAGACTATCCGCTCTTTCAACTTCAAGCAGGTTTAAGACCTCCAGTAACATGGGGGCCCAGGACAATTGCCCTATTTGCCCATTTCCAATGTGGCCCTGATCAAGATACTGGATAGTGGAATGGCCTATAAATATCTGGGCATGTTACAGATGGCTAAAATCAAACATACTCAGTCACCAAAATATACATCAGAAGGTTTAACAAAATCCTGAAGGTTAAACTCAATGGTAGAAACACCATTAAGCCCATGAACCTCTAGGCCATACCTGTCGTAGATACAGTGCACGAGCTGTAAATTGGACTAAGGCAGAGCTAGAAACTGTGGACTGAAAAATGTGAAAAAAATGATGACCATCAACCATACTCGGCACCCCCTATAAGGGAGAGTGTGACACAGTGGATATAGCTACAGCTGCAGCACCCTAGGGTTCAAATCCACGCCGCTCCTTGTGACCCTGGGCAAGTCACTTAATCCCCCCATTGCCCCAGGTGCATTAGATAGATTGTGACCCCCCACCAGGACAGAGAAGGAAAAATGCTTGAGGACCTGAATAAACTCATGTAAATCATTCTGAGCTCTCTTGGGAAAATGTTATGGAAAATTGAATGAAGAAATAAATGAAGAAAAGGTTCACAGGCTTTATCTTGCTCATCATACAGGTGAAAGAGAGCTGCTGCAGATGGAAGAGGAGAAATGAGGCCCAGTTGCCTATATTAACAAGAATGAAGCGAATGCACTAATGTTAGTAAATCAACAAGGCTTACTGAAGAACAAAGAAGCCAAGCAGATCTACAAACAAGAGCAAGTAAGAAATCAAAGAACATAAGAATTTGCCGCTGCTGAGTCAGACCAGTGGTCCATCAAGCCCAGCAGTCTGCTCCCGCAGTGGCCTGCAGGTCAAAGACCAGCGCCCTGTGACCAGCCCTACCTGCTCACATTCCGGTTCAACAGGAACCCGTCCAACTTTGTCTTAAATCCCTGGAGGGTCTTTTCCCCTATGACAGACTCCGGAAGAGCGTTCCAGTTTTCTACCACTCTCTGGGTGAAGAAGAACTTCCTTACGTTCGTACGGAATCTATCCCCTTTCAACTTTAGAGAGTGCTCTCTCGTTCTCCCTACCTTAGAGAGGGTGAACAACCTGTCTTTATCTACTTTGTCTTGAATCCCTGGAGGGTGTTTTCCCCTATAACAGCCTCCAGAAGAGTGTTCCAGTTTTCTACCACTCTCTGGGTGAAGAAGAACTTCCTTACGTTCGTACGGAATCTATCCCCTTTCAACTTTAGAGAGTGCCCTCTCGTTCTCCCTACCTTGGAGAGGGTGAAAAACCTGTCCTTATCTACTAAGTCTATTCCCTTCAGTACCTTGAATGTTTCGATCATGTCCCCTCTCAGTCTCCTCTGTTCGAGGGAGAAGAGGCCCAGTTTCTCCAGCAACTCCTCCAGCCCCTTAACCATTTTAGTCGCTCTTCTCTGGACCCTTTCGAGTAGTACTGTGTCCTTCTTCATGTACGGCGACCAGTGCTGGATGCAGTACTCCAGGTGAGGGCGCACCATGGCGTGATATATCGTCATAACAACCCTCTCCCATCTGTTTGAGATCCCCTTCTTAATCATTCCCATCATTTTGTTTGCCCTTTTTGCCGCCGCCGAGCAATAAAGTTCTTCATGGACCATATATGAAAGACACTGAAAGAAGTCAATAACTCGTGGCAGTGAATGAAGAAAGGAACCTGAAGAAAAAAACCCAAAGAATTTATTATTCTTTATTGAAAGCATCTATACCGCTACTAATGACTGGGTAAGTCAATTCAGAGCAGTTTACATGAGCTTCTGTAATTGTGCTACAATTCATGAGCTTCTGCAAAGGCGTTATAATACAGAGGTAGATTGTTTCTGTGATGGTTTTCAGTATAGCATTCCCTTTGTTTTTGGTATATTTAGGCATCGTGGTCTGGTGCATGTACATATCTTTTAAGGTGCTCTATGCTTGTTAGCGCGTGGTAAATATTAGCGCGCGATAATCATGTGCTAAACGCTAATGCGTGCATGTTATCCTATGGACGCGTTAGCATACGTGTTGATATAACATGCATTAAAACGCTTAGCCCACCTTAGTAAAAGAGGGCCTTAGTCTTTGTGACTGAGTCTACAGTATTTATACACTAACCCAGTGGTTCCCAACCCTGTCCTGGAGGAACACCAGGCCAATTGGGTTTTCAGGCTAGCCCTAATGAATATGCATGAAGCAAATTTGCATGCCTATCACTTCCATCATATGCAAATCTCTCTCATGCATATTCATTAGGGCTAGCCTGAAAACCCGATTGGCCTGGTGTTCCTCCAGGACAGGGTTGGGAATCACTGCACTAACCTATGCATATGCCATTTTTTCCTATTGTATATTTATACTATATTTCCACCATCCTACTAGGTTAACCCTTTCAACTAAGTAAATGGGTTTACATGCATCCTAAATTATCGCTAGTCAGTGGCATAGCAAGGGTAAGTGGCGCCCCTTCCCTGCCCTCTTCTCCGCCTCCCCACTTCTTCACGACCCCCCGTGCCACACGCACACACACCTTTCCCCTTCCCCCATACCTTTTCATTTTCCAGGTGAGAGCAACAGTATGAACTTGCTGCCCACGTCGTGTCGGCTATCCCTCTGATGTCACTTCCTGGATACGGGGCTCAGAAGTGATGCCGGAGAGAGGCAACACCTATCTGGGCAACAAGTTCGTAATGCTGCTCATGCAGGAAAAATGAAAGAGGCGTGAGGGAAGGAAGGAAAGAGGCGCATGTGTACAGCGGATGGGGAGGGGTGTCGGGAAGGAGTGAAGCAGAGAGGAGGACCGGTGCCTGCGCCCGGGGCTGACTGCTCCCCACCCCCGCACTCCCACCTTTACTATGCCAGTGCCTCTTGTAATGAACATAAGAATAGCCTTACTGGGTCAGATCAATGGTCCATCAAGCCCAGTAGCCTGTTCTCAACGTGGCCAATCCAGGTCCCTAGTACCTGGCCAAAACCCAAGGAGTAGCAGCATTCCATACAAAATCTCAAAGAATAGCAAGATTCTAGAATCTCAGAGAGTAACAAGATTCTAGAATCTCAAAGAATAGCAAGATTCCGGAATCCCAGAAGGTAACAAGATTCTAGAATCCCAAGGAGTAGCAGCATTCCATACAAAATCTCAAAGAATAGCAAGGTTCTAGAATCTCAAAGACTAGCAAGATTCCGGAATCCCTAGAGAGTAACAAGATTCTAGAATCCCAAAGAGTAGCAACATTCCATGCTACCAATCCCAGGGCAAGCAGTGGCTTCCCCCATGTCTCTCTCAAAAACAGACTATGGACTTTTCCTCCAGGAACTTGTCCAAACCTTTCTTAAAACCAGCTACGCTATCTGCTCTTACCATATCCTCTGGTATTATATTATATTTTCCTCTATGCTGCTTCCTCTCCTGTCAGTTCACAGTTTCAGGTTGAAGTAGTCTGAGAAAAGGAGAGTCTTTATCCCATTCTTCAATTTTATGGTGTCCTTTTCTAGTTTTAATTCCTTCGATAGGTCGTTCTGCCATGTTGGAGCCATTACTGAGATCATTCTTGCCCTGGTGCTTTTGCATTTGATGTCTTTGAAGGAGTGTATTTGTAGTGAGGACTCTTAGCTTGAGTGCAGGGCAGGGCAGGATTAATTCTTTGGTGGCCCCTAGGCATCCCAGTACATTGGGCCTCCTAGACCCACCCATCCATGGCCCTGCCCCCTCCCCACCTCTGCCCACCATATCCCCCCTCCTGCGAAAGTGCACCTCCAGAAGTCCAAGTAGCACCTTCTCCTTCTTTCTTCTTTATTCTGTGCAGCCAAACTCACAGTCTTCAAAAGGTCAAGGGCTGCGGTTCCCACGGTTGACCCAGAAGCCTTCCTTCTGATTCAAAAACCCAGCGTCAGAGGAAAGGCTTCCAGGTCAGCCATGGCCAGCGAGTAGGAACCATTGCCCACGGTCTTTTGAGGACTGTGAGTTCGGCTGCACTGAATAATGAAGGCAGGAGGAGGCAGTGGACATCTGGAGCTGGGCCTGGAGGCAGGTACACTGACATCATTGGAACTGGTAGCGTTCTGCGCCCCCCTGAATTCTCTGGGCCCGAGGCACGTGCCTGCTTGGCCTACCCTTTAATCCTGCCCTGCTGGTGGTGTATGGTCATGTAGTCTGGCTGCTAGGTATTGCGGTTCTGAGAGGTCAACAACTTTGTGCGTCAGAAATAAGATCTTGAATTTCACCCTGCTTTCAAGCAGCATAAGACCAAGTGTGTCAAACGGTGACAGGTCAAAAACGCGCAAGACAATTGCGCGCAGACAAAATCGCGCAGACAAATAAGCGCTAAGACAATTGCGCGCAAGACAATTCAGCGCACCGACAATTCAGCGCAAGACAATTGAGCGCAAGACAATTGAGCACTGCGACAACTCAGCGCAAGACAACTCAGCGCAAGACAACTGAGCGCGCCACTAGAGGCCGCTTGACCATCGGAGGACACGCGCACGTACAGCACGTGAACACGTCATCACGTCAACGTGTGTTATGTATGATTCCCTTGACTCTTTGCGTTTTCAACATAAATCACGTGATTGCATTTTCGTTACCATGGTTACATTATCTCATGATATATATTCTCCGAACAGCATTTAAATACAAGTCACGTGAATGCATTTTCGTTACTATGGTTATGTTTCTACATTATATATGTCCTCCTTCCTTTCCCGCCTTCCTTTCGCTGCCTGACCGTGTCCGTTATAGGTAAAGATCTGGTTTTGCTGGTACTTGATCTATAACGAATATTTGTCTTGCGCGGATTTTTCTCGCCTCTGAACCGTGTCAAACAAATACAATAAACACTGAAATTGATAAAACAACCAGTGACGGCAAGCACCACCCGTGTGAAGAATTCAAAGGGACACTGAACCACCTAGTCACTGGCTGCAAAAAAGATCACCCAGGTTGACTACAAGGAAAAATACAACAAAGTAACAGCCATGATACGGTGGGGCTACAAAATAAGCCTAAATTCTCCGACCTCAGGATACAAACATACCAGTATGCCAGTGGATGAAAAGAAGCAGATGTAAATCATAGATGTGGCATTAGCAGGAGATAGTTGTTTTGAAGACAAACCATTGGAGAAGTTCTTGTCCTATCAAGACCTGAAGATTGGACTTGAGTGACTCTGTAGTAATTGATGCTCTTGGAGCAACCTCCAAAGACCTGGATTGTGTGGCGCAGGGGTTAGAGCTACAGCCTTTGAACCCTGAGGCTGTGGGTTCAAATCCCTTGCTGCTCCTTGTGATCCCTGGGCAAGGTTAATCCCCTCAATGCCCCAGGTATACTAGATAGAGTTTGAGCCCACTGGGACAGATAGAGAAATAGTTGGACAAGTTCCTGCTGAACTGGAAAGTACGCAAGTCAGGCTGGGCTCATTTAGAGCACTGGTCTTTGACCTGGGGGCTGCTGCGGACTGCTGGACATGATGGACCATTGGTCTGACCCAGTGGGGGCAGTTCTTATGATAAAGAATTTGAATGTAAACCACTTAGGATATAAATGGTAAATTAATACACAACTTCTGGATACAATAGGTATCAAGAAAATTACATGGCAGATAAAGGCCAAATGGCCCATCTGTCAACTAAAAAGGCTCAGAACTGCTCACATCCTGTGTCGATACATCTGAATATCCTAGATTCTTTGGAAGGATTCAATATTTAGAATGGCCAACCCAACCCAGAACATCTGGCAGGCTGTGAAACCCATAATAATAATTATTAATAGTTAACAACTATTGGGGTCGTCCCACTGAAAAGCTCATAAAAATTAGCAGCTCAAAATCTAAAGGGATTTTAAAATACGAACCTGGAGTACGACACTCCTGACATCAGGGTCCTAGAAAAGAAAATGTATGGTTTATAGAGTGGGTGATACACAGTGATAGCAAAATCGATGAAAAGCTAACAAAATATTGCAATTTTACAAACTGAAGTGGAAAGACTTTGGAAATAATGATGCTAATACTGTACCAATTATGATTGGTGCCAATTATATTTGCAAACTACTTGGAAATATTAAATTTAAAAAGGCATAACTCCATCAATTTTGTAAACACCAACACTAATTGAAGCAGCATGCATTCTGGAAGATATTTCTCTGATTCCCAGTCCTTGGATAGGGCCTAAATTAATGGAGTGGAGTTTAAACCAGTTAACACTGCTTTGAAATGCCACATATGAAGCCATGGAGGGCCATTTTCGAAAAGGACGTCTTAGTCTGATTTGGTCATTTCCCGCTAAACATTCAAAGTTGGAAGCACAGAAACATCCATTTTCGAAAGCTGAACCACTAGATGTCCCCACCCCTAAATTTTTTTTTTAATCACCTACTTGGCCATCTAGGTAGGGAACTCCAGTCCTCGAGAGCCGTATTCCAGTTGGGTTTTCAGGATTTCCCCAATGAATATGCATTGAAAGCAGTGCATGCAAATAGATCTCATGCATATTCATTGGGGAAATCCTGAAAACCCGACTGGAATAGGGCTCTCGCGGACCGGAGTTCCCTATCCCTGATCTAGGCCAACAGAGTATCCAACCCTTAGGACATCTAACTTTATATCTCATTTTTGACCACAGAAATGTCCAAGTTGAAAATATCCAAATCCAGACCATTTGGATGTAGTAGGGGTCAGCATTGTGATAGACTGGCCACACAGAAATGCCAACAGAGCAGTGGAAACCTTAGAGGGCACTGTTGTGAACTTCACATAAAGGGTGTCTGAAGTACATCTCACCATAACCCCCTTATAATTTATGGTGAGCCCTCCAAAAATTCCCCCCCCCCAAACCTACTATACCTACCTGTCTACAACCCCAATAGCCCTTATGGCTGCAGGTGGCACCTATACAGTATATAAGTATATTAGGGTTTTGGTGATCTCACACTTTCTATCATAAATGTAGTGGTTAGAATGGCTTATGGGCCTGGGTCCTCCTCTCTATGGTTCATTAGTCCATCCTCCAGGTTACTTAAGACACCTGTGTGATGCTGTACTAGGCATTCCCATACCAAGTGCTGCTGTTCTAGAGACAGGTATGTACTATTTATTTATATACCACTTCTATCCAAGTGGTTTGCATTCAGGTACTTTATCATATTTCCCTATCTGTCCCGGCAGGCTCAAACTCTATCTAGTGTACCTGGGGAAATGAGGGGATTAAGTGACTTGCCCAAGGTCACAAGGAGCAGTGATGGATTTGAACCCACAACTTCAGGGTGTAGCTCTAACCTTTGCGCCACACACTCCCACATTCATTTAGATTTTTGAGTGGTGGGAGGGGGGTCAGTGAGCATTGGGGGAGTGTAGGGGGGTCATACCTTCATGTATCCAGTGGACATCTGGTTAGTTTGGGTACCTTTGTGGCACTGGGATGCTTCTAAAACAGGTCTAGCTTCGAATGTATAAGTTCCATTCAAGATGTCTTGGGAAATGTTCGATTATCGCCACAAGACATCCAAGTTAAGCATGCCCAAAGACCACCCCAAACATGCCTATAACATGCCTCCCAAAATTCCCCCTGGAACTCTGGATGCACAGTGGGGAAAATGCCTCCTTGGACATCCTGGCGATTAGGATGTCCAAGTGCCGACTTATGATGGTTTTTGGACGTTTTTAATTTTTGATTATGAGCCCCATAGTATTCAACTATGAGGAAAGAAATACTCCACCAAATAGCACTTGGTCATTCTTCAATGAAGGCTCTCAACAAAGTATTCAAAGGCATGGAAATAACACTCCAAACAAAAGTCAGACTTGTCCATGCCCTCATTTTCTCAGTGATCAGCTACAGATGTGAAAGCTGGACACTACAGAAAGAAGATTGACTCATGTGAGTTTTGGTGCTAGAGAAAGATTTTATGCATGCCATGGACCTTCAAAAGAACTAATAAATCGATTCTGGAAGAGATCAAACCAGCTATGTCACTCGAAGTCCAAATGATGAAGTTATGACTGTCGAATTTTGGTCACACTGTCAGAAGAAAGAGATCATTGGAGAAAGACATCCTGTTTGAGACGATCGAAGGAACCAGGCAGAGAGGATGACCCGCAACCAGATGGCTGGATACATGGAAAACAACCACGGGGATGATGCTGGAGGACTTTACCAGACCAACACAAAACCAATTTCTTTATAGATCTGTAATTCATCAAATCGCTAGAAGTCGAACATGAGTCAATGGTACCTAGCAACATAACATAACATAGTTGGCAATAAACAGAATGTTCCTTGATATGGGCCCAAAAGTGATTAATCAGGTTAGAAACTATTGTAAGTAACTGGGATTTGATAAAGGCTAGATAAGTTGATAATTCTAAGGAAAAGAAGTTATCAATTGTGTGTTGTGGTTCTTTTCAACATTTTTGTAAATGACTTTGTAGAGGGGATGTCAGTAAAGCTTTGTAATTTTGGATACTCTGGAAGGTGAAACACATGGAAAATGATCTAGCAAAGCTTCAGGAAGGTCTAGACTAGAGCATAGCATTTCAAGTGATAAAATCTCAAGTGAGTTAGCCTCTTATGTGAGTGACAGAATAGAGGTTACATGGCCTCTATACATAGATGAACGCATAAAATGACCCTATTACTGATCTGAGTTGCATTTTGTAAGCTCGTCCAAATTACACCTTTCAGCAATATATAAGTGATAAGGAGTAGGCGTAGCAGTAGCTGGGGAGTGTGTGGAGCAGTGGTTAGCGCTACAGCCTCAGCACCCTCAGGTTGTAGGTTCAAATTCCACCCTGCTCCTTGTGACCTTGGGCAAGTCATTTAATCCCCCCATTGCCCCAGGTACATTAGATAGAATGTGAGTCCCCTGGGACAGATAGTGGAAACTGTCTGAGTACCTGAATGTAAACCACATGAGCTATAAGTGGTACAGAATATTGTATATGGAGAGCCTGATATGGCAGATAAAAATGGTCAAAAAAATTGAAAACAGTAGAGAGATGTTGAGAGGAGTAACGTGTGAGAATGTGGAGATCAAGGAATATCTAATTCCAATCCAAATGGTCTCCAAATAAGAATACAACGAACTAGAAGTTAAATTTTATCTCGAATTCTCATACACTCAGAATTGTGTAATCCAGTCTAGGACCGAAGTCCCAACAGCCGAACTCACCACCCAGTCCCTGTGTATTCTTATTTGGAGACCATTTGGTTTGGAATTAGATCAAAACGGTCACCATTTTGCAAATGTCTTTTTTTCAGGTTACATAAGAACATAAGAAGTTACCTCCACTGGATCAGACTAGAGGTCCATTGCGCCCAGCGGTCCGCTCCCGCGGCGGCCCATCAGGTCTATGACCTGTGAAGTGGTTCCTGACCATTTCTATAACCTACCTCTGTTTCTATCTGTACCTCTCAATCCCCTTATCCTTTAGGAATCTATCTAAACCTTCCTTGAACCCCTGTACTGTGCTCTGGCCTATCACAACCTCTGTAAATATCTGTAAACCTCTTGTAAATATCTATGAGCGACTGTGTGAATAGATGACAGTTGCTATAAGATAAGAAATGTCTATTCAGCTATTGTTCTCCAAGAGAAAGCCGAAACCTTCAAAGGTCATAAACAGACCTATTGAGGTGAAATGACTTTCTCAAGATCACACATGGAAGGGTTTCAGCTACTGGGTCTCAGAAGCTCTCATGACTCACGGCCCATTGCTGTAACCACTTGGCCACACCCCCTCCTACATATCAAAAGAGAGAAGTCCCTCCATTTGTTTTCTTACTGCTTTGAACATTGCTGGCTCATAAGAGTAGGTGGTTAGATCATAGTAGGATTTAAAATTGCTGAACTGGTTGAATAGAAGCTCCTTCTGTTTGCTTTTATTTTTTTTTATACATATATGTGGGTTTTTCTTACCTAGAACTGTGTGAACACTTTGAAAGTAAAACAAACCACTTTCAATGAATGTCTGATCTGATCTTGCGCAAGTCCTTTCTTGGGGTGTGACCCAATTTCATCAGAGATACAAGCAAATGAATCAAAAGACTAAAAAGGTTGAATGCAAGGATGGGAAGCCTGGATGACATCCAAAAGGGTTAGAAGGAGAATTTCTGCGTCTTCAGATTGCTCAAAGACATTTAGGGGTAGATTCAGTAAATGGGGTTGAAAATTAAGGGCTGGGAAAAATTGCATTCCGTTATTCTTTAAAGGACACTCTAGGGCAAAGCAGCCGCGAGATGAGAGGCGCAATGCATCCTGCACGTGAACGCTTGTACCCAATTGGGTAACAAATATCTGCCGGCGGGCCAGCTTAAGTGTAAATTTGAAATTGTCTGGCAGGCCAAATTTTATTACGCCACGGGCCAGAGTTTGACACGTATGCTCTAGGCTGACTACGCTATATCAGTGGCATAGTAAGGGTGAGCGGAGCCCGTGAAAGTGGTGTCCCTCCCCTGCCCTCTTCCCCGCTACCTCCCCCCACCCCCACTGGGCGCACACACCCCTTCCTATCCCTGTACCTTTTTTACTTCTCCGGTGTGAGCTGCTAGCCCACGTCAGTGTCGGATCGCCCTTTGACGTCACTTCCTAGGTGCGGGTCCCAGAAGTGGCGTCAGAGAGAGCGCTGATGCCGACGCGGGCAGCAGCCTCGCACCGGGGAAGTAAAAAAGGAATGGGGGAAGGCAAGGGACACAGGTGCGCATCAAGGAGAGCAGCGGGGGAGGGGGGCAGAGAGGGTCCATAGAAAGACTGCCCCCTTGCCCCCTCCATTACTACGTCACTGCTCTATTTATAGTAGAATAGCATTTAGACCCTGATTCTATAAATGATACCATTTGGGACAGAGAGGGAAGTTTCTAAAAGTGCCTTAAGATAATATAATGTACATAAATTGTAATCCGCTTAGGTTATAAGTGGATTAGAAATAATAAATAAATAAAGTTAAGTGCCTAGATCAGCATGCCTAGCCAATCTAGGTGGCTAACTTAATTTTCTTAATTGGCTTAATCGGCGTCTTTAATTGGAATGCACCATTTAAACAATTTTTTAAACTATTAAAAAATGAATGATCTAGTAGGCGCCTACCACTTCAAGGTAGGTGTCTACTCCAAGGTGCCTACCAGAAAGCAGGCATGGTTTGGGGTGAATTTGGGCGTGGTCTGACGTAGGCGCTGCTAGGTGCTTAACTTAGGTGCACTCATTTAGGCCAAGATAACCCTGGCCTACAAGGGAGCGCGCTAAGGTTTCAACGCCTACCGGTGCCTAAGTCCGCTTAGGCGTGATTCTATAAATGCTGCCTAGAGGATGATTGCCAGCGGAGTGCCGCAGGGCTCGGTCTGGGCCTGATGCTATTCAATATCTTTGTTGGGGATCTGACTCAGGGACTCCGAGGCAAAATTACACTATTTGCCGACAACGCTAAACTATGCAGCGTTGTGGGCAGGGCCTCAGAACCTGATAGTGCAACCAGGCCCAACACTATGGAGCAAGATCTGCTTGTATTGGAAAAATGGTCCAGTACTTGGCAACTAAACTTTAATGCCAGGAAATGTAAAGTAATGCACCTTGGGAGGGGAAACCCATGCAGAACATACACCTTAAATGGTGAAAACTTAACAAGAACTACTGCAGAAAGGGACTTGGGAGTTCTCATCCAGGAAGATATGGAAGCTGCTAATCAGGTGGAGAAAGCTTCAGCAAAGGCCAGACAAATGCTGGGTTGCATCAGAAGGAGCTTTATCAGCCGTAAGCCGTAAGTCATACTGCCATTATACAGATCCATGGTGAGACCTCACCTGGAGTACTGTGTCCAGTTTTGGAGGCCACATTATCAAAAAGATGTGAAGAGAATGGAGTCGATACAGAGAATGGCCACTAAGATGGTCTCAGGACTTAAAGGCATCCTATATGAAGAACGCCTGATCAAACTACGCTTATATTCTCTTGAAGAACGCAGGGAAAGGGGGGACATGATAGAAACATTTAAATACATCATGGACCACATCAAAGTGGAGGAGGAAATCTTTTTTCTAAAGGGTCCCACGGCGACAAGAGGGCATCCACTAAAACTTAAGGGAGGAAGATTTCATGGTGACACCAGGAAATACTTCTTCACCGAACGGGTGATTGATCGATGGAATGATCTTCCCCGCCAGGTGGTCGAGGCCAGTAGCGTGCTCGACTTCAAAAGTCGATGGGACAAACAGTTGGGAGTACTAAGGAGTTATGCTTAATCGATAGATACTCCAGGGAAGAAGGGTTCTTGAGTAGGCAGACTAGTTGGAGGGAGGGTTCTCGAGTGGGCAGACTTGTTGAGCCATCGGACCTTTTCTGCAGTCATATTCTATGTTTCTATGTAATTACACTCAATGGAGCCTACGAGTTAGGTGCTCTTTACAGAATCTAGGTGCTCTTTACAGAATCTGGCTTAGGGGCTGATTCTATAAAGAGAGCTTAAAGTTAGGCACCTAACTTAACTGGCAAAATATCCTTAAAAGCCTCAATAATTAGTTTTAATAAAATTAATTGGGTGATAGGCGCCTATCTGATTCTATCGCAATGCACTTAGCAGCCCCTAACACCCAAGTGGGTGTTTCCATGGGTAAAGCGTGGGTTAGGCGCTGCTAAGCATGATTCTCCAAAAACTTAGGCACTATTGCATAAGAACATAAGATTCATCGCTGCTGGATCAGACCAGTGGTCCATCGGGCCCAGCAGTCCGCTCACGCGGCGGCCCTTAGGTCAAAGACCAGTGCCCTATTTGAGTCTAGCCATACCTGCGTATGTTCTGTTCCAACAGGAACTTATCCAACCTTTTCTTGAATCCCTGAAGGGTGCTTTCCCCTAGAACAACGTGGATAAGTGTAAAGTGATGCATGTTGGTAACAAAAATCTCATGCACGAATATAGAATGTCCGGGGTGGTACTTGGAAAGACCTCCCAGGAAAGGGACTTGGGAGTTCTGAACGACAAGTCGATGAAGCCGTCCATGCAATGTGCGGTGGCAGCGAAAAGGGCGAATAGAATGCTAGGAATGATAAAGAAGGGGGTCACGAACAGATCGGAAAAGGTTATCATGCTGCTGTACCGAGCCATGGTGCGCCCTCACCTGGAGTACTACATACAGCACTGGTTGCCGTATATGAAGAAGGACACGCTACTACTCAAAAGGGTCAAGAGAAGAGTGACTAAGATGGTTAAGGGGCTGGAGGAGTTGCCGTACAGTGAAAGATTAGAGAAACTGGGCCTCTTCTCCCTCGAACAGAGGAGATTGAGAGGAGACATGATCGAAACATTCAAGATTCTGAAGGGGATAGACTTAGTAGATAAGGATAGGTTGTTCACCCTCTCCAAGGAAGAGAGAACGAGAGGACACTCTCTAAAATTGAAAGGGGATAGATTCCGTACGAATTTAAGGAAGTTCTTCTTCACCCAGAGAAAACTGGAACGCTCTTCCAGAATCTGTCCTAGGGGAAAACACCCTCCAGGGATTCAAGACAAAGTTAGACAAGTTCCTGCTGAATAAGAACGTTCGCAGGTAGGACTAGTCTCAGTTGGGGTGCTGGTCTTTGACCAGCTGGGCATGATGGCCCACTGGTCTGACCCAGCAGCGGCAATTCTTATGTTCTTAACAGCCTCCGGAAGAGTAGTAAGTTTCAGGAGAATTTGGTAAGAAGCATTAAGAGCAGAGAAAAAAGGGAGTGGATTATTTTAGCTGCATTTGTGGCGGCCCAGTCCCTGGTCAGCGAAACAGGCTCTGCCAGGACTGGACTGATATTCAAGATATGTTCACAGGCACTATTTTTTTACAGTCTACAATTAATGGCTGTTTTAAGAATTTGATATTTATGGTTGTTGATATTAGAATATTTCAATAGTGAGGAAATGAGATGTATTGATGGAAAATTCTATAAGAAAAGAAACTTTAAAATACAGAGATTGAGATAAAGTATAAAAAAGAGAAAAAAACAATGATTTATTAGAAACACACAACACTGAATTAGTTTATTGATCTAAGTCGCAAACTCACATATGAGGTGGTTGTTTCTAATGTTCATGAGAGTTTTTGTAGGGTCCATGATTGAAATCTCAAATCTTTATGATTTCCATCAATCTCTGGAGTAGGTTTCTGAGACCCTTTTTCCTCTCATTTAACTAACATCTATTTCTTGGTTCAGAATAAGCCAATATTTTGTTCAAGTGTATCATGGGCTTCTTATTCCATCTCAGTTATATTGCTAGTGTTGTTCCTACATTTCAGGCACCTAAGTTTTTACATAGGCATGACTAGCTGCAATTCTATAAATGGCACCTACGCACGGTTAAAAACAAAAGGAATTGACCCCGAAATATCCACAAAGAAGAAAATCCAGAGAAAACCAAAAAAACTCTGTGGAGTGACGATGTTCCCAAATGGACTTTATTTGAAAGTAATAAAGTTCCAAAGGTACACTAAAATCATCCACATAAAATAATTCCATCCACATAAAAGTAAATCATCCACATAAGAGCCTTAAAGGACCTAGTCCGGATACAGGACCCAACACGGTCCGCGTTTCGACATAAAGTCTTCTTCAGGGGTCGCTGGGGGTCCTATAAAGGTGAATACATGGGACACATAAAAGCCTTAAAGGACCTAGTCCGCTAGGGATACAGGACCCAACGCGGTCCGCGTTTCGACAAAAAGTCTTCTTCAGGGGTCCCTGGGGGTCCTATAAAGGTGAGTATGTGGGAAACAATTGTGTGGTGAGCAGGAAGTGAGACGCTGCTTGCATTTGCAATGGAAAGGGCCCTTATGTGGATGATTTATTTTTATGTGGATGGAATTATTATATATGGATGATTTTAGTGTACCTTTGGAACTTTGATACTTTCAAATAAAGTCCATTTAGGAACATCGTCACTCCACAGAGTTTTTTTGGTTTTACCTACGTATGGTTGACATGCAGTTGGCGTCTTTTTATAATAGGTGCCGGCCAATTTGGGGGCCACTTATAGAATCATCCCCATAGTGCGGGGATAGGCAATTCCAGTCCTCGAGAGCCACAGGCAGGTCAGGTTTTCAGGATATCCACCATGAATATATAGGAGATGGATTTGCATGCACTGTCTCCTTGAGATGCAAATCCATCTCGTGCATATTTATTGTGGGTATCCTGAAAACCTGACCTGCCTGTGGCTCTCGAGTTCCGGAATTGCCTACCCCTGCCAAAGTGTGTATTCCTGCACTCAACTTTGGGCACAAGGACTTTTGCTCTAAGTTAGAGAATGACACGGGGACAAAATTTTCCCCATCCCTGCAGGAACTCATTTTCCCATCCTGTCCCTACCCCATTCCTACAAGCTCCGTCCTCATCTGCACAAGCCTCAGACACTTTAAAATCCTAAGTAGCAACATTCTAGAGCTCAGATTGTGATGTCATAATGCCTCATTCCACCAATGCCTAAGCTCCGCCCTCATCTGCACAAGCCTCAAACCCTTTAAAATCCTAAGTAGCAACATTCTAGAGCTCAGATTGTGATGTCATAATGCCTCATTCCACCAATGCCTAAGCTCCGCCCTCATCTGCACAAGCCTCAGATACTATAAAATCCTAAGTAGCAACATTCTAGAGCTCAGATTGTGATGTCATAATGCCTCATTCCATCAATGCCAAAGCTCCGCCCTCATCTGCACAAGCCTCAAACACTTTAAAATCCTAAGTCGCAACATTCTATTGTGATGTCATAATGCCTCATTCCACCAATGCCTAAGCTCCGTCCTCATCTGCACAAGCCTCAAACACTTTAAAATCCTAAGTATTTGAGGCTTGTGTGGTTAAGGCAAAGCTTACAGGAATGGGGCAGGGAGAGGGACAAAACTCATGGGGACGGGACGGAGAAATTGAGTTCCTGCAGGGATGGGGACAAATTTGTCCCCGTGTCATTCTCTAAGTCCTTGTGCCCAATGTTGGGTGCAAGAATACACACTATGGGGCTGATTTTATAAATGGCGCCTAACTCGTAGGCTCTATTGGGTGTATTTGTCAATCATCCGCTAGGCACCATTTAGAATGTTGTGTGTAATTCTGGAGATCAACCTTCAAAAAGATATAAACAGGATGGAGTCGATCCAGAAGAAGGTCTTCGTCATAAGGCACATGAGGACAGATCTCAATCTGTTTCCTTTGGAGGAAAGGCAGAAGAGGGGACATATGATAGAGACATTTAAATACCTACGTAATGTAAATGCGCATGAGTCGAGTCTCTTTCATTTGAAAGGAAACCCTGTAATGAGAGGGCATAGGATGAAGTGAAGAGGCTCTGGAGTCATCTAAGGAAATTCTTTTTTACGGAAAGGGTGATAGATGCGTGGAACAGTCTCCCGGAAGAGCTGGTGCAGACAGAGACTGTGTCTGAATTGAAGAGGGCCTGGGATAGGCACGTGGGATCTCTCGGAGAGAGAGAGAAAGAGATAATGGTTACTGCGGATGGGCAGACTGGATGGGCCACACAGGCCTTTATCTGCCATCATGTTTCTATAACCATAAAGTTCTATGACATCACAATGCAGGTATAAAGAGCCTTAGCCAATAGGAAGAAGAGATGCAAATGTTAAGAGCCTTAGCCAATAGAGAGAGGAAGAGATAATGGTTTCTGCGGATGGGCCACACAGGCCTTTATCTGCCATCATGTTTCTATAGCCATAAAGTTCTATGACATCACAATGCAGGTATAAAGAGCCTTAGCCAATAGGAAGAAGAGATGCAAATGTTAAGAGCCTTAGCCAATAGAGAGAGGAAGAGATAATGGTTTCTGCGGATGGGCCACCCAGGCCTTTATCTGCCATCATGTTTGTATGCTTCTATGTTACTTCTGTAATTAAAATTGAGTTTGGATGATCCTGCGCTTATTTCTATGATACACAGCATAAAATCTCTTTTACACTTTTGGGATCTTGCCAGGGACTTGTGACATGGGTTAGCCACTGTTGAAAACATGATACTGGGCTTGATGGAACTTTGGTCTGTCGCAGAATGGCAACTCATTTTTTTATGTGAGTCAAGTATAGGAAAATGAAGCCATTGTGACATCACTGATGAGGTTGGCTCTTAGGCATTGGTGGAATGAGACTTTATGACATCACAGTCTCAGCTCTGGAACGTTGCTTTCTTTGGGGTTCCGGAATCTTGCTGTTCTTTGAGATGCTGGAATGTTGCTTGAGCAGCCCCAGGATTGAGCAAACTCACCCCACCCTTTTACAAAACTGTCCGGCGCTGAAAGCCACGCTATGGTTTTGGAAAAGGTGGGAGGGTTCAATGAGGGGTAATTTCTTCTGATTTTAGCATCCCAAATGATTTTTGAAGGTTGGCCTGATATCTTTGATCCCTATTGGTTGTGAATTTCACCAGCTTCCTAGTGGTCCCTCTAGACAGGGGACAATTCCAATGTGCACTCATTAATATGAGGGTCAATGTTTCCACCATTCACTATCCATTTAGTACAGGTTAAAGCCTATTTGAGAGAAAGTGAGAACATTGTGCCCGCGCTGTCGGAACAGCAGAGGAAAGAGTGCAAGCTTCTCTCTTTTTATGTTGGTGAGGTTGTTTTTTTTCGTAGATGCACGCAGGCCTGCAGGTTGTGATTGCCACTTTAATTCCTCTCTTGAGCTTGTTTTCTCTGTGCCCACACAACAAACCTCTTGCGTTATTTCATTCTTTTGTTCACGAAGCTTTCACATCCTTGGTTTTCTCTCTTTCACTCACTCCACCCCCTTGTTTCCCTCCCTTGTCCTCACCACACACCTTGATAAAGCATTCTGTGGATCGACTGATTTTCTAATATTTTTTAAGGGCATTGATCCCAAAGAGATGTGAAATTTAGCTGAGAACACTTTAAAAAAACCCGAAAACTATGAGTCGCCAACTAAACTGACTCAGATTACTATAAATTAGTCATGGCTTAAAAGGCAGTAAGGGCCAGTCAAACGACAACGCTCCTCTCCCGATATGCCCTTAAATTGAACATATAGAGGAAGAATCCACATGAACAATGGTTGGGACAGATGAGAAGTAGAGGGGAATACCAGCATAGAGGTTTAGTCACCGTTGGCCACAATTGGATGCGGAGACATCATTTACTCGAAACCGGGACCTAACCCAGCCTGTGTTTTGGCAAAACGCCTGCCTCAGGAGTTCTCTGAAGATTTCCTGAGGGTATGGTTTTTACACTTTGATGCCCACTGCCTAGTACATCTGAGATTTATTGATTTATTTATTTTTTTAAACTTTATGATACTGTTGTCAGGGTTATGTTAAGCAGATCTAGGAGACGCACCCTCAGCGAAATCCTCGGGTGACCCCCCCCCCGAAGCAGACAATTTTCCAAAACGCTGGCCACATTAGGTTCTGATTTTGAATAAACTTTGGGCGCCTTTTACAAAGGCGTGCTAGGGCCGTAACATGCGGAATAGTGTGCACTAAATTGCCACGCGCGCTGGCCGCTACCACCTCCTTTTGAGCAGGCAGTAGATTTTCAGCTAGCGTGCGCTACAGCGCGCTCTAATCCGGTGCGTGCGTTAAAAACCGCTAGCGCACCTTTCTAAAAGGAGCCCTTTGCCTCTGCATTCACTTGTGGCCAAAAAGTGCCTAGTTTGGTTTTTGATAGATAAGAGCTCACCATTCCAAGGAAGAAAATAGTGGGCATTGCCTGTTGCCACTAAATAAATGTTCCTTTTTGCAGAATAAGTACCCCCTTCTCCTTTACAACTTCAAGATGAGCTCTAACAATATCATCCTAGTGCTGTTCTCCAGTAGGAATATGTATTCACTTTAGAATGAAATGAAAAACACAATTAAACGGGCATATTTTGTCTTTAGTTTGGAATAAAATGAAAAAAAAAATCCTGCAATAAAAGTTCTTCACGAGAGGCTCCTGAAAAAAAGTAAAGTGTCATAGGTTAGGAGACAAAGTTCAGTTGTGGATTAAGAATTGGTTATCGGATAGAAAACAGAGGGTAGGGTTAAATAGTCATTTTTCTCAATGGAGGAGAGTAAACAGTGGAGTGCCACAGGGGTCTTTACTGGGACCGGTTCTATTTAACTTATTTATAAATGATCTGGAAATTGGAACGACGAGTGAGGTGATTAAACTTGCTGATGACACTAAAGTGTTCAAAGTTGTAAAAACGCATGCGGATTATGAAAAATTGTAGGTGGACTTTAGAAAATTGGAAGACTGGGCATCCAAACGGCAGATGAAATTTAATGTGGACAAATGCAATGTGATGCACATTGGGAAGGATAAACCGAATCACAGTTATTGGATGTTAGAGTCCACCTTGGGGATTAGTGCCCAAGAAAAGGATCTGGTTATCGTCGCAGACAATACAATGAAATCTTCCGCCCAATGTGCGGTGGCGGCTAAGGAAGCAAACAGGATGCTGGGACTTATTAAAAAAGGGATGGTTAACAAAACTAAGAATGTCATAATGCCCCTGTATCGCTCCATGGTGCGACCTCATCTGGAGTATTGCGTTCAATTCTGGTCTCTTTATCTCAAGAAAGATATAGCGGCGCTAGAAAAGGTTCAAAGAAGAGCGACCAAGATGGTAAAGGGGATGGAACTCCTCTCGTATGAGGAAAGACTAAAACGGTTAGGGCTTTTCAGCTTGGAAAAGAGACGGCTGAGGGGAGATAGGATCGAAGTCTACAAAATCCTGAGTGGAGTAGAACGGGTACAAGTGGATTGATTTATTAAGGACGTAATAATCACCTTACTGGGTCAGACCAATGGTCCATCTAGCCCAGTAGCCCATCCTCATGGTGGCTAATCCAAGTCACTAATCCCTAGCAAAAACCCCCAAAATACCAACATTCCATCAAAAATTACAAAAACTAGGAGCCGCTTGATAAAGGTACAAGGAAATACTTTTAAAACCAATACAAAGAAATATTGGCTCACTTTTACTACATTTTGATTTCTAAAGTGATGCAGTGGTTAAAGCTACGGCCTCCGCGCCCTGGGTAGTGGGTTCAAATCCCTCGCTGCTCCTTGTGACCCTGGGCAAGTCACTTAATTCCCCCATTGCCCCAGGTACATTAGATAGATTGTGAGCCCACCGGGACAGACAGGGAAAAATTCTTGAGTACCTGAATAAATGCATGTAAACCGTTCTGAACTCCCCTGGGAGAACGGTAGAGAAAATTGAATAAATAGTGTGAAAAGTTTCAGCCTCTGATCACCAGAGCTGGTATTGTGACGTCATAATGCCTCGGTCCACCAATAAGAGCCAACCTCATCAGTGATGTCACAATGGCTGGATTGTCCAGAATCCCAAAGAGAAGTTCAGTTTAAGACGAACTAAGATTTTTAAGGGCTGCAAAGTGTGCTGTGTAGTGTTTGCAGAGGAGGAATGCCATGACAGAGCACCACGGACGGCGTACGCTCGGCTCTGATTGGATTTCGCCTTCTCCACCGTGACTCATCCCCTGTCTCATGGGCAGCGGACGAACTGTAAACATGAAACCTGCTAAGCAAGCGAAAGATTTTCTATTGCCAATAACAACTTGCGAGAAAGGAAAATGATACTCTGAAATGTTTTCATTTGAATCAGGAGGAGGAGGAGGAGGAGGAGGAGGAGGGTTGTGAAATGGAAACTCTTGCCTTCTGCATTCCTTTGGCGTCCCTTTTCGGAGCTCATTGTTTTGTGAAAACAGCAGCAAGTGCTGCTTCCGCATGAGGCCAAGGGAGTTCTGTTTCCCGACATGTTCTTTCATTGGCAGGGCACCGTCTGGAAAGCAAGCAAGAAAAGAGACTCTCGGAGCTACCTTGGACCGGGCTGAAGTCATAGGCTGCAAGTCCTCCATCACTACCACCACTGATCACTTCTAGGCATCGACAGCGCCGTACATTTTGACATTGAAACAGAGGGGGAGAGTGTGGCGCAGTGATTAAAGCTACAGCCTCAGCACCCTGAAGTTGTGGGTTCAACCACGCTGATCCTTGTAACCCTGGCCAAGGCACTTAATCCCCCCCCCCCCATTGCCCCAGGAGAGACAGGGAAAAATGCTTGAGGACCTGAATAAATTTATGTAAACCTTTCTGAACCCCTGGGAGAATAGTATAGAAAACTGAGTAAATAAATAATGTGAAAAGTTTCAGCCTCTGATAACCAGAACTGGTATTGTGACATCATAATGCCTCATTCCACCAATAAGAGCCAACCTCATCAGTGATGTCACAATGGCTTGATTGTCCTATACTTGGCTCACTTTTACTACACTTCGATTTCTAGAGTGGTGCAGTGGTTAAAGCTACAGCCTCAGAATCCTGAGGTTGTGGGTTCAAACCCACGCTGCTCCTTGTGACCCTGAGCAAGTCCCTTAATCCCCCCATTGCCCACCAGGACAGACAGGGAAAAATGCCTGAGTACCTGAATAAACTCATGTAAACCGTCCTGGGAGAACGGTATAGAAAATTGAACAAATAATATAAAAAATAAAATATGTTAATTCATCTCAGTCAGATACTGGCTGCGGGGTCCCCAGGACACGATTAGGAAACCTTGATGTCAGTGGGATAGCGAGGGGGGAGAGGCGCCCCTCCCCCACCCCATCCTGCCACACATGCACACCACTTCCCTTCCCCCGCGCCTCTTTAATGTTCGCGCCGCGAGCTGCAACCCCAACTGCTGCTCGCACCAGCGTCAGCTCTTCCTCTGACGTCACGTCCTAGGCGCGGGTCCAGGAAGTGAGGTCAGAGGAAGAGCTGACGCTGGTGGAGCGAGCAGCTGGTTGGGGTTGCTGGTCGCGCTGTGAACATTAATGAGGTATGGGGGGCGGAATGAAAAAAAATCCCCGACGGCCCTCCCCAACGACTCCCGACAAACGCGGCGCCATGATCCCCAAACCTAAAACAAACGGCAGGAGGGTTGCTCACTCCCTCCTTCCACGATGGACCTCCCCCCTGAAAAAAAGGCAGAAGGGCTGTCCGGTCCCTCCTGCCACAAAGGAACTTCCTCCCCCCATCTGAAAAAAAAAAGGCAGGAGGGATGCCTATTCCCTCCTGCCACAAAGGAATTCCCTTCCCCTGTCCAAAAAAAAGGCAAGAGGGATGCTTACTCCCTCCTGCCACGAAGACACTACCTCCCCCCCCAAAAAAAAGGCAGGAGGGATGCCCGGTCTCTCCTGCCACGAAGGAACTCCCTCCCCTTTCCAAAAAAAAAGGCCGGAGGGATGCCCACTCTCTCCCCCCATGAAAAAAGGCAGGAGGGATGCCCATTCCCTCCTGCCACCAGAGGCCCCCAGGCCCCTCCAGGTCCCCCTACCCCATACCTCTTAAAAGTTGAGAGCAGGAGGCACTGAGAACACCTCCTGATCCTCCTCCCTCCAACTATGACACAGGGCATTAGGCCCCTCCCCAATGTATC
The DNA here is from genome assembly GCF_902459505.1 of Geotrypetes seraphini. NCBI lineage: Eukaryota > Metazoa > Chordata > Amphibia > Gymnophiona > Dermophiidae > Geotrypetes > Geotrypetes seraphini. The sequence continues at coordinate 13,757,704 of NC_047086.1, read as the reverse complement.
ATGTGATGCTAGTTGCCTACATCAGGGATATATGGTAAAAATGATTTTGTAATAAAGGCACACCAGAAAGGTATGCTCACTCCTGCAAAAAAAGTGAAAACACAGATAAAAGGTTATGGCACTTATTATAAAAACCCTATTTCTCATTTAGACATGCTTCTCAAATACAAGGAGAAAAGTCATTTTTGGAAAGCTGGCATTTACAAACAGAAATCTTTACTCCATGCTGAAGGCAGTTGCCTGTGCAGTGTTCCTGCCTTGGAAGCATGAAGGAGAACTTGGGGGGAAAATACACCTCAGTTAGAAGGGGGAGCAGGAATGCCTCACTTCTAGCAGGACTTGCAAGTGAAAATCCCCTGTTCCGGGATGGGACAGAAACTCTGGGGATTTTGAGAAGGAAGATATTCTGGAATGTAAGGGAATGGGATGGCAAATTTGCTTCATGCTGTTTCCTGACACTCTAGTGCAGTGTTTTTCAACCTTTTTACACCTATGGACCCGCAGAATTAAAAGAATTATTCTGTGGACCGGCGATTGAAGAACACTGGGCTAAGTCGTGGGCCGGACCCCACCCTTTCTACCCAATGTCCACCCCAGACCCCATCCCCATAATAGTACTAATTGCACCTTGCACGTCCCGAGCCTCATCTGGAAGCCTTCCCTCTGACTTTGCAACGCCAGAGAGAAGGCTTCCGGTTCAGGCGCAGGATGCCCGTAGGAGCCACTGCCTTTGGCTCTGTGCACTGAATCAGTGAGGAAGAGGGAGCTGGCTCGAAGATAACGCCGCATCGATTGCACTGTGGACCGGCGGTTGAAGAACACTGTTTTGGCCTGATACACGTGCTGGCCCTGTGGACCGGCAGGAAATTTCTGTGGACTGGCACTGGTCCATAGACAGGTGGTATCTCAAACTGTGTGCTGAGGCACACTAGCATACCTTCTGAGATTCCAAGTGTGCCACGGCACACTGAGGAGGAAGAGAGGCGCCTTCCAGATGACTTCCCTATGCGGTATGGCACCAGCGCTGCCCAATTCGCCAAAGGCCTGCATGTTTCTCCCTTCTCTCTAGCATCCCCTCTGGCCTCCCGGTCTCACCTTTAAAGCTAATTACAGAAGCCTGCAGAGGATCGCCAGTAGGTAAAATGATTTTATTTTCAATATAATGATTGAAATATGTCAGTATTGAGAATTTATATCTGCTGTGTATATTGTGCGTATATGAAAAATGAATGGAAAAAATGGCATTACAATTAGTAAAGGGGGTGGGATCTGGGGCAGAGCTTGGGTGGGCCTAGGGAGGTCTGTGGTTGGGGTACTCAGTTGATATTTGTTAGACTTAGGGGGTACTTAGCTTGAAGTAGTTGAGAAAACCTGCTGTAGGCAATCAGCTGGCGCCAGTGCCTCTCCTTCTCTCCGGCCCTCTTCCCTGCTGGCACCCCCTACTGGCATCTTAGGGACATCCGGAGGGTCTCTGCACATGCACAGACGTCAATGTGCCTCAAGCCTTGGCCACTACCTTTAGCGTGCCCTGGCTCGAGAAAGTTTGCGGATTATACTGAAACTGGATTGTGATTTTTCTTTCTCCTCTTTGGTTTTGGACTTTGACAGGGAAGAGATTGGGACATAAATTGCTCACCCAGATATTTTGAACTTCAAAAATATGGAGTTACTAGTTTATGAACTGTATTTGTTGAGTTCCTGTTCAGTAAAGTTGAAGTTAGTCGGTGAGATTGTTGGCTGCTTATTCACTGAGAGCAAAATAACATGAGCCCAGGAGAGAGGACCCTTCGGCTCAAGTGCAGACTTTTGTTTTGTAGATCTTGGTCAGGGTACCCAACCCAGACGTCCGGATTTACCCGGACATGTACTCTTTGTAGAGGCCTATCTGGGCGGCTTTTGAAAGCCCGGCACTTTGTCCGGGTTTTGAAAAGCTTTGAGCTTGGGGCCGCGTCTGGAGAGCAGCTGCGCCTGCTCGGATGTGATGTGGTGACATCACATGCATGCATGCATGTGATGACATTGCATCTCACCTGCGCATGCTCAAGGCCCTCCAAATGCGCTTCCAAGCTTGAGAAGAGGAGATTTGGGGGACAGGACTGTGGCAGAACGGGTGTGACTTAGGTGGAACAGGGCGTGGCTGGGTGGAATTGAGTGTGGCCAAGGGGCGGGGCAACGTGTCCAAATTTTACTCATGTAAAATCTGGTAGCCCTAAGCTGGTTCCCAGGATAATTGAAGTAAACCAGAGTTACAAAAATGGCACCCAATAACAAGGGGTCGAAAGGATTAATTTTTCACTGGAGAGAGACAGTATAACATCAGAAATTGAGATGGATTACAATTCGCTGACTTGCCTGCAAGAAATCTACAGAGTGGAAATATCATGGTGGAGATTCCTGCCAAGAACTGTGAATACCAGTGGGGACTGTGTCGGGTGGAGAGAGGGCCTGAACAATATAGTAGTTGTTCCTGCCACCAGAGAAGCCAATTGCTGTCATGCTCCCAATGGTGCCTGGAGGGTGTTGGTGTCAGCTTGGTGCGAAGAGAAATTCCTGTGGGAGAGTGAATGATAGAGTTTGGGACTGTGTCCATAATTCCAGCAAGAAAGCAAAGCGTAGGGTTACCAGACATCTAGGAAAACCCGGACATGTCCTCTCTCTGTTTCAATAATATATTATTCCTCTTTCTCTTATATAATTTAGAATAAGTGTGGGTGACATAGAGTTTAAGTCCTCTAACCCAGTAGAGTTTGCCCTAAGCATTTTTCACAATGCGTTTGATCTTTAAGGTCATGTCCAGGTTCAGATTCAGCCATATTCCGAAGTTCCTCACCCTTTCCGTGGATGATTTTATGATATTGCTGTTCAGAGTTAGTTGGTATCGTGGGTTATTTGCTTCCCATTAGTTAATTAGAAGTAGTTCTGTTTTATCCTTGTTAGCTACTAGTTCATTTGTTTGGAACCATCCGAAGATTTTCTCTAGGCCTGTCTTGATCCACCATTTAGTCTTCACATCCTGTTTCTTCAGCAGGATGATCAGTTGGATGTTGTCCGCGTAAATGCAGCATTCCTATCCCAGTTTTCTGATTAATTTCCCTAGCAATTGGAGGAAGATGTTGAACAGCATGGGTGGCATAGCAGATCCCTGCAGTATCCCTACATCTGTTTCTTTCCAGTTGCTTGCATTCTCCTGCCATTCTACACTCGTTAGTCATTTGGAAAGAAAGGACTCTATCCATGTCATGACTTTTCCTTTGAGGCCCAATTCTATGCATCTTGATTTTAATAATGCATGTTGGACTAGGTCGAAGACTGTCGAGAGGTCCAGGAGCCCTAACAGTACATCTTCTCCTTTCGCATAGTGTTTGAGGCCCGAGTCTTGTATTGCTACTAGCATGGTTTCCGTGCTCAGGTGTCTTCTGAACCTTGATTGGACCTGGTCTAGCTTCGATGAGTTTTCTAGGAAGTCTGATATGTGTTTGCAGTCTAATTTGTTTATTAGTTTAGATATCCACAGTTGGTTGACTACCAGTCTATAGTTGGAGGGATCTTCTAGGTCTTTTTCTTTACTCTTCAGGATGAGCCTGATGACTGAGAGTTAAATGGAACATGTCCAGACTGTAATGATTCATTGATAAGGTTCATGAGGTAGGAGAGTCCTGGGCCTTCTAGCTCTCTCATCGGGTGTATCGAGCATGTGTCAATGGATGGTGGGCCCAGTTTCACTCTTCTCAGAAGTTTCTTCACCTGGATCTCTGTAACAGGTTCAAACTCTTCCATTGTGTCTCCTTTTTCTCCTATTTGTCTATTAATATGGTGTTATTTAGACCACTGTTCTTCAACCGCCGGTCCGTGGACCGGTGCCGGTCCGAAGGAAATTTCTGCTGGTCCGCGCAGGGCCGGCAAGATTAAGGTGACCATAGGTCCCGTTATCAGACCTCCTGTCCCGCAAAAAAAAAAAAAAAAAAAAAGCCTCCCTCCTTCCTTTCACCCGGTCCGCTGCTATCTTACTGCCCTGCTGCTAAAGCCGACAGGAAGTCTTCTTTCTGACGTCGGAGAGGACGTTCTGGGCCAGCCAATTGCTGCCTGGCTGGCCCAGAACGTCCTCTCCGATATCAGAATTGACATCAGAAAGAAGACTTCCTGTCGGCTTTAGCAGTAGCAGCAGCAGGGCGATAAGATAGCATCGGAGCGGGGAAAGAAGGAGGGAGGCTTTTTTTTGCGTGGCAGGGAGGGTAGGAGGTAGGCAGGCAAGCAGGCTGGCTTTGGCCGGGGAGGGAGAGAGAGAGGTAGACAGGCAGGCAGGCTGGCTTCGGGGGTGGGGGTGGGACAAAGTGTGGAAGGGACATGGGAAGGAGGCACTGGGGGCACTAAAGACATGGGAAGGAGGCACTAGGGGCACTAAAGACAGGAAGGGGCACTAAAGACATGGGAAGGAGGCACTGGGGGCACTAAAGACAGGAAGGGGTACTAAGGACATGGGAAGGAGGCACTAAAGACATAGGAAGGAAAGAGGGAGGGAATAGAAAGGGACAATTCTTGGGCCTGAGTGCAGAAAGAAAGAAAGAAATGACAGAAAGGATACACAGACAGAAGGAAACACAACCAGAGACTCATGAAATCACCAGACAGCAAAGGTAGGAAAAATGATTTTATTTTCAATTTAGTGATCAAAACGTGTCAGTTTTGAGAATTTATACCTGCTATTTTGCACTATATTTGTCTATTTTTCTATAGTTATTGAGGTGACCGAGCTCGCAGAGATGGGGCAGAAACTGGGTTTTTTAATTTTAGTCCTAGTAGTTTGCCGGTCCACAAAATAATTATTTTATTTCTGCTGGTCCACGGGTGTAAAAAGGTTGAAAAACACTGATTTATACCATTGTCTTTCTGTAGCTTCATCATTTTACTCTTGCACACATCTGTGCCCATAGAAAAAGAAATGAAAAACATGTCAGACCTGTCGTTTTTTTTGGAGTCGGTATTACCAATCTGATTATGGCATGCAATGTTAGTCCATCGATCAGATGGCTGGTTTTAATATTAATGACCTCATTTTAATAGTAATTTGGTCATTTGCATGCCAGAATCGTAAAATGTACTACTACACGGAAAGTCACAGGTGAGCCATTTTGAGAATCGGGTCGGCAAATTTGGTCAGTCGCTAAACCAGTCAAACTAGTTTAGCGAACATCGGTACCTGATCCGAGGGTTTAGTGCATCTAGCCCTGTGTCTGAATACAAGAAAGTATGGGACAGGCACGATGGACCACTGGTATGACCCAGCAGTAGCAATTCTGATGTTCCTGTTTTTGTGTGAAATTGTGACACGAGGCATGCATTGTGACACGAGGCCAGAGGGTAGATCAGTTGATGTCTTAGTAATATATAATCAAATGAAAGAACGCCGCCGCCATCTTACTTAGAAATTAGGGTGAGACAGGATCTCTTAGGGAGAGGAGATAATGGATGCTGTGGAAGGGCCGACTAGATGGGCCATTTGGCGAGCCTGTTAGACAAGTGTTAAAAACGTAGCCCATTCTGTGACTATACAACTTCCAATTGTATTGCTTTGGTTATCTGCACATTTCAGTGTTAAATAATAATATATTTTAAGAACTGGCGTGCAAATCATTTACACCACAAGAAACATCTTGGTCTTGTCTCATCAGATTTCTTTTGCCAGCACACACCTTCGGAGCCATGCCTTGGGGACAAAAAGAAACAATTAGCCTGTGTCAAAATCTTTGTAGGCACCGAACTGCAGGGTGTTGACATGTAAACTATGCTGAGGTTACTTGGGTTGATTTCAATTTCAGGTGGTGGGACATCCACTCTAGTTTCTCTTTCTGTTGTTTGGCTCCTGATCAACGCATTCTTGCAGCTGCTAAACACACACAGGCGGGTTGGCACGTTCCGATGCTTGGCATCAAAAGATGGATGACACGTTGGACTGAAAATCAAATTAGTAATCCATGAACAGCAGGGTCCTGGCCTGCATATCAACTTTAGCAAGCCAATGACAATGCCTGCCAAAGTTTCCAGGCTTCTCTGCATCTAGGCAACAGTAAAAGGCTTGTCTGGGACACCTACATAGTAACATAGTAGATGACGGCAGATAAAGACCCGAATGGTCCATCCAGTTTGCCCAACCTGATTCAATTTAATTTTTTTTTTTTTTTAATTTTTTCTTCTTAGCTATTTCTGGGCAAGAATCCAAAGCTTTACCCGGTACTGTGCTTGGGTTCCAACGGCCGAAATCTCTGTTAAGACTTACTCCAGCCCATCTACACCCTCCCAGCCATTGAAGCCCTCAGCAAATAAAATGCGCTTCTCTGAGCTTGAAGACGCAGAGAGTAGTAGGCATTGGTCTTTGACCTAAGGGCCGCCGTGTGAGTGGACTGCTGGGCACGATGGACCACTGGTATGACCCAGCAGTAGCAATTCTGATGTTCCTGTTTTTGTGTGAAATTGTGACACGAGGCATGCATTGTGACACGAGGCCAGAGGGTAGATCAGTTGATGTCTTAGTAATATATAATCAAATGAAAGAACGCCGCCGCCATCTTACTTAGAAATTAGGGTGAGTCCGATGACAGCAGCGGCACTGGTAAGCACAAGTCTTTTTGGTGGTTAGAGTTTTAATAATTTAATATAATTGTGTTTAAATGCTTTTTCGCTGTTTTGTAGGGGGGATCCTTGATAAAGCAAGTTTATTGCGAAACATGTTGGCTCCGTAGCTCCCAGGTCAAACCAAAGTTGAGATGGATAAGGATTGGATAAGGCCCGACTTAGTGCAGGAAGCATGCCGCGAGTGATTTCCTGCACTCGCGGCGCTCCGCCTGCTCTCCTGCTGCCCTCTCCCGCTGCCCTCTTTCAGGCTCCCCCATGAAAAACCGTATTCGCGGTTTTTCGAGATTCGCGGGGGTTCCTGGAACGGAACCCCCGTGAATATCGGGGGGAGTATTCTACTGTAGAATGAATTGTGGGCAGAAATCTATTCCATAAGAACATGAGCACTGTTGTACTGGGACAGACCAAAGGTCCATCAAGTCCAGGATCCTCTTTCTAACAGTGGCCAACCCAGATCCCAAGTACCTGGCAGGAACCCAAAGAGTAGCAACATTCCAGAGCTGAGATTGTGATGTCAAAATGCCTCAATCCACCAATGCCCAAGAGCCAACCTCTTCAGTGATGTCATAATGGCTTCATTATCCTTTACTTGGCTCACCTAAAAACATAAGAATTGCTGTACTGGGACAGACCAAAGGTCCATCAAGTCCAGGATCCTCTTTCTAACAGTGGCCAACCCAGATCCCAAGTACCTGGCAGGAGCCCAAAGAGTAGCAACATTCCAGAGCTGAGATTGTGATGTCAAAATGCCTCAATCCACCAATGCCCAAGAGCCAATCTCTTCAGTGATGTCATAATGGCTTCATTATCCTTTACTTGGCTCACCTAAAAACATAAGAATTGCTGTACTGGGACAGACCAAAGGTCCATCAAGTCCAGGATCCTCTTTCTAACAGTGGCCAACCCAGATCCCAAGTACCTGGCAGGAACCCAAAGAGTAGCAACATTCCAGAGCTGAGATTGTGATGTCAAAATGCCTCAATCCACCAATGCCCAAGAGCCAACCTCTTCAGTGATGTCATAATGGCTTCATTATCCTTTACTTGGCTCACCTAAAAACATAAGAATTGCTGTACTGGGACAGACCAAAGGTCCATCAAGTCCAGGATCCTCTTTCTAACAGTGGCCAACCCAGATCCCAAGTACCTGGCAAGATCCCAAAAGAGTAAAAAATTGGCATGAAATATATTTATATATAGGAGGAATAAAGCCAATTAGCAAACAATAATTGGGCTTTTAAAATCAATTATCAGTATTTATGTGCCCGGATCCATGTGTACAAAAGGGAGCGTAGCCATGGGAGGGTCATGGGCAGATTGGGGGAATTTCTGTCATTTATGTGCACTGTTATTCAGTAGAATAAGGGGTATCCGCACTTAATTTAGACAGAAGGATTTAAGTCAGGGTTTAGTTGATGTCAGGGATCACGCCTAAAGGCAGGCACGGTTCTTGGGACTAAGTGTCATTCCATAAACAGCGCCACGCTTTCAGCACGGTAACGCCTAGCGTGTTTTGTAGTCAGTTCCGATTTTTCAACACCAGTTATAGAATTCAGTACTTTATATTGCTCTTAAGAACATAAGAATAGCCCTACTGGGTCAGATGAATGGTCCATCTAGCCCGGTATCCTGTTTCCACACTGGCCAATCCAGGTCACAAGTACCTGGCAGAAACCAAATAGTAACAACTTTCCATGCTACTGATCCAGGGAAACCAGTAGCTTCCCCTTTTCTGTCTCAATAGCAGACTATAGACTTTTCCTCCAGGAACTTGTCCAAAACCTTTCTTAAAACCAGCTACATTAAGCCACTCTTACCACAACCTCTGGCAAAGCGTTCCAGAGCTTAACTATTCTCTGAGTGAAAAATATTTCTTCCTATTGGTATTAAAAGTATCTTCCTGTAACTTCATCGAGTGTCCCTTAGCCTTTGTCATTTTTGACGGAGTAAAAAATCGATCCACTTGAACCCGTTCCACGCCACTCAGGATTTTGTAGACTTCAATCCTATCTCCCCTCAGCCGTCTCTTTTCCAAGCTGAAGTGCCCTAACCGTTTTAGTCTTTCCTCATACAAGAGGAGTTCCATCCCCTTTACCATCTTGGTCGCTCGTCTTTGAACCTTTTTTAATTCGACTATATCTTTTTCAAGATACGGTGACTGGAATTGAACGCAATACACAAGGTGAGGTTGCACCACGGAGTGATACAGAGGCATTATAATATTCGTAGTCTTATTTATCAACCCTTTTCTAATAATTCCTAGCATCTTGTTTGCTTTTTTGGCCGCCTCCACCACACGTTGTGCAGAAGGTTTCAGCGTATTGTCTACAATGACATCCAGATGTTTTCCTCAGCGCTTACCCCTAAGGTGGATCCTAGCCTATGATTTGGGTTATTCTTCCCAATTTGTCCACATTAAATTTCATCTGCCATTTGGACACCTAGTCTTCCAATTTTTCACAATCTGCATGTGTTTTAACAACGTTGAACAGTTTAGTGTTATCTGCAAATTTAATCACCTCACGTGTCGTTCCATTCTCCAGATCATTTATAAATAAATTAAATAACATGAATCTCTCTCATGAATATGCATGAGATAAATTCATGTAGCATGCAAATTTAGGTCATGTTTATTTGTGGTGGGTAGCCTAAGAACCAGATTTGTCTATGTTGAAAGTATGGAGATACAGAAACAAAAAGAGGGGAGTCCAACCTTGTCTGCAGTGAAAAAACCAACCAGGAAAAAACAAGCCAAAACTGCAGATATGTACAACGATGTAGGCAAAATTTATTGTGACAACCAAACTATATATTAAAACCTTTTTACCAAACAGGGGACCCAACACGGTCCGTGTTTCGGACAACCTTCATCAGGGGTCCTATTAGGTACAGATATAACATAAAACACAATATTAAAAATACAATAATATAAACAGATATAATGATAATAAAGGTAAAAGGATAACAAATAATAAAAGTAAAACAACCAGATGATCTTTTTACCTTTATTATCATTATATCTGTTTATATTATTGTATTTTTAATATTGTGTTTTATGTTATATCTGTACCTAATAGGACCCCTGATGAAGGTTGTCCGAAACACGGACCGTGTTGGGTCCCCTGTTTGGTAAAAAGGTTTTAATATATATTTTGGTTGTCAAAATAAATTTTGCCTACATCGTTGTACATATCTGCAGTTTTGGCTTGTTTTTTCCTGGAAAGTATGGAGATAGACACCAGCTGAGGATGGTGCCTCTAAGGGGGGATGGGTTGGAGTGATATTGGTATTGGTTATAAACTGTTATCCTGGCTGAAATCATATCGTATAAGCCAATCTTTCTGTAACAGTGCTAACAGCAACCCACGTCTGCTATAACAAGTCTTCTTTATAATGGATGTGTTAAAGTGAAGTGGCAGGGTTACGATACTCAATCGACTGCAGGTTTACTGACAAACATACTTTTCTTTCTCCCACATAAATGATGTATTTTGTCTTCGTGACAAGGATGTGTACTGTTTGTTTCTGGCCTTTATAGTTTTCACTTTGATGCCTAAGAGGAAGTGTGATGGACCAAAGAGAAGACCCAGTACTCTTCGTAATTCCAGGTAAACAGCAGGTGTGTCTGCTGAATCAGGAAAGATGCCAAGTTTCCTGCTCCTCTATGGGGATGAAAGAGAGGGATATTTCAACACTTCTGTGTTCAAAAGCACGAGACAAAACAAATCCAGACAGTGAAAATAAAAGATTTTGCTGGAGATTTTTGCAGCTTGTCGAACCCCCCTCCCCCCCGCATCGCCATGTAAAGCCAACCAAACGTGAAAGCAGCTTCCTGAGCTCATTTGAAATGGTGGTAATGATGATCTTCTGTCAGAAGATCAGAGGGTCACTGCTTTCAACTCCTGTCTGCTTGCCTAAGAGAAGACTTGGGCGATGGGCCTGAAGAGATGACTCTGCAATGCAAAGTAAAGACGAAAAACCTAGAGCCTGAGAGAAAGGCGCAAACGTTGGGTACCTCCACTTATTAGGCATTATATCAAGCAATTACGAGTGCCTAGAAGTCCTAAGCATGGTTCTAAAATGGTGGCACATGGGTAGGGCTACCAGATTTCAGCTAAATAAAATCTGGATCCTTAGCCCCACCCCCAGGCCCACCCCAGTTCCTCCCTACTCCGCCCACATCATGCCCCAGCTCCACCCCTTAACCTGTTTCCTCTTTGCTTCCGCATTCCTTCTCTTTTAATAAAATTTCTCTTTGCTCCATGGGTTTGTTTCTCCATAGCCTGTCTCTACCTTCTGCCAACTCACTTCCTTCTAGTGTCACTCCCCCCATGCCATTTCTCACTCTTGTCACCTTCATGACCTCCGCCATGATCTCTTTCCATCAATCTTTCTCTCAGCCCCTCTTTTCACACTCCATCTCTTTCAGCTCCTCTTTCCTCTGCCATTTGTACCTCTCTGCCTGCTCTTCTTCCTCTTTCCCAGATCATGTCTCCTTCTTCTAGCTCCCTTCCCCCATCACAGCCTTCGCCCCTGCTTGAGGTCTTCTCAGTTCCCACCCTCACAGCCTGGTTTTTCTCCACTCCCAGGCACTTTCCCCATCACCAGCTCTCTCTTCCCTTTACACTTTCTTTCTGCCACTTCCAATCCAATTTACAGCAACATTCTCTCTCCCAACCAGTAACCCCTTTCAGTTCCATTCACCCCTTCATAGCTCCCTCTATACCCACAGCTCCATTTCCATTCATTCATTCAGCCAGGGGGCAGTCCATCCCAGGCGCTGTCTTTGTGGGGGCGCTGGTACCCATTCTCCTCTCTACCTCCCTGCTCCTCTGCTCCCCCCTCTACACTACGCGCACTTCCCTTCCCTTGTATCGCTTTAATGTTTGCGGAATGTGCAGCAACCCCAACCTGTTGCTCGTGCCAGCAAGGGCTCTTCCTCTGACGTCACTTCCTGGACCCGTGCAATTCTTGTCTTAAAGCTCATATCCAATGATATAGAAGTTAGTAATGTTTATTTTTATTTATTTAGATTTCTGGGAGCTCAGAACGGGTTACAATTGACATTCACAGTAAAGTTACAGGACAAAAAAATTATAGGCATTTGAAGAAGAGGCAGGTGAGGGGACTTAGAGAGAGAAGGGGAGGGGGAGCAAGGGAAGGTAAGAGGGAAGGGAGGGCAGAGATGGGGGAGCAATAGAGGAGCAAGGCATCAGAGGAAGGGGAGTAGGGAACAGGAGAGGGAGGAGTGAAGGAGATGAGAGGGGAAAGGAAGGGGAGCTAGGAGGAGGTAGTTCAATTGAAGAGATGGGTCTTCAGTGTTTTCTGAAAGGTCATCAGCGAGTTTTGTGATCTTATCTGGGCAGGCAATTGGTTCCAAAGACGAGGGATGAAGTGGCTGTATGAGTGTGTATGAGCTGTTTCCATTTGGAGGAATCTTCCTGGAGAGATGTATAGTCGTTTCTCTGCTTGAGAGCGGAGTGGGTGGGCAGGAGTGTATTGAGGGAGTCTGGATGTGATGTAGGCAGGGGTGATGAGGTGGAATCTCTTGTAGGCCATAACAAGGGCTTTGAATACACAGCTTTTGTTAACTGGAAGCCAGTGTTCAGCACAGAGGGCTGCAGAGATGGGGACATGGTAATCCAGGTCGTGTAGGAGGCGGATCGCAGAGTTCTGGACTCGCTGGAGGTGCTTGAGTTCTTTGACGGTGATTCCATTGAAGATGGAGTTACAATAGTCTATTCTGGAGAGTACATAGGCGTAGAGGAGTTGGGCTAGGTCAGGTTAAGTGATATATGGTTTGATCCTTTTTAGCTGACACAGATAGTAAAAGGAGATAAAGACCACTTGGGAGATATGGGCTGAGAGGGACAGTAGCCATCCAGTACCACCTTTTGCTGACAAGAGTGTGGAATCCCAAGATAGTATTGGGCAGGTGAAATTAACGTTCTTCTTTCTGATCCATAGAAGTTCAGGTTTGGCAGCATTCAGCTGGAGTTTGCTGTCTGTCATCCAGTTCTTCATGTCGATGAGGCAGTGTTGAAGGTTAGTTAGAATTGCATTTTTTGCTGCCAAGCATTAGTAACTTCTGTATCGTCAGATATGAGCTTTATTACATAGGCATTGACCACTTAAGAGGATCTGCAATAATCTTATCATAATCAATATCGTCAGACTCCTGAGGCAGGCCTTATGGGGTCGAAACACGATTGTGTTGAGTCTTGACACATAATAAAGTGATTGGGCACCAAGAGTCACTTTCGTTGTTTGTTTCTTGAAGGCTGAGGGGCCCCATGTTGGGCAGCAGCAACCTAGTGGAACTGCACAGAAGAAGGCAATGGCAAACCACTCCTGTACTCTGCTAAGAAATATCGCAGGATGGTTTCCTCACTGTGCATATTGCCATGAGTCAGTGGCATAATCCATCCATTCAAGAGAGTCAATATAACTCCCTGGAGTAACCTGACTGGAAACCTACAGTCCAATATTCAGTGACACTTATCCATGGGTAGAGCAATAGCAGATCCTAGAGTCATCTGTCCTATTCTTATCCAGTTTGCTTTCTAGAAAAGTGGGCTCAATGTCGCCATCATCTGGATAGCCCCAACACTGACTGCCGTAGCCAGACATAATAATATGTCTGCGGTGTGGATACTAGCAATGGATTTCCAGACTTGTTTTAGGCCTTTCATGTACGTAAAATAAGAGAGGTTATTTCCCCTAATATTTGGATATTACCAGAAAAAAATGTTTATTTTGGCAATTTCCATAAATGTAAAAATGTACAGCGCTGCATACGCCTTTCAGTGATAAGTCGTAAGTAGTAGTAATAACTTCTAACCAATCACCAAGTTTCTCAGTTTAAGCTATTCTTGAACTACACAATGGAAGTGTGGAGTTGTCTTCATTCCAGGGTCAGATGTGTCCTTAGTACAAAATACAGGGAAGCAAGACCTGTAGGTTGCATGGTGACCTATCAGCTTCCAGATGTCCCCATCAGATATAAGAAGGCAGATATGGTTAAGGTGTTGCCTTCTAGTCAAAACCTGAGAGATCTCATGAACATAGTAACATAGTAAATGATGGCAGATAAAGACCCGAAAAGTCCATCCAGTCTGCCCAACCATACATGCTCCATAAATTAATTATTTAGTTTAAATGGCCCTTTTCCTTAGATATTTTTAGGCCAGAAACCCAGAGCCCTGCCCAGTAGTGTGCTTAGGTTCCATCTACTGGAGTCTCCATCAAAGCTCACTCCAGCCCATCTTAACCATCCCAGCCATCGAAACCCTCCCCAGCCTGTCCTCAACTGAAAGTTCATATACGGGACACAGGCCATGCAAGCCTGCCCAGTACTGGCCTTAGTTCTTTCAATGTATATACCCATTATTTTATGATTAGAGATCCTCTGTGTTCATCACACGCTTGTTTGAACTCTGTCACCATTTTCTTCTCCACCACCTCCCTTGGGAGCGTATTCCACGCATCAACCACCCTCTCCGTAAGGAAGAATTTCCTAACATTACTCTTGAATCTACCACCCCTCAACCACATATTATGCCCTCTGGTTTTACCATTTTTCTTTCTCTGGAACAGATTATGTTCTATGTTAATACCTTTGAAGCATTTGTACGTCTGAATCATATCTCCCCTGTCCCTTCTTTCCTCTAGGGCAGGGGTGTCCAATGTCGGTCCTCGAGGGCCGCAATCCAGTCGGGTTTTCAGGATTTCCCCAATGAATATGCATTGAAAGTAGTGCATGCAAATAGATCTCATGCATATCCATTGGGGAAATCCTGAAAACCCGACTGGATTGCGGCCCTCGAGGACCGACATTGGACACCCCTGCTCTAGGGTATACATATTCAGGGCTTCCGGTCTTTCCTCATACGTCTTCTGGCACAAACCTCCTTCCATTTTCGTCACCTTCCTCTGGACCGCTTCAAGTCATAAGAACATAAGAATAGCTTTACTGGGTCAGACCAATGGTCCATCAAGCCCAGTAGCCCGTTCTCATGGTGGCCAATCCAGGTCACTAGTACCTGGCCAAAACCCAAGGTGTAGCAATATTCCATGCTACCGATCCAGGGCAAGCAGTGGCTTCCCCCCATGTCTTTCTCAATAACAGACTATGGGGTCCTTTTATCAAGCTGCGGTAGGGGTTTAACATAGAAACATAGAAACATAGAAGATGACAGCAGAAATGGGCCACGGCCCAACAAGTCTGCCCACTCTACTAACCCACCCCCTAATTTCTTCCTTGAAGCGATCCCACGTGCCTATCCCATTTTCTCTTAAAATCCAGCACGCTGCTGGCCTCAGTTACCTGAATCGGAAGGCTATTCCAATGGTCAACCACCCTTTCGGTGAAGAAATACTTCCTGGTGTCACTATGAAATCTCCCACCCCTGAGTTTCGACGGATGTCCTCTTGTCACCGAAGCTCCTTTAAGAAAGAAGATATCCTCTTCTACCCCAATACGGCCCGTGACGTATTTGAACGTCTCGATCGTGTCACCTCTCCCTCTACGTTCCTCGAGTGAGTACAGCTGCAACTTGCCTAGCCGTTCCTCATAAGTGCGTTAAACCACCTGCTGCGCTAGCCGCTCGTGCCTGCATTGAACAGGCGTTAGTTTTTTAGCTGGCCGCTGAGGGTTAGCGCGTGATGAAATATCCAAGGCGCTAACCCCGCTAGCGCGGCTTGATAAAAGGACCCCTATGTTTTTATGTCCTTCGCCAGATACGGTGTCCAAAATTGAACACAATACTTCAAGTGGGGCCTAACCATCGCCCTGTACAGGGGCATCAACAACCTCTTTCTTCTACTGGTCACTGCTCTAGAGCTGGGCAGCAGAGATTTGATGATTAGAAAGAGTCAGAATGACACATTTAAGCTGCAGAAACCCAAAGCAGCAACACAGAATGAGGGTCCCACTCCCAAACTATTTCAACAAATGCTTATGAATTCTAAAGATCCTTTATTTGGTTGATCAGATATAATGCAACATTATAACAAAATAAATAATAAATTAACTTATCACTATACAAATTACAATACTGGAATATAACCAAAACTTAACAACGAGGTCTTCAAAATCTTTTCAAAACACGTTCTCACTAGCTTTAACCTTCTTACAATCATGATGTCTGCCAACCCTAATGGCCAAAGGAATTTTGTGGGCTTTTCTGGAATGTACATTCACACTTCAAAAAGGCATCGAGGGTTGTAACCTGCATGGAGCAGCAGATGCAACTTTAATCAAAGCGCAGAGGGGTGTAACTGCGCAGAGCCTCAGAGACAACTCTAGACAAAGCCTTAGTGGAAGGTAGCGTGCATGGAACAGCAGATACACCCCTCTATGGGGCTGGCAGGTCAAAAAGATACGTGAAAATCTCATATAAATTAAAAGTTGAATATAAATGAATGAGAATTAAGAGATTTAAGTTGAGCACTAGGGAGGTGGTGGAAATAAGGCTCAATGATTAAAGCTTGTAACCAGCCAGTCTTGATATTACACATTAGGGTCCTAAATCAAGCGGGTTTCTGAGACCCTTTCCCCTACTGCCCTTCATTAGACACTCTTTTGCGGGATTCTTCACCGTTTTGGATTGTTGACAATTAATCCCATACACCATCTTCCTTGTTACTTCAGTGTTTCACGGAAATGAATACATAGGAACATAAGAATAGCCGCTGCTGGGTCAGACCAGCGGTCCATCGTGCCCAGCAGTCCGCTCAAGCGACGGCCCCTAGGTCAAAAAACAGTGCCCTAACTGAAACTAATCCTACCTGCATATGTTCTGGTTCAGCAGGAACTTGTCTAACTTTGTCTTGAATCCCTGGAGGGTGTTTTCCCCTATAACAGCCTCCGGAAGATCGTTCCAGTTTTCTACCACTCTCTGGGTGAAGAAGAACTTCCTTATGTTTGTACGGAATCTATCCCCTTTCAACTTTAGAGAGTGCCCTCTCGTTCTCCCTACCTCAGAGAGGGTGAACAACCTGTCCTTATCTACTAAGTCTATTCCCTTCATTATCTTGAATGTTTCGAGGGAGAAGAGGCCCAGTTTCTCTAATTTCTCACTGTACGGCAACTCCTCCAGCCCCTTAACTATTTTAGTCGCTCTTCTCTGGACCCTTTTGAGTAGTACCGTGTCCTTCTTCATTGTCGGCGACCAGTGCTGGATGCATTATTCCAGGTGAGGGCATACCATGGCCAGGTATAGCGGCATGATAACCTTCTCCAATCTGTTTGTGATTCCCTTCTTAATCATTCCTAGCATTCTATATGCCCTTTTCGCCGCCACCGCAAATTGCTTCATCGACTTGTCGACCAGTACTCCCAAGCCTCTTTCCTGAGAGGTCTCTCCAAGTACCACACTGGGCATCTTGTAGGCGTGTATAAGATTTTTGTTACCGACATGTATCACCTTACACTTATCCACGTTAAACCTCATATGCCATGTCGCAGCCCATTTCTCGAGCGTGTTTATGTCACATTGAAGGACTTCGCAATTGTATCATCTGCAAATTTAATCACCTCACTTGTCATACCAATTTCCAGGTCGTTTATAAATATGTTGAAGAGCACAGGTCCAAGCAGAGAACCCTGCGGCACTTCACTCAATGTTTTTCCAGTCCGAGTATTGTCCATTCACCCCCACTCTTAGATTTCTCTTCCTGTTGGTATCATCTGATGCTTCCAATCTCCAATGTACAAAAGTCATATCATTAATCCTAGCTACTTCTCTTTATTGGATAGCCTGAACATTTTTCTCTATCATCTGAGACTCTCATTTTTTTAAAGTCTCCTATATCAGTTTACAAGGAAGCTTATTGATACCCTACCATCTCAAATTTATGAACCAAAATTCCCATCTAGCCTGAGAAAGATTGTTCCAGATGCAATAT
The DNA here is from genome assembly GCF_902459505.1 of Geotrypetes seraphini. Classification (NCBI taxonomy): domain Eukaryota; kingdom Metazoa; phylum Chordata; class Amphibia; order Gymnophiona; family Dermophiidae; genus Geotrypetes; species Geotrypetes seraphini. The sequence goes on along the minus strand of NC_047086.1, from coordinate 13,740,167 downwards.
ACCTTCTCACAAAGTCTCCAAAGTAAAACTTTTGGGCCAAAGGTGCAAGAGAGTCAGGTGTTGCAGCAAAAAGAGATGAGGACTTACTTGTATCCTGAGCCATCCCTGAGGGTTGAATCACTTTGTGAAGGACACCTTGTTGCCATCCTCCATCCAGAATGGTCTTCTCCTGTACCAACACTGCAGATATTTCTGGGGGGCCCTCTATAGAGCTTGCAATGCCTAGTTCTAGGGATTGACTCCCTCGCAGTTTCAGTGGGGCAAACTGTCGCTCTAGAGAAAGTTAGATTTGCAGCTCCGAGGGCATTGCTGAACTTCCTTCCACCGCTGATGTCCCATGCAAGCCATCTGAAGATTTTTTTTTATTATTCAATTTTCTCTACCATTCTCCCAGGGGAGCTCAGCACAGTTTACATGAATTTATTTAAGTACTCAAGCATTTTTCTCTGCCTGTCCTGGTGGGCTCATAATCTATCTAATGTACCTGGGGCAATGGGGGGATTAAGTGACTTGCCCAGGGTCACAAGGAGCAGCGTGGTTTGAACCCACAATCTCAGGGTGCTGAAGCTGTAGCTTTAACCACTGCGCCACTCTAGAAATCAAAAGTGTAGCAAAAGTGAGCCAAGTATAGGACAATGAAGTCATTGTGACATCACTGATGAGGTTGGCTCTTATTGGTGGAATGAGGCATTATGACATCACAGGCACTGAAACTCTTCACACTGTTTATTTATTCAATTTTCTACAGTGTTCTCCCAGGAGTGCTCAGAACGGTTTACATTAATTTATTGGGGTACTCAAGCATTTTTCCCTGTCTGCCCTGGTGGGCTCAAAATCTAGGTAATGTGCCTGGGGCAATGAGGGAATTGACTTACCCAAGGTCACAAGAAGCAGCGGGAGTTTGAACCCACAAACTCAGGGAGCTGAGGCTGAAGCTTTCACCGTTGTGTCATACTCATCTCATCGGGCTGCAAACGCCTTGAAATGGGGTTCCATGAAGTGCCCCTGTACTCCTCTGCACTTCTTACCCATAAAGATAAGATAGCGAACCAAACCAGGTCCAGCAGCTTCCCACATTAAACGTCCCTGTGAATCTACATTTTAGGAACCCTTAGTTTCAGAACTTAAAGTCTGACCTGGACTGACTAATTGAGAGAAAGGATTATTAAAAATTTCTTATACCGCTTAATGTAAAATTCAAAGTGATGTAGAATAAAATTCATAAAGCTAAACTACTCCGGATCCTTTTATATCTAGCAATTAAGAATGTATTATAATCATGGAAAGACCTAACTAAGGTTGATTCAAACATGTGATGGAATCAGGGCAGGATTAACCAATAGGCCCAGAAGGCACGTGCCTAGGGCCCGAAATGGTCGGGGGGGCGGGGGCCCGATGAAGGAGGACATCAACATTGTTTTTTCCAAACGGCGATGGGCCCTTCCACCATCGATCGGCAACGCTGCCCACCGCCCCCCCCCCCCCCCCATCGACGGAAAGTAAGACATGCAAGCAACGTGGGTAAGAAAGGCAACGGGAACTGTAATTTTGCAAGCGGTGCTGCTTGCCCAAAGCTTCCGTCTGACGCAGCTTCCTGTTTCCGCCTGGGCGCATGGTGGGGTGGGGCGGGGCAGGGGGCCCGGTGTACTGGTGTGCCTAGGGGCTCTTGACGAATTAATCCTGCCCTGGGTGGAATTCAGTGTGCATGTCATTTGACTACGAAAAGATATTTGCAGAAAAATTTATGTCCACTAAGAATTTTGATAAGCTATGGGAACCTGTAAGAAATTATTAGTTTCCTGTGTACTCTCTCATGATATTTATCTATAATAATAAAACCCTAGAGCGCGCATGCGCTGTTGAAAGATCGTGAGTTCTGGTGCTTCTGTGCTAGCTGGAGGCGCGTGTGCAAGCGACTCCTCCCTCTCGCTGCCGCTCCTCTTCAAAGCGGCCTGCTGAGGTTCGCCAGCCGCTGTAGCGAACCTCGCAGGCCACTCTCCACCTTCCCGACATGGTGCTGAAGAAGGAGTCGGGTTTGCCGCTGCCGCCACACTCGCACGTCTTCCTGCAGCCCCGCCCACCTCCACGAAGCAGGAGATCTGGGCCGAGAGGTGAACGATGCAGCCCCAGCTCCAGTTCGAGGAATGGAGGGAGAGTGAGAATGGGAGGGGGTGTGTGGAAACGGAAGGGGGCCATGGGGCAGGCAGGCATTGCACAATAGGGGACCAGGGGGAGACAGAAAGGGGGCTGCTTTGGGGGGAGGGGGGGCAGACAGCAATCATCAGTGGGAAACAGGGGGGGCTACGGAGCACGCAGGCATGGCACAACAGGCACGGGGCAGGTAGGCATTGCACAACAGGGGACCAGGGGAGGGGAAAGGGGGCAGCTTTGGGGGGAGGGGGGCAGACAGCAATCATCGGGGGGGAACAGAAGGGGGCCACGGAGCACGCAGGCATGGCACAACAGGCACGGGGCAGGTAGGCATTGCACAACAGGGGACCAGGGGGAGAGGGAAAGGGGGCTGCTTTGGGGGGAGGGGGGGCAGACATCAATCATCGGGGGGAACAGAAGGGGGCCATGGAGCACGCAGGCATGGCACAACAGGGGGAGAGGGAAAGGGGTGTGCTGGAGGGCAGAAAACAATCATGCTTTGCTCTGGGAGGGGGGGAGACAGAAGGGGGCCATGGAGAGACAGGCAGGCATTATGCAATCGAGAAATACAGGTAGGCAGGGGGGCCAGGGACAGACACAGACAGAATGAATGATAGACAGACAGACAGGGTCCAAGGAGAGAGAAACAAAGAAAAAAACCCAGACAGACAGACATCTGCTCTAGCGCCCGTTAATGTAACGGGCTTAAAGACTAGTATGATATAAAGCTGATTACTACTTTCAGATTACCGTAGTTTTGGCGACTGACATATTACTGTTTAGGTAGGCATTTAATCCTGTTTCTTTTGAATCGTGAATATGGCAGTGCTATAGCACACCTTCTGCTTGAAGCTATGGGCTCCTTTTATCAAGGCGCGCTACGGGGGTTACCGCGTCGGACATTTCATCACGCGCTAACCCCCGCGGCAAGCCATAAACCTAACGCCTCGTCAACGGAGGCGTTAGCGACTAGCGCGGCAGGCGGTTGAACGCGCGGTATTCCGCACCTTGATAAAAGGAGCCCTATGTTTATGGTATAGCTCTTTGAGTTTAGAATCCTGCTTTTTCCTTCTTGATGCTTTATGATATGCTGTATTTCATCATTGCTGACACAGAGGTCAACATGTATGTATAAGTATTGTTACCTATAATTCCAATAAAAAGATTCAAACAAAAAAAAATAAAAAATTCATTATCAGCATAGAATGGCACAAAACCAGAAGATTCAAAAAAACAAAACCACATATCATTACTAGGGATTGGTCAGGAGAAACAAAAATACATACACCAATCAGATTCCCAGCTCAAGTGGTTCCCCGGTCCTGACCTCCCCACAAACTACTAAATTATACTTTCGATAAGCTGCCTCATGTTCACCCAGGCAAGTAAGGGTTACATAATGTAACAGGGTTTGACGCCACCCTGTCCAATGTACAGTAGCCCAGTTCCCGGCTCCATGCCATGCTCCTGGATCCGAAAGAAAATGTCTATCCATTTTCATCTGGGCTGGGTAAGAACTAAAGATGATTCAAGCCATGGAGAAGTACCAAACCTACCCTGGATTCCATTGTTCTCTTTGTTTTGGCAATAGATCAGCCGGGCTTGTTACCAGCTAGAAGCAGGTTGTTTGCTTTGTATGATATCCTATAATTGCTTGTGGTTAGGGTGAGGCCTATTTATTTATACCAGCAATTTATTGCAGGATAATCACAGACCGGTGGCTTTCATTATCAGTTTCTTTTTTAAGGATCAATCCGGCGAGGTGATTCAGGGGCTTACAATCGGGAACATTAAACCCAGTGTTTCAAAACAAGCGTGTGTCAGCTGCTCCAACACGTTTCCCCGTCCGCCCTGCAGGGCCTGAAATGGCGCACGTCGCTCCAGCGAGAAGCTGTCAGTCAGCCCTCTGAGAAAGTACTTTTTTTTTATTTATCAAGGACTTCGATCTCCCTCCAGCAACAATGTACGCCGTGAACAATGAGAATAAAATTGAGAGTACAACGGCTGAATCCGCCTAAAAGGATTTTCTGCTGGATTAAAGCATGTGTCTATTTTCACAGCATGCATGCTCGTAGAGGTGTTTCTGGGGCTGTAACGAGGCCTTATCCCTGTAACTTCCAGAGTGGCAGACAAAGGTCCTCCACAGCTTGTATTAATCATCCTAACTTACCCAAATCTCACACTCTTCAACAATGTACGGACTGTGACTCTCAGGGGGTTGTGTATATGATTATTTGCCCGTGCAAGTTGCTATATATCGGACACACTACCAGGAGTTCGCATCACAGAGCATTTGAGTAAAATTAGGAGGGGTGATATGGGGGCTCCCTTAGTGCAGCATTGGCACTCAGCTTCTCATCAGCTAAAGGATCTTCAGTTTGTAGTTTTGGAAGTGGCCCATTTAACCCTTTCAGGACCAAGGGACATATTTGTCCCATAACTTTAAAATCCTATAAATTTTGATTGGGATAGTCTACAGTTCTAAATTTGATATGTACGGATTCCATATGATACTGCCTTTATGTAAACAAACTGGTTCCGACATTCATTCATTAGCGTCGTTGCCAGATTGACGAGAAGATTCACTTGCCACACTGTCCATAAGCCAGAAGTTTGATTTTTTTAAAAAAAAAATAATGATATTTCACAAAAAAAAATCAATTTTTTGGCATCTGCAAGCCCTTTTTACCATAAAAATGTCGTCAAAACCACAAAAATTGGCCTACGATCCTTATGGTCCTGAAAGGGTTAAGGAGAGGAGGTAATGCTCAAGCCTGGTTGTGGAAAAAAGAACAAAGATGGATATTCCATTGGAAGACAGTGACCCCTACAGGGTTGAATGGAGAAGTCGAATGGTGGGCGTTTCTTCATCGATGACAGACAGCTTGGCACATCATAGGTACCGGGTGTTCAGCTGAGCACTGACGTCACAGGAAATGAGATGTTTTTCCTCTGAACTAGGTATCCTGCCGACAGCGCCGAGAGGTTTATCTCATGTACTTATTTTTCCTGAACTTTGTAAAGTATCACCTTCTTTCTGTTTGTGTTTAGGAAGGATTTAAAATTGAAGGTCGCACACAGCGCAGCGGGTTCTCTGAGGAAGCCATTCGGCGAAACGCGTCAGAACCTTGCCGGACCATCGCTGTATGGACATTTAAGTTAAGTTTTTGGATTTCACTATTTTTGAAGTCACAAGTTGTTTGGACATTCAATTCACTTTATGAATATTTAAAGACTACATTGTCCTTTAGGAAGCATTTTTAATCACCTTTTTACCACAAAAGTTGGTGCTATGATAGATTCTGTGAAAAACTCCATAGGGGCTTGTCCCCCATTTTGAGCTTTTCCATTCCATTCTTGGATTCTGAGCGCCATCCTGGTTTAAAAAGGTATTAAAAGTTCTTTTGTTTGTTCCTTTGTTGTTTTTTTGTTGAGACAAAGGTCCTCTACGTTCAAAATCCTGCCCCTCTGAATGGATCCTTTTTGAGTGTGTAAACTGACATGCAGTCAAAAATGTAAGTCAGGATTAGAGGCAAGAGCATATTTGCATTTTGGGTGGGAACAAAAGCTCCAGCAAGCCCAGTATTCTATTTTCAATAATGGCCGACCCAAGTCACACGTACTGGGCAGGATTCCAAAAGTACCGAACAGATTCCGATGACATTCAGTCACTTTCCAGATAACGTATCCCTATAAAGTTAGCACTGCATATTCGGCACTCTAATTTACAAGGGTTCGTGAAAAACTTTCCACACGTTCCTATTTTTGCGGGAAATGGTTGGGGGTGGGAGAAGTGGTAAGAGGGTGTGTCCTAGAATGTCATGTCAGACAAGCCAGCTCACCTTGCAGGTAGTGATGTAATTTGCTTTTGAGATATTATAGTGTTAAAAAAATAAATAAAAGTGTGGAAACTTTTTGAAGGTCCCTCATCCTTCATTTATATATATAGATATCTTTGCTTAGGGTTACCATATGGCTCCAGAAAAAAAGAGAAAATAAATAGAAAGGAAGTAAATCCCAGATGTCTCAATCCATCCTCCTTTTCCTGGAGCCACAAGATAGCCCTAGACTAGGCTGAATATACACCTTAAAATATATTCGTTTCCGATGTTATATGATTACCTGCAAGTAGGAGGAACAGAAATTTGTATTCTAGGATCGTCCTCAGTTAGAGACATTTCTATTAGATAAAAAAACAAGATATGGATAAAGTTTCAGGCGCTAATTAGGTCTGGAATTTAGGGTTCAATATATCTAAGTTGTGTTGGAATATATCTGTATAATTACCTTGTTTGTGGCTGTTCATTGCTCTCCATTAATGCAAACTAGTTTTTGTTTTGTGTGATATGTTTATTACATAAAGATTATCTTAAAAAATATATCTATATAATATACTGATAAGTTATTACTATCCTGTAGAATATCTTTGGGTTTTTTTTTAACTCTTTTTGCTCCTATTGGCAATGCATATACTGTAGGGCTGGATTTTCAGATGGCCCAGTGACCAGCTTATGTCTTTCCAGTGTTTAGCTTAATCAAATATTCAGCGCCAGAGGGTAAATCTATAAAGGGACACTTATATTTAGACGCCAAGAAGGTGTCTCTTTGGAGCCTGTTCCATAAAGGAAAGCAGGCATTGATTTTTCTTTCTAAAATACTAGCATAACAGGATACAGTGCGTTCTTGTCATCCGCGTGTTCTGTATTCATGAATTCATGTATAATAAAGTGTAACCCATGTTCACTGTTCACGGGCATTTTCACTTATTCACTGTCATTCAGAGTGTGTTTCCCCCAAGAATGAAGATATTCGTAGAACTTTGCACAGTGGTGTGGTAAGCGGGTGGGGGCGGTCCGCCCTGGGTGCCTTCTTGGTGGGTGCACTGTCCTCCTCTCCACCCCCTGCTCCTTCCACGCCACATGCATGCGTCCCCCTTCCCGTCCCCCGTTCCCGGCGGAAGCAGCAACCCCAATCTGCTGCTCACCCGCGCATCTGCTCTTCCTCTGATGTCACTTCCTGGGCACGTGCCCAGGAAGTGACATCAGAAGAGCCAGGTTGGGGTTGCTGCTCGCGCTGGGAACGTTAAAGAGGTAGAAAGGGAAGGGGCGCACGCATGTGCGTGGAAGGAGGAGGCGGAGAAGAAGTGGATATGGGGCGGGGCAGAGAAGAGGGCGGGGGAGGGGCTAGGCCATTGGGCATGTGTGAATATTGTTGCACCAAAAGAGTGTTCTTACAAAACAAAAGTGAAGAAACAAGCTGTTCTCTACAAGAAGGGTAACACGAAACGATGACTTTATGGTGTTAGGTAGCAAAAACGTACAAAAGGTAGGGTCACAAAGGAACTTGACCCCCTTTTTCCCTATAGGATCAATGGTTCCATATTCACGTTTTCTGTATTCACAGGGTTTTCTAGGAATCTAACCACAACAAATAGAAAGAACACAATGTAAATATATGCAAACAATGGGTTGTTGAAAAGTTCTCAGCCCAACCAAGAAGAGAATGACGTGGATGTGGTTCAATCAATGATCTGAATCAATATCAAAACAGAGAATTTCGTTTCTGCAAATTGGCACTTAACAAAATAAGAGAACACTCTTTTCAGCTCCAGTGGCAAAATAACGCTCAGAATTTAGGAAGTTGGATGGTTGGCCTGAGAACTTTTCAGCACCCCTCCTATGTAATAAAAGTGAGTCAAGTTATGGGACAGTCAAGCCATTGTGACATCACTGATGAGGTTGGCTCTTATTGGTGGAATGAGGCATTATGACATCACAGTCTCAGCTCTGGTTACCAGAGAATGAAACTGAAAGTTCTCAGCCCAACCAAGAAGAGAATGACGTGGATTTGGTTCAATCAATGATCTGAAACAATGTCAAAAGCATAGAACTTTGTTTCTGCAAAATGGCACTTAACGAAATGATAACACTCTTTTCAGTTGCGCTGTCAAAATAACATTCAGCATTTAGGAAGTTGGTTGCTTGGCACCCACTCATATATTTTAGGCACGATCACTCATATCGACCGGAGAACTGGTGCAAATGCTCATGCCTAGACAGCGAAAAATCTGCACGTGAACAACGGTATTCTCTCATTTGTACATGCACCTGTCTGCTCTACCCACCTCCAAACTAATAATAATAATTGTATTCTTATATACCGCCAAAGCCGTGGTAGTTCGAGGCGGTTTACAACAAAGAAGAGCTGAACAATCAGCGAATGTAGGTACAATGTAAAGTCATCAAAATCCAGGTGAGTAGGATAGAGAGGTAAGGCGTGAGAGATCTTGGGAAACAATTCAGTTAGAGTTGAAGAGATAAGGCTTAAGAGGTCTTAGGTTACAAATCGATTTAAGTGGGATGCTGTAGAAAAGTGTGTATCCAGAACAGAACATAGCATAACAGATGCCTATAAGTATACACATTTGCATGAATTGTATATTCTGTTATTCTGGCCATTTAAACACATCCTTGGCACTACTGCTACTATTAATGATTTCTATAGGGCTACCAGACACACACAGCATTGTACAGAATCACGAAGGAGAGGGTCCATGCTCAGAAGAGCTTATAATCTAAACAGAAAGGACAGACAAACAGGATGCCGGGGGGGGGGGGGGGATAGATAATCTGCTGGCTAGGGTGGTGAGCAATGGGCAGTGGGGAGTAGGGTTATGACCTGAAGGACAAAACAAAAAGGTGGGTTTTTAGTCTACTTTTAAACAAGGGAAGGGAAGGAGTGCAACAGACAAACTCAGGTCGTTTATTCTAGGCATAGGGGGCAGCTAGATGGAAAGAGCAAAGTCTGGAATTGGCGGAGGAGGAGAAGGGTACAGCTAAGAGCAGCTTATCGTCGGGGAGGCGTATAAGGAGAGAGAAGAGATACCGAGGGGCTGCAGCATGAGAACACTTTATATTGGACCATTAAATTATCCATTTAGCAGCTGAATAGATGTGGTTCCCAACCCTGTCCTGGAGGAACACCAGGCCAATTGGGTTTTCAGGCTAGCCCTAATGAATATGCATGAAGCAAATTTGCATGCCTATCACTTCCATCATATGCAAATCTCTCATATGCATATTCATTAGGGCTAGCCTGAAAACCCGATTGGCCTGGTGTTCCTCCAGGACAGGGTTGGGAATCACTGGATAAGAACATATGAATTGCCATTGCTGGGTCAGACCAGTGGTCCATCCTGTCCAGCAGTCCGCTCACGCGGCGGCTCTCTGGTCAAAGACCAGCGCCCTAACGGAGACTAGCCCTATCAGCGTACGTTCTTTTTCAGCAGGAACTTGTCTAACTTCGTCTTGAAAACCTGCAGGGTATTTTCCCCTATGACAGACTCCGGAAGAGCGTTCCAGCTTTCTACCACTCTCTGGGCCTTTATCTGCCATCCTGTTTCTATGTTTCTAGGTGATATTGGGTTATTCAGACAGATTTTCAGCCAAATACTATCCGTATAGGGTCTGAAAATCCAGAGATGTTCACTGGCCGCTGGTGAACCTATAACTGGCTTTGGATATCGAGCCAAGACTAAAGCATCTGGTCTTCATACACAAACTGTTCAGGTAATTTTTCAGGTTGGAGTACTAGGTTGATTTATTTGGCATGAAAAATATTTATTTGTTCAATTTTCTATACCGTTCTCTCAGGGGAGCTCAGAATAATTTACATGAATTTATTCAGGTCCTCAAGCATTTTCCCTGTCTGTCCCGGTGGGCTCACAATCTATTTAACGTACCTGGGGCAATGAGGGGATTAAGTGACTTGCCCAGGGTCACAAGGAGCAGTGAGGGATTTGAACCTACTACCTCAGGGTGCGGAGGCTGTAGCTTTAACCACTGCACCACTCTAGAAATCAAAATGTAGTAAAAGTGAGCCAAGTATAGGACAATCAAGCCATTATGACATCACTGATGAGGTTGACTCTTATTGGTGGAATGAGGCATTATGATGTCACAATGCCAGCTCTGCTTATCAGAGGCTGAAACTTTTCACACTATCTATTCCCAGGGAGCTCGAAACAGTTTACATGAATTTATTCAGGTACTCAAGCATTTCCCCCTGCTTGTCCTGGTGGGCTCTCCATCTATCTAATGTACCTGGGGCAATGCCCAGGGTCACAAGGAGCAGCGTGGGTTTGAACCCACAACCTCAGGGGGATGAAGCTGTAGCTTTAACCACTGCGCCACACACTGGTTATTGAAAACGTAACCTGTAAAGCATATCCTTTCCTTATTTTATCAATCTGGGTATGCAGAAACTAGAAGCCAGTGTGTTAAAAGTGGGTGCAGTTGATTCTTGTTTCAACAGGTTTATCGGTCTTTTCCCCATAGGTTCGTCAACTATCTCCCTAATTAGTGGAAATGCCGTTAGAAGCAGAAAGGCTATGCTGTGTTGATTTCCGATACACTAGAGCTATTTCTGGTGGAGGAATTAAGAAAGGGTGGATCAGCCAGAAACTTTCTGGAGCATGATGTGTTGTGTAACAGATCGTTTAATTGCTGGCCAATGACCTGGATAAACACCACAGTCCACACTCATGTTCTTCTGCCACATGGCTAATTTGGGTGCCAAATTGCAACAAATGATTTTGACCTCAGTCATCAAGGTGTGTCTACAGCTAGTATCCCAGTGTCTCTCACACCGAAAAATCTGTCCCTATGAGATCAAGGGCAAACCCTTCCAGTTCTGCGAGCTGATTCCATGGTGACCGAAATCCTTTGGCATGCCCAAAGCAGTTCTGTCCTCTCCTGCTTTGTTTTCATTGAATGAAGAGGATAGGGGTGCGGTTTCCAGTCCAACAAGCTGAACGAAATTAAAATAAATCTGGTTAGGCCGGTCCGTGGCATTACGTTTCCTCTGTTGTGAAGTGATTCAAGCAAAATGCATGAACGAAAGTTACGAATGCAATATGACTTTTATAGCTTAGGAGCAGCTTTTGTGATCATCTGACCTTACTACTGTTTGATTTTGCATAACAAAAACACTTAATCCAGCAGTGGAAAATATGATGACATTACCATGGCATAACTAGAAAGTAACTTATGTGAAGGTTTCACATGCACAGTCTCTAGCATGGTACAGTAACAACTTCCAGACACGGAGGTTTCAGATTATTAGAGCGTTTGGTCATATAACCGCGTTGGTGGATTTTGTTATAGCTCAGTTAAAAAGTCTTGTGGCAATCTTATGTTATAGAGCTGCCTAATCTCTGCTGCTCCACAGAAAGGTTTGCATCCAAACTGATGATGTCTGATGGTATCAGATAAATCAACCACTGCTTATCCCTAGGGGTAGATACCATGAAACCTGTCTTCTTCAGATCCTGCCAGATCCTAGATTGGCCACTATTGGAAGCAGCATGCTAGATTTGATGGACCTGCCAGACTCTGGATGGGCCACTGGTGGAAACAGCATGCTAGATTTGATGGACCTGCTGACCCTGGATGGGCCACTGGTGGAAACAGCATGCTAGATTTGATGGACCAGCTGGACCCTGAATGGGCCACTGGTGGAAGCAGCATGCTAGATTTGATGGACCTTTGGGGAAACTAAGAATGGCAGTTCTTATATTCTCACATGACCACAGAAAATGCATTTCATGTTCAAGCTAGTAGATTGCAAGCCAAATATAGTGGTTATTGTGTGAGACCGCTTGAATGTATAAAAATAAGGGTCAAAAGAAAAGCAATGAACATAGAACCTGATTTACTTGTTGAGCTCAAGATGAGAAGGATGAGGGTCCCCTCTAAAGATGAAAGTGCTCCATATTAAAAGGATCCATCTTCCTGTGTGCCAAGAGCACTTTCTTATAACATTGTTTGATCTGAGAACCAGTAGCGTAGTGAGGGGGGTTGGAGGGACGGTCTGCCCTGGGTGTCATCTTGGTGGGGGCACCAGCACCCATCTTCCTCTCTGCCCCCCCCCTCCTTCCTGAACCCCCTGCCGCGTGCATGTGCCCTTCCCTTCCCTTCCCTCAAACCTCTTTAATTTTCCTGGCTCAAGCAGTATCATGAATTTGCTGCTCTCTCTGATGTCACTTCCAGGTTCTACATCTAGGAAGTGATGTCAAAGGGAAAGCCAACACAACACAGGCGGTAAGTTTGTGATATTGTTCACACCTGGAAAATTAAAGTGATACTAGAGAAAGGGGGGGGGGGCTGTGCAAGGCAAGGGGGATCAAGAAGTAATGGAGAGAAGAGAGAAGAGAGCCAAGAAGAGGTGTCACTCACCCTTACTATACCACTGCTGACAACATGCCATTAGGTTTCAATAATCATGTTTTATGTTCCTCTGAATGAAACCAGCTACTTCTGGAGTCTCCAATCATTTTTTCCAAGCCTTATCAAGCTTGAGCCTACTCGACTACTGTAATATCATCTATCTGGGGTCCCTCAAGAAAACCTTACATAGACTCAGAATGATACAAAATTCTGCAGTGCGACTGATTTTCGGCATAAAAAAATGGGACCACATAACCCCCTACTACCAAAAACTCCATTGGCTACCACTAGAAGCAAGAGTGCTATTCAAATTTGCCTGGCTTTGTTTCAAATCTGTCCTTGGCATGGCCCCGCTATACCTGGTCTCCCACTTTAAATTCGATTGTTCCACCAGACCCACACGTAGAATACGTTTGTTCAGCCACCCTTCAATAAAAACCTGCCAATACAAAAGATTCCTAAACAGAAACGCTAGCCTTCCAAGCAAGTCAACAAAACAACTGGCTAGGCAACTTCATCAAACTCTCCTCAACCTACCTTAACTTCAGAAAACTAATTAAAACAAACCTGTTCAACCGATTTGTAACCAAGAACCCTTAAACCCTCTACTGTACCCCTTTTCACATCTTCTTGTTTCCCCACATTGTGTATTTATGTAACAAAATTCCTCACTGTTATTTTTTTTCTTCTTCACTGTATCCAAAATTTCCATTGTTATTTTCCTTTACTGACTGTCCAGCTCTTTTTGTTGTAAACCGCCTCAAACTACTATGGCTTTGGTGGTATATAAAAATAAAATTATTACTATTAGACCTGAAAACAGTTGATCTCTCCTTGAAAATAATCTACACCAGCTAAATCTCTCAACAAAACATTCTATTGTCATTCTCAAAGAGAACACTAACATCAGTCAAAGGTCCTTCTTTAGAGGCCTCTTTACTATCAAGGTGAGAAATTACTATCAAACAAACAAAGTGTAGTCTCTTGGTCTTTCATAACAGTTCCCAAGGTCTACTTCAGAACGGGTTAGCTCTCAAAGAGAGCCTTTCAGTCATCAATTCTCTCCATAGGCAAATATATGCAAATCAGCATTTAAATCAGTCTATCTCAGTTTGGCAGTCTCAAGGAATCAATTCAGGTCAGTGTTGAGGGCTCCACCCTTCTTGCCACCTCCCGTGTAGCCTTCCCTGTCTAACTACGAGCATATCCATCCACCAACAGGGCTCTAGTTATTCACCCTAATATTACAGAAGGACTGCACAGACCTAACTTTAGAGCCAGATTGTCTTTTTTTTCCATACGGTTCCTTTCCCAAGACAATTGCATTACATTAGCGATTTTTATTCCACCAATACCTTGTAGTTCAGGGTGGATTACAAAAGAGAACGACTGGACATTTCCAGGAATTTTTGTTGAAACACCCTGCTACATGTGATGGGACGTATACCCCATCACCCTAATCTAATTTGGGCTTTCTGGTTCATACTATACTTCATTAGATTCAAGACAGCATGCAATTTAAGAGAATCGTTGAGGTTTAGATTCTATATGCTGCAGCAAGTGATCACATATCAATCATGCAATAGTGCGGTTTATAGAATCACACCTTTGGGAAAAGTAGGTGCCAAAAATGCAGACCGGGGTTTTCAAGGCCTACATTTCCAGTGCTTACCTTTCACCTTTGGAGGCACTTTATGACGTCTAACACAACTTCCAGTCTTTAGTCATGCCTACAGTGGCATTAGGCATCTTAAAAACCTCCATAGGCCTGATTCCGGTGCCATTTATGTAGGCACCTATATTTTTCTATTAAATGCTGTTTATTTTCTTTTTTAAATGACATTTTCAACTTAAGTTAGATGCCAGTAGTGTGCCTACTGATGTGTACCTTAAGGCGACGTTTATAGAATACAAGCCAGAGTGTTTAGGACACGTACAAGATTGAGGCGAAAGTCAACATGGGTTACAGACAAAAGTAATATAGTAACATGGTAGATGATGGCAGATAAAGACCCGAATGGCCCATCTAGTCTGCCCAACTTGATTCAATCTAAAAATTTGTTGGGGGAGGGGTTTTCTTATTATTATTAGCTATTTCTGGGCAAGAATCCAAAGCACTGCCCGGCACTGTTCTTAGGTTCCAACTCCTCATGTCGCCATCAAAGCTCACTCCAGTCCATCTACACTCTCCCAACCATTGAAGCCCATCCTCCACCAAACGGCCATATACAGACACAGACCGTGCAAGTCTGCCCAATACTGGCTTAGTTCTTCAATATTTACTATTATTTTCTGATTCTAGATCCTGTGTGTTCATTCCACGCTTTTTTGAACTCCATCACCATCTTCATCTCCACCACCTCTCTCAGGAGTGCATTCCAGGCATCCACCACCCTCTCCATACAGAAGAATTTTCTTACATTGCTCGTGAGTCTACCCCCCCCCCCCCCCTCAATCTCAAATTATGCCCTCTGGTTTTACCATTTTCCTTTCTCTGGAAAAGATTTTGTTCCACATTAATACCTTTGAAGTATTTGAACGTCTGAATCATTCATATCTCTCCAGTTCCTCCTTTCCCCTAAGGTAAACATATTCAGGGCTTCAAGTCTTTCCTCATATATCTTTTGTCACAAACCTCCTATCATTTTCGTTACCCTCCTCTGGACCGCTTCAAGCCTTTTTCTGTCCTTCGCCAGATGCGGTTTCCAAAACTGAACACAATATTCCAATGTACTTCAATGGATCTCACCAATGACCTGTACAGAGGCATCAACACCTTCATTCTTCTACTGGTTACACCTCTCTTTATACAGCCCAGCATCCTTCTGGCAGCAGCCACCGCCTTGTCGCACTGTTTTTTCGCTTTTAGATCTTTGGACACTATCACCCCAAGGTCCCTCTCCCCGTCCGTGCATATCAACCTCTCACCTCCCAGCATATACGGCTTCTTCCAATTATTATTCCCCAAATGCATTACTCTGCATTTCTTTGCATTGAATTTTAGTTTAGGTGGAGTTAAGACTATTATAGAGGGAAATATAATGGAGACAATAGACCCATTTTATAATAATTGGTTTGTTCTCAGAGCGTTCAATAAGGAGGTGGAGAATTGAGAAAAAAATGTCTGTCTAGTGATTGAGTCATGCTGTGTATGGCTACGGGATTGTGTGAAGTTCTTTCTTTTCAGGAATCATTCTCAAGCCAACTGCCTCAATGGATTCTATACTGAGATTATTTATTTCTGTTCATTTTGATAATTTAATTTATCGAGAATTATTTCACCTATGCAGCAACTATAACTGAACAAATGTAATAGTAACAGAATAGCCATAATAACGTGCTCAAATAGAACAGCAAAGTGAAACTTGGAATGGGCAAATTATGTAATAGTAAAAACAGGACATATTAAGGCATAGCAAAGCCTTCATAACAAAGGCTGATACTTATGATGTCAACCCAGTACACATGACTGCTGGTAATGATCAAGGGTGTCACGAAAGACTCAATTTTAACTTTAATTGCCTCTTTCATGTCACCCTTCATCATTACCAGTAGTCGTGTGTATTGGGTTGACATCCTAAGTAACAGCCTTTGTTATATCTTTCGAAAAATGGTACATGGATCAAAGTGAAGAAGATAGAGCATAAGCAACTGGAAAATTAGGGCAAAAAGAGGATTTTGAAAGAAGTTTGAATAAAAACAAAAAAAAACTGAGGAACTTCTTCATGTATACTGGAAGCAGAAAGCTTGTGAGGGAGTTGGTTAGACCAGTGTTCTTCAACCTTTTTACACCTATGGACCAGCAGAAATAAAAGAATTATGTAGTGGACTGGCATCGGTCCACAGACCGGCGGTTGAAGAACACTGGGCTAAGTCATGGGCCAGACCCTGCCCATCTCTACCCAATCTCCATGCCAGACCCTGCCCCCATAGTCCTAATTGTAACACTATTTTTTCCATTCAATTTTCATATATATACACAATATAATCTTATTAACAGCGCATCGATCGCACCGCGGACCGACAGTTGAAGAACACAGTTTTGGGCCTGATGCACATGCCGGCCCTGTGGACTGGCAGGAAATTTCTGTGGACCAGCACCAGTCCATGGACCGGTGGTTGAAGAACATTGGGTTGGACCATTACATAGAAACAGGTCAGCAGATAAAGGCCAAATGGCCCATCCACAGTAACCATTATCTCTTTCTCTCCCTATTGGCTAAGGCTCTTAACATTTGCATCTCCTCTTCCTATAGGCTAAGGCTCTGTGCACCTGCATTGTGATGTCATAGAGCTAGCTGCCCATCCACAGTAACCATTATCTCTTTCTCTCTCTCAGAGATCCCACGTGCCCATACCAGGCCCTCTTGAATTCAAACACTGTCTCTGTTTCCACCACCTCTTCCGGGAGACTGTTCCACACATCTACCATCCTTCCTGTAAAAAAAGTATTTCCTCAGATTACTCCGGAGCCTATCACCTCTTAACTTCATCCTATGCCCTCTCATTGCAGAGTTTCCTTTCAAATGAAATAGACTCGACTCATGCACATTTATATTATGTAGGCATTTAAACGACTCTATCATATCTCCCCTCTCCCGCCTTTCCTCCAAAGTATACAGATTGAGATCTTTAAGTCTGTCCCCATACATCTTATAAAAAAAAAACCACACACCATTTTAGTAGCCTTCCTCTGGACCGACTCCATCCTTTTTATCTTTTTGAAGGTGTGGCCTCCAGAATTGTACACAATATTCTAAATGAGGTCTCCCCAGAGTCATATGCAGAGACTTCAATACCTCCTTTTTCCTACTGGCTATACCTCTTCCTATGCAACCTAGCATTAGATCACCAAGAACTAAAATGGGCACTCAGAGAGGATATGACAAATGTAACACCAGTTGTTGAAAGTATTGGACTAATGGATAGACAAGGCTTAATGGGACAGAGTTAACAAGGATTGAAAAGAAAGAGGTTGTGTCTTTTGAAGGTATTAATAAACATAAGGTAGTTGACACCATGTACCTGGATTTACAGATGGTGTTTGATAGGAAAACTCCTGAGAAAATTAAAGTCATGGGATTTGGATTGGTAACTGGAGGTAAGTACCGTATATACTCGAGGATTTCTGGGCCAAAAAATTGGCCCAAAAATGGGGGTCCCGGTTTATATTCAGGTCAATGCCCCATCCCAGAATTTTATTTTTAAGGCCGCTGCCACCAGGCTCTGCCCCCCGCCTCCCTCCCTGCCCTAGCCTCATACAGTACCTCATCTTGGTGATCTGCGGTGGAGGTGCAGCGGGCAGGAGCGAACTTTCCAAGTTCCTGCTCTGCTGCTAACCGGCTGCCACGAGTTCCTTCGGCCGCTGAGCAACAAGAGCAGGAGCTTGATTTGGCGCTGCTGCTCGTACTGAGAGGCATCCTTACTGGCTCTCGCGAATTCTCACGAAGTCTGACGGGGAAAGGAAGGAAGGGTGCTGGGTGCAGACTCTTGACATGGGAGGGGGAAAGGAAGGAAGCAAGAGGGCTTGTGAAATGCCTGACAGAGGAGAGAGGGAAGGGGGCTGGGTGCAGAGCCTGACAGGGGAGGAGAGGATGGAAGGGGGCTGGGTGCAGAGCCTGACGGGGAAGAACACTTGAATATTAAGCCGCTTGACTTATATTCAAGTCAACCATTTTTCCTCCTTTTGTGGGGGAAAAAAAGGGGGTCATGACTTATATTTGGATCAACTTATATTCAAGTATATACAGTAACATGAAATCTTGGTATTTTAGGGGATTCAGCTAGATGCTTGAATCCTGGACTGACCACTGGTAGAAACCAGTTACTGGACTAGATGGGCCTTTCCTTTGACCCAGTAGGGTAACTCCTATGTTCTTATGGCTAAGAGAGAGAGACATAGAAACATGATGGCAGATAAAGGCCAAATGACCCATCCAATCTACCTATTCAGAGCATCCACTATCTCCTCCTCTCCCTGTAGGCTATGGAGTTCATAATCGAAATGGAAATACATCTAAAAACCAGCCTAAATCATTATTTGGATGACCTAAAAAAACAGGTCGTCCAAGTGCCGATCATAGAAATGGGTTTTAGACGTATCTAAAAACAGCTTAGGCCTTTTCAGTGCTTCTGTACGCCCAGAGCAAAAAGGGGCATTTTTGAAGGAGTGGTTAGGGCGGGAGGTAGGCGGAATGTGGGCTGACCTAGACTTAGTCGTCCTGCAGTGATAATTGAAAGTTCAACGAGACTTATACGTTGTGAGTTAGGCAATTTAAAAACAGGTCTAAGGTACAGAGGCAGTAGCTCTATCACTAGGCCACTCCTAGAACATGTCTAGAGAAGGGAAAACATGATAAAAAGAACGTAAAAGCTCCCCTGTGGAGAGAAACTAAAGAAGGTAGACCTGGAGATAAGATAGAAGTCTAAACTCATGATTAGGAATGGTTTCTTTCCTCTTTAGAATTGTATTAAGACTATGGTATTTGCCTGGTTCAGATCCTCTTATACTGTTCGGCAGTGTCTTATTGTTACCACAAGGATCAATACTAATGCCTGTTTTGATTAACATCTACCTCAAGCCACTATCAAGCTGATTTGGTTGATGAACACTCAGTTCAACATCAGCTACTGATACCTATTGAACCGGACTTACCTGTGGCCCTGAATAAAATGACTACCTGTTTCACATCAGTTCAGGAATGGGTTGAAAACAAAAAACTGAGTTTGAACCCAAGTAAAACTGAGCTCCTTCGGATCACTCACACAACTGGTCACATACCTGATGTCAGAATCTGTTTTGGGGAATTATGACCTCCACCTTAAATCAGAAGTCAGGAACCTTGGAGTACAGCTAGACTCAACACTTACGTTGATCCCCTAAATCCAAGCAACCTTCAGGAGCTGCCTCTATCATCTGTGACAAATATGCTCTCTCTCTCTCCATACGTTGAGAAGGCAAGCCTTGTCATAGTGGTTCATGCCATGATAACTAGAAAATGACATGGTGACCGTTTCTGTGGCTAGCCACAGGACTGGGGGAAAAAATTGACTGGTTGATGTGGGTACAGGGGCAAGGCTTTTCGCCGCCCCGTAGAGTGGTGAATGGCCTTGTCCCTGCAGTAAAGAATCTGCCTCGAGTCACCTCCCTTTGCCCCCTTCGCGATTGCGGGTCCAGCAGCAGCCCCCCTCCCTCACTCCCGATCGCATGTACTGGCAAACCCCCCCAAAAAACCTGCAACTCCCCCATCGGCCCATTTGTACCTCCTGTGACGGGCCTACCAGCTGGTTAGAAGCATTTGTAGGACAAAGAGGCAACATTGCATGGAGGGCTGCTCCAGAACCTTCTTCCCGATGAGTCCCTCCTTCTGATGTAACTTCCCTTTTGAATCAGTCACCATTCTTCCATCCCTCAATATCCTCTGACCTGCTCATCATCCATTTTAATAGCCTACAACAGTCCAAGTTCTGATATTGGCAGCGGTGATTCTGAGCTTCATAATGAGTTAGCATGCACTCCATTCCCAGATTTCATTGTAAACACAGAAATGGGGAGGAGGTAGAGGCACTTAGGAGACTGGGAAAGGATTCGCATCTAGATGCCATGGTTAAAGAAAAATAAAGTGCTGTTATCATTGCTGCTGATGTCCTGCAGACCAGCCTGTACTGTTAAAATAAAAGGTCCACAAAGCACGGGAGAAGGAGAGGAGAGTCTTTGATGGTCCAGTGGCCAGTAGCCAGAAAGCTGATATTTGACATCCCTGAAAGTCAGCTGTTTTTACTTCACATTCTACACTATACTAGGACTAGGGGAATTGCAATGAAGCTACTAAGTAGTAGATTTAAAACAAACCAGAGAAAATATTTCTTCGCATAACATGTAAATAAACTCTGGAATTCGTTGCAGGAGAATGTGGTGAAATCAGCTTAGCAGGGTTTCAGAAAGCTTTGGATAATTTCCTAAAAGAGAAATCCATAGGCCATTATTGAGCTGGCTTGGGGAAATCCACTGCTTATTCCTAGGATATGCAGCATAGAATCTTTTTTACTACTTGGGATATAGCTAAGTACTTGGGACCTGGGTTGGCTACTGTTGGAAGCAGGATACTGGGCTTGATGGACCTTCAGCCTGTCCCAGCCAAGTATAGGACAATGAAGCCATTGTGACATCACTGATGAGGATGGCTCTTAGGCATTGGTGGAATGAGGCATTATGATGTCACAATCTCAGCTCTGGAATGTTCCTACTTTTTGGGTTTCTGCCTGGTACTTGGGACCTGGGTTGGCTACTGTTGGAAGCAGGATACTGGGCTTGATGGACCTTCAGCCTGTCCCAGCCAAGTATAGGACAATGAAGCCATTGTGACATCACTGATGAGGATGGCTCTTAGGCATTGGTGGAATGAGGCATTATGACGTCACAATCTCAGCTCTGGAATGTTCCTACTTTTTGGGTTTCTGCCTGGTACTTGGGACCTGGGTTGGCCACTGTTGGAAACAGGATACTGGGCTTGATGGACCTTCGGTCTGTCCCAGTATGACAGCTCTTATGTTCTTACACAATTGCATTACTTGCAACAGTTAGCTTTGCTTTCTAGGATTTTACATCATCTTGAATGTACTAGAAAGTCTTGGTTTTCACTTTTGACGTCTCATTACTGGAACATAGTACTCCCTAAGCTCCATGTTGAAAAGAATCAAGTGAAATTCAATGTTGGATTGAAATTGTACTTATTTAAAGTGGCTGATGTTGTTGGGAACAGTCGCGCTGGTAAGATTTCTGTTTCTAGTTTCTGTTTCTGTTTTTGTTGTTTTATGATTTTTCTCCCGACTCGTTTCTATTTTGATTGCATTTCCTTTCGTTCTCATTGGTTTGAATTGTTATGGTAAACTGCTCTGTTGTATCATTTGGTGGGAAGAGCAGTGTATCAACAAAGCTAAAACATTAGTTGCAACTGGCAACCCTATATCCACATCCTCATAACAAAACATGTCTTCTTAAACAACATAGTTACGTTATCATTGAAAGTCTTCAAATATTTCTTCAATCTATTAGACGCAAAGATCTCATGGTGGCGTTGGTCTGATCCTCATGAATATCGATCATGCCAATGGGTATAAAATGCTCCTTAAAAAATTACACCCCCCACACCAACTTGGATAAAAGTATCCATAATGACAATAACGCATGCTCTTTTCCATGATCTGTGCGTGGGCATGACCGAGGCAGGTTTTGGGCAGAGGACAGTCATAATTAATATGAGTATATTATAAAATATATGTATTTTGTTTATATTTTATGCGTGGACACTCATGTCTGCTCCTGAGCAGGAAAACAAGGTTTGGAGCTTCATTTTAGGTGTGATTTCTGCAGGATTTTTGATCCAACTATATAAAGACACGGGGAGGGGTATTTTCGATAGGATGTCTAAGTTTAAATCAGGACGTCTAGAGTTGGCCGTCCAAAAATCGGGTCCATAATTGAAAACACGCCTAGGAATAGAAGGACATTTTGAAAATGAATAGTTGAACATCTGAAACATCACTGTCTACAACCGGTTCTACTGGACATATCAAGAGTTTCAATTACATAGCCCCTAAGATGTCTAAGGTGGACAGGGGAGATATGATTCAGACATTCAAATACTTGAAAGGTATTAACGTAGAACAAAATCTTTTCCAGAGAAAGGAAAATGGTAAAAACCAGAGGACATAATTCGAGGTTGAGGGGTGGTAGACTCAAGAGCAATGTAAGAAAATTCTACTTTACGGAGAGGATGGTGGATGCCTGGAATGCGCTCCCAAGAGAGATGGTGGAGAGGAAAACAGTGACAGAGTTCAAAGAAGCGTGAGATGAACACAGGGGATCTAGAATCAGAAAATAATAGTAAATATTGAAGAACTAAGGCAGGCTTGCACAGTCTGTGTTTGTAGATGGCCATTTGGTTGAGGATGTGCTGGGGAGGGCTTCAATGGTTGGGAGGGCGTAGATGGGCTGGAGTGAGCTTTGACGGAGACTTCAGGAGTTGGAACCCAAGCACAGTACCGGGCAGAACTTTGGATTCTTACCCAGAAATAGCTAAGAAGAAGAAAAAATTTTTTTTTAATTGAATCAGGTTGGGCAGACTAGATAGACCATTTGGGTCTTTATCTGCCGTCATCTACTATGTTACTATGCTACATCCCCATAAGTTTCAATTATACACCCCGCAGGATGAAGTTTAGATTATACACCCTGCAGGACATCTAAAGTCGAAAATGTCTCCAATGACATCAGAACATTACCGTGGTATCAATAGAACATTCCCGATGTCCTACACATCTATATATAGCCCTACATGTGGAATGACGATTCTTTGTGGGTTTAGTGAGAAGTGCAGTGGTGGAGAAAGAACAGGTGTTAGGAAAGTGATATAGTGTTAGAGATAGTCACAGTCAGAGTGTGAGAGTGAAAGCTAGAGATAGATAGATAGAGTGAGTGAGTGAGTGAATGAGAAAGGATGTGTGTGAGAGAAAGTGACCCCCAGAGTGTGTGAGTGAGAGAGTAGGAGTAACTGTGGGTGTGATGGGGGAAAGGAGAGAGCCAAACTATTCCCCATGGGAGATGAAGGGGATAGATTCCATACAAACATAAGGAAGTTCTTCTTCACCCAGAGAGTGGTAGAAAACTGGAACGCTCTTCCGGAGTCTGTTATAGGGAAAAACACCCTCCAGGGATTCAAGACAAAGTTAGACAAGTTCCTGCTGAACAAGGACGTATGCTGATAGGGCTAGTTTTAGTAGGGCACTGGTCTTTGAACAGAGGGCCGCCACGTGAGCAGACTTCTGGGCATGATGGACCACAGCAGCGGCAATTCTTATGTTCTTAAGGCTCTTGTGGAGTTGTGCCTCCGTTATAGGAGGTACCTTTTGTATTTTATGACAGGAGGTCTCCCCCCCCTCAGTTTCTCCCTGAGGGTCGTAATCAGGAGCACCCTCCAGTGGCTTCTACTATCTAAGCCTTAGACACAGGCAGCCTTTGCTCCTTAGGGCCTCAGGAACTGTCAAGGGGCCCACGTTACACCAAATGCCTCCTAATGTGAGGTGCCAAAACGATGTCATCCCCCACTAGCCCCCCCCCAGCAAGCAGCCTGTCGCTATTTGTCTAACACAAATAGTACCAAGAACTGGCATAAAAAATAATTGTCTGAGGAGAAAAATCCAAAAGAGAGAATAATAAACAGCTGAGTCCCACTTAAGATGTAATCATTTTTTTTGAGAGAATTCAGTAATGGGAGCCAATTTGTCTAAGGTCATGTGTGATGCATTGCATAGCACCCTTTCTGTAAAAAAAGTATTTCCTCAGATTACTCCGGAGCCTATCACTTCTTAACTTCATCCTTTGCCCTCTCATTCCAGAGCTTCCTCTCAAATGAAAGAGACTCGACTCATTCACATTTATATTACGTAGGTCTTTAAACATCTCTATCATACCTCCCCTCTCCAACCTTTCCTCCAAAGTGTACAGATTGAGATACACCTCATGACAAAGACCACGCACCATTTTAGTAGCCTTCCACTGGACTGACTCCATCCTTTTTATATCTTTTTGAAGGTGCGGCCTCCAGAATTGTACACAATATTCTAAATGAGGTCTCACCAGTCTTATACAGAGGCATCAATACCTCCTTTCTCCTCTCCCTATGCAACCTACCATCCTTCTAGCTTTCGATGTCACCTTTTCAACCTGTTTGGCCACCTTAAGATTATCACATACAATCCCACCCAAATCCCGCTCTTCTGTCATACATTTAAGTTCTGTACCTCATCTTTGATATGGTCCTAGCTCACCTTCTTATGATGAGGTCTGGGGTGGGCTTCTTGCCTACAGTGACTTCTCTCCAATTAGTCCGAAAACATCCTAAAACTTGTTTTTTTTTTTTTCAAAATTGTAAACTTTGCTTCCCTCCATATTATCCCTATTCCTATTTTATTTATTCTTTTTAATTTCTTTAAGCCGTGCCAAGCTCTATTTTTATAGAGAAGATGCGGTATATTAGCCTAAGGTTTAGTTTAGCTCTTCCCTGTGGTATTTTTACACTCAGTACACCTCTGATTGTCTGCACAGATAGACACACGGACTAACCCTCAACAGTAGGCACTTTCTCTGTTGGGAGATATGTGCCTAGAACAGGGGTGGGCAACTCCGGTCCTCGAGGGCTGGAATCCAGTCGGGTTTTCAGGATTTCCCCAATGAATATGCATAAGATCTATTTGCATGCACTACTTTCAATGCATATTCATTAGGGAAATCCTGAAAACCCGACTGGATTGCGGCATGGACTGACCCTCAACAGTAGGCACTTTCTCTGTTGGGAGATATGTGCCTAGAACAGGGGTGGGCAACTCCGGTCCTCGAGGGCCGGAATCCAGTCGGGTTTTCAGGATTTCCCCAATGAATATGCATAAGATCTATTTGCATGCACTACTTTCAATGCATATTCATTGGGGAAATCCTGAAAACCCGACTGGATTGCGGCCCTCAAGGAGGGACTTTGAGATCCCTGATAGACACATGGACTGACCCTCAACAGTAGGCACTTTCTCTGTTGGGAGATATGTGCCTAGAACATGGGTGGGAAACTCCGGTCCTCGAGGGCTGGGAATCCAGTCTGGTTTTCAGGATTTCCCCGATGAATATGCATTCATTGGAGAAATCCAGAGAACCCGACTGGATTCTGTCCCTCTAGGACCGGAGTTGCCCACCCCTGGCCTAGAAGGTAGTAAAGCCCTGTTCTTCCACTGGAACAGGATTACGACAGTAACACACACACACGCCTACTCAAATCTTTTTTTCTCTCTACGTGAACTGGAAGAAATTTCCCCCTCTCTGCACTGCAAAGAATTGATGGCTGCTAGTGGTGGAGAACAGATGCTTTCTTACCTACAGACCTTTCATAATCTCTTGAGAATTGGACACATTCTAAGCCAGGACCTTCACTCTTACATAAGAGCAGCGATACTGGCTCAGACCAATGGTCCATCTAGGCCAGGATCCTGTTTCCACGGTGGTTAGTCCAGGTCGGAATCACAAACAGTAGCAACATTCCATGCTACCGATCCCAGAGAAAGCAGCGGCTTCCCTCACATCAGTCTGCCTTATTGTCCACAATGGTTTCAAAGGTCTTTTACAAAATAACCAAACCTGTGCCACTTCTGTCTGAAATGCCTTTTTCTCTGAGGCCGTTTTCTGACACTCCATCTTATGAATCATTATCTCTGACAGGCTGCCTCGTTCTCTGTCATAAGATTGACCCGCAAGCTTGTGATTCTGGGTAGACACGGCGTTACAGCAACCCAGTGTGTAAATGTATTTTTAAAAGTGAAACCTGCCTCTCATCCCATCCACGTAGGCTCAGTTATTTTCTATTCTGAGCCTTTTCTCCTGGCGTAGGAGTAATTAGTTCTCTCTGTAACTGCCCGGCTAGCTCCAGGCGAATAGTAACCGACCTGCTTATTAAGTGACGAGCTGCGAGGGAAGTTTCACTGCCCTGACCTTTACCATAATTGCAACTTCTCTCTTCCTGAGTTGATGCCAACAGCTTCCAGCCTTTTTTTTTTTTTTTCAGGACAGGTTAATCTGGTCCCAGTTTTGCTTCTATTGCCTGGTCCTCTTTTCCCTATTTGGAGATCTAAAAGGAAATGAGAACCACGGACTTCACAGCACATAGTGGACCAAGAACCAGATCCAGATCCCCCATTTTGTAAAGAAAAGGCAACAGACTTCTTTACTGGGAGCGTTAGAAAGCAAATTGTTTAGGGGTACAATTTTCTTTCTTTCTTTTTAAAAAAAATTCTTTATTGATTTTCAAACTACAAATGCACCATAAATAAATCAGCCTGTGAAGTTGTAGACAGTGGCGTAGCGAGGGTGATAGGTGCCTGGGGCAGTAGCGCTCCACCCCCGCCCGCTTCTCCATCCCCCCTGCTCCCCTCCCCCCATCCCCACTGTAGCTGAAAAGAGTGTTAAATGCGCTTGTATTTCTTTTAAAATTCTACATGGTATCTTTAATCCTCTTATTCCTTTATTTTGGAACGTTTACCGATTCTCCTTTGCAAGAGGTATTCAACAATTTAAACTCTCCCTTCCTTCTAAAAAAGGGATTAAAGGAATCAAGATCTTCAGTCAATCTTTGGTCTTTAAACTCTCTCAACTCGAATGATCTCCCCTTTTTTTTAAGGAGTTCCAGTTCATTTCAATTTTTCCGTAAATCTTTAAAAACTACTCTATTTGCCAAACTTTTTGAAAACTAATTCTTTTGAAATTTTGCTCTTATCTTCTATTTATCATTTGTAAATCATTCCCTGTTTATTTAATTGCTGTAAACCAAGTCGAGCCTTCTCAGAATGATGACTCAGTATAAAAGTTAAGCTTTAGTTTAGTTTAGTTTAGTTATTTTATTTCATTAAGTGCTAATGTTCAGAAACCAAATTCTATGTTTTGACATTGTTTCAGATCATTGATTGAACCATATCCACATCATTCTGTTCTTGGTTGGACTTTTCAGCACCCCCTCATAACAACATTCCAGAGCTGAGACTGTGATGTCATAATGCCTCATTCCACCAATAAGAGCCAACCTCATCAGTGATATCATAATAGCTCGAATGTCCTATACTTGGTTCACTTTTCAGCACCTCTCCTATGTGATAAAAGTTCTCAGACCAACCAACCAACTTCCTAAATTCTGAGTGTTATTTTGCCACTGTAGCTGAAATGAGTGTTATTTTATTTCGTTATGTGGCAATTTGCAGATAGTTGAGGCCAGCAACGTGCTCGATTAGAAGAAAAGATGGGATAAACATGTGGGTTCACTTCAAGGAAGTGCTTAAGGGGGAGGGTTCTTGAGTGGGCAGACTTGTTGGGCCGATGGCCCTTTTCTGCCGTCATATTCTATGTTTCTATGTTTTGACATCGTTTCAGATCATTGATTGAACTATATCAACGTCATTGTCTTCTTGGTTGGGATGAAGACTTTTCAGCACCCCTTCATAGCAACATTCCAGAACTCAGATTGTGATGTCATAATGCCTCATTCCACCAATAAGAGCCAACCTCATCAATGATGTCACAATGGCTTGATTGTCCTATATACTTGGTTCACTTTTATTACATAGGAGGAGTGCTGAAAAGTTCTCAGCTGAACCAATTAACTTCCTAAATTCTGAGCGTTATTTTGCCACTGGAGCTGAAAAGAGTGTGATCTTATTCTGTTAAGTGCCAATTTGCAGAAATGAAATTCTATGTTTTGACATTGTTTCAGATCTTTGATTGAACCATATCCACGTCATTCTCTTCTTGGTTAGACTGAGCACCTTAACTGTGCTGGGAATATACATTTGCATGGGTAAATGAAGGCATCTTAGAAAATGTAGGAGTCCTTTTTTCTTTTTTCTTTTAATTCTTTATTCATTTTCAAATTTACAATAAGTGTAACAATATAACCAAACAAATTAACAATAAATATAACACTTAATAATCATCAATGGTACAAATAATATGCTCTTATCTCCCACCCTTCCCACCCTTTCTTATCATATAATCAATACCTTATACAATATGCAACAATAAATTTACCCTCCCCTCCCCCTCACAATCAAATTTGTAAATTTAAGGGGAAAAAAAAAATAAAATGTCATCTAATCGGTACAATACTTTGTAAATGGCTCCCACACATCCTGAAATTTCCTGAAAAAACCGAGCTGTATTGCAATAAATCTTTCCATTTTATAAACATGACATAAGGAATTCCACCAGAAATTATAATTTAATCTACTCCAATTTTTCCAATTATACATAATTTGTTGAATGGCAACCCCAGTCATTATAAGTAATAATTTGTTATTATTTGTAGAAATCTGACTTTTTGCTCTCATTGCCATACCAAACAGCACAGTATCATATGATAATGTCACTGGGTTATCTAATAAACAATTTATTCTAATCAGTTAGCACACACTGCACGAGCACAGTAACTGTTCCCAAGCAGACATAACAGCATACTCTAACTTGCACATTAGTTGCATGTTATGTTGGGGGTGGGGAGCAGGAACTGGGTGGGTTATAGGCATAATAATAATAATAATAATAATAACTTTATTCTTCTATACCGCCACAATCTTGCGACTTCTAGGCGGTTTACAATCAAGAGTGCTGGACATTCAGCGAAATACAATAAGTAGATATTCAGAGGAAATACAGAGATCAGAGACCTCAGGAGGCAATAGTATAGAAATACAATTTGCTGAGCGAAAATGTAATATGTACATTTTAGTAGGTAATGTCCGACAGGACCTGTTGGGTATAAATAGCAACGTAAAATTATGATAAGATGAAGATAACAGATTATATTTATAACAGTGCTGTAAGTTCAGGTGGAATAGGGAGGGGGGAGGGAGAGGGAGAGCGGGTCAATTGTTTAGGTATTTCTGGAACAGGTATGTTTTTAGGCGTTTCCTGAATTCCCCTTATGTAGTGGGCGAAAGCAGTTGGTCTAGGTCTTTGCCCCATAGGACTGGTCTGCACATTGCAGATATCCCATGGTCTTTCTGCGTGTTTAGTTCAGGGTCTTTGGGAACATTGGCTTGTAGGGTTCAAGATCCTACCTTACTAGGACAATGGACATTTATTCTTTTTTTATTGTACCCCAGGCAAATGGTTAGGGGCTAGAGTTGATCTTTATGACTTTATTGCAAAACATTCTTTCGAATCACCCTCTTAGTTGGGGATATTAACTTGGATTTAGAGCAATTAGATGGTCCTACAATTATAGACCTTGATGGTAATTTTAATATTTTATCAATTTCACAACATACCCATGTAAAAGGCCATCAACTTGATTTATTGGGGTATTTTAATAATAATCTTGATGACATATCATTTTACATTACCACCATTACCACCAACATTACATTACATTACATTAGTGATTTCTATTCCGCTTGTGCCTTGCGGTTCTAAGCGGATTACAAGTTAGAAGACTGGACATTTCCAGTAGCATTGCAGTACATATAATCAAGAATGCGTTAAGTTACAATTGTTGTTCTGGACTTTTCCAGGATAAATTGGTAGTACGGTAGATAGTAGATAGTGATAGGTTGTTTAGACGAATAGAGATAATATTGTCCGGATTCTGTTGTTTAGACGAGTAGAGATAATACTGTCCGGATTCGGGTGTTGCTGGTGGTGGTGTTTGGGTAGTCATGAGAGCATTTTCTAATACTTTTGTGAGGTTATGATGATGGGAAGTGTTTTTTGAAGAGATGAGTTTTGATTTCTTTTCGGAATGCTTTAATGTCTATTGATTTGGTCAGTAGATTGGTGATGGTAGTATCGATCTTTGCTGCCTGTGTCGCTAAAAGGCTGTCATATAGTTTCTTTCGTCGTGTTCCTTTGAGAGGGGGGTGAGTGAATAGGCTCTGGGTTCTCCTTAATCTGTGTGAGAGGTTACGGTGTAGTCTGTTGTTTAGGTAGCTGGGTGCTGTTCCATGTATTACTTTGTATAGTAGACAGTAGAATTTGAACTGGGATCTTGCTTTTATTGGTAGCCAGTGTGAGTCCAGTTGGTCTTTTGTAAATTATTGGACACAACAATAAGAAACATTGGTCTCCTTTGCAAATATACCTGCAATGACTGCCCAATCATGCTTCATGATAATGTCTCAGTATGTAACAATCTTCTTTATTCCTAATACTATGACTGTAAGCTTACAAGTAGAAAATGTACCAATATGCTATGTACGAGGGGGTGCTGAAAAGTTCTCATCCCAACCAAGAAGAGAATGATGTGGATATGGTTCAATTAATGACCTGAAACAATGTCAAAACATAGAATTTCATTTCTGCAAATTGGCACTTAATGAGATAAGATAACACTCTTTTCAGTTCCAGTGGCATAATGACACTTAGGATTTAGGAAGTTGGTTTGTTGGGCTGAGAACTTTTCAGCACCTGTTCGTACATCTGAAAAATACAATCATAGAAGGAGTAAGATACTGTAGATCAGGGGTGCCCAAAAGGTCGATCGCAATCGACCAGTAGATCGCAAAGGCAACACGAGTCAATCGCGGAGCTCATCCCGGGCTCCATGATAGACTCGTGTTGCCTTCGCGTTCTACCTGCTTCCCGATGCCATAAAGAGGACGCATAAGCGCCGGGCCGAGCAATCTTCCCACCAGACGTCAATTCTGATGTCGGAGAGGAAGCTCCGGGCCAGCCAATCGCTGCCTGGCTGGTCCGGAACTTCCTCTCCGATGTTAGACTTGACGTCGGGTGGGGAAGGCTGCTAGGCCCGGCGCTCCTGCATCCTCTTTACAGCGTCGGGAAGCAGGGAGAGCAGAACTCGGTGGTGGTGGCTTGGGGGCCTATTCTCCTGTGGTGGTGGCGGCGGTGGCTTGGGAGAGGGCAGGGAGAAAGAAAGACCCGGCGTTCCTGCATCTTCTTTACAGAGTCTGGAAGCGGGGAGAGCAGAACTCGGTGGCGGTGGCTTGGGGGCCTGTTCCCCGATGGTAGTGGCGATGGCTTGGGGGAGGGCAGGGAGAAAGAAAGACAAAGAAAGAAAGGGGGCAGGCAGGGAGACACAAAGAAAGTGGGGGGTACAGGGAGACAGAAAGAAAGAAGGGAAACAGAAAGAAAGGGGGTATGGAGAGAGAAAGTCAGACAAAAAGGGGGCATGGAGAGAGAAAGATAGACAGATAGAGAAAAAAAAAGGGGTGGGGCAGGGAGAGAGGAAGAAAAAGTTGGGGAAGGGAATGAGGTCTGGAGGAGAGGCTGAAAGAAGGGAAGAAATATTGGCTGCACAGTCAGAAGAAGAAAGTGCAACCAGAGACTCATGAAATCACCAGACAACAAAGGTAGGAAAAATGATTTTATTTTCAATTTAGTGATCAAAATGTGTCCGTTTTGAGAATTTATATCTGCTGTCTATATTTTGCACTATGGCTCACTTTTACTAAACTACAATAGTGATTTTTAGCACAAGGAGCCTAAGAGCATCGAGAGCAGCGCAGGGCTTTCAGCACAGCTCCCTGCACTAAAAACTGCTATCACGGTTTAGTAAAAAGGGAGGGGGTATATTTGTCTATTTTTGTATAGTTGATACTGAGGTGACATTGCATAAAGTCATCTGCCTTTACCTCTTTGAAAACCCCCCCAGAATATAAACAACATTTTTTTTTAAAATCTTTAAAATATACATACAATTGACTTCAAGACAGCACTTACAAATGATCAAAGAGAAACTACAAAACATTTCCCCCCCCCCAATTCAAGAACAAAAAAACAAAGTGCATTACTACATACATACAATTAAATTCATCAACAGCACTTTCTTTTGGTCATTGTACAAATCTTCTTGAAACACAGTTTAAGCTCTAGCCTCCCCTGGGCTTCAAATCTCTGAATGGAAGATCAATCCTCGTTTCTTTCAGTGAGACACTCTGGGTCTCACGCTCATTCCTCAGTCAGGGGCTACTTCTTCCTGTCATGTTGCAGAAACCAATTCAATGTTATCTCCCAACAGAGGGTTGCTTTTAGTTCCAGGATCCCATGCTATGCACTGGGCTCTGACAAGGAGATAGGCTAACCCAAAGCCCCTATCCACTTCACTACTTTGCCCCGCCTCCTCAGTCTGGGCTCCTCCCAACTCCATTCATTTGGTAGTTCCACTTTACTTGTTACCCTAGTGACCCCCAGGAGATCCTCCTACCTTCTCTTCAGCGCAGACATTCTCCTGGCGAGGGGCACATTCATATTAAAAAGTTCTGAGACACGGGTAAAATATTTTTGGTAAACATAGAAGGGGCCACTGAAAATTTCTCAGCCCAACCAACAAAGCTGAGGCAGTCTCCATCGAGGGCTAAACTCGTAGTCCAGCAATTTTCCATTTTTTTCAGTCCATATTTTTCTGATGGAACAAAAAAGTGAAAAATCACTGTGTATAGCCCTCGATGGAAATTACAAAAAGAAGGAGGAGGGGGGAAGAATCTAAAAATTCTGTAAACAAACTGAAAATGTTCTGCTTGTGTATATCCCTAACAAGTGTCTGGACCATCAAGATACCTCCAAGTTTCAAGTATCTTCACTAGACATCATCCATTCTCACAAACTGTTTCCTTCCCAAACACTGGAGACCTAAGTTCTCATGACCTCAACTGCTTTCGTCACCCTGCTTAACAGTTTAAAGGAAGCAAAATGCCACACAAGGTCATGTTTCACTTCAGGTCACAATGAATATATGTATTTTGGGGAGAAACAACAATGATCAATCAAAAATAAGAAGGCATTAAGTGCCGAGATACCAAGTATACGCATTAATGGAAATGTACATAAGAACATAAGCATCGCCTCTGCCGAGTCAGACCACAGGTCCATCGTGCCCAGCAGTCCGCTCTCACGGCGGCCCTCCAGGTCAGTGACCCGTAAGTGATCCATTATTGAAGACATTTTGTCCTGTATAGTACCCCCTCTAACTACATCCTTCAATCCCCTTTTCCTTCAGGAACTTGTCCAACCCCTTCTTGAAACCCAAAATCGTACTCTGCTCTACCACCTCCTCTGGAAGTGCATTCCAGGCATCCACCACCCTCTGAGTGAAGAAGAACTTCCTAGCATTCGTTCTGAATCTGTCTCCCTTCAATTTTCTTGAGTGCCCTCTTGTTCTTGTTTCCCCGGCCAGTCTGAAGAATCTGCCCCTCTCTACCCTTTATGATCTTGTAAGTTTCTATCATGTCCTCTCTAAGTCTCCGTTTTTCCAGGGAAAAGAGCCCCAGTTTCTCCAGCCTCTCAGCATATGGAAGGTTTTCCATGCCCTTTATCATTTTCGTTGCTCTTCCGTATTATACCTTTAGAAATGCCAGTGATACATGATATGAATAATTTACCTCTTTTGTATTCCAGGCAGTTTCTCTCTTAACTGTTTAAGTAATATTCTTATATCAAATACTCAGGTCAAATAATTTGGCAATAATTTAAGAATAGGGGTCTAAAAAGTAGGGTTGCAACCACTCCAAGAGGAGTTTCTTTGCTTTTCTGATTCAGCCCCATGCAAAAGACTCTAACAAACTCACCTTAATCTTTTTAGTTATTAATAAAAAATGAATGGAACCACACCAAAGAAGTGAGCTTGGGATGTTCCAATGCTGAGTCAGAGATGACCACAATATGAAGAGGAAAGATCAACATCGCCCTAGGCCTGTTTTGCAGGTCAGACTGGATTAATTCCTTCACTGACGTATGAAATTAGCAAATGTTGTTTTCTACAAGAAGGGAGAGGATATGTGGGACAGTGTAACCGATGCTGGACAGACTTCTACGGTCTCCGTCCCATATGCGGCACCAAGGATCAAGTGCCATTATGTGCATTCTACGGTCTGTGTCCCATATATGGCATGACAGATCGGGAGGGGCTAAAGTTAGCTTTGATGGCGACTCCAGCCAGTGGCGTAGTAAGGGTGAGAGGCACCCCTCCCCTGCCCTCTACTCTGTTCCCCACCTCCGCACGCTCCTTCCCCGCCTCCTCCTGCCACACATGCACCACTTCCCTTTCCCCATACCTCTGTAACGTTGCTGTTGCGAGAAGCAACCCCCAGCCTGCTGTCACGCCAGCATCGGCTCTTCCTCTGATGTCAGTTCCTAGGCTCAGGTCCAGGAAGTGATGTCGGTAGAAGAGTTGATGCTGGTATGACTGCAGGTTAGAGCGGAGTTTGTGTGTGTGGGGGGGGGGCAGAGAGGAGGATGGTGCCCTGTGCCCTCACCAACACAGTGACCAGGGCAGACCACCACCACCCCCCTCACTACGCCACTGACTCCAGCAGTGGGGCAGTGTGGGGTAGTGGAGCTGATGCCAGACAGACTTCTACGGTCTCCGTCCCATATGCAGCAAGAGGGATTGGGTATTTTATACCACAATCAGATCGTCTGAGTACAGGTCTTACCTATCTTGGAGGAGGGGAAGACATCTTATACTGGAACGTAGCAATCAAAATGAATAATTACCGGTTTGTTGCTTCCACATTGCCTTGAGCGTGAATGTGACGGTTGGGCAGACTGGATGGACAACAGAGGTCTTTTTGTGCTGACATTTACCATGTTACTAAAAAGGAGAAGGTATCTACAAGCTTCCTTTGGTCACATGAGGAAAGATAATAAGGGCCTTGTGGCTTGTTCATTAGGACAATTTATTTTTGGTCATCAAAAGAACCTGAGGTCCTTCTACTGCCTAATTTGTTAATGTATCTCCAAACTGAAGAAAAGGTGGTCCAGGGGATGGAAACGAGGGGATGAATATTCAGAGCGATTTAACTAGCCAAAAACAGCTCCTGGCCAGTTAAATCACCAGTTTAGGGCTAATCGGTCATATTCCATGGTACTTAACTGGATGGAAACGCTGAAAATGTCCAACACAAAACCAGCTATTTGGGGGTGGTCTAGGGCAGAGTCATCACTTGATGGGTTAAGTAGCAATATTCGGCACTTAAGTGGCCAAAGTAAGTCCTAGCTTTTATTCTCTCAGCTGGCATCATGCAACAGGCAAGTCTTTTGTTGGTAAGAAGACAGGAATCTTTCAGGCCCACAAATGCCAGCATCAAGTTTCAAGTTTATTAGGTTTTTTTATATACCGCTTATGTATATTATCTAAGCAGTTTTTACAATCAGGTACTCAAGCATTTTCCCTATCTGTCCCGGTGGGCTATGGAGGACTGAGTGACTTGCCCAAGGTCGCAAGGAGCAGCGTGGGGTTTGAACCCACAACCCCAGGGTGCTGAGGCTGTAGATCCAACCACTGTGCATCCATGTTGGGGAGAGAAACATAGAAACCTAGAAGATGACGGCAGATAAGGGCCATAGCCCATCAGGTCTGCCCACTCTACTGACCCACCCCCAAGTCTACTATCCTAGGGATCCCACTCCTGGTGACAGGTTCCCTTGGCTTAACCCTCTAAGGGATCCCAGATGGGCATCCCATTTGCTCTTAAATTCTTGCACGCTATTTGCCTTGATCACCTGCACCGGGAACTCGTTCCAAGGATCAACCACTCTCTCGGTGAAGAAATATTTCCTGGCGTCGCCATGAAATTTCCCGCCCCTGAGTTTGAGTTGATGCCCTCTTGTGGCTGAGGGTCCTTTGAGAAAGAGAATCTCTTCTTCCATCTCGATACTTAAATGTCTCGATCATGTACACACCTTCCCCTTCCTCCTTACCATTAAGTACAGCTATATATGCCAAATTGTTCTTAAATTCTGAGGACAGCATTGGAGGCAGAGTGACACATCTGCGCTTCTCCCCTTTGTTCTTCCTCAAAGTTCACATTTTCTTGGATGTCCTGTCCCAATAGAGACCCTTTGGACTGTCAAGAACCAACTCGCTTTCAAAACAAAGAACTAAGATGAAAAATGTGTCATCGAATGATCAAGCAAAACAAAACTGCAGATCTGTACAAGACGTAGGCAAAATTTATTGTGACAAAATAATTATTCGACGTCGAGGTTCACTAACTGTTAGTGAACCTCGACGTCGCTTAAACCTTGCTGCTACTCTACAATTTTTTGTGACTTTTTTGTTTTCCTTTTTTACCATGGACCCCTGACGAAGGTTTGTCCGAAACACGGACCGTGTCGGGTCCCTTGATTGGTAAAAGGGTTTGCATATAATTATTTTGTCACAATAAATTTTGCCTACGTCTTGTACAGATCTGCAGTTTTGTTTTGTTTGCTCTTGGTTGGTTTTTCACTGCAGTTTAGGTTGGACTTGGGACCTCCATTCTTTCCTTGTTTTGTCATCGAATTATCAAGCATTTCCTTACTCTCTAACAAAGGATTTAGAGTAAGCCTTTGAAACAACCAGCAAGTATTTTTCACGAGTGCAATGCTGAATTATGCAAGGGAACTCATACCTTACATAACGTACTCGAGAATGGAAAGAACCGTGGGCAGCGAGGCTGGAAACTACGCTGGGGCAACAGCTATTTAGTTGGGTTAAGCAAATATGCCTGCCTCAGGGGACAGAATTGGAGATTTTGCAAATGTCTGATGTCACGCACAGCCTGTGTCCTCTCCAGTCAGTAACGGACACTCCACAGAGAACACAGAACATTTCTTAAGGTGTTCTTTACTTGGGTTACCAGATTTTCCACCTGGTAAAAAAGGATGCGTGGCCCCACCCTGTTAGGCCCCCCCCCGGGGTCTGCCCCCCCAACCCAGCCCTACATAAGCCTCGTCTCTTCAGGCCGAGTCTGGAGTGCATCCGTGCATGGGGTTGTATAATGGTGACCTACATTTAAGGCACCTGTTCGAATAAAAAGACGTGATTCTCTAAAGTATACGCAGCGGAAACGCTGTTTGGATGGCGGGAGGGGGCAAGGAGCTCCACCCTAGCCCCGCGGAATTCTGCAGCACGGCCTGTCACCAGCTCCCAACCCCACTCCCTACCTCTTCCCAGCGTTGTACTTTAAATCTTCGGGGCTGCGGCCGCAAAGTATCAATGACCAGGCCTGCCACCAGAAGTGAAACGAAGGGTTCTGGGGCTGACCTGCTCCGTAAACGCTGCGCGGCGGGAAATGGGAAAGGAGTGGGACGGTGGGCACCAACCAGCAGCCGCCAGTTTTTTTTGGGGGGGACACTGTGGCCCCTGTGGTCTCCCCCATTTCCGACACATATGCTCTAAAGTAGTGGTTCCCAACCCTGTCCTGGAGGACCACTAGGCCAATCAGGTTTTCAGGATAGCGCTAATGAATATGCATGGAGCAGATTTGCATGCCTGTCACTTCCATTATATGCAAATCTCTCTCATGCATATTCATTAGGGCTGGCCTGAAAACCCGATTGACCTGGTGGTCCTCCAGGACAGGGTTGGGAACCACTGCTTGAGAGAATCGGGCTGTTTGAGTTTATTACGTACATGTTCTGATTGATTTTATTATTTCTGGGCTCCTTTTACAAAGCCGCATTAGGAACCGGCGAGGTAAATGCTCTGAGTGTCTTTGACGGCCCACGGTAGAAATCTCTACCGCAGTTTTGCAAAAGCCAACATGTATTTGTTCCTATTATAAAGATCGAGGGCGCCGCTGACGGAGACAGTCCAGCTGCTGAAAACATGTTGGGTGGTGACTGAAACACCTCAGTGGTAGGACAGTTCATGACCCCAAAGATTGCTTCTTACATCATTTGTTTTCTTTGTTATGCTGCTAGTTGATTGCTTCTTTTGGTGGCTACTTTTTGACATTTGGACCTTTGCTGCAAATTATTTCTGTCTCCTTCCAAGGACAAAAGGCCAGTGGTCCATTGAGCCCAATATCCTGCTTCCAATCCAAGGCGCAAGCACATGTCAGAATCCAAAATGTTACAAAGAGAATCAGGGCATGAACCAAACCTTGCAGTCCATCTCTGGTAACATCCCTTTCCTGAGAATGAGCCCCTTTTACCACCGTCTTCCCAAGCGAGTCAGTCACTTCAAGGCCCAGACCAAAGGAACTCGGTTCGTCTTTGTGGAAGTGTGTCAAAGGCTTAGCTAAAATCGAAGTGCTCTCTCCCTCAATCCAACCCTCTGGTCATCCAGTTAAATAAAATTCATAGATGTGTCTGACAAGATCTGCTTCCAGTGAAACCACGCTGCCTCAGGTCCTGCAATCCACTGGATTCCAGAAAACTCACTATTTAGAAGCATTTCCACAAAGGACAGGCTAATCGGCCTGTAGTTCCCAACCTCCTCCATATTTTTGTTTTTGTGGAAAGGGGCCAACATCTACCGTTCGCCAGTTCTCTGGGACCACTCTAGACTCTAGAGCACAGGTGTCGAAGTCGGTCCTCGAGGGCCGCAATCCAGTCGGGTTTTCAGGATTTCCCCAATGAATATGCATTGAAAGCAATGCATGCACATAGATCTCATACAAATTCATTGGGGAAATCCTGAAAACCCGACTGGATTGCAGCCCTCAAGGAGGGACTTTGAGACCCCTGGCCTAGATCAGACATGGGCAACTCCAGTCCTCGAGGTCCAGAATCCAACTGGGTTTTCAGGATTTCCTCAATGAATCTGCATGAGATCTATTTGCATGCACTGCTTTCAATGCATATTCATTGGGGAAATCCTGAAAACCCGACTGGATTGCGGCCCTCAAAGAGGGACTTTGAGACCCCTGGATTAGAGTGTGTATGTCAGGGATGGGCAACTCCGGTCCTCGAGGGCCAGAATCCAGTCGGGTTTTCAGGATTTCCCCAATGAATATGCATTGAAAGCAGTGCGTGCGCATAGATCTCATGCCTATTCATTGGGGAAATCCTGAAAACCCGACTGGATTGCGGCCCTCAAAGAGGGACTTTGAGACCCCTGGATTAGAGTGTGTATGTCAGGGATGGGCAACTCCGGTCCTCAAGGGCCAGAATCCAGTCGGGTTTTCAGGATTTCCCCAATGAATATGCATTGAAAGCAGTGCGTGCACATAGATCTCATGCAGATTCATTGGGGAAATCCTGAAAACCCGACTGGATTGCGGCCCTCAAAGAGGGACTTTGAGACCCCTGGATTAGAGTGTGTATGTCAGGGATGGGCAACTCCGGTCCTCAAGGGCCAGAATCCAGTCGGGTTTTCAGGATTTCCCCAATGAATATGCATTGAAAGCAGTGCGTGCGCATAGATCTCATGCCTATTCATTGGGGAAATCCTGAAAACCCGACTGGATTGCGGCCCTCAAAGAGGGACTTTGAGACCCCTGGATTAGAGTGTGTATGTCAGGGATGGGCAACTCCGGTCCTCAAGGGCCAGAATCCAGTCGGGTTTTCAGGATTTCCCCAATGAATATGCATTGAAAGCAATGCATGCACATAGATCTCATACAAATTCATTGGGGAAATCCTGAAAACCCGACTGGATTGCAGCCCTCAAGGAGGGACTTTGAGACCCCTGGCCTAGATCAGACATGGGCAACTCCAGTCCTCGAGGTCCAGAATCCAACTGGGTTTTCAGGATTTCCTCAATGAATCTGCATGAGATCTATTTGCATGCACTGCTTTCAATGCATATTCATTGGGGAAATCCTGAAAACCCGACTGGATTGCGGCCCTCAAAGAGGGACTTTGAGACCCCTGGATTAGAGTGTGTATGTCAGGGATGGGCAACTCCGGTCCTCGAGGGCCAGAATCCAGTCGGATTTTCAGGATTTCCCCAATGAATATGCATTGAAAGCAGTGCGTGCGCATAGATCTCATGCCTATTCATTGGGGAAATCCTGAAAACCCGACTGGATTGCGGCCTTCAAAGAGGGACTTTGAGACCCCTGGATTAGAGTGTGTATGTCAGGGATGGGCAACTCCGGTCCTCAAGGGCCAGAATCCAGTCGGGTTTTCAGGATTTCCCCAATGAATATGCATTGAAAGCAGTGCGTGCACATAGATCTCATGCAGATTCATTGGGGAAATCCTGAAAACCCGACTGGATTGCGGCCCTCAAAGAGGGACTTTGAGACCCCTGGATTAGAGTGTGTATGTCAGGGATGGGCAACTCCGGTCCTCAAGGGCCAGAATCCAGTCGGGTTTTCAGGATTTCCCCAATGAATATGCATTGAAAGCAGTGCGTGCGCATAGATCTCATGCCTATTCATTGGGGAAATCCTGAAAACCCGACTGGATTGCGGCCCTCAAAGAGGGACTTTGAGACCCCTGGATTAGAGTGTGTATGTCAGGGATGGGCAACTCCGGTCCTCAAGGGCCAGAATCCAGTCGGGTTTTCAGGATTTCCCCAATGAATATGCATTGAAAGCAGTGCGTGCGCATAGATCTCATGCCTATTCATTGGGGAAATCCTGAAAACCCGACTGGATTGCGGCCCTCAAAGAGGGACTTTGAGACCCCTGGATTAGAGTGTGTATGTCAGGGATGGGCAACTCCGGTCCTCAAGGGCCAGAATCCAGTCGGGTTTTCAGGATTTCCCCAATGAATATGCATTGAAAGCAGTGCGTGCGCATAGATCTCATGCCTATTCATTGGGGAAATCCTGAAAACCCGACTGGATTGCGGCCCTCAAAGAGGAACTTTGAGACCCCTGGATTAGAGTGTGTATGTCAGGGATGGGCAACTCCGGTCCTCAAGGGCCAGAATCCAGTCGGGTTTTCAGGATTTCCCCAATGAATATGCATTGAAAGCAGTGCGTGCGCATAGATCTCATGCCTATTCATTGGGGAAATCCTGAAAACCCGACTGGATTGCGGCCCTCGAGGACCGACTTCGACACCCCTGCTCTAGAGAATCAGAGCCACCAGAACTTCCCTAGCTCCTTCGGTACCCTCAAATGTGTACCATCTCCCCCCATCGCTGGGTCCACCTTGAATTTAGTTAGATTCCTGGCGAACACAGTCCACGGAAAGTCATCCTGGATCCGCCACACCTCCATTCTTATTTGTGTTTGTCTTCTGCAATCCTACTACGAACATAGAACAGAAATATTTGTTAAGCAATTCCACCTTATCCTTTTCAGTTTCTAGGTACAGTATACTTAGGTTACCAGATTTTTGTCCAGAGAAACCCGGATACATGGCCCCGCCCTGTTCTGCCTTAGCCCCACCCCATCCACCTCTAGCCCAGTCCCTGCAAAGCCTTATCTTTGTTTTATGACCTCCGGGCTGTGTCTAGAGCAGTGGTCTCAAACTCAAATCCTTTGTAGGGCCACATTTTGGATTTGTAGGTACGTACTTGGAGGGCCGCAGAAAAAATAGTTAATGTCTTATTAAAGAATTGACAATTTTGCATAAGGTAAAACTCTTTATAGTTTATAAATCTTTCCTTTTGGCTAAGTCTTAATAATAATATTGTAATTTATAGCTAAAGAGACATAGGATCAAGAAACTGTTTTATTTTACTTTTGTGATTATGATAAACAGACCGAGGGCTTCAAAATAGTACTTGGCAGGCCACATGTGGCCCCCCAGGCCACGAGTTTGAGACCACTGATCTAGAGGGTCTCTGAGCAGGCGCCAATGCAAGTGACATCATCCATGAATACTCAGAGTCCCTCCAGACGCGGCCAGGAGGTCGGGGCTTTCCAAAACCCAGATAAACTGCTGGGTTTTGCAAAGTCTGTCTGGGCACTCAGACAGTCCTCTAAAAAGAGGACACATCTGGTAACCCTGAGTGACACATCTGGTAATCTCTTTCACATTTGAGTCTGACAATGTCATAATATGTCTTCTCAGTCCATAGTCTTTTGTGTCTCCAGTCCCTCCATTCATTCTTCAGTCATTTTGTTCAATGCCACCCACACCAGGCCTCAATCAACCTTTCAATGTCGATTCCTTCAATAACTCTCTTTGGTTTAGTCACTCCCACTGAACTTCCCTCAGCCATAAGTCCCACCAACCCACATAGTAACACCTCGCCTCAATCTTCTCCCTCAGGAGCTCATTCTCTTATCTGACTAAAATGGGTAGACAGCATGCTACCAACCTCAAATATCTTTCTCAGCTTCAGCAACTGGACTCCCCTAACCTCAATTTCCTTCCTTCCATAGCCTCAGTAATCCCCAGCCTCAGTTCTCCTGTTTGTGAGTGTGCACATTTGGCTTGTGTCTGATTATAAGAACATACGAACTGGGTCAGAGCAATGGTCCATCAAGCCCAGTAGCCCGTTTTCACGGTGGCCAATCCAGGTCACAAGTACCTGGCCAAAACCCAAAGAGCAGCAACATTCTATGCTACCGATCCGGGACAAGCAGTGGCTTCCCCTGTGTCTTTCTCAATAACAGACTATGGACTTTTCCTCCAGGAACTTGTCCAAACATTTTGTTAAATCTAGCTATATTAATTGCTCTTACCACAACCTCTGGCAATGCGTTCCAGAGCTTAACTATTCTCTGAGTGAAAAAATATTTCCTCCTATTGGTTTTAAAAAAAGTATTTCCCTGTAACTCCCCTAGTCTTTGTAATTTTTCACAGAGTGAAAAATCGATCCACTTGTACTCGTTCTACTTCAATCCTATCTCTGCTCAGCCGTCTCTTTTCCAAGCTGAAGAGCCCTAACCTTTTTAGTCTTTCCTCACACCTCAAATGTAAATCTGGAGTCTCAAGGTGCCAGCAGGCGGTGCAATTGCCCGGGCGTTCAAGAACCGGTTCAAAAGCTGACTTTATAAGAGCATGACAGACAGAAAGACAGATTTTATTATTTAGGTGTGACAGAATGTCTCATCCTAGATTATTGCTAATGTAAAAAACTTGCTCGGCCAGACAACTTAAATAAACAAGACTTTTAGTTTCATTGCTAAGGCTGTTGTTCCTTCTCTGAAGTAAATGCCTCAGAATTCCCTTATGGCACTCGTTTGCCTAAGTCCAGGCCTAGAGGTCCCCTGGGCTATGAACAGTAGGCCCCCAAGTACTAAACTTCCCCAGAGTGCCCCTGATTCGATATTTCGCTTCTCAATATACTGCTCCTTCATCTGTTTACCCTCTCATTTCATCCTTTTCTTCGCCTGGCCTATAATAGTAATGAGGAGAAGTTAATGTGGGGCCTTCTTAGGGTTATGCCAAGCCCCCGGCCACACCCCCAACCCTGGCCACGCCCCCAATTTCTGCCACAACCCACCCCTAGTTTCGCTCCTCCCCTAAGTAGTTGCATGCTGTGTTCAGTCAGGGACATAAAAAGTTATAATTTCACCCCATGCGACTCTTTCCTATGATATATCGGACTTTCAGTAGTGAGTATTGTACTTTATTCAAAATTAAAAATACTTTTCTAATCGTGTTGGTCTCAGTCTCTGCCTTCTCTTAACTCTCATACCAGGGTTTTGTGTTCATTTGCCGTTTTCTCTCTCTCTCTTCCTGTCTTCTTCATCTCCTCTACATCCATCTCTAGCATTGTTTTTTTTTCTTCTCAGTGTTCTTCAGTTTATTTTTCTCCCTCTCTTCATTCATTCTTACTCTATAGACTTCAATGTCCCTCTTTTTCCTGCCTACCTACAGCTTTCTCTCACCCCACACCCAACTTCTCATTTCCCTTCCTCTTATGCCCTAGTCTTTCACTCTCTATCCCCTTCCATCCAGCATATCCTTCTTTCTCTCCCCCTCCATGCCCTCATCACCTCACGCTTAGATTACTGAAACTCGCTTCTCTCGGGTCTCCTGCTCTGCCACCTTTCTCCCCTTCAATCTGTCCAGAATTCAGCTGCATGACTCATATTCCGTAAAAGCCACTATGCTCACGTTAGCCTTTCCTAAAGTCACTTTATTGGCTTCCCATCCGTTTCTGAATACAATTCAAATTCCTTATACTGACATACAAATGTATTCGCTCAGCTGTCCCTCACCATCTCTCTTTCCCCCACCCTGAGCTCCGCTCAGCTGATAAGTCCCTCCTATCTATGCCCTTCTCCTTCTCTGCCAGCTCCAGACTCCGTCCCTTCTATCTTGCTGTGCCGTATGCCTGGAACAAACTGCCTGAATCCCTACGGCATGCTCCGTCGCTGGCAGTGTTTAAAATCCAAGTTAAAAGCCCACCTCTTTGAGAGTTCTTTCCACTCCTAACTCCTCTCACCTTGGGTTCTGCATCCATAACCCCCATCCCTCCCTCCAGCCCCCATAACACCAAC
This sequence comes from Geotrypetes seraphini, assembly GCF_902459505.1. Lineage (NCBI taxonomy): Eukaryota > Metazoa > Chordata > Amphibia > Gymnophiona > Dermophiidae > Geotrypetes > Geotrypetes seraphini. The sequence goes on along the minus strand of NC_047086.1, from coordinate 13,696,186 downwards.
AGCAGCAGTCCTGACCAGACACCCCCCCCATCCCTCCCTCCATTCAGCTCTTGAGGCAGCAGTGGCAACGTCCTAACCAGACAACCCCCCCTCCATCCCTCCATACAGCCCTAGAAGCGGCAGCCAGTCAACAGAGGCAGCGCTATACACAGGCTGCTTGCGGCCAGACCCAGCAGTCTTTCCTCTGCCACGTCACTTCCGACACTGCAGAGGAAAGGCCCTGCCAGGGCTGGCCACAAGCTGCATGTTTCCAACACTGCCTCTGTTGACCAGCTGTCAATGCTGCTTTGGATAAGTGAGGGGGGTCCAGGAGGCCAGATCCATGTGGAGGGAGGGAGGTGCACCAGAGGTGTGTGTGAGATGAAGTGTCTAGTCCAGCAGGGTGAAGAGAAGGGGAAGGGAGTTGGATGGATGCTGGACCCGTACTGTTCTCCCAGAGAAACAGAACGGTTTACATGATTTTATTTCTGTTGAAGTCCTCAAATACTCTGTATTGTTATTTGAATTAAAAAGCATTTATTATAATAACTTTTGGGTTTACCAGTGCTGCCAATCACTTATTGTGCAGTCTTCATGAGTGGCATGGTAAGAAGGATTAGGTATAGTACTGTGGTTGCTCTCAAGCGCATTTTGAAGGAACGCGAAGAAAGTAGTGACAACGCGAGAGACAGACATAGCAGGATTAGGAAAGGTTCAAAGAAGGGTGACCAAAATGATAAAGGGGATGGAACTCTTTTCCTATGTGGAAAAGCTGAAGAAGTTGGGGCTCTTCAGCTTGGAAAAGGGACAGTTGAAGGGGGACATGATTGCGGGCTACAAAATGCTGAGTGGTGTAGAACAGGTAAGAATGAATTGATATTTTTTTACCTTTCAAAAAGTACAAAAACTAAGGCACACTGTGACAGGATGGCGTACCTGTCACTGACCAGTGGAGAGAGAGCCCAGCTCATTTGCATAAGAGCTGCAAGTTCTGCTGGGAGCTGTCCACTCACCCTAAGTGGATTGTGGTGCTGAAAAGAACAGCTCCCAGCACAGAGAGCTGGGTAATGTATAGGAGGTGCAGCTTAATTCTAGAAAGCCCAATGGTGGGAGGAGTTCCAGTAGAGCCTGGAATCAAGGGAGGGACTTAGGCTTGGAAAGCAGCAGAGGAGCCTATAAAGAAAGATCTAGGTGGTGGAGGTTTAAGAGGCCAGAGAATGAGGGACTGGCAGTAGCACCACAAGAGGCAACTGGAAGAGCTGGCAGAGTCTAAGGCTGAGGGCGTTAGGTGGCTGATCAGTGGTGGGACCAACAGGGCCAGTGGCAATGGGTGAAGAGACCAGTGATGGCACCAAGAGCTGTTAGAGAGGACCCCAAGTGAAGCAGCCTGAGAGATCTTGAGAGCATTGGCCAGAATCTAAGGAGTGTCCAGCTGAGGGATTGGCTAGGATGGCAACCAGCAGAGTAACCAGTGATTGACACTGGAAGCTGCCAAAGACCTGGAGGGCCAATACAGAGCGAGAGGAAGGGCTCAGGATAGACCTGGAGGGACAGAGTCCAGGGAGGGCCTCAGAATGATCAGAGGGTTTTGGAAGACCTGGTCACCTGTTTTAAGAACGGTGTGTGTAGCCCTGCTGTGCTATGTGTTGAAGAGAATACCTGGGAGTGTGGACGGGTAATACCGCTTGGCCTGGTCACATGATGACAGACTCATCATGAAGTTAAAACATAAGAATAGCCTGACTGGATGGACCATTGGTCTGACCCAGTAGGGCTAGTCTTATGTTCTTATGACAGTCAGAGTTCTGCATTAGAGAATGACTCGGGGACAAATTTTCCCCTTCCGTCCATGCAAGTTCGTTTCCTGTCCCTGCCCCATTCCTGCAAGCTCTGCCTTAACTGCACAAGCCTCGAACGCTTATGATTTTAAAGTGTTTGAGGCTTGTGCAGATGAGGTTGGAGCTTGCAGGGATGTGGCAGGGACGGGAAATGAACTTGCATGGACGGAAGGAGAAAATGAGATCCCGCGGGGACAGGGGAAAAATTTGTCCCCGAGCCATTCTCTATTCTCCATCCTCCATCCAGTATGAAGACCATAGGTCAGAACAGAATCTAAACAGTGATAATGAAACACTCAGGGCTCCTTTTACAAAGGTGCGTTAGGGCCTCAACGAGCGGAATAGCGTGCGCTAAAATGCTGCACGCGCTAGCCGGGACTGCCTCCTCTTGAGCAGGCGTAAACGCTAGCGCACCTTTGTAAAATTGTGTACAATTAAGACGGATATCTTTCTCACAACCTTTTGATAGTTTGTGGAAGGAGTGAATGCAATATTGTTTACACTGGGTTCCCGTCAGTATCTATTTAGAAATTGCAAACTATCCAGAATACTGCTATTAGAGTTCTTGCAAAGGCTCGGAGATAGGATCATATTTCTCCTTTTTTAAAGGAGTACCATCGACTTCCTGTTAAATTTCATCTTATTCACAAGGCTTTAACACTTGCCTTTAAAGCACTACAATCCGGTCGACCTGACTATTTGGGAAGATGATGAATTCCTTACAGGCCTACTCGGGATTTGCGTTTGGCATCTGCTCATCAGTTGACTTTGCTTCCGGTTCGTTCTGTGCGATTGGCTTCAACACGTAACTCTGCTTTATTTTTTTTTTTACATCTGTTCCTAGTTTATGGAATTCGCTTCCACTTATGATTCGTTCTGACCTTTCTTAGGTGAAATTGAGATCAATGGTTAAGCCTCAAATAGGACAGAGTACGATATTCGATGATTTCCTGAAGGATAAGGGGATAGAAGTGTATAGATAGAAACATAGAAACATGACGGCAGAAAAGGGCCATAGCCCATCAAATCTGCCCACACTAAAGATCCCCTTCCCTAAATTTATCCTCCTAGATATCCTATATCTCGTCAAGTCTGCCTATTCTGATGACCCTCCCCCCCCACTTTTACCCTCTTAGAGATCCCATTTATTCTTAAAATCTGGCACGCTGCTGGCCTTGACCACCTGCACAGGAAGTCTGTTCCAATGATCAACCACTCTTTCGGTGAAGAAATACTTCCTGGTGTCGCCATGAAATTTCCCGCCCCTGATTTTTAACGGATGCCCTCTTGTGGCCGAGGGTCCTTTAAGAAAGAAAATATCCTCTTCCTCCTCGATACGACCGGTGATATACTTAAACGTCTCAATCATGTCTCCCCTCTCCCTACGTTCCTCGAGAGAGTACAGCCGCAATTTATTCAGCCTCTCTTCGTATGAGAGATCCTTGAGCCCTGATAGAGGATTACTAAACAGGTTCTGGACCTGATGGGCCGCCGTGTGAGCGGACTGCTGGGCGTGATGGACCTCCTGTCTGACCCAGCAGAGGCATGGCTTATGTTCTTATGGTCTAGCATTTCCTTGAAAATATTGGGAGCAGAGTCCTCTCTTTGGCAACTATTTAAACTCTAATTTTATTTTCATCGTTTTTGATTTTCTACGTTTTAATGGCGTTCCTTTCTCTTTCCTATTGATTTGTAAACCGTGCTGTTGCTAAACCGAAGTGCGATCAAAAATTTTAATAAACATGCTGGTTGGATGAGGGTTAATGATGCAGTCCTTGTGCTTTTCTTCTTTTAACGCAATATCCCACTACCTCACCTTGACCCTTATAACAGTGGGAACAGGAGTGTCGCAGGATGGAAGGCCCTTGTGCTATCTTACTACAGGCAGTCCTCGACTTAAGTATGGTTCATATTTATGAACGCGATTGCGGCTTCATTTGATTTCACTGAGCCGTATTTCCAGTCGATAAGACTCCTACACTTCTCCTGCAGCAGATTCAGGAATGATGCCTGGCCACATTAAGAACAGTGTGTGGTTGTGCATGGTGTGTGTGTGTGTGTGGTACATTGGTAAGGGCAGTTGGCCCTTTTGTCAGCTGGGAGCAGAGGGAAGCAGCAAGAATCTGAAAATCTGCACGTTCTGACTTACATACAAATCTGACTTAAGAACAGCTTTAAAAATGAAACTTGTTCTTAACCTGGGGACTGCCTGTGCCATTGTGACATCACTGATGAAGATGGCTCTTAGACATTGGTGGAATGAGGCCTTATGACATCACAATATGAGCTCTGGAATGTTGCTACTTAAGAACACAGTTGCAGCTTTATTTGATTTCACTGTGGCCCAGACTCCTACACTTCTCCTGTAGCAGATTCAGGAATGATGCCTGGCCACATTAAGAACAGTGTGAGGTTGTGCATGGTGTGTGTGTGGTACATTGGTAGGGGCAGTTGGCTCTTTTGTCAGGTGGGAGCAGAGGGAAGCAGCAAGAATCTGAAAATCTACAAGTTCTGAGTTACAGACAAATCCGACTCAAGAACAGCTTTAAAAACGTAACTCGTTCTTAACTTGGGGACTGCCAGTACATCTAATGGAAACCTGTGCTCTAAATCAAAGATGGCGCCATCCTAGTTTCATGCACCTGTGTTTCTGCATCTTTATTGTGTGTGGCAGGCGGGACGAGGTCTTCTAGAGGGAGATAAAGTTCACCTCTAAGTTGGAGAGGAATGAGGAGTGTTCCATAGGGCTCCCTGGAGAGCTGCAGGAACTTGTCACAAGGGAGAGGTGGATTAACTCATTTAATTCTCTTTTGTTTCAGCTCTGGTAGCTGCCGTGTCTTGCCTGCCAGTCTGCAGCTCCAGCACGGTTAAGAGAGGCAGGGTCGAGGGTATGGGATCTCCGAAGACGTTTCCCAGAAACATTTAAAAGTTGTCACATTCCGACAGTTGCGCTCAGATGGGATGAAAGAGCTGAGAAAACCAAACTAGAATTCCTCTAAAACAATAAATGCATTCAAAACATTGCAGAGACGAAAAGCCTCCGTGAAAAATACCAACACACCCTTTGATAGTCTTCTATTTGGGGCTGGTAAACAGTCAATCACTGGTAGCAACCCCAAAACATCATTATTAATTGAAATTTTTGCTGCGTGCCTCGTTTTCCGTCAGTGTTATTATTTGTTTTAATAATTTATATTCCGCATATCTTACAATTCTGTGGATTACAAATTATAAGGTACTCAGGCATTCCTCCCTAACTGTTCCGGGGGCTCCCACTCTATCTAATGTACCTTGGGCAAAGGGGATTAAGTGTCTTCTCCAAACTAACTTAGGATAGGGACACAAATAATCACCATTTACCTCAAAATGCACCCTAAATAACATAGTAACATAGTAGATGACGGCAGATAAAGACCCGAATGGTCCATCCAGTCTGCCCAACCTGATTCAATTTACATTTTTTAATTTTTTCTTCTTAGCTATTTCTGGGCGAGAATCCAAAGCTTTTCCCGGTACTGTGCTTGGGTTCCAACTGCCGAAATCTCTGTTAAGACTTACTCCAGCCCATCTACACCCTCCCAGCCATTGAAGCCCTCCCCTGCCCATCCTCCACCAAACGGCCATACACAGACACAGACCGTACAAGTCTGCCCAGTAACTGGCCTAGTTCAATCTTTAATATTAATTTCTGATTCTAAATCTTCTGTGTTCATCCCACAATTCTTTGAACTCAGTCACAGTTTTACTCTCCACCACCTCTCTCGGGAGCGCATTCCAGGCATCCACCACCCTCTACGTAAAGTAGAATTTCCTAACATTGCCCCTGAATCTACCTCCCCTCAACCTCAAATTATGTCCTCTGGTTTTACCATTTTCCTTTCTCTGGAAAAGATTTTGTTCTACGTTAATACCCTTTAAGTATTTGAACGTCTGAATCATATCTCCCCTGTCTCTCCTTTCCTCTAGGGTATACATATTCAGGGCTTCCAGTCTCTCCTCATACGTCTTCTGGCGCAAGCCTCCTATCATTTTCGTCGCCCTCCTCTGGACCGCCTCAAGTCTTCTTACGTCTTTCGCCAGATACGGTCTCCAAAACTGAACACAATACTCCAAGTGGGGCCTCACCAATGACCTGTACAGGGGCATCAACACCTTCTTCCTTCTACTGACTACGCCTCTCTTTACACAGCCCAGAATCCTTCTGGCAGCAGCCACTGCCTTGTCACACTGTTTTTTCGCCTTTAGATCTTCGGACACTATCACCCCAAGGTCCCTCTCCCCGTCCGTGCATATCAGCTTCTCTCCTCCCAGCATATACGGTTCCTTCCTATTATTAATCCCCAAATGCATTACTCTGCATTTCTTTGCATTGAATTTTAGTTGCCAGGCCTTAGACCATTCCTCTAACTTTTGCAGATCCTTTTTCATATTCTCCACTCCCTCTTCGGTGTCTACTCTGTTACAAATCTTGGTATCATCTGCAAAAAGGCACACTTTTCCTTCTAACCCTTCAGCAATGTCACTTACATACATATTGAACAGGATTGGCCCCAGCACCGAACCCTGAGGGACTCCACTACTCACCTTTCCTTCCTTCGAGCGACTTCCATTAACCACCACCCTCTGGCGTCTGTCCGACAGCCAGTTTCTGACTCAGTTCACCACTTTGGGTCCTAACTTCAGCCCTTCAAGTTTGTTCAACAATCTCCTATAAGGAACTGTATCAAAGGCATTCAAGGGTCTTATGGGACACTGCAAGGCCACCCACACATCACACATACACCCACAGTCTGAGAAAAAGAAGACACAGAAAAAAAAGTGGAGAAAAAGCCTCCGTTAAGCTTCATATGGCTAAAAAAAACTCCACTCACATACAAACATTGTGTGAAAAAAGATTGCAGCCTCTGGACTGTGCCTCTGGACTGCAATCTTTTTTCACACAATGTTTGTATGTGAGATTTTGGGGGTGCTGGATGTGAGGTGTTTTGGGGGGGCTGGTACTCTGCCTCATTTTTTCACCACTGTGAAGACACATGAGTGGAGTTTTTTTTTAGCCATATGAAGCTTAACTGAGGCTTTTTCTCCACTTTTTTTCTGTCTTCTTTTTCTCAGACTGTGGGTGTATGTGTGATGTGTGGGTGTCCCATAAGACCCTTAAATGTTCAATTTAGGGCGCATTTTGAGGTAAATGAAATGATGGGGTAAAGACCTAGAACAATTGCTTTCACCCACTACTTATGGGGAATTTAGGAAACGTCTGAAAACACACCTATTCCTAAAGTATCTAGACAACTGATCCTCTCTTCTCTCTCCCCTCTATAGCGATTAACTTGTTCTATTGATCACTCTCTCCTCAAAAATGGATTTCCTGTCCTATTAACCCTCTTTCTTCCTCCCCTCTTAAAGTCAATCAATTTGTACCTTTGCTTAATCTTTGTAAACCGCATAGAACTTCACGGTATTGCGGTATATAAGCTGTTATTATTATTATTATTATTATTATTATTATTAATTGACTTCCCCGGAGTCACAAGGAGTGGTGCAGGATTTGAACCCACAACCTCAGGGTGCCGAGGCTTTAGCTCGAATGACTGCACCACACATTCCTACATTACCCCTCTCCTCAAGGTGCATCATTGGCTCCCTGTCCGCTTCTGCACACAGTTCAAACTCCTCTTACTCCGCAGCTCCTCACTATCTCTCCCTATACCCTGCCCCGGGGTCTCCGTTCTTTGAGTAAGTCTCTGTGCATTGGTTGCCAGAATTATGTTTAAATTTGCAGGTTTATATTTTGTTATAAGACGCTGGTTGGTCTTGTTCCTATCTCTTTAATGGTTTTGTGTTCCCTGCATATTTTCGTCCTAAGCGGGGAATTCCTCTGTTTTCATTTCCAACACTAAAAGGATGCATCGCCACAAGATTTCTGGGTGAAACTCTATCTTATCAGGCTGGTGTTTGGAGTAAAACTGTAAATGGTTTATTTCTGAATTCAATCTCTTACCAAATTGTTTAGATCTGTGATAAATTTGGTTAAGAAGTTTTGGTTATATGATGGACATATTTCTGTATGTATTTCATCTGCGTCTGGCAGATCTTCTTGATGTAAACCGCTTTGAACTGTCAAGGTATAGCGGGTTATAAATAAAGCTTTATTATTCTTATTATTACCCTTCTCCTCTACTGCCAGCTCCCGATTCCGCCCCGTCTGCCTTGCTGCAGCGTATGCGTGGAGCAACCTGCCTGACTTGTTACATCGGGCTTTTACTCTGGCGGTGTTCAAATCCAGGCTAAAGGCCCACTTTTTCAAAGCTGCGTCTAAATCCGAACCACACTGACATCCGAACCACACAGAGACTTAGCAGGAGGGCTGCGAGGTAAAATGACATTATTCACCGATGACGCCAAACTGGGCAATGTAGTGGGCAAAAGCACAACGGACATAAATTCAATGTCCGACAACATGATGCACGACCTACTCTTTCTGGAGCGCTGGTCTAGGTCCTGGCAACTCAGCTTCAATGCCAAAAAATGCTAAGTCATGCACCTGGGCAGCCAAAATCCATGCAAGACTTACACCCTTAATGGCGAGATCCTAACAAGAACTGAAGCAGAACGAGACTTAGGGGTGATCGTCAGTGAGGACATGAAGACTGCCAATCAAGTGGAGCAAGCTTCATCCAAGGCAAGGCAAATCATAGGTTGCATACGCAGGAGTTTCGTCAGCCGTAAGCCTGAAGTCATTATGCCATTGTATAGATCCATGGTGAGGCCCCACCTGGAATACTGTGTGCAATTCTGGAGGCCGCATTACCGTAAGGATGTGCTGAGACTGGAGTCGGTCCAGAGAATGGCCACCCAGATGGTCTCGGGACTCAAGGATCTCCCGTACGAGGAACGGCTGGATAAGTTGCAGCTGTACTCACTCGAGGAACGCAGAGAGAGGGGTGACATGATCGAGACATTCAAGTATCTCACGGGCCGCATCGAGGTGGAAGAAGATATCTTCTTTTTCAAGGGTCCCGCAGCAACAAGGGGGCATCCGTGGAAAATCAGGGGCGGGAATCTGCACGGGGACACCAGGAAATTCTTTTTCACTGAAAGGGTGGTTGATCGCTGGAATAGTCTTCCACTTCAGGTTATTGAGGCCAGCAGCGTGCCTGATTTTAAGGCCAAATGGGATAGACACGTGGGATCTATCCACAGAGAAAGGTAGGGGAGGGTCTTTGAGGTGGGCAGACTGATGGGCCGTGGCCCTTATCTGCCGTCTAGTTCTATGTTTCTATGTAAAGCATCTTATTTGTCTATCATCCTCTATGTATATATATAGGGACAGATTTTTCAAATTAAGGGGCACCACAAGCACAAGGGGGCACTCGGAGAAATTGGAAGGGGACAGGTTTAGAACAAACGCTAGGAAGTTCTTTTTCACTCAGAGGGTGGTGGATACATGGAACGCGCTTCCAGAGGCTGTTGTAGACAAGAAAACATTAAATGGTTTCAAAGAAGGTTTGGATAGATTCCTAGAAGAAAAAGGGATTGAGGGGTATAGATAGGTATAGACCATTGCTCAGGCAAGGGGCCTGATGGGCCGCCGCGGGAGCGGACCGCTGGGCAGGATGGACCTATGGTCTGCCTCAGCGGAGGCAACTTCTTATGTTCTTATGTTCTTAGTCCCTGACCCTCTCTACCCCCTCATCTCTACATGAACTGCATATATTTATTCACCATTTTTGTCCGGTGTGTCTGTCATACTTAGATTGTAAGCTCTTTCAAGCAGGGACCGTCTCTTCCATGCATAATGTAGCGCAACAGAAATAATAAAAAGTAGTAGGAGCAGAAACGTAATGAAACAATCTGGTTCAGCTAAAGGTAGCCTCAAACAACGCAGGAGCGGATTCTCTGACACACACGAAAATCCGACGGGCCTCTGTTGCGGCCATAAATGTAAGGATCTAAGAAAGCCGAGTCATTCGCTAAAAACTGCGTATGCAAATGAGGTTCACGGAGAGTTGCAGAGGGTCGCTAAATTTGCACGGGATGAGTCACTGGTGATAGCGATCGGCACATGCGCAGAATACATCCGCAAATTTTTTTTTCTTTTTTTTTTAAAAAAGAGAAACCCCCAAATCGAAGATCGGCAGGACGGATGTTCACTCCCTCCCGCCGTTGTTATCACATGAGCCCCCAACACCCACCCCCAGCAGCAGAAGGGATGCCTTCTCCCTCCTGCCACTGCTGTTGCAAGACACCCCTCCCCCCCCGACGACCCCCGGCAGTGGAAGGGATGCCTACTCCCGCCACCGCATAACCCTCCAACACCCTCCTGGCAGTGGGAGGGATGCCCACTCCCTCCCCCCGCCACTATCGTATCCCTCCCTGCCCCCCCCCCCCCCGGCAGCAGGAAGGATGTCCAATCCCCTTGCCACATCATATGACCCCAACTTCCCCCCAGCAGCAGGAGAGATGCCCACTCCCTCCCGATGCTGCCCAACCTCCCCGTGCCCCTGACGACCCCCCACTCCTACTTCCTACCTTTTTCACGAAGGCCGGCTGGAAGGATGCCTACTCCCTCTGACAAGCCAGCACGCCTCTTCAAAATGGCTGGCCTTCCCCTTCTCTGTGCATCCTTGCATGTGCAAGACCGGAAGGTTAGGACTTCGATAGGAAGACAGGACTTAAATGAGAAACCAAGGTGGCAAGGGAGCCTCTTCTGGTGATACAGACAGGTCGTGACCAGTTTGGGCCGCCGCAGGAGCGGACTGCCGGGCAGGATGGACCTATGGTCTGACCCGGCGGAGGCACTGCTTATGTTCTTATGTTCTTATAAGAAGGGGTACTGGGAATCAAAGAGTGTGCTGGGCTTTCCATCCATCTGAGCTGCCACCAATCAGGTCTTCCAGTCCCCTGTTCTGCCGCGTACCAGAGAAGAACACATCATCTTGTATTTCTAGTGGGTTTTAGTAAACCATCCTTATTTTTAGGAGCTTTGTAACAAGTTATATGTGTTTGCTCTTAGTATCATTTATCTTTCTGAGTCCAGTATAACTGTACACAATCTTAAATCACTCATGCGTTCATGTTTTGCTGTTAATCTTGCATGTAATTAAATTTTACTCTAAAAGAGCTTATTATTAGGGTGCAGGGGTTAGAGCTTAGACCCAATAGAGCAACATAAATAAAGACATACCTAACGATCCAGAGTGCTACTTCTAAATCCATGAGACACCAGACCTGTGGGTCCCCTGACCTAACGTCCCATATGTCCCACACATCTGGTTATATAACCCGTTGTGAAATGTCTGAATAGCTAATCACTTCATCATAAACAGTCTCTTATCACTGAGAACGAATTGCGTCATGGTTTTCAGTAGAAAATAATTGTCGAAATGATGCCTAGCACATAATTATGCTCCCACACAATCTACTGGCAAATACATTGCCCAACCTCTGACAGTGAGTCAAAGAACTGAGACCGAGCAGGAAGCGCAAGGGATAGTAGCACAACAAAAAAACAAAAGAAAGACCCAGCAGTCCACAGTAAAATGAATCCAACGAGAAAAACGGTGGATAAGATGTTCTGAAAATGATTTATTACACTTGAGCCATTAGCCGAAAGTAACTTGCGATACTCTGCTTGTCTCCAGTTACTTTCGGCCAATGCTCAAGACAAGGTTTTTGCCTTAAGTCCTTTTTTATTATTATTATTTTTGTGTTTTAACATCGATTGGACCCCTGAGGAAGGCAGCTGGGTTTCAACGCTAAAAAATGTAAGGTCATGCATCTCGGCAGCGGAAATCCATGCAGAACATACTCCTTGAATGGAGAAACACTAGCTAGGACTTCAGAAGAACGGGACTTGGGAGTAATCATCAGTGCAGACATGAAGGCTGCCAAACAAGTAGAGAAGGCCTCATCCAAGGCAAGGCAAATGATGGGATGTATCAATAGAAGCTTCGTCAGCCGCAAACCTGAAGTCATAATGCCACTCTATAGAACCATGGTGAGACCTCATCTGGAATACTGTGTGCAATTCTGGAGGCCACATTACCGGAAAGATGTGCTTCGAGCTGAGTCGGTCCAGCGGATGGCCACTAGGATGGTCGCGGGGCTCAAGGGTCTCTCATACGAAGAAAGACTGGACAAACTGCAGCTCTATACCCTAGAGGAGCGCAGGGAAAGAGGTGACATGATTGAGACTTTTAAGTACGTCACAGGTCGTGTCGAGGTGGAAAACGATATATTCTTTCCCAAGGGACCCTCGGTCATAAGGGGGCACCCGCTCAAACTCAGAGGAGGGAAATTTAGTGGTGACATCAGGAAGTATTTCTTCACAGAAAGGGTGGTAGATCACTGGAACAAACTTCCGGTGCAGGTGATCAAGGCCACCAGCGTGCTCGACTTTAAGAATAAATGGGACATCCACGTGGGATCCCTACGACGGTCGAGTTAAGGAACTAGGTCATTGGGGTGGGTCAATAGAGTGGGCAGACTTGATGGGCTGTAGCCCTTTTCTGCCGTCATCTTTCTATGTTTCTATGGTTCTAAGGCGTGTTTGCCAAAACACGTAACGTGTAGGGTCCGGTTGGACTATTACATTTGTATTTTTATGATTTTATTGTGAAGAGTAATAAATCATTTCAGAACATTTTATCCACCGTTTTTTTGTTTTCCCCACAAGGGACTGTGACAGAGAGTTGCGATGATTCTGTGCTATTTGCATTCAGCATACAGTAAAGTTATTTAAAGTTTCTAATCTTGGATGGCCTCTATAAACACCCCCCTCTTTTTTTTTTTTTTTTACAAAGCAGCAAAAGTGGTTTATAGTGCAGGCCGGAGCACCAAATGCTCCGCGCTGTTCCCGACACTCATAGAGTTAGTCAGGAGCAGCACAAAGCATTCAGCAAGCCGGCCTGCGCTAAAAACCGCTTCTGCGGTTTTGTTAAAGGGGGAGGGGAGGGTGAATGAAGAAAGAGACTACACAAAACTGAAAACTAGCTCCAGTCAGATGGACACATGAAGCCCATAAGTCAGGGGTGTCAAATGTCGGTCCTCGAGGGCCGCAATCCAGTCGGGTTTTCAGGATTTCCCCAATGAATCGGCATGAGATCTATGTGCACGCACTGCTTTCAATGCATATTCATTGGGGAAATCCTGAAAACCCAACTGGATTGTGGCCCTCAAGGAGGGACTTTGAGATCCCTGGTCTAATCAGTTCCTCTCCAGGTACTGTAAAGAAGCCATACCCAGCAAAAAGAAGCCCTTAGAGCAGGGGAGGGCAACTCCGATCCTCGAGGGCCGCAGTCCAGTCGGGTTTTCAGGATTTCCCCAATAAATCTGCATGAGATCTATGTGCACGCACTGCTTTCAATGCATATTCATTGGGGAAATCCTGAAAACCCGACTGGATTCGGCCTTTAAGGAGGGACTTTGGGGACCCCTGGTGTATGCTAATGACGGACAGACTGTGCATCGTGGTGTGTGTTCTAAAGCAGGGCTGCAGGGCTGAAAGGGACTAGGCCCCAGCCAAGGGAAATCTGTTTGATTTATTTTTTTTGTTCATTGATTTTAGCTTCTGTGCAACAGAAAATACAAGTAGGGAACACTAAAATAGTGGTTGCCAATCCCAGCCAGTCGGATTTTGGGGATAACCCTAATGAATATGCATGAGGGAGATTTGCATATGATGGAGGTGATAGGCATGCAAATCTGCTCCATGCATATTCATTAGAAACATAGAAATAGACGGCAGATAAGGGCCCACGGCCCATCTAGTCTGCCCACCTTAATGTCCCTCCCCTACCTTTGCCCTGTGAATAGATCCCATGTGCCGATCCCATTTGGCCTTAAAATCAGGCACGCTGCTGGCCTCAATCACCTGTAGTGGAAGACTATTCCAGCGATCAACCACTCTTTCAGTGAAAAAGAATTTCCTGGTGTCACCTCGTAGTTTCCCGCCCCTGATTTTCAACGGATGCCCTCTTGTTGTCGTGGGACCCTTGAAAAAGAAGATATCTTCCTCCGCCTTGATGCGGCCCGTAAAATACTTGAACCTCTCGATCATGTCCCCCCTCTCTGCGCTCCTCGAGGGTTATCCTGAAAACCTGACGAGCTGGTGGTCTTCCAGGACAGGATTGGGAACCACTGCTATGGCTCTAAGACAAAGTACTGTATGTAGTTCAGTTAGTAATGTGAGAAACATGACAGCTTTCTCACACTGGACGAAGTCCTGCAGAGTCTTCAATGGATACCTGGCAAATACTGTTTGTGTTTGAATGGAGCGCCATCTGCCCACGTCATCTCATTTTAAAACAAATGGATCGATGATATCCAATGAAAAAGATTTCCATGCAAAGGCAGTAAATCCTATTGACTGCGCTATGGCAGGCATACTAGACGTCCGGATTTGCCCGGACATGTCCGGGGGAAAGGATGGCTTTTCAAATCCCGGCACTTTCTCCGGGTTTCGAAAAGCTTCCCGTCAAAATCGCATCAGGAAGGGGCATGCACGGACGCAACACGGTGATGTCGCACCGATGCCATCTGGGGGCGGGGCCACATCTCCGGATTTTCCTTCGGAAAAATCTGGTGACCCTACGCTGAGGTTAATAGTGGGGCTAGAAAAACATCGAGTGGAATAGGAGATAATATCGATCCCTGTGGGACACCCCACTGTTGGGTGTATGTTCATGGCCGTGATACAGTGTTAGGGAGTTTTACTTAAAATGAACAATTTGACCATTCAAGAACTAGACCAGAAATTCCTAAGCTTTGAAGTCTGTCTAACAGCATTGAGTGATCAATAGTATCAAAAGCGGCTGTTAGATCGAACAACAGATTGTCTGAGGTCAAAAAAATATTGGATTGATGTTGTAAGCCCTAGGAGAGAATATTTGGTCGCATGGCGTGGTCTAAAGCCTGTCTGATTGAGATGCAAAGCATTTGTCTTTTCAAGGAAGGTTGACAATTGGTTAAATACAGTTTTTTTCTGTCAGCTTAAAGCCAGGAACGGAGGATTGGCTATCAGCCGATAATTGGAACATTCCTCTAGGGCAGGGGTAGGTAATTCCGGTCCTCAAGAGCCACGACCCAGTCGGGTTTTCAAGATTGCCACAAAGAACATGCACGAGATTAATTTGCCTGGAATGCTTCCATTGTATGCAAATCAATCTTATGCATATTCATTGTGGGCCTACCCCTGCCCTAGGGGAATACTCACCTGGTTTGGCCTCTTCAGACTACTACCAAAACACCTCAAGGGAAGAAAGTGTTCAAGCACTGAGGATGCCACGTTAACTGCAGGGTCAAGTGGTTTGTAGCAAAAATCAAACAAATTTTTCTTGGATGGGTTAAAGAAATTAGAACAATGAAGTCTCAATTGTGTAGAGTTCAATGGCATGATAAGGGTTGGAAGCAGTGGCGTACCTAGCATATGTGACACCCGGGGCCCATCATTTTTTGGCATCCCCCCCCCATCGGTACAAAAAACATGATTTTTAGTAACAAGCCACACGTCACACATGAGTACCTAGGAAAAGGCAGCATCTTACATACTGCAGTGAGCAGTACATCTAATACACCCATTAGAAACATAGAAATAGACGGCAGATAAGGGCCACGGCCCATCCAGTCTGCCCACCCCAATGACCCTCCCCTACCTCTCTCTGTGAATAGATCCCACGTGTCTATCCCATTTGGCCAGACTAGTACAGATCAATCCTAACAGAGAACCATGTCTTTCGAACACACAGAACACAGAAAACACCTTTGCCTAGTATGGAATATGTCATCACAAACTAACCCCTCCCCCTTTTACAAAACTGTAGTGTGGATTTTAGCCTCGGTGGTAACAGCTCTAGCGAAGTTCTACAGAAGTGCGGGGTGAGGGGAGGGATGGTGGCGGGGTGGGGTAGAGAGGTGCCAGCGCCCTCACTGATATGGCGCTTGGAGCGATCCATACCCCCCCCCCTTCCAACATCACTATGCAGAAATAAATATAAAAATTGAATCTCGTATCTTGTTGTTTGCTTTACAGAGCCAAGAACTTATCAGCCCCTCCCCCTCATATAATTACACATTTGGAAGGAAATTTGAAGAAAAAAGTAGCCCAAGGGCTAAAGCCTTTGCTTTTAACTGAAGAAACGGAGGAACCCCAGACACATCTGGAAAAATGTGGAACAGGAAATCTTTCTTTCTAAAGTAACTCTTCAAAACTATAACCTCATCCAGCTCTGAAGAAAAAGGGAACAGGGAATCCTTAGCACAGCGCAGCGTCCAAAGAGTTACCTTGGGACATGAGGAAACTTACTGCAGTAAATTTGGCAATTTGCACACTATGCGCTAAAAAAAATTTTTTTTTTTAAATTGGGAGGGGGCATGTTTGGGGGTGAATAGTGGGTGTGACCAGTGGCGTAATAATAAGGGGGAGGGGGGGGCCGTCTGCATCGGGTGTGGTCTTCTCCCCCCCTCCCCCCGCTCTTTCCCGACCCCTCCTGCTGCACGTACGTCCCCTTCCCTTCCCCCACAGCTCTTTCGTTTGCCCTGCGCAACCAGCACGACCAACTCGCTGCCCACGTCAGCGTCGCCTAGGATGTGATGTCCGAGAGAGAGCCGACACGACGTGGGCAGCACGTTTGCGATGTTTGCTGGCGCCTGGACAATTTAAAGGTGTGGGGGAAGGGAAGGGGCGGGGGAGGGGCGCCACTCACCCTCGCTGCGCCACTAGGTGTGAAAGCATAAATCAGTTCGCATATGGGGCATTGTCGTAGGCTAATTGATCAACGTGGGCCCTGATTCTATAAAGGCCTCCTAAAATCCAAAATCATCACCTAATTTAGTTGATAATTAGGCCTAATCGCTGCTGATATTGGCCCTCGGCACCTTATAATCGTCTTTAATTGAACATAATCGAAAGTTAGGAGTCTAACTCCCAAAACTCAGTTCTATAAGACGTAGTTGCCGATCCCAAAATGCCCACGCTATAAAAGTGGGCGTGGTTAAGGGGGGGCGTGGTTTTGAGTTAGACGCCTCTTTGTGAATTAGGTGCCGTTAGGCTCCGAAATAGGCACCTAACGTTAGGTAAAGAAAAGCCTAGAATAAATTGGGGGTGCCAAAATGTTAGGTTGCTCAGCACCGCCTAACCAAGCCTCAGTGGCGCTAAGCGTGATTCTGTAATGGACACCTAGGTTTTATAGAACCAGTGCCGATAACCGCACCTAACTTTATAGAATCAGGGCCTTATGCCTACAAAATGGGTGGTGGTAGGGGTTCATGCAGTAATATTTGTAATGGCCATGCGCTAACTGTGAAATTAGCACATAGTCATTAATTCCAGACATAGGAAAATCAGCCTATTTATGGCCACGGCACAAATGGCCATGGCGCACAGGAAACACCCGTAGTAAGGGTATACTAAGAACAATTTTGCCATAGTTTAGTAAACCTCTGGATATATCGTCTTGAGAAGTTTCTAAATAGGCACATATGTACAGTATGTTTTTATTGTAATTTTATATTATGGTATGTAAGGGGGTTCCCCGGGATCTGTTCTTTCAAAAAGTACAAAAACTAGGCAACATAGAAACATAGAAGATGACGGCAGAAAAGGGCTACAGCCCATCAAGTCTGCCCACTCTGCTTACCCACCCCCTGTCTATGCCCTAATGACCCAATTTCCTTATCCCACATGGGTATCCCATTTATTCTTCAAGTCTGGCACGCTGTCTGCCTCGATCACCTGCACTGGAAGCTTGTTCCAATGATCAACCACTCTCTCTGTGAAGAAATACTTTCTGGTGTCTGCAGCAGCCACTCTCTCCTCCTCTCCCTATTGGCTAAGGCTCTTAACATTTGCATCTCCTCTTCCTATAGGCTAAGGCTCTTTACACCTGCATTGTGATGTCATAGAACTTTCTGATTATAGAAACATAGAAACATGATGGCAGATAAAGGCCAAATGACCCATCATAGAAACATAGAAGATGACGGCAGAAAAGGGCTACAGCCCATCAAGTCAGCCCACCCTGTCTATGCCCTAATGACCCAATTTCCTTATCTTGACCCTCGTAGGGATCCCACATGTGGTATCCCATTTATTCTTAAAGTCTGGCACGCTGTCTGCCTCGATCACCTGCACTGGAAGCTTGTTCCAATGATCAACCACTCTCTCTGTGAAGAAATACTTTCTGGTGTCGCCAATGAAGTCATAAACCATACACTTTTGCTACTATAGGGCTCCTTTTGTTAAGGCGTCCGTTATATTCTATGGGAGCCTTAGCATTTAGTGTGTGCAAATCTTTATAAGGACCCCATAGTGTCTCGCATCTATCGGGCTAGCCGGTGTTGTTTTGGATTGATTTGCCTCTTTTCTACAGCATCATTCTTTTCAGGTTTCATTTTCAGATAAACAAGACTTATGTCCTTTGTCCTGTGGAGTCCCTCAAGGCTAAATACTTTCTCCTCTCATTTTCAATCTCTTTGTGATTCTCCTTGCAATGCTAATTCGATCGACTGGTGTTAGTACGTATTTCTACGCCAACGATATCCTTATGATTTTAAAGTGTGCAGATGAGCACAGAGCCCAGGCATTGGTGGAATGAGGCATTATGACATCACAATCGGAACTCTAGAGTGTTGCTACTTAGGATTTTAAAGTTTTTGAGGCTTGTGCAGATGAGGACGGAGCTTAGGAATTGGTGGAAAGAGGCATTATGACATCATAATCTGAGCTCTAGAATGTTGCTACTTATGATTTTAAAGGGTTTGAGGCTTGTGCAGATGAGGACAGAGCTTGCAGGAACGGGGCAGGGACAGGAAAAGAACTCGCAGGGACAAGATAAGAAAATAAGTTCATGCGGGAATGGGGAAAAATTCATTCCTGTGCCATTCTATTTGTTTTTAATGGTATTGTTGAATTAACAGCATCAATTGAACCAGTTTAAAAAATTAATGTAGGTACCTATATCTGGTAGGTGTCCCACTAACAGCGCCTACCAGTAGGCACCATTTATAGAATCGGGGCCTTCCTGTCTAAACATCCAATTACCGGTATAAAATTACTCTCTTAGCAATCAAGATTGTTTTAAGAGAAGTAGAATATGACCAAAGCAAATAAATACCTAAATATAAAACCACAACAGAACAAATACATGAAAGACATAATAAGAATGATATAAAAACACTCACAAACAGAGCGATTATCTCATACACAAACAATATGCATGCAATCTCCAGTTTTGTCTGCAAAGCCTATTTGTTAGCTGGACACCACCCTTTGTTTGATATGTAATACTTTACTCACCTGCAGTGATCCTGAAAGGTTGTTTAGCTATTTTCTTTTTTGAGCCAAGAGAAGAAACCAATGAAAGAAAAGGAAGAGAGGGTGTCAAGGAGTGATTGATTTGCTGTACATGCAGTACCAAGATATTCAGATAAGAATAAGGGCAGAGGAGGTTTTCTAGAGAGGAATTAAAGCTTTAGATCCTTACCCAGAAATAGCTAAGGAGAAGAAGAAAAAAAAAACACAACAAATTTTTAGATTGAATCAGGTTGGGCAGACTAGATGGACCATTCGGGTCTTTATCTGCCATCATCTACTATGTTACTATTTTATGTGGTGCCAGAAATGGTATTCAATTCTGATGAATCAGAGAAACTCAAACAAATCTCTGTAACACTGGAAGATGTAATGGGTCAATTTGACAAATTGAACAGTAGCAAATCGCCTGGACCAGATGGCATACATCTCAGAGTGCTGATAGAATTGAAAAATGAACTTGCAGAGCTATTAGTAGTAATCTTTCTCTAAAATCCAGCATAGTACTGGGAGACTGGAGGGTGGCCAATGTGATGCCAATTTTTGAAAAGGATTCCAGAGGCAATCCAGGAAATTATAGGCTGGTGAGTCTGATGTCAGTGTCGGGTAAAATGGTAGAGACTATTATAAAGAAGAAAATAACAGAACATATATAAGCCCGGTTTAATGAGAGAAAGTCAACATGGATTTAGTCAAGGGAAATCTTGCCTCACCAATCTACTGCATTTCTTTGAAGTGGTGAATGAACATATGGATAAAGGTGAGCTGGTTGATATTGTGTATTTGAATTTTCAAAAGGCATTTGACAAAGTACCTCGTGAAAGACTTCTGAGGAAATTAGAAAGCCATGGGATAGGAGGTAATGTCTTATTATGGATTAAGAACTGGTTGGAAGACAGAAAACAGAGTATGAATGGTCAATAGTGGGGTTCCCCGGGAGTCTATGCTGGGGCCGCTGGTTTTTTTTTTAAACATATTTATCAATGATCTAGAGATGGGAATAACTAATGAGATAATTCAATTTGCTCATGATACAAAGTCGTTCAAACTTGTTAAATCCCAAGAGGATTGTGAAAAATTGCAAGAGAAACTTGTGAGACTGGAAGACTGGGCGTCAAAATGGCCGATGATGTTTAATGCAAGCAAATGCAAAGTGATGCATATGGGAAAGAGGAGCCCGAGCTATAGCTTTGAGATGCTGGGTTCTGCCCAGGAAAAGCATCTAGATGTCATTGTTGAGGATACGTTGAAACCCTCAGCTCAATGTGCGGCAGCAACTCAGAAAGGAATTCGAATGTTAGGAATTTTCAGGAAAGGAACGGAAAACAAAGATGAAAATGTTATAATGCCTTTGTATCGCTCCATGGTACGGCCGGACAGAACCCTTAACACACCCTCTCACTTCTTCAACTCCCATCAATACACGTGATCCTCCACCTTCCCCTCTTATTGTACCCACCTAACCTATTAACTTCAATGACCTGCAACAAAACAACAAAAGAACCAGAGGTCCAACTTCGTCTGCAGTGAAAAAACAGACCAGAGCAAACAAACCAAAACTGCAGACTTGAATTATTTTTTCTTTCCACACATCTATAATTCTTTTTCTTAAACACCTATCTTAAATATAAGTAGGATCATCAAAACATACAATATTCATATATAGCACTTTTATTATCTTAATTTTTATATGGTTGTTTTAATATTGTATTTGTACCTATTAGGACCCCTGATGAAGGTTGTCCGAAACACGGACCGTGTTGGGTCCCCCGTCTGGTAAAAGGTTTTTAGTTAAGATTTATTTGTCAAAATAAAATTTGCCTGCACCGTGTACAAGTCTGCAGTTTTGGTTTGTTAACTTCAATGACCTGTACGTTCCTAAAATGTTAATTCCAATGATTTCATCGTCTGTAATCTTAATTAATTGTTGTGAACCGCCTAGAACTCTCTGGGTATGGCGGTATACAAAATAAAGTTATTATTATCATCAAATACATTGTGGAATTCTGGTCGCTGCATCTCAAAAAAGATATAGCGAAATTAGAAAAGGTATAGAGAAGGACGATGAAAATGATGAAAGGGATGGGACGACTTCCCTATGAGGAGAGGCTAAAGCGGTTAGGGCTCTTCAGCTTGGAAAAGAGACAACTCAGGAGTGATATGATAGAGGTCTATAAAATACTGAGTGGAGTGGAAAGGGGAGATGTGAATCGCTTGATCACTCTTTCCAAAAATACTAGGATTAGGGGGCATGTGATGAGACTACTTAGTAGATTTAAAAACTAACCGGGGAAAATAGTCACACAATGTGTAATTAAACTCTGGAATTCATTACCGGAGAATGTGGCAAAAGTTTGGATAATTTCCTAAAAGAAACATAGAAACATGATGGCAGATAAAGGCCAAATGGCCCATCCAGTCTGCCCATCCACAGTAACTATTATCCCTATCTCTCTCTAAGACAGGGCTGCCCAAATGGTCGATCGCGATCGACCAGTAGATCGCAAAGGCAACGCGAGTCGATCGCGTCGCCTTTGCAATCTTTTTCTCCCTGCTGCTCCCCCAAGCCAGGCCGGGTGCGTACAAGCGCCGGGCTTTCAAAACTTCACCTTCGACGTCAATTCTGACGGAGAGGAAGTTCTGGGCCAGTCAATCGCTGCCTGGCTGGCCTGGAACTGGCACTTGTACATGCCAGGCCTGGTTCGGGGAAGCAGCAGCAAAAGGACGAACTCCGGAGAGAAAGGCAGCGTGCCTGCCAGCATATTCTCCACATCTGCCTCTCCCTGCATCTTTAACTCACCAACAGCCCCTGCCAAACTAGAAGGATGCACCTCTACCACCTACGAGAGCACCGCCTTCTTATTCCCCAAGCGTGTCTTTCACGCGGGGAGCCAGCGCGCACTCCGGAGCCCACAAAGCCGTCGCCGCGTCCCCTGAGCAAACGGGAGAACACACTCCCGATGGTGTGCAGTGCTTACCACACCGTGAACAGAGCTTAACTGCTTCCGCTGCCATGACTCCAAACAAAACAGCTGTACTCACGATCCTCCTGAATCTGAAAGGCAGAGTCCTTTTACTACCGCACAAATCCTGTGCCGGTGAAACCAGGTTTAGTGAAGCGTTGGTGGCTTGGGGGTGGGGCTAGGGAAATAATCGGGGAAGTGCAGAAATCGGCACGGTGGCTTGGGGGGCAGGGGGAAACAGAAAGGAAGGCAGAAATAAAGAGGGGGGGGTGCAGGGGGAGAGAGAAAGAAAGGCAGAAAGAAATATTGGCTTTACAGAAGAAGGAAGTGGAACCAAAAAATGATAGGAAAAATGACTTTATTTTCAATTTAGTGATCCAAATGTGTCCGTTTTGAGAATGTATATCTGCTGTCTATATTTTGCACTATGGCTCCCTTTTACTAAACCGCAATAGCGGTTTTTAGCGCAGGGAGCCTATGAGCATCGAGAGCAGCGCAGCTCCCTGCGCTAAAAACCGCTGTCATGGTTTAGTAAAAAGGGAGGGGGTATATTTGTCTATTTTTATATAGTTGTTCCTGAGGTGACATTGCATAGAGTCATCTGCCTTGACCTCTTTGAATAAACCCCGGAATATGAATGATAATTAACATTTTCTCTGCATACAGTGTGCTTTATGTGGGGGGGGGGGGGGGGGTTATTTTATTGTTGGTAGATCATTTTGACTTGGTCATTTTAAAAGTAGCTGGCAAGCCCAAAAAGTGTGGGCACCCCCTGCTCTAAGAGATCCCACGTGCCTATCCCAAGCTTTCTTGAATTCAAGCACAGTCTCTGTCTTTGCCACCTCTTCCGGGAGTCTGTTCCGCACATTCGGCCAGGGTCTACCATGCCTCCATCCCTATTCACGTTTGTTTTCTGTGGTCCCACTCCCAGTGCTTCAGCTGTGAACACAGAACAGAAATATTTGTTAAGCAATTCAGCCTTTTCTTTCTCTATGTATTTCTCCCCTTCATCTTTGAGTCTCACAATGCCCAGTCATGGTTCTTAACTGTTCGAGTTTCAAGTTTATTCATGTTTTTGATTAAACGCTTATCTAGAGCAGTGGTTCCCAACCCTGTCCTGGAGGACCATTAGGCCAATCGGGTTTTCAGGCTAGCCTTAATGAATATGCATGAGAGAGATTTGCATATAATGGAAGTGACAGGCATGCAAATCTGCTTTATGCATATTCATTAGGGCTAGCCTGAAAACCCGATTGGCATGGTGGTCCTCCAGGACAGGGTTGGGAACCACTGATCTAGAGGTACTAAGCCAGGGGTGTCCAATGTCGGTCCTCGAGGGCCGCAATCCAGTCGGGTTTTCAGGATTTCCCCAATGAATATGCATGAGATCTATTAGCATACAATGAAAGCAGTGCATGCAAATAGACCTCATGTATATTCATTGGGGAAATCCTGAAAATCTGACTGGACTGCGGCCCTCGAGGACTGACATTGGACACCCCTGTACTAAGCGTTGTACAAAGATTTAAAAAAATAACAAGGACATTACATTTAAAAAAAAAATTAAACATACATAATTCTTAATAAGACATACTTGGGTGACTACTTTATTAGCCATGAGAAACAATAGGAAAGAGGGGAAGAACTACAATTTTTTTTTTTTTTAAGAAAAAAGGTACATAGATGGAAAACACATAAGGGATGGGATTGGAGAATTGCTGGCATAGATATATATCAATGTTGAAAACTGTTAAAAGCAGTGCATTAACAATTAAAGCATCTTTAAAAAGAAAGCACTTTAAACTGCTTTTGAACTTCTGCAGGTTTAATTCGGTTCTTACATATAGAGGAAGAGAATTCTTAATTTTGTTAACCGCATAGAACTTAACAGTTAGGTGGTATAAAAATGGATTTTTATGTTATGTTATGTTCTCCGTGAACCACGTTGCCGTAATCACCACTATATCCAAGTCATCTTCATCCATCACAGCTTCTAGATCCAAAATCTTGTTTCCCATACTTCGAGCATTAGTATATACTGCTTTCCAGACATTGCCCCCTTTTCCCATCCGTGTAGAAGTATTCAGTGATTTACTTACCTGAGGGCTTATACCAATGGTGTACCAAGGGAGGGGCGGTCCGCCACGGGTGCAGCCTTAGGGGGGGTGCACAGCTGGACAAGTCCGGAAAGTTCCTGGGCTGCAACGGCACTCAGCAGCATCGGCGCCCCCCCCTGCCCCGCGACAGCACTCAAGTTCGGCCTCCTTCTCCCGGCATCAGCAGAACTTCAGATCGGCAACAGGTGCTCAGTCAAAAGCTTCCCCTGACTGAACTGCCTGGGCGGAAACAGGAAGCTGAGTCAGGGGAAGCTTTTGACTGAGCACCTGTTGCCGATCTGAAGTTCTGCTGATGTCGGGAGAAGGAGGCCAAACTTGAGTGCTGTCGCGGGGCAGGGGGCGCGCTGATGCCGCTGAGTGCCGTCACAGAGGGTGGGGGGGGGGGGCGCTGATGCCGCTGAGTGCCGTCGCAGCCCAGGAATTTTCCAGACCTGTCCGGCTGTGCACCCCCCCCAAGGCTGTACCCGGGGTGGACTCCCCCCCTTGGTACACCACTGGCTTATACTCACCCGGGGGCTTGGGGAAATCCAATGCTTATTCCTAGGATAAGCAGCATAAAATCTTATGTACTTCTTGGAATCTTGCCAAGTACCTGTGACCTGGGTTGGCTACTGGACCTTCAGTCTGGCCCAGTATGACAGTTCTTATGTGAGCCAAGTATAGGACAATCAAGCCATTGTGACATCACTGATGAGGTTGGCTCTTAGGCATTGGTGGAATGGGGCATTATGACATCACAATCTCATCTCTGGAATGTTCCACTCTTTGGGTTTCTGCCAGATACTTGGGACCTGGGTTGGCCACTGTTGGAAACAGGAGACTGGGCTTGATGGACTTTTGGTCTGTCCCAGTATGGCAGCTCTTATGTTCTTATATGCTATTTAGCTGGCCAATAGGTGTCAATATTCAAAGTAATTTAACTGGGCAGGAGAGGCTCCTGCTCGGTTGATCACACTGAGCATGCCCAGAGAAGATATTTAGTTGTGCTTAATCCTGCGGTGATACAGGATACTAACGCTGACCACAGTGGCGCTCTCCATTTAGTGACAGGGCATTCCAGGGGTGGGGCTAGGGCAGAGCCGGAAGTTGGATAGCCAATGGGGATATTTTGTGCCTTAGAAATGACAAATAGTAGCCGTAGTAGCAGCTGACCAAACAAGATGGACCTCAAGAGTCGCCTTAACTCTGCTCGGTTAGCTATGTGAGTCCAACACTGGATACTGGCCAAACCAAGATGGATTCTGGGCATTGCCAAAGCCCCAGACATTCAAAGCCAATACTACCGTGTTTTCCTGAAAATAAGACAGTGCCATATTAATTTGGGGTTCAAAAAGCACATTAGGGCTTATTTTGGGGAGATGTCTTATATTTTTTCACGTACAACAATCATCTCTCCCTTCCTCTCCTGCACCCCAATTCTTCCTCTTTCCTTTCCTCCCCTGTCATCCATCCCCTTGTGCAACATCTTTCTATCCCTCCCTCCCATCCCCCTGTGCAGCAGAACCCCACCGACCTTCCCACCTTGAGATTGTCACACTGTACCTCCAAGGTCTCCAAAAACAGTCATCAGTGACACGGCAGAGAGAAGGGTCTGGCGGGGAAGGCTGCTTTAGGAGGCCTCGGAGTGGAGGTAGGTCAGGTCTCACCCAGGGTGGGGGTTGCTGAATTTTTTCAGTGAATTGAACAGGGATGGAGTCAGGGAGTGTCGGGGACATTCAGGGGGGAGGGGTCTTCAGGGGACAATCTTAACTAGGGCTTATTTTGGGGGTAGGGCTTATATTAGGAGCATCTTTAAAAATCATGCTTGGGCTTATTTTCGGGGAAACAGGGTAGTGGCCAAATGTCAGGGTCTAATTTGACTGGTGGCAGCCAGCATTTAAGAAAACACTGCTTCCGGCTGAGTATTAACCCATATAAGCCGCCAACTCCAGCAGCTCCTTGAGCACCGGCCTGGTCATTTCTTTCCCTCTGATGTGGCTCAGAAAACCCATCCCCGATGCGAGTCTCAGGTGAACAAACCTCCAGTGCTCCCTATTATGATAATAATGATAATTATGGTAACAACCAAACAAATTGTCATTGTAATAACTTTCATCAGGATCTCAAAGAGTTTTAACAACCCCCAAACCCACAAGTGTGGTAACCTCAGAGAGGAACAAAGCAGCGGTTGTTGAGGCCTACACGTGGGTGGTGATGACTGTGGAACTGCTCCAGGATACCAGCCCTAATCTTGCAAAAGCCGTGCTGGGATCGTAAACGCCGAGGAGCGATGTGGGGCTGGATCAGGGCTGCCTGTTTCTCTTGAATCAGAAGCCCGGATACTAGGGGGTCCTTTTATCAAGCCATCGGACATTTCATCACGCGCTACCCCCCTCCCCCGCGGCCGGCTAAAAAACTAATGCTGCTCAATGCAGGCGTTAGAGGCTAGAGCGGAAGGCGGTTTAACGCACAGTATTACACGCGTTAAACCCTTATCGCAGCTTGATAAAAGGACCCCTATGTGAACAGCTGCCAGGAGCCTCAAGACTTAACATCTTTCGGCGGCCCTTCAGCGCTGGATTCTGATAGGTCCTCTGGGATTTCACTAACTGTATGAAGGGGAATCCAAGGGTATTAAGTGGATCCTCTGACCTACTTATTCATCTTGTCAACTGATTTCAAAGTTGGTAAATAATCAAAACTAGAATGTAATTTCACTTCACAGCAGAAGCGGTCAGGGCAGGATTAACCAATAGACCCAGTAGGCAGGTGCCTAGGGCCCGAAATGGTCAGGGGGGCCCGATGAAGGAGGGCATCAACATTGTTTTTTTCCAAACGGCAATGGGCCCCTCCAGCATCGATTGGCAACATGCCCCCCCCCCCCCCGATCAGCAACGTGGCCCCCCCCCCCATCGACGGAAAGTAAGACAAGCAAGCAATGCAGGTAAGAAAGACAACGTGAACTGTAATTTTGCAAGTGGTGCTGCTTGCCCAAAGCTTCCCTCTGACGCAGCTTCCTGTTTCCGCCTGGGCGCATGGTGGGGTGGAGTAGGGCAGGGAGCTTAGTAGTGTACTAGGGGCCCAGTGTGCCTAGGGGCCCTCGACAAATTAATCCTGCCCTGGAAGCGGTAGATATGGAAGCAAATACAGGCCTGACAGTCATAGAGTGAACTTCTGACTAGCAGGCAAGCCTGATACTGAGAAAGTTGGCAGGGAACACATATTTATTTCTCCACAAAGGTTGCAAATGCTCTGAAAGGCCTGCTTTTCAACGTTCTCCCAGCTGCCTTTCACACAAACACGAGCTGCCTAGATTTCCCTTAAGTTGAAGGCAGGTGCTCGTTGCGTGTCGGTCTGCTCCCATCTTCCCAGATCCAACCTTAGAATGGTAACGCTCGGTCCCCAAGGTTTTCTGAGTTCCAGGTTTATTTAGCAGCTTCAAAAGAAGGCAGCTAGGAGTCACAAATGACTGCTCTTGCTTTTTTTTTTTTTTTTTTTTTTTCAGTGTTTCCCTTTGAAAATTTAGCAGGTATGCATTATTTGTGAGAGGATTTGATTATGCAACCGTTCTGACCTGTCCCCTTCCCTATTTTTATGGGGGTGAAAGTACACAGCAAAAAAAAAAAAAAAAAGAACAAGAAAATCCCACAAGTCGTGAAGACAACAAATGCAGTAGGGTTGACCAAAAATAAGGAAGCCTGAGTTGCAGAAATTTCCTTTCATTAAGGATCGAGGCAGACAAATTCCAAGGAATATAGGTCCCAAAAGAGTTTTGGAAAAGATGCTCCACACATGGCAAGTATCCAACTCCCTTCCTTATTCTTCCTTCCCTTAACAGTAGAAAGACACCTAAGTAGGGTTACCAGATTTTAATATTGTAAAATATGGACCAATGAGTGGGGCCTGAAAGTTATTCACAATTTTTTAATATTCACAAAGAGAGCTGTGCCCCTAACCCCCGTAAATATAACAATTTTGGATTGGCCTGAGCACAAGACAGGTGGGAACAAAATTTTCCCTGCCACACCTTACCCCCATCTCAAAATATAATATTTTATCTAATGAGAATCCTCAAGCTCTGTCAGCTTAAGGCTTTTTCTGAAGGTGGAAAGAACTCCCGTTTACCTTGCTTGGCAGGGAGCAGCAGGGCCGCCATCAGGGCAGTACTACCAGTCCTGCATTCAGGGGCCCGGAGCTGACAGGGCAGTGTTCTAAGGCAGGGGCGCCAGTAGCTCGCCAAGGCAAAGTGAGTCGATCACCCAGGACTCACTTTGTCTTGGCGATCTAATCTATCGGGCCGATCAGTCTTCCTCTCCCCGACGTCAATTCTGCAGTCGGAGAGGAAGTTTGGGCCAGCCAATCGCTGCCTGGCTGGGCGGAACTTCCTCTCCGACGGCAGAATTGACGTCGGGGAGAGGAAGACTGATCGGCCCGAAGCAGGGAGAGCATGCGTCGGCGTCGGCTTTGGGGCCTGTTATCCATTGGTGGGTCCTGTTCCCCGATGGCAGCGGCAGTGGCAGTGGCTTGGGGAATGGCAGGGAGAAAGAAAGAAAGGGGGCAGGCAGGGAAACAGAAAAAAAGAAAGAAAGGTCAGGGGGAGAGGAAGAAAAAGTTGGGGGAGGGAATGAGGTGTGGAGGAGAGAAAGCATAGAGGCTGATAGAAGGGAAGAAAGATTGGATGCACAGTCAGAAGAAAGTGCAACCAGAGACTCATGAAATCACCAGACAAGGTAGGAAAAATTATTTTATTTTAAATTTAGCAAAGTGGAGGCAGTATTACCACAGTTTTCAAAGGAATTTGCCCAAATAACTTAATAGTTAACTGGGTAAATTCCCAGAGATGAAAACTTCCCTTCACTTACTAAGCACAGTTCTCAATTTATATATGCTGTCTATATTTTGCACTATGGCCCCCTTTTACTAAACCGCAATAGTGGTTTTTAGCGCAGGGAGCCTATGAGCGTCAAGAGCAGCGCTGGGCATTCAGCGCAGCTCCCTGCGCTAAAAACTGCTATTGTGGTTTAATAAAAAGGATGGAGGGTGTATTTGTCTATTTTTGTATGGTTGTTACTGAGGTGACAATGCATAGAGTCATCTGCCTTGACCTCTTTGAAAAAAACCCAGAATAGGAATGATAATTAACATTTTCTCAGTGTATAGTGTGCTTTGTGTTTTTTAATTTTATTCTTGGTAGATCATTTTGACTTGGTCATTTTAAAGTAGCTCACAAGCTCAAAAAGTTTGGGCACTTCTGAACTAGAGCGTTGAAACTGTGTATTTCTATTTTATCCCCCCTTTTACAAAACTGTGGAGCGTTTTTTAGCGCCAGCCGTGGTGGTAGCAGCTCTGATGCTCAGAATTCTATGAGCGTCAGGGCTGTTACCACTGTGGCTAAAATCCACACTACAGCTTTGTAAAAGAGTGAGGGGTTAGTTTGTGATGACATATTCCATACTAGGCGAAGGTGTTTTCTGTGTTCTGTGTGTTCGAAAGACATGGTTTTCTGTTAGGATTGACGGTGTAGGATTTATCTATCCTAGGTACTCATGTGTGACGTGTGGTTTATTACTAAAAATCATGTTTTTCTTACAGATGGGGGGGTGCCAAAAAATGATGGGCCCCGGGTGTTACATATGCTACGTACGCCACTGTATGTAAAGATACCAGAAAGCTGGCGTAGCAAAAACTTTAAGTAAATTGTTATTCTTCTAAGTTTTGAGTATTTAACCCTCCCACAATCTCACGGGCACTCGTTTCAAGTTTCAAGTTTATTGAGATTTTGATTTAAACGCAATATCAAATATTTTCAATGCGTATAACAAAAATAAATTTGGGGAAATAAATAAAACCATTTGAACAATAAACATACAAACATATCCATAGATGATTAAAATTACATAAGGAGTACAAGGATAAACTACATTTGTTTAAAAATGCGTTCTCCGCGCCTGCTCATAAGTTTGTTGACTGGAAGGATCCAGCAATGTGGCCAGATGTCATTCAGGACAAAGACAGAGAAAGAATTGTGCAATTTGGATTAATGATGGAAGATGATTTAAAGCAAATGGCACAGTCTATGAGTAAAGATCTTGATGGACGTTCTTTTTATGAATATCTCCTCTATGCCAAATCACCCAATGGACGTGAGAAGATTTTACGGGACTGGCTTAGGTGGAGCATTAACAGAAAAGTATGTGTGTATTCGGCCCATGGAAGAAGGAGGGGGGGAGGTGTCGGGGGGGGGGGGAAGGGGTGCGTGGGGGGCCCAATAGGATTGCTCAGTAAGGGGCCCAGAAATTTCTGATGGCGGCCCTGGGGAGCAGCAATATCCCTAAGCCACCGATCCTGGCACCTCATACATGCTTAGCTGTTGGTGGCTCAAGGATGCTGTCGCCGACTACAGAACTTGGAAGAAGGGAGTTCTAGTCATCTTTGGAAGAGGGCCTCAGCTGGCGATGTGTGGGGATCCCCACCGGCTATACAGCAAGGATCAGACAGACCGGAATTAGATCTGCTAGGGTTCAGGTCAGAAAATAAAGGAGCCCCCCCAATCACTGGTCTCCTCTCCTCCATGACTCCCCTCCAGTTTCCCCATCACACTGACAGACTCTCACCAAATACAGCAGTGTTTTTCAACCTTTTTTGGGCAAAGGCACACTTGTTTCATGAAAAAAATCACGAGGCACACCACCATTAGAAAATGTTAAAAAATTTTACTCTCTGCCTATATTGACTATATATAAAGTAATTCTCTTGAATAGGAATCAAATAAACACAAAGAAAGTATTTTATAATTACTTTATTACGAAATAAAAATTATAAAATACTTTATTCAGTGCGAAACCTGGGCCTGTTTGGCTGAACACAAAGCTGATATTCTGGCTGGAATCGAAGAAAGACACACACGTAGCTCTTCGTCAACAGCTCTCAGTCTCTCTCTGTATTTGGTTTTTATAGCATACAAAAATAGACAAATATACCCTCCATCCTTTTTATTAAACCACAATAGCAGTTTTTAGCGCAGGGAGCTGCGCTGAATGCCCAGCGCTGCTCTTGACGCTCATAGGCTCCCTGCGCTAAAAACCACTATTGCGGTTTAGTAAAAGGGGACCATATTGTAAAATATAGACAGCAGATATAAATTCAGAACTGTGCATAGTAAGTGAAGGGAAGTTTTCATCTCTGGGAATTTACCCAATTAACTATTAAGTTATTTGGGCAAATTCCTTTGAAAACTGTGGTAATACTGCCTCCACTTTGCTAAATTTAAAATAAAATCATTTTTCCTACCTTGTCTGGTGATTTCTGGTTGCACTTTCTTCTGACTGTGCATCCAATCTTTCTTCCCTTCTATCAGCCTGTATGCTTTCTCTCCTCCACACCTCATTCCCTCCCCCAACTTTTTCTTCCTCTCTCCCTGACCTTTCTTTCTTTCTTTCTTTTTTTCTGTTTCTCTTCTTTCCTTCTGTTTCCCTGCCTGCCCCCTTTCTTTCTTTCTCCCTGCCATTCCCCAAGCCACTGCCACTGCTGCTGCCATCGGGGAACAGGACCCACCAATGGATAACAGGCCCCAAAGCCGACGCTGACGCATGCTCTCCCTGACGTCAATTCTGCAATCGGAGAGGAAGTTTCGCCCAGCCAGGCAGCGATTGGCTGGCCCGAACTTCCTCTCCGACTGCAGAATTGACGTCGGGGAGAAGAAGACTTATCGGCTCGATAGATTAGATCGCCAAGACAAAGTGAGTCCTGGGTGATCGACTCACTTTGCCTTGGCGAGCTACTGGCGCCCCTGCCTCGGGCCCCCTGTCAGCTCCGGGCCCGGCGGCCCTGCGGCACACCAGGAAACATCTCGCGGCACACTAGTGTGCCGCGGAACAGCGGTTGAAAAACACTGAAATACAGAACAAGGGATCACAAATTAGAAATAAAAATATTTACCCTAAAATGAATTGGAAATCCCAAGAAGTTAAACTTAGCATGCCCTACAAAACTGGAGAAATAAAAACAGAAATGCGTTTCCTTCTCTACTGAACACAGTAAAAAAGGAAATGATGCATATTTCCCAAAGCTAGCATATTCCATTTATAGCAGTCAAAATAAAATACTTTGTTGTCTGGACATTTTATTTTTCCATCATGTTAGTTCCAGTTTCTCTTTTCTGCTTTCCTGTCTGTCATCTGCTAATTCTCTTTCAAATGGCTGCTGTCCATTTGTCTTTTCTCCTCTTTATTCCCTCACTACACCTGCCTCTGACATCTTGATTACTCATTTTTAGCTCTTTTCTCTCTTTTTTTTTCTCTCTATCAACTCAAATTTCATCCTTTCACCTTTCTCCTCCTTTTTACTTTTCAGCTACCTACCAAATTTCCATCTTCTTCTCTCACCCACTAGCTCTCCTATTCCCCATCTTACTCCTTCTTCAACCATCCATTCCTTTTCATCTTTAATCTACTCCTCATTACCATATTTCTACACTCTGTAATCACCATCTTCTCATTAATTTTCTTGCCACTCGTCCTTCCATTCCTGGAGTCTCCAACATAGTTACATAGAAACATAGAAATAGATGGCAGATAAGGGCCACGGCCCATCTAGTCTGCCCACCCCATGACCCTCCCCTACCTTTCTCTGTGAATAGATCCCACGTGTCTATCCCATTTGGCCTTAAAATCAGGCACGCTGCTGGCCTCAATAACCTGAAGTGGAAGACTATTCCAGCGATCAACCACCCTTTCAGTTCTTCCTCCCTCCACCCTTCTGACCCAGCATCTGCTCTCTCCTTTTGCCCTCCCCATCCTTGTAGCCTCTCATAGAAACATAGAAGATGATGGCAGATAAGGGCCATAGCCCATCAGGTCTGCCCATTCTACTGACCCACCCCCAAGTCTACTATCCTAGGGATCCCACTCCTGGTGACAGGTTCCCTTGGCTTAACCCTCTAAGGGATCCCACATGGGCATACCATTTGCTCTTAAATTCTTGCACGCTGTTTGCCTCGATCACCTGCACCGGGAGCTCGTTCCAAGGATCAACCACTCTCGGTGAAGAAATATTTCCTGGTGTCGCCATGAAATTTCCCGCCCCTGAGTTTGAGCGGATGCCCTCTTGTGGCTGAGGGTCCTTTGAGAAAGAGAATCTCTTCTTCCATCTCGATACGGCCGGTAATATACTTAAACGTCTCAATCATGTCTCCTCTCTCCCTACGTTCCTCAAGTGAGTACAGCCGCAAATTTTTCAGCCTTTCTTCGTACGATAGATTTTTGAGCCCCGAGACCATCCTGGTGGCCATCCGTTGCACCGTCTTTACTCTCAGCACATCTTTTCGGTAGTGTGGCCTCCAGAATTGCACACAGTATTCTAAATGAGGCCTCACCATGGTTCTGTATAATGACATTATGACTTCAGGCTTCCAGCTGATGAAACTCCTGCGGATGCAACCTAACAACTGTCTTGCCTTAGATGAAGCCTTCTCCCCATGATCAGCAGTTTTCATGTCTGCGCTGATGATCACTCCCAAGTCTCGTTCTGTTGAAGTTCTAGCTAAGGTCTCACCATTCAAGGTGTAAGTTCTGCATGGATTTCTGCTGCCGAGCTGCATGATCTTGCATTTCTTAGCGTTGAAGCCCAGTTGCCAGGTCGAGGACCAAAGCTCCAACAAATGTAGGTCCTGTGTCATACTTTCGGGTGAATTGCCATCTCTCATTATATTGCATAGTTTGGCGTCATCAGCGAATAACGTTACCTTACCTTGAAGCTCCTGAGTTAGGTCACCTATGAATATGTTGAAAAGGAGCGGGCCCAAGACTGAGCCCTGCGGTACTCCACTGGTCACCTCCGATGTTTTAGAGAGGGTACCGTTAACTACCACCCTCTGAAGTCTGCCACTCAGCCAGTCACTGACCCATGTAGTTAGTGTTTCTCCCAGCCCCATTGATTTCATCTTGCTCAACAGCCTGCGATGCGGGACACTATCGAAAGCTTTGCTGAAGTCTAGGTATACGACGTCCACGGATTCTCCCAAGTCTAACTGTTTTGTTACCCAGTCAAAGAAGCTGATGAGATTGGATTGGCAGGACCTGCCGACAGATCCTGGACCTGCCGACAGATCCTGGACCGCCTTCGAGCTTGTCTCTGAACCGCAAGTCTCCAAACTCTGCCTCAAACTAAAAACTTGCAAGTGCATTTTGGATCCTTTCCCCTCCTATCTATTCGAGAATATCCCTACACAAGCCATCGCTTCCCTCACCGACCTTATAAACTCTGCCCTAACATCGGGCCTTTTCTCCCCCGACATGGGACACATTTCATTGTCCCCTCTACTGAAAAAGGCCGACCTTGATCCCACCATTCTATCTAACTACCGTCCTATAGCAAATATCCCTCTCCTAACCAAGTTATTAGAATCTATCATATCCACCCAACTCTCGTCCTACCTAGAACGATTCTCTATCCTCCTACCCCACCAATTCGGCTTCAGACCCAACTTCAGCACCGAATCCCTCTTGGCCTCACTAATCTCTAAGGTGCAACAACTCCATTCTCGCAACAAATTCGCTGTTCTTCTTCAATTCGACCTCTCCGCAGCCTTCGATGTCGTTCACCACGACATCCTAATCTTCCAACTCTCTGAAATAGGCATAAGCTCCACAGTCCTTGATTGGTTCTCGAAATTCCTACGCTTCCGCTCCTACACCGTTAACACAAACAGTTCCTCATCCCCCGCCTGGAAGCCGAAATGTGGAGTCCCGCAAGGCTCACCCCTCTCCCCTATCCTTTTCAACATCTACATGTCCTCTCTGAAACTCCTTCATCTATCCCCCCTAGAAACTCTCTACTCCTATGCTGACGACATCCTCATCCTCCTCGAAACCGACGCGAACCTCTCGAACCTCGCTGAGAACATCTCCACATGTATTACGAACCTCCAATCCTGGGCCCAATCTGTACAAATGAAACTGAATGAGTCCAAAACCAAACTACTTTGGCTCGGCCCAATTTCAGATCATTTACCCACCTCCATCCCTCTACCTTCCGGCCCCACTCTTCAGCTTGAGTTTTCAAGCAAAGTCCTAGGCATCATCTTAGACTCCTCTCTCTCCTTCAACGATCACCTCAACTCCCTGGTAAAAAAATGCTTCTTTAGCCTCCATATGTTGAGGAAAGTAAGATCTTGCTTTCATCATTCTCATTTCGCCATCCTCGTTCAATCCACCATCCTCTCTAGACTAGACTACTGCAACTCCATCTATATAAGCCTAACTAAGAAAAACCTCCATAGACTTCAGCTAATTCAGAACGCCGCAGCCAAGCTTATTTTCGCAAAAGGCAAGTTCGATCACGTTTCCCCACTCCTCTCCAAGCTTCACTGGCTCCCAGTATACTCCAGAGTCCTCTATAAATGTGCCTGCTTAGCCTTCAAGATTCTACATGGCGTCCTTCCTCCCGTTATCCCACTCTTCTGGAATTCCTCAAACCGCTCTCTTCTAGACCCTCCCAAAAACTGAAACTATCTTTCCCATCTATAAAAGGTATATCCCGCGCAGGAAAACTTGGAACATCCCTCCCCTTTAGAACCACGGAACTCTGGAACAACCTCTCATCCCTGCTCAGAAATTCTAGCTCCTTCCAATCCTTCCGTAAACGCTTGAAAACTTGGCTCTTCTCAAAAATCTAATCACCTCCCGTTCTCTAGTACCCTGCCCCTCTCTATCTTCTCAGTCCCTCTCCTATATCCCTTCTTTGTAGTTCCTTTCCTCTCAACCTCTGTAAACCGTGCCGAGCTCTGCGCATGCGGAGATGGTGCGGTATACAAACCTAAGGTTTCGTTTAGTTTAGTTTAGTTTAGTTTAGACCTACCCTTGGTGAATCCGTGTTGACTGGGATCCCGTAGATTCTCCTCATCCAAGATTGCGTCTAATTTACGTTTGATTAGTGTTTCCATGAGTTTGCATACTATTGATGTGAGACTCACCGGTCTGTAGTTTGCAGCCTCTGCCCTGCAACCCTTTTTGTGCAGTGGAATGACGTTAGCTGTTTTCCAGTCTATGGGGACTCTCCCCGAACTTAGGGAGAGATTGAAGAGTCCTGATAGCGGTTCTGCCAGGACATCACACAGCTCACTGAGCACCCTGGGGTGTAGATTGTCCGGTCCCATGGCTTTGTTCACCTTGAGTCTTGCCAGTTCGTAGTAGACGTCGCCAGGTGTGAACTCGAAATTCTGAAACAGGTCTTCCACCCTGGGCCTTGCCTGCAACTGCGGACTGTGCCCCGGTGCCTCGCAGGTGAAGACCGAGCAGAAGTATTCATTCAGTAGTTCTGCTTTATCGGAATCTGATTCTGCGCAGTTCCCATCTGGTTTTCTAAGGCGTACTATCCCGTCTGTGTTCTTTTTCCTATCACTAATATACCTGAAGAAGGATTTGTCCCCTTTCTTCATGTTCTTTGCCAGAGTCTCTTCCACTCGAAGTTTGGCCTCCCTGTCTGCCGTTTTGACCGCTGCAGACCTCGCCCTATGTTCTAGTTTAGCTTCCCTAGTCTCCGTTCGTTTGTAGGAAATAAATGCTTTTTTCTTCTCCTTGACGAGGTGCGAGATTTCTGCGGAGTACCATTGGGGTTTGTTGTTTCTCCACTGTTTGTGTACTGATTTAATGTAGAGGCTTGTCGCTTCATGTATGGTAGATTTCAGGGATGACCACATAGCTTTCACATCATTAGTCGTAGCTTGGTTCTGCAGTGTCTGGTAGACGAAATCTCCCATGCGTTCGAAGTCAGTGCCTCGGAAGTTGAGTATTTTTGTTTTCATGTTTGATCTAGGGAAACCTTTCCTGAGGTAGAACCACACCATGTTGTGGTCGCTGGAGGCTAGCGTATCTCCTACCGAGACCTTCGAGACGCTATCCCCGTTGGTGAGTACCAGGTCCAGGATCGCCTGGGCCCTAGTGGGTTCCAATACCATTTGTTTGAGTCGTGCTCCTTTTATGGATGTTAACAGTCTCCTGCTGCCGCTGGTTGTTGCTGAGTATGAGTTCCAATCTGCGTCTCCCTGTTCCTTATTTCTTCCTTTCTACTCTCTTTCCCATGACCCTCTCTTCCCTCACTCACATTGGGTGGCATCTCTTCATCAATCCCTTCTCCATCTGGATCCACCATCTCCCTTTTCCATCTCTTATGTCTCTCTCCTTCCTTTTTAGCCACCCCATGTCTAACACTTCTCCCTCACTCTCATTGTCCACCATCTCTCTCTATCTCCCTGCCTTGTACCCTGGGTTCAACTTCTCATTCCCATCATGCATATTTCACTTTTTCTCCACCATCATGTCCAATATTTCACCCTATCTCCTCCATATACCATCTCTCCCTCCCCTTTATCGTTATGCCCAACATTTTCTCTCTCTCTTGCTCCTCTCCCCTCCCTTCCCCTCTTCATCAGCATCAACCCCTCCCCATACAAGATTTGTCCCTTTTTCACACCTTTCCATCCTTTTGCAGCATATCTCCCTTCCTCCCCAGTCCACTCCACCCCATGTCCAGTTATTCTCGTCCCCTCTCTTCGCCACTCAGCAACTCTCCTTCACTCCTTCATCCCATTTTACCTACAACTCTCCTCTTGCCTGCATGGATGAAACAGGCTGGCCTTCTGCAGTCCTGACTGCCTCGCTATGTTCAACGGGGCAGTGAGTAGTGACTTCCACACACTTCCTGCCGCTAAGCCAGAAGCCTCCCCTCTGCTGTGTCCCATCCAGGTAGTGAAACAGGGAAGTTGCAACAGGGGTGGGGTGGGACACAGCACGGGGCTTCTGGTTTAGTGCCAGGCAGTGTGTGGAAATTGCTTCTGCTGCCCCATTAAAGAGAGCAATGCAGTTAGGACTTCAGGAATCCAGGCTGTTCCCTTACCCCTCCCCCGCCATCTCTTTTCCAGGCTGAAAAGCCCTAACCTTTTTAGTCTTTCCTCATTCGAGAGGAGTTCCATCCCCTTTATCATCTTGGTCGCTCTTCTTTGAACCTTTTCTAGTGCAGCTATATCTTTCCTGAGATAAGGCGACCAGAATTGAACACAATACTCCAGGCGAGGCTTGATTGTCCTATACTTGGCTCACTTTTATTACCTAGGAGGGGGTGCTGAAAAGTTCTCAGCCCAACCAACCAACTTCCTAAATTCTGAGCGTTATTTTGCCACTGGAGCTGAAAAGAGGGTTATCTTATTTCGTTAAGTGCTAATTTGCAGAAACGAAATTCTATGTTTTGACATTGTTTCAGATCATTGAGTGAACCATATCCACGTCATTCTCTTCTTGGATGGGCTGAGAACATTTCAGCACCCCCCTCATAGAATAGAATAGAATAGAGCGGTAGAAAGCTGGAACGCTCTTCTGGAGGATGTTATAGGGGAAAACACCCTCCAGGGATTCAAGACCAAGTTAGACAAGTTCCTGCTGAACCAGAACGTACGCAGGTAGGGCTGGTCTCAGTTAGGGTGCTGGTCTTTGACCTAAGGGCCATCGCGTGAGCGGACTGCTGGGCACGATGGACCACTGGTCTGACCCAGCAGCGGTAATTCTTATGCTCTTATGAAATTTTATACAAGTTTTGTTTTAGCACATTGTTCTGCTTTGTGTTTTTTGCTAGATTGGATCTCACAGATCTTACTGATCATTATTGCCTGTTCTGTTTTGTAAGAGAAAATTCCCTACAAATCTACAGTAAGGCCCAAGGCAAAGACAGACACTTTCTATTGTAGGAGGGTAAAGCAGACCTATAGTAAGTTCTAGACAGTTTTTTCTTTCTGCCTTTCAGATTCAAGAAGGTACATGAGACTTACAGTACAAGTTGTTATGTCAGTGGGTAGGTTTCCCGCCTTCAGGCTTTCAATCAGGGCCGGTTGTTTGGAGGAGCCTGCATGCCAGTCTAGTGGTGAATCACTGGAATTAAGATGTGGGCGTACGTTGCACCTTCAAAAGTTATTGAGCAACAGGTGTTTATGAAAGGTGTGGTCCTGGGGCGTGCTCGCCGAGTTCATAGAAAGTAGTGACCTAGGTATACATTGAAGGAGCTCGTGAAACAAAATTGTACCTGCTTCACAAAATGTTATTGAATGACGGTCACCCATTGGCATTTCTTCCTGACACACAGAGCACCTTGTTTTTGTACCCAGCCAAAAGGAACTCAAGATAATTGGCCGATGCTTTAATTAACTGCAATTTCAATAATAGGCATCGATAAAGAACAGGACATTCCGATCTATGAAGCATCCCCAGAGAGGCAGGGGGAGGAACGAGGAGAAGCAGAGCTCAAACGGGCAATTTGGAGCTGAAACAAATGGACATATGTTGTCTTTCTTCTAGGGCAAGAGTACATAAGAACATAAGAAGTGCCTCTGCTGGGTCAGACCAGAGGTCCATCGTGCCCAGCAGTCCGCTCGCGCGGTGGCCCAACAGGTCCAGGACCTGTGTAATAATCTTCTATTTATACCCCTCTATCCCCTTTTCCTTCAGAAATTTATCCAATCCCTTCTTGAACCCTAATACCGTACTCTGTCCTATCACGCCCTCTGGAAGCGCATTCCAGGTGTCCACCACCCGTTGGGTGAAGAAGAACTTCCTAGCATTGGTTCTGAATCCGTCCCCTGTTAATTTTTCCAAATGCCCTCTCGTTCTTGTAGTTTTCGAAAGTTTGGAGAATCTGTCCCTCTCCACTTTCTCTATGCCCTTCATGATCTTCTAAGTCTCAATCATATCCCCTCTAATTCTCCTCTTCTCCAGGGAAAAGAGCCCCAGTTTCTCCAATCTGTAGCCTGTAAACACGTGTAAAAACTGTGTCATGGCAACATGACGGTCTTAAAATGATGCGTCTTCCAGAAAAACATGGATGTCTTGCATGAAGGGTCAGCCAACAAGGAGACAAGTTAGAATTCTTTTTTATTCCGATGACATCTAAGCCAGAAGGAAATCTATTCACATCAAGACAAAACAGCAAAAAGAGAATGGCAGATTATCACTTACTGTTTTGATGCCAATTTAGGGTCTCTGTGCATGAGATAAGAATTAATGTTTTTTGCACAGACAAATATCAAATTAAACCGTGGGGAGAAAAGTCTGCATTGCAGACTGGAGAGCTCAAGCAAAGGAAGAACGCTATAATAGGTTCAGCAGGACAGAGCAATTCCTTGACATTGTGGTGGTTCTGATCCCGAGAAATTAGACATTCAAAAGACCACGATTGCTTCGCTGTGGGGAATAAACAAACCAAAACTGCAGATGTGTACAACGAAGTAGGCAAAATTTATTGTGACAATCAAAATATATATTAAAACCTTTTTACCAAACAAGGGACCCAACACGGTCCGTGTTTCGGACAACCTTCATCAGGGGTTTGTACTTTTTTGAAAGAGTGAAACATTGATCCACTTGTACCCGTTCTACTCCACTCAGGATTTTGTAGGCTTCAATCCTATCTCCCCTCAGCTGTCTCTTTTCCAAGCTAAGAGCCTTAAGTTTTTTAGTCTTTCCTCATTCGAGAGGAGTTCCATCCCCTTTACCATCTTGGTCGTTCTTCTTTGAACCTTTTCTAATTCCACTATATCTTTTTTGAGATACTGTAAACAGAATTGAATTCAATACTCAAGGTGAAGGCTACACAGAGCCATTACAAAATTCTTGGTCTTAGTTTCCATTCCTTTCCTAATAATTCTTAGCATCCTGTTTGCAGAAGATTTCAGAGTAGCGTGTACAATAACCCCTAGATCTTTTTTATAGATGCTGACTCCTAAGGTGGACCCTGGTATCTGGTAATTAGGGTTTGGATTATTCTTTGCAATGTACATTGCATTTGTCCACATTAAATTTCACCTGCCATTTGAATGCCTAATTTCCTTAGGTCTTCCTGCAAGTTTTCACAGTCCACATGTGTTTTGAGTGCTTGTTAATTCCAATAATTTATAGTTAGCTCCTAATTAACTAATTACCTGCAGACCTTGGATCCACACATAGGGCTACATTCACTAAGCAAACCGATCGGTTTGCGACCCCTTAAATAGCAAATTTCCCTCCGGCCTGATTCACTTACCTCTCCTGCGATCCGCTTCGAATCCGTGCATGCAAATGAGGAGAAAGACATGCAAATTGGACAGCGACACAATTCACTACACAAAATTGGGCGATCAACGGAAGAAGCGACTGCTGGGGAGCAGTCGGAAACGTCTTTCCGACGCTCCTGTTCTATTGAAGCCCTGCTCTCTGCCTCGTCAGCCCCGATCTCCTGCAGCCCCCAACGCCTCCTGCAGCCCTGATCTGCCTGCCTCGATCTGCCTGCCCTGGCTCTCGCGGTCCAGCACCCCTGGGCTCGCC
Organism: Geotrypetes seraphini; assembly: GCF_902459505.1. NCBI lineage: Eukaryota > Metazoa > Chordata > Amphibia > Gymnophiona > Dermophiidae > Geotrypetes > Geotrypetes seraphini. The sequence goes on along the minus strand of NC_047086.1, from coordinate 13,654,657 downwards.
TGCCCCAAATGCCTGCCTGACATGTACTTGCTGCTCCCCCTGGCTCTGCCGCCTTCCCTTCAGTGCGAGCCCGCGGATTTAAAGCGGGGCTGCACGCCACAGTGCAGCTCCGCTTTAAACCCGCGGGCTCGCACTGAAGGGAAGGAGGGAAGAGGCTGCCTGCTTGCCCCGAACACTTCTGCCTCTGCTTGTGTAAGCCCATGGGTTCAACCCGAAGCGGGTTCAACCCACGGGCTACAAAAGTTTAAAGTTTTTTTTAAAAAGTTGTGGCTAGGACGGGTCTGCGCGGTCTGCACATGCGCAAGCCGTGCAGGCAGATGGGGGCATTCCTCCGAGCTCCCTCATCTGCATGTTCGCGTTTGCTGAATTCGTCGGACCTGCCCGGATCGGGCCCCGATCGGGCCGGTTAGTGAATCCATCCCATAGATAGATTCGTAAATCTAAATTAGTACCAATTAAGTGACAACTCCAATCAAAGCCAATAATTGGACGATCCATATAGACTCTGGGGGATAGATGCTTTAGGCAGGGTTACCACACGTCTGGATTTCCCCGGACATGTCTGGGGGTCCGGACGGCTTTTCAAAACCCAGCACTTTGTCCGAGTTTTGAAAAGCCTTCTCAAATTGCGTCGGACAGGGAGGAAGTCCACGCATGCACGGATATCACGTGATGATATCACGCACACGTGACATCCACACATGCATGGACTTCCCCCCTGTCCCACAAGAGCAGGCAGTGGAGGACAGGTGGGCCTTGGGGTGGTTCTAGGGGGTCCGGATTTTCTGATTGGAAAATCTGTCAACCCTACTTGTAATGTTTTTGCATAAGGTTCATAGGGGCTGCTACCGCTACCAGTAGGAGCTCCGGAAAACCCTTTTGAGCGCAGCAGTTTTAACCACTCTTACTTGCAAGGAAAACTTGGGATTATCCGGACCTGAGTCTCTGCCTTTCCACTGTACAGCAACCAAACCTTCCAGCAGAGGTGAATGATTGGGGGGAGGATTTGTAAATGCCGCTCCGGCTAATTTCTTGTTGGTTTTCAGGGACAGCCTTTTAAGCGAAGCAAAATTCTGGAAGAAAAATGGTAGGCAGAGAGCGGGTACAAGTGGATCGATTTTTCACTCCGTCAAAACTTACAAAGACTAGAGGACACGCGATGAAGTTACAGGGAAATACTCTTAAAACCAATAGGAGGAAATATTTTTTCACTCAGAGAATAGTTACGCTCTGGAACGCGTTGCCACAGGTTGTGGTAAGAGCAGATAGCGTAGCTGATTTTAAGAAAGGTTTGGACAAGTTCCTGGAGGAAAAGTCCATAGTATGTTGTTGAGAGAGACATGGGGGAAGCCTCTGCTTGCCCTGGTTTGATACTTTTGGGGATTCTAGAATCTTCTTACTCTCTGGGATTCCGGAATCTTGCTATTCTTTGAGATTCTGTATGGAATGTTGCTACTCTTTGGAATTTTAGAATCTTCTTACTCTCTGGGATTCCGGAATCTTGCTATTCTTTTAGATTCTATATGGAATGTTGCTACTCCTTGAATTTTGGTCAGGTACTAGTGACCTGGATTGGCCACTGTGAGAACAGGGTACTGGTCTTGATGTACTGTTGGTCTGACCCAGTAAGGTTGCTGTTATAAGAGATATAATCTCCAAGGTGCGGTGAAAGCTCAGGATCTACTGCAACATTTTATGACCCTTTGGAACTGCACCACCCCCCAGAATCCTGTCATCCCAGGCATAGGCAGCGGAGCGCTGCTTTGTTTGGGGGGGGGTGGTCCAGGAGCTCCACCCTAGCGCACAACCTCTTGGCAGCTCCCGAGTCCCCCACCCACCTCCTCCCGGCACTGTTGTTTTAAATCTTCAGGCAGCTGTCACGCAGCATCCACGAGCAGGCCTGCCCCTAGAAGTAGAATGAAGAGTTCCAGGGCAGGCTTGTGCTTTGGCACTGCACGGCAGCTGCCCGAAGATTTAAAATCATAACACTAGGAGACGGGAGGGCAAACAACAATTTTGGGGGAGGTCATGGCTGCTAAGGCCTCCCCTAGGGTTATCAGATTTTACTATTGTAAAATCTAGACCCGTGGCCCTGCCCCCAGGCCCACCCAGCCTCTCCCCGTTCCACCAAGTCACGCCCCCATTCCGCCTCAGCCTCGCCTCCCAGCCCCGCCCCCTCAACCTGTTCTCGTGCTTGGAGCCGCATCAGGAGGGCATCTGTGCACGATGATGTCACACGCATGCACATGATATTACCGCGTTGGATCCATGCATGCGCAGACGCCCTCCTGATGCCGTCCCCAGCTGGCAGCTTTTCAAAACCCAAAGTGCCGGGATCTGAAAAGCCGTCTGGACGTGTCCTCTAAAAAGAGGACATGTCTGGGTACATCCAAACAACTGGTTACCCTAGCCTCCCCTATTCCGAAGCCTATGCTCCTGGGCACAGGCCTAGTAAGCCTGTGGAAAGGTCCAGGCTGAACTTGGGCTGTGTGTTTGCTATTCTGACCTGTAAAGACTTAAATAGAATTTCCTATAGAAATTGGTTTGTTAGAGCAGAGCGAGTTAAGGAGAGATTATATTTTGGCAGGGAAATTCTGTGATTTAAGGTTGTGGTAGAATGCGGATTATGAAGGGAGAGAGGGGTGTAGAAAGTGCAGGATGTCTATGTCCGTGTTTCTTCCAGCTCATAACACAATGCACAGAAGGGCAAATTTCACATCCTGAACGAATCTAATTTTCATCTTAAAGAGGAGAGATTCCGTTTGTTTTGTCACTGCAGCTCAGCTTAATTACACCAGAGAAAGCAGCTTAATTACATTTCAGTGGAATGGTTTCCTGTAAGCGCTGGCAGCGGATGTTTTGGAAAGAGCCAGGGAGCACAGCTGTAGCCGAGGCCACGAAAAACCTGTCCCCTCTTAGTGCACGCGGGCTGAGAAATGGCAGTCTGAGACAGGAAAGGCGGCCCTCGGAGATGGGAGAGAGCGGGGAATCCTGGCCGACGGCCCCACAGCCCCACAGTGAGGGGACACGCTCACCGCGGCCGTCTGGTGAAGCTCAGACATGGTGAACGGCAAGAAATAAAAGTCACGCTGGGAACTTCATATGCCCCCCCAGAAAGAACACGGCATCATGCTGAACTAACATAAAAACACATGTATGAGTAATCTGATCCAAGGCAGTAGGCTCTGTAATGCTTTCAAGGGAGTGGGGTCAGGGGGTCCTCAGAGAGATTGTTCTTTTATTCTTTCTTACTTTGCTCCTGCTTTGCCTCTTAACTCGCACCAGTTCTACCTGCATCTGATGGAAGGGTGGGCCTGGGCGGGCCAGGATCACGGCCCCTCCAGTTTGGAATCAAGCCCAGTCGACGGAAGTCTTTCACCCTCAGCTGTCAAGAAATGCCGTCAAAGGCAAAAAAAAAAACCCACGATGGAAACATATTAAAAGATTTTCCGTTGCATTGAGTGCCACAGTTCTGATTGAACAGACTTTTCAGGCACACCTGAAGAGACTGCCTGTACTTGTTCGGACTTATGAATGCCAGAACGAAGCTCCCTTTGCACGAAGCAGGTGCTGTGTACAACGTTGGCAATAAATTTGAGACACTGAGCTCAAACCCCACGTATCCAGGCTCGGGAGAGAGGTTCATTGCTGTCATGATATGTGGAAAAAAGAAAACCAGGTGGCAATGTGGAGAGGCATTTGAAAAACAATACTATTAAATCAATGGGAAAAAAAGTCCCAAAAGTTGCTAAACAAACCCCGGACTTTTACACACCATTGTCTCCTTATTCTGGAACGTTTACAGATTCTCCTAGGCAAGAGGCATCCCACAATTCAAACTCTCCCTTCCTTCCAGAAAAGGAATTAAAGGAGTTAAGATCTTCCATCAATCTCTGGCTTTTAAACTTTCTCAACTATGGAATGAACTCCTCTTAACTCTGAGGAGCCCCAGTCCTTTCCAATCTTTCGTAAATTTCGAACAACTTTTTTTTTGCTAAACATTTTGAAAATTATTCTTTTTTGAAACCTCTACTCTTACTTTTTCTAGTTCCCTATCTAATTGTTGAAAACCGAGTCGAGCTTCCTTAGGTTGATGACCTGGTATATAAAGTTAAGCTTTACTTTATTTTAAAAGTATGACTGACAATGTCATGAAGAGCGCTCAGTTGCCTGTGCTGATAAATAGTTAAATCAGCTATTTGGCAGCTTTGATCTTCTTACACCACCTACTCACATTCATGTATTCAAAATTAAGATACTTAGGCCCAAATTCTGTAACCGGCGAACAGAATGCTAGGAATGATTAAGAAGGGGATCACAAACAGATTGGAGAAGGATATCATGTCGCTGTACCAGGCCATGGTACACCTAGAGTACTGCATCCAGCACTGGTCGCCATACATGAAGAAGGACACGGTACTACTCGAAAGGGTCCAGAGAAGAGTGACTAAGATGGTTAGGGGGCTAGAGGAGTTGCTGTACAGTGAAAGATTAGAGAAAGTGGGCCTCTTCTCCCTCGAATAGAGGAGATTGAGAGGGGACATGATCGAAACATTCAAGGTACTGAAGGGGATAGACTTAGTAGATAAAGACAGGTTGTTCACCCTCTCCAAGGTAGGGAGAACGAGACACTCTCTAAAGTTGAAAGGGGATAAATTCCGTACAAATGTAAGGAAGTTCTTCTTCACCCAGAGAGTGGTAGAAAACTGGAACACTCTTCCGGAGGCTGTTATAGGGGAAAACACCCTCCAGGGATTCAAGACAAAGTTAGACAAGTTCCTGCTGACCCAGAACGTACGCAGGTAGGGCTAGTCTCGGTTAGGGTGCTGGTCTTTGACCAAGGGCCGCCGCGTGAGCTGACGCCTGGGCACGATGGGCCACTGGTCTGACCCAGCAGCGGCAATTCTTATGTTCTAATGTTAGGCACCTATTTCGGAGGTGCCCAACCAGATCAGCGCCTATCTAAATTGATTAACAAGTTCAATTAAGCTTTTTAATCAGCAATAATTGAAACATAGGCGTCTATCAAGAAAGCGCGATTCTGCAACAAGGCGCCTCTACAAATTTAGGTGGCCTTCAAAAAAATAGGCGCTATGCACCTTAGGCGTGGGTGTGGCTACGTATTAGGCGCCTTGCTGTGTGCCTAACTTTTAGTTGTGCCTAGAGCTGGCCTATTTCTTGGGCACCTGTAAAATAGGTGCCGCTCAGCGTGATTCATTAAACAGCACAATGATCATTTGGGGGGAGTCAATCAAGGAAAAAAGATGAGGGAAGCTCAAAGCAGGCGTGCCGCTTCTTCACGACAATGCGCCAGTGCAGATGCCGTGACAATCACAGGCTGCCATCTGAGAATGGGGGTTTCAGCAGCTGAACCGTCCACCCTACGGTCCTGACCTGGCTCCCTCGGATTATCTCCTGTTACGAGTTTTGAAGAAATCTCTCCGTGGACAGCGGTTTTCAAGTGATGAAGACGTCAAGGAAGCTGTAACGTTCTGGTTTGAGGGCCAAACAGAAAAATGCTTTTCAAAGGGGTTATAGTCATTGCAGAAAAGTGGACGAAGTGTATGAAGCTATCGGGTATGGTGGGATATAAATAAAGCTATTATTAGTATACTAGTTTTTTAGCCTGTTACATTAACGGGTGCTAGAATAGATGTGTAGACTTAGTCGTTTCTTTCTTTCTGTCTATCTTTCTTTCTCTCTCCCTGCCCCCTTTCTTTCTTTCTGTCTCTCTCCCTGCCCCCTGTCTGTCTTTCTTTCTTTATGTCTCTCCCCCCCTGTCTGTCTTTCTTTCTGTCTCTCTCCCTGGCCCCCTGTCTTTCTTTCTTTCTTTCTGTCTCTCTCCCTGCCCCCCGTCTGTCTTTCTTTCTTTATGTCTCTCCCCCCCTGTCTGTCTTTCTTTCTGTCTCTCTCCCTGGCCCCCTGTCTTTCTTTCTTTCTCTTTCCCTGCCCGCTGTCTGTCATTCTTTCTTTCTGTCTTTTCCCCCTGTCCAGCAGCACCCCTTCCCTGCTTCCCCTGTCCAGCAGTAGCCCTTCTCCCTTCCCTGATCCTTGTCCAGCATCAACTAGGCCAGGCAGACTCGGGGCTTTTGCTAGGCTGGCCGGCCTTGCATTATCAAAGTGGGCCGGCCTAGCAAATGCCCTGCGGCTGCTTGATGAAACCACAGCTGCTGCCACTGCTGGACCCGGGGTGAGAAGAAGAGGCATCCTGGCAGTGGCAACGTAGTCAGAAGGCAGAAAGTCAGCCGGCGTTGTAGATCGGGCAGGCACTTACATGAGCCAAGTATAGGACAATCAAGCCATTATAACATCACTGATGAGGTTGGCTCTGAGGCATTATGACATCACAATCTCAGCTCTGGAATGTTGCTCTCATTGTGGTTCCGGAATGTTGCTATTCTTTGAGATGCTGGAATGTTGCTACTCTTTGGGTTTTGGCCAGGTACTAAGAACCTTGATTGGCCACCGTGAGGACGGGCTACTGGGTTTGATGGACCATTGGTCTGACCCAATAAGACGATTCTTATGTTGTTATGCATGCTTGCGTGCATGTGATGTCATCGCGTCACACCAGAGCATGCGCAGATGCTGTCCGAACAAGTGAACAGGTTGAGGGGGCGGGGATGTGGAAGGAATAGGGTGACTCGGCTGGGCGGGGACCGGTGGGGCCATGGGTCCGGATTTTCGTTCCAGAAAATCTGATAACCCTACCCATTCCCTTCCCATTTAGGCCTAAGCAATTACACCAGCAATATGTCTGCTTTAAAAGCACACACCTAAACACATATGTGCATATTTATCAGGTTATGCTAGTGTCCTGTAAAGAAAAGTGGACACCATCTTTCTTTTATAAATACAGGAATCCCTTTATAGAAATGCCCTCAGACTACTCTCCTGGGAATGAACAAAGTGATCAAAGATGACCTGTCCACTAGGCAGACTAGCCTTTCACCTTGAGCAGGGGTAGGCAATTCCAATCCTCGAGAGAAGGAGCCAGGTCAGGTTTTCAGGATCTCCACAATGAATATGTATGAGATGGATTTGCATGCACTGCCTCCTTGAGATGCAAATCTATCTCATGCATATTTCTTGTGGATATCCTGAAAACCTGACCTGGCTCCGGCTCTCGAGGACTGGAATTGCCTACCTCTGACCTAGAGGTACTGCTACACTGGATCAAGTCCACAGAGGTCAAAACGGCAGTCAGGGAGGCCAAACTTCGAGTGGAAGAAACTCTAGCAAACAACATTAAGAAAGGGGACAAATCCTTCTTCCGGTATATCAGTGACAGGAAAAAAAACACAGACGGGATAGTACGCCTGAGAAAAACGGACGGGAATTACGCAGAATCGGATCCCGAAAAGGCTGAACTACTGAATGAATACTTCTGCTCGGTCTTCACCTGCGAGGCGCCAGGGTCCGGCCCTCAATTGAAGCCACAGTCAAACACAAAAGACCCGTTTCGGAATTTTAAATTCACACCCAGCGAGGTTTACTTTGAGCTAACAAAACTCAAGGTGGACAAAGCCATGGGACCGGACAATCTGCACCCCAGAGTGCTCATGGAGATAGGTGATGTCCTTGCAGAACCGTTGGCCGAGCTATTCAATCTCTCACTGAGTACAGGGACAGTCCCCTTGGACTGGAAAACAGCTAACGTCGTTCCTCTGCACAAAAAGGGTTGCAGGACAGAGGCTGCAAATTACAGACCGGTGAGTCTGACATCGATAGTATGCAAACTTATGGAAACACTGATCAAACGCCAATTGGACACGGTCTTGGACGAAGGGAATCTACGGGACCCCAATCAACATGGATTCACCAAGGGTAGGTCCTGCCAATCAAACCTCATCAGCTTCTTTGACTGGGTAACAAAAAGACTGGACGAAGGAGATTCACTGGACATAGTGTACCTAGACTTCAGTAAAGCTTTTGACAGCGTCCCACATCGCAGACTGTTAAACAAGATGAAATCGATGGGGTTAGGAGAGACTCTAACGGCATGGGTCAATGATTGGCTGAGTGGCAGACTTCAGAGGGTGATGGTTAACGGTACTTTCTCTGAGACATCGGAGGTGACCAGCGGGGTGCCGCAGGGCTCGGTCTTGGGTCCGCTCCTCTTCAACATATTCATAGGAGATCTGACTCAAGGGCTTCAAGGTAAAGTAACATTATTCGCCGACGACGCCAAATTATGTAATATGGTAAGCGAGAGCAATTTACAAGATAGTATGGCGCAGGACCTGCGTACATTGGAATGCTGGTCCTCAACCTGGCAGCTGGGCTTCAATGCTGGGAAGTGTAAGGTCATGCACCTAGGTAGCAGAAACCCGTGCAGAACTTATACCTTAAATGGGGAGACCTTGACCAGGACTTCAGCGGAACGAGATTTAGGAGTAAACATTAGTGCAGACATGAAATCTGCCAATCAGGTGGAGAAGGCTTCCTCAAGGGCAAGGCAGATGCTGGGTTGCATCCGTAGAAGTTTCGTCAGCAGAAAGCCTGCTGTAATAATGCCACTGTACAGGACCATGGTGAGACCTCATCTGGAATACTGTGTGCAATTCTGGAAGCCACATTACCGCAAAGACGTGCAGAGGGTTGAGTCGGTCCAAAGGATGGCCACCAAAATGGTGTCAGGGCTTAAAGGTCTCTCGTACGAAGCAAGACTAAACAATTTGCAGCTCTACACTCTCGAGGAACGCAGGGAGAGGGGAGACATGATTGAGACGTTTAAATACGTCACCGGACGTATAGAAGTGGAAGATAACATTTTCCTTCTCAGAGGCCCCTCAACCACAAGGGGGCACCCTCTCAAACTCAAGGGCGGGAAATTTCACGGCGACACCAGGAAGTATTTCTTCACGGAGCGAGTGATTGATCAATGGAACAAGCTTCCAGTACAGGTAATCGAGGCCAGCAGCGTGCCAGATTTTAAGAATAAATGGGACGCCCATGTGGGATCACTACGTGGGTCAGGGCAAAACATTGGCTAATCTTAAGGGGAGGGTCTAAAGAGTAGGCAGACTTGATGGGCCTTGGCCCTTTTCTGCCGTCATCTTTCTATGTTTCTATGTTTCTAGAGTGACACAATATTGCAGGGGTGTCAAAGTCCCTCCTCGAGGGCCACAATCCGGTCCGGGTTTTCAGGATTTCCCCAATGAATATGCATGAGATCTATTAGCATACAATGAAAGCAGTGCATGCAACTAGATCTCATGCATATTCGTTGGGGAAATCCTGAAAACCCGACTGGATTGCGGCCCTCGAGGAGGGATTTCGACACCCCTGAGATAGGGGTAGCAATGAAACAGAAGTCAGCATATTTACAGAAGACATCATGGCCAACACAGATTGTGGCAGGCCTTGAGTGCGTGTTTACAATGAAGTCTGTTTAGGTTATCATACTGAAAATTAATTCAATGTATTTAAGTATGAATAAATTTTAAAGAAATTAATTTAAATTATTTGATATCTATAAGTAAAATAACAGATAAAATATTATTATACAACAGAGAATCTAAAGGGACCAATGATAGCTTGTACTAAAGCCGTATTGATAAGACTTGTTCTAACGTCATAACAGCTGCAAGCACTTGAGGTAGCCCTTCTCCAATATCAAAAAGATATATCAGATTGGAATATTAATAATAAGAAAGAAGAACTCATCTACCATTTGATTGAGCGATTAGTAGGCCTTGAGTAGTCACACACATTCAGGGCCTCACAATTTAATTTTAAACGCTGAGAAAAATCTGCCCTGTAGCTCTCATGAAAACACAGGTTCATTACAACTTTGCTTGGGATTGGCAGTGCCACATTGCCTGCTCCTTCAAATGATCACCACATTGGGAGTTTCAAACCTCAAATTAGTCACACGGTCAAATCCTGCTCGTACTATGCATGAATGTTACGACAGTTCAGCCCAATATTAACTAGAGAAAACTGTATAAAACTTGTGTCTACTTTTATTATTAGTGGATTGGATTACGAGGGGGTGCTGAAAAGTTGTTAACTCAACCAAGAAGAGAATGATGTGAAGCCATGAAACTTACAAGTTATTCCACACTTTTCATTTCAATGATATAAAATGAAACAAGAACTGTCAAGACAAGTGTGGATTAACTTGTAATGTTTCATGGCTCCCCATCATTCTCTTCTTGGTTGGGCTGAGAATTTTTCAGCGGCCCCTTGTATTGTGATGTCATAATGCCTCATTCCACCAGTGCCTAAGAGCCAACCTCATCGGTGATGTCACAATGGCTTGTGTGGAATAACTTGTAAGCTTCATGGCTCCCCATCATTCTCTTCTTGGTTGGGCTGAGAATTTTTCAGTGGCCACTTGTAGTGTGATGTCATAATGCCTCATTCCACCAGTGCCTAAGAGCCAACCTCACTGGTGATGTCACAGTGGCTCGGATTCCCTATCCTTGTTTCTATTTACTAGTGTGGAATAACTTGTAAGCTTCATGGCTCCCCATCATTCTCTTCTTGGTTGAGCTGAGAACTTTTCAGCGGCCCCTCGTACCATAACTCTCTTTATAGGATCTTGTAAGGCACATCTCCAGCATTTACAGCTTGTGCAGAATATGACTGCTAAACTCATCAGTGGAGCCAAGAGGGTTGACCATATTGCTCCAGTTTTGTACCAGCTGCATTGGCTACCAGTTTCTAAGCATATAAGAACATAAGAAATGCCTGCACCGGATCAGACCTGGGGTCCATCTAGTCCGGCGATCCGCACACGCGGAGGCTCAGCCAGGCACACCCTGGCGAATACAATGGTCACTCGTATCCCTCAATGTCTTCTGATTTTAAGTTACTGTGTCATGTCTTTTAAGGCATTATACTTCAATCACCTGAATATTTTTTGAAAAACCTTAAGTATGTGCCTGTGATATCATTGTGATATCAGGAAGTAAGACTTTCGTCAACTAGAAAGAAAGCTTTTTCTTTTTTTTTTTTAATCTTTATTCATTTTTAAACTTATAATAAGTGTGATAACTTATTCATACAAATAACCATAAATATATCACTTAATAATCAACAACTTGGTTGGACAGTTTCTTTTTTTTTTTTTAAATTTATTTAAGCATTTATCATAATTTCAACAATATAAGTTCATTGAACAAAACAAAAGTTCTCCCAATTCATAAGAAAAGAAAATATCTCATTTACCAATTAAATGCATATAAACTTTTGAATGGTCCTCATTAAAGGGAGAAACAAATTCAAATACCACTGGGAATGGAAAATCAAGGAATTAAAATTAACAGAAATCTCATTGGTAGCTCATCTACTTTCTTACTTCAGACCAGTAAATTGGAATCAATTAGGACTTTTCATTGCCATTCCTTTCCCTTCCCCCAAAAAAACTGCAATTGGGAAGGTTCATAAAAAACATAATTACTCTGATCCAGGTAAATTACACATTTACAGGGATATCGCAATTGAAATTTTGCCCCCAACGACTTAACATTATCTTTCAATTCTAGGAATCTTTTCCTTCTTGTTAGTGTTGTTCTAGAGACATCTGAGAATAAAGAAATCTTTCCATCCATATAGGAGACTTCTTTAAGCCTATAAAATACGCAAAGAAGCGCTTCCTTGTCCTGTAAAAAAACAAATGTCACTAGAAGTGTTGTACAAACTACCACTTCGTTTTCTGAGGTCTCCAATATCCTAGATATATCAATAGGACTTGACAAATCTTCCTTAGGTTGATTGACGTCTGAAGGTGAGGCTTTTTTAACAGAAATAGGTACGAAGAGAGACTGAACAAATTGCAGCTCTACACTCTTGAGGAACGTAGGGAGAGGGGAGACATGATCGAAACATTTAAGTACCTCACGGGACGTGTCGAAGTGGAAGATGATATTTTCTTTCTCAAGGGACCCTCGGCCACAAGAGGGCACCCGCTCAAACTCAGGGGCGGAAAATTTCATGGCGACACCAGAAAGTATTTCTTCACAGAGAGAGTGGTTGATCATTGGAACAAGCTTCCAGTGCAGGTGATCGAGGCAGACAGCGTGCCAGACTTTAACAATAAATGGGATACCCATGTGGGATAAGGAAATTGGGTCATTAGGGCATAGACAGGGGGTGGATAAGCAGAGTGGGCAGACTTGATGGGCTGTAGCCCTTTTCTGCCGTCATCTTCTATGTTTCTATGATGGGTCATTTGGCCTTTATCTGCCATCATGTTTCTATGTTTCTATAATCAGAAAGTTCTATGACATCACAATGCAGGTGTAAAGAGCCTTAGCCTATAGGAAGAGGAGATGCAAATGTTAAGAGCCTTAGCCAATAGGGAGAGGAGGAGAGAGTGGCTGCTGCAGACACCAGAAAGTATTTCTTCACAGAGAGAGTGGTTGATCATTGGAACAAGCTTCCAGTGCAGGTGATCGAGACAGACAGCGTGCCAGACTTGAAGAATAAATGGGAGGGTCAAGATAAGGAAATTGGGTCATTAGGGCATAGACAGGGGGTGGGTAAGCAGAGTGGGCAGACTTGATGGGCTGTAGCCCTTTTCTGCCGTCATTTTCTATGTTTCTATGATGGGTCATTTGGCCTTTATCTGCCATCATGTTTCTATGTTTCTATAATCAGAAAGTTCTATGACATCACAATGCAGGTGTAAAGAGCCTTAGCCTATAGGAAGAGGAGATGCAAATGTTAAGAGCCTTAGCCAATAGGGAGAGGAGGAGAGAGTGGCTGCTGCAGACACCAGAAAGTATTTCTTCACAGAGAGAGTGGTTGATCATTGGAACAAGCTTCCAGTGCAGGTGATCGAGGCAGACAGCGTGCCAGACTTTAAGAATAAATGGGATACCCATGTGGGATCCCTACGAGGGTCAAGATAAGGAAATGGGGTCATTAGGGCATAGACAGGGTGGGCAGACTTGATGGGCTGTAGCCCTTTTCTGCCGTCATCTTCTATGTTTCTATGATGGGTCATTTGGCCTTTATCTGCCATCATGTTTCTATGTTTCTATAATCAGAAAGTTCTATGACATCACAATGCAGGTGTAAAGAGCCTTAGCCTATAGGAAGAGGAGATGCAAATGTTAAGAGCCTTAGCCAATAGGGAGAGGAGGAGAGAGTGGCTGCTGCAGACACCAGAAAGTATTTCTTCACAGAGAGAGTGGTTGATCATTGGAACAAGCTTCCAGTGCAGGTGATGGAGGCAGACAGCGTGCCAGACTTGAAGAATAAATGGGAGGGTCAAGATAAGGAAATTGGGTCATTAGGGCATAGACAGGGGGTGGGTAAGCAGAGTGGGCAGACTTGATGGGCTGTAGCCCTTTTCTGCCGTCATCTTCTATGTGTCTATGTTTCTATGACAGTTTCTAATCTGAGCTCTCTTATCTTGCCTTCCAGAAATGAATTAAAAGACTATTATGTAGACATCTTGGGATTCTTTTGGGTGGGCTTTTGGGATGGATCTTTACTATTAATTAATGGCGTTCTTTTCTTATTTGCTTTCTCGTATAGAAGGTGGGTTATCAAATAAATAAATAAACCTATAGGACTAATTGATAATCTGTTTTAGGGGAGGCTTTTATTAATCTAGTGTTACATTAGTAATTTTTTTTTCCATCTCTTTTCCTTACATGCACCATGTATTTTTTCTATACCGCCTAACACTTATGTAAAAGGTGGTATATCAAATCAAACCAATCCAATCCAATCCCATCTCCGACTTAAAAAAGCACAGAATGACAGAAAAAAAATAAAGCTCACAAAGAGATCACAACCTGCCTACCAAACACAACCCAATGCTGTGCCTCACACAGCAGATTTTCTAGAAACTATGAAAAAATTCAATAGAGATCAAAGGGTACACAGTATCAGTAATAATAACTGACAATTTCATGACGTATTTACAAGGAAATCTCACAAGAAAAGAGCGCCAAGACTTATCACTTCTTGACGCATAACAGGAATCTTCTGCCTACGCCCCTGGGTTGACTCGCAGAGGTCTGGAAATACCCATAAACTATTCAAGAAGATTACGAGAAAAATAAAAGTCCCTGCATCATATTGTGATCTGGAGTAGAAGCAAGAGTCTCTGCATGACCTTTTATCTACCGAGACCTCTCAACCGAGCCAGTCAAATCAAGACTCTCTAACAAGAGAATAGGCCCATTTTGCATTTTAATAATTCAGCTTAGGCCTTTTGGCCTTTGCTTCCATCAGCCTGAGACATCTTTTGTACATATAACAGGACCACCACAACGTTCTCTCCATGTACCCATCTAGAGGAACATTCTGGGCTCCCTGCTTCTAATCTGACTTGTCTGCACTCTGAAGTAAAGAACCTGTTTATTTGTCACTAATATGGGCGGGGGTCTCCATTAAATTTAGAGGGAAGGCTAACATGCTCTCTATCTGGGGGCCGTGTATTTTCTTGTGCACTCCACAGGAGTCAGGAAACTGGGCCTCTTCTCCCTCGAACAGAGGAGATTGAGAGGGGACATGATCGAAACATTCAAGATACCGAAGGGAATAGACTTAGTAGATAAGGACAGGTTGTTCACCCTCTCCAAGGTAGGGAGAACGAGAGGGCACTCTCTAAAGTTGAAAGGGGATAGATTCTGTACAGACGTAAGGAAGTTCTTCTTCACCCAGAGAGTGGTAGAAAACTGGAACACTCTTCCGGAAGCTGTCATAGGGGAAAACACCCTCCAGGGATTCAAGACAAAGTTAGACAAATTCCTACTGAACAAGGACGTACGCTGGTAAAGCTGGTCTCAGTTAGGGCACTGGTCTTTGACCAAAAGGGCCGCCACGTGAGCGGATTGCTGGGCACGATGGACCACTGGTCTGACCCAGCAGCGGCATCTCTTATGTTCTTATGGTGAGCCCCCCAAAACACCCCCAGAATCTACTAGACCCACCTATCTACTACCCCAATAGCCCTTATGGCTGCAGGAGCCACTTATATGGCAGTACAAAAGGATTTTGGTGGGGTGCACATTTTTCACCATGAATGAAGTGATTAGAGTGGCTTATGGGCCTGGGTCCTCCTCTCCATGGTTCACTAACCCACCCCCAAGACCACGTAAGCCATATCTGTGCAGCTGTACTAGGCTTTCCTATGCCAGGCTGCCAGGTGCTGATGTTCTGGAGGCAGATATGTAAAGTTGTTATTACGATATTTATGGGGATGGGGGGGGATAGTGATGACTGGGGCAGTGTGTGGGGGGTCTGTACTTTGTGTCTGCAGTGCTAATCTGGTCACTTTGGATATCTTTTGTGGACTTAGACCTGGTTTTAGATGGCCTAAGTCACAATGTCCAAGTTCCGTCTTGGCAGTGTTGTAAAACTTTCGGTTATACATGCAGTACAACTAAGTCTAGGACGGCCCACATCCCGCCCAAATCCCGCCCTCAACACTCCTCCTGACACGCCCCTTTTAGCTCTGGTCATTCAGCAGCACTGTGAAGGCCTAAGTCGTTTTTAAATACGTCTAAAACTCGGTTCGATTATCGGCACTTGGACGACTTTTGTTACTGATTGTCCAAGTGCCGATTTAGGCCGGTTTTTCTGTTTCGATTATGAACCCCTTATTGTATCATTTATATGTTACTAGGTCTGACTGTACCTTTAACACTTACCTAGAGTAGGGATTCTCCTTCCAGATTTTCCGTAAATCTATGAAAACACTGTTATTTCAACAGGTCTTTGAAAATTGTTCTAAGGAAAATGAGTTATCTTCTCTCTAAGATGTCGGATGGGGGTCTTCATCAATAAATTATTTTCTCTCTAATCTAACTACTTTCACTTCGATTATCGATTTTTATGTGAACCGAGTTAAGCTCCTTTTGGGGAGATGACATGGTATATAGATCACATTTCCACAAGCACACATGCAATACAAATTCTACTGCACCCTCTTCAGAGCCCTAAATGGAACTGGGCCTAGCTACCTAAACAAACACCTGATCAGAAATTACAGACGCGGGGACAGAAATCCCACCCATCCCCGCCCGTCCCCACCAGAATCCTCTCCATCCCCACCCATCCCCATCAGGATCCTCTCCGTCCCCACCCATCCCCGCAAGGAATTACCTCCATCCCCGCAATTACTTCTGACAGGATCATCAATTCCACAGTTTCTTTTGTGTTTGCGTTGCTGTTTTCCTTGTGGAATCTCTTTGGTGGAACCCTTTTTTGTTTTCTGTTCAGGTAATTAACTTATAAACCCACTCTTTTACTAAGGCTAACGTGTCCATTATTTTATATGTACGAGCCCTGCTTCCAAAGCCTTCCATCCCCGTGGGAGTCCCGTTGGCTAGAGGGGGGTCCCCGTGTGAGTCCCGTGGGCCAGAGAGGGTCCCCGTGGGAGTCCCGTGGGTTAGGGGGGATTCCTGCGGGACCCCCATGGGACCTGCGGGATTCCCACAATCCCTGTTCCCGTGCAGACCTCTAATCAGAAATAACACTTCAAGACCAAGGAGAACACAGGCTCTCTTCACCCATCCTCCAGCAAAAGGCATACAAAGCAAAAAAAAACTATATGACGAACTACTAGCCACCAGAGCAGCCAAAATAGACCTCCACCTCTCCAAGCTCTTGACCAAGACGATCAACTACAAAACATTCAGGAAAGAACTGAAAACTATGCTTTTCTGAAAATTTGTCAAATGATCTACTAAACCTTATAAACCCTTCCCCAGATCCCATCGCTCGTTTTATCTATCAACTTTGTAAGCTCCCTGGGAATACCCAGACCAGCTCTTTTTGTAAACCGCCTAGAACTGAAAGGTATTGGCGAGATAGAAAACAGTCACGTAATGTAGAAACATAGAAACATAGAAAATGACGGCAGAAAAGGGCCACAGCCCATCAAGTCTGCCCACCCTATTGACCCACCCTCTTAACTTCGTCCCGCTAGAGATCCCACATGCGTATCCCATTTTTTCTTAAAATCTGGCACGCTGCTGGCCTTGATCACCTGTAGTGGAAGTTCATTCCAATGATTGACCACCCTTTCGGTGAAGAAATACTTCCTGGTGTCGCCATGAAATTGCCCGCCCTTGATTTTCAGCAGATGCCCTCTTGTGGTCGAGGGTCCTTTAAGAGAGAAGATATCGTCTTCCACTTCGATATGGCCTGTGATATATTTAAACGTCTCAATCATGTCCCCCCTCTCTCTACGTTCCTCGAGTGAGTATAGCTGCAATTTCTTTAGCCTTTCCTCATATGGGAGATTCTTGAGCCCCGAGACCATCTTGGTGGCCATTCGTTGAACCGACTCAATTCTCAGCACATCTTTACGGTAATGTGGCCTCCAGAATTGTACACAATATTCCAGATGAGGTCTCACCATGGATCTGTACAAAGGCATTCTGACTTCGGGCTTCCGGCTGATGAAACTTCTACGGATACAACCCATCATTTGTCTAGCTTTGGATGAAGCTTTCTCCACTTGATTGGCAGTTTTCATGTCTTCACTAATGATCACTCCTAAATCTCGTTCTGCTTTAGTCCTAGCTAAGGTCTCACCATTTAGAGTGTAAATTCTGCACGGATTTCTGCTGCCAAGGTGCATGACCTTACACTTTTTAGCATTGAAGCCTAGCTGCCAAGTGGAGGACCAATGTTCCAATAAGAGCAGGTCCTGCGTCATACTGTCGGGCAAAGTGCTGTTATCTACTATGTTGCATAGTTTGGCGTCATCGGCGAATAATGTTATTTTACCTTGAAGCCCCTGAGTCAGGTCTCTTATGAATATGTTGAAAAGGATCGGTCCCAAGACCGAGCCCTGCGGCACTCCACTGGTCACCTCCGACGTATTGGAGAAGGTACCGTTAATCACCACCCTTTGAAGTCTACCGCTCAGCCAGTCATTGACCCATGTAGTTAATGTTTCTCCTAATCCCATCGATGTCATCTTGCTCAACAACCTGCGGTGTGGGATGCTATCAAAAGCTTTACTGAAATCTAAGTACACTACATCCAGGGACTCTCCCATATTTAGTTTTCTTGTTACCCAGTCAAAGAAGCTAATCAGGTTGGATTGGCAGGACCTTCCCTTTGTGAATCCATGCTGGTGGGGATCCCGTAGATTCTCCTCATTCAGGATTGTATCTAATTTATGTTTAATAAGTGTTTCCATGAGTTTACTCACTATTGATGTGAGACTCACCGGTCTGTAATTCGCAGCCTCCGTCCTGAAATCCTTTTTGTGCAGTGGAATGACGTTAGCTGTTTTCCAGCCCAAGGGGACTCTTCCCATACTCAAGGAAAGATTGAAGAGCACGGATAACGGTTCCGCCAGGACATCACCCAACTCCCTAAGAATCCTGGGGTGTAGATTGTCCGGTCCCATGGCTTTGTTCACGTTGAGTCTTGATAGTTCGCAGTAGACGCTGCTGGGTGTAAACTCAAAGTTCCGAAACGGGTCTTCCGAGCTTTGCCTTGCCTGCAACTATGGCCCGGTCCCTGGCGCCTCGCAGGTAAAGACTGAGCAGAAGTATTCATTTAGTAATTTGGCTTTATCAGAATCTGATTTTACATAATTCCCGTCTGATTTCCTAAAGCGTACTATCCCATCTGTGTTCCGTTTCCTGTCGCTAATGTATCTAAAGAAGGATTTATCCCCTTTTTTAATGTTCTTTGCTAGATTTTCTTCGATTTGAAGCTTTGCCTCTCTTACTGCCGTTTTGAAATCGCAGGGAACGTAAGATATCACGTATGTGATATGTATGCAGTATATAAATTTTTTAATAAATAAATTAGATTAGATTCTCAGCCCATGAGATGCGTGTCTTTGGGAATATGCCTGCCAGAGGAAGCTGGGAGGAGTGGGTAAATGAAAGGGGCTTTTGTCTTTTTCCCATCCACTCCTTCCTTTTGAATATTGACTTATACTACCACTACTTCTATTCATTTCTAAAGCAGTATTAGACATATATGTGGCAGGGCTGTACACATATGTAGATACTTTCTCTGTCCCTACTGGGCACACAGGCTAAGGGTTTTTTTGGTACCTAAACCCCACTCACTATAAAGTAACCATGCCTGAGAAACGCCCTATCCCCCTACTTGTCCTGTTTGTCTGTTTAATTAGATTGTAAGCTCTACTGAGCAGGGACTGTCTCCTGAATGTTTTAATGTGCAGTACTGTGTCTAGCAGCGCCAGAGAAATGATAAGTAGCAGTAGTACACCTAAAAGCTCCTTTCAGATCCTTCTGCTCTTCTGCGACAGTCTCCAGCTCTGTTTCTAAAAGAATCAGATCATTGCACCCCTCCCCCCCTCCTTACGGGTTTTCTTTCCTATGACCGAATGTATTTCTACCCCAAATCCCTCACGTGTCAGGTACATTTTAGGTCTTGCTGTCTTTTTATGTAACGCCATTTACTTAAGTTGTTTTAATCTTCCGATTTCTACTGTTGGCATATTTTAATTGATTTCCCCTACAAGATCATGAAGGGCATAGAGAGAGTAGAGAGGGACAGATTCTTCAAACTTTCAGAACATAAAAGAACAAGAGGGCATTCGGAAAAGTTGAAAGGGGACAGATTCAAAACGAATGCTAGGAAGTTCTTCTTTACCCAACGTGTGGTGGACACCTGGAATGCGCTTCCAGAGGACGTAATAGGGCAGAGCACAGTACTGGGGTTCAAGAAAGGATTGGACAATTTCCTGCTGGAAAAAGGGATAGAGGGGTATAGATAGAGGATTACTGCACAGGTCCTGGACCTGTTGGGCCGCCGCGTGAGCGGACTGCTGGGTACGATAGACCTCAGGTCTGACCCAGCAGAGGCATTGCTTATGTTCTTATATAATCTGTAAATTGCTTAGAAGTTGTATACGCGATAGCATCAAATTTTAATAAAAACTTGAAAAAAATTGTTTCAGAATAAGTACATAGTTTCAAGTTTTTATTAAAATTTGATGCTATCGCGTATACAACTTCTAAGCAATTTACAGATTAAAAAAGGGGAAATCAATTATAATACGCCAACAAACAGCAGAAGATTAAAACAACTAAGTAAATGGCGTTACATAAAAAGACAACAAGACCTAAAATGTACCTGACACGTGAGGGATTTGGGGTCAAAATACATTCGGTCATAGGAAAGAAAAAACCCGTAAGGATGGGGTGGGTGCATTGATATGATTCTTTTAGAAACAGAGCTGGAGACTGTTGCAGAAGATCAGAAAGATCTGAAAAGAGCTTTTAGGTGTTAAAAGGCGTCTTTAAATAAATGAGTTTTAAGAAGACCCTTGAAATGATCTAAGCTGATGAAAGAACAACGAGGCTGGATGGGATCTTTGGGTGTCACCTAGTTCATCTCCCCTACCCCAAAACATCTGCTCTTACAAGTACATTCCATTACACCCTTGATGCCTCACCCACCCTTTCCCCCCCCCCCTCCCACTGCTTAGAAAAACCTTCCTAAGGCCTAACCATCTTCCCTACTCACATGACCCCCTACAGCAGGCAAAACAGACCCTACTCTGAGTTCCAGTTTCCTCAATCCGACACTCAGGGCGGCTAACTGCGTCAGCCACTCTCGGGCGAGTGGTGTCCAGGTCCCTTGACAGGACAAACAAGAATGCAACATGAAAACATTTGTAACACATTGATAACTATCAAAATATTAGCAGAAGGCGACTGCATCATCCAATCGGTCACACAAAAAAAAACACAATTCTGTGGGTGGCAAGAGAAGAAAACGACTAAAGAACATGTCATCTTGCTCAATTAAATACCTGGTTTTATAAGTGCTTGGAGGCCTATCAAAGCAGTGCCACTGATAATCTGGTATAATTAGGGTACCTCCTGTTCCTGTTTGACTGAGACAATCTCTTTTCATGTGATGTCCTTTGTCATACACTAATGTTAAAATAGCCCTCAGGCGATATATTACATATGTTGCATCTATTCCATAAAGCTACTAAGTAGTAGATTTAAAAACAAAGCGGAGAAAATATTTCTTCACACAAAGTGCAATTAAACTCTGGAATTCATTGCCAGAGAATGTGATGGAAGCAGTTAGCTTAGCAGGGTTTTAAAAAAAAAGGTTTTTATCATTTCCAAAAACAAAAGTCCATAACCCATTATTAATATGGACTTGAGGGAAATCCACTGCTTATTCCTAGGATAAGCAGCATAAAATTTGTTTTACTCCTTGAGATCTTGCCGGGGACCCGGGTTGGCTACTGTTGGAAACATGATACTGGACTTGACTGACCTTCGGTCTGTCCCAGTAGGCAACTCTTATGTTGTTATGTAAATATACCATGACATATACAGAAGCATAAAATATTGAAAGTGAATGAAGAAGGCTGCCAAGACCCCCAGGGAATTGTCTATTCCCTTTCTTACTGAACTGCTAAGCATCTTTTTTCAAAATCAGGTTTTGCTGTACTTTCCCCACTGCTGAAGAGAATTTCCATGCTTTGTTTTTGAAATTCCAATACGATGGGGATAGTTTTACGAAAGCGCATTAAGTTACTGGCTTTAATGTGGGTTAACGCCTGATTTTAATTTGCCTTAAAAAGGGAGGTTCCCAGTATATTTTATTGCAGGGGTGGTTTTTTTGGGGTTGTTGGGTTTCTTTAATAGCTCGCTTTGTACAGAGCGGCTCACAATTTAAACGCACACAATACAAATCTTACACATTTAAAACATAAACAGACAAGTGACCAGCGCTTATACCCATACAGAACATCAATTCCCATATTTCATATTACCAAACAGGTGTATCTTCCATAACTTCTTAAAAACAGCAAGATTACCCTGCTGTCGTGTATACATAGGCACACGAGTCCATTCCTGCGGGCAGATGCACAAAAACGTGCTTTTCGGGTCGTGTTCAATCTCAGACTGCTAACTGAGGTTCTTAGTCAATGTTTCCATTAGCACGTGGTACCTGCTGAGAGGACCACTATGCAGAAGGCACCAAGTGCTCCCGTGTTAACTCTACGTTATCCAGCTAGCACGCACTAATAATGGTGTGCTAGCTGGATGATGCGGCAATGCCCATTCCCACCCCCAAAAACATTTAAAAACTCAATATAGCATGGGCTGCCTCACATGAACAGGTAAAATACGGCAAAATATTTTAACTTGTTCTGTAGTAGCTTAAGGGCCTTTAAGTAAAAGGACCCCAATGTTTTCCTCCAGAGTCCCTCCTGGGAAAGCTCCAGGCACCCACTACATTTTTCGGAGAGGAATATTTCATCTTCTTCCAGCTTCAAACCGTGATCCCTTGATAGAGAATTACCTACCCCCTTGAGGTATTTTAATGTTGCCATCATATCCACCCTCCCTCTCCTTTCCTCCAGGGCGTCTATCAGAATGTACACCGCTGTCCTTGTTTGACTTGCTCTGAAATGAGAAACGCATGCCATGTTGAAAGAGCAAGAAAAACATCAAGAACCACATCCTACAGCTGATTTCAGCAGGTCACTTGCAGGCACCGCCAAGCCACAAACAGCAGGCTGTACCAGGAACAAAAGAGGTTGAGGGAAAACAAAGTGGTCTACGGCCCTCAAGTAGGTCAACAAGCCGATTCACTTACCCAACTTCAATCTCAGAAAATCTGATAATACCACGGAAGACTCGTGAAAACTGAAGAGACTTTTCACACTGAGTGCTGAGTTTCCGGACGGTCTTCCAACAGACCTGAAGAGAGGAAAGGACAAACTGAAGTCCCCCCCCCCACTCCCTACATTTCAAATAAAAAATAGACACATTACTCCCAGGCAATAATATCAGGATTCCCGGAGCCTTGATATTCCCTACCTGCATTTATTAGGCTTCAGTCAAACTGTTTACCATTTTGCATGAAACTGAAGACTTTTTTATTCGATAAACACTGATTAGACTACTTTATTGCTATAATTTGGTTATCGTCATCTCATACAAATGTATTGCAACTTTTTGTTTGTCTAAATCAGGGGTAGGGAACTCCAGTCCTCGAGAGCCGTATTCCAGTTGGGTTTTCAGGATTTCCCCAATGAATATGCATGAGATCTATTTGCATTCACTGCTTTCAATGCAGATTCATTGGGGAAATCCTGAAAACCCGAATGGAATACGGCTCTCGAGGACCGGAGTTCCCTACCCCTGGTCTAAATCTTTGTAAACTGCAATGGACCCTGAAAGTGTGCTATAGTTGTAAGCAAGTATTATATTGATATTAATATATAGGGTGCTCACAAAACACTCCTTGATTTTAAATGGTTACAAAATCAAAACTTATTGGAATCTATATGTATAAAATCGGAGGTATGTATGTGTGTATGTATGTATGTGTGTATGTGCCGCGATCACGCAAAAACGGCTTGACCGATTTGAACGAAACTTGGTATGCAGATCCCTCACTACCTGGGATGATATGTTCTGGGGGTCTCGCGGCCCACCTGCACACGTGGGCGGAGCTACAAACAGAAAATCAGATTTCACCCATTCATATCAATGGAAAAAATGTAAAAAGCTGCCATTCTCACAGTAATTCAAAAACGGCTTGACCGATTTGAACGAACCTTGGTATGCAGATCCCTCACTACCTGGGGTGATATGTTCTGGGGGTCTCGCGGCCCACCTGCACACGTGGGCGGAGCTACAAACATAAAATCAGATTTCACCCATTCATGTCAATGGAAAAAATGTAAAAAGCTGCCATTCTCACAGTAATTCAAAAACGGCTTGACCGATTTGAACGAAACTTGGTATGCAGATCCCTCACTACCTGGGGTGATATGTTCTGGGGGTCTCGCGGCCCACAACTCTATGTTGCTTGCTCAAGGGTGGGTTCACCCAATAATTTATATGTTCTTGCTCCAGGAGGTGAAACTAAAATTGTTGTTTATAATCACGTTTTGCGTTAGTTGTATTGTATTAATTTTGTCAAATATTTCACATTATAATTTGAATATTGTACTTTTTATTAAGCTGTAAAAAAATAATTTCATTCACCACTATAAAGTATCTTTATTTGAATCCATTTACAGTGTTATTGCTATAATTAAATACCCGTGCAACGCCGGGGCATCAGCTAGTATGTTTATAAATAAGATGTCAGCAAATACAAGTCCCAAAAAGCACGGTTGGCAAGATCTTACACAATCGCTTGCACTTTCACCCTTAGAAGCTGCAATTGGTGCAGAAGTTCCAACCTTCAGACAACGCAACGCGATCAAATAACCAGGTGTTCCTCAAGTGGCCCCCGAGATCACCAGACATTATTGGTTGTGACTTTTTCCTTTGGGGGGGTCGTACCTCCACTACCCGCAACTATGGATGATCTGCAGGAACGCATCACTGAAGCTATAAACGCAATCACGCCGGATACGCTTCGGAGAGTCTGGTCCGAGCTCGATTATCGCATCGATGTTTGCCGAGTAACAGGTGGGACATACATCGAGTGCATGTAATCAGCAGATGCCATATGAAACTTTATGAGTTGATGAAACTGTAGCCTCGAAGGTAAAATAATATTCCAATCATTTTTGGTTTTGTAACCATTTAAAATCAAAGAGTGTTTTTGTGGGCACCCTGTACTGATACTGTGTGGTGGGGTTCTACATTTGATGAATATTGGTATTTCATATTCCTTTGTTTTAGGTACTAGACTGGGATGTGGCTTTTCCACATCAGTGAAGGATGAAAGGATGAACCAGGGACTTCCAACAAATCAAGAAGAGAAACATTGCGGTCCATTGTTTAAGTCTTTCTCTGGGGGTGCTGAAAAGTTCTCAACCCAACCAACCAACTTCCTAAATTCTGAGCGTTATTTTGCCACTGGAACTGAAAAGAGTGTTCTCTTATTTCGTTAAGTGCCAATTTGCAGAAACGAAATTCTCTGTTTTGACATTGTTTCAGATTATTGATTGAACCATATCCACATCATTCTCTTCTTGGTTGGGCTGAGAACTTTTCAACGCCCCTCGTAGTGTGAAAAGTTTCAGTGCCTGTGATGTCGTAATGCCTCATTCCACCAATAAGAGCCAACCTCATCAGTGATGTCACAATGGCTTGATTGCCTTATACTTGGCTCACTTTTATTACATACAAGGGGATGTTGAAAAGTTCTCAGCTCAACCAACCAACTTCCTAAATTTCTGAGCGTTATTTTGCCACTGGAGCTGAAAAGAGTGTTCTCTTATTTTGTTAAGCGCCAAAGTTCAGAAACCAAATTGTATGTTTTGACCTTGTTTCAGGTCATTGATTGAACCATATCTACGTCATTCTCTTCTTGGTCAGGCTGAGGAATTTTCAATACCACAGTGTAGAACACCCTCACCAATCAGGGTTAAATCACCAATCTGTAAAATTGATTTCTTTTCTATAATTCAATATCGCTGCTCCTGCCCCGTACATGTGAGGATGCCAAAATAAGTGCTCCCTGTTGGAACCCTTGAAAAAGCCTGTTTGGGCGAAACGGGTCCCGTCGGGCATACAATTGTTGGGGCAAGCAAATTATGCAACAATAAAGGATAAGTAAAAAAATTTCAACAGTTGTTGATTGTCTTCATGGACTTTTGAATTATAGAAAAGAAATCAATTTTACAGATTGGTCATTTAACCCTGATTGGTGAGGGTGTTCTACATTGTGGAGTTTTCCAGATAGGCTCACTTTCTGTCTTCTACATTTTGCAACTTTAGAATTTTCAATACCCCCTCATAGCCTATGATCTTTCTCACCTTGGGTGCTCTCCTTGATTTGTTTGGAGTCCCTTGTTCATCCCTACTTTCTTCATTGTTCTTGTTCTTATGTTGTTGTTTTTTTTTTGAAGCAGGGGGGATTCTTCTGTTCTGGATTTTCCACATTACTTCCCACCTAAAGCAAGAGACAAGAATCTCCCTTATATCTACAGGAATCTTGATTTACACTTCCCCCTCTGCATTAAGAACATAAGAACATAAGAAGTTGCCTCCGCTGAGGCAGACCAGAGGTCCATCTCACCCAGCGGTCCGCTCCCGCGGCGGCCCATCAGGCCCATTGCCTGAGCAGTGGTCCCAGACTATCCCTATAACCTACCTCTACTCCTATCTGTACCCCTCAATTCCTTTATCCTCTAGGAACCTATCCAAACCTTCTTTGAAGCCTCGTAACGTGCTCCGGCCTATCACAGCCTCCGGAAGCGCGTTCCATGTATCCACCACCCTCTGGGTGAAAAAGAACTTTCTGGCATTTGTTCTAAACCTGTCCCCTTTTAATTTCTCCGAGTGCCCCCTTGTACTCGTGGTTCCCCGTAATCTGAAAAATCTGTCCCTGTCCTCCTTTTCTATACCCTTCAGGATCTTGAAGGTTTCTATCATGTCTCCTCTAAGTCTCCGCTTCTCCAGGGAGAACAGCCCCAGCTTTTTCAGTCTGTCAGTATATGGGAGGTTTTCCATACCCCTTATCAGTTTCGTTGCTCTTCTCTGGACTCCCTCAAGTACCGCCATGTCCTTCTTGAGGTACGGCGACCAGTACTGGACACAGTACTCCAGATGCGGGCGCACCATTGCCCGATACAGTGGCAGGATGACTTCCTTCGTCCTGGTCGTGATACCCTTCTTAATGATACCCAACATTTTGTTGGCTTTTCTTGAGGCTGTGGCGCACTGTGCCGACACCTTCAATGATGTGTCTACCATCACTCCCAGGTCTCTTTCGCGGTGATAGGGGAACAGAATGACAGCGAGTACCGAAAAACCACGAATAACCCGACCTGCAGGTGTAGCGATTTGCTCTGTACAACGCTGGGAGCATCGATTTTCTCTGTGACACGCCGGGAGCAGTGATGCAAATTTGGGGGCGGAGCCAGGGAACCAAAACACCACGAATAACCGACACCGCGGTGAACGAAACCGCGAATACGGAGGGGGAAGAGCATTTATTATTTGCTAACTTAGCTGTTACGGAGGCCTTATATATCACCACTTGTACTAAAGCGCTGCTGGGATAGGATGCCTCAACGCCTAAGCCACTATCGGTGCCACCAAGTGCGGCTCTATAGCGCGTGCGTAACTTTTATAGAATCGCGCCGAAGCGCCACCGTACTCAGCGCCTAAGGTTTAGGTGCCATTTATAGAATCAGGGCCTAAGAGCTCACATGGTAGTCCTGCGCTAACTGCGTAGCATGTGGTAATGCGGATGCACTAATTAGCGCAGAAACGCCCATTCTCCGCTTCTTGACACGCCCCCATCCATGGGGAAAAAAAATTTTAAAAAAAGTGCTCAGCGTGCAGCTTCTGCGCACAGATTGGGATCTTAGTGGCGCATGTCCCGTGATAAGCCCTTTTAAGCTGTGGTACGCAAGCACTCGTGCGTACCTCAGCTTACTGAAAGGATGGTGACAGATTAATCCCCCTTTTACTAAGCCACGATAGAGGTTTTTACCGCGGCCTGGAGTGCTAAATGCTCTACATTCCAACTTCGTTTCCCCCCCGGTGAGAGGTTGTAAACTGAAAAAATACCATGAACACCTTCTCTCGCACCAAGCAGCATCATGGGGTAAAGACCTAGAACAATTGCTTCTCCTAGGACATGCAGGATAGTCAGCCACATATGGGTGTTGTCCCAACAACTCCCAATTTGTGGATAAGCTCTCCAATAGCTCAAAGAGATTTTTTTTTTTTTTCTCTCTGAGCACGTGAAGTGCCCAGGCCCCACTGGGCATGCCCGAGCCCTACCCATTTCCCCCTGCTTCCCCCTAATTCCCAGTCTTTAGTTTCCGCCCGTTCCCATCGGTCGGATTTTCTACAGCTCTCCATTACAACTTTTCTACTCATCACCTTGAAGATACCTGAATCATCTAAAGAAACAACTGGGATACAGGAGCAGGATGAAAACACTGGATCCTCATGAATTGTGCGCCCACTGATTGGATCGAGGTTTCCGTGTTGCTTGCATTGTGCACACATGTCACCACGTGCACGCAAGCTAAGGAAGAGGGCACTGAGAGACTTATAAGGAATTTAGGAAACGTCTGAAAACATACCTGTTCCTAAAGTGTCTAGACAACTGATCCTCTCTTCTCTCTCCCCTCTATAGCGATTAACTTGTTCTATTGATCACTCTCTCCTCAAAAATGGATTTCCTGTCCTATTAACCCTCTTTCTACCTCCCCTCTTAAAGTCAATCAATTTGTACCTTTGCTTAATCTTTGTAAACCGCATAGAACTTCACGGTATTGCGGTATATAAGCTGTTATTATTATTATTATTACTGTGGCTTAGTAAATTAGAGGATGTAAGTATTTTAACTGTTTCACAGGGAAAAATAATTTGTATCGGGCATTTATCTAGTGTAGCTAAAGCGTCCACGTTACACCAGTTTTCAAAGGGGAAATCCTCGCATAGCTTGATGTCTGAAAATGGCCTCTCTGAAACCACATGCACCCTCTTCGGTCTTCATGTCCACATTTGAAAAGGCAAGGCCAGGTGTGCAAAAGTCCCGATCCCACTGCAGTCGGACCCTCTGGCCATGCTGCTGCTCAGCATGAGTAAAGTATAAGCGAACCGCCATTACACCAAAACTATGACGCATTTTCCTCACGTAACCCTTGATGATCCATGAAATATTCGTGTCTGCCTTTGGCATGTGCATCTAATCCAGAGAAGCCGAGTTATCTAGTTCCAGGCTGCAGATTTTGGATATCGCTGGATTTTTGACCGCCAGCGGTCCACCCCGAGCACGGTATTCCTAAGGGCGCGGTGTCATCCTCCTCCTCTCCGTCCCCTTGCTCGCCTGCCCGCCCACCTGCCCGCTCGCTTTCTCCCCTGCCCTCTCACATCCTGCCCGCTCGCTCGCTGCCCGCTCCTCTCTTTGCCATGCGCACCCCTTGCCTTCCCCTGGACCTTTTTGACGCTCTCCCCTACGTCACTTCCAGGACCTGCACCTAGGTATGGGGAAAAGGAAGAGGGCCACTGCTGAGCACCCCCATCCTTGTGCATTGTGGGGTTTCTACGAGTAGGATCAAGCACTAAGAATCCCAGACTGCTTTGAGATACAAGGTCAACACCAGGACTGTCCCAAAATCTCTAGCCTGGAACTGGATAACTTGGCACCTCTGTTAATCCTGTCAATGAAAGCTGAGGAAAGTACCTGATAGATCCCGGCAGGGAAGTGGATGAAATGACCCTGTCTCTTCTGATTATCTGCAGAACCTCATTTTTTTTACTTCCCTTTCACTCCTTTATTTCACTTGGTGCCCGTAATCAGCATAAATATGTACATTGTCTTTTAAGCTATTAATATATTTTAATAGAACACCTTACACAAAAGTATTGTGCAGAAGTTCCTTTTTTTTTTTTTTAAAAGGAATTAAAAAAAAAAAAGCAGCAATGTAAAGATTTTGTACAACATTTCAAAACAATTGCATTGAATGCTACTGTGACTCAGAAAGACTTGCGTTAGGTCACTGACTCCAGTTAACTAATGTAAGGTAAATATGTTTTCTTTCTAGTATCAAATGGTGTAGTGGCTGTGTCAGTCCACTTTCCAAGGTATTATAAAGGAATAAAACAAAAAATAAAGGAAAGAAGGTAATACACTCTTCCCTGCTTATTCATGGTTTCGACTATTTGTTCCTGGTAGACTAGCGGTGATGTGGGGTGGGAAAGATCTTCCTGCACTCCTGCCCCGTGCAGAGCCGTCATCCAAAATGGCTGCTGTGAGTTCCCGTGGTCTCACGAGACTACAACGGGAACTCACGGCAGCCATTTTCGATGGCGGCTCTGCACGGGGCAGGAGTGTAGGAAGCTCACTCCTGCCCCTGCTAGACCACCAGGTAAGGTCCATCCCGCAGGAGGGAGGCGGGGTGGCTCAGATTTGGCCCAAAAGTTATTTGTGAATTTTCCATATTCGCGGGCCAGCTCTGCTCCTAACCCCCGCGAATACGGAGGGAGGAGTGTACCTGTTTTATTAGACTAACTCAATGCATTTTAATGAGCTTCTCACTTCTTTATATTACCTTCCTAGTATCAACTTATATGACACCGTGAGGTAATTCTAACATTTATGCAGCAAATACATGCAAAAATGATTAAAATATTTGCAAATACGCATGAAAATACTAAAAATCCGGTTAAGTGCTAATTTGTGAAACAGAGAACCATCCCAGGCCATCTATTCTCCTTTGCACTTCCTTAAAACCCCTGAATACTTGTTCCAAGCTTTCTTCAATTCAGATACAGTTTTTCTCTCCACCACCTCCACTCGGAGGCTATTCCATGCATCCACCACCCTTTCCAAGAAGAAGTATTTCTTCGGGTTACTTCTGAATCTGAGCTTTCACCTTCATCCTATATTAGTGGGCTCCAACTGAAACCCTTTGCAGGGCCACATTTTGGATTTGTAGGTACTTAGAGGGCCTCAGAAAAAAATAGTGAATGTCTTATTAAAGAAATGACAATTTTGCATGAGGTAAAACTCTTTATAGTTTATAAATCTTCCCTTTTGGCTGTCTTAATAATAATAGTGTCATTTATAGCTAAAGAGACATATGATCGAGAAACTGTTTTATTTTACTTTTGTGATTATGATAAATAGACCGAGAGCCTCAAAATAGTACCTGATGGGCTGCATGTGGCCCCCGGGTTGTGGGTTTGAGACTAATGTCCTTTACCCATACCCATTCCAGAGCTTCCTTTCAACTGAAAGAGACTCATCTTCAGTGCATTTATGCCATGTTGGTATTTAAACATTTCTCACAAGAAAAAATTTTGTAGTAACAAATAATTAACAAAATATCAAGTAATGTTACTCGCCAGGAGTGGGTGGTTTCCCAAGGATTCACATTTAAATCTAGCAAGTGGAGAAAAAGCCTCAACATCCAGTCCAACATGCAGTAATCAGAATGATTTCAAGCTGCTATTGCTTTTCCCATCGGCATAAAAAAATCCACTTAGTAAATGTAGTCATCAACAGGGTAATATACACCCACCACTGTGCAGACTGTTTTAATTGTCAAAGAAAAACTTTTGCTTAGCGATTCTCCTAGACGCGGCACTCAGGAGACCCATGCTAAACCACTCCAACATGGCCTTGTTTCACCGTTTGCTGGCTTGCCCCTCCCTTGCTGCTTGCTCCAGCTGAGTCTTCCCTCTGATGTCACTTCCTGGTTCTGCAAAAAGGAAATGATTGTATGTTTTAATGTATTTATTTTTTTTTTTTTCCATGAAAATTTTATTGAGAATTTTCAAACAACAAACAAACAAGCAATGGCACAATTGCAGGAAACTTGGTTAATACATGTACAAAAGTATATGGAAGAAAAAATTAATGAGCTTAGTCAACCATTAGCAGTTTGCATATATTTTAACAAGGAGGACCAACAGTCATTTGTAGATCTGAGCTGACCTCTACGTTCAGATAATGCTATCTCAAACTTATGATGTTGTAATACTAGGTTCCACCAATGATGAACATGGAGTCGGTCAGCAGACTTCCAATTGGATAGAATCAACTTTTGTGCCAGTATCAAAAGAATGTTAAAAAGTTTTCTTTGGGAGTCTAATATGTCAATATGTGGTGATTGCGATTTAAACATAACAATAGAGAAAGATATGTTGCAATCTAAGTGGAATATTTTCTTCATAATAGACCAGAGATCTTGCCAAAATACTTGAATCAGCGAGCATTCATATAACATATGCATCAGAGAGCCTGGAGAGGACTTACAGTGCCAGCATAAGTTCGAAGATAGAAGGCCAGCTATAGAAAGTTTATGAGGGGTCCATAACGCTTTGTGATAGAGAAAGTACATCGATTGTAGTGCATTTGCTGATGATAGAGATCTAATGGATTTAGACCATAGGAGAGCCCAAGATTTATCCTCCAATTTATGGTTACAATCGGTTTCCCATGTGTCTTGGAGTACAGTGACATATGATTTGCTCCAGGTAGTAGTTAATTTATATATTTTAGAAGCAACGTGTCCTGTCATCAAAAGTGTGTTAGCTAGATTAGGAAGAGTAGGTAAACTACTGTGCATGGTATCAAAAAAAGACGTATTAGATATACAATGTTGAAGTTGAACCCATTTGAAGTATGTTGTATGCGGAATAGTGAATTTGGTTTGAAGAGTAGAAAATGGAAGTAGCTCATTAGTCAAGTCTAAAACATCATGTATCAAAAGAATGGTTTTTTATTAATTAGGATATGCGGGTTACACCATAAGGAGGCAAATGAGGAGGAAGTGAAAGGGAATTCCAAATGTGAATCAAATTCTAATAAACATTGAATGGTCGAATGTAATATGGGATTAAAAGATGAGTTATGCATTGTGGTTAAGTATGCAGAAGGCTGAATCGGAGACATTAAGGCCTAAATTCTCTATTAGTACGTTTAACTTAGGCGTGCTTTGGACGTCCGGTAAACGTAAATACCAATTAACTATATTTAGGCGCGAGATAGACATGCGCAAAATAGACGCAGGTTTCTGAACCGTCTCTAATGGACCCGTGATAGACCTGAGTACGGGTTTGTTTTTTGTTATTTGTTTTTTTTAAAAATTATACTTTATATATACTCTTTATTATCACACATTCAGCATTGTAAGTATAGGATGATGAAAAAGATAACTAAAACACAGTATACCATTTTGTAAACTATATATTAGTTGATCTAGCAATATCAGTGAGGTAGGGAATGGCAGACAGAGAACACTGCTGTGTTGTATCTTTTTCCTCTAGGATATCAGAATTGTACAGTTTACCATTAATACAAGGAAAAAAAATATGTTATGTTTCAAAGGAGAACTAGAAGAGTGGGTGTTGAACTTACATTATCAGTATGAAAGGTGGGAACCGGTAGATGTGTGCTACACAGAAAGCTGTACAGGAATGTCATACTCACCTCCTATTAGAAGTGGAAAGGATAGGACTTTGAACACCATATAGACTTTTTTTATAAACTTCGTTTAACTTCCACAAAGACTGGCAGGAAAGGCACCCTAAGTCATCCAATAAGCTTTCTCTCGATTTCCCAGAGACATTATTTCAGAGAGGATAGTTTAGAAGTGATATCTTGCTCGAAAGAACACTCTCCTGGTCTTAAAACATTGCAACAATCAGCTCATTCTTCACAACAAGAAACAGAATCAAAACACAGATTAAACCTGAATGTGGCTTCCAGTTCACAGGAAGAGGAAATAGCAAGCAGCACAATGCTGATCTCATTGTGACATCATCAAGGTGCACCTGGAAGGTAGATATGCCACAAGTAAAAGACAAGCCAGGACTTGAACTCACAACCTACAGATGATCGAGATAGTGCTTTTACTCACTGACCTACACCTGTGTCTCTAATTCCTCTGTCATAGCATACCTTAGTAATGTGCTAAAGTATACTCTACTTAGCTATCATATCACAGTCAGTTGAGGCAAAAGACTGGTAGCTCAATGGTGTAAAGCACTGTTGTCACGGATGCAACACCCATATTCTTAAGTATGGTTCAATAAATGTAATACAGAGTCAAAATTATGCTGTTTATTTTATCAAACCCAAGCTCAACTTTGTAATGTATTGTGTATAGTCTTGCTAATGTGTTTGTGATGAAACTTAGATGCGATACGTGTATATATATAAACCCTAGCCACGCATGCGCACATACCTGCGTGCTTCTGTGATCTCTGCTCTGTGATCAGTAGGTCTGTGGCCAGCAGGAGTGCAGATGCAGCAGCCAGGTGACTCCCCCCCTCCCTCCCTCCCTCCCTCACCACCAAAATCACCACCGCCAAAGCTTCCTCCTTCTGGCCAGCCGGGAGGAGGGCTCTGAGTCGCTGAAGACTGTCCCAGATCGCTCAAAAATTAACCTTTTCATCTGAGGTGCGAGGCTGCGGGGACCTTCCTCCCCGGCTCACTAAGGTTTCATCTTAAGAAATTCAAATGCATTGTAGAAAATGCAAGTGACTATTCTCTGTCATCCTATACACCCCTGCAACACCCCAACAACAAACTCCTGCAGCATAAACCCCTCATGTTATAATCAAGTAAAAGACAAGCTGGGAGTTGAACTCACAACTTATGGATAACTGGTACAGCATGTTTACTAACTGAGCTACCGAGCTACTTAACTGTAGCCCTAACCCTAACCATAAAGTAGCATCTGACATTATAGAAGCCGTTAGAATTTTAAAATCGTTTTGGACGTTCATTGGGTGTTCTCAGATCAAATACACCTGTAGATACTTGCAATGATTACCCCTTGTCAAATCTTGTACCTAAAGCCATTTCTGGAGACTTCCATTCCCAAGTCCCCAACATAGCTCAGTGCTTAAAAGCACTGCATGTATGTTGCAAAGGTCAGGGGTTCAAGTCCTGACTAAGGTTACCAAAGGCATAATATTTTTTTTTTCCACCCACCCAAACATGCATAGCTAAGCATGTGAACCTCTTCATTTATTTAATTTATAACGTCATTGTGTTTGGGGGGGGGAGGTGAAGTTTCATTAGGTTTACATGGTAAGCTTCTAAGCTTGTACCTAAAGCCATTTCTGGAGACTCCCATTCCCAAGTCCCCAACATAGCTCAGTGCTTAAAAGCACTGCTTGTATCTTCCCCAAAGGTCAGGGGTTCAAGTCCTGACTAAGGTTACCAAAGACAGAATATGATTTTGTTTTTCCACCCACCCATGCATAGCTAAGCTAAAATATGTGAACCTCACTTCCCAATCTTCATTTATTTAATTTACAAATTGTCATTGTGTTTCATTAGGTTTACATGGTAAGCTTCTAAGCGTTCTGCTGTACTTTTTTGTATAACAGCTATATCGGCGTGGTTTAGGATGTAATCTATAGTGTTGATGTAGCGCGGAGCGGCTGCTGCAAGCACGCCCAAGCGGCACAAACACGTCATCGCGTTTTTATGCGTTGTGACGTCATAGAATCGCCCGTTCTTCATACGCAGTTATTTCTCCTAAAATGGCTGCCAGAAGACAGCCAAATTTTACCACACAGGACACCAGGCTGCTAGCCAGGCTGTTTCTCTCCCGGGAGCACCACTATTTTGTAGTGCCTGGCCATCGCAGGTCATACCTGCAATTCAGGGAGTCATGGAGCCGCCTGACCCGGCGGTACAATCGCAGAGCCTCCTGTCCCAGGGAAGTAAGTATTCCAAGTCAGGCCCTCACAAATAATCATGTAAAATGTAATGATGGAAACCTGTCTCAATCAAATTGTTCATGTTTTTGTGGGTAAATTTTGATTCCTTTTAAAAACTACAATTG
Source organism: Geotrypetes seraphini (assembly GCF_902459505.1). NCBI lineage: Eukaryota > Metazoa > Chordata > Amphibia > Gymnophiona > Dermophiidae > Geotrypetes > Geotrypetes seraphini. The sequence continues at coordinate 13,619,472 of NC_047086.1, read as the reverse complement.
TGCATAATAAATCTTTTACATTGAATACTGAAATTAAAGCACATCCCAAAGGAGCAGTAGTAGGATTTCAAATGACAAATTCAGCTCCTAGAAGGCATCTATTCCATTCACAACATGCACACAACTAATTTTTGGGTCACAAGCTTCACATTTGTAATCGAAACATCTTGACATCAACTTTCCCAAAGTGCTGCTATGTCATTTCAAATACCTTAAACACTCCTGTATCAATCTGCTGGTCTAGGGAGATAGTGGCATGACATTTAAAGTGACAGCGTCAGTACCCTGACGTCAGGGGTTTCAAGCCACGCTGCTCCTTCTGACCAAACTATTTTATTGCCCCTGCTGCATGATTGTAAGCTCACCAGGACATGCTGTAATGTGGGGCAGTGCTGATAGGCTACAGCCTCAGCACCCTGGGGTTGTGAGTTCAATCCCACCTCCTCCTTGTGATGCTGTCCATATCACCTCACACCCCCCCCCTCCCCCCCCCCCCCACTGTCCCAGGTACAGTAGAGAGATAGCGATGCCTCCAGCACAGAAAGGGGAAATGCTGGAGTACGTGAATAAATTCATGTAAAACATGTGGCAGAAGGGGGTGGAGGCAGACAGCAAAGCGGATAGGGGCTCTTGGAGGGCAGTGTACTCCATTTTTATGTGCTTATAGAGGTCAATACTTAAGTAAACATGTTATGCCATAGTGCTAGATGGCACTCATCATATCCCTCCCTCTCTGTTCTTTCTCTCTCTCTATTATCCAGGTTGAGGATCTCAGGAAAAGGGGGCGACTGCTGAGGCGCCAGGAGCGGGCCTTCCTTGAGGGGGTGAGGGAGGAATTGCGTGCACAAGCCGGTGAGTAATGAGTCCAGCGTGTGTTTCTTTGTGATCAGCCTACCAGAATAAATAAATGAAAATGCTTGAGTAGCTGTAAACCATTCTTAATCATAAAATCTGCAGTAAAGCTGCTATTGTGATATCATGTCACAATGGCTTTATGGTGTTCTACTTGCCTCACTTACTTACGCTACATTTTGATGTTGACAGTGGAGTAGGTGCTTTGCATCCTGTTATTAGCATTTGAAGAAATTAACGTAGTAAATAATGTCATGTTCAAAAGTGTTGTGGACATATCTGACTGTATCCTATTTCTCTCTTGTCAAGCAGCAGCGCAGGCACCCCCTCAGGAGGCCCCGCAGGTGATGGAGGGAGCCCCACCCTGGTCCTCGGCAGACGAGGAAGAGGAGATGGAGGAGGAAGAGGAGGAGATAGAGGCGGAGATGGAGGAGGAGATGGAGGAGGAGGAGGAGGCCTGGCAGCCCTCAGGACCACCCACACCACCACTGCCCCCTGGACCTCCACCACTGCCCCCACCACTGCCCCCTGGACTGCCTGCCCCACCACTGCCCCCTGGACCCCCACCGCCTGCCCCACCACTACCTCCAGGACCACCACCACCATCCCCTGTTGGACCTTCCCCTTCCCCCACCCATAGCCCTTCCCCTCACTCTCCTGCCCTTCCTGTTCCCATCCCACCCCCTTTCCTTGCTGTTCCCCCCCAGGAGCAGCCCGACCAGCCTCAGGAGGGGGTGGCCAGGGAGATGGCGGCCTACTCTGCCATCTTGGAGGAGGTGCAGGTATTGAGAGGGTGTGTGGAGAGGATGGAACATGCCCTCTTGCGGCTGATAGCCGAAAGAGGGCATGGTGCCAGCAGCCATACACCCTCTCAATGACTGCACCTCTTCCGCCCCCCTCGCCTGAGGTAGCTCAAGCTGCTCTTGGGGGGCACCCACCCTTTTTCCCTGCGTTATATGTTATGTTATATATGTAAATAGTTTTTTTTAAAAGTTTACGTTTTTAAAAGTTTTAATAATTTAATAAAAATATTGGTTTATATTTACTTTAAACTTTCCTGTGTGGTTTTAGCCTTGTAGCATCATCAGCTTAGTGGACAGAGTCCAAGGTAGATAGGGGTTCAGGAGGGACTGCTGAATGGGCCCTTTTCACTATAACAACAAGGTGACATATAGAAAGTTTGACAATCTTTATTGGGGTCTGTCATTCATTCTATTACCTGCTAGCCACTCTGATGTCAAATCATTGCAGAATCTAGGAAAAAAGCAAGTGAATGCAAGGGTATATGCAACTGTAGGTAGATGACGACATCTCAGCTATGATGTGCAAAGTAAGCCAGTCCCTGTTCCAAAGTAAATGGCTACATAAGGAAGAGAATATAAGTCACTGTGGTAGATTTGTTGTTAAGGAATAGGGTTATTTCTAGTAAGAGTTGGCTCCACACCAGGAGAATCCAAATGAGACATGTGGGTTTTTCTTCCTTTCAATGAAGGTGATGGAAGTAAAGGCCAGATCCCTCAATCTATCCTCCTGGTTCTTGAGCTACACTATTTTGGTAAAGCAGGTGTGGAAACCACAAAGATGCTCACAGCTGCACTGCTCTCAGTACTATAAAAACTCCATCTGACAATACTGCAGTTGCCTGTGTAAGACACCTGAAAACTGAAAAGAGGAGAAGCTGGTTTACACAACGTTCACAAACAGGGGGGTTCAACCCCAAAGGTCCTCCCTTCCCTGAAGCAATGTGTTAACCTCATATATGTTGAGCTGCTTAGATGTCACCGTGGTATAGGTGTTAAGGCAATAACCTTAACTTGCTGATGGTGTGGGTTAGTATCACCTGTAATCCTCCACTGCTACTGTTTAGAACTCATGTGAGGGAATAGACTAACTGAAAACAAAAAGTTTGTGTGCATATAACAGCAGGAATGCGTGCCATGGTGTTCTATGAGGCCAACAATATCAATTTACTATTGTTCCTGAAAGTCATCAAGGATACCTGTGTGAAGAGAACAATAGAAGTGTGAAACATTTATTTCACTCATCAGAAGAGTGACTCAAGTGAAGAATAGTAGAGTAAGCAAATAAAGGTTACCATATATATTCTCACCTACAACTGTTTGGCTAGGTGCAAACTGGTGTGCTGAGCTGCTGCTCTGGTCTGAAATGAAGAATAGAGAGAAACTGTTAACAAAGACCTATGTCTCCTAAATTAAACACTGAAGTTGTGGCAGAACACACACCTAGAAGTAACAGAGCTGCTAACATACCTTTAGACTCCTTATTAAAAATGGCAGCCATTAGCCACTCATTAGGAGTTTTCCACCTGAACCATGTTGATTGGATATCCATTGAATGGCAGTGTTCCCCCCCCCAACATACCCGACCTATTCTTATCAATGAGTTAGTACACAGAACCATTCCTCACCTGATTTTAATTTGCCTGTAATTTGATTCTACAAAGAATTAACTTTAACTCTGAGTAAACCCTCTCAGATGTATGAACACATCCATTTTATTTACATATCCATTTGTGTACCAGCAAAATATATACCAGCATGGTCTTTATCAGTCTTCTCAGTCATTTTTATCAGCCCTGTGGAATGGAGAGTAGGAGATATCAGAAATAAAATAACTAGTATAAACAATAGCACACAATGAAAGGACATAAAGAGAAGTCAGTTTTTGTTGGTTGGTTTCTTTAGTTCTATGATAGTTCAAAGTAGCTTACAAAATATCATTCTCACCTGGACTTACTATCTGAGCTGCTTCTAGAAAAGATAAAACAACATATTAGAATGGCCAGTATTAATGGCTCTGTGGAATAGAGGGAAATGGGAGGCAGAGATAGGGAAAGAAATGTAAAAGACTAAGACAGAGTAAAGTCTCAAACATCTGCATAAGCAATAGGATAGAATAGAAAGGAAACACTGCTCACCTGGACCTTCTTATACCCATGCACGCCTATGTAGCGTGTGACGTCATCATAGCAGGAAAACTTTCTCTATGCCTATTGGGCGCCGTTCGGGTGCGGTTCCTTAGCCCGCTTCCTAACCACGCCCATCACACCTCATTGGTTGTTGTACAGGGGGTGTGTTTGAACGTGTTCTACAAGTAGCCTGAAAAGATGGCTACACCTTGCAACATGGCTTCAAAGCGAAAATCGAATTTCTTGCATGGAGAGTTGCAGATATGGAAAATGGAGGTGGGGCAGACAATGACATTATGAAAGCAGGGAGAGTGGTGGGTGTGGGCATCTGTGTGTAACCTGACCTGGCCCCTTCTTTTCCCTAACAATTTATTCCCCTCCACACTTAACACAAAATTTAAGTCCCCAACAATCCCTCACACCAACACCCAGAAAAATCCATAAACTAAGGAAATACAGATAATGGGGGTGGGGAGGAGTGTCAAAGGCAGAAGGGAGTATAAAGGAGAACAAGCAAGTCATAGCACAAAGTTTCATCATTGAGGAAACAGAACACCACAAACACCAACTCACATGAGGGGGTCTTACATAGGCAAAATGGCTGTGCCAAAGCTTTCTATATACTAAGCACGCCTAATTAGCGGCGGACGTCATAGAAACCGTTAGGATTCAAATCTAATTGGATGTGCATTGGATGTGGTTTTGCAATATACAGCTGTAGTGACGTTGTAGTCATTTCCTTCACATCTCTAAGCTCTATGTTCTAAACAAAGTTACCTCTATAGCTCTATGCCTTAAGGCATTGCTTTTTCATCGTCCATACATCAGGGGGTTCAAGTCTTGAGTAAGGTTAGCAAATAGGTTATATTCATTTCTCAGCCAGGACACCTGGTAACTCTTTAGCCTTGCCTTTACATATCAATATTTTGCTTCAGCTTTTATTATGTGCAGCCCATTGTCTAATAGTTAATGCAACCTGTTCTCTCTCATGCTGAACACCCTCCCCCCACCAAAAACATCCCCCCCTAACTGGATCATTCTTCAACACCTGTCCAAGCCCTCTGAAGTTTGATTTAACTCATAGAAAACAAATATGAAATATGTATTAAAGAATTGCAGCACAAATAACGCCTAAACGGAACAGATTATTTACAGTCCTATATGCATTAGTACAGTGCTCAGAATGAAGATTAGCGTGTAAGAAAAACAGAGCTCCACCTCACATGCATTCAAGCACACTTGGGAATATGGGTTTGGGGCTCAGTGAAAGCAGCGCTTTTAGCCATTGAGCTAACACTCTTTTGTCTCAGCCTACTATGACATTATAGCTAAACTCCTTTTCCCTTAGCACTTCACTAAGATATGATATGACAAGGGAGCCAGAGGCATTGTAGCTGTGGGTCAGTGAGGAAAGGCACTCTCTACCAAACTTCCGGGCTTTGAGGGTTCAAATCCCAGCCTGTATTTTACTTGTGGCGTATCAGCCTTCCAGGTGCACTTTGATGATGGTTTCCACTTCTTATAGGAGTTGAATATAACATTTCTCCATTTAAACATGGCATACGTTGTTAGTTTTGATCGTGGTAAAGTATACATTTCTGAAATGGTGAAGAAACAATAATATACAACGTCAGTAAGCGGTATAAGCAAATCCAAACTGCTATAAGCGCAAGAAAGCATTTGTAGCTCAACACGCTAATGCTCCTTTTCTGAGCTTTGCCATCTAAAACTCCCCGGTTTGACTCCCACCTTTGCTCATTTTAATAAGGTCCTAGTTTTTTCCTATTAGATCTTATAACATTTCCCTTTGCAGGCAAACCTATTTTCAACTTACCATGGCTCGGACATCCTAAGCAGTGATGAGAGAAACCTTTCCTCTGACAGCAAGATGACATTTGTGGATCGCCTGGTTAATGTGCTCTCATCACTGCGTAGGATGTCCGAGCCATGGTAAGTTGAAAATAGGTTTGCCTGCAAAGGGAAATGTTATAAGATCTAATAGGAAAAAACTAGGACCTTATTAAAATGAGCAAAGGTGGGAGTCGAACCGGGGAGTTTCAGAGGTCAGAGCTCAGAAGAGGAGCATTAGCATGTTGAGCTACACATGCTTTCTTGTGCTTACAGCAGTTTGGATTTGCTTATACCGCTTATTGTTTCTTCACCATTTCAGAAATGTATACTTTACCACGATAAAAACTAACAAAGTATGCCATGTTTAAATGGAGAAATGTTATATTCAACTCCTATAAGAAGTGGAAAGCATCATCAAAGTGCACCTGGAAGGCAGATACGCCACAAGTAAAATACAGGCTGGGATTTGAACCCTCAAAGCCCGGAAGTTTGGTAGAGAGTGCCTTTCCTCACTGACCCACAGCTACAATGCCTCTGGCTCCCTTGTCATATCATATCTTAGTGAAGTGCTAAGGGAAAAGGAGTTTAGCTATAATGTCATAGTAGGCTGAGACAAAAGAGTGTTAGCTCAATGGCTAAAAGCGCTGCTTTCACTGAGCCCCAAACCCATATTCCCAAGTGTGCTTGAATGCATGTGAGGTGGAGCTCCGTTTTTCTCACACGCTAATCTTCATTCTAAGCACTGTACTAATGCATATAGGACTGTAAATAATCTGTTCCGTTTAGGCGTTATTTGTGCTGCAATTCTTTAATACATATTTCATATTTGTTTTCTACTTGAAAACGTTCCAAATCTTTAGGCATTCCTTTGCTTAAACTTATTTGAGTTCATCCTGATATGATACCTAATGAAGCATGGACAGTTCAGTCAAGCAGCTGTAGCTCTATCGGTTAGGAGCCCAGCCTGTGCTGCTAACATCCAGAAGTTGTGGGTTCAACACCCACCACGTCTTTTAATTGTGGCATATTACTGGAAGATGCAGATTGATGAGGTCACAATGAGGTCAGTTTTGTGCAACTGAACACCTCCATTTTGCAATGAGGGAAGCTGGATTGTTAAGGTGTGTATCTGTTTATTCTCTTTTTAAGTGCTGATAATGTGTGCTGGTTTTTCTTTGCTTTCAAAAGAGAGCCGATTGCAGTGCTGTTTGTTGAGACAAAAAAGGGGGTTGTAAAAGCCATGTGAAAATTATATTATGGTTTGGGATGAAATGTGGTTTGTTATCCATGCAATATAATGTGTTCCATTGTTATGGTGTCATTATATTTATTCGGACAGAGAAAAGATGAAATATACCTATTGAAATTCACTATTGGAATTATTGATGAAAAACACAGCGGACGTCTGCCTCGCGTGTAACAAAGAGCCGCAATTACGATAGTTGAAACGGCATTGAAATCCAAGCTAGACCAGGGTTTCTTACGTCTACATAATTCACGAGATTTAGACGCACGCGTTCGCCCAAGTAGCGCCTATCTAGCGTCCCCACTTGGCACGCCCAACGGAACGCCCACGGAACGCCCACGTCCAGAGCTGCAGACGGGACTATGCTTTCAATAGACGTTAGTTCGTTATGTACTACCTAGGGACGTCTATGTGTCGTTAATTACCCAATTAACATCAATTAAGACCCTTAACTCCGTAATTATTCACTTGCAGCGGACGTCCAAAGCACGCCTAAGTTAAACGCAGTAATAGAGAATTTAGGCCTAAGTGTTTTTCGATTTCAAACCAAATGGGAGAGTAAAGATCCTGATTGGTAAACCAGTATAGACCTTGTTGTGTAATGAAAGCTTTATGATATGTATGGAAATCTGGAAAAAGGACTCCTCCTTTTTCTTTGGTCAATTTCAGTTTTTTCAGTGCTATACGCGGTTGTTTGTTTTTCCATAAGAAAGATGATAGAAGGGAATCAAGTCTCTTATAGAATGGAAGAGGAAACAGACAGGGAATCATGTGTAGAATATAATTTATTTTAGGCATGAACATCATTTTAATAGTCTCAAGACGTCCCCACCATGAAAGATAGAGAGGATGCCAGGAGTAGATTAAAGTTTTGACAAATTGTAATATGTTCTGAACATTGAGATCAATAGAATCTGATAGGGATTTCGTAAGTTCAAGACCAAGATATTTCAGTTTTTTCGGGGCCCAGACTAAGTTGTAAGGTTTAATCATTTCCGGAGTAGGATAATGATTTAAAGGAAGAGTCTCTGTCTTATCCTGATTTAATTTATATCCCGAGAAAGAAGAGTAAGTGACAATAGTTTGTAAAAGTTCTTTAATCGAGATTTCCGGATTGGAGAGATAAAGAAGTATGTCATCCGCATAGGCGGATAATTTAATTTCAAGAGATTTACATACTATACCGGAAATGGTAGGGTTTTGTCTAATATGAATGAGGAAGGGTTCTAATGCTAAATTAAAGAGGTATGGAGAAAGAGGACACCCTTGTCTAGTTCCTCGGAAAAGTTGAAAGGAGGTAGAAAGAGAGTTATTAGCTATGATTCTAGCTGAAGGATTCGTATAAAGCACTTTAACCAATTGGACAAAAGGGGAATCCGCTCCAAACCATTCTAAAATGTAAAAAAGATATTGCCATTCTATTCTATCAAATGCCTTTTCGGCGTCAAGAGATAAAGCTACAATCGGGATCTGAGAATTTTCAGCAATATGAGATAAATGGAAAAATAATCTAGAATTGTCCGCAATAAGGCGATTGGGCATAAAACCAATTTGATTAGGGTGAATGACTTTATGAATAATTTGTTTGATTCTATTCGCTAGAACCTTAGCAAACAATTTATAGTCTACATTTAGAAGTGAAATGGGTCTATAATTTTGTACTTTAAGGGGGTCTCTATGTGGCTTTGGAATAACTGTGACAATAGCTTCAGTGAACCTACTATGTTTGATTGAGTCAGGGTTTAGATATTGAAAAACTTCCAGGAGGTGTGGTAGCAAATCATGCTTAAAAATCTTGTAGAATTCTACAGGGATACCATCTGCTCCTGGAGATTTATTAGACGGCATTTGTTTTAGAGCGGTACTAAGTTCCTCTGTATCTATTGCTTTGTTTAAGGAAGCGTTGTCAAAAGCAGACCATCTAGGTCGATCCAGGGGTCGTAAGAAGGAAAGCATGGTGTCTAATGTAGAAGGAGATTCTGATTGGTACAGTTGTTGGTAGTAGTCATGAAAGGTCTTTAGGATTCCTAAATTGGAAGTGATGTTTGTATTATTACAATTTTGGATAGCTGGTATTTGAGTTTTATGTTTCCTTCTTTTTAAGTAAGAAGCCAATAATTTACTACTTTTATTACCTTCTGCATAGTATTTGGTGTCAGTCAAAAAAATTTGCATTCCTGCTTTTTGGGAAATAATACGATTATATTGGTATTTAAGCTGACATAGTGCATTGTAGTGCAGAGGATCTTTTGTATCTGTATATTTATGTTCTAGATCTAGAATTTGTTGTTCTAGGGAGGCTATGGAAGCTTTATCAGATTTGGACTTATGAGCAGCAATAGAGATAAGCTCACCCCTCAAGGATGCTTTGAAAGCTTCCCACGTGGTTAGTGGGTTTGTGTCGGAGGAATTGTTAGTGTCAAAGAAGTCAGCAATAAACTTTTTAAGATGTTGAACTAACTTATCATCCTCGAGAAGTGGAATTTGCATTCTCCATAAGGGAGACTTAGGAGTGGGAATAGTATTCCAAACTAGAGAGCAGGATACCATGGAGTGGTCAGAAATGAGTATTGGAGAGATGTATGTATGAGTGACCGAATCGAGAAGATGATTAGACGCAAAGATATAGTCTAAACGGGAGTAGCTATTGTGGGGAATGGAGTGATATGTATATTCTCTGTCTGAGGGGTGTTGAAGCCTCCAAAGATCTAGTAATTGTAAATGTGTGGTAAGTGAATGAAAGGAAACATGAGATTTTTGCGGAGATAGTTTAGCAGAAGATTGTTTATCTATGTAGAGGTCATATGGAAGATTAAAATCTCCTGACATAATGATTGGGAGGGGTTCGAAAGATTGAATGTTATGTAGCAAATCAATGAAAAATTCTGGAGAATCAGTATTGGGTGCATAAACATTAACCAAAAGAATCGGAATTTTGTGTAAATTTACATGAGCTATTATCCATCGACCATTTGGGTCAATAACTTGATGTATGACATTATATTGTGTCGATTTAGAAAATAAAATAGAAACACCCCCTTTCCTGCCTACGGAAGGAGAATCAATCCCTGCAGTAATCCAGTTACATGATTTTATCAATGAAGAAGTAGAGGATAGGTGTGTTTCTTGTAACATTATTATATTAGGTGCTTTTTGTTTCAGATGAATGAGTACTTTTTTTCGCTTAATTGGATTGTTTAGTCCATTCACATTCCAAGAGACAACAGTGACAGGAGTCTGAGCATCAGATATCATCATAAAATCTGTAAAAGAAATTTAAAGGTAAGGTCTGTAATTGAAAGAGACCAAATAAGTCATCAATAGGGTAAAAAAGAGTGCAATGTGCCAAAAAAGAAAAAACCAAAAAAGACAAAAAGCTACTAATATATATCAAACCAGAACAAAAGGCACCAAGGACTAAACCAGTCCAGCCAAATATAACGAGAAATATGAATGGTGCCATTAACCAGAGAAACAGAGGTGCATAAATCCCCCCTCCCAATCTAAGAAAGGAAAAAGACAATATAAAGAGCAAGAAAGTATACATTAGAAAAGGAAAACTGCTAAATCAAAAAATTTAGATATATCCAATTGAATGTAGTACACAAATAGGCTATAAAAAGGATATTAGACTGATGATTCAGGAAAAGCTGAAAACTTTAAACAGAAAGGTTTGCCAAAAAGAAGATAGGCAACAGTACATAAGACATATTTGTGTACATAATGAACTAGGAAAGGTCCATTAACTGAGACAGTCAGTTATCATAATACATGTACATAGGAAAATATATCAATATTATTATGAAATTTAAATGCAAATGCCAGAAAATAAAAAAAAAAAATGTCAAATTCAAGTCTGTCTTCTTTTTAAGCAGAGATCACGAGGTGCTGTCTCAGTCCATAGATAGTTTTAACATATAAGAATAGAAGGCATGCAAACTGATTAGTTCTGTTCACCAATGACTTCCAAGTAAATTCTCCCAGTAAGGCAGGATAGCATGGCAGAAAAATCAGCAGTGAAGCTGTATGAAGATGAAGTAAGGAGACAGAAGACTAGTTCAACATAAGTCACATTACTCAAAAGTAAGATTGAAATGAGTCAAACCTTCTCGTATATCTAAACAAGATATCAAATTAGATATATATGTTGGTCAGAGTCGTTAAGAAAAGTGAGCGATAGAGTTGACTGAGATTAGGCAATCCACATGCACGGGTATGAAAAGGTGAATCAAACAGCAGAAAGGCTCAGGATGAAGACATGCCCTGCGATTGAAGACCATCCAGAAAAGATTGAAGCTGATCCGGGGAGTCAAAGTGTCGTGTAGAGTTGTTGATAGTGACAATCATTCTGGCAGGGTATTGTAAGCCATATCTCGCACCCATGGACTTCAATCTCGCTCTCATATCCAAAAAGGATTTCCTCTTCCGAGCAGTCGTTTTTGCTAGATCAGGAACAATTAGGAATTTTTTATCAGCCACTTTTAAATCAGGAGCTGATTTAGCTGCGTTCAAAATTTGCAGAGTTTGAGGATATCGTAGCAGCTTAGCTACGATTGGTCTTGGTCTAGTGTGCCCTTGTTTCAGAGAAGAGGGCGTCCGATGCGCACGTTCAAATTGTAATGGCAGATCAGAGGTTAGATTAAGTAACTTCGGTAGCGAGTCTGTAAGGAATTTAATAAGATCTGCTCCTTCAGCACATTCCGCCATTCCTATAATTCTTATGTTATTCCGGCGATTGCGGTTGCAAAGATCCTCCAGCTCCTGGTCGAGCTTCTTAAAGCGTTGCTGCGCTTGTTCTTCAAACTGCGCGAATGAAAGCGCCGCCATGTCCGCTCTGTTTTCCAGTGTGTCTACACGTGTTTTACACGCTGCAAAGGACAAAGTAAGTGAATTGATCTCGGTTCTCATTTCACACGTAACATCATATTGTTTCGTGATCAATTCTTTCAGGGCACGGAGTTCGTCTAAAACTACGTCGGATGAATCATGAGAAGACTTACTAGTTGTCGACTTCTCAGGAGTCGGAGGATCATGCTTGGATCGTTTCGATCCAGAAGATTGTGTCTGATTTATCTCAGACTTAGCAGATTTGCTCACAGACATTTTAGCTGTAATTTAGTCGGTTTTGATAGCGAAGAAAAGAGCTGTGTATCTTGCTCCTTGGCGATATTCTTGGAAGTTTAGGGGAGAGAGAAACCTATGCGGCCATCTTGTTCTCCGGCTCAATAGCGCCCCCCCCCGTTTTAATGTATTTATTTTAAGCAATCTTTGTGTGTATGTGTGTGTGGGGGGGGGGATGGGAGTCTTTCCTATTAAATTTTGTAGTTCCTTTCTGTAATGTTTCTATTTTATTTTTTTTATTTATTTAAAAGACTTATAGTCCATCTAAAAACTAAGCAGATTACAACCGTACATACATAAAATATTATATTGTTGTTGCATATATTATTATTGTATATTATATTGTTATTGTAAACCACTTGGATTGCTTTTGTATAATAGTGGTACAGTGGTGCCTCGCATAACGAACGCCTCGCATAACGAACGCTGCACACAACGAACTTCATGTCTTGATTCACACAACGAACTTCGTTTCACACAACAAACTTCACACAACGAACTTCGTTTCACACAACGAACTTCATTTCACACAACGAACTTCGTTTCACACAACGAAGTCGCCCGAGCTGCCGATGTATTGCATCCTTCCGCGCAGGCACTGCAGGCAGTCGTTAGTCACTGCGCTTAACTGCCCTCTCTCACTGTATACAGTCGTCCTTTTAAGATAAACTCAATATTTTTTATATATCATGGCTTCTAAAAAAAGCAGGAAGGTGATTTCTGTTGAAATGAAATGGGAAATAATTAGAAGGAGTGAATGTGGGGTAAAACAGTGTGACCTCGTCAAAGAGTTTGGCCTCAGCAAGACCACCATTTTCACCATTTTGACAAATTTATCTTTTTTTATGTCATCTTAGCATATTTTATGCTGCAGAACGAATTATTTTTTTTAACATGTATTGTTATGGGAAAACGCGTTTCACATAACAAACTTTTCGCATAACAAACTTGCTCCTGGAACGAATTAAGTTCGTTGTGTGAGGCACCACTGTATATCGAGTGAAATAAATCTGTGAATCTGCAAATTGGGGGGGGGGCATTGTTGGGAGACAGCAGTCTTGAGAGAGACTTGGGTGTGCTGGTGGATGCATCACTGAAGCCATCTGCGCAGTGCGCAGCAGCCTCGAAAAAAGCCAACAGGATGCTGGGCATCATAAAGAGGGGCATAACAACCAGGACGCGGGAAATCATCATGCCATTGTATCGAGCGATGGTGCGTCCACATCTGGAATACTGCGTTCAGTATTGGTCGCCACACCTCAAGAAGGACATGGCGGTACTTGAGAGAGTCCAAAGGAGAGCAACGAAACTGGTAAAAGGGCTGGAACACTGCCCATACGCCGAGAGGTTGGATAGGCTGGGGCTCTTCTCTCTGGAAAAAAGGAGGCTCAGGGGAGATATGATAGAGACCTTCAGGATCATGAGGGGTATAGAGAGGGTGGATAGGGACAGATTCTTCAGACTGAAGGGGACAACAAGTACGAGGGGGCATTCGGAGAAACTGAAGGGAGATAGGTTCAAAACAAATGCAAGGAAGTTTTTTTTCACCCAAAGGGTCGTGGACACTTGGAATGCGCTACCGGAAAAAGTGATCAGGCAGAGTACGGTACAGGGATTCAAACAGGGATTGGACGGATTCCTGAGGGATAAAGGGATCGTGGGATACTGAGAGAAGTGCTGGGATGTAACACAAGTATAGAAAGCTAACCAGGTAATAAGTATAGAAACCCAACCAGGTCGTGCATGTGCAAGACCAGAGGGTTAGGACTTCGATGGGAGGATAGGACTCAATGGGAAACCAAGGTGGCATGGGGGCCCCTTCTGGTGACTCAGACAGGCCGTGACCTGTTCGGGCCGCCGCGGGAGCGGACTGCCGGGCAGGATGGACCTATGGTCTGACCCGGCGGAGGCACTGCTTATGTTCTTATGTTCTTATGCAGAGGGAGGTCTGAGGCCAGCATGAGCAGCAGAGAGGAGTCCTTGCTCACTGCTGGTGAAGACTAGAAGAGGTACTTGAGAGGGGAGTGCATTTAAGAGATCCCTCTGTCATGGGGGGAGGGGAGGAGAAATGTTGCTGCCTCTGCCATAATGGTCACGCCCCTTACTATGCCACTACCTGCTTATGTCCCACCCATGCTTCTTCTCCTACCCCCACAACTCCCATCACAGATAATTACAGAATATTGCTTACACCTATTATGTCCTTAGCTTTTTTTTGCTACTTCAGCTTGTCTGGGGTGTTCTTTGTTCACATGTTTAAAGACAATAGATTGTTTTCAGTCCAATTCTTAATATGTGAGTTTGCAAACCATCGGACCCCTGAGGAAGGCGTGTTCACCGAAACACAGACCGTGTAGGGTCCGGTTGGATTTTTATCACAGTATTTTTTATCATTGTACTTTTTTAATTGAATTTTCATGGTTTTATATGTCAGTGTTTAATAAATTATCTCCAGAACATCTGTATCCACAGTTTTTGTTTTTGTTTTCATCGGTGGATTGTTTTCACTGTGGATCATTGGGTCTCCCCATTTTTTTTTTTGTTGTGTTACACCTATTATGGACATATAGGAGTAAATTCTCTATTAGTACGTTTAACTTAGGCGTGCTTTGGACGTCCGGTAAACGTAAATAACAATTAACTATATTTAGGCGTGAGATAGACGTCCCGCAAAATAGACGTGCGCAAAATAGACGTCCCTCGTCGCGCAAAATAGACGTCCCTCAAAATAGACGTCCCTCGTCGCACAAAATAGACGTCCTTCATGGACCCGTGATAGACGTGAGTACGGGTTTGTTTTTTGTTATTTGTTTTTTTTTTAAAAATTATACTTTATATATACTCTTTATTATCACACATTCAGCATTGATAAGTATAGGATGATGAAAAACATAACTAAAACACTGTATCAGAATTGTACAATTTACCATTAATACAAGGAAAAGAAATATGTTATGTTTCAAAGGAAAACTAGAAAATGAAACGTACCGAGTGGGTGTTGAACTTACATTATCAGTAATGGAAGGTGGGAACCAGTAGATGTGTGCTATACAGAAAGCTATACAGAAAGCTATACAGGAATGTCATACTCACCTCCTATTAGAAGTGGAAAGGATAGGACTTTGAACACCATATAGACTTTTTATAAACTTCGTATAACTTCCACAAAGACTGGCAGGAAAGGCACCCTAACTCATCCAATAAGCTTTCTCTCGATTTGCCAGAGACATTATTTCAGAGAGGATAGTTTAGAAGTGATATCTTGCTCCAAAGAACACTCTCCTGGTCTTAAAACATTCCTACTATCAGCTCATTCTTCACAACAAGAAACACAATCAAAACACAGATTCAACCTGAATGTGGCTTCCAGTTCACAGGAAGAGGAAATAGCAAGCAGCACAATGCTGATCTCATTGTGACATCATCAAGGTGCACCTGGAAGGTAGATATGCCACAAGTAAAAGACAAGCCGGGACTTGAACTCACAACCTACAGATGATCGAGATAGTGCTTTTACTCACTGACCTACACCTGTGTCTCTAATTCCTCTGTCATAGCATACCTTAGTAATGTGCTAAAGTATACTCTACTTAGCTATCATATCACAGTCAGTTGAGGCTCAATGGTGTAAAGCACTGTTGTCACGGATGCAACACCCATATTCTTAAGTATGGTTCAATAAATGTAATACAGAGTCAAAATTATGCTGTTTATTTTATCAAACCCAAGCTCAACTTTTTAATGTATTGTGTATAGTCTCGCTAATGTGTTTGTGATGAAAATTAGATGTGATACGTGTATATATATAAACCCTAGCCACGCATGCGCACATACCTGCGTGCTTCTGTGATCTCTGCTCTGTGATCAGTAGGTCTGTGGCCAGCAGGAGTGCAGATGCAGCAGCCAGGTGACTCCCCCCCTCCCTCCCTCCCTCCCTCCCTCACCACCAAAATCACCACCGCCAAAGCTTCCTCCTTCTGGCCAGGCGGGAGGAGGGCTCCGAGTCGCTGAAGACTGTCCCAGATCGCTCATAAATTAACCTTTTCATCTGAGGTGTGAGGCTGCGGTGACCTTGCTCCCCGGCTCACTAAGGTTTCATCTTAAGAAATTCAAATGCATTGTAGAAAATGCAAGTGACTATTCTGTGTCATCCTAGACACCCCTGCAACACCCTCCTGCAGCATAAACCCCTCATGTTATAATCAAGTAAAAGACAAGCTGCGAGTTGAACTCATAACCTATGGATAACTGGTACAGCTTGTTTACTAACTGAGCTACCAAGCTACTTAACTGTAGCCCTAACCCTAACCATAAAGTAGCATCTGACATTATAGAAGCCGTTAGAATTTTGAAATAGTTTTGGACGTTCCTTGGGTGTTCTTAGATCAAATATACCTGTAGATACTTGCAATGATTACCCCTTGTCAAAGCTTGTACCTAAAGCCATTTCTGGAGACTCCCATTCCCAAGTCCCCAACATAGCTCAGTGCTTAAAAGCACTGCTTGTATCTTCCCCAAAGGTCAGGGGTTCAAGTCCTGACTAAGGTTACCAAAGACAGAATATTTTTTTTTTTCCACCCACCCACCCAAACATGCATAGCTAAGCATGTGAACCTCTTCATTTATTTAATTTATAACGTCACTGTGTTTGGGGGGGAGGTGAAGTTTCATTAGGTTTACATGGTAAGCTTCTAAGCTTGTACCTAAAGCCATTTCTGGAGACTCCCATTCCCAAGTCCCCAACATAGCTCAGTGCTTAAAAGCACTGCTTGTATCTTCCCCAAAGGTCAGGGGTTCAAGTCCTGACTAAGGTTACCAAAGACAGAATATTTTTTTTTTCCACCCACCCACCCAAACATGCATAGCTAAGCATGTGAACCTCTTCATTTATTTAATTTATAACGTCACTGTGTTTGGGGGGGAGGTGAAGTTTCATTAGGTTTACATGGTAAGCTTCTAAGCTTGTACCTAAAGCCATTTCTGGAGACTCCCATTCCCAAGTCCCCAACATAGCTCAGTGCTTAAAAGCACTGCTTGTATCTTCCCCAAAGGTCAGGGGTTCAAGTCCTGACTAAGGTTACCAAAAACAGAATATGATTTTGTTTTTCCACCCACCCATGCATAGCTAAGCATGTGAACCTCTTCATTTATTTAATTTATAACGTCACTGTGTTTGGGGGGGAGGTGAAGTTTCATTAGGTTTACATGGTAAGCTTCTAAGCGTTCTGCTGTACATTTTTGTATAACAGCGATATCGGCGTCGTTGCGCATGTAATGAACTGTATTGATGTAGAGTATAGTAGCTGCTTCAAGTACGCTCATGAGGCATATATACGTCATCGATGTTTTTTTCTATACTTGTTCTTCACATGCAGTTATTTCCTATAATCTAATCTAATCTAATCTAAACCTTAAGTTTATGGCAGCCAGGACACAGCCAAACCAGGCTCTTCCTACCAAACGAGCATCACTACTTTGTAGTGCCTGGCCATCACAGGTCATATCTGCAATTGAGAAACTCCTGGATTTGCCTGACCTGGTGGTATAACAGAAGAGCCTCATGTCCCAGGGAAGTGGAAAGGATAGGACTTTGAACACCATATAGACCTCATATAAACTTCGTTTAGGTTCCACAAAGACTGGTAGAAAAGGCACCTAAGTCATGCAATAAGCTTTCTTTCGATTTGCCAGAGACATTATTTCAGAGAGGTTGCTTAAAAGAAGACTCTCCTGGTCTTAAAACATTGCAACAATCAGCTCATTCGTCACAACAAGAAACAGAATCAAAACACTGATTCAACCTGAATGTGGCTTCCAGTTCACAGGAAGAGGAAGTAGCAAGCAGCACAATGCTGATCTCATTGTGACATCATCAAGGTGCACCTGGAAGGTAGATATGCCACAAGTAAAAGACAAGCCGGGACTTGAACTCACAACCTACAGATGATCGATATAGTGCTTTTACTCACTGACCTACACCTGTGTCTCTGGTTCCCCTGTCATAGCATACCTTAGTGATGTGCCAAGGTATAATCAGCTTAGCTATCATATCACAATTAGCTGACACAAAAAAGTGGTAGGTCAATGGTTTAAAGCACTGCTTTCACTGACTCGAAATCCATATTCTCAAGTATGGTTGAATACATAGTTCAAAAGTGCTGTCTTGATCACACACAAATTCAACTTTTCAAATGTTTTGTATCTGGTATTGCTAATGTGCTGTTTCAGATGAAAATGAGATGTGATTGGTGTGTATCTTGTAATTTTATTCAAATGAGTATTGTGTCAGCTGAAGGAGTTGAGGGTGTTAAAACCGAACTGTACTACTGAATGAATCTATTCCGTTTAGGCGCTTAACATTCGCCGTCCTATATGCTACAATAATGGCATTCCTTTGGTAAGTAATCACAACATCCTTAAGTGGTTTAAGATTTTTATTGTAGAATATTATGTCATTTCATTGACACTCAAAAGTCCAGAAAAGCGGTGTGAAATTGTAACACATGCAACTGCAGTTTGCTGAGATGGATCACAGCTACACCGGTATACAGAGTAAGCCCCTCCTAGGTCCAAATCAACTCCCAGCCTACAGGAGGAAAGGGTACAATGTCAGTGCATGTGAAATATTAAGATTTGCTCATGGTAGGGTAAGGCAGGATGTAGGAAAAAGACAGGAAAGTAAGGAGGTCAGAGAATAAAGGCCAGAGGTTTATGCCAGAGAAGCAAGGGAAATAAAAGCCATCCTCCTTGTTACAGAGTCCATATGTGAGCTAATAACCTACACACACTGGTTGGAATGTTGAAGGTTAGTAGAAGTGAGCACAAATGTCTCATACCTACCTATGCACAAGTATCAGGAATACGTCACAGGATCCGCCCGTATCACAGGAACAGCTTCACGATGAGATGCTAGCCACATGAGGAGGAGGAGGAGATCAGCTGGGCCCGAACACCTGCAAAGAGGGGAAGCATGTTAATACATTGGAAAAGTCCCCCACCTCAAACTGTTACAATACCTACAGTTATCCTATAGCTTCAGTTGAACTTGAAGTACCAGCATGGAGAAGGGAGGGGGGGGGTGCTAGTCTTATTCTACACAGAAACTTGTAGACCCATACCATCATTAACTCCTACAAGGTGTGGAAAGCTGAGCAGCATATAGGCTTCTGATAGCCATAGTTTTAACATTTTAGCAGTATAACTCATCCAATCTGCTTTCTCTGAGCTCCCAATATAGATGTCATTTATACCTAAAACTAAGGGGGTGTTCAATCAACACACATGCTAACCTAACACCAGCATGTGTCGATATACAATTTGTTGTTGGTAAAACAACAAAAAACCAAGAGGTCCTAAACTGCTAGCTCATACCAGGCCATCGAGAAGCACATTACGATGCCCTTGTATGGTGACGATGAAAGTCTTGGACATCCAACCTGCAACAAGAGTATGAAAGCTGTTAGCTATTTGACATGTGGGCAATTCATCATAAAGCCTGCTAATGGAATGATATACAGGAGCAACATAGTGAATGAGGCCAAAAACAAAGATAGCTTACCTATTATTCTACCTTTAATACTTGAGCTGCTACCAATAACTTCTTGCTTTGCTGGTCAGGGACATCTGAACTTTAACTTCAGCCTAGAGAAAGAGGCATCATCACATTCACTCACATGAGACAGAGACAGACAGAGAGAGAGAAGCTGTTTGGGGTTCACATAAATATACTCACCATTATCCCAAGAAATGGGCTCTTATTAGGTTGTCCCTGACCACCTGCCCTCTCCTACGCTCTTCTTGCTCAGGTAGAGGCCTGCGTCTAGCTTGGATGTCCTCATCATCGTCACTGTCTTGGACCGGCTCAGGAGGGTCTGGCATCCGTCTTCTCAGCGCTAGGTTATGTAGCATGCAGCAGGCAACAAACATCCTGGACACCTTGTCGGGCCTGTACAGCAGTTGCCCTCCTGAGCGGTGTAGACATCTAAAGCGGGACTTGAGCAACCCAAACGCACGTTCCACGATGGTCCTTGTGGTGTTCAGGGCCCGGTTATATCGCTCCTCCTCTGGCTGTTGGGGACGCACAATTGGGGTCATCAACCATGTCCTCAGGGGATAGGCACGATCACCTGCAAGGAGAAACAATATTAGAAAAGGGGCACATATCTGTTGTCCATTGTTCTGCATCACCTCCAAAGTTAGCCATGACCCTGTGGTAAAATGAGAGAAAGGCGGTTAATGTAGCAAAGCTTTATCTGCAGTAGTACGTTAACTCACCAACCAGCCATCCACCTTGGATTTCACCCCTCTGGAACCTGCCACCTAGGCCAGAGTGGGCCAGGATATAAGCGTCGTGGCAGGACCCTGGAAAGCTGGCACACACATCTGTCACCTCCATGGTAGCACTACAGACCACCTGCATGTTCATGGAATGATATGCCCTCCGGTTCCTAAATTGCCTTTCAGTTTCAGCAGGTGGTCTGAGTGCTACGTGTGTGCAGTCTATAGCTCCCAGGACAGAGGGGAAACGTGCCAGTTGAGCAAAACCCCTCATTGTGCGTCGCCGCTCTGCCTCACTCATTGGAAACTGGATATACATAGCAATACGCCTTAAAAAGACTTCCAAAAACTTATTGATTATCCTGGATACAGACGGTTGACTGATGCCAGCCCCAGCTCCCAGGGGCCTTTGGAAGGTTCCTGTAGCCAAAAACCCCAGGGCTGTAGTTACTTGTACATAAACTGGAAGGGAATGTCCCCTAAGAGTGGTGCGCTCCAAATCCACCTGCAGTTGCTCACAGAGATGAACTATGGTCTCCCGATTAAATCTAAAGAGACCAATACACCGCTCATCTGTCATATCAAGGAAGTTTGCCCTGGGCCTATATACCCTGGGGGCCTGGCGTCGGCGTCGGCCTGGGCCTCTGCCTCCAACCTGGCCACGCCCCAGGGCCACAGCCGGACCTCTTCCTCTACCTCTAACCTGCCCACGCCCCGGGGCCGGGGCCAGGGCCAGGGCTGGGGCCGTGGCCGCCACCAGACCCCTTCCTCTGCGCAGCAATCTATCATGGGCCACCACATGTAAGACAAACTCAAACTCATCAATCATCTCTCAAACCAATACCAGACCAAAGACACAACTGACAAGTACACAACAAAAGGGAGAAGATGGGGGAAAGGAGAAACAATACAATCACAGTACAAAGTCACACTATCACAAATCAACCACCAGAAGCACGAACGCACGGGAGTCTAAAGGAGACAAAATAATGATTTTTTAAAGATCCTTATATACTCTCGACGCCGATGTAGCGTCTGACGTCATAACCGTTACAATTTTGAAATCTATTTGCACAGTCATTGGGTGTGCATAGATCAAATACACCTGTAAATACTTGCAATGATTACCCTTTCTCAAAGCTTGTACCTATAGCCATTTCTGGAGACACCCATTCCCAAGTCCCCAACATAGCTCAGTGCTTAAAAGCACTGCTTGTATCTTCCCCAAAGGTCAGGGGTTCAAGTCCTGACTAAGGTTACCAAAAACAGAATATGATTTTGTTTTTCCACCCACCCATGCATAGCTAAGCTAAAATATGTGAACCTCACTTCCCAATCTTCATTTATTTAATTTACAAATTGTCATTGTGTTTGGGGGAGGTGAAGTTTCATTAGGTTTACATGGTAAGCTTCTAAGCGTTCTGCTGTACTTTTTTGTATAACAGCTATATCGGCGTGGTTTAGGATATAATCTATAGTGTTGATGTAACGCGGAGCGGCTGCTGCAAGCACGCCCAAGCGGCACAAACACGTCATCGCGTTTTTATGCGTTGTGACGTCATAGAATCGCCCGTTCTTCATACGCAGTTATTTCTCCTAAAATGGCTGCCAGGAGACAGCCAAATTTCTCAACAGAGGACTCCAGGCTGCTGGCCAGGCTCTTTTTGGTACATGAGCACCACTATTTTAGAGTGGCAGGCCATCGCAGGTCATACCTGCAGTTCAGGGACTCCTGGAGCCGCCTGACCCGGCGCTACAATCGTAGAGCCTCCTGTCCCAGGGAAGTAAGTATTCCAAGTCAGGCCCTCACAAATAATCATGTAAAATGTAATGATGGAAACCTGTCTCAATCAAATTGTTCATGTTTTGTGGGTAAATTTTGATTCCTTTTAAAAACTACAATTGTGCATAATAAATCTTTTACATTGAATACTGAAATTAAAGCACATCCCAAAGGAGCAGTAGTAGGATTTCAAATGACAAATTCAGCTCCTAGAAGGCATCTATTCCATTCACAACATGCACACAACTAATTTTTGGGTCACAAGCTTCACATTTGTCATCGAAACATCTTGACATCAACTTTCCCAAAGTGCTGCTATGTCATTTCAAATACCTTAAACACTCCTGTATCAATCTGCTGGTCTAGGGAGATAGTGGCATGACGTTTAAAGTGACAGCGTCAGTACCCTGACGTCAGGGGTTTCAAGCCACGCTGCTCCTTCTGACCAAACTATTTTATTGCCCCTGCTGCATGATTGTAAGCTCACCAGGACATGCTGTAATGTGGGGCAGTGCTGATAGGCTACAGCCTCAGCACCCTGGGGTTGTGAGTTCAATCCCACCTCCTCCTTGTGATGCTGTCCATGTCACCTCACACACCCCCTCCCCCCCCCCCCCCCCACTGTCCCAGGTACAGTAGAGAGATAGCGATGCCTCCAGCACAGAAAGGGGAAATGCTGGTGTACGTGAATAAATTCATGTAAAACATGTGGCAGAAGGGGGTGGAGGCAGACACCAAAGCGGATAGGGGCTCTTGGAGGGCAGTGTACTCCATTTTTTGTGCTTATAGAGGTCAATACTTAAGTAAACATGTTATGCCATAGTGCTAGATGGCACTCATCATATCCCTCCCTCTCTGTTCTTTCTTTCTCTCTATTATCCAGGTTGAGGATCTCAGGAAAAGGGGGCGACTGCTGAGGCGCCAGGAGCGGGCCTTCCTTGAGGGGGTGAGGGAGGAAATGCGTGCACAAGCCGGTGAGTAATGAGTCCAGTGTGTGTTTCTTTGTGATCACCAGAATAAATAGATGAAAATGCTTGAGTAGCTGTAAACCATTCTTAATCATAAAATCTGCAGTAAAGCTGCTATTGTGATATCATGTCACAATGGCTTTATGGTGTTCTACTTGCCTCACTTACTTACGCTACATTTTGATGTTTACAGTGGAGTAGGTGCTTTGCATCCTGTTATTAGCATTTGAAGAAAATAACGTAGTAAATAATGTCATGTTCAAAAGTGTTGTGGACATATCTGACTGTATCCTATTTCTCTCTTGTCAAGCAGCAGCGCAGGCACCCCCTCAGGAGGCCCCGCAGGTGATGGAGGGAGCCCCACCCTGGTCCTCGGCAGAGGAGGAAGAGGAGATGGAGGAGGAAGAGGAGGAAGAGGAGATGGAGGAGATAGAGGAGGAGGAGGAGGAGGCCTGGCAGCCCTCAGGACCGCCCACACCACCACTGCCCCCTGGACCTCCACCACTGCCCCCACCACTGCCCCCTGGACCTCCACCACTGCCCCCACCACTGCCCCCTGGACTGCCTGCCCCACCACTGCCCCCTGGACCCCCACCGCCTGCCCCACCACTACCTCCAGGACCACCACCACCATCCCCTGTTGGACCTTCCCCTTCCCCCACCCATAGCCCTTCCCCTCACTCTCCTGCCCTTCCTGTTCCCATCCCACCCCCTTTCCTTGCTGTTCCCCCCCAGGAGCAGCCCGACCAGCCTCAGGAGGGGGTGGCCAGGGAGATGGCGGCCTACTCTGCCATCTTGGAGGAGGTGCAGGTATTGAGAGGGTGTGTGGAGAGGATGGAACATGCCCTCTTGCGGCTGATAGCCGAAAGAGGGCATGGTGCCAGCAGCCATACACCCTCTCAATGACTGCACCTCTTCCGCCCCCCTCGCCTGAGGTAGCTCAAGCTGCTCTTGGGGGGCACCCACCCTTTTTCCCTGCGTTATATGTTATGTTATATATGTAAATAGTTTTTTTAAAAAGTTTACGTTTTTAAAAGTTTTAATAATTTAATAAAAATATTGGTTTATATTTACTTTAAACTTTCCTGTGTGGTTTTAGCCTTGTAGCATCATCAGCTTAGTGGACAGAGTCCAAGGTAGATAGGGGTTCAGGAGGGACTGCTGAATGGGCCCTTTTCAATATAACAACAAGGTGACATATAGAAAGTTTGACAATCTTTATTGGGGTCTGTCATTCATTCTATTACCTGCTAGCCACTTTGATGTCAAATCATTGCAGAATCTAGGAAAAAAGTAAGTGAATGCAAGGGTATATGCAACTGTAGGTAGATGACAACATCTCAGCTATGATGTGCAAAGTAAGCCAGTCCCTGTTCCAAAGTAAATGGCTACATAAGGAAGAGAATATAAGTCACTCTGGTAGATTTGTTGTTAAGGAATAGGGTTATTTCTAGTAAGAGTTGGCTCCACACCAGGAGAATCCAAATGAGACATGTGGGTTTTTCTTCATTTCACGGAAGGTGATGGAAGTAAAGGCCAGATACCTCAATCTATCCTCCTGGTTCTTGAGCTGCACTATTTTGGTAAAGCAGGTGTGGAAACCACAAAGATGCTCACAGCTGCACTGCTCTCAGTACTATAAAAACTCCATCTGACAATACTGCACTTGCCTGTCTAAGACACCTGAAAACAGAAAAGAGGAGAAGCTGGTTTACACAACGTTCACAAACAGGGGGGTTCAACCCCCAAGGTCCTCCCTTCCCTGAAGCAATGTGTTAACCTCATATATGTTGAGCTGCTTAGATGTCACCGTGGTATAGGTGTTAAGGCAATAACTTGCTGATGGTGTGGGTTAGTATCACCTGTAATCCTCCACTGCTACTGTTTAGAACTCATGTGAGGGAATAGACTAACTGAAAACAAAAAGTTTGTGTGCATATAACAGCAGGAATGCGTGCCATGGTGTTCTATGAGGCCAACATTATCAATTTACTATTGTTCCTGAAAGTCATTAAGGATACCTGTGTGAAGAGTGACTCAAGAGTAAGCAAATAAAGGTTACCATATATCATTCTCACCTACAACTGTTTGGCTAGGTGCAAACTGGTGTGCTGAGCTGCTGCTCTGGTCTGAAATGAAGAATACAGAGAAACTGTTAACAAAGACCTATGTCTCCTAAATTAAACACTGAAGTTGTGGCAGAACACACACCTAGAAGTAACAGAGCTGCTAACATACCTTTAGAATCCTTATTAAATATGGCAGCCATTAGGCACTCATTAGGAGTTTTCCACCTGAACCATGTTGATTGGATATCCATTGAATGGCAGTGTTCCCCCCCCCCCCCCAACATACCCGACCTATTCTTATCAATGAGTTAGTACACAGAACCATTCCTCACCTGATTTTAATTTGCCTGTAATTAGATTCTACAAAGAATTAACTTTAACTCTGAGTAAACCCTCTCAGATGTATGAACACATCCATTTTACTTACATATCCATTTGTGTACCAGCAAAATATATACCAGTATGGTCTTTATCAGTCTTCTCAGTCATTTTTATCAGCCCTGTGGAATGGAGAGTAGGAGATATCAGAAATAAAATAACTAGTATAAACAATAGCACACAATGAAAGGCCATAAAGAGAAGTCACTTTTGGTTGGTTAGTTTCTTTAGTTCTATGATAGTTCAAAGTAGCTTACAAAATATCATTCTCACCTGGACTTACTATCTGAGCTGCTTCTAGAAAAGATAAAACCACATATTAGAATGGCCAGTATTAATGGCTCTGTGGAATAGAGGGAAATGGGAGGCAGAGATAGGGAAAGAAATGTAAAAGACTAAGACAGAGTAAAGTCTGAAACATCTGCATAAGCGATAGGATAGTATAGAAAGGAAACGCTGCTCACCTGGACCTTCTTATACTCATGCACGCCTATGTAGCGTGAGACGTCATCATGGTGGGAAAACTTTCTCTATGCCCATTGGGCGCCGTTCGGGTGCGGTTCCTTAGCCCGCTTCCTAACCACGCCCATCACACCTCATTGGGTGTTGTACAGGGGGTGTTTTTGAACGTGTTCTATAAGTAGCCTGAAAAGATGGCTACACCTTGCAACATGGCTTCAAAGCGAAAATCGAATTTCTTGCATGGAGAGTTGCAGATCCTTGTGGCCCAAGTTGGGGCCAACTATGATTCCCTCTTTGGGAGGGAAGCTGATAGGATTGGGATAGAAGGCCAGCATGCTATCTGGAGAAGAATCTGCAGTGACATAGATGCTGTATACCATCAGGGCCGTGATATAGAGGCTCTGAAAAAACGGTGGCGTGCCCTGCGGAGAGAGGTCCGGCGGAAGCAGGAACGAATTAATGCGCAGGGTCCTTGCGGCAACCTCCAGCTGACTGTCCTGGAGAGTGAGGTGATGGACATAGTGGGTCCTGGAATAGGTCCTGTTGTGGGAGCCATTGATACTTCCCTGGGGCACCAAGGTAACATCACTTTACATAGAAGCCATTGACTTGTTGGTGTTTTTACTCATATTTTATATCTTTCTAAACTACAACAGTACTATACAACCAATGCAATTCATAGTAATATAATAAAAGCCATTGCCTGTTTTGATACTCTTGGAAGCCTAACATGTGGAATACGTTGCTAATGTTCCATATGTTAGCCTGCATAATACCTTGTAAATGACCAGATGTACAGTATTGTGACCTGTGATGCAATTCAAATGATGTTCTCAGATGTTACCGCTTTCAACTAATACCAATGTGTATTTTCTTGTCTTTTTGCAGAGGCGTCCCATCCTCCTTCTGCTGCTGCTAGGGATGAAGGGGATGAGGAGGAGGAGGAGGAGGAAGCAGTGGCTGGAACATCATACGCCACCCCTCCTCCTCAGAACACTGCTACACAAGCTGCACCGGCGCCCCCCCTTCATCCCCACGATGACAACAGGGCAGTAGAGGAGGGGGAAGAGTTGGAGGGGGAAGAAGAGGTGGATGAGGTTGGAGCCCTGGGGGAGGAAGACTTCCATCAGGGTGATGAGCTGGAGGCCCCCCCTGATGAGCTCCACCGTCAATTGGTGGAGGTGGGTAACCACCTCCACCAAAGACAAACTTTGCTCATCAGGGAGGTGGCTGAGATAAAAGAAGCCACACATGTAATGAACCAGCACCTGGCCTCCCTGGTGGCCGAGCAGTCTGCA
This sequence comes from Geotrypetes seraphini, assembly GCF_902459505.1. Lineage (NCBI taxonomy): Eukaryota > Metazoa > Chordata > Amphibia > Gymnophiona > Dermophiidae > Geotrypetes > Geotrypetes seraphini. Next base: position 13,592,238 of record NC_047086.1, on the reverse strand, counting down.
ACACGTGCTGTGCAGACTGCAATCCTGGAAGAACAGGCAGGGACTCGCCGGGCGCTGGAGAACATGTGTGGCATTCTTTCACAACTTCTCCCCCAGCTCATCACCCAGACTGCCTCCCATGGGGATCCTGGACCTCAATCCACCTCCCAGACCTCCTCCAGCCAGGCTCCCACCAGGCAAGGTTCCCCCCCGGCCACCCGTGGCCGGAGTCGAGGCCGTGGCCGGGGAAAGGGAAAAGGAAAGGACCGCCATTAGGACCCACTATGTCCTCTGAACACTCCCAGGCCAGTCATGCCGCATGGACCCTGGGGCTCCGCTGGACCTCCTCTGCATGTACACGCCACAGCCTCTATATCACGGTTCAGTCACTGCAGATCTTTCATCCAGATAGCATCCTGGCCTGAGTGCCAATCTTCATCAGCTTCAACTCCCATCGAGGGCATCATAGTTGGATAATAACTATTACACCCTTCCAAGGATCTGTAGCTCTCCAGGAGCCATGTTGCCGACTTCATCTTAAGGTGCAACCCGTTGCCATCTGTTGGCAGCCTGGACATTTGCCTGACTTCATCTTAAGGTGCAACCCGTTGCCATCTGTTGGCAGCCTGGACATTTGCCTGACTTCATCTTAAGGTGCAACCCGTTGCCATCTGTTGGCAGCCTGGACATTTGCCTGACTTCATCTTAAGGTGCAACCCGTTGCCATCTGTTGGCAGCCTGGACATTTGCCTGACTTCATCTTAAGGTGCAACCCGTTGCCATCTGTTGGCAGCCTGGACATTTGCCTGACTTCATCTTAAGGTGCAACCCGTTGCCATCTGTTGGCAGCCTGGACATTTGCCTGACTTCATCTTAAGGTGCAACCCGTTGCCATCTGTTGGCAGCCTGGACATTTGCCTGACTTCATCCTTGTCACAGGAAATGAAAAACTTTTTTCTTTGAACCAGGAAGCATTTAATAATTAATTGCACACAGCACAGCGGGTTCTCTGAAGAAGCCTCCTTGGCAAAACGCGTCTGAACCCTGCCGGACCATCGCTGTATGGACTTTTAAGTTAAGTTTGCTTGCACGTTTTGAAAGTATATTTTTTGGAATCATTGAATACTCACCTATGTTATGGACATGCTAAACAGAATGAAGCACTTTCAATGACCAATCTCTTTAGGGGTTTGTTCCCCATCCTGAGTTTTTTGTATTCCATCCGTGGATTCTGAGCACCATCTGAGTTAAATAAGGTATTAAATACTTCTTCAGGCTTGTTCCCTTTTGTTTTTTGTGGTTGCATCCTATATTATGCATATTTCCATCTATTATGTACAACAGCAAGTCAATGGATTTATGTTTTACAATAAAATCCATCAAATAAATGAAACATATATAGCTGACAGTGTGTTTGTGTTTCAGCTTATATTGTATTCGTTAGGTGCTTCCCAGAGCTACATTGCTGTATCATGTGGTTTACAGAGGTATGTCCCAACAGTGTCATGAACGACCACTAGGCCAGTTAAGGGTTTGAGGATACCCCTAATGGATATGCATCGTGGTAGATTTGATGGCTGACACCTCCATTAGATGCAGGTCTCTCATGCATGCTCATTAGCGCTATCCCTTACAATCCTCTTATCCCACCTTTCACAACCTAGCTCCCTATGCATCAACATCTGTCCCTCTCTTTTGTTATTTTCCTTGATGCATACCAGGGGAGGGGAGGAGAGGGCTGGAACCTACATGCCATCTCTCCATTCCACCTCAAAACCTAGTGTTACTCCCTAATCTCCTTCCATCCCCAGTGGCAACCTTTCACCCTTTCTGTTAGCAAATACCCTTGCATCCCTAATCTCTCCTTGCCTCCATGACATCCTCCACCTCTTGCTTTTATCTTTTCTCATTCAAGACTACTATCCAGCATATCTCTGCTCCCCCCTCCTCCAAGTCTGGCCATATCTAGACACCTCTCCTGCATTCAACTTAAGAATCTCATTAATATGTATCCCATCTGGTGCAGTAGCTGCCTTGGTTGATGACATATTTCCCATATTTAAACAAAGGTTCCCATCCATTCCACATGGAGTTAATTGAATGTTGTAGGCCCCCTCTGCTCTTTCTTTTTGGTGTACTCTGCTACTATGGAAAATGGAGGTGGGGCAGACAATGACATTATGAAAGCAGGGAGAGTGGTGGGTGTGGGCATCTGTGTGTAACCTGACCTGGCCCCTTCTTTTCCCTAACAATTTATTCCCCTCCACACTTAACACAAAATTTAAGTCCCCAACAATCCCTCACACCAACACCCAGAAAAATCCATAAACTAAGGAAATACAGATAATGGGGGAGGGGAGGAGTGTCAAAGGCAGAAGGGAGTATAAAGGAGAACAGGCAAGTCATAGCACAAAGTTTCATCATTGAGGAAACAGAACACCACAAACACCAACTCACATGAGGGGGTCTTACATAGGCAAAATGGCTGTGCCAAAGCTTTCTATATACTAAGCACGCCTCATTAGCGGCGGACGTCATAGAAACCGTTAGGATTCAAATCTAATTGGATGTGCATTGGATGTGGTTTTGCAATATACAGCTGTAGTGACGTTGTAGTCATTTCCTTCACATCTCTAAGCTCTATGTTCTAAACAAAGTTACCTCTATAGCTCTATGCCTTAAGGCATTGCTTTTTTTCATCGTCCATACATCAGGGGGTTCAAGTCTTGAGTAAGGTTAGCAAATAGGTTATATTCATTTCTCAGCCAGGACACCTGGTAACTCTTTAGCCTTGCCTTTACATATCAATATTTTGCTTCAGCTTTTATTATGTGCAGCCCATTGTCTAATAGTTAATGCAACCTGTTCTCTCTCATGCTGAACACCCTCCCCCCACCAAAAACATCCCCCCCTAACTGGATCATTCTTCAACACCTGTCCAAGCCCTCTGAAGTTTGATTTAACTCATAGAAAACAAATATGAAATATGTATTAAAGAATTGCAGCACAAAGAACGCCTAAACGGAACAGATTATTTACAGTCCTATATGCATTAGTACAGTGCTCAGAATGAAGATTAGCGTGTAAGAAAAACAGAGCTCCACCTCACATGCATTCAAGCACACTTGGGAATATGGGTTTGGGGCTCAGTGAAAGCAGCGCTTTTAGCCATTGAGCTAACACTCTTTTGTCTCAGCCTACTATGACATTATAGCTAAACTCCTTTTCCCTTAGCACTTCACTAAGATATGATATGACAAGGGAACGAGAGGAATTGGAGGTGTGGGTCAGTGAGGAAAGGCACTCTCTACCAATCGTGCGGCCTTTAAGGGTTCAAATCCCAGCCTGTATTTTACTTGTGGCGTATCAGCTTTCCAGGTGCACTTTGATGATGGTTTCCACTTCTTATAGGAGTTGAATATAACATTTCTCCATTTAAACATGGCATACGTTGTTAGTTTTGATCGTGGTAAAGTATACATTTCTGAAATGGTGAAGAAACAATAAGCGGTATAAGCAAATCCAAACTGCTATAAGCGCAAGAAAGCATTTGTAGCTCAACACGCTAATGCTCCTTTTCTGAGCTTTGCCATCTAAAACTCCCCGGTTTGACTCCCACCTTTGCTCATTTTAATAAGGTCCTCGTTTTTTCCTATTAGATCTTATAACATTTCCCTTTGCAGGCAAACCTATTTTCAACTTACCATGGCTCGGACATCCTACGCAGTGATGAGAGCACATTAACCAGGCGATCCACAAATGTCATCTTGCTGCTTATCACTGCTTAGGATGTCCGAGCCATGGTAAGTTGAAAATAGGTTTGCCTGCAAAGGGAAATGTTATAAGATCTAATAGGAAAAAACGAGGACCTTATTAAAATGAGCAAAGGTGGGAGTCAAACCGGGGAGTTTTAGATGGCAAAGCTCAGAAAAGGAGCATTAGCGTGTTGAGCTACAAATGCTTTCTTGCGCTTATAGCAGTTTGGATTTGCTTATACCGCTTATTGTTTCTTCACCATTTCAGAAATGTATACTTTACCACGATCAAAACTAACAACGTATGCCATGTTTAAATGGAGAAATGTTATATTCAACTCCTATAAGAAGTGGAAACCATCATCAAAGTGCACCTGGAAAGCTGATACGCCACAAGTAAAATACAGGCTGGGATTTGAACCCTTAAAGGCCGCACGATTGGTAGAGAGTGCCTTTCCTCACTGACCCACACCTCCAATTCCTCTCATTCCCTTGTCATATCATATCTTAGTGAAGTGCTAAGGGAAAAGGAGTTTAGCTATAATGTCATAGTAGGCTGAGACAAAAGAGTGTTAGCTCAATGGCTAAAAGCGCTGCTTTCACTGAGCCCCAAACCCATATTCCCAAGTGTGCTTGAATGCATGTGAGGTGGAGCTCTGTTTTTCTTACACGCTAATCTTCATTCTGAGCACTGTACTAATGCATATAGGACTGTAAATAATCTGTTCCGTTTAGGCGTTATTTGTGCTGCAATTCTTTAATACATATTTCATATTTGTTTTCTACTTGAAAACGTTCCAAATCTTTAGGCATTCCTTTGCTTAAACTTATTTGAGTTCATCCTGATATGATACCTAATGAAGCACAGACAGCTCAGTCAAACAGCTGTAGCTCTATCAGTTAGGAGCCCAGCCTATGCTGCTAACATCCAGAGGTTGTGGGTTCAACACCCACCACGTCTTTTAATTGTGGCATATTACTTTGGAAGATGCAGATTGATGAGGTCACAATGAGGTCAGTTTTGTGCAACTGAACACCTCCATTTTGCAATGAGGGAAGCTGGAATGTTAAGGTGTGTATCTGTTTATTCTCTTTTTAAGTGCTGATAATGTGTGCTGGTTTTTCTTTGCTTTCAAAAGAGAGCCGATTGCAGTGCTGTTTGTTGAGACAAAAAAGGGGGTTGTAAAAGCCATGGGAATATTATATTATGGTTTGGGCTGAAATGTGGTTTGTTATCCATGCAATATAATGTGTTCCATTGTTATGGTGTCATTCTATTTATTAGGACAGAGAAAAGATGAAACATACCTATTGAAATTTACTATTGGAATTATTGATACAAAATACAGCAGACGTCTGCCTCGCGTGTAACAAAGAGCCGCAATTACGATAGTTGAAACGGCATTGAAATCCAAGTTAGACCAGGGTTTTTTACGTCTACATAATTCACGAGAGTTAGACGCACGCGTTCGCCCAAGTAGCGCCTATCCAGCGTCCCCACTTGGCACGCCCATAGACCGCCCACGGAACGCCCACGTCCAGAGCTGCAGACGGGACTATGCTTTCGATAGACGTTAGTTCCTTATGTACTACCTAGGGACGTCTATGTGTCGTCTATTACCCAATTAACATTAATTAAGACCCTTAACTCCATGATTATTCACTTATATCCGACGTCCAAAGCACGCCTAAGTTAAACGCAGTAATAGAGAATTTAGGCCATAGTGTGTGTCTGTGTCTGCCTGTGTCTGTGTGTCCTTGGGAAAGTCACTTAATCCTCCAGTGCCTACTGCTTTGAATACCAAAGCCACAAAAAGATGGTATATAAGTTCCCATTCCGTTCCCAGGATTTAAGGATTTCCCAAATAAATATGCATGAGATCTATTTGCATACAATGAAAGCAGTGCATGCAAATAGATCTCATGCAAATTCAATGGAGAAATCCTGAAGACCCAAATGGATTGAGGACCAACGTTGGACAACCTTGGCTGTAAATCATCTTGCCCATCCTCTACCCTGTATTTTGTTTCCACACAATAACAGAGGACATAACAGAGGATATAAGACACTGGGTAGGGGATATACACTGTAACAAGGATCAGGGGATATAAGACACTGTGGTAGACGATTGAAACATAAGTAGTCAAATGATTTATGTAAAAGCTGTCTAAACACAAGACGGTGTCTTCAGTGGTTAAAACGCGTGCTTTATATCCCCTGAAGAAGGCATCTACACCGAAACTTGGATCCTAGTTGAGACAATTTAGGAGATTTTTTTTTTTTTTTTTACCAAGATTGATCTTCTGTTATAGCTTTCAGATTCTCTAGGTCAGGGGTGTCAAAATCCCTCCTCGAGGGCCGCAATCCAGTCGGGTTTTCAGGATTTCCCCAATGAATATGCATGAGATCTATTAGCATACAATGAAAGCAGTGCACGCAAATAGATCTCATGTATATTCATTGGGGAAATCCTGAAAACCTGACTGGATTGCGGCCCTCGAGGAGGGACTTTGACGCTCCTGCTCTAGTTCTAGGAGATCCCTTTATCAAGATGGACACTTTGAACAACAAAGTAGATGACAGCCCAAAACCTAATTGATAACATCAAGCCTAATGTAAAAATGTAATGTTTAAGTGTACGGTACTATGTTTTGCTTGATATGGTAATCCTTACTGAAGAACTGATTGAATGCTTTGTATACTCATTTTGAATGTAACTTTGATACAGAATATGCATTTTTATTCAATAATTTATCATAATAAAAAAATATTGAACTTAAAGATGGACACTATGATATACGGTAGATTGCAGTCTGATTCATTCCTGGTTTTACACCCACCACATTTATGAATTGGTAGTCCAAAAGTGCAGCAGTAATTTAATCTTCAGTCTAGGGTTAATTTTTTGGCATGATTAAGGATTCCTGTATGTTTTGAACCATATGTGACTAAAGAAACAATACTTGAAATAGCTCTTTGTAGAACTTTCAAGATAGTTGATGTCATCTGCTGATAGTTTTGCCAGTGGTTTCCTTATAAAATATTTCTGGCTTTAAACCTTCACAGAGATGCACAAATTGCCCTCCAGGTTAGAACAGCCACTGCTGAAACCAATGAGGGAACCTGGCGAGATTCCCATTTCCTGTGCTCTCAGAGGTCCTGGCCTACGGCTTTTTGAGAACCAATCTCTTGCAGACAGAGGAGTTCTCCCCCACTCCGATGTGTGTAGTGGCAGTCAGATTGATCCTTCCAGTCATTTGTAACAGCAGAAAAGGATTCAGCATCGGTCAACCAAGGTTGAAGGATTAGGTGAATATTTCCTACAGCTGGATGGCTTTTGCACCATCCTAAGTAACCAGCTACATTCAAATTCGAGAGCACTTGCCACAAAACTAGGGTTACCATATGGCTCTAGATAAAACATGTATGGTGAGACATAGCATGGTGAGTATATTTTGGCAAAACAAAGCACGACAAACATAGTATTGCAAAGCATGGTTAATATAGTATGACACGACTTGGCAAAAATGGTAGGCAAGCGTACATGATGAAACATAGAATGAAAGACCTGGAACTGCAAATATTATGCAGCAAACATGCCATGAGAGATTGTGGTGTGGCAGACAGTATGGTAAATATGGGGCACAGTTTAGTATAGTAGGACAAGGATGGTGAACAGTCTGACATTCACGGCATGGTCAGACTTAGGAGGAAGCACAAGGTTTCAGGTTTATTTAAAAATTTGATATACCACCTTATCAAAATTCAAAGCGGTTTTGCATAATATTAAAACGAAGAATCAGCGTTTGAGACTCAAAACAGTGGAGGGTCTGGGCTCTATATCAGAAGGTTCAGTGAATTTGGACTGATGCACTCTCATCGAGGGTCAGGGGAAGAGGTAAGTTTTTTAGAGCCTTCTGGAAGGCCTGCATGTTTCTCCCCTTCTCTCCAGTGTCCTCTGGCTTCCCTCCTTGCCTCCCGGTCTCACCTTTAAAGCTAATTACAGCTGCCTGCAGAGGATCGCCGGTAGGTAAAATGATTTTATTTTCAATATAGTGATTGAAATGTGTCAGTTTTGAGAATTTATATCAGCTGTGTATATTGTGCGTATATGAAAAATGAATAGATAAAATTGCATTACAATTAGTAAAGGGGGTGGGATCTGGGGCAGAGCTTGGGTGGGCCTAGGGAGGTCTGTGGTTGGGGGACTCAGTTGATATTTGTTAGACTTAGGGGGTACTTAGCTTGAAGTAGTTGAGAAAACCTGCTGTAGCCAATCAGCTGGCGCCAGGGCCTCTCCTTTTCTCCGGCCCTTTTCCCTACTGGCGTCTCAGGGCCCATCTGGAGGGCCTCTGCATAAGCACGGATATCGACATGATGATGTCATGCATACGTGTGATGTCATCATGGTGACATCCGCACACTTCTGGGTGCCTCAAGCCATGGCCACTACCTTTAGTGTGCCCCGGCTCGAGAAAGTTTGAGAGACACTGACCTAGGATCTAGCTAGGTACTTGGGTTGGCCACTGTTGGAAAGAGAATATTGGGCTTGATGGACCACTACGGCAATTCTTATGTTTTTATGTCACTGCAAACTGATCAGTTGAGCCTGTTCCTTGCAATTTCTCCAAATTCGCCATATTCTGCACTTGCCCTCTTCCATCTCTTTTCTGGAAACTCTTGCACGAGTCTATGAGATCACCAAAGCGGTCAAACTACAAAAGGAACAGGAAAACCAGGAAGCACACCACACAGGGATCTGCAAATGTCCTTCCAATAATGAGTCATGCCGGTCCAAAGGGAATAGAGCAGCGCTCACAGATTTGTTCAAAGTACCAGGAGCAAAATGAGAAGACGTTGAGTCATGGTTTGGTGTAAACATCATTCAAAATCTCTGGGAATTTTGCAATTAAATACTATTCATAGTAACAAATTCAAGACTCAACTAACATCGCCGTCGTCGTGTTTTGCTTGTGTGGGGAGTCTATCTGGACTCCTTAACTCCTAGAGGGCGCAGTCTCCTGTTGAATCCTCTGGCTTAGCCGTGTTGAGGTTCTTGGCACTTTCTCCCGGGATCGGTCACCGCAGTCCAAAAAACTTTTTTTTAAAAAAATTTATAATTTTTTTCCGGTTAGTTGAGGGGGGAATGGCCTTTTCATTGGGTCTGCCGGGGGCCACCAGAGCACGGGCCTTTGGCAATTTGGAGTTTCATCTTTTAGCTTCTGTTTGCTTTTGGGGATGGGGGTGGGGGGTTTGTACGGGTGGAACGGGATGTTTGGGGGGGGGAGTCCGGGGCTGGGGGGTTGTTTCTTCTGTTTTACCTCTACAACGCATTGACTTTTGTATTCCTGGAAGCTTATTCATTGCCATTGTTGTCTTTGTTGTGTGATGTTTCCTATTCCTTCTAATAAAAAGATTTGAACGTAAAATTGTTCCTAATCCAAGATGCATACCATAGTGCAGGGATCTCAAAGTCCCTCCTCGAGGGCCGCAATCCAGTCGGGTTTTCAGGATTTCCCCAATGAATATGCATTGAAAGCAGTGCATGCAAATAGATCTCATGCAGATTCATTGAGGAAATCCTGAAAACCCAGTTGGATTCTGGACCTCGAGGACTGGAGTTGCCCATGTCTGATCTAGACCAGGGGTCTCAAAGTCCCTCCTTGAGGGCTGCAATCTAGTCGGGTTTTCAGGATTTCCCCAATGAATCTGCATGAGATCTATGTGCATGCACTGCTTTCAATGCATATTCATTGGGGAAATCCTGAAAACCCGACTGGATTGCGGCCCTCAAGGAGGGACTTTGAGACCCCTGTGATAAACTCTCAGGTTAAAGGAGCTAGGTCAGGGGTGGGCAACTCCGGTCCTTGAGGACCAGAATCCAGTCGGGTTTTCAGGATTTCCCCAATGAATATGCAATGAAAGCAGTGCATGCACATAGATCTCATGCATATTCATTGGGGAAATCCTGAAAACCCGACTGGATTGCGGCCCTCGAGGAGGGACTTTGACACCCCTGCCATAGTGTCTAAATATTTCCTTTTCCAACAGCATAGCAGTATATTAACCGAACCGCTTTTAAGACACGAACCCCTTTCCTGGTGTTTTATTCCGCCCCCCCCCTCTTCCCCTCAATGAATTTGTTTTAACGATGTCATTATTAACTTTCCTCCCTCTTTACCATCAAACTCTTGTTTGCATTCGTAATCTGTTTATTTAGGGCTCCTTTTACGAAGCCGCGTTAGCAGTTTAACGCGTGTCATAGCGCACGCTAGTTTGCCGCCCGCGCCGGCCGCTACCACCTCCTCTTGAGCAGGCGGTAGTTTTTCGGCTAGCGCGGGGGTTAGCGCACGCTAAAAAGGTGCTAACGTGGCTTGGTAAAAGGAGCCCTTAATGTTCATATTTCCTCCTCCCACCCCCCTTCCAAAATTTATTTTAACATTTTTTTAGCTTTGTAAACCGGCCAGGTGCACGTCGATGGTCGGTATATTAAAACTTAATTAAACTATATACTAAAACATGGTCGACAATGATGGAATTTTGTGGTATAGACCTTTGACTGTATGCTTACTTGATCTCTCTTTTTCTTATTCCTATTACTACTCAATATGATTACTTTGGACATTCCTTCTGTTGTTCTATTTTCCGATATGCTAGCTCTCTGTTTGATTTGGCATAATTACTGCCTGTAATGTTTATTGCTCGCAATGATACTGAAATTGTACTGATTTGTCACATAATATTTCTCCTCCCTCTTATATCCTCGTTCTTTACTGATAGCTGATGTATTTACGTATGACTGCTGTATCGTACTTTTCAAGTTTTCAAGTTTCAAGTTTATTATATTATTTGATTGAACGCTTTTCAGGATCCAAAGCGTTTTACAAAGAAATAAAATTGGATTTCTTAAATCACAAATACATCGTAAAAAAAAATAATTACTTTAAAATTAAAAAACAAACCGGGATAACAAACCACATGGAACAATAGGAAAGGAGGAAAAAAGAAAAAATACAATTAAAAAAAAAAAAAAAAAAATTGTTTTCCTCTGCCCGACCCCTACGCTCATGCAATGTGGTATACTTGATGGTGTCTTTCTTTCTTGATTACTTCCGAAGTTCTCGGAAGCTTCTCGTATTTTATTTTATTTTTTTTCTGTATTGCTATTGTTTATAAAACCAATAAAAACTTAAAAAAAACAAACAAACCTTAATTAAACTTGAAACTTGAAAAAAATGTTACAATTTTTTGAATGTGCTCAGTTGAAAAACACCCATCAAGCACCGGCTGTAGGGGGTTACATAGGTCTTATTTGGCAACATCATCGCACCCCCCTGCCTGCAATTTCTTGTTTAATAACGTATTTCAACCTTAGAAATCAGCACAAATAAATTTGGTGTCAAATAATTCTAATTCAATGTTCTCGCGAACGCTGCCGGGATTTATGCCAAGTGTTAAATCCAGTCTTCGTTAAGAAATCTACTTTGTCCCATATAGTGAAAACAGTGAACTTAATCAAAAATAACAGTTCCAAAAGATATCCAAGATGATGACTCCTTCCTCAACACCGATCGTGTTTCACATCTGTTGCTTCATCAGGAGGAACTCCAAACGGAAAGAAATCAAATGCACGGGCGCTGGCTTCCCTGCATCCGCCAGCACCCGCGCATTTGGATTTCTAAGATCTGAAGTCTTATATTTTGTAAACCGCTTCAGTTTAAGGCACTGGTCTTTGACCTAAGAGCCGCCACGTGAGCGGACTGCCGGGCACGATGGACCACGGGTCTGACCCAGCAGCGGCAATTCTTAGGTTCTTATGTTCTAAACAGGTTAAAAATCTTTTAAATAAATACAGTCAAACTTTGGTTTGTGAGTGTTTTGCAAAACATTCTCGCAAAACTTGTCTCGCAAACCGAGTGTTGACTCGATTTGCGAGCACCCCCCTCCGAGAATTGGCATCGCTCACCCCCGCTCGCAAAGCCCCCCCCCCCCCCCCGTCTGGCACCGGCACGCAGCCCACAGGATATGCCGGTGCCGCTTGAAGATCTTCCTGCCTCTGCTGGGTCTTAAGCATGCATCTGCGCATGCTCAAGGCCTTCTAATTCTCCCTCTCACCGAGTTTGCATGGAGGGGGTGCCGGTTTGCGCAGGGAGGGGGTCTTTGCAAGCGGGGGGCAGCAGCGCCGCTGCCCATGGGGGGGGGGAATGTATCAAAGCGAGTTTCCATTATTTCCTATGGGGAAACTCGCTTTGATATACGAGTATTTTGGTTTACGAGCATGCTTCTGGAACGGGAATTATGCTCGTCAACCAAGGTTCCACTGTATATTTATAAGATTCGGCAGGTAGTGCATTAAATTCAGTTACAATTTTTAGGATCTTCACGCAAGGGAAAAGTGCCACAAGATAAAATATTGTTATAGAAGCAGAATGATTAATTTAAGCTGGATTAAAAGTAACTCACTCTGATGCAGGGCCTTGCTGGTTGAAAAGTTCTTCGGTTGCAGCACATTGCAAGACCAAGTTAGACGAGTTCCTGCTGAACCGGAACGTACGCAGGTAGGGCTGGTCTCAGTTAGGGCGCTGGTCTTTGACTTATGGGCCGCCAAGTGAGCAGACAGCTGGGCACGATGGACCACGGGTCTAACCCAGCAGCGGCAATTTTTAGGTTTTTATGTGAGCCCATATAACACCCGATAACAGTAAGAAGTAATCCTACTGCTGTACAGCACTTCTTTCAGAATAACTTCATTATCCTATTTCAGGTCCTCAGCGGGCCACCACACACTCAAATCATTTCATAGTGTGGGGCTTTATGCTCCCATTCGTCACTGGACCCATAAATATAACTACAATTTTTGTTGAAAAAGTTTTTTATATATAGATACTAAAAGTACTTAGCTTATGGTTTTGACGCTAGCCGGGAGGGTTCAGAAACATCAGCCACCAACATGTTTCGCCCATGTAACTCTAGGGCTTTATCAAGGCTCCCTCTCCCGTTCATAATCAGTTTACTCCCACCATCGCGTCTTATACGAAAATTTTCGTATAAGACGCGATGAACGGGAGAGGGAGCCTTGATAAAGCCCTAGAGTTACATGGGCGAAACATGTTGGTGGCTGATGTTTCTGAACCCTCCCGGCTAGCGTCAAAACCATAAGCTAAGTACTTTTAGTATCTATATATAAAAAACTTTTTCAACAAAAATTGTAGTTATATTTATGGGTCCAGTGACGAATGGGAGCATAAAGCCCCACACTATGAAATGATTTGAGTGTGTGGTGGCCCGCTGAGGACCTGAAATAGGATAATGAAGTTATTCTGAAAGAAGTGCTGTACAGCAGTAGGATTACTTCTTACTGTTATCGGGTGTTATATGTGAATATTCTTCTTTCAAAGAGTGGTGATTTGGGTGCCTAGTCTCATCTTATGTGAGCCCATGGCATCTTGATTGCAGAGGAAAGCATACAGCACAGTGTTTCCAGCGATGATCCCAAGAGAGAGCATAGGTGAATTTCCCTTTTTATGGACCATTGTGGATTGAAGTCCCGTCCAATTTCTGAGGCAGGAAGGGGCAGATTCTGTATAGGATGCCTAAGCAGCAGCTCAGAATCACACACCGGTATCCTATACTAGAGAATGACACGGGGAAAAAATCTGTCCCCGTCACCGCCCCGTCACCGGCCCACCATCCTCTGCACCGCCCCGTCACCGCCGTTTCCTTCACCGCCCCGTCACCATCACCGCCATCCCTTTCACCGCCCCGTCACCGCCACTGCCATCCCATTCACCGCCCCGTCACCGTCCCCGCTGCATCCATTTTCCGTTTTCATCCCCTTGGCCCAGAATCCTTTTCCCTTTCACTCCCTCCTTACAGTTTGAGCCGGGAACATGGGTGATCGCACGGTCCTCGCAGCCCCCACCCGCCTGCCCAATCGATCGTAGTGATTAGCCAGCTCTCTCCCTTCTCCTCACCTTAGTTTGCAGGCTTTCTTTTTCAGCGACCTGCACGCTTTCCCAAAGAGCCGCACACGCGCGGCTGCTCAGTGTTCAATCTTCTGCTCTGCTGCAACTTCCTGTTTCCGGTTGCGTCAGAGCAGAAGATCGAAACTGAGCAGCGGCGGGTGCGTGGCTCTCTGATAGCGTGCGGGTCGCCGAAAAAGAAAATCTACAAACTAAGGTGAGGAGAAGGGAGAGAGCTGGCTAAACACTAGAATCGATTGGGCAGGCGGGTGTGAGCTGCGGGGACCGCGCGATCCTTCATGCCTCACTGCGGGGACAAGACCCATTCACCGCCCCGCGGGCGGTGAATGGCCTTGTCCCCGTCGCCGCAGCGACTGCTAGTTTTCTTCCCCGTTTTCGGCGGGTGACCCGCGGCTAAAATGCGGTGGCCGCGGGTAAACCGCCACCGTGTCATTCTCTATCCTATACAGAATTGTGTCTGTCCTAATGGATAGAAGACTAACCCTGCCGAACCTGCTCGATTCTCTAACCGGCATCCATATCACAGGCAGCGGCAAGGAAATCTCCCTGCCACGATCAGCGGAGTGGCCACAACAGGGAACTCTCCCCCACCATCCCCGCCACGAAGTCGGGCGGCAGGAGGGATGCCCACTCCCTCCTGCCGCCACCCCCGAACCTCTCCTCGTGATTTATTGATTTATTTTTAGTATTTATATACCACTTATAGCCAGGTGGTTTATAGTCAGGTACGCAAGCAATTTTCCCTGTCTGTCCCAGTGGGCTCATACTCTACCTAATGTACCTGGGTCACAAGGAGAAGGGTGGAATTTGAACCCACAGCCTCAGGGTGCTGAGGTTATAGCTCTAACCACTGTGCCCACTTTTGGGCGACCTATATAGAGTCCAGGGACTGAACACTTATTAGACCATTTGCTTGAATTGTTTAATTTGACTGATTTATTCATATACACTTATTACCGTTTATTTTGCTATGCTAAAATCTTATGACTCAGCAATGACCCTTTTTGTAACTAATGTACCTGGTTTCTGCCTCGCTTTCCCTCAGGTTTTTCTTCTCCCTTTATAGCTATGGTTTTGTACTCAATACCCTATCGGTTTACTTTTCTTTGTATATATTGTATCACAGAGATGGCTGTATGGTATGATGCTTTTGTACTTTTCTTCATGATATATTTCCTTACTGTCATTTGATATACTTGATGGGAGTTCTACTTCTGGTTCTTCCTTGCTTCCTTGGAAGCTTTCTCTATTGTTGTTATCCTATCTATAAAACTAATAAAAATATTTTGAACAGAAACTGCACAGCCCACCCATCAAAAAAATGGCATGCAGGCTTTCCCTCCCCATTCTTCCCTGATAACTTCTGGGAAAAAAACCCCAAACACAACCAAAACAACAGAAGCACTTATGAAATCAACCCAAGCTTTAATAGTCTGTGCTCTATTTTTGGACTGCCGAGGTGGAAAGAAAAGTGCAGAAAAGCTGAAAAGTCCCGAGGAATATGGAGGGTAGTACTACAGAAGAGGGCTAAGTGGGATGATTGGAACGCTAGTATTTTCCACAGAGACAGATTTCTCTGCATTGACCCACTTCTAGGAGACTCAATGCCACATGCAAAGCCACAGGTTTACAAATTCATAATTTAAAGGCAATTGAGAGGTGGCATTGCATTTTCTCTTGACTATTAACCAGTTTCTCTGATATAGTTACACAAAACCAATCTTGCTAGGAGAACAAGCAATAAACAATGCTTGTCTCCACTCTATACTGAAATCCAAAATAACACAAGTCCAGCTTCAAATTAAAAACATTTTTTTAGTGATATGATGTGCTCAGACCCATAACCAAAATGCCACATTAGTCAAGGGTTACCACGGGACCATCAAGGTCACGCCCAGTCCCCGGACCACCCCTCCTTAACAACATAAGAAGAGCCTTACTAGTGCAGACCAATGGTCCGTGTAGATCAGTATCCCGTCTTTGCGGAGGCCAATCCATGTTACAAGTACCTGGAAATAACCCAAATAGTAGCAGCAGTCCATGCTATTGTCTCTTTTCCAAACTGAAGAGCCGTAACCTTTTTGGAAAAGAGAGGGCTAAGGGGAGATATGGTTTCATAGTTAGTTAAGTTTTGATTAAACACTTATCCAAAAGTACAAAGCGTTGTACAAAGTATTTAAAAATAGCTAGGAGACAAACAATTTAAAATTATTAGGCATGCATGAACTGGTTGAAGTCTACAAAATCCTGAGTGGAGTAGAACATAGTAACATAGTAGATTACGGCAGATAAAGACCCGAATGGTCCATCCAGTCTGCCCAACCTGATTCAATTTAAATTAAAAAAAATTTTTTCTTAGCTATTTCTGGGCAAGAATCCAAAGCTCTACCCGGTACTGTGCTTGGGTTCCAACTGCCGAAATCTCCGTTAAAACCTACTCCAGCCCATCTACACCCTCCCAGCCACTGAAGCCCTCCCCAGCCCATCCTCCACCAAATGGCCATATACAGACACAGACCATGTAAGTCTGCCCAGTACTGGCGGTACAAGTGGATCGATTTTTCACGTCGTCAAAAATGACAAAGACTAGGGGACGCTTTTAAAACCAATAGGAGAAAATTTTTTTTCACTCAGAGAAGAGTTAAGCTCCTTGTCACACAACAGCTCTACGTCAAATCCCATTCAAAGTATAAATTCACAAAATGTACTTATCTTTCTTGTGTGACTGGCGGTCCCACTATTTCACTGGTCTGCCTTGTCTCCTGTGCATTACCACCCAAAACCATTCATGCTATAAGCATATAAAAGAATCCCCCCCCCCCCTCCGACTTGAGTTTCGCTGTTTTTGACTTCATCAGGAGGGGACGCCCACTACAAAACAAACAACACAAAACTCATTAACCCTCCCCCTCCTCTTTTTATAACCTCATACTTACATTAACTAAAGTCTCTCAACTGTCATCAAATACTCATTTACATATTCTCAGCACCTTAGGCAGGAAGTCCAGATCCTGAGTATTTTTGCCAGTGTTGCCAGTTGGGCGCTTTTCCTACCAAACTAGGCTAATTTTCAAGCCCCACGGTGGACTTTGGTGGGTGGCGGGTTTTGGGGCTAGTTTTTTTTTTTCTGGAATTGGGCTTATTTGGGGCAAGTAATAGGTTTGCTGGAAAACTTCCTGATTTGTTTTCATTTGTTCTGCTGCAGCACAGCGGGCCAATCACAAATGACCTTAGGGACCATTGTGCCCCCGTTGAACCAATGAAAATTCACGACAAGATCAGAACAGCATGCACTGGAACAGTGAGCATGGTGGACTCGCACTTACTAGCAGCCACTTGTTTATCCTTTCCTACAGTACAAGAACATAAGAATTGCCGCTGCTGGGTCAGACCACTGGTCTATCGTGCCCAGCAGTCCGCTCACGTGGCGGCCCTTAGGTCAAACACTAGTGCCTTAACTGAGACTAGCCTTATCTGCGTACATTCTAGGTCAGCAGGAACTTGTCTAACTTTGTCTTGAATCCCTGGAGGGTGTTTCCCCCTGTAACAGCCTCCAGAAGAGCGTTCCAGTTTTCTACCACTCTCTGGGTGAAGGAGAACTTCCTTTTACGTTTGTACGGAATCGATCCCCTTTTAACTAGGACTAGGGGGCATGCAATAGAGCTACTAGATAACGCATTTAAAACAAATTGGAGAAATATTATTCACTCAAAACGTGTAATTAAGCTGTAGAATTTGTTGCCAAAGAATATAATTAAAGCAGTCACCGTAGCGGAATTTCATGGTTAGTGCAATAGCCTGCGAAACCTGAGGAACTCACTTAAGTTCCCGCTGCAGCTCCTTATGACCCTGGGCAAGTCACTTAACCCTCCATTATCCTTGTTATAAAATACGTACCTGTATATAATTTGTAAACCGCTTTGATTGTAACCACAAAAATGTGGTATATCAAATCCCATCCTTTTCCCTAAAAGAATATGTAGTTCATAAGCCATTAGTAAGGTGAACTTGAGAACATTCACAGTTTATACCTGGAATAAGTTGCATAAAATCTTATTTATTTTTTGGGGATCTTACCAGGTACTTGTGACTTGGGTTGGCCACTGTTGGAAAGAGGATACTGGGCTTGATGGACGTTTGGTCTGTCCCAGTACAGCAATTCTTATGTTCTTATATATATAGTAACATAGTAACATAGTAGATGACGGCAGATAAAGACCCGAATGGTCCATCCAGTCTGCCCAACCTGATTCAACCCAAATTTTTTTTTTTTTTAATTTAATTTTTTTTTTATTTTTCTTCCTAGCTATTTCTGGGCAAGAATCCAAAGTTCCACCCAGCACCGTGCCTGGTTTCCAACTGCCAAAATCTCCGCCAAGACCCACTCCAGCCCATCTACACCCTCCCAGCCATTGAAGCCCTTCCCAGCCCATCCTCCACCAAACGGCCATACACAGACACAGACCGTACAAGTCTGCCCACTACTGGCCTAGTTCAATATTTAATATTATTTTCTGATTCTAAATCTTCTGTGTTCATCCCACGCTTCTTTGAACTCAGTCACAGTTTTACTCTCCACCACCTCTCTCGGGAGCGCATTCCAGGCATCCACTACCCTCTCCGTAAAGTAGAATTTCCTAACATTGACCCTGAATCTACCACCCCTCAACCTCAAATTATGTCCTCTGGTTTTACCATTTTCCTTTCTCAGGAAAAGATTTTGTTCTATGTTAATACCCTTTAAGTATTTGAACGTCTGAATCATATCTCCCCTGTCTCTCCTTTCCTCTAGGGTATACATATTCAGGGCTTCCAGTCTCTCCTCATAAGTCTTCTGGCGCAAGCCTCCTATCATTTTCGTCGCCCTCCTCTGGACCGCCTCAAGTCTTCTTACGTCTTTCGCCAGATACGGTCTCCAAAACTGAACACAATACTCCAAGTGGGGCCTCACCAATGACCTGTACAGGGGCATCAACACCTTCTTCCTTCTACTGACTACGCCTCTCTTTATACAGCCCAGAATCCTTCTGGCAGCAGCCACTGCCTTGTCACACTGTTTTTTGCCTTTAGATCTTCGGACACTATCGCCCCAAAGTCCCTCTCCCCGTCCGTGCATATCATCTTCTCTCCTCCCAGCATATACGGTTCCTTCCTATTATTAATCCCCAAATGCATTACTCTGCATTTCTTTGCATTGAATTTTAGTTGCCAGGCATTAGACCATTCCTCTAACTTTTGCAGATCCTTTTTCATATTTTCCACTCCCTCTTCGGTGTCTACTCTGTTACAAATCTTGGTATCATCTGCAAAAAGGCACACTTTTCCTTCTAACCCTTCAGCAATGTCACTTACATACATATTGAACAGGATTGGCCCCAGCACCGAACCCTGAGGGACTCCACTAGTCACCTTTCCTTCCTTCGAGCGACTTCCATTAACCACCACCCTCTGGCGTCTGTCCGACAGCCAGTTTCTGACCCAGTTCACCACTTTGGGTCCTAACTTCAGCCCTTCAAGTTTGTTCAACAGCCTCCTATGAGGAACTGTATCAAAGGCTTTGCTGAAATCCAAGTAAATTACATCTAGCATATGTCCTCGATCCAGCTCTCTGGTCACCCAATCAAAAAATTCAATCAGGTTCGTTTGGCACGATTTACCTTTTGTAAAGCCATGTTGCCTCGGATCCTGTAACCCATTAGATTCAAGGAAATACACTATCCTTTCTTTCAGCAACACTTCCATTATTTTTCCAACAACTGAAGTGAGGCTCACCGGCCTGTAGTTTCCTGCTTCATCCCTGTGACCACTTTTATGAATAGGGACCACATCCGCTTTCCTCCAATCCCCAGGAATCACTCCCGTCTCCAGAGATTTGTTGAACAAGTCTTTAATAGGACTCGCCAGAACCTCTCTGAGCTCCCTTAGTATCCTGGGATGGATCCTGTCTGGTCCCATCGCTTTGTCCACCTTCAGTTTTTCAAGTTGCTCATAAACACCCTCCTCCGTGAACGGCGCAGAATCTACTCCATTTTCTCGTGTAACTTTGCCGGACAATCTCGGTCCTTCTCCAGGATTTTCTTCTGTGAACACAGAACAGAAGTATTTGTTTAGCACATTTGCTTTCTCCTCATCACTCTCCACATATTTGTTCCCAGCATCTTTTAGCCTAGCAATTCCATTTTTTATCTTCCTCCTTTCACTAATATATCTGAAAAAATTTTTATCTCCCTTTTTTACATTTTTACCCATTTGTTCTTCCGCCTGTGCCTTCGCCAAACGTATCTCTCTCTTGGCTTCTTTCAGTTTCACCCTGTAGTCCTTTCTGCTCTCCTCTTCTTGGGTTTTTTTATATTTCATGAACGCCAACTCTTTCGCCTTTATTTTCTCAGCCACTAGGTTGGAGAACCATATCGGCTTCCTTTTTCTTTTGTTTTTATTGATTTTCTTCACATAAAGGTCCGTAGCCATTTTTATCGCTCCTTTCAGCTTAGACCACTGTCTTTCCACTTCTCTTATGTCCTCCCATCCTAACAGCTCTTTCTTCAGGTACTTTCCCATTGCATTAAAGTCCTTACGTTTGAAATCTAGGACTTTAAGTATCGTGCGGCCGCTCTCCACTTTAGCCGTTATATCAAACCAAACCGTTTGATGATCGCTACTACCCAGGTGAGCACCCACTCGAACATTAGAGATACTCTCTCCATTTGTGAGGACCAGATCCAATATCGCTTTTTCCCTTGTGGGTTCCGCCACCATTTGTCTGAGCAGAGCCTCTTGAAAGGCATCCACAATCTCCCTACTTCTATGAACCAAGTCTAGGACAATCAAGCCATTGTGATATCACTGATGAGTTGGCTCTTAGGCATTGGTGGAATGAGGCATTATAAGAACAGAAGAACATAAGCAGTGCCAGAGGTCCATCATATCCAGCAGTCCGCTCATGCGGCGGCCCATCAGGTCCAAGACCTGCATATTAATCCTCTATCTATACCCTTCAATCCCCTTTTCCTTCAGGAAAACATCTAATCCTTTCTTGAAACCCAATACCGTTCTCTGTCCTACCACGCCCTCTGGAAGCGCATTCCAGGTGTCCACCACCCTCTGGGTGAAGAAGAACTTCCTATCATTTTTTAAAGCTTTGGATTCTTGCCCAGAAATAGCTAAGAAGAAAAAAAAAAAAATTTAAATTGAATCAGGTTGGGCAGTCTGGATGGACCATTCGGGTCTTTATCTGCCGTCATCTACTATGTTACTATGTTACTATGGTTCTGAATCTGTCTCCTCTTAATTTATCCGAATGCCCTCTTGTTCTTGTAGTCTTCGAAAGTTTGAAGAATCTGTCCCTCTCCACTTTCTCTATGCCCTTCATGATCTTGTAAGTTTCTATCATGTCCCCTCTAAGCCTCTGCTTTTCCAGGAATAAGAGCCCCAGTTTCTCCAATCTTTCAGCATATGAAAGGTTTTCCATACCTTTTATCAATATCGTCGCTCTTTTCTGAACCCTCTCGAATATCGCCATATCCTTCTTAAGGTTCGGCGACCAGTATTGGACGCAGTACTCCAGATGCGGGCGCACCATCGCCCGATACAACGGAAGGATAACTTCTTTCGTTCTGGCTGTAATACTTTTCTTGATAATACCTAGCATTCTGTTCGCCTTCTTATAGGCCGCTGCGCACTGTGCCGACGGTTTCATTGTCTTGTCTACCAGTACCCCCAAGTCCTTCTCTAGAGTACTTTCTCCCATTACCAGCCCTCCCATCGTGTAGTTGTACCTTGGATTTCTGTTTTCTACATGCAAAACTTTACATTTCTCTACATTGAACTTCATCTGCCATCTCGTCGCCCACTCCCCTAGTTTGTTCAGGTCCCTTTGTAAATCTTCGCAGTCCTCTTTAGTCCTAGCCCCATTAAATAGTTTAGTGTCATCTGCAAATTTTATTACTTCGCACTTCGTCCCTGTTTCTAGATCATTTATAAATACATTTAATAGCAGCGGTCCAAGCACCGACCCCTGCGGAATACCACTCGTGACCCTCCTTCAGTCCGAGTAGTGACCCTTCACTCCTACCCTCTGCTCCCTACCTGCCAACCAATTCCTGATCCATCTGTGTACGGTCTGTGTCTGTGTATGGCCGTTTGGAGGAGGATGGGCAGGGGAGGGCTTCAATGGCTGGGAGGGTGTAGATGGGCTGGAGTAAGTCTTAACAGAGATTTCGGCAGTTGGAACCCAAGCACAGTACCGGGTAAAGCTTTGGATTCTCGCCCAGAAATAGCTAAGAAGAAAAAAAAAAAAAATAAAAAAATAAAAATTTTTTAAATTGAATCAGGTTGGGCAGACTGGATGGACCATTCGGGTCTTTATCTGCCGTCATCTACTATGTTACTATGTTACTATCTCCTTCCACCCCATGGTTCTTCAGTTTCCGAAGTAGGTGTTCATGGGGTACCTTGTCAAAGGCTTTTTGGAAGTCTAAGTATAGATGTCTATGGGGTCCCCTTTGTCCATCCGTTTGTTAATTCCTTCGAAGAAGTGCAATAAGTTCGTCAGGCACGATCTTCCCTTGCAGAAGCCATGTTGGCTTGTTGTCATAAGTTTATTCCTTTCCAGATGCTCCTCGATGCTATCTTTATCAGTGCTTCCACCATTTTCCCCGGAACCGAGGTTAGACTTACCGGTCTGTAGTTCCCCGGGTCACCTCTTGATCCCTTTTTAAAGATGGGCATAACATTGGCTATCTTCCAATCCTCCAGGATCACGCCTGTTTTCAGAGATAGATTACAGACATCACTATCTCAGCTCTGGAATGTTGCTACTCTTTGGGTTTCTATCAGGTACTTGGGACCTGGGTTGGCCACTGTTGGAAACTGGATACTGGGCTTGATGGACCTTCAGTCTGTCCCAGTATTACAGCTCTTATGTTCTTATGTGAGCCAAGTCTAGGACCATTGTGACATCACTGATAAGGTGGCTCTTAGGCATTGGTGGAATGAGGCATTATGACATCACAATCTCAGCTCTAGAATGTTGCTACTCTTTGGGTTTCGGTCAGGTACCCAAGAATCTGGGTTGGCCACTGTTGGAAAGAGGATACTGGGCTTGTTGGACCTTTGCTCTGTAGTGCTGTAGTAAGGGTGATCGGCACCTGGGATGGTGGCACCTCTCCCCCACATTCTTCCCTGCCTCCCCCTCCCCCACGCCGTGCGCACACCCCCTTCTCTTTCCCCGTTCCTTTTTTAACTTCTCCAGCGTGAGCAGCGTGCCCATGTCGGTGTCGGCTCGCCCTTTGACATCACTTCCTAGACCTGGGTCCCAGAAATGACATCTGAGAGAGCGCCGATGCCAATGCGGGCAGCAACCGCACGCCGGGGAAGTAAAAAAGGAACGGGGAAGGCAAGGAGCATGCGCATGGCAAGGACAGGAGCAGGGGGGAGGGAAGAGAGAAGGAGGGGTGTCACGCCCTTAGGTGGACCGCCCCCCCTCCCCTCTATTGATATAATTGCTAATGTACTAAGCCTGTTTTCTCGTTATACTCTGCAAATGTGTTAAGCTTTGCTAGTAAGATTATAGAGAAATTGGCGGAAAAGTGGCAGATGAACTTTAATATAGATAAATGCAAAGTGATGCACCTAGGCAGGAAAAACAAAGAACAAGAATATAAAATGTTAGGTGTAACATTGAGCAAGAGCGAACAAGAAAGGGACCTGGGGGTACTGATAGA
Organism: Geotrypetes seraphini; assembly: GCF_902459505.1. Classification (NCBI taxonomy): domain Eukaryota; kingdom Metazoa; phylum Chordata; class Amphibia; order Gymnophiona; family Dermophiidae; genus Geotrypetes; species Geotrypetes seraphini. The sequence continues at coordinate 13,568,798 of NC_047086.1, read as the reverse complement.
CAGGACCCTGAAGCCGTCGGCTCAATGCGCAGCGGTGGCAAAGAAAGCAAACAGGATGTTGGGCATGATAAAAAAGGGAATCACGAGTAGATCGGCGGATGTCATAATGCCGCTTTATAGAGCAAAGATCAGACCACACTTGGAGTACTGTGTCCAACACTGGTCTCCCTACCTAAAGAAGGATATAACCCTACTAGAGAGAGTGCAGAGGCGAGCCACGAAGCTAGTAAAGGGTATGGAGAATCTGAGCTACAAAGAACGCCTCGGAAAACTGGGATTGTTCACCCTTGAGAAGAGAAGACTGCGAGGGGATATGATAGAGACTTTTAAAATACTGAAAGGTTTCGACAAAATTGAGCATGATACATCGGTATTCACATTGTCAAATGTGACTCGTACAAGAGGTCATGGACTGAAACTGAGGGGCAACAGGTCCAGGACAAATGTCAGGAAGTTCTGTTTCACACAGCGAGTGGTAAACACTTGAAATGCTCTCCCAGAGGAGGTGGTGACGGAAACCACCATTCTGGGATTCAAGGGCAAGTTGGATGCACACCTTCTTGCAAGGGGTCTTCAACAGGCAACACCTAGCTTGGCCGCCGCGTGTGCGGGTCGCCGGACTAGATGGACCCAGGGTCTGATCCGGTGAAGGCATTTCTTATGTTCTTATATATAGTTTAGTTCTCTTTACGTCACATTATAGCAGTTTGAGGAAGACCGAGTTATGAACAGAGCTGTGCAATGCAGAGACGATAAAGTTTTTCTGTCAGTGCGAGTGGTGGCATGAAAATCCCAGGCACAAATGGAAATTTCCAGTTGCCAGAGTGACCTGATGACTGGGGGTTTCTTGAGCACTGTGGTATGGAAAGTTAGGTCAAGAGACTTTGAGCTGACGCCTCTGAGCTGGGTCTTGGAACAAATATTGTCAACTTAGGAACCTACATATTTTTTTCAATCAATTATTTAAGCTCTGGAATTTGTTACCAGAGGATGAGGTAACAGTGATTAGCATATCTGGGTTTAAAACAGGTTTGGACAAGTTCCTGGAGGAAAAATTCATAATCTGCTATTGAGACACACATGGAGGATCGGTAGCATCGAATGTTGCTACGCTTTGGGTTTATAAGGGAAAAAAAGGGGGTAATAGGATGATCATAAGGACTATTATATTCTCATTATTCCAAAAAATGACAATTGCCAAAACAATTTCTGGTTTCAGAAGCTCATTTTATCATCCAAAGAGTTTTATCTTACTATACTTTAATTTTTCTATAAGAATCTCATTAAACACCAAGGGGGTCATAATAATAATTTTTTTTAAAGTTCAAAAAGTGGCCTAAATCAGTACTTGGACGATAAAAAGCCAGATTGTCCAAGTATTCGATAATCAAAGCTGTATCTAAAACCAGCTTAGGCCTTTACCCTGCCTCTAAACACCTAGAGTGAAAAGAGGCGTTTTTAGGGGAGGGGTGGGCCGACCTAGACTTAGTCGTACAGCAAGTATAACCAAAAGTTTAGCAGGTTGCCAAGTCGGAACTTATACGTTTAGACTTAGACCAAGTCAAAACAGGTATTAGTTCCGAATAGGGGCTGCTGAGCTGATCGCAGCTGCAGCGATCAGCTCAGCAGCCCTGGCAACCTGCCCACACCCCACCGCAACGATCGCGGCAGGAGAGATGCCTCATCTCCCCTGCCACGATCACGATCCTCCGCCTGAACTGCTGCGAACCACGGCAGGAGAGATGCCCAATCTCTCCTGCCACGGTTCACGGCAGTTTAGGGGGGATTGCGATCGCAGCATCCTGCCGCAATCGTTGGGGGGAGGGGGGATTCTGTAACCGGTGTTGAATTTGACAGACGCCGGTTACAGAATCCAGCTTTTAGGTGGACTGGCCCCCCTCCTTCGCCTAAAAGATTTTGTTTTGATAGTTTGGGACTTGGGCAATTTTTTGGTTGATAATGTGTTCTAAGGTTAGACGTAGTGATGGTCTGGGCAATTAAATTGCTGAACCGTAGAGTTAGGCTTGGAAACAAACAGGAGAGACTGCCTTCACACCAGCGAGTAGTAAACACAACAACAAAGGTGGTTCAGTCTCTTTTATTGACATAGACTCGACACGATCGTGCTTCGGCCCAAAAGGGCCTGCTTCAGGAGTCTTTATATAATCGAATTGTACAAAACTCCACTACAATTTGAAACACGATCGTGTCGAGTCTATGTCAATAAAAGAGACTGAACACCAATTGGTCACCTTTGTTGCTGTGTTTCCTGAACGTAGAGGTAGGCCATCTAAAGAAAAACCTGATTTTGAACAGTTTTCTTGAGAATGGACATTTTCCCTGCTGCTGCTGCTTTCAGCGTTTAGGCCAAAAGGGGACAGCCTTTTTTTTTTAATTATTCCCCTCCACATATTACTAAGGGAGATGAACATATCATAAAATTTAAGAACTCAGATCATAGGACCTCCTATGATTAATACCATTCCAGGTCTACATCCTGCGCTCCGTTTTTAATCATATATGCTCACTCCTCCCACCCTAACTTATAAATCAACTGTGTGTGCTATCTATATTATTAAAGCACTGGTTTCTTGCATATAAAGGTAAAGACGGCAACGCTTATCTTGTAAGGGAGCCAACCACAATCAGCGCTGAATCTGTGGTACAAACTCCTGACGCCCTCTCCTAAAATTATGGGAGTTTCAGTCGGAAACATAGAAACATAGAAATAGACGGCAGATAAGGGCCCACGGCCCATCTAGTCTGCCCACCTTAATGTCCCTCCCCTACCTTTGCCCTGTGAATAGATCCCATGTGCCGATCCCATTTGGCCTTAAAATCAGGCACGCTGCTGGCCTCAATCACCTGTAGTGGAAGACTATTCCAGCGATCAACCACTCTTTCAGTGAAAAAGAATTTCCTGGTGTCACCTCGTAGTTTCCCGCCCCTGATTTTCAACGGATGCCCTCTTGTTGTCGTGGGACCCTTGAAAAAGAAGATATCTTCCTCCGCCTCGATGCGGCCCGTAAGATACTTGAACGTCTCGACCATGTCCCCCCTCTCTGTGCGCTCCTCGAGCGAGTATAGCTGTAATTTGTCAAGCCGTTTTTCGTATGGTAGATCCTTGAGTCCCGAGAACATCCGGGTGGCCATTCTTTGCACCGACTCCAGTCTCAGCACATCCTTGCGATAATGCGGCCTCCAGAATTGCACACAGTATTCCAGGTGGGGCCTCACCATGGATCTATACAATGGCTTAATGACTTCCGCCTTACGACTGACGAAACCCCTTCGTATGCAGCCCATGATTTGTCTTGCCTTGGACGAAGCCTGCTCCACTTGATTGGCAGACTTCATGTCCTCATTGACGATTACCCCCAAGTCTCGTTCTGCTACCGTTTTTGCTAGGATCTCGCCATTAAGGGTATAAGACTTGCATGGATTCTGGCTGCCCAGGTGCATAACTTTTCATTTTTTGGCATTGAAGTTGAGTTGCCATGTCCTAGACCATCGCTCCAGTAGGAGTAGGTCGTGCATCATGTTGTCGGGCACTGAATCTTCGTCTGTTGTGCATTTGCCCACTACATTACTCAGTTTGGCGTCATCGGCGAATAATGTTATTTTACCTCGAAACAGATCTTTGTCGGGGGATTTATGCTTCAAACTGCTGGATAAATGGTGGCGACTGGCCTGCATGAATCTATTCTCTTTGGGGTTCTGCCAGGTACTTGTGACCTGGATTGACTACTTTGGAAACTAGGCAAGATGGACCGTTGGTCTGACCCAAAATGGTTGCTCTTATGTTTTTATGTACTGGCCATCTCTACACGTAAACAATTTACAAGAGCCAAAAGAAGGCTTGTAATAATCTGTATTCACCATGTATACGTAACTGGTCCTGTACAACAGCAACAAATGCTGAGACTATGATAAAGGGGGGGGGGAGGAGAGGGTGCGATTTGCCCCGGGCACCATCATGGTGGGGGCGCCGGCACCTGTCCTCTTCTCCCGAACCCCCACCCCTGCCGTGTACATCAGCCCCTTCCCTTCCCTCATATCTCTGTTTCCCGGCGTGAGCCTTATCACGATCTCGCTGCCCATGTTGGTGTCGGCTCTCTCTGATGTCACTCACGGGTCCCGTGCCTAGTGACATCAGAGGGAGAGCCGACATGACGCAGGCAGCGGGTTCGTAGTGCTGCTCGTGCTGGGGAAATGAAAGAGGGAAGGGGGAAGGGGGCATGCATGCGGTGGGGGGGGGGCAGGAAGGAATGGGAGTGCGTAGAAGAGGGCGGGGGAGGGGCACCACTCACCCTCACTAAGCCACTGGATAAAGTCAAGTGCTCTGTCTTTAAAGGCAAGTCACAACATCTGATCCCAGCTGTCTATAGCCTATGAGCAAAACGGAGAGAGGACAAAAGCGCACGAGACTTCAGTGTGCTGACAATTTGGTGCAAGACACCAGCGCGCCACCTAAAAAGTGACTTGTAAAGAGCTTCGATGGGTGGTGTGGGGGGAACCTCCCCACACTTTACTTCAGACTGCTCGCGCTACTGTTGGGTGGGTGTGGGGGGGGTGCAACCCCCCCAAATTATAGAGAACACTTAAAAAATCAGGAAAAAGTTAAGTTTACTCTATAATGGAGGGTTCCAACCCCCCCAACGGCAGCGCGAAGAGTATGAAGTAAACGGGGGGGTTCCCCACTCACACCGCGCGTCGGAGCTCTTTAAAAGTCACTGTTTAGGCAGCGCGCTGGGGTCTTGCGCTGAATTGTCGGCGCGCTGGAGTCTGGCGCGCGAATTACTATGAACCGAGCAAAACACTATACTTGGGGATTTCCTGGACACCATCCAAGTCCAGGAGAGTCACTAGAAAGATGTACCATCAGGGAAAAGACCCCCAGCTGGGAGACGGCACAGAGAAGATGTTCAAACCTGGACAGATCGCTGTGTAATTTTTTTAGGACGCCTCAGCCCCACCACTCCAACGCTGTAATAGTTTTGTTACCGCGGGAAGGTTGTGTGGTGCCTCATCATTGGCTGTCCATTTTTTAGTCAATTTTTTAACCGTGTGTCACCAATATTCCAAAAATGTCTTCAAAAAGAAACTTTTTAGTGCAAATGCTAAACTTTATAAAAGTATAAATATTTACTTATCTCAGCCACCTTGGGAGTCAGACCCTAAAAAATTACACAGCGAATAGAACATATTGGATCCCGATGATATTTTGGGGGGGAAATGTGTTGATTTCATACTGGACAAAAATCCTACACATAGTAATATAGCCAGTGATAACAAACCTGGACAGAGGCATGTTTCTTAAGTTTAGATAAGTATAATCACGGGGGGGGTAACTTTAGAAGCATCTCCACGTGCAAGCAGTGGCACATGACGTACATATGCAAATCACACCACACGATCTGTGGCATGCCTCTTTTCACACCGATCTGGATATTTTAACCCCCGAAGCAGCCGCCTGGCTAAACATGGCCAAATCGGGCTCTGTGTTCGAAACCCTCCACTTTTGTTGCACAATACAGAAGATCCCACTCACTATTCACTCACCCTTCATCCAAAGATGTCAAACGAAAAAAACTTTATGATAACCTAATAGCCTCCAAAGCAGCTAAACTGGACACACAAATCACCACTCTGTTATCTTCGACTACAGACCACAAAGCCTTCAGGAGAGACATTAAAACCATACTCTTCAAAAAACACATAAAACCTATCCAGCACGACCAATCCCAACCCAATATCCAACACTCTATTTACCCTTAGATCTCTCTAATACTCTTTTATCTACCAAACGTTATCTAAAACCCATAATTTCACCCTATTCTTATCTCCTAAAGACCTCCACTTCCCTTTGGTAACTCTTTACCCAACATTTATTACCTTAAAAATTCTATGTCATCGCTTATTCTTCTCCTTCAAATTTTGAATGTAATTTTTGTTTTAGTTTGAATGTAATCCGCCTTGAACCGCAAGGTAATGGCGGAATAGAAATCACTAATGTAATGTAATGTAATAAAGGTGTTTTTGTATTATTTTGGACTTTTGTGATCTACTCACCAGTTCCTTCAGGGTTTAGAATGCTTACTTATTTGCAATGGACATGGGTTGGGACACAGGTGGTGCTGAAAGTTATGCCATTCAACCTGCATTTAGGTATTTGCACTTAACCCTTTCAGGACCAAGGGACATATTTGTCCCATAACTTTAAAATCCTATAAATTTTGATTGGGATAGTCTACAGTTCTAAATTTGATATGTACGGATTCCATAGGATACTGCCTTTATGTAAACAAACTGGTTCCGACATTCATTCATTAGCGTCGTTGCCAGATTGACGAGAAGATTCACTTGCCACACTGTCCATAAGCCAGAAGTGTGATTTTTTAAAATAAAAATAATGATATTTCACAAAAAAAAATCAATTTTTTGGCATCTGCAAGCCCTTTTTACCATAAAAATGTCGTCAAAACCACAAAAATTGGCCTACGATCCTTATGGTCCTGAAAGGGTTAAGAACCTAAGAATAGCCTTACTGGGTCAGACCAATGGTCCATCAAGCCCAGTAACCCCTTCTCACGGTGGTCAATCCAGGTCCCTAATACCTGGCCCAAACCCAAAGAGTAGCAACATTCCATGCTACCGATCCAGGGCAAGAAGTGGCTTCCCCCATGTCTTTCTCAGTAACAGACTATGGACTTTTCCTCCAGGAACTTGTCCAAAACTTTCTTAAAACCAGCTACGTTATCTTCTCTTACTACATCCTCTGGCAACGCATTTCAGAGCTTAACTATTCTCTGAGTGAAAAAATATTTCCTCCTATTGGTTTTAAAAGTATTTCCCTGTAACTTCATCGAGTGTCCTCTAGTCTTTGTATCCTTTGATGGAGTGAAAAATCAATCCACTTGTACCCGTTCTACTCCACTTAAGCCAGCTCTGTAATGAATAAATAAATGTTAGATGTGCTTATACCAGATAATACTAGTATTCTACAGTATAACACGTTGTCTCGCAAACTTTTTAGCTCCGGCAGACTTAACAGAGCAAATGTTTTTTTGCGGCACATTATAATTGAAATGATAAAATTGCAAAACCAACAAAAAATTAAATTTAAGAGTTATTTATTTGAAGTTCTTTAAGCTATGTATGGGTACTTGTAACAATGGTGAAACTTAACTTTAACTTTATTGATGTGAACCACCATACCCAGGGAGTTCTAGGCGGTTCACATCAATTAAACCGATTTACAAGAATTACGATTAATCAGATTTACAAACAACGAAGTTGTTGAGGTAAGCATGAAGAGGTTGTACAAGTCATTGGAGTTAGCAGGTTGGGAGAGAACAATAAGAAGGAGTAAAGGGAGAGTTCATATCGTTGGTCGGGGGGGGGGGGTGAGAGAAGTGGAAGAGGGGGGGATTAGGGATTCTGTCCTTGGAATAAATGAGTTTTGAGTAGTTTTCTGAAGTCGAGGTAGGTGGAGGCCTTGAGCATAATTTGGGCTAGCCATGGGTTCTGTGTATATACCGCAGGACCGTGAAGTTCTATGCGGTTTACAATGATTAAAAATGCTACAAATTGAGTAGAACTGACAAGTTAAAACTAGAGAATGGCGGCTCTAGAGGTCAGGTATTGTGGGAAAGATTGTACAAATCAACTGCCTAAGTGTTTCAGGAATAGATATGTTTTTAGGTGTTTTTAGCAAGCATACTTATGGGGAATTCAGAAGATACCTAAAAACATATCATAGATGAATTACATAACATAACATAGATGAATAGAGTTGCTAATCAATGCGATGGCTGCGCTTGTTTTTGAGTGAACAAAAGAACGGGTAGAGATGTCCAGAGCCAAAATCCGGATCAATCAAAACAGTCTTTATTGATGACAGCAAATGTAGGTGCCAAAGCAATCGATAGCAGCGAACAAAGACGCGACACTGACAGTTTTTCGGCTAAAATAGCCTTTGTCACGAGTCTAATAAAAACAAACTACGTATACATAAAACATAAGTTAAAATCAGAATAATAAAAACCATGGTCTAAAGCAGGGGTGTCAAAGTCCCTCCTCAAGGGCCACAATCCAGTCGGGTTTTCAGGATTTCCCCAATGAATATGCACGAGATCTGTTTGCATGCACTGCTTTCATTGTATGCTAATAGATCTCAGGCATATTCATTGGGGAAATCCTGAAAACCCGACTGGATTGCGGCCCTCGAGGAGGGACTTTGACACCCCTGGTCTAAAGGAACTTCAGAAGTAAAAAAAAGTGCCTTACAAGTCTAAAAACCAATACTGCTTCTTACATGAGGTGTTTTGGAGTGCAAATTAACTCAAAACATGGCTCGATAGTCAACAAGCAGATGCGCATTTCATCATCCACCATCTGCAGGCGTTCTCTTTTTTTTTCTATTTAATTTTTGTTAGAGCTGAACATCTAAGTTCGCAAAGATTAGAAGATCCATACAGTAACAAAGCCTTGATTGCTTTGTTGCTCATTAAAAATAAAACTAAAATTACTTGCCGTTAGTTTTCAAGGACCATTGACATCGAGAATGATGCTTGTCTAGCTGGTTGTATCCTGACGTACGCAGATGCCCATAACATTGACAGACTCTTGCGTACGTGACATACATGTCATCTATTCTAGTGTATATTTATGAAGGAATTTTTTAAAAATAAAGTAAAATTCTGGAATCTCTCATGACACACCCAGAATCTCTTTGGAGCACACAGTTTGAGAGACACTGCTATAACAGACCCTAAGAATCTTGATTCTCTTATAGAACAGGCTCATACCACATGGCCTCAAGAATAGAAGCAAACACAGACAACGGCAAAGAAGATGGGGAACAGTAGACTCTGATGGTGTTCACAAATAGTTTATTTGACCAAAAGACTGACTGGACACGAATCATATTTTGGTCCAAAAAGACCTGCCTCAGGAGTCTGAATGTTCTAATTCAATTAATTCTGTGTGGGATGGGAGGGAGGGAAGGGAAGTTGGGCAAGGGTCCTGCTGCACATGAGAGGGAAGGAAGAATAGAAGCACAAGGGATGGGAGGGAGGGAGGGAAGGGAAGTTGGGCAAGGGTCCTGCTGCACATGAGAGGGAAGGAAGAATAGAAGCACAAGGGATGGGAGGGAGGGAGGGAAGGGAAGCTAGGCAAGGGTCCTACTGCTCGAGGGATGGGAGGGAGGGAGGAAAGATGCTGCACATATGGGGGAGAGAAAGGAAAGAGGAAGAATTGGGGTGAAGGAGAATGTATGTGAGAATTGAGTCTGAACACAGAGATTCATGCGTGAGCAGCAAACTCAAATGTCTTTCTATATGCTACGCAGAATTAATTGGATTAGAAGGTTCAGACTCCCAAGGCAGGCCTTCTTGGCTGAAACATGATTCGTGTTGAGTCGATCTGGTCATATAATAAACTATTTGTGAATACCACCAGACTACTGTTCTCAGTCTCCTCTGTTGTTGTCTGTGAGCTAAAAGCAAAAGTCATGCTACGAGCAAAAGTCAAGGTGACCTATGCACGTCTTTCTTTCTCAAATAAGGTTAGCATTAAAGGGCTGATTAATGAAAGGGGTTTTTTTCCCCCCATACACATGGAAATATGAGGCATCCTGAGTAAATTAGACTTTCAGTGTGAGAAACACAGAAGTGGCAGAAGAGGAAGCACAGAAGATAATTTTGGATTGTGACATACAGACAGCTCATATATAAGGTCAGTTAGGTAATGACTACTTTTTCCTTATATAAACAAAAATATTACTACCACGGATGGCCTTTGCACTCTTCAGTTGATGTTGTACATAAGCTGGGATCACTTAACATCCTAAAATCAAATAGCCTGTGCATAATTTTGATCTATTGGTCATATAGAGTCCTATATGTTCGAGTCCTTCAAAAATCCCACACTCGACCCTATTGTGCCTGGCAACTTTAGACCTGTCTCCAACCTATCCTTTGTCTCCAAGATTCTGGAAGAAACAGCGTTAAACCAATTGCACTTCTTCATCGACAAACAAGGTACCCTATCCACTTTCCAATCGGAATTCAGAAAATTCCGCAATACTGAAACCATCCTTCTCAACATTATTGACGATTGCTGGAAAAGCATGGATAAGGGTAATGATGTCCTTCTGGTGCTGCTGGATCTCAGCGCGGCATTCAACACTATTGACCATCCTCTCCTTGTTGAAGGGCTTTCTGAAATTGGAATCCGAGACACTGCATTACAGCGGTTCACCTCCTTCCTAAATAATAGATCCCAAAGCATACTACTCAATGATACCCTATTGAAACCGAAGCAGATCAAATACATGCTCCACAGGAGGCTCTGCTATTCCCCCTATTATTTAATCTCTACGTGAGACCTGTCCTAGACATAGCCTGCAACTACCAAACACAAATTCAGTCCTTCACAGATGACATCCAACTGTACCTACCACTAGGGGAAAGTTGTGATTCCCAGATTGCGAAACTCCTACTCCTAAATTGCCTCTCGTAAATCAAAACCTGGATGTCTGTCAACAAATTACAACTAAACGCCTCCAAAACAGAACTCCTTTGGATCCGCAAAGAAGACTGCAACCACGCCCGTTCCTCACTGTGCTGGGGCTCAACTACCATAACTGCAAAAGACCAAGTGCGCAGCCTAGGAATACCACTTGATTCCAACCTGTCACTGTCCAACCAGATCTCTCAGGTGGTATCTACCTGCAACAACTCCTAAAAATAAGAAACTACTTTTCTGAGACTGACTTCACCCAACTACTCTATGCCTTAGGGCAGGGGTGTCAAAATCCCTCCTCTAGGGCCGCAATCCAGTCGGGTTTTCAGGATTTCCCCAATGAATATGCATGAGATCTATTAGCATACAATGAAAGCAGTGCATGCAAATAGATCTCATGCATATTCGTTGGGGAAATCCTGAAAACCCGACTGGATTGCGGCCCTCGAGGAGGGACTTTGACACCCCTACCTTAGGGGGAGGCAGAGAGGAGGAGGGGTTCTGGTGCCCCCTCCATGCTATCGCCCGGGGCAGACCACCCCCCCTTTCTACTGCAGCCCAGGGTGCTAAATGCATTGACGCTGCTCTAATATTCATAGGAATTCTATGAGCGTCAGTGCATGGAGCGCTCTGGGCTGTGTGTTAAAACTAATATTGCACCTTAGTAAAGGGGGTAATTGAATAATGAGTCAATTAACGCTGATAAAAAGCAATAATTGGTTTTAATTTAAATTGACTTGTGTAAATGTAGGTATACGATTTGCACCTAAAATTTACACCAAAAGGGAGCAAGGAAATAGGAGAGTCATGGGTGAATCCGAGGCACTTAACGTTAGGTGTGAGGTTTTGTGCCAAGCTTCTGAGGGCGAGTCTAGGGGTTCGGATTTTCCATGGAACCCTACCCCCATGCCTTCCAACAACACTGTGCAGCCAAGGAACTTTCAGCCAGCTGTAGCAACCTGGGGTTCATGAAGAACCTGTTGACCTTGTAGCTCATGATCCAGCAAAATCAACAAACTCTCTGAGGGTTGGAAGAAAGGAGGAAAGATATGTTTTGAGAGAAAGGGGCAGGAGGGATGTGTGAGAGAGAAAGAGAGGGGCAGATGGGCTGCAGCAAGTTGGAAGCTCACTAGCCGCTGGCCTCTATAGAGGTGTAGGCATATTGACAATTTGTTGTAATCCGTTTCAATTCAGTTGCTAAGAGACCTAAACATATTTTCAGATATTAAGAAATGCATTATCTGCAACTATTTTGCTGATCTTTCTTTCTGCTTGTTGTCAGACAATTAAGGACTCAGGCCCTGCCCCAGCTCCACCCATTTTAACCTCCCTAAACAGCAGAACCACCGACCGCCTAGGCTCCCACTCACTGCCTTTCAAGTTCAGACCAGCATCTGAAGTCTGTGCTCAGCAGTTGACAATAACAAAAGAGACCAGCAACGGCTCATAACCATGCACGATCCCTTCCTGAGAACATCTGTAGTGGCATGAGTCTTATCTTCCTAGCTGCTCTATGAACTCCAGAGCCTTGGCACTAATGGGCATCCTGCATAGGGTTACCATATGGCTCCAGAAAAAGGACGATTGAGACATCTGGGTTTTCCTTCCAATGAAAGCAATGGAAGTAAAACCCGAATGTCTCAATCCGTCCTCCTTTTTCTGGAGCCAAATAGTAACCCAATGCAGGATGCCCATTAGTTCCAAGGCTCGGGGGTTCATAGAGCAGCTAGGAAGATAAGACTCATGCCACTACAGATGTTCTCAGGAAGGGATTGTGCCGTTGCTGGTGTCTTTTGTTTATTGTTAACAGCTGAGCACAGATTTCAGATGCTGGTCTGAATTTGAAAGTCAGTGAGTGGGAGCCTAGGCGGTCGGTGGATTAAAACAAAGTGTCAATAAGCCTACACCTACTTTGTGCGAACACATACGCCACAGAGCAAGTCCTCCTCATCCCCCTCCTGAACCCCCCTCCTTTGAGACCTTCCAACCTCTGATGGGGCTTCCATATAAGTCCTTCCTATATCCAGAAGGGCAGCGGAAGAGCCAAACAAACCAAACTCTGTCCCTGCCCCCTCATCTCCATGGCAACTCATACTCCATAGGGCAAAAATTTGGTATGGGCCTACCTCATTCCCATGAATGTCCATACTGTATGCTCCATGAAGACTGGCTGCCACAAAGTATTTTATTAATAAAGGTGTGTCATGAGCTTGAAAAAGGTTGGGAAACACTAATGTAGCACATTTGTTTCTTGTGCCGTTCTCCTGACCCTGACACAAGAGTCATTGGTGGCAGATATATTATCAGTGCCTGCCTTTACAGTACTCCTGGCCCCTGAGAAGTAGGACTCAGGTATAGGAGATGAATTCTCCAGCTGGTATCACAACTCTATGTTTAAAAGAGCTTCAGCAGAGACAGAACATTGAGACTCATCAGAAGAACATGGAGACACCACCGGAAGAACTAACAAATCAATTCTGGAAGTGATCAAACCAGCTATGTTACTCGAAGCCTAAATGATAAAGTTACGACTGTCTTATTCTGCCCGCACTTTCAGAAGAGAGAGATCACTGGAGAAGGACATCAAGTCTGGGAAGATCGAAGGAACCAGGTGATGAGGACGACCTGCAATCAGATGAATGGACATGTTGATAATAACCATAGGGATGACCCTGCAGGAGCACAAAACAGATTTCTTTTTAGATCTGTAATTCATAATGTGACCATAAATCCCATTTTGAACATGACCGTCCCGTTTTTAGGTACTCTGTCCCGTTGTCCCCAAGCAGAGCTTCGGGACACTGAAATCTCCCGTTTTCAGAAAGAGAGCAACTAGACAGGATATATCGGAGTCCCGAAACTCTGCTTGGGGACAACGTGCAGGGATGCCCAAAAAGAGCCCGGGATTTCTCCCTGCTGGTGCGAGCGGCTGGCTGTGAGAGCTGAGAGAGAATGCGCAGGGAGCACTGAGCGCCCTGGGGACCTCAGCTCATGCGTTGTTTACAGCACAGAATGCTTTTGCTGTTGCAGCATCGGATATTTCCGGCTCTTTTGACTTAACCTTTCACCGCTTCATCACGCGTTGTAGTTGACGGATTCACTCGCTGACTTTCCACTCTGCCGTGGTGTGGGTTGCCCCCCCTCCCCATCTGCGTGTTGGATGTGAGCAGCCTGGGCTTCAGCGGCGACGGCCCTCGCCATGTTCAAGCGCATACCCCTCTGGCGCTGCAACCAGCATGTGGAGTCGATGGACAAGTGGCACTGTTCCCTGCAGGCTGTGCCCGACGAGATCTACTGCTACAGCCGCAGCCTAGAGGAGCTGCTGCTCGATGCCAACCAGTTGTGGGAGGTGCCCAAACCCCCTGCAAATAGGAAAGATGGCCTTGAATGCCAGCGGCAGCCCTGCTCTAGGCTTAACGGTTCTTCAAAGATGCAACTGGGGAGAGATTTGTGGTTTGAAAGAAAGAGGGGAAGGGAGAGAGAAAGAAAGACAAAGAAAGAAAGAGGAGGCAGAGAGAGAGAGAGAGAGAAAGAAAGAAAGGGGGGGGACAGGGACAGAGAAAGAACAGATGCACAGTCAAAAGGAAGTGCAATCAGAGACTCATCAGACAACAAAAAGGTAGGAAAAATTATTTTATGTTAAATTTAGTGATCAAAATGTGTCACTTTTGAGAATTTATATCTGCTGTCTATATTTTGCACTATATTTAATGGGATCCGGACGATCCGGGGGGAATGGATCCAGGGGTTTTGTCCCGTTTTGAGGGAAAAAACAAATGGTCACGTTAGTAATTCATCAAGTCACCTGGACTTCAACAAAAGTCGATGGCACCTAACGCACAATACTGGAGAAGCCAACTTCATAAGGCAGCCTCACCAATGGGCCTTTTAACTTCTACAGTGTTAAAATGTTACAGCTAATTTGATTGGAAAGGAAAAAGCCTGGGAATAAAAAACAGTGATCATGTGCAGTGGCATAGCAAGGGGGGTGCGGTCTGCCCTGGGCGCAGTCTTCCTATTGGCGCAGCACCCCTCGCCTTCCCCGTGCCTTTTTTACTTCCCCAGCGTGAGGTTGCGACTCACGGCATCGCCACTCTCTCTGACATCACTTCCGGGACCCGCCCCTAGGAAGTGATGTCAAAGGGCGAGCCAATGCCAACATGGACATGCTGCTCACACCGGACAACTTATGAAAAAGGGGAAGGGGGGAGGGGCTTCCAGGCTGTTCTTACTAATCTAATCTAATCCTTAGGTTTGTATACCGCATCATCTCCAAGTTCGTAGAGCTCGGCGCGGTTTACTTACACAACAAACTCTTTTTCTCACTTGAGTTCTGCTGTCCCCCCCACAGAGGGTCCAGCCCAGGAACAGCCTGACAGAGCTTGCAGAGATCTCTTCTGGTTCACAGTGTCCCAGTTCTCCGCTTGAATAAGACTGAACCGCAGATGTGGAAAAGAGAACTAGAAGAAAGGAAAAATTGTTACAGATATTTTCCAGGAACCGACTACGGTGGGTTTAAACATTTGTCTCTGCAGACAAAGAGTGAGTCTGAGCAACAGTTTTGTCACTCTGGCCTCTGGTACCATGAGGAGGTGATACTAGGAGACGCCTTCCTGGTATTGAACGGTGGCCCGTCGAAAGCACGTCGGACATGGGCGCGCCGACAATCACGCCGTGATATTTACACGCAGGGCAAATGTGCGCTGCCGCTCTGAGGCTTTCCCACCGCTCTGAGGCCTTCCTGTTTGCGCTCTGAGGGGGGGGTGCAGAGGGGAACCTCCCACTACACTTACAACTCTTCATGCTCCCGTTTAGAGGGGGTGTGGGAGGAACCCTCAATACACTTAAAAGCACTCTCTTCCCAAAGCCCTGCTCTTCCACTCTCAAGGGGCGTGTGGGGGAAAATCCCCCCACTACAATCATGCTCTCGTTCAGGGATGCTGACGCGGTCTCCATTTCAACATTGCCGTAAACCCCCCTTCTCCCACTACACTTACAATTTTGCCCTGAAAATCCCACTTCCTTCATGCGCACACTTGTCGGTGCACACATTTGACAGAGCGGAATTGTCCAGCGCGCTATTGAGATTGTACCGTATGAACAGACGGAGGGGATGACCCTCAGCTCAGAAGTTTGGCAATGATTGTATCATAAGTCAGAAAAAGGGGACAAAAGCAGGATTAGGAGATAGCTCGGAGGTGCAGTGGCAAGGATAAAAATGGAAGATAAAGAGAACGAGTTTGATATTCAGCCAGCAGTGATCGGCATTTTTCTGACCGCCACCGGCTTTATCCCTGGATATGTAATTCCTGGCGATGTCCAGACTCCAGCACTGAATATCTAGGCCTAGACGCTGGCTATCGGTTATATGGTTAAGTGTGATATTCAGCATATAACTACATGAGTTGAACCACATAAATTTACTTATTTATTTATTTGGATTTATATCCTGTCTTCTCAAAAGAAATCAGAACGATTTACAAGTTTATATACATAATAAAACATTGCCTTACTGGGTCAGACCAATGGTCCAGTTCTCACGGTGGCCAATCCAGGTCACTAGTACCTGGCCAAAACCCAAAGAGTAGCAACATTCCAGCATCTCAAAGAATAGCAAGATTCCGGAACCCCAATGAGAGCAACATTCCAGAGTTGAGATTGTGATGTCATAATGCCTCAGAGCCAACCTCATCAGTGATGCTACAATGGCTTAATTGTCCTATACTTGGCTCACGTAAGAACATAAGAATAGCCTTACTGGGTCAGACCAATGGTCCATCAAGCCCAGTAGCCCGTTCTCACGGTGGCCAATCCAGGTCACTAGTACCTGGCCAAAACCCACAGAGTAGCAACATTCCACCATCTCAAAGAATAGCAAGATTCCGGAACCCCAATGAGAGCAACATTCCAGAGCTGAGATTGTGATGTCATAATGCCTCAGAGCCAACCTCATCAGTGATGTTACAATGGCTTCATTGTCCTATAGTTGGCTCACGTAAGAACATAAGAATAGCCTTACTGGGTCAGACCAATGGTCCATCAAGCCCAGTAGCCCACAAGGACATGTCCTCTAAAAGGAGGACATGACAGGAGAAATCCGGACGTCTGGTAACCCTAGATGTGAGTTTCTGATCATGTGACCAGGAAGTGACATTAGAGGCACTGCTGAGGTCGGTGTAAACAGGGGGAGAGGTGCCGCGGTTAGATCATGTTCTAAAGGTGACCACTGTTGGTTCAGCAAAACCGTTAATCTGGCAAAGGTTTGGAACCGGAGGTGCCAAAAATCAATGGTGTACCTGTATAAAATGTCCCTAGTTGTGATGTAGGAAATGTCTGCTTGGTTTCTACACAGTTCTAGTACACAGATATGGTAGCGTTTAGTAACAAAACATTTTTATTAGTCAGACACGCACACAAGGAAAGTAAAACCACATTTATCTCCTAAAAGAGGAACTTTGGGGGAAAAAAACAACAACCCAGTGGAAACTAAACATGCTGAAGTAAGGGAAAAACCAGAATGAGTCCACGGTAAGAAAGAGGGAAAAGATAATAAAAGAAAAAACAGGTTCAAGTATGGATGTACCCCAAAATGCATATACACTCAACTGACAGACCCAGATCTAGCAGGTACACATACAAGGGGGTGCTTAAGTCAAACCAAGAAGGGAATGACGTGGAGCCATGAAACTTACAAGTTATTCACCGTATTTTCACTGCAGACTCGTTGGACTTCCCTTTTACTTGTCTTCGTTCCACATACAAGTTATTCCACATATTCACCCTTAAAACACACTTGGCACATCGTGTCTGAAGTTTCTGTAAACCTTCCCAAAAATACTCTGGTGTCTGATCACTGAAATACTGCTCCGCTGCTTCAATCACCTGATAATTGTCCTTTCAAATTCCTTTTTAAGGTTTGGAAACAGAAAATAGTGAGATGGAGCAAGATCTGGTGAGTAGGGAGGATGGTCTATGCACTGAAACCCCAACTGCGTCAAAACATCCATCCTTTTGCCAGCCTTATGAGCAGGTGAATTGCCTTGCAAAAAGAAAACTTCTTTCCATAGATTCCCTCTCCTTTTTGTCTTTCAATGCCTCCTTTAATCGGCACAGCAAGTTACAGTAGTATCCTGCATTAACTGTTTGGCCCCTTGAAAGATGGTCAATCATTACAACACCTGTGGCCATGACCTTTCCTGCTGACTTTTGAGTCTTGAATTTCCGTGGCCTTGGAGAACCGGAGTGCTGCCATTGCATGGACTGTTTTGTCTCAGGATCATAGTGGTGTAACCATGTTTCATCAACAGGAACAAGTTGTTCCAAAAAATCGGCACAAGCTCGCTGAAAATGCTGCCAAATCAAGTTGGAAGTGCCCACTCGATGTCGTTTCTCATCAGCATTCAAACATTTGGGCACCCACTTGGTTGACAGCTTCTGCATACCCAGCTGCTTGTGGATTATATACCCAACAAGTTCCCTGGATAACTGTCATGTCTCAGTAATTGTTTTAGCTGATATTCACCGATCTGCCAAAATCAAGTCATGGACATGGTCAACAATTTCAGGAGTTGACACTGTTTGAGGTCTCCTAGACCTTGCTGCTTTTCAGTCTCAATCTCCACACTGAAAGTTTGCACGCCATTTCTTCACTGTGGAGTATGATGAACATTTGTCACTCAATATTTGCATCATACATTCATGGATTTTCTTTGGAGGTTTTTTCTGCAGGAATAGGAACTTCATGACAAGCTCAAGAGTTCCACACTTTTCGTTGACATGGTTCAATCAATGATCTGAAACAATGTCAAACATAGCTAAACTAAACTCAACTAAACCTTAAGTTTGTATACCGCATCATCTCCATAAAGATAGAGCTCAACACGGTTTACAGGTAATTCAATAAATGAGAGAAGGACATAATAAGAAATTAGAGGTTATGAAGAGGATAGCTAGCTTTACGTTTTGGAGAAAAGCCAGGTTTTCAGATGCTTTCGGAATAATTGGAATGAGCCGAGGTTCTGCAGCAGGGTATGGAGGTTATTCCAAAGCTCAGTGAATTTGAAGAAAAGGGATTTCCCTAATTTACCTGCATACATGACGCCTTTTAACGAGGGGAAAGATAGTTTGAGTATGTGGGCGGATCTGGTAGTGTCAGGTCTCGAAGAATTCCAGGATATTGGGATTAGAGGAGGAAGAATGCCATGTAGGATCTTGAAAATTAGGCAGGTACATTTAAAGTGAATCCTAGAAATCACCGGAAGCCAGTGAAGTTTTGACACTTTGACAAATTGGCACTTTGCAAAATAAAATAATACTCTTTCCAGCTACAGTGGCAAAATAACGCTCAAAATTTAGAAAGTTGGTTGGGCTGAGAACGTTTCAGTACCCTCTCGTAAGCAGATTCATACACACATTCAACATACACAGAGAATATCCACATAGTCAACAAATATATATTTATGAGAGTAAATCAAAAAGTAAAGGCAAAATACATTTAACTGTCAGCAATTAAACATATCTCTTTTCCACATAGTCCCCGTGCAAGACATCTTTGTTGAATCATTCAACTAGCTTCTGCATTCCTGCAGAGAAGAAGTTTTTCGGCTTCTTCCGAAGTGAAGTGAGCACCGCTTTCTTTCCTTGATCATGCTTTGTCTTTTGCTCTCTGGGTTGCAATGATGCACCCATGTCTCGTCGCCGATGACAATTCTCCCCAGAATACTTGGATCTTCTTCATACCGTTTCAGGAACTGGGTCACAAACTCGCAACCTCTACATGCTCTTGCTTGTGCATATCAGTAAGGTGTCTGGGAACACATCGAGCGCAGACTTTCCTGTAGTGTATCCCAAGTCATCGTGCATTATAGCAAAAGCAGATCCATAGCTGATATTCAAATTTGCAGCCAATTGGTCTTCTCTAATCAAGGCATCTGCCCTGTCAATGTGCTCTTGTGGGCCCGATGTTGATGGACAGCCAGAACGACCTTCGTCCTTGGAAACCGACCTGTGGAGTTCCCTATCCCCTATTCTCTTCAACATCTACATGTCTTTGCTGAAAATCTTCCATCAATCTTCCCTTGAAACAATCTATACTTATGCTGATGACATCCTTGTCCTTCTCGAGACAGACTCGAACCTTACCAACCTCTCTGAGAACATAACAGCCTGTATAACTAAACTCCAATCCTGGTCCCTCTCTGTTCAAATGAAACTGAACGAGTCCAAAATGAAACTTCTCTGGCTTGGTCCAAAATTAGAACAGTTGCCCACCATCTTAGCACTGCCCTCTGGAGCCATGCTGCAGCTTGAGTTCTCAAGCAAAGTTCTAGGCATCATCATCGACTCTTCTCTTTCCTTCAATGACCACCTCAATTCCCTGGTAAAATCATGCTTTTTCAGCCTCCACATGCTGAGGAAAGTGAGATCCTGGTTCCGCCAACAACACTTTACCGTCCTTGTTCAATCCATCATCCTTTCCAAACTAGATTACTGCAATTCCATCTACCTTAGTCTAACAAAAAAGAGTCTTCATAGACTTCAACTAATTCAGAACACCGCGGCCAAGCTGATCTTCGCAAAACGTAAATTTGACCATGTCTCTCCACTTTTGTCCAAACTCCACTGGCTCCTCCTGCCTAGCTTTTAAAATCCTACACGGCATCCTCCCTCCTCTAATCCCTCTATCTTGGAACTCCCCGAGTCCCGACAAAGCCAGGCCCACCCAAAAACTTAAACTTTCCTTCCCCTAACTAAAAGGTATCCTCTATGCGGGAAAATTGGGAAAATCTCTCTTTTTCAGAATTACAGGGCTTTGGAATAACCTTACTACCCCACTGCGGACTCAGGTCTCCTTCCAATTATTCCGTAAGCATCTGAAAACCAGTCTTTTCACAAAAACGTAACGCTCTCCTCCCCCCCTATTCTCAATCCACCAAACTCAATGTGCTGTTCTCTTCCTTTATTAAACTTTTGTAAACCGTGCCGAGCTCTATATTCGTGGAGAGGATGCGGTATATAAACTTAAGGTTTAGTTTACACCTGTTCTTCCTGCTTTAAACCTCTTTACCCACTCATAAACCTTTCATTGATTCATGGTGCTTTGTCCAAACCGGTGACATAAAGGTGGTGACATTAGCCGCAATATATATATATTTGATTAAATAAACCCAGCCTGCATCTTGTTCTCTTGTCTGCAGATTTTTCTTAGTTTGTTTTGATGGCGCTGTATTGCAGACACATTTGGATTGTGCTTTTGTTTTCGCGATGTTCAAACTGAGTCGTTATCCGATGGTGAATTTCCACAGGCTTCACTCCCTCTGCCCACAGAAAGCGCACGACTGCGCGTTGTTCTTCGATGGTGCAATCTTGCGGTGGAACATCCATGTTTCTGACCTCATGGCTGCCACAGGCCTACAGGCCGAGTGCTGCAGTGCGCGTGGACGAACTATCCAACATGCAATGTACGAGTACATACGTTGCATTTCATTAGCTCTGTTCCGGTTATCGTGTAATTTAACAATTGCCTTTAAGTTTTCATTCACCCTCATATTTTTATGTTTATTTTGAACTTGCCAATACCACTTTAACCGACTAGCAGGACGAGGTGGTCTACAGACTAAGCAGAAGAGAGAAAGTAGGGTTATCACATGTCTATAGCACTACCAGACGTACGCAGCGCTGTACAGAGTCACAAAGAAGACAGTCTCTGCTCCAAAGAGCTTACAATATGAACAGCCAAGACAGACAAACAGGATGTCATGGATACAGTTAAGGGGAAGGATTAATCTGCTGGCTGGGTTGGAGGGCAGAGGGGAGAACAGGACAATCAAGCCATTGTGACATCACTGATGAGGTTGGCTCTTATTGGTGGAATGAGGCATTATGACATCACAGTCTCAGCTCTGCTTCCCAAAGACTGAAAAAGGATGTCATGGATACAGATAAGGGGAAGGGTTAATCAGCTGACTGGGTTGGAGGGCAGAGGGGAGTACAGGCCAATCAAGCCATTGTGACATCACTGATGAGGTTGGCTCTTATTGATGGAATGAGGCATTATGACATCACAATCTCAGCTCTATTTCTCAAAGACTGAGACTCTTCACAGTACTACCACTATGAATTATTTCTATAGCGCTACCAGACGCATGCAGTCACAAAGAGTAAGAAAATAGTCTGTGCTCGAAAGAGCTTACAATCTAAACCAGGGGTAGGGAACTCCGGTCCTCGAGAGCCGTATTCCAGTCGGTTTTTCAGGATTTCCCCAATGAATATGCATGAGATCTATTTGCATGCACTGCTTTCAATGCATATTCATTGCTATGAACAAGGCTGCCCTGTAAACATCTAAAACTAAGTTACTCAGCATTTCATATTCTGCTCTTTTGACTGGTTTTCAGCATTATATCTGCTTAATTTCTCTTCTCCTCCCTGTTTCTTACTAAAAAAAATATAAAAAAGCACAAAAAAATCCTTCTCTTTCCTCTGTTAAATCTTATTTCCTCTTCCTGCATTTTTGTTTAAAATACTGTGTTTTAGGTGGTATAGAGCCTATATTTCTGGTGCCTGTGGCTCAGGGTGACTAAAGTAGGGAAAATCTGTTATAAATCCTGTGTTTTAGGGTAGCACTGATAGAACCTGCAGTTTTGTTTAAAATACTGTGTTTTAGGTGGTATAGAGCCTATATTTCTGACTCACTAGTTTTTAGCTATTGTGTCTGATTAGGTGGAGAAGGGAGGGGCTCTGTTTTACTTCTAAGGTTAATTGCATTATCTTTGGGACATTGCTGTGAACAAGGCTGCCCTGTAAACATCTAAAAGCTAAGTTATTCAGCATTTCATATTCTGCTCTTTTGACTGGTTTTCAGCATTATATCTGCTTAATTTCTCTTCTCCTCCCTGTTTCTTACTAAAAAAATATAAAAAAGCACAAAAAATAAATCCTTCTCTTTCCTCTGTTAAATCTTATTTCCTCTTCCTGCATTTTTGTTTAAAATACTGTGTTTTAGGTGGTATAGAGCCTATATTTCTGGTGCCTGTGGCTCAGGGTGACTAAAGTAGGGAAAATCCTGTTATAAATCCTGTGTTTTAGGGTAGCACTGATAGAACCTGCAGGTTTGTTTAGGTGGTATAGAGCCTATATTTCTGCCTTACTAGTAGTCTTACTTATAGTCCCACCAACCCCAGGGACCACTATTCATATATAGAGACCCATATAATCAGGACTACTCAAATCAAGTCACTTCACAACCAATCAAGATGACCTTTATTCTATGCAATCACTGTGGTGCTTTAATTCCAAGACATACTATTTGGAGGCTTAAGGCTTGCCCCATCTGTCTTCAACTTGCCAGTTTTAAGGAGGTGCTCTGCAAACTTAAACAGGAATTGAATACAATTAAAGCAGCTTCCATCACTCCACAAAATCATACCAACTTACCACCTCTACCTCAAAGAATAAAACAGCCCAGGAATAAATGGGTCACAGTAGGCTCAGGAAGACTGCGACATGTAACACAGAAACATCCATCTACACCAGGGGTGCCCACACTTTTTGGGCTTGCGAGCTACTTTTAAAATGACCAAGACAAAATGATCTACCAACAATAAAAAAATTTTAAAACCCCCACAAAGCACACTGAAAGGCAGAGAAAATGTTAATTATCATTCATATTCTGGGTTTTTTTCAAAGAGGTCAAGGCAGATGACTCTATGCAATGTCATCTCAATAACAACCATACAAAAATAGACAAATATAGCCCCTCCCTTTTTACTAAACCACATAGCAGTTTTTAGCGCAGGGAGTTGCGCTTAATGCCCCACGCTGCTCTCGACGCTCATAGGCTCCCTGCGCTAAAAACCGCTATTGTGGTTTAGTAAAAGGGAGCCATAGTGCAAAATATAGACAGCAGATATAAATTCTCAAAACAGACACATTTTGATCACTAAATTGAAAATAAAATCATTTTTCCTACTTTTGTTTGATGATTTCATGAGTCTCTGGTTGCACTTTCTTCTTCTGACTTCTTCTCACTTCACTCTGGCTGCACTTCTTCTGACATCTTCTGATTTCAGCCCACTCCTTCTTTCAGCCTCCTATATGCTTTCTCTCTTCCATACCTCATTCTCTCCCCCAACTTTTTCTTTCTTTCTCCCTGCCTCCTGTTCTTTCTTTCTCTCTCTCTCTCCATGCCCACTTTCTTTCTGTCTCCCTGCTTGCCCCCTTTGTTTCTTTCTCCCTGCCCTCCCCCAAGCCACTAGGTTTGCCGTTGCCACCGGGGAACAGACCTCCAAGCCACCGCCCCCCCAAGCTCTGCAGGCAGAAGCCTTGCACTGACCAGCATTCTGCTCCCCTTCAATTCTTACATCGGAGAGGAAGTTCCGGGCCAGCCAGGCAGCGATTGGCTGGCCCAGAAATTCCTCTCCGATGTAAGAATTGATGTCGGGGAGAGGAATGCTTGTCAGCGTTAGGCTTCTGCAGGCCCAAATCTCTGGATCCCCAGGGCCGAGGAAAAGAAAAGAAAAAAAGCCAGTCTTCCATGAGAGCCGTTCCAGTCTCTTTTTAGCAGGACACTCAACTTCACATTTTCAGGCTCAAGACGTCAGAGCAGCAGCAGCAGCTCCGGCATTTTTGGGCAGAGCACCTCCTGCTCCCGACCGCCTTTCTCCAGTCTGGCTTGTCAATTCCGCCAGGGGCAGCTGGCGCTCAGCTCTCAAGGATCGTGACTTCCCTAGACCTCCCTCCCGCCTTCTCCCGAAGGAAGTGACTTCATCCCCCAGTCGGAAGACGCAGTCGGGCAGGAAGGGCGCAGCAAGAATGAGTGTGCGTGGGGAACCTTGGGGAGATTCCGGTGGGGAACCTTGGGGAGATTCCGGTGGGGAACCTTGGGGAGAGGAAGGCTGATCGGCCGGCCGATTGGAACGGCAACACGAGATCGACTGGCGTTGCCTTCCCGATCGACCGGTCGATCGCGATCGACGTGTTGGGCACCCCTGATCTACACTAATATTACCTCTACAGAATTCCTTCGCTCCACTAGTGCACTGCGATACTCAGGAAAACAGAAGGGAGGTGGGACTGGAACCAATGAAGGTAACTCAAGAGAACAAGCGCACCCTAAGTACAAATAAAAAAGCCAAAAACAGAAAACTATTACTGTTGGGGGATTCCATCATCAGAGGCATTGACCTTGGAACACAAGGCGAGGAGACCAAAATAGTGAAATGTCTTCCAGGATCCTCAGCTACCAGGAGTTCCAGGCAAATACTGACTATAATTAAGGAAGAAACTAAGGATTTTAACACTGATGTTGTTATCCATCTGGGAACAAATGACCTGGCCAACAACTCCACACTTGCAGCACAGAAAGCTTTTCGGGAGCTTGGTGAGGGCGTGAAACCTTTTGTAAAGACTTTAGCTTTTTCTGAAATACTGCCTGCATATGGAAAAGGAGAGCAAAGAGTGAAAAACACAGAGGACTTTAATAGATGGCTCAGAGCCTGGTGTCATCAAGAAGGCTTCAGGTACATAGGAGGATGGGGAAATACATGGAAGGACAAGAAGCTATATTGCACTGATGGGCTACATATTACTACAGCAGGAAAAAGAAACCTTGCAGAGAAATTTAGACAATATTTTTCTAGGCATTTAAACTAGAAGGTGGGGGTGGTGTATGTACGAAGGACAATTATAGAGACCACCCCCGGCAAAAGAAAAGATGTGATAGTAGTAAAGGCTGCAACATAAGCAATATCAGCAACTCATTTCTTAGTATTGCAACGGAAAGTGAAACGACACAAAAATCCATACAAAAAAGGAGATTATCGCTGAAAAATAGCTGGAAAGCGATGACCACAAATGCTCGCAGTCTAAGCAACAAAGTTCATGATCTGCAAGCCCTGATATTAGAGGCAGA
This sequence comes from Geotrypetes seraphini, assembly GCF_902459505.1. Taxonomy (NCBI): domain Eukaryota; kingdom Metazoa; phylum Chordata; class Amphibia; order Gymnophiona; family Dermophiidae; genus Geotrypetes; species Geotrypetes seraphini. The sequence goes on along the minus strand of NC_047086.1, from coordinate 13,543,360 downwards.
TCTAGATATTGTTGCTATCACAGAGACATGGTTCAGTGAATCACATGGATGGGATGCAAACATACCGGGATATAATCTTTTTAGGAAGGACAGAGATGGTCATAAAGGTGGAGGAGTAGCTCTCTATGTAAAGATCAATATCCAAGCGACCGAAATGCAAGGGACCTGGGGAGAGGAAGAAGCGATATAGATTGCTCTGAAAAGAGAAGATGGAACTTCTATCTACGTGGGTGTAGTCTACAGACCTCCGACTCAATCGCAGCAAATTGATAAGGATCTGATTGTGGATATCCAAAAGTTTGGAAGGAAAGAGGAGGTTCTGCTGTTGGGAGATTTCAACCTGCTGGATACGGACTGGAATGTTCCGTCTGCGGAATCGGAAAGAAGTAGGGAGATTGTGGATGCCTTTCAAGAGGCTCTGCTCAGACAAATGGTGACGGAACCTACAAGGGAAAAAGCGATATTGGATCTGGTCCTCACAAATGGAGAGAGTATCTCTAATGTTCGAGTGGGTGCTCACCTGGGTAGTAGCGATCATCAAACGGTTTGGTTTGATATAACGGCTAAAGTGGAGAGCGGCCGCACGATACTTAAAGTCCTAGATTTCAAACGTACGGACTTTAATGCAATGGGAAAGTACCTGAAGAAAGAGCTGTTAGGATGGGAGGACATAAGAGAAGTGGAAAGACAGTGGTCTAAGCTGAAAGGAGCGATAAAAATGGCTACGGACCTTTATGTGAAGAAAATCAATAAAAACAAGAGAAAAAGGAAGCCGATATGGTTCTCCAACCTAGTGGCTGAGAAAATAAAGGCGAAAGAGTTGGCGTTCATGAAATATAAAAAAAAACAAGAAGAGGAGAGCAGAAAGGACTACAGGGTGAAACTGAAAGAAGCCAAGAGAGAGATACGTTTGGCGAAGGCACAGGCGGAAGAACAAATGGCTAAAAATGTAAAACAGGGAGATAAAAATTTTTTCAGATATATTAGTGAAAGGAGGAAGATAAAAAATGGAATTGCTAGGCTAAAAGATGCTGGGAACAAATATGTGGAGAGTGATGAGGAGAAAGCAAATGTGCTAAACAAATACTTCTGTTCTGTGTTCACAGAAGAAAATCCTGGAGAAGGACCGAGATTGTCTGGCAAAGTTACACGAGAAAATGGAGTAGATTCTGCGCCGTTCACGGAGGAGGGTGTTTATGAGCAACTTGAAAAACTGAAGGTGGACAAAGTGATGGGACCAGACGGGATCCATCCCAGGATACTAAGGGAGCTCAGAGAGGTTCTGGCGAGTCCTATTAAAGACTTGTTCAACAAATCTCTGGAGACGGGAGTGATTCCTGGGGATTGGAGGAGAACGGATGTGGTCCCTATTCATAAAAGTGGTCACAGGGATGAAGCAGGAAACTACAGGCCGGTGAGCCTCACTTCAGTTGTTGGAAAAATAATGGAAGTGTTGCTGAAAGAAAGGATAGTGTATTTCCTTGAATCTAATGGGTTACAGGATCCGAGGCAACATGGCTTTACAAAAGGTAAATCGTGCCAAACGAACCTGATTGAATTTTTTGATTGGGTAACCAGAGAGCTGGATCGAGGACATATGCTAGATTTAATTTACTTGGATTTCAGCAAAGCCTTTGATACAGTTCCTCATAAGAGGCTGTTGAACAAACTTGAAGGGCTGAAGTTAGGACCCAAAGTGGGGAACTGGGTCAGAAACTGGCTGTCGGACAGACGCCAGAGGGTGGTGGTTAATGGAAGTCGCTCGAAGGAAGGAAAGGTGACTAGTGGAGTCCCTCAGGGTTCGGTGCTGGGGCCAATCCTGTTCAATATGTATGTAAGTGACATTGCTGAAGGGTTAGAAGGAAAAGTGTGCCTTTTTGCAGATGATACCAAGATTTGTAACAGAGTAGACACCGAAGAGGGAGTGGAGAATATGAAAAAGGATCTGCAAAAGTTAGAGGAATGGTCTAATGCCTGGCAACTAAAATTCAATGCAAAGAAATGCAGAGTAATGCATTTGGGGATTAATAATAGGAAGGAACCGTATATGCTGGGAGGAGAGAAGCTGATATGCACGGACGGGGAGAAGGACCTTGAGGTGATAGTGTCCGAAGATCTAAAGGCGAAAAAACAGTGTGACAAGGCAGTGGCTGCTGCCAGAAGGATTCTGGGCTGTATAAAGAGAGGCGTAGTCAGTAGAAGGAAGAAGGTGTTGATGCCCCTGTACCGGTCATTGATGAGGCCCCACTTGGAGTATTGTGTTCAGTTTTGGAGACCGTATCTGGCGAAAGACGTAAGAAGACTTGAGGCGGTCCAGAGGAGGGCGACGAAAATGATAGGAGGCTTGCGCCAGAAGACGTATGAGGAGAGACTGGAAGCCCTGAATATGTATACCCTAGCGGAAAGGAGAGACAGGGGAGATATGATTCAGACGTTCAAATACTTAAAGGGTATTAACATAGAACAAAATCTTTTCCTGAGAAAGGAAAATGGTAAAACCAGAGGACATAATTTGAGGTTGAGGGGTGGTAGATTCAGGGGCAATGTTAGGAAATTCTACTTTACGGAGAGGGTGGTGGATGCCTGGAATGCGCTCCCGAGAGAGGTGGTGGAGAGTAAAACTGTGACTGAGTTCAAAGAAGCGTGGGATGAACACAGAAGATTTAGAATCAGAAAATAATATTAAATATTGAACTAAGGCCAGTTACTGGGCAGACTTGCACGGTCTGTGTCTGTATATGGCCGTTTGGTGGAGGATGGGCAGGGGAGGGCTTCAATGGCTGGGAGGGTGTAGATGGGCTGGAGTAAATCTTAACAGAGATTTCGGCAGTTGGAACCCAAGCACAGTACCGGGTAAAGCTTTGGATTCTCGCCCAGAAATAGCTAAGAAGAAAAAAAAAAAAAAAAATTTAAATTGAATCAGGTTGGGCAGACTGGATGGACCATTCGGGTCTTTATCTGCCGTCATCTACTATGTTACTATGTTACTATGAGAGCAACAAAACTGGTAAAAGGGCTGGAACAATGCCCATACGCCGAGAGGTTGGATAGGCTGGGGCTCTTCTCTCTGGAAAAAAGGAGGCTCAGGGGAGATATGATAGAGACCTTCAAGATCATGAGGGGCATAGAGAGGGTGGATAGGGACAGCTTCTTCAGGCTGAAGGGGACAACAAGTACGAGGGGGCATTCGGAGAAACTGAAGGGAGATAGGTTCAAAACAAATGCAAGGAAGTTTTTTTTCACCCAAAGGGTCGTGGACACTTGGAATGCGCTACCGGAGGAAGTGATCAGGCAGAGTACGGTACAGGGATTCAAACAGGGATTGGACGGATTCCTGAGGGATCGTGGGATACTGAGGGAGGAGCTGGGATGTAACACAAGTATAGAAAGCTAACCAGGTAATAAGTATAGAAACTCAACCAGGTCGTGCATGTGCAAGACCGGAGGGTTAGGACTTCGATGGGAGGATAGGACTCAATGGGAAACCAAGGTGGCATGGGGGCCCCTTCTGGTGATTCAGACAGGTCGTGACCTGTTTGGGCCGCCGCGGGAGCAGACTGCCGGGCAGGATGGACCTATGGTCTGACCCGGCGGAGGCACTGCTTATGTTCTTTATTTTTGTTAGTTAGATTGTCGTATGCCTCTCCAATTGTTGTGGGCTTGAAAAGGAATGTTTGTGATGTATATGATTTGTTTAAAATTTGGTGTAAATAACCTTTATCTTTTGTATCTTATGATATTGTAAACTTTACATTTATAAATTAAAAAAAACAGTCTTTCATCATTTATCCTCTAGCATTATTTTATGCAGAGAATATTTTTAAAGTACTTATCGAAGCAATCATTGATTTTCCCAGTAATTTACATGCAATGCTGCCATAGATATCACACGATCTAGAATAGCAGAGCTGGAAAGCTGTCTTCAGGACACGTAGGATCTGGTACCCTAGTCTGCAGCTGGTGATAAACAGGGGCACGACTTGTCTGGTGAGTCACAGTCTTGGGATGTTTGTGCTGTGATGTGGATAGGTTTTGTTTCTGATGTGGTTTAGAAATAGACTGAAATCTTTCCACATCCAATGGGAACTTCACCAAATGAACAGGTTCATCTTAGAAAATGTTCCCCCTTTAACAATTCCAGTGCGGTTTGGCCTCAGAGTTCCAAGAACTATCTGTAATGTCCCCTTGGGGTTCACGTTTTCTAGTAGAAGATCTGCCTTAGGTCTTCCGTGCATTCTGATTATCCACGGTACTCTGAAGGACAAGCAAAACCACCCCACCCCCTTTTACAAAACTGCGGAAGCAGTATTTAGCGCAGGCCGGCACGCTGAATGATCTGCGCTCCTCCCGACACTCATAGGAACTCTGTGAGCTTCGGGAGCAGCGCGGGCCATTCGGCGCGGCTCACCGCGCTAAAAACTGCTAGCGCAGTTTAATGGAAGAGGCCCTATGAGTGTCTGGAGCAGCGCAGAGCATTCAGCGCGCAGGCCTGCGCTGGAAAACACGTTCGCGGTGTTGTAAAAGGAAATGCAAAGATCTACTTAGTCTATAGTAACACTGGGTTCTGTTTATTTTTATTTATTGTTTATAATAATAATAATAACTTTATTTTTCTACTAGCTTTATAGCCCGTTACATTAACGGGTGCTAGAATATATGTGTGTGTGTCTGTCTTTATTTCTTTGTCTCTCTGTCTCCTTAGCCACTTTCTGTATTTCTGTCTTTCTTTCTTTTGGCTGTCCACCACCACCCCTTCACTGCTCCCCTTATCCAGCAGCAGCCCTTCTCCCTTTGTTTTACCTCCCCCCTGTCCATCAGCACCTCTTCCTGCTCCCCCTGTCCAGCAGTAAGCTTCCCTTCATTTTTCCCCCGTGTCCATCATCACCTCTTCCTGCTCCCCATGTCCAGCAGTAGGCCTCCCTTAATTCCCCCCCCCCCGTGTCCATCAGCACCTCTTCCTGCTCCCCCTGTCCAGCAGTAGACCTCCCTTCCTTTCCTCCCCCCCCGTGTCCATCATCACCTCTTCCTGCTCCCCATGTACAGCAGTAGGCCTCCCTTAATTCCCCCCCCCGTGTCCATCAGCACCTCTTCCTGCTCCCCCTGTCCAACAATAGGCCTCCATTCCTTTCCCCCCGTCCATCATCACCTCTTCCTGCTCCCCCTGTCCAGCAGTAGGCCTCCCTTCATTTCCCCCCCCCCTGTCCATCAGCACCTCTTCCTGTTCCCCCTGTCAAGCAATAAGCCTCCCTTCCTTCCCCCCCCTGTCCATCATCACCTCTTCCTGCTCCCTCTGTCCGGCAGTAGGCCTCCCTTCATTTCCCCCCCTGTCCATCAGCACCCCTTCCTGCTCCCCCTGTCCACGGGAGTTAGTACAGGGCCGGTGTCTGCCATTCCCCCCAGAGTCCTTGCGCCCCCCCTTCCCTTCCCACGGACCTGACTACCTACCCGGCGATTCAAGCAGCGTGTGCAGCAGTCTTCACACGCTGCTTCGGGTCCTTCTACTGCCCTGATTTACTCTGGCACGTCCCTGATGACATCATTAGAGACGCGGCAGAGCAAATCAGGGAAGTGGTGCACACTGGTGTGAAGACTGGTGCACACGCTGCTTGAATCGCCAAGGTAGTCGGGTCCGCGGGAAGGGGGGTGAGTGGAAAAGGACTCAGACTCCTGTGGTCTGTCGCGGAGGGTGGCCAGGCTCCATTTCAGCCGCAGGGAAGGCTCACTGCACCAGCTCCTTACCCGTCCGCAGCCCGGGCCAGGTCTCCCGCGATTTCTCAGCGGCCCAGCTCGCTCGGTTGTTGTTGTTTTTTTACTCCGCTTCCTGCATTCGCTGCTCTCAGTGACGTAATAAGCGCACATGCGCACTTGTCTTGCCACATCCCGACAAAAAAGGGATCAGGAAACACGCGAGGCAAGTGCACATGCTCGGCTAGCATTTTATTATTTAAGATACCGCCATAGTCTAATGACTTCTAGGCGGTTCACATTGAAAGAAGGCTGGACAATCAGTGAATTATAGAATGCATGAAGAAAAGATGTTGGAGTTACATGGGGAAAGAATCCATGAGAGAAGAAAGAAGTTACATAATCATTTTTGTATCAAGTTTTCTATTTTTTAGCCAAATGTTTGTTTCCGATTGTTGTTTTTTTAGTTACTGGCGAGCCGGCTCTGTTTAATGCCAGTTCTGCGCGACCTTTTCAGTCATGTGGATGGTGACATCACCGCTGCCGGCTCTGTAGCCTCGGTTTGGGGCCAGTTCCAAGGGGCGTCTTTTCTTTCCAAACACCTGAGTGTCGGTCAATGTCAAAGGACTGAGGCACTCGCCTGCTAGCCATGTTACTACTGGTTTACTGGATTCCGCGATAAGATTACTTAAGAAGCACGTTTTGATTTAGGACCATTTGTTTTGTATATATCCTCTCGGCACATGGATTCTTCACGCGCACCACGCAAAAGAAGAAAGAAAAAACCAAATAAAGAGGCTTTCCACTCGGCGTCCTGAAATAGATCTAGCGAAACACGGCTCTGGTTGAAGCCGAGGTTCACCAGCTAAGATAAATGAATCAATATTCTTCCTTTGGAGATCATATTGTGAACATCTCAAAAGCTACCAGAAACCTTAGCGCTAACTGCAATGTGCTATGATTTGAATTTTATCCTGAACCTCTACTTAAATTGCTGTATAGTCCCCGTACTTGAACTACTGTATAATCTTTCTACTGTCCAAATATACTCCACTGTGAATGGTTGCTTGTAGGCCGTTCTGAGCTACTGAGAGGACAGGATGAAAATCGAAATAAATATTTATTCAATTTTCCATACTGTTCTTCCTAAAGCTCAGAACAGTTTACATGAATTTATTCAGGTCCTCAAGCATTTCTCCCTGTCTGTCCTGGTGGGCTCAGAATCTGTCTAACATACCTGGGGCAGTGGGGGGGGGTTAAGTGACTTGCCCAGGGTCACAAGGAGAAGTGTGGGTTTGAACCCACAACCTCAGGGTGCTGAGGCTGTAGCTTTAACCACTGCACCACTCTAGAAATCGGGATGTGGTAAAAGTGAGCCAAGTATAGGACAATCCAGCCATTGTGACATCACTGATGAGGTTGGCTCTTAGGCATTGGTGGAAGAAGATGTCTCAAGTGAGGCCTAGCAGCATGAAGTAGAAAGGGATTAGTGGAAAGGTAAAACATGAAAAGACAGTAACCAGCATGTCGCCAGAAGATGAGATAGAAAATGAACTCAGACAGTTGAAGAAGCCCAAGGAACTGCCTGTATCTACTCAATCTTCCTTCTCTTATGTACCACCCAGAAGAGGTGGACCCAAGGAGCAGAGCTACTTCTATCAAGAGTGTGAGGCAGGAGGACATGATTCTGTATTTGACTCAATATACAAAAGACCAACAGGCTATGATCAGAAAATTCACCGAGATGACAGAGAACATGCAAAACATCAAGGTCTTGACATTCATGGCCAGGAAATTGCAAGACCATTGGCAGTTCTATCTTCTTCCATATATGGGAGGCACTTGGAACGAAGAGTGGACCCCATAAATAGAAACTTTGTCAGGATGGGCATCATAGCCTTGGATTTCTACAGAAAAAATGGAATCAGCAAATCCTTGGAAGATGGCTATGGAGCTGTAGTTCCTTCGTAAATCTTACCATCACTAAAACTGTGAGGAGGAGGAGGAGGAGGTGTGTTCCTGTCATTTACCTAGCACAAGTACTCATTGTTTTCCACTCAGAAATGGCCTTTTTCTATTCCTTGCTTACCCAGTTTCACTTTTTTTTATACTATAAAACCAGTTGTATGCATTACCATCATGATCCCTTTGTTTTTCTTTAAGGCTGTTAATTATTTGTGATATCCTACTTCCTCACAATGATATGTTTGTTTTTTGCTCTTTTTTTCCCCCACTTTATGTGAGTTGTTAATTTCCAGACCAATAATCTTGAACATTCTTAAGTATGAAATAAAATATGCAAGATTCAATTGATAGAGATTGTTTTTTTTGTATCTTTTTTCTCTATTTTTTCTAAGAAAAAGAAAACCTGAATACGAGGTAACAAGATATTAAAAAAAGATTACAATGTTCTAATATTGCTTCTCCTGATAATTTTTATAAAAGACACTTCCCTAGGTGCTAATAATTCATCTATTAAATCTAACAATGAATTAAAAAAAAAAAAAAGGATCCAGAGAAGAGTGACTAAAATGGTTAAGGGGCCCCTTACTGAGCAATCCTATTGGGCCCCCCATGCACCCCTTCCCCCCCTGACCCCCCTTTCTTCCATGGGCCGAATACACACATACTTTTCTCTGTCGCCGCACTCTTTGACCAAAAGATTTGTAAGCCTGCAACCACGTCAAGGTAGACTCTTTAAGCAGCTCCCCTCCCTCCCCTTTACCTTTGTGGCCAAGTCAAAATGATCTACCAACAATAAAATTTTAAAAACACAAAGCACGCTGTACGCAGAGAAAATGTTAATTATCATTTATATTCCGCGGGTTTTTAAAGAGGTTGATACCATCAAACGTCTAAGAATAGTCCAAAATGCGGCCGTCCACCTCATTTATGATCTCAAAAAATACGACCATGTCAGCCCCTACTACACCAAACTCCACTGGCTTCCAGTAGAGGCAAGGATCATCTTTAAGTTCGCTTGCCTCTGCTTCAAAACTCTTAACAGGCTCCTCCCCAATTTACCTCTCAGCACCTTGAAATAGCAGGCCCCTCTCGCACACGAAACACCCACTTATTCACCTTCCCCTCCCTAAAAGGCTGTCTCTACAAGAGATTCATTGATAGAACCCTATCATTCCAAGCGGGCAAATGGAACAATTGCCTAACCGCCCTCATCTCCAACTTTCCGCCCTACCACCTGTTCAGGAAGTAACTAAAAACCTACCTCTTCGACAAATTCCGTTAACTCTCCCTTCCCTCCTTCCCTGCCCCCCTCCCGATCTCGATATGCCTCCAACCCTCTGACTTCGCCCTCCTTCCAAGCCACTTATGGCCTCTCTTACTCAATCTTTGTTTTTATCTAACTGCCCTGCCTTTGTCAGGCCTCCACAGTATATGCCTTTTCATTGCCATATATGTAACATCGCTGTAAATGTAACATCGCTATAATAGTTAACATCGCTGTAAATGTACAGTCTCTTCTTTAGTATATGCCTTTTCATTACCATATATGTAACATCGCTGTAAATGTAACATCGCTGTAATATGTAACATCGCTGTAAATGTACAGTCTTTTCTATTGTTAACCGCATTGGACTTCCATGGTATTGCAGTATACAAGAATAAAGTTATTATTATTATTATTATTATTATTTATGCAATGTCACCTCAGTAACAACTATACAAAAATAGACAAATATTCCCCCTCCCTTTTTACTAAACCGCGATAGCGGTTTTTAGCGCAGGGACCTGCGCTGAATGCCCCACGCTGCTCTTGAAGCTCATAGGCTCCCTGCGCTAAAAAACGCTATTGCGGTTTAGTAAAAGGGGGCCATAGTGCAAAATATAGACAGCATATATAAATTCTCAAAACGGACACATTTTGATCACTAAATTGAAAATAAAATCATTTTCCTACCTTTGGTAATTTCATCAGTCTCTGGTTGCACTTTATTCTTCTGACTGTGCATCCAATATTTCTTCCCTTCTTTCAGTCTCCTGTATGCTTCCTCTCCTCCAGATCTCATTCCCTCCCCAAACTTTTTCTTTGTTTCACCCTGCCCCCTTCTTTCTTTTTCTCTCTCTCCATACCCCCTTTCATTCTCTATGTCTGTCTTTCTCTCTCTCTCCGTTCCCCATTTTTCTTTGTTTCACCCAGCCCCCTTTCTTTTTTTTTTCTGGCTCCCTGTCCCCCCCTTTCTTTCTTTCTCCTTGCCCTCCCCTATGCCACCACCATTGGGAACATGCTGCCACCGCCATTGGGGAATAGACTGCCACTGCCGCTATCGGGAACAGGCCGGCGCCAAGTTCGCCCTGCTTCTCTTCCCCGCGGGGCCGACCAACTCTCGCCACTCGACGTCAATTCTAACGTCGGAGAGGACGTTCTGGGCCAGCCAGACAGCGATTGGCTGGCCCAGAACGTCCTCTACGATGTCAGAATTGACGCGGGTGGCGAGAGTTGGTCAGCCCCACAGGGAAAAGCAGGGAGAACTTGGCACCGGCCTGTTCCCAATGGTGGCGGTGGCACTCAAGTGGCTAAAGAGACGTAGTTTGCCAGCCTAGGGAGAACACTGGAGAGTGGCCAGCTGTGCACCCCCTTGGGGCGTAAACCCGGGGCAGACCGCCCCCACCCCCACCTTGGTATGCCACTGTCTGTACCTCACTCCCTCCCTATGACCAAAAATTCTCCTTTCTTCTATTCCCCGTGTACACAACCATCTCTTTCCCTCCCTTCCTCTCTCCCAAGTCCTTGCCTTCTGTGTCCAAAAACCCATTCCCTCCCCCACCTCAGCATCTTTTTCCCTCCCTTCCTCTCTCCCAAGTCCATGCCTTCTGTGTCCAAAAATGCATTCCCTCCCCCACCTCAGCATCTCTTTCCCTCCCTTCCTCTCTCCCAAGTCCATGCCTTCTGTGTCCAAAAACCCATTCCCTCCCCCACCTCAGCATCTATTTCCCTCCCTTCCTCTCTCCCAAGTCCATGCCTTCTGTGTCCAAAAACCCATTCCCTCCCCCACATCAGCATCTCTTTCCCTCCCTTCCTCTCTCCCAAGTCCATGCCTTCTGTGTCCAAAAACCTATTCCATCCCCCACCTCAGCATCTCTTTCCCTCCCTTCCTCTCTCCCAAGTTCATGCCTTCTGTGTCCAAAAACCTATTCCAACCCCCACCTCAGCATCTCTTTCCCTCCCTTCCTCTCTCCCAAGTTCATGCCTTCTGTGTCCAAAAATGCATTCCCTCCTCCACCTCAGCATCTCTTTCCCTCCCTTCCTCTCTCCCAAGTTCCTGCCTTGTGTCCAAAACGCACTCCCTCCCCCTTTTGTGTTCCCCGTATGCCTTCCAGCCCATCTTAGCAACTTTTTCAGCAAAATGTAGCTCGAGCCGCGTTGGCTTGTCTTCTATTTCCTGCCTGTCCCGCCGCACACACATAGCCGACCAGAAGTCTTCCCCGACTTCAGCGCTGACGTCGGAGGGCGGGCTTTGCTTAAGCCCTCCCTACGACGTCAGCACTGACGTCGGGAAAGACTTCCGATCAGCTGTGTGAGCGGCAGGGCAGTCGGAGTAGAAGACGAGCCTCGCGGCTCGAGTTATATTTAACCCCGCGGGTCCCCCATCGTCCCCGTTCAGCTCTCTCTCCTGTGCACCCCCTTGGCGCACCGCCCCCCCTAGGTACGCTACTGGCCCGGGCCCCCTGTCAGCTTCGGGCCCCTGAATGCAGGACTGGTAGTACTGCCCTGATGGCTGCCCTGGCTGGAGGAGTTGGCGTACAATGAGAAATTAGAGAAACTGAGCCTCTTCTCCCTCGAACAGAGGAGATTGAGAGGGGACATGATCAAAACATTCAAGATAATGAAGGGAATAGACTTAGTAGATAAAGACAGGTTGTTCACCCTCTCCAAGGTAGAGAGAATGAGAGGGAACTCTCTAAAGTTAAAAGGGGATAGATTCCGTACAAACATAAGGAAGTTCTTCTTCACCCAGAGTGGTGGAAAACTGGAACGCTCTTCCGGAGGCTGTTATAGGGGAAAACACCCTCCAGGGATTCAAGACAAGACAAGTTTCTGCTGAACCAGAATGTATGCAGGTGAGGCTGGTCTCGGTTAGGGCACTGGTCTTTAACCCGGGGTCCGCCGTGTGAGTGGACTGTTGGGCACGATGGACCACTGGTCTGACCCAGCAGCGGCAATTTTTATGTTCTTATGGTTGTAAAACTACAAAAAGGCAGTATACAAGTCCCAATCTCTTACATCAGGAGAGTGTGACCCCCATCCCTCTAGTGCTCCCACCCCTCTCAATGCATTGAAGCCAAGAAGGCAATAGAGTCCCTCAACTCAACTGGGAGTGTGTGGTGCAGTGGTTGGAGCTACAGCCTTGGCACCCTGTGGTTGTGGGTTCAAATCCCACACTGCTCCTTGTGACCTTGGGCAAGTCACTTAATCACCATTACCTCAGGTACATTCGATAGAGTGGGACCCTACCAGGACAGTTAGGGAAACATGCTTGAGTACCTGAATCATTTGTAATCTGCATGGATATGTGGACTATAAATTATTAAACAAAAAAAGCCTCCCTTGAGCCCTGTATGGCCACGCTGCTTGCACAGAGCTCGCTATAGTTCTGGCCTGGATGTCTTTAAATTGGTTCCATTCATGTTAAGCTAATTGCAGGATACATCGTCCCTGTGATATTCAGCAGCAGATCTTTATATGACACGTGGTCTTTATTAATCAATAATGCTCTCAGGGTTCATGCATAAGTCACCAAGAAGGCCACATTTTGCCAAAACCAACTGCATCGGGGGCAAACCAGCTGCCTTTCGGTGTTTGTTCTAGTTTTTTTGTTGGTGGTTTCATTTGATCCCTTATCAACCCGGGACCCCTGATGAAGGCGTGTTAACCGAAACAGGGACCGTGTCGGGTCCCTTGGTTTGTTTCAAGGTTAACCGTACTCAATTATTTGATATAATAAATTTAGCCTGCATCATTGTATGTGTGTCTGCAGTTTTTCCTGTTTTGGTAAACATAAATATAAGATATTACTGAAGGCCTGTCGGGTAAGATTTGCCTCTTTGCGGATAATACCAAAATCTGCAATAGAGCAGACACCCAGGATATTATGAATAACCTGAAGAACGCATGCCAGAATGTTTCAATGAGCATGCAAAAAGATTTTAACCTACCAGATGTAGATTGGAGTATCTTATGAGTGAACTCAGAAGTAAAGCACTGAATGAACCTAGGATCATTTTTTCAGAATAGGTGGAAACGATTGTATATCACCAGTTGGTTGGATGCCCCTGACACGGCCATGTCGGGCACAGTCTCCTGGGAGCATTGATTAAAACCACTTTCCTTCATACATTCTGCTTCTTCTCGCCTTTTCCACGTTGGATCTAGTAGACCGGTTGCCTTGTTGTTTCCTTACCCTTATCAAAATCAGAAGGGGAGATACACTATTATTGACCATGATCTGTAGGAAAGAAGCAGACTGGAATATACGTTTATATTTTCCACTTATTAACCCAAAACCTTGACGAGAAAGCTTCCAGTATCGTGGTTTTCGAGATACAGAAGAATCTTCTCAATTAAGGAAGAGTTTCAATTGCAATCAAAAGAGTTAAGTGCTAGGCTTTCTGCCAGGGACTAATCTAATCTAATCCAATATTTATATTCTGCTTTATTTCAACAAGAATTCAAAGCATTACAGCTAAGACGTTAACCCAGTTCTGTTAAGAAATATATCAGCAGTCATCAGATTAAAAGTTATTACAGTTATAAAGTCATTGCCGTAGAGTATATATCAAGTATTATAGAGTTCAGTAAACAGATATGTTTTCAGAGTCTTATCAAATAGTATTGTATATACAATGGAATGGTTCTAATCTGTAAAGGAATTTCATTCCATATCTTAGGAGCCTGATACAGATATAAGCAAATAAGAGTTGCCATACTGGGATGGATCGAAGGTCAATCAAGCCCAACAGTGGCCAACCCAGATCACAAAAGAGTAAAAAATTGGCATGAAATACATTTATATAGAGAGGAATAAAGCCAATTCGCAACAATAATTGGGCTTTTACAATCAGTTATCAGTTAAAAGTGTGCATATTTACGTGCCCGTATCTGTGTGTACAAAAGGGGGCATCCACTACTTATTACTAAGATTGTTCTACTCTTGTGGGATCTTGCCAGGTACCTGTGACCTGGATTGGGAACAGGATTCTGGGCTTGATGGACCTTCGGTCTGTCCCAGTATGGCAGCTCTTAAGTTCTTAAGTCTAGGCAATCAAGCCATTGTGACATCACTGATGAGGATGGCTCTTAGGCATTGGTGGAATGAGGCATTATGACATCACAATCTCATCTCTGGAATGTTGCTACTCTTTGGGTTTCTGTCAGGTACTTGGGACCTGGGTTGGCCACTGTTGGAAACAGGATACTGGGCTTGATGGACCTTCGGTCTGTCCCAGTATGGCAGCTCTTAAGTTCTTAAGTCTAGGCAATCAAGCCATTGTGACATCACTGATGAGTTTGGCTCTTAGGCATTGGTGGAATGAGGCATTATGACATCACAATCTCATCTCTGGAATGTTGCTACTCTTTGGGTTTCTGTCAGGTACTTGGGACCTGAGTTGGCCACTGTTGGAAACAGGATACTGGGTTTGATGGACCTTCGCTCTGTCCCAGTACGGCAACTCTTATGTTCTTATGACTTTCTCAGTCTCTGGTTCTACTGTAGCTGCCAGCCATGGGCTGGAAAGACAAAGTACTGCCTTTAAAAATACTTCAAAATGCATCCTAAGGTAATAAAAGGTGAAAATCTGACTTGTACAGGCTGCAAACATTAATCCATTCAGGATCTCAAATCAGTTTGAGCATGAAATATAAATAAGGTTGCTACTGGCTTATGAAGTAACCCATCTCCCAGGATGCCTCCTGTTGGACACTGGCCAAATGAAAGGTACATACAAATGAGCCGTTCTGTCTGCCCCAATCGGAGTAAGCTGGTGCTTCTTATACCATAAGGGAAGTGAGAGCATTACCATAAGTTCTCCTGTCCAGAAACAACAGTCAAGGACTCCTTTTAACCTTTTCCTAAATATTTCTTTAAAAAAACATTTCTGTATTTACATAAGAGTTGCCCTACTGAGACAGACCGAAGGTTCATCAAGCCCAATGTCCTGTTTCCAACAGTAGCCAACCCAGGTCATAAGTATCTGGCAAGATCCCAAGATTTTATGCTGCTTATCCAAGGAATAAGTGGTGGATTTCCCCAAACCATCTCAATGATGACCTATGGACTTCTCATAGAGGAAATTGTCCAAACCTTTTTTAAACCCTGCTAAGCTAAATGATCTCACCACATTCTCCAGCAATGAATTACAGAATTTAATTACACGTTATGTGAAGAAATGTTTTCTTTAGGTTTTTTTTAATTTACTTCTTAGTAGCTTCATCGCATTTATCTACAGAATGAGCACATTTTGCAAATAAGATGTTTAGTTTAGTGTATCTAAAACAGCAAAAGACTCTCTGGACATGGAGGCTTTTATATAATATGTATAGCACCAGGGAAAAAAATACATGAATGCAATATTCAAAATGATTTATCTGGGCAGGACTTGCTCAAAACTCAAAGTTAACCTACCTCAACAGGTAGATAGATAAGGGCAGTTTTCCAGTAGAATGGGAAGAGGCCCTCAGAAAGGCTCTTATTGAATGAAAGAGATTAGCCCCCCAAAATGGCCTTTCACCAGACAGAGCTAAAGAGAATCAGGAGGGGGAGGGGATATGGATGATCTCAAAGAGGATAGATTTTTGGACATTGCCATCTCAGCCGCTAAGAATACTAGGTATAATCAAGAAGGGTATTACAACCAGAACGAAAGAAGTTATACTGCCGTTGTATCGGGCGATGGTGCATCCGCATCTGGAGTGCTGCGTACAATATTGGTCGCCATACCTTAAGAAGGATATGGCGATACTCGAGAGGGTGCAAAGGTGTGGAAAATCTTTCATACGCTGAGAGATTAGAGGAACTCGGGCTCTTTTCCCTGGATTAGTGGAGACTTAGAGGGGATATGATAGAGACCTACAAGATCATGAAGGGCATAGAGAAAGTGGAGAGGGACAGATTCTTCAAACTTTCGAAAAACTCAAGAACGAGAGGACATTCAGAAAAGTTGAAAGGGGACAGCTTCTAAACAAATGCTAGGAAGTTTTTCTTCACCCAACGTGTGGTGGACACCTGGAATGCGCTTCCAGAGGGCGTGATAGGACAGAGTACATTATTGGGGTTCAAGAAGGGATTGGACAATTTTCTGTTGGAAAAAGGGATAGAGGGGTATAGATAGAAGATTACTGCACAGGTCTTGGACCTGTTGGGCTGCCGCATGAGCGGACTGCTAGGCACGATGGACCTCTGGTCTGACCCAGCAGAGGCACTGCTTATGTTCTTATGTTCTTAGATGCTATCTCAAAAAAACCCGTCTTCGATGACCCTCCAATGAAAATGAACTGGCATTAGTGGAAGGAACCAATGACACAATCAAGTTTGAGGCAGAAGGGAACAACCCCAGAAACAGTCATTAGATAGAAGAAATTGCAAAATTAGAACTGAATGAAAAAGTAACAATGGTTGCAGTCCTAGAGTGGAAGAAATCTGTGAACTGATTTGCACGTATATAAATTTGCAATGATGAGAACACATTCATCCATGTCAACACTTTCACCTTCCACTTTCTTAAAATTAAAAATAACATAAAAGAAAATTTGCTGACTCCACCAAGTTTCACTTCACTCTCTACAGGTCACTTTCCTTCTTCTATGAGTAATGAGACGGAGAGAGAGGTAATGTAGGTTATAACAGACTGTCTAGTACTCTAGAGAAATTCAGTGGAAAGGGTTTCTCTAATGAGTTCTATGTTTCCCTAATATTCTGAGGCCAGACTCCAAGTCAAGTATTTTCAACCTTTTCCTGGGTCTGAAGCCACTTCACTCAAGACATATTTGGCTAACTGCAATCCTATTTATTCTAACTTGGATGTCGTTTTCAAAATGCCCCTCTATAATGTTTTTCTTTTCCCATAACCTTAGAAAGTATCTTCTATAGTATTTTAAGAGATCACTCCTTCACTTTTTCACCTTATTCTATGAAACACTGGGATGCAATACTTACAACTCCACTTTCTGACATTGATAGGGAACTTTTCTGGTCTTCAACAAACCGCCCGCTTTTATCTTCTAGAGTCTCACAATCAATGTTCTTTATTATGTGGCATGCAATATGAACCCCATTTCGCATGTGGAAAGCCAACTTAAAACAAGACTCTGTTTGCTGGAACTGTTTGAAAGAAGAGGGAACTCTTGATCATATGCTTTTTCACTGTACTCTGGTCCGCTCCTTTTGGACTCACGTTTGGAACACCATACAATCTATTACTAACTGCTCGGAAGAGATCTCTATGGACATTGTAATCCTTCGCTCTCAACATCCCTGTTTCGCACAATCAAATTGTCCCTCTAAACTCATCGATACCATGTTTGTGACTGCTCTCATGCACATTCTGAAAAATTGGAAATCACCTTCGCTACTAGACTATACTTTTTGGTGGAACTCTCTGTGTATGTATCATAGATTTGAATCCTATGCATATGAGAAGAAAATTACATTCCGAACCTCCATGAACTTGAAGCACAACAAATCACCTTGGTTATTCCTGGATTCCTATGTACGCTCTGCTTCTTAGATACTCCTGTCTTCCTTTTCTTCTCTTTTCTTCTTTCTTTCTTTTCTCTTTTTTTTTCTTTTCTTGCTCTCCCTCTTCTTTTTCTTATATATTCTTCACACGCAGTTCCAATACTTGGAGCCTTTCTTACTGTTTTGCTCCTCTACAGTTAAATATAGATTTGTAGATTCTTTATACAGAAAGCTTTATTTTGTTTCTATGTACTTGAACTGCTTCCTGTATTTTTCAAAATACTTAATAAAAATTATTGAACTTAAAAAAAAAAAAAAAAAGAAAGTATCTTCAGAGATCGTCTCGGTTCTGAAACTTTCCCTGTGGAGGTCTCTGAGATTCTCTTCTCCAAGCACTCTTCCTCACCAAAGATGAAATCTTCCCTCAGCTTCTTGAGATTCCTCATCAAAGAATCATCTCAGAATCATGGTGTAGACCAGGGGTGCCCAAAAGGTCGATCGTGGAGACCATCTGGGCTCCGTGATAGACTCGCGTTGCCTTCGTGTTCTCCATGCTTCCCGACACCGTACAGAGGACGCATAAGCGCCGGGCCGACCAGCCTTCCCCACCCGACATCAATTCTGATATCAGAGAGGAAGTTCCGGGGCCAGCCAATCAATGTCTGGCTGGCCCGGAACTTCCTCTCCAACATTAGAATTGACGTCAGGTGGGGAAGGCTGGTCTGCCTGGCGCTTCTGCGTGCTTTTTACGGCATCGGGAAGCAGGGAGAGCTCAGAACTCGGCGGCGGTGGCTTGGGGGAGGGCAGGGAGAAAGAAAGACAAAGAAAGAAAGGGGGCAGGCAGGCAGACACCAAGAAAGGGGGACAGGGAGACAGAAAGAAAGAAAGAAGGGAAACAGAAAGAAAGGGGGGGACCGAAAAAAAGAAAGGGGGCATGGAGAGAGAAAGACAGACAGAAAGAAAGAAAGGAGGCATGGAGAGAGAAAGACAGACAGAAAGAAAGGGGGGCAGGGAGACAGAAAGACAGACAGAAAAAGGGTGTGGCACAGTGGTAAAAGCTACAGCCTAAGCATCCTGAGGTTGTGAGTTCAAATCCACGCTGCTCCTTGTGACCCTGAGCAAATCACTTAATCCCCCCATTGCCTCAGGTACATTAGATAGATCGTGAGCCTACCGGGACAGACAGGGAAAAATGCTTGAGTACCTGACTAAATTCATGTAAACCGTTCTGAGCTCCCTTGGGAGAATGGTATAGAAAATTGAATAGAGAAAGGGGGCAGGGAGAGAGGAATAAAAAGTTGGGGGAGGGAATGAGGTCTGAAGGAAAGGAAGCATACAGGAGGCTGAAAGAAGGGAAGAAATATTGGATGCACAGTCAGAAGAAGAAAGTGCAACCAGAGACTCATGAAATCACCAGAAAACAAAGGTAGAAAAAAGGATTTTATTTTCAATTTAGTGATCAAAATGTGTCCGTTTTGAGAATTTATATCTGCTGTCTATATTTTGCACTATGGCCCCCTTTTACTAAACCGCATTAGCATTTTTTAGCGCAGGGAGCCTATGAGCATCGAAAGCAGCGCAGGGCAGCTCCCTGCGCTAAAAACCGCTATCGAAATTTAGTAAAAAGGGAGGGGGCATATTTGTCTATTTTTGTATAGTTGTTACTGAGGTGACGTAGCATAAAGTCATCTGCCTTGACCTCTTTGAAAAACCCCGGAATATAAATGATAATTAACATTTTCTCTGCGTACAGTGTGCTTTGTGTTTTTTTAAATTTTATTGTTGGTAGATCATTTTGGCTTGGTCATTAAGAACATAAGAATTGCCACTGCTGAGTCAGACCATTGGTCCATCATGCCCAACAATCTGCTCACGCGGCGGCCCTCTGGCCTAAGACCAGCACCCTAACTGAGACTAGCCCTACCAGCGCACGTTCTTGTTCAGTAGAAACTTGTCTAACTTTGTCTTGAATCCCTGGAGGGTGTTTTCCCCTATGACAGACTCCGGAAGAGCGTTCCAGTTTTCTATCACTCTCTGGGTAAAGAACAATTTCCTTACGTTTGTACAGAATCTATCCCCTTTCAATTTTAGAGTGCCCTCTCGTTCTTCCTACCTTGGAGAGGGTAAACAACCTGTCCTTATCTACTAAGCTACTGTCCATATCCTTCAGTACCTTGAATGTTTCGATCATGTCCTCTCTCAATCTCCTCTGTTTGAGGAAGAAGAGGCCCAGTTTCTCTAATCTTTCGCTGTACGGCAACTCCTCCAGCCCCTTAACCATCTTAGTCGCTCTTCTCTGGTACACAAAATTACAGTATGTGGTAAATTCACATTCCTGGCAAGCATTCCTTTGATCCAGACTAGGAATCTACTTCTTGAACCCATCCAGGACCACTTGTGACTCTTTATAAAGAGGCATTGAAAAGGTCAGACAACCGAGATCATCCAAAACCATTCCATGTGGTTTCAAATTTATCCTTAGGATTATAGTCGGGAGGGGGGGGGGAAGTATCCATACACAGCTCCGAGGAAGTAAGGGGGGGAGCTTCTGGATTCTGTCTAAGCCCCTGTCAAACCCAGACAGACTCCATGGGAGTGTGTGGCGCAGGGGTTAGAGTTCCAGCTGCAGCACCCTGAGGCTGTGGGTTCAAATCCCTTGCTGCTCCTTGTGACCCTGGGCAAGTCACTTAATCCCCTCATTGCCCCAGGTACACTAGATAAGAGTTTGAGCCCACTGGGACAGATAGGGAAGTATGAATGTAAAACCACTTAGGATATAAGTGGTATATAAAGAAATAAATTATTAATTAATTAAAAAAAACAAAAACCATCTGGACACCCAGACAGTCTTCTAAAAAGAGGTCATGTCTGGGTTTTCCTGGACGAATGGTAACCCTTCTTATGAGGCCACATTTCTAATTTCTCCTGTCACTAACTTATCTAAAAAAAATATTCTCATCCCTCCTTTTACTATGGGCTCCTTTTACGAAAGTGCGCTAGCGTTAGCCGAAAAACTACTTCCTGCTCAAGAGGAGCTGGTAGCAGCCAGTGTGTGAAGAATTTTAACGCGCGCTATTGCGTGTGTAAAGGCCATAGCCCACCTTCATAAAAGGAGCTCTATATCGCAGTTTTTGTCATCTATTTGCATCTTCACTCTCCTGACTACAGCTCCCACTTTCTCTTAGCTTTTCCAGCTTATTTTAAATAGCAAAAGCGATGAAAAGGTTGTAGTTAATTAGTATAATTTTACAAGTCCCAGTGGACGATAGGGGAGTAAATTCCTGCTGGCTTACGACACGTTTTAGATATTATGCTATTTTAAAAGATAAAGAACCGAAGGAGGAAACTTGGTTTGGGGAAGTGGGAAGAAATTCGTTTAAATGATCTGTAATGTTTTCAATGATTCACTGGGAAATTTTTTGAAACTCTTAATCAAAGCTCATTCATTAATAAAGCAATGCACAGGTACTGCAATAAAGTAAACCGGGCGTATTGAAATGAATACATAAAATCATTTATATGTCTTCCTCTTTTTGCAGTTTCCCCTTGTTCACTTTTGCAGCTACTCTCAAGT
Organism: Geotrypetes seraphini; assembly: GCF_902459505.1. Classification (NCBI taxonomy): domain Eukaryota; kingdom Metazoa; phylum Chordata; class Amphibia; order Gymnophiona; family Dermophiidae; genus Geotrypetes; species Geotrypetes seraphini. The sequence goes on along the minus strand of NC_047086.1, from coordinate 13,522,405 downwards.
CTTATCGTGGCCTCTTTTTCCTCTTGCTGTACACTTTCTTCACAAAAATGATTTCTGCTCTTAAAGAAATATTACAGTAGAAAATGCAGGGAGCGGCAAAGCCTCACTCAGTCATTAGGAGTGTGTCACGCTCATTCGAAAACTCTCTCACTCTCACACTTTGTGAGCCCTATTTCTCCCTCTCCCTGATCTAGATCACTGCGCTTTTACGACTTTGACGAAAGGATACCATAAGAACATAAGAAGCGCCATCTCCGGATCAGACCTTCGGTCCATCAAGTCCGGCGATCCGCACACGCGGAGGCCCTGCTAGGTATTCACCTGGCTTATTTTATAGCCAACCATATCTTTATATGCCTCTCTCAAGGAGATATGCATCTAGTTTGCTTTTGAAGCCTAGGACTGTCGATTCCGCAATAATCTCCCCTGGGAGAGTATTCCAGATGTCAACCACTCTCTGTGTGAAGCAGAACTTCCTGATATTAGTCCTGAACTTGCCCCCCCTTAGCTTCATTTTATGTCCTCTTGTCCGTGTCAAATTGGACAATGTAAATAATCTTCTCTGCTCTATTTTGTCGATTCCTTTCAGTATTTTGAAGGTCTCGATCATATCCCCACGCAGTCTCCTTTTCTCAAGGGAGAACAATCCCAGTGTTTTAAGTCGATCCTCATATTCCAGTTTCTCCATACCCTTCACTAGTTTAGTTGCTCGTCTCTGCACCCTCTCCAGCAGTTTTATATCCTTCTTTAGGTAGGGAGACCAATGTTGGACGCAGTATTCCAAGTGGGGTCTGACCATTGCCCTATAAAGCGGCATTATAACTTTCTCCGATCTACTCGAGATTCCTTTCTTTATCATGCCCAACATTCTATTTGCCTTATTTGCCGCTGCCGCGCATTGTGCCGACGGCTTCAGGGTCCTATCTATCAGTACACCCAGATCCCTTTCCTGTTCACTTTTTCCCAGAGTTGCACCTGACATTCTGTACTCGTATTCCTTATTTTTACTGCCTAAATGCATTACCTTGCATTTCTCCACGTTGAACTTCATCTGCCATTTCTCCGCCCATTTTTCTAACCGACACAAATCGCTCTGGAGTTCCTCACTGTCCTCCTGCGATCTGATTGCCCGGCAGAGTTTTGTGTCGTCTGCAAACTTGATGATCTCACTGGATGAAGAAGTAAGTAGTAAGAAGAAGTAAACCAAGGCCTAGATTCGCTACATTCACCGATCTGGATCGTCGATGAGCGATTCTTGGCCGAGTTTTGCCGAGCGACCGATTCACTGCAGAATCTTCATGCACATGATCTGATCGGACGCACGCCCTACAGCGATCGAGACGCCTGCGCAGATTATCCTTGGTTGGAGATGCAATTTGCGCATGCGCTTGCTCTTCCCACAAGCGAGGTCCAAATAAAGGGGATGGGGTGGTTGCAATTTACTTGCTGGCCCTATGAGTGGACATTTTAAAAGGAATCATTTCAATTTGTGCAGCCAGATTATGGAACAGAACACGCTTTAAACCCGCGGGTTAGAACCGCGGCTTAAAACTGTGGGCTCGCACTGCGCTTTTTGCAGAATATATAAAAAGGGAGTTCGTATGCATATCTACAATTTTATTTTTTATTTTGATGGTGGTTTTGTAACCTCGATACTGGGATTTCAGGGTGGCAGAGAGCAAGAGAGTCGGCAAGGACAGTTCCTTAATTTTGGTTCAGCAAACCCAATCGGTGTCTCTTCTTCTGCTTAGTGAATTGATAGCTTCCTACTTATGCATGCCATTTCCCCTAATTTGCATGGGCGGATTGGATTGGGTGGGAGATTGATCGAGCAGAAGGTTAGTGAATCGGGTTGGGGGTCGGGGAACGATCAGTGAGTTTAGGGAATCTAGGCCCAAGTGGTCCAACCAGTGGGAAGAAATCTGAGCACACCTTCCTACCGACTGCTTCTCCTTGCCCTGCTCCTTTCCCCTTTACTTCAAATACATGTGCTCTGAAAACGATTGATTCATTTGCAAAGTACGAGGGGCCGCTGAAAAGTTCTCAATCCAGCCAACAAAGTTGAGGCAGTCTCCATCGAGGGCTTATACACTTTGTCCAGTGATTTTCCACTTTCGTTATGTATTTTTCAGATGGGAATCACTGGACCACCGTATATACTCGAATATAAACCGACCCAAATATAAACCGAGGTAACTCTTTTTTCTCTCCCCAAAAAGGAGGACAAAAGATTGACTCAAATATAAACCGGGGGGGGGGGGGGGGGAGGGAGGAGGTTAATATTCAAGTGCAGTGCCTTGCCTTGCCCTGCCAAGCTCTGCACCCTGTTCCCCCACCTTAGCTGCTCTTTCAGGCTCTGTATCCAGCCCCCTCACTCACTCCCTACTCTGCTCTGCCAGTCTCTGCACCCAGCTCTCCTGCCTCCCTTTCTCCCTCACTCCCAATGCCTTGTAGGTCTCCACTGGGTCTGCCACGAGACTTGATGGTCCAGCGATGGCTGGGACAGGAGAGATCCCTCCCTCCTCCTGTTCCAGCTGTTTTTAAGAATATTTATTGCCCTCCTGTCTCCCCCACATACCTTTAGTATCCCTGGTGGTCCAGCAATGAATAATGGCAGGAACGACCTTCCTTTGCTCCTGCCTGTGCAGAATTGCTAGCTAACTGGCTGTCGCAAGTTCTTGCAGTCCTGTGAGAACTCATGGCAGCCAATTAGCTAGCGTCTCTGCAAGGGGAGGAGCAAAGGAAGGTCGCTCCTGCCATGATTCACCGCAGGACCACCAAGGATACTAAAGGTATGTGGGGGGAGATGAGAGGGAGATAAAAATTCTTAAAATCAGATGGGACAGAAGGCAGGAGGGATCCCTCTTGTCCCGGCCAGTAGAGGCCTGCAAACATGTTCGGGAAGAGGGTGGGTCAGCACTGACCTGAATATAAAAAGAGACCCCCATTTTGGGGCCATTTGTTTGGCCCCAAAATCTCGGTTTATATTCGAGTATATACGGTAAGTGTCTAGCCCTCGATGAAGACTGCCTCATCTTTGTTGGTTGGGCTGAGAACTTTTCCAGCGGCCCCTCGTAATACAACACTTAAATCATTCTAGATTTATACCCTGGATGTACCATTTGAAAAATCTCACTCTTTGGCCTTCAATCTCACTCCTTGGTGTGGTAAATCTCACTCTTTGAGATGGTTTCACCCTCGGCATCTCCGAGTTCAGGCCTCAAGTGCTACAAACAGGCCAGATTTTCAGGATATTCCCAATGGAGATGAATGAGGTAGATTTGCATACATGGACGTAGTATCCATGCAGATCTGACTCGTGCATCTTCGTCAGGATATCCTGACAATTTGGCTTGTCTGTGGCACTCGAGGCCTGAGTGCCTTCATCCCTGCCAAAAGGCCTAATCCAGTCTGTCGATCAATAACAACTATTATAATAATAATAATAATTTTATTTTTTATATACCGCCCAACCAGAAGATCCGGGCGGTTCACAGCAAGAGAACTGAGGCATATCAGCGAAGATGCAAGATACAGTAGGAATCAGTAGAATTCAATGCTTTACAATACAATAAAATACAACATGATACAATGTCGAGTGATACAAAGCAAAGTCATCGCATAAATTTATCAAACAAGATAGGTTTTCATTGATTTTCTAAACGCATAGTAAGATTGGGAGTGGGCAATCAGAGAACACATCCAAGAGTTTATTCTCCCCACTTGAAAGGCTAGAGTTTTGTCTAAAAAACTTTTATAACGGCAGGCTTTCGGAGTAGGGTACATGAACATGCCCCAGTTTCTTGTGTTCTTGCTTGATGTGAAAGGATTTAATTGGGAAGATAAGTATGATGGTAGTAATCCAAAGATAGCTTTATAGCAGAAGCAGCTGAATTTAAAAATGACTAGCTTCAAAAGGAAGCCAATGGAGTTGCATGTAAAAAGGGGTTATATGGTCAAATTTTGTCAGTCCAAAGATCAAACATACAGCAGCATTTTGAACCAGGTGAAGTCTTCGTAGTGTTTTCTTGGTTGACCCTAGATATGTGATATTACAATAATCTAAGGTGGATAGGATGGTGGATTGAACTAGTATCCTAAAGGACTCCATGTCAAAATATTTTTTTTACAGTTCTTAGTTTCCATAAAATAGCGAAGCATTTTTTAGTCAGTTGGTCTGTGTGTTTCTCGAACATTAGGTGTCGGTCTATAGTTACCCCAGGATTTTGATATAACTTGCTATTTCACTATTAATCTCTACTATCCCTTCCTTTCCCTTAGAAATTCTCTGTGTTTGCACAATGTTTTTTTTTTAAATTTAGGTGCAGTCCTTAGCTTCACCACCTCACTGGCAGGCCGGTCCACACATCCATCAACCTTTCCATAACGAAGTTTTTCCTTAGATTACTTTCAGTTCTCTCTCCTTTCACCTTCATCCTGTGCTCTTTCAGTTTTGCTCACTGCTTTTATACTTCCCCTAAATTTTCCCACCCAGCTGATGACTTCTTGAAGTTTATTTCCTCATTCTAACAAAATTAGTTTTCCTAAAGTCTAAGAGCCAAGCATTTGAATGTACCATCACTTTTTATGTTCTAATATACTGAACTACACCAAGTATTACATTACATTACATTAAAGATTTCTATCCCGCCATTGCCTTGCGGATTACAAAAGAATTACAAAAAACATATTACAAGAAGATATCTGGTAATTTCTAAAGGAGATAAAGAGTGGATGAGGTTGCTTTGGGGAATCAGGAAGGTATTGGGAAGTGGGAAAGAGCTAGCGGTATTAAGTCGTTTGCAGGAATTTCTTGAAAAGTAGCGTCTTTACTTCTTTTCTGAATGTTTTGTAGTCTGGGGTCCTAATTAGTAGATTGGAGATTTGGTTGTCGAGTTTTGCTGCTTGTGTGGCTAGGAGGCCATCCTATCGTTTTTTTCCATTTGACTTCTTTGATTGGGGGGTACGTGAATGGAGTGTGGGTTTTCCTATGTCTAGTTGATGTAGTTTGGTTGAGGCGGTTGTTCAGGTAGGTTGGGCTGTCGACGTTTATGGTTTTAAATAGTAGCCAGTAGAATTTGAATAGTATTCTTGCCGGAATTGGGAGCCAGTGTGAGTTCAGGTATGTCTCTGTGATGTGGTCATGTTTCCTTAATGAATAGATGTATCTGATTCAAAGTCTTTGCTGCTGAAAAGGGTTAACTTCAGAGTTGACCACATAAATATTTCTTTTGTGAAATTCAAGTCCAGCCAGTTCATACCTTTGGACCAGGCATCTAGTTCGGGCAAAATGAATGCATTTAGCAGGAAGAAGATGACTGGGAAGCATTCCGGGAATGTGAGGGAGAAATGTAGATGAGAGTGTTCTTCAGTACTGTTTGGACTACTTCATCCATTTAAGAAGAGTAGTTACCAGTGGTGTGAGGTGAGAGCTTTCAGGGGATTCAGTGCTTTTTTAATTTCTTTAGCTTGATGCCATTGGATTTGTTGAGTAGGCAGCCTGCTCAACCAGTCCAACTGCATCAAAGAAAAAGCTCATAGGTTGCTAGTTGAGCATAGAATTACAGTCAAACCTCGGTTTGCGAGTGTTTTGCAAGACAAGCAAAACATTTTCGCAAATCGTGACTCACAAACCGAGCATTGACTCGATTTGTGAGTCCCTATGCCCCACTGACATTGCCCCCTCTCACGAACGCCCACCCGCCCAAACTGAAGCCTTACCCCCCATCTGACACCGGCACGCAGCACAGGAGGTGCCGGTGCACGAAGATTGTGCTGCTTGCCGTTCTGGGTGCTTGAGCATCTCATTCTCTCCGAGAATCTCGGAGAGAGGCGGGAGCCAGAAGGTCTTGAGCATGCGCAGATGCTCATGGCCCAGTCCGGCAAGCAGTACGATCTTCGGGCACCGGCACCTCCTGTGGGTTGGTGCTGCTTGCTGGTGCCAGATGGGGTAAGGCTTCAGTTTAGGCGGGCGGGTGTTCGTGAGGGGGGCAATGCCGGTTCGCGGGGGGGGGTGGGGGGGGCAACGTTTGTGAGCAGGGTGGGTTGATGCCGGTTCACGGGGGGATGTGGAAGCGCACCAGTGGCCTCAGGAGTGGGGGAGTCTTTTGGGGATGTAGTGGGGTGGGGTGGAGCAGCGCCAGAGGCCTCCGGGGAGGACGGAGGTGGAACCAATCAAAGCGAATTTCCCTTACTTCCTATGGGGAAACTCACTTTCATATATGAGTAATTTGGTTTACGAGCATGCTTCTGGAACGAATTATGCTCGTAAACCAAGGTTCCACTTTACTTATAAAATCCTACTATTAACCTTCAAAACTCGATTCGGTAATCAACCAGAATTCATTAACAGGCTTCTTATTCCTTATACTCCGCTCAAATCCCATTTGCTCCTTATCATTCCATCGTTAAAGCACATCAACACCATGCGTTCTAACATCTTTTCAGTTTCTGCCCACTCCCTCTGGAACTCCACACCAAATGATCTAAGAGAAGAAACAACTCTACATTATTATAAATCCAAATTGAAAACTTCTCTGTTCAGTGATGCCTTTGGACTAGAATTGTCCTTTTAAGGACATTTCGATGCCTCCTTAATATGTCCTTTTCCCCTCCTCCTGTTTGTCCCTTTTATATTCTATTCTTTTAAGATTGCAGGTCTACCCCAATTTCCTTTTGTTATAGTTCATCCAGTTAATTCATCTGTCGTACTAACTTTCCCCAGTGATATTTGTATTTACTAATTCCGCTATTTTATTTTAAATGTACCTTATGAAATGCTCTTTCATTGATGTCTGATTAGGCGGTATAACAAATTTTTAAATAAACTTGAAACTCTTGGGCTGTGGATTCTCTGAGCCCCTTGAGGGCCTTGACAGCACTGATCTAAATTTGATTGGCTGAGCAGCATCTGCCTGTTGCCTGCTCAACCAATCAAATTCAGAGCAGTGCCCTCAGGGCCTTTAGGGGGTGGGGTGAATCCCCTGAAAGCCCTGACCGCACACCTCCGGTAGTTGCTAAGCTGAAACAAAATTCACAATTTTACCACACCTCAATTTACCTTATGAGTCACTAACTGCCACATCTTAGTACTGTGGTAAATTGAAATTAGCAGTGTTGAAGCTGGGAATATCACATGTTCCTGGCCCAAGGAACACCAAGATAGTAGGCCCAAAGTTAAACTCACTATAATTAAAGGAGCCAGCAGCGTAGGAAACAAACCTGTCACCCTAGCAAATACCCCTTGTTATTTATTTATTTAAGCATTTATATACTACTTATAACCGAAGTGGTGTACACTCAGGTACTCAACCATAATCCGCCCCTTCCAAAAAAACAGGAACCATCTCATTCCTAAACCCTCCCCACTACTTAAGAATATAAGAGTTGCCATACTGGGATAGACCGAAGGTCCATCAAGCCCAATATCCTGTTTCTAACAGTGGCCAACCCAAGACCCAAGCACCTAGCTAGATCCTAAGTCAGTGTCTCTCAAACTTTCTTGAGCCGGAGCTACTGCTTGCGACCCTGGGCAAGTCCCTTAATCCTCCCATTGCCCCAGGTACATTAGGTAGATTGTGAGCCCACCGGGACAGACAGGGAAAAATGCTTGAGGACCTGAATAAATTCATGTAAACCGTTCTGAGCTCCCTTGGGAGAATGGTATAGAAAATTGAATAAATAAATAAATTGAGGCACACAGAAGTGCGCGGATGTTGCCGTGATGACATCACACATATGCGTGACATCATCAAGATGACATCCAGCCATGTGCAGAGGTCCTCCAGATAGGCCCTGAGACGCCAGTAGAAGGTGCCAGCAGGGTAGAGGGCCTTAGAGAAGGAGAGGCACTGGTGCCAGTTGATTGCCTAAAGCAGGTTTTCTCAACTACTTCAAGCTAAGTACCCCCTAAGTCTAACAAATATCAACTGAGTCCCCCAACCACAGACCTCCCTAGGCTCACCCAAGCTCTGCCCCAGATCCCACCCCCTTTACTAATTGTAATGCAATTTTTTCCATTCATTTTTCATATACACACAATATACACAGCAGATATAAATTCTCAATACTGACATATTTCAATCACTATATTGAAAATAAAATCATTTTATCTACCGGTGATCCTCTGCAGGCTGCTGTAATTAGCTTTAAAGGTGAGACCGGGAGGCCAGGGGGGGAACTGTAGGATGCTAGAGAGAAGGGGGAAACATGCAGGCCTTCGGCGAATCGGACAGCAATGGTGCCGTACCGCGTAGGGAAGTCAGCTGGCAGGCATCTCTCTTCCTTCTCAGTGGCCGCGGCACACTTAGAATCTCAGGAGGCACATTTCTTGTGAGATAGACTGCTAAAGGGGAACCCACCCCACCCAGTCACTGCACATATATTACTAATTATTGAAAAACAATAAATGTGAATTTTATATTTTATATCCAATGGATTTCACTTGCATCTCAATTCTTTCAAACGCGTAATGTGTAGTACACTTATCTTCTGAAGATCTCAGGGTCCCGGGTCCCAACGCGGACCACCTTTTGTTTCCTTCGTCAGGAGACCCGATGCTTGGCTTGAATAGGTTTTAACGGTCAAAATCCAGGACGCCGTTTCTCTTCTTGCCGGCATTTACGTCCGATTTGAAAGGTGTGTCCTGCCAGAGCTGGTGTTAGCGAACGAGTGCAAGCTAGAACCTAACAGTGTTTCTTTTGTTTACACATGACAGCGCCGGCGCGGGGTTGGAGAGGGCAAAGGGAGGTGGGGTGGGCGAAGAGGCCGCAAAATAAAACCACCAGCTCATTTTAAAGCTCTAATCCTAGAAATCAAACTGAATGGTGCAATTGGTTCAACTGGCAAAATGGAATCGAAAAACTTTTTCATGAGTTGGACAGCTCGAATTGGTCCTGCCCTGAAGACGGCTCAGCACAAAAGCCTGCAACAAGGAACATTCAGTCTAGAGCAGAGGTCTACAGCACTCAAAATGGGAAAAACCCTTCAGTACCTCAGGTCCTAAAACTGCCGGGTGACTCACAGGCCCCTCAAGAACGATCTGATTCCAAAGTGAAGCTTAGCCCAGGGTTAAGTCTTACAACCTGTTTTTCAGACATTGCGGCTGACTCACTGGCTTGTCTATATAGCAAAAGATCCAAAGAATAAACTAATAATAATAATAATAATAATAATAATAACTTTATTCTTGTATCCCGCAATACCATGGAAGTTCAATGCGGTTAACAATAGAAGAGACTGTACATTTACAGCGATGATACATATTACAGTGTTATTACATTTACAAAGATGTTACATAAATAGCAGTAATAAAAAGGCATATACTAAAGAAGAGACTGTACGTATACAGCGATGTTCCATGTTAAAGCGGTGGTAAATGGAGGCAATGAAAAGTCAGGGCAATTAGATAAAACAGAAATTGAGAAAGAGAGGCCATAGTGGCTTGGGAGGGGGGCGTAGTCAGAGGGAATGGAGGCATGTCGAGGTCAGGAGGGTGCAGGGAAGGGGGGAAGGCAGCGTTAGCGGAATTTGTCGAAGAGGTAGGTTTTTAGTGACTTCCTGAACAGGTGGTAGGGCGGGGAGTTGGAGATGAGGGCGGTAAGGCAATTGTTCCATTTGCCCGCTTGGAATGCTAGGGTTCTATCAATGAATCTCTTGTAGAGGCAGCCTTTTAGGGAGGGAAAGGTGAATAGGTGGGCGTTTCGTGTGCGAGAGGGGCCTGCTATTTCAAGGTGCTCAGACAAGTAGATTGGGGAAGATCCTGTTAGAGTTTTGAAACAGAGGCAGGCGAACTTAAAGATGATCCTTGCCTCTACTGGGAGCCAATGGAGTTTGGTGTAGTAGGGGCTAACATGGTCGTATTTTTTGAGATCATAGATGAGGCGGACGGCCGCATTTTGGACTGTTCTAAGACGTTTGATGGTATTTTTATAGGATCCCAGGTAAATAATGTTGCAGTAGTCTAATATGCTAACAGCTAATATGCTAACCGCTAACCGCTTAGCAAATAAAAATCTACAGATACAGGAGCTCCAATGGCACCTTATCATGAAACAACAGCAGCTCTATCTCTCAGGGTCATTTCTTCAGATTTGACCGTGACTAACATCCTTTGTGCTGTCTTCTCCCACTTATTGTTTTTGTCCTTCCTCCACCACATTTTTATGTCTTTCCTGCCTCAGCTGAACTTCATCGTTATTCATTTATAAATAGCACACTAGTGATTTTTCTATGTGTAAAGTCTGTTTTGCCCAAAGAAAAGGGCTTTTATAAACCATTGACGTCCTTTGTAGAATCTCTATAGTTATGGGTTGTCATTAGATAATATGCACATCCAGGGAGGCCGGGAGGGATGGGAGGTAAATATGATTGGAAAATGGTTGGAAAAGTTTTGGTGGGTGAGGGGAGGGTATTAATAAGTATGAATTTTTGAGAATTTTAAGGAATGTCTATATTGTAAAATGATTAATTTACTCTGTATTTCACTTATGTTATGGTAAGGGTGGGAGGGAAGGGGTTAAATTTTATGTATTACTGTTAAATATGAAAGAAATTCAAGTGATGTACTTAATTTCAATTGTCAATTTATTGATACACTTGTTGTAAGATGTAAAAATGAATAAAGATTATTAAAAAAAAAAAAAAAAAAATTTGCGTGGCCAAATGGGCGCATTCAATTTATTTTATTTTTAGTATTTATATGTCACTGATAGCCTAAGTGGTTTTTATTCAGCTACTCAAGCTTTTTTCCCTGTCTGTGCCTGGGGGATTAGGTGACTTGTACAAAAAAATATACCAACTCTATTTTTTCAAGTTGTTCAAACACAAAATTTTTTTATGGTAATTGTGCACCAAAGTCTTTTTTGTTACAAGGAGAAAAAAAGCTTCAGATCCCCGTCTCCAGCCAGAACTAATCTTGCTGGGACACTGGAAAGGGAAAATACCTCACTGACTTATAAGAAACTCCTGGTTTCATCTCTGCACATACTAACGAGGCATTTAGGCTGTAGCCTCTAGTAACTGTACGAGAAGAATTATGTATGCAGAGCTTTCTACCATATGAATTGCCGCCGCTGGGTCAGACCGGTGGTCCATTGTGCCCAGCAGTCCGCTCATGCGGTGGCCCTCTGGTCGAAGGCCAGCGCCCTAACTGAGACTAGCCCTACCTGCGTACGTTCTGGTTCAGCAGGAACTTGTCTAACTTTGTCTTGAATCCCTGGAGGGTGTTTTCCCCTATGACAACCTCCGGAAGAGCGTTCCAGTTTTCCACCACTCTCTGGGTGAAGAAGAACTTCCTTATGTTCGTACGGAATCTATCACCTTTCGATTTTAGAGAGCGCCCTCTCGTTCTCCCTACCTCGGAGAGGGTGAACAACCTGTCCTTATCTACCAAGTCTATTCCCTTCAGTATTTTGAATGTTTCGATCATGTCCCCTCTCAATCTCCTCTGTTCGAGGGAGAAGAGGCCCAGTTTCTCTAATCTTTCGCTGTACAGCAACTCCTCTAGCCCCCTAACCATCTTAGACACTCTTCTCTGGACCCTTTCGAGTAGTACCGTGTCCTTCTTCATGTACGGCGACCAGTGCTGGACACAGTACTCCAGGTGATTAAATTAAATACGTCTCAATACTTTTTTGAAGATTACAAGACAAATTAAGAGATGAAACAAGGAGTTTTTTTAATAAGCCAGTGAGTTATTTTTCCTTTCCAGTCTCCCAGCAAGATTAGTTCTGGCTGGAGAAGGGGATCTGAGGCTTTTTCTCCTTGTAACAAAAAAGACCTTTGTGCACAATTACCATAAAAAATTTTGTGTTTTAACAACTTGAAAAAATAGAGTTGGTATATTTTTTTTGTATTAGAATTGAACCTCCTCTCTTGCATATATTTTGATAGGATTAGGTGACTTGCCCAGGGTCACAGGGAGCAGCACAGGATTTGAACCCACAACCCGAGAGTGCTGAGGCTGTATCTCTAACCACTGCACCACACACTCTCTACATATCAACAAAATGGCACCTACTTATATACGAAAATTCAAACTATATATAAACAAAAGTATCAGACCACTATGATAGAATTTCTCCAATCCATAAGTGAAGAAAAAAGAGACCTCAGAAAATCAACCCCACATAATTCAGCACATTAAATCATGCCAAAAAAACTCCACAAAATATAGATACTCAAATACAATCCAATACAGATGCCAGAGCAACCTTCAAAACATTGAAGCACTGTAGGACAAATCTCAATCCAAGAGCAGAAAAACCTGTAGTGCAAAGAGTCAATCATAAGAACATAAGCAGTGCCTCTGCCGGGTCAGACCACAGGTCTATCCTGCCCAGCAGTCCGCTCCCGCGGTGGCCCAAAAACAGGTCAAGACTTGTCTGAATCATCAGAAGGGGCTCCCTTGCCACCTTGGTTTCTCATTTAAGTCCTGCCTTCCTATCGAAGTCCTAGCCCTCCGGTCTTGCACATGCACGACCAGGTTGGTTTATACTCATTACCTGGTTAACTTCCTATACTTGTGTTACATCCCAGCTCCTCCCTCAGTATCCCACGATCCCTCAGGAATCCGTCCAATCCCTGTTTGAATCCCTGTACCGTACTCTGCCTGATCACTTTTTCCGGTAGCGCATTCCAAGTGTCCACGACCCTTTGGGTGAAAAAAAACTTCCTTGCATTTGTTTTGAACCTATCTCCCTTCAGTTTCTCCGAATGCCCCCTCGTACTTGTTGTCCCCTTCAGCCTGAAGAATCTGTCCCTATCCACCCTCTCTATGCCCCTCATGATCTTGAAGGTCTCTATCATATCTCCCCTGAGCCTCCTTTTCTCCAGAGAGAAGAGCCCCAGCCTATCCAACCTCTCGGCGTATGAGCAGTGTTCCAGCCCTCATACCATTTTCGTTGCTCTCCTTTGGACTCTCTCAATCAATCCAACTTTCACCAGCTAGACTCGACGGTGGCCCTGTTTCACTCATGGCTATCTCAAGAGTCCTGGCGTTTACTCTCCTCACAGTTAACATCAAACACACAAAAAAAGAAAAAGCATGAAAGAAAATGTCCCACCAGCCAGTATGTGTGTGTTGGGGTGGGGGGACGGGGGACGGAACAGGTAATAGAAAGATGGGGGAGCCGAGAAATTGCGGATGCATTGGGCAGCGGCGTTCATAAGAACATAAGAATAGCCTTACTGGGTCAGGCCAATGGTCCATCAAGCCCAGTAGCCCGTTCTCACGGTGGCCAATCCAGGTCACTAGTACCTGGCCAAAACCCAAGGAGTAGCAAGATTCATAAGAGGGATTGACAGCCAAAAAAATGTTAATTTTGTGTTGTTTCCTGTGTCCATCCAGTCTGCCCAACCTGATTCAATTTAAATTTTTTAAATTTCTTCTTCCTAGCTATTTCTGGGCAAGAATCCAAAGCTGTACCCGGTACTGTGCTTGGGTTCCAACTGCCAAAATCTCTGTTAAAACCTACTCCATCCCATCTAAACCCTCCCAGCCATTGAAGCCCTCCCCAGCCCATCCTCTACCAAACGGCCATACACAGACTCAGACCGTACAAGTCTGCCCAGTAACTGGCCTAGTTCAATCTTTAATATTATTTTCTGATTCTAAATCTTCTGTGTTCATCCCATGCTTCTTTGAACTCAGTCACAGTTTTACTCTCCACCACCTCTCTCGGGAGCGCATTTCAGGCATCCACTACCCTCTCCGTAAAGTAGAATTTCCTAACATTGCCCCTGAATCTACCACCCCTCAACCTCAAATTATGTCCTCTGGTTTTACCATTTTCCTTTCTCTGGGAAAGATTTTGTTCTACGTTAATACCCTTCAAGTATTTGAACGTCTGAATCATATCTCCCCTGTCTCTCCTTTCCTCTAGGGTATACATATTCAGGGCTTCCAGTCTCTCCTCATACGTCTTCTGGCGCAAGCCTCCTATTATTTTCATCACCCTCCTCTGGACCGCCTCAAGTCTTCTTACGTCTTTCGCCAGATACGGTCTCCAAAACTGAACACAATACTCAAAGTGGGGCCTCACCAAAGACCTGTACAGGGGCATCAACACCTTCTTCCTTCTACTGGCTACACCTCTATTTATACAGCCCAGCATCTTTCTGGCAGCAACCACCTGCTGCCATACAGCTGCTAGACTAATCTTTTCGGCTAGGAAATTTGAAAGGATTTCACTGCTCTTGTATAAATTGCACTGGCTTTCGATTAGATACAGGATTAAATCTAAGGTATCTTGTCTGGTACCTAAGGCTTTACATGGCAATGCTCCAAAGCAATTAACATCTGTTTTATGTGTTCCAGCTAATTTTATTCCTTATGTTTTGGGAGTCATTAGGAAGAGTCAGCTGGTGCGAACCTTTTCTTATCAGGCTTTTCAGACGTGGAAGACTTTTGATTTAGAAATAAGAAGCCACTCGTAGATTATTTTTTTGCAAAGCTTTAAAGACCTACTTTTTTGATAAATGTTATTCTTGATACTTAACTCTTTATGTAATCATTTGTAAGTATATGTGCTCCCCTTAACATAGGGGTTTTCTTGTTGTAACCCGCTTTGAATCTGAATTGGAAAAATAGCGGAAAATAAGATTGTTGATTAAAACTTGGCACAAAGTATGTTAGATCTCTAAGGGAGAGGCATGGCTTGGTAGAAAGGCCATATGGTCTTTATCTGCCTTCATGTTTCTATAGATCTTTCCCATTCAGCCGCTTCTTCCACTTCTTTTCTTTCTGCCTATCCACTCAGAAACTGCATAGAAGAAAAACTGTACGCTGGCACTGGTATGGTCATCGTTGTTGTTTGTTTCGAATTTTAAAATAAAAGGAATAAAATGGAAATAAAGAAGTAAAGAAGAAAATGGGTAAATAAATGGGGGCGGGACATGTGGGGAGGGATGGGACAGGGGGCCCAGTGGACTTGTGTGCCTAGGAGCCCTTGACGAATCAATCCTGCCCTGTCTGAAACCATCCCCACCCCATGGCCTCTGTCCAAGTCCCCGTTCCATACATAACCGCAAGTACCCATTAGTGCTGCCCATTTCGCTGATTTGAATCGATTTACCGATTCAGTTAGGCGAATCAATTTGTTTCCCAAAAAAGACTCACCAATTCAGTCGACAGCCCTTCCCCCCCCCCTTCTCAGTGAGGCCCGACATTCCTCCAGGGCCTCCTAAAGCAGCAGCAGCAGTGGTGGTGGACGGCTAGCAGATGCAGGCTCTGAACAGGCTTGTTCGCGGCCTGCCCAGCCAGGGCCTTCTCTCTGCTGCATCACTGATGACGTCACCGATGAGGCAGCAGAGGTAAGACCTGGCAGGGCAGCTTATGAACAAGCATGTTCAGAGCCTGTGTCTGCTAGCCGTCCACCGCTGCTGCCACTGCATTAGGAGACCCGACGATATGTCAGATCTCGGGAGGGGGGGGTCAGTTGGGAAGTGCTGCACAGGGGGATAGAAAGGAAAGAAAGCTGCCACACACGGGGATAGGAGGGAGGGACAGAAAGCTGCTGCACAGGGGGAAAGAGAGGAAGAATTGTTAGACATGGGGTGGAGGAGAGGGAGACATGCATGGAGAACAGAGAGGGAGAAATGTTGGACATAGGGTGGAGGGCAGGGAGAGATTGTGCATGGGGAGAGAAAAAGAAATACTTCACATGATAATGGAGGGGAGGAATGGATAAATGCTGCATGGAGGGGAATAGAGAGGTTTGACCCAGGGCACAAGGCAGGAAAAGAGAGAGAGAGATGGTAGACAGTGAGAAAGAAATGTTTGATATGGCAGAGGAAGGGAAGATCTAGAGATGGAAGATGGATGGTGAGCATGGAGAAAGAAGAAAACTTCAAATGGGCAGGAGACCCTGGTGAACAAGTTAACAGAAGATAAACAGAAACCAGAGCCTGGGACCAACATGATTTGAATAATAAAATGACCAGACGACAAAAGGTAGAAAAAATAATTTTATTTTCTATTTTGTGATTACAATATGTCAGATTTGAAATGTGTATCCTGCCAGAACTGGTGTTAGACAGCAAGCGTGAGCTAGAACCTAACAGAGAGAGGGAAAGTCTTTTTTGTTTGTTTACATCACAATGCCAGCATGGAGTTGGAGAGGGCAAAGGTTGAGTAAAGAGGCTACAAAATAACCCCGCTTTTTTTTTTTTTTTTTAGATCAAGATGGTGTCGAGGACGGACGCTTGAGCTAGTACAGCAGTTTGTATCGCTATTTTCCAGTGCTGTGTACTGACTCTTCCCCAATTGAAATGGGAAAGAGGAAAGGAACCTCCCGCCCTAACCTTCCGGCGCTTGGGACCCCTCAGCGCTTGGTTCAAACGACCATTACAAACGCTTTTGCTTGTTCGGATGAGGAGACACATCTTACCTTGGGGGTGAGCCCGGATTCTTCGAGGGAACTCGGCACAGGAGCTGGCAAGGCGTCGTTGAGCCTGGAGCAGAGATCGGTCCCTCCCCAACCCGGAAGTGACCTGGTGCAGGGAGATGCAGGAGTTCAGCTGGCCGGCGAGGGAAGGCTAAATTGCCGCGTACACTAGCCGCTACTGCCTCCTTTTGAGCAGCCGGTAGATTTTCGGCTAGCGCGTACTATAGCGCACGTTAAAAACGCTAGCGCACCTTTGTAAAAGGAGCCCTTAGTGGCACTAACCAGTTAACTGCTGCTTCATACTGGTAGACAGTCCTGCGCAAGCTGGTCTGTCTTTTGGGTATCTACAGATCTATGTCAACCCTGCCTGGTCATTTGTTGTTGTGGTTGTGGGTTAAAAAAAAAATTTAAAAAAATTTGAATATATAAGTTTCAAACAATGAAACAGGAAAATCGTCATTACAGGAAGAAAAGAAAATTACAAACAAATTAAAAGAAATACAGTAAAACATTACATTACATTAGTGACTTCTATTCCGCCTTTACCTTGCAGTTCTAAGCGGATTACAGCATAAGACAGCTGGACATATCCAGGAAGTTACAATTCAGGGGATGTTTACAGTTCTAAGCGGGAAATAGTAAAAGATAGCTGGGATTTTCTAGGAAGTTACAATTGGGGGATGCTTACATAATAGATGCAAGGAATTACAATTTAGGAGAAGAGTTTAGGCTTGGTTACTTGTTAGAGTCGGTTGGGTATAGTTATTTTGAATAGTAGAGTTTTGATTTCTTTTCGGAATGATTTAAAGTCACTTGTAGTTGATAACAAGTTGGAGATAAAGGGGTCCAGTTTCGCTGCCTGCGTCGCTAGGAGGCCGTCGTGCATCTTCTTTCGCTGAGTACCCTTGAGTGGGGGAAAGGCGAATAGGTTCTGGGTTCTTCTTGTTCTGGATGTGTAGTTGAAATTAAGACGGTTGTTGAGGTAGGTGGGTGCAGATCCGTTTATTGCTTTGTATAGTAGACAATAAAATTTGAATTGGATTCGAGCTCGCATTGGTAGCCAGTGTGAGTCAAGGTAGGCATTAGTGATTTGGTAGAATTTTCCGAGAGAGTATATCAACTTGAGGGCTGTGTTTTGAATGGTCTGCAGTTGGTTTAGCAAGTTTGTGGGGCATGGAAGGTAGAGGATATTGCAATAGTCCACTAGTCCTAGGACAAGAGATTGAACTATGATCCTGTAGTGGTCTTTTTCGAAGAATTTTCTTATTTTTCGGAGGTTGCGCATGGTGAAAAATGCTTTTTGAGTAGTTTTATTGATTTGTGTCTGCATTGTGCAGCATCTATCTATCGTCACTCCAAGGTTTACGAGCATAATTCGTTCCAGAAGGAACCTTGTAATCCAAAGTACTCGCAGGAAATAATGGAAACTCTGACGATTCGTTCCACAACCCAAAAACTTTAATACAAAATACTAGTCGTACTTGTATCGCAAGACCTCGCTCATTTAGAGCAGTCACTACACTCCTGCAGCGTCAGAGAGAGAAGAACCATCGGCTCAGTTGTGATGATGTGACGCGTGTATTCTGTATGTACTTGTATTGCAAGACCTTGCTTATATATTAAGTTAAAATTTAATCAAATGTTTTGCTTGTCTTGCAATCCAAGGTTTTACTGTACTTGGAATACAGCCCACATCAAAAGGAAAGAGAGGAAGGGCTAAGGAAAGAAATAATTCATATCAGCAATCCAGCAAGATTAACTGATCCAACACCGTGAATGACTAAACTTCCTAAACATTCATCAAAAACCCCTCCAAGAAAACCTTCTAAGTGTGCTGCTCAAACAAAACACACTGTTTTCCCTCCCAGGATATAAAGCATTCATTGTATTTATTTATTTAGAACATAAGAATAGCCTTACTGGGGTCAAACCAATGGTCTATCAAGCCCAGTAGCCCGTTCTCATGGTATCCAATCCAGGTCACTAATAACTGACCAAAACCCAAGGTAGCAATATTCCATGCTACCGATCCAGGGCAAGCAGTGGCTTCCCCCATGTCTTTCTCAATAACAGACTATGGACTTTTCCTCCAGGAACTTGTCCAAACCTTTCTTAAAACCAGCTACGCTATCTGCTCTTACCACAACCTCTGGCAATGCGTTCCACAGCTTAACTATTCTCCGAGTGAAAAAAATATTTCCTCCTATTGGTTTTAAGAGTATTTCCCTGTAACTTCATCGAATGTCCCCTAGTCTTTGTCACTTTTGACAGACTGAAAAATCGATCCACTTGTACTCGTTCTACTCCACTCACTATTTTGTAGACTTCAATTGTATCTCATCTCAGTTGTCTCTTTTCCAAGCTGAAGAGCCCTAACCGTTTTAGTCTTTCCTCATACGAGAGGAGTTCCATCTCCTTTACCATCTTGGTCGCTCTTCTTTGAACCTTTTCTAGCGCCACAGTTAACAGGTTAGAAATTGACATAATTACAGAACAAGTTTATGATACAAGGGGAAACTTAAAAAAAAAAAAGAAGTGTATCCTCAGATGCTTGCACTTGAGATTTTGAAACAAGAAATGTTTCCCTCCTGAGCTGAGTGGAAGAAGCTACATCTGGGAAACTTTGAATCTTCTGACCACAAAACAGAAATTCTCTCTTTTTAAAGCAACTGTCAGCTTGACTTTTTCAGCAAAATATGTGACCTGGAGAGCAACATGTGAGGTAGAATCATCTCAATAACCCTCAATGAAATTAGTCAAATCTATTCTAAGCTACCTTGTGCCAGAGTCAAACTCACCCTCATTTCTATTCTTTTTTTAATCCCAGACTAGCAAGGCACATACAGTAATAACATTAGGAACTTTTAAGAACATAAGAATCGCCGCTCCTGGGTCAGACCAGTGGTCCATCGTGCCCAGCAGTCCGTTCCCACAGTGGCCCTTAGGTCAAAGACCGGTGCCCTGAGACCAGCCCTACCTGCGTACGTTCTGGTTTAGCAGGAACTTGTCAAACTTTGTCTTGAATCCCTGGAGGGTGTTTTCCCCTATAACAGCTTCCGGGAGAGTGTTCCAGTTTTCTATCACTCTCTGGGTGAAGAAGAACTTCCTTACATTTGTACGAAATCTATCCCCTTTTAACGTTAGAGAGTGCCCTCTCGTTCTCCCTACTTTGAAGAGGGTGAACTTCTGTCGTTATCTGCTAAGTCTATTCCCTTCATTATCTTGAACGTTTTGATCATGTCCCCTCTCAGTCTCCTCTTTTCAAGTGAGAAGATGCCCAGTTTCTCTAGCCTCTCATTGTACGGCAACTCCTCCAGTCTCTTAACCATTTTTTTCGCTCTTCTCTGGACCCTTTTGAGTAGTACTATGTCCTTTTTCATGTACGACGACCAGTGTTGGACGCAGTATTCCAGGTGAGGGCGCACCATGGCCCAGTACAGCGGCATGATAACCTTCTCCGATCTGTTCATGATCCCCTTCTTAATCATTCCTAGCATTCTGTTCGCCCCTTTCGCCACCGCCACTGCACATTGCACAGACGGTTTCATTGACTGTCTACATGTACTCCCAAGTCTCTTTCCTAGGGGCTTTGACACGCAGCTCCTGATTGGTGAGGCCCGACTTTAGTACAGGAAGAGGTGGTCTGAGCATACTGCGAGTGATTTCCTTCACTTGCCGGCACTCCAGCAGCCCTCTCCTATCTCCCCCGCTAAAAACCGTATTTGCGGTTTTTCAGCATTCTTGGGGGTTCCTGGAATGGAACCCCCGTGAATATCAGGGGAGTCCTGTACTTATAATGCAGGACCTACGCCTGGGTAGTGATGTCAGAGAGAGCGCCAAAGTTGACACGGGCAGTAAGTTGGTGGCTGCTGGCGTCAAAATTTTAAAAAGGTACAGGAA
The DNA here is from genome assembly GCF_902459505.1 of Geotrypetes seraphini. Classification (NCBI taxonomy): domain Eukaryota; kingdom Metazoa; phylum Chordata; class Amphibia; order Gymnophiona; family Dermophiidae; genus Geotrypetes; species Geotrypetes seraphini. The sequence goes on along the minus strand of NC_047086.1, from coordinate 13,502,120 downwards.
AGGTTTGGGCGCCATTCACCCTCGCTACGCCACTGATTATCAGGACATCCGTACTACAGCCTTACCCAGTATAGTTATAATAGTTACAAAGTATAGTTGCAATAGTTACATCGCAATAGTATAGTTACATAGTATAGTTGCAATAGTTACTTCGCAATAGTATAGTTCCAATAGTTACATCGCAATAGTTACATCGCAATAGTATAGTTACATAGTATAATTGCAAAAGTTACATTGCAATAGTATAGTTACATAGTATAGTTGCAATAGTTACTTCGCAATAGTATAGTTACATAGTATAGTTCCAATAGTTACATCGCAATAGTTACATCGCAATAGTATAGTTACATAGTATAATTGCAATAGTTACATTGCAATAGTATAGTTGCAATAGTTACATCGCAATAGTATAGTTGCAATAGTTACATCGTAATAGTTACATCACAATAGTATAGTTACATAGTATAATTGCAATACTTACATCGCAATAGTATAGTTGCAATAGTTACATCGCAATAGTTACAACGCAATAGTATAGTTACATAGTATAGTTGCAATAGTTACATCGCAATAGTATAGTTACATAGTATAGTTCCAATAGTTACATCGCAATAGTTACATCGCAATAGTATAGTTACATGGTATAGTTCCAATAGTTACATCGCAATAGTATAGTTACATAGTATAGTTGCAATAGTTACATCACAATTAATGCTCCAAAATAAAGGCTTCCTGATACAGAAAAGCCTTTAAGGGCTCCTTTTACAAAGCCGCATTAGCGGGATTAACGTGTGCAACTTATCATCACGTGCTGGCCAAAAAACTACCGCCTGCTCAAAGAGGAGGTGGTAGTGGCTAGTGCAGCCGGCGGTTTAGTGCACGCTATTACGCATGTTATACCTTCGTAAAAGGAGCCCTAAATGTTTTTGATATTCGACATACTGCTTTAGATTTTGCTTGAAAACTTGTGCAGTTTATGGCCCTACTTTTGCCACACAAGTTAAGCGGCTGCTTGTAAAGCAACCATCCAAATTCTACACCTGAGAAGTCCCAGAAATGTTGGCAGCCTGGTTATAATTTTGCTGTCCTTGTCCAATCAATCGTTCTTTCCAGACTGGACTATTGTAATTCCATCTATCCAAGTCTAACCAAGAAAACTCTTCAAAGACTTCAGCGGATCCAGAACAATGCGGCTAGGTTGATCTTCGCAAAAAGAAAATTTGACCATGTTTTCCCGCTTCTGTCAAAACTTCACTGGCTTCCGGTGATTTCTAGAATTCACTTTAAATGTACCTGTTTCAAGATCCTACATGGCATTCTTCTTCCCCTAATTCCACTATCCTGGAATTCTTCGAGACCTGACACTACCAGATCCGCTCACAAACTCAAACTATCTTTCCCCTCGTTAAAAGGTGTCATGTAGGCAGGTAAATTAGGGAAATCCCTTTTCTTCAAATTCACTGAGCTTTGGAATAACTCCCTGCCCCGCTGCGGAACCTAGGCTCATTCCAATTATTCTGAAAGCATCTGAAAACCTGGCTTTTCTCCAAAACGTAAAGCTATCTATTTAAAATGTAAAGCTAGCTATCTTCTTCATAACCTCTAATTTCTTATTATGTCCTTCCCTCATTTATTGAATTACCTGTAAACCGTGCTGAGCTCTATCTTTATGGAGATGATGCGATATACAAACTTAAGGTTTAGTTCAGTTTCTCTTCCTCTCTTTTTTTTCTCTCTGTCTCTCTCTTCCTCTCTCTATTTTTTTGGTCTCTCTCTTCTTCTCTTTCTTTTTTCTCTCTGTCTTTTTATGCTCTCTCTCTTCTTTTTTTTTTCTCTCTCCCTCTCTTTTTCTCTCTCTTTTTCTATCTCTCTCTCTTCTTTTTACTCTCTTCCTCTCTTTTTTTTTCTCTCTCTCTCTCTTCCTCTCTCTTTTTTTTCTCTCTTTCTTTTTCTATCTCTCTCTTTTCTTTTCTCTCTCTCTTTTTTGTCCCTCTCTCTCCCTCTCTCTCTTGTCTCTTTTTTTCTCTCTCTCTCTCTTCTTCTCTTTCTTTTTCTCTCTCTCTCTCTCTCTTCCTCTCTGTTTTCTCTCTCTCTCTTCTTTTTTTCTCTCTTTCTCATTCTCATTAAAAGGCATCATGTAGGCAGGTAAATTAGGGAAATCCTTTTTCTTCAAATTCACTGAGATTTGGAATAACTCCCTGCCCCGCTGCGGAACCTAGGCTCATTCCAATTATTCCGAAAGCATCTGAAAACCTGGCTTTTCTCCAAAACGTAAAGTTATCTATTTAAAATTTAAAGCTAGCTATCTTCTTCATAACCTCTAATTTCTTATTATGTCCTTCCCTCATTTATTGAATTACCTGTAAACCGTGCTGAGCTCTATCTTTATGGAGATGATGCGATATACAAACTTAAGGTTTAGTTGAGTTTCTCTTCCTCTCTTTTTTTTCTCTCTGTCTCTCTCTTCCTCTCTCTATTTTTTTTGTCTCTCTCTTCTTCTCTTTCTTTTTTCTCTCTGTCTTTTTATGCTCTCTCTCTTCTTTTTTTCTCTCTCCCTCTCTTTTTCTCTCTCTTTTTCTATCTCTCTCTCTTCTTTTTACTCTCTTCCTCTCTTTTTTTTCTCTCTCTCTCTCTTCCTCTCTCTTTTTTTTCTCTCTTTCTTTTTCTATCTCTCTCTTTTCTTTTCTCTCTCTCTTTTTTGTCCCTCTCTCTCCCTCTCTCTCTTGTCTCTTTTTTTCTCTCTCTCTCTCTCTTCTTCTCTTTCTTTTTTTTTTCTCTCTCTCTCTCTCTCTTCCTCTCTGTTTTCTCTCTCTCTCTTCTTTTTTTCTCTCTTTCTCATTCTCATTAAAAGGCATCATGTAGGCAGGTAAATTAGGGAAATCCTTTTTCTTCAAATTCACTGAGATTTGGAATAACTCCCTGCCCCGCTGTGGAACCTAGGCTCATTCCAATTATTCCAAAAGCATCTGAAAACCTGGCTTTTCTCCAAAACGTAAAGTTATCTATTTAAAATGTAAAGCTAGCTATCTTCTTCATAACCTCTAATTTCTTATTATGTCCTTCCCTCATTTATTGAATTACCTGTAAACCGTGCCGAGCTCTATCTTTATGGAGATGATGTAATATACAAACTTAAGGTTTAGTTGAGTTTCTCTTCCTCTCTTTTTTTTCTCTCTGTCTCTCTCTATTTTTTTTGTCTCTCTATCTTCTTCTCTTTCTTTTTTCTCTCTGTCTTTTTTTGCTCTCTCTCTTCTTTTTTTCTCTCTCCCTCTCTTTTTCTATCTCTCTCTCTTCTTTTTACTCTCTTCCTCTCTTTTTTCTCTCTTTCTTCCTCTCTCTTTTTTTCTCTCTTTATTTTTCTATCTCTCTCTTTTCTTTTCTCTCTCTCTTTTTTGTCCCTCTCTCTCCCTCTCTCTCTTGTCTCTTTTTTCTCTCTCTCTCTCTTCTTCTCTTTCTTTTTCTCTCTCTCTCTCTCTCTCTCTCTTCCTCTCTGTTTTCTCTCTCTCTCTCTTCTTTTTTTCTCTCTTTCTCATTCTCATTAAAAGGCATCACGTAGGCAGGTAAATTAGGGAAATCCTTTTTCTTCAAATTCACTGAGATTTGGAATAACTCCCTGCCCCGCTGCGGAACCTAGGCTCATTCCAATTATTCCGAAAGCATCTGAAAACCTGGCTTTTCTCCAAAACGTAAAGTTATCTATTTAAAATGTAAAGCTAGCTATCCTCTTCATAACCTCTAATTTCTTATTATGTCCTTCCCTCATTTATTGAATTACCTGTAAACCATGCCAAGCTCTCTCTTTATGGAGATGATGCGATATACAAACTTAAGGTTTAGTTTAGTGAGTAAGAAGCAAAGAAAAACAGATTGTAGACGTGCAAGAGGTTAATAGTTGATTCCCAGTGACCTAGGAATCTCCTTATTAATTCATCAGTGAGGGGCAAACAATAGGTTAACAGTTTTCCAAATAGCCTGACAATGTAAACAAACACTGGCTTTGACTGAGCCGAGATCCTAAAACCAGCTCCAGGACATTTGGGGGGGGAAAAGCTTCCTTTATCTCTTGACAGTGTGAAACAAAACTTTGCCTGCAAATTGAGTTGTGTGTAAAAGGAAGCCATCATTCATGCTAATGGAGCCCATCAGTTTGCTTTCACTGTACCATGATACCCTGAAGCAGAAATGTGAAGCCTTTTCTTAAACCCAGGGGTTAGCGCGAGGCCTTAAGAACTGCCCTTTACTCAGTCACTTTAACCCAGTGTGTTGCCAATACATTGTCACAGAATTAATTCCATTCCTTCTGCTACATGGCTTAAATTTAAGGGGTCCGATTGTGCGAGGTCGACTGTTAGATAATAGACAACACCTAAGTCATGCTGAAAACAATATAAAGAGTGGGCCCAATATTTATTTATTTATTTAAAATGTTTTTATCTCGTGCTATCTACAAATCTAGGTGGCTTACAATAAAAACATATTTAAAAAACCTAGCAGCACAAAAAAGTATGTTGCTACTCCTTGGGATTTGGCCAGGTACTAGGGATCTGGATTGGCCACCATGAGAACGGGCTACTGGGCTAGATGGACCATTGGTCTGATCCATTTAGGCTGTTCTTATGTTCTTACGTGAGCCAAGTATAGAACAATTAAGCCATTGTAACATCACTGATGAGGTTGGCTCTGAGGCATTATGACATCACAATCTCAGCTCTGAAATGTTGCTCTCATTGGGGTTCCAGAATCTTACTATTCTTTGAGATGCTGGAATGTTGCTACTCCTTGGGTTTTGGCCAAGTACTAGTGACCTGGATTGGCCACCGTGAGAACGGGCTACTGGGCTTGATGGACTATTGGTCTCACCCAGTATGGCATGAGCCGTGTATAGGACAATTAAGCCATTGTAAGATCACTGATGGGGTTGGCTCTGAGGCACTGTGAAAGAGGCATTATGACATCACAATCTCAGCTCTGGAATGTTGCTCTCATTGTGGTTCTGGAATGTTGCTATTCTTTGAGATGCTGGAATGTTGCTACTGTTTGGGTTTTGGCCAGGTACTAGGGACCTGGATTGGCCACCGTGAGAACGGGCTACTGGGCTTGATGGACTATTGGTCTCACCCAGTATGGCATGAGCCGTGTATAGGACAATTAAGCCATTGTAGCATCACTGATGAGGTTGGCTCTGAGGCATTATGACATCACAATCTCAGCTCTGGAATGTTGCTCTCATTGTGGTTCCGGAATGTTGCTATTCTTTGAGATGCTGGAATGTTGCTACTGTTTGGGTTTTGGCCAGGTACTAGGGACCTGGATTGGCCACCGTGAGAACGGGCTACTGGGCTTGATGGACTATTGGTCTCACCCAGTATGGCATGAGCCGTGTATAGGACAATTAAGCCATTGTAAGATCACTGATGGGGTTGGCTCTGAGGCACTGTGAAAGAGGCATTATGACATCACAATCTCAGCTCTGGAATGTTGCTCTCATTGTGGTTCCGGAATGTTGCTATTCTTTGAGATGCTGGAATGTTGCTACTGTTTGGGTTTTGGCCAGGTACTAGGGACCTGGATTGGCCACCGTGAGACCGTGAGAACGGGCTACTGGGCTTGATGGACCATTGGTCTGTCCCAGTAAGGCTATTCTTATGATCTTATTATATAGCAAAAAACCAAATCCAAGGAGGAAAACAAGGTTCAACTGTCTGCAGTGAAAAACAATCCAGAACAAACAAAGCAAAAAACTGCAGACCTTGTACACGATGCAGGCAGGCTTTATTATGACAAGTAAATTTAGGTTAAAAACCTTTTACCAGGTGAGGGACCCAACACGGTCCGTGTTTCGGACTAACCTTCGTCAGGGGTCCAATTTTGGTAAAGCAGAAAATTATCAAAAGAAAAAAGCTTTGGGTGATTAGCCGATAGGTGACATGCTGACTCGGGCGGTTTTTTCAGCATGTCACCTATCGGCTAATCACCCAAGGCTTTTTTCTTTTGATAATTTTCTGCTTTACCAAAATTGGACCCCTGACGAAGGTTAGTCCGAAACACGGACCGTGTTGGGTCCCTCACCTGGTAAAAGGTTTTTAACCTAAATTTACTTGTACTTATTATATAGCATTCACGAACCTAAGAGCTCAAGGAAACTGTGTACTACATGCATAGATCTGTGTCCTTTATATAAATGTACCCTCTGTAATCATGGGGAAAAAAACACCCTGCAAATCATCACGCAAATGATCAGTCACAATTCTTTAGGGTTACCAAACGTCCGAATTTCCCCAGACGTGTCTTTCTTCTGGGGGCGGAACTAGGGGAGCGGAACGGGGCATGACACAGGCAGAACTGGGCATGGCTGGGGGCGGGGCCATGGGTTTGGATTTTCCTTCAGGAAAATCTGGTAACCCTAGTACTGGTTCTATAACTGAACCCCCCCTCCAAAAAAAAAACACTCCAGGTGATAGCCAGCAGCAATCAGTAGCTGCATCAGCCCAAGATATTCAGTGCTAGGCCATGTGCAAGAACCAGCACTGAATATATGCTGGAAACTTCCCTGGGGCTGCCTGCCAGAGTTTAAGTGGGTCCTGGCTGAAATGTAGCTAAGTCCCACGTAAGACAATTATGTGGGTTCCAGCTGAATATTGGCCGGGACCCACAGAACTTTTTTTTCTAAGTCACCCGATTCCCCTGCAGCCTCCTTGCCTTCCCTCTCTCTTCAGCCTGTGAATCACAACTCCTGCTACACCTGTAAAAGACAATCCCTGCTCAATAGAGCTTCAAATCTAATGAAAACAGACAAACAGGGGTTAGGGAGCTCCTCACACAGAGGGAATGATGAAACAAACACGGCTACTTTACAAGTGAGTGGGCGTTAGGAGTTAAATGTGGCCTTGAAAAAGTGGTCTTTTAGCCTAGCTTTGAACGCTGCCGGAGACGGAGCTTGACGAACGGACTCCGGCGGTCTGTTCCAGGCACACAGTGCAGCAAGACAGAAGGGACGGAGTCTGGAGTCGGCAGTAGGAGAGAATAACCCCAGAATGGCCAAGAGCCCCTCACCCTGGTGGTCAAGTAGGGGTACTGGGGGTAGCAGCGTGCCTGATTTTAAGGCCAGATGGGATCGTCACGTGGGATCTATTCACAGGGCAAAGGAAGAGGAGGGATCTATTCACAGGGCAATGGTAGGGGAGGGACATTAGGGTGGGCAGACTGGATGGGCCTTGGCCCTTATCTGCCGTCTATTTCTATGTTTCTATGAGCTCCTGCCCCTTGTGGGCTGCCTAAACAAAATGGCCGCCACAACCTCTTGTGGCAGCTCATGGCACTTGTGCGTTGGGGAAGGGAGGGGGGGATAAGAGGGAGGCTTGCAGCCGATTTACTTCTGGAATCCACATAGGTACTGTGGCCAAGTCAAGACCTCAAAGACCCAAGACACTACTAGAACGTATTTCATGTCCTTCCTGGGATGAAGTGTTCATCATCGGTCTTGTATCAAAATTTATTTATTTCGTGCAGGCAAAACCCAGGGCTGCTTTTACTAAGCCGCGTTAGGACTTTAACGTGCGGAATAGCGCACGCTAAATTTCCACATGCGCTAGATCTTAGCGTTAGTTTAGCGCGGGCTAAAATGCTGTGTGCGCTAAAAACGCTAATGCAGCATAGTAAATTCACCTATGTGGTGCTATAATTGACATTAAGAAGAGCACTTAGCTTGTGGCCCGACGGCTACCCAGCCGTTTCACTGGCACGATTCCTCAGGGGGCTGATGCTGTCGAACATGTGATACTGAAACAGCGCCACCTACTGGCAGTACTGTAGGTGGATGACTCTCGCTCAGAGGGAAAGGGAAATTTGAGCATGGTTCTCAGTTATTGGAACAGCTCCATTGGCTGCCTTTGATGCACCAGATTCAAATACACGGTTTTACAAGAGGGTAGCGCCACGGTATTCGCAACAAGAGATAAAACATGTTCGCTCTAGCGCATTGCTTGCGATCTGAGAGCGAGAGGCAGGTCTCTGTACCAGCAGAAAACAGAATTCACTATGCAGAGACATTAGCATGTGCCTTCTTTGTTGTGGGTCCCAAGACAACGTGTCAGCAATTTAAGAAAGTTTTAACAGCACATTTGTTTTCTGCAGGTTTTTTTTTAATGCTTAGATGACAGTTTTGCTTGTATTAAACCATTGTATGGAAACCATTAACAAAATATTGTCAGGATTAAGTAAAATTATTTCCCTTATGTTTATTAGTTTATGAGGTAGGGAGGGGGGTATTTTATTATTACATATATCATACAATAATGGAGTATATGGTTGGGGGGGGGATGGGCGAGGGATAGGGATAAAAATATATGTAATATACCAATGATTGTTTATAAGTGATGTATTTATTGTTACTGTGAATGAAAATATTAACACTTAATGTAATTTGTGAAAATGAATAAAGAATTACCGTATTTGCCGGCGTATAAGACGACCCCCCAACTTTTACAGTTAAAATATAGAGTTTGTTATATACTCGCCGTATAAGACTACCCCTTCTTCCGCACACCTCTCCTTCTAACTCCCTTCAAGTCCAGTAACAGATCTCCCTTTCCCAGCACCTTCCCTGCCTCCTACAGTGGCTTCCTCCCCTTCCAGCAGCTCTCCGTACTTGCCTGCAGGAAGTTGCCGGTAAATCACTTCCCTGGCAAATTGGAGAGCTGGTGGGAGGGGAGACAGCCACTGTGAAGGCTCCCCAGGATCTTGTTGGCACACGCTGACCATCTCCCTCCACCTTCACCTGAATCTGCAGCTCTCTCCGGTCTAATCGCAACTTCCTCCGCGGCCCTCTTCAGCAACTTGTTTCAACTTCCTGTTTCCGAACAGGCGAGACTCAGAGAGGGAAGGCCCCAACGTTGGCAGCCTATCTTGATCGCCTGAGGCTGGGAGGAACATTAATCAACAGGAACCGCAGTCGGCAGGAAATTTAACTGCCGACTTGATCTCGCCGGTCCTGTGCGGACCGGCAGAAATTTTCTGCGGACCGGCGGTTGAAGAACTGTGTGTTAGGGCATGTAAAGTAAGGGCATGTAAACAGTACCCGGCGTATAAGACGACCCCCGACTTTGGGGAGGATTTTAAGGTACTGAAAAGTCGTCTTATACGCCGGCAAATACGGTATATAACATTAAAAAAAAAGACTGAAAGTTCTTTCCCACATGATAAAAATTGTTTTTTTATTTTAATTTTCTATACCATTCTCCCAAGAAAGCTCAGAACGGTTTACTTGAATTTATTCAGGTCCTCGAGCATTTTTCCCTGTCTGTCCTGATGGGCTAACAATCTATCTAATGTACTTGGGGCAATGGGGGGATTAAGTGACTTGCCCAGGGTCACAAGGAGCAGCATGGGTTTGAACCCACAACCCCAGGGTGTTGAGGCTGTAGCTTTAACCACTGCGCCACACTCTTGGACATGGATTATTGTGTTCTCCAATATTTAAATCAGTGTCTCTCAAACTGTTTTAGCTCCGGCAACACTAAGCGGAGCAAATGTTTTTTACAGCACATAAGTGAAATGATAAAATTGCATAACCAACAAAAAATTAAATTTGAGAGTTATTATTTAAAGTTATTTAAGCTATGTATGGGTAATTGTAACAACGGTGAAACTAAAGTAGATCGAATAGCATTGCTAATCAATGCAAAGGATGTGCTTGTTTTTGAATGCAAATTAACTCAAAATGCGGCTCGATAGTCGACAAGCAAACACGCATTTCATCATCCACCATCTGTAGTCATTCTCTTTTTTCAATTTAATTTCTGTCAGAGCTGAAAATCCAAGTTAGCATAGATCAAAAAAGATCGAAATTGTAACAAAGCCTTGGTTTGCTCAAGTTAGGATAACTACTGTATAAAAAATAAAAATAAAATTACTTGCTTTTAGAGGGGGGAGGAGCCTAGCCAAGATGGCGTCCTGATTGATCTCAGTGGATCACTGCCGAACCTTTTGCCTATCTACGATGGTTGAACGGAAATCAAAGACCTGAGTTTTCCTTTCTGAACCCGGGCAAGTACCTCAGCAATCAGATCTGATGGACGCATTCGTCGAGAGGCAAACTAGAGGGGAACCGGAAGAAAAGTCCTCGGCTCGAGGCGAGAGTCAGTCAGGGGACTCTTAAGCTTCCTTCGAGGAGGTCAGTCTCTCTCCAGAGGAGCGGAGAACACCGGTCCAGCCACACCCGCGGCCGTTAGCGTTCAGTGAGGGAAGTGAGGCAGCGATGTCGACAGGCAGCTAAGAAGGTGAAGAGCTTCAGCTATTTTTAAAAAAACTACTTTCACTGCGTGAACTTCTGGAGTCAGCGGAGGAACGGCAGAACTTATCTTCCATAATTTTCTCAGCAGGTGCTGTGAATTCTAAAGGATCTGTTCTAAATTTGGAGATTACTCCTTTAAAGAAACCTCCAGTTATAGACCTGAACTCTATTTGGGAAGCAATTTCTGAGTTACAGTCCTCGTTAGGAACTCAGATGAAAAATTTAACCACTTATTGTTCTGGAGTACTTTCAGACTCATTAAATATTCAACAAAGAGTAGAAAACTCTGGAAACTGTGGGGATTCAGAATCAACTTTTGATGAAAGAAAACAGAAACATTAACATTGAACATGAAATGTTGGAGAATATCTCAAGAAGAAATGATGTAAGATTAATTAACTTTCCAAAATTAATAAGAACTGCTTTTGATATGTTCAAGAGGTACCTTACAGAGAACTTAAAGATTCTTCAAAATGCATATCCTCCATTTCAAAAATTTATTATCTCCCTGAGAGGAAGAGAAAAACATCGGAAGATCAACAAGCTCAAGCTTTGGACATTTTGGTCCCGATTCTGCAAAGTGCATCCCGATTGTAGACAGCTGTAGGCGTCCTACAGCTGTCTAATCAGCCAATTGGGAGGCACGTTTTCAAAAAAAATGCTCCCCAGGCAGGCTGCCTATATTGAAGGCGCCTCCAGGAGCCTAGGAAGGCCTGCAAGCCCGCCTAAGCTCGCCTAAGGCTAGGTGAAAGCCTTAGGCGGCCCTACGCATCTCTCTAGTAGAGCGGGAGATGCTTACAATGTAGCCCAGCAAAATGCTGGCCTACATGGTAAGTAGATGCGGCCGCTATACTTAATCGTGGCAAGGGGCCAATCAGGCCCTAGGATCCTGTGGGTTGAGCAGGGGAGGGCCTCATTTGGATGGAGGCGAGCCTGCTGGCTGGACAGTGCGAGGACCCGTCTAGCCAACTTACGGGTAAGCCCAAGGGGGTCTTTGGGGTGTTTTGATGGGGGGGTCGTTGAAGGGGTCCGGCAGGAGGGGTTGGGTACCCTGTTGCTGGCAATCTTCGGGGGCGGGGCCTACCGGCAGGAAGGGTTGAGCACCTTCCTGCCTGCGATTGTGGGGTTCTGTGGGCAGGAGGGTTCGGGCACCCTCTTGCTACGATCGTCGGGGGGGGGGGGAAGGGGAGACTGGCGGCGTAGCCTCAGCCGCTATACTAATCGTGGCAGGGAGATCCCTTGCCGCGATTAAGTATAGCGGCCACGTCTAAAGTCACCTGATTCTGTACCCGTCTTCAGCAACATGGACATCAGTTACAGAATCAGGTTTAGTTTGGGTGGGTCTATGCCCGATTCTGTATAGGACACCCAGGATGGGCATCCTATACAGAATCCGGGCCAACGAGTTTAACTCGTATTTTGGAAAGTCCAGAGACTGAGCAGATGATGGCAGCTGCACTCTTTGTTCACTTAGCACTGGACTCGGACAGAGATTGGCTTTTAAAATTTTTCCTTTACATATAAAGACAAATTATTTTTGGATCAGAAAGTTCGAATGTATCCGGATGTTTCCAGAGTTACCCCAACAAAGAGGAAGCAATTTCTTCTTTTGAGACCTCAGGTCTTAAAACTGGGGGGTACTTTTGTACTTAGGTTTCCTTGCAAACGTTGTGTTAAGTTTGAAGGAGCTAAGTATATTTTCTTTGTCTTCACCGCTTTCAAGGTTTATTACGGGGAAAGAAGTGATTTCTGCAAGTACCCCCCCCCCACCCATTAATCTCAGGAGGAGGAGGTTAAAACTAGTTTAGCAATCAGGTGTACCATTTGTGGCCTTTTTTACAAAGCCGCGCTAATGGCCCCGAAGCCCATAGGGATTTAAAGGGCTTCGGGGCTATTGCTGCGCGGCTTTGTAAAAGAGGCCGTTAGTTTCCTTATGATGGTCTGATTATGATTACCGTATTTTCACGCATATAACGCTTGCGTTATACACGATTTTTATAAACCATGCGCGTTATATTCGTGAGCGCGTTATCCCCTTTTTTTTTTACATAGTTCCCCCCCCCCGACGTCCGATTCACCTCGCAGGACCGCTCACACCCCCACCCCGAAGGACCGCTCGCGCTCGAACACGCACCCGCACTCCCACCCCGAAGGACCGCTCGCACCCCACAGCCTCCCCACCCCCTCACCCATCATGTAGAAGCTGCCTACCGTCGTCCTGCTGCTTCCTCTGCCGGCGGTCCTGCCCTTCTCTTAGCTGACGTCAGAGAAAGGGCGGGACCGCCGGAAGAGGAAGCAGCGTAGACGCAGGGCTAAGAGAAGGGGCAGGACCGCCGGCAGAGGAAGCAGAAGGACGACGGTAGGCAGCTTCTACATGATGGGGGGGTGGGGAGGCTGTGGGGGTGCGAGCGGTCCTGCTGGGGGGTGAATCGGACGTCGGGGGGGGCATCAGGCTTTCAGGGTGGGGACAGGACTTCAAGGGGGAGAGGAGAGTCAGGGCGGGCTAAAGGAGAGTCGGGCTGGCATGAGGAGATTTGGGGCGGGCGAAAGGAGAGTCGGGCAACGATGGGAGAGTTGGGGCGGCATGCGCGGTATAGGGGTGTGCGCGGTATATAAAAATTTATTTACATAAATTACAGTTTCCTGCGCGCTATACCCGTGTGCGCGTTTTACACGGGTGCTCGGTATATGAGTGAAAATACGGTAACCCGTTTTTTTAAAGCTTAACTCCCCCAAATATTGTGGACTAGCAATTGAGCAATGTAAAAATATTTTATCTTTTGATAATTACTTGCTTTGTAAAGATTTAGGGCTTCTTTTATGAAGGCGCATTAAGGCCTTAACGCGAGGAATAGCGCGCACTAAAATGCCGCCACCGCCTCCTCTTGAGCAGGCGGTAGTTTTTCGGCTAGCGCGCGCGTGTGCGCTAAAAACGCTAGCGCACCTTCGTAAAAGGCGCCCTTAATTGTAATTGCTCATTTTGAACGATGTTTGTGATCATATTATAATTGAAATGCAATAAAGAAAAAAAAATTTTTTTAAATAAAATTACTTTCAACATACTTGTCATCTATTCTAGTGGATACTTCTGAAGGGAATTTTTAATAATAAAGTAAAATTCTGGAATCTCTTCAGGACACACCACTGTGCCGCGGCCGACCGTTTGAGAGCTACTGATTTAGATGAATGCTTTTAAGGGTCTTTGTCAGAAGGCATTTCCACAAGCACCATTTTGGTGTTTTATGCTTTTGGTTTTAATGACTTAAACTTTGCCTTAAACTTTGCTTGTAAATTATTATTTTACTACTGTTTAAGCCCGTTACATTAACGGGTGCTAGTAAAGCCTCCTTCCCTCACATGTCCCCTATTTTCAGCCCCAACTCCAAACCCATTTTACCACCCCCCCCCCAGCCCCCTTCTCCCATCTGTTCCCTTTCAGCCCGAGCCCCCTTTTCTCACCAGCAGCATTTCCCTCCCCACTCCACTTCCCTGTCCAGCAGCACCTCTTCCCTGCTCCCCCTGTCCCTCTTCCCTGCTCCCCCGGTCCAGCAGCACCTCTTCCCTGCTCCCCCTGTCCCTCTTCCTTGCTCTCCCGGCCCAGTAGCACCTCTTCCCTGCTCCCCCTGTCCCTCTTCCTTGCTCCCCTGGTCCAATAGCACCTCTTTCCTGCTCCCCCTGTCCCTCTTCCTTGCTCCCCTGGTCCAATAGCACCTCTTTCCTGCTCCCCCTGTCCCACTTCCTTGCTCTCCTGGCCCAGTAGCACCTCTTCCCTGCTCCAGCAGCACCCCTTACCTGTTTCCCCGGTCCAGTATGCAGTATTGTGAGCATCGCGGCCGGCTTTTGCAAACCTCGTAGGCCGCTCTGCCTCTCAGAAGTACATTCCCTCTGATGCGATCGCGTACGTCAGAGGAAACGTTCTACTAAGGTGCTGTGCGGCCTGCGAAGTTTAGTAGAGCCGGCCACGATCCTCACGGGAGCAGCGCTCGACCCTCAGCGGCTCGAAGCCCTCCTCCCGGCAGCCGCCGCCAGCACCGCTCCGCACCGCCTCCTCAAGCCGCTGAATATGGCCGGCTTCCTCCAGCGGTTGGTGAGTGAGGGCGGGAGGAGGGAGTGGCCAGAATGTTCCCTGCCGCCAGGTTCTAAAATGGAACATGGCCACGGATCGCATACCACAGCGGCATTTTAAAAGCGCATGCGCCGGTAAGGTTTTATTATATAGGATGCACATATTTTTTAAGAACACAAGAATTGCCATACTCGGACAGACCGAATGTCCATCAAGTCCAGTATCCTGTTTCCAACAGTGGCCAACCCAGGCCACAAACCCAAAGAGTACCAACATTCCAGAGCTGAGATTGTGATGTCATAAAGCCTAATTCCACCAATGCCTAAGAGCCAGTGATGTCACAATGGCTTGATTATCCTATACTTGGTTCACATAAGAATGTCCATACTGGGTCGGACCAATGGTCCATCAAGCCCAGTATCCTGTTTCCAACAGTGGCCAACCCGGGTCCCAAGTACCTGGCCTGATCCCAAGTAGTAAAACAGATTTTATGCTGCGTATCCTAGGAATAAGCAGTGAATTCACCCAAGCCATTTCAATTATGGTTTATGGACCTCTCTTTCAGGAAATTATCCAAACCTTTATAAACCCTGCTAAGCTAATGGATTGTAAGTTGCTTAATTGCAGATAAAGTATAAGGTTTAAACATAAATAAACTCTATATAACAGGTGCTCCCTGGGCACTTATATATATACATACTGTTACAGAATTACCCCGAGTGACCATAGGCAGGACATGAGCTACTTGGCATACTCTTTGACACAGGTGCAGGTCCTGGCTTACAGTGTGGGGTGCTTGGCTGGCTTTAGATACTAAACACAGCAGGAGGTTTCAGTACCCCACTATAACAGCAGATAAAAACATAAGAATAGCCTTACTGGGTTAGACCAATGGTCCATCAAGCCCAGTAGCCCGTTCTTACGGTGGCCAATCCAGGTCACTAGTGCTTGGCCAAAACCCAAGGAGTAGCAACATTCCAGCATCTCAAAGAATGGTAAGATTCTGGAACCCCAATGAGAGCAACATTCCAGAGCTGAGATTGTGATGTCATAATGCCTCAGAGCCAACCCCATCAGTGATCTTACAATGGCTTAATTGTCCTATACATGGCTCATATAAGAACATAACAATAGCCTTCCTGGGTCAGACCAATGGTCCATCTTGCCAGTAGCCCGTTCTCACGGTGGCCAATCCAGATCACTAGTACCTGGCCAAAACCCAAGGGGTACCAATATTCCATGCTACCAATCCAGGGCAAGCAGTGGCTTCCCCCATGTCTTTCTTAATAACAGACTTTGCACTTTTCCTCCAGGAACATGCCCAAACCTTTCTTAAAACCAGCTACACTATCCACTCTTATCACAACCTCTGGAAATGCGTTCCAGAGCTCAACTATTCTCTGAGTGAAAAAAAATTTCCTCCTATTGGTTGTAAAAGTATTTCCCTGTAACTTCATCAAATGTCCCCTAGGGCTAGATTCACTAAGCCCACCGATCGTGTACCAACCAGATTTTACACCGACCCGATTCACTAACCTCGTGGTCGATCATCCTCCAATCTGATCCGCACATGCAAATGAGGGGAAATGGCATGCAAAGTAGGAAGGCAGTGATTCACTAAACAAAATCAGGAACACCAACTGGGCTGACCAATCAAAAAAGAAGCAACTGCTGGGGACCAGTCGCTCACGTCCTTTCCAACTGTCCCGCTCTCTGCCGCCCTGCCTCTTTGCCTCTCTGCTGCCATGCTGTCATGATGTATGCAGCCATACTTGCGAGCCCATGGTTTTAACCCGCGGGTTTAAACCGGGGCTGCACTACGGCGTGTTCTGTTCCGTAGTGCAGCCCTGCTTTAAACCCGCGGGTTAAAACCCGCTTCTATGGGTGCCAAAGGGCAGTTGCAGTTAAAGCAAAACTCTGCTTTGAAAACCACACAAATGAAATGCAGCAATGGGAGGAACTTCTGCCACTAAAAAATTTACTCAGATAATTCGGAGCGGAAGGGGAGAAAAATTGGGGAGCAAATTTGTCTGACGTGCATATCCTTGAACCGGTCCTGGTGAAAATACAAGAAAAGGAACCAAAGCACTGAAAATCCGCCTGTGCGTTGAAGATGACTTACAACCGCCCACTCAGCAACGCCCTCCTGCAGCGCCAATCACATGAGTAGCCTGGCGCCTAGAAGGCGGGTCATGTATTCGCTGCCAAGCAAGGCAGTAGCGGAAGTAACGAAGCGGAAGACCGCGGGAGCCGGCAAGAGGGAAGTCAGGAGAGCAAGCACATGCACAGACCATCTACAGGCAAAGAAGATGGTCTGCGCAGGCGTCAGGATCGCTAGGCCGGATCGCTCTGGGGTCGGTGTGGGGCATGCCTCCAATCGCGTCCATTTGCATGCAGACCCATTGTGAATCGGTCGCCGGGCCACGGATCGGGAAGGTTAGTGAATCTAGGCCACAGTCTTTGCAATTTTTGATGGAGTAGAAAAACCGATCCGCACTTTTGCTCTTCCATTTAAACCAAAGAGAGATTTTGTTCAACTTTTGTGCAGAAGCTAAGATTTATAGCTGGGCCTGCCAAGAGGTGAGAGAGCTTCTTGTTACAGAAACACAAACAGACTCATCAAACTTTTATAGCCTAATCTCTCTCGAACCCGATCTGCGAAATCACACATTCAGTCCAAACAGTACCTGCCGCAGCTGATAACCTGCTGCTCCGAGCCAAAAGGGAGAAAGCAATTAGGCTTTGCATGGATCACGTTACTGCTGGAGATGAGACTTCCCCTGCCCTCCACAAACAATTGTCCTGGGGTTGTGTTTGCCATCTTTGTTTAATGCTGCTCACAATGCTTCCTCCTAAGCTTCATCTCTGGGTTCTTCTTTCCTAATTAACAAGACCACACAGTATAAAGGAGTTCACAACAGCTTCTGCCCTAGGCCCTGATGGTCTAA
Source organism: Geotrypetes seraphini (assembly GCF_902459505.1). Classification (NCBI taxonomy): domain Eukaryota; kingdom Metazoa; phylum Chordata; class Amphibia; order Gymnophiona; family Dermophiidae; genus Geotrypetes; species Geotrypetes seraphini. The sequence continues at coordinate 13,484,815 of NC_047086.1, read as the reverse complement.
ATTTACACTGCCTTTAATGATCGACAGTTAACTAACTGCGAACTGGTTTAGCATTGAAGTATTTTTGCTTCCAATGCCCATAATGGCTCTGCTTTGTAGCATCCTCCAATAATGCTATGTAAATGTAGTACAATGAGGTCATTAATATTAAAAGGAGCACTCTAGGTAATGCCCGGGTATTGCCTGGTGGCGCACAAGTTCAAACTCCTCTTACTGACTTACAAGTGCATCCCCACTCTGCAGCCTCCCCCACCCCCCCCCACCAATATCTCTCCTCACTCATCTCCCCCTAGGGTAAGTCCATCTTATCTATACCCTTCTCCTCCACTGCCAACTCCAGACTCCATCCCTTCTATCTTGCTGCACCGTATGCCTGGAACAGACCTCCCGAGTCAATATGTCAAGCTCCGTCTCTAGCAGTATTCAAATCCATGCTAAAATCCCACTCTTTCAGAACAAACCTGCCACTCCAAAAGCAGAATCTCCCGGTCCCGAGCCCAACGCTGATGGCTGGAGTAAACCATGGTCTCCCCACGGAGCACCACCTTGGCCGCCTCCCAATAAAGAGTGGGGTCATCCCGATGGTCAAAATTATGAAGTTGATATCCAGACCATCGCTTTTGCAAGAGCTCCTTAAACTTAGGATCCATATAAAGACAAAGCGGAAAATGCCAATGAAAAGATTCCGGGGAGGAAGAATCCAGGTATATGGTAAGCAAAATCATGGCATGACTGGAAACAAAGGATCCAATAGTGGCAGTTTCAATCATAGAGAACAAAGAACTCGAGGGCGACCAGTAATCTATGTGGGACAAGGAAGCATGAGCCCTAGAGACGTGAGAGTAATCCCACACACCCGGATGGAGCGTCCTCCAGACTTCTAGAACATCCAGAGAAGAGCAAAGTAAAGAGAAACCTCTGGTAGAGCTAGTCTAGTCATGGGATTTATCAAGCAAAAGATCATGAGCACTGTTGAAGTCTTGCTCCACCTCAGGATGTTGACCTAAAAGACGAATAAGCAAAGTGAAAAACTTGGAATCATAGGCATTAGGGGGCATAAACATTGCACAGAATCAGCGATTGACGGTGAATGACCACTTTAGCCATGATATAACGACCCCCGGGAACCACCCACTGCTGCTGAACAACAAAAGACAAGCCTTTCCGAATCAGGATCAAAACCCCAGCCTTGCGTCGCTCAGCAGATGACCCACCCAGCAGGAGTGAAACTTAGCATACTCTGCGGCCGATAAGTGCGTTTGCTTTGTGTAGTTTAATTTTGTGGTTAACCATTATGTATTGTTAATAAGATTATTTTGTGTGTGTGTATATATGAAAAATGAATGGAAAAAATGGTATTACAATTATTACTATTATGGGGGTGGGGTCTGGGCGGAGCTTGTGGGCAGGGCCAGATTTTACTATAGGCTAACTAGGCTTCAGCCTAGGACCTCAAGATCAAGAGGGGCCTACATTCAAATTGTTAGCAAAATTAAAATTACACTATTCTAAAAACAGTGAACACTAAAACACTGAACCGAAAATAAGGAGAAATTCTACGCTTCGGGATTGGAACCGGCTCCGGCCGCAACAGGGCACCGACTCGGCTTCTCCCTTTCTTTTTCTCGCCCTGGGAGGAGGATCGGGGAGGGAAAGACGTCAGTCCGGAAACAGCTGGCCAAAGCCCAGCCACGCGGGGAGAGAGGCAAAACGTGGATCCGTCAGGACAGGGCGGCCCAGACTGGCATCGGAGGGGGAGTGGGGGGGGGTTAATGGAAGGCAGGCAAGCAGGATGGCATGGAGGGGTGTTCAATGGAAGGGGGATGGGAGGCAGGCGGGCATCGGAGGGGGGGGTGAGGTAAGGAAGGATGCACTGGGGGGCACTATGGACATAGGAAGGGGCAATGCTGTGTGTTATGTTTGATTAGTTATTGTTACAAGTACTATATATGGTGCTGAGAATAAATGTCCAAATAAGTGTTCTCGACTTTTTTTTATTTATTATCCGTGTCACATTTTTTATAAAGGTTAGTACCAATAACAACATGTTTCATTTAACATATTGATATATATCACAGTAATGATGTATTTTATTATCTCATGTAATTTACAAACTTAAAAATGGGAGGTGAAAGGGCCTCATAAGTGGAATAGCCTAGGGCCTCTTTTCATCTAAATCCGGCCCTGCTTGTGGGGCCCCCCAAACAAAAAAGCATTCCGCTGCTTATGACTGAATAGTTTTGTGTGATTTGCAAATTTAATCACCTAACTTGTCATTCCTATTTCCAGATCATTTACTGTATAAATGTGTTACATAGCACTCCTGTAAGCAGTGACAAGTTACCTGGAGCTAATGCAAAACGCATGGGGCTAGATTCACCAAGCAAACCGATCGGTTTGCGACCCCTTAGCGATCCGATTTCCCTCCGGCCCGATTCGCAAACCTCTCCTGCGATCCGCTTCCAATCCGTGCATGCAAATGAGGGGAAACGCATGCAAAGTAGGCGATGACGCGAATTCACCAAACAAATCTGGGACACCGATTGGGCTGGCCAATCAGGAAGAGAAGCGACTGCTGGGGACCAGTCGCCTACGTCTCTGCCGACTCTCCTGCTCCATTGCCTGTGTAGGAAGACAGGTTTGCAGCACCGGGGGGAATACACACGTTCAACCTCCCTGCTCTGCTTTCTGCCCCGAGTTCCTACTCTCTGCCGCCTTCTCTGCGGTGCGAGCCCGCGGGTTTAAAGCGGGGCTGCACCACTGCAGGGAAGGCGGCAGAGAGCAGGAGAGTCTTGGGCGGCAAGAGCAGGGCTTGGCTGGAAGGAGAGAGCAGGAGAGTCGGTGCGCATAAAAAAAACAACAAACAAACCCAGCAATTTTTTTAAAAAGCCGGATGCAAAACGCAGGGAAAGCAGATGGTCTGCGCGTGTATCAGGATTGCACACGCACGATCCTTGCGGTCAGAGGGGGGCATTCCTCCCATCGCCCTAATTTGAATTTCTTTGTTTTGTGAATTCGTCGGCCCTGCTGTAATCGGCCATGGATCGCCCCCGGAAAAAAGATTAGTGAATCTAGCCCTTAAGAACATAAATAATTTTCTCCTTGCAGCAAAACAACACTAATTAAACCCAGCACTGGTTTTTTGCTATGTACCGATTTTCACTGTCAAGTGACCCTCCTTCCATAAAACTTGCTAAGCAAAACACCAAACAATCCCACTGTTTCAGGGTTGGAAAAAGTGAAAAAGGAATAGCCCTAGGAGGGGCTGGCCTCCCTTTCTCTCCGTTATCTCTGCCATCACACCACACCCAAAACCTTATCCACTGTCCCCAGCTAGATTCCCCTAACCAGATGCAAAACTCAACAAACATTCTTGCATAACAATGGAGGTCAATTGCCAAAGTCCTTGTGATCACTAAATTGTGTATTTTAGGCCAATGGAACCCCCCTCCCCAGCTGGAAATGCAAACAGTTTGCACATCATTTGCTTTTCAAAGGTTCCTTTCATTATTCTAGGGACGGGATTGCCTGTGGTTGGCCTGGAGCATTTCTTAAACAGTGTAAGTGGCAGTGTTAATCTGTGAAAAAAAAAAAAAAAAAAAGAACTTTCTTTCTCTCTTCTTCATCTTCTCCCATGACAAATTCCTGGAGTTACACAAAATAATCAGGAGTAGCAAGAATTGTTGGCACACAATGAAGCCTTGGGTGGGAACAGGCTTCAATGTCTGCCAGGAGTCAGTGTTACTTTTATGTTTTTATTCTTCACAAGAAACACAGCCTTGTTTTATGATGAAGAAATGGAGGGGGTGGCCAAGCACAGTACCGGGTAAAGCTTTGGATTCTTGCCCAGAAATAGCTAAGAAGAAAAAATTAAAAAATTTAAATTGAATCAGTTTGGGCAGACTGGATGGACCATTCGGCTCTTTATCTGCCGTCATCTACTATGTTACTATGTTACAATGTAGAATGGCTTCTGGTAGAGCCTCGTACAGATGTCTGAGCTTATGACTTCGACTGCCAGTGTAATACCATAGCATGCAAGAAACTAACTGCATGAAAATTTTATGTGAAGAAAACTTGCAGCAAATTTGTGTGTGTGAGGGGGGTGTGCCGGAAGCATGCACATAAGATTACATTACATTAGTGATTTCTATGGGCCGCCGTGGATGCGGACTGCTAGGAGCGATGGACCACCGGTCTGATCCAGCAGAGGCGACTTCTTATGTTCTTAAAGCTTTGTTTTTCATGTGCTGTAATTAGCAAATAACATTGTTGGCCATAAAAGTAGTAGGTTTGGCATGCAATACCTATGTATTGATGTGCCCTGTTTATGAGCTTACGAAAACAAAATAAATCCCTAAACCCTATTTACAAGATCACATTGAGAACGTCTGAAGCCTAGGCATGTGGGATCTCTTGGGGGAAGAAGTTAGGGGGGTGGGTCATAAGACTGGGCAGACTTGATGGGCCGTGGCTCTTTTCTGCCATCATTTTCTAGGTTTCTATGTTTCTATGTTAAGTCCCGTCCATAGAACTCACGTCTATCTAAAGCCCAAACTAAACTCAAAAGTAGAACACCTCATTTGCCTACAAATTCCGCGTTAGATGGACGCACTATGGTGCCCAAATATATGTTAATGAGTGAAGAGACGTCCACATCCCGGGCCTCTCCCAGACCACGCCAACATCAGGCTCACAACTATATAGTTAGGCGCAGTTTTTCCCGCAGGGCGCCTACTAAATTGTGGACGTGTCTCAAAACTCACCTGAGGATGCCCATCTGCCAATTATCACTCGTTAAGACCCTTAAATCGCTCAATAACCACTTTGTTTGGATGCTTAAGTCCCGCTTAACCTTAGGCGGAACTTAGGCGCCCTTTATAGAATCAGGGCCAAAGTGCTCAGACCTTACCCTTGTGCTCAATGAGTTCGAGAAAAGGTAGCAACAGGACCATCATAGCACTTTATAAGTCTCGTACCGCCAAACAGAATCAGATAAGACTATGTTATACTTAGCTGAATGTTGTAAAGGCTGAAACTTTGTAACATCAGGCGGTCTCCCAAGTTGCTGCTTCCCTAAACATTATTTACTTGTCATTGAGAAGCACTTGAAGGCTTTTCCTCCTTTAATTACAATTTATGTTTCTTTAGAGAGGACTGTTCAAAATAGAGAGGACTTTAATGACATTTGTATAATAATACCGTGGGCTTTACTGTCATTATAATCTTTGGGCTCCTTTTATCAAGCTGCAGTAGCGGAATACCGCGCGTTAAATCGCCTGCCACGCTAGTCGCTAACGCCTCCATTGACGAGGCGTTAGTTTTTTGGCTAGCGGGGTTAGCGCGTGATGAAATGTCCGACGCGCTCACCCCACTAGCGCACCTTGATAAAAGGAGCCCTTTGTGTCTTAAACACAAATCTGACCATGTCTCCCCACTCCTGTCCAATCTTCACTGGCTCCCAGTGATTTCCAGAATCCATTTCAAATGCTCCTGCCTGGCTTTTAAGATCATTCACGGCGTCCTTCCTCCCCTAATCCCACTATCCTTTAACTCCTCGAGTCCTGACTTCACCAGACCCGCCCAAAGATATAAACTATCCTTCCCCTCTCAACGTGGTATTCTCTATGCAGGTAAACTGGGAAAATCTCTTCTCTTCAAAATCACAGGTCTCTGGAACGACCTTACAATCCCGTTGCGGAACCTTACTATCCCGCTGCGGAGCCTTACTATCCCGTTGCGGAACCTTACTATCCCGCTGCGGAACCTTACTATCCCGTTGCGGAACCTTACTATCCCGCTGCGGAACCTTACTATCCCGTTGCGGAACCTTACTATCCCGCTGCGGAACCTTACTATCCCGCTGCGGAACCTTACTATCCCATTGCGGAACCTTACTATCCCATTGCGGAACCTTACTATCCCGCTGCGGAGCCTTAATATCCCGCTGCGGAACCTTACTATCCCGTTGCAGAACCTTACTATCCCGCTGCGGAACCTTACTATCCCGTTGCGGAACCTTACTATCCCGCTGCGGAACCTTACTATCCCGCTGCGGAACCTTACTATCCCGTTGCGGAACCTTACTATCCCGCTGCGGAACCTTACTATCCCGTTGCGGAACCTTACTATCCCGCTGCGGAACCTTACTATCCCGCTGCGGAACCTTACTATCCCGCTGCGGAACCTTACTATCCCGCTGCGGAACCTTACTATCCCGCTGCGGAACCATACTATCCCGTTGCGGAACCTTACTATCCCGCTGCGGAACCTTACTATCCCGTTGCGGAACCTTACTATCCCGCTGCGGAACCTTACTATCCCGCTGCGGAACCTTACTATCCCGCTGCGGAACCTGGGCTCTCTCCAACTATTCCGCAAGCAACTGAAAACTTGGCTCTTCTCTAACATGTAATTCTATTTTCCCCCTTACTCTTCCATTCTATATATAAGCTCATGTAAACCTTTTCCTTTCTCTTATATTTTAAGTTCTTGTAAACCGTGCCGAGCTCCACTTCTGTGGAGAGGATGCGGTATATAAACTTAAGGTTTAGTTTAAATTTTTGTTACAAATTTTTTATTCAAATAACTTTTTATTATTAAGATTTTGATATATATGAAAATTCCTCAAACTATAAAAAGGAAAATTCTAACTTATAAATTCTTATATAAGAGGCAAAACTGTAAAACAAAACCAATGAAGTTGAAAATAAATAGTCCCCATCAAGAAGACACCATAATAAATGATGGATAACAACTCAAGAATCACAATGATACATAACTTTCAATAAATTAACCTACATCACACATAACTTGCCCCCTACACTCTCGTAATACAGCCACTAAGGGCTCCTTTTACTAAGGTGCGTTAGGGCCTTAACGCGTGCGCGCTAGACCTTAACGCCAGCATTGAGCTGATGTTATTCTGGAAGCGTACCACGCGGTTTAGCACATGGTAATTTCGTGCGTGCGCTAGAAATGCTAGCACGCCTTAGTGCAAGAAGCCCTAAGAATTTGAATAAGAAATTCCCTATTTCTAGTAAATTTCTCGAGGTTTGCTTCAGCATATAATAAATTTTAGAGAAAGTAATCTGATCAGAATTTGACATTTTCAAAACTTCTGCAAAATACTTCTTTAACATAATCTTAGGAGAAAGCATGAGGACAATTGTTAAATTGCAAACTACTCCTCCTTATCAGATTTTCCAAACTTCAGCAGATCTTCAGTAGACTCCTAAGTCCAAAAAACAAGCCCAGAGCTACACCATTGCTCCAGCGGGTCTCCTAAGGGGTTCTTAAGGGACATAACCTGTCCCTTAGATTGTGCCCCTTTGGGCCTGCCACTGTGGTCATGCATTGCAGTATGGGTTGGAGTTGAAACACCTCTTATGTCAAGTTGAGTGATTTCAACAAGGTTCAACTGATTATGCTGATAGTAGTACCTCCATCTACAAACTATGATGTGTCACTTTCTTCCAGCATGGCTCCAGCTTTACGGCCCACCAATATCGTGTTCATAGTTCATTTTTATTTGATACTAGTCAATAAGCCCATCTAAGGTGATGTCAGCAAGACATGTCTAGCTGTGCTGAACCTGGAAAAGGAGCTAGGCCACCACACTTCTCCACCAATAGAAGTTAAGTCCGTCCACAAATTTTGATGTCTCATCTTCCAGTATGACTCTGATGGGGTAATGAAGAATCTGTAATGTCTTATGTGATATATGTATCCTTGAATATTTTATGTGATTAGGACTTTTGAAAACAGTTCTGTATGTGATTTTGTTAGCCATCTAGGACTGTGGCTATTGTGGATTATAAATGATGGAAATAAATAAAAAGTAATGGCGATATTATTTTCAAGATTTCTCCCTGAAGAAGCTGACTTTACAGTGTCACCAATTCCAAGTTTTAGAAACTCCTCCCTTGGTTCATAATCTGTGAGATGAAATCTTTTGTCTAATAAACAATGTTGTCCCTTCTCTCTATGCTTCCAGAAGCTTCTTCACTATTTCCCAGAACAGTCAATGATGGTTGTGAATATGTGAATAACAATATACACTTCTCCCTCTGTATCCGCGGTTTCCATATCTGCGGATTCACTTATTTGCAATTTTTCGGCTGCTAACTCCACCCCCTAATTTTTATCACTGAACCCGGCGTTTCACATTGGAAATCGCTGCTCCCGGTGGTTCCTGAAGGAAATCGCTGATCCCGGCGTTGTACGGAGCAAATCGCAGGTCAGGTTATTCACAGTTTATCTTTTTCAAGTCTATTGTACCGAAAAAACGCGAATAACATGCAAAAAGTTATTTGCGGTTTTTCGGTATTCATGGCTAGGTTCTGCCTGCATACCCCGCAAATACGGAGGAAGAAGTGTACTGTATATTTAACATGTCTATTCTGTGTTTCAGGTTATAACATGTCAATAATGACCAAGGGGTTCATGATATGAAGTCCAATACCATATGGGAGAATTCCTTCACAGAAAGGGTTGTGGATGCATAGAATGTCTCCCAGATGTGGTCAAAAGCAGTATCAGAATTCAAGAAGGCATGAAGAAAAATGAAATCAAAGTGGAAATCTTTGGTAGCACAACAGGAAATAAAAATGGGCAGATGGGATAGGATCTTGCAAGCTTTGTCTACTACAGTGGTACCTCGGAATCCGAACGCCCCAGAACTCGAACGTTTTGGAATCCAAACTTTTTTTTGTAGTAAATTTTGCCCCAGAATCTGAATGTTGCTTTGGAATATTTGTTAATATTTTACCTTAAAATCCAGTGTATTTCCTGTTAAAATTTGAGTTTGTGGGACCCAGGAATGGATTAATCCAGTTTCTATTATTTTCAATGGGAAAAATTGTCTTGGAATGCGAACGCTTTGGAACTCGAACAGGGTTCTGGAATGGATTAAGTTCAGATTCCAAGGCATCACTGTATTATGTTCTCCATTAACCAAATCCATAATACAACTAAATAAAAAGTGAAGGGGATCCTTCCCAAAAATCCTGTTCATAATAAATACGAGTCTATATTTGTCTTGGGTGAGAGAGAAGAGGGGTCTTTGAGCACCCAAACAGCAAAGATTGATTTGCAAGTGCTGAAACTCCCTGATCCACTGAGGCCTTTCATCGCCTGCTATCTCAGGGCTGGCCAATGGTTGCTTCCTGAACTTCAAGGAGTAATGTTCCGGGGCTGATCCCTGCCCTGCGACCTCTTTAATAAGCACCTGAAAAGAGAAGTTGCCTGTCAGCTCCTGCTAACCTTTCACCTGCAGGGTCGAGGCATTACGTCTCCATAGAACTTCTGAGTAGCACAGACACAAAACACAGATTGTACTTCCTAGTGGGCTTTGCCCTTGGCTGGAGAAGAGAAGGATCTCCTCTCTAAAACACCAATTCCCATAATATAAACCTCACAGCTCCTTTTGTTAACCATCAAAGTTTTAATTAAAAAAAAAGAGAATTCTGCAAGAATAGAATGTGGGTGGAAGGGCAGGGTACTAGGGCAATATCTCCTTCCCAAATTATAGTAATCAATGCCCGTCGCTCTAGGAAAGAAGGAACTCACAGGACTTCATTGATTGTACTGCAGCTCTGACCGTCCTCAGAAAAAAGAGACTGGGTATTATAAAAAAAAAAAAAAAAAAGGCTAAAGAGTCTGAGGGCTAGATTAAAAAAGAAAAAAAAAAATGCATAAAAAAACTACTGGCTGCTATCGTAGCCCTTATAGTAGTGATTTAAAAAAAGCGAATTATTCTCCAAAAAAACACTCGTGCAAATGAGGTTGGCAAAGAGTAGCAAAGACTCGCTAGATTTGCATGTGCCCATCACTGGTTATAGTGATGAACACATGCACAGAATAAATGAAAAAAAGCAACAGCAGGAGAGTTGCCCACACTCTCCTGCTGCCATGCAACCCTATCCCCACATGCCTCACCCCTTTACCTTATTTTCAGATGGCTGGTCGGAGGGATGCCTACTCCCTCCGGCCAGCAGGCCCGCCTCTTCACAATGGCGGACCGTCCCCTCCCTGGTTCACCCTCCCCAGTGTGTCGCATCACTCAGTGGTGATACAGACTTGTACGGTCTGTGTCTGTGCATGGCCGTTTGGAGGAGGATGGGCAGGGGAGGGCTTCAATGGCTGGGAGGGTGTAGATGGGCTGGAGTAAGTCTTAACAGAGATTTCGGCAGTTGGAACCCAAGCACAGTACCGGGTAAAGCTTTGGATTCTCACCCAGAAATAGCTAAGAAGAAAAAAAAAAAAAAAAATTAAATTGAATCAGGTTGGGCAGACTGGATGGACCATTCGGGTCTTTATCTGCCGTCATCTACTACTACTACTGCTCTAACCATTCTCACCATGTGTGGAGGGGCTTTGAGACTACAAGCATCTATATGTACATCAACATATCCTAGGGGATGCTGAAAAGTTCTCAGCCCAACCAACCAACTTCCTAAATTTCTGAGTGTTATTTTGCCACTGGAGCTGAAAAGAGTGTGACCTTATTTTGTTAAGTGCCAATGTGCAGAAACAGAATTCAAGTTTATTATTATTATTATTCAAGTTTATTAGCGTTTTTGATTAATCGCTTATTCATACTTCAAAGCGATGAACATAAATAAAAAACATTAAAAATTACAATATTAAAGAGTAATACAATATTTAACATAGACATAAAAACAAACCAGACCATACACAAACTTCACAAACAAGATAAAAGGGAGAAAGGGAGTTGAACTGCAAATTATTATATAGAGAATAGTCAGGGAAAAAACACAAGGTAGGGGATATAAGATTCATAGTCAAATTCAACATAATTAATAAATCCAAGGTTATTACATTGTTTCAGATTATTGATTGAGCCATATCCACATCATTCTCTTCTTGGTTGGGCTGAGAACTTTTCAACACCCCTCGTAGTGTGAAGAGTTTCAGTGTCTGTGATGTCATAATGCCTCATTCCACCAGTAAGAGCCAACCTCATCAGTGATGTCACAATGGCTTGATTGTCCTTTACTTGGCTCACTTTTATTACATACAAGGGGATGTTGAAAAGTTCTCAGCTCAACAAACCAACTTCTTAAATTCTGAGCGCTATTTTGCCATTGGAGCTGAAAAGAGTGTGATCTTATTTTGTTAAATGCCAATTTGCAGAAACAAAATTCTAAGTTTTGACATTGTTTCAGATCATTTATTGAACCACATCCAGGCCATTCTCTTCCTGGTTGGGCTGGGAACTTTTCAGCACGTCATGTACACATGCCTAAAGCATGTGCATGCTACACATACAACACAAACACTGCAGTTCCACTAACAATCTGGCAGGAAGCCAAAAGCAAGAGCCCCATACGTTGAGGGTACCAGGTGTGAATACACGTCCTTCTATGGCTTTCTAATACCACATGCTCACATGTCAAATCACACGCCTTACTTAAGGGACTGGAGGAATTGCCGTACAGCGAAAGATTGGAGAAACTGGGCCTCTTCTGCCTCGAACAGAGGAGATTGAGAGGGGACATGATTGAAACATTCAAGGTACTGAAGGGAATAGAATTAGTAGATAAGGGCAGGTTGTTCACCCTCTCCGAGGTAGGGAGAACGAGACACTCTCTAAAGTTAAAAGGGGATAGATTCCGTATGAGCATAAGGAAGTTCTTCTTCACCCAGAGAGTGGTGGAAAACTGGAACGCTCTTCCGGAGTCTGTTATAGGGGAAAACACCCTCCAGGGACTCAAGACAAAGTTAGACAAGTTCCTGCTGAACCAGAACGTACGCAGGTAAGGCTAGACTCAAATAGGGCACTGGTTTTTAACCTAAGGGCCGCCGTGTGAGCGGACTGCTGGGTACGATGGACCACGGGTCTGACCCAGCAGCGCCAATTCTTATGTTCTTATAAAAAGAAGTCAAAAACGTATTGTTCCCACCCCCAGATGGTTCTTCTCCCACAATAGACCATTGTACCTTTTTTTTTTTTTAATTATAATTTTTACAACAGTTCAATATCCAGAACAGTAAAGAAAGGAATTTTTCAATCTTAATAGCATCAGGAAAAGTCATTACTTCTTTAAAAAAAATCTATTTCCATCTAGCCCACAATAGACCATTGCACATTTTGATGCGAGCTCACTTCAGATGCAGTAAATTGCGAGGCTTCCTCTTTCTGTACTTGATCCCTCTCCCTTGGGTACAGGTGAAACCCAATCGGGCAAACGTCCCCTTGCCAGCTCCTGGCACCATTCACCGTTTCACTCATGAAAAATTCATGCGCCTCCCAACTACAGATCTTCAGAAGTTCTGCAGCAGGTAAGGGAGGTGAAACTGGTTGCTCTCTCACTCCCCTCGCCCTGGAGACATTCTGCCCTGCTATACACAAACTTCCATCCCCTCCTCAAGGCAAAGAAATGAATCTCCTAAAGAGAGAGGGGGGAGGCTGATGACTTACGTTCCCCAGCAGCAAAAGTCGGTTTCCAAGCCTAGTCAAACGCATCCACCAAGGTGGGGTAAAGAGGTTGCATATAACTTGTCGGAATGCAGAATGCAGATCCGAAAGGAGGAAAGCCCGGTCCGTAGGGTCCGCATTTTACCCAGTCTTTCAGCCCAAAGCAAAGGGGAATTTTTGCTTAAGGAAGACCTCACAGATTTTCCCGTGGGTTCCTCCCCTCCCCCTCCCCCCAGTTTGTGAACTGTATCAGGCCAGGAGCATTATTAATAATAATAATAATAATAGTTTATATACCGCAGGACCGTGAAGTTCTATGCGGTTTACAAGCATTGTGAATTAACAACAGGATATGCATTACTTATAGCTGTGAATATACATTTATGTCTATGGAGCGGTATAATCTGTATACAGAGACTGATGCTGAAACAGAAATTCAGATTTTATCTTTGCTAATTTATTTTTCCATAACTGGAGTGTTTATGCGTATCTAAAACTGCCGAGATTTAAAGGAAGTGATTCAGAAGATTTGTTTACAACTTTTAACCCTGTCCCAATATTTCACATAAATATATCCCCCTGCTTTCCCTATACAGCTAGAATATAATTTTTCAGTGCATAAATTAGGCCGAGTGATCTCCGATGCGTTTAGATTTCAAACCGTTTTGTGAAAACAAAATTAATGAAAACAGTCTGGTATTGTAAATTAATTAATCAAACGTTGGATATAAGGGGAAAAAAAGTCTCATCTTTTTCAAAAATCAGTATAAAATTGATTATAAAGGTTATTTGACCACAAGTGATTTATGGATCACTTTTGTTGTCATTCTTTGGGAGGATTTTGCTATCACAGGTTAATTTCTATTCATTCCAATTTCTGTGGATTTTTAAACCAGAATTGCTGGATTAATCCAGGAATTTAGTGGACAGCTTGAAGTCTCTACAGAAAAATGAAACTATATTCTAAACTATACTCTTGTAGCTTCGCCTTGGTTCTGCAAAATTTACACGTGTGCCAAAAATATATATCTAGGCCTAAAGCTCAAATATCTTTATTCTATGTTATTTTTGCAGCATGGGATTAATATTGTGGTTATCATTTACACAGTTTTGCAGAATCATAGCATTAGAGTATTAAAATGATTTATCTTGGTGATCTTTTCTTGTTTGATATAACGGATATCTGCAATATGAAAAAGTTGTCTTAATGAGCTGTGCTTTGTTAGCAAAAACCAAGTTAAGTTTTGTAACCAAGATAATAAAAATCATCTGCTTTGAAAAATAAGGCGATTTCAGTAGTGAGTACCGATGTGAAGGTTGACCTCGTAAAGCTCATTTACAGCCATCACTGCTCCAGGGCCCAGAAAAAATGTTGATCTCAATTTCTACAGGATCCATTGTTATGACTAATCTCCACATACTGACTTTCACAACAAATTTCCCTAAATTTATACAATCTGATTCAGAAAACATCTTACTTCTAATCTATTTGTGTGCCGCTCATACCTATACAGGCTCAAGGCGACTTTAAAGAGAGGAGGGGAGAGGATGGAGAAGGACTGGAGGAGAGGGGAGAGAGTAGGGAGGAGGAGAGGTAAGAGGGGGGGAGAGAGGAAGTAGGAGGGGAAGGGATAGGTAAGAGGGGGGAGAGGAGGTGGGAGGGGAAAGGGATAGGTAAGAGGGGGGAGAGGATGTGGGAGGGGAAAGGGATAGGTAAGAGGGGGAGAGGAGGTGGGAGGGGAAAGGGATAAGTAAGGGGGGAGAGGAAGTGGGAGGGGAAAGGGATAGGTAAGAGAGGGGAGAGGAGGTGGGAGGGGAAAGGGATAGGTAAGAGGGGGAGAGGAGGTAGGAGGGGAAAGGGATAGGTAAGAGGGGGAGAGGAGGTGGGAGGGAAAAGGGATAGGTAAGAGGGGGAGAGGAGGTGGGAGGGGAAAGGGATAGGTAAGAGGGGTAAGAGAAGGTGGGAGGGGAAGGAGAGGATACAGGAGATTAACCCCCTCTTTTACTAAGGTGCGCTAACCGAATTAGCATGCCTAAACGCTAAGTCCGTAGACTAACATGCACGTGTTAGAGTTTAGCAAGCACTAATCGGGTTAGCGCACCTTAGTAAAAGAGGGTCTAAGTGTCGAACAAGATGGGTTTTCAGTTTTCTTCGGAAGATGGTGTGGCCAGGTTCAGTACTTCCTCCCCCACCCCCCAACCCCAAATCTGTATTTATACAATCGAGGTTATTAAACACAGCTACAGAAACAGAAAGACAATTTGCTTTTCAGGGATCAGCGTTCATGTGACATGGAACGGGGTTGGAGATTTCCCATTTCAAATTCCATGTCCTTTTTATCTAAGGTGACCATCCCGTTGTCCCGACCCACCGCTTCGGGACGCCAAAATGTCCCGTTTTCAGGGACAGCGTCCTGAAGCTGTGCACGGGGACAACGGACCGGCGATCGCTTCCCCTCCTGCGCTAAAGCCTGCCTCCCTCCTTCCCTCCCTATAACTCCAAAATGGTCGGGGGGGGGGGCCTGCCAGGTCCGAAATCACCCTCCCTATTATCAGGGCCGGCATTAGGGGATGGCAAGGGGGCCCTGCAATCCAGGCAGCTCATTTAGCTGCCATTAGCCCTGCCTTCAGCTGCGCTGGTAATGCTAAATAGAGAATGACACGGGGAAAAAATCTGTCCCCGTCACCGCCCCGTCCCCGGCCCACCATCCTCTGCACCGCCCCGTCACCGCCATTCCATTCACCGCCCCGTCACCGTCACTGCCATCCCTTTCACCGCCCCGTCACCGCCACTGCCATCCCATTCACCGCCCCGTCACCGTCCCCGCAGCATCCATATAAGCCTTAGTACTCTAATATTTAGCGTATTCCATTCTTATAAATCAAAGTTCCTGCTGCTGAACTAGAGAAAGAGATGTTCAGCTGGCAGGGCTTTGTTTATAAATTTTTATTAACACAACTAATATGCCACCATAATGTTTCCGACAGAGGACAAGTATGCAATAAATGCATTTTGCTGTTTCAATGCCAGTGCTCAGCAGAACAACAGACAGCAATATGGACATTCACCTTATGTAGTACTTTTTTAATATATAAAAATAGACAAAATTAGTTGCTGTTTTATCATTATATTTTCTTGCCATTATAGTATTCTTCATTGATCATTTTTCTTTTTAAATTCAAAACAAATTCAACCTGTCTTGTGTCCCAGCATGAATTCATGTTTCACTCAATTGGCTGTTTCAAGGGAATTAACCCTCCAACTTCCATTTGCAAAAATACCCAATGTTGTTCCTTCTATGAGCAATATTTAAATTATGAGGAACAACATTGGGTATTTTTGCTGAATTGTGTGACACCATTTGGGCTGAACATGAAGATTGAAAATGCCTGGTTAGCCCTGGACAGATGATTTGAACAGCCAGGAGCCTGTCCTGGCCATTTAAATCATTTTGAATATCTAGTCCAATGATAACAGAATTAGGGTGATTATAGAAACATAGAACTTTGTTGATCACTAAAAACAGTGGAGACTAAGGGTCTATCAAGCTCAGCATCCTGTCTTTGACACTGGCCAGTCTTGGTCTTTGGAACTGCCCATTGTGTCAGAAGCAATAGGGATTAAGTGACTTGCCCAGGGTCACAAGGAGTGTAGTGTAGCTCTAACCACTGGATTTAGAAGTTGGCTTCTTTTGGGATCTTTAACTCATCATCGCTAGGACTCGAATCTGAGTCCGTGGCACCTAACATAGAATGGAATTAGTATGGCAAAGTAATGAAGAATGGTCCAGCAGCCCCCACCCTCCCTCCACCTCACCTTATATTCGTTCCGAGTTTGCCGGCTTCCTTTTTCCCTAGCCGCACGCGTTCAAAAAGCCGTGCATTTAGCCAGCTCCCTCCCTCCACCTCACCTTAAATTTCGAGTTTTCCGGCTTCCTT
Organism: Geotrypetes seraphini; assembly: GCF_902459505.1. Lineage (NCBI taxonomy): Eukaryota > Metazoa > Chordata > Amphibia > Gymnophiona > Dermophiidae > Geotrypetes > Geotrypetes seraphini. Next base: position 13,468,434 of record NC_047086.1, on the reverse strand, counting down.
TTTTCCGAGCCGCACGTGTTCAAAAATCCGTGCACGCGCGGCTGCGCGAGTCAATCAAACTTCTCCTCTCCTGCAACTTCCTGTTTCCGGTTGCGTCAGAGGAGAAGATTGATTGACTTGCGCAGCCGCGCATGCACGGATTTTTGAACACGTGCGGCTCGGAAAAAAGGAAGCCGGAAAACTCGAAATTTAAGGTGAGGTGGAGGGAGGGAGCTGGCTAAATGCTACGGGCGGGTGGGCGGTGGCTGCGGGGACCGCGCGATCCTTGATACCTCACTGCAGAGACAAGACCATTCACTGCCCCGCGGGCGGTGAATGGCCTTGTCCCCGTCGCCGCAGCGACTGCTAGTTTTCTTCCCCGTTTTCAGCGGGTGACCCGCGGCTAAAATGCGGTGGCCGCGGGTAAACCGCCACTGTGTCATTCTCTAATGCTAAACTCCACGGTAAAACCAAAGAGAGAAGCCACGGGACTTTCCCACTTGCCTGCACCGCTTGAAGTTCTGCTGCTCTTAATCCCGCCCCCATCTGGAGTGACTTCCTGTTTTTGAGGGGCAGATTGAGAGCGGCAGAACTTCGAGCAAATGCAGGCAAGTGGGAAAGTCCCGCGGCTTCTCTTTTTGGTTTTACCGTGCAGTTTAGCATTACCGGCGTAGCCGAAGGCAGGGTTGATGGCAGCTAAGAATCGCCTCCAGTCTCGCAGCAGCACTAGAACACTTGCCTCTAAATTAAGCTAAGGGCTGATTCCCTGTAGGTAAAGAGGGGAAGTACTGGAATGGGATGTGGGAAGATTAATTCGTCGAAGGCCCCTAGGCACACAAGTACACTGAACCCTTGCCCCATCCCACCCCACCCCCTTTCTTCATCTTCTCCTCATTCTCTTCCTTCCATCCACTGTCTACCCCTTCCAGAAAATGTTTGTCTCCCTCTGCCATTTTTGCTCGTGCCCCCCTCCACCCCTTGGTCTGGCATCCATCACCTTCCCTCTGTTCCCCTCATAGTTTGGCATCTCTCTCCTTCCCTCCCCCCCCTGTGGTTTTTAGCATCTCTCTTCTCATTTCCTTCACTCAGACGTGATATCTCTGTGTCCTTCCCCATTCTTTGGCATTTCTCTCCTCTCTCTTCTCTTCTCTTTCCTTTTCTTCTCTGGTCTTCCTTCTCTATTTTCTGCCTTTGTGTAAATTAAATTGTGTCTTATTATTCAGCCCTCAGTTTCCCTCTTTTCACTGTGTCTACTCACAGCTTGCCACCCCTTTCCTTCACCCCTCCACTATCTCACTAACTCTATCTTCTCCCCCCATCCAGCATGTGGGAAAGCAGTAGCAGTGGTGAGGAGGTGGACACAAGTTCTCCCCACTTCCATCATCTGCCCTGCTCCCTTCTGTCTCCCTTCTCGCCACTTCCATCATCTGTCCTGCCCTGTCCCTTTCTTCCCGCATTCATCATCTGCCCTGCTCTTTCTTGCCTCCTTCTCTTTCTCCCTCTTCCCCAGGCCCATCTCACCACTCACCTTTCACTCCGATTTTTTTATTTTAGAACGGTGACGCCCCCCCAAGCATTGATTGACAACGCGGTCCCCTCTGATCAGCAACGCAGGCCCCCCCCCCCCCTTGACAGAAAGTAATACAAACGAGCAACATGGGTAAGAAAGGCAACAGGAACTGTAATTTTGCAAGCAGTGCTGCTTGCCCAAAGCTTCCATCTGACGCACCCAGACGGAAACAGGAAGCTGTGTCAGAGGGGAACTTTGGGCAAGCAGTACCACTTGCAAAATTACAGTTCCCCTTGCCTTTCTTACCCGCGTTGCTCGTTTGTATTACTTTCCATCGATGGAAAAGCCTGCATTGCTGATTGGGGGGCGGGGGGCGCATTGCTGATTGGAGGGGGGCCCATTGCCGATCGGGGGGGGGGGGTCCATCACCATTTGAAAAAAAAATACACTCCTTCATCGGGCCCCCCTGACCATTTTGGGCCCTAGGCCAGGGGTGTCAAAGTCCCTCATCGAGGGCCGCAATCCAGTCGGGTTTTCAGGATTTTCCCAATGAATATGCATGATCTATTTGTATGCACTGCTTCCATTGTATGTTAATAGAACTCATGCATATTCATTGGGGAAATCCTGAAAACCCGACTGGATTGCGGTCTTCAATACCCCTGAATTCCTCTCCTTCACACAGGGCACAGGGTTTCATTAATTCCTCTATCTCCTTTTCTCTTTCACACACAGAGGGAGTCACTTAACCCTCCCCCCCCCCCCCCCCGGTAGTGATGGTGGGGGGGTATCAATTTATCTCCCTTAAACAGGGACCAGGGGACTCTCCCTTCCTTTATCCTAGTGTGCGCAGGGCTGAGGAGATTTTGGGCGGGAAATGCTCCCAAGCCTCGCGTGCTAACCCGCTACACTGCCCATCCTGTGCACGCGCTCCTCCTCAGCAGTAGTGCGGGGACCCGGCACCGCCATATCTGCAGCACAGTCCCTTGTCATCACGGGAAGAGGGGGGTGGGGGGTTAAGCACTTAGCACCCTCCAGTGCAGAAGACGCCCCTCACCTCACCCACTTCCCAACTGTCTTCCTCTTCGGACTTTTAAAAAAATTTTCAACCTAAGACAGGCTTAGGGCATCCTCCGCTCAAAGAGAAATGGGGGCGATAAAAGCGGCAATGTCTCCCCCCTTTCGACCTTAGACAATTCCTGGTGTTTGGGGCAGGGAGAGAAGACAACAGAGCGAATTAATTTACTCCCCCTTCCCGCTTTTACTAACGTCTTCCACTTCTGAACAGGAAGTGGTCTTTTTGCTGTCTGAAAATGAAACTTAATTGAAAAGCGGGGGGGGGTGGGGGGGGGGTAAAAACAGACAGATCCATCTTCATTAAGTATATGTTCTCATTGCTAATGCATTCTGGCAAGATAAACGTATAAAGTGACCGAAATATACAGCTCCAGGAAGGCTGAAAGATTGAAAACCGTTTTTATTTTTCCAGGAGGGGGGGCTTTGCTTTAAAAAATGTGCATTTTAAACAATATTTTGACTGAAATGATGTTGTGGCCATGTTGGTCTACTTTCCAAGGTAATATAGACAAATTAAAACAAACAAAAAATACATAACCAGTATAGATATGACAAAACACAGCCGTCCGCCTTATTTTCGGCCTGAACAAATGGGAATACATCACTCCTTTCTACCACCAACTACATTGGCTACCTTTCGAATCCAGAGTCCTTTTCAAATTCGCCTGCTTCTGCTACAAAACAGTATTTGGTCTATCACCAAGATACCTCTCTCCCCACTTCACTATGAATTGCACCAATAAAAAATCCCGCAGAATTCAGCTGTTCGCCTTACCCCCCAAAAAATTATGTCAGCTCAAAAGATTCCTCGACAAAACCTTCGCCTTCCAGGCGGCTAACCTGAACCCTTGGCTTGAGGCCCCAACCTACCTCGACTTCAGAAAACTACTCAAAACGTACCTATTCCGCGAACAGGACCCTTAACCCTCATTCCCCTGCAATAAACTAACTCCCGCCCTCTCCCCCCTCCTTCTACTCTTCCCCTTCCCCCCCCTCCCCTCCTTTGGTTCTCTCTCTCCCCCTCTTACCTTCCAATCCAACCTTCCTCGTTGCTTGTAACTCCGACAAAATGTTGTAAATCCGTGTTCAGATCGGATCTTAATTAATTGATGTGAACTGCCTAGAACTCATTGGGTATGGCGGTATACAAGAACATAATAATAATAATGGTACATGTGGCGATAAGTACATGGGTACAGAAGGTACAGAAATAGTATGATCCAATAACAGAATCTTAAGTCTATTACATAGATACATGGCTATGTATTGCTTTCATTGTTGTTTTCTATTAAAACCAATAAAAAAATATTGAACAAAAAACAAACAAACAAAAAAATGAAATAAGGTAATACATCTTTTATTGGATTAACTCAATGCAAACAATTTTTTTTTTTTTTTAATAAGTCGGTAATGAAAATTAAGGCCTCCTTTAATCAAGCCGCGCTAGCGGTTTAACCCACGTAATACCACATGCTAAACCGCCGGCCGCTAACACCTCCCTTGAGCAGGCAGTAGTTTTTAGGCCAGCGCGGGGGTTAACGCGTGATGAAACGTCACGCGCATTAACCCCGCTAGCGCGGCTTGTAAAAGGAGCCCTATTATTTCACTAGAATCATTTTATTCTTATCCCGACTTGACGAGGTAAAACAATAAAAAATAATACCATAATTTTGGAAAAAGGCGCTGTTAAAATATAAAACAAAACCAAAAGTGACAGTGAAATTTGGGCCAGTACCTGCTTCTAATGAAAATCGGGATCTACCTGCTTCTAATGGAATCGGTTAAATTATACTTCCTGGTGGGAATCTCTCTGCCACACTTTTAAAATGGAACGTATGATGGCCAGACAACAGAGACATTATAGGAAATTTATGGGTGTTTGGGAGCCATTCACAAAATTCTGTAAGGAATGATAATTGACCTTATTTTTGGCCCTTTCAACATACACATCCAGGGTGGGTGGGTGGAGGGGGGGGGGGAGATTGCACTATTATTTTAAATTGGGAAAGGTTATTGAAAGATTCTATGGCTTTGTGTTTTCTTGTTAATTAATGGGTGGGTGGGAGGGTTAGAATGATTGCTCATGTATGTCTGTAAGATGAATGTGCTTTTCTTGGTATTACTAGTCATTAAGCCCGTTACATTAACGGGTGCTAGAATATATGTCTGTCTGTCTTTGTGTCTCTCTCCCTCCCACTGTCTCTCTCTCTCTCCCTGGCCCCCTTTCTCTCTCTTTCTGACCCTCTCCCTTCCCCTCCAGGTCCCTGTGCAGCAGTTGCAGCATTTTCACCCACCCCCCTTCCCTACTCTTACCAGATATGGCCTGCTCCTTTTAGCCCCTCCCATGGTCTAGCCTGCTCAAAGGGCCCCCCTCCTTCCCTTATCGAGTTTCCCACAGGCAAGCTAAGCTTCTTACCTTTTTTTTTTTCAGTCTGTTTCCCTCCCTCGCATGGCTCGCGGCTGGAGTCTCTTTGGCGCGTCCCTGCCCGGCCCGTGGTCTGGCCTAATCCGGGCAAGCATCGGTGCGGCTCCTCACGATTCCCACCAGCGTCGGAAGCCTTCTCCGACGCTGGTGCGGCTCATGAGGGAGTCCAACGCTGGCGGCCATTCCTTTCTAGGTAAGTGCTGGGGACCCGCGCATGCGCACTCCTGCGGCCACGGAACTACAGATCAGAGATCATGGAAGCACGCAGTATGAGTGCGCATGCGCGGCTAGCATTTTATTGTATAGGATTATAAGAACATAAGAGTTGCCTTCACCGGGTCAGACCAGAGGTCCATCGCGCCCAGCAGCCTGCACCCGCGGTGGCCCATCAGGTCCATGACCTGATTTGTGTCCCTGCCTTTCCTGTACCTATCTCTATGTCTATCTGTCCCTGCCTTTCCTATACCTATCTCTATGTCTATCTGTACCCCTCAATCCCCTTATCCTGTAGGTATTTATCCAAATCTTCTTTGAACCCCTGTAACGTGCCCTGCCCTACCACAGCCTCCGGGAGCGCGTTCCATGTGTCCACCACCCTCTGGGTAAAAAAGAACTTCCTAGCGTTTGTTCTAAACCTGTCCCCTTTCAATTTCTCCGAGTGCCCCCTTGTACTCGTGGCTCCCCACAGTCTGAAGAATCTGTCCCTGTCTACCTTCTCTATGCCCTTCAGGATTTTGAAGGTTTCTATCATGTCTCCTCTAAGTCTCCGCTTTTCCAGGGAGAAGAGCCCCAGCTTTTCTAACCTGTCAGTGTATGAAAGGTTTTCCATACCTCTTACCAATTTAGTTGCTCCCAAGTATTGCCATGTCTTTCTTGAGGTATGGTATATATATGTATATATATTTGTGTTTTGCACTGTTGTTTGGAAAATCAGTAAAGATTAAAAAAAAAAGAAAACAGGTAAACCGCTTTGGTTGTAGCAGGGAAGGGCGCTATGTGACCCTTTTTACTCTATTCCTAGGTGTCTTCTTGCATTATAAATTCATATGATTTTTCTATTGGTTACAGAATATTCTCCAGAACTGCTTGCACAGAGGAGAAATAATCCTCCTCTTTAGACCACGACTGGAAGCTTTGCCTTGCACTGTTCCTTACACTCGGGTGAGTGAGCCTCCAGCTTTCGGGTTTTCATCCTCATAAAAGACTGTACCTCGGGTGGCCAAAGTAAAGCATGACTCTGAAATCCAAAGGGAAACTTGAGCTGGTTTTAGAAGTATTGATTCAATGATATTCATTTCGGGTGACGTAGAGACTGTGGATCTGTGCTTTAATCAACATTGTAGGTGCGTTAGGGCCTAAACGTGCTGAATAGCGCACGCTAGCCACTACCGCCTCCTTTTAAGCAGGTGGTAATTTTTCGGCTAGTGCGTGCATTAAAAACGCTAGCACACTTTAATAAAAGGAGCCCTAAATCCTGCTCACAATAACATCAAAAACACATCCACCCACGCTATAGCGGACAGACCTTCACAGCTGATATTGCAAACCTTGTAAAGCTTCTCTCTGCATTAAGGTAGCGGGAACCAAACCCTAAATTACTTCTAGTATTTGAGCCAGGAACCTGCAGGTTTGCACGTCCTAAAAAAAAAAACTCAACAAAAAACCCGTGGGCATAAAACTGTGAGGAGAGACGGCAGAAAGTTTAGATGGCAGAAGGGGGGTGGTGCAGGCCTGTTGCTTTCCATGGCCACTCTTCTCCTCTTGCCTGTCAGCTCCACAGCTCACTCCTTCCTGCCATTTAAATGAAAACCTACTAGGGAACATTACTTAGGTTTAGACTCCTTTCAGATTGCTTAGATATAATTCAGGCGATCAACTTGCCCTTTTAAATTCCCTCGTCTCTTATTTGGCCTAAAATGTTCTACGCTTTTAGCAATGAAAACAGAAATAACAATAGTAACACCGAGTGGGATTGCTGATCAAAAAAGAAGCGAATGCTGAGAACCAGTTGCTTTACTATCCTTGCCGACTCTCCTGCCTAGAAATAGCTGTATCAAGGTTACAACCCCATATAAAACCACCCTTAAAATTAATATATATATAAAAAAATCAGAACTAATGCTAGGAAGTTCTTCTTCACCCAAAGGGTGATGGACACCTGGAGTGCGCTTCCTGGGGGTGTGATAGGACATAGTACGGTTTTGGGGTTCAAGAAGGGATTGGACGATTTCCTGAAGGAAAAGGGGATAGAAAGGTCTAGATAGAGGATGACTATACAGGTCCTGGACCTGATGGGCCGCCACGTGAGCGGACTGCTGGGCATGATGGGCTTCTGATCTGACCCAGCAGAGGCACGGCTTATGTTCTTATGTATTGGCAGGCCCAAAAGGTATAAAATCACTTTTGTAAATGCACCACAGGAAATAGTGACTCTAGAACAAATGGCGCATACCAGAATGTAATGTAATTTATTTCTTATATACCGCTACATCCGTTAGGTTCTAAGCGGTTTACAGAAAATATACATTAAGATTAGAAATAAGAAAGGTACTTGAAAAATTCCCTTACTGTCCCGAAGGCTCGCAATCTAACTAAAGTACCTGGAGGGTAATAGAGAAGTGAAAAGTAGAGTTAGAGGAAAAATAAAAATAAAATAAACATTTTAACAAGACAGCATTGATCTAAATACTTTGGAAGGTAGAAGAGAGGAGAGAAAGGAATAGAAGCAGAAGGGGGAGCCGTTGAACAGTAGAATTCTGGAGAAATTTAAATGATAGAAATAGAACAAAACAAAGACAAAAGGCAAAACAATAGATAAGATTAAAGATAAATCATAAGCTGGAAAGAAAAATAAAATAAAACTTTGTCTTCAATCCACGGTTTCAGCGTCAGTGATGAAGTGGAGCAAGTAAGTTTAGGAGGAGCGATTGACGTTTCCAGAAAGGGCTTCTTCAGGGAAGAGACTTGGCCGACAGTCCCAGGATGCCTATGTCTCCTCCCCTGCGATGTTCTCCCATCCATGCATTCCCTCCCAGACACACTGCCCGTGCCCCAGCCGCTCCAAGGAGGCTGCCCCAGATGAGGCCCACGGTGAATGCAGGATTCTCTCCTCTGCGGGAAAGCCGCCCGGAGCCGACAGTCGATCTTCGTAGCGGATTGCATGGGGGGAAGAGTTCACACTCTATATATATATATCCCAGCTATAACTAGATTCTCTGGAATGTAAAGTGATATTTCACAACTTTCCCTTATCCTCTTTTCTACATTGTTGATCAGATGTTTTGAGGAGGGGGTAACAAATTCTGACATACCCGCGCTGCTGGGTCAGACCAGTGGTCCATTGTGCCCAGCAGCCCACTCCCTAGGTCAAAGACCAGCGTCCCAACTGAGACCAGCTCTGCATTTGGGCGGGGCTGTCCCGTTTCACTCACTCGGAAAGTGAAATGTGTGCTTTAAAAATCCGAAGGGCACGTACATTCATTGCATTTCCATCTGTATTATAAACAAGTGGCGTTGATATCCAGAGATGGGAAACCTGGCTCGGAGCCAACTCCAGCAACATTAATGGCTTTGTCAATGGATGTCTGACTTCATTATATTCCAGGCCAGTTCAGTAATAAAACTCAGGTCCCGGGTGCTCTTTCGCCCATTGATTTTATTCTTCCTGGCATTTTGAGGCTGAAATCTTTCAGGAAAGCCCAACAGAACAAAACAGCTCTGTTCATAAGCATTAAAAAGTATTGGCTTGTTTTACAAGAGCAGTAGCACTTCTCCCTCGTCACAGGCTGTACCTAACTGTGACTATGCTTAGATAACATTTTGCCTTCTCTTTTCTTCCGTCTAGGGAGCGGCAAGAGGCTTGGGCTCACCTTTGTCTCAACCAAAACAACGGAGCAAAAAAAACAAAACCAAAGCAGGAGATACTTTAAACAGTCCAGCACATTGTGACACTAGCTGGGATGAAGTGATAGCTGACTTGCCAAATAAAATCAGTTGGCATTGGTAACTCCACCCCCTGTCCCCCATCAACAACCAAGAGGTCTATTTAACAAAAATGCATGTCACTACACGTATAAATAAATGTGCGAATGTACAGTATATGGAGGAAAAGGATCTTGGAAATCCAAACCATAGACCACTTTTAACTGTCTATTGGTTGTATCTGGATTGAATTATCTTTCTTCGATTCAAAAAACCCCACAGAAAACCTATTTTTTTCTTTAAGATTTTTTTTATATAATTTCATTTTTGTATGCCTTATTAATCTTTTTTTAGGTATTACTTTTTTAAAAAAATCTTAAATTCATTTCATATCTTAAAATCAAGTACAGTAAATGATGTTTAACAATTGAACATTTAAAAACACTTGAATTCTTACATTTGATCGTATCATCCTAAAATATTGTACCCCCACCCTCCCTCATATGTCATATATTATAATCAGGAAAGAATATTTTTAATCTTTGCAATAATCTATCAATGGCCTCCACATATCCTGAGGGACAGATTCTTCAGACTAGCGGGGACAACAAAAACAAGAGGTCATTCAGAAAAACTGAGAGGGGACAGATTCAAAACGAATGCAAGGAAATTTTTCTTCACTCAGAGGGTGGTGGTCACCTGGAACACGCTTCCAAATGAGGTAATAGGACAGAGTACAATACTGGGTTTCAAAAAGGGACTGGATGACTTCCTGGAAGCGAAGGGGATTGCAGGGTATAGATAGAAACATAGAAACATAGAAACATAGAAAGATGACGGCAGAAAAGGGCCATAGCCCATCAAGTCTGCCCACACTACTGACCCACCCCAAGTCTAGATGCTAGTGAATCGTCTTACGTAGGGATCCCACGTACATGTCCCATTTGCTCTTAAAGTCAAGCACGCCTGTGGCCTTGACTACCTGCACCGGAAGCTTATTCCAGTGATCTACCACCCTTTCCGTGAAAAAATACTTCCTGGTGTCACTCCTAAATTTCCCCCCTTTGAGTTTAAGCGGATGCCCTCTTGTGGTCGAGGGTCCCCTGGGGAAGAGGATGTCATCTTCCACCTCGACACGTCCTGTGATGTATTTAAATGTCTCAATCATGTCCCCCCTCTCCCTGCGCTCCTCAAGAGTGTAGAGCCGCAGTCTGCTCAGTCTCTCTTCGTAAGAGAGACCCTTGAATCCCAAGATCGTCCTAGTGGCCATCCGCTGAACCGACTCGACTCTAAGCACGTCCTTACGGTAATGTGGCCTCCAGAATTGCACACAGTATTCCAGATGAGGTCTCACCATGGTCTTGTACAGCGGCATTATGACTCCTGGTTTCTGACTGACGAAACTTCTATTGATACATCCCATCATTTGCCTTGCCTTGGATGTGGCCTTCTCTACCTGCTTGGCAGCCTTCATGTCTGCACTGATGACTACTCCCAAATCTCTTTCTACTGAGGTTCTAGCTAATGTTACTCCATTTAAGGTGTAAGTTCTGCACGGATTTTTGCTACCGAGGTGCATGACCTTACACTTCGTAGCATTGAAGCCTAGCTGCCATGTCGAGGACCAGTTTTCCAACGTACGAAGGTCCTGTGTCATACTATCATGTAAAACGCTATCACTTACTATGTTGCACAGTTTTGCGTCGTCGGCGAATAATGTCACTTTACCCTGTAGCCCTCGTGTCAAGTCCCTTATGAATATATTAAAAAGGAGAGGACCCAGGACCGAGCCCTGTGGCACTCCGCTGGTCACCTCTGATGTTTCAGAGAGGGTACCGTTGACCATCACCCTCTGAAGTCTACCACTTAGCCAATCATTGACCCATGCAGTTATCATCTCACCCAACCCCATTGATTTCATCTTGTTTAGTAACCTGCGGTGTGGGACGCTGTCAAAAGCTTTGCTGAAATCCAAATATACTATGTCCAGAGACTCTCCTAAGTCCAACTTTCCTGTTACCCAATCAAAGAAGCTGATGAGGTTGGATTGACACGACCTACCCTTAGTGAATCCATGTTGACTAGGATCCCTAAGATTCCCCTCATCCAAGATAGTGTCCAACTTACGTTTAATCAGTGTTTCCATGAGTTTACATACGATCGATGTGAGACTCACTGGTCGGTAATTTGCTGCCTCTGCCCTACATCCCTTTTTATGCAGAGGAACAACGTTCGCTGTTTTCCAATCCAGGGGGACTCTCCCCTTCTCTAGGGAGAGATTGAAGAGCATGGCTAATGGTTCCGCCAGGACCTCGCACAGCTCTCTGAGCACTCTTGGGTGCAATTCGTCTGGACCCATGGCTTTGCTCACCTGGAGTCTTGACAATTCGCTGTAGACATCAGCTGGTGTGAACTCAAAATTCTGAAATGGGTCTTCCACGCTTGGCGTTGCTTCCAGATGTGGCCCATTCCCTGGAGCCTCGCAGGTAAAAACCGAACAGAAGTATTCATTCAGTAGTTTGGCTTTATCAGGATCTGTTTCCGCGTAATTCCCATCCAGAGTTTTGAGGCGTACTATCCCGTTTGTGTTTTTTTTCCTGTCACTAATGTACCTGAAGAAGGATTTGTCCCCTTTCTTAATGTTCTTTGCTAGAGTTTCTTCCACTGCGAGCTTGGCCTCCCTGACTGCTGTTTTGACTGCTGCAGACCTGGCCCTATATTCAATGTTAGCTTCATCTGTTCCCGTGCGTTTGTATGAAAGAAATGCTCTTTTTTTCTCCCTGATGAGGTACGAGACCTCTTCAGTGAACCATTGGGGTTTTTTGTGTCTTTGTTGTTTATGTACCAATTTTATGTAGCGGATAGTTGCCTCGTGTAGGGTCGATTTCAGGTTTGACCACATGGATTCCACATTATCAGTTGCTTCTTGATCCTGCAGCGTCTGCTGGACGAAATTTCCCATACGTGCGAAATCAGCGCCCCGGAAATTGAGTACCCTCGTTTTAGTTTGTGATTTAGGGAAACCTTTCCTGAGGTTGAACCATACCATGTTATGGTCACTGGTAGCTAGCTTTTCTCCCACTGAGACCTCCGAGACACTCTCGCCGTTTGTAAGTACAAGGTCTAGGATGGCCTCGGCCCTAGTGGGCTCTAGTACCATTTGTTTGAGCTGTACTCCCATCATGGACGTCAAAATCCTCCTGCTACCACAAGTTGTTGCTGAGAGTGTGTTCCAGTCTACATCGGGCATGTTGAAGTCCCCTAGCAGAACAGTGTCCCCCCGTAGAGTAATATTTTCAATGTCTTCAATCAATTCGTTATCCTTGTCTTCTGTTTGTCTTGGAGGTCTGTATACCACACCAAGGTACAGGCACTTTTCTCCACCTCTGGCCAAGTTAACCCAGATGGATTCCCCGGTGTACTTAACATCTGTGATCCTGGTTGTCTTGATGTTCTCTTTGATGTAAAGTGCTACCCCTCCTCCTAGCTTACCCTCCCTGTCTTGTCGAATCAGGTTGTATCCTGGTATAGTTGTATCCCACCCATGGGAGTCCGTGAACCATGTTTCTGATATAGCCACCACGTCTAAATCAGCATTCACAATTTCTGTTTCCAGTTCTAAAATTTTATTCCCTAAACTATGTGCGTTAACATACATAGCTCTCCACTCTGTGCATTTGTTAAATCCCTGTAGAGAGATTCTTGTCTGACTCAAAGTGTCTCCTAGTGAACCTTTAGCAGTGAGGGTACTTACCTCGGACTTAGAAGCGCAGTTTTGGATCACCACATCAGGATTGTTTCTTACTGCACTGGTATATAAGTGGGTACCCTCCCCCGACTTACCTAGTTTAAAGCCCTCCGAAGTAGGCGGGCTAAACGGTGTCCGAAGACGTTCTTACCTCTGCTGGTCAGGTGAAGTCCGTCTGGTCCCTGGAGTCCCTGTAGTGCCTCTCCATGATTTAGGAATCCGAAGTTCAATTCTCGGCACCATCGTTGTAGCCATTCGTTTGTCTTCAGGATGCGTTCATCTCTATCCCTTCCCTTGCCCCTAACAGGAAGAATAGAAGAGAATACTACCTGTGCTCCTGTCTGTTTCAGCTTTTCTCCTAGAGCTCCGAAGTCTCTAGCTATGTCCTCCGGCACGTTCCTGGCAGTGTCATTTGTTCCGATAGAAGGTTACTCTACAGGACATAAGCAAAAAGCGTATGAGAGTTTTAGGGTAGGAGCACTATCAGGTCCTGGACCTGAGGGGCCGCCGCGTGAGCGGACTGCCGGGCACGATGGACCTCCGATCTGACCCGACAGAGGCAATTCTTACGTTCTTATGTTCCTTTTTGGACCGTACGGAGAAAGGCTGAACAAATTGTGACTATACTCTCGAAGAACGTAGGGAGAGGGGAGACATGATTGCGACATTTAAGTATATCACTGGTCGTATCGAGGTGGAAGATGATATGTTCTCTCTTTGGGGACCCTCGACCACAAGAGGGCATCCGCTAAAAATCAGGGGCAGGAAGTTTCATGGGAACACAAGGAAGTATTTCTTCACCGAAAGAGTGGTTGACAATTGGAAGGAGCTTCCAGTGCAGGTGATCGAGGCCAGCAGCGTGGCAGATTTTAAAAACAGATGGGATGCCCTGGTCGGATTTCTAGGAGGGTAGAGTTAGGGGGATGGGTCATCAGAGCACGATATCTCAAAGGGTAGGTAGGATGGGCAGACTTGATGGGCCTTGGCCCTTTTCTGCCGTCACTTTTCTATGTTTCCATTTTATATATGTGGCACCAGAAACAGTAATTGAGACTATTCCAGTTTTTCCAGTTGTACGTGATCTGTTGAATGGCAACCCCTATTAAAATGAGCAAGAATTTATTATTACGAGAGGAAATTTGTTTCTTTGCCCTCATTTCCATGCCAAATAATACCGTGTCGTATGAAATGACCTTTTTGACTTAAAAGTCTAGCACTATGCAATGTTAAATCCAAATTGACGCAGCACACTGAACACTTCATGACAGTGAAATGGTAGCGTTACTACTGGAAAAAGCTGAACTTTCGACACGTATGAGGATGAACACGCCGTGAAACAGCTCAGCCGAAGAATCAATTGGCTGCTGGTGGCACATTCCGAAGGCTTAACAAAAATTTCAGATTTAAGTTATTAATAGTGAATGGGTTAAAGATTCACCAGCTGCTTTATATGGAAAGTACTGAATAAATATATCACAGCTCACACACACAACCCTCCCCCCACTCTTAAATGATGAAATCACTTCTCATGTATCAAGTCACAGGTGCACAATCTCCGCTGGCTGTGACATCAATAGTAGCAGTGAATGTCTAAAAAAACCACCCCAAAAAACCAAGACCAATGTCCCAAAAACCAAGACCGACGGGTACCGTTTTGCCAAAAGGCTTTATCAAGGCTGGTGCCTATCACATTTTGCAGCGCTATCTTACAAGTGTCTGCAAAAGCAAAAATACTTACCTGTATCAGGTGTTCTCTGAGGACAGCAGGCATATATTCTCACAACCCACCCACCTCCCCTAAATTGGCTTTTTAGCTTTGTAAACCGCTCTGACTACATGTCCAGGGCGGTATATAATGTGCATGAATAGAACAGACTAGAACTGATGGTCCCAGGAGCCGATGTCGGGTGGGAAGGCTCCGGCACACGTGCAGTGTGGGCAACGCCTAAGGATTTAAAGTGACAGTGCACTTGGCAGGTTCTGTGGATGATGTCACCCACATGCATGCTCTCCTCAGAGAATACCTGCTACAGATAAGCATCTTTGCTTTATCACAGATATAAAGGAACATACTGCCCGCCTGCCTTTTCTGGAGATTTTCCTGTAGGTCACAGAGCTGTGTGAAGCTATGTCAATTCATTGCTCTTTAAGTACACTATGAACTCTTTCGCTGATATCTTCTATTTGTTTAAATGACTAGTCTGGCACTGCCATGTTTTCCGTACACAACGATCCTTTTTTTTTCTCTCTCTCTCTTATTTACTAGCTGATCTTAGATGCAGAAAAAATGTAGTGTTTTTGTTTTTTTTACTGTACTTGGGTTGAACTGAGAGTAACTAGGCGCTATTTTTCTCCTTAATAACAGAGCTCAGGTCTGAGTGGCAAATGATTCATCTGATCTCTGGCAAGCCCAGGGTTTTAACAGCTGAAGCAGGTAGCGAGATACGGTGGATACCTGATCACCGCTGTAGCTGCCTTTGCATGGCACTGAGAAGGCTTTTCTGCCTTTTAATTGGGATAATGCTATTGTAGCCTCTGAGCTGCAAAAATAAATGGTTTGTTTAAATATTGATACTTCTCATAGGGTGCCCTGCTTTCCTGTCCTGCCTGTGCTGGCAACTATCCCAGACTTGGCACATCGCCTCACTCAGCCAGCTGAAGGCTTCATGTTGGGTTTTTACTTTCTTTTTGTCCTTGTTAATGTGCACAAGCTGGAGGAATATGTCTTGGTAGGTGCCCCTGACTGCTCTGTCTTTCATGGTATGTGAACAGTGGCAAGAACCTCTTTTTGAGGATAAATATTTTCAGAAATAACTCCATAATGGTGAAAAGCAAAAGAACCAGAAAAGGTATGGCGGCTGGGTTTTGGGTTTTTTTAGTAGATGATTCACTCAAAATCTTTTGGGTCTGTAGAGGGTAGAAGGAGGGGGGGGGGGGTGGCTGCCATAAAAGCACACTGGAAGATAAATATAATAGAAAAAGCAAAGAATATGTTAGGACCCCAAAATATTTGTCACTTTAGATCTATTTATGGACTTAAGCACATTTGCAGTATAATCTGTAAATGTTCAAGATGTCTTCCAGCTATCACATACATAGATTTATTCGGGAACCAAAAATAACCTTGTTTTTCCTTAATCTTTTAAAAATAGTTTTCATTTGCTATGAGTTTTTCTTCAAAGGGAGGTTGCATTTTTCCTATTTTGTCTTCTTGGGTTATTATTGACATATTTTGTTATTACTGCCTTTTCTTCATCTTCCCTCCAACTTTTTATTCTTCATTCCTTATTTCCTTAATTTGCCACCTTGTTCCCCACCCTTCCTTCTTCTGTGTTGTACAGAGGCATGAAATAAGTCTGGACTGCTGCAGTTCTTCCTAGGCATAGGCTTGGGCCTCTAGCCTCAATAGTGACTGCTTCTCTCAGGCTTGGACCTAGCCAGCCCAAAGGAGAGAGAGAGAGACCCTCATGAGCCTGACTTGAGCACCAATGATGATGAAAATAAATAAAGGTTTCTACCAAGAAGGATCAAGCAGCAGTGGTGAAGACAGAGAAAGTCTCTGCTGGATTAATCTGCATGGAAAGAGCAAGGGAGAGAGTACCCCATGCTGGGATGACCTGAGCAGTAGCAGTGGGGGAGAACGGGAATGGTGCTGGGATTCTGCAATCAGAGACAAATTACATAGCAACTGATAACAGAAAAAGTAGGGTTAACAGATTTTACAATTGTAAAATCCGGACCCATGGCCCTGCCTCCAGTCCTGCCCCGTTCACCCAGCACTGCCTTGTCCTCATGCTCGGAGCTGCATCGGGAGGGCATCTGCGCAGGTGTGATGTGATGATATAAAATGCATGTGCGGGAGTCATTCAGGAAACTGCTCAGCACCGAGCAGCAGTGCCAAAGTGCGCTCCCGCTCAGCGGCTGAAGCCAGAACTCGCAGCAGTGACCAACTGGGTTAGCAGTGGGGCAGGAGTGCGGGAAGCTCGCTCCTGCCTGCTACACCTCTGGATCACTGGGGATTACAGCGGCAGAGGAGGTAAGATGAATAGGGCAGGGAGGGGGGGACAGAGTGGAGAGCCTGGTGGCCAGGCGGAGGCCTGCAATAGATATGGAAGTGGGGTAGGTGTGCACTGAATGCTGGCCCAAATTTAAACTGGGACCTCCATTTATGGGCCAATTTTTTGGCCCCCAAATCCCAGTTTATATTCAAGTATATACGGTAGTATTTGGATTAGTCTCCTCCCCCTCCCCAGTTTTAATTCCTTTCCTAGGAGTTATCACTTGCTTTGGTACAGACTGAGGAGAAGGGGTGTTTCCCTGGAGAAACAAGGTGGTGGAGGGAAGAAAATGATTGATGTCTTTTGCAAGCAACTTGTGAGTTGGGGTGCTTAACCCATCCGTAATGAATCATATGCTGTTCTACAGGAAAGAGGATTATTGAGGTAGAAATCGAATCCTTCTTTTTTGCTGTTTATTTAAGATTATATAACCTACAATAATTCTTGCATTGGTTTAATATTGTCTTGCTTTAATCCTTATTTCTGACATTTCAGTTCTACTGCATATCCTGCTGCTTCCATGTTAACAAGAGAGGTACACATTACCTCACACCCACTAGAATTCATTGGCCCACGGTATTCATGACATCCCATATTGCAAAGTAAAGTTTTTCCCAGGGTGTTGGTGGGTAGAGGGCAGTAACAGGAATTGCTCATGGGATTGCTTAATGGATTACAGAACTGAAAATTTACCAGTAAGCTTTTTAGCCAATATAGTGGATATTTTGTCATCTGCAAACTGTGTTCTTGAAACTACTGGGCACAGTTTTCTGTATAACACCATGCTTTCTAATCCCAGAAAAGCCATCCAATTTATTTCTGCTTCTTAAAGTTACAGACATAGCTTAATGCCACCTGCACTGGCGCGTCATTGTACACAGATGCATTCCAGCTGTGTTTTGCTCATCAGAAGTAGGTGTATTTATAAATAGCTTCCTGATGATACCATGCATATGATGAAAGGCTCCTTCTCATGTCACTGGCAAACCTTTTATTAAGAGACCTCTCTGTTTGTTTTTTGAAGTAAAGGATCCTGAAGAAGTTGTGAGCATCACAACTCCTTGGGAGGAAAAAAATGTACTGTCTGCCAGGGATCTTAACCAAGGTTCAGTTCCTGTACAATGTACTCCCACTTGTATTTCTTGCAAATTTTATCCAAGTTCTCTGATGCATGTAGCATCACATTTAGTAGTATTTCTCTTATATGTATTAAATCACATTATTTTGTATTTGATATACTTAAGAACCCCATACTCGACACATTAATCAAACAGCACTTAATTGTTACTTTTGGTACAGAGAACTTTGTGATATTTAAAATGGTAAACACGTTTTCTGGGGGGGGGGGGCATGAACCTGGGGCAAGATGGCGGCAGCATGAACCTGCTGTGAAGTACGGCGGAAAGTTTGCTGCTACTTTTTCCTCCAACAAAAACCTTTCTGAACTTTTTTTTAAGCAATGCCACATACCAAAAGGAAGGGGATGGTGAGGACTGTTCCAACACTGGTCCTCGTGTCCTCCCCTGTGCAGCAGATGATCGATCACTTTGTAGTGGTGGACCCTTTGCTTGTAGCCCGAGAAGCGGATCCTGCAGAGAAAATGAGCGAAGGAGCGCCCCTCTTCCAAGAGCTTGAGATCTTTGTCGCCTCGGGATCCTAATGACCCTCTGTGTCCGGCGACTCTTGGGGCACCGGTTGAGGAGACACCCGCACCCAGAAGCGGAGCGGGAGAATTTTCTAGTGTGGGCACGGTGTCGCCAACAGTTATGCTGAGGAACCCGCGCAAGGCAGTAGAGGAATCTATTGTTCCCATGGAAGTTGACTAACATATGGTTGGTCCTTCAACGTTTGGAAACTGCAGTCATTAAATCGAATGAGGAGGTAGCATTAATGGCAACTAAGGTAGGAAATCTTACTAAGAATGTAGATCTGTTAAAGATCTCTCTGGTCGGGTCAGACAAATGCCAGATGATATACAACATTTACAACAGTTTAAGCTCTCAGTGGTCAAAGGTAATCAGGTTTTTCACAGGAAATTTGAACAAATGGAAATTTAATCAGACTGTAGAATCTCCATTTCATAAATTTCCCTACAACTCCTGGGGCAATGCCTATTGGTATATTTAAATGGTTTCTAATGTAAAATTTAAAAATTTCTTTGGACGGTATTCCACCGATAAATAAGATATATTATTTACCAGTAAAAAAGAAGCCCTAGAAGTTATGGGGAAAAAGAAAATGGAGAAGCAAAGCAGATTGTTCCAGAATCTCCAATATATTTACCAAGTCAATAGATTGATGATGTTTCTGAAAGGTCGACTTTACTTGTATCATTTGTTTTTATTTCAAAAATTCTCATCTTCCTTTTGGAGGACAGAAAATCTGGATTTACTAAGAGGTGACAAAGATTACGCAGGAATGAAGGAAAATGTTTTTAGCTTCGCATCAAGAAACTACTAAAATGAGAGCGACTTTTTTGTTAGCTTATCCGTTCGTGTCTGGTCCGTAATGTGGGAGCTAAATATGTTTTTTATGCCCCAGAACAATTGAAGGACTTCCTTGATGATAAGAAAATCATAAGAGAATAAATTCTAGGATTGAAAAAAATGCAAAGGGGGAAAACACTCTCACGCCTTTTCCTTAAGTTATGAATGTAATTAAACTCCTTATTTCCCTTTGTCTACACCCACACAGTTTTGTGGTCTAAGGAAGGGTAACAACTGTTTCTTTTTTTTTTAATGATATGATTTCATGTAAATATTGTTACTCCCTAAGTTTCTGTAATGAGAATTTGTTTTAAAAAAGGTAAACAATACTAAAGCAGAAGCAAAAATAAAAAGTTCTTTATCGTTCAATATTTTTGAAGTAGTTACATTATTGAGCTAAGATACAGAGAAATTGAAAGTTCAATACTTTTTGGTAGGCCATGGATTTGTGCAATAAAATTTGCATCTGAGAAACTATCGTTCATGCAAATAGTTGATAGGAATTAAAACTCTCCTTTGCCCATTCACTCTATTGCAAGCCTTCACCTCTTTTGAGCACTAGAAATGTTAGCTCAGATCATCAAGAATGGAGGTAGGGCTGTCAGTGCCCTCTGCCTCCTCGAGGCGCGCGGTCCCCAGTTTCTTAGTTTCCGTGGAGCTAAGAAGACGCGTTTCTTTCAACGGCTGTTGAAAGTTCTTTTTTCTACTTAATATAGCCTTCCCGCTCGCGTAAACCCTTTTGGAAATTTTATTTCCGTTGTTTCTTTTCTTTTCTTAAAAAAAAAAAAAAAAACTTAATTTTTTTCTTCAGTTTTCGGTTAGCCCCGGCGGGGCCTATTGCCATCCTCAAGGCCTCGGCCTTCGATTTGGCAGAAGCCGTATTCACTTTCATGCCCCCTCAACCCGGGTTTAAAAAGTGCCAGCGGTGCGCTCGACCAATTTCACTGACAGACCCACACAACTGGTGTCTGCAGTGTCTTGGTCCTGACCATCGAGCGTCTACCTGCTCCCGCTGTGCGACTTTAAAGAAGAGAACACTTAAAAACCGCCAGATACAGCAGCAGTTATTGTTCGGCGCCGAGATGTCTGATTCCGCACCACCGGCACCGACGTCGGCTCCATCTCAGTCGGTACCTACTTCGTCGACACCGCGCAATACCGCACCGGCGTCGCACCCCGCAGGTAAGCCGGCTAAGAAGCCTTCCCCGTTGGAGCGTCCTCCGGTCTCAGTAGCAGCGAGTCCAATCCTGCCGACCACGAGGCGCCCACGGAAGCGCTCTGCTCCGATTGAGGTGAGCCCCTCGACATCGGGTTCCTCTTCGGAGTGTAGAGCGGCACCCAAGGTACCGCAGAAGAAAAAAGCGGTACCGGTGCCTTCATTGGACGAGCGCATTGCCGCAGTCCTGCAGGTCCAGCTAAAGGAACAACTCCAACAGCTACTCCCTGCTCTTTTGACTCCGGGCCTTCCAGTCCCGGTCCGGTCTGAGCCGCTGGTACCGACGGTGCAGCAGCCCCCTTTATCGGCATCCACTTTGTCGGTACCGGGGCACATCACTTCTTCGGTATCAATGCCAGTCTTGGCACCGGAACCGAGACACCAGGCTGTTCAAACATCGGCACCGGCACAACCCTTAACATCTCCCGGTACCGGTTCACAGAGGTCTGGTAAGTCGACTCATAAAACTCGACACTTAGAACCCTCCACACCGGAGTCACGAGACCGCAGTTTTCAGGTGAGGGACCCTGATCTGTGGGGTGATTCAGAAGAGCCTTTCCTCTCTGAGGGAGAGTGTTCATCAGGGGACGAGGATCCTTCTGGTTTTGATCCATCTTCCAAACCTGATGCAACTTCTTTCACCTCTTTTCTTAAAGAGATGTGTGACTCTTTATCTATTCCCTTGGAGGCTGAATCCAAAAAATCCAAAGCATTTTTAGTTGCTCTTGACTTTGACCAGCCTCCAAGGGAATTTCTCAAGCTGCCTCTCCATGACATTTTAAGAGAGACATTTTACAAAAATCTAGAGACACCCTTGACCATTCCAGGAGCTCCCCGTAAACTGGACTCCTTATATAAGGTTATACCAATTCCAGGCTTTGAAAAGCCTCAACTCCCCCATGAGTCTTTATTAGTAGAGTCTACTTTAAAGAAATCCACGGGGGCTAGTGTATATGCTTCTGTCCCTCCTGGCAGGGAAGGTAAGGCCATGGATAAGTTTGGCAAAAGGCTGTATCAAAATGCAATGCTAGCGAACAGGTCAGGAAACTATGCTTTCCATTTTTCCTTTTATCTTAAACATCTTATTCAAAGTTTGTCATCTTTTGAGAAATATCTCCCTGACCGTAAGAAATCAGCCTTTCGCCAAACTTCTTCATCGCTCTTGCAACTGCGCAAGTTCATGGTCAGATCAATCTATGACACTTTTGAGCTGACCTCTAGAGCCACGGCTATGTCAGTGGCTATGCGACGACTGGCCTGGCTCAGAGTGTCCGAACCATCCTCTCCTGGATCTGCCACCACTATAACCTCAGTGTTGTATGAGGCCTTTCGCTGTAGTCCTGCACTTCAGTGCTGCTGCATCCTGAGTCCTTTGATGACTTCCTGTCAGAAGGAGTGGAGCATGCAGCGCTGGAGGGCAGGCACTCCCAAAATGTTGACACTCTCCTGCCATGCTTATCTGGCTTACCATGTTCCACCAAGCAGGCCATCAGACTACATGACACAGTATTGGATGCATGGTCCATGTTAGGTGTCACTGCCCAGGAAAAGGATGTAGGTATCGTTATTCAGTGTGCAGCGGCAGCTAAGACAGCAAATAGAATGTTAGGAATTATTAAGAAAGAGATGGAGAGCAAAACTTTGTTGCTCCATGCTGCAACCACACCTCAAATATTGTATGCAATTGTCACCACCTCAAAAAAAAAGATACATTGGAATTAGAGAAGGGCAACAAAATGATAAAGGGAATGGGACGACGTCCCTATGTGAAAAGGCTGACTGAAGAGATGACTGAGGGGAGATATGATGGAGGTCTATAAAATACTGAGTGGAGTGAAATAGGTAGATGTAAATCACTTGTTTACTCTTTCCAAAAATACTAGGGCTAGGGAGCACACAATGAAGCAATTTAGTACATTTAATAAAAATCAGAGAAAATATTTCTTCACTAAATGTGTAATTAAATTTTGGAATTCATTGCTAGAGAATATGGAAAGAGCAGTTAGCTTAGCAGGGGTTTAAAAAAAAGTTTGGTTATTTTCCTACAAGAAAAGACCATAAGACGATATTAAAGTGGACTTGAGGAAATCCAGAGTTTATAAGCAGCATAAAATGAGTTTTTCCTCTTGGGATCTTGCCAGGTACGTGTGAGCTGGATTGGCCCATGAAAACAGGACACTGGGCTTGATGGGCCTTCATTCTGAACTAGCCTGGTAATGCTTATATTCTTTTGTTCAGAAATATATATGTTTAACAGAATTGTAGAACAATCATATAACACAAATATGATCAAATTCAGTACAACAGAAATGATGCTATAATAGCATGAAAGAACATTCAAATACTATAGATCAGTGTTTTTCAACCTTTTTTGGGCAAAGGCACACTTGTTTCATGAAAAAAATCACGAGGCACACCACCATTAGAAAATGTTAAAAAATTTAACTCTGTGCCTATATTGACTATATATAAAGTAATTCTCTTGAATAGGAATCAAATAAACACAAAGAAAGTATTTTATAATGCTGCCACCACCAACAACACCGTTGGCGGCGGTGGCACTCAAGTGGCTAAAGAGACGCAGTTTGCCAGCCTAGGGACAACACTGGAGGGTGGCCAGCTGTGCACCCCCTTGGGACGTAAACCCGGGGTGGGGCAGACCGCCCCCCCCCCCCACCCTGGTATGCCACTATCTGTACCTCACTCCCTCCCTATGACCAAAAATTCTCCTTTCTTCTATTCCCCGTGTACACAACCATCTCTTTCCCTCCCTTCCTCTTTCCAAAGTCCATGCCTTCTGTGTCCAAATACTCATTCCCTCCCCCACCTCAGCATCTCCTTCCCTCCCTTCCTCTCTCCCAAGTCCATTTCTTCTGTGTCCAAAAACGCATTCCCTCCCCCACCTCAGCATCTCTTTCCCTCCCTTCCTCTCTCCCAAGCCCATGCCTTCTGTGTCCAAAAACCCATTCCCTCCCCCACCTCAGCATCTCTTTCCCTCCCTTTTTCTCTCCCAAGTTCATGCCTTGTGTCCAAAACGCACTCCCTCCCCCCTTTTGTGTTCCGTGTTTGCCTCCCAGCCCATCTTTGCAACTTTCTCAGCAAAACGAAGCTCAAGCCGCGAGGCTTGTCTTCTGCTTCCTGCCTGCCCTGCCGCGCACAAATAGCCGAACGGAAGTATTCTCCGACGTCAGCGCTGACGTCGGAGGGCAGGCTTTGCTTAAGCCCTCCCTCCGACGTCAGCGCTGACATCGGGGAAAGCTTGCGATCGGCTATATGTTAGCTGCAGGGCAGGCAGGAACAGAAGACGAGCCTCGCGGCTCGAGATGTATTGAACTCCGCGGGTCCCCCGTCCAGCTCTCTCCTGTCCACGTGGGGCGGACCGCCCCTCTCCCTAGACTGGTGGTACTGCCCTGATGGCGGCCCTGACCGTACGGCACACCAGGCAACATCTCGCGGCACACTAGTGTGCCGCGGAACAGCGGTTGAAAAACACTGCTATAGATATGATAGAATGTCAACACAATATAAATGAAAATCTTAATAGACACACATTAGAACAATCAAATAATATAGATATGATGCCCACACTGTTCGCCTAATATAATGAATATTTCAACAGGCAGCTCCTCATCAACGATGCCCCAGACAGCAGAGGACTCAAGTCACAGCCACAGTCTCAGCAATAAACCCAAGTCTTTTGACTCCATCCAATTCTGGATCTCCACACTCTCAAATATTTAGTGAAGGAGACATTTCATATGGAGTCTCTGGGAACCCTGTAACACTTCTGTTCTCTAGATCTTGAAGCCTACACAAATTTCCCCATCCTACCAGCCCACAGAAAATACCATTACAGTACTTCCGTCTGGGGACATACCATTTCCAGTACAGGATGCTTCTGTTTTGCTTACCATCGGCACTCAGAGTTTAGTCGTAGTAGTTGCAATACTCCACTCTTGTGACTTTCATGTGCTCCCTTATCTAGTTGACTGGTTGATCAAGTCCCCATCACTTCAGGCTGTTCATTTAGCCATGAATTCAACAGTGCGTCTTCTAGAACTCCTAGGATTTGCAATCAGTTACCAGATATTGCACCTCCAACCCTCTCAAACACTGGAGGTTATTAGGACATTTCTGGACACAACTCAAACTTGAGCATTTGTGCCCCAACAGCAGCTAGGCAACCTCATTCAGACTGCCAATAGGCTTTGGTGCTGAAGATGGTTTGTGAGCTTCAGCGTCTCCTCGAATGATGCATCTCCTAGGTCACATGGCATCCACTGTGCATATAACTCCATTTGCTCATCTACATTTTAGAGAACCTTAATGGATGCTCTCATCCCATGGTCTCAAACCGCCAATCCACTTTCTCGGTGACTGCAGATAAATGCAGTACTAAGTCCATCTCTTCAGTGGTGGATGACACTGAACAATCAATCCAAAGGCCTTCTCTTCCTGGTTCCACCACATCAAACAGTATTGGCAATGCTCAGATGAGGAGCCCATCTCAACGGCCTCTATACTCATGGCATCTGCACTCTTTCAAGAGAAATTGCTTTATATCAGTCTCCTCAAACTTCGGGCAATCCAAAATGCTCTATGTACATTCCAGGATCATCGTCTCAATCAAGTAGTACTTATTTGTACTGACAACCAATTATCCATGTACTATGTGAACAAAGAGGCAAGGGGTCGTGCTGCACTCCTTTTATCAAGAAGCAATACAGATCTGTACCTGGGTGATTCCTTGCAACATATTTCTCAAATCAATCGGTCTAGCAGGAAAACATGGCGGGGCATAATAAAAAGCAACGTCTAAGTCCCCTTTTGGCCTAAGGCCATAGGCACACAAAGTAGGCAGCAGGGAAATGTCCATTCTCAAAAAAAATGTCCAAAATGTGGGGGGTTTTTCGAGAATGGCCTACCTGTATGTTCAGTAGTTTAATCGCCCAGACCGCCACTACATCTACCTTTAAGCCCTATTCTGAAAAAAAAAAAAAAAAAATTGCCGAAGTCCCAAATGCCTAAAACAAGACCTTCCCAATCTGATTAGCTTGGAGATCACCCACATGTAGAGAATATGGTGCCTGCTTGTCCTGGGATAAAGCACAAATACTTACTGTAACAGTTGTTATCCATGGACAGCAGGAAGATATTCTCACAACCCACCCACTTCCCCTGGTTGGCTTCTTAGCTAGCTATCTGAACTGAGGTACCTCACAGGAGACGCGCGACCTACGTTCGGCAGGAAGGCACTCGCAAACTCTTTGAAAGTTCTACAAGCAAGTTTGCTTGCGAAGCTGTCTGCTACGGTGCTCCATGGATGACGTCACCCACATGTTGAGAATATCTGCCTGCTGTCCCTGTATAACAACTGTTATTGTAAGTAACTACTTCTTGGAGATCCATTTGGGGTCAAGTGAATGAAGTATTGGAAAATCCTGTGGCATTGACGTACGATACTGTGCTCTTTGGTACGTTAATGAGGGTTAAAAGTCACATATCTTCCCATAATAATAAACTTCTCTTTATTATGACAGGGGTTGCCATACAACTTATTTTGAGGAATTTGAAAAACTGCGATCGGTTAAATTATACTTTATGGTGGAAATCTCTATGTCATACTTTTAAAATGGAACGTATGATGGCCATACAACAGGGACATTATAGGAAATTTATGGATGTTTGGGAGCCATTGACAAAATTCTGTAAGGAGCGATTGTTGATTTTGTCCTTTGATCATACACGTCCTGGGTGGGAGGGGGTGGGGAGATACTTTGAATTGGAGTGCATTTGTTGGATATGTAGAAAGGGGGGGATGATATATGTATTTGTCATAAATATAATTTGATAAAATTTAAGTGCTGTTAAAGTGTAAAATGTCTGTGTAATATGTTGCACTTATTTTTGGTTTTAAAATGAATAAATATATATATATAGGATATCCTATATAATAAAAGGCTAACTCGCGCATGCGCAGTCCTATTTTCGTGTTCCGTGCGCTGTAGGTCTGTGGCCGAAGGAGTGCGCATGCGCGCGAATACGTCACCACCCGATCGCCTCCACAAGCCGGACCGCAGCCAGACGACGTTCTCTGTTTCTCCTGTCGCCGCCGCCGATCTCCGTTTCTCCTTTGCCGCCCACCCCCTTCTCTTCCCGCGGGTCCGAATGGCGATTCAAGCAGCGTGTACATCAGTCTCCACACGCTGCTTCGGGCCCTTCTACTGCCCTGATTTGCTCTGCCGCGTCTCTGATGATGTCATCAGGGACGTGCCAGAGTAAATCAGGGCAGAAGGGCCCGAAGCAGCGTGTGGAGACTGATAAAAGCGCTGCTGGAATCACCACCTTTGTAGTCCGGCCCGCGGGAAGGGGAAGGGGAAGGGACAGGGGCAGGTAGAGGAAACGCTAATGCTGCTGCACAGGGAACTGGTGGGGGGGGGAGGGAAATGGAGGGGAAGGGAATGCTGCTTTGGACGGACAGACAGACAGAGAGAGGAAGGGAAACACAAAGAAAATAAGAAATACACAGGGGCAGGTGCTCAGGGAACTGGTGTGGGTGGAGGGAAATGGAGGGGGATGGAATGCTGCTTTGGACAGACAGAGAGAGGAAGGGAAACACAAAGAAAATAAGAAAGACACAGGGGCAGGTGCACAGGGAACTGGTGTGGGGGGAGGGGGATGGAATGCTGCTTTGGACAGACAGACAGAGGGAGGAAGGGAGACAGAAAGGAAAGAAGAAAGACACAGGGTCAGGGAGATACACAGAAAGACAGACAGGCAAAGGGGGCCAGGGACAGAGACAGACAGAAAGGACAGCGGGAGCCGCGTCAGGAGGGGTGCGGGATGCGGCAGTGGGAACTTTTCCAATGGGTGCAACTGGGCAGCTGTCGAGAACCTCTGATCAGGGGCAGAGCAAGGTAAGAGTATCATAGGGATAAGAAGGAGGAGGGAGGATAAAAAAGGAAGGGATGCCTACTGCTGGACAGGGGGAGAAGGAAAGAGATGCTGATGGACAGGGGAGGTGAAGAAAAAAGAACGGAGGACTAATGTTGGACAGGGGGAGAAGGAAAGAGATGCTGATGGACAGGGGAGGTGAAGAAAAAAGAACGGAGGACTAATGTTGGACAGGGGGAGAAGGAAAGAGGTGCTGCTGGACAGGGGGGAGGTAAAACAAAGGGAGAAGGGCTGCTGCTGCATAAGGAGAGCAGTGAAGGGGTGGTGGTGGACACAGTGGAGGTAAAAGGAAGGGAAAATGGACAGGGGGAGCAGGCAAGGGGTGGTGATGGACAGCCAAGGAAAAAGAAAGGCAGAAAGAAAGAAAGCGGCTAAGGAGAGAGAGAGAAAAAAAGACAGACACACACACATATGTTCTAGCACCCGTTAATCTAACGGGCTTAAAGACTAGTAAATTATATAAATTTGTGAAAATATAAACTCCAAACATTTAAAAAATGTGTGTGTGTGAAGTGTTTAGAACCCAAATCTCCTGCAGGTGAACTACAAAAGTGTCAACTTGGGGAGCATCACCACACTCCACCATCCCCAATACCCTGATTACAGATTTAACAATAATAACAGTAAATTCAACCTGTATGGTGAAACCATCTTCAGAAAAGCAAATTTGGAAGAAGAGTGTCTGTTTCAAAGTTGGTGGCCGAAATATAAACCACTTCAAAGTACCCCTAAATACATAACTGTCCTTTTCTCCTTCTCAGCCAACAGACATAAGAGAAGTTCACATTCAATCTTTGTTTCCCCTCTAATTAGAGGATGTAAACTCAAAAGACACCATCAACACCTTTTCTCACATCAGGCAGCATTATGGGGTAAAGATCTAGAACAATTGCTTACGCTTACACCTACTACCTATGGGGAATTCAGGAAACACTTAAAAACATATCTGTTCCTGAAATATATAGGTAGCTGACCCGTACAACTCTCTCTCCTCAATAACTAATCCCTTGAGCTGTTAATCTCTAGCTTCCTCCATGTTAAGTTCAATCTATTTGTACTTTCTTTAATCTTTGCAAACCGCATAGAACTTCACGGTCCTGCGGTATATAAACTGATTATTATTATTATTATTGCGCTATGCAGCTGATACAATGCCCACGACTAGCAGCAAAGAAGACCTGCTGTATCTACTGAGAAAAGTCAAAGCTGAAAGTCATAACATTTATTTATTTATTTAGCCTGTCTTCCCAAAGGAGCCCAGAATGGGTTATAAGATTACATTCACAGTATAAGTAAGACAAACTTGGTATACATAGAGGTATTACATTACATTACAGATTTCTATTCCGCTTGTGCCTTGCGGTTCTAAGCGGATTACAATTTAAGAGACTGGACAAATTCAGGAATATTACAGTACATAGAATCAGGAATGTATCAAGTTACAATTGTTAGTCTGGAAGTTTCCAGGAGAAATTTGGAGCACGTAGTAGATAAATCGTAGGTTGATGAAGTGAGTTGTACCATGTTTAGGTATATTTATGGAGGGGTGTTCGTGTGTGTAATTTCTAGTGCTATGTTGAGGTTAAGATGAAGGAAAGTGTTTTTTGAAGAGATGAGTTTTGATTTCTTTTCGGAATTCTTTTATGTCTATTGATTTGATCAGTAGATTGGAAATGGTAGTGTCAATTCTTGCTGCCTGAGTGGCTAAAAGGCTGTCGTATAGTTTCTTACGTCGTGTACCTTTGAGAGGAGGGTAAGTGAATAGGTTTTGAGTTCTCCTTAGTCTGTGTGAGCGATTACGGTGTAGTCTTTTGTTTAGGTAGCTGGGTGCCGTTCCGTGTGTTACTTTGTATAGTAGACAGTAGAATTTGAACTGGGATCTTGCTTTTATTGGTAGCCAGTGTGAGTCAAGGTAAGCATTTGTGATGTGGTCAAATTTGCTGAGGGAGTAGATGAGTCTGAGGGCCGTGTTCTGAACAGTCTGTAGTTGTTTTATCATGTAGTTTGGGCATGATAGGTAAAGGCTGTTGCAGTAATCTACTATGCTTAGTACTAGGGATTGAACTACTATCTTGTATTGATCCTTGATGAAGAATTTTCTTCATACATTTCAGCTTTTACAGTATAATCATGACATACAGATTTGGAGATCTAGACAGTGGACATAAGGTGTTTTAAAAATTGCAGTATGTTCTGAGAAGACGTGGTCTATGGTGGTTTAAATTACATCATTTCCCATATGGACGTAGTCTAACATAGGTAAAATAGCTTTGTAGGTTTGTGCGTCATTGAAGTGTGGTGGGTTTTTGGTCCGGTGGTCCGACGTAAAGGTCAATCTTGGTATTAGAACTGAACATAAATGAGACAAAGCTCATGAACACGGAAAATGGTGAAGATTTTGAGCTTGAAGGTGATTGAAATCCTTTGCAACTTCTATCTTCTGGGCTCTTTTGTAAACAAAGAAGCAACTAGCAGGGAGGAAATGAAGACTCTCAACAAAGTATTCAAAGGCAAGAAGGTAACACTGCAAACAAAAATCAAACTTGTCCACGCACTCATTTTCTCAGTGATCAGTTAGGACGACTGTGAAAGCTGGACACTACTGAAAGAAGACAGAAAGAAGATTTGACTCATTTATAGCTTTGATACTGGAGAAGGGTTTTAGGCATACCATGGACTTCCAGAAGAACTAACAAATCGATTCTGGAAGAGATCAAACCGGCTATGTCACTCGAAGCCCAAATGATGAAGTTACGACTGTCTTATTTTGGTCACATCCTCAGAAGAGAGAGATCACTGGAGAAGAACATCTTGTTGGTAAGATAGAAGGAACCAGGCGAAGAGGGTGACTTGCAATCAGACGGCTGGACACATTGAAAACAACCATGGGGATGATGCTGGAGGACCTTTCCGGACTAGCAGAAAATCGAATCCTTTTTAGATCCACAATTCAAGGCGCTAGGACTTGAGCACGAGAGAATGGCACCTGACAACAAGTCAACCAATGCTATCCCATCTGAGTTAAAGGGTTAGTGTCGGAAACATACTTCCCAATCATATATCTTCCTTATGGAAATTTAACATATTTTCATCAGAGATGTGAAATAGTTTTTCCTTCTCAGGAGACATAACAATGCATCATCTCTGGAATCTGATGGAAACATTTTGTAGCATTTTACTTCTTCCTCAATGCTTTTTCTTGATGTGCTTGCTTGTCTTCTTACATTTAACTTTTAATTTTACTTAAGGTTACTTTAGATTTCTTCCCCTTCAAACAACAAAAATAAGACCAGAAGGGTTGATTATGCAATGTACGTATTTCCACATCAGAGTGAAAGTGCTGTCACTTTCCTGCATTCAAGTTTCCCTTCAGATGCTGCCTATGGTTTGATACATGACCTTTCTTGAGAAGACGTGGGGGAAGAGAATATGACCATGTTTCATAACAAAAATAATTTGTTGCATTAATTTGCAGAAGGAATT
The DNA here is from genome assembly GCF_902459505.1 of Geotrypetes seraphini. Taxonomy (NCBI): domain Eukaryota; kingdom Metazoa; phylum Chordata; class Amphibia; order Gymnophiona; family Dermophiidae; genus Geotrypetes; species Geotrypetes seraphini. The sequence continues at coordinate 13,437,577 of NC_047086.1, read as the reverse complement.
TATTTTTATTTTAGATTTTCCCTTGTTCCCAGTCTGTTTTTGTTCCCCTTGTTTGTTTTGCGGTCGGTGTTTATATGAGTGGACACATACCCAAATATACTTAAGTAATCTAATGGTAATGGAAAGCAGTGATTTAATGGATACTTAATTTTAATGAGAAAAGCTGTAGCAGGCTGCTTAAATGTATTTTACAAAATACATTTTGGGCCAGAGGTATAGCTGGGGGATGGGGTGCAAGGGGAACAGCTGCTCCCCCAAATGGATTTTGATTGAAATGGCACCTGTGAGGATTGGACCTGCAGCCTCACATCAGTGTCTATTTTATAAAAGATCTGCTCCCCCCCTGATGTCAATACCTGGCTGTGCTTCTGTTTTGGGTCTCGGCTCCAGAAAGGTGCCAATCAAATCTGAGCACAGGGTGACCTGTTCAGGGATGACAGCTCAATAAAACTGAAGTCTTAGCTTTTGGAAGTATAAACCTGAGTTAAGGGATCCTTATTCTTCCTAGCCCGGAGGAGTCCACAGCATGGAGAGGTGTGAAATTATAGTAAGTGGGTTACTCAACTAGGGTCCACATCAGCCTTGGCTCCCTGCTTTAGAGGGTGAGGGGTAAGGAAAAAAGCATTTAGGTTGCCAGTCTGATTCACAGCTGTCCCCTGCTGTATACAGGAAGGAAAGAGAACTTGTTCCGAAAGTCTAAAGTGACCTTGGGGTTGCCAGGCTGATCCACAACCATCCTGTAATCTACCTCCTGTCTCTGAAAGGTATCAGCAGCTCCAGTCCTTCTAAATTTTTAAATTCTTTCCCTGATAAGGGCTATCGTTCTGGAGCAGCTTGTCTCAATCTTTTCCATCTGAGGATCAAATCACCCCAATGATTTATCCCTCTTCTCTGGCATTCTGGGGGACAGGAGAATATTACTTGGCTTGATTCAGAGTTGGAAGTACAGGGTGGGAGAACTGGTATCTGAGGGCAGGGGGAGGGAGCATCTGAAGAAGGTTTGTGCCTTGGGGGAGGGCCCCCTCCTCCTCCCTGCTGGTCATTTATCTACACAAAGCCGCAGATGGCGGCTAATTGCGCATCCCGCGGCTGAGCCAGAAGCCTTCCCGCTGACATTGCAACAGGATGCACATAGGAGACGCTGCCTGTGGTTTTGTGTAGAGAAATGACCAGGAGGGAGCCGGCCAGAAGGTAAAGACCCACCAGACAGAGGCATAGAATGGAGGGAGAGGAGCACAAACTTCAGACAGATGATGGAAGGAAGGAGGAAAGGAGGGGGCATCAACTTGGGACACAGAATGAAGGGAAGGAGGGAGGGGAGCATGTGCTATAGCGTGGAAGAATGGAGGGAGTGAGGGCAAGAGATGCTTGATGTGAGGGAAGGAATAGAAAGGGAGAATTAGGTGTCTGAGAGAGGGAAAGAGATGGTGCACATGGGAGATGAGCAAAGAGGAGAATTGTTGGGCATAGGGAGGGAGACAGAATTATTGGACATGGTGGTGGGAGAGGAGCGAGGTAGAGAGATGTATGGGGATGAGAGGGAGTAATGTTGGATGTGGTGGGGAGGGAATAATGGGATGGATGGAAAAGGATGCAAGAGGGGTCTCAAGGAGGTAGAGGAAGGTGGGAAGAATACTAGGATCTGAGTTACATACAAATTCAACTTAAGAACGGTTTAAAAATTGGAACCCATCCTTAGCCCAGGGACTGCCTGTACTGCGCATGTGCGGCCGGTGGTGTGTGGCCTCCAGTGTGCTACATATTACTTAGGCCGGGGTAATTTATTAGGATGTGATGAGGGTGTAAGAGCTGAGTTTGGAGAGCCTTGGTGAACCTAACACCCAAAAGTGGAAGATGAAATTAAAGTATACATCATACATAAAAGAGCACACATCAACCCAACCATGGTGGAGAGTAAAACTGTGACTGAGTTCAAAGAAGCGTGGGATGAACACAGAAGATTTAGAATCAGAAAATAATATTAAAGATTGAACTAGGCCAGTTACTGGGCAGACTTGCACGGTCTGTGTCTGTGTATGGCCGTTTGGAGGAGGATGGGCAGGGGAGGGCTTCAATGGCTGGGAGGGTGTAGATGGGCTGGAGTAAGTCTTAACAGAGATTTCGGCAGTTGGTACCCAAGCACAGTACCGGGTAAAGCTTTGGATTCTCGCCCAGAAATAGCTAAGAAGAAAAAAAAAAAAAAATTTAAATTGAATCAGGTTGGGCAGACTGAATGGACCATCCGGGTCTTTATCTGCCGTCATCTACTATGTTACTATGTTACTATGTATAACAATAAAAATTACAGCTCAAAAACTACCCTAGTACCTGGCCAAAACCCAAGGTGAAGCATAGTGGTATACATATACTCATTTTGTACCTGGAGCAACAGGGGATTAGGTGGCACACAGGGAGTTGCAGTGGGCATTAACTTTATTCATTCGATTTGCTATACCATTGTCCCAGGGGAGCTCAGAACAGTTTACAGGAATTTATTCAGGTATTTAAGCATTTTTCCTTGTCTGTCCCGGTGGGCAATGGGGGGATTAAGTGACTTGCCCAGGGTCACAAGGAGCGGTGTGGCTTTGAACCCACAACCTCAGGGTGCTGAAGCTGTAGCCTCACTCTCCCCTGGTTTTCTGGTAGCTGCACTAACCATTAGGCCCCCTTTCCTGACAGTTCCATATACATACTTGAAAGTTATCACACATTTGGCTTTAGTAATTGCAGGCTGAGAGCACCTGAGTCTCTTAGGATGGTTATTAATATCCCTTTTTTATGTTTCTTATGCCACCAACCATGCCACACCCTCCCTTGATTATACATTTTTTTTTAGTCTAGCTCGGGAAGTTGATATCGGTGCCTTTTGAGACTGTTGGGAAATTACTTTTAAGATTTTTTCTTTCTTGTCTTGAATAAACAAATCCATCAGGAAACATTAAAAACCTAAATATATTTGGGTATGTCCACTCACATGTATACGTGCATGCTTGCACATACACTGACATACATACCGATTGCAAAACACATAAGGGGAACAAAAAACAGGCAGGGAGCAATGTACTGGTAAATTTGCCTAGTGAGTCACCCATATTGAAAAGTATTGGGAGTCATTCAGAGAATAAATCACTGGAGCTACATCTTCAGACTTTTTTCAGAATCAGGTGAGCCAGATATTACATTGGCAGCATCTGTTCTCTAGAGATCATCAAATTTTTCTAACAGCATTTGTTGGTTCCTTCCCAGTACCTCACTTACAATATATGTTGTGTCTTTTTAAGGTTACTGCATATTTTCCCAGCGATAGTGGATGCTGCGGATGGTGGACTGGATGGGCCATTTGGCCTTTATCTGCCTTCATGTTTCTATGTTTCTGTAACCTCTATGACCTCACAATGCAAGTGTTAAGAGACTCAGCCAATAACCATAATGCTCTATGACTTCACAATGCAAGTGTTAAGAGACTCAGCCAATAACCATAATGCTCTATGACCTCACAATGCAAGTGTTAAGAGACTCAGCCAATAACCATAATGCTCTATGACTTCACAATGCAAGTGTTAAGAGACTCAGCCAATAACCATAATGCTCTATGACCTCACAATGCAAGTGTTAAGAGACTCAGCCAATAACCATAATGCTCTATGACTTCACAATGCAAGTGTTAAGAGACTCAGCCAATAACCATAATGCTCTATGACTTCACAATGCAAGTGTTAAGAGACTCAGCCAATAACCATAATGCTCTATGACCTCACAATGCAAGTGTTAAGAGACTCAGCCAATAACCATAATGCTCTATGACCTCACAATGCAAGTGTTAAGAGACTCAGCCAATAACCATAATGCTCTATGACCTCACAATGCAAGTGTTAAGAGACTCAGCCAATAACCATAATGCTCTATGACCTCACAATGCAAGTGTTAAGAGACTCAGCCAATAACCATAATGCTCTATGACTTCACAATGCAAGTGTTAAGAGACTCAGCCAATAACCATAATGCTCTATGACTTCACAATGCAAGTGTTAAGAGACTCAGCCAATAACCATAATGCTCTATGACCTCACAATGCAAGTGTTAAGAGACTCAGCCAATAACCATAATGCTCTATGACTTCACAATGCAAGTGTTAAGAGACTCAGCCAATAACCATAATGCTCTATGACTTCACAATGCAAGTGTTAAGAGACTCAGCCAATAACCATAATGCTCTATGACCTCACAATGCAAGTGTTAAGAGACTCAGCCAATAACCATAATGCTCTATGACCTCACAATGCAAGTGTTAAGAGCCTTAGCCTATAGGGAGAGGAAGAGATAGTGGATGCTGCAGATGGGCCAATTGGCCTTTATCTGCCATCATGTTTCTATGGTCTAAGTCACAACATCCAAGTTCTGTCGATCCTGGGCTGTATAACTTTCGGTTATACATGCTGTACAACTAAGTCTAAGCCGGCCCACGTCCCGCCCAACTCCCGCCCTTGATACTCCTCCCGAAACGCCCCGTTTAGCTTTGGTCGTTCAGTGGCACCATGAAGGCCTAGGTCGTTTAGAAATAAATCCAAAACCCATTTTTATTATCGCCACTTGGACGTTTTGGGGAAATGTTCATCCAAGTGCCAACTTAGGCCGGTTTTTGGACGTTTTTCTCTTTCTATTATGAGCCCCATCGTCAACGAGTTCTATTAAAAAAAAAATAAAGTCCAAAAAAGAACCTTATTCTTTGTGGCTATTCAAACATCATTCACTAAAGATATTAATACTGTTGTTGTCCCCTGTCCCTTGTGAAAGCCCGACTGCTACGGTTGAGTAATTCCTCTTTCTTCTAAAAAATCCGCCAGTTTCACATAAGCAATAATTCTCCAAGAACTTCACCAGAAAGAGGAGATTGGAAATTGGAAAGTCGTGTGATACAATTTCAGAATATAATCCAAATATTTTTTTTCTAAAACATGTCTAGCAATAACATGTTTAAAAGCAACGGGGGACATAAGAACATAAGAACTGCCATCTCCGGATCAGACCCATGGTCCATTGAGTCCGGCGATCCGCACACGCGGAGGCCCAGTCAGGTATACACCTGATGTAGTTTTAGTCACCCATATCCCTCTATGCCTCTCGTAAGGAGATGTGCATCTAATTTGCCTTTGAATCCTAGCACAGTGGATTCCTTAATAACCTCCTTTGGGAGAGCATTCCAGGCGTCCACCACTCGCTACGTGAAGCAGAACTTCCTGACATTTGTCCTGGACTTGTCCCCCCTTAGCTTCAAACCATGTCCTCTTGTCCGTGTCGCGTTGGACAATGTAAATAATTTATTTTCCTGCTCTATTTTATCGATGCCTTTCAGCATTTTGAACGTCTCGATCATGTCCCCTCGCAGCCTCCTCTTCTCAAGGGAGAACAGTCCCAGTTTCTTGAGTCGTTCCTCATATTCCAAGTTCTCCATACCTCTTATTAACTTCGTTGCTCGTCTCTGCACTCTCTCTAGTAGGGTTATATCCTTCTTTAGGTTGGGAGACCAATGTTGGACACAGTATTCCAAGTGTGGTCTGACCATTGCTCTATAAAGCGGCATTATGACTTTCTCCGATCTACTCGTGATTCCTTTCTTTATCATGCCTAACATTCTGTTTGCTTTCTTTGCCGCTGCCGCGCATTGTGCCGACGGCTTCAGGGTCCTATCTATCAGTACACCCAGATCCTCAACTCAAAGAATATATCATAGTTACCAAACATAGCAGTAGAAAGGTTTTTCCTTCTTGTACAAATTTGCATGTTAATAGGGATCGAATAATAACTTGGTTTAATTCCATGGGTGGTAGCAACATGAAAGAATGTTAACGTAACATAAGAGTTGCTCTAATGGGACAGACCAAAGATCCGTCAAACCCAGTGTCCGTTTTCTAACAGCGGACAATCGAAGTCACAAATACCTGGCAAGATCTCAGAAGAGTAAAGCAGATTTATACTTCTTATCCAAGGAATAAGCAGAGGATTTTCCCAAATCTATCTTAATAATGGCTTACAGACTTTTCTTTTAGGAAATTTCCCTTGACTAAATCCATGTTGGCTTTGTCTCATTAATCTATGCTTATGTATATGCTCTGTAATTTTGTTCTTTATAATAGTCACTATCATTTTGCCTGGCACCGACTTCAGACTCGCTGGTCTATAATTTCCCAGCTCACCACTGGAACCCTTTCTAAAATTGGTGTTATGCTGGCCACCAGTCAATTAGGCCCGTCGTCCTCATGAATATTCAATGGGCTATTTAGCAGGGAAAAGCTGGAGTGGCCAATGAGCTTGGGCTCATTGTCAGCACTCGGTGATAGTTTTGAAACTGAGAGACTCTCTTTTTCTGTCAATTGTCAATGAAAGATATTTCTGGAAATCGGAGAAAAATTCTAAACAGTTTGGGGTTGCAGCCTACTGTACACAATCTCACTTAAAGACCCTTTTTCAACAGGTCATACAAGTAAGAATTGCGTGTCTAAAGTTTCACCAAAATGTTAGAACAGAATCTGCTGACATAGAGCCTGTTCTAAACTACAGGAGAAAGCATGAATACATATGAGGTGAGTCTCTTTCAACTGAAGGGAAACTTCATTGTGAGAGGGCATAGAATGAGGTAAAGCGGTGATAAGCTCCGGAGTAATCTAAGGAAATAGTTTTTTACAGAAAGGGTGGTAGATGCGTGGAATAGGCTTCCGGTAGAGTTGGTGGAGACAGACTGTGTCTGAATTCAAGAAAGTATGGGACATGCAGATGGGATCTCTTAGGGAGAGGAGGAGATGGTGGATGCTAGGGATGGGCCATTTGGCCTTTATCTGCTGTCATGTTTTGTGTTTCTACTGTTTGAGAAATACAGATTGAGGATCCTACTTGCATTTTGTCAGGTAATTTAAAAAAAATACTGTATACTGATTAGCTTTGATACGGGGTGAGCTGATATAGGAAGTAGAGAATGACACAGTGACAAAATTCATCTCCGTTCCTGTCCCCGCGGTAAACCATCTTCATGTCATTCTTTAAGGAGAGAGGGAAGAATCAGAGTATGAATGGCCACAACCACTGACCCTCAAGCTTTGCTTTGAAGAATGCTGGCGTAGAAGGACTGAGGTTGAAACAGACACTACAGAATGACAGTCTCTGGTATCCAGAGCAGATATTGTGATGTCATAATGCCTCATTCCACCAGTGCCTAAGAGCCAATCACATCAGTGATGTCACAATGGCTTCATTATTCAGAGTATGAATGGCCACAACCACTGACCCGCAAGCTTTGCTTTGAAGAACGCTGGTGTAGAAGGAGTGAGGTTGAAACAGACACTACAGAATGACAGTCTCTGGTATCCAGAGCAGATATTGTGATGTCATAATGCCTCATTCCACCAGTGCCTAAGAGCCAATCACATCAGTGATGTCACAATGGCTTCATTATTCAGAGTATGAATGGCCACAACCACTGACCCGCAAGCTTTGCTTTGAAGAATGCTGGTGTAGAAGGACTGAGGTTGAAACAGACACTACAGAATGACAGTCTCTGGTATCCAGAGCAGATATTGTGATGTCATAATGCCTCATTCCACCAGTGCCTAAGAGCCAATCACATCAGTGATGTCACAATGGCTTCATTATTCAGAGTATGAATGGCCACAACCACTGACCCTCATGCTTTGCTTTGAAGAATGCTGGTGTAGAAGGACTGAGGCTGAAATAGACACTAAAAAATTACATGGAATTATTTCCCGCGGTTATCCGCGGGGACGGGAACGGTGATGAATTTTGTCACCGTGTCATTCTCTAATAGGAAGGTCAGTAAAGTGAAAGAAAGAACTTGTTTTAAAATCTGCACATGTGCCAGGAATGGAGTGTGAACATACAGCATATTTCCACAAATTTGCAAAACTGCAAATTATGACTAGGTAAATAGTGAGAACACCCTGTATCTTGCAACCGTAGAAACATAACTGGGTATTATATCAACAGTGTCACGGTGACCAGTTTCTCTTGCCAGTTTGGCATGTAGGTGGGACAAAAACTATTGGGGAGTTAAGAGGATAACTCCTTTCGCTCCAGTGAAGTGCTGTTCAATAACCACTGTTAATTGTATCCTAAATGTGCTTGGTAGCAAGGGTCATTCCTGCTGTCGACTTTGGCCCAGATTTACTAAGGGCACAGATCAGATTCGATCCGTGAGCGATCCAATCCGTGTCCAGGTGGCTGATTCACGAATCAGGGCGATCGGAATCACGCCCCCAACTGAGCGCCCGTATTGCTCTATAGAGATCCCATCTGTAGATGGTCTGCGCAAAGAAATTGATCAGATTTGTCTGACAAGACCTACCTCTAGTGAATCCATGTTGCCTTCGATCCTGTAATCCACCAGATTCCAGGAAACTTCACCATTCTCTGTTTTAAAAGTGTTTCCATTCATTTGCTTACCACAGAAGTCAGACTTACTGGCTGTAATTCCCTACTTCTTTACTTCCACTTTTGTTTAGAGGGACCACAGTCACCCTTCTCCAGCCCTCTGGTACCACTTCTGGCTCTAGATAAGCATTGAAAAGGTCAGCGGAGCCACCAAAACTGCTCTACATTTCTTCATCACCCTCTGATGTACATCATCGCTTTGTCTACCTTTAATTTAGCTAGCTCCTCACGAACATAATCCTCTGAAAAATCAATCAGGGTCTACCACTACTCCATCCCTATTCGTTGTTGTCTTCTGCGGTCCCATTCCTGGAGCTTCATCCATGAACACAGAGCAGAAATATTTGTTAAGCAATTTGGCCTTTTCTTTATCAGCTTCTACATATTCCTCCCCTTCACCTTTGAGTCTCACAATGCCACTTTTGTACTAAAATGTAAAAAAAAAAATGTCTTGTCTTGTGTCAGCTATTTTTTTCTTCCATTTGCATCTTTGCTTTCCTGACTACACGACCAGCCTATCTTAACTTTTCCAGATATTTTTGCCTATCTTCCTCTTTCTGTGTTCTTTTGTATTTTTTGAAAGCTAACCTCTTATTCCTTACCTTCTCAGCTACTACTTTTGAGAACCAAAGAGGCCTTCTTTTCCTCTTACTTACTTGCCTCACAAAAAGGTTTGTCGCCCTTACAATCGCTCCTTTCAGTTTTGCCTACCGCATTTCCACTCCTTCCAGAAGTTCCCACCCAGACAACCATTCCTTTGATGTAAACCCCCATCCGAACAAAGTTAGTTTTTTAAAAAGTCTATAACCTTTTCTTTTGAATGAGCCTTCTCTATACCCGTCTCAATATTAAACTGTACCATGCATTGATCACTGGATGCCAGATGATCACCCACTGTAACATCAGAAACCTTTTCCCCGTTTGTAAGCACCAAGTCTAGTATGACCCCCATCTCGTGTGGGTTCCATTACCAACTGCTGGAACAGTTCTTGTAGAGAATCCAGGATCTCCCTACTTCTAGAAGATCCTGCAATAGGGATACCCCAATCAACATCTGCCATGTTAAAATCACCTATTAGTAAAACTTTCCATTTTTTAGATATATTCTGAATGTTACATTACATTACATTAGGGACTTCTATTCCGCCTATACCTTGCAGTTTAAGGCGGATTACAAAAGAGCTAACTGGACATTTTCAGTGAAGTTACAACAGTTTTGGGGTTTTTTTTTTTTGGTTACAAGGGAGGAGAGGTAGCTGGATTAATTCCGGAAGAACTTGCAAATTGGATATTAAATTGACTGTACGTTACTGTGTGATCTAACAAATAGATTACAGTTAGAGTACAAATAAGATTACGTTACATTTCAGGGATCTGAATACTTGGTTGGTGTTTTGGGGAGGAAGAGATTATTTAAGTGGAGGTTTTGGGGGAGAATTTATCTAGGAGGAGGGGGAAGGGTTGGGTTAAGATATCTGGATAAATTTTTTGAAAAGTAGGGTTTTGATTTCTTTTCGAAAAGCTTTGAAGTCGCCCGTTGCCGTCAACAGGTTGGAATGTCTGCTATTAAATCTCGATCTACTGCTTCCGTCTGTGAAGGAGGCCTGTATATCACACCAATGTAAATATATTCACTAATTCCCTCTTTTCAAATGGATCCGCAGTGCCTCTTCCTTGCCCTGCAGATCCTGCAATTGTGTGGTTTTAAAATGATCTTTAACATGTACAGTAATGCTACGTCCCCAACTTTTCTTCCTACCCCATCTTTCCTGAACAGATTATAACCCGGTATAACTCCCCAGGCAGTATCTTTTTTAAGTTGAGTAGTGGGGGCAGATAGCTGGGGTGGGGGGAACACTTGGTGCCTACCTACTTCTTGTCTAACTCTACCCAAAATCTGCTGCCTGGCTATGCCTTCACCACCTTTTCTGCGAAGAAATGTTTTCTCATCTTACACCTAACCCTGCCTCCTTTCAGTCACCTTAATATGTGTTAGTCGTTTCTAGTGAGTGTATTTCATTGTGGTGTCAAATAAATTGCTAATATAGTATTTCAATTCTAACTTTTTCTGTTTCCAATTGAGGTTTGTTAGGGATCATGTGAAGAGCAGAATCTTCGTTAAGGAAGGGAGTTTGCTGAAAGGGTGCACTTCTCCCAGGAATCAAATATCTTCTAGTGGGGAGGGGGGGGGGGAGCATTAGAATTGAGATTTTATTGAGGTGGGAGCAGGTAACAGCTTTCCTTTTCTCCTTTTATCATTCAAAGGGGGCAGGAACAATAGGTGCTATTTGGAGTTGGGACCTGCCCTTCCAACCTCTGCTGATTTTGCAAGGCCTGCAGGTCAGCCGATGGCTGCTGGGCTCCTCTTGACTTTTACTTCATGGATCTTACCTTTATTTTTAGTTAAAGGTAGTAGCAGTGCTAGGCTGGTGAAGAAAAACCTGTTAAACATGTTGGTAAAGCATAACTTTAGTTTTTCACTGAATTCTCTTTCTCGCTCCCCATTCTTTCATTTCTCTCTTCTGCTTTTTCTCCCGGTTGTTTTCTTTTTCTTCAGTCCCTGTTTCCTTTTTCTCCCTCCTCATCTTATTCCCTTTTTTTTGCCTCTTCTTTTTCCTCTCTCTTTCCTTGTTCTTTATCTTAATTCTCTCTCTTCTGTTTATGTTTCCATCTGTTCTGTCTCAAACTTCACCCTCTCTCTCCTCATTTTGTTCCACTCGTATGCCCTTTGTCTTATGTCAGTCCTGTCTGCTTCGTCTTAATCTTTCAATTTTCTATTTCCTAGGTTTACTGAAGTAATGCTGTCAAGCTAGAGAAGGGAAAAATCCTTATCTGCAGCAAAAAAAAGAGATCTGGTGAAGGAGACTCGCCCATTTCCAGGTAGGACCACCATTCTTTCATATTTGGCCCGTTTGCAAATGTGTTAAGCAGTGCAGGATTTCGAGAGTGTGGCGATGCTTGCTTTTTTTTTTTTTCATTTAGAAGGTGGAGGGCAGGACTGATAACTGATGGCATTTTTCAATTTTCACATAGGGCCAGATTCACTAACCTGCCCGATCGCACCGATCCACGTGCGATCCATGGCAGGCTGACCAATTCGCGACGAGTAGCATATTTAAATGGGGCGATCGGAGGAACGCCCCCTACCGACAGCACGGATCGCTGAAGAGCGATCCTGGCGCATGAGCAGACCATCTTCTTTGCCTGTAGATGGTCTGCGCAGGCTCTCCGCTGGAACTTTAAAAAAAAATTTTTTAAACTTTTACTAATGTACTATCCTCAACAGCAAACTAGAAAACTCATATGCTGGGAATCTTTCTGAGCCAGAGCTGAGTGGACGATCCGCAAAGGGGCTGTGCGGCATTCCAACCCGGTCTTGCCCGTGCTTCCAGGCGAAGGGGAAGAGAGAGGGGCGGCAGCGAGTCTCCTCCTTCCCGCTGGTGTGTGAGTGCTGTTGACTTGTTGTAGGGGATGGCGGAGAACCGAGGGGGGCTGTGGAGAAGTTCACGGCTTGTGCCCAGCGCAATGTCAGGCTAAGATAGATAGGGAGGGTCATTAGAGTGGGCAGACTTGATGGGCCGTAGCCCTTATCTGCCGTCTATTTCTATGTTTCTAATGGTTTGGGAGCAGAAAGAAGACCGAAATGGAAGTCCGTGCCACCCTGACTCTCCTGCTCTCTGCCGCCCTTCCCCGCAGTGCAGCCCCGCTTTAAACCCACAGGTTAAAACCACTGGCTCGCACTGCGAGGAAGGGTGGCAGAGAGCAGGAGATGTGCCTCAGTTGTCTGGTTGCTTTTTCAGGGGACCCATAGGAGAAAATGCGCAGGAGAGTTGGCAGGGGCGTATGCGACTGGTCCTCATCTTTTATGATCGGCCAGCCTTGTCGGTGTTCCTTAATTTTCTTTGTGAATCGCTGCCTTCCTACTTTTGGACGCCCTTTCCCTCATTTGCAAGCGCGGATTGGAATTGGATCGGGAGGAAGGTTAGTGAATCAGGTCTGGGTCGGGACTTGATCGGTGGGCTTAGTGAATCTAGCCCATACATACAACCCTTCCTCTTCAGATGGAACGTGGGCAAAACTCGTCCAGGCAAGGTTATCACATGGCTTTTCGTATCTTTTGGAGAGTTTGAGCCGGGCTTGCCCGAATTTCAATTCTGCTTTTCTTAATGTACTTGGGAGAAGCTCAGTCCAGATCATGCAGAGTCAGCCAGTAACTCTACAATGACTCCATAAGGATGCCCCTATGAATCTGGACATTTTTTAAAAGCCTCTTTGTGTCACTTTTTAGACAATTTGAATGGCTGGAGGGGAAAGGAGGAGTCTTACAGGAAGTTTCCTTTACCTTAGAAACCTTAAATTATCCTTAGAAGTCTGTATTTCATTTCTAGTGACTTCTTAACAAGTATGCAGAGTACAACATTGGCCTCCCATACCCCCTCCTCCTCTCCAGATTAGAAGCAGTCACAGGTACTAAAGCCACCAATGAAACACCCCTCCCCCATAGAGACTGGGGGTAGGGGGTCCATGCACAGCACTAACAGGAATGAGAAGAACTGCAGTTCCCACACATCAGGTCTACCCTGTCCTGGTCTTGTTCCCTGGCGGTTTATGTTTATATATCTCTATATATCAAGTCTTCTGATAATAATCAAAGCAATTTACATGAAATATTCTGTTGCTGTTTGTTATATGGGGATGAACTGTTCCGTCACCCTATTTAGCAGGGCCTAGAATCCTCTCCAGACTCTCCTTTTCTCTGCTGCTCTGAGAAAGATTGCTTCTGAGGATTTCATTAGCACAGGAAACGTCCTTTATTTTTTGAGCACTCTCATATGACTATATGTATTCATCTATCGGTAACCAAAACAGGGGGCCTAGCCAGACACTCGGTTTTGGGTGGGCATGAACACCCCACCCCTCGCCTGGCATCTCTCCCTCCCCTGCAGGGGATTGGGTCTCTCAACTCCACCCTCTGGTACCTTTTAAAGACTTCAGCTCTTCGCTGGCACGAGCAGCGACTCCAGTGGGCTGCTTGTGCCAACTCAAGCTTCCCTCTGACCTGGACCTGCCTGTGTGGAAACAAGAAGTTGCGTTAGAGGGAGGCTCAGAGCAGGCATAAGCAGCTGGTTGGAGTCACTGCCTACTGCTGGTGAAGAACTGAAGGCTTTAAAATGTACTGGGTGGGGGAGTAGGTGGAGTTGAGAAACCCAATCACCTGCAGGGGAGGGGAGTGGGAGGCGCTGGTAATCGGAATGCACGTTTTTAAAAAAACTCCATTGGGCTTAGGACGCCTACAATATTGGCGATGTTTGCGTGCATATATAGGCATCTAGGCATGCCTACGGATGCCTAAGGCCAGCTTAGGTGTGGTTTACACCGGAAGTGGCCTTAGGCATTCATAGGTTTGCCTAGGTGCTTCTCGCAGGCTTGTAAAATGCTGGCCTACATTTAAGGCATCTGTAGAGGAAGATAGGCGTGATTCTGGACGTGGTGCCTACTGATGATTGATGCGCGGTAGGCGCTGTTTCCAGAATCAGGTCCCTTGAAGTGTGGACAGAGCTTGCAGGGATGGGGCAGGGACAGGGATAGAGATTGGTTGGCGGGTAGGAAGCAGAGGGTAAAGGGCCACTACACAGACTGGAGAAGGGTCACGAGTGGTGTTCCGCAGGGGTCGGTGCTCGGACCGCTGCTATTCAATATATTTATAAATGATATAGAAACAGGGACGAAGTGCGAAATAATAAAATTCACAGATGACACCAAACTATTTAGTGGAGCTCGGATTAAGGAGGACTGTGAAGAATTACAAAGGGGAATGGGCGACGAGATGGCAGATGAAGTTCAATGTAGAGAAATGTAAAGTATTGCATGTGGGAAGTAGAAACCTGAGGTACAGCTATACGATGGGAGGGATGTTATTGACTGAGAGTACCCAAGAACGGGGCTTGGGGGTAATAGTGGACAAGACAATGAAGCCGTCGGCGCAGTGCGCAGCGGCCGCTAAGAGAGAGAATAGAATGCTGGGTATAATCAAGAAGGATATTACAACCAGAATCAAGGAAGTTATCCTGCCGTTGTATCGAGTGATGGTGCATCCGCATCTGGAGTACTGCGTCCAATACTGATCGCCGTACCTTAAGAAGAATATGGCGATACTTGAGAGGATTCAGAGGAGAGCGACACGTTTGATAAAGGGTATGAAAAACCTTTCATACACTGAGAGACTGGAGAAACTGGGGCTCTTTTCCCTGGAGAAGAGGAGAATTAGAGGGGATATGATAGAGCCTTACAAGATCATGAAGGGCATAGAGAAAGTGGAGAGGGACAGATTCTTCAAATTTTCGAAAACTACAAGAACAAGAGGGCATTCGGAAAAGCTGAAAGGGGTCAGATTCAAAACCAATGCTAGGAAGTTTTTCTTCACCCAACAGGTGGTGGACACCTAGAATGAGCTTCCAGAGGGCGTGATAGGACAGAGTACGGTATTAGGGTTCAAGAAGGGAATGGACAATTTTCTGAAGGAAAAGGGGATAGAGGGGTATAGATAGAGGACTACTACACAGGTCCTGGACCTGTTGGGCCTGCCGGGCGCAATGGACCTCTGGTCTGACCCAGCAGAGGCACTTCTTATGTTCTTATGCAGGGACAGGGACAAATTTATCCCCTGTGTCATTCTCTGCATGGAGGTTGATCCTTTCTTTTTGCTTGTTGGATTTTGATTTTTTTTTTTTGTCTCCACCACCAACTCTGGAAAGACAGGTCCCATTTCTAACGAGAGAATTAAGCAACCTGATGCATGTTCAACCATTGTAAACGATGTCAATACTTAGGCAGGTGCTGCATTTTTTAATTTGGTCATTGCCTACAAGTTAGACCAGTCAAATGGATAAACAGGGAGGAAGCCCTCTGGCTCACACCCTAGAACTAAAATAGATGATGGGACAGATTCTCTGAACGGTGCCATTAGCGGCAGCTGCATAGAAAAGCAGCGTCAATCGTGTGTCAGTCACATGATGGCACTGTTTAGAGAATCTCAGCCACGTCAAAAGTAGGTGCCGGAAATGAAGGCCATGGTTTGACAGGTCTACATTCCGGGCACCTGCTTTCGAGGAGAATCGCATCCATAGAGTCACCTACCAGAACCTAAGAGCATAAGATTTGCCACTGCCGGGTCAGACCAGTGGTCCTCTCACGCGGTGGCCCTTAGGTCAAAGCCCAGTGCCCTATTTGAGTCTAGCCTTACCTGCATATGTTCTCGTCCAGCAGGAACTTATCTAAGCTTTTCTTGAATCTGTGTCCACTTCTGACGTAAAACACGCCTACTTTAGAGGTAGGAGCCTCTATGAACGGGAGACGGATGCTGCCATTTGTAGGTGCTTTCAAGTGCCTACCCTTTTAAAAAAAAAAAAATTTAGATTTTGATTGGTTTTAAATGATGCGGTCTATTACCATGCTGTTTATCACCAGTTAAGACAATTACGTTAGGCCATGGTACGGCACCTACCGCCGCCCACACTATAGAGAATTTGGACCCTTGTTCCTTGCCCCCTCATGCTCTCCAGGGTTGGCACTGGTGCCCGAGAAGATTTCTGTGCCTAATTTCTTTGCTTTGAATATAGTAAACTCACTAACTAGAGGTGAACTGGCTAGAGGTCCACTTAGTGAATTTGCTTCAGGTTCAGGCTAGGGGGAGGATAGGGGAAGACGATTTTTTTTTGTTTTTCCCAGTGGTTAATGACTATGAAGGAGAGAACAGTGCTCCCAGGAATGCACACCTGTGGGGGTATATAATACAGGAGTGTGTGTTTGTGTGTTTCCAACACTGAAATTCAGATCAAAGGTCCTCAAGGTGCAGCAAACATCCAGACAGTGAGGAAAGGGAAGGAGGAGGTGAGAGTCCAGCAGACTCTCCCCCACCCTGACCCTTGAACCTTGTCATTGTTCCTAAGTTTTCACTAATAACCCGGGCTACATGTTTCTGTTTGATTGAGGCTAGCTTTTTCCTGTCACCAGGTCTGCTGGGGACTGGCTCAGCTTGTGTACATGGTACATATGTGTGCTTTTAGGATGTGGTGGGTGCAGGGTAACTTGAAAAGGTGTAGCAACGTGGGGGAAGGGAGACGAAGGAAATAAAGAACCTTGCTTAATCTTTCATCAGCAAGCCTGGGGTTCATTTTCAGAGTAATAAATGTCCTCCTCTGAACCTTACCTTTTTAGGCTGAAGATTGTAGAGACAGCCCGTCATCCCAAGCACTGTCCTTAGCCCCTGGTAAATGTTGATTTCTTTGCTTACCAAGGTTTGTCCAAGGGGTTTACAATTCTAGAAGCACAACGGACTAGTCAGAGACCAAAGAAAAGAGTGAGGAAAGGGAAGAGAAAGAGGGGGAGAGAATAAGAAGACATTACATGCTCTCAGTGGAAAAAGGTTTCGGATAACTACATTTAAAATTTTTTTTAGTATTTATATACCACTTCTAGTCTAAGTGGTTTATTTGCAGGTACTTAAGCATTCTTCCTTATCTGACCTGGTGGGCTCATACTCTGTCTAATGTAACTGGTGCAATGGGGGGATTAAGTGACTTGCCCAGGATCACAAAGAGCAGCATGGGATTTGAACCCACAACCTCAGGGTGCAGAGGCTGTAGCTCTAACCACTGCCCTACACAAGAACACTTGGAAAAGAGTTTAGAGCAGGGGTGGCCACACTTTCTTGGCTTGCAAAATGACCAAGCCAAAATCATCTACCAACAATAAAAATTTAAAAAACACAAAGCACACTGTACGCAGAGAAAATGTTAATTATCATTTGCATTCGGGGGGGGGGGGGGTTCAGAGGTCAAGGCAGATGACTTTAAAATATGCAATGTCACCTCAGTAACAACTATACAAAAATAGACAAATATACCCCCTTCCCTTTTACTAAACTGCAATAGCGGTTTTTGCACAGGGAGCTGCGCTGAATGCCCCGCGCTGCTCCCGACGCTCATAGGCTCCCTGCACTAAAAACTGCTATCACAGTTTAGTTAAAAGGGGACCATAGTGCAAAATATAGATAGCAGATATAAATTCGGACACATTTTGATCACTAAATTTAAAATGAAATCATTTATCCTACCCTTGCGGTCTGGTGATTTCATGAGTCTCTGGTTGCACTTTCTTCTTCTGACTGTGCATCTAATATTTCTTTCTTTCTGCCTCCAGCATGCTTCCTCTCCTACAGACCTCATTCCATTCCCCAACCAACATCTCTCTCTGTCCCTCCATGAATCCAACTTTTTCTTCCTCTCTCCCTGCCCCCTCCCCTTTCTTTCTTTCTCTCTCCCTGCCCCCTCCATTTTCTTTCTTTTTTTAAATTTAAATTTTATATTTTAATAAGTTTTATTGAATTTTCACTATGGCAAATACAGCACAAACAATACAACCAAAACACCAGATAACCAAATCCCCACCACAAAACATAAACAGTCATACTGGTACTCTTCAATATAAGGCAATACTATCCAACCCAAAATTTCCCCCTCCCTCTTTTTCTTTCTGTCTTTCTCTCTTTTTTCCCCTGCTCCCTTTCTTTCGTTCTCCCTGCCCTAATTTCTTTTTTTCTGTCTTTCTCTCTCCCTGCCCCCCCAAGCCACCGTCGCTGATTTCTCCCTGCTTCCCCAACACCAGGCCAGGCTCATGCAAGCACCAGGCCCACAATCATTTCCCCCCACCCACGTCAATTCGGACATCGGAGAGAAAGTTCCAGGCCAGCCAAGCAGCGATTGGCTGACCCAGAACTTCCTCTCCAATGTCAAAATTGATGTAGGGGGCGGGGAGGCTGTGGGCCCGGTGCTTGTATAGTGTCAGAAGAAAAAAGACTGAGACTTGCCAGCGACACTCCAGTTCACGCCGCCATCTAGGACCGTCCCCAAAAAGGAGCCCTTTTACAAAGCCATGTTAGCAGCTGCCCGGGGACAGACTTAAAGATCTCAATCTATATACTTTGGAGGAAAGGCAGGAGAGGGGAGATATAAAAACATGATGGCAGATAAAGGCCAAATGACCCATCTAGTCTGTCCATATGTTAGAGACATTTAAATACCTACGTAATATAAATGCGCATGAGTCGAATCTCTATCATTTGAATGGAAACTGTGCAACAAGAGGTCATAGGATAAAGTTAAGAGGTGAGTAATCTAAGGAAATACTTTTTTGTACAGAAAGGGTAGATGCATGGAACAGTCTCCTGGAAAAGGGCCTGGGATAGGCACGTGGGATCTCTCAGAGAGAGAAAGAGATAATGGTTACTGCGGATGAGCAGACTAGATGGATCATTTGACCTTTATCTGCCATCATATTTCTATGTTTCTAAGAGAGAGATGCCAGACAACGGAATGGAAGGGAAGGAGGGGAGAGAGATATGCCAGACTGCATGAAGGAGAGGAGAAAGATTTTATCCCATGAGAAGAGGGAGGGAAGGAGAGAGAGAGATGCCAGATCATGGGAGAGGAGAGATTCCAGGCTGTGGGAAGGAGAGGAGAGAGATTGTAGGCTATGGGAAGGAGAGGAGATTCCAGGTTATAGGAAGGAGAGGATGAAGATAAGAGGGGGAAGGGGAAGACAGATGTCTGACCACGGGAGAGAGAGAGAGAGAGGGATGAGATGGTGTACAAGGATGGAGGGGAAGGGATGACAGAGAGGAGATGGTGCACAGCAATGTGTGTGGCAGGGAAGAGATAAGAAAAAATGCTTCTTATGGATAAATGGGAATAGGGGAAAAGAAAGAGGGAGGAAATGGTACGCATGGATAGATGGGAAGGGACGACAAGGAAAAGAAGATAGATTTTGAGAAGAAAGCAGAAAAATTGAAGAAAGTTGACTGTTAAAAGTTAATGCTAAAGATGGATGTAGGGCAGAAAATGAAGGCGAGAAAAACAGCAAATGGATAAGAAGGTCCTGGATACATAGTTAAGAGCACAGACAGAAGGAAGTGCAGCCAGAGGCTGAGAAAAGATTGTTAGAAAAATAAAATCACCAGACAATGAGAGTAGGGGAAATTATTTTATTTTCAATTTAGTGATTGAAATGTGTCAGTTTTGACAATTTATATCTACTGTCTATTTTGCACTGCTCAGGAAGAAATGCATTTGTTTCTATTTCTCCGAGGGTTGTACGGCATGCAGAGTCTTGCATCTTAGGGTTTTGTTTGTATATATTAGTACTTTTAGTTTGTGATCCTGTATTTGGGGTTATCTGTGTGACCAAGTTCAAGTATTCTGACACGGTTCATAGACAAAACCGCCAAAGACAAAGGCGCACGCCGACAACTGAGCGCAAGACGGAAACGCGCGCTGAAGAAAAAGAGTGTTTTTAGGGGCTCCAACGGGGGGTTTGTTGGGGACCCCCCCACACTTTACTTAATACAGATCGCAGCGGCGTTGGGGGGGTTTGGGGGGTTGTAACTGCCCTCCTTATACTGAAAACTTAACTGTTTCCCTGTTTTTTAGGGAAAAAGTGAAGTTTTCAGTAAAATGTGGGGGTTACAACCCCACAACACCCCCACAACGCGGTGAGATCTGTATAAAGTAAAGTGGGGGGGTTCCCCCCCCCACACCCCCGTCAGAGCCCTTTAAAACAGTCATTTTTTTCAGCGCGCGCCTCCGCATTGCGCTCAGTTGTCTGCACGAGCCTTTGTCCCGGCACGCTTTTTACCTGACACCGTTGAGAAGCATAGAGTGTGCTTTGTGTAGTTTAATTTTGTGGTTAACAATTATGTGTTGTTAATAAGATAATATTGTGTTTATATATGAAAAATGAATGGAAAAAAATGGTATTGCAATTAGTACTATTATGGGGGCAAGGTCTGGGGTGGAGCTTTTGGACCCCACCCCCAACAAAAAAGCATTTTGCTGCCTATGAACATGCATGTAATATGAAAAAGGGTGGAGACCACTGCCATATTCATTGCCTTGCAAGTATTGGTAATAGTATCCTAGTTTCAGGTGACAGTAGCACCCCTAATATACTAAAGATCATATTGATAAGAAAAGCTTAATAGAGCCATCCTTCAAACTAGGGGTATAGCTAGCTGCCTATTTTTTTAAGGGGGCCACCTATTCCTCTCTGTTTTCTCCTCCTCCCTGTTAATAATGCTACCTTTGCTGGCAGGGATGCCCAAGCCCTGCAAGCTGAAGAGCTCCATGGCCAAACCTCTCCGGTGTGAAGAAGCTGGTGGCATGTTTTCCAATTGCCGATGCCAGCACTCCTGGTGCATGCTCATTTCATGCATGTGAACTGAGCATGTGCAAGGAATGCCAGCATTGGCTGCTAGAAAGCACTGGGGGAAGTTTGGACCACAGAGTTTTTTGGCTGGCAGAATTTTGGGCAACCCACCAGCCATTCGGGGTACTGCAGTTTTAGGGGAGGGGGCAGGCCTCTTCCCTCCCCTCTGTGATTATATGACTGCTTCAAATTGAAGGGAAACCATGATGGATTTTGCTGACTCTTGCTGCCAGATGGTACTAATGCTTCCAGCTTCCCCTACAGGGTTGCCAGGACTTTGTACTACTGGCTCAGGTTGTCAGGAACAGCAGAGGAATCTGATTCATTGCTGGATTCCCCTAAACAGGATTTAATTGAACAAACATTAGGTTACCTCTATCAGAGGCTTTACTGGAGGACAAAGACCATGGTAAATTAGTGCCTGAGATTTAATTCTTAAGTATATGAAACCAGACTGGGACACACCTCAGGGGAAGCTCAGTAACACTATTTTGTTACATCTTGCATGTTATTGCCATAGAAAACCATGAATGTGCATGCAAAATCTGTTTAACACATTTTAATCTATAGATTGACCTATAAGTAACCCATGGTTGTGTAATAAAAAGTTCTAGTGCAGATTAATTTTTGTTAACATGAATGTGTGAAAAAAAAAACCAATTTTAAATCAGGGGAAAATACCCCAAATGAAACATTTTTTGCCAAAACTTTCTGAAAAACGACGTTGTTGTTATTGTTACCAGGGATTATAAAGTGTTTCGTGTCACTCCTTGTACACATAATGTGCATTTAAAACAGAGGAGAAAAGACCTCAAAAAACCCCTGGACTGCAATCAAATAGATCGTAACCAATTGGGGTTGGTTTTCATCACAGGTCAAAAACCCCTGTATATAAATGATTTCAATAATATTTTATAATTTTTATATGAATGAATTTTTTATCATTCTTGTGTTAATCAATAAAATAATGATTAATTCTCAAAATCTCTCATAACATGTGAGCATCATGAAAACCTGCTTAAAGATGTAATACTATAATAACCCAATTACAAAGCCATGTTTTTGAATAGTATTACATCTTTAAGCTGGTTTTCATGATGCTCACATGTTATGAGAGATTTTGAGAATTAATCATTATTTTATTGATTAACACAAGAATGATAAAAAATTCATTCACATAAAAATTATAAAATATTATTGAAATCATTTATATACAGGGGTTTTTGACCTGTGATGAAAACCAACCCCAATTGGTTACGATCTATTTGATTGCAGTCCAGGGGTTTTTTGAGGTCTTTTCTCCTCTGTTTTAAATGCACATTAAATGCAACATTTAGTGTTCCACATTATTTGTTAATCTTAGGATTTATTTTTCTGGACACTTTATTTAGTTTCCACTTTTTCCTTCAGTCCTTGTACACATACACCCTTGAAGTGCTCTGGCTCTTGCTGGGAAGGTGGAGCGAGCACATTTATGCTGCTATGGAGGAGGGGGGACGGAGGGCAGTCTGTCTCTCTTCACCTCAGCCGCTTTGCTCATGCCTGGGCTTATTTTTCCTTATTCTTCTCTGCGTGGTTCTGTCTACACTCCAGTGGTGGCCACTCCATTCTGCTTTATTTATTTAGTCCATCCTCCCAAAAGAGCCTAGAAATGGGTTCCAGGAGTACATACACAGTATGGGTCAAAGTGAAACAGCCCCTCTTTCTATCTAGCAAGAGACCCAAATATCACACTAAGGTGCGCTAGGGCCTCAATGCGTGGAATAGCACGCGCTAAATTGCCTCGCGCGCTAGCCGCTACTGCCTCCTTCTAAGCAGGCGGTAATAATTTTGCTAGCGTGCGCTATAGCGCGCAGTAATTTTGTGCGGGCGCTAAAACCGCTAGCGCACCTTAGTAAAAAGAGCGCTAAATGCCTTTTTTCTATAAATTATTTTTTCTTTATAAAGATGCATGCGAGTTTGTTTCGTTTAATCAAGTCAGAAATATTTATACCAAAGTCCGAATTACCTGCCTGCATCCAATTCTTCTAGGCGATCCCAGTAAAAATAAAACAGTATATTTCTGTGTCTCGTTGGCCACGAATTTGGACTTGGAGATTGAAATGTACAGCGTCAGCATCTATGAGACAAACATGGTTATTTTTATTGCATAGGATTTTTTGGACCCCGGTTCGTTTACAAAAACTTGATAGCTCTAAATCTAATAGACGCTGGCATTGTCATATTAATATAGGGACTTTGGATCATCTGTTAGATACTTAGTTTCTGGAAGTCAATTTGGGGACAAATAAATCTCATTCATGGGTCATCTATCCCCTTATCCTATAAGGCGGTAATTTGTGGTACATTACTTCATGTATAGACAAGTATAAAAGTCGCCTTTTCCTGATCATGACAGGAATAGGTGTTCAACTGATCACACATAATTGGAAGAACTATGACAGGATTAATTATACTTTTTGGTGGGTAAATGTGTGGACCATATATAAGTATGAAAGAATGATGGCGGGACATTTGGGGACTAGTAAGTCCTTTAATGATGTATGGAGTCCATTGACTACTTTTGTTGCATTACAGTAAGGGTCATGTTTCTTCCCTTTTCATTAGATTTCTTTACACATCCAGGGAGGGAAATGAACGTTGAAGAGTTAAATTATTTAATTGTAATATTGAAATCACATCATATGTATTATTGTATTAATAATTAAGATGAGGATGGGAGTAAATGATTGTTTAATGTAATAATTGTATAGTTATTAGTGCGTTCCATGCAGTATTTATGATTTACCAATTGTATTGCATTATCAAAGTTTGAAAATCAATGAAGATTTAAACAAACAAAACTAAAAAGAAATATATATACCACCTGTCCAGCAAACGCTCAAGATGAGAAACAATAAAAGCAAAATAAAAATCACAAAATAAATAAGGATATCATACAACAACAATAATAGATATTACAAAAGCTTAAAAGAGAGAATAATTACAAAAATCCATGCCCCCAATATTTTGACTTCACAGTCAGTATTGCTTTAAAATGTTGGGTGTGGCCTTTAAATTCACACCAGTTGTGTGTTAGGTGCCATTGACTCAGGTTCGAGTCCTAGCGACTTGATGAGTTAAAGATCCAAAAAGAAGTCAGTCAAGTGCTAGGCCGATGAAGTCTTCCAGCGTCATCCCCATCATAGTTTTTAATGCATCCAGCTATCTAGTTGCAGGTTGCCCTCTTCACATAGTTCCTTCGATATTCCCAAACATGATGTCCTCCTCCAGTGATCTCTCTCTTCAAATAGTGGGACCAAAATAAGATAGTCGTAACTTCATCATGTGGGTTTTGAGTGATATATCTGGTCTGATCACCCGATCTTGTTTCCGTAATGTCCAGCTTTTGCATCCATAAATGACCACTGAGAAAATGTGTGTAAGGACCAGTCTGATCTTCATTTGAATTGTTATTTCCTTGCCTTCAAATACCTTATCAAGAGCCTTCATTTTAGAGCAACCGATTACTATTCTAGTTTTAATTTGTATGTTTGCGTAGACTACACATCACATAAGAGACTTTGGTTAAACTTCTTTCACCATATAGCAAGTGACATTGATGTTATGGAATTCACTTCTATTGGAATTGCATAAAGAAGTGTCTTATTAGAAATTTAAGGCTGAGTTGAAGATCTGGTTTGATGAAGTTTCAATTTAACTCGGTTGGTTTTTATGTATGATGTATGTCAAATTGGATTATGACTTTAGTTTTCCTGGAGCAACTATAGGTTGATTGTATAAAATAAAGAATATAGTTTTATGATTATGTATATCAAGGACATTCTTTACACTTTTGTATCTCAGTATCAACCAAAGTTTTAAGAACATAACAATAGCCTTACTGGGTCAGACAAATGGTCCATCAAGCCCAGTAGCCTATTCTCACGGTGGCCAATCCAGGTCACTAGTACCTGGCCCAAACCCAAGGAGTAGCAATATTCTATGCTACCGATCCAGGGCAAGCAGTGGCTTCCCCCATGTCTTTCTCAATAACAGACTATCGACTTTTCCTCCAGAAATTTGTACAAACCTTTCTTAAAACCAGCTACACTGTCCGCTCTTACCACAACCTCTGGCAACACGTTCCAGAACTTCACTATTCTCAAGTGAAAAAAAAAATTCCTCCTATTGGTTTTAAAAGTATTTCCATGTAATTTTGCATGTCCCCTAGTCTTTGTCATTTTTGACGGAGTGAAAAATCAATCCACTTGTATCCACTCAGGATTTTGTAGACTTCAATCCTATCTCCCCTCAGCTGTCTCTTTTCCAAGTTGAAGAGCCCTAATCGTTTTAGTCTTTCCTCATACGAGAGGAGTTCCATCCCCTTTACCATCTTGGCCGCTCTTCTTTGAACTTTTTCTAGCGCCACTATATCTTTCTTGAGATAAGGAGACCAGAATTGAATGCAATACTCCAGATGAGGTCGCACCATGGAGCGATACAGGGGCATTATGACATTTGCTTACTTTGTTTATTGTGCCTTCTTGTTATCTTCGCAGAGATGTGCATTCTTGTTGCGCCAATAAAAAGATGAAAAAAAGACATTCTTAGTCTTGTTAACCATCCCTTTAAAAAAAATTCCCAGCATCCTGATTGCTTTTTTGGCTGCTGCCACACATTGGGTGGAAGGTTTCATCATATTGTCTACAATGATACCCAGATCCTTTTCTTGGACACTAACCCCCAAGATGGACCCTAGCATCCGGTAACATTGATTCAGGTTATTCTTCCCAATGTGCATAAATTTGCATTTGTCCAAATTAAATTTCATCTTCCACTTGGACTGATATGGTTCTCTAAACTAGTGGCAGAGAAAATAAAGGCAAAAGAGTTGACATTTGTGAAATATTAAAAAACACAAGAAGAGGTGTATAGACAGGACTACCAGTTAAGAACATAAGCATTGTGTCTGCTGGGTCAGACCAGAGGTCCATCATGCCCAGCAGTCCGCTCATGTGGCGGCCCATCGGGTCCAGGACCTATATAGTAATCTATACCCTTCTATCCCCTTTTCCTTCAGGAAATCATCTAATCTCTTCTTGAACCCCAATACCGTACTCTGTCCTATCACACCCTCTGGAAGCGTATTCCAAGTGTCCACCACCCTTTGGGTGAAGAAGAACTTCCTAGCATTGGTTCTAAATCTGTCCCCTCTTAATTTTTCCAAATGCCCTCTCGTTCTTGTAGTTTTTGAAAGTTTGAAGAATCTGTCCCTCTCCACTTTCTCTATGCCCTTCATGATCTTGTAAGTCTCTATCATGTCCCCTCTAAGTCTCCGCTTCTTCAGGGAAAAGAGCGCTGGATGAACACAGAGGATCTCGAATCAGAAAATAATGGTATAATTTGAAGCATTAAGGCCAGTGCTGGGCAGACTTGCATGGTCTGTGTCCCATACATGGCCATTCAGTTGAGGATGGGCTGGGATGGTTTAGATGAGCTGGAGTGAGTTTTGATGGAGACTCCAGTAGATGGAACCTAGGCACAGTACCGGGCAGAGCTCTGAGTTTCTGGCCCAAAAATATCTAAGAAAAAGAACAATTTTAATCATTAAATTATAGAGAGTATATGTTTGGGCAGACTTAGATGGTCAATTCGGGCCTTTATCTGCTGCCATTTATTATGTTCAAGTTCTTTGTAACTCTGTATGGTAACATCTCTACAGAAGCTAATGTAGTATAACACCTTTACAGAAGCTCATGGAAACTGCTCTGAATTGACTCCCCAGTCGTTAGTAGTGGTATAGACGTTCGCAATAAACAAAAGCGAGATATCTGTTAATTTATAGAGGACTTTAATGCTCAATATGGAAGGCTAAAGGCAAGCCTGGGTATATGGGAAGAATGTATATGTGAACTGTGTTGTGGGTTTGGCTAGGACCAGACCATGATATACTGTATAGATATATAGATATATATATATATATATATAAAGAGAGACTTGCAAGACTGTGTTTGGGGTGTGGCATTCCTTAGCCACAACCAGTATATTGGGGTCCTGTGAGCTGCAGGCCCATCACAAGGTTTTTTGTGAACTAAAGAGATTATTGATCTTTCCTGAGCCTGTGAAGTAACTCAGGCTCAGGCTCTATGAAGGAATAGTTATGCTGCACCACCTTTCAAAGTGTATGTGATTATAGACCAACTTGAAAATCCGCTCAGGCTGCAAAACCCTGATTGAATGAAAGGATGTGTACCCCAATGCTTTTTCTGATTTGTGTTGGCGATGTGCTATGGTACGTGGTACTTTTTTTTCCCATATGTTAAAATACAACAGTTTTGGTCCAATGTGATTCAGAAATTATCTACCAACCATTGTGTGCTAAGTTTTGTTTGTTGGGTATTAGATTGACCCAAGGTCCTAAAGGGTAGTGGAAGTTGAAAAGACTTAGGGGCAAATTCTATAAGAAGCGCCCAAAGTGTAGGCGCCTAATTAGGCACTGTTCAGCGCGATTCAAGTAAAATTGGGTGTTGTTTAGTGAATCGTGCTGAGCGGCACCTATTTTGGAGGTGCCCAATAAATAGGCCAGTTCTAGGCACAACTAAAAGTTAGGTGCCCATGTGAGCACGCTTAAGAGCAAGGATTCTGTAAGAAGGCACCTAACACCTAGCCACACCCATGCCTAACATGTGTAGCGCCTATTTTTTTGAAGGCCGCCTAAATTTTTAGAGGCGCCTTGTTACAGAATCGCGCTTTCTTGATAAGCGCCTATGTTTCAATCAGTGCTGATTAAAAAGCTTAATTGAGCTTGTTCTTCAATTTAGATAGGTGCCTATCTCGTTGGGCGTCTCCGAAATAGGTGCCTATCTTTAGGCGCTGGGTACAGAATTTGGGCTTTTGTGTTTCAGCTGCTAGATGCAAGATTACGGTCCATTGGAAAGAAGCTAAAGGAACCTACACTAGAAGACTGGTTGTTGTGAATTAGTCATAGCTGAACTGGACAGACTTACAGACTGTAGGAAATGGAGTTATGATCCTGCAGCAGAGGAGTCAATACATTTAAATTATTTGCTAGTATTGGGAGTTTTGGGATAGGGGTGGAGAGGTAATTCGTTAATTTGTTGAGGGTCAGTTTGCATAAACCACTTACTGACCTACATTTCTTGAACAATGTGTGTGTGGGGGAGGGGAATATTAGGGGCCTTAGATGGGGGTGGGGGGGTGTCCGTTGGGGTGGTAGGGGAGAATTGGGTGAATTTATATAGTATATAGATCAGGGGTCTCAAAGTCCCTCCTTGAGGGCCGCAGTCCAGTCGGGTTTTCAGGATTTGCCCAATGAATCTGCATGAGATCTATGTGCATGCACTGCTTTCAATGCATATTCATTGGGGAAATCCTGAAAACCTGACTAGATTGCGGCCCTCAAGGAGGGACTTTGAGGTCCGTGGTCTAATCAGTTCCTCTCCAGGTACCGTAAGGAAGCCATACCCAGCAAAAAGAAGCCCTTAGAGCAGGGGAGGGCAACTCCGATCCTCGAGGGCCGCAGTCCAGTCGGGTTTTCAGGATTTCCCCAATGAATATGCATTGAAAGCAGTGCATGCAAATAGATCTCATGCAGATTCATTGAGGAAATCCTGAAAACCCAGTTGGATTCTGGACCTCGAGGACTGGAGTTGCCCATGTCTGATCTAGGCCAGGGGTCTCAAAGTCCCTCCTTGAGGGCCGCAATCCAGTCGGGTTTTCAGGATTTCCCCAATGAATTTGTATGAGATCGATGTGCATGCATTGCTTTCAATGCATATTCATTGGGGAAATCCTGAAAACCCGACTGGATTGCAGCCCTCGAGGAGGGACTTTGAGATCCCTGATATAGATGGCTCTCTTATTTTTGACTTCTTTTGTGCATTTGTATT
This sequence comes from Geotrypetes seraphini, assembly GCF_902459505.1. NCBI lineage: Eukaryota > Metazoa > Chordata > Amphibia > Gymnophiona > Dermophiidae > Geotrypetes > Geotrypetes seraphini. The sequence continues at coordinate 13,408,985 of NC_047086.1, read as the reverse complement.
GATAATGTTTAATTTAAAAAAAACAAACTTATTGAACCAAAACAAATGTCATGGTAAACTGAGAATGGCAAAGCAGGTGATAGTTTGTGACGGTGGAAAGATTGAAGGGATCCAAGAGGAGGAGGAAAAAGAGACACCTGAGCTGAAGATTCTGGTATACAGTTTTGCAACAGCTGAAACCTCAACAATTTCACTTTGGTGGTCCCCAGCCCTGACCGTGTCAGTTTAAGAGCAACCGTGGAAAGGCAGTGTGTTTGCGCCTGGCCTGACTTCATGCCTTCACTGGCATTTATGTGACAGGCGTCTGCTTTCAGCTTGGTGGCTTTCCACAGCTGAGACTGTGAAAATGTGACCCCCAGCTGAAATACGTAAAGAACTGTGACCCATTTCGGGAGTTCAAAGAGTGCCTCCTGTTCTCTGCTGCCTCATCTTGGTGCCGCCTTCAAGGTCTCCCTATACGTAAGAAGATAAGGCAGGGCTGTGCTTTTGCCAGTCACCAGTTGTCTGCTCCCTGCCCCTTGCTATATTTTCCTTGGGGAGGGGGGGAGGGGCCACAGACCTCGGTTTCCTTTATTTTCCTTACTACTGCTGTCATCTGGCTGCCAGGAGTTGCGACTAATTTGTGCCTTTTTTTAGAGAGGCACTTGGAGATAGCCGTACTTTGGTACTTGTGAAGTTGATGGTATTATGACCCAACTGACCTGAAAGTCCCAGTGTACACCTCGCAGGCAAAAGTTCTCTTTAAGGAAGTTATTTTCTCTATTTTCCTTCATGAACCTTATTCCCTTTTCTGTGACTTCCTAACCCCCAAGCTGCCAGTAATCTGCTGTGTCCAAGGTTTTAAAACTTGCTGATGTTTCTTCATTTGAATTCACTATTTCAAGTTCTGTAGTGCACTAGGAGAGCCAAAATGTCAGCAAACCCAACAGCAAAGGAGGAAGCTGCCAGGCTGGAAGCAAAGGGGTAGATTCAAGAGAAGACACCTAAAGTTAGGTGCTGGGATACAGCATGCGAATGTAACCAGTGTTACAGGGAAAATAAAAGAAATATACCTATGGAGGAAGCAAGCTGGAGTTGAGAGACCGAAAACATTGCTGTGCAATGTGGTGATGTCACTGCTTGCTGATGCTGTACGTGACATCATGCACATCTGGGGGAAAGGTGGCCCGAAGCTCTGGGAAAAAAATCCTGGAGATGTTAAAACAACCGAGAATTAAATATTTTAATTGGTGGCAGGGGTTGGGAGGCTCAGAAGAGAAAGGCTGCAATAAGGGCCCCGTGTTTGTAACTTGAGTCACACTTTTTGTGCAATTGCGCAAGCGTGAATTAAATATTTCACAAGGGAAATCCATTCTCCACAGAGTTATTGCACTTTTTAGGGCAAGTTAAGGTCTTTCTCCTTACTTGAAGTCTAAGAAGGAGTAAAGGTGATTTGATTTTAAAGCTGCCTGTTGACATTTCTTGTTGAGGCCGGTGACCAAGGTCCTTCTTTAAAATAAAAGGGGGAGATTTAGATTTTATTTTTGAAGCTTTAGCTACTGAGAATCAGCACTGCTTTTATTTATAGATAAGGGAGAGTGCGTATCAAATCTAAAATGTTCAAATTACCCAACACGTATTACCTTAATTTCTCGACAATTCGGATGTAATCCGCCTTGAACCGCAAGGTAATGGCGGAATAGAAATCACGAATGTAATGTAATAATTGTGGTGTGTTTGAAAATTGAATTAGAAGTCAGCATGGGAACGGAGATCACAGGAATCCCCCCCCTAATCCCCTCTGGCCCATGGGACTCCCACGGGATTGGAAGGCTTTGGAAGCAGGGTTCGTCCATATAATATAATGGACACGTCAGCCTTAGTAAAAGTTTATAAGTTTATAAGTTAATTACCTGAACAGAAAACAAAAAAAGGGTTCCACCAAAGAGATTCCACAAGGAAAACAGCAAAAGAAACTGTGGAATTGATGATCCTGTCAGAAATAATTGCTACTTTTTATGGGGATGGAGGTAATTCCTTGCGGGGATGGGTGGGGATGGAGAGAATCCTGACGGGGATGGGTGGGGACGGAGAGGATCCTGACGGAGACGGGTGGGGACGGAGAGGATCCTGACGGGGATGGGTGGGGACGGAGAGGATCCTGACGGAGACGGGTGGGGACGGAGAGGATCCTGACGGAGACGGGTGGGGACGGAGAAGATCCTGGCGGGGATGGGTGGGATTTCTGTCCCCGCACAACTCTCTAAATTGAAGCTTGAGTGTGTAAGTACTTGAAGAAAAGAAGTCTGAAGAGAATAATAATAATAATAATTTTATTCTTATATACCGCCATACCCAGCGAGTTCTAGGCGGTTTACATCAATTAGATTAGGATCTGCATTGACAAGCAGATTTACAACAATTTATCAGAATTACAGCTTTGATTGAACTTGATAAAGGATATAGAGAGTAGGAAAAAAAGAGAAGGTCTAGTAAAGGAGGAGAGGAGCAAGGGGGGGGCGAGGTGTTATTGTGGGATGTGGGGATAGTTAAGGGTCATGTTTGCTGAATAGGTAAGTTTTAAGTAGTTTTCTGAAGTCAAGGTAAGTGGGGGTCTCGAGTATCATTTGGGCTAGCCATGGGTTCAGCTTGGCTGCTTGGAAGGCGAAAGTTTTGTCGAGGAATATTTTGAGATGACAAAGTTTTAGCGAGGGGAAGGCGAACAGCTGAATTCTACGGGATTTCTTGTTGGTGCAATAAAGGTTAAAGTGGGGGTTGATGTAACTTGGTGAAGAACCATTTACAGTTTTGTAGCAGAAGCATGCGAATTTAAAAAGAACTCTAGATTCGAAGGGCAGCCAGTGTAGTTGGTGGTAGAAAGGGGTGACGTGTTCCCATTTCTTTAGGCCAAAGATGAGGCGCACGGCGGAATCAACTCTCTCTCACAGTCAGATTAGAGAAAAGTAAAATAGAATAGTCAGGACTTCAGACAGAAACATAAAATCTTTTATTTTAGCTAATTAATACCCCCCTCCCGTCTAATATTCGGACTAATGAAGAGCGATCATGTTAGTCCATTCTACCAACTCCTTCATTGGTTACCAATTGAAGCACGAATTCTATTCAAATTCTCCTGCCTCTGCTATAAACTAATCTGGGGACTGGCCCCCAGCTACCTACTACCTCACTTCGAATTCCACTCCTCTATTAGGCCTACCAGAAACCGTAACCTCTTTACCTACCCAAATATCATAGGCTGTAGATATCGCACCTTCTTTGATAGAACATTCAAATTCCAAGCAGGTAGACTGCAAACTTGGACAGGCTACTTCACTTATGCCGCCAGAGAATCATATAGTATCTTTAGGAAAGAACTAAAAACCACCTTGTTTAAGAAATTTATAACCTAACCAGACTTCTCCCCTAAAATCGGAGCCTCCTCCCATCCCAAGGAGTCCATCTACCCTCTTCTGCCAAAATTTCTATCTTTAATTGTTACCAGTTTTTCCCACTGGTGCCCGTCCTTCGTTCAAATGTACCAAGTTAACAACTTACTTCTCATCAACATCTTATGTTATCTTTTTCACCTTCGCAGTCTTGTAATTCAAAGCGCAATCTCCTTTCTCTTCTCCTACTTATGCTCTGAATATCGTCGACTGTATAATGCTACTTATTGTGAAACCATGTAATACACAGCCCTGTAACGTCTCCTGTTACTATCACTAGATGTAATTCGCTGTCTGTACAGTTTCTCTTCATTGTAAACCGCCTAGAAGTCGCAAGATTGTTGGCGGTATTTAAGAATAAAGTTATTATTATTATTATTATATTAAACGACGATAACGGTTATTAACGCATGTTCCACGCTGAATGTTCCATGCTGCTCCCGACGCTTATAGAGCTGCTACGAGCATTGGGAGCAGTGCGGCTCCTTGCGCTAATAACCGCTATCGCGGTTTAGTAAAAGGGGTGGGGGGGGGAGCAGTATTTAGACATTCAGAAGAGACAGACCAATAAGAAACTAGAAAGGTGTAGGGAGAAGACATCCAGAAGAAAAGAAGCCAAAAGGGTACCCGAGGAAAGAGCATGAAGATAAGTGAAGACATCAGATGAACTGAGGAGAATTTTAACCACCAGTGAAAGCCACTGCCAAGCATTTACTTGAACTTAGACACTGGATCCACTTAGGAACACTTGAGGTACTCTTTTATTCTTGTGTATGCACTTTACAATTTATTGGGAATTATACATTTATGGGATAAGTGCACTAAATATTCACATGCACTTAAACAAATAGTTTCCTTTATTAATTTGCCTCTTTAAGCTTTGTGACCCCCCCCCCCCCATCTGATTTTTCAGGTCATTTGGTCCTAGCCAGGTTCTCCTGAATAATTCACTAATTTGGGAGTAGCTAGTGGTTTGTTTGTTTTTTTTTCTGAGCTTCCTCCTCTTCTGGCCTGGGGTTGAGCGAAGCCACTCGAATACCACAACTACTAAATAGAATGCACAGCGCTTAGTTCAGAGGAGGAGGGGCTACACATGGCGCATTACCATGTATACTCGCCTAATTTAGGTGTATCATGTCAAAGTCTGGTAGTTACACCTAACTGCACAGGCAGGCGCTCTCTCTGCGTGTTACTCACGCTCTCCCCCCCCCCCCTCCCCAGACAACTGGAAATGTTCCAAACTCAGATACATCTAATACGTACCATGTCTTAACCCAACCCCCTCCCCCGCCTTTTTTTTTTTTTTTTGCTACCTATATTTGGGGATCTTTATCTACCACCACGATTTAAGATACTCTCCCTAGCCAGAACATGGGGAAGAGGAGGAGGACTAGCAATAACCTTCCGAGACCACCTCAATGCTTCCATTCTCAACACAACCTCTTCGCCCAATTCTGAAATTCTAACCATCGCCCTAGCATCAACATCTCTGCCCTCCTCACTAACCATCACTTTATTTTACATACCCCCCAAAAAATGGACTACGACCAAAGACGACTTCGCTGAATCACTACTTACCAATTCTCTAACAAGCCAATACAACCTACTGTGTGGGGACATCAACATACACCTCGAGCAAACTGACCAACCTGAAATCTCAGATTTCTGGTCATTGCTCTCCCAACTAGGCTTTGACAAACACCCCCCGATCAAAACCCACCAAAGAGGACATCAGTTAGACCTGGTAACTCTATCCTCCAAGGAACAGGCCAATCCCACTTTTTATTGGAAACAAGGCAGCTGGTCAGACTCCCTTTGGTCCGACCACCGCCTATTTAGCTTCACCATTGGATGCCAACTCAAACCTCCTAAAAGCGGCAAAACAAGAATCATCAAAACCCACACTACCAGAGGAAAGATTGACCCAATCGAATTCTGGTCCCATTTCGAAATCAATACCAATCCAATAGAAGACACGGAACAAATCATGACCTCCTGGAAACAAGATAGTACCAACATACTAAACGAGATTGCCCCCACAAAAACCCGCAGAATAAGAACCCCTAACCAAGAGGGCTGGTTCGATCCTGAACTGCTGCTATGCAAGAAGGATCTCAGAAAAGCCGAAAGATTATGGCAAAAATCCGGAACCTTAGAACACAGATTGGCCTGGAGGCAAAAATTAAAACAGTACAAAACCCTCACTAGTGAAAAAAGAAAAAATTTCTACTCCCACAAAATCGGTAATCCTAAAACCAATAGCAGTAACCTCTTCAAACTGGTCAACGATCTATACAACATAGAAACCTGCACAAACCTACACGAAGAATCCACCTTAACCGCCAACACCCTTGCCGACTTCTTCAATACCAAGATCCAAAAATTAAGAACAACACTACCCGCCAGCACCAACCCCCTCGAGCTCTTCCCCATCCTCACAGACATGAATCTATCAAACCCAGATCCTGGAGCCAGAGTCGACCTTAGTTGGAAACAATTCGCACTAACCGATTGGCAAACCTTCAATACTTACTACAACAAGTATACTCACTCCTACTGCCATCTGGACACATGCCCACCAAATATCATGAAAACTGCCCCCCCCCCCCATTTTAAAGCAAAAATGTTGACATGGGTTAATCACCTACTATCCAAAGGAAACTTCCCGTCGGAGCAAGGTCATATAATGATTACCCCAATTTTAAAAAACGAGAAAGAACCACCTAACTCCCCATCTAATTATAGGCCGATCGCCAGCATCCCCCTATTTACCAAAATAGCGGAAGGGTTGGTAAAGGCGGAACTTTCCGCATACCTTGAAAAATTCAACATTCTATGTGACAACCAATCAGGATTTCACGCGGACCACAGCACTGAAACCATCATAGCCTCCCTTCTCGACCACCTCCACACGCTCTTCAGTCAGGGCTCAAGTGCCCTGATCATACAATTCGACCTGAGCAGTGCTTTTGACCTGGTCGACCACACCATTCTCCTTGAATGCCTAGCTCACATTGGCATCTCAGACCAGGTCCTCAATTGGTTTCAGGGGTTCCTACAAAATAGATCATACAAGGTACTCAAGAATAACTCTTTCTCTTACTGCTGGGACAACACCTGTGGGGTCCCGCAGGGCTCCCCCTTATCCCCCATCCTTTTCAACATATACCTAGCCTCCCTAGGTAAACTCTTACACAACCTAAATCTCAAATTCTTCATTTATGCAGACAATATCACAATAGCCATCCCACTAACCAACTTCTCACAAGAACTACTCGATCACATCACAAACATTCTCAACCAGATAGAACTCTGGATGCTATCATTCAGACTGAAATTAAACCCCGACAAATCAAAATTTTTCCTAGCCTCCCCCAAAGATAAAATCAAGGAAACCACAATTCAACTAAAAGGAGTGACCTTCCCCCTCGATCCGACCATAAAAATTCTGGGAGTCACGCTGGACAAAAACCTATCCCTAAATAACCATACTGACCTCATCGTTAGGAAAAGCTTCTCGGTACTTTGGAAACTTCGCACCATAAAAAAATACTTCAATGACACTGCATTCCGTCTACTTGTACAATCCTCCATCCTCAGCATTCTCGACTACTGCAATATCATCTTCCTCAACGCCACAAAGAAAACTACCAGGAGACTAAAAATAATCCAAAATACCGCAATGCGCCTCATCTTTGGCCTAAAGAAATGGGAACATGTCACCCCTTTCTATCACCAACTACACTGGCTACCATTTGAATCTCGAGTTCTTTTTAAATTCGCATGCTTCTGCTACAAATCGATTAACGGCTCTTCTCCAAGTTACATAAATACCCACTTTAACCTTTACTGCAATAAGAGGACATCACGCAGAATTCAACTGTTCACCTTCCCTTCGCCAAAACACTGTCCTCTCAAAAGATTCCTCGATAGAACTTTCGCCTTCCAAGCAGCCAAGTCGAACCCATGGCTAGCCCAGATGATACTCGAGGCCCCCACTTACCTTGCCTTCAGAAAACTACTAAAAACTTACCTATTCAGCAAACACAACCCTTAATATTCCGTTCACCCCACATAACACTTACCCCACCCCTGCCCCCTTCCTCCTTCACCAGACCCTCCCTTCCACATTCTCTACTTCCCTTATCTAGTTCGACCAAACCTGCAATTTCTGTTATACTGATGTAAATCTTCCCCTCATTGCAGACAGTTGTAAATCGCTGTAATTTCACTGCTGACTACTGTAAATCGTTGTAATTTATCGTAAATCTGCTTGTAATTTTGTTGTTAATCTGCTTGTCAATGCAGATCATTTGCTAATTGATGTAAACCGCCTAGAACTCACTGGGTATGGCGGTATATAAGAATAAAGAATAATAATAATAATAATAACTCTAACTCAGGTTGCTGAGCTTGGTCTTTTTGCATTAATTACCGTGATTGTATCTGACACTGACCCTGTTTCCCCCCCCCCCTGATTACGTACAGTCTTTAGATAATTTATGTTAACGGTGTATCGCAGTATACAAATAAAATTTTATGTTATGTTAAATGCTGTATATCATGTTTGCATAACTCCTAGACACGCCCCTGATCCTCCCACGGTCACACCTCTTTCCACCCAGTAGGCGCAAACAATAGAATTTGCATACTCATGTGATAGTGACTAACTGCTAATTGGTACCAATTAAGGCTAATTGTAGTCTTATATTGCTTGCTAACACTAATTATCAGTTTATTAAATTAATTGACTCAAATGGCTGACCTTATCATAGAATATGGCTGTGCAGCTATCCACACCAAGTGTAAAGTTAGGCGAAGAAGTTTCAAAAAGCTAGGGGAAATACCTAAGAAAGAGTAACTGAGGTGCTGGCCTGGTACATTGGCCTCATTCACTTTATGGAGCCCAGCTGATGTGCCGATAGCCGGGGTTTAGTGTTCAGGTTTCTGTTTTCTTGCCTGACACACTCAATTAATTTGTCAGTGATTGACCAGAGCCTCCTTTTCACGGCAGAGATTTGGTTTTGTCTGGCTGAACTGCACAAGACTATCGCTGTCTCGTTCCCCTACACTCCCACATGGTGTTCAGTTAAAACCAACACGGGGCAGCAGCGTTTGGTTCCCTGCCGTCTACCTCGTGTTTCACTAGAAGCAAGCTTCGCTCCAGCCTGATCTCAGAGTACTGACCTCATCTATCTGCATCCCATATCGGTGGCCACTAATCAGTTAGAATCTGATTTATACATAATTAAAAAAAAAAAAATAATAAAGTACAGTGGTACCTTGGTTTAAGAGCATAATTCGTTCCAGAAGCATGCTCGTAAGCCAAAATACTCATATATCAAAGCGAGTTTCCCCATAGGAACTAAGGGAAACTCGCTTGATTCGTTTCCACCCACCCCCATCCCCCGAGGCCAGCGGCGCTGCTCTACCCCCCAAGAACCGGCATTGCTCCCCCCGCTCATGAAGGCCCCCCCCCGCGTGACCGCCATCCCCCCGCTCGTTTACCCCCCCCCCGCAATCCAGCGAACCCCCCCCCGCTCGCATCGCACTCCCTCCCCGCCGCGATCCGCCATCCCCCAGGCATCCACCCACCCATGGGAACCTGAAGGCCTTGAGCATGCACAGATGCAAAGGAGGCAGATCTTCGGGCACCGGCACCAGCATGTCCTGTGCATTGGTGCCAGTGTCGGTGCCAATGGGGATAAGGAATTTGATCGGGTGGATGGGTGGATGCCTGTGGGATGCCAGATCGCGGCAGGGAGGGGGTGCGAAGCGAGCAGAGGGTGCTGGATCGCAGGGGGGGGCGCTCGTAAATCGAGGCACACTTGGTTTCCTGAGGTGCCGATTTTGCGAATGTTTTGCTCGTCTTGCAAAACACTCGCAAACCGAGGTACCACTGTAATTCAGTTGGCTAGGAGCCTGCTAAGATTTATATTTTGTTACAAATTCAGGTGGCTCCCTCTTACTTTCTTTTTCTATTTTTTTAATACAATGTAATTTGAACCCTTTTACCCCTTATGTATCACGTTACAGTAGTTTATTCATATCTGTCTTTGAATACCTTCTTTACTTTATGGGGTCCTATTATGGGGTCCTTTATGGGTCCTTTTATGGGGTCCTTTATGGGGTCCTTTAATCTGGTTCTTTATGGGATCCTTTTATGGGGTCCTTTATGGGGTCCTATTATGGGGTTCTTTATGGGTCCTTTTATGGGGTCCTTTAATGGGGTCCTTTTATGGGGTCCTTTTATGGAGTCCTTTATGGGGTAATATCGCGCATTAAACCGTCTGCCGCGCTAGCCGCTAATGCCTGCATTGAGAAGGCGTTAGTTTTTTAGCCGGCCGCGGGGGATTAGCGTGTAATAAAATGTCTGACGCGCTAACTCCGCTAGCACAGCTTGATATAATGACCCCTATATTTATTTTAACTGTTTGTAAACTGCTTAGACTTCATGATAGGTGGTTTATCAAATTAAAATAAACTTGAATTATCCTTAGACAAGCAGGCAGATACGCTCACATGTGGGTGACTTCATCCCCGGATCCCCGGTACGGACAGTGAAAATTGTAGTTTGACTTTAAGCTTTAGCAAGCTTTTAGACTGCCCACACCGTGCATGCGCAAGTGCCTTCCCGCCCGATGCTAGCTCGTGAGGTCGTCAGTTTGTCGATTTCCACAGAGTTTCTCTGTCGAGTTGCCTTCCTGTTTATATTTTTTATAAACTTTTCAAGTATTCCAGGTTACTTCTTTCTGTTCTTTACTTTTCTTTTGAAAAACAAGCAAAGAGGAAAAGTAGAAAGGGAAATAATTTTAGACTTTCTTCAAACTTCTTTTTATGTTCAGCGGCCTTCATGCAAATTTCCATCTTTCCTATCGTGATCATCGATGGCTTTTTGGCCTTGTTTCTACTCTACCTTGGCTCACCCTCTCCAACTGTATCTATCTCCAGGGCTATAGATTAGAAGAAGATAAACACTATTGATTAATGTCAGTTTTTCTTCTTTTGTTTCTTTTTCTTTATTTCAACATATAGATCTGGAGTCAGACTTCCAGTGACTGGGGGTACCAGTACCAGTAGACATCAATTCCTCCATCTATTTGCATTGGTGGCATATTAGCATCAAGTCTATTTGATGCACGCCTTTCTGTAACCGATGTTTCAACCACATCAACACAGATGCATCTCAGTGGGCAGTGCCCTGCCAATTAAGCATCAAGTCCATTTGACGCTTGGCTTTCTGGGCGACACAGGTTGTTGTTTTTGAAGCGCATCACCTTTTTATGCATTCACGTTTCGATGCCTGTGGCATCTTCAATACCACTTGGTCATGGTGCTTCCTCTTCATCGATGAACATTAATATAGATTGTCGTTTTGAAGTTCATCGCCTTCTCAGGCTTCCACGCTTCGATGCCTGTGACACCTTCAATACCACTTGATGTAATATGGTATTGGTGCCTCTTCTTCATGCATTGATCTGTATCGGTACTGATCCATGCTAACTTAGTGTAGCATATCCAACAATGGTACCTTCTCCAGGTTCTTCTTGCATCGTAGCATCGATGATCATCGAGCCTTAATACAGTGTTTTCTTGCAGTAACAGATTTTTCTTTAGTACTGTGATGTTTACACCAATGGCACCTGTCCTGGATCCAAGGTTATCTAATCTAATCTAATCTTCGGTTTGTATACTGGGTCATCTCCCAAATGGAGCTCGATTCAGTTCACATATAATTAAGACTAGAGTACATAGCAAAAGAAGCATGAGAGAAGTAGGAACTATAGTATTATCATTTCATTGAAACTGTAGTAAACCATTTAAAGATTGCGAGAACAACAAAGTTTTCAGAATCTTACAAAATAATTGAAGCTGGCCTATAAGCCTGATGGAGTCAGGGAGTTCATAGAAACATAAACATAGAAAGTGACGGCAGAAAAAGGCCGAGGCCCATCGAGTCTGCCCACTCCATTGACCCACCCCCCTAGTTAATCGCTCTCTGATGACCTTTTCCCTCGTAGAGATCCGACATGAGCATCCCATCTGTTCTTTAAATCTGGCACACTGCTGGCCTCGATCACCTGTACTGGGAGCTTATTCCAGATCTCTACAAACTTGAAAATAAAAGATTGACTAAGCTTCCCAGAAGATTTAATTCCCTTAAAAGAAGGGAAGGACAGCTTATATCTTTGGGTATTTCTCAGATGGTAAAATCTAAAGGTATTCCAACATAAGAGGACTAAAGGGTCAAATATTCCATAGAGAAGCTTGAATACTATGCATTTGCATTTGGACTGGATCCTAAAGTGAATTGGGAGCCAGTGAAGCTTTCTCAACAGAGGAAAAACATGATCATACTTTCGTTTCCCAAAGATGAGCTTAGCTGCAGTATTCTGCATTAACTGAAGTCGTTTTAGACTGCTCTGCTTAATGCCCAGATAAACCGAGTTACAATAATCTAACTGTGCAAGCATAGTGGATTGTACCAACACTGAGAAATGTTCTTGATGGAATAGTGATCTGACCTTCCTCAACTTACGCAGACTAAAAAACACTTTTTTATCAAAGAATTTAACTGTTCATGAAATGTAAGTGATGAGTCCATTCAGGTGGACTTAGATTCTTAAGTTGATACCCAAAGCAATGCCCATAATCTATTCTATTTTGAAAAAAGTACATAATCAATACACACCCAACATAAGAATTGCCACTGCTGGGTCCATCTTGCCCATCAGTCCGCTCACGCGGCAGCCCTTAGGTCAAAGACCAGTGCTCTAAATGAGTCCAGCCTCACCTGCGTACGTTCCAGTTTAGGAGGAACTTGTCCAACTTTGTCTTGAATGCATGGAGGGTGTTTTCCCCTATAACAGACTCCGGAAGGGCGTTTCAGTTTTCTACCACTCTGGGTGAAGAAGAACTTCCTTACGTTTGTACGGAATCTATCCCCTTTCAGCTTTAAGGAGTGCCCTCTCTTTCTCCTTACCTTGGAGAGGGTGAACAACCTGCCCTTATCTACTAAGTCTATTCCCTTCAGTATCTTGAATGTTTCGATCAGGAAGGGGTAAAACGCAGACCTCACGGACCTGACGGACCTCGCGGATCTAAACCCGCAATGTCCTTAAAAATCTGAGGTCCATGCCAATTGTAGTTAGTTTCTGGCTCTGACAGACCTCGGTGACAATTTAACTCTGACGGATCCGTCTCAGCATAGGGAGGGAAAAGTATTAGGATCCGTCAGAGCTAAATTGTCACCGAGGTCTGTCAGAGCCAGAGACTACCGTTGTGGGTATGGGACAGTGGCAGGAATGAACCAGCCCAAACAGTTCTGCGGCTTTTAATTGAAATATCCTCAGATATTGTATCAGGCACACCTATTTCTGGCGATCCGTCTTCCTATCCCTGAATGACATACACTGACTGATTACTTATTCTGGAAAGCCTCTGGTTCCTCGGGCGCGGGAAAGACATTTTAGCTCTGACGGATCCTAATACTTTTCCCTCCCTATGCTGAGACGGATCCGTCAGCGCTAAATTGTCACCGAGGTCTGTCAGAGCCAGAAACTAACTACAAGAGGCACGGACCTCAGATTTTTAAGGAGGTGCGGGTTTAGATCCGCGAGGTCCGTCAGGTCCGTGAGGTCCGCGTTTTACCCCTTCCCGTTTCGATCATGCCCCCTCTCAGTCTCCTCTTTTCAAGGGAGAAGAGGCCCAGTTTCTCCAATCTCTCACTGTACATAAAAACCCACAACTATCAAGCAGATTTCTGAGGAAATAGATAACATTTCAAAGCCTTTCTAGCCATCCTGGGTCAGTCCAATGGTCGATCTCGCCCAGTATCCTGTTTCTATAGTGGCCAATCCAGGTCACCAGAATCTGGCAAAAACTCGAGTGGCAACATTCCAGGCTACCAATCGATTCCAGGGCAAGAAGTGGCTTCCCCTATGTCTGTCTCAATAGCAGACTATGGACGTTTCCTTCTGGAACTTTTCCAAACCATTCTGCAGCCTAAAGTCTTCCATCCCCAAATCTGTTTCCCCAAAACATGTCTATTGGATCAGCTGAACATTCTCGTGAAAGGAGTGTCATAACCATTCTGGAGTGTAAACGAGTATACAGGAACATAATAGTTGAGGTGTCTATAACTTTAAAAAACAAGTTCTTTAAAAGTACCCCTGTCAGTGACAGAAGCAAGATTAGAATCTTGGGGCTAGATTCACTAAGCAAACCCATTGTGTACCGATCGGTTTGCAACCCGATTTTCCTTCGACCCGATTCACTAACCTCTGTGCCGAACCGATTCCAATCCATCCATGCAAATGAAGGGAAATGGTATGCAAAGTAGGAAGGGCCGCGATTCACTAACAAAAAGCAGGCACACCGACTGGGCTGGCCGATCCAAAAAGAAGCGACTGCTGAGGACCAATCGCTACTGTCCTTGCCGACTCTCCTGCTCTCTGCCGCCCTGAAATCTCCCACGTTTGTTAGGTGGGGGGGGGCATTTTTTGACAGGTCTGCCTGTCTTTTCATTTTTTCCCCCATGGCACAGATATTTTGGGTGTGTTACACATGCAAAATATCTGCCCCATAAAAAAATGAAAAGATAGGCAGACCTTTCAAAAAATGGTCGAGATTCCCCCCCCCTACGATGCCCACTCCCTCCTGACAAAAGCCACTCCACCTGACGCTGCCCTCCCCACCCGTGCGAATATGGCAGGACGGATGCCTACTTCCTTCTGCCACCAACCGACTCAGCAACTGACCAGACTGGGGCAGCAACCCCCCCCCCCCCCGTTCCTAAAAGTTGAGAGCAGGAGGGGTGCTCAGTGTGTCCTGCTCCTTAGACCTCCAGCGCAGTCTTCAGGAGCAGGAAGAACCACAAAGGCCTCCTTCTCCTCCTCCTGACACAATGTGAATGTGGGTCTTAAGTCCCGCCCCGGTGCATCATGTGATACATGGGAAGGAGCCTAAGGCCCTGATTGGCTCAAACATAGGCTATTGTTTTGGCCAATCAGGGACTTCCTTAGGCTCAGCCCTAAGGAAGTCCCTGATTGGCTCAGGCATCTCAGGCCCCTCCCAAGGGAGGAGCCTGAGGTGCCTGAGTCAAGGGAGGAGCCTGAGCCTGAGCCAAGGGAGAAGCCTGAAGCGCCTGAGCCAATCTGGGCCTTAGGCTCCTCCCTGTGCATCACATGATGCACCGGGGTGGGGCCTAAGGGCCACATTTGCATTGCGTCAGGAGGAGGAGCAGGAGGACTTTGCAGTTCCTCCTGCTCCCAAAGACTGCGCTGGAGACCTAAGGAGCAGGAAGGACTGAGCACCCCTCCTGTGCCCAACTTTTAGGTATGGGGGACTGGGCCGGTTGGGGGAGGGGGTGCCAGGCCTGTCAGCATCCCTCCTGCCATTTTGCCACGTGGAGGGGTGTTGTTCGGCACAGGGGTGCTTTGTCAGGTAGGGGGAGGTGGGGGGTTTTTTGTTGTTTTTTTTAATAGGCCTGATATTTTGTGGCCCATTAAAAAAAAAAGCCGGCAGAAGTCCTGACAGCTGTGACATGAGGTTGCTGTCGGTTGGGGGTATGCCTCCGATCGCCCCCATTTGCATGAAGATGGTTGGTGAATAGGTCAGCCTGTCTCCAATTGCCCACGGATCGGAAGGTTAGTGAATCTAGGCCTTGGTTTCCTCAGCTCTTAGCTCACTGCCGTAACCACTAAACTACTCAAAATACACTTGGGGGGAAGGAAAAGGAGTTGTTGTGTGCCTGTTTATTTTGGTGGAAATCATATGTTTAATTGTTCATGTGTATTTCTGTATGTATTGTTACAATCTGCATAGTCTTTTGTAGAATGTAACATGAATTAAATAAATGAGTTCAGAGTACGGCGGCTCATAGCCCAGGGCCTTTGTAAGGAGTAAGCAAGTAGAATGTCCTCCTCCCCAGAACCAAGCAAAGGAGTTATGCTGCATTAGACTCAGTCACTGAAAATGACCTTGCCTTGGTTGCCATTTTGTCCAGACACTGACCTGCTCGTACCGAGCCCTTGCCAGTCCTTCATCCCCCCTCCCCCATTCTCCCCTCCAAATTCTTTCTTGGTCTCATTATATTGCTTTCAAGAGGCAAAACCCAAGTTTAACGCTGACCTGAAGGGAAGACATAGGCTGCTGCCTCTCTGACCCCAAACAAATACTCCCTCATTCCTTGATGACGGATGGCTCTCCATGTTTAGCTGCATGCGCGTCTCCTCCCCCCTCTCTACCTTCCACCACCATCCAAGGTCAGCTGTGAAAGCTCCATTCCATTCCTCAGGAGGATCTCTGGAAGAAGTGTTGGTTTAGTGACATCTACTAAGGCTTAGGCTTGACCCTGTCAGTCATTGTGGTGGCATTGTGCTAGGGATGATGTTACCACCGGGTCACCAGATCCAGCAAAAGAGAAAACATGAGGTCATGCTGTGTGAAATCGGCACACAATGCTGATCAGACCAAAACAGGTGGAAAGGGAGAGACTTTTTTTTTTTTTTTTAGAGAGAGAGGTCTAGAGGTGAGATTTATAACCATTTCTAAAGGACGTTTAATAATGTATGTGCCCAGCAGCTCTCGAGGACCTTTATCCCTCCTAAAACCATCTCTTCCTGCCTCTTCTCTATTTTCTTGATTTTTCAGTCTTCCATTTCATTCTCTTTCTCTCTCTTCCCCTCTCCCACCTCTTTGCTACATTTCATCCTTACTGAACAGTGCGAGATGCAGCCCTCCCAGAAAGGAGTTGTATATGTAAGAAATGAGCTTCTTTATTAGGGATGTCATTTCTAGCAATGTCATAAGAACATAAGAATTGCCGCTGCTGGGTCAGACCCGTGGTCCATCGTGCCCAGCACTCCGCTCACACGGCGGCCCCCCAGGTCAAAGACCAGCGCCCTAACTGAGACTAGCCCTACCTGTGTACGTTCTGATTCAGCAGGAACTTGTCTAACTTTGTCTTGAATCCCTGGAGGGTGATTTCCCCTATGACAGACTCCGGAAGAGCGTTCCAGTTCTCTATCACTCTCTGGGTGAAGAAGAACTTCCTTACGTTTGTACAGAATCTATCCCCTTTTAACTTTAGAGAGTGCACTCTCGTTCTCTCTACCTTGGAGAGGGTGAACAATCTGTCCTTATCTACTAAGTCTATTCCCTTCAGTACCTTGAATGTTTCGATCATGTCCCCTCTCAATCTCCTCTGTTCGAGGGAGAAGAGGCCCAGTTTCTGTAATCTTTCACTGTACGGCAACTCCTCCAGCCCCTTAACCATTTTAGTTGCTCTTCTCTGGATCCTTTTGAGTAGTACCGTGTCCTTCTTTATGTATGGCGACCAGTGCTGGACGCAGTACTCCAGATGAGGGCGCACCATGGCCCGGTACAGCAGCATGATAACCTTCCCCTTCTTAATCATTCCTAGCATTCTGTTCGCCCTTCATTTTACTTGTTTTTACATTGCGTTACTGTTTCACCAATACCTTTCAGTTCTAGGCGGTTTACAAAAACAAATTGGTCTGGGCATTCTCCGAGAGCTTACAAAGTTGATAGAATGAGCTTGCAAGAATTGATGGATAGCATGAGCGATGGGATCTGGGGAAGGGGTTTATAAGGTTTTAGTTAGATCCTTTGACAATTTATTTTTTTTTTCTTCGAAGTATAGTTTTCAGTTCTTTCCTGAATGTTTTGTTTGGCTATTGTGTTGTCCGGGGAGCAAAGTTGTCCAATGCATGCTCTTTTGAAAACGTGTGCAGTACTTGCAACGAAGGTGCACTCTTGTCCCGATAGTGCGTGCATGAGAAACCTATTCATCAGAGATGCGGCAGAGGAAATCAGGACAGTAGAAGGCCGCGAAGCAGAATGTTTAGAGTGCTGTGGAGCTGCTGCAGACCGGAGGTTTGTGTTTGTCTCACAATGGGGGGGGGGGAGGTCGGCTGCATGGCAGCGGTAGTGGCGTGGGAGGGGGGTAGATAGAAACATGCTGCAAATGCCGAATTCTACTGTACGGGAGAATGGGGGGGGGGGGTAGAAATGAAAGGTTCTACTGCACAGGGGGATGGGAGGCAGGCAGGCTGGCTTTGGGGGGAGGGTGTGGGTGGAACAAAGTCTAAAAGGCATTGAGGGGGGCATTGGAAAGAGGCACTGTGGGCACTAAGGACATAGGAAGGGGCACTAAGGACACAGGAAGGAGGCACTGGGGGCACCTAGGACATAGGATGGGACAAAGAAAAAAAAAACCAAGACAGACAAACAGACAGACATCTACTCTAATACCCGTTAATGTAACGGGCTTAAACACTAGTATCCTATAAACTTGGTCACAAAAGCTTATTGAACTTATACAATATAAAGGGCTCCTTTTATCAAGCCACGCTAGCTTGAGCAGGCGGTAGTTTTTTGGCCAGCGTGGGGGTTAGCGCGTGATTTAAAAAGTCACGCGCGATAAACCCGCTAGCGCGGCTTGATAAAAGGAGCCCCAAGTATTTCGTTCAGCAACCAGCTCCTAAATCATTTTCAGTTGTTCAAGCAAAAACTGTGTCTTTTGAAGCGCCTTCAGAAGTGTCACTCCAGCGGTTCCAGTTATTCACTGCTGAGACTTCAAGATTGTTTATTTTTTATATACCGTCTATAAAAAATACATATCTAGATGGTGTACATTATAAAAAAATTATAAAAACAATTAAAGGGAGCAAATAAAAATGGTAGTTTATCAAATGTTAAAAATACTAGACAGATTTAAATTAACATACATGAAACGAAAAGATAGTAGGGGAGGGAGAGGTTGTTTAAAATACATCAAAGTAAAATTAATAAAAAAGGACGGCAAAGGGGGAGTGGTAAAAACAATAGGAGGGGATCACTTCAGAGGAAGTGTTAGATATTTCAGAACTATATATGAATCAGGAAGTTAGAAAGTGGAGGCTGATGCTAGAGAATGAAAGCATCTTAACATACGAACATAAGAACATAAGCAATGCCTCCACCGGGTCAGACCTGAGGTCCATCGTGCCTAGCAGTCCGCTCACGCGGCGGCCCAACAGGTCCAGGACCTGTGCAGTAATCCTCTATCTATACCCCTCTATCCCTTTTTCCAGCAGGAAATTGTCCAATCCTTTCTTGAACCCCAGTACCGTACTCTGTCCTATTACGTCCTCTGGAAGCGCATTCCAGGTGTCCACCACACGCTGGGTAAAGAAAAACTTCCTAGTATTCGTTTTGAATCTGTCCCCTTTCAACTTTTCCGAATGCCCTCTTGTTCTTTTATGTTTTGAAAGTTTGAAGAATCTATCCCTCTCTACTCTCTCTATGCCCTTCATGATCTTGTAGGTCTCTATCATGTCTCCTCTGAGTCTCCTCTTTTCCAGAGAGAAGAGCCCCAGCCTCTCCAATCTTTCATTGTATGAAAGGTTTTCCATGCTCTTAATCATTCGTGTTGCTCTCCTCTGGACCCTCTCAAGTATTGCCATATCCTTCTTAAGGTACGGTGACCAATACTGAACACAGTACTCCAGAAAGAAGAAAGTTTTAAGTTTAGTTTTACATTTTTCGAGGGAGGTCTCTAATCGAATGTCGAGTGGAAGGACATTCCACAAAGAGGGGGCGGTAACTGAGAAGATGGATTTGCGAGTGGTGTCATGAAACAGCTCCCTTATTGACGGTATAGAAAGTAAATTTTGATTATTTGATTGGAGGACCCTTGATGATGAGTAAGGGATCAAAAGTTTATCTATAAACGCCGGTTGATTAGAATTTTTTGTTTTGAAGGTGAGGAGAAGTATTTTATAGGAAAGACGATGAGAAACAGGCAGCCAATGTGCTTTACGGAGAAGAGGGGTGACATGATCAAACTTCCTTCGCTAGCTTCCTCATCGGCTCCTTATTCAGACTCCAGATAAATATAGCTTTTCAGAATTTTGTAACAAACTTTTGGAACTTCAACTTCAAAAAACCAGTTTGGAAACTTGTCTTTGACTGACATCCAATCTGCTAGGTCAGAAGCATCTGAAATAGTGAATGAAATATGCTGTAAATTTTGTCCCCCAAAACTTTGTTCTGACGCAGGGTTCAGTAAAACATGTTTGGCAGCTACTGAATATTGGGTATTGATCGAAGATAAGTTTCCAAACTGTTTTTATGAAATTGAAGTTGCAGAAGTTTGTTATAAAATCCTGAAAAGATATAAGAACATAAGAAGTTGCCTCCACTGAGGCAGACCAGAGGTCCATCTCACCCAGCGGTCCGCTCCCACGGTGGCCCATCAGGCCTATTGCCTGAGCAGTGGTCCCTGACTATTTCTATAACCTACCTCTACTCCTATCTGTACCCCTCAATCCCTTTGTCCTCTAGGAACCTATCCAAGCCTTCCTTGAAACCCTGTACAATGCTCCTATCTACCACAGCCTCTGGAAGCACGTTCCATGTATCCACCACCCTCTGTGTGAAAAAGAACTTCCTAGCGTTTGTTCTAAACCTGTCCCCTTTCAGTTTCTCCGAGTGCCCCCTTGTACTTGTGGTTCCCCATAATCTGAAAAATCTGTCCCTGTCTATCTTTTCTATACCCTTCAGGATCTTGAAGGTTTCTATCATGTCTCCTCTAAGTCTCCGCTTTTCCAGGGAGAACAGCCCCAGCTTTTTCAGTCTGTCAGTATATGAGAGGTTTTCCATATGTTTATAATGAGCTGATGAGGAAGCTTTAGGGCAGCAATATTGCACGCACTTTTGGGTGTCCAACCTTTTGGCTTCCCTGGCCCGCATTGGCTGAAAAAAAATATTTCCGGGGCCGAGCAAACGCTGCAGCAAGACAGAGGAGGGAGCCGGCAAGACGGTAAACACCCGGGGACAGCAAAGGAAAACACTGCATCGCCCATGACCGGGGCCACACAAAATACTTCACAGGGGCCGCATGCGGCCCTTGGGCCGCAAGTTGGACACCCCTGTTCTACAGGATCCTTGCAGTATAATGCTGAGAAAGTGGCGGACATTGTGATGCCACACCCAACTCTCCATTTTCAACTACTGTACTTCAGAAGCGAGAATCCAACACGCAAAGGAAACTGACGTAAAAGTGCTGGGCTTTTTTTCAATCTCTTTTGTGACAAGAGCCCCTAATGACTGCAGCCACATGTGATGCACGCCCATGACATGTGTCCATATTGCTCTCCAATAACTCACACCTAAAACCTGCGTGCCCACAGCGTAGCTTTTCCCAGCACATGTTCCACCTCTTTCCATTGACTATTCTGCGCATGTGCCAATCGCTATCACCAGTGACCGATGTCATGTGAATTTGGTGACCCTCTGCAAACCTCATTTGCATGCGCAGTTCTCTGAGAATCACTTGTCTTTTTTGAATCTGTAGATTTACGGCTGCTATAGCAACCTTCTGGATTTTAACAGCGATATTAGAGAATCCGGCCCTCAGTATTATAAATGGCGCTGAAAATCAGCACGGACAAAAGCACGCTAATGGAATGCATCAGAGGGCACTAAAGACTAGATGTTCAAAAAGCCGCAGCTGTTATAGGAGCGACTGTAAAAAAGCAAGTCATTCTTCAAAAAAATGCTTATGCAAATGAGGTTGGTGGAGAGTAGGGAAGACTTGCTACATTTGCATGTACCGATCGTTGGTTATAGTGATGGGAGCATGCACAGAATAAATGATTCCCCCTCCCCAAAAAAAAAAAAACCCAACAACAGCGGGAGAGATGCCCAATGTCTTCCACTGCCAAACTCCTCCCCCCTCAACTCCCCTCGGCAGCAGCAGAGTTGCCCACGCTCTTCCACTACCATACAACAATGCCTCCAACAATCCCCCCCCACCTTATTTTCAGATGGCTGACTGGAGAGATGCCTATTCGCTCCAGCCAGCTGGCCCACCTCTTTAAAATGGTGGGCCTTCCCCTCCCCGGTGCATCCTAGGATGCACTGGGGGGGGGGGGGGAGAACCTGAGGCTCTGATTGGCCCATGCTGTTTAAGGCCTCTCCTATGGGTGGGGCCTTATACGTCTGGGCCAATCGGAGCCCTAGGCTCCTCCCCGAATGTACAGCATGGAATTTTGTTACTTTTTGGGACTCTATCAGGTACTTGTGACCTGGATTGTCTACTGTTAGGAGCAGGATGCTGGGCTAGATCCAGGCTTTGATCTGAGCCAGGATTGTAGTTCTCATGTATTGGTCACATCAGAATCTCTGTTATAGCAGGCTCTATGATTTGCATTCACAAGTACCTGCAGAGAAAATTAATTCAACGGCAAACAAAAACAGATTGCTTTGTTTTTGCACTATACTGATGTGGCTGCAGTCAATGCCAGTGGATACCAGTTTGGCGTCCAGACTGGGATTGTTCTAACTGATTTTTCTATGGTTCGTCTTGTTTTTATGGCTTCTAAGCACAGAAATAATCTGCTTGGATGAACCCTGGAAAAAAAAAAATCCATCGTGTCACAACAAAGTCATGCAAGTGCATGAGTGCTGACTTTCCAAAAAGTCCCCACAAGGTTCTGTCCAGATACAAGTAATTAACCATGTCACCATCAGACTTGACACTGATTGGCACCCTTTTAGCAGGCTCAGAAGAGAAGCAGGGATTCAGGCCTTGCTCCTATAAAAGATGACTATTGTTGGCTATGTGCCTAACTTTATTTCTCTTTAAATAAGTTTATTCGGCACCTATAATTAATTTACTGGTAGGCACCTACTACTTCGAGGTAGACGTGTACACCGGATTTGGGGTGGAGTTTGGACACAGATTGAGTTAGACTCTGTCATTCTCTAATCTCGTGTTCCCATTTTATTCTTTTACCCCCCAGGTTATGGCTCCTCTTATCTGGAATACCCTTCCCCTATATATCAGAAACATCAAAGATCTTAACTTATTTAAGACTAATCTAAAAACATTTCTCTTCAAAGCTTCATTTAACCTTTAGAACAACTTTTCCTCATACAGTTAAACAATTAATATCTCCTCACACATATTACCCCAACCTAATCGTTTGGCCCTACCCACATCATACCCCTTTCTTCCATCGAGGAAACAACAATTTGTAACTTTTACTCCCTAATGTTTTCTCCTTATGTATCTTAGTTCGTCTGTATTGTCAGTTTGTCGTAGCCCTCTGAAATTTTTTTTAATGTAAAATAACTTGTTTTATTGTCCTATGCTAAAATTCTTTTATTATGTAATTCGCTTAGTTTTAATAGGCGAACCATCAAATTTTAATAAACTTGAAACTTGAAACTTGAACTGTGACCAAATCTGTGCACATTGGCAATTTGCGTACACAACTTTAACTGATTAACAAACTAAGCGGTTAATAGTTGTTCATTAAGAAGCAATTATTGACACTAATTAGAATTAACACACACAACTTTGGTCACAGTATATAGAATCTGGGGGTAAAAGAATAAAATGGGAACACGAGATTAGAGAATGATGGGGACAAATTTTTCCCCATCCCCGTGTGAACTCATTTTCCCGTCCCATCCCCCCGAGTTCTTTTCCTGTCCCCGCCCCATTCCTGCAAGCTCCGTCCTGGTGGAGGATGGGCGTTTGGTGGAGGATGGGCAGGGGAGGGCTTCAATGGCTGGGAGGGTGCAGATGGGCTGGAGTAAGTCTTAACAGAGATTTCGGCAGTTGGAACCCAAGCATAGTACCGGGTAAAGCTTTGGATTCTTGCCCAGAAATAGCTAAGAAGAAAAAAAAAAAAAAATTTAAATTGAATCAGGTTGGGCAGACTGGATGGACCATTCGGGTCTTTATCTGCCGTCATCTACTATGTTACTATGTTACTATGTTACTATGTATCTACACAAGCCTCAAACCCTTTCAAATCATAAGTCGCAACATTCTAGAGCTCAGATTGTGATGTCATAATGCCTCATTCCACCAATGCCTAAGCTCGGTCTTCATCTGCACAAGCCTCAAACACTTTCAAATCATAAGTGTTCGAGGCTGGTGTGGTTAAGGCAGAGCTTATAGGAATGAGATAGCGATGAAACTCGCGGGGATGGGACGGGGAAATTGAGTTCCTGTGGGGACTGTCCCCGTGTCATTCTCTACATGAGAGATAAAATACCGGTAAGTTGTCCAAAAATCTCAGTGGAGTGGAGATGAGCCTTGCTCAATGTTCAGTGCAGCTGCCTTTTTATGGCTAGATTCACTAAGCACACCGATCAAGTCTCGACCTCTTTGAGACCACTTAGGCACCCAATTTCCCTCCGATCCGATTCACTAACCTCGTAACTGATCATCCTCCAATCCAATCCGATCCATGCATGCAAATGAGGGGAAACGACATGTAAAGTAGGCAGACCACTGAGTGGGCTGGCCGATCAACAAACAAGTGACTGCTAGGGACCACTCGCTCATGTCGTTTCCGACTGCATCCCTTGCTCCCTGCCAGTGGCATACCAAAGGGGGGAGATCTGCCCCAGGTGCAGCCTTAGGGGGGTGCACAGCCGGCCAGGTCTGGAAAATTCCTGGGCTGCAACAGCGATGGCACTCAGCGGCATCAGCGCCCCCCCCCACCCTCCACGATGGCACTCAGCGGCATCAGCACCCCCCTCCCCCACGACGGCACTCAAGTTCGGCCTCCTTCTCCAAGCATCAACAGAACCATGCAGTTCAGTCAGAGGGAAACTTTTGACTGAGCACCGCGTTGCCGTTCTGAACTTCTAATGATGCCAGGGGTAGAAGGAGGCCCATTGCCGATCTTAAGTGTCATCGCGGGGGGGGGGGAGGGCATTGCTGATCTTGTTGCCAAAATTGGAAAGGTGAGGAAGGGAGAAAGATGAGCTTGTGGTGGATGGAGAGAAGGGGGCAGATGATGGAGGTGGGGAGAAAGGGGAGAGAAAAGAGAGCAGATGATGGAAGTGGGAAGAAGGGGAAGATGATGGAAGTGGAGAGAAGGGGGAGGGAGAAGGGGCAGATGATGGAAGTGGGGAGAGAGAAGAGGGCAGATGATGGAAGTGGGGGCAAAGAGAGAGAAGGGGCAGATGATGGAAGTGGAGAGAAGGGGGAGAGAGAAGAGGGCAGATGATGGAAATGGGGAGAAGGGGCAGATGATGGAAGTGGGGAGAAGGGGCAGGTGATGGAAGTGGGGAGAAGGGGCAGGTGATGGAAGTGGGGAGAGAGATGAGGGCAGATGATGGAAGTGGGGGAAAGAGAGAGAAGGGGCAGATGATGGAAGTGGAGAGAAGGGGGAGAGAGAAGAGGGCAGATGATGGAAATGGGGAGAAGGGGCAGATGATGGAAGTGGGGAGAGAGAAGAGGGCAGATGATGGAAGTGGGGAGAAGGGAGAGCAAATGCTGAATGGAAGTGGAGAAAGAGCACACATACTGTATGGAAGGAGGGATAAAGAAAAAGGACATATGCTGGATGGGGGAAGAAGATAGAGTTAGTGAGATAGTGGAGGGGGTGAAGGAAAGGGGTGGCATGCTGTGGGTAGACATAGTGAAAAGAGGGAAACTGAGGACTGCATAGTAAGAAAGAACTTAATTTAGACGGAGGCAGAAAATAAAGAAGGAAGACCAGAGAAGGAAAGGGAAGAGAGAGAGATGGCAGAGAACGGGGAAGGAGATAGAGATATCAGATCTGAGAGGAGGAAATGAGAAGAGAGAGATGCTAAAAACCACAGGGGGGAGGGAAAGAGAGATGAAAGGAGAAAGATTCCAGACCATGAGGGAACAAAGGGAAGATGATGGATGCCCGACCAAAGGGGGGAGGTCTAGAGGAGAGATGGCAGGGGGAGACAGACATTTTCTGGAAGGGGCAGACAGTGGATGGAAAGGGCAGATGCTGGATTGAAGAGACAGGGCAGACGCTGGAAGGTAAAGAGTAAAAAGAAGATAAAAGCAGAAACTAGAGACAACAAAAGATAGAAAAAAATCATTTTATTTCTATTTTGTCATTAGAATATATCAGATTTGAAATATATATCCTGCTAGAGACATAACTGGGGACTGCAAAGAAAGAGGGGATAAATAAAAGGAGGGCACATGATGGGGGGAAAAGGATTGAGTTAGGGAAATACTGGAGGGGGTGAGGGAAAGAGGTGGCGAGTTGTAGGTGGACAGTAAAAAAGGAAATTGATGAGAGGGTAATAAGAACATAATCTAGATGGATGCAGAAAATAAATTGAAAAGGAAAATGAGGTGTGGGAGAGGGAAGGAGAGGAGACAGATGCCAGCTCAATGGGGGTTGAAAGGAGAGATGGAAGGGGGCGGCATACAGTTTCTGGAAGGGGCATAGAAGGAGAGAAGATGCCATATAGGGGCAGAGAGACGGCAGACAGTGGATGGAAGGAAGAGAGTAACAAGAAGATGAGGATAACAGAAACCAGAGAAGACAAACGTAGAACAAAAAATTTTCTATTTATTTATTGCTTTACGAGGCATGTGTCACTGTTTCTGTGGTGTTGCATGGTATGCAGAGTCCAGCTTCTTGCTGGTTCAATTTAACCTTTTTTCTATGTATTTTTATTTTATCCCCCCTTTTACAAGACTGTGGAGTGTTTTTTAGCACCAGCCTTGGTGGTAGCAGCTCTGATGCTCAGAATTCTATGAGCATCAGAGCTGTTACCACCATGGCTAAAATCCACACTACAGTTTTGTAAAAGGGGAGGGGTTAGTTTGTGATGACATATTCCATACTAGGCGAAGGTGTTTTCTGTGTTCTGTGTGTTCGAAGGACATGGTTTTCTGTTGGATTGACGGTATAGGATTGATCTGTACTGGTCTGGCTTGTTTAGTTTTACAATGGGTGTATTGATGTACTGCTCACTGCAGTATGTAAGATGCTGCCTTTTCCTAGGTACTCATGTGTGACGTGTGGATTGTTACTAAAAATCATGTTTTACATACAGATGGGGGGGTGCCAAAAAATGATGGGCCATGGGTATCACATATGCTAGGTATGCCATTGCTCTCTGCCCTGACTTTCCTGCTCTCTGCCCCAATCGCCGCCCTGCTTCAGCCCCGATTTGCCACCCTGCTTCTGCCCCGACTCTCCTGCTCTCTCTGCCCCGACTTCCCAGCTCTTTGCCCCCGATTCTCCTGCTCTCTGCTCCGATCGCCGCCCTGCTTCTGCCCCGACTCTCCTGCTCTCTCTGCCCTGACTTCCCAGCTCTTTGCCCCTGACTCTCCTGCTCTCTCTGCCCTGACTTCCCAGCTCTTTGCCCCCGATTCTCCTACTCTCTGTCCTGCTCCTGCTCTTTGTCCCCGATTCTCCTGCTTCTCCTGACTCTCCTGGCCGTTCCCTGTAGTTCAAGCCCATGGTTTTAACCTGTGGGTTTAAAAGTGGGTTAAAGCTACAGGCTCGCTGTAAAATGTAAAAAAATTAAAGAAAATAAAGGTTTGTGCTCTGTAAGCATGCACAGACCATCTACAGATGGTCTGCGCATGCGTCGGGATCGCTATTCAGTGATCCGTGCAGTCGATTGGTGGCGTGATTCTGAGCGTTCTCATTTGCATGAGGATGCTTCATGAATCAGCCCCCCGCCATGGATCGGATCGCTCACGGATCCGATCCGTGGACTTAATGAATCCAGCCCTTAGACTTACATTTTTTTTCTGGTTTTCATTACCCTTGTGCAATAAGACTACTATTACAGAAACGGTTAAAAATTGTCCCTGATGCAGTTCTTAGCAAAAATCATTGCTGCTGTGTCAAAGAATAGAGAGAAAGCAACCAAAAAAATTCTGGCAAACATAAATTTTATCATTCTGTACAGGACCTTAATACTCTTCCCCCCCCCCCCCCCCAACAAAAAAGAAAAAGAAATAATCTACATTGTAGCAATGGAAAAGAATCAAGTTTAGGGAGATCCAAGTGCAAACCAGAAACAACTTGGGAGACGAAACCAGAGATAAGAAGAAATAAACAGAGCAGCTTTGGGAGAAAGATAAAAGGCTGACAAACAGGAAGCGCACGGGAAATTAAACAGGAAGCTGTGGCACTCCAAGTATTACCTCCCCCAAAATTTAACTACACCCTCATCTCCCCTCAAGTCTACAATGCTAAAGTGCATGACTTTGCAAAAAACAGAGGAGAAAGTGCCTTTTTGAAAACGATTCAGTGTAAGACACATTGGCTTCCAGTAATTCACAGAATAACGTATAAACTTTGTATAATCACCTTCAAAACCCTTTATAATATGACCCCCGCTTTCTTATTTAAGTTATTAATTCCATATTCTGCAAAGAGGATTTTAAGATCTAATGAACAAAACTTACTGTCTATACCTTCGTTGAAAATTATAAATACTAGACGACAATTTATTTTTTCATGCTCTCCCTATATCTTTAAGGGAAGAGAAGGAATTTGGAAAATTTAAAAGTAACTTAAAAACATTTCTCTTCAAGGATGCCTTTGCAAACTAATTTCATTATCTTACTACCCTACTCTATTTTATTATATCTTTTATTTGTTATCCTCTTGTATTTTCCCTTAATGTCTTCTCTTTACTTTAAAGAATTGTATTTCATTCCTCCTCATCTAATGTTATGAATATGTTAAATTGAGTGTAATTTTGTCCTTTTTTAAGTATTTTTATTTATTGTATTGTTACCTAACAAATGTAAATTTTAAAATGTACATCGCTTAGAAGTTTGATTAAGCGATTAATCAAGAAACCTAATAAACTTGAAACTTAAATTAAGAAAATTATGTGTGTAACAATTTGGAAGTCTGATAGAGAACTGCAGAAGAGGGGCTGGAATCTCAACAGAGTGAGAAACAAGAAGATGCAAACTATAATTATGAGTACTGTATATAATATTTAATTAAAAGAAAAATATCTTTCTTTCCAGTAGTTCCTGGTGGTACAGATCAGCACTTAACAAGTTTATGAGTAACTAGTGTTTTAGCCCGTTACAGTAACAGGTGCTAGAATACCCTGACCCTGACCCCACCCATGCCCTGCCTCTACCATGCCTGGACCCTGCCTCCCACTGATCCCAGTCCTACCACCTCACCTTTAAACATTTCCTTAGTCCTCTGTACCCTTTTGGCCCTCATAGATCCTCCATTGCATTTATCACCTGACAGGGCCTTTTGCTCCGTGTGGGTCTGGCCTCCTGGACCCCCATTACTTACCCGAGGCGGCAGCAGTGGTCCTGATGTACCAAACCCTCCCCTCAGTGCCCCAAAGCAGCAGCGATCCTACCATTTCCATCTCTCCCTTTCCCCCTTTCACACCCTCTACCATCCCTCTCTGACCCTGTTTCACCCCTTTTGCCATCTTTCCCTTTCCTGTCCCCTTCAACCTTCCCCAAGGCCATCTCTCTCTCTCCTGCCCCCTCCATCCTTCCTGAAGCCTATCTCTCTCTATCTCCTACCATCTCTCCCTGTCCCCCTTGTAGCCCCTCTGTCCTCATCCATCTGTCTCTCTCTCTCTCTCTCTCTTTCTCTCTCCTTTCCTCACTTGAATCCAACATCTCTCCCTTCTCCCTTCTCCCACTCCCTCCCCTGAATCCAGCACCTCCTGCCTCTGTGAAGCTCTCGCAGCTGCTCCTCGTCCTCCTCCAGCCAGGCTTCAGCCATCTACACTGGCTCCAGGCTCGCAGCGTCGCGGAGGGAGGGCGATGTGGAAACCGCTGCAGGCTCCTTCTTGCACGGACGCACAGAGTTTCAAGTGCGCATGCACGCTAAGGGTTTTATTATAGCGGATAATATATAAAATCCAGATAATTTTTTGAGCTACTTGTGAAATCTAAATAAATAAATAAAAATAAATTAATGTAAACAAAGAAACTGAAAAGGTTTTGATCTCCAGGGATTAAACTTTGCCATTGGAGTCCATTGTTTTCTGTGATTCTTGTTTTTTCCCTATTGAAAAATGCTGGTTTTATATTGCCGAGTGAAAATTTTTACAGAAGCAGATTCTGCCTTCCTTATTAGAAGCTGCCTAAGAACGGTTTAACAATTGTAATAACATACCATATATAGGGTATACTCAAATAGAAACAGATTTTTGGGGGGCCAAAAAAGGCATCAAAAATTGTATTATGGTTTACGTATATTCAAAACTTCCTTCCTTATTTCATGTTATCTGGCATTCCCTCCCACCCCTATGTTGTCTATCCTCCTTCACCACCACCTCTGCTTTCCACATCCCTGAGCTGGAAGGTCTCCCACTTCCTTCCTCCCTTCCCCTGAAAATATGAAGCTCCCCTCCCAGATCCACCAGTAGTCCCTCCCTGGCCTACCAAACCACCTTGTTGGTCTACTGAGGATTTAGGGCAGGAGCAATAGCCACTCGCTTCTGCCCATGTCGACTTCATAATGAATAAGGCTGCTGCTGCAACTTGCAATGGCATTCTCGCGAGATTTTCTCCGGAAGTCACATCAACCATTTTCAATATGGAGACAGCACGGGGAGGAGCTAGTGGGGATTGTTTGTGCCTCAATGTGTCACTGGACTACCAGGCAATATGATGCACCAGGTGAGTCCAGGAGGAGACGTCCTCTGTTTGGGGAAAGAAGGGAGGGAGGAAGTAAGTGAGAGCTCTTCTGGTTCAGGGAGGGGGACCATGGGGGAGGGAAACCAAACACCATGGTGCAGATGGAGGGAAGATGAGGAATGCTGTAATATAAATCCTGGGTTTATGATTAACATTATCCCCCATTTTTAGGGGAAAATGTTAATCTTGGTTAATATTTGGATAGGTTTATATTCAACTATTTATGGTACTAAGCCCATAAGAATTACCATATTGGGAATTACCATATTGGGAAAGACCAAAGGTCCATCAAGCCCAGTATTCTCTTTCCAACAGTGGCCAACCCAGGCTCCATGTACCTAGGTAGATCCCAATAAAACAGATTTTATGCTACTTATTCCAAGGGTTCATAGACAACGGCGCGAAAGACAAAGGCGTGCCCAGACAATTGAGCGCAGCGCGGAGGCGAACACCACTCTAAATTACTGTTTTTAGGGCTCCGACGGGGGGGGGGGCGTGGGGGGAACCCCCCCCCCACTTTACTTAATAGACATCGCGCCAGCGTTATGGGGAGTTTGGGGGGTTGTAACCCTCCACATTTTACTGTAAACTTAACTTTTTCCCTAAAAACAGGGAAAAAGTGAAGTTTTCAGTAAAATGTGGGGGGTTACAACTTTGTCTGGGCACGCCTTTGTCTTTCACGCCATTGTCTATGAACCTTTGTCCCGGCGCGCTTTTGACCTGACACCTATTCCAAGAATAAGCTGTGGATTTCCCCAAGCCATCTTAACAAGATAAAAAACTCTTTCATTTCTTTGAATTCTTTGCATTGGTCCAACATTTAGAATGAGAATTATCGAAAGGTAGGAGCTCTCAAAACCAGATAGCTACCTTCTTCAGGTCTATTATTGTATGAATAAGTGAAATTTGACATCATTACATAAGCAGCTAATCAGTTCTAATATATATTGCTCCCCTAATTGCTAATAGTGCAGTCTAAGACAGATAATGTCAAGCAGCACAAGCCCGACATTAACTGCATAGCATGAGACGGCATGGCATGGACTACACCAGGGTCCTCAAACTTGTCCTGAGGGTTTACAGGCTAGTCAGATTTTCAGAATATCCCACATGAATATGCATGAGAGAGATTTGAATGCCTGCCATCTCCATTATATACAAATCTCTCTCATGCATATTCATTAAACCTACTCAAAATCGCTATTGGAACGACAATAATTATTTCAATTTTAAATGTTTAATATATTTATAATAAATTATTACATCATTACACTCACATTTAATATAACCATTCACCCCACTCTTATGAATGAAACCCTCCAGTCCCATTCAGTCACCCCAAAGTTCACTCTTTCACTGTTCAGATCCTTTTGTGAATCTTTTGCAAATGTTTGCCTTCTTGTTCAACCAGAGTCCTCCGGTTTCACTCCTGTATCATGAATTCATTCGCAAATCTCGTCATTTTATTATATTATCCAGTTTTTTCTCTTCAGAAACAAATCAACCAATTCAGCCATCGCCGCCACCCACGGCTTTGAACTGAAGAATAACTTCAGCAAGGGAGCCGGCCAGACCGTGGGCCGCAAAATAGTACCTGAGGGGGGGGCATGAGTTTGAGACCGCTGCATTAGCTGATATTCTGTCACCATGTTCTCCACAAGCTCAGCATAATTCTCTGTGATTACCAAGAAATGCTTCCTATGCTGCTGATTCAGCTGGGTTCAGCTTCTGTTTGAACGCATCATCAAGGGCCAGTTCACGGATTTCGGGCCCAACAAAAACGCCTTCTTTGATGTTGGCTTCACTTTTCTCGAAACCAAGAGTACTTCTTAGGTGCTGAAACGCATCACCATTTCTGTCCATCACCTTGACATAATTTTTCAGCAGACCCAGTTTTATGTGAAGTGTTGGAAGATAGATTTTCTCACGCTGTACTAATGGCAGGTGCTTCACATTGTATCTGCCAGGTACGGATTCATCTCGGTTTGACCATTGTTTCTGCCTGTAGGGGTTGGCATCATCACGACTGTTCCAAAGATACAAGAAGCCCATGTATTTTGTGTACCCCACTTGCACACCCAGAAGGATTGACGCAACTTTGAGATAACCACAGAGGTTCCACTGGTGATCTGCATAGCGTGTGAGTTTTAAAAGTGTCTCCATCGACCCGTACGTTTCCTTCAACCCAACTGCATGAGCAACTGGAACAGATGGCTTCTGGTTTCCATTGTGTAAAGGCACCGTCTTAAGGCTTGCTTTGCTTGAATCAATGAATAGTCTCCATTTGTCAGAAACATGTTCATATCACAGTTCACACATGAGACTACCATTAATACCAATACAAAAACAAATGTTTCCTTCTTTTTGGTAAAAGGAAGCCAGAATGGTGTGACGATCACAGAAGACAGCTATTTTGATGTCCTTCCTTATAGGATTCCATTGCTTCAGCCTTGAACCCAACAATTCTGCTTTCTCCTTTGACAATGACAAGTCTCTAATCAGATAAGAACATAAGCAATGCCTCCACTGGATCAGACCAGAGGTCCATCATGCCCAGCAGTCCGCCCACGCGGTGGCCCAACAGGTCTAGGACCTGTGCAGTAGCCCTCTATCTATACCCCTCTATCCCTTTTTCCAGTAGGAAATTGTCCAATCCTTTCTTGAACCCCTGCACCGTACTCTGCCCTATTACGCCCTCTGGAAGCGCATTCCAGATGTCCACAACACACTGGGTAAAGAAAAACTTCCTAGCATTCGTTTTGAATCTGTCCCCTTTCAGCTTTTCCGAATGCCCTCTTGTTCTTTTATGTTCTGAAAGTTTGAAGAATCTGTCCCTCTCTACTCTTTCATTAAGATCTTCTTGAGTTAGCAGGTGAGGTTGTTTTTCATCCACTTCAGGTTCATCCAACTCCTCCACAGCAGCAGAGGTACATTCTTCATCTGAACTTTTGGAACATTGCGCTGCAGATGTAGGAGGAACTGGAACTGGATTCTCCGAGTCATAAGGAACGGGTTTAATTGCTGACAGGCAATCAGGATACACAATTTTTTTATTTATTCCTCTTTGTGATTCCAGCAATTTTTGTCATGAATGATGATTTGTTGGTTCACGGAACACCTTAGGTACAGTGAAAGGATTCTTCTTCCATGTCCCATTTGGCCACTGTGTTAATTCGGAAGAGCAGACATGAGGTGCCCAAGGTTTATCTTGGTCGCCAACTTTGCAGCCAAAATAATGCTTGTATGCACTTTGAAGTCTGCTGGACAGATTCTTTTGCTGATTTTATGCAGTAAAATTGTCCGCAGACATAACAGAAATTATCAGCCTCGTCTGTTCACAATAATTATATCATCTTAGACAAAAACAAACAAAATATAAAAATTCACAGGTAGAAAAAGCAGCACAATCACTTTTTAGTATAAACTTTCAAGTTACTGGTACATGTGATCGATGAGCTGTCCTAAAATGCAATATTGTGTTACAGAAACTGTAAAATACCAATGCTTTACGGTAGCGTTATTGACGAAAATGATATAAACACAAACGGACGCATAACTTAAAAACAGAATGTGATAGACGAAAACTGCTTTCAGATTTAGAGTCAGCATGGGGACCTTGTTAAGGTACAGGTGACAGAACTCCAGTAGCAAAATGTGTTATTGAAGGCAACTATTCTTAAAATTTTATGATACAATATATGCATTTTTTTTTTCTTTTTTTGAATACAATATGCGCATTTTGATGACAATTCTAAATACTAATATTGTTTGTTGGCAGATTTCTGCATATCGTTTCTGCCTATATTGCCTATGTTACTGGTACGTGGTTTAATCACTTCTAATCAGTGACAATAAAATCTTGTTTTAAACATATTTCACCTGGTCTGAAACAATTGCACTGGCTTCCCATTGTGTGGAAAATTTGGTTTTAAATTTTGGCTTTGATTTTTAAAGCTTTGCCTGACAGTATGCCCTTGTGTATTGCAGCTGCCTTAAGGATTTATAGAGCGGCATGGATTTTACATTCCGCTGACAAGGGCCTCCTTGATGTTCCTTCTTTTTGGGTCATCAGGTTAGATAAGTATCAAGATTCTCCCTTTATGGTAGCTGGCTCAATTCTGTGCAATGCTCTGCCAGACAGTTTGCAATCTATTTCATTCTCGCTTACATTCAGGAAGCAATTGGAGGCTTTTTTTTTTGGCATTACAAATAAGAAATGCAGCAGTATTTTACGTTATTTTCTTGGTGATTGCAAATGCAGCTATTATTTGAAGCAATTATGTACGCCATGATTGTTCACCATCTAGATTCATAGATAGGTGGGCTATAAGGATTTTATTAAAAAGAAATACCTATCCACACATTCACCTCTCATAAATGCGTTCAGAAATATTTGTAATCTACTCTCACGATTTATTAACGTGGCATTGAATGTGGGAACGGCATGACATAAAGGCTTTGGGCCTCTTTTACGAAGCCGTTTAGTGCTGGCTGCTGCGGTAACGGCCCTGAAGCCTATAGAGATTTGAAGGGCTTCGGGGCTGTTGCTACGCGGCTTTGTGAAAGAGGGGGGGTTAG
Source organism: Geotrypetes seraphini (assembly GCF_902459505.1). NCBI lineage: Eukaryota > Metazoa > Chordata > Amphibia > Gymnophiona > Dermophiidae > Geotrypetes > Geotrypetes seraphini. The sequence continues at coordinate 13,374,518 of NC_047086.1, read as the reverse complement.
TGATAGTGTTATTGAAAACTTGTGCAAAAAGTCACGTCACTATGCTCTCATCATTTGTGCAGTGTCTGTAAAATAGCCTGTCCAACCAACTAGAAATGTTACAAAATCAGCTACTGATCCTGGAGACTGGAAGGCAGCCAATGTAATGCCAGTTTATAAAGAGGGGTCCAGGGGTGATTCAGAAAACTACAGATCAGGGAGGCTGATGTCAGTGTCAGGCAAAAAGATAGAACCTATTTTCAGGAACATAATTACTGGGTATATTGACTTTGCATGGGGTGCAGATAGACAGATGCTGCACTATGCAGACCCAAATCAACAAAACTACCCAAAAAGCATTCTTCACAATGCGCAACTTAAGAAAAATAAGGAAATTCTTTGACAAAGAACACTACAGGATAATTGTACAATCCCTGGTACTAGGTCTCGTGGACTACTGCAATATCCTTTATCTACCATGCCCTACAAACATGATCAAAAAACTTCAAACTGTTCAGAACACAGCCCTTAGACTAATTTACTCACTCGGAAAATTTGACCACATCACCAATGCCTACCTAGACTCACACTGGCTACCGATTCGAGCCAGAATTCAATTCAAACTATACTGTCTACTCTTCAAAGTAATTAACGGTACTGCACCCACCTACCTAAATGACCGCCTAAACCGTAACCTTCCAACCAGAACAAGAAGAACACTGACATCATTCACATACCCACCACTCAAGGGTACTCACCGCAAAAAGCTTTATGATAGCTTCCTGGCAACACATGCTGCAAAACTCGAACCTTCCATCACCAGATTGTTAACCACAACATCAGACCTCAAGACATTCCGTAAAGAAATCAAAACACTGCTGTTCAAAAAGCATATACAATCTACCTAACCTCCCTCACCCCATCCCCCAAGAAACCAAAACACTGCCGTCCAAAACATCTTCCGATGTTATTAAGTCTTTACTATCATTCTGTTATTAAGTCTCTATCCTCAAACTGTATTCTCTATTGTCATGTACCATCCTGGAAATGTCCAGTTCTCTTCTTATGTAATCCGCTTTGAACCGCAAGGTACAAGCGGAATAAAAATCACTAATGTAATGTAATGTAATGTAATTAATCGCCAGATTAAGACACATTGTTTTGAATGGCTTGCAATACTAGCATTCAAGAAAAAATAAGAATTGAAAACCTAGGGTCGTGGAATGCCAATTACGTTTGAATATAATGCAAGAAAAATATAGTGCAAGAAAAATTATTCTCTTACATGTGCACCAACCATTCCCCCCCATCCCCCCTTCCACCCCCCCCCCCCCACACACACACACATATAAAAGAATAGAGTCCAGTAGCATCGAAGGTAGCCCGTGATCATCTTCTCAAATTAAGTAATCTACTTCGAGCATGGGGAGTAAGGTCCATCCAGAAATGTTCCCAAGTCTGACAGAAACGGCGACCCGGACCGTGGTCCAGATCCCCAACCTGTCTCCTTTCCAAAGAGGCATGTATGATCATCAAGGATTTCCATTGAGTATAAGAAAGCGGGTCCTATGACAATCAATTAGTTAATAAAGCTTTCTTGCCCAGAAGCAACACTCGTGTCACAAAGGCTGTCATCCTTTTTTCATGGGTCCTTTTATAAATGGTATTCTTACAAAATTTATTTGGCTGGGTAAAAGGCCTAGAATCGCTTTAGTATCTCTACAGAAATCAATTAGGGAGGGTGGGGTAAATTTCCCAAATTTTTATAGGTATCATCAAGCCTATATTTTACGCCAGGGTATGTATTGGGTCCTCCCAGAGCTCATGGAAAATGTCCCAGATTGGTTATATTTGGAATGGCGGCTCATGTTCCCTTTACATTTATTCAAAATTACAGAAGTACACAAAAAGTATACCACACTACTCAACCGGAGAAGTGTAACACATTACAAAGACCTCAGAATCAGAGCCTATGTACAGCTGCCCAATCACAACCGAAAAGTCAGCGTAATTATGCTCCTACATGCTCCAGTCATCGACCAAGAACTAAAATTATAAATTCAACTACCTTATTTGAACTTTTTTATTGTTAAAACTTGATTGTTCTATTTTGTTTTCTTTTTACTTTGATTTAACCCCTTTAAAAACATAAATATATTACTAATGCGCATTTGCACTTATCCGGTATATTGAAACGGTGACAAAAAAAGAAGTCACTTATCTTATGTTCAGCTGAGAAATCTCTGTATTTATCTTTCAACAGGCCCTGCTGCTTTCTATAAATGCCGACGCGGCCAGCGTTTCACGGACTCCTTTCCCGTCCGCTGCTTCAGGGCCAGCAACCAGGCATCCTATAATTAAAAAAACTTAGTCAGCTCTTCATAAACTTATAAATATTTACGTATATAAAACATTACTCACAGAACTAAATTTCCTCCGTCAGCGATTTCAAACAGCATCTTCTGTAATTTTGAATAATAATACCACGGGGGTTAATTGTTTTAGTGTATATACTAGAACATCACCCTTAACATTTATGTCATGTTCTCAGTATTAAGATGCCTAGAATATATAAAGATAATAGAATATTAATGGATATGTGGAAAACATTACGTTATGTCAGTAATTTAACACCTAACCCAATACAAAAATCAACAAATCAATCTATATGGCTTAACTCCAAGATACAAATTGGCGGATTTAAAGTCGTCTGGAAGCATTGGATTATTGCAGATATATGGGTTTTAGACGATGTTATATCAAATAGTAAACTGCTTGATTTTTCACAGTCAAGCACCGTGCGAAACATGTCGGGTCTGGCTCCCTTGGTTTGGCTGAGATAAGTACTGCTTGAATTATTTATTACTAATATAACTATAAGTGACATATTGTAGAAAAACACCAGAAGATTTCAAAGTAAATTGAACACAGTAGATAATATTAATACGATAAGTATAGACAGCCAATGATGAAGCACCACACTATGCTTCCCGCGAGATAAAAATTATTTTCTGCGGTGGAGTGGTGGGGCTGAGGCGTCTTATACATATTTGGAAGATCTTTTTCTTTAAACAACACATCCAGGCCACACATAAAAGTGATTATCATTGATTTTTCACAGTGGCAGCAAAAATATGGTCTTAATAAAACACAAAGTTTTAAGTGGTTACAACTGAAGCAGGCTATTCAGGAGGGGTTCCCTGAATGGAAAAATCTTAATAATCAATATAGTCTGGAATTCTTATGCTTTCAGGCGGACTTCTTGGGACACCAAGCCGCACAGTTGTATAAATTGATAACAGGATTTATAAATAAAAAAACCAAAGACTGGCCTCAGAGATATTTGGAGCATTGAGATTAAGCATCAAATTTCTGCGTCTCAATGGCCACGAATTTGGTCTTGGAGGATGAGGTACAGTGTCAGCATCTATGAGACAAACTTGGTTCTTTCTGTTGCTTAGAGCATTTTGGACCCCAGTTCGATTACAAAAGTTACACAGCTCTAAGTCTAATAGATGCTGGCATTGTAAACTTGAAGTAGGGACTCTAGATTAGTGTTCTTCAACCACTGATCCATGGACCGGTGCCGGTCCACAGAAATTTCCTGCTGGTCCACAACATCAGGCCCAAAACAGTGTTCTTCAACCGCCGGTCCACAGTGCGCTCAGTGCGGCGTTATCTTTGAGCCAGCTCCCTCTTCTGCACTGATTCAGTGCACAAAGCCAAGGGCAGCGGCTCCTACGGGCATCCTGCGCCTGAACCGGAAGCCTTCTCTCTGACGTTGCAACGTCAGAGGGAAGGCTTCCAGATGAGGTGCAGGACGTCCAAGGAGTCGCTGCCCGCAGCTTTGTGCACTGCATCAGTGAGGAAGAGGGAGCCGGCCTGAAGATAACATCAGGGGCGACATAAAATGGCCATGCGGGAGCAGGCCAGAAGGTAAGGCATAGCATAGAGGGAAGGAGACAACAAAGATAGGGGAAGAATAATTTTATTTTTGAATTTAGTGATTGAATTATGTCAGTTTTGAGCATTTACATCTGCTGTCAGTGTGTTTTGTGTAGTGTAATTTTGTGGTTAACCATTATGTGTTGTTATTAAGATTATATTGTGTGTATCTATGAAAAATGAATGGAAAAAATAGTGTTATAATTATTATGGGGGCGGGGTCTGGGGTGGAGATTGGGTTGAGATGGGCGGGGTCTGGCCAACGACTTAGCCCAGTGTTCTTCAACCGCCGGTCCGCGGACCAATGCCAGTCCACAAAATAATTCTTTTATTTCTACCGGTCCATAGGTGTAAAAAGGTTGAAGAACACTGATCTAGATCATTTATTATTCTATTGTCCCTTTATCATGGCCTTTTGGAAATCAATTTGGTCCCAAATTAATTGTTTATTAGAGAATTATGTAGCATTATCATATGATACAATTCTATTTGGGACGTCAATGAGAACAAGGAGTCAGATTTCATCAAACAACAATAAACTTTTATTGATTATGACAGGGGTCGCCATTCAAAATATCACAAGTAATTGGAAGAACTGCAGTAGATTGAATTATACCTTCTGGTGGAATTCGTTGTGTCACATTTATAAAATGGAAAACAATTGCTACTCAAAAAGGGTTTTATAATTAATTTAAAAAGATCTGGGGGCCATTGACAACTTATTGTAATGAATAGACGCCATTTTCTAGTGAAAAGTATATTTGCCAATGGGGGGAGGAGGGTAGTTTATAGTTTACTGTGGGTTTAATCAAAAGAAAAAGAATATTTATATTGTATATTTTTGATTAAATGTTAAAGGAAAGGGGGGTGGGTGGGAAGGGAATAAATTGATATATTTGATGTTATATTAGAAAGAAATTCAAGTGATGTCAAATGTTTTATTATTTGTACACTTGACGTAAGATTAAAAATGAATAAAGAATTAAAAAAAAAAAAATGCTACATGAAGATGCAACAGAGAATATTTAACCATGAGAAAACCAAATGAAAATACTGGGCAACTCTGTAAAGAGGGGCCTACTTTCCTTTATAGCAGGGGTTGTTAACCGGTAGTTGCCCCCCCCCCCCCCCCCAGGAATATGGGAAAGGGTGACATGGAATGCAGAGAAGAGTCTTGAAATCTGAGTCAATTCATTGAAACTTTCCAGACAGATTAGTAGAGAAAGGGGTTGGGACTTGGATACCACACTCAGAGCGGTTTACATACAGGTTCTTCACACATTTTCCCTCTCTGTCCCAGTGGGCTCACAGCCTTTCTAATGAAGCTGGAGCAATGGAGGGATTAAGTGGCTTGCCCAGGGTCACAGGGAGCAGCACAGGGTTTGAACCCACAATCTCAGGTCCTGAGGCTGTAGCTCTAACTACCACACCGCACCTTCCTCAACTGCACCAACTGTAATATTAGTGACAAGTTTACCAGCGAGCACTGTTAGCCTCTCGGTAGTCACTAATGAACATGTGGTTTAGGAAGGGGGGGGGGTGAGTGCTTCATTGAACCCCAAAAATTTAAGAACCACTTGATGAATCGCTTATTTACTTCACTAAGCAATTTACAAATTTAAAAAAGGTATAAGCATATACCAATTTGGTTATTAAATATAATGGGTTTAACTGACAGACTTACAGACTAACAGATACATAAGGTAAGAAGGGCAGAACTACAATTGTATTTATTAGAATATAGGAGAAGACATAGAGAAAGTAGAGAGGGACAGATTCTTCATACTTTCAAAACATATAAGAACAAGAGGGCATTCAGAAAAATTGGAAGGGGAGGGGACAGATTCAAAACGAATGCTAGGAAGTTTTTCTTTACCCAGCGTGTGGTGGACACCTGGAATGCGCTTCCAGAGGACGCAATAGGACAGAGTACGGTACTGGATTTCAAGAAAGGATTGGACAAATTCCTGCGGGAAAAAGGGATAGAGGGGTATAGATAGGGAGCTACTGCGCAGGTCCTGGACCTGTTGGGCCGCCGCGTGAGCGGACTGCTGGGCATGATGGACCTTGGGTCTGACCCAGTGGAGGCATTGCTTATGCTCTTATGTTCTTATGTAATGGGAAGAACAATAGGGAGGGGGCAGAGTAAAAAATAATAAAGGACTAAAATGAACTTTAAGCGTCTTTAAAAAGAAAACTCTTCAGGTTGCCTTTAAGTCATTTTCTTCTCTTATATATTCCATAGTTGCGGAGCCATTACTGAGAACATGTCATGTCGACGAGTTCCGATTACTTTCAATGAAGTTTTAGATTAATGGACCTAAGGGAGCGTGATGTATTATAAGGAATAACTAGTGTAATGCTCGCAAGCTTAATTTCATGTTCCACTTGGCTATATGTATACGTATGTGCTCTACCATGGGAATGCCCACCTGCAAAGTATTCGCATATGTAAAGAATAGCGCAAAACTGGATTCTTTTTATTTATGTGCATATGTGCCTGGGTGGGTTGTCTGCCAAGGTTTGCCTCTTTGCAGATAATGCCAAAACCACGTTCAGAAAAATGTTAAAAAGCCAACGCTGAAGTTACGCAAATGGTAACTGTAAAAGTACATTTCTAGACTATAATCCAACCTTGAACTGAATAGGTAAAGGTGAAATAGAAAACCTGATTAACATAACATTACATTACATTAGTGATTACTGTTTTTAGGGCTCCGACGGGGGGGCGTGGGGGTGAACCCCCCCACTTTACTTAATAGACATCGCGCCGCGTTGTGGGGGCGTTGTGGGGGGTGTGGGGGGTTCTAACCCCCCACATTTTACTGAAAACTTAACTCTTTCCCTGTTTTTAGGGAAAAAGTTACGTTTACAGTAAAATGTGGGGGGTTAGAACCCCCCACACCCCCCATAACGCCGGCGCGATGTCTATTAAGTAAAGTGGGGGGGGGGGTTCCCCAACAAAACCCCCGTTGGAGCCCTAAAAACATCGCCGGACTACATGGACCTCGGGCTGATCCGGTGAAGGCGTTTCTTATGTTCTTATGATTTCAGTTCATAGACAACGGCGCGAAAGACAAAGGCGCGGCCAGACAATTGAGCGCAGCGCGGAGGTGCACGCCGCTCAAAATTACTGTTTTTAGGGCTCCAATGGGGGGTTTTGTTGGGGAAACCTCCCCCACTTTACTTATTAGACATCGCGCCGGCGTTATGGGGGGGTGTGGGGGGTTCTAACCCCCCACATTTTACTGTAAACTTAACTTTTTCCCTAAAAACAGGAAATAAAGTTAAGTTTTCAGTAAAATGTGGGGGGTTAGAACCCCCCACACCGCCCCCACAGCGCGGCGCGATGTCTATTAAGTAAAGTGGGGGGTTCCCCCCCACGCCCTCCCGTCGGAGCCCTAAAAACAGTAATTATGAGCGGCGCGCGCCTCCGCGCTGCGGTCAATTGTCTGTGCACGCCTTTGTCCCGGCCGCGCTTTTGACCTGACACCGTGATTTCTATTCCGCCAATGCCTTGCGGTTCAAGGCGTATTACATCAAAGTTATCAAGAATGACATTTAAAGTTTGCAGGAACAGCATAAGCGATGTCATAATATTTACTTAAGAAGTACCAAAGAGAAGTCGAGATCTTAAAGTGATAAGTATTGGGTAAATTGGGAGCATTTTAGACTTTGTTGGGTAGTTAGACGCACATTAGAGAGTCTTACCGCCATTACCTTGCAGTTCCTTGCTCAGGCCACAGCACAGGAAAAAAAAAGCTGGCGTTCGTACTGAAAACCTATTGCCAGCTAGGGAGTGACTTTGAAGGTTTTAACCCTTTCAGGACCATAAGGATCGTAGGCCAATTTTTGTGGTTTTGACGACATTTTTATGGTAAAAAGGGCTTGCAGATGCCAAAAAATTGATTTTTTTTGTGAAATATCATTATTTTTATTTAAAAAAATCACACATCTGGCTTATGGACAGTGTGGCAAGTGAATCTTCTCGTCAATCTAGGAACGACGCTAATGAATGAATGTCGGAACCAGTTTGTTTACATAAAGGCAGTATCCTATGGAATCCATACATATCAAATTTAGAACTGTAGACTATCCCAATCAAAATGTATAGGATTTTAAAGTTATGGGACAAATATGTCCCTTGGTCCTGAAAGGGTTAAGCAGAGATGTTCCAGTTTTGGTGTTTTGGAAGCAGACGGAAGGCCACGAAAGCGCTCATTGGCTCCTGTTTTGGAATTTTAAGTGCAAGCAGTTTTTTGAGAAGGCGCAGGAGAACTGCGCCAATGTGTGCTTGCACGTCTGCTTTTGCCTGGGCATTCGTACTGCGCATTCCTCGCGTTTGCTTTCAGTGCGGGTTGGCCTAGGGGGTTTGCACTGCTGACTTTAGTACCCCGAGCACTGAGCATTAACCCCCTAAGGTGCATTTTTATAGAAATGCCCTCTACATTTTTGTTTTTACTTTATTTTAAAATTAAATTCAAGCACTTCCCAATTCTCGTTTTTACAAGATTCCACCCCCAATCCCATGGCGTTTCCAAGACTTTACCCACCATTGACGCCAAATAACAGGTCTCACATTTGTTGAATGATCCAGCACCTGGGTTTCCTATGATCTCTTGGAACTTCTCTCCACTAGTGTGGCTGGGAAAAGCTTCTATGTCATGCAGAAAATAGATCATGAGACCCGTTGGGCAGGATATGTTCGGAAAACCTTTCCATCTCCTATATAACAGGCCAAAGCAGCCTCTTCTGGCTCAACAGAACTGAACTTGTATCAGCTGATTCCGTTGAAGAAGCGGCAAAGGACTTCCGACCCCTGTGGAATGGGAGCTTGTGTGCTTCAGCTGCCATCCTCACCTCTAATCTGATTGACTCTGTTTAGCAGTATTTAACCTAGTTTTCTAATGGCAATTAGAAAACGGTTTAAATCTCCCCTGGAGATTTTCCAGTGACACCCCCTTCCTCTCTCTGCCCCCCTTTTTTTTTGCACTCTCTTTTCCCACATACTCCTCTTTCTTTTGACCCCCCCCCCCCCTTAGGCCTGCAAGGCACTCCCCATCTTTCACTGGGCCCCCATAGCAAGGAAGAAAATGATTAAGCAGCTGAATGTTTGAAATCCCACTAAATGCACTGATTATTATCTACTTAAGGCTTTCTTATCTTAAACCGGGTGGTACTTACTGGCAACACCCATTGTTTGGGGCTCTGAGTCATTAATGAAGGAATCAGGACAGGAGGCTGAAAGATGACCTGCTGAACTCATTTCTCTTCCTCCAGCCTTTCCCCCACCCCCCAGTATCCCCCACTTCATCTAGTTCATCAGTAGATTTGATCTGCTATTTGAAAAGAAAAGGAAGAGTTACCAAGATAAGAAGACAGGTTATTTTGTGCGCTTTAGTAAAAGAATAGTGGCAAATCCTAGACATTCTGCTTTAAAAACATAATTCTTCGTCCTGCGTGCATTGCTTTGCTGCGAAGTAGCACCGTGGCATGAATGCACACTCCCCTGTGTTCACCCCTACAGTGTGGAAGATGAGCTGCTTCTCCTTTTAGAAGCCTGTTGTCAATATATTCTGGGATAAACGTGAATACGTTCCGCCGAGCAAGAAAGATACCAAAAGTAGGGTAGGTGACTTATTTATACCACAGATAGAGGGATATCAACTGCAAAATTTCAGCTTCAGGGATGGACTAATTCCATCTTTTAAAAAATGAGAAAGGTTTATCAATCAGAAAGTAACATAAGAACATAAGCAATGCCTCCGCTGGGTCAGACCTGAGGTCCATCGTGCCCAGCAGTCCGCTCACGGGCCGGCCCAACAGGTCCAGGACCTGTGCAGTAATCCTCTATCTATACCCCTCTATCCCCTTTTCCAGCAGGAAATTGTCCAATCCTTTCTTGAACCCCAGTACCGTACTCTACCCTATTACGCTCTCTGGAAGCACATTCCAAGTGTCCACCACACGTTGGGTAAAGAAGAACTTCCTAGCATTCGTTTTGAATCTGTTCCCTTTCAACTTTTCTGAATGCCCTCTTGCTCTTTTATTATTCGAAAGTTTGAAGAATCTGTCCCTCTCTACTCTCTCTATGCCCTTCATGATCTTGTAAGTCTCTATCGTATCCCCTCTAAGTCTCCAATCTCTCAGCGTATGAAAGGTTTTCCATACCTTTTATCAAACTTAAAACATCTATATCTCTGTAATCTCTGTGATAGAAAGTTGCATAGTCCCTTTCCACAGTTGGTCTAGATCACAGGTGTCAAACACAAGGCCCACCTGGCCGTTTTATGCGGCCCGCGGTTCGATTCAGCGTTTTCTTTATTGCCGCCCCCGGATGTTTTACTTTCTGGCCGGCTCCCTCCTCCTCACTTCCGCAGTCTGAGGCGGCACCTTACGTGTCCCGGGCCTCATCAGGAAGCCTGCGGCTTTGTGCACAAACGACTGTGGAAGTGAGGAGGAGGGAGCTGTCTATATTTTGCACTGTTCAGGAAGAAATGCATTTGTTTCTTTTCCTCTGGGGTTGTACTGCATGCAGAGTCTTGCATCTTAGGGTTTGTTTGTATATATTAGTACTTTTGGTTTTTGGGGTTATCTGTGTTCTGGTAGGAATGAATGTTGAGAAGCATACAGTGTGCTTTGTGTAGTTTAATTTTGTGGTTAACCATTATGTGTCGTTAATAAGATTATTTTGTGTGTATATATGAAAAATGAATGGGAAAAATGGTGTTACAATTATTTCTATTGTGAGGCGGGGTCTTCCTGAACAGTGCAAAATACAGACAGCAGATGTAAATTCTCAAAATTGACACAATTCAATCACTAAATTCAAAAATAAAATAATTCCCCCTTCCTTTGTTGTCTCCCTCCCTCCATGGTGTATTTTACCTTCTGGCCTGCTCCCGCCTGGCCTTTTTATGCCGCTCTCGGAGTTATCTTCGAGCCGGCTCCCCCTTCCTGACTGCCGCAGCACACAAAGACGCGGGCAGCGACTCCTCGTGCATCCCGCGCTTCATCTGGAAGCCTTCCCTCTGGCGCTGTGACGTCAGAGAGAAGGCTTCCGGTTCAGGTGTGGGACGCGCGTAGGAGCTGCTGCAGCAATGAGGAAAAGGGAGCCGGCCCAAAGATAATGCTGCATCGATCGTACCGCAGACCGGCGGCTGAAGAACACTGCCTCGGGGTCCAATGCATGTGCCGGCCCTGTGGAGCGGCAGGAAATTTCTGTGGACTGGCACCGGTCCACGGACCAGCGGTTGAAGAACAGTGCTGTAAGTGTCTGACTTTTAAGGCTCATATATTGAAGGTGATAAGAGGTATTTTTATGGCGACCCGGCTTTGTGCTCTCTCAGTTTTGATTCATTGTAACATAGTTTAAATTGGCCTTCCAGAATGTACAATTTGGGCCTGATTCGATAAACGACGCCCAAATCTTTAGGCACCTATAGAAATAGCACCTACCATATGTCATTCAAAGTTAGATGTTGTGTATAGAATCATACCTAGTGATACCTAACTCGACTTAGGTGTTGTTAGGCATCAAAGACTTACCCCCCTCCCTTTTTACAAGACTGGCGCTAAAAACCGTGCTACAGTTTTGTAAAAGGAGGGGATAGGCGCTGGAATATTAGGCCAGGGCCTTCATGGCCTAATATATCAGCACCTAAGGTAGGCACCCACCGATTCCTAACACAATCTATGCCCAAACTCCGCTTCTAACCACGCCTACTTTCCAGGTAGGCTCCTCAATGTTGGCGCCTACTTGGCACCTACCAAGCTAGGTGCCTAGTCAAAAACAAATTTTTTTAAAATTTGATTTCAATGGCGCTGTTCAATTAACAGTGCCGATTGAATCAGTTAGAAAATGAAGTTAGGCGTGCCAAACGGCAGGCCTTTCTTACAGTCAGCTCAAAATACATCTGCTTGACTTGTTGCAGCTTAGGTAGAACGACTCGTATCATGAAAATATATTATTATATTTCGACAAATTTAGTCAATGGGCTCCAAATTTTATTAAATACCTCACTAAAACCCCTACATTCTGCGTTAATTCGTTCGTATCTGTATGTAGTACACATTCAACCACCAAAATGTATGATTAATTCTATCATGGTTGTTCCAATTACACATCCAGGGGGGTGGGGGGAGGGGAATATATATTGATAGTGATAATTGGGTAACTTTATTCTTCATTTGTATTGTATATTAGGATATATTATGATATTATTATATGCAGGAAAATGAAATTATTGAATGATATTTATGTTACCTGTATAGATAATAGTGTTCTTTCATTTGTATGACACTGTTTTTGATTAAAAATCAATAAAAAAAAAGAACAACATTATTTTCGCTGCCAGTTAAATTCCGTGTACAGTTGAAATCTCTGGGTTGAGCTAAAGGGCTCTTCATAGGTCTATAACTATTAAGTTGAAGTCTTCTTTGGATAACTATGTTCTAGGTAAGAGTATTGCAATCTGGCTGGTCTTAGTTTACTTTTTAGAGAAATAGTTTACTTGTTTACATGCGTGGAAAAGTTTTTACTGAATTAGGGATTTTTTTTAAATTTGGGGGGGGGTTTGTACATTGTTTTTGAATCTATCTGTTTGTTCTGTGTCGTGTATGAATTCTGTAAACCACTTAGATTCGTTTTGATAAGCAGGTTAAAAATCAATAAATGAAATGAAACTGTCCCTCGCTTGAAAATCAGTAAACATCACCCATGCAAATCATTCACAGAGGTGGGTAGGCTTTTGTGGCACCCTTCTGTATATAAGTGGCGGGTGGCATGATTGCTAGCAAGATTCGTAAGTAGATCTTCGTTATTTCCCCCAGGGAAAGGAAGAGGAAGGACTTCTGGCTATTCAATTGGGTAAAACCTGCACTAGAGAATGACACGGTGACAAAATTCATCACCGTTCCCGTCCCCGCGGATAACCGCGGGAAATAATCCCATGTCATTTTCTAGTGTCTGTTTCAACCTCAGTCCTTCTACACCAGCATTCTTCAAAGCAAAGCTTGCGGGTCAGTGGTTGTGGCCATTCATACTCTGATTCTTATGTGAGCCAAGGATAATGAAGCCATTGTGACATCACTGATGTGATTGGCTCTTAGGCACTAGTGGAATGAGGCATTATGACATCACAATATCTGCTCTGGATACCAGAGACTCATTCTGTAGTGTCTGTTTCAACCTCAGTCCTTCTACACCAGCATTCTTCAAAGCAAAGCTTGGGGGTCAGTGATTGTGGCCATTCATACTCTGATTCTTCCCTCTCTCCTTAACGAATGACATGAAGATGGTTTCCTGCGGTTATCCGCGGGGACGGGGACGGTGATGAATTTTGTCACCGTGTCAATCTCTAACCTGCACATGCAATCAAGTCGGCGAGTCTGGGATTTAAAAAATAGTTTGCCAAAGTACTGTTCTTAAACCAAAAGACAATCACCGACTCATATGCTGCTGGCAGAGACAAGATGGCGGCGGCATGAGAGCTGTCAGAGCCGGAGTCTGTCTTACCCCAGGATTTGCAGCTTTCCTGGCGTGGTTTGAATCATGCCTCATACTAAACGTAAAGGCGTTATTCGGGGGGACCTCTCCACGCCCGGACAAGCGCTGATAGACCGGTTTCTAACGAGCTTGCCGGTTATTGAACGAGGGGAAGCTTCGCCCGCTGTTGCACTGCTGGAAGGAGCCACCGGTGCCTTGGGCCTTGAAACTTTGCTCTCCCCCCCCCCCCCAACAGCTCGATCAACGCAGAATCCAGTGCAGGTCAGCGTACGCCTGGGAGCGCGGAGAGCTTGATCGGCGCGGCATCCCCAGATGGAGGGAGCCTAGACGCTGCCCGGGTCGCTGAGTCAATATCTTCAGTGGGAATCATGAAAATTGATTCCTCAGCAGCGGTTCTAGAGAACATATTGAGGACTCTCCAGAGACTCGAAGCGGCTACTACGAAATCAGCGGAAGATATTTCAAAAGTCGTGAGTAAATTAGAGGAATTATCTACTTCTGTTCAGAATCTTCAAACTGATACAACTAAAAAGTTTGAAAAAGTAGATAAAGATATTTCATCACTAGTGTTTAAGCCCGTTACATTAACGGGTGCTAGAAAGCAGCCCCCTTTCCCTCTCCCCCTCCAGTTCCTCCCTGACTGTCTCTCCGTGGCCCCCCTTCTGTCTCCCCCTCCCCCCAAGCAAAGCTGTCTGCCTCCAAACACATCCCTCCCCCAAAACAGGCCCCTTTCCCTCTCCTGCTCCAGTTCCTCCCTGTCTCTCCGTGGCCCCCCTTCTGTCTTTCCCCCCCCCTAAGCAAAACGATCTGCCTCCCAGCACACCCCTCCCCCGAAGCTGCCCCCTTTCCCCTCCTGTGAGAATGTTTACCTGCATGGGCCACCTGCAGCACCCTCCAGCTGTTCCTCTAGCTGAAACTCCTTCACGCGCCTCCCGCCTATACTTTTTTGAAGATGCGCGCCATCCCTGCGGTCTTGCCACTCCCCTAGTCCCTTGCCGCCGCCGCCACCCCCTTCCCGCGGTCGACAAACCTCCTGGCTCCAGCAGCGGCTGCAGCACTGTAAACACGCTGCTTCGCGGCCTCTACTGCCTTGATTTGCTCTTCCGTGTCCCTGATGACATCATCAGAGATGCGGCAGAGCAAATCAGGCCAGTAGAGGCCGCGTAGCAGAGTGTTTACAGTGCTGCGGCCGCTGCTGGAGCCAGGAGGTTTGTCGACCGCGGGAAGGGAAGGGGGTGGCGGTGGCGGCGGTAAGGGACAAAGGGAGCCGGCCAGACCGCGAGAAGGGAAAATCGTATGGGAGGGTCAGACCATGGTGGGAGGCTCAACGGAGATTCGGGTGAGGGGGGGGGGGCGAAGACGAACTGAAAAGAACCCTAGGCGCGCATGCGCACTCCTGCAAGGCCACGGACCTACATCTCACAGATCAGGGAAAACAGAAGCACGCAGTTGAGTGCGCATGCGCGGCTAGCGTTTTATTATATAGGATTGCAAGCAACTTCAGCTACTATGGTAAAGGACAGAATGTTTCTTCAACGTAAAATTGAACAATTAGAGAACTTTAATAGAAGATTGAATATACGAGTTTTGAATTTTCCCAAACTAAGTTTGACTACACCAATGGATCTCTTTAAAAGATACTTAATAGAGATTTTAAAAATGCCAGTTGAATCAATACCACCGATTAACAAAATATATTATTTACCTAAAAAATTGGAAAATTCCTCTCCTAAGGAATTAGATTTAAAAAATTTAACTGGCCTACTTGAAACATCTCAGGAAGAAATTCAATATTGGGGAACATTGCAGGACTTAAATATGATAATGAAAATTTTCTTTCACTTCTCCCGGAGTTTATTTCTGGGAGAAAAGATATGGATTTTTCCCGATGTAACTAAGTCCACTCAAGAGAGAAGAAAGTTATTTTTGGCTATGAGGGAGGAGACAATTAAAATAGGAGCTACCTATTGGTCAGATATCAAGGAACTGCATATGTTTATTTTGGGCCTGAGCAACTTCGTAGTTTTCTGGATGAGAATAAGTTGATCCACAGTTAGAGCTGTATTTAGGATTGTGCCGGAAAGCCTTTTTCTTTGGTAAAATTAAGTATAGTTGGAGATCTCCTTATCTCTTATGTTCTTGTCTCATGTAGTGGTCTAAGAAAGAGAGATTAATTACTTTATATTGCATATCGTTTGAGATTGTACCTGCGAGGAATGGCCGGGGCAGTTATTGAAGATCTTAATTTTTGTATCTTGGAATTGAAGAAGTCTGCTAGGGTGTTGGCAGTTAGTCTGGATTCTTCCTGGGTGTCAGTGAGAGTCTCTAGGTTGTAGAGGTCGTTGACCA
The DNA here is from genome assembly GCF_902459505.1 of Geotrypetes seraphini. Lineage (NCBI taxonomy): Eukaryota > Metazoa > Chordata > Amphibia > Gymnophiona > Dermophiidae > Geotrypetes > Geotrypetes seraphini. The sequence goes on along the minus strand of NC_047086.1, from coordinate 13,358,737 downwards.
GTTTAAAGAGGTTTCTACTGTTGATTGAGACGTTTCCAATTTTTTGAGCGTAGAAATTTTTACGTTTTTCTTTGGTCAGGTTTTTGTTTTTTAATTTTGATCTCCAAGTAACTCTGTTCTCTAGGGTACCAGATTTAGTCCATAGTCTTTCCAATTTTCTCAAGTCCTTCTTTACTAGTAGTAACCCCAACCGGACCCCCCCCCCCACTCAACGCAACTCCCCCCCTCCTCCCCCCTTCACCAGTTCCCTTCTCTTTAGCATCAAGCATGTCAATTGCTTCCCTAACGGTATATATACTGGATCTGCACTATTTCCTATTTGTACAGCATCTTGTAGCTCTTGAAATATACAGCTCCATTATTCTTGTAACTTCTCCTGGAAAGGACCAGAATTCTCTCTGTAATTATCCTGGAAATGTCCAGTTGTCTCTTTTGTAATCCACCCAGAACTGCAAGGTTGAGGCGGAATAGAAATCAGGAATGGAATGGAATGGAATGTAAAATTTTATTTCTGATTGATTTCACCTATTACTATGCAATATATTATTTTTCTTTTCTGTTGCTTATTTGTGTTACTGTAAGAAGAAGATTCTTGTAATTGTATTAAGAAATTTATAAAGAAATAATAATTTAAAAAAAAAATGACAGTCAGCTTTTCAACTCACCCTTGCACGCTTTACTGTCCACACCAAGGGAAAACAGCAGTGATGAACTCGTGATAATTTGAAAGGAAAAGTGTTATCTTTGGCTCCATTTGTCCTGATGCTGCTCTTGGAATTAAATTAAGAGTATTTGCTGCTGACAATTGCTTTCAAGTCTGGAAAGTTTAATCAGGAAGAGCCTTGGTAGCTATAAATTTGTGACAACAGACCCTAATTCATCTTGTAATTCTATGACAGCCTCTCAGTTGCCTGCGTTGGGCCAGGAATTACCTCTACAGATGCTTAATGAAAAGGCTGGATGGAGCCTGAAGGTCAGGCACTTTGAAGTCTCTTCCCTTCCATTTTCTCATCTTTTTTCTTTCTTTTATTACAACAGATACAGGAAACGTAATTGTCCATCATTGACTGGCGCTACAAACTTAAGCGCAATCCTTTCAGCCCATAAACTTTCAAGATTTTTTTTCTCTTTCTATTGAGACATTTTTGGTGAGATGCACAGCGAACTTGCAGTTTCATGGGACATTTTTTTTCAGTAGGAATGAACCTCAGATCTGAACAAGGGTATGTTGGAGACGGCCTCTGTTTCTCGGATTTCCTTTCACATGCCTTCTGGCCTGAATCTGTATGAGCATCCTCTTTCTGAACTGTGTTTTGGTTTTTCATTTGTTTTTCTTCTGCCTATAAAGTACATCAGCATAGTAGATGACAGCAGATAAAGACCCAAATGGTCCATCCAGTTTGCCCAACCTGATTCAATTTAAATTTTTTTTTTTTTTTTTAGTTATTTTCTTCTTAGCTATTTCTGGGCAAGAATCCAAAGCTCCACCCGGTACTGTGCTTGGGTTCCAACTGCCAAAATCTCTGTTAAAACCTACTCCAGCCCATCTAAACCCTCCCAGCCATTGAAGCCCTCCCCTGCCCATCCTCCACCAAACAGCCATATAAAGACACACACCGTGCAAGTCTGCCCAGTACTTACCTTAGTTCAATATTTAATATTATTTTGTGATTCTAGATCCTCTGTGTTCATCCCACGCTTCTTTGAACTCCACTACCTCTCTCGGGAGCACATTCCAGGCATCCACCACCCTCTCCATAAAGTAGAATTTCCTAACATTGCCCCTGAATCTATCACCCCTCAACCTCAAATTATGTCCTCTGGTTTTACCATTTTCCTTTCTCCGGAAAAGATTATGTTCTACGTTAATACCCTTCAAGTATTTGAACGTCTGAATCATATCTCCCCTGTCTCTCCTTTTCTCTAGGGTATACATATTCAGGGCTTCCAGTAAAGCCACAGAGAAAAAAAAGTATTGGGGGGGGGGAATTAAGTTTCCTAAACTTAATCAAGGAAATACTTTTGGATTGTCCAAAGGAAAAAAGTCACTTTATATTTGTTGTTTTTGATTGATAACCTTTTTTTTGGGTGAGGTTGGGGGGACTTTTAAATGTGAGGTCACTTGACAGAAATTAAAAATGTTGATGGGTGCTGTCTCCCCAGGAGCTCTAAATGTAAGAACAAAAGTTAAAAATGGCAGATAGGGGTCCCTCAGTGGCTCCCCCATGGTAGCTGTGCTGGTGAAAAAGAGTACCTTCTTTCTGGCTCTTAATTCTTTTCATTAGATCAGTGTTTCTCCAAGCTAAGTAAGCCCTAAGTCTAACAAATATCAACCGAGTACTCCCGACCATCAACCGTTCAAGCTCTGCCTCAGACCCCGCCCCCATAATAATAGTACTAATTGTAATACAGTTTCTTCCATTAATTTTTCATAAACACACAATATAATCTTAACAATACATAATGGTAAACACAAAATTTAACTACACAAAACACACTGTTTACAGCAAAGATTTTAATTATCATTTCTATTCCGTTTTTTTCAAAGAGATCAAGGCAGAAATAGACAAATATAGTGCAAAATATAGACAGCAGATATAAATTCTCAAAAATGACACATTTCAATCACTAAATTGAAAATAAAATCATTTTCCCTACCTTTGTGGGCTGGTGATTTTATTTTTTTTACCTTTGCCAAGTCTGTAGCATAAAAAAAAAATTTGTAGTACGGTAGTAAGAATTCTTTCAAGCTTGTATGTTGGTGATATTTTAAATATTGCTTAAGCATTTATCCAGTTTTCTTCTAGTTTAGTGATACTGATATTAACTTTTAACATTCAACTTTTTCCATTTATCTGCTTTCTTATCAAAATCTAGTTTTCCATGTCTTACCTATCTCTCTCCTCTTCCGTGGTCTGGCATCTCTCCTTCCTTCCCTCTTTCCATGGTTCGACATCTCCCCACCCCCCCACCCCTCTTTTCACCAGTGGTCCAACATCTCTCTCCTTTCCTCCCTCCTCCTCCCAGTAGTCCGACATCTCTTTTTTCTTTTCCCCTCTTCCCTTGGTCTGGCATCTCTCTCCTCTCCTTCCTACAGTCTGGCATTTCTCTCTCCCCTCCTTTTCTTCCATTCCTTGGTCTGGCATCTCTGTCTCCTTCTCTCCCCCTTCCCCTTCCAGTGGTCTGACCTCTCTCTCTCTCTCTCTCCGTCCATCACCCTTCTCCGGATCTGCCTTCATGAGTCATCTCTCCTCTCCCCCAGTATAACATTTCTCCCTCCCTCCCTCTCTCCTTTCTGGTCCCCCTCATAGTCTAATATATATTTATTTATTTATTTTAAAATTTTCTATACCATTTACAACTAAACGATTAACAAAATGTACATACATAATCTTAAAACATAATAAATAGACATACAAAAAGGTCTAAAACTTCATAGCTTAAAAATTGCTAGCATAGCATTGTATAGCAACAAAGCTTAAAACAGATAAACGTTAATATCGTGTTCTGTCTCCTGCATGCTTCCTCTCCTCCGGTTGTCATTCTCTCCCCCAACCAACATCTTTCTCCCTCCATGAGTCCTACTTTTCATTCTCTGCCTTCTCTTCCTTCCCCTGAGTGTCACATTTTTCCTTCCCTCTTTTCTGCCCTCCCCCATTCAACATCTCTCCGTCTCTCTCTCTCTCTATAAGTCCAACACTTTCTGCCTCCTACACGCTTTCTCTCTCACTCTCCTTGCCCCTTCCATCAAGTGTGACATCCCTCTTTCCTGTTCCCCCAGGTCCATCTCTCCCTAACCCCATTCACAACTAACATGCTCGTTCTACCTCCCTTCTATCCCTATGTCTATTTCTTCCTTTCCTCACCACTCTCATCCTTCCCTCCTCCCCAACCCCACTCATATAAACCTGTTCTCATCACAGGCACCATTTCTCCCTCCTCTTCACTCCATGTCCATTTCTCCCTCTCACCACTCTCATCCCTCCTGCAGCATTTGTTCTTCCTTTCCTTCCATTCCTCCCCCCAACCCCAGCCCCATTCACAACTAACATTCTTCCTCTTGCTTCAATGAGTTAGCAGCAGCAATTCCTACACGCTGCCTCCTGCTAACCCAGAAGCCTCTCCTCTGTCATGTCCTGCCTGGGCAGAAACAGAAAGTTCCGACAGAAGGCAGGACCCAGCAGAGAAGAAGCTTCTTGGTTACTGGCAGGCAGCATGTAGGAATTGCTACTGCTAATCCGTTGAAGCGATAGAGAAGTGCGGGAGAAGCAGGGACCGTGAGACCAAGATGCAAAATTAATTGCAGAGAGGGTGGCGGTGGTGACGACGGTGGCTGCTCTACCAGGGGGTTGAGGAGGAAGGAGGGCAGGAGACCCACGCAGTGTCGTGTGCCCCCCACCAGCGGTTCGCATACCCTCAGGGGTACATGCACCGCATGTTGAGAAGCTCTGCATTAGATGATAAATCACGTGATTTGTACAACAGCATCATCAAGCTAAAATCATCCTGGTCAAAGTTTGACCAACCCTGGTTCTACTGTTTAGATCCTAATCCAGGATCTGCATCCCCAGGTAAAACTGTCAGTCATTAGTAGGTTTCGATTCAGTCTTGATTGTCCAACTCTGGTTCTTGCAGCCCTGAATGTGCATGTGAAAATGTAGATAAGGAGGTCCAGAATATGCTGGGGAATTGAGGCTCGGGACCAAAACCTCACGGTGTGAAACAGGCTTAGGCCAGCAACATTGTGGTTTTAGTTTAGGAGAAATGGCTGAATTGTCACAAGTCTGAAACCTGTGAAGGAATAACCCCATTCGGCAAGGTTTCAGCATTAGAAGCAGAGAAAATACACTTTCTCACAATCATTGCAAGAAACTCCCACTTCCTCTAAACAAGCCTGAGCATGCAGAAACACCAGACTGCAAACTGCCGATTAGGTGGGGACTTGTCCTCTCTGAGCGCCGTCTAACCCAGTAGCAGAGAGATTTTTCTGCAAAACATGTGGATTAGGTGGAAATTAGGCCTGAAGTACAGAGAGGAAGTGGCCTGGTGGTTAGAGCAATGGGTTAAGAGTGAGGAGCGCCAGCATCTCTGACACTCCTTTTGACCTTGGGCAAGTTGCTTTATGTCCTATTGTTAGCTCTGTGGGGCAGTACATGAATACTCACCGTTTGTACAGCACTCTATAAAAATGATATTTTAAGTTGTGAAGACATTTCCTGCTTTGGTTTATGAATGCCTTGGGAAGCCAGTTGATTGTGTGCCTCACCACTAAGTCCTAGGTTTTCCTTTTAGATGTTTTATTTTTCACCTCTTTTGGAAAATCTAGATCAGGGGTAGGGAACTCCGGTCCTCGAGAGACGTATTCCAGTCGGGTTTTCAGGATTTCCCCAATGAATATGCATTGAAAGCAGTGCATGCCCATAGATCTCATGCAGATTCATTGGGGAAATCCTGAAAACCCGACTGGATTCGGCCCTCGAGGAGGGATTTTGGGGACTCCTGCTTTAAATAGTACAATTAACATTTATAATCTTAGCAGCGCCTCCACGCTCATGGTGCACTCATGCACTTTATGTGCTTTAAAAGTATTTCCATGTCATTTCATTGAGGGTCTCCTAGTTTTTGTACTTTTTGAAAGGCTGAAAAATCAATCCACTCTTAATCCGTTCTACATCACTCAGGATTTTGAAGACCTCAATCTGCCTTTGAAATTAGCATTGTACTCCAATCTCCTCCCTTTCTTTTCAGGCCTCAGAATGGCTCTGTCTCTTCTCCTGAAAAAACTGCTTCCTTGAGGCCTTAACCCAGCTATTCCACTGCAGACTCCTGTACCCCTCTGCACACCTGTCAGCTTTCTCACATGGGATAACAGCTCAGAACTCTCCTAATTCTGCCTCTTCTACCAGGGATATTTACTTCTAGAAATAGCTTTCTTGACAAAGTATATGCTAGCTTCAAGGAGACCTCTTGAGATAATCTCCACACTGTGAACTCAGCCTAGGCTGGCTGGCTCGGAACCTTCTCTCCGACATGGGCAGTCGCGTGCACGCGCTGTGGCCCGTCCCTGCACGGAGTTGCTACTGGGGGGAATGGAGTATGTTGGTTCCAGTGAGGTGGCAGGGTCGACTTCGGGGATAGGGGTGGTGCAGCGGGCGGGCAGACGGAGGCAGGGAGGGATCCCCGGTGGGGGCGGCTTCAGCGGGAGGCAGGCAGGGATCCCCGGTGGTGCCTGCAGCTTCTGTGGACAGGTCGGCTTCAGGGAGGAGGCACAACTCAACACAGAAGGAAAGGAGGGGGCATGAACATGGGGGCACTAACTTGTGACATAGGAGGGAGGGAGGGAAAAGAAAGGGAGAATTGATGGGCATGAATGTATGAGTGAGAGATGGTGCACATGGGGAAAGGAAAATTGGGCACAGAGAGAGAGGAGTGAGGTAAAGATGCATGGGGAACAGAAGGATGAGAGGGAGAAATGTTGGATATGGTGGTGGACAGAGCAGATTGAAGGTGATGCAAGGGGGAGGAATGTTGGACATATTGATGGAGGGAGAAATGTGGCATTGTGCTGGAGAGGGGTGATAGAAGGAGAAATGGGCAGTGGTTAAAAATGCTGCACATGATCTGGGAGATGAGAGAGGGAGAAATGTTAGATGGAGGTGGGAGAGATGCCTGGATCAATCAAGACAGATGGACAGTGAGAGAGAGAGGGAGATATATTGCCAATAGGGGTGAAGGAGAGAGGAAGAAAAGTTGGACTCATGGAGGGACAAAGAGAGAGAAATGTTGGTTGGGGAAGGGAATGGGGTCCAGAGGAGAGGAAGCGTGCAGGAGGCAGAAAGAAATAAATATTGGAAATGTAACAAGAGACTGAAATCACCAGACAACAAAGGTAGGAAAAATCATTTTATTTTCAATTTGGTGATCAAAATGTCAGTTTTGTGAATTTATATCTGCTGTCTATATTTTGCTCTATATTTGTCTATTTTTCTATAGTTGTTACTGATTGCATATTTTAAAGTAATCTGCCTTGACCTGTTTGAAACCCCCCGAATATAAATGATAATTAACATTTTCTGTGCGTACAGCGTGCTTTGTGTTTTTTAAATTTTGTGGTTACCATTATCTATAATAATAAAATGCTAAGCGCGCATGCGCACTAAAAAAAACGTGTTCCCTGAGATGTCCCGAAAATACGAGTGCGCATGCGCGCCTACAACGTCACCACAGCCTGCTCTCCGTCTCCACCTCGCGCCGCTGCAGGCCCCACACTCGCAACTCACACATCCGCTGCAGCCTAGCAACTCCGACCACAACCTTCCACCCTCAACCGCCTATGCCGACTCAGGCTGGCGCGTTGAGGAGTCGGAATGCAGACCCGGAAGAGCGAAGGAAGCCTCACACTGAGCAACTGTATTTACACTGTGCAACGAGCCTCTGCCACGGTCCCGGGTTCCTCTCAGCCTACCCTTCTCGCGGTCTGGCCGGCTACCTTAGTCCTTTGCCGCCGCCGCCACCCCCTTCCCTTCCCTACCCGCGGTCGACAAACCTCTTGCCTCCAGCAGCCGTCGCAGCACTGTAAACACGCTGCTTCGCGGCCTCTACTGCCTTCATTTGCTCTTCCGTTTCTCTGATGACGTCATCAGGGACATGGAAGAGCAAATCGGGGCAGTAGAGGCCGCGAAGCAGCGTGTTTACAGTGCTGCGGCGGCTGCTGGAGGCAAGAGGTTTGTCGACAGAAGGGGGGCTACGGAGAGACAGGGAGGAACTGGAGGGGGAGAGGGAAAGGGGGCTGCTTTCTAGCACCCGTTAATGTAACGGGCTTAAAGACTAGTATATTAATAAGATTACATTGTGTGTGTATGAAAAATGGAAGGAAGAAATTGTGTTACAATTTAATTAGTACTTTTTTAACAGGGGTGGCGCTTGGGCGGGTCTGGGGCGGAGCTTGGGCAGGGGTACTTGTTGGTATTTGTTGGCTTGAAGTTGAAAAGCACTGAACTAGACACATCCCACTGTACCCTATTGCCTTAGTCTTCTGTTCCTTGTTGTTAATTGTTATGTATCTTGTTTGCTAACTGTTCTGGGATGCTTAGGGAGGACAGGATATAAATCGAATTAAATAAATAAATAATCATATACCCCCCTCTGCTATTTTTTTTCCAAGCCCCTGCATACCTCTTGAAATATTCGCCGATGCAAGCAACATCTTCCACCCGCTGCCTGTGCTGGCCTGGGCTTCCTTCTGACGTCACTTCCTGGTTGCAGGACCAGGATGTGACATCAGAAGGGAGCTGAGGCCAGCGCGAGTAGCAGGTGGAAGATGCTGCTTATGCCAGGCAAACATTTTAAGAGGTACGCCAGGGAAGAGTAGGGGCACACAGTATGGTGATGCTGGGCACCACCCTCCCTCACGACACCACTAATAGCCATCTTTTTCAAAGACAAGGATACCATAGACAGAGAACAGGAAATGAAGCTTCAAAGTAGTAAACTTAAAAGCAAGATCAGGAAAGAGTGGTTGGTGCTAGGAACACCTTCCTGGTAGAGGTTCTGGAGATAAAAAGTGACAGAATTCAAAAAGATATGGGAGAAACACAGAGGATCTCCTATATAGCAAGAGGATGGAATAATTATAAACCTTAAATGACTTTCATACTTTAAATAAGACAGAGATTACATTACATTACCTCTCACAAAAATACTGTAGATCAAGGTGATTTACAATGGGCAGAGATCGATATATCATAAGAACTAATATAATTATTCACAATTAATATACGTACCTATCCTAGGTAACATTAGACAATTAAGGCATGAAACATCATATAAATTTTGCAGAACAATATTCTCTCATCATTTCTAATTGAATAGATTCAAGACATTTTCCAGTCAGTAGTATTAAATATTTTCTGAACAAAAAATGTTTTAAAGATTTATGAAATAGGCCATAGTGAGGGATGCTTCTAATAGTCATAGATAACATATTCCATATTTTAGCCGCCTGATAGGGAAAGGCTGTTTAATGAATACAGTTATATTTAACTTTCAGTAAACTTGGGTAATTAAGAGTCAAGAAATGTTTAGTAAGAGGCAGAAGTTTCTTATATAGGATATTCATTAAATCCTGTATGGAGCGACAAGCACAAATCTAGCTAGCTTATTGTACAGTATTAGAGGGACCATGTTGGTCTTTTTCTGCCATCATTCACTGTGTAGTATATTATGTTACAGTTTGAACCTTTTCTTATTACTGTGGGGGTCCCAATCATCCTATTTTGACAGTATGAAACTAATCCTAGGATGCTCAGTCAGGAGTTGATGTATCAAGCATGGTCTGACATGTTCATGATGGATTAGAATCCTTCAAGAGGTAATGTCCCAGGAACAGAAATGAAAGGGTTGTACAGTTAAGAAGGGATAAGGGGTTGCTTTACTGGGTTGACTCCAAATTGCCTAGGACAGGGGTGCCTGAAAGATCGATCGCAATCGACCAGTAGATCGCAAAGGCAACACGAGTCGATTGCGGAGCCCATCCCATGCTCCGCTATAGACTCGCGTTGCCTTTGTGATCTGTTCTCTCTACTTTCCCGGCGCCAGGCCCACAGCCTTCCCCCCAACGTCAGTTCTGACATCGGAGAGGAAGTTCCGAGCCAGCCAGTCGCTGCCAGGCTGGCCCGAAACTTCCTCTCCGATGTCAGAATTGATGTCGGGGGGGAGGGAGGAGGGGAAAGGCTTGTGGGCCCGGTGCTTGTATGCGCCTGGCCTGGCATCAAGGAAGCAGGGAGAAATCGGCAGCGGTGGCTTGGAGGGGCAGGGAGAAAGAAAGAAAGGGGGGCAAGGTAAGTCCTTGCATCCAAAACTGGGTGTAGAAATCTTCGCTAAACTCTATTCTATAAAGGTTGCTTAGCGCTACGCGACCTTTATAGAAATGGCACATTTCATGGAACTTTGGGTGTCATTTATTGACTCTGATCCATAGTGGGTTTAAATCCAGGCTGGGTTTAGCCTGTGTTGGGTGACATGGGAGTTTGTGGCAGCCCTAACAAGGAGGATACAATTGCCAGTGAAGTAGTTGAACATGTGGGGAAACTGAAGTGCAAGCTATAAATACCAACCGCAGTCTGTACACTTGAGTAGAATACTCAACTGGATGACATTGTAGAGAGTATCTCAGAAACATGCTTGCAGGTATAACCCAAAGAGGATACGCCATAAATGTTGCTGGCTTCAGGCTAAAGCAAAATGTGAGCGGGAAGAGCTGTGTTAGGGCTTCGGCTGCCAAGATTTCATTTCAAAGTTCAGCCCTTTGTGGGATGCTAATCAGACCTGCTCAGAGCAGGCTTAATTAATTTAAATTTGTCAGATTAAACTAATTAGTCTGATGTCCAAGACAGGCATGCTGCCAGTGTGGGCTAAGATGAGGCTAGCCTTCAGCAGAAGGAGATGGATGGTCTTCTCGGTGATGAAAGTCTTCTTGACTTTCATTAGCAATGGATTAAATTTTGCAGTCCCTGAGCCAGGGACACAGCTTTTTAGGTGGGAGAAAGTATTTCACGGAGTCGGCAGGTCAGGTAGTAACAGGTATCAGACACTGATTAAGTTTGAAGGAAAGAGGGGGGGGGAGTGACTTCTCTTTCCACTACCTCCCCTCCCCTTTTGACAGCTGGAAAACAGATTAAACATTTCTCATCTGGCTTTACCCTGGCCTTAATCATCGGCCATGACCACTGCCACTCCGAGGGGAAGGAGACAAAGGCCACGTCAGGCGACCTTCCTGATATTCCTGTTGACACAGAAGGCTTGTACAGTCAATAGTTTAGAGTAGCAGAAGAGCAAATGGTCAGCGTAAGCCTGGCTGGCTTTCTCTCTCTGCTGTGACTAGCGAAAGCAGACCTGAAGGATTTCCCAAGTGCAGGGCCTACAGCGAAAACCCCACAGAGGACCAGGAGAAAAGTGAGTATACCTGAGAGAAAAAAAAGAGCACTTTCTTTTATAGGAAACAGAGGTATGCTGTGTAGGAGAAGGAGCAAGGAAAAGGTGTTTGTTGAAATGATGAACTCGAATGAGAATGTTGCTGCTTCTGGTCTTGTTTCTAAAATCTATTAATGCTCTTAAAAGAAGCCTTTACCCCTTTTTGGGGGGGGAGTACAAGTCACTTTCCAAATAAGGCAGGTTTGTGTGAAGGTAACACAGAGCAAGAAATAGACAGTATAGGATGTTTGGGTGGATGTAAGTAAATGATGTGTGGTGTGTGCGTCTGTATCTATATATTCTATCTATACATAAAGGCATAAATATCTATTGCTATCTACATATCTTTTCCTGTGCCCTTCTTGCTGCCCAGCAAGATATATAATTTAGCCTACTTTCCATAAGATGGCTTATGAGATCATGTTTGTGCATGTCTCTATTTATGCCAACTTTTCTGAAAGGAGTATTTTTTTCAAGTGGGGGGGGGGAGTAGGCAGGATCTGCATGCACATGGATATCCATTAGGGTTGTCTATAAAAACTGCGCAAATTGAAGTTTTTCCCATGAATTTGTGTTTGATCAGAAAATAGTTAAAAAAAAAAAAAAATTTTAAGCCCATTGTGGGGAAAAACCAGTTCACACAGTTTTTCCAACTGTAGGTTTTTCTAGACAACCCTAATGGACATGCATATATTTCAGAAAGTTGGCTCCTTTATCTCTGTGTAGAACTTCTTTTATTTTCTTCTTCTTCTTTCTTTCTTTTGTTTGTTTATTGTTTGTACTGCGTAAAGCAATCACTCATATCACCAGAGAGAAAATGTTGGCATCGGTAGCAAATCCAACCCAGCATTCCCTGAAGAGACAGGGAGGAAATGTCCTTCATAGAGGTTGTCTTGTGGGGAAAATTGCTAGAAGAGGTGCACCCACAGAATGAATAAATCGGGGAAGAGCTGTGGGTGAAAGTCGTCATTCTCCGAACGGGGAAAGCAATTAAGAGTTATGCGGGGCAGGAGCTTGGTACATACAGTAGCTTCCCCTAATGGAGAAATGAACAGTTCTGCAAGCACCCCAACCCATTGGCATGTATGCCATGGCGGTGTGCAAATCCCCCTGTGAGCAAGGTTTGAAATTCAGTGAGCTTGTTGATCTTTGCACAAAGATAAGTGAACTTATAGAGATCTCCAGGGAGATGTAGCGAAGTCCACTTCTGCTTGGTGTTTCCACTAGTTGACAGTAATGAAATGCTTAACTGGAGTAGCTCAGGAGATATGAATAATTATGTAACAAGGACACTGGTCACAAACTAGTTAAATCACTTGGTTGGAGCTAGCCATTAATATTCAATGGTACTCAACCAGCACAATCAACTATGTTGTGGGCGGAGTCAGCACATGAACGCTTAAATATTACATTACATTACATTAGTGACTTCTATTCCGCCAGTACCTTGCAGTTCTAGGTGGATTACAAAAGAAGATAACTGGACATTTCCAGGAAAATTACAATTTAGGGTGCTGTTTACATGACTGAGTCTTTGAAGGGAAAATTACAAGAGTGGTAGAGACTTTGAGGGGAAATTTACAAGAGAGGGGATGGACAAGGGGATGAGTTTTGATATCTAGATAAATTTTTTGAATAGCAGGGTTTTGATTTCTTTTCGAAATGATTTGAAGTTGGTCGTCGGCATGTTGGAGATGGGGTGGTCAAGTTTCGCTGCTTGCGTCACTAGTAGGTTGTCATACTGATTCAGCTCTTTTATTTGAGTTTATAGTTCATTCTCCCAGAATGGGTTACAGGTTAACATACGTAATAAGAGTTGCAGTTTCCATGCACATATATACATACATATAGCCAGGTTTACCACATAAATGGTTTTTAGCGCAGGCCGGCACACTGAATGCTCTGCGTTGCTCCCAATGCTCATAGAACTCTATGAGCGTCAGGAGCAGTTCAGAGCATTCAGCGCGCCAGCCTGCGCTAAAGACCGCTTTCGCGGTTTTGTTAAAAAGGGGGGGGGGGGGTTTATGCGCTAATCCATGGCCACTTAAATGGCCACTGTACCTGTACATAGCCACTTATTTGATGTACCACAAAGTTATAATAAATAGTAAATTGATGCAGTTTATAATAAAAATTTTAAAAAAGAACTCCATTAAATTAAAGAAAATATCCAACCCTTAAAACCATCCCTAACACCCCCCCCCCCTAAAAACAAACTACCTAGCAGTCATCCAAAACAGTCATCACCATAAATCACTGTAAAGCCTTATAACCTCCTAGATTTCAAGTCTGGGTTACACAATTAAATGCCTTTTGAAATAGATGAGCTTAAAAATAAGCTGATATTAAAAGCCAAAGCCTGTGAATAACATCATTGCAGTGAGTATTAGTGCTGCCCAATTCAGTGAATATTAGTGCTGCCCAATTCAGGAAAAAAATTTTGATTCGATTCAGCCTATTGAATCGATTTTTTGATTCGATTTTCCTGCCCAATTGGATGTTTTTTTAAAACATCCTGGTGGGTTTATTTTATAGCCTCTTCACCCCCTTTGCCTTCTCCTAACCACACTGGCGCTGTGGTGTAAACAAAATAAACAAACAAAAAAGACTTTTCCTCTCTGTTAAATCCTAGCTCACGTTTGCGGTCTAACACCAGCTCTGGCAGGATACACATTTCAAATCTGACATATTGTAATCACAAAATGGAAAATAAAATTAGTTACTACCTTTTGTTGTCTGGTCATTATTCAAATCTTGTCGGTCCCAGGCTCTGGTTGTCTTCTGATAACTTGCTTGCCAGGGTCTCCTTCTTTCTTCTTTCTCCGTTCTAACCATCCATCTGCCATCTCTGTCCTCCCCTTCCGTTTACCTTCCCTCCCCCGGAGGTCTGGCATCTTTCCTTTTTTTCATCTCCATCCACAGATCCACCTTTTCTCAACTACCCTTTCATCCAGCATCTCTTCCTCCTTCCCCACCACCCCAGGGTCCACCATATCTCCCTTTCTTTTCCCAACTACCCTCCTATCTAGTATCTCTATCCCCCTCCACACCTTCCCTTGTGTCCAACTTCTCTCCCTTTGTTCCTTCCCTCCCTAAATCCCATTGTCCACCATCTCTAACTCTCTCCTCTATTTTTAGACCCATTATTTCTTCCTCCCCAAAGTCCAGCACCCCTTCCCTCCCTTCCTCCTTGTACTTCTACACCAGGGCCCCCTTCCCCTGAAGGTCTGTCCCCCCTGAACGCCTGCACTTCCCCCTAAAGGCCTGCACCCCACCCCTGAAGGCCTGTCTGTCCCCCCTGAAGGCCTGTCCACCCCTTGAAGGCCTGTCCCCCCTTTGAAGGTCTGTACCCCCAAAGGCCTGTCCCCCCTGAAGGCTTGTATTACCCCCCTCCGCCCCCGAAGGCCTGCGTGTTCCCTCTGGCCTCCTGCACACCATTTACCTAATATCAGTAGCCTGCAGACTCGCAAAGAAGATCGCAGTGATCTTGCAAGCTGCCATAGGTCTTTGGAGCTGTTTCCTCTGCCGCGGTCCTGCCCTCCTCTGATGTCCATCTCCCATTTACCCCTAACAAGATGATAGTCTTTAGCTGGTTGTAAGTCTTGCAAACTAGCATGGATGCTGGACACCGAGAGGGAAACCCCCTCCTCCCGGGTGAAAAACTCCCGAAGCCGGGCCCCCAAATGCTTGCTCAATTGTGCTATGTCGATGGATCCCACATAATGCTCCATTTGATGGCACGCAAGGGCCCACCCCCTGCACGGCCAGACACTACCCTACTTCCAAGTTGGGAGTAGGAGGGGTGCTCAGTCCCTCCTGCTCCTCCGGATTCCAGCGACATGTATGCCTGGGCCTTAGGCCCCGCCCCGGTACATCATGTGATGGATAGGGAGGAGCCTAAGGTCCTGATTGACTCAGGTGCCTTGGGCTCCTCCCCCCTTGGGAGGGGCCTGAGGCACCTGAGCCAATCAGGGACTTCCTTAGGCTCAGCCCTAAGGGAGTCCCTGATTGACATATGGGCAGAGTGAGGCAGAGTATGAGTGAGGTACAGAGTTATATGAATAAATTATAGAATACTATTGTATAGTTTACTGTATGTGTGTATTTTGGGAATTTAGACATGAGCATTTATATCGGCTCTTTGCTGGAATAGATTGAAGATTCAAAGAGCTTGACATCCTGACTTTCAAAGTGGCAAATGCAGGTTGTTCAGAGAACCTCGGCAGATCTTACAGAGTAATAATAATAATAATAATTTTATTTTTATATACCGCCAAAGCCATGATAGTTCGAGGCGGTTTACAACAAGAGGCGCTGGACAATCAGCGAAGTAGTTACAATAAAAATTCGAAGAAGTTACAAAACCTTTGGTTCCATAAATTCACAATGTGGGGATATCGAGTACATGTGGATAAGAGTTCAGGAGAAGGTTTAAGAGTTCTAGGTTACAAATCGGTTAAACAAGTTGGTTTTAACGTGTTTTCTGAAGTTAAGATAGGATGAGGAGTGCTTGATGATGATGCCTAGCCAGCCGTTTTGTTGACTTGCTTGGAAGGCTAGAGTTCTGTCAAGGAATCTTTTGTATCGGCAGGTTTTTATTATAGGGTGGCTGAACATATGAATTCTGCGTGTAGGCCTGGTGGAGCTAACCAATTTGAAATGGGAGACCAGGTATAGGGGGGCCATACCAAGAATAGATTTGAAACAAAGGCAGGCAAATCTGAATAGTGCAGTCAGTCCCAGTAATAGAATAACAGCGATTTTGCAAGTACCTCAAAAGCAGATGAAAATGCTGGCAGGCACTTTCTATGGAGTAATTTTAAAATGAAAAATATAGACATACTTTTACTTTTAAAACAGGTATAATTGGTGAACACATCTGCCTTCATCCACACGCTTTTTCATACCTTCAAATAGTTTTAATGTTTTAGTAAGACATGTCGTCTTTTTGTTAAATCTATACTGGCTATTCCCCATTAAGCCATATTTATTCATATGCCCAATAATTAATTCATTAAATTTGTTTTCTATCCCATTCTCCCCAACAAGCTCAAAACGGCTTACAGGTTACGGCTGTATCCACAAACCATATGTTCATCTGAATTTGCTCTATACATATTTTTTTCTTAACAATAACGTCTACAATTTTATCTGGCACCAATGTCAGGCTTGTCAATCTGTATTTATAGTACTTCAGCCATCCCTGGAGCCCTTTTTGTAAATTTGTGTGACATTGACTACCCTCTAGCCCTCAAGTACACAGACATATTTGAATGATAAACTACAGATTGCAGTTAGCAGATCTGCAATTTTATATTTCAGACCCTATAGAATTCTAAGGTGAATTCTGTAAGGTCCTGGGGATTTGCTGCTATTATTTTATCAGTTTGCTCTAGCATCTCTTCCATGTTCAGTTTGTATAACATTTTATTTACAAGACTGATTCAAGCAAGGTCATCTCCTTTACAGCCTTAAGAGTAAAGATCAAAGCAATTTAGTTTAATATCTGGACATGGAAAGGTCCAGTTGTCCCTTAATTCCTAACCTCCCTCCCCCCCCACCTTAAACCTACCTATAACAATTAACAACACACAATAACTGCAAGACTCTATTTTGGTAAAACCAAGTCGCAGCTCTGTTTGTTGAACAAATTGACAGTTAATATTGAACAAATTAACAGTTAAAACAACAATCGAGCTACCAGAAGGATACCCAAGCAGCTTTTAGCCCGTGACCCCGCCTCAGCCCCATAAAGGGTCTGGGGGTGGCAGGGACCTCCCTTCCCCTTACAAACGGGTCCCCAGCCCACCTGAGGACCCCCATTCTAACAGCTGCCTACCATACACTCATCTCACGATGAGCCCCAATTGGTAGCTTGATACTCGCCACTGCGAGCTCAGGGCTCCCACCGCCAGGAACCAACTCCATAACTATGAGGGAGGGAGGGTAGGGAAGCAGCCACGAGGACCCAAAAAACCTTGGTCCCAAAGCAGCCATTGCAGCCTAAAGTCCTGCCCCTTCTTCTCCTGCCGCAACCTATCCCCACTGTCCCACGAAGCAGGAGACCAACTGGCCAATCGTGCTGCACTTCCCCAAAACTCCCGCCCCTAAACCTCCAGGAGCCAATCCCAACTGGCCAACACGCAAGTCTTCCAGCCCTGTGTTATCTGTGCCTGTCGAGATGAGCTCTTGGGCTGACTTTTCCTGCTATAGCTTATTCACTCAGACCCTGATGCTCAAAAGCTTTCTGTGCCATTAAGACTCATTAAAGCAGTTTTACTGGCACGGAAACTCTCCTCCCAATGTTCAAAAGGGTTCTCTGTGGGTGCTACCGATCATCGTCGCAACCACTGAGAACCCTATGCAAATGCATTACAAGTAGCTCATTAGCATTCTAATGAGCTCTTCTTGTGATGCACTAACGCAGGGGTGCCCAATAGGTCGATTGTAATCGACCAGTAGATCGCCAAGGCAACGCGAGTTGATCGCGTTGCCTTTGCGATCTTTTTCTCCCTGCTGCTTCCCCAAGCCAGGCCTGGCGCGTACAAGCGCCGGACTTACAAAAATTCACCTCTGACATCAATTCTGACGTCGGAGAGGAAGTTCTGGACCAGCCAATCGCTGCCTGGCTGGCCTGGAACTTCTTCCCCGACGTTAGAATTGACATCGGAAGTGAAGTCTTGTGGGCCTGGCACTTGTACGCGCCAGGCCTGGTTCGGGGAAGCAACAAAAGGACAAACTCCGGAGAGAAAGGCAGCATGCCTGCCAGCATATTCTCCATATCTCCCTCTCCCTGCATTTTTAACTCACCAACAGCCCCTACCGAACTAGAAGGATGCATCTCTACCACCTACGAGAGCGTTGCCTTCTTATCTCCAAGCATGTCTTTCACGCGGGGAGCCAGCGTGTACTCCGGAGCCAACAAAGCCGTCGCCGCCGCATCCCCTGAGAAGCAGCTGAACACACTCCTGACGGCATGCAGCGCTTACCACACTGTGAACAACACTTAACCGCTTCTGCCGCCATGACTCCAAACAAAACAGCTGTACTCACGATCCTCCTGAATCTGAAAGGCAGAGTCCTTTTACTACCGCACAAATCCTGTGCCGGTGAAACCAGGTTTGGTGAAGCGTTGGTGGCTTGGGGGTGGGGCTAGGGAAACAATCGGGGAAGTGCAGAAATCGGCACGGTGGCTTGGGGGGCAGGGGGGAAACAGAAAGGAAGGCAGAAATAAAGAGGGGGGGTGCAGGGGGAGAGAAAAAGAAAGGCAGAAAGAAATATTGGCTTTACAGAAGAAGGAAGTGGAACCAGAGACTCATGAAATCACCAGACAACAGAGGTAGGAAAAATTATTTTATTTTCAATTTAGTGATCAAAATGTGTCCGTTTTGAGAATTTATATCTGCTGTCTATATTTTGTACTATGGCCCCCTTTTACTAAACCGCAATAGCGGTTTTTAGCGCAGGGAGCCTATGAGCATTAAGAGCAGCGCAGCTCCCTGCACTAAAAAATGCTATTGCGGTTTAGTAAAAAGGGAGGGGGTATATTTGTCTATTTTTGTATAGTTGTTCCTGAGGTGACATTGCATTTTTTTAATTCATCTGCCTTAACCTCTGATAAAAACCCCGAATACAAATGATAATTAACATTTTCTCTGCGTACAGTGTGCTTTGTGTTGTTTAAAATTTTATAGTTGGTAGATCATTTTGACTTGGTCATTCTAAAAGTAGCTCACAAGCCCAAAAAGTGTGGGCACCCCTGCACTAAAAGGAAAAGGCCCCATCCTTTATGGGGGAAATTTTCCAGCAGCTCT
The DNA here is from genome assembly GCF_902459505.1 of Geotrypetes seraphini. Taxonomy (NCBI): domain Eukaryota; kingdom Metazoa; phylum Chordata; class Amphibia; order Gymnophiona; family Dermophiidae; genus Geotrypetes; species Geotrypetes seraphini. The sequence goes on along the minus strand of NC_047086.1, from coordinate 13,339,952 downwards.
AGAGCTTCCGGTAGCTCTTGTGCTACGCGCTCATACATCACATGCACAAAAGCTGCACCCCCTTAAAAAAAAATTTTTTTTTTTTTAAAACCCAGCCTGCAACTAGCCACCCTTCTCCATTCCTCTGCCCAGCTCCTGCACTGGAGCTGGCAGGAGAAGCCCCAATTAGCTGATCATGGCTCCAAAGCTAACGGGGGAAGCTCTCCCCTCTTCTGTCAGCTGATCATGGCTCCAAAATTGCCATCAATTAAGCAGCGGAGGAGACGGGTGGCTGCGGGCAGGAGGAGGAACTGTGCCTAGCGATTGCTATTCTGAGCAGGCACCAGGCACCGATCCCCTCTTTTACAGGGCTACACCACACAAATAACAGATGTATGATTTGCATGCTATTTGTGTGTGCCTACTAGCCCTGTAAAAGAAAATCGCTTCCAAAACTGTATTTTTTTACTGTGTTGAAGCATTATGCATCCTGCCCTCAGAGTGGCCCTTTTCTTCCAATCATCTTATGGCCCAAATAATTCTTAGGTTTCTTGTTTATAATGTACTTAACAGCGATGTATGTTACTAACTATTGCGTCTTTGAAAATTTTCTCTTCATATTTTACTCTTGACTTTATTAATCTAGTCTGCCAGTGTTTATGTGTCTTCCTCTGAATAAGACTCTGGTGAGACCTCATTTAGAATATTGTGTACAATCTGGAGACCGCACCTTCAAAAAGATATAAACAGGATGGAGTCGGTCCAGAGGAAGGCTACCAAAATAGTCACTGGCCTTTGTCATAAAGCACATGGGGACAGACGTAAAGATCGCAATATACTTAGGCAGAAAGGTACCTACGTGGTACAAATGCACAGGAGGTGAATCTCTTTCAGGTGAAAGGAAACTCTAGAACAGGGGTGTCCAACCTTTTGGCTTCCCTGGGCTGCATTGGCCGGAAAAAAATGTTTCTGGGGCCGCGCAAACGCTGCAGCAAGACAGAGGAGGGAGCCGGCAAGACGGTAAACACCTGGGGGCAGCAGAGGAAAACACTGCACTGCCCTCGACCGGGGCCGCACAAAATAGTTCACGGGGCCGCAGGTTGGATACCCCTGCTCTAGAATGAGGGATATAGGATGAAGGTGAAAGGTGATAGACTCAGAAATAACCTGCGGATGGTGAATTTGTAGAATGGCGTCCCAGTGGAGGCAAAAAACTATACAGTAGTACCTTGGATTACAAGTATAATCCGTTCCAGGAGCATGCTCGTAATCCAAAATGCTCGTTTATCAAAGCGAGTTTCCCCATAGGAAATAATGGAAACTCGCTTTAATGCGTTCCCTCCCCCCCCCCCCCCCGAGAACCGGCATTGCTCCCCTCGAAGGCCCCCCCTGCGATCAGGCACCCCCCCTGCCTGGAACCGGCACCCCCACGCCACAATCCGACCCTCCCCCCCCCGACACTATTGGGCACCCCCCGACACAATTGGGCACCCCCTCCCGACACGATCCAACATCCCCCCCGACACAATTGGGCACCCCCCCCCCCCCCGCTTCTTACCCTCATCTGGGCACTCTAGAAGATCGGACTCCTCGTCTGCTGGGCCTTGAGCATCTGAGCATGCTCAAGGCCTGCGAGATCACGTTCACGTTCAGAACGTGAACTCGCAAGTCTTGAGCATGCTCAGATGCTCAAGGCCCAGCAGACGAGAGCCGATCTTCAAGAGTGCCCAGATGAGGGTAAGAAGCAGCGGGGGGATGCCCAATTGGGTCGGGGAGGGGTGCCCAATCGTGGCGGGGGGGTGCCCAATTGTGTCAGGGGGGGGGGTGCCGGATCGCAGGAGGGGGTGCCGGATTGCGGGGGGAGGGGGTGCTCGTAAATCGAGCCATGCTCGGTTTCCGAGGCACCGATTTTGCAAATGTTTTGCTCGTCTTGCAAAACACTCGCAAACCGGTGCACTCGTAAACCGAGGTACCACTGTATCTGAATTCAAGAAAGCTAGGGAAAAGTACATAGCATCTCTAGGGGAGTGAAACTTTATATACCACCTTTCTGTGGTTATAGTCAAAGCATTTTACTTATATACTTATATACAGTTCCTTCCAACTCTTCCGTAAACTTCTAAAAACTTTTTTATTCGCTAAACATTTTGAAAACTAACTCTCTTGTATTTCAGTTTACTATATTTATTTTTTTTTTAAATTTATTGTTAACCGCGTCGAGCTTCCTTTAGTTGAAGACCCGGTATATAAGGTTAAGTCTTAGTTTCATTTAGTTTCTTTCTACCTGGAGCGATGGAGTGTTCAGTGACTTGACCAATATAGTGGGAATTGAGCCCAGTTCCCCCTGGTTTACAGGCCACTGCACTAACCATTAGTTAACCCCTAATCGTTCACTCCATAGGAGACGGCCTGGCTAGGTAGACTGGATAGGCTGCTATATGGTCTTTATTTGCCTTCATTTTTCTCTGTTTCTATAAGGTTCTACATTCCATTTCTAATGGATTCCTTTTTATTTTTAAAAGCCTCTTTCACTACATCATTTATCGTGGACTTAATAAGTTTTGGCAAAGAAATAAGCTACAGTAAAGGAATCTAGCTTTGATTAAATTAATCACATACACTTCTCCTTCCTTAGTCGCAGGGGGTAGGGGCAGAGCAGGCCTGCGAATACGGAAAAATTGCAAATAACTTTTAGGGCCAACTCTGACCTACCGCCACCTCCTGGACTTCCTGGAGCAATCTATGCTCCTGCCCCAAGCAGAGCCGTCAACAAAAATGACTGTCGTGAGTTTCCATGATCTCATGAGACTCCAACAGGAGCTCAAGGTACCATTTGTGTTAATGGCTCTGCCCAGGGCAGGTGCGTAGGATGAAAGCTCCCGACCCGCTTCACTGCGGGACCACCAGGTAAGGTGTGGAGAGGTCCGGGAGGTAGGAAGGGGGCATGGGTGGGTCAGGGTTTAGAAACTCACGAACAACAGAAGTCGCGAATTTGGAGGGAGCAGTGTAGTTCAAAACTGACAAAAAAAATCAGACTGAGTTTTGGAAAAGTGCTCTTCGATTTGAAATGAGCTTTTTCTATGACATAAGAACATAAGAATTGCCGCTGCTGGGCCAGACCAGTGGTCCATCATGCCCAGCAGACCACAAACGCGGCGGCCCTCTGGTCAAAGACCAGCACCCTAACTTAGGCTAGCCTTACCTGTGTATGTTCTGGTTCAGCAGGAACTTGTCTAACTTTGTCTTGAATCCCTAGAGAAGGGGTAAGGAACTCCGGTCCTCGAGAGCCGTAGTCCAGTCGGGTTTTCAGGATTTCCCCAATGAATCTGCATTCAAAGCAGTGCATGCAAATAGATCTCATGCATATTCATTGGGGAAATCCTGACAACCCGACTGGAATACAGCTCTTGAGGACCGAAGTTCCCTACCCCTGCCTTAGAGGGTATTTCCCCCTATAACAACCTCCGGAAGAGCGTTCCAGTTTTCTACCACTCTCTGGGTAAAGAAGAACTTTCTTACTTTTGTACGGAATCTATCCCCTTTAAACTTTAGAGAGTTCCCTCTTGTTCTCTTCACCTTGGAGAGGGTGAACAATCTCTCTTTCTTTACTAAGTCAATTCCCTTCAGTACCTTGAATGTTTCGATCATGTCCCCTCTCAGTCTCCTCTTTTCAAGGGAGAAGAGGCCCAGTTTCTCTAATCTCTCACTGTACGGCAACTCCTCCAGCCCCTTAACCATTTTAGTCACTCTTCTCTGCACCTTTTCGAGTAGTACCATGTCCTTCTTCAAGTACGGCGACCAGTGCTGGATGCAATATTCCAGGTGAGGATATTCTAATTTCTCTATATAATGGCATTATTTGTAGATATCTTCCTCAACCAATGTTAGCTTTTCCTCATAATCTAGTTTAAAAACTGCTCCATCTCCTTTTTTAATTGATAGCACCATTCAAATCAGTTCCCCTATTCCCAAAAACCCCACTAGTTCCAGAGTCCAGATCCCTCCTCTCTATAGGAGTGTGATTAATAACAGAGAAGTTTTCAGCACAACTAATTTAACCAAGGCAACAAAAGATGGTTTAAAAATGGAGGAGAGAGCCTGGATATTGGATTAAGAATTAGTCTGGCAATCCAGAGGACGGGTGAGTGAGGATGCCAATTCCCCTTGTCTTTTACCCAAGTGGTAGAGAAAAGAAAGGAAGGTTTCTGTTTAGAGCAGGGGCCTCAAAGTCCCCTCGAGGGCCGCAATCCAGTCGGGTTTTCAGGATTTCCCCAATGAATATGCATGAGATCTATTTGCATGTACTGCTTTCAATGCATATTCATTGGGGAAATCCTGAAAACCCGACTGGATTCCAGCTCTCGAGGACTGGAGTTGCCCACCCCTGGTATATCCCCTAAGTCAGGGGTAGGGCACTCCGGTCCTCGAGAGTCGTATTCCAGTCGGGTTTTCAGGATTTCCCCAATGAATATGCATGAGATCTATTTGCATGCACTGCTTTCAATGCATATTCATTGGGGAAATCCTGAAAACCCGACTGGATTCCAGCCCTCGAGGACCGGAGTTGCCCACCCCTGGTCTAAACCAGGGGTAGTGAACTCCGGTCCGCGAGAGCCGTATTCCAGTCGGGTTTTCAGGATTTCCCCAATGAATCTGCATGAGATCTATGTGCATGCACTGCTTTCAATGCATATTCATTGGGGAAATCCTGCAAACCCGACTGGATTGCGGCCCTTGAGGAGGGACTTTGACGCCCCTGGTTTAGAGAGAATGCATTGGTTCAATCCCGGGTCTTCAAGGTGGACAAAAGCCGTGAAGGGTGCACTGAGCACATTTGCAAACTCTCTTAACATCCCCGGGGCATACGTAATCAAGTACCAGGACTTTATCCACTCCCATTGGTATAATTCCTTCGGAAGTTGTTTTGTAGTTATTTCATATCTATCATTGCCATTTCTGACCTTGGGTATGTCAATACCCAACCAAGAAACTTATTTAGGATTTCTGTCGTTTGCTCTTCAGATGGAAAAAGCTAAAAAAAAAAAAAATGAAAGCTCTATAAAGCTCAGAGTCCTTTGTATGACTACAGGTTTCTTTTTGTCTAGTTTATTAAGGGGAGTGTGTTTTACTATAAGTGAATGCAGGTGTAGAATGGATAGCACAGCGAAAGGGAAGAGTCCTGTGTAAATACAGATCCCCTCTGTGAAGTACTGTCTTGCTGACAAGTCAGACTGCGGCTATGTTGCCAGCATGGACATTTGCAGTCACTTGCTTACACTCGGGAAGCAGCAAGTGCACAGGTAAGGCAGTCTGGGTAGTGTCTTATCCCTGAGAGGGAGCCTGAGAAGTGGCCACCACATCCAAGGAAGGCCAGCAGGTGCAGAAATTTCCCACTCCCAACTCAGGAAGGTAGTGACGGTGCCCGGAAGGAGTACACGTTAAATCTTTGAACGAGGATCCGTTGGAGGTCAAATCTAGTGCCCGCAGCCATGGTAATTCCAGCTCCAGTAGCATATGTGAAGACCATGAAGGTCTGGATGTCACCTTGTGTTCTAGTCGGGTAGGAAAATTTAAATAGCACTGCTGGGCCAGAAGAATTAGAACAAAATGTAGCAATCCAGTTGACAGCTAATAACCATTAGGAGCATATGAATAGGCTTACTGGGTCAGACCAATGGGCCAATCCAGGTCACTAGTACCTGGCCAAAACCCAAGGAGTAGCAACATTCCATGCTACTGATCCAGGGCAAGCAGTGACTATGGACTTTTCCTCCAGGAATTTGTCCAAACTTTTCTTAAAACCAGCTACACTATCCTCTTACCACATCCTCTGGTAACATGTTCCAGAGCTTAACTATTCTCTGAGTGAAAAAACATTTCCTCCTATTGGTTTTAAAAGTATTTCCTTGTAACTTCATCGAGTGTCTTCTAGTCTTTGTAATTTTTGACGGAGTGAAAAATCGATCCACTTGTACCCGTTCTACTCCACTCAGGATTTTGTAGACTTCAATCATATATCCCCTAAGCCGTCTCTGAGGTGTTTTTTTTTTTTTGCTGAGGTAATATTTTTTGTTTAAAATTTTAGAAAATATTTGGTACAGAGCCTCTTTCATCATTAGGATTAAAACTCAATTAGCGGTGCTGTTGTGTTGCTTTTTCTGTCACACTGATGCACGTAAAGCACTTCCAGAGCAACTAGTCTCAGCAAGCTTGTGGAAGGACTATTTGATTGGGGGGGGGGGGGTTGGAAGAAAGTTTTAATGGGAAAGTGTGCTTGGAATCTCCTTCTACTGCTACAGTTTTTCTTAACACCATTGGAAAGGACCCCTGAGGCAGGTGTTTCTCACCAAAACATGACCAGCAATGAAATTTATTGGATTGTCCCTGTTCCTTGGAGCTTTTTTTGTTCTCTTTGAGTGATATACTTCGACCCTCTCCTACACACTTCTGATATCATGCTTATACATGTAAAGCATGAATGCAGCATGGGCAACTGTAGAAAGGCCTCATCTCATTGTAGTATAATATAATAGATGTCGGCAGAGAAGAAGTATACGAGTCACTGGATCTGTTTATTTGGTTCTGTCTATGATGTTTTTTGGAAGGGGGGAGAATATAAAGCATAACTGTAATAAGATGCATTCTTATATTGAAAAATGAATACACTTCTCCCTCCGTATTCGTGGTTTCATCATTTGCGGTTTCGATTATTCACGGTTTTTAGCTTGCTGGCTCCTCCCCCCAAATTGCATCAGCTTGCATAGAGAAATCGCTGATTCCAAGCTTTTACAGAGAAAATCGCTGATTCCCGGCACTTTCTTCACCGCGTTTTGCCTCTCCTTCAGGAACAGGCCGGGTCTCCAACCATGTAATTCGCGGTTTCACCCTATTCGCGATGGTTTTTAATAGAAAACAGCGGATAACATATGAAAAAGTTATTTGCGGTTCTGTTAATCCCCTATCACAGCGAATACGGAGAGAGAAGTGTTTGTTAAAATCTTTAACCAAACAGACACACGACAAAAACTGAAAAATTTTGAACAAAAGGACTTTGAACCCAGAAAGTGGTATGAAATAATTTAAGAGCCTTGGTCTTGCAAAAGACAGCCTGAGCTGGAGATATGTAAAGAAAAGGAAGGAAGGAGGGAATGGCTATCCTAGGGTTTCATTAATGGTTAACTGGCTCTCTTGTATTACATTACATTACATTACATTAGTGATTTCTATTCCGCTTGTGCCTTGCGGTTCTAAGCGGATTACATTAGAAGATGGCTGGACATTTCCAGGCGATGACAATACAATTATTTGTATAACTTTACAAACTTTGCAAACCTAACTTTACTTAACTTTTCGTACATAACTTTACATAACTTTACGTACATAACTTTACATAACTTTACGTGGAGTTACTTTGTGTTACTTTACATTGTCCTTACCGTGCTTGCATAACTTGCATTAAGTTTACATAATTTATCTTACATAATTTATCTTACATAACTTTACAAGACTTTACGTAGAGTTATTTTATGTTATTTTACCTTATTATTCCAGTACATTGCATAACTTACATTACATGATATTACAAAGCATAACCTTATGTTATATTACAACGCATAACCTTATGTTACTTTACATAATATTACAACGCATAATCTTATGTTACCAAAAAATCGTCTGTTCCTAGGTTGCTATATCTGATTTTTTCGGTATTTGGGGAGACTGTGTTTCTAGATATGAATTGGCTTTACGCCCGATGCAGCTAGATTAGATGTTGCCTATGGGGACGAAGTTGCAGTTGGTTGTGAGTTGCAGTAGGTTATGAAGGGCCTCTAAAAAAAAGGTGGCTTCAAGAGCCAGGAATATGCAGCATGCTTCAATAGGAAAAGCTCTGAGTGTCGGGTTGGGTCTTGTGTCCCGTACAGACTAGAAGTTTGATATTAGGCAGCTGTACTGGGGATCGACTGGGAAAAGTGCTGCAAGGAGAGCTTTCACTGGCCTCTCAAATAGGAGAGGGAAGAACCACATTACCAAGAGGGCTATTTTCAGAGGAAGAGAGGGTCCCTCAAGGGAAGCTCCTACTAGTGTCTTAAGGTTCAGAGGAGAGCTGACCTGACTTGCTCAGCTGTTATTTTTGCTTGTTTAGCAGACTGTTGTCAGAACAGGTGCCTCTTGGAATCGAGGAGCTGCTTCGGATTACTAGCATAACTTTCCTTTCGCACTTCAAGGAGGTTAGGGGTGGGGGGGTTAGATCATGGTAAGTCCTAGATGAGATGATGCAGCTCTCAAGACATCCCTTGTAGCTAGACAGTCGTGAGGCCACAGGAGCACAACAGATGCCATGAAACCAGCCATGTAGCAGAGAAATCTGTAGTCCAGAAGCAGAAAAATAATAAAGACGGATAGGGTTACCATACGAGTACGCCCGGATTTACCTGGACACCGTTCTCTTTGTAGAGGATTGCCCGGACAGTTTTTCTAAAACCTGGAAGGTTTTTTTTGGGGGGGGGGTTTAACCTTCAGGGGAGCCCAGGAGGAATGAGGAGGCAATGGGGTTCACTTGTGGGTTGGAGCTGCATCAATCACTATTGTGCTGGTGGTCTGGAGACAAGAGCTCCTGTTGCGAGCAGAATGGGACAATTCAGCATGGCTGGTTTAGTGCAGCCCTTTCAGTATGGGAAGTTTAATTGCAGTCCTGTAAGAGCACTCCGTTTCATCATGAGTCGGCCCCTACCCAGCTCTTCTGAAGAGCCGAGGAGCCTGACAGATGCTGTCCCCATGCTGTCTTGGATAACTTTATTGAAGCACCAGTGGGGGGGGGGGGGGGATAAAACAAGGTCACCCACATGTAAGAATTTGCTGCCGGCTTGTCCTGGGATAAAGCACAGTTACTTACCATAACTGTGCTTTATCCCGCACAACCATCTCTCACCTCTTCAATCCGTTCAAAATTCATATTCCACGAGAGCCGCTATTCTCACATTACCCTCTCCTCAAGTCACTTCATTGGCTCCCCGTCCATTTACGAATACAATGTAAACTCTCTTGCTGACTTCCAAGTGCATTCGCTCTGAAGCTCCCCAATATCTTTCCTCACTTATCTCCCTCTATGCTCCCCCTCCCCCGTGATCTCCGCTCATCAGGCAAGACCCTCTTATCTGTACCCTTCTCCACTGCCAACTCCAGACTCCGTCCCTTCTTTCAACAAAGTATCAACCAATATTGAAAGAATCCAACATTGGGCAACAGTCAACAAGCTAAAACTAAACCAACCCAAAACCAAAATCTTATTCTTCCACACAGCCCAACAGACAGCACCGATAAGCATCACTCTCCGAACGGGCCACACCCTCACAGTCGATAAAACCTCCAAAATCCTAGGTTGCATTCTTGACTCCACACTAACCATGGAAGCCCAAATCTCTAATATTCAGCAAAAGTCCCTCTTCACCATGAGGCAACTAAGACTCTTCAGGCTGTACTTTCAACATCACTTTGCTCTGATTGTACAGTTGATGATCCTAATACAGCTGGACTACTGTAACTCTGCCTACATGGGTATCAACAGCGCACTGACCCACAAAATGCAACTCATACAAAACACAGCCGGAAGACTAATTTTCAACCTGAAAAAATACGACTCGATATCAGCCTTCATCAGGCACTACACTGGCTAACCACCCCATCACGAATCAAATTTAAAACTTCATGCATCATACACCAAATAATTCACGGAAACTCAACGGCCCCACTCATCCAACTCTTCTCTAAAGCATGGTCAACCTCCCACAGAACCCTTAACAGGATCCTACTGAACCTCCCTTCAACAAAGAATCTCCAATACAAGCGAATCTGTCACTCCATGCTCACCTTCCTTGGAGTGAAAACCTGGAATGACCTCGCTGAAACGACCAGAAGAGAACCCAACTACACCACATTCTGGAAAAAAAACTGAAAACCAGCCTCTTTGACACTTAAACTTCAAAGATCTTCCCTTGCCCCATGTTTCCCCTTTTCTCCTGCCCTACTCTCCTCACTCCGCTCTTTTCTCTTTGTACGTCGCCTTGAGCCTGCTTAGGTATGTGCGATGCAGAAATACAAGATTAGATTAGATTTCCTGCGGCGCCCTATGCCTAGAACAGGTTGCCTGAATCAATACGTCATGCGCCATCCCTGGCAGTGTTCAAATCCAAGCTAAAAGCCCACTTTTTGGAAACTACTTACAATTCTTAACTCCCCCTCACTGCTGTCAGATACCTAGACCCACTATAATCTCACCAACCCTGAAATGTCCTGTCTAAATTAGATTGTAAGCTCTTCTGAGCAGGGACTGTCTATTGCATTTTAAAATGTACAGCAGTGCGTATACCTTTCAGCGCTTTAGACATAATAAATAGCAGTAGTAGTAGCAGGCAGATATTCTCGCAACCCATCAACTTCCCCTGGCTGGCACCTACGTCGGGCGGGAAGGCACTCACGCATGCGCAGTGCGGTCAGTTGCAAACTCACCCACATGTGAGACTATCTGCCTGCTCTCCCTGGATAACACCTGTTATGGTAAGTAGCTGTGCTTTAATTAAGTACAGTGTTTGGAAGTGCTGAAAAGGCTGCGTGAAAAAGTTAGACAATAATGGCCTGAACGTTTCGCTAACAACGACAATGCACCAGCTCACACGGCACCGTCTGTGAGGGAGTTTTTAGCCAGTAAACAAATAACTGTATTGGAACACCCTCCCTACTCACCTGATCTGGCCCCCCCAATGACTTTTTTCTTGGCCCAAAGAAAGATATTTTGATGACGGGTAATACGACGACAGCTCTGATGCGCATTCCAGAAAAAGAGTTCCAAAATTGCTTTGAAGAGTAGACTAGGCACTGGTGTCGGTGCAGAGCTTCCCAAGGGGAGTACTTTGAAGGTGACCATAGTGATATTCATCAATGAGGTACTGTAGGTAAGACGAGTTTGCAAACTTAATTGTCAGATCGCGTATGATTAAGGAGGCCCCTTTTTTGGTATGTTGTCTGCACTGTCTTTTCTTTCAACTCCTGTAGCTTCAGCTGTGTTCTTCTTGTCCTGTCTTATGTCAATATAAAAGTCTGTGTAGCAAAGTGCTGGAGGTTTTCCTTTACTAGACAAACTTGACACTGTTCCCTTTTTTAGGTGAACCCCCAAACAGCTAAAGATGATTTTGTCTTAGCTCATTTGAAGTTGATCTAAAAAAAAGTATAGTTTTCTTGATTGATTGATTTTCTTGTACAAACCCAAACCAAGTTGCGTTCCAGGCGTAGTAGTTTTTCGTTCCCCAGAGGGCTTACAATCTAAGGCGGGGGTGTCAAACTCAATCACATAAGGGGCTGAAATCTAAAACACAGGCTAAGTCAAGGGCCAAATTTTCTGTTAAGATACTTAGTCTTAGTAGAAGTATAGATCCTTCCTCGCCCTGAGACACCTGTGGCGCAGTCAGGCACTTGTGTGGAGCGCCCTGCTCCAACCTAGGTTTTACACTGGGGCTGGGTCCTTCTGCCTGCAAATGGGTACTGAGGCAGCATGGTGAGGAGCTTGGAGCGTTGCTGGGCGTGGGGAAGTGCGCCACTGGGACCGGGACTGCACAGTCAGGCGCTTAGATGCTACACAGTCACCGAGGGCCACCATGAAACGGCCAGACGGACCGGATTTGGCCCCCGGGCCTTGTGTTTGACATGTGTGATCTAAGGAGTCCGTTTACTAAACTGCTTAAAATGAGTTGGGTAACTTCCAAATGTGCACACTTTAGAAAATATTTCTTTCTCTTTTAGGGGTGTGTGATGGGGTTGAATGTGAATATTTCTGCATCTACATTACCGCGCTCTGGTTAGCGCAGGGATTCCACGTGAGCCCTTACCATCTACAGAATGGATGGTGGTTAGTGCTCATGCGATCATTTCCCAAAATGGCCGTGCACTACTGGAAACATTGGGACATGGCCACTAATACAAAAAGTAGAGACTAGGCCATATTAGAGCCTCAGTAAAATTGGCCTTAGCATGTGGGAAAGACCCACCATGTAAGGTTCTGCTAAGGCCATTTTCTTTTTTTTTCAAATTCTTTATTCATTTTTGTAACTTACATCAAGTGCATCAAAAAGTATCAGCACAATGTATAGACCTCAAATACATCACTTGAATTCTACAATTCTTCATATTAAATAGAATTATCCCTTACCCTCCCATCCTTTCAACATTTCATAACGCTTATACCATATAATAAAATCCCCCCTCCCCTCCCACTCCATTCTTTCATTTGTACAAATCAGGGAAAATAATACTTAATCATTGCAATAATTTGTTAATGGCCCCCACACATCTTGAAATTCAAAGGATTTTCTACCACACTTTAGTTCCTGTGACAATGGGAGGATTAAGTGACTTGCTCCTGGTCCTAGAAGAACATCAGTAGGAGAGATGGAGGTTGAACAGTATTTTTTGCTATTCCTGGCATACTACCTGCAGTGCACTGAACCTCATGGAGGATCCTACCAGCATTTTGTGGCTTTTGACTCTAACAGACTTGGAGTTCCTATTAGAGGTCTGTACAGGAACGGGGATCACGGGAATCCAGCTGGTCCCACAGGAACCCTGCGGGGATCCCCCCAGGTCCATGGGACTCCCACAGGGATCCCCTCCAGGTCTAAAGTGTTCCTGATTGGCCATCAAGCTCCAGCTCTTTCTCCCAGATTGATGGATGCGCAGAGCTCTCCCAGTAGGGAGTCTTGGCATGAGAACTCCTCTCAAGAATCTCGTTGACTCAAGTCCATCACCACTCATTGCACCTATGCAGAGGAATGCGGGAGAGACTGGGCAGCATAACTGTGCAGCTTTGGAGCTATACTACCCTGCATTAAACTGCTTCAGCCCAGCAGGTACCAACATTAAATATGTAACTTTAATTTAAAAAAATAAATAAAAGAGCGGAAGGTGAGAGAATTGCTGTACCGGGCATCTTCTTTCTATTCATCAAATACTGCCTTAAATCTGCTTCTTTGGGATAGCATTTTGTTGATATGCCAACCCTACTTGACTGGGGAAAGGGAGGAAGAAGGGGTATTGGTTTTATGCCTGTTCTGGCAGATGTCTGACTTTGTTTTAATTTTCGGTAAAACTCAATTAAAATTACACTTCTCCCTCAGTATTCGCAGGGGTTGGGTGCAGAGCCGGACCGCGAAGTGTGAAAAATCGTGAATAAGTTTTCGGCCGGCTCTGACCCACCCCCACCTCATTCCGGACCTTCCCGCCTCCCTCCCGGCATCCCACACCTTACCTGGTGGTCTAGCGGGCTTGCGGGGCAGGAGTGATCTTCCTACGCTCCTGCCCCATGCAAATCACTCATAGCAAATGGCTGCCATGAGTTCCTGTAGTCTATCAAGACTACGACGAGAACTCACGGCAGCCATTTTCTATGAGTGATCTGCATGGGACAGGAGCATAGGAAGATCGATCCTGCCCCGAAAGCCCGCTAGACCACCAGGTAAGGTTTGGGATGCTGGGAGGGAGGCGGGAGGGAGGTGGGGAAGGTCTGGAATTAGCTTTTTTTTTAAAATTAAAAATAGCGAATAACCAAATCCGCAGATACTGAAACTGCGGATTCGGAGGGAGAAATGTAAAATCAAAACTGTCAGAAGTAATTGCTCATTTTTAGGGGGGGACGGAGGGGATTCCTCACGGGGATGGGTGGCGATGGAGGAGATTCTGGCGGGAACTGGCAGGGATAGGCAGAATTTTTGCAGGGACAGATGGGGACTTGCAGGATTCTGGTGGGATTTCTGTCCCCGCGCAACTCTCTAGTTCCTATTTCCAAGAGAACCATCTCTACTTGACTTCTGGACTGTATCCCCTTCACATATACTCAGATGGGCAGATGCTGCAGGGCTGTGTAACAGCCCACAATGCCCGAGCTATGGCTGCTTCGGTTGTTCATTTCCGCTCTGCATCCACTGACTGCTTGGTTCTCAATCCAAACCTTTACTTCTTACTACTGTTTGGAACAAAACTCCAGAAGAGAGAATTGGTTTGGTCAAGCAGTTCTGCGGAATCGTTTAACTTGTGAATGTCAACTTTCCTTCCAACCCACATGGGTTTCACCAGACTCTTGTTTATATATCCATTATCCTTGTCCAGAGCCAAAATCCCGGCAGCATGGAAGTCCCACATGTGATAATATGCCTGCTTGTCCTCGAAGAAAGCAGATGCCTGAAGCAAGTGTTCTCTGAGGACAGCAGGTATATTTATTTTAAAAATTTCGATACCGTTTAAAACTAAACGGTTTACATAATTTTGTAAAAACATAATAAAACAGACACTCATCAGAAATCATATCTACAAACTAATACCGTGCTAGTTTATAGAATGAAAATCATGAATAATTCATCAACTGTGCAGAGAGAAAAATTATTGGCTAAAAAAGGCATCTACAAATAATTGTGTCTTGAGTAATTTTCTAAACATGCCCTTTTCACTACAATTTCGTATTTGGCCTACAAGGGAGTTAGTTCCCTAGTTGGCGTCTTAGCTTTTTTACATGAACTGACGTTGAACAGGAAGGGGCCAGCACGTGTGCAGTATGGGCACTGCCAAAAAATTTAAAGAGACATTGCACTCTGTATTGTCTGTACCCGGGTTCCCTCGATAACATCACCCTCACGAGAGAATATACGACTGCTGTCCTTGGAGAACACCTGTTACAGGTACGTATCTCTGTTATCTCTAAGGAGGGTTCGGCGCAATAGTCCCTCCTATCCATTCAAATTTTAGACTTCAACAGACTGGAAAGAGGGTTCCAGAAATGAAAGAAGAATCAAAAATCCTAAACGAGAATAGCTGAACTTATATGAAAAGCTTTTGAGTGGTGCTGCTGTTCCTGTATATTCACTATGCTCCTCTCTCCACTGATTAAAGCAAAAGGCTGGGGGCTTCGTTATCTGGTGCGTAGGGGAGGGCATTATTTGTAGAATATTGGTGCCTTTTACTGGTGTCCACTTTATAACCCACTTTATCAGCAGCTGTAATAGCTGCCGAAGTCAACAGCCTGGGTAGAAAGTTCATGTAAAGTCTGTAGCTACTCAGGGACCAAGGTGTTTTCCTAAGACAGTCTGGAGTGCAAAGGTTAGCAATTGTTTGTAGAGCTCTGGGGCAGGTGCCCCTTTGGAGGTGCTGCAGCCAAGGAAAGTGCTACCCAGTTTCTACCCTATTTGCAAGGATACTGGAACCAGTACGCTGAGGAGATTTTCTTTCAAGACATTGCATCAGCTCTGGTTCAACACTGTATATGGACAGAGTTGACATTCTGAATATAAATAGGGCCCCTGGTTTTCTGTGATTCCACAGCTGCAAAATCTGCAATATTGTCCTTGTCCCTATACAACTAACAGGGGCGATGGCAACATAAGAACATAAAAATTGTCGCTGCTGGGTTAGGCCAGAGGTCCATCATGACCAGCAGTCTGCTCCCGCGGCGGCTCTTAGGTCAAAAACCAGTGCCCTAACTGAGACCAGCCCTACCTGCGTACGTTCTGGTTCAGGTACGAGGAAAGGCTGAAAAATTTGCGGCTGTACTCACTCGAAGAACGTAGGGAGAGAGGAGACACGATCGAGACGTTTAAGTATATCACCGGCCGTATCGAGATGGAAGAAGAGATTCTCTTTCTCAAAGGACCCTCAGCCACAAGAGGGCATCCGCTCAAACTCGGGGGCGGGAAATTACATGGCGACACCAGGAAATATTTCTTCACCGAGAGAGCGGTTGATCCTTGGAACGAGCTCCCGGTGCAGGTGATCGAGGCAAACAGTGTGCAAGAATTTAAGAGCAAATGGGACGCCCATGTGGGATCCCTTAGAGGGTTAAGCCAAGGGAACCTGTCACCAGGAGTGGGATCCCTAGGAGAGTAGATTTGGAGGTGGATCAGTAGAGTGGGCAGACCTGATGGGCTATGGCCCTTATCTGCCGTCATCTTCTATGTTTCTATGTTTGTCTAACTTTGTCTTGAATCCCTGAAGGGTGTTTTTCCCCTATAACAGCCTCCGGAAGAGCGTTCCAGCTTTCCACCACTCTCTGGGTGAAGAAGAAACTTCCTTACGTTTGTACGGAATCTATCCCCTTTTCACTTTAGAGAGTGCCCTCTTGTTCTCTCTACCTTGGAGAGGGTGAACTACCTGTCTTTATCTACTAAGTCTATCCCCTTCAGTTCCTTGAATGTTTTGATCATGGCTCCTCTCAGTCTCCTCTTTTCAAGGGAGAAGAAGCCCAGTTTCTCTAATCTCTCACTGTACAGCAACTCCTCCAGCCCCTTAACCATTTTGGTCACTCTTCTCTGGACCATGGAGTAGTACCATGTCCTTCTTCATATATGGTGACCAGTGCTAGACGCAGTATTCCAGGTGAGGGCAGTGAGAGTACTTCTTTCTCGTTCCAAGAGGGACTACACCTAACTCAAGATGTTTTATTTATTCATTTAATTTTCTATACCGTTCTCGCAGGGGAGCTCAGAACTGTTTGCATGAGTTTAATCAGGCATTTCGCCCTGTCTGTCCTGGTGGGCTCACAATCTATCCAATGGACCTGGGGAAATGGGCGGATTGAGTGACTTGCCTGGGGTCACAAGGAGCAGCGTGGGTTTGAACCCCCCAACCACAGGGGGCTGAGGCTGTAGCTTTAACCACTGTGCCACACTCTCCCCCCTCCTGCACTTCATGAAGCAGTTACAAGCCTGGCTCTTCCCCAAATGTTTAATGGCTGTGGTCACTTACTCTCCACTCACTCCCCATCAGGACTAGCTTGCCACACCCCCTCTGAGGCCAGTTCATCTGTACATATATTTGACCCTTAAACCAGCCACCCACTTGTTTATCCCAACAGCGCTTGTTCCTTCTACTGTCTTTTAAGGAGTTTCATTGTATTGTGCTGACATTGGGAGTATATCTATGTTGTATCATTTGTTTTCTGCCGACATCATATTTTTTGTTATATGAATGTTCAATTGTGCTGTTGTAATGTGTACATTAATGGCACTGTATCATGTAATTGGCATTACTAGGATTTGATTTATCTTCCTCCACGTTTAACCTCAGTTAATTGTTTTTGTATACCAACGTTTGATTATTTTACATGGAATGTTGCTACTCCTTGGGTTTTGGCCAGGTACTAGGGACCTGGATTGGCCACCATGAGAATGGGCTACTGGGCTTGATGGACCTTTGCTCTGACCCAATAAGGCTAATCTTATGTTCTTACGAGAGTCAAGTATAAGACAATTAAGCCATTGTGACATCACTGAAGATGTTTGCTCTGGGGCACTGTGGAATGAGGCATTATGACATCACCATCTCAGCTCTGGAATGTTGCTCTCATTGGGGTTCTGGAATCTTGCTATTCTTTGAGATGCTGGAATGTTGCCACTCTTTGGGTTTTGGCCAGGTACTAGGGACCTGGATTGGCCACCGTGAGAACGGGCTAAATGGGCTTGATGGACCGTTGGTCTGATCCATTTAGGATATTCTTATGTTCTTACGTGAGCCAAGTATAGGACAATTAAGCCATTGTAACATCACTGATGAGGTTGGCTCTGAGGCACTATTACATCACAATCTCAGCTCTGGAATGTTGCTCTCATTGGGGTTCCGGAATCTTGCTATTCTTTGAGATGCTGGAATGTTGCTACTCTTTGGATTTTGGCCAGGTACTAGTGACCTGGATTGGCCACCGTGAGAACGGGCTACTGGGCTTGATGGAACATTGGTCTGATTCAGTTTGGTTATTCTTATGTTCTTATATGTACTATTGTTTTGTTAATACAATGTATTTTATTTATGTCAAGCTGCCCCTGATTGATTGATTGATTTGGATTTAGCTCTCATCTTTTTCAATAGAAGCTCAAGGTGAGTTGCATTCAAGTACACTTGGTATTTTCCTTTCACTGGAGGGCTTACAATCCAAGGGGCTCTTTTACTAATGGGTGGTAAAATCTAGGCATAGCATGTCCTGACACAGGACTTTCCCACATGCTGTGGCTCACTAATTGAGCTGCTGCCTCTGCACCCAGGTCAAATCCCCGGTGCAGCTCCTTGTGACCCTGGACAATTTATCTTTGAAATAATGGCCTATGGCAGTGGCAGGGACTACACCTAACTCAAGATTATTGCACTTCAAAAAGGCAGTACACTTCTCCCTCCGTATTCGCGGTGGATGCGGGCGGCCAATAGGCACGAATATGGAAAAACCGCAAATAACTTTTTTATATGTTATTAGCGGTTTTGGGAAAGCACCGTTGTTTTTACTATTGAAATCGCAAATAACTTTTCAAGCAGCAATTTCTGGGCAGCCAAGCAGTGATTTCATGCATGCTGGGAAGAAGCCTTTCTCTCTAGGGATGCTGGGAAGCAGCGTTTTTCTCACTGGACATTGGGAAGCATGGAAGCAGCAATTTTCAGGGTTACAGTACAGTAATGGGAAGTGATAAACTTTTTTATCGGTACTGTACAGTAAAAAGGAAAAAACTTTAGTGATGATGTTTTTGGGGGGGTGGAGTCAGCAGCCGAAAAATCACGAATAAGCGGAACCACAGATACGGAAAACGTGAAAACGGAGGGAGAAGTGTATATAAGTCCCCCCCCCCCTTTTTTTTTTTTTAGCAACTCCCAACGATAAGATTAAAGAAACCATTATACGTGAATGGGTTAAGAAACAGAAACATAGAACATGACGGCAGAAAAGTGCCACGGCCCATCTAGTCTGCCCACACTAATGGCCCACCCCGTAACTACCTCCATGAAGAGATCCCACATGCCAATCCCATCTTTTCTTAAAATCTGGCACGCTGCTGGCCTCAATTACCTGTTGTGGAAGATTATTCCAGCGATCAACCACCCTTTCGGTGAAGAAATATTTTCTGCTGTCGCCATGAAATTTCCCACCCCTGATTTTCAACGGATGCCCTCTTGTTGCCGTGGGTCCTATAATATAGAACAATCCATAAAAATATTGGGTGTGACTCTTGATAAACATCTCACATTGGGACAACATATGGATTTATTGTTTAAGAAATGTATCTCTGTGCTTTGGCAGCTTCATACCATTAAGAAGTATTTTGACGAAACTTCCTTTTGTTTACTGGTACAGTCTTCTATCTTAAGTATTTTCGAGTGATTCAGAATACTGCCGTTCACCTCATTTTTGGTTTAAAAAAATATGAGCATATCACTCCTTTTTATTTGAAACTCCATTGGTTGCCGATAGAGTCGAGAATTCTGTTCAAATTTTCTTGTATTTGTTATAAATCAGTGTCGGGTTTGTTACCAGGTTATCTTGTGTCTCATTTTTCTTTGAGTCATGCCAAAAAGACCACACAGTAGAGTGTACTTGTTTTCATATCCCTCATTAAAATCCTGTCATTATAAGAAGTTCCTTGAGAGAACCCTCTCATTTCAAGCCGCTAAATTGAATGTATGGCTTGGAAAAATGATGTTCGAGGTCTCTTCCTATCTTGATTTTAGAAAATTGGTATCTTAATGCATTCTGCTTCCTTTTTTCAATCAAGTTCCTTAGATTCAACTTGATGTATTTGATCTGTTCTATGTATTACTTCTTTCCCTGCCATATTGTAAATGCTTTCTGTCTTTATCTGGTTTTACGTCCATTATTCTAATTTGTATTTTATCTGTATCCCATGTATTAGCTCACCTTGTTGTGAACCGCCTAGAACTTTTCCGGTATGGCGGTATATAAGAATAAAATTATTATTATTCCACCAATAAGAGCCAACCTGATCAGTGATATCACAATGGCCTTTTGGAGAGGGAGGGGAGCAGCTTGTGCACTAATGTTCCCGTTAGCACATGGTACCTGCAAAAAAGTTAATGCGGGAGCACGTAACACCTCCTTTTTAGTAAACAGTAAGGCCTCAATTCTATAAATGGCGTCGAGGAAATCGCCACACAGCGGCTATCAATCTTGGGTTAGGCACTGTTTATGGAACTGCACTAAGCAGCGCTTAAAATGGACTCAGGCAGGTGCTTGAACCTTAAGTACCCCCTGTTTATATCAGGGTTTTATTGGCCTAAATACCGTCACCTATGTTAAGTGCCTACTGGCGCCTAAGTTCATTTTAGATGCCTATATAGAAAGCATGCCCAAGATCTGCCCTTAACCGTGCTCACTTTCTGGTAGGCGCCTACCTGAAATCAGTAGACGCCTACTGGGTGCCTAACCAGCAATTAATTTTAATTTAAGCTTATGTATTAAAAAAATTTCTAACCTGCCTAGACCTAAGCGGTTTAAAAAAATACAAACATAATCCTCATATAACCAACATACAAATAAGTCAACAAACATATCAAAAGCATCTTCAGTCAATCAAGAGAATGCCTCAACAAACAAAGCTGTTTTCAATAGTTTCTTAAATTTTTGAATATCTGAAAGCAACTTCAGTTAGACTATTCCATAACAAAGCACTTTCAACTGATGATATAGATCAGTGGTCTCAAACTCGCAGCCCGGGGACCACATGCGGCCCGCCAGGTCCTATTTTGAGGCCCTCGGTCTGTTTATCATAATCACAAAAGTAAAATAAAACAGTTTCTTGTTCATATGTCTCTTTAGATATAAATGACAATATTATTATTAAGACTTAGCCTAAAGGAAAGATTTATAAATTATAAAGAGTTTTACCTCATGCAAAATTGTCATTTCTTTAATAAGACATTAACTATTTTTTCTGCGGCCCTCCAAATACCTACAAATACAAAATGTGGCCCTGCAAAAGGATTGAGTTTGAGACCACTGATATAGATGATCTCATATTAGCAAATCCATCTGTTGAACTAATTAATTAAGTTAGGCACCTAAACTGGCTAGGGTCCCAATTTAGGCGCCAGTTATGCATTTTTAAAAAAAAATAAAATCTGGACCGAAGTGCTCCCAGATTAACAACATTAACCAGTGAGCACGTTGCAATCCAAACGCGCTAATTAATTGATGCTTCCGTGCCCGTTCTCCACCCATGACACACCCCCTGGAAAAAGAATTTAGAAAAAAGAATTAACGTGAGGGTTAGCGCATGCAAACAGGCAAAATACCACAAAATGTTCTGCAGTGGCTTGTTTTTCACACGCTGATGGCCTCTTTTACAAAGCCCCGAAGCCCTTCAAATCTCTATGGGCTTCGGGGCCATTAGCGCGGCTTTGTAAAAGAAGCCGTAAGTGTGCATTAGGACTTAATGCCCTTTAGTGAAAGGGCCCCTAAGAATGTACCTGAGACAACAGAGGGTTAAGTGACTTCCCAAGATCACAAGAAACAGCAGTGGGATTTAAGCCCTGGCTTACCTGGTTACTGTTCCCTTCCCAAAAATAGGCTGATGCTACACCCAAAAGCCCATACGCTAGATTCAAATTAAATTGAAATAATGACTTAGGATCTCAAGCGCTCGCAGTTAGAAGCTAATAGAACTAGTCTAGGCTCATAACTATTTTGCAAGCTATTTCTTAAATTCATATTTATCCTTATTTCAACTTTATAATGTAATCATGATAATACTTAGCTCGGGTATATGTTTTTTGTACCCGGCCCATTATAAAGTTGAAATAAGGATAAATATGAATTTAAGAAATAGCTCACAAAATAGTTATGAGCCTAGACTAGCTTATAACTGCGAGCGCTTGAGATCCTAAGTCATTACACTTCTCCCTCGTTATTCGCGGGGAATAGAAACATAGAAAGATGACGGCAGATAAGGGCTATAGCCCATCAAGTCGGCCCACACTATTTACCCACCCTCTTAAGTCTACTGACCCCCTAAAGTATAATTGTAATTATACTGTCACTCTACTGACCCGCTCATTCAAGTCCTAGTGGCCCTATCCCTTAGCATGACCTCGTAGGGATCCCACATAGGTATCCCATTTGTTCTTGAAGTCTGGGATGCTGCGTGCCTCGACCACCTGCACTGGAAGCTTGTTCCATTGCTCAATCACTCTCTCCGTGAAGAAGTACTTCCTGGCGTCTCCACGAAACTTCCCTCCCCTGAGTTTGAGCGGATGTCCTCTTGTGGTCGAGGGTCCCTTGAGAAGAAAGATATCATCTTCCACCTCGACCCGTCCCGTGATGTACTTAAATGCCTCAATCATGTCTCCCCTCCCCCTACGCTCTTCGAGAGTGTAGAGCTGCAATTTGCTCAGTCTTTCTTCGTACGGGAGACCCTTTACCGCAGAGCTGGACCGCGAATGGTGAAAAACCGCGAATATCCGGTTCTGACCCACCCCCACCTCCCTGCCGCCTTCCCGGCCTTACCTGGTGGTCTAGAGGGCTTTCGGGGCAGGAGCGATCTTCGGGAACTCACAGCAGCCATTTCCTCATGGCGATCTGCACGGGGCAGGAGCGTAGGAAGATCGCTCCTGCCCCGAAAGCCCTCTAGACCACCAGGTAAGGCCGGGAAGGCGGCAGGGAGGTAAAAAATATGTTTTTTAAAAAATTTTCCCCCTCCCTGGAAAAAAATTGTGATTATGTGAAATCGCGAGTGCAGAAACCGCGAATGGGGAGGGGGGAGTTTCAATTTAATTTGAATTTAGCGTATGGGCTTTTGGGTCTAGCATCAGCCTATTTCTGGGAAGGGAATAGTGTGTTCCACAAGCTTTTTGGAGTGACGTTGAAATTTTACCTGGTTACTGACCTGGTTTTAGAGCTACTAGGCTACTCCTCCACTCCTGCTGAGTATCCTTTTACCGAGCTGCCCTAAGGGCTCCTTATATGAAGGTGCACTAGGGTTTTTAGTGCACACACCGGATTAGCGCGCGCTAGCCGAAAAACTAACGCCTGCTCAAGAGGAGGTGGTAGCGGCTAGCACGCGCTATTTCGCGCGTTAAGGCCCTAAAGGGCCTTCGTAAAAGGAGCCCTAAGTGTTACCATGTTTACTGCAGCTTAAAATGACTTACTAAAGGATGCACTCAGGGGTCCTGATGTTGCATTGCCATGTGCAAAAATATCTCTTTAATTTTGTTGGAGGGGGCATATCTGGAAGCAGAGGATTGCGTGTCTGTACGCACGCGGTTAGCACAGGATTAACACATGTGCCCTTACCACCTGCAAAATAAGTGTTAGCCAGTGCTCTTGTAGTAATTATTTTTAAAGGTCACGAGCTACGGCCATGGCTGTTAGAACAAAAGAGAAAATTGACCATTTTCCAGAGGCAGTAAAAATAGTCTTCGTGCCCAGGAAAAACCCACATAAGGGCATGCTAAGGCCACTTTTACGAGGACCCTTTAATAAATAGTAATTAATGAATGAATGCATGTGCTGAGTCTCTGGAACAAGGGACCGTGAATGCTGCTGGCAACTTGTAAAACAATGAAAACCAAAGTTCGTCATTACGCAGAAGTCTCCACTTAGTGGATTTGGAAAATGTAGTTTTCCGTACGCAGACAGAGGAGAGTGACACGAGAGCAGCTAATCGTGCAGAGACCTTGTGTCCCCTTTGCTTGCCCAGGTCTGTTTGCTGAGTGATGTAATAAGTTTGCTAATTAAACAGTTCACAGTTGTGTCTGGAGTGGAGCTTGTGGACACTGAAGCGATTGAACAATTTATGACTGCAATTGGACCAGGGTTTGGCTGCTGCTTATTAACTAGCTTTTCCAGCCATGTTTGCTGAAGAATGGCTGAATAAGGCCCCTCGGCCCTCACAGCGTGTTTTCAAGCATTCCCTTAGGATGATTCAGAGTCAGCCCTTCTGAAATCAGGACTTAAGAGAATATTATGGCTCAAGGCCGCTGTCTGACTTCGTTATGTAGAAAAAAACTTTCTGGGGTTAACGGGAAGAAAAAAATTCAGACGAAAATTTGCCCAAATCCCATTTATGTGAACTTTTAAACTAATCTTCACTTATAATTGCTTAGGGGACTCTCTTTTTACAATATTTATGTATTGGGATTTATTAACCGTCTTTATGAAGAGATTCGCCCAAAGCGGTAGGTATAATTCAATATAGAACTTACAATTTTGTTAACAGCATAACATGTTTGAGTCTTGCTATCCCTTGCTCAATCACTTTCCTGAAATCACTAAAACCTGTATTTGGACAGAAAAGCTGCTCCGAGCATCCTCCAATGCTGCTTAAACTAGTGGCAAGAAGCCAAAAGGGAAAGTGATTGGAACTTGTAAACTGCCTTTTTGTCATTTTTACAACCACAGTTACTTCAAACATTTTCTCTATCTGTCCCGGTGGACTCACAGTCTATCCAATGTTCCTGGACAGTGTCGTACCTAGCTTATGTGACACCCAGGGCCCATCATTTTTTGACAAACCCCCCCCCCCCCACCCCATTGGTATGAAAAACATGAACAGTACAACATCAATACACCCATTGTAAAACTAAACAAGCCACACTAGTGCAGATCAATCTTAACTCAAAACCATGTCTTTCGAACACAGAAAACACCTTCGCTTAGTATGGAATGTCATCACAAACTAACCCCTCCCCCTTTTACAAAACGTTCGTGTGGTTTTTAGCCACGGTGGTATCAGCTCAGATGCTCATAGAATCCTGAGCATCAGAGCTGTTACCACCACGGCTGGCGCTAAAAAACGCTCTACAGTTTTGTAAAAGGGGGGATAAAATAGAAATTCGTAGACAAAGGTTAAAATGAACCACCATGAAGCTGGACTCTGCATACAATGCAACACCACAGAAACAGTGACACATGTCCCCTAAAGCAAAATATATATATATATATATATATATATATATATATATATATATATATATATATATATATATATACATACAGTGTTCCCCTGGTTGTTCACAGTCGGCGGTTCGCAGTCCCGGTTATTCACAGTATTTTCCGACTGCGAACAGCCAACAGGGAGAGGGCAGTGGGAGAGGCAAGAGAGAGCAGCCAGAGCGCCGCGAGTGCAGGAAATCACTCGCGGTATACTCTGACCACCTCTTCCTGCACTAAGTCAGGCTTTATCCAATCAGGAGCTGCTTTGACACACAGCTGTGTCTGACACAGCAAAGTCAGACAGCAAAGTTAGACACAGACAGGCCCGACTTAGTGCAGGAAGAGGCAGTCGGAGCATACTGCAAGTGATTTCCTGCACTTGTGGCACTCTGGCTGCTCTCTCCTGCCTCTCCCGCTGCCCTCTTTAGGCTCCCCCATGAAAAACCGTATTTGCGGTTTTTCGAGATTTGCGGGGGTTCCTGGAATGGAACTCCTGCGAATATCGGGGAGTACTCCCCTCAACCATTTTGGCTCAGTGATCTGCACGGGGCAGGAGCGTAGGAAGATAGCTCCTACCCCGAAAGCCCACTAGAACACCAGGTAAGGTCTGGGACGCCGGGGGGAAGGCGGGAGGCATGCGGGGGTGGGCCAAAAAATTATTCGTGATTTTTCAACATTCGCGGGCCAGCTCTACCCCTAACCCCCGCGAATATTGAGGGAGAAGTGTACAGACATTCATAAAATTCACACAACAATATAGAAAATAAGATACATTTTAATGAAAGAACTTAAAAGATTTTTTTAAAACCCCTATGATTCCATTTAATTACTGAAAGAGACTTGGGAGTGCTGGTCGACAAGTTGATGAAGCCGTCTGCGCAATGCGTGGCGGCGGCAAAAAGGGCAAACAGAATGCTAGGAATGATTAAGAAGGAGATCACGAACAGATCGGAGAAGGTTATCATGCTGTTGTACCGGGCCATGGTACACCCTCACCTACAATACTGCGACCTACACTGGTCGCCGTACATGAAGAAGGACATGGTACTACTTGAAAGAGTCCAGAGAAGAGCAACCAAAATGGTTAAGGAGCAGGAGGAGTTGCCGTACAGTGAGAGATTGAAGAAACTGGGCCTCTTCTCCCTTGAAAAGAGGAGAATGAGAAGGGACATGATCGAAACATTCAAGATAATGAAGGGAATAGACTTAGTAGATAAAGGCAGGTTGTTCACCCTCTCCAAGGTAGAGAGAACGAGAGCAAACTCTCTAAAGTTAAAAGGGGACAGATTCCGTACAAACGTAAGGAAGTTCTTCTTCACTCAGAGAGTGGTAGAAAACTGGAACGCTCTTCCGGAGGCTGTTATAGGGGAAAACACCCTCCAGTGATTCAAGACAAAGTAGATAAAGACAGGGTGTTCACCCTCTCCAAGGTAGGGAGAACGAGAGGGCACTCTCTAAAGTTAAAAGGGGATAGATTCCGTAGAAATGTAAGGAAGTTCTTCTTCACCCAGAGAGTGGTAGAAAACTGGAACGCTCTCCCGGAGGCTGTTATAGGGGAAAACACCCTCCAGGGATTCAAGTCAAAGTTAGACAAGTTCCTGCTGTACCGGAACGTACGCAGGTAGGGCTGGTCTCAGTTAGGGCGCTGGTCTTTGACCTGGGGGCCGCTGTGGAAGCGGATTACTGGGCGCAATGGACCACGGGACTGACCCAGCGGCGGCAATTCTTCTGTTCTTATAAATTCTATCCTTTTGAGCCTAAAGCCTGGGAAAAGTAATGAACCTTCACTTTTTACCTGAACATAACAAATTCTCAATTAGATGAATTTCAGAAGTTAACAGATTTCACTGAACAGGCTGGTTCACCCATTAGAGAAAACTAGGTGATTACACAGGGTAGCAGCTTCAAATGGAGCAGCAAAATAACAAAGCAAAGCAGTGGTCATTGACAGCCAGACAAACTCAAAAGAACCATCAAACTGTACTTTTACGTGAGGAGATTGAGAATTTCCAAATATCCAGGTTAATGGCTTTTAGTTAATTGTCCTCATTAGATGTATACTAAATAAAATTTAAGATTTACGTAAATGTGTGTTTTCCAATTTTGCATTTTTACATCGAGATGTCCATGATTGATGATTTATCAAATTCTAAAGGAAGTTTCCAGAGGTCTAGAAGTTAATTAATGAGGGGGGAGGGAGAGGCAAGGATCAAGATTAACCTAAGGCACCTAATACCCTTGTACTGTCCCTCCCAGCTTTAAAAAGGCTGAAACGCTGGTCTCAACTCTGTGAAAATTTCGTATGGCAGAAACATCTAAATGCCTTTTATTCTGCAGAATAAATCTGATTTAAGAGGTGGATAATGGAGTGAAGCCATCTTAAAATAATCCAATGCAAAGCCCCTTTTAGGGCTGTAAAAACTAAGAACAAAAGAACATAAGAGTTGTCAAACTGGAGTAAACAGAAGGTCCATCAAACCCAGTATCCTGTTTCCAACAGTGGCCAGCCCAGGCCACAAGTATCTGGCAAGATCCCAAAGAGTAAAACAGATCTTATGCTACTTAACCTAGGAAGGAGTTGATTTCCTCAAATCCATCTTAATAATGGCTTATGGACTTTTTGTTTTAGGAAATTATCCAAACTTTTTTTTAAACCCTGTTAAGCTAACTAGACTACCTTAAATTTAATTCTATAGCTAATTGGTAATCAGTTCACTGGAGTGGCTGAAGGTGAAATTTGATCCTATAAGCAACATCAGTGAGCAAGCCAGCACAGTCATTTTGACTTAACTGTAGATTTCTTATACACATTACATTACATTAGTGATTTCTATTCCGCCTTTACCTTGCGGTTCAAGGTGGATTACATATGAATTATTAAGATATTAAGAAGTACATATTGTTAAAATATTAAGAAGTACTTAGGGAATATTTTGAACATTTTCTGGTTTGCTAATGAGTAGTTGGTATTGCAGGAGGAGTTCGGAGTATGGTTGTGTTATATTGGTTTTATATATTTTTTGAAGAGTAGGGTTTTTGTTTCTTTTTTGAAGGTTTTGTAGTCTTTGGTTGAAGTCAGCAAATTGGTGAGTTGTCGGTCCAGTTTCGCTGCTCTGGTGGCCAGTAGGTTGTCATACATTTTTCTTTGTTTGACATTTTTGGTTGGTGGGTGTATGAATGGTGTGTGGGTTTCTCCTATGTCTGGTTGAGGTGAATTGAGTTAGTCTATTGTTCCAGTAGGTAGGGCTGTCTCCGTTATATAAGATGCAGGCAGGCAGGCCTCAACACCCAGAATTACAGTAATTCAAGGGAGGAAATAACACAGAAACTTAAATCATCTGGAGTCAAAAATGAATTTAATCTGTACATTACATTACATTAGGGATTTCTATTCCGCCTGTGCCTTGCAGTTCTAGGCGGATAATAGTGGCATAGCTAGGCAGCCAATTTTGGGAGGCCTGAGCCCAAAGAGAGCAGGCTCAGAAAATTCTTCTTTACCTCACTCTACGCATCCCAACTGTCTTATTTTAGTCACACTGTCAGAAGAGAGCGATCAAGGTTAATTGAAAGCACATATACGTGCACAGGATATGGTACAAGTCTACAGATTTGACTCCTGACCAGGGCAGGATTAACCAATAGGCCAAATAGGCACGTGCCTAGGGCCCGAAATGGTTAAGGGGGGGCCCGATGAAGGAAGGCATCAACATTGTTTTTTCCATATGACGATGGGCCCCTCCAGCATCGATCAGCAATGCGGGCCCCACCCCGATCGGCAACCCCCCCCCCTCCCCCCATCGATGGAAAGTAAGACAAGCAAGCAACGTGGGTAAGAAAGGCAACAGGAACTGTAATTTTGCAAGCGGTGCTGCTTGCCCAAAGCTTCCCTCTGACGCAGCTTCCTGTTTCCGCCTGGGCGCATGGTGGGGTGAGGCGGGGCAGGGGGGCCCTGTGTACTTGTGTGCCTAGAGGCCCTCGACAAATTAATCCTGCCCTGCTCCTGACGCAGGCCTAGTGGCCGAATCACGAATTGTGTCCAGTCGTCTGTTCACCACGCAATACACTCATCCATTTTGAAATGTTTCCATCCTTGTTTTTTTTTGTCTCCACGCTGTGTTGTTTATTTTTTAATTCTATTTCTAAAACACCATTCACTGCATATGCATTGAAAGGGACTATCAGAAACTTGGGAACTAACGTCTTCTTCTAGTCTAGGAACTGAGTCACTTGGGACAACGCTACATCAGGATACCTGTAATTAGGCTCCCAGAGGGTAACTGACAAGAGCCTCCTATAAGAGCATGTAGGTGCCTACTTTTCTTTATGAACTAGTAGCGGAAATATGGACCCATAACTTAGGTACAAACACTTAGGTAGCCATAAAATTGGCATTTATGCATCTAAAGTTCTGGAGATATGTGTGCAACTCATAGCATTCTATAACTTAACATGTGTAGGTGCGAGTCTTGCCCACACTCTGCCCTGACTCCACCCGTGTGACACAGGATGGCTCTTGAGGTGTTATGTTGGCAGACGTAGTGGGAACTGAGGCCAAAGCCAGGCAGACTTCTACAGGCCATGTCGCACAAATGGCAAAAGACTGAAAGAAGATTCAAGAAATCCAGCATGGGGAAGCTAAGGCCAATGCTGGACAGATTTCTAAGACTGAAGAAGACTCGGCAACTCCACCTGAATCGGTATTTAAAATCCATTACAGATGTCTTTGAAAACCACTCTGAATGGACTCCCCAGTCATTAGTAGTGGTATCCCAGAACAAGCAGGCAACATATCATCATGCCATTGTATCGAGCGATGGTGCGTCCACATCTGGAATACTGCGTTCAGTATTGGTCGCCACACCTCAAGAAGGACATGGCGGTACTTGAGAGAGTCCAAAGGAGAGCAACGAAACTGGTAAAAGGGCTGGAACACTGCCCATATGCCGAGAGGTTGGATAGGCTGGGGCTCTTCTCTCTGGAAAAAAGGAGGCTCAGGGGAGATATGATAGAGACCTTCAAGATCATGAGGGGCATAGAGAGGGTGGATAGGGACAGATTCTTCAGACTGAAGGGGACAACAAGTACGAGGGGGCATTCGGAGAAACTGAAGGGAGATAGGTTCAAAACAAATGCAAGGAAGTTTTTTTTCACCCAAAGGGTCGTAGACACTTGGAATGCGCTACCGGAGGAAGTGATCAGGCAGAGTACGGTACAGGGATTCAAACAGGGATTGGACGGATTCCTGAGGGATAAAGGGATCGTGGGATACTGAGAGAGGTGCTGGGATGTAACACAAGTATAGAAAGCTAACCAGGTAATAAGTATAGAAAGCCAACAAGTCGTGCATGTGCAAGACCGGAGGGTTAGGATTTCGATGGGAAGATAGGACTTCAATGAGAAACCAAGGTGGCAAGGGAGCCCCTTCTGGTGATTCAGACAGGTCGTGACCTGTTTGGGCCGCCGCGGGAGCGGACTGCCGGGCAGGATGGACCTATGGTCTGACCCGGCGGAGACACTGCTTATGTTCTTATGTTCTTATATTCTTACACATGGGTGACATCACCGACAGAGCCTCGGTACGGACTCTTGAAAAGTGAATCGCAACTTTAAATTTGAAAAAGTTCGCAATCAGCCCGCACCGATCAAGCGCGAGTGCCTTCCAGCCCAACGTAGGGCCGTTAGAAACTTTTTTGCCTTCCCGCTCTCGTGGCGGTGACTTTTTAGTCATTTTCGTTCTTTTATTCCTGTTAGAGTTACTTCGGTTAAAAAAAAAAAAATCTTTTTTTATCCCTCGCGGCCTTTTTTTTATCCAGCACGGCCTGTTGTACCACCTTGGCCTCCAATTTCGACTTCGCCAAGCCAGTCACCCCATCAATGTCACGCCCACAGACGGGATTTAAGAAATGCGGTCCCTGTGCCCAGCCCATCTCTGTGACTGACCCACGTCGCTGGTGTCTTCAGTGTCTAGGGCTCGAACACCGTCCGGAATTCTGTACTCGTCGTTCATCACTTCAGAAAAGGACTTTGAAAAACCTCATTCTTCAACCACCTAACTTGAAAACTGTCAGAAACAGTTGGAGATGATGTGTGGCAATAACCAAGACAAGACTCCCTTATGTTTGGCTGCCTAAATGGTTGGCATGGTAGAGATTTGACAATCAGTGTTCAAGCATGGGTGATGGGGCCTGCCCAGGGTGGAGGGCACAGCTCTAGACACCTTTTGGGGGAGATTTGATGGACTTATGCGGGTCTGTAAGATATGCACATATTTGCAGAATAATTCTTAGGCAGAAATTTGGCTATATATGCATATGTGCATACATGTTATCATTCTAATGAGATATGCATGTAATCAGTGCATTATTGTTAACATGTAACATAAACATAACATAAAAAAACTCACTTGTATTCCGCAAATACTGTTAAGTTCTATACAAATGAATTAACAACCAGTATCTAACTTCCAAAATATTCACATAGTAGAATTGCTCTGCATGTGACTCCCGTAATCGATTATTTTATTTCCCTCTCCAGCCTCCAGAAAGCGTTTAATCAAGAGTTCCTTAGGGTGCAATTCTCAGGGTATCGTTGATCAGACCCAGAAATTGTGAAAATTTGGTTCTTTGAATTTTAACTTTTCTTAAGGACGGCAAGTCTGATCAGCCCTGGGTGGGGCAGAGAGACTGGACCCATCTTCTTCCTGTATACACAGCCAGTACAGATGAAGTAAACTCTCCTCTTTCTTTCTCATCGCTATCTGATCTGGCTAACGCAACAAAAACAAGTGAAATGTGGAGGAAGGACGTGGGCTGAGGAGCACCAAAGGATCTTTGCTGTGTCAGTCCTGTGGTCTGTCTGGAAACAGAGTTACTTTGTAGTCGTTGTAAACAAAGTCTTTTACTGCATCCGAGACCAAATAAATGTTCGGCTTTCTGCTGAAAGCACTGGGTGCTCGCCAAAAGATAAAATTATTGCCTTTTGATTTGTGAGTCACTGAATAAAAAGGTACCAAAAGTGGGGTTTCAAATAACAGAAATACAGGTATTCAATTTTAGAGGGGAGACTTTAATTTTTGAAAGTTGTGTGTCTCAAAGGCTCAACAGAATGGCACTGTGCCATTTTTATTTTTTTACAACTTTGATGTTTTCCATGTTTTACAGCCTAAAAGACAGATAAAGCTTTGACAACTTCACTTTATTGTCATGTGTTAAAAAGTGAGGGAGCTGTGCAGCTCGGGGGGTGGGGGGAGGGAAGGCATCTTGACTTGTAACTTGAATACTGTCAGAAATAGTTGGAGATGATGTGTGGCAATGGCCAAGACTCCGTCATGTTTGACCGCCTATATGGTTGGCATGGTAGAGACATGTTAGGGACTTGGGTGGTTTCAAAGTGTTGACATTCCGACTTATCAGGCAGGGCATACTTTAGATTTCCGCTTTGTCGATGAGTCTTTGAGTAACTTGAAAGATTTCTCGGTGTCATCTTTAGCTGTACCATGGTCGGATCGTTTAATTCTTACGTTCCACCTCCCGAGGGTCGTGTCATTGGGGCAGAAAAAAAAACATTGCCTCTTGGTCAACTGAGATCCTTATGGATTCCTCAGCTGAATGCGTTGGATCAATGTGATGTCACTACTTTTGTCAATGGCTGGCATAGTTCTTTGTCTGATTGTTTGGATAGTTGCTCCATTGAAGGAGATTAAGCCTAGAGCTTATCGGTGTGTGCCGTGGTTTAATGTCTAAACGGGAATTGCGCAGATTGGAACAAAGATGGCGTAGTAACAGGGATGGTTTATAAAGAACACCTAGTGAAATATAATCGTTGGACATTGAATGCTAAAAGAACTTTTTATAATCGTAAAATCAAAAGGGCAAGAAATTCCTCCAAGGAATTATTCCAAGTACTCAAGAGACTTACTGCTGCTCCTTCTGTGGACCCTGATTTGGTATTTAATAGAAAATGACATGGTGACAAAATTCATCACCGTTCCCGTCCCCGCGGATAACCGCGGGAAACCATCTTCATGTCATTCTTTAAGGAGAGAGGGAAGAATCAGAGTATAATTGGGCACAACCACTGACCCGCAAGCTTTGCTTTGAAGAATGCTGGTGTAGAAGGACTGAGGTTGAAACAGACACTACAGAATGACAGTCTCTGGTATCCAGAGCAGATATTGTGATGTCATAATGCCTCATTCCACCAGTGCCTAAGAGCCAATCACATCAGTGATGTCACAATGGCTTCATTATCCTTGGCTCCCATAAGAATCAGAGTATGAATGGCCACAACCACTGACCCGCAAGCTTTGCTTTGAAGAATGCTGGTGTAGAAGGACTGAGGTTGAAACAGACACTACAGAATGACAGTCTCTGGTATCCAGAGCAGATATTGTGATGTCATAATGCCTCATTCCACCAGTGCCTAAGAGCCAATCACATCAGTGATGTCACAATGGCTTCATTATCCTTGGCTCCCATAAGAATCAGAGTATGAATGGCCACAACCACTGACCCGCAAGCTTTGTTTGAAGAATGCTGGTGTAGAAGGACTGAGGTTGAAATAGACACTAGAAAATGACAGTCTCTGGTATCCAGAGCAGATATTGTGATGTCATAATGCCTCATTCCACCAGTGCCTAAGAGCCAATCACATCAGTGATGTCACAATGGCTTCATTATCCTTGGCTCCCATAAGAATCAGAGTATGAATGGCCACAACCACTGACCCGCAAGCTTTGCTTTGAAGAATGCTGGTGTAGAAGGACTGAGGTTGAAACAGACACTACAGAATGACAGTCTCTGGTATCCAGAGCAGATATTGTGATGTCATAATGCCTCATTCCACCAGTGCCTAAGAGCCAATCACATCAGTGATGTCACAATGGCTTCATTATCCTTGGCTCCCATAAGAATCAGAGTATGAATGGCCACAACCACTGACCCGCAAGCTTTCCTTTGAAGAACGCTGGTGTAGAAGGACCGAGGCTGAAATAGACACTAGAAAATGACATGGGATTATTTCCCGCAGTTATCCACGGGGACGGTGATGAATTTTGTCACCGTGTCATTCTCTAGTATTTAATAGCAGTGATTTTTCATTGGCTTTCACTAACAAAGTGCAGAAAGTTGCGAGTTTGTTTTCAGGAATCCCTTTACCGGTCATTGTGGATCAGGGTTTTGACGTTTGGTCGGATTTTGAAGCAGTTTCTGAGACTGAAATAAAAACTTTAGCTCAGGGGTTGAGCAGGTCGGATTGTGCTGTTGACCCGTGTCCCCCTGATGTCATAGTTGTGTTATTTGATTCGACTTTTCATGCAATCTCCTGTATTGTATCTAAGTCTTTGGATGAAGGATATGTTCTGTTGTCACTTAAGAAAGCTGTAGTGTGTCCTTTATTGAAGGCTCGTATGTTTGGAACTGAATTGGAACATTTCCAACCTATTTCGTCCTTAACGTTTTTGGCTAAGATCCTTAAGAAGGTTCTGTTGCAGCAGCTGCAAGTTTTTTGGGATAAGTATGATATTTTGGACGGTCAACAGTTTGGGTATCGTCCAAAACATTCCACTGCATTGCTCCTTGCTTCTGTACTTGACACTATACAGAGTGGGTTTGATAATGGGACATCATATTTTATGGTGTACTTGGATGTTTCTGTTGCGTTCGACACGGTTAATCATCAAATTTTGCTAGAAAGATCACGTGCGATGGGAATTTCAGGCAAAGTTTTGTTGTGGTTTAAATCATTTTTGGAAGACTGCTCTTTTTGCGTTGAGGCAAATAAAAAAAGGTCCGATTGGTCTTTTTTGCCCTGCGGGGTCCCTCAGGGATCCACATTATCTGCTATGTTCTTAAAAATTTACCTGCTCCCTTTGTGTAAACTTTTATGTAAGCTAGGGGTCAGATTTCATCTATCTGCAGATGATTCCTGTGGACAAGTCAGAGGATGAAGCATTGTCATATCTAGGAATGCTAGGAAGTTCTTTTTTACCCAGAGGGTGGTGGACACATGGAACGCGCTTCCGGAGGTTGTGATAGGCCAGAACACAGTACAGGGGTTCAAGGAAGTTTGGATAGGTTCCTAAAGGTTAAGGGGATTGAGGGGTACAGATAGAAGTAGAGGTAGGTTATAAAAATGGTCAGGAACTACTTCACAGGTCATGGACCTGATGGGCCGCCGCGGGAGCGGACCGCTGGGCGCGATGGACCTCTGATCTGACCCAGTGCAGGCAACTTCTTATGTTCTTATGTTTTCTTGCCATCCGTGATCGGATGACACAAAACCATCTAAAATTGAATGTTGTAAAAACTGAAGTCTTATTTTTGAATCTAGCAACGTGTCCCTCTGAAATTTCTCTGTCCGGTGAGGTGATTGTCGTGCAAAATCAGTATAGGTACTTAGGAGTTGTGCTAAAGCATCTTGCGGTAATTTTCCTGTTTGCGCATGCTAAGTACATGTAAATTATTTAAAAAATATTTTTGAGGGTGTGTGTCATGGATGGAGAGTGAACGTGGAAATGCTGACCAGATAATGCATTCGCATTAGTGAGGAGAATGTGGCAGAGTGGTTAGAGCTACAGCCTCCGCATCCTGAGGTTGTGGGTTCGAATCCTGCACTGCTCCTTGTGACCCTGGGCAAGTCACTTAATCCTCCACTGCCCCAGGTACATTAGATAGACCGTGAGCCTGCCAGGACAGATAGGGAAAATGCTTGAGTACCTTTGTAACCCGTTCTGAGCTCCTTAGGGAAGATGGGCTAAAAAAAATCATATATATAATGCACATTAGGGGGGAACTCATCAAGGAATTTCTAACCAATATAGTAACATAGTAGATGACGGCAGATAAAGACCCGAATGGTCCATCCAGTCTGCCCAACCTGATTCAATTTAAATTTTTTTTTTTTTCTTCTTAGCTATTTCTGGGCGAGAATCCAAAGCTTTACCCGGTACTGTGCTTGGGTTCCAACTGCCGAAATCTCTGTTAAGACTTACTCCAGCCCATCTACACCCTCCCAGCCATTGAAGCCCTCCCCTGCCCATCCTCCTCCAAACGGCCATACACAGACACAGACCGTGCAAGTCTGCCCAGTAACTGGCCTAGTTCAATCTTTACTATTATTTTCTGATTCTAGATCCTCTGTGTTCATCCCACGCTTTTTTGAACTCTGTCACCGTTTTCCTCTCCACCACCTCTTTCGGGAGCGCATTCCAGGCATCCACCACCCTCTCCGTAAACTAGAATTTCCTAACATTGTTCTTGAATCTACCACCCCTCAACCTCAAATTATGTCCTCTGGTTTTACCATTTTCCTTTCTCTGGAAAAGATTTTGTTCTACGTTAATACCCTTCAAGTATTTGAACGTCTGAATCATATCTCCCCTGTCTTAACATACGTAAAATGCTAAAACACTCATAGGAATTTAATGCATGTGCTAACTTGATTAGCATCCCTTGATGAATTCTACCCTAACTGGTCAATGTGAAAGCGCTTAGGAGGCAGTAAGTGTGCCCAAATTATTATTATAAATTTTTTTTTTGTGTGTAAGTCCTGCACGCTAATGGAAAAAATAGTATAAAGCCTATATTTTTTGGGTGGGAGGACATAATAAAAAAAATGGGCTTAGCGCATAGGAAAATCCCTTGTTAGGATGCAGTGCGGTGGGCTGGTCGGGGATGCGGTGGGCCGGGTGCATTCGTTTTGTGGCAGGAGGGAGTTGGCATCCCTCCTGTCATATTCGTGCCAGTAGCGTCGGGTGGTACAGCTGGGGTGTCGGGGAGGCTTTTTTTCCAGTTCGGCCATTTTTTGACAGGTCTGCCTGTCTTTTCAAATTTTTTTTATGGGGCAGATATTTTGCGTGTGTAACACATGCAAAATATCTGTGCCATGGAAAAAAAATGAATAAAAAAAACCCAGGCAGGCCTGTCAGAAAACCTGCAGACCTATCGGTAACTCAGTTACCGACAGGTCTGCAGCCGTCGGGTTTGTAAAACCCAATTCAAAATAGCCAAGCAATTGTTAGTGAACCAGTCGCTTGGCTATTTTGCATGGGGTTTTGCTAATTTGCATGGGAGGGTCAGGATCGAATCGTTACAGGCCTTAGTTCTCTCCTTATTTGGCTCTTTCCTTTCTTTTCAATTGAATAATATTAATTTTGTAACTGTCTCCCTTTCTTTTTTCCTTCCCTTATGTATCTGAGTCTGTCTGTTTTGTCAGTCTGTTTTTAACCCCTTTTAAAGCTGTATAATGAACTCTAGATCTATCTTATACTTTACTGTTACTTGCTTAGTATGTAATAAGAGATTTATCAAATTTAAATAAACTTGAACTTGAACTTAGTGAATGAAGTTGGAGGGAAATCACATCGCAAAGGGCTCGCAAACTGATCGGTACACGATCGGTTTGCTTAGTGAATCTAGCCCAATTGTGAAAGCGCTTAAGAGGCGGTAAGTGTGCCCGCATTATTATTCTTTTTTCTTTTTGTAACGCCTGCACGCTAATGGAAAAAAATAGTATGAAGCCTACTTTTTTATTTAGGGGGGTGACATAGTAAAAAAAAATGGGCTAAGTATAGGAAAATCCCTTGCTAGGATGCAGTAAACCCAGATTTTTCTGCAGCTTAGTAAAAAGACCCCAAATTTCAGACAGCAAAAAGGCTGTCCTAACTTAGCACTCTGAATCTCCCCAGTAACCAGTCAACGCTGACCAGACACCTTGCCCTGAATATCGGGTGCTAGTTTGCCCCTAGCATCGTTGTTTTAAAAACCTCAGTCTGACTGCTGTAAAGTTAATATCAACCCCTTTAAGTCTTTTCCTGACCACATCTTGATATATTATCCATAATATAATAAAAGGCTAAGCCGCGCAGGTGCACTCCCATCGCGTGTTCCGTTTTCCGTGCGCTGTAGGGCACCGCAGATAGGAGTGCGCATGCGCGCGAAACACTCTCTCCTCCCCCGAGGCGGATGTTGGACACGGCGGCTGTCGGCCGTGCTCCTTGCCTGAAGTCCGATGCAGTTGGGGATCTTGAGAGGAGCCGCCGCCGCGTCTTTCAACTGAAAAATATACTTGGCCGCCCGAAGCTCTCTCTCTCCCTCCCCCCCGAGGCGGACGTCGGCCGCCGCGGCTGCAGGCTGCGGTGGCCGAACCCGGACGGCATTTTAAAATAAAACAGCTAAGTTTGTAAAAGATGGCTTTTCAACCCCCCCCCTCCCACACCAACGCCAACGCAATACCTTTTAACAGACTGGCGGGCAGTGGGAGGGGTTTGGCGAGCAAGATAGTTTTAGCAGACACTGCCTATTTAAGAAGCTGCAGTAACGGTGTGAAAACAATCTATTCTTCTTCCAAAAATGTATAAACTGGATCTTCCCGTAGATCAAAAAGAAGCTGCATTTTTAGAGAGAAAGCAAGGGAGAAGGGCTACTGCTGGACAGGGGGAGCAGGGAAGGGGTGTCGCTGGACAGGGGGGAGAGAAAGAAAAAAAAAAAAGAAAGAAAGAAAAGAAAAGAAAAGCCTAAATCTGCACATATATTCTAGCACCCGTTAATCTAACGGGCTTAAACACTAGTGTATTATAAACCGCCGTAGTGTACTTAAGAATGGCAATATACCAGATTAATAAACACAGATGTCCCCTGGTTTAGAAATGACGTTCATTGTGGACATTAAATGCGCAAAACTAACTCCCTTTGTCCCCTTTGGGAAGAGGGTGCCAGTGCCAACCATCCCACATGTGAGCCTCTGATTTACAACCTGCAAAGCATGACTGTAGCCGGGTAATATGAACAGATAGTGTGGGCTTAGGGAAGGATGTGGTTTTAACATAAAAAGTGCATATGGTTTTATTTAAGATACTTAATAAAGGCATGGGACTGAAGAAAGCTATTTGGCCTGCTCAGTATTGACAAGTTAAACTGATTTTTCTGCAGCAGCATATGGTATGCACTCTTGGAAAAAAATTGCTTTTTCAACTTACGTTACTTTCTATAAAATTTAGAGCTAGGTGTACACTGAGAATGACTTGAGTTACTTCTGATAGCCCTCAAATTCTTGTGAATCCTATGAAACGTGGACTATGTGGAAAGACAAGAATGGAAAGGTTGTCTGTTCACCTTCCTTGAGTCTCTGATCTCCACCTTTGCCCTCCCTTCCTTTTGCATTATTCTGCCAGAGTTGTAGTTGTACCCTGTGCAAGCCGCTCCTGGTGCCTGCTCCCTGCTCTGTCCACTTTGGCCCAGATTCACTAAAGATAGCAACTCAATCACTGTTGGCCAATTCTCTGGCCAATTTTCAAACAACGGTTGATTCACGGTTGATTCACGGAGGTGCAAATCATTTCCATGCAAACTCACCCACTCAATCGCTCAGTGAGCTCCTCCCTAAGGAAGTCCCTGATTGGCTCAGGCGCCTCAGGCTCCTCCCTGTGCATCACATGATGCACCGGAATGGGGCCTAAGGCCCGCATTGCTGACGGCAGCCAGCGGAGGAGCAGCAGGGACTGAGCACCCCTCCTGCTTCCGACTTAAAGGGATAGGACGAAGGCAGGGGGTTCAGACCTAACCCAACTCGATGGTGGTGGGGAGGCGGTCCCGATGGCAGGAGGGAGTGGGCATCCCTCCTACCATATCAGTTCAGCGCAGGGGGGGGTGCGATGGAAGGCGGGAGTAGGCATCCCTCCTGCCATATTCGTGTGATGGGGGGGGCGGGTGGCATTAGGGCAGGGGTGTCCAATGTCGGTCCTCGAGGGCCGCAATCCAGTCGGGTTTTCAGGATTTCCTCAATGAATATGCATTGAAAGCAGTGCATGCAAAGAGATCTGATGCATATTCATTGGTGAAATCTAGAAAACCCGACTGGACTGCGGCCCTCGAGGACCGACATTGGACACCCCTGCATTAGGGAGTGGGCATTCCTACTGCCATATCAGTTCAGCGCGGGGGGTGGTGCGATGGAAGGCGGGAGTAGGCATCCCTTCTGCCATATTCGTGTGAAGGGGGGGGGGGTCGGGTGGCAGGAGGGAGTGGGCATTCCTCCTGTCATTTGTGGGTCACTACATGTCAGGGGGAGAGTGCCGGCATTGGGGGATTTTTTTTAAATTGGACAGATATTTTGTGTCGGGAGCCTAAGGAAGTCCCTGATTGGCCATTGTCTTGAGATTTAACAACTATAAATAACTTGGTGTCATCAGCAAATTTAATTATCTCACTAGTTATTCCCATCTGTAGATCATTGATAAATATGTTAAAAAGCAGTGTTCTTAGCATAGACCCCTGGGAAACCCCACTATTTACCCTTCTCCATTGAGAATATTGACCATTTAATTCTACTCTAACATAGTAACATAGTAGATGACGGCAGATAAAGACCCGAATGGTCCATCCAGTCTGCCCAACCTGATTCAATTTAAATTTTTTTTTTTTCTTAGCTATTTCTGGGCAAGAATCCAAAGCTGTGCTTGGGTTCCAACTGCCGAAATCTCTGTTAAGACTTACTCCAGCCCATCTACACCCTCCCAGCCATTGAAGCCCTCCCCTGCCCATCCTCCTCCAAACGGCCATACATAGACGCAGACCGTACAAGTCTGCCCAGTAACTGGCCTAGTTCAATCTTTAATATTATTTTCTGATTCTAAATCTTCTGTGTTCATCCCACGCTTCTTTGAACTCAGTCACAGTTTTACTCTCCACCACCTCTCTTGGGAGCGCATTCCAGGCATCCACCACCCTCTCCGTAAAGTAGAATTTCCTAACATTGCCTTTGAATCTACCACCCCTCAACCTCAAATTATGTTCTCTGGTTTTACCATTTTCTTTTCTCTGAAAAAGATTTTGTTCTACGTTAATACCCTTCAAGTATTTGAACGTCTGAATCATATCTCCCCTGTCTCTCCTTTCCTCTAGGGTATACATATTCAGGGCTTCCAGTCTCTCCTCATACGTCTTCTGGCGCAAGCCTCCTATCATTTTCGGCGCCCTCCTCTGGACTGCCTCAAGTCTTCTTACGTCCTTTGCCAGATACAGTTTCCAAAACTGAACACAATACTCCAAGTAGGCCTTACCAATGACCTGTACAGAGGCATCAACACCTTCTTCCTTCTACTGACTACGCCTCTCTTTATACAGCCCAGAATCCTTCTGGCAGCAGCCACTGCCTTGTCACACTGTTTTTTCACCTTTAGATCTTCGGACACTATCACCCCAAGGTCCCTCTCCCCGTCCGTGCATATCAGCTTCTCTCCTCTCAGCATATACTCTGTTTTCTATCTTTTAACCAGGTCTTAATCCATAATAGGATCCCCTGACTTTCTAATGTTATCAGACGTGTTTCATGACGTACTTTGTCAAATGCCTTTTGAAAATCCAAATACACAATATCGACTGGCTTACTGAATCCACATGTTGGTTCACTCCTTCAAAGAAATGTAATAGATTAGACTGATCTTTGCGATTGTTCTTTTGATGGGCACTTTACGTGATTTTCTGATGATTATATGTTAATGTTTGATCATATTGAATTATGTATGTAATGATATGTAAACCGTTTAAGTTTAAACGATATATACATTTTTACAATAAATAAATTAGTCGGGCAATATTTCCCTTGACTAAGTCCATACTGGGTTTATCTCATTAATCCATGCTTATTATATGTTCTGTCATTTTGTTCTTTATAATAGTCTCTACCATTTTGTCTGACACTGATGTCAGACGTATCAATCTATGATTTCCTAGATTACCTTTGGAATCCTTTTAAAAAATCAGTGTTACGCTGGCCAACCTCCAGTCTTCCGATACCATGCTGGATTTTAAAGATAAATTACAAATCAATAAAGTCTATGAGCAGAGGCCAGCTCATGACCCTGCGCTGATTTTTCCTATCTTTGACCAACCTACCTGAGGTCCTCCTCCAGTCCTTAACTATATCCTTGACATCCGGTTTGTCTGTCTTGCCTGTTTAGATTGTAAGCTCTTTGGAGCAGGGACTGTCTTCTTTGTGACTCTGTATAGCGCTGCGTACATCTGGTAGCTCTGTAGAAATAATTCATAGTAATAGTGTGAAGAGTTTCAGTCTTTGGGAAGCAGAGCTGAGATTGTGATGTCGTAATCATCAGTGCTGACATGAAAGCAGCCACTCAAGTGGAGAAGGCTTCATCTAAAGCACGGCAGATGATAGGTTGTATCAAGAGAAGCTTCGTCAACAGGAAACCTGAAGTCATGATGCCATTGTACAGAGCCATGGTGAGACCTCATCTGGAATACTGTGTGCAATTCTGGAGGCCACATTACCGTAAGGATGTGCTCAGAATTGAATCGGTTCAGCGGATGGCCACCAGGATGGTCTCGGGGCTAAAGGGTCTCCCGTACGAAGAAAGACTGAGCATATTGCAGCTCTACACTCTCAAAGAGCGTAGGGAGAGGGGAGACATGATTGAGACATTTAAGTACATCACGGGACGGATCGAGGTGGAAGATGATATCTTTCTTCTCAAGGGACCCTCGACCACAAGAGGACATCCGCTCAAACTCAAGGGAGGGAAGTTTCGTGGAGACGCCAGGAAGTACTTCTTCACGGAGAGAGTGATTGAGCATTGGAACAAGCTTCCAGTGCAGGTGGTCGAGGCACGCAGCATCCTAGACTTCAAGAACAAATGGGATACCTATGTGGGATCCCTACGAGGTCATGCTAAGGGATAGGGTCACTAGGACTTGAATGAGCGGGTCAGTAGAGTGACAGTATAATTACAATTATACTTTAGGGGGTCAGTAGACTTAAGAGGGTGGGTAAATAGTGTGGGCAGACTTGATGGGCTATAGCCCTTATCTGCCGTCATCTTTCTATGTTTCTATGTTTCTATAATGCCCCATTCCACCAATAAGAGCCAACCTCCTCAGTGATGTCACAATGGCTTGTTTGTCCTGTACTCCCCTCTGCCCTCCAACCCAGTCAGCAGATTAACCGTTCCCCTTAACTGTATCCATGACATCCTGTTTGTCTGTCTTGTTTGTTTAGATTGTAAGCTCTTTGGAACGGGGACTGTTTTCTTACTCTTTGTGACTGTACTGCGCTGCATGCGTCTGGTAGCGCTATAGAAATAATTCATACTAGTAGTGGTAGTCTGTTTCTTTTACAGTATTTCGAGGCCACAGTCTATGGGGCCCTTAGCAGTTATGCCGGTTGCTTTACCCTGAGTCTAGAACTGGCCCTGGCTATTCACATATGCTTAACAGTAGCACAGCTTTGACAGAAAGAATCACAGGGCAGCATCCACCAAAACTTTGATACATTTCAAGCCTGTACAGGACATGTAAAGAGAAAGTCATTGATCTCTGCACACTGTTTCCTTGTTTAATGCGTGCCTGCACTTGTCCAGACTTCAAACCTGGCATTAAGCATGCATATAGTTTATGATCCATTAGAACATCCAGACGTTTCCTTGATTTGTTTTGGCAGGCCTGGTCCCTTCAGAATATAAATACCGTATTTTCACATAGATAACGCGCACACGGGTATAGCGCGCAAAAAACACATATTTATGTACATAAATTTTTATATACCGCGCACACCCGTATACCGCGCATGCT
The DNA here is from genome assembly GCF_902459505.1 of Geotrypetes seraphini. Classification (NCBI taxonomy): domain Eukaryota; kingdom Metazoa; phylum Chordata; class Amphibia; order Gymnophiona; family Dermophiidae; genus Geotrypetes; species Geotrypetes seraphini. The sequence goes on along the minus strand of NC_047086.1, from coordinate 13,296,656 downwards.
GCCCGACTCTCCTTTCGCCCGCCCCGACTCTCCTCTGGAGACCCCCGACTCTGTTTTCACCCACCCCGACTCTCCTTTCCTCCTTGAAGTCCTGTCCCTACTCTGAGAGCCTGATGCCCCCCCCCCAATTCACCCCCCCACAGGACCGCTCGCACCCCCACCCCGAAGGACCGCTCGCACTCCCACCCCGAAGGACCGCTCGCACCCCCACCCGAAGAACCGCTCGCACCCCCACCCGAAGAACCGCTCGCACCCCCACAGCCTCCCCCCCCTCCCCCATGGAGAAGCTGTCTACCTTGTTTCCGGATGCCAGCGAGCCCAGCTGTTTCCTCTGCCGGCGGTCCCGCCCCTTCTCTGAGCCCTGCTGCGCTGCTTTTTCTTCCGGCGGTCCCGCCCTTTCTCTGACATCAGAGAAAGGGCGGGACCGCCTGAAGAGGAAGCAGCGCAGCACAGGGCTCTGAGAAGGGGCAGGACCGCCGGCAGAGGAAGCAGCTGGGCTGGCATCCGGAAACAAGGTAGACAGTTTCTCCATGGGGGAGGGGGGGGAGGCTGTGGGGGTGCGAGCGGTCCTTCGGGTGGGGGTGCGAGCGGTCCTTCGGGGTGGGAGTGCGAGTGCTCCTTCCGGGTGATGAATCGGGCGTCAGGGGGGGAAACTATGTAAAAAAAATGTTGTACAACGCGCTCACGCGTATAACGCGCAAGGGTATGCGCGTTTTGTAAAAACCACGTATAACGCGCGCGTTATATGCGAGAAAATATGGTAATATGCTTTACTATTAGTGTGGGCATCAAGGATCACTATGGATGTTGGCAGGGCAGGATTAATTCGTCGAGGGCCCCTAGGCACACAAGTACACTGGGCACCCTGTCCCGCCCCACCCCACCATGCGCCCAAGCGGAAACAGGAAGCTGCATCAGAGGGAAGCTTTGGGCAAGCAGCACCGCTTGCACAATTGCAGTTCCCGTTGCCTTTCTTACCCGCGTTGCTTGCTTGTCTTACTTTCCGTCGATGGCGGGGGGGCGCGTTGCTGATCGATGTTGGAGGGGCCCATCGCCGTTTGGAAAAAACAATGTTGATGCCTTCCTTCATCGGGCCCCCCTGACCATTTCGGGCCCTAGGCACGTGCCTACTTGTCCTATTGGTTAATGCTGCCCTGGATGTTGGTCTTGAGCCATATCTACCGACTGATCAACCCATTTTCCAGCCATGTCCAAATGGAGCTGATGGTTCCAAATCAAACACCCTTGCTGTTGTATTTCGTTTATCTGTCCCTTGCCTTTTGCTTTATCACCATGCCGGATGATACCCAGCTACCAGCAGTCTGCCACCACTGACCCAGTTTGTGCTTGTTGGTTCAGCTTTGTCATACTTCTGTATGCCCGCCTGCCCTTGTCTTTTTCATTCTCACCTCACACTGCTTCCACTCTCCAGGGAATGAAGGATAGGACTGTTTCCAGCACTGTAGAGTGGAGCAGTAGGTTAGGAATTAGAGAACTTGGGGAAGCCTTATTCACTTTCAATTGCTCTTTTTTCTTATGTTCGCAATGTCATGTCACCTTCTATTTCCTCGCATACAAACTCAGGGCCTTGTATACTAAGCTTTGTTTGGGCATTAATAGCTTAATCTGTGCATAAAAACATAAGCCTTACTGGGTCAGACCAAAGGTCCATGAAACCCAGTAGCCCATTCTCATGGTGGCCAATCCAGGTCTCTAGTACCTGGCCAAAACCCAAAGAGTAACAATATTCCATGCTACCAATCCAGGGCAATCAGTGGCTTGCCCCGTGTCTTTCATAATAAGAGACTATAGACTTTTCCTCCAGGAAATTGTCCAAACCTTTCTTAAAACCAGCTATGCTATTCGCTCTTACCACAACCTCTGGCAATGCATTCTGTGCATTCCAGAACTTAACTATTCTCTGAGTGAAAAAAAATCCTCCAATTGGTTTTAAAAGTATTTCCCTGTAACTTCATCGAGTGTCCCCTAGTCTTTGTCATTTTTGAGGATCCACTTGTACCCGTTCTACTCCACTCAGGATTTTGTAGACGTCAATCCTATCTCCCCTCAGCCGTCTCTTTTCCAAGCTGAAGAGCCCTAACCCTTTTAGTCTTTCCTCATATGAGAAGAGGTCCATCCCCTTTACCATCTTGGTCGCTCTTCTTTGAACCTTTTCTAGCGCCGCTATATCTTTCTTGAGATAAGGAGACCAGAATTGAACGCAATACTCCAAGTGAGGTCGCACCATGAAGCGATACAGAGGCATTATAACATTCTTAGTCTTGTTAACCGTCCATTTTAAAAAATAATTCCTAGCATCTCGTTTGCTTTTTTGGCCGCCACCACACATTGGTTTCATCGTATTGTCTACAATGACACCCAAATCCTTTTCTTGGACACTAACCCCCAAGGTGGACCCTAGCATCTAGTAACTGTGATTTGGGTTATTCTTCCCAATGTGCATCACTTTGCATTTGTCCACATTAAATTTCATCTGCCACTTGGTCGCAATTTCCTAAGGTCTGCCTGCAATTTTTCACAATCTGCATGCGTTTAAAAAACTTTGAACAATTTTGTGTTATCTGCAAATTTAATCACTTCACTCGTTCCAATTTCTAGATCATTTATAAATGAGTTTGGGAGGGGTAGGCTTTCCCGATTTTTCTCTAATGCTCTCTCCGCCTTGATATGTAGCACTAGTTTGTTACTTGGTGATTGCGCTGTGGCGGAGGAGCCTTATTGGATTATGCTGGAAAAACAACTTATTGCTCCAAATCATTTTACTTCTGTCCTCCCATCCCTAGACTTGCCTTTTACACGCAAATGGATTGTGTTGTATACCACCCTTATGGCTGTGAATACCTTGGGAGCGTTCCTCTTCCGGCTGGCTTCTGCGAATATGTATATATTTCAATATGGGGGAATCCCTTAATACGGTTTGGAGGTCAGACTATATTTTGGCCCGGCTGGTAATTCAGATCTTTTGTTAAATGGCAAGTTGGCCTCCTTTCTGGACTTACAAAGTTAATATGACTTGCATACTTTGCAAAACTTTCATCATCTACAACTTAGCCAATGTTTGCAACAACTTTTGAACCTTCTGTATCGATACTTTACCCAGGTACTGGATCCTTGTTAACCTTTCTCCATGATATAGCCCTGAGACACTATGTCCAGGTCTATCGCTATTTGTACAACTCAAAGAGCAGACATAAACTTTCTATTTAACTCCAGTGGGAACAAGAACTATCTTGAAAGTTTTCTAATCCTCATTGGAAGTATATATGGAGATATTGTAATAGATCTCTCAGTGCTGCTTCCATTCTGCAATTGTTATACCTGTATTTTGTTCTACATAGGGCATTCTGGAATACTGTGTGCAATTTTGGAGGCCACATTACCGTAAAGATGTGCTCAGAATTGAATCAGTTCAGCGGATGGCCACCAGGATGGTCTCGGGGCTAAAGGGTCTCCCGTACGAAGAAAGACTGAGCAAATTGCAGCTCTACACTCTCGAAGAGCGTAGGGAGAGGGGAGACATGATTGAGACATTTAAGTACATCACGGGACGGGTCGAGGTGGAAGATGTTATCTTTCTTCTGAAGGGACCCTCGACCACAAGGGGTCATCCGCTCAAGCTCATGGGGAGGGAAGTTTCGTGGAGACGCCAGGAAGTACTTCTTCACGGAGAGAGTGATTGAGCATTGGAACAAGCTTCCAGTGCAGGTGATCGAGGCACGCAGCATCTCAGACTTCAAGAATAAATGGGATACCTATGTGGGATCCCTACGAGGGTCATGCCAAGGGATAGGGTCACTAGGGTATAGACTTGAAAGAGCGGGTCAGTAGAGTGGCAGTATAATTACAATTATACTTAAGGGGGTCATTAGACTTAATAGGGAGGGTCAATAGTGTGGGCAGACTTGATGGGCTGTAGCCCTTATCTGCCGTCATCTTTCTATGTTTCTGGACACCTATCAAGGCATATGTCTCCAACCCTATGAAATCAGCTTTGTGTTGGCGATGCCATTCTGCACAGGGGACCTTTCGTCATTTACTTTTTGATTGTGTTAAGATTGCTCCTTTCTGGGCAGAGTTTTTAGAGATTATTTGTGATATTTTACCGATAGTCAGTAAACTGCAGTAATATTGCATTCTGTGCATGCATCCTTGATGCTTTCTGTCCCACCATAGGCATCTTAACGGGGCGGGGGGGACCACAGGGGCTGTGACCTCCCCAAAAATTGCCACTTTCATCATCTCTGGTGGTCCAGAGGTGCAGCGGGCAGAAGCGAGCTTTCCAGCTCCTGTCCCGCTGCTAACCTGGCCGGTCGCGGCTGGTTTCTTCTGCCACTGAGCGGCAATGAGTGGGAGCACGCTTTGACGCTCTTGCTCAGCGGCTTCTTTGACTGGCTCCCACAAATTATTGAACTTAAAAAAAAGTTAAATAGCACCGTTGCCAATAAAGATCCCTGCGACACTCCACTGTTTACTCTCCTCCATTGAGAAAAATGACCATTTAACCCTACCCTCTGTTTTATATCCAATAACTAATTTCTAATCCACAACTGAACTTTGCCACCTATCCCATAACTCTTTAATTTTCTTGCACTCCCCCCTCCATTTCTGGGCCCACCTTGGGTGCAGCATTTTCCCCTCTCTCTCATCCCTCCCCTGCAACTAGAAACATAGAAACATGATGGCAGATAAAGGCCAAATGGCCCATCTAGTCTGCCTATCCGCAGTAACCATTATCTCTTTCTCACTCCAAGAGATCCCATGTGCCTATCCCAGGCCCTTTTGAATTCACCTCTAGCTTGAAATATCTCCAGGTGGTCCTATAGCCCGGCATCTCTGCTGCTGCTTCTCCCCATCACAGTCCAACTTTTCTCTCCCTTCCACCTCACCTTTGGGTCTATGAAAAAAACATTTCCCATGGTAGCAAAGCTTTCTCTTTTCCACATTCTGCCCAGGCAGAAACAGGAAATTGCTTCAGAGAAGCCAGAAAGCGGGAGAGAGAAAGCTTTGAGGCAGCCAATCAGCGTTGCTGCCACAGGAATTTTTTTTCATAAACCCAAAGGGGAGGTAGAAGGGAGAGAAAATTCAGGCCATGCTGAGGGAAAAGTGGGAGATGCCACACCATGGGGTCTCCTGGAACTATGGAGCCCAGGACAGCTGTCCTGTTTGCCTGGCTTCAGCACCCAGAGTCTTCACAAAGTGTTTAGTTGTAGTGGCTGCAACACTCTGTTCTTGCAGCTTTCATGTGCTCCCTTATCTGGATGACTGGCTGATCAAAGCTCCTTCATTTCAGCCATCAATTCCACAGTCTGTATCTTGGAGTCACTGGGTTTTGCAGTCAGTTACCAGAAATTGCATCTCCAGCCAACTCACACTTTAGAGTTTATCAGAGCTCTTCTAGACATGACCCAAGCCTATGCCTTCTTACCACAGTAGAGACTTGACACTTTACTTCGAATCTGCAAGAAAATATCCACTCTCCGACGTATTACTACCCGCCAAATGATGCGGACACATGGCATTGATAGTTTATGTAAATCCATTTGCTCATCTGTATTTCACAGCATCTCAGTGGGTACTCTCCTCACAATGGTCGCAGGCCACAGATCTCCTATCTCAGAAAATACAAGTCACCTCAATGCTTTATCAAGCTCTTCAGTGGTGGTTAACACCACTAGTCTGACCAGGGGCCTTCTCTTCCACTCCACCCCATCAGAAAATCTTTACTACAGATGCTTCCATGTTCAGATGGGGAGCCCACCTCAACGGACTCCATACATAGGGCAGTTGGAACGCTCAGGAAAAAGCCTTCCACATAAATCTCCTTGAACTGCAAACGATTCGCAATGCTCTTCTTATTTTCCAGGATCATCTTCTCAACTAGGTCATACTGGTCTGAACAGACAACCAAGTGGTCACGTTCTCTGTGAACAAAGAGGGACAGGTTCTCACTTCCTTTACCAGGAAGCAATTTGGATCTGGTCCTGGGCAATCCCTCAAAACATATCTAGCGGGAAAACAAAACCTTTTGGCACATCAGCTGAGTAGATTTCTTCAACCTCACGAGTGGTCACTCAACTCAACAGTTTTATGTCAAATCCTTGTGGATTGGGGGGACTCCAGAGATAGATCTCTTTGCTTCCCCTCCCAATCACAAACTTCCAGTTTTCTGTTCCAGAATATACTTTTCCAACCGTAAGAAGATGGATGCTTTTCTTCTTGACTGGACAAACAGATTTCTGTATGCATTCCCTCTGATTCCTCTAATAGGAAAAACTATTCAGATTCCAACAAGAACATGCCACCTTGGTGGCCTCGTCAGCCATGGTTCCCTCTTCTCCTCCAGCTCAGTACACAGGAGCCCATCACTCTATAGATCTTTCCATCCCAATCTTCGTTCATTAGCTCTCACAGCGTGGTATCTCTATCTGACCAATTAGATGCCTGCATTGGTTTCAGCCATCACTGAAGCTTCCAGAAAACCTTCTACACAACATTGCTATTGCTTCAAGTGGACTTGTTTTACCCTCTGGTGTAATAAACATTCACTACATCCAGAAACATGTCCTCTGCCATCAATTCTGTTTTAAAACCACTTCAGTCAGAGTACATCTTAGTGCTATCAGTGCTAGTCATACACCTCTGGATAAAAGGTCCATTGTAGTACATCGTTTGATTTCTAAATTCATGAAAGGGTTTTGCACACCAAACCACTAATCAAACCTTAGATGTTTTTGTATATAGTTGATCTTTTTGAACCATTTTTAGGGGGAAAAAAGTCAAAAGAAAACCACACAAAACAAGCTAATGAGAAGTAGGAGGGACCAGCATTTTTAGTAGACTGGCCACACAGACGTCCCACCAGAACAGTGAGACACCCTAGGGGCACTGCAATGAACGTCACATAAAAAGTCCCAGGTACTTATCTCACCATAACCCCCTTACATTGTATGGTGAGCTCTCCAAAACTCACATAAAACCTACTATATCCAACTATACACCACAACAATAGCCCTTATGCCTGCAGGTGTCACTTATATTTGCTTGCAATAGGTTTTGGGTAAGTTTTGGAAGTCTCGCATGTTCCACTGCAAGTGTACTAGTTAGAGTGGGCTATGGGCCTGGGTCCCCCTCTCTATAGTCCACTGCACCGACCACTAGGCTACTCCAGAGACCTGCTTGCTGCTCTAATAGGACTGGCCATGACATCCGAAACTGGTATGTACTGTTTCATTCACATCTTTAGGGGGTGGGAGGGGATTAGTGACTACTAGGGGAGTAAGGGGTGGTGGTCATCTGATTGGTTTGGGCACTTATGTGTTACTGAAACAGGTTTAGCCTCAAACATCCAAATTGTGCCCTGGATGTGTTCTATTTTTTTAAAAACTTCTGTATTAATTTTTGAAATCCAATACATAGTGCAAAAGGTTAACAAGCAAATAATATATAAGTACTTAACCCCCCCCTCAAAAACCCTCCCCCCCCTTGAAGTGCATAGCAATCTTTTCATGAATCAAAGGGAAATAATAATATTTAATATGAATCGATGGCACCGTATAATAATAATGCTTAATAATTAATTCTTACAAAATTTTATTAAGGGACCCCAAATCTCCTTGAATTTACTATGGTGTCCCAGTTGTAACAAATTCATATAAACTTATATATTTGGCATAAAGTTTCCCACCAAAAACTATGGGCTCCTTTTACTAAGGTGCTTTAGGGCCTTAACGCATAGAATAGCCCCAGGGATCGGTTCTTGGGCCCATCTTGTTCAATATCTACATAAATGACCTAGAAGAGGAAACAACAAGTAACATAATCAAGTTTGCAGATGACACAAAACTATGTCGGGCAGTTGGGTCGCAAATAGACAGAGACGCACTTCAAAGAGATTTGAACCAACTGGAGAAATGGGCAGAAAAGTGGCAGATGAAATTTAATATAGAAAAATGCAAAGTGATGCACCTGGGCAGGCAAAACAAAGAACAAGAATATAAAATATTAGGTGTAACATTGAGCAAGAGCGAACAAGAAAGGGACCTGGGGGTACTGATAGACAGGACCCTGAAGCCGTCGGCTCAATGCGCAGCGGCGGCAAAGAAAGCAAACAGGATGTTGGGCATGATAAAAAAGGGAATCACGAGTAGATCGGCGGATGTCATAATGCCGCTTTATAGAGCAATGGTCAGACCACACTTGGAATACTGTGTCCAACACTGGTCTCCCTACCTAAAGAAGGATATAACCCTACTAGAGAGAGTGCAGAGACGAACCACAAAACTAATAAAAGGTATGAAGAATTTGAGTTACGAAGAACGCCTCGAAAAACTGAGATTGTTTACCCTCCAGAAGAGAAGGCTGCGAGGAGATATGATAGAGACTTTTAAAATACTAAAAGGTTTCGACAAAATGGAGCAAGAATCTTCGTTATTCACATTGTCAAGGGGAGGCAGACTCAGGACTGCTTCACACAGCGAGTGGTGGACGCCTGGAATGCTCTCCCGGAGGAGGTTGTGACAGAGACCACCATTCTGGGATTCAAGGGCAAGTTGGATGCATATCTTCATGCAAATCACATTGAGGGACACGGGTGAACAAGGTGGCCAGTACAGAACACCTAGCTTGGCCTCCGCGTGTGCGGGTCACCGGACTAGATGGACCTAGGGTCTGATCCGGTGAAGGCATTTCTTATGTTCTTATTATTCTAGAAGTGTAGCGCACGGTAATTTCGTGCCTGCGCTAAAAACGCTAGCGCACCTTAGTAAAAGGAGACCTATAATTTAAGTTATCCCAAGATTCCCAATTTTTCGTAATAAGTTGCATAGCAACTCCCGTCATGATAAGAAGTCATTTACATAAGAACATAAGAAGTGCCATCCCCGGAACAGACCCTAGGTCCATCAAGTCCGGCGATCCGCACACGCGGAGGCCCCTCCAGGCATAGTTTTAATCCCCATATCACTCTGAGCTTCTCATAAGGAGAAGTGCATCTAGATTACTCTTAACCATGTCATTTTATGCCTCTCATAAGGAGATGTACATCTAACTTATCCTTAAATCCTAGAACGGTGGATTCCGCAATTACCTCTTCAGGGAGAGCATTCCAGGTGTCCACCACTCGTTGTGCGAAGCAGAACATTTGTTCTGGATGTGTTCTACAATGTTGCATTATTGCAGAAAAATGTCCAAATTATAAGCGCACCCTAGTCCCGCACAAAACCCTTTGAGATATAGACACACTGCATAAAAAACTGCCTCTAAAATGGGTTTTGAAATAGTAATTTGGAAGGTTTGTCAAGAAAAATGTCCATCTGTCCGTTCATGCAACTTTGGGGATGTTTTTCATTTTGGAAAACGAGCCCCAATGTGAGTTCTGCACATTGGAATAAACTCGATAATATATAATATGATTCCTAGAGGAAGGCTAGTCTAAAAGTCATGTAATGAGAGTTTATTTGGTTTTCCAGAGAAACACAAGGTCTCTGAGCCCAGGACGTGATTATTCGTTATTCAACAAAGTTGGCTAATAACTTCCTGCTGAAATCTAAGTGACATTTCAGCCCCTTGTTTCTTTTTCATTCTCACCTTAGAACAGTGGTCTCAAACTCCAACCCTTTGCAGGGCCACATTTTGGATTTGTAGGTACTTGGAGGGCCTCAGAAAAAATAGATACTGTCTTATTAAAGACATAACAATTTTGCATGAGGTAAAACTCTTTATAGTTTATAAATCTTTCCTTTTGGCTAAGTCTTAATAATAATATTGTAATTTATAGTTAAAGAGACAGATGATCAAAAAACTGTTTTATTTTACTTTTGTGATTATGATACACATACCAAAGGCCTCAAAATAGTACCTGGCGGGCCGCATATGGCCCCCGGGCCGCGTGTTTGAGACCACTGCCTTAGGATGTTATCAATTACAAATCATTCAAGTTCTTGTATTAGTAATTTAGAAAACATTGAAGGGCAAGTTTTATCTCCTTTTTTGGTTAAGTAAGGGATTGATTATTTTTAACCTGCCTTTTCTTCTGTTTATCCCAACTTCAGACACATCACCTCCATTAAACACTGACTCTATTGAAGCCATTTCCATGTGTGTTGTCACTCGCTTGCCGACGTATGGCTGTGTCTTCTCAATAGCCAGCTTGGGCAGGCAGTATTGATGGAGAAAGAAGGATGGTAGTCATCACTGTCTGAGTTTGAAAAGTTGGAGGAAATAGCATTAGGAGAAAGCAAATGAAGACAAATGAGCCCCCTGAAAGGATGAAGGAGGGATGTGTCCACAGGAGCAGCTGAGGATGGACATATGATTCTCATATCCCCCTTCTCGCTGCATCCAAACCCCTAGTCCACTGTTGTTTGTGCTTATTTAGAAAGGGCAAGGTTTAGAAGAGTTCTTCCTGACTCTGACCGCAGTGCCCAGACCAGGTCAGACTGAGGTCAGTATGAGCTAACTCAGCGGCACCTCAATCAGTTGCTTCCCAGGGCATAAAAATCGATGTGATTATTCACCCTATAAATTATCAAGGTACTCCATAGTTTGCATCTATGGTTTTCTGACATTTTTAAATAAAATTTTCTGTCTTACCTGTTTTATTTGTTCTGTAAACTTAAAACAACTCCTACGGGTGTTTTATGGCCTTCAAAACTAGGGGAGAAATTTCAAAGGTGTCAATCTGAAACTGTGTCTTCCCTCGGCAGGTGAAATCCAGCCACCGGGGCGGAAAATATTCAGCAGGACAACAGCCAAATAAAGATATCCAGATAAGTTTAAACAGAAAGGCTGACTTAGAATCCAAATAAAAATATTTCAATAAGATGGAGCATGTGGCCCTAGCTTAAGCAGATGCTTGTGTCATTTGCCTAAACCTGAAACTGCTATTTATGTGTTCCATTTATATGGATAATATTATTCAGTTAGCAGCCAAATATGGCCTCTGTCTGCATAATGTTTGACGTCAACCCTGGAATGCCCAAGGCCTGTCCTCAAATTATATGGGTACATTTTGAAAATATATCAAACTATATGGACAATATTTTAAATGATTTAAATGGTCAGGAGCGTCCTATGGATGTTTAAATCACCTGTCCGTGACGACCTGGGCATTTTCAGTCCAGTTAGTACTCAACCCCCAAACCAGCTGTTTTAAGGGCAATCTGGAGGCAGAGTCAACACTTAATTGGCCAAAGTAACTGCATAAAAGTCCTATCGTTATGTGGTTCAATATAACCAGTTAGGTGCTGAATTTGACACTTTAACCAGCTACATTTTTGATGACCCTATACATCCGGCCATGGCCTCCCCAAAATTGGTGGTCAGGATTTACACCCGCTCTTAGGCAATGCCTTAGGCTAGAGAAAGTTGCTTGTCGTGCCATACTCCACTGGAGGGAATAGAGATGGGAATCACCTTAATCCCCAGTTTTTATGCTCCCCCCAAGGCAAGGGATATTAGGCTCTTAAGACAGCTTTGAAATACATAGGTGCATGTTTTTGAAATGCTTAACATACAGGTATATATTCCGGCACATGTATGTTCTGAAATATTCATTTATTTATATATATCATGGGCCATACCAGTTTACGTTGCCATGTTGATTCATTTGATATTTTAGACATCGATGCTTGTAAAATGAATGCTCCCAGGACATGTAACTGGCACATGCTTGACTATTCCTGGATGTATTTTTGAACTTGCTGGAGGAGGGTCACAAGTGGTGTTCCGCAGGGGTCGGTGCTTGGACCGCTGCTATTCAATGTATTTATAAATGATCTAGAAACAGGGACGAAGAGCGAAGTAATAAAATTTGCAGATGACACCAAACTATTTAATGGGACTAGGACTAAAGAGGACCGCAAAGATCTACAAAGGGACCTGAACAAACTAGGGGAGTGGGCGACGAGATGGCAGATGAAGTTCAATGTAGAGAAATGTAAAGTCCTACACGTAGGAAACAGAAACCCGAGGTACGGCTACACGATAGGAGGACTGTTATTGAGTGAGAGTACCCAAGAAAGGGACTTGGGGGTAATAGTGGACAAGACAATGAAGCCATCGGCACAATGCGCAGCGGCCGCTAAGAAAGCGAATAGAATGCTGGGAATAATCAAGAAGGGTATTACAAGCAGAACGAAAGAAGTTATCCTGCCGTTGTATCAGGTGATGGTGCGCCCGCATCTGAAATACTGCGTCCAATATTGGTCGCTGTACCTAAAGAAGGATATGGCGATACTCGAGAGGGTTCAGAAGAGAGTGACACATTTGATAAAAAAGGTATGGAAAACCTTTCATACGCTGAAAGATTAGAGAAACTGGGGCTTTTTTCGCTGGAGAGGCGGAGACATAGAGGGGATATGATAGAGACTTAGAAGATCATGAAGGGCATAGAGAAAGTGGAGAGGGACAGGTTCTTCAAACTTTCAACAACTGGAAGAACGAGAGGGCATTCAGAAAAATTAAAAGGGGACAGATTCAGAACCAACGCTAGGAAGTTCTTCTTCACCCAAAGGGTGGTGGACACCTGGAATGTGCTTCCAGAGGGTGTGATAGGACAGAGTACAGTATTGGGGTTCAAGAAGGGATTAGATGATTTCCTGAAGGAAAAAGGGATAGAAGGGTATAGATAGAGGGTTACTATATAGGTCCTGGACCTGATGGGCCGCCGCATGATGGACCTCTGGTCTGACCCAGCAGAGGCACGGCTTATGTTCTTATGTCAGCAGAGCCTGTTCTAAAGTACTATGGAACTTGGCACATCCTGACCTGAAATCCACCTTTGCGTGTCATGAACCTGTACATTTGGCAGCCTGTGCTTCCCTGTTTTCTCTGGTGCTGAAGTCTGTTGTTAAAACCTCCATGTACAAAGGGCCTGCTTAACCATCAGGTAAGGTAGGTAGTCACCTAGGCTGACAGCTTCTGAAGAGTGTTGGAAGTCGAGAATGGCATGGGGACAAATTTTTCCCCATCCCTGCGAGAACTCATTTTCCCATCCTGTCCCTGTGAGTTCTTTTCCTGTCCCTGCCCCGTTCCTACAAGCTCCGTCCTCATCTGCACAGGCCTCATTCCACCAATGCCTAAGCTCCGTCCTCATCTGCACAAGCCTCAAACACTTTCAAATCCTAAGTAGCAACATTCTAGAGCTCAGATTGTGATGTCATAATGCCTCATTCCACCAATGCCTAAGCTCCGTCCTCATCTGCACAGGCCTCAAACCCTTTAAAATCCTAAGTAGCAACATTCTAGAGCTCAGATTGTGATGTCATAATGCCTCATTCCACCAATGCCTAAGCTCTGTCCTTATCTGCATAAGCCTCAAACCCTTTAAAATCATAAGTAGCAACATTCTAGAGCTCAGATTGTGATGTCATAATGCCTCATTCCACCAATGCCTAAGCTCCGTCCTCATCTGCACAAGCCTCAAACCCTTTAAAATCATAAGTAGCAACATTCTAGAGCTCAGACTGTGATGTCATAATGCCTCATTCCACTAATGCCTAAGCTCCGTCATCATCTGCACAAGCCTCAAACTCTTTAAAATCATAAGTGTTCGAGGCTTATGCGGTTAAGGCAGAGCTTACACGAGAAAACTTGCGGGGACAGGATGGGGAAATGGAGTTCCTGTGGGGACAGGACACATTTGTCCCCTTCTCATTCCCCAGTGGGAAGCAACAGTATCCGAGTCAAGATAATAGGCTCCGACAGCCATCCAAAGTCAACTTTCAGCGTTTACTTTTCCCTGCAGGGAGGGTGGGAAGTTTTCAGATAGCACCATTGACTTTGGAAATTGTACTCATTATGCAAATCTATATGAAACAAAGCGTGATGTCTGTTTTTTTGCAGAGTTATTCTGGGAAGGATGATATTTGTGCAATCATTGTTGAGTTTAATTGTCAAAAGCTCAGGGAGAGAGTTGCTGGAGAATTAACTGTTAATTAAAGGGGGGCAAAGCTGAAGGTTGACTGAGTGCACAGATTGCTCTTGCAGGGGCCCTGCTTATATGCATTTTCTTTGCTTGTGGAGCATAAAGGAGTCCCTTGCTAGCACATTAAAAGCCAAAGGAGTCTAGCATTTATTTACTTATTCAAATTTTTAGCCCCAAAAAGCTCAGAACAGGTAACAAGTTTTGTTTTTTTTTTAGTTCAATATTTTTATTAACCCTTTCAGGACCAAGGGACATATTTGTCCCATAACTTTAAAATCCTATAAATTTTGATTGGGATAGTCTACAGTTCTAAATTTGATATATACGGATTCCATATGATACTGCCTTTATGTAAACAAACTGGTTCCGACATTCATTCATTAGCGTCGTTGCCAGATTGACGAGAAGATTCACTTGTCACACTGTCCATAAGCCAGAAGTTTGATTTTTTAAAAAAAAAAATGATATTTCACAAAAAAAATCAATTTTTTTGGCATCTGCAAGCCCTTTTTACCATAAAAATGTCGTCAAAACCACAAAAATTGGCCTACGATCCTTATGGTCCTGAAAGGGTTAAAGTTTTCCAGATAAAAGTGAAAAAGTGAAGAACAAAAGGAATACACCATGATACAGAGCAGTGGCAATAGTAACAAGAATATAAAAACAATCACAGGACACTCAGTGAGATATATCTAAGCACATGTCTAGAATAGGAGCCCAAATCTTATTAAAGGGAGATAAAGAATTAGACTTCTCTGCAGCAACTTTTTCAAATTTTACAAAGAGGCAAACTAAATTCCACCAGTAATTCACACTTAAAGATGCAGAATCTTTCCAGTTAGACAGAATAGATTTATGAGCAATTTGGAGTAAACTACACAATAATCTAGATTGATATACATCTAAATCATCAGGAAGAGCATGAGCACCGAAAATTATTGCAGCATATGTACGAGAAAGTTTTACATACATAATATGCTGTAGGTTAGCAATAAGACAGAGGTATGGACTTCAACTAAGGATAAGACATACATATTATGAGATAGCAATAAGATAGCTGGAGTAAGGACGTGAATGAAGATAAGGCAATTTTCATGATATGAACGGTAGGACAATTATGGAAAATGTAACATATGAGTTGGGATTTTTTACAGCAACAAGACAATTGATAAGACATTTCAACGATAAGGGTACAAAATTCTCACATTAGTTAGGACAATTTCTATACGCAGTATGACGTCAACATTAGAGTTGGTCTTATTACAGCAACAAAACAATAACTTATTACAGTAGTAAGAAATTTTTAACAATTCTTTATGAATCATCGGAGGTGGATTCCAGGATGGTCAACATTGGTTTAGAGTTAGGAGTTATCTTTATGGATGGTAATTAAGTAAAAAGGTGGGTTTTCCTGAAGTTTCATTATCTGATAGCGGGTGGGACTTCATTCCATAATCTGGGTAAGAAGTGGGAGTAAGTGCGTTTGCGGGCATGGTAGAAGGAGCAGAAAGTCTTCTCTCGCCTTGTGATCACAGAGGTCGGTTTGGGATATAGGTTGATAGTTTTCCCGCCATGCAGTGTTTTTGAATGGACATCCAATAGTGTACAGTGGCCAGAGCTGGAGTGATAGGGTCACAAATATTTTGGGTTTTCAGTAGGCGAACTGCTGCATTTTGCACACGTTGTAATCACTGTAGATTCTTTGTACATAGCCCCACTAATAGTGTATTGCAATAGTCCATGCAGGATAAGACAGAGCCATAAAGCAGTTGTATAAACTCAGCTTCGGAGAAGTATATACGAATTTCTTGTAGTTGGTGCAGGTAGTAGAAAGCGGTTGATACCACCTGGAAGATATAAGAATAGCCTTACTGGGTCAGACCAATGGTCCATCAAGCCTAGTAGCCTGTTCTCATGGTGGCCAATCCAGGCCAATCCTTGGCCAAAACCCAAGGAGTAGCAATATTCCATGATACCAATCCAGGGCAAGCAGTGGCTTCCCCTGTGTCTTTCTCAATAACAGACTATGAACTTTTCCTCCAGGAACTTGCCCACACCCTTCTTAAAACCAGCTACGCTATCCGCTCTTACCACAACCTCTAGCAATGCGTTCAAGTGTTTAACTATTTTCTGAGTGAAAAAATATTTCCTCCTATTGGTTTTAAAAGTATTTCCCTGTAACTTCATCCAGTGTCCCCCTAGTCTTTGTCATTTTTGATGGAGTGAAAAATTGATCCACTTGTACCCATTCTATTCCACTCAGGATTTTGTAGACTTCAATTCTATCTCCCCTCAGCCGTCTCTTTTCCAAGCTGAAGAGCCCTAACCGTTTTAGTCTTTCCTCATACGAGAGGAGTTCCATCCCCTTTACCATCTTGGTCGTTCTTCTTTGAACCTTTTCTAGCACCGCTATATATTTCTTGAGATAAGGAGACCAGAATTGAATGCAATACTCCAGATGAGGTCGCACCACGGAGCAATACAGGGGAGCATCATTACATTCTTAGTCCCGTTAACCATCCCTTTTTTTTAATAATTCCCAGCATCCTGTTTGCTTTTTTGGCTGCCGCCACACATTGGGCGGAAGGTTTCATTGTGTTGTCTACAATGACACCCAGATCCTTTTCTTGGACACTAACCCCCAAGGTAAGTGTTTGAGGCTTGTGCGGTTAGTGGCCGAGCTTACAGGAACGGGGCAGGGACAGCGACAAAACTCGCGGGGATGGGGAAATTGAGTTCTTGTGGGGACAGGGATAAATATGTCCCTGTGTCATTCTAGGGTTGAGCTTGTGGGGTACAGCAAGTCTATCGTCTTGTTCAGGTCAGCATAGGAAATTGTTTTAAAGTGATTGAGGGTATCTGCCCCTGAACTAGAACTCCATGGTATGTCGGTACAAGCATGTTTCAAAGACTTGACTGCCAAGTCTAGGCTAGAGGGGATTTTATGAATTTTCTCATGGAAGATCGTGGGGGATCGTGGGGTACTGAGGGAGGTGCTGGGGTGTTGCATAAGTATAGACAGCTCACCAGGTCGTGCAAGGCAAGGCCGGAGGGTTAGGACATTGATGGGAAGATAGGACTTCGATGAGAAACCTAGGGGGCAAGGGGGCCCCTTCTGGTGATTAAGGCAGGTCATGACCTGTTGGGCCGCCGCGGGGGCGGACTGCTGGGCGGGTTGGACCTCTGGTCTGACCCGGCAGAGGCACTGCTTATGTTCTTATGTTCTTAAGAAGGTGGATAAAGTTTCACCACCAAACCAGTTCCCTGATCCGACCACTATTTGATCATGTTCAACCACACCTACACCACGAATCAACCAGGATGCAAACCCAACCTAAAAAGATATACAACAACCTCTCTCCACAGGTCTTTGCAACCTAGTGGGAACATTAAAACCCAATTCCGAATCTGTTGACAAGGCTTCTATGGACTGGCACACTGAGGTAAAAACTAAAGAATGACAGCAACTCAACTTCCCCATCCCATCTCCATAAGTTTTGTCCCTCTCCCTGTCCCTGCCTCATTTCTGTAAGCGCTGTTTTATTGCATAAGCCTCGAACCCTTATGATTTTAAAGTGTTTGAGGCTTGTGCAGATGAGGACAGAGCTTTCAGGAATGGAGCAAGGACAGGAAAAGAGTTCCTGCCTGGATGGGGCTAAATTTGTCCCCATGTCATTCTCTAGTAAAACTCAGCTCTAATTAAACACTAAATGTTACTTAATTAATATCCTTATTTAAATGTGAAGTGCTCAGACCTTATAACCAATGTTTTTAGTGATGTCACCAAAACGAGGTTAACAAGGGGACCATCATCGCCTTCAACGTCCCCATACCACCTTTAGTATATCAACAAGACACTCTATGTGAATTGCTATTATATATGATATACTTATCTTCGCCAGGTGGTTGTTGGTAATGTTGAACCTCGTTGATAAAGTGTAAGAACTGTGTTATGTGGGCTTTAAAACATATCCACTAAGTGTTGGGGGGACAGGGACCATAAGTAGAGATAAACACAGAGTGGATATGTTTTAAAGCCCACATAACACAGTTCTTACACTTTATCAACGAGGTTCAACATTACCAACAACCACCTGGCGAAGATAAGTATATCATATATAATAGCAATTCACATAGAGTGTCTTGTTGATATACTAAAGGTGGTATGGGGACGTTGAAGGCGATGATGGTCCCCTTGTTAACCTCGTTTTGGTGACATCACTAAAAACATTGGTTATAAGGTCTGAGCACTTCACATTTAAATAAGGATATTAATTAAGTAACATTTAGTGTTTAATTAGAGCTGTGATTTATTAATAGTATTTAAGATTTTCATCACAGAATATAGTTATTTAATCCTCCATAGATTGTCAGAATTCTCTAGTAAAAACCATATAAGATGGACTAGCACCAGTCAAAGAGATCAAATACTATTCCCACAAATACTCCTCCCCCTGGTTTACTGACAATTTAAGATCCAAGAAAAGAGAACTAAGGGAAGTGGAAAGGAAATGGTGCAAATCCGGGCTTAACAGTGACAGGTCCAAATGGAATGAACTGCATGAAGAATATTAAAAAGCCAACTTAGAGGCCAAAAAGACATACTACTCCCACCAGCTATTACAGCCTCTTTTACAAAGCCGCACTAGCGGCTGCTCTGCGCTAACGGCCCCGAAGCCGTTTCCACGTGGCTTTGTAAAAGAGGCCATTAGTGACCCTCAATAGATCAAAAACCTTTTTAAACTAACAATACTCATATCATCGCAATGAGACAGCCAGTGCCTTAACACCAAACTCGACAGGGAAACGCTCAGACTACTTTGCTGACAAAGTAGACAAAATACGGTCTCACCTTGATGCCACTGTACTACAGACATCATTCCCCTACAACTCAGCCAAGAAACCTAACTCATTTCGAAACTGTCTCCCACAATGACATCACCAAGATACTAGACACTATTCGCCCTTCTGGCTCCATCCTAGACCTCTGTCTGCCACACGTTTGTAGACTCCATCCTTTCTCTCATCAACACCTCTCTACAAACAAGCTTAGTGCCCCACAAACTGGAAGTCAGTAGTCATCAAACCAATCTTGAAAAAAACCACACTCGACCCTAACGTGCCCAAAAACTTTAGACCTATCTCCAACCTCCCCTTCATCTCCAAGATCCTGGAGAAAACAGTGCTAAACCAATTACACTCCTTCATCAACAAACAAGGAGCCCTATCCAGCTTCCAGTCGGGATTCAGGTGACAAAATATCTGTGTCATTGAAAAACAAATGAAAAAAATCAAACAGACTTGTCGGTAACACAGACCAGTCTGTTTTTACCGATGGCTGAAACCCCTATTTGTTTGTTTATTGCATAGTCAAGCAATGTTAGTGCATCAATCGCTTGGCTACATTGCATGGGGTTTTAGCTAATTTGCAAGACTGGATCGGAAAATGGGTGCATCGGGTCAGTGGCAGCAATCATCGCTAAAGCACCTTTGACTCGATTGACCATAAGTGTTTGCTAAATTGTTTAGAAGCTTTTGGGATAACTGGTGATATATTTGAGTAGTTTTCTGATTCTCTATCTTCTAGAACAGTGAATCACAAACTGTGTGCCGTGGTGAGATTCCGGGTGTGCTGCTAGGGATTGAGGAACGTGTGACGTATACCGAGTGTCACTTCGGGCGTCGGCAGCTCTCCTCCTCCTCTGCCCCCACAGGAACCTTGTCTTGTTGAAGTCCGCACAGGCTTGGAGACCCTCCAGACACAGCCCCAAGCACAAGAAAACGAGACGAGGTTCATGAGGGGTTGGGAGTGGAGCGAGATGGGTTTGGGAGTGTGCCGGAGCAAACAAAAAAGTTTGAGGGACACTGCTCTATATCATATCAAGTATTGTTTCGGTCTAATTTCTCTTATACCTGGAGGATTCCTTGTGGTCTTCCACAAGGTTGGCCTTTGTCGCCGTCATTATTTGACATCTATATGAAGGGTAGGATTAATTAATCAAGGGACCCTAGGCACACAAGTCCACTGGGCCCCACCATGCCCCGCCCCCATTTATTGACTTCTTTATTTCCACTTTATTTCTAAAATTCAAAACAAACAAAGATTACCACACCAGTGCCAGTGTACCATTTTTATTCTATGCAACCTCCAAACATCTCTGAACAAATCCCCCCTTCCTTCCTAGGGGAAGAGATCTTCAGCTGGCAGGGCTTTGGGAAGCATTTGGGTAGAAGGCATGGGACATGACGGAAAGAAAATTTAGTGCCCGCCATTTTATTGGACTAATACATTTCTCAATTAGCTATCAGAGGTTAAAACCTCTTTCTTCAGGTCAGTAAACGATACTGTTGTTACAGTATCACTGTCCTGACCTAAAGAAGGGAGTTTTGGTCTCTTATCGGAAGTTGCATTGGCTTTCGATGGAAGCCCGCGTGAAGTTTAAATTTGGTTGCTTTTGTTTTTAAGGCTCTGTTTGGGCTTACTCCCAAATATCCAGTTGACCTCTTTTTCTTTGCGACTAATAAACACATCAGAAGTTTGCATTTGAATTTTGTCTTTCCGCCTGTTAAAGGTTGTAAACTAAAAAATACCATCAACACCTTTTGTCATATCAGGCGGCTTTATGGGATAAGGACTTGGAACATCTGATAAGGTCCTCAAATTCCTATGAAGAATTTAGGAGAAATTTAAAAAAATTTTTGTTCTCCAAATACTTGCATAATTAATTTGCATACCCATGGATATTAAAATTCAGTAACTTGTTTTGTTTAGTTGTAATTATCTGGTCATTTAATCTTGATTCTATGCAACTGTATATCTTTTTAGTAAATTTTTGTTAACCGCATAGAACTTCACGGTCCTGAGGTTTATAAGCTGATTGTTATTTTATGAATTAGTAAAAAAAATGTATTAAAGATAGTCCAATAAAAAGGATCACTTTATTTCCGTTTTCTATTTATAAACGTTTATCAACACAGCTACAATAATAGTTTATCCTAAAGCAAAAAGAAATATAATTTTTTTTTCTACCTTTGTTGTCTTGTTTCAGCTTTCCTCATCTTTTCATTATTTTCTTCCTTTCATCTACTGTCTGCCCTCTCTCTGCCTCTTCCATATGGCATCTGCTCTCTTTCTATGCCTTTTCCAGAAACTCTCTGCCTCTCCCTTCCATCTCTCACCCCCACCCCCCAATTGGTCTGACATCCATCTACTTCCCTCTGTTCCCCCCATGGTGGATCATCTGTCTTCTTCCCTTCCATCTCCCTCCCTCCCAGCAGATTTTAGCATTTCTCTCTCCTCCTTTCCTCCCCTCAGATCTGGTATCTGTCTCCACCCCTTTCCCCCATGCTCTGGCATCTCTCTATCCTCTCCCTTCCTCCTTTTCTTCCCTGGTCTTCCTTCTCAATTTATTTTCTGCCTCTGTCTAAATTCTTTCTTACTATTCAGTCCTCAATTTTCCTTTTTCATTATGTCTACCTACAGTTTGCCACCTTTTTCCTTCACCCCTTCCAATATCTAACTCTATCCTTTTCCCCCAATCCAGCATGTGCCCTTTTTTATCTCTCCTCCCCACTTCCATTCAGCGGCTGTCTCCCCTCTCTTACCCCCACACTTCCATTCAGCGTCTGTCCTCCTCTCTCATCCCCCTTCCATTCATTGTCTATCTCCCTCTCTCCCACTTCCTTCCAGCATCTGCACTCCTTTCCATTCAGCGTCTGTCCCCTTCTCTCACCCCCACACTCCCATTCAACATCTGTCCCCCTCTCTGAACCCTCTCCTCACTTCCATTCAGCGTTTGTCCCCTCTTTCTCCACACAATAAACCTAAAGCACCTCTCAACCTCTTCCCCTTATCGGGCCATCTCCCTCCCTTCCCCTCGCCTTCGCAGTGCTTTTTCAAAACTAGTTTTCTCTCTCAGACCGGCCCTGACAGGGAAGCCGTTCTCAGAAGTTGTACACAGCTGCCCCGATTTCTGCCAGATCGCGTCAGAGGAGAAGCTTTGGGGAAGCTGTGCGCGTGAAAACATTGCCAAGGTGAGGGCAAGGGTGGGAGATGGCTGGACAATGGAGCCCATGGCAGCTACCCTGTTTGCCCTTCCCTGACGCTGGCCCTGGTCATAGCACCACACCAGCAGGCTCCCCTGATGTTTTCAGGCCCGAGGCACTTGCCTACTGGGCCCACCCTTTAATCCATCCCTGTCTATATGTCATCTTTGGGTTACAGATTAATGAATTTAGGAGTGCATTTGTATATACAGTGTATGCTGATGACATTACAATTCTAGCACCTATTGACAAAGAACCATCTGATCAAGTTATGTTAATTACCCAGGTTATGTCTAGAGTTGAAAACTGTACAAAGGAATTTATTCCCCCTTTTACAAAACCACGCAAAAGGTTTTTAGTGCTGAGTGCTGAATTCTCTGCGCTGCTACAACGCTCATAGAAACTCTATGACCAGAGTATTCAGCGTGCTGGCCAGCGCTAAAAAGCTCTTGCGCAGTTTTGTAAAGGGAGGGGGGTTAAGTTGGTTCTTAATCCTAAGAAAACCACATTTTATAATACCACCCCCTACTATGCGTGTAATAGAGTTTGGTACTGAATGGTGAATTACATCAGGTACTTCCTACTATTAGAATTCTTGGGGTGCTTTTAGATAGAAATTTAATTATGGGAGATGAGGTAGAATCAGTGGTTCGAAAGAGCTATTTTGTTCTTTGGAAATTACGATCTATTGGATCATATTTTGAAGAGTCAGCTTTGCGAATTCTGGTTCAGTCTTTGATTCTCCCATTTTTAGACTATTGTAATATCATATATCTAAATGGCCAGTGTTAACTGTTAAAAAGCTTAAGACTGATTCAAAATATGGCTATAAGATTGATTTTTAATTTACAAAGGTTTGATCATGTAATATCTTATTATGTTCAACTTCATTGATTACCCAAACTAGGATGTTTTTGTTATAAATTTCGTAATGGTCTTTTGCCTAGTTATTTGGCGGAACATTTCATTTTTACTCCAGCAACCCAGAGTTTGAGAAGGACGACTTGCTTTGCTTTCGCCTCAGTAAAAGGTAGCACCCACAAAAAATTTTTGAGTTGAATGTTTTCTTATCAAATAGCTCAATGGGTAAACAATGCATCGTCTTCTTTGAATTTTAGCCACATGTTAAAAATGATTTTATTTACTAAATTTCTGGGGAACCAGTGTAGTACTGTACTTAATGATGTCAGATTTATATTTTCATTATTTTTGTACGCCGCTGTGAATTGTAAGACTCAGTGGGCTATAAATAAAGGTTTATGTTATGCTTTCTTTTCATGTCCTACATGTCAGTTAAAACGGTATAGTAAGTCCTGAATAAATAAATAAAAAGTAATATTAAACAAATATCTGAAAATATCTCAGGTCAAACAACAGACCTTGGAATAATAGCCCAAAAATAACCCCCTATGATTTTTATCCTTGTGGACCAAAGGAAATTAGAGGATGTCATTAATTCCTTGCCACAGTCTGTGTGTGGGTTAATTGTATTACAGCTACAAACAGAATCAAAAGCACAAACAATTAGAAAAACTGGAAATGGGATAAAATTGTCAGCCAACATGATGAAATCTGTCTTTTAGCTTTAAAAACAGAGAATGGAGGAAATAAAGTTCAAGATGCCCACACTTCTAATTTTAAATAATATGAAGCATCTGGTGTGGACTGGTTTTTGTGGTACAAGCGTAAAAGGAAGTGCATAACTCATAGATGAAAGGAGGGAGGAGAGAAAATCACTATCCTAGCTAAAAATAATCTGTTTAATCTTTTTCTTTCAACCAGTTAATATCAACTGAAGGTACAGTGTGAAAATTAAGCTGGGCTGAAGTAACCAAAGGTATCTCAGTTTGACCTTTTCCGCTTGGAGTCTGGTCCGATCTTGGGAAACGTGAGAGCCGTCTTGTTCCGATAAGGTTCTGAAAGCTGTGGGCCCACATGCCGGGCTGCAGACTAGGGCTGGTTGCAGAGCATCCCTGATCTGTAAGAGGTGGGTTCTCCCCTCGCCAACCCCTTCCATGAAGTCTTGGAAATCACAGAAGAGAAATTACTTGAACTAGGAAGTGTAAGACTGACAACCTGGATTGATTGATTGATTTGGGGGCTGTTTTAAGCACCAATAATAATAATAATTTATTCTTAGATACCGCCTTACCCAAAAAAGTTCTAGGCGGTTCACAACAAACTGGGCAAGTACATAAAATTTGCCCAGCTAAGATCTTCTTTGTAAAATGAAGTTAAGCCAGCTGCTGACTCTTTTTTAACATGATATGGTCCACTATTCACCTCATACTTCAGCAGAAGAGTTAAATCACTGCTTCAGAAACTTTTTTTTTTTTTTTTTTTTAATCTTTATTGATTTTCTATATATTAACAGTGCAATACACAGGTATATAAACATATAATAAATCAAGAAAAGCACAATCATCTTACAGATATACATAAACAACCATTTTTATCCCGCCCACCCTCCCATTGATTAATCAATAAAAACACAAATACATAAATTCTTTCAACAACCTTCCCCAGATGTTTATGGAAATAAACCAAAAATTAAAGACAAAAGACGACTATATTGAAGTAAGAAAAGATGTCAACGGGCCCCAAACCAGTTTGAATAAATTACTATGCCCCAACATACCAGCATTCATTTTTTCATACCTATAGCTGGAGCATAAATTTGCCCACCAAAAAGGAAAATTGAGGCAATCGTGTAATAATGCTTTTAGTATGCCAAATCTATATAACCTCAAACGGCTCTATGAAAGGCATAAATCAAAATATGACAATTACGAAGGATTAATGAGACAAAAGTTGAAAGAGCTCAAGTTGGAACTAAAAAAACAACAGTTCATGCTATTAAAATATCACAAGTGAAGCAGCGATGCATGCAAGCTATGCCTTGTCAGAATTGATAGCTAAGCACTCAAAACTAAGGCCCACATTCGCATCGGAGGAAGCCTACAGAGCAGGAGGGACTGAGCACCCCACCTGCTTCCAACTTTGAAAGGAATGAGGAGGGGGTGGGCCAGGCCGAAGGCGGGGGGGGGGGGGGGATTGCGACTGCAGGAGGGAGTTGGCATCCCTCCTGCCATATTCGCGTGGGTGGGCAGCATCGGGTAACTTTTGGTGTTTTTTTTCCAGGGAAGCCAGACCTGATGGCAGGAGGGAGTCGGCATCCCTTCTGCCATATTTTGGAGTTCTGTGGGGGGAGCTCCGATGGCAGGAGGGAGTCTGCATCCCTCCTGCTTTTTTCTTCGGGGGGGGGGGGGTCGCAGGGCTGCGTTTGTGTATGGTGGGGTTTTTGTTTCTTCTTCTTTTTTTTAATTGGACCGATATTTTGCAGCCAATCATGGAGTGGAATGGGACCGGGCAGGAAGCGCAAAGGTCGCGCTCCTGCATTATGTGCCGCTCTGCAACAAGAAAGGCAGCCATCCAGCAGGAGACTGCGCTGGACCACTGCCAGTTTAAAAAAGGTACTGGGGGGCTGCAGGCTGATTCAGGCTTCCCAGCACCAGACGCAACAGACCACCAGACTTACCTACGTGTAGAGGAGGAAAAACCAAGAAAAAAAATTCTGAACCAAATTTTTTTTTCTTGGGTTTTTCTCCTCTATACGTAGGTACGTCTTATGGTCAGGTGCATCTTATAGACCAAAAAATACGGTACTTTTTTACAGAAAGGGTGGTAGATGTGTGGAACAGTCTCCCGGAAGAGGTGGTGGAGACAGAGACTATGTCTGAATTCAAGAGGGCCTGGGATAGGCACGTGGGATCTCTCGGAGAGAGAGAAAGAGATAATAGTTACTGTGGATGGGCCATTTGGCCTTTATCTGCCGTCATGTTTCTATGTTTCTATAAATGCAGATTGAGGTCCCGAATTCACAACCCTTCAGTTCAGAAAGGCCAGTTGAAAAAAATGTGCTTTAAATGTCTTAAAATTTTGGAAAGATTCTTTCTTTCTCAATTCTACAGGCAAACTATTCCATAAAATTGGAGCTAAATGAAAAATGCTCAATTTCTGGTTGAGCCTTTAGATTGGGGTACCACTACTCTGTTATCATTCAATGATCTTAATAATCGTCTAGGTGCATAGAATAAAACTAACCCCCTCTTTTACCTTCATATGAGCGTCAGAGCAGTTATCGCTGCTGCCAGCGCTAAACCTTGCGCTATGCTTTCGTAAAAGAGGGGGTACCATAAGTTTGAAAGATATAACGGTTATAACTCAAATAATGCTCTACGTGCCAACATCAAAGTCATAAATGTAATCCTAAATTCCATTGGGAACCAGTGTAATTTCAAATACAAAGGAGTCACATGATCACGAATATACGCATGGCCTAAAAACGGAATCTGGGAGGATGGGCTAGCAAACCAATAGACGAAACGTATCAGTACTTTGAATGCTTTTGATTACTGTATCCTGTGGTAAATGATTTTAAAGGAGCCTTGCATTAGAAGCTATGCACTCTGTATATGGCCATTTGGTGGAGGATGGGCTGGGGAGAGCTTCAATGGCTGGGAGTGTATAGAAGGGCTGAAGTGAGCTTTGACGGAGACTTCGATAGTTGGAACCCAAACACAGTACCGGGTAGAGCTTTGGATTCTTGCCCAGAAATAGTTAAGAAGAAAAAATTTAAAAAATTTAAATTGAATCAGGTTGGGCAGACTGGATGGACCATTCGGGTCTTTATCTGTCGTCATCTACTATGTTACTCTGCTAAATATATAAATATACTGTATATATGTAAGAAGTAGGATGCTGAAATATCACAGAGCCTTGCAAAGTGTCTGTGCTTTGTTGCTGTGCTCGGTGCGAGGGTGGTGGGGCAGCAGCTAAAATCTTTTCCAAGCCAGAGCATGAGCTGGCCCTCCTTCCAGCTGGCTCTGCTTTGTTACAAATGCCATCTTTATACCCACCTTCCCTCGGAAGTCTGTTACAACTTCTTAGTCTTCTGTTCTCCACAGAGACTAACCAGCATCCTCTCAGAGGAAGTGCAGTGATTAAAAAGATTTAAAAAATAAAACGCCACCACATTTGCTTGCCAGGCAGAAGGCTCACAGACAGACTGGAGGAGTAGCCTAGTGGTTAGAGCAGGAGGTAATGAACCAGGGAAAGCTGCAGTTCAAATCCTGCCTCCTCCCGCGGAGGCTTGGTGTGCTCTTAGGCAAGTCACCTCTGGTAAAAACTCAGGGGCCTCTTTACGAACCCATGCTAGAACAGCATTTCAGTGGATCCCCTGATAAATTAATGCACAAAATCTCAGGACTGCGGGTTAGCAAATGATAATTTATCTTGATAGAAACATAGAAATTGACGGCAGAAAAGGGCTATAGCCCATCGAGTCTGCCCATGCCAATGACCCTGACTTTTACTCCCCTATTGATCCCATGTGAATATCCCATTTTCTCTTAAAATCTGACACGCTGTTGGCCTCAATCACCTGCTGAGGCAGCTCGTTCCAATGATCGACCACCCTCTCGGTGAAGAAGTACTTTCTAGCATCACCTTGAAATTTCCCTCCCCTGATTTTCAGCGAGTGTCCTCTGGTAATCGAGGGCCCTGTAAGATACTGCTGCAAAAATTCTGTGCTCCCAGTTGCAGCAACACAAAGTTTGCAGGTCCTGCCTGGTCTGTGAAATTAAAAAAAATATATATCTATATCATCCTCACCCAGGATACTTAAAAAAAGAAGTCTCTGGCTAGTATTTTTAATCATTTATATTCTGCATATCCTACAATTCTATGCAGGTTACAAATGATTCAGATACTTGAGCATTTCAAAGTCCTATAGATCATTGTAATCTTATTAGAATGTTTATTTTCTTATTTTTCTCATCTATTCTCTATTTTATTTCTTCATTACTCTACTAATTGTCATTTTTCCAGGTACTTTAGTTAGATTGTGAGCCTTCGGGACAGTAAGGGAATTTCTAAGTACCTATTTTACTTATAATTTTAATGCACCCTATTGTCTATTTTTCTGTAAACCGCTTAGAATCCTAACGGAGTTTAGCGGTATATAAGAAATAAATTACATTACATTATTCTCTAACTGTCCCGGCGGGCTCCCACTCTATCTAATGTACTTGGGGCAATGGGGATGAAGTGACTTGCCCAGGGTCACAAGGAGTGGTGCGGGATTTGAACCCGCAACCTCAGGGTGCCGAGCCTGTAGCTCTAAGCACTGCACCACACACTTCCATTCCTCCGATGCCTGATCCAGAATTAAGCTCCATCTCTAGATCCTCTTCCTTCTTCCACTGCAGCCATTGGGATCCCCTTCATAGCTAGTGGGGGGGATGGGGGCAAGAGCAATCCCTGGTAATTCCTGCCTTTACCCCCCACCCCCTTTTTTTTTATGAAGCCACGTTAGCAGTTTTTATCGCCGGCTGCGGTGGTACAAGTGCTGATGTTCATAGGAATTCCGTGAGCATCGGAGCTTTTGCCGCCATGGCCAGCAATAAAAAAATGCTAATGCGGCTTCATAAAAGGGGGAGCTAGTGGCTCCTTCTTTAGAAATGGCTCCACCGACACTCATTTAACTTGCAGAGCAGTAAAAAAAACAAACAAACATGCATTCATTCAATATATTGTGAACCGCTTTGGGTGAATCGCTTCATGAAAAGGCGGTAAATAAATCCCAATAAATAGAAATATCCATGTGAGCTTACCAATAAGATGTGTTATTTTTTCACTAACTCTTGCTATTTTATGCAATGACCAGTCAGTGGTAGTCCATGTTAATAACATTTCCCCTTAATTAAAGAAAAAAAGAAATGTCTCTATTATATGTAATAAAAGTGAGTCAAGTATAGGACAATCAAGCCATTGTGACATCACTGATGAAGTTGGTTGTTATTGGTGAAATGAGGCATTATGACATCACAATCTCAGTTCTGGTTACCAGAATCTGAAACTCTTCACACTAAGGGAGGACGTTATCCATGTGGGCTCCCATTAAGATGTGTTATTAGCACCGGTACAATGAGATCTAATAACTGGGGTCAACAGGAAAATAACACATTTTAACAGCAGCCCATGTACATAAATTCTCCTCTTAATTAAAGAAAAAATGAACTGTCCCTACAAATCAAAGCCCAGTTATATGTCATCAAAGTGAGCCAAGTATAGGACAGTCAAGCCACTGTGACATCACCAATCGGTTCTGGTTCCCAGAGACTGAAACTCTTCACACTAAAGGAGGAGGTTGTCAATGTGTTATTTTACCACTACTTCCTGTTTTATACAATGAGACCTGGTTACTAATAGGTAGGTTATGTGCCATCAACTCATGTTCGAGTCGTAGCAACTTGATGAATTACAGATCTAAAAAGAAATGGCTTTCGTGCTAGTCTGGTAAGGTCCTCCAGCATCATCCCCATGGTTGTTTTCAATGCGTCCGGCCATCTGCTTGAAGGTCGCCCTCTTTGCCTGCTTCCTTCGATCTTCCCAAACATGATGCCCTTCTCCAATGATCTTTCTCTTGTAGTGTGACCACAATAAGACAATCATAACTTCATCATTTAGGCTTTGAGTGACCTAGCCAGTTTGATCTCTTTCAGAATCGATTTGTTAATTTTTCTGGTGGTCCATGGCAGCATAAAATGCGATATCTGGGACCTTTAATATGACATTCTCTGCAGTAATCCTTAGAGTGCCCAGGAATGGTCAGCTGTCTGTGAACAGTTTGCTGCTGTGACGTCGGAAAATATTGCTTTTGTGCATTTTTCATATGGATGTTTTTATATTCGAGAATAGCCAAAAAAGATAGATGTACTAAGGGCCCAAGTGTCTAGATAACACATTTTCAAAGAAAAAAGATAGACGTCTTGCAGTTTTGAAAATGAACATTTTCTCTATTTGATTTCTGGACATTTTTCCAAGACGTTCAAACTCAGACTTAGATGTCCTATTGAAAATGTCCCTCCCCATTACTAAACGGAATCTACTACTACTGTCTTCCCAACATGTGTTCATAAACCAACATGGTACAGAAACATGCTTGATAGATCTGACTTTGAGGGTCAGAAGAGCATTAAAAGTGGGTGCTGAAAAGTTCTCAGCCCCAACCAAGAAGGGAATGACGTGGAGCCATGAAACAAGTAATTCCACATATTCACCTCTAAGTTCAACACACTTGGCACGTCATGTCTAAGGTTTCATTAGCCTTTCCCAAAAATATTCTGATGTTTGGTCACTGAAATACCTCTGAATCACTTGAAAATTTTCACCCTTTCAAACTCTTTAAGGTTTGGAAACAGAAAATAGTCAGATGGACCAAGATCCGGTGAGTAGGGTGGATGGTCTATGCACCGAAACCCCAACTGCGTCAAAATAGCCATCGTTTTGCCAGCCCTATGAGCAGGTGCATTGTCTTGCAAAAAGAGAACTCACTTCCGCAATGTCCCTCTCCTTTTTTTTTTAATGCATCCTTTAATCGGCACAGTAAATTACAGTACTATTCTACATTAACTGTTTGGCCCCTTGGAAGATAGTCAGTTATTACAACACCTTCCTGATCCCAAAATATTGTGTCTTTGTCCTTTCCTGATGACTTTTGGGTCTTGGAGATTCTGAGTGCCGCCATTGCATGGACTGTTGTTTTATCTCAGGATCATAGTGGTGTAACCATGTTTCATCAACAGTAATTAGTTGTTCCAAAACTTTGGCACCAACTTGCTGAAAATCAGTTTGGAAGTGTCCACTCAATGATATTTCTTGTCAGCGTTCAAACATTTGGGCACCCACTTGGCTGACAGCTTCTGAATACCCAGCTGCTCATGGATTATACACCCAGCACTTTCCCTGGATATCTGTAGTAGTGGCTCAGCAATTGTTTTAGCTAATATTTGCCAATCTGCCAAAATCAGGTTATGAACATGATCAACAATTTCAGGAGTTGACACTATTTGAGGCCTCCCAGACCTTTGCTGCACCTCCGGTCTTGAAATCTCCACGCTGAAAGTTTGCCCACCATTTCTTCACTGTGGAGTATTATGGACATTTGTCACTCAATATTTGCATCTTATATTCATGGATTTCCTTTGGAGTTTTCTTCTGCAGGAATAGGAGCTTCATGATTACTTGGAGTTCCACACTTGAAAATTCCACACTTTTCTTTGAAGTGGTTCAATCGAGGTCAAATGTCAAAACATAGCATTACGATTCTGCAAATTGGCACTTTGCAAAATAAAATAACACTCTTTTCAGCTCCAGTGGCAAAATAATGCCCAGAATTTAGGAAGTTGGTTGGACTGAGAACGTTTCAGCACCTCCTTGTAAGCATGGATAAACAAATGCTACTGCCACAATTTGATGTCTCAGCAGCATCTGACACAGTCAACTACACTCTGCTGCTAAACAGACTAGCTGAAATAGAAATTTCAGGAAAGATTTTACAATGGTTTCAAGGCTTCCTGATGAAAAGATTCTACAGAGTGTTAAAAGATGGATCCTTCTCTGACTGTTGGTCTCCATTATGTGGTGTAATACTAGGATCTCCTATTGCACACTAGAGATTTCTATTCCACCATTACCTTGTGGTTCAAGACGGATTACAAAAGGAGATCTCTGGTCATTTCCAGTGAAGGTAAAGAGTAGATCAGGTAGTTTCGGAGAGTTGGGAAGATGATGGGAAGAAGGAAGGTACTTGTGGTGTTAAGACTTTTTCCTGGGATTTCTTGAAGAGTATAGTGTTTATTTCTTTTCTGAGCATCTTGTAGTCTGGGGTTGTTATCAGTAGATTGAAGATTTGGTTGTCTAATTTTGCTGTTTGAGTGGCTAGGAGGCCATCATAGTTTTTTCCGTTTAACTTCTTTGGAGGGTGTGTGAATGGAGTATGAGTTTTCCTATGCCTTGTTGAGGTAGTTTGGATGAGGCGTTGTTCAGGTAGGTTGAGCCGTCTCCATTTATAGTTTTAAATAGTATACAGTAGAATTTAAATAGTATTCTTTCTGGAATTGGAAGCCAGTATGAGTTGAGGTAAGCTTCTGTAATGTGGTCGTGTTTCCTCAATGAATAGACAAGTCTCAGAGCTGTGTTTTGAATTGTTTGTAATTGTTTTGTCATTGTTGCAGGGCAGGGGAGATAGAGGATGTTGCAATAGTCTAGTAGACCTAGGATTAGGGATTGTACTATGAGCTGGAATTGTGTTCTTTCTAAGAATTTTTGGACTTGTCTTGGGTTTCTCATTACTTCGAAAGAATTCTGTATTGTTTTATTTATTTGTGGTTGCATGGTGCAGCATCTGTCTATCGTCATTCTTAGTAATTTTAGGGTGGTTTGAATGGGGTAATTGATTGAGTTTATTTCTATATTGGTTCTGGCTGGGACTTTGTTATTGTCGAGGAGGATGAATTTTGTTTTGTCTGGGTTCAGTTTCAGTTTGTGATCTTTCATCCAGATCACTACTGTTTCTAGTGTTCGGTGTAGTGTGTCTGTCATAGAGGGCTTTGGTTGATCAAAAGGTATGAGAATGGTAATGTCATCGGCATAGCTATAAGAGGTTAGGCCTAGTTTGTCCAGGCAGGCGCCTAGAGAGGCGATATAGAGATTGAAGAGAGTAAGGGATAGTGGGGATCCTTGGGGTACACTGCAGGGGTTGGACCATGGTTCTGATTTTTCTTTATCCGATTTTACTCTGTAGGTTCTGGATTTTAGGAAACCTTCAAACCATGAGTATACTTTATCTGTGATACCTGTTGTGTTCAGAATTTGCAGTAGGATGCTATGGTCTACTAGGTCCAGTTGTATGAGCAGCATTTTTTTTCCTGTGCTGAGGTGTTGTCTGGCTGTGTCAATAAGGGATCCCAGTAATGTCTCTGTGCTGAAGTTGGTTCTGAAGCCAGATTGCATGGGGTGGAGTATGTTATGGTCATCTAGATAGTTGGTGAGGAGTTTGGCTATTAGTCCTTCTGTTAGTTTCACATATAGAGGTATAGAGGCAATGGGTCTGTAGTTGGATGGTTGATCTGTTGGTCCTTTAGGGTCTTTTAGGATCGGGGTGATGATGATTTCACTGAGGTCTGTTGGGAAAAGGCCGTCTGTGAGCATGGTTTGTATCCCTTGTAGGAGTAGAGCACGGAATTTTGCACTGGAGTTTGTTAGGAGATATGGTGGGCAGTGGTTGAGGTCACAGGATGCGTGGCTGTATTTTCTGTAGAGTTTGTTGAGTTCAGACCATTGTATATTGGGGAAGTGGGACCAGGTTCTGTCTGCTGCAGTTGATTCTTTTTCTGTGGGATGTATTGTGAATTCAATTAGGTCGGTCGGGGTATCGTTGAGGGTAGCTCTGGCATTTGTAATTTTATTCTTGACGTGTTCTGCAAGGAGGGTGGCTGAGGAGGGGAATATTGTTAGTGGTCAGGTAGGGTTTGGTGTCAGTTAGATCTTTTAATATTTGGAATAGTTTTTTGGTGTCTTGGGTTTCTGTGCCAATTAGGTTGGTGTAATGTACTTTTCTCTTATCCTTTAATTGTAGTTTGTATTGTT
This sequence comes from Geotrypetes seraphini, assembly GCF_902459505.1. Taxonomy (NCBI): domain Eukaryota; kingdom Metazoa; phylum Chordata; class Amphibia; order Gymnophiona; family Dermophiidae; genus Geotrypetes; species Geotrypetes seraphini. Next base: position 13,263,172 of record NC_047086.1, on the reverse strand, counting down.
TGTTAATTATATAACATCTACACCGAATTCGATAGTTCTCAGCCCCGGGGAATGGCTATTTTCATACACAGATGATGCTTGGTTCAGACTTGCAGGGATTAGAAGAAAAACAAGTATGGCCATCATACTGTCCAGAGTGATAACTAAAGTATAGGAATGGGTGGCAAGATACCATCTTAAGCTAAGCACAGAAAAAAAAAACTACTATGGTTTGGATGACAGACACCTAATCCCAACTTACAGCTTTAATATTGAAAAAGCCTCAAAAGTACAGGGAGTCACTTTAGACCGCTTACTAAACTTTGAAGCTCATGTGAACAATCTAGTCCAGAAATCCTTTCTTACTTTACAAAAACTAAGAAGGTATGAACCTATTTCTTCTACCAACACTTCAGAATACTAGTGCAATCAATGATATCATCTCTACTAAACTACTGTAATCACTACTCGCAGGTATCTTTTCCAGGGGAGGACAGAGTTCAGTGGGGAGGGCAGGGAGGAGGTCATCCCGCTGCTTCTGCTCGTCGGAGCAGGGAGGGCAGAGAGAGGGGCCATTTTCTCCTCCGAGGGATGGCAGAGTTCAGCGGGGAAGGCAGGGTGGAGGCCATCTTGCTGCAGTGACACTTGTGAGGCTGCTGATGGCAATGGGGAGGAGATCTTAAGAACATAAGAACATAAGCAATGCCTCCGCTGGGTCAGACCTGAGGTCCATCATGCCCAGCAGTCCGCTCACGCGGCAGCCCAACAGGTCCAGGACCTGTGCAGTAAACCTCTATCTATACCCTTCTATCCCCTTTTCCAGCAGGAAATTGTCCAATCCTTTCTTAAACCCAAGTACTGTACTCTGCCCTATAACGTCCTCTGGAAGTGCATTCCAGGTATCCACCACATCTTGGGAGGCATCACCCCTACACATAGGGAGGAGATCCTTCGTCCCCCCACACACACACACACACAACCGGGAGGAATGCACTGGTGAGACTGCATTGTGGAGGGCAGGGAGGAGAATCAGATTAATCGCAGCCAGTTCATTGTGCTGAAACGGCCATGATAAACTGTCCTAGACCCACTTCGAATAAAGACAGTGTTAATAATCAGGTGATATTTGGATGTATTACCTTTATACTGCTTGCACAGTTGATAACTTTATGTAGTATATATAACTCTATTTAACATGTCTAACCTGGTACAGAAACTAAATGTACTTAACCCAAGTGGTCAAAAAATCACTTACTCATATAGAGAAAAATACCACTTAACATGATATATCCACTGTGTAGGAAACTTAGAGGAGGGCCTCAGATTCGGAGCATACGCGTAGTCCTATCACAGACTCAACTGTCAGCGTATTTCTATAGCTCCATGCTCCAGTCATAGGCCCATACCCCAATTGAATTTTTGAAACTTTTTAATAAATAGACCTTAAGTGTAGTGACTAAAATTCAAAACTCTTAAAGGTGAAGTTTGCTGGCTATTGGCTATTGACGCAGTGGACTAGCAACGGTGTCCATGAAACGCTGGCCGCGTCGGCTTAGCCATTAAATAGGCTAAATAAAGAACTTGACGTGGAAGCCTTTAAAAAAGAAAAAGCAGATTGAGATAAGTGATTTAGCTGCCTATTGAATAAGGATACACTGTGAATAGGACTGAATTTTAATATCTTAACTTCACCTTTAAGAGTTTTGAATTTTAGTCACTACACTTAAGGTCTATTTATTAAAAAGTTTCAAAAATTCAATTGGGGTATGGGCCTATGACTGGAGCATGGAGCTATAGAAATACGCTGACAGTTGAGTCTGTGATAGGACTACGCGTATGCTCCGAATCTGAGGCCCTCCTCTAAGTTTCCTACACAGTGGATATATCATGTTAAGTGGTATTTTTCTCTATATGAGTAACCTGGAACAGAACCATAAAAATATTCTGTAACTCAAACTTTATTCCAAGACAAAGGATGAAAGTATGAAAAAAGGACTTGACGTGGCCATGTTTCGGCTGGTCAGCCTGCATCAGGAGTCAATAAAACCTTCGAGGCCATGACTGAACGCCAGTGAATGAATATACTGCATATAATGTGGATACACAAACTATTAAATGCCGATGTGTATTGCCGGTACACAAAACGGCAGAATATTGATGGATGCTGCTTCTTTGTATGGCTTACTTTTTGCTTCTTTCTTTTGGATATCTATAGGGTGGACATCTCCTTTTTCTCTTCACTCTTATAAAATTAGGCAATGCCTAAAAGTACATGTAGTGCAGGGGTCTCAAAGTCCCTCCTTGAGGGCCGCAATCCAGTCGGGTTTTCAGGATTTCCCCAATGAATCTGCATGAGATCTATGTGCATGCGCTGCTTTCAATGCATATTCATTGGGGAAATCCTGAAAACCCGATTGGATTGCGGCCCTCAAGGAGGGACTTTGAGATCCCTGATGTAGTGCAAGCCAGTGGATGAGTATGCTCTAGGCCAGACATGGGCAACTCCAGTCCTCGAGGGCCGGAAATCCAATCGGGTTTTCAGGATTTCCCCAATGAATATGCATGAGATCTGTTTGCAAGCACTCATTGGGGAAATCCTGAAAACCCGATTGGATTGCGGCCCTCAAGGAGGGACTTTGAGATCCCTGATGTAGTGCAAGCCAGTGGATAAGTATGCTCTAGGCCAGTGATTCCCAACCCTGTCCTGGAGGACCACCAGGCCAATCGGGTTTTCAGGCTAGCCCTAATGAATATGCATGAGAGAGATTTGCATATGATGGAAGTGATAGGCATGCAAATTTGCTTCATGCATATTCATTAGGGCTAGCCTGAAAACCCGATTGGCCTGGTGTTCCTCCAGGACAGGGTTGGGAACCACTGCTCTAGGCCAGACATGGGCAACTCCAGTCCTCGAGGGCCGGAAATCCAATTGGGTTTTCAGGATTTCCCCAATGAATATGCATGAGATCTGTTTGCAAGCACTCATTGGGGAAATCCTGAAAACCCGATTGGATTGCGGCCCTCAAGGAGGGACTTTGAGATCCCTGATGTAGTGCAAGCCAGTGGATAAGTATGCTCTAGGCCAGACATGGGCAACTCCAGTCCTCGAGGGCCGGAATCCAATCGGGTTTTCAGGATTTCCCCAATGAATATGCATGAGATCTGTTTACAAGCACTCATTGGGGAAATCCTGAAAACCCGATTGGATTGCGGCCCTCAAGGAGGGACTTTGAGATCCCTGATGTAGTGCAAGCCAGTGGATGAGTATGCTCTAGGCCAGACATGGGCAACTCCAGTCCTCGAGGGCCGGAAATCCAATCGGGTTTTCAGGATTTCCCCAATGAATATGCATGAGATCTGTTTGCAAGCACTCATTGGGGAAATCCTGAAAACCCGATTGGATTGCGGCCCTCAAGGAGGGACTTTGAGATCCCTGATGTAGTGCAAGCCAGTGGATGAGTATGCTCTAGGCCAGACATGGGCAACTCCAGTCCTCGAGGGCCGGAAATCCAATCGGGTTTTCAGGATTTCCCCAATGAATATGCATGAGATCTGTTTGCAAGCACTCATTGGGGAAATCCTGAAAACCCGATTGGGTTCCGGCCCTCGAGGACCGGAGTTGCCCATTGTCTGCTCTAGGCAACTTCAGAGGTGAAATTTGGGCTAAGTTGTGCATTTTATCAAATATGTGAGAATGCAGAAGAAGTGTCTGCTAATGTTTGCCTGCTTTCCAACAGCCGTAATGTCCATGTCTTCAAGCTAGGTGTGATTTCTGCAAGATTTTATAACGACACCCAGAAGCTTACATGTCTTTATAAAAGAGGTGCCTTCCTGCCTTATTAACCAGTGACCCCCCCCTGAAGATCATCTCTATAATTAGCACCCACAAGGGTGGGAGATAGGAGCTTAACGGAACTTAGATTCCATTATAAAATACGAACGTGATCTACACGTCCCAGAATACAAAAAAGAACAGGGGCAATCAAAACCGCCCTATTCGAAAAATTCACGGACTAAAATCGTCCCCTCCCGCACTAGGACTCCCCTCCCTCTAAACGCCTTTCTTTCTTTCTCAAGATGCCCCTCATGTACTCAGATATTCGCTATCCATAGTACTCCAATTCAAATGGAAGTTCTAAAGAAATATTCAGTTATTCATTACCCATTGAACCCCAATCTGTAACTTTCCACTCTTCACTATTGTATTATATTTAGACTCATTGTACGATACTGTATTAGACTTATGTATGGTGTTGTCTTTAGACTTATTGTATTGTATTATATTTAGACTCGTTGTATTATATTGTACTGTGTTGTATACACTCATTGTATTGTATTGTATTGTATTGTATTGTTTTGTCTTGTATTGTATGTTGACTTATTGTATTGTATTGTGACCTTGTTATTCGCTGAATGTCCAGCCTTCTTACAGTGTGAACCGCCTAGAAGTCACCTGACTATGGCGGTATAGAAAAATAAAGTTATTATTATTATTATTATTATTAACCGTCATTATGGTGTTTTGCATGTACTATTTGAGGTTTCTATAAGTTATGTACTTTTGTATCATCTGCTTGACTGGTTATCACAGAGGCTGTCCAATCACATCTTATATGGTTTTAGAATCGATGTATGCTACTATTGTAACCAAGTATGTGGACTGGATAGTTGCATCCAAACTCCAATCTCAGATCCATTAGAACCTACTTCGATACGTCGGCTTTCAGAGCCCTGGTCCAATCCCTCATACTGTGTCTACTTGACTACTGTAACATCGCCTATTTGGCAATTTCCCCCCAAAAAATATGCGACGTTTACAAGTAATGCATAACGCAGCGGTCAGACTGATCTTTGGGCTAAAAAAGTTCGATCACGTGTCACCCTACTGCCGGCAGTTGCATTGGCTACCGATGGAGGCACGCATAAAGTTTAAGTTCGCCTGCTTCTGCTTCAAAGCACTATACGGACTTGCCCCTAAATACATAACCGATCTCTTCTCCTTCTCAGCCAACAGACGCAAGAAGAGCTCACACTCCAACTTCGTTTCCCCCCCCCCCCCCCAGTTAGAGATTGCAAACTGAAAAAACACCACGAACACCTTCTCTCACATCAAGCAGCGCTGTGGGGTAGGGACCTAGAACAATTGCTTTCGCCCACCACTTATGAGGTTTTCAGGAAACGTACAAAAACACACCTGTTCCTAAAATATCTAGACAACTGACCCTCTTCTCCTTCCCCCTCGATATTGATCACCATATCCTATTAATCTCTCTATCCTCAAAAATGGATTTCCTGTCCCACCAACTCTCTTTCTTCCTCCCCTTTTAAGTTCAATCAATTTGTACCTTGCTTAATCTTTTGTAAACCGCATAGAACTTCACGGTATTGCGGTATATAAACTGTTATTATTATTATTATCTCCTTCAGCCTCCTATGTGGAGATGCAAACACTGATCATGTTGGAGAAAAAGTCCAGCATCACAAAAACTTCAAACACATTGGATGCTTTGTGGTGTCCTGCCCCTTTCACCTATTCAGTAGCGATCCAGTGCACTTCTGGCCTCTCGGGGATCAAGACGAGATCCATCTTGATGATCCCCCTCACCTCACTGAAGAACATGACTTGAGACTGCTCTCCTAACCGTCAGACTCCTCTGAGTTCCTTCCACTTCACTTCTCCTAACTCAACTTTGATTTAAGCATTCCCTGCCTTGTGCTGCCTTCCCAGCCATCAGTAGACCGGCCTTCCCTCTGCCCCCTCCCCCTCCTATGGGCTTCATCCCCAGACTCCTGTGTAGGACGTGAGAAGTTTGACTCCTGGAAACAGGACTATTTATTTTTCACTCCAAAATAAATGAAAAAGACGTTGACCAGTGGTGGGCAGAGTGGCCCAACCTCCATGACTCTGCATCACAGACAGATTAGATTAGGAGCACAATGCTCCCCCTTTGATTATACACTGTGGTGGTCATGGTAGAGACCTACCCTCATCTAAAAAGAGCTTAGAAAAGTACATTAGAGACATCAAAAAGGGAATTAAGAGACCGGTTTCCCAACAATACCAAAGAAAGAGAGATATGCAATGAGTTTGCCTTAGTAGCAGATCTGTTAAAATACCAGATAGAGCTTGAGAGAGGCAGTGCCATACAAAGATTTTGCATATAGACAAAAGCTGTCCAGTTTGTGTAGTAGGCACAGAGCCCATGATGGGATTACACTGATAACAGGGAAGTCAGATATTGGACCAGAAGATGTTTGCTAATGCAGTTTGAGATAAGCCCTTTTTTCTATATCTGACATTTTCTTTTTTTGTTCCACGTTACCAAGAACTCTTTTGAGACTGAGCTGTTGCCTATACAATTCTTTTAGATAGATTGGACTGCCATTCCTGCTTTATGAAAAATTCTTTTGATATGAATGAAATGAAATGAAAGCATATGTATATATTTGTATGGAGTTTTTTTCCAAACCAGTGATGATACAGGCGGCTTAGGGTACTTGTGTAGTCCTGGCTGCCTGTGTATGAGGTTTGTTTTTCTCCGTTTTTGTATTTATTATTATATTTTTTGTGTGTCCGTGATCTTTTTGATGTGGTATGAATGAGACCCTTCTACTAAACTCAATATACAATACATTTGTTTGGTCATGTGAGTGAGTGGCAGTGGGGAAGAGAATACCCTGCTTTTGAGGCCTAGTCCAAACTCTTAACTCCTAGTCCCTAGAAGCTTTTTCTCCTTCATTTCTATCTATCTTCCTCTCTCTTTTCTCTTCCCCCCCCCCCCCTTTCTGATCCCTCCAGACCACTGTTCTTTCCCTGGCCATCCTCTCCATTGTGTTCTTTTGCTCATGAAAATGCAAGACACCCCCTCATTCAGCCACACATTTTTTAAAAAATTAAAGGGTCCTTTTACTAAACTGCCTAATGTAGCAAAAAAATGGACTCGTATGGGATATGGTAAAGCATCCTGTATTATTTTTTGCATTTGTCTGCACTAATTGCTCACTAGTCACCCCCCCCCCCCTTTTTATCAAGCTGCTTTAGAGATTTTTAGCACGGGCTGGCGAGGGAAGTGCTCCGACGCTCATAAGACTTCTATGAGCGTCAGAACATTTTCTACGCCGGCTCGCACCTTTTGTTTTATTCCTCCTTCCCACCTTAGTATGTCTGTCCTTGTATTGTCTTTACCCATTATTTGTTTTTGATTTTAATTGTACAACGCTTTGAAATATATTGTAAAGCGTTTTTATCAAATTTTAAATAAACTATATAAACTTAAATATTTTTTGCTTTTTGAGGTGATGAACCAAATCCAAAATCCATTCCTCTTGCGACAGTTCTAGCGCAATTGTAAGCCTTCTTTTTATCTGCTGCTTTCTCTTGTAATTAAGAAAAAAAAGCTGAGCAAACGCCAATATTTTACTGGGCATCCATCCAGCAACCTACTTGTAAATATGGTTGAAAATGCTAGATAAACGGAGAGTGATTATACTGTAGTTGATCCATTAGGATTATTTAGGGGCAGGACCTTTGTTTCGGAAGTTCATAGGTGCAAACTTCCAGGCCCAGATGCACTAAAGCCAGCAATCGTTGCTAAACCTGTTTTAACAGCTTTAGTGACGATCGCATTTGCCGACCCGATGCAGAAAACGGTTTTCTGCATGATCACTCATTCCCCGATCCGACCATGCAATAAACTGATTAATATTAAAATGCTATGTAAACTAGCAATTGATGCTCTAACATGGCTTCCCGATTCAGTAAAAAAGTGATCGATAACCTTTTTTTTTTATTAAAATGGGACACATGCACAATATCTGCCCCATTAGAAAAAAAAAGAAAAAAGCAATCCCCCCTGCCGATGACAGCCCTCCTGACGAACCAGCACAGGGAACTGACACTGTACCCCCCCCCATGCCAGCGAAAACGGCAGGAGGAATGCCACCTTCCTCCTGCCATGCTGCCTCCACCTCCCCCGCGTGAGAAAAAATGGCAGAAGGGATGCCCACTCCCTCCTTTTTGCCATGGCCACTCCCTCCCTGTGGCAGTGAAACGGCAGGAGGGATCCCCACTCGCTCCTGTCACCAAAGGCCCACTCCTGTGCCAGGGTCAGGATTCCCGGTGCCGCATTCATCGGGGCTCATTGAGGAGGGCCATCATCGGCCGGGGGAGTCTTTTTTTTAATGGTGCCCATTTTTTAAAAAGAAAAAAAAAAAGGTTTCCTGCCCCAAACAGCGTGGCAGGAGTCTTTTCCCTGCCTCTCAGCTGTTCAGGCTTCCTCTGCTGGCTCTGTGCATGTGCGAAAGTTGCTCTCACAGTGATCCATTGGATCGGAGAGTCAGGAATTATGGCAAACATCCGCGTGAATCATTTGCATGCAAACGTTTTATTTATTTATTTATTTTATAAATCTTTATTACATTTCCAAACTACCATAGTGCAAACAAACAATTTCAATATACATAAGTTTACACGAAATGCACATTAAACTTATAGACATTAATGTATAACTATTCCCCCCCCACACCAAATAATCAGAAAAAGTACATACCTACAGGAAACCCTCCATATATTCCCCGAATGAAATTCCAATGCAAAACCCTCCCCCCTCCCACCCACCCTGGATGTGTATGCTTAAGGGTCGATAAAATAAAATCAGTTATCATTCCTAACAGAACTTGCATGCAAACATTTGGTTCATAGACAAAACCGCGGAAGACAAAGGCGTGCGCCGACAACTGAGCGCAAGACGGAGGCGCGCACCAAAGAAAATGATAGTTTTTAGGGGCTCCGACAGGGGGGTTTTGTTGGGGAGCCCCCCCACTTTACTTAATACAGATCGCGGCGGCGTTGTGGGTGGTTTGGGGGGTTGTAACTCCCCTCATTATACTGTAAACTTAACTTTTTCCCTGTTTTTAGGGAAAAAGTGACGTTTTCAGTAAAATGTGGGGTGTTACAACCCCCCAAACCCCCCCAACGTCCCCACAACGCGGCACGATCTGTATAAAGTAAAGTGGGGGGGGTTCCCCCCACGCACCCCCGTCGGAGCCCCTAAAAACAGTTATTTTCTTCGGCGCACGCCTGCACACTGCGCTCAGTTGTCGGCGCGCGCCTTTGTCTTCCGCGGTTTTGACCTGACACCAAACCTTTTAGTGCATCGAGAGCTCTTTCTGAATCGACCCAAAATTCGGATCAGTGTAGAGTAGACCCCTACGGTCATACCAACCCTCTTGGCCCCAGTCTCCTGCAGAATTACCTCTTCTGTCCTTCTGTTAGCGATGAAGAAAAAGTTGATACTACAGACCACAGGGACCTCTTCATATGCTGATGTCATATTAAATTTGTCTTATTTCAATGTTCTTCCATGCTATTATGGTATGAATATTTTTTTGTATTGTACTAATAAGTATCATATTTCTGTTGCATGGTCATTCTGCAGTTCTGTTAAATATGTATATTTCTGATACCATTATTAGGTTTCAAATTGCTGTTTTCAAGTTTATCTCATTGATGTATTTATATTTGTTAATTTTATATTGTCACGCTGTTAACAACATTGTAAGGTTTTTGTTAAACCGAACCTGCTGTTACCACCGCCTTGGGTAAATCTCTTCCTAAAGACGGTTAATAAATCCAGATTTTTTTATCTGGATCAATACAGCTTCAGATGAGAGACTGGGATTAAAAAAGACTGAGAATTTATTCCATATTTTGAGCCTATGATCAGATTTTGAGCCTATGATTTTTTTCAAAACTAAGGGTCTGGCTCCAAAATAATCCTAATGGACTGACTTCCAGACCTTCTAGGATTTGAATTACAGGACTTGTCCCTAGCCCCAGAGCTTAGCTGGATCCCTGCAGAGAGATTTTCCAGTTTTATATGCCAATAATTCCGCGTAGTCCAGCTGTAAGGTTGTTCTAGCAGATAACTTCGATGCAACTCTATAAGAAAGAGCCAAGGTTACTTCTAGCAGTTCTGCCTGAAAAGTGTCAAGTAAAATGGCCTTTTATTCAATTGGTTATTCAGTTTGATCTTAAGGACAGTCCTGTGGCTAACAAAGCATGGTCTATGGTATCAACTTCTCCTCGTCTCTATCTGAAGGAATAAAGAGGCAATTCTGCAGTCTGTCATTAAGGGGTTAGCCATTGGGTTGAGAGAGGATGGGGGAAGGGTAGCGTTAGTCATTAAATGAGAGCTTTGTCTTATCCCTGCTGTTTAAGCTCGCTTTGCGTGCTCCTCACCTGTCATAACCGTCAAACATTTAATTCATCACGCTTCCTGGTCAAAAGCTACGCCGATGATATCAAAGAAGGGACAGGGACTTCTTATAATTTTACCGATCAAAGGAGATTACCAGCCAAATAAGATTTTTAATGAAGGAGGCATGATTGTGGAGAATGAAATGTGCTGTTTATGCCATGTGTTCACGTCTGTAGGCTTGTTAATACTCACTCATTAGAAGAGATGTTGCAGTTCCTGGGAACCCCTTGTTAAATTATTATTTTTAAAAAAAGTAGAGCATAGCTGGTGTCTGAACCACCTGATAACAATATTACTGTATTGTAAACCACTTTGATTGTACCACAGAAAGATGGTTTACTTGTATAAATAATGCAATTTAAATTATTTGGAAAAAAAATGACAGCTTTGTAAGGCACCTATTTACTAAAGGCTTTCTCCCATTTTCTCTCTGACTGAAAAGAAATGAGACGGCCCCAGTTACGCTTTCCAAGAAGTAGACGTGACAACATTGTGCTAGCTCTTGTGAAGCTCATAGGGCGATGTTTCTGGACCTGCAATTGGACTGTCGTCGTCTTCACTGTTGGATCATGGCGAGAGGAAGAACTTCGAATGTTTCGTCACGACCGATGAGGAAGGCGTGCCTGGGAGAGTTTCACCACAGTATGCTTTCCATTACATTTCAAGAACGTCATTGCCGCTCCTTCCAAGTTTAACACCAAATTAAACCGCACGCCTCTGGTGTACATTCACAGATATCTCTTCCTCATCTGCCGTGATGAAACGTACAAAGGGCAGGATTCACTAAAGTCCCGAAATCGCTCCGATTCGTGTCCTATCCGTTTCCGAGTGATTGTAGCCGATCGATTCAGTAAAGCTGGTCCATGCAAATGATCCAATCGTAAACACGCCGCTATTAGCACTGAAACATTGATCGACGCGTGTGCGCACTGTACCCTTGTTGGTTTTGAAGCTCATAACGCATGCGCTAGCTCTTTAGGACTTCACTGCGTACAAATGGGGCGTGGTTTAATCGCGGACGTCATTAGTGGGCTCCAAATGCGCCTACCACAAAGCATTGTTGTCGTAACAAAGGAAATATAAGGAAGTCTTCTTACCAACTGTTATTTTTCTGAAGTACTGTTGCAAGCGTACGAATCCCAGGAGGCTGTGCGGCTCTATCTGCCGTGAAGCACGTAGCTACCACTAGCGACACCCTGACGTCACATGCACACGACAATCCACATGGAAGGAAGGGGGCAGGGATAGCTGGCCCATAAAAGTTTTATTTGATTTTGGATTTTTTTTGTTATTTGGCATTGATATTTGAGAGCACAATTTTCTCGCCATGCGCATTACAAATCTGAGATTCATTCCCACGCTCGCTATGCGCATTCCAAAAAATATATATTTCTAACGCTTATGTACATGAAAGTTTACATATATTTAAAAGTTTGATATATTTTGGATTTTTGGAGGGGTAGATATATATATTTTTAATGGGGTTTTAACATGCACGCGGCAGTTGCTAGGCAGGAATAGTCGGCGAGGGTGTAAAGCGACTGGTCCTCATCAGTCGAACCTTTTTGGACAGGAAAGGCCAGCCAGTTTGGACGAAATGGTTTCAGGAATTGGCGCGTTAAGAAATTTGCATGCCTTTTTACTCATTTGCATGCGCAGATCGGATGGGGTGCGGATGGGGGTCTGGAGGAAGGTTAGTGAATCGAGCCCAAAGTTCTTCCTCTCACTGTGACCCAGCAGGGACTATGGCAGTCCAACTGCAGGTTCAGAAACATCGATGTATAAACGTCACGTGTCAGCACAGTGTTGCCATGTCTATTTCTTGAAAAGAACGAGGCAGTCTCATTAGTTTTCAATCAGGCCCACATGTGGGCATGCAGAGCAGATGGATGTACAAATGAATGACTTGCCAAGGGATTAACAATTAACAGTGTGAATTGGCACTAATTTAGATCTGCCTGCATGCTGCTCTATGACACTAAGCCTAATTGGTCTTGTGTGCAACCCCAAAGAGACATGAGTGGGCCAGGAACATTCCCAAAATATTGGTGCGGGTTTCAGCAAGCACAAATTCTCATGCCCAAAGTTGGCCGTGGGAATCTGCCTGTCTAACTAGGGGGCACTCAAAGAAGTTACATGAAAATACATTTAAAACCAATAGAAGGAATGGTTAAGCTCTGGAACTCATTGCCAGATGATGTGGGAACAGGGGTTAGTGTAGCTGGGTTTAAAAAAGGCTTTGAGAAGTTCTTAGAGGAAAGTCCACAGTCTGCTATTGAGAGAGACATGGGGAATCCACTGCTCACCCTGGGATGGGTAGCATGGAATGTTGCTACTATTTGGGTTTTTGCCAGGTACTTGTAACCTGGATTGACCACTGTAGAAACAGGATATTGGGCTAGATCAGGAGTCTCAAAGTCCCTCCTTGAGGGCCGCAATCCAGTCGGGTTTTCAGGATTTCCCCAATGAATATGCATGAGATCTATGTGCATGCACTGCTTCCAATGAATATTCATTGGGGAAATCCTGAAAACCCGACTGGATTGCAGCCCTCAAGGAGGGACTTTGAGATCCCTGGGTTAGATGGATCATTGGTTTCAGCCAAGGGTGCCCTGTACAGAATAGAGCTTGGTGTGGATTTTCCCAGTGCCTAAATTTGAGCACCAATGACTGATCCTGGCCTTTTGTGTCCATATTGGGACAGGCTGAAGGTCCATCAAGCCCAGGATCCTGTTTCCAGCAGTGGCCAACCCAGGTCCATAGTACCTAGCTAGATCCCAATTAGTAAAACAGATTTTATGCTGCTTATCCTAAGAATAAGCAGTAGATTTCCCCAAGCCATCTCAATGTTGGCCTATGGACTTTTAGGCAAGTATCCAAACCTTTTTTTAAACCTTGCTAAGCTAACTGATTTCACCACATTCTTCAGCAATGAATTCCAGAGTTTGATTGCATGTTGTGTGAAGAGATATTTTCTCTGGTTTGTTTTAAATCTAATCTAATCTGAATTTCTGCATTGCTCTTATCCAGTACAGGTTCAAGGCGATTTACAAGTTGAGAAGTCCATAACTAAGCATGGGGAATAGCAGATAAGTAAGCGTGAGCTAGGACCTAACAGAGAGAGGAAAAAGTCTTTTTTCTTTGTTTTGTTTACATTACAGTGCCGGACTGGGGCTGGAGAGGGCAAAGGGGCTGGGGTGGGTGAAGAGATACAAAATAAACCCGCCAGAACATTTGAAAAAAAACCAAAACACCCTATTGGGCGGGAAAGGTAAATTGAATCAAAAAATCAAATCAATAGGCCAATTTGAATTGAAAAGTTTTTCCTTGAATCAGGCAGCATTAGTGAGCAGTGGGGAGTAGGGTTATGAATTAAAGGCTATATCAAAAAGGTGGATTTTCGTCTACTTTTAAGTAAGGTAAGGGGCATGATGAACGAACTCAGGTGGTTTATTCCAGGCATATGGGGCAGCTAGATAAAAGGAATGAAGTCTCTGGAGTTGGCAGTAGAGGAGAAAGGTAAAGATAAAAGCAGCTTATCTGAGGAACAGAGTTCTCAGGGAGACCTTAAGGAGAGCTAAGAGAGGAGACATACTGAGGAGCTGCGACATGAACACTCTAATAGAAATTTGAACTATGTGCGGAGGCGAATAGAGAGCCAGTGAAGAGATTTGAGGAGAGGGGTAAGGTGAGTGTGGTGAAGATAAGTCGTGCGGCTGAGGTTGGAGGAAGGAGAGACAGTTCAGCAGGAGACCTGTCCGAAGTAAATTACAGTAGTCTAAGGGCTCTTTTTACTAAGGTGCGTTAGGGCATTAGCGTGCGCTGAATTGCCGTGAACGCTAGACCTTAATGCCAGCATTGAGCTGGCGTTAGTTCTAGCCGTGTAGCGCGCGGTAATATCCCTGCCTGCGCTAAAAACGCTAGCACACCTTAGTAAAAAGAGCCCTAAGAGTGTAGACAAGGGTCCGGGTAGTGTGCTCAGAGAGGAAAGGACAAATTTTGGTGATGTTGTAGGGATCGTTAGCGCAGTGAGCTGAGATCCTGGGGAGCTGGGCTCGATTCTCACCGCAGCTCTTAGCACTCCTTTGCACCAGGTGCAGAAAGCACCTTCGCTTGTGAGCCCATTAGGGACAGATAAAGCACCTGCATATAGTGCCATAGAAATGACAGATTCGGGTATTAGGGACATATTTTTAGAGCAGAAAGCAGGTCTGAGGAGTAGCCCTAGTGGTTAGTATGGTGGACTGTAAATCAAGGGACCCAGGTTCAAATTCCACTTTAACTCTTTTTTTTTTTTTTTAATTGTGCGCTCTCTAGTAACAGCAAACTACTTACTCTATCGAAATATATAAGACACCTGCAAGCCTGAAGGCTATTGAAGTGACTCACGTTCAGGTACAGTCGGCAGGATTAACCAACAGGCCAAGTAGGCATGTGCCTAGGGCCCGGAATGGTCAGGGGGGCCCGATGAAGGAAGGCACCAATATTGTTTTTTCCAAATAGCGATGGGCCCCTCCAGCATCGATTGGCAATGCGGGCCCCACCCCGATCGGCAATGCACCCCCCCCCCCATCGACGGAAAGTAAGAGAAGCAAGCAACATGGGTAAGAAAGGCAACGGGAACTGTAATTGTGCAAGCGGTGCTGCTTGCCCAAAGCTTCCCCCTGACACAGCTTCCTGTTTCCACCTGGGCGCATGGTGGGGTGGGGTGGGGCAGGGGGCCCGGTGTACTTGTGTGCCTAGGGGCCCTCGACGAATTAATTCCGCCCTGGGTACAGTGCGTGTTTTTCTGCTCCAAGAAGGCTCGCAATAAAGAAAACAAAAATACAGAAAATAAAGAAAATTTGTTGTTCTTAATAGTGATAAGGAAGTAGTATATTTTTAAAATAAATAACTAGCTTTTTCAAGATGGGGGGTGAATACACCAGGGAGCAGTTAATTGGATGGGAATAGCTGAGCGAATTAGAACAGCAGTGAGTAAAAGGGAAAGAGGTTAGGACGTGATATACCACCTTTCTGTGGTTACAATCAAAGCGATTTACATAAGAGTAAACTAAACTGCATTAAACCTTAAGCTTCGGCACGGTTTACAAAAAATTTAAAGAAAGGAAAATATAATAAGAATTAGTGGTTATATAGAAAGCAGCGAGATTTACATTTTTGAAAATAGCCAAGTTTTCTAAATAATTGGAAGGAACCCTCTTGGCGTCTTTCAGTTTCGATACACCGACACGTTCTCCAGGAGAACAGAAAGGATCACGCGCATGTTGTCCCCTGAGGAAGGCAACTCTGCTTGCCGATACCTGGATCCTGGTTGGGACTTTCCTAGGATCCCATTCACCTGGGACTTTTAAAGGTCTTTTTAAAGGACTCAAATACTGTTTACACATCCAGTGTTTTAAATAAATGTAACGATCGGTTGGTACAAACATCTCTCTTGCCTCTTGTGTTGTACTTTCATAAATTGCAAGACAGAGAAAGAGGAATATAGGCAAAATACCTATAAAAGCTACGCGAAGCTAGAAAAGCTGTCAGGAAAGGAAGATGCAAATGGAAGAAAAGATAGTCAATATGGTAAAATTAGGGTTCAAGAAATTTTTTAGATAAGTAAACTAAACTAAAACTTAGTTTTTTAGACTGAGTCATCAACCAAGAGGAGCTCGACTCAGTTTACAATAAATTTGACAAGAAAAAGTAGACTAAAATAGTTACTTTCCAAAATGTTTAGCAAACAAAAAAGTTTTCAGAACTTTCCAGAATAAAGCAAAAGAACCTAAACTTCTTAATGTAAGTTGTAAAGCATTCCAAAACTTGGTTAATTTAAAAGCAAAAGAATGATTAAATCTCTTAAAGGTTCTGTTTTTACCACTGAGAGAAGGAAATGTAAGTTTTAATTTTTGAGAACTTCTGGCAAGATGAGACCTATGAACATTCCAGTCTAAAGGAATCAAAGTGGCAAAAATGCCAAATAGGATCTTTAATGCACTTGAATTGAATTCTGAGATACGCTGGGAGCCAATGGAATTCCTTGAGCAGAGGGGTTAAGTGGTCAAATTTACTCTTACCGAAGATAAGTTTAGCTGCAGTGTTCTGTATTAATTGAAGTCTCTGCAGACTGACCTTTGAAAGACCCAAATACACTGAATTGCAGTAATCCAGCCTTGACAAAATGATTGATTG
This sequence comes from Geotrypetes seraphini, assembly GCF_902459505.1. Taxonomy (NCBI): domain Eukaryota; kingdom Metazoa; phylum Chordata; class Amphibia; order Gymnophiona; family Dermophiidae; genus Geotrypetes; species Geotrypetes seraphini. The sequence continues at coordinate 13,246,754 of NC_047086.1, read as the reverse complement.
AACCAATACAGAGAAGTGTTGTTGGTGAAAAAGTGCTCTCACTCTTCTCAGAGCACAGAGGCTGAAAAAGCACTTTTTAATAAGCGAGTTTAGTTGGTCCTTAAATGTGAGAGAAGAATCGATAACAATACCTAGTACTAACGAGGAAAACTCAATTTTCAAAGATTCTCCTGAGTCTAAGAGGAAGCGTTAAAATGACATTGTGAGGTTCAAGGGTGAAGATAAATATGTAGAAGCTGGTAAGAATAAAGCTGACCTTCATAACAGTTATTTCTGTTCTGTGTTCATGGATGAAGAGACAAAGGGTAGGACCACAGAAAAGAAACACAAATGGGAATGGATGTGTGGTAGAGCAGGTTAGATTATCGGAAGACTGCTTTTGTGAGAACATAACTAAATTAAAAATAGAGAAAGCAATGGGTCCTGATGGGATACATCCGAGGGTGCTCAAGGAGTTCAGGGAGAGTCTCCTGGCTCCGTTGACTCACCTTTTCAGTGCTTCTTTAGGGTCTGGAGTTGACCTAGAGCAGTGTAGCGCAAACTGTGCGCCGTCTGAGATTCCAGGTATGCCGGGAGGAGAGGTGCCAGCGTCAGCTGACTGCCTAAACGACATGCCTCTCGCGGCAAGAGGGACATCCTGTAAGCAGTCAGCCAGCACCAGTGCCTCTCCTTCCCTCCACGCCTCTTCCCTTCCAGCATGTGTGGACATCGACGTGATGATGTCGTGCATGTGCGTGACATCACATCAACGTCTGCGCACTTCCGGATGCCCTCGACCCACAGCCACCGCATTTAGCGTGCCCCGGCTATGCAAAGTTTGTGAGACCCTGACCTAGAGGATCGGAGAAAGGCAAATGTGGTGCCTCCGCACAAGAGCGGAAGTATGGAGGAGGTTGGTAATTACAGGCCCCTAAGTCTGACCTTAGTGGTGACTAAACTAATGGAAACATGTCTTAGGTAGAGAATTGTGAGGTTTCTAGAACCAAACATAGTGCAGGGCCCAAGGCAGCATGGTTTTACTAGACGCACAGTAAGGAATCACATACTAATCCTGCACTAACTGATACGCCCAGGAACACTTACTTTCTGCTCCCTGCCACGACCCCTCTGCGATAAAAATTAAAAATATTTTTTTAGTGCGCTGTTTGCATGTGCAGATCAGGAAATCACCACAGGAAGCCTGAGTGCATCCCGCGGTAAGGTTAGGTGACTTCTCTCAGATCACAAAGAGCATCAGAAGGATTTGAGTCCTGGCTGTCAGCCTGCTGCTCTAACCGATGGGCCGCTCTTATTTGTTAATCTTATTTTTTGTTTGGCCGCAAGAAATAACATCCTGCTAGTATTACAGCTGGACCGTACCCTATGTGGATCTGGCCACCTTCCTTAGTAGGGATTATGAAAGAAGAAGGGAAGAGCGGGAAAGTGTGTTGGAGGTGGGAGAGTTCATTATGGGAAACAGAACAGTAGGTATTTGTTTCACAAAAGGAAGAGTTGTCATTGCTACTTTTATCGCACTGGGAGGATTCTGCTTTGCAGTTTCACTTGGGATTTTTTTTTTTTTCTGTCAAATCTGGTGCTTGGAAGGCTTGGTGTTTTCCAGGTAAGCGGAACTGATCTACAGGAACAATTCTGTGTGTTCCCTATCTTAGAGAAAATGATTTTCTGCGTGCTGTGACAGTGCTCATGGGACCAAAAGAAGAACAGAAGAATTGCCGCTGCTGGGTCAGACCCGTGGTCCATCGCGCCCAGCAATCCACTTCCGCAGCGGCCCCCAGGTCAAAGACCAGCGCCCTAACCTGCGTACGTTCTGGTTCAGCAGGAACTTGTCTAACTTTGTCTAGAATCCCTGGAGGGTGTTTTCCCCTATAACAGACTCCGGAAGAGCCTTCCAGTTTTCTACCACTCTCTGGGTGAAGAACTTCCTTACGTTCGTACGGAATCTATCCCCTTTCAACTTTAGAGAGTGCCCTCTCGTTCTCCCTACCTCGGAGAGGGTGAACAACCTGTCCTTATCTACCAAGTCTATTCCCTTCAGTACTCTGAATGTTTCGATCATGTCCCCTCTCAATCTCCTCTGTGCGAGGGAGAAGAGGCCCAGTTTCTCTAATCTTTCATTGTATGGAAGCTCCTCCAGCATCTTAGTCACTCTTCTCTGGACTCTTTCGAGTAGTATCATGTCCTTCTTCATGTACAGCGACCACTGCTGGACGCAGTATTCCAGGTGAGGGCATACCATGGCCCGGTACAGCGGCATGATAATCTTCTCCGATCTGTTCGTGATCCCCTTCTTAATTATTCCTAGCATTCTGTTCGCCCTTTTCGCCACTGCCACACATTGCGCGAACGGCTTCATTGACTTGTCGACCAGTACTCCCAAGTCTCTTTCCTGGGGGGTCTCTCCAAGTACCGCCCCAGACATCCTGTATTCATGTATAAGATTTTTGTTACCGACATGTATCACCTTACACTTATCCACGTTGATCCTCATGCCCATTTCTCGGGCATGTTTATGTCACTTTGCAGATCTTTGCAGTCCTCCTGCGTCTTCACTACTTTGATAACTTTGTATCATCCACAATTTAATCACCTCACTCATCGTATCAATTTCCAGATTGTTTATAAAGATGTTGAAGAACACGGGTCCAAGCACCGAACCTGTGGCACTCCACTGGTGATGCTTTTCCAGGATAAGTATTGTCCATTTACCCCACTCTCTGTTTCCTATCCGCCAGCCAGTTTTTAATCCATGTGAATACTTCAACCTCGATTCCATGGCTCCCAAATTTTATGAACTAGTCGTTCATGCGGAACCTTGTCAAATGCCTTCTGAAAGTCCAGATATATAATGTTGACCGGGTCACCCTTGTCTATCCACCTGTTTACTCCCTCAAAGAAGTGCAGCAAGTTTGTCAAGCAAGATCTTCCTTTGCTGAAGCCATGCTGGCTAGTTCTCATTAGATTGTGTCCATGAAGGTGCTCAATGATGCAGTCCTTTATCAGCGCCTCTACCATCTTTCCCGGTACCGAGGTCAGACTCACCGGTCTGTAGTTTCCCGGATCACTCCTCAACCTTTCTTGAAGATCGGCATAACATTCACCACTTTCCAGTCTTCCGGAATCCTCCCCGATTTGATTCACTGATTGGCTATTAGATGAAGCAGTTCAGTTATAGCCCCTTTCAGTTCCTTGATTACCCTTGGATGGATGCCATCCAGTCCAGGGTATTTATCATTTTTAAGCCTATCAATCTTCCTGCATACCTCTTCTAGACTGACCGTCAACCCTGTCAGTTTCCCATCTTCTTTTCCCGTGTATAGCCTGTCGGCTTCCGGTATGTTAGAAACATAGAAACATAGAAAATGACAGCAGAAAAGGGCCACAGTCCATCAAGTTTGCCCACTCTACTGACCCACCCCCCTGACTCTACCCTCCTAGAGATCCCACTCCTAATGACCCATCCATAACTCTACCCTCTTAGGGATCCCACATGGGCATCCCATTTACTCTTAAAATCTGCTACGCTGTTGGCCTCGATCACCTGCACCGGAAGCTCATTCCAATGATCAACCACTCTTTCGGTGAAGAAATACTTCCTGGTGCCGCCATGAAATTTCCCACCCTTGTATATCCTCTTCGGTAAACACAGACATAAAAAATGTGTTTAGTTTGTGGACGATAGCTTTGTCCTCCTTTAACATTCCCTTTATTCCATGGTCATCCAATGGTCCCACCGCTTCCTTCACGGGTCGTTTCCCCTTAATATATTGAAAGAACGATTTGATGCGCATGGTCTAAAAAGCTCAGTACCACATCATCTCTGGACATCTCAATTATAAATTTTAATTATAGGGGAAGAGTCAAGATGGCACCCTGAGTTGTCACCTGTGAGATAGTCTGAAAGTTTTATATTCTGATATTACCTTTAAAACATTGTGATGGTGAAGAGGAAGCCAAAGGAAAGAGTTTATCCCTCAGATCTCCTACCTCCCCTCCTAGGGCACAAAATATTGACCAATTCACTGGTGAGGGTGAGGTATCTGCTGCCAGAGGTGGCAACGCAGTGGCCCCTCCACTTGGGCAAACGATCACTCTTAGCCTGCCCAAATGGAAGAGTGAAACTGTTGTTGAGTGAGAGGACATGGACCAGCAGAGTTCTCACTTACAACTTCTATATGTCATTCTATCTTAAACGACTCATTAAGAAGTTGGCTGATTTTGAACAATATATCCCATCTGAGCATCTTTCAAAGTTCTAGGAGACTCCAGACCAGAAAGTTTCTAACCAGATCAGCTTTCGATGTATTTGATCCGACATCCAGAGCATCAGCTATGTCTATTGCTATGAGACGTCTTGCATGGTAGCGAGTCTCTAACGTGGACATTAATGTTAAAGATCATCTAGTACCCTAAGAGCTCTTTGGGGACAAAGTTGAGGATGCCACCCAAAGGCTTACGCAACATGAACAAAGCTGGGCACCTTAACGGGCTCTAAGACTACGACCCGGTCATCTAAGTCTTCCCACTACTACTGCTATGAATGATTTCTGTAGCGCTACCAGACGCACACAGTGCTGCACAGAGCCACAAAGAAGACAGTCCCTGCTCAAAAGAGCTTACAATCTAAACAGACAAACAGGTTAATTCTAAGGAAGTGAATTTTAAAGCTGATTATCTGACTTTTCCACTGATTACACACATGACACCTCTTTCAAAAGCAATGTTTGTACATCCTTTCCCTTGGAAAATTAACCACACAAATTTACACTGGCTATTTAATTTGCACTTAACTGATTAGTGCCACTGAAAATGTCCGGTTAGCATCTATCTCAAGCCAGACTATTTTAGGGGTGTTCTGGAGGCAGAGTTGGCACTTGGCCAGTTTTCAGCATTTTAGCAGCCAGGGTAACCACATAATTGTTTATTGTTTTATGGAGAACTTCTATACCACTACTAATGACTGGGTAGTCAATTCAGAGCAGTTTACTTGAGCCTCTATGATGGTTTTATAATACATGAGCTTCAGCAGTGGTGTTACTATACATGAGGTACAGTTTATGAGCTTTAGTAATGGTGCTACAGTTTATGAGCTTCTATAATGATGTTATAATATATAAGCTTCAGTAGTGGTGTTACTATACATGAGCTACTGTTTATGAGCTTTTATAATGATGTTACGATACACGAGCTTCAGTGATGATGTTACAATACGTGATCTTCAATATATAAGCTTTAGTCTGTATAGGAGAAGAGGAGGTCACTACTAACACATCCTATTAAGCATGATATTACGTTTTTCAAACCTCATTTGTATTCTTTTTGGTCTACTTGCAAAATTTTTAGTCCTTGCATAATCCTCTGATTATATTCCTTAGTCCCTTGCTGTAGCTCGCACAGGGGCTTCAGTTCCAACCCTTTCAAGGGTTCTGAAGAGCGTGGAATCCATGAGTTTGCACTGCATACATACAAATCATATAGGAGGTGCCTCTCTGGTTGGGAAAGCTCTGGCTTACTGCAGGGCTCTTTTCAGAGCTGAAAGACTGGGCACCAGCAGAGGAATATCACTAGAACATTCCAAAAGAAGCAGCTCGGCAGCCCTATTATGTCACATGTCATACTCTATCTTCACAGTTTTCTCCATTCCTCTTCTATTTTATATCAGGAATGGCTATTGCATTATTTCCAGTGCAAACCTTTTTTCTAAAAAAACAAACCCCCCTCCATCATACTCACTCCAGAAGGGTGGTGATCTTTTCTGGTGGAGCTGCTGTCCCTATGCTCAAAGGTTGTGCAAGCGGGTCTCACTGCTGCTCCTTGTGCCTCTGCATATCTCAAATTATGTCATGTCTTCATTTATTTATTTATTTTGATTTCTATCCCGTCCTCCCAGTAGCTCAGAACAGGTTACAAGTCAATGTTCACAATGGAAAACATTTTGGATAGTTCAAAGACTATACAGCAACTGAAGTACAGGAGAGTGCGAAAACGAGGGGGGAATATAAGGGGTCAAGGGGTAGTTTGCAGTTAGAATTTCAGTTGAAGAGGAGGGTCTTTACTGCTTTCCGGAAGGTCATCAGAGAGTTCTGTAGTCTGATGGGGTGGGGGGAGTTGGTTCCAGAGATGGGGGATGAAGTGGCTGTAGGAGCGTTTGTGGGCGGTTTCTGCCAGGAGAGACCTTCCTGGGGGGGGATGCATAGGCACTGGCAATTTTTCTCCTTGATTCTTTTGGGTCAGTCCAATTTTTTCTCCATTGCATTTTCTCCTGCAATGCATTCCATTCTTTTCTTACTTGCTGACCCCTTCATTACTTTCACCTATGGCTCTCTATTTCTCTTGAACCTTCAGCGAACCCAATATGTAGTACAGTTTCTTCAGTATTCTAGAGACTGGAGTTCTTTTTTCCCTGTTGTGGCTATTGGGACCTCAGATTTTTTTTTTTCTCCTTCCTATCTTAGGTTAGAAAAGGTTTCTTTACTCTTTGGAAGCTTCGGTCTGTTAGGACATAAGAACATAAGAAGTTGCCTCCGCTGGGTCAGACCAGAGGTCCATCGCGCCCAGCGGTCCGCTCCCGCGGCGGCCCATCAGGTCTATGACCTGTAAAGTGGTTCCTGACCATTTATATAACCTACCTCTGCTTCTATCTGTACCCCTCAATCCCCTTATCCTTCAGGAACTTATCCAAACCTATTTTGATGTTTCATCATTTAGAGTTTTGGTACAGTCTCTCATATCACGCCAGCTTGATTACTGCAATATTGCCTCAGAGGAACGTGTAACGATTGTGAATAGTGCAAAATGTGGCGGTCAGATTGATTTTTAGGTTGAAGAAATACGATCACGTAACACCCTCTTTTCGAGGCGCGAGTGAAGTTTAAGCTTGGTTGGTTTTGTTTGCTTTAGCTCCCAAATATATAATTGAGCTTTTCTCTTTTGCAACCAACAGACATAAGAGAAACTCACATCTGAATTTTGTTTTCCCGCCTGTTAGAGGATGTAAACTTAAAAAACATCATCAACATCTTTTTTCATATCAAGCAGCGTTATGGGGCAATTGCTTTTGTTTACTGATACTTATGGGGAATTTAGGAGATTGTGGAGGAGACTACTGTACTGGGATTCAAGCGCAAGTTGGATGCACACCTTCTTGCATATCATATTGAGGGATACGGTAAATCCGGGTCTCCAAAAAGGAGTACCTAAATGGGCCGCCGCATGTGCGGAGTACCGGACTAGATGGACCTCGGTCTGATCCGGTGAAGGCGTTTCTTATGTTCTTAAGTATTTAGGCAGCTGATTCGTAAAGATTATGTAAGATTCAGATCATTTTAGTGTTATTGGCTTCTAACTTTTGTATTTTTTTTTTTAAACTACTGTAAACTGCATAGAACTTTACGGCCTTGCAGTACAGTGCGGTTCGCGGTATTTTCCGACCGCGAACCGCCAACCAGGAGAGAACAGCTGGAGAGGCAGGATAGGGCAGCCGGAGCGCCGGTGAGTGAAGGAAATCACTCGCTGTATGCTCCGACCGTCTCTTCCTGTACTAAAGTCGGGCCTCACCAATCAGGAGCTGCTTTGACATCCTCAGGAGGCCAATTCCGGTTGGCCCAGGCACCTAAGGCCCCACCTGTGGGCGGGGCTTGAGGCGCCTGGGCCAATCAGGCCCTAAGGCCCACCATTCCTGTCCTGTCCATCCCGCCAACTTTGTTAAGATACAGGGGGTGTCGGTGGTGGGGGGGTTCGTGGGGGCCGAGCGGGGGTTTGGGGGGGCGATCGGGGGGGGGCATCGAGGGCCTGGGATCCCTCCTGCCCGTATCTTAGTGGGGGTGGGAGGTAGGGGGTTTCAGTGGGGCAGGGGGGCTTGGGCTTCCTCTTGCCCTGATTGTGTCGGGGGGGGGGGTCGCAGGTCACTGGGGCAGGAGGGCTTGGGCTCCCTTATGCCCCGATCGTGTCGGGGGGGGGGGGTTGCCGGACACCGGGGCAGGAGAGATTGGGCATAAAGTCCTATTGTGTCTAAACAACTCAACAATATTTGCTTATCCAAAAATTAATGGGTGTTAGATATAAGACCTCCTTAGATAGGACCCTAGCAACAATCTTGGTTAGGTAAATGTATTGAGCAAGCTATGTTATCCTGTTGCAGTTTTCGGAAATTAATTAAGACCACTTTGTTTGATAAGTTTATTACTTAGTGAGTTTTATTATTGAAATTCTATTTTACAAATATTTGCATTTTTCACTGTATTATTGTATTTCGCTTGTCCAGCTCTTCTTAGTGTAAACCACCTAGAACTTTTGGTTATGGCGGTATAAAAGAATAAAGTTATTATTATTATTATTATTATAAGGAGGGGAAAGAGATGGGACATAATATTAACAGAAGATAGGAAGAAACTATAGATCAAGGAGAGGGAAGAGCCTGTTTTTCAAAGCCGCGCTAGCATCTGCTGTGCGGTAACGGCCCCGAAGCCCATAGAGATTTAAAGGGTTTTGTAAAACAGGCTGTAAGTTGCATCCGTCTGGAATGGACAAAACATACCGATTCTGAGGCCGTCTTTTCATTCTGATCTGCAGCAGAGAAAATCACTCTGAATCCAGTTACTGTATTTGGGGCTTGGATCATAGTTTTGTTTTGTTTTTTACTTTGGAAAGCTTTAGATTGCAGAAGCGCCTGGTTCCGTCCAGCTGCTCTTCTTTGGCTTTGACAGGGAGCGTGCCTAGCACGTGGAAGGTAAATCCTCTCATTCATGGTATTCTTCTAGCATTCCCCTGGCAGGCGGCCAAACTAAATGTTTCTGCTGGATGAAAGAGAATGCAACCTTCTCGCCATGAGTCTTTAACTGTGGAGAAGAGGCTTGTCCCTCATACGGAGAGACAGACAGAGACTGGGCATGTTAGCAGGCTCTTATGTACAAAGTGGGAAACCTTTTGGAGCTTTGAGTGTAGGAAATGAGCCATCGAGCCTTGGAATTAGGAATAAAAAGAGGCGAGACGCTGGTTTATCAGGGGGAGATGGAAGCTGTCATTACTTCTGAGAGCTCCTGGCTGGCAGGCTGACACATCTGGAGCCTTTTGTCATGGCCTGGTTCAAGTCCACCACTTCTAAATCGGGATTTAATATTTGGAGTCCACTATTCAAAAAAGGCTGAGCACTTAAAATTTATACTCCTGAACACCGAAGGATTTCAGCGGAAAAGTTGTGCTTATAAATTTAGGACTTGCCAAAATGTCTGAGCCTGGTGCTGAAAATCAATCCTAAGTTCCTTTTGTCCCTATCCAAAATCTACTCCTTTTTCTACTCACTTTAATAGTTCTAAATGGAGGAACTTAGGTCAGTGGCATTGTATTATTATTATTATTATTAGGTTCTTATATCCCGCCATACCCAAAGAGTTCTAGGCGGTTCACATCCGTTACATTAGGATCCGGTCTGAACACGGATTTACAAAAATTTTGTCGGAATTGCGGGTAGCGCGGAAGGAGGCACAGGTTTATCATAGAAGATAGAAGGAGGGAGTGGGAAACCAGAAGAGGGGGGGGGAGAGGGAGGTGGGGGTGGGGGGGGGGTTGGAGTGTATGCGGGGAGTAAGGACTAAGGGTCTTGTTCGCGGAAGAGGTGTGTTTTGAGAAGTATGGGGAGGCGGAGATGTTGACTGCCCCAGACGCCGTCTTCATGGGATGTGCTGGTACCTCTCTTCCTCTCTGCCCCCTGCGTACCTCTTCAAATGTTCACCGGTGCAAGCAGCACCTTTCACTTGCTGCTCACACCATCCTCGACTCCCTTCTGATGTCACGTCCTGGGGGGGGGGGGGCCCAAGTAGCGGGGAAGAGTGGGTAGAGGGCACACGGCATGGCAAAATGTCAGGTGCTACTGCCCCGGGCACCAACCTCCTTCACTATGCCACTGACTTGGGGGTAGATATTCAGCCAGCGGTGGTCAAGAGGTTTTTGTCCACAACCGACTTTATGCCCAAATAGACAGACACTGGCATCGAATATCTGGGCTGGATAAATATGTGATATTCAACAGCTGTAATAAACCACAAAAAGACAGGACTGTATTTTCTATGGTCCTATTTACACAATTATCTTTGCCGGTTAAGTGCTGACTCTGCCCCTGTTACCTACATCGAACCCCCTCACCTCTGATCCCATAAATGGTACCCAAATTGCATGCAATCCTGAACTCCATGCACAAATAAATTAATTAACATACCAGTAACAATAATTCATAATTGGCAGTCAACAATCAATTATTAATATTAATTGGCTTTAATTTGGATTTACTTGTGGATCTGTGATTCTATAAAGGGCTAAATTCACGAACCTACCTGATTGGGACTGGAACACCCCCATCTGCCTGCCCGGATCGCTCTACAGCAATCCCAGACATGCGCTAGGCCTCAGGGCCGGCAGAGTTGGGGGTTTTTTGTTTGTTTGTTTGTTTTTAAACAGGCAGTCTTCCACCTCCATGAACCTGGAAGTGGCGCATGTCACAACTGCAGGAAGGGCAAAAAGAAAATTAGCCAGCTGAACTCCTGAAGATGCAGGGGTGCCGGGCTGTGAGCCGTGGGGAGAGCCAATTGGTGCTTGCTGCAGCCTCTAGAAGCAGGGGGGGGGGGGGGGGGGAACTGCCAGACTACGGAACTGAACAGGAAATCCGCCCCGACTCACCTGCTGTCTGCTGCCCTTCCCCGCAGTGCAAGCCCATGGGGAAGGGCGGCAGAGAGCAGGAGAGTCGGGGCGTCATTTTTCCCCCCAGTGGAGTTTCTCGTATACATGGTCAGCTGCAAGCAGGGAGTTTCTGGGCCGCAGGGCTAGTATTTCAGCGCGGGAGAGAGCTCAGAAATTCTAGCTCCTTCCAATCCTTCCGTAAACGCTTGAAAACTTGGCTCTTCTCAAAAATCTAATCTCCTCCCGTTCTCTAGTACCCTGCCCCTCTCTATCTTCTCAGTCCCTCTCCTATATCCCTTCTTTGTAATTCCTTTCCTCTTAACCTCTGTAAACCGTACCGAGCTCTGCACATGCGGAGATGGTGCGGTATACAAACCTAAGGTTTAGTTTAGTTTAGTTTAGGAAAGGAGTGAGCAACTGGTCCTCACCAGTCACTTGGTTTCGGATCAGCCAGCCCAGTTGGAGTCGGGGTGCCTGAAAAATGTTCGTGAATTGCTGCCTTGCTAGATTTGCATGCCATTTCCCTCATTTGCATGCATGGATGCCGACTGGATTGGCCAGAAGGTTAGTGAATCGGGTCGGGGTCGTAAAAGGGTCGCAAACCAATCGGTACACGATCGGTTTGCTTCGTGAATCAAGGCCAAAGTTCTGTGCCCAAATCGCACGTGCAACTCAATAGGAAGTAACAGCATTAATGATCTGGAATTCTTTACCTGCCCACTTAAGGGCTGAAAAAAATCTCGACAAGTTCAAAGACTCACTAAAGAGTTTTCTATTCAAAGACCCCCTTGAGCTGTAAAGTTTCCAGCCCCTCTTACGCTTAAGATCCAGACCATGGCCGAGGCCACTCCGAGCACGATGAACTTCAGTTTGATCCCTTCCCTATTGTTTTAGCCCTTCAACACCTTACCAACGTATTCAGTATGTCCACCATTGTCTTCGTCAGAATGTACTACATGTCCTTTTTTTAAGATTTAATGTCTTCCCCCACCCCAATTTTATTGTACATCGCAATTAATCAAAATTTTAATAAACTTGAGGGGCATGGGTGGGTCAGGAGCACAGTGGTATAAAATTGGGGGGCTACATGCCCAAGTTGCACACTAGAATTAAAGAACTCTCTCAAGTTGAAAGGGGATAGATTCCGTAGAAACGTAAGGAAGTTCTTCTTCACCCAGAGAGTGGTAGAAAACTGGAACGCTCCTCCGGAGGCTGTTATAGGGGGAAACACCCTCCAGGGATTCAAGAAAAGGTTAGATAAGTACCTGCTAGACCAGAACATACACAAGTAGGGCTGGTCTTTAACCTAAGGGCCGCCGCGTGAGCAGACTGCTGGGCACGATGGACCACTGGTCTGACCCAGCAGCGGCATCTCTTATGTTCTTAATAACGTATGTGTTTACAGACCCAAGTGGTCTCAGTTGAAGAAGCCAACTTATATTGGGAAAGTGGTATCTCCAGTTGGATTGTATGACTCCTGATGAAGGCATTTCTGCTGAAACATGGCCATGTCGCGTCTTATCTTCCTTATATCACAGAGCTTTGTAGCTTATGACTTTTTTGTTTTCCTTCTATTGGACTATTAACATTTTCTAATGAAAAAGAGCTTTTTTTTTTTACTCTTTTGTTGTTGGATTTTCTTCACTCTTCTGTTTCTCCAGAATTTCTCCATGAGGTTTACGTCTTTCTTTTTCTTTCCACCACTAATGAAGAACATGCAGCGACATATTAAGATGAAAGCTTTTAAGAATAGAGGAGATCTTTTTTACCAAGTCAATCTCAAAGTTTGACTGCAAGTTAAGATTCCCAATGAGTGAGTTTGTCTTCAGGAGATAATTGTCCATCAAGAGATTCCATAACTTTAGCAGTCTTTCAAGTAAATGGAAGAATAAGATCATCAGTGCTGATCACAGGATGACTCTTCTTGGCTTAATGACCACAAAGAATATAGTAGATGACAGCAGAGAAAGACCTGTAGATTCCATCCAAGATGATAAATTCATAAGAGCTGCCATACTGGGAAAGACCGAAGGTCCATCAACAGTGGCCAACCCAGGTCCCAAGTACCTGACAGAAACCCAAAGAGTAGCAACATTCCAGAGCTGAGATTGTGATGTCATAATGCCTCATTCCACCAATGCCTGAGAGCCAACCTCATCAGTGATGTCACAATGGCTTGATTGTCCTATACTGTCCTACTTGGACAGACTGAAGGTCCATTAAGCCCAGTATTCTGTTTCCAACAGTGGCCAACCCAGGTCCCAAGTACCTGACAGAAACCCAAAGATTAAAACATATTTTAGACTGCTTATCCTAGAAATAAGCAGTGGATTTTCCCAATCCATCTCAAAAATGACTTATGGACTTTAATTTTAGGAAATTATTCAAACTTTTGTTTATTTACTTAGATTTATATCCCATCATCCTCAAACAGTTTACATTTACAGTGTTACAATATAGGGTTTACATACAGTGTATTGCAATATGTCTTCATATAGGATTACTTACTGATGCTGGTGAAGAGTTCAGGGAGTGACCAGGCAAAAAGGTAGGTTTTCACAACTTGGGCTCTGATAGGTTGTTCCAGAGGTTTGGTATGAAATTGGAATAGGATCATTTCCAGGCTGTCTGGAGTCGGAGGGAGTGCCCTGATGGTGTATGTAGGCAAATTTCATCTTGGGAGCTAAGCTAACTGCTTTCAACACATTCTCCAACAACAAATTCCAGAGAACAGTTAAGCCCTGGAATGTGTTGCCAGAGGTCGTGGTAAGAGCGGTTAACATAGCTCATAAATAACGTAGCTGGTTTTAAGAAAGGTTTGGACAAGTTCTTGGAGGAAAAGTCCATAGTCTGTCATTGAGACAGACATGGGGGAAGCAACTGCTTGCCCTGGATTGGTAGCATGGAATGTTGCTACTCTTTGGGATTCTAGAATCTTGTTACTCTCTGGAATTCCGAAATCTTGCTATTCCTTGGGATTCTGTATGGAATGTTGCTACTCCTTAGGTTTTGGCCAGGTACATAGTGACCTGGATTGGCCACCATGAGAATGGGCTACTAGGGTCGGTAGAATGGAATGTTGCTACTTTATGGGGTTTGCCAGGTACTAGTGGCCTGGATTGGCCACTGGGAGGATGGGCTAATGACCCAGTAAGATTATTCTTATGTTCTTAATTACACATTGAGTAAAGAAATATTTTCCGGTTTGATTAAATAAGAACATAAGAATTACCATACCGAGACAACAAGCCCAGTATCCTGTTTCCAACAGTGGCCAATCCAGGTCCCAAGCACCTAGCTAGATCCCAAGTAACAAAACAGATTCTCTGCTGCTTATCCTAGGAATAAGCAATGGATTTCCCCAAGCCATCTCAATAATGGCCTATGGACTTCTCTTTTAGGAAATTATCCAAACCTTTTTTAAACCCTGCTAAGCTAACTGATTTCACCACATTCTCTGGAATTACATGTTGTGTGAAGAAATATTTTCTCTGAATTGTTTTAAATCTACTACTTAGTAGCTTCATTGCATGCCCTCTAGTCCTAGTATTTTTGGAAAGAGTGAAAAAGCAACTCACATCTCCCCTTTCCACTCCACTCATTTGATAGACCTCTATCATATCACCCCTGAGCCGTCTCTTCTCCAAACTGAAGAGCCCTAGTCGTTTTAGCCTTTCCTCACAGGGAAGTCGTCCCAACCTTTTTGTCGCCCTTCTCTGTACCTTTTCTAATTGCTATATCTTTTTTGAGATACGGCGACCGGAACTGCACACAGTATTCGTCACAGCCATTCCATAGAGCGAGACGAGAGCATTATAACATTTTTATCTTTGCTTTCTATTCCTTTCTTGATAATTCCAAACATTCTATTTGCTTTCTTAGCTGCAGCCTTATATTGAGCTGAGGGTTTCAACATATCCTCAACAATGGCACCTAGATCTTTTCCTGGGTCCTAACATAGAACCCAGCAAACCTGAGCTCTCTCCAAGTTTTCCGCAAACATCTGAAAACTTGGCTTTTCTCAAAAATGTAAGCCTCTCTCCAACTTTGGTATCCCAAGTCCTCAAAATCTCCTCATATCTGGCATCCCTAGTCCTCTAAATATTCTTCATACTTCGACCCTTTATTGTAGCTCCTTCCTATTACATCTCCTGTAAACCGTGCCGAGCTCCACGAACGTGGAGAAGATGCGGTATACAAACCAAAGGATTAGATTAGATCACATAGCTATAGTTCGGGTTCCTCTTTCCCACATGCATCACTTTGCACTTGCTCACATTAAAAGTCATCTGACATTTTGATTTCCAGTCTTCCAAGGTCCTCTTGCAATTTTTCATAATCCTCATGCGATTTAAGAACTTTGAACAACTTTTTGTCATCATCAAATTGAATTATCTCACAATCTATTTAATGTACCTGGGGCAATGGGAGGATGAGGTGGCTTGCCCTGGTTCACAAGGAGCAGCCTGGGTTTGAACCCACAACCACAATTTTTTTTCCCCATCCCTGTAGGAACTCAATTTTTCCATCCCATCCCCGCAGGTTTTGTCGCTGTCCCTGCCCCATTCCTGTAAGCTCAAACACTTGATTTTGGGGCTTGTGCAGGTGAGGATGGAGCTTGCAGGAATGTGGCAGGGGCAGGAAAAGAACTCACGGGGATGGGATGGGAAAAATGTATCCCTGTGTCATTCTCTAATTCTAACCACTCCTCCATTTACATTTTTATATAGATATGGAAGGGAAGAGAAAACAAAGCACCACCATCATCAAAATCTACATAATGCTGGCCTTAAGCATTTCAGGGGGAATGCATTGTCTCCCCCCCCCAACTATGCCTAGGACCTGTGTCAACAACCAGGGAATATTCTCACATTCCCATGGTTGGATGCTAAGGAGGGCTAGAGCATCTGTAGCAGGGAAGTTTTGTGTGTTTTATTCTTGGTTTTCTCCTGATAGAGATGTTTGTAGTGTCTCATTCATTCCGCCTTGGGAGGGCGATGCCTTCCTGGGCACTGAGCCTACTTTATTTTCTGCATTATTTCCCAGGATGCCTCTGTATGAAGGAGGAGAAGGGGGGATTAGAGGAAGTGGAGGTTGGTCAGGAGGATTCTGCTGCTTGCTTTTCTTATCTTCTCACTATCTGTTGGGAGTAATGCTGAGAATTCGGCTAAGTGACAGTGTTGAATGACGGGTTTTCCTTCCACCAGGAAGGTAAATTAATCAATGATTCTGATGCTGGATTAAATCTCTGGGGACCCAGCACTGTTAACTCACCCTTTCCACTTCAGATTACAGCAAGAAGCCAAGTTGAAAATTTGGTTGGTTTTAAAATAGGGGTTATAAAAACACCATCGACCGCCAAAATTACTATTGGAGTAATTTCTCTGACAATGTGCTTTTCGGGTTTTGGAAAATTCCATTAGACATAGCTTTGTCCATCATGATTTTTATTTATTTTATTTGGATTTTGCTCCTGACTTTTTAGTCAAGGAGCATTATATCCAGAGTCCTTTTACCAAGCTGCGGTAAGCGTTAGTGCTTGCTTATCACTGTTTAAAAGGACTTACTGTGGGGCGCACTGAGGCATCCTGCAGTAAGTCCCAGGTTGGTGCATGCACGCCATGCACTAAAAGATTATTTTTAGTTTTACCAGAGAGTGGGCGAAGAATGGACATTTCTCTGGTAATCAGTCCATGTCTTCCTCATGGAGCCTTCCCCCCTCCCCATCGGCGGTCATCTCCATCATTTCTATGCCCAGTGGGAAGGTCTTACCACCGACAGTTGGGTGCTTTCCATCATCTGGGAGGGGTACTCCCTTCACGTCAGTCACGTACCCCCAGACCTACCTCCAAGAGAGTTTCCTTCTGCTCGGTCTCAGCTGCCTCTCCTTTTGCAGGAAGCTCAGGCCCTTCTTCGCCTTTGGGCGGTAGAGGAGGTTCCCCCGGACCAATGGAACACCGGATTTTATTCCCGGTACTTTCTGGTACCCAAGAAGACGGGGGATCTGCGTCCAATCCTGGACCTCCGTACTCTGAACAAGTATCTGGTCAGGGAACAGTTCAGAATGCTGCATGCTAACTGATTAGGAAGTAATCTCTTACTAGCTACGAAATAGGTGGTGGTTCGGACTCACGGTCCAATCTTTTTTAAAACAAAAATTTGAAAATCGGCCGTTTTATTGCAGCTCTAAAAATAAGCCATAGCGCACAGCAAAGATCTGCATGAGGGCACGATAAGAGCATTTCTTAGCATTGATTGGATAAAGTAGAGCTGCTAACTAATAAGAATAATTTATTTTCTTGTATACCGCCCTACCAACAGTTCTAGGCGGTTCACCACAGGAAAACTGAGACATTTCAGCACATGATACAGTTTCAAAAAAGCAGCACTACCTGCAATAATCTAATATAGCATAGTTAAAATACAATTTCAAATATTGTTAAGAAATGAAAGCATAGGTTAAAACAATTTTTAAAAACTAAGAACCTCCTGAGAAATATTAAAAATCAGCAGTCCATTGACTATATTTGTAACATCATAATAATTGTAATGTATTTATTTATTTATTTGATTTTATTTTTTGAGGTTGGTAGAATTCCTTACACATCCAGGGGAGGGAAAGATATTTTGTTTATTAAAATCCTTAATTATAATATTATAATTACATAATTTGTCTTATTGTAGTAATTTGGTAAGGGGGAGAAAATGATTGTTCTAAGTATAAATTGTATGTTTAATAATGCGTTTTATGAAATATTTATGTTCAGATAATTGTGTTGCATTGTCAAAGTTTAAAAATCAATAAAGATAAAAAAATAAAAAATAAAAATCAGCAGTATACAGAATTATATGGCGCAGGACCTGCTTACATTGGAAAGTTGGTCCTCAATCTGGCAGCTAGGCTTCAATGCTAAGAAATGTAAGGTCATGCACCTCGGAAGCGGAAATCCATGCAGGACGTACTTCTTGAACAGAGAAACTTTAACTAGGACTTCAGCAGAACGAGATTTAGGAGTAATCATCAGTGCAGACATGAAAACTGCCAATCAAGTGGAGAAGGCTTCATCTAAGGCAAGGCAGATATTGGGTTGTATCAATAGAAGTTTCGTCAGTCGAAAGCCTGAAGTCATAATGCCATTGTACAGGGCCATGATGAGACCTCATCTGGAGTACTGTGTGCAATTCTGGAGGCCACATTACAGTAAAGATGTGCGCAGAATTGAATCGGTTCAACGGACGGCCACCAGGATGATCTCGGGGCTCAAGGGTCTCTCGTACGAAGTGAGACTGAACAAATTGCAGCTCTACACTCTTGAGGAACGTAGGGAGAGGGGAGACATGATCGAAACATTTAAGTACCTCACGGGACGTGTCGAAGTGGAAGATGATATTTTCTTTCTCAAGGGACCCTCGGCCACAAGAGGGCACCCGCTCAAACTCAGGGGCGGAAAATTTCATGGCGACACCAGAAAGTATTTCTTCACAGAGAGAGTGGTTGATCATTGGAACAAGCTTCCAGTGCAGGTGATCGAGGCAGACAGCGTGCCAGACTTTAAGAATAAATGGGATACCCATGTGGGATCCCTACGAGGGTCAAGATAAGGAAATTGGGTCATTAGGGCATAGACAGGGGGTGGGTAAGCAGAGTGGGCAGACTTGATGGGCTGTAGCCCTTTTCTGCCGTCATCTTCTATGTTTCTATGTTTCTATTCCTGTTGATCAAATAAATAAGCTTTTAAGAATTTCCTAAATGTAAGGTTAAGAACAGGATTGAGCAATCATCGGGCTTAACCAGGAGTTCATCTTCTTGGTCTTTAGGCATCAATGGTAGAGAATCTTCCTCGGCACTCCATGCAGGCATCATCCCCCTGATTATATGTAAATCAAGAATCCAGGACAGACAGCTGAAGAAAGGATTGGAGAAAATTTGAGAAACATACCTCTTCGTCTACGAGACCGTGCTAGCGATTTTTAGCGCAGAGAGCTGCGCTGCTCCCGACGGCCATCGAGTTCCTATGAGCAACATGGGCCATTCACGCTAGTGCGGTTGCGTAGAAGAGGGGAATAGGTGTGACTACAGATATATATCTATTAGAGATGAGAATGCATTTGAAATGATGGTTTCCTTGTTGTTTCGTACATTTTTACCCTCAAATGACAGGAAAACCTGAAATCTTGATTTTTTTTTCCCTATGTTGAAAAGAGTTTGCATTCTTCATAAACAGTGCGCACGGCTTCCTGGTTGTGTACACGTTCACCGAAGAGTATACTGCCGGGGACAAACTAAACTAAACCAAAATATTTCCCATCAACAGCAGGGGAAACGACTACTACTGTCCATTCAGTCTGTAGGACAGTCCTCGCTATTCTTCCCTATTTTCCACGGCTTCTTTCAATTGCTTGATGTTCATTCCTGTGTCATTCTTGATGGTATCCAGCCAGTGGGCCTTTGCTCTCAACTGCTAACAACCAATCATTCCAAGTTGAACCTCCTTTTCTAGTGAATTCACCTCATCACATGGCCAAAATAGGTCAGTTTCTGTCTGGTAGAAACATGACGGCAGATAAAGGCCAAATGGCCCATCTAGTCTGCCCATCCGCAGTAACCATTATCTCTTTCTCTCTCTGAGAGATCCCACATGCCTATCCCAGGCCCTCTTGAATTCAGACACAGTCTCCGTATATAGCCAGATTAATCTTAGATTTCAATTAACAGTTCCTTATTCTATCCCATGCATCTTTTTATTCTGCTAGTTTCATAAGAACATAAGAATAGCCCTACTGGGTCAGACAAATGGTCCATCAAGCCCAGTAGCCCGTTCTCAAGGTGGTCAATCCAGGTCACTAGTACCTGGCCAAAACCCAAGGAGTAGCAACATTCCATACAGAATCTCAAAGAAAGCAAGATTCCAGAATCCCAGAGAGTAGCAACATTCCATACAGAATCTCAAAGAATAGCAAGATTCCGGAATCCCAGAGAGTAACAAGATTCTAGAATCCCAAAGAGAGTCTTACTGGGTCAGACCAACGGTCCATCTAGCCCAGTAGCCCGTTCTCACGATAGCCAATCCAGGTCACTAGTACCTAGCCAAAATCCAAGGAGTAGCAACATTCCGTACAGAATCTCAAAGAATAGCAAGATTCCAGAACCCGAAAGAGTAGCAACATTCCATGTTACCGATCCAGGGCAAGCAGCGGCTTCCCCATGTCTTTCTCAATAACAGACTATGGGCTTTTCCTCCAGGAACTTGTCCAAACCTTTCTTAAAACCAGCTACGCAATCCGCTGAACAGATTGGTAATGGGTGGTAATACATTGGATATGCTGCCTTTCTGTGGTACAATCAAAGCACTCTGCATATACAGCTATTCTCTCTGTCCCTAGGGGCTCACAATATAAGTTTTTATACCTAGGGCAGTGAAGGGTGAGGTATGGCTGCTGCCTTGGATCACCTCCACACCATGCTTCTAGAAGGCATTTGCAACACAGCGATTCGATATTCTCGCTGGAGAGCGAGTTAAAGAAAAGGTCACAAGAAAAATCCACAGAAATAGGAAACAGGTTAATACATACACATACACAGATTCATGTACAGTCATTACTAGAATTATTCTCTTGATTATAGAAAATTGAAATCTTTGCCTCCCCAAATGTTTGTTCTGGCAAATTCTTTCAGTAGTAAACAAACTCCTTGGGTCTTGGCTCACTCATGGTACAGAGGATGTTAAACTATGTCTTCCTCTTTTCCTGACCTACCTCCCCCCATACTGTAGTTAAAATAACCTTCCTCAAATGTCAGCCTAACCCACTACCTATGCTCCTGTTCGTTTCTGGGGCTTCATCTGACATTGTGAATAATTTCATGTCATCGTGTCCACTTCACAACCAATTCAACCCCTTCCCCCTGCCTTTTCCTGTCATCCATTGCACAGATATTAGGGAGATCCCTGTTAGAGAAGGGATGATGTGTTGATCTGCTTGAGGAGCCAGGAGTTCTGCTTGCTCAAACAGTTTCTATCTCATGTTACAGGCCAGGAAATGAGCAGAACCCTTCCTTAAACTAAACCGTATTCCCTGGGGAGAGAGGCTTGAGGGCAGTCTCATCTTCAGCTTTAACTTTCGCTCACTTCCTGCTATTTAGAAGTGGCAAGGAGCAGAGTTTCTTTACTAGAAAGGAGGGAGGTTGTTTGGGGGTTAAGTGATTGGCTCCAAAGCCTCAAGTTCTCCTCTTGGAAAATCCTGGAAACAAGACTGAGCCTCTTTAATAATAATAATAATAATAATAACTTTATTCTTCTATACCGCCAATAATCGTGCGACTTCTAGGCGGTTTACATTTGAAGAGAGCGAGTTACAATATGCAGATAGTCAGTGAAATTACAGTATGTAAAATCTTGAAATACAATATACAGTTTGTTAAGTATTTTCAGAGGGGACATGTTAGAAATAGGAGCAAATTAGAAAACACAGTTTGTTAAGAATTTCGGAGGGGCATTGGGTAAAAATAGAATAGAAAAGGATTAGCAGAGTTACGACCTAGAAAGACTCTGAGATTCAGATGAAGGGTTAGAGGGCACTTTTCCTTCCGAGTCAACATTGTCCTTTCATCAAGGGATGGTGGCAGTGAGGCAGAATACTGTGTGGCTCATTTCTCTGTATAGCAGGGGTGTCCAACCTGCGGCCCCGTGAAGTATTTTGTGTGGCCCCGGTCGAGGGCGATGCAGTGTTTTCCTCTGCTGCCGGCTCCCTCCTCCGTCTTGCCGCAGCGTTTGCGCGGCCCCAGAAACATTTTTTTTGGCCAATGCGGCCCAGGGAAGCCAAAAGGTTGGACCCCCCCTGCTGTACAGGATAATACAGAAAAAGCTGGATACCTAACTTTGCATTTAGGTCCAAATTCTCTATATATATCACCTAAAATCAGCGCCGAAAAAATATACGCTTAATGCTATTCTGCAAACTGCCTCTGGAGTTCGGCGTGGTTTATAGCAGTGGTTCCCAACCCTGTCCTGGAGGACCACCAGGCCAATCGGGTTTTCAGGCTAGCCCTAATGAATATGCATGAAGCAAATTTGCATGCCTATCACTTCCATCATATGCAAATCTCTCTCATGCATATTCATTAGGGCTAGCCTGAAAACCCGATTGGCCTGGTGGTCCTCCAGGACAGGGTTGGGAATCACTGCCCTAATGAATATGCATGAAGCAAATTTGCATGCCTATCACTTCCATCATATGCAAATCTCTCTCATGCATATTCATTAGGGCTAGCCTGAAAACCCGATTGGCCTGGTGGTCCTCCAGGACAGGGTTGGGAATCACTGCCCTAATGAATATGCATGAAGCAAATTTGCATGCCTATCACTTCCATCATATGCAAATCTCTCTCATGCATATTCATTAGGGCTAGCCTGAAAACCCGATTGGCCTGGTGTTCCTCCAGGACAGGGTTGGGAATCACTGCCCTAATGAATATGCATGAAGTAAATTTGCATGCCTATCACTTCCATCATATGCAAATCTCTCTCATGCATATTCATTAGGGCTAGCCTGAAAACCCGATTGGCCTGGTGGTCCTCCAGGACAGGGTTGGGAATCACTGCCCTAATGAATATGCATGAAGCAAATTTGCATGCCTATCACTTCCATCATATGCAAATCTCTCTCATGCATATTCATTAGGGCTAGCCTGAAAACCCGATTGGCCTGGTGTTCCTCCAGGACAGGGTTGGGAATCACTGCCCTAATGAATATGCATGAAGCAAATTTGCATGCCTATCACTTCCATCATATGCAAATCTCTCTCATGCATATTCATTAGGGCTAGCCTGAAAACCCCATTGGCCTGGTGTTCCTCCAGGACAGGGTTGGGAATCACTGCCCTAATGAATATGCATGAAGCAAATTTGCATGCCTATCACTTCCATCATATGCAAATCTCTCTCATGCATATTCATTAAGGCTAGCCTGAAAACCCGATTGGCCTGGTGGTCCTCCAGGACAGGGTTGGGAATCACTGCCCTAATGAATATGCATGAAGCAAATTTGCATGCCTATCACTTCCATCATATGCAAATCTCTCTCATGCATATTCATTAGGGCTAGCCTGAAAACCCGATTGGCCTGGTGTTCCTCCAGGACAGGGTTGGGAATCACTGCCCTAATGAATATGCATGAAGTAAATTTGCATGCCTATCACTTCCATCATATGCAAATCTCTCTCATGCATATTCATTAGGGCTAGCCTGAAAACCCGATTGGCCTGGTGGTCCTCCAGGACAGGGTTGGGAATCACTGCCCTAATGAATATGCATGAAGCAAATTTGCATGCCTATCACTTCCATCATATGCAAATCTCTCTCATGCATATTCATTAGGGCTAGCCTGAAAACCCGATTGGCCTGGTGTTCCTCCAGGACAGGGTTGGGAATCACTGCCCTAATGAATATGCATGAAGCAAATTTGCATGCCTATCACTTCCATCATATGCAAATCTCTCTCATGCATATTCATTAGGGCTAGCCTGAAAACCCCATTGGCCTGGTGTTCCTCCAGGACAGGGTTGGGAATCACTGCCCTAATGAATATGCATGAAGCAAATTTGCATGCCTATCACTTCCATCATATGCAAATCTCTCTCATGCATATTCATTAGGGCTAGCCTGAAAACCCCATTGGCCTGGTGTTCCTCCAGGACAGGGTTGGGAATCACTGCCCTAATGAATATGCATGAAGCAAATTTGCATGCCTATCACTTCCATCATATGCAAATCTCTCTCATGCATATTCATTAGGGCTAGCCTGAAAACCCGATTGGCCTGGTGTTCCTCCAGGACAGGGTTGGGAATCACTGCCCTAATGAATATGCATGAAGCAAATTTGCATGCCTATCACTTCCATCATATGCAAATCTCTCTCATGCATATTCATTAGGGCTAGCCTGAAAACCCGATTGGCCTGGTGTTCCTCCAGGACAGGGTTGGGAATCATTGGTTTATAGAATACATGTAGCGCCCGTCTTCGCTACTAACATTTAGGCGTGGCCATTTATGCCGATGAAAACCAAGGGCTCCTTTTATCAAGCTGCGCTAGCAGTATAACGTGCGTAATAGCGTGCGTGAATCCGCCAGCTGCGCCAGCCGCTTCCGCCTCCTCTTGAGCTTGCGGTAGTTTTTGGCCAGCGCAGTGTTCTGGATCCGCTGAAGTCTTTGAAGACTTTTCTTGGTTAGACTTAGATAGATGGAGTTACAATAGTCCAGTCTGGAAAGAATGATTGATTGGACAAGGACAGCAAAATGTTGTTGGCAGAAGCAGGATCTCACTTTCCTCAACATGTGAAGCCTAAAAAAACATTTTTTTACCATAGAGTTGAGATGGTTGTTAAAGGAAAGTGTAGAGTCAATAATGATGCCCAAAACTTTGCTTAAGAATTCGATCTGCAGTGTGGGACCAGAAGGTAGTGGAATGAGCGTGAGTAACTGATCTAATTTTGGGCTAAGCCAGAGCAGTTTTGTTTTGAACTCATTCAGCTTCATTTATACAGTGAGGGCCCAGGATTGGAGTTTCGTTATGCAAGCTGTTATATTTTCGGTGAGGTTAGAATCTATTTCGAGAAGGACAAAGATGTCATCTGCATATATAAATAGAGTTTCAAAGGGAGATAGATGGAAGAGTTTCAAAGAAGACATATAAATGTTGAAAAGAATAGGGGATAGGGGTGATCCCTGGGGAACATCACATAGCGCTCTCCAAGGAGAAGACATGGTTCCATTCATGTTAACAGTGTAAGAGCGGGATAGTAAAAATTTCGAGAGCCATTCTAAGACTGTGGAATCAATGCCTATCTCAGAAAGTTGGTAAATTAGGATATCGTGGTGGACAACATCAAAGGCTGCAGATAGGTTGAATTTTAGTAGGATAGCAAACTTATTACAAGATTGAAGTTGTTGAATCTTTGAGATTAAAGAGGCCAGCAGGGATTCAGTGCTTTCAGGGATTCAGGGATTCAATATGGTTTCAGATTGGGTCTGAAACCATATTGGCAAGGTAATAGAATGGAGAATCTCTCTAAGTAAGATGAGAGCTGAATGGATATAATAGCCTCGAGCATTTTGGTCAGGAGAGGAATATTTGCTTTAGGATGATAGCTGGAAGGGGAGGATGGGTCTAGATCAGCTTTTTTCTTGAATCCCTGGAGGGTGCTTTCCCCTAGAACAGTTTCCGGAAGAGCGTTCCAGATTTCTACCACTCTCTGGGTGAAGAAGAACTTCCTTATGTTTGTACGGAACCTATCCCCTTCCACATCAACCAAGAGATTTGTTTACCCGCTGTTCAGTCTGTAGGTTCACCTAAGCAAGATAGGATATTGCAGAAGCTAGACATGCAAAGAGTTTTACTTCATAATCTGGAAAGGACGAATGATTTTCGCCTTTCCGACCATCTGTTTGTTTTAACCAGTTTATCAAGATGAGGCATACCAGCTTCCAAGGCATCTATTGCCAGATGGATTCACATGGCAATCTTGTCGATGTACTATTAAAGCTCATTCGACCAGAAGTGTGGCATCTTCATAGGCAGAGGCTCGGGCAGTACTGCCTGAGGAGATTTGTAGAGCAGCTACTTAGTCTACTCGTCATACCTTTACAAAATTCTACAGAGTGGATGTTACAGCATGGAAGGATGTTGCTTTCGAGTCTTTGTTTTTGCGAGTAGATTCATCTGTCCCACCCTAGACGTCTGGCACTGCTTTGGTATATATCACCTAGATGTCTTTGCAACAGAATGGAAGATTAGATTCTTACCTTGATAATCTTCTTTCTGTTAGAAGACATAGGAATTGGTACGACCCACCTGTCAGTATTTCAATGTACCTGCTTTCTGCCTCAGACAAATCAATAGTCCAAAACTGGAGTTTTTCACCTGTTAGTTGGATGAAAATATACAGATAAATTGCAAATAAAGTAATGAATATGTTAAGTTTTGTAGTCCCTATGTGTTAGGGTTAGTTGCACCAACATTTTCACACTTGGTTCGTTGATATACGCATGTTGTAAGTTCTTGCTAATTATTAATCTTTTTCATGAGTTATAGAGCAGCATAACAGAAATGTATGGTGTTTGTGGAGAAGTCCTCCTGATTTCTTTTCTCATAGTGGAGCTCAATTTCTTTGGTACAAACAGAAAAGAACACTATACTCTATTGTTGAAGGAAGAGGAGCTGAAAGATGTGATTGACATCCTTCTACAAGCAACTCAAAACCATGGGTAATTCACCTAAAGTTTAGACTCCTATGTCTTCTATCAAGGGAAGAACCTAATTTTCCATTGCTGGTGAAGTTGACAGAAAACGTGGTTCACCAACAATTGGTGACCCATGTAACATAGTAAAATAGTAAATGATGGCAGATAAAAAGATTAGATTGGGGCCCTTAGTCCTTTTTAACCAGACCTGCTCTCTATTCTCCAGACACCTGAAGAGTTTTGGGCTAACTGAGCCCCTTATACCAAATGTTTGGTTGGAAATTATAAACAGTATTACATTAGTAAGTGGGAACTCATGTGGAAGGTTTTATCCGAGTTCACCAGGGTTCAACACCACCAATGGCAGACATTACCCACTCCCATCATTTTAAAACACTCTGTGGGCTAATCTAAAAATCTATAATTCATAGTGCAAAAGTTTTTTTTAAACTGCTTTTTTTCTTTCTCTCTTTAAACTATAAGTAAATGCAAAAATTGTTATCAATCGCCCAAAAACCCTGGTGTCTATATAGTGTGGAGAATTAAATTTAAATAGGATTGAAATAAATAAATCAACAATTCAACAGTGCTTTTAAATGACATTGGTGAAAAAGCTCCTGAGAAATATTAAGCCTGGTGAATTTTACACCCTTAATAAAATGGCTGAAAAACAGGAACTTATCTGCAAACCGCTGTTTTGTTTTTTCATGCGGGGTGCCAGCTGATTGCCCTACAAAGCCCCGTTTCGTATCCTTCATCAGGGGCAACCTCAGTGGCATCTCCCAAAGCAGTCCGGATCAAAAGATGGTTCTCTGCGGTGCGGTGGATACAAAACAACCGCCTGCATCGTCGATCCACTACACACACAGGCGGTTGTTTTTTATTCATTTTAAATTGCGGTTTGTTGTTTACCTTATTTACCACAGACCCCTGAAGAAGGCGTGTTTTCCGAAACACGGACCGTGTTGGGTCTTTTGGTTTGTAAACAGGTGGTCTTGGTCACCGCATTTAATATCGGGTAAAATAAACATTGCCTGCATCGGTCTGCAGTTTCTTTTTTGGTTTTTGCTTGCTGTTTTTATACTGCAGACACTGTTGGGTTTCTTTTGTTGCTTAATGTTGCTGTGCTAACCAGAACCCATCTACTCTCCACCCTGATCCACCCCTAGCGCTAAAATGGAAGACGGATTAAGACATCCGGGTTTTGCTTCTATTGCTTTCAATGAAAGTCAAACCCAGATGTCTCCATCTGTCCTCCTTACGTCCATTGTTTTCAGTGGAAGTCAAACCCAGATGCCTCTATCTGTTCTCCTTTTTCTGGAGCCATATGATAAACCCCACAGTAAGCACATGTTCTTACAGCAGCTTAGTGAAAGGACCCCTAAGTGTTTCTACCTTTCCTAGATTTGCCTAGAGTCACAAGGAGTTGCAATGGGAAATGAACCCCGGGTCCCAGCTCACCGAGATACTCCTCCAACTATATGTTATTTCTGTAGGTCCCATTTTAAGCACTGCAGTAATATGAATTACCAAGAACCAACCCTGTACTGCATGTAAATCTACCCCTAAGTTTGCGGTTCCCAAACCTGTCCAGGGGACCCCCAGCGAGTCAGATTTTTAGAATATTCACAATTCATGAGAGACCTTTACATAAACTGCCTCTCCATTGCAAACAGATCTCTCTCATGAATATTCATTGTGGGCATCCTGAAAACCTGACTGGCTGGAAGTCCCCCAGGTAGACAGGAACCACTGCTCTAGAGGAAGGAAGGGAGCTGTACGAAAGAGATTCAAATATCAAATGCACTTGCACCAAACATTTTTTCAATAGACAAGAAATTCTATAATCAGAAATCGGGAAACAAAGCTCCATGAGGGTTTATTTCTCCACAGAAGGAGTGATACACACTTAAAACAACCTCACAGTGCAAGTAGGGGATTTCCAAACCAGCAGAATAAGCACAGAGATTTCTTGATGATAGGAAGCTGAGGGATCAGCAGGCAATCAGAGTCAGTGACCAGGAGGGCTCGGTGTTTTTTATTTATCGTTATATAAATAGAGATATATGTATAATATTTTAGGGGGAGGGCCTTAATATTCTTGCTTTGATCACTCACCATCCAAATGATTTAATGGCCACAGTGGGGTGAAATGGCAAGGTGTTAATTGCTAGATGCCATCTCCACCCCCATCCCCTAAGTACATGTTCTTAATCTCAGCCAAAAGGCTAAGAAGGTACTATCTTGTCATAGCCAGGACATCTATTGTGTGATTGATTTGGTCAGGGCTAGTGTTGGGGGGGGAGGGGAAACAGGGCTGGCCCACAACTCCAGGGGGCCCCCATAGGCCAAAATAGCCTTCCTGTCTCCCCACCATGTTCCTAAGCCCCCCTCACCTTTTAAAATGCAAAGGGGTCGTCGCCATGGCAGAGATTCTCTAGTGTAGCTGGCAGCTTCCTTGGCACTGTTCCTCTGCCACGGTCCGCCCCCTCTAATGCAACTTCTTGTTTCTCTTGGTTGGACCACAGCAGAGGAACAGCACAGAGGAAGCCATCAGCAGCACTAGAGAATCACTGCTGTGCCAGTGACCCCTTAGCCTTTTAAAAGGTGATGGGGCTTCAGAACGGAGTGGAGAGAAGGGAAGAACCTCCCGGCCCATGAAGGCCCCCTGGAGCAGCTGAATTTTAAATGAAGGGAGGGATGTTGGATGGAAGGGCATGTGGTGAACCCTGGGGAGAGAGATGATGGATGGAAAGATTAAAAAGGTTAGGGCTCTTCAGCTTGGAAAAGAGACGGCTGAGGGGAGATATGATTGAAGTCTACAAAATCCTGAGTGGAGAAGAACGGGTACAAGTGGATCGATTTTTCACTCCGTCAAAAATTACAAAGACGAGGAAACACTCATTGAAGATACAGGGAAATACTTTTAAAACCATTAGGAGGAAATATTTTTTCACTCAGAGAATAGTTAAGATCTGGAACGCGTTGCCAGAGGTTGTGGTTTTTTATTTAATCATTTATCATAATTTCCAGAGAGCTGGATCGAGGACATATGCTAGATGTAATTTACTTGGATTTCAGCAAAGCCTTTGATACAGTTCCTCATAGGAGGCTGTTGAACAAACTTGAAGGGCTGAAGTTAGGACCCAAAGTGGTGAACTGGGTCAGAAACTGGCTGTCGGACAGACGCCAGAGGGTGGTGGTTAATGGAAGTCGCTCGAAAGAAGGAAAGGTGACTAGTGGAGTCCCTCAGGGTTCGGTGCTGGGGCCAATCCTGTTCAATATGTTTGTGAGTGACATTGCTGAAGGGTTAGAAGGAAAAGTGTGCCTTCTTGCAGATGATACCAAGATTTGTAACAGAGTAGACACCGAAGAGGGAGTGGAAAATATGAAAAAGGATCTGCAAAAGTTAGAGGAATGGTCTAATGCCTGGCAACTAATATTCAATGCAAAGAAATGCAGAGTAATGCATTTGGGGATTAATAATAGGAAGGAACCGTATATGCTGGGAGGAGAGAAGCTGATATGCACGGACGGGGAGAGGGACCTTGGGGTGATAGTGTCCGAAGATCTAAAGGCGAAAAAACAGTGTGACAAGGCAGTGGCTGCTGCCAGAAGGATTCTGGGCTGTATAAAGAGAGGCGTAGTCAGTAGAAGGAAGAAGGTGTTGATGCCCCTGTACAGGTCATTGGTGAGGCCCCACTTGGAGTATTGTGTTCAGTTTTGGAGACCGTATCTGGCGAAAGACATAAGAAGACTTGAGGCGGTCCAGAGGAGGGCGACGAAAATGAAGGAGGCTTGCGCCAGAAGACGTATGAGGAGAGACTGGAAGCCCTGAATATGTATACCCTAGAGGAAAGGAGAGACAGGGGAGATATGATTCAGACGTTCAAATACTTGAAGAGTATTAACGTAGAACAAAATCTTTTTCAGAGAAAGGAAAATGGTAAAACCAGAGAACATAATTTGAGGTTGAGGGGTGGTAGATTCAAAGGCAATGTTAGGAAATTCTACTTTACGGAGAGGGTGGTGGATGCCTGGAATGCGCTCCCGAGAGAGGTGGTGGAGAGTAAAACTGTGACTGAGTTCAAAGAAGCGTGGGATGAACACAAAGGATCTAGAATCAGAAAATAAGATTAAATATTGAACTAAGGCCAGTACTGGGCAGACTTGCACGGTCTGTGTCTGTGTATGGCCGTTTGGAGGAGGATGGGCAGGGGAGGGCTTCAATGGCTGGGAGGGTGTAGATGGGCTGGAGTAAGTCTTAACAGAGATTTCGGCAGTTGGAACCCAAGCACGGTACCGGGTAAAACTTTGGATTCTTGCCCAGAAATAGCTAAGAAGAAAAAATTTAAAAATTTAAATTGAATCAGGTTGGGCAGACTGGATGGACCATTCGGGTCTTTATCTGCCGTCATCTACTATGTTCCTATGTTAACTCTTTGAACAAACAAAAGTTTTCCCAATTTACAATACTTAAAGGAAAAAGATACTCATTTCAAATTTTTAAGTACATAAAAACTTTTGAGTAGTCCATATTAGGAGAAGAAACAATTCACATGCCATTGGGAACAGAATATCAAAGGATTTGAAAATTTAACAGAAATCAATTTAGTAGCTCATCTCCATTTTTAATTCGGACCAGTAAATTGGGATCATCTGGAACTCTGCATTGTCACTCCTTTCCCTTCCCCCCAAAAAACTGCAATTGGGAGGGTTCATAAAAAAACATAGGTATTCTGATCCAAGTAAATCACACATTTAGAAAGATAACGCAATTGAAATTTTGCCCCCAATGTTTTAACGTTTCCTTTCAATTCTAGGAATCTTTTCCTTCTTGTTTGTGTCGTTCTAGAGACATCTGAAAGTACAGAAATCTTGCCATCCATATAGGAGACTTCTTTAAGCCTAAAAAATAGGTGAAGAAGCACTTCCTTATCTTGTAGAAAAACAAATGTCACTAGAAGCGTTGTTTGAACTACAACTTCTTCTTCTGAAGTCTCCAAAATTCTAGATAAGTCTATAGGCCTTAACAAATCAACATTAGGTTGATCAACTTCTGAAGAGGAAGGTTTTTTTAAACAGAAACAGGTATAAAATATATTTTATGTAGAGGTGGATGCCCATCTTCAGGGTATTTAAAGACGTCTTACAAAAATGTATAAAACAGTTCTTTTGGGGACATTGTAAGTGTTTTTGGGAAATTCAAAATTCTTAAATTGAACTGTTTAATATTTTCCATTTTCCTCAAAAGCACCAATTTGTCCTGGATGATTGATGTACAAGAAGAATGAGTTCCTTGCACTGATTGTTCTAGGATTTTCATTTTCTCCCCTTGAACTTTCAAATCCTCTTCAAACTTTTGCATTTTGACTGTTTGATTTTGGACAAGTGGTGAGATTCCCAGACATTCCTTATGGAGGGAGTCCAATGCAGTCCAAATAGATTCCAAAGTGATTTCAGCAGATCTCTTGAGGGGTTGAAGAGATGGCAATTCCCCTCGCTCTGTTGAAATTCCTTTAGCCTCCTTCGTTATGGATAGTCCGGCCGTGGAGTCCTGGGGAGCCAGCAAGCCCGATAGCTCTGCATTCAGCGTTGCTTCCACTGTTTGCGTTGCAGCCAGCATTCCCCTTTCACCCGGAGAGGCTGGTCCCGCGGGGCTGAGTGAGATTTCTCTCCCTAGCGCCGACGTTTCCCTCATGTCTGGCTCAGCAGGAACGCCCGACGCGAAGACAAAAAGAAGCTGGTGATCGCTCCCTGTCGCATTAAGGTAGGCTCTGGCGGTCGGGCTACTGCCGCTCTACCTCTTCTTTTAGGCGTGGTTTTAAGCTCGAAACAGCTATGAAAAAATTCAATATCGAACAGGAGCTGCAGTCACCGCGTCCTGCTACCAAGACGCCATCTTGTTTCTCCAACGTAGCTAGTTTTAAGAGAGGTTTGGACAAATTCCTGGAGGAAAAGTCCATAGTCTGTTATTAAGACATGGGGGAAGCCTCTGATTGCCTGGATCGGTAGCATGGAATGTTGCTACTCTTTGGGTTTTAGCCAGGTACTAGGGACCTGGATGGCCACCATGAGAACGGGCTACTTGGCTTGATGAACCATTATTCTGACCCAGTAAGTCTATTCTTATGTTCTTATGGAAAGGTATTTGGTGGATGAGGAAATCAGGGGAGGGGGCAGGAAGGAGAGGTATTGGGAGCCCCCTCCTTAATTTCGGCCTTGGATGTGGTTTTAGGGAGAGGATATGAGGCTGCTGCATTCAGATGCTGCTTCACCTGACTTGTGTCCACCCCCATGCTTATTCTGGGCAAATGTGGCTGAGCCAGGGATCATAATTCACTACATGCAAGCTGTATATGATTGTAGCAGGTATTTCACTATGGCCAGCATTGACTAGGAGTATGGAGGAACCCTGAGATACTGCATGGCATGGCTGGGTTAGCGAAGAACAAACAGCGAAGGAAGATTCTGGTGCTCAATATCTTTTATCGGTATATCATGACTCGATTCGTTTGTGTTTCGGCCCAAAAGGGTCTGCCTCAGGAGTCTGAACAGAGTAGTTATTGTCGGTCAGATGGACCCTCGGGTACATTAAGGGGGGTTGCACTCAACAATTATAGTCAGCTTTGGCCTGATTGAACAGTTACTCAGGAGACCGAGAGCTCATCTCGTGGGACGAGGTTAACGCGTTTGCTGACGAGCGTCGGGAGGGTAACCAGTAGGGGATTGGCTGGCGGGGCTTTCATGCCAAAGTGCTGGGCAGTAATTGGTGGGCCGCAGGGGACGTCAGGAGGGAGGGTTTAAAGTCGCAACCGTTCCTGGTCCGCTGAGGCGGCTTTCCCACCTACCCTCCCTTTAGGCGGCTTAGGGGTCGAGTACGAGTTGGGCTTGGGAGCAGCATCGCAAGATGCTGGGCTCCTCGGGGGCATGAGCTGCGGGACGGTAGGGGAACCATGTCCGGGGGTCAGGTGATTCTGGAGAACGGGGCACATGCCACCCCTCAGATCCTTGCTGACATGGCTGGGTCGGGGGCTATTCTTTATACTGTTGGTTGTTCTGTTAAATGTTAATTACCAATAAACAGTGCTGCGGCTATGTTTTGCCGATAAGTGTTCGTGCGATGGGGGCAAGTGGGTTCAGGGGGGTGGGGGGTGAGAGGAAAAGCGAATCTATCCAGCTGTTATCTGTGGCTTGCTTTTAAACTTAGGTATATCATTTGCAGCAAATTGATTCTTTGGATTTTCTTGTATGGAGGGGTTTTTGAAATATTTTATGCATATTTATGCACAGAAAACCATTCGACAGACCCAGGTCTCCGCACACCTCCTACATGCGCTAAGAAAAAAGTTACAGATCATTAAAGGAAAGGCCTGAAATCTCCACTCATGCTATTGCAGAAGTTCTGTGTTAAACTTGTACTGTTGCTTCCTCAGATCTGGCACGAAACATAGAAACATAGAAATAGACGGCAGATAAGGGCCCACGGCCCATCCAGTCTGCCCACCTTAATGTCCTTCCCCTACCTTTGCCCTGTGAATAGATCCCATGTGCCGATCCCATTTGGCCTTAAAATCAGGCACGCTGCTGGCCTCAATCACCTGTAGTGGAAGACTATTCCAGCGATCAACCACTCTTTCAGTGAAAAAGAATTTCCTGGTGTCACCTCGTAGTTTCCCGCCCCTGATTTTCAACGGATGCCCTCTTGTTGTCGTGGGACCCTTGAAAAAGAAGATATCTTCCTCCGCCTCGATGCGGCCCGTAAGATACTTGAACGTCTCGATCATGTCCCCCCTCTCTCTGCGCTCCTCGAGCGAGTATAGCTGTAATTTGTCAAGACGTTTTTCGTATGGTAGATCCTTGAGTCCCGAGACCATCCGGGTGGCCATTCTTTGCACCGACTCCAGTCTCAGCACATCCTTGCGATCATGCGGCCTCCAGAATTGCACACAGTATTCCAGGTGGGGCCTCACCATGGATCTATACAATGGCATAATGACTTCCGCCTTACGACTGACGAAACCCCTTCGTATGCAGCCCATGATTTGTCTTGCCTTGGACGAAGCCTGCTCCACTTGATTGGCAGACTTCATGTCCTCACTGACGATTACCCCCAAGTCTCGTTCTGCTACCGTTTTTGCTAGGATCTCGCCATTAAGGGTATAAGACTTGCATGGATTCTGGCTGCCCAGGTGCATAACTTTGCATTTTTTGGCACTGTGACCAGCCTTTTGCTCTTTCGTGCTGCCTGGACTGAATACACTTCTCCCTTCATATTTGCGGTTTCAGCATTCGCGGTTTCGATTATTCACGGTTTATAGCTTGCTGGCTCCTCCCCCCAAATGACATCAGCTTGCATAGAGAAATCGCTGATTCCAAGCGTTTACAGAGAAAATCGCCGATTCCCGGCCCTTTCTTCACCGTGTTTTGCCTCTCCTTCAGGAACAGACCAGGTCTGCCACCATGTTGTTCGCGGTTTCACCATATTCACAATGGTTTTTAATAGAAAACAATAAATAACATACCAAAAAGTTATTTGCGGTTTTTCAGTATTTACGGTTCTGTTAATCCCCTATCGCAGCGAATACGGAGGGAGAAGTGTAGTCAAAAGCTTTATTCCCGCAGATTTTCATGCCTTAGGCTTTGCACATGGTTCTTGCATGGGCTGCCAACAAAATCGAGCACATAAAGCCTAGCCGGTTTTTCTGCATCGGTGTGTCGATGGGGTGGGAGGTTATCAGATCCTGTCTTCTGTGTTACTGGAGTTGTCAGTGAGTAGTGAGTGTTGGATGCTAAACCTGAACATGGCTGCCTCTTGCAGATTAGCGAATTGTCTGGCAGTGCCAGAATATTGATATTGTGCGGGGAGGGGGAAGAGGTCCAGATGGAAAGGAAGCGGGCCCTAAAAAAAAAAAACCCCTGAAGGAAGTAGGTCAGGTATTCTGCAGATTAAAGAGAGGCAAGCCTCATCCTTGCGTGGCAGGAGACAGCAGCCACCACATCAAGCAGCAGGCAATTACCAGGAATTAGAGCAGTAAGGTGGGGGGCACAGATTTGCCAACTCTAATTGTCCATTGTCAGGACAGATCCCTTTTTATAGATCAGGGCCAGACTCTTAATACGAGGTAAGGTTTGTGAAAGCGTGTACTTTTTCCCTCTCTTCCTGCCTTTCCCGGGAAGCTGGTTCCTTATTGTAGCATTCTTTAAAGGGGGGAGGTAATCAAACCCTACCTATTGAAAGTTAACCCTTTTGTGCCACCTTATGCTTGGGGTAGGGAGTGTGGTGGGAAGCAATAAACCAGATAAGCCGAGGGTCTAAGGCAGGGGTGTCAAAGTCCCTCCTCGAGGGCCGCAATCCAGGCGGGTTTTCAGGATTTCCCCAATGAATATGCACGAGATCTGTTTGCATGCACTGCTTTCATTGTATAAGAACATAAGAAATGCCTGCACCGGATCAGACCTTGGGTCCATCTAGTCCTGCTAATAGACTTCATGCATATTCATTGGGGGGGGAAATCCTGAAAACCCGACTGGATTGCGGCCCTCGAGGAGGGACTTTGACACCCCTGGTCTAAGGCTTAAGAATCCATCAACCCCTGAGTTATGCAAAGCCAACGGGACATTTGCACACGGATAAGGTTGTCAGCTAGCGAAGGGTTCCCTCCCCCACCCTCTCCTTGCTCCAAACTCACGTTATCTCCAAAAAGAAAGTACGGGTCTTGGAGAAAAACCGGATCCCTTGTGTGTGAGCGTTTTGAGATGTTTCACTGGACCGCATGCTGAAAACCCTGGTGCACCGTTACAACGTCTAGGCTATGCCTTCAGCAATCAAAAGGGAAGAGCCAGATTTTATTTCCTGAGGAAGGACTTGCCAAATGGTTTCACGAGAACTTAAGTTGTCTAATGAGGGACCACTGCAGCAAAGACAGGAAGCCTGCCCACTTAGGGCTTTTATGAATTTTTTAAACTGATAAGTACACAGCCTTAAATAGCCAGAGAGCTGTATGGGACTATAGTAGTTACAGACTAACTTTGATCTCAGCCAGTAATAAATCAAAAGGAAATGCACAACCATCTGGATTAATTTCCTTAAAAGACGCTTTATTGTGTGTGTGGCTTTCTGTTATTTTTACCAGCCTCTGATCCTAATTTGGGGGGCAGGTGGGTAAAGCCCACGCAAACCATCACAGAAGGCTTTGAATTTCCTCCCGGGATCAGCTTATGAAGGAAGAGAGAAAAGGATTCCTTTGTGGGATGGCCAGTGCCTGGGAGCACTCTTCTGCGTGGCCAGTGGTCCCCAAATGTTTGCCCCCGCAAGGGAGCGGGAGCAGCGTGCAATGGAGGGGATGTGGAGAAAGTAGGCTTTTGTATTTTCGACAGCATACTGCATCTTGAGGGGAGGGGGAGTTTGGAAATCTCCTTTTTTTTTTAATTAATCTTTATTCATTTTTAAAACTTACAATAAGTGTAACATATAATACAATCATTTATACTTCAACATCACTTAATAGATCATCAAATTGTAACTCGCATTAAATATTCCCACCCCACCCTGGACGTGTATGAACAAAAGGAAAAAAATAATCCCTTGACCCGTAGAAATCCCCGTGCAAGATCGGGGAGAGCATTTAAAATTACCGAACACGATACGAAAACAAAAGGAACGTTACGGAAGGACCGACGTTTGTTTATTGTCTGAGAATCGATCGATCGATCAAGCAAGACCTGAAGTGTTTTGCAGTCTCTGCAGCTGTTCTCTCTTCAGGAGATGGCTGAGAAATCATTCTTCTGGCTCAGATTTTTTTTTAAAAACTTTTACAATCGAAAATGCCTGAGACCTGGACCGCAACTGCCTTCACTTCGGAGGTGGAGGGGCCGTCGGGCCAGTCACAACGTGATGCCAGGTTCAGAAGTGCAGCCGAGAGAGCTCTCTGCTGATTCGTGAGGAGGAGAAAACTGAAAATCGTGACGGAAAGAAAAAGTGCCAAGTCATGAGTTGGACTCGATGCGTGTCCTTGCCCCTCGATCCTCACTCCAGCCCCCCCGTTCAGGTTTAAAAGTAAACAGCTCTCCCCCTGCCTCGGTGAGCTGACTCGGCAAATAGCGTGCAGTGAGACCGTCTAAGCGGAAAATGAGTGTGCCTAGACTCAATTTCCTGTGCTTTGCTCCCCAATTCTGACGCTGATGTCACTCAGATCTGGAGTTTTCAGGTGCCGGGAGCTTCGTCCCTCTCGAAGGAGTTTAGATAATCTGGAGTCTGAGCTTAAGTGATTTTATAATTCAGTGTTTCAGTACTTGATTTGATTTATTGATAGAGTGGTTTGCAGTAATAAAAATATCTTTTTTAAACCCATACAACCAGTAGCATCATTACAATATAATGAAATGGACAAGCACAGTACCGGGTAGAGCTTTGGATTCTTGCCCAGAAATAGCTAAGAAGAAAAAATTTCAAATAAATCAGGTTGGGCAGACTGGATGGACCATGCGGGTCTTTATCTGCCGTCATCTACTATGTTACAGCAAAATATCACTAACAAATAAATACAAAGGAAAAATTAAGAGCTACCAAAAGTATTCTCAAAAAGTCAGGTCTTCAAGGCTTTACGTAACTGGTGATTCAACTGATTTCAAGGAGTTTCACAGGAAGGTCCCATACAATAGAGAATGACACGGTGACAAAATTAATCACCGTTCCCGTCCCCGCGGATAACCGTGGGAAACCATCTTCATGTCATTCTTTAAGGAGAGAGGGAAGAATCAGAGTATGAATGGCCACAACCACTGACCCGCAAGCTTTGCTTTGAAGAATGCTGGTGTAGAAGGACTGAGGTTGAAACAGACACTACAGAATGACAGTCTCTGGTATCCAGAGCAGATATTGTGATGTCATAATGCCTCATTCCACCAGTGCCTAAGAGCCAATCACATCAGTGATGTCACAATGGCTTCATTATCCTTGGCTCCCATAAGAATCAGAGTATGAATGGCCACAACCACTGACCCGCAAGCTTTGCTTTGAAGAATGCTGGTGTCGAAGGACTGAGGTTGAAACAGACACTACAGAATGACAGTCTCTGGTATCCAGAGCAGATATTGTGATGTCATAATGCCTCATTCCACCAGTGCCTAAGAGCCAATCACATCAGTTATGTCACAATGGCTTCATTATCCTTGGCTCCCATAAGAATCAGAGTATGAATGGCCACAACCACTGACCCGCAAGCTTTGCTTTGAAGAATGCTGGTGTAGAAGGACCGAGGTTGAAACAGACACTACAGAACGACAGTCTCTGGTATCCAGAGCAGATATTGTGATGTCATAATGCCTCATTCCACCAGTGCCTAAGAGCCAATCACATCAGTGATGTCACAATGGCTTCATTATCCTTGGCTCACATAAGAATCAGAGTATGAATGGCCACAACCACTGACCCACAAGCTTTGCTTTGAAGAATGCTGGTATAGAAGGACTGAGGTTGAAATAGATACTAGAAAATGATATGGGATTATTTCCCGCGGTTATCCGCGGGAACGGGAACGGTGACGAATTTTGTCACCGTGTCATTCTCTACCATACAACAAAAAGCTCTGTTCTAACTGAAGTCAAATGGACTGAGCTGAGTGAAGGAAGAGCCCAATGGGCTGATTCACATAGACCAGGGGTAGGCAATTCCAGTCCTCGAGAGCCAGAGCAGGTTTTCAGGATATCCACCATGAATATGTATGAGATGGATTTGCATGCACTGCCTCCTTGAGATGCAAATCCATCTCATGCATATTTCTTGTGGATATCCTGAAAACCTGACCTGGCTCCGGCTCTCGAGGACCGGAATTGCCTACCCCTGACATAGATTATGCTTATTGCTTGGCTCATCAGAAGAGGCACCCGTACAAAATGAAAATACTGTAATCCTTGAGGAACTTGTAACAAACAGGGGTATGGCCAGACACCCAATTTTGGGTGGGTCTGGACCCAAGTTGGGTGGACAGATCTCTTCCCTTTCCTGCCCCTGGAATCCAACTCCCACTCCCGGCACTGCTCTGTCTCAGGCTGCTCTTTCACACCTGGGTGATCCGGCCCCATGGCACTCTGGTATCTCATGCCGCCCCTATCCTGCCCGGGCACTCTGGTGTCTCAAGCCGACTGCTGCATACCTTTTAAAGAACCAAACTTCGCTGGCAGGAAGTATCACGACTGATTCACTCTGCTCACACCTGCCCCACAGCCCTCTTTCTGGCCAACTCCGCCTCTGTGTAAACAGGAAGTTGCGTAAAAAGGAAGGCTGTGTGGCCAGCACGAGCAGCATGTATCAGTCACACTGCTTGCTGCCGGCAAAGATCAGCTCTCTAAATGGTGCGCGGCAGGAGATATTTTGGGATCTATTAGTGGATGGGGCTTGGGGATCCCTACCAGTTATATGTCGATGTGGTGCTACTGGGTGGGCCTGAGGCCAAAGTGAGTGCTGGGCCCACCTGTGGCTATGTTGGCAGATGACGATCTGCGCGATCCATCCAGTCTGCCAATAAGGGGGCCAGAGTTGAATCTGGCACTCTTTGTGATTAAACACCGGCATACGCTAGTTTGGGGCATCAGCTACACTTCCCATGTGTTAAAAAATAGATGTTATAATTTGGGGGGCAGAGAGTGCACAGTGCACTAACCGATTAGCACATATTTATTACAAGAGGCCTTACCATCTACAAAATAGGTGGCAGTAAGAGTTGACACACTGAGGGCCTTGCGCTAATTTCAAAATTAGTGCATTAATAGAACAAAGCAAATTGTAACCATGCTAAAAGTGAGTAAGAGGGTCTTTAATCTCTGTATCTCTTCTCTGTTTTATTGCCAATCCAGACTAGTGCTGCTCGATTCAGGAAAAAAAATTTCGATTCGATTCAGCCTACTGAATTGGTTTTTCGATTCGATTCGATTTCAGAGAAGGGGCGGGACCGCAGCAGAGAGAAGACGCTCCGAAGCCGTACAGCAGCTTGCAAATATCGCTAGCGCCAGCGATCTTATTGCAGGCTGCTGAAATTAGGAAAATTCATTCCAGGAGGCCAGTGAGGAAGACGGACAGGACAGCACAGCAGCGGGAGGCCAGCAGTAAGCCATTTCCCAACTGACCCTCCCCGCTCGCCCTCTAAATCAGGAGCGGCAGGCCAGCAAAAGGCAGTGCTGCCGCTCCTACTTTAGAGGGCGAGTGGGGAGAGTCAGTCAACGAATTGGGAGGCCGATTTTTTGTCGTGGTAAATTGATTCGAATCGATTCACCCGAAATGAATCGGTGAATCGATTCGAATCGTGAATCGGGCAGCACTAATCCAGACCACAGAAGCCTGTCTTGCATTGGTCTAACCTCCCAACCTCTGAAACTGCCGTCAAAGCTCACTCTACTCATGAGGTCATTTAAGGCTCTCTTTTACTAAGGTGCGCTAATCAATTTAGCACATGTTAGTCTATGGACGCGTTACACGCGCTAATCGGTTAATGCACCTTAGTAAAAGAGGGGGTAAGTTTTGCTCTAATTGGATTTCTTTTTCTATATAGTGTTCCTCTATATTTCCCGCCAACTAGCCTTAAACAGGCTTTTCCAACTACATGGAATAAATACATCTATAAAATGATAGTATCAATATGTGAAAAGTTAACATATTGTAGACAGCCACAGAAGCTGCTTTTGGATTTAAATGAACTACTCTTCAATGACATCATTTGCGACTGGTCTGCCTTTGAGGTGGCAACAAGTCTTGTCCACTGATCAGATTCCGCCACCTGCAGCGTCCTTCCATCGCGTGCCCAGTTGCTCAAGCATGTTACTGTTACTGCAACAGATTCATCAATCATTGCTGGTGTCGAGGAGCATTTCCAACGGTGTCAGGTCAAAACCGTGGAAGACAAAGGCGCGCGCCAACAACTGAGCGCAGCACGGAAGCGCGCACCGAAAATAACTGTTTTTAGGGGCTCCGACGGGAGGGTATGGGGGAACCCCCCACTTTACTTTATACAGATCGCACCGCGTTGTGGGGGCGTTGTGGGGGTTTTGGGGGGTTGTAACCCCCCCCAATTTACTAAAACTTCACTTTTTCCCTAAAAACAGGGAAAAAAGTTAAGTTTACAGTATAATGAGGAGGGTTACAACCCCCCAAACCACCCACAATGCCACCGCGATCTGTATTAAGTAAAGTGGGGGGGGCTCCCCAACAAAAACCCCCGTCGGAGCCCCTAAAAACTGTCATTTTCTTCGGCGCGCGGCTCCATCTTGCGCTCAGTTGTCGGCGCGCACCTTTGTCTTCCGCGGTTTTGTCTATGAACCATTTCCAACATTTAATACACACTTAGGACTCCTTTTACAAAGCCGCAATAGCGGCTTTATCGCGCGCGACTTTTAATCACACACTAACCCCTGCGCTAGCCGTAAATCTACCGCCAGCTCAAGAGGAGGCAGTAGCGGCTAGCTATTATGCGCGTTAAACCGCAACCACGCCTTCGTAGCGTAAAAGGAGTCCTTAGTTTTCTGCTCATCCACTGCTCATGTCTTCTACTTTCAGGTCTAAAAAATTAAACGAAACTAAAACTTAGCTTTATATACCGGGTCGTCAACCAGAGGAAGCTCGACTCGGTTAACAATAATTTTAAAAAAGATATATTAAAGGAAAAGAACAAGAATTACAAGAGGATTAATTTTCAAAGTGTTTTCTCAGAGTTAAAGGGAGTTTGTTCCATAATTGAGAACATTTGAAAGCCAATATCTTCCCAGATGATGTAAAAACAAAGGAACCGAATCTTTGGAAAGGTTGTACAAAAGAAGATTGAAATGGAAATAGATTTACAGACATTTGTAGAGAATATTGTCCCAGACCAATGGACCATCTGGCCCAGGGGCCCATCTTCACAGTGGCTAATCCAGGTCACTAGTACCTGGCAAAACCCCAAATAGGAACAACATAAAATCGTAAGTGTCCTGGGCTTCTGCAGATGAGGAAAGAGTCCATAGGGTTGGGAAGGGGATAGAGACAGAGCCCACGGGGAGGGGAGGGGAGGGGGGACACAGCCGGCGCTAAAAACCGCACTACAGTTTTGTAAAAAAATTAAAAAAGGAGCATAAAATGTGGATCACAACAGGGGCAGATTTAAGGTAGGGGAAGTAAGCTAGGAGCTTAGTACTGAAAATTGAGCCTCCTAAAGTTCACTAAAAATAGGGAAAAATTTTAATTTGAGAGCCCACATTTAAGAGTGCAGCATTTTTGTGACCATAAATGTGGGGAAAGATGAAGAAGTTTATAACCTCAGCTTCGGAACTGCAGAGACTCTGCTTAACACCTCTTTCCCTCTTGCAAAACCCATCCGACGTCTCAGAAAACCTGTACAATAGACTGGATAGCTGTCACATCTGTGGTAATAAGTTGTCTTTCTATGAAGAACATTTGATGACTCCCAGCTTGTGAAAACCAGGTAGCACAGAAGCCAACCAAGGAGGGGGCTCAGGCCCTCAGAGGAAGAGAGGTGGGGGGGGGGGGTGTTTTCTAGTAAGAAGCAGAAATGCAGTAAGCAAACAGGACACACTAGGCCATCCTGGCAGGATGTCCTTCCTTGGAATATAGGAGGCAGTAATAGACAGAAAGCTCCAAACCCGCAGAATGCCTGATCTGAAACATTTACTTTGTAATTTTTAGATATATATATTATACTAGTCTTATAGCCCGTTACATTAACGGGTGCTAGAATATATGTGTGTGTGTCTGTCTTTATTTTTTTTCTCTCTCTCCTTAGCCGCTTTCTGTATTTCTGTCTGTCTTTTTTTTTTTTTTTTCCTTGGCTGTCCACTACCACCCCTTGCCTGCTCCCCCTGTCCATTCTCCCTTCC
Organism: Geotrypetes seraphini; assembly: GCF_902459505.1. Lineage (NCBI taxonomy): Eukaryota > Metazoa > Chordata > Amphibia > Gymnophiona > Dermophiidae > Geotrypetes > Geotrypetes seraphini. The sequence goes on along the minus strand of NC_047086.1, from coordinate 13,203,984 downwards.
TTTTACCTCCCTTGTGTCCTCCACCACCCCATCACTGCTCACCTTATCCAGCAGAAGCCCTTCTCCTTTTGTTTTACCTCCCCCTGTCCATCATCACCTCTTTCCTGCTCCCCCTGTCCAGCAGTAGGCCTGTCTTCATTTTTCTGCCCCCCACTCCCTGTTCATCAGCACCTCTTCCCCTGTCCATCAACCCCTTTTCTGCCCCTCCATTTCCCTCCCACCCCACTTCCCTGTGCAGTATTTTCCTCCCCCCCATACCTTCCTCCTGAACTGCATGCCCTACTGCAACCGCCGCGGTCGACATCCGCCTCGGGGGGGGGGGGAGGAAGAGAGAGAGAGAGCTTCGGGCGGCCAGCAGCCGCCGCAGCCGACATCCGCCTCGGGCCGCCGACAGCCGCTGCGGCCGACATCCACCTCGGGGGGAGGGAGAGAGAGAGCTTTGCGCGCATGCGCACTCCTATCTGCGGTGCCGTACAGCTCACAGAAAACGGACACACGCGATGGTAGTGCGCATGCGCGGCCTAGCGTTTTATTATATTAGATATTAAGATAGTGTGTGGAACTGAAACCTATAGCTGGTCTGCTTTTGGCATAATCAAAGCATATGTCTAAGTCCGATTTGGTTGTATGGCGTTAGATGCCCAAAATCAGCAGCAGGAAAATACCCATTCTCAAAAAATATGTCTAGATTTTTTTTTTTTTTTAAATCATCTATCTAGACGTCCAGACTGCCAGTACACTTATCTTTATACCACATTTTCGACCAAAATTTTGTCCAAGTCCCAAATGTCCAGAATAAGACCATTTAAGCATAGGAGGGGCCAATCTTGGAATGGACTGGCCACCCAGACGTGGCAACAGAGCAGTGGGACACCTTACAGGGCACTGCTGCGAACTCCACAAAAAGGGTGCCAAACTCCCTTATAGGTTATGCTGAGCCCCCCCCCCCCCAAAACCTACTATACCCACTTGTCTACAATCCCAATAGCCCTTATGGCTGCAGGTAGCAGGGTTTGGGGGTCTCACATTTTCCACTATAAACATAGTGGTTTGGCTTATGGGTCTGGGTCTTCCACTCTATGCTTCACTTGCCCCCCCCCCCCCAGACTATTTAAGACACCCCTGTGCAGCTTTAGGTTTTCCTATACCTGGAGACAGGTATAGGAGATGTTCTGGAGACAGGTATGTACATTTTGATTTCAAGCTTTGGGGGGGGGGGGTCATTGAACAGTGGGAGAGTGTCTGGGGGTCTTTACTTTGTCTCTGGGGGTCTTTATCTGGTCACTTTGGATACCTTTTTGGCACTTATACCTGTTTTTACATCATCGCACTCACAATTTTGTCCAGGATGCTAAGTAAAACCTTCAAATAGCCCCCATCCTGCCCCCACCACTCCTCCAGAAACGCCCATTTTAGCTCCGGGTGTACGGCGGGATTCAGAGGCCTAAAAAGCCCCGCGACACATCCAGAAACTCGGTTTGATTATCGACACTTGGTTGTCCAAGTGCCGATTTGGGCGGGATTTTAGACATGTTTAAGTTTTGATTATGAGCCCCATATAGTATGAATCTGGGAATCTGCCCATTTTAGGCCACTCTCTTTCATTTTCATGAGATGCAATAGGAGGCTTGCTTTGGCTAAGGTTTTAATAAGCCTGTCGCCCCCTCCCTCAATTATTTTACCCCCTTCCAAATCTTAGCCAAAGAAAAAAAAAAAGTATCCTCTCCAGCCCAGGATCTTACTGAAAAAGTGACAGTACAGATGTTCTTCTAAGGCCAATAGGAAATACAAGTTTAAAGAATCGTTTTTAGTTTTATTTCGTAAGAGTTGTTCATCTTCCTGCTTTTGCTGACGGTCATAACCTTCATTGGCTGCCGTTATAGCGCCCCCTGCCGCTCGCAATGCTCTAGTCCAGGTTTCCATCAGGGGCAGCTCCGGCTCCAGCTCGTCGATCTTAACGTTCGATGCATGAAAGTTACTGCCTCGTCCCCACAATAAATGGACGTTTCTGAGGCTTTAGGGTCCCCCGAGCTCCTGTCGGACAACGAGCCGGAGCCCAGAAAGTGGTGCCGGTTATTAGGGCTTTTTTTTCCGACAAGAAAAGCTACGCGAAGCACGGGGGAGGTCACTTTTTGGGCAGAAGAGAAACTCCCCCGTCCCGCACAGGTAGAGCTCCGCCCCCGGCCCGGCCGCAATCAGCTGATGGGGCGGGCCGGGCAGGGCAGGGAAGCGGAGAGGCTGAGGCTGAAGCGGCACCTATGTGCCAGACAGAGACACCGGGGCGAGAGGATCGCTCGCTTCCCCGGGCTGGTGCGAGGGAGCCGCGTCCAATGTTAGACTTTTTCCCTCTGGAATACCCTCCGGGTTCTCCCTCGGTAAGCAACTTTCCGCCTTAGGGATTTCCCCCTGCCCCCGAGAGCTTGTTTTGTATACAGTCGTGTTTGGAGCCTGGGAGTTTCGCTTTCCCTCGGATGGAGATTTTGCCTTTTTCAACTTTTCAGCCCTGGTGGTCGGACTTGTAGCTTTAGTTCCCCATAGTTTAAAAAAAAAAAAGAAAAGTTACAGATACATCCAGGAAGAAAACCATGTGGGTCTGGTTAAAAAAAAGAGTTTCCTCCTTTGGATGCGGATTTTATGCCCAAAAGCGGGGGGAGAAAACCCACAGGAAAGCACGAATTTCATTTACAGCGACCAAACTAATTAGACGTTCAAAGATGCCCGCGGACTTCTTGAAGTGGCACCAAAAGATTCTTTTCCACCGTTTGCTGATCCCTCTCCAGGGATCCCTAGACACGAATCTTCTGCAGACCTGAGATTTTCTCTTTCTGTCAGGGTTGGGGGGGGGGGGAGAAGTGACAGGTTCCCGTATTCTCCCGCTGCAGATCTTTGCATTGGGGGTGGGGGGGACACAGCTGGACATGGGCTCCTGGAGCGGGGGAAATGCTGGAAAGGAGCACGGGAGGAGGAGGAGGAGGTGCTGCAGCCCTTGTGTTCCTGGTCTCTCATTTGGGGAAAGAGCTGCTGATTAGCACGGGTAGGGGGGGGGAAGGGAGTCGTGGGGGGGGGCAGAAGCTGGAACAGCGGGGTGATGCTAAGGGACAGGATGCTGTAGGCAGGAGAGAGCAGCCTATTTTTTGGCCACTTCTGGTGGGAAAGTTCAGCCTCCCCCCCCCCCCAGGCTGGAGTTCCGGCATGCAAAGGCCATTTTTAGCCCCATTCAGAGGCAGACTGCAGCTCCTTCCTCTTCCTCTCTCTTTTTTTCACCAGTGGGCTGGATGGCCATGACCCCGGACTCCCTGAGACGCAGGGCTGGAGGGAGCCGGGCCGTCGGACCCGCTGCAAGGTGGAGGTGGAAAGGCTTGAGCGGGCTTTCTTAGGATTTCTTGGCTGCTTTAGTCACATGGTGGCGGAGGAAACCGCAGTACCTGGCAAGCAAAAACATCGCGCGCTCTCTATGCGCAAGGCGCGCACACATACCGATCTCTTGTCTCCGCCTCTGCAGGCTGCCACAGCACGGAGCTCCGGCCCGGCGAGCCCCACCATCGCCCCGGGAGGGGGGACCATGCGGATGGCTATGGACGACGCGGACCTGACCCTGTGGGCCGAGGCGGACTTCGAGGAGCGATGCACGTACGTCGTGAAGGACCACGCGTGGGAAGGCGGCGCTGAGCGGGGCGCCCTCACCCAGGCAGAAGCGTCCCTGCCCCGCAACCTGAGCTTTAAATACGCGCCCGACTGCAAGGAGGTGAGTGCCTTTTATCACTATTGATGATTGTTATTCTTCTTGGGAGGGCAGCCAGTGATCTCCCCCCCCCCCCCCTTTTTTCCTGGGTTTGTTAAGAAACTTTTGACGAAAGTGGCTTGGTAAGCGCTGGGTGGCAGCTCACTTCCAGCAGACAGAAAAGGCTTTAGAGCAATTAGCAAATAATTAAGTGAACAAAAGCAGCCACTTAAGTGAGAATGAATATGTTTCTGGCAGGTGCCTTTCCAAATTGCTTTTCAAGCCAGAATTTTTAATTCGGGGCAGGGTTTTCCTTTACTGTTATCAGCTCCAACAATTGGTTGGGGGGGGGGGGGGAGAGGAGAGACAAATTTCCCTTTTTCATAACGCAAGGGATGGGTCCAAGTGTTTCTCTTTTCTGGAACAAGCGACTCGCAATATGAGGGCAGAAAGGGCATAGACTCGGCCAACTAAAGAGAGAGAGTTGGAGTGTATGGTGGAAGACGGCAGCATCGGAAAAAGCAGAGGACAGTGCCCTTCGTTTAACTGGACAGACTGGAGAGATGGACATACTAAGGTGCGCTAGGGCTGAGCTGGCGTTAGTTCTAGAAGCATAGCGTGCGGCGTAACGCACGGTAATTTCCTGCGTGCGCTAGAAACGCTAGGGCACCTTCGTCTTTTCCTGCCTCCATGGTTTCTGTTCTGTCATTGAAAGCAGATCAAATAATATTAAATATTGAACTAGGCCAGTTACTGGGCAGACTTGCACGGTCTGTGTCTGTCTATGGCCGTTTGGTGGGGGATGGGCTGGGGAGGGCTTCAATGGCTGGGAGGGTGTAAATGGGCTGGAGTAAGTCTTAACAGAGATTTTGGCAGTTGGAACTCAAGCACAGTACCGGGTAAAGCTTTGGATTCTTGCCCAGAAATAGTTAAGAAGAAAAAATTAAAAAAATTTAAATTGAATCAGGTTGGGCAGACTGGATGGACCATTCGGGTCTTTATCTGCCGTCATCTACTATGTTACTATGTATTCTTCTCAGCCTCTCCTGAGTATTTCTCCCTTGCTTTAGCTCTTCTCCCCAGGGAGACTTGGCCGCTTGCACCCCTGTGGTGGCTGCGGGTTTGTTTTCAATTCTCTCTGTTTCAGCAGGGCAGAGAGGTGAGGTTGCCTTATCCGCCCATTCATTTTAGGATATATTTAGCCATCCCCAGTTACGTAGGTGTGAGGATCAGGTATGCTAATAATCCCAGGGACAGCATTCCAAGAGCTGTCTGTCCTGCAGTAAGGCTGACTTCATTTTTGTGGAATGATCCAACCTTTCCTCCCCCTCCTGTAAGTAAGAAAGATATTCAGCGCAGTGGATTTGCATACAGATCGAGTAGTCTAGTGAAGTTTATTCTTATAATTAGTGTAGGTGTGAGGCAGGTTCGTCAGACACCGATGGCAAAGTTTCATTCTCTGGATCTAACTATGGTCTGGGGAGGAACAACTTTTTCTGTTTCAGGAGAAACTAACTAGTAATTGGTTTAATTTTGTAAGTAATGGGATAACAGTGGGCTATTTATATGGTATAGATCAGGAGTCTCAAAGTCCCTCCTTGAGGGCCGCAATCCAGTCGGGTTTTCAGGATTTCCCCAATAAATAATGCTAATAAATCCATGCATATTCATTGGGGAAATCCTGAAAACCCGACTGGATTGCGGCCCTCGAGGAGGGACTTTGAGATCCCTGATCAGTTCCTCTCCAGGTCCTGTAAGGAAGCCATACCCAGCAAAAAGAAACCCTTAGAACAGGGGAGGGCAACTCCGATCCTCAAGGGCCATAATCCAGTCGGGTTTTCAGGATTTCCCCAATGAATAATGCTAATAAATCACATGAATATTTTATGGGGAAATCCTGAAAACCCGACTGGATTGCGGCCCTCGAGGAGGGACTTTGAGATCCCTGGTCTAATCAGTTCCTCTCCAGGTCCTGTAAGGAAGCCATACCCAGCAAAAAGAAACCCTTAGAGCAGGGGAGGGCAACTCCGATCCTCAAGGGCCACAATCCAGTCGGGTTTTCAGGATTTCCCCAATGAATAATGCTAATAAATCACATGCATATTTTATGGGGAAATCCTGAAAACCCGACTGGATTGCAGCCCTCGAGGAGGGACTTTGAGATCCCTGGTCTAATCAGTTCCTCTCCAGGTCCTGTAAGGAAGCCATACCCAGCAAAAAGAAACCCTTAGAACAGGGGAGGGCAACTCCGATCCTCAAGGGCCACAATCCAGTCGGGTTTTCAGGATTTCCCCAATGAATAATGCTAATAAATCACATGAATATTTTATGGGGAAATCCTGAAAACCCGACTGGATTGCGGCCCTCGAGGAGGGACTTTGAGATCCCTGGTCTAATCAGTTCCTCTCCAGGTCCTGTAAGGAAGCCATACCCAGCAAAAAAAAACCCTTAGAGCAGGGGAGGGCAACTCCGATCCTCAAGGGCCACAATCCAGTCGGGTTTTCAGGATTTCCCCAATGAATAATGCTAATAAATCACATGCATATTTTATGGGGAAATCCTGAAAACCCGACTGGATTGCAGCCCTCGAGGAGGGACTTTGAGATCCCTGGTCTAATCAGTTCCTCTCCAGGTCCTGTAAGGAAGCCATACCCAGCAAAAAGAAACCCTTAGAACAGGGGAGGGCAACTCCGATCCTCAAGGGCCACAATCCAGTCGGGTTTTCAGGATTTCCCCAATGAATAATGCTAATAAATCACATGCATATTTTATGGGGAAATCCTGAAAACCCGACTGGATTGCGGCCCTCGAGGAGGGACTTTGAGATCCCTGGTCTAATCAGTTCCTCTCCAGGTCCTGTAAGGAAGCCATACCCAGCAAAAAGAAACCCTTAGAGCAGGGGAGGGCAACTCCGATCCTCAAGGGCCACAATCCAGTCGGGTTTTCAGGATTTCCCCAATGAATAATGCTAATAAATCACATGCATATTTTATGGGGAAATCCTGAAAACCCGACTGGATTGCGGCCCTCAAGGAGGGACTTTGAGATCCCAGGTATAGACAAAGATATATCCCAGATTCTTTCAAGTAAAGCAGTGGTTCCCAACCCTGTCCTGGAGGACCACCAGGCCAATCGGGTTTTCAGGCTAGCCCTAATGAATATGCATGGAGCAGATTTGCATGCCTCTCACTTCCATTATATGCAAATCTCTCTCATGCAAATTCATTACGGCTAGCCTGAAAATCCGATTGGCCTGGTGGTCCTCCAGGACAGGGTTGGGAACCACTGAAGTAAAGGTTCAGCGAGAGCAATATACTTTTCTTGATCCTTTACATCTAGAGAAGCGTATACAATCTCAGAAAGTTAAGAGGGTGAATTTGGATGGAAATCATAGGCCGGGTAGATGCCCAAGATTTTGGGCTCCTTTTACTAAGGCGTGCCAGCGTTTTTTAGCGCACACAGGAAATTACCGCGTGCTACGCTTCTAGAACTAACGCCAGCTCAGTGCTGGCGTTAAGGTCTAGCGTGCGCAGCAGTATAGCACTTGCTATTCCACGCGTTCAAGCCCTAGCGCTCCTTCGTAAAAGGAGACTTTTGTTTTCGATGACGACTGATTCGTTCTCCTTCCGTTTTCTTTATTGCCAAAAGATCTGGATGAAAAGTTTTGTTCTTTGGAGATCACCCTCTCAGGACTTGTTTGACTTTGTGTAAAATGATATAATTACCAATTTTTTTAAAAAGACGTAGAGATTTATCAGAAAGTTCTCTAGCTGCTACTTTTTATTTTTTCTGTATTGTGTATTACGTTTGTATTTTGTTTGCAGTGTCAGATACTTCGGATGGTTCTGGGAGGTTTTTCCCTTTAGATGTGTGATAGAAAGTAGGGGATGGCGTAGAGATGTTTGATTTACCATTGCATTGGTTCTACGCATTATGTTATTGTCTACGGAGTGTGAACTCCTCTGGGTCCCCTGTTAGAAATATTTACTAATCGCTTTGTCTCCTGTTCCTCTGCCAGGAGATGGAACTCCTTGAGCACAGTGGCTATTGTTTTCCCTGCCTGTATAGGGTCCAGTGTAAAGCTGGCAATTTAACGGGCTCGCACACATCCGTTCGCATCTCCAGAGCATTTGATCTGAAAGAAATCTAAACGCGGTCAGTAGTAGATGACTTTTTAACTTGCGTTGCATTCTGCTTGGAAAGGTGAACAATTCTTGTAAACCTAAACTTCAAATCCTAAGGAAGGGTGCTAGTATTTTGGAGCGGAGTTTGCTTGTGATTTTTAGAATTTGGGCAGGAAGTACTGCAAGTCCTCGATGTCCTTAGGAGTGCAAAAGGATTCCTCTAAAGCTGCTGCCTTGCCATCTGTCCTTCCTTGGCTAATGACCTGATTCTGAGACTGACGAGGCTGATGCCAGAGGATGATGGCCATAACATGATGGGAATGTGGGTTACCTAAGTGCAAGCTATGTTCTCCTATTATCTATTAATTAGGATTTGGATACCATTACTAGACATAAGTAGGACTGTAGAAATACTTAAAGCTTACAGTCCAATTAAGAAGGCAAATTAGCTATACTTCTTATTGCTAGGAAAAGCAGCCTAAAATTTTTGGGATCTTGCCAGGAACTTGTCACCTCGATTGGCCACAGTTAGAAACAGGATACCGGGCTTGATGGACCTTCAGTCTGTCCCAGTATGGCAGCTCTTACATATCGATCATCACCAGTAGACAAAAACTTAATCTCCCCTCTGGCTTTCTTTAGACTAAACTGAATTATACAGTAACAGATGTATGTTTCTGTCCAAAGTGGTTTACATTCAGGTACTCTTAAGTACTTTCTCCTATTTCAGTGGTTCTTAACCTTGTTGGAGGTACTGAACCCCACCAGTTTCATATGCGTGTTCACTGAACCCTTCTTTATTGGAAAAATAAAATATGATTTTTACAAATTCAAAACATAGGTATACAGTGAGGGAGAAAATAATATCAATTTTGAAAACAAAAAAGTTCTCCTATATTTCGAATAATAGTAACATAATCATGAAATTTACTGCAAATCAGTGTGACTTCTGCTGTTGATTGATAGATCAAGAAACCAAGTCCACGATCAGTCTTGATCAGAATAACTGATTAGATGATTGAACGTGACCGAAGCGCTATATGAGTCGGAGGTGTGTTTTGACCTCCGCCGAACCCGCGAGACTGACTCACCGAACCCCTGGGGTTCGGTCGAACCCAGGTTAAGAACCACTGTCCTATTTGTTCTGGCAGTCTCATGGCATCAGCTGTTATTCAGCCTGCTTGCCAGCAGGAGGCACTGTAAGTAGAACGCAAAAGGTTTCTGCTACCCATCATATCCCTTCTAGATTCTTGGGGGTATGGAGGAGAAGAAGGCAACTACGTTCTATAGCTGTTGACATCTTTTGGGGTGAATTTTTAGCACTTTCAGACTGTTCATTTAGGATGAATAATGTTATAATAGTGGGACATCAGATTCAAAAGCTAGATTTCTTAACAGCGAATGCCTACTGCTCGTAATTGAGCGGGGGGTTAGGAAGCCCACACACCCGAAGCAAGCTGTTTTGTATGTTTCTCTTGCCTTTTGGGGATTTTCTGGACAATGGCATCTTTTTCTTGAAATCTTTTCCTTGATAAGATAGATGTCTCCCGGCATTAACGAAACTAAACTAAAGCTTAACTTTATATACCGGGTCATCAACCTAAGGAAGCTCGACTCGGTTTTCAACAATTAGATGGGGAACTAGAAAAAGTAAGAGCAGAAATTTCAAAAAAGAATAATTTTCAAAATGTTTAGCAAAAAAAAAAGTTTTTTGAAATTTACGAAAGATTGGAAAGGACTGGGGCTCCTCAGAGTTAAAGGTAGTTCATTCCACAGTTGCGAAAGTTTAAAAGCCAATGATTGACTAAAGATCTGAATTCTAATTCCTTTTCTGGAAGGAAGGGAGAGTTTGAATTGTGGGTTGCCTCTTGCAAAGGAAAATCTGTAAGCATTCCATAATAAGGGAACGAGGGGAATAAAAATGCCATATAAAATTTTGAAAGAGATGCAAGCACATTTGAATTGAATTCTGAGATCAACCGGGAGCCAATGAAGACTCGGGAGCAAAGGGGTCACATGGTCAAATTGACTTTTTTCCAAAAATCAGCTTCGCAGCAGCATTTAGCCCTATTCTGTGATTCACCACGCTTCCAGGTCTCTCATATACTTTCGACCAAACAAAATCCATTTCAACTCATGTTCTCAAATTTGCAGTTTTTGGGGAGGGAGGATTGGAGTGTGAAGGTTTCATAAGAACATAAGAAATGCCTCTACTGGGTCAGACCTGAGGTCCATCGTGCCCAGCAGTCCGCTCACGCGGCGGCCCAACAGGTCCAGGACCTGTGCAGTAATCCTCTATCTATACCCCTCTATCCCTTTTCCCTCCAGCAACCCAGATTAGGCAGTACCAGAAGTTCCGTGTGCAAAATTAGTTGATGTAAAGCAAAGCTTGAGCATTGGATCCGAGTCCTAGGTCTCGTGTGGTAAAAAAAAATCTGTGAATTCTGGACTTACTTATCACTTTTGCAGAGTTCGTGCCATTAAATCATTGAATTTTGCTGCTCTTCTAAAGTCATTTATAATTCCTGTCCTTAAGTGGAGGTGATGGCGATGCGGATGTTATCAGTTAATCCTGAACTAATTTACCAATTTTTATGTTCTGTTCAATCTCTGAAAAATGCTTTGTAATAGCTTTGGGCCTCTTGAAGGGAATTGGCAGAATATATGTGAATTGATTTGATTTGACTTGGGACAAGCACAGATCTCTGAACAGAAGAAAGGATTGTAGAGCTTTTGATGGGTTTTTTAATCTTCCAAATTGTATGGACTTAACGACATGAGCACTTCACATATACGTAGTACCATAGACACGCGGGATGGTGGAAGGAGACCATGAAAAGTATCATTGAAGAGACATTGCCACAAGTGCCCTAAAGAAGAAAGTATGTCTATATATCTACTGGGGGGGGGACAGAGGAGTGGGAAGCAAATGCTGCAGGAAGGAGAGTACCACTGATGGCAATGCCCAGAAGAGAGACGGAGAATAGCAGGAAGGATCCTAGGCAGAGAGCAGGGGAGGGACAGTAGTGTCATGTAATAAGACATCTCTATTCTGCCAACTGCCCAAAAAGGTTCAAAGCAGATATAAACAAGAAAAAAATTGTTTCTAAACTAATAACTCGTTAAGCTTTTCTGGAAAGAATAAGAGCAACCTGATTGCAAACAGAACTTTCCGTCACTTTCTTGGAAGAACTGAAAAGGTGGGAAACAAAGTCAAGGCAAATCCCCTACACTAGAAGGTCTAGAGTTGGAAAGAAATGGAAAAAAGACCAAGCAAATATTCAGGACTGGAGCCATCAAATACTTTCAATATTATACATGCCAATTTGAAAAAGATACGTGCTAGAGAGACCGTCAATGAACGCTAAAAAGAGAAGGGGTGACCCTATTAAACGAGGTCATTGGTAAGATACATTTGTGGTCATTTTTAATGGGATCTTGGTTAATGACCTATTGCAAGGTCCTACATTTAAAAAATGGGGTAACAAGTGACCGATGCAAAATTTCAGAGTGAATAGAGGTTAAGGACTCAAACAAGGGTCACAGCTACAGCATCTTGCTCAGTCTAAAATGTGTTTACCAGCAGCTGTCCTAAGCTTGGATTGAAATGGGCTCCGTTTTGATTTGCAAGGAAATGATTCCAGCTAATAGCTGAAATCTTTTCCTCTGCCTTATGTCTTGTAGCAGTGCTGGGCTCTTTCCCCTCCTCATGTAGTTCTTCTCCTGAGGCCGAGGCAGACATTGGCTGGTGCCATCTTGTCCCACTTGGTCATCTTGCTTATGTGTGGGTTAGCTAAGCAGACCTGGAGGTCACAGTGACCCATCAAAGCCCCTAGTGGCGGGAAGTTTAGGGTCCTGGGAGCAAGAACGGACCAAACATCTTCTACATCCTTCCTGTGTCTTATCCTGGGTGAAATGGTTTCCTGTCACACTGGTGAATGCTGCTCCTTAGGGCTAAACGCGCCAGACTTGATCAGGGCTTTGAACATTCCCACGAACCTGAAAATCAAGAGAAAGTCGGCCTCTCCCACCTTTGCTGTATTCATTTTGTGGACTGATCAAACACCGTCAGAGGAAGCCTGAGACATAGTTACACTTCAGTCTATGTTGAGTCCATGTCAGGGATATATTATGGCTTCTCCTTGTTATTATCTGAGGAAGCAATGGGAGAGTTAAAGCAAGAGCCCTTTGTAAAGAAGAATAAAAAGGTTTTCTTTTAAAAAAAAAAAATAAGTGCAACATATTATACAGACATTTCACATTTTAACAGCACTTAAATTCAATCAAAATTATATTCTTTGACAAATACATATATCATCCCCCCCCCCCCTGTCTACATATCCAAAAATTGCACTCAAATTAAAAGTATCTTCCCACCCACCCTGGACGTATCTGATCAAAGGGCAAAATCAACAGAATTTTGTCAATGGCCCCCAAATATCCATAAACTTTCTATAATGTCCCTGCTGTATAAAATGGATTGAGGTTAATATTAGAAAATATTTCTTCCAGGAAAGGGCAGAGCATTAATGGAGAATGTCAGGAAAAGCACAGAGGAGCCGTCCTAAGTTAGAATTCTGTTAAATTTTAAAGCGAGAGAGGGCCTCGAACCACTTCCAGGAAAGCATCAGCGCCAGGGAACAGCACATATTTCTGAAGCCCACCCGAGGGCTGTGGCGGGGGCCACTCTCTGGGCCAGCTGTGGTGACTGACATTTGCACCCTCTGATTTTTTTCAGAAAGCTCATCTCAAACGGGGCAGCAAAACAGATCTTCTAAGACCTGCTCGCGTCTAAACGGTGTTGTCCATTCAGGCAGGTACTTTTTGCTTCTGTTCATTCGGTAAAGAGCTAGCTGGAGACTCGGAAGCTGTTTTGCAATCCACCGAAGGCTTCTTAATCCTATTTCCTCAAACACAGGGGAAGGGATAGTGCTCTGAGACACCTTGTGGACAAAAGGCTTAAAGTCAGTGCTTATAATTTGTACCGATCCCTCTTTAGCTCTCAGTCCCTGCATACTCTCCTCCGTTTGCACTGCATTCCCTCCCTTGTATTGTACACTCAAAGTTTGGATCATTCTTGCCCCCCTTTCCAAACTCTCTTTCCTTAAAAAAAAAAAAGCTGATAATGATTTACCTAAAAGGATTCTATGTGGTATGGATTAGAGAAGGCTACAAAAATAACCTGAAAAATGCCAAAAAAAACATAGAATAATAACCAGAAATAATTGGCAAAAAACTTGCCATTGTTTTTCCTAGTTTTTTGCCAATTCTTTTTGCTTATGGTCTTACCCTAGGACTGTTTTGAAAATGCCTGGGTGAAATGATTTCCTGTTTAATTTGAATAGTATGGATTAGACTGAGTATTCATAATAAGAGTGTGGTCAGTTGTCACAGGATTTTGACTCCTAAACAGAGCTCTAAAAGTGTTTTTACATTTAGGGGTCTAAAAATTGGAAGGCTGCAGGGGTGGATTTAGGGCGGGAAAAGTAAGTGGCATGATAGGAGATCAGCTTTTCATAAGAGCATAAGAATTGCCGCTGCTGGGTCAGCAGTCCGCTCATGCGGTGGCCCTTAGGTCAAAGGCCAGCGCCCTAACTGAGACTAACCCTACCTGCGTACGCTCTGGTTCAGCAGGAACTTGTCTAATTTTGTCTTGAATCCCTGGAGGGTGTTTTCCCCTATGACAGACTCCAGGAGAGCATTCCATTTTCCACCACTCTCTGGGTGAAGAAGAACTTCCTTATGTTTGTACGGAATCTATCCCCTTTCAACTTTAGAGAGTGCCCTCTCGTTCTCCCTACCTTGGAGAGGGTGAACAACCTGTCTTTATCTACTAAGTCTATTCCCTTCATTATCTTTTCAAGTGGCTAAACTGGGTGAACGGAAGATTACCGCAGACCTGCAAGCAGCTGCTGCAGCCAGGTGTTCAAGCCTACATTTTCAATCTCAAAAGCTACGATGCATGCGTGAACCTGAAGCCAAGGCCCGAAAGCGAAGAAAGGAAAGGCAGGGCAGTGGTGGTTGAGGCATGCATACAGAGTTCTGTACCAGACTGGCCACTGAACTCTTTCATGAAAGGGCGAGAAGAATGCAAATGAAGATGCCAGAGGAAGACGAGGCAGAACATCTGGTGTTCTCAGCTCCTGGCCCTCAAGTTTCAGACCAGAGACTGGCACGTCAACAGTATTTCGGCTTTCAGTGTGTCGTGTCCCCACCCCCCCCCCCCCCCCTGCTGTGTTTTGTGTTGTTTTTTTTCTTTCGGTTTCGTTCATGCCCAGATGCACAAGCTGTTGGTGCATTCAGTTCCAGCGACTGGCATTCACTGCCTCACAACCTAAAGAGAAGAGGAAGGCAACATGTCAGTTTCACCACTGAACTGCAATTCAACCAGCTGACAGAGGTTTCCTTCTTCTGCCCCCCCCCCCCCACCCACCCACCTCTTCTCCCAGCCTCCTTGAGCATCACCATCAAGAGGTAAATGTCTACATTATGATCGCTGCATCTGGATCTCAAAGTGTGAAGCACCAACAGTTTTGTCAAACAGTTCTGAGTTCTCCTGTAGACGTGTTAAGTTGGAGTGAGAGGGGCAAGAGGCTAAAATGGGATTGGTGCATGCAAGGAGGTTAGGGAATCAAGCACTGTGGGAGAAATTCAGAGTGTCTGTGGCACATATTCCATAGGACGGTAATTCAGCTGCTGGGGGTTATCCCTGTCGGCCCTCACTGATATATGCTCACTTCCAATATACTACGGTAAATGGCACTTCTTGGGATAAGCACAGAGGATCTTTAGCTCTGAGGGGTGGGTGAAGGACATAGAAGCTTGCTCTGTGGGTGCTTGAGCACCTCCAAACTCCTTGAACAAACTCCTTGACAATGTCCAGGTAGGAGTAATGAAAAGTTGCCTCCTGCGGTGAGCACAAAAGATCCTTAGTTGTGCGCAAGCGAGGCCAAAGCCAGAGATTCCGTTCAAAATGACCATATTAGATAGGGCCTTGGAATTTTGTCAATATCTGTGATTTCTGTTAACCTCCCTGTGGAAGTTCTGAGTTCACTTCTCGATTAATAAGAGGGGAAGCAACCAGTTTTGAAAAGAAGCTTGTTCGATGCGGACGGCCAATACCATGAATGCAACCCACTGTGGGGGCATGACATTCGGATGCCACCGAGTCCCCTATGCCATTCCAGTCCCAGAGTAGATAGAAACGGTTTAAAAGCAAAAAAAACCCCAAGCGCAGACTGCAGTAGTTGTGTTAAGGTTCGTCACAGGTCTGTTCTTCTGAATGATGATGAATTGCTTCCTGATCTGTGGTCTCTAGGTTTAAAAAAAAAAAAAAAAAAATGCCAGTCAAAGAGGAAATCGAGCATAAAATGTTTTTCCTGCCTGGTGATGGTACCCTTGACATAGCAAAGCTTTCCACCCCCAAACTACCTGCTGTGTGCTGCCTTGAGCTGCTGGGAACAGGGTGTCAATGTACTCCAGATTCCCTGTACTTGCTCAGAGAGGCAGCCAAAGAAGACATTCTTAAGAGAAATGAATATTTACCTGGGCTAGATCTTTGCAGAAGGCTGGAAGGTGCAGATAACTTAAGTGGGGCCATCCTCGCAGAGCGTGCAACACCTGGATTTCTCCTAGGAAAAGTAGTGCTCCTGACTGGAAAACCAGAATTTTTGGTTTTTTTGCCCTGACATAGGGAGGGTAAACCTATTGTGTAGTGCTGAGGGTGGGCTGAAAAGAGGGGCTTGTAGTTTTTCAGATTTTCCCAATGTATGCATGCATTTTGCCTAGGGGAAAACTGCACAAATAATAAAAGTGTTTGGGTAATTTTGCTGAGGGAAAGTATACATGCATGGGTGCCAGCATTTCATCCTGATTGGGGGATACCAAACACAATACATATTTCCCCTCTCTGGACACAAATGAAGGAGTACTCGACGCCCCCAGAGCTCACTCCTATGCGCACACACGCTTTCACGTTGAAACCTGGGGGTGGATAAGAAATCATTTCCGAGATGTTTCCTCGGCAGAGAGGGAGAGGTCACTTCAGCTCTTTTTAAAAACTGAAAATTCACATTGGCACGATCCAAGAAATGCCTTTGAAATGCTGTGGGCATTAGGAATTAAAATCTGATTGGGCAGGATAAGTTGTAACCCTTAGCTCTAGGGGTAGTGGGGCATGTATACCTGCTCCCAAGACCTTACCCACAGTGCTAGGAAGAACTTCTGTTCGTCCTGCAGAGTTAAGGGGAGAGTGTGGCGAAGTGGTTAAAGTCACTTAATCCCCCCATTACATAGATTGAGTCCACCAGGACAGGCAAGGAATAAAGCTCAAGTCCCTTAATAAATTTGGGTAAACTATAGAAAATTGAATAAATAAATAAAGTACAATTTGTAGACCAGAAGATACATAAAAAATACTTTTTTTGTCAGAAATCATAGTCTAAATCAAAGAACTCCAACTTACAATGAGCCCCATATGGTCAATCATGCTTGAACACTTGGTAAGTCCAGGATAATTTAAATCAGTGGTCTCAAACTCGCAACCCGGGAACCACATGCGGCCCGCCAGGTCCTATTTTGAGGCCCTCGGTCTGTTTATCATAATCACAAAAGTAAAATAAAACAGTTTCTGGATCATATGTCTCTTTAGCTATAAATTCCAATATTATTATTAAGACTTAGCCAAAAGGAAAGATTTATAAACTATAAAGAGTTTTACCTCATGCAAAATTCTCATTTCTTTAATAAGACATTAACTTTTTTTCTGAGGCCCTCCAAGTACCGACAAATCCAAAATGTGGCCCTGCAAAGGGTTTGCGTTGGAGACCACTGGTTTAATTCAATGCTGTATCTTTTAATATGTTTGGACTGAATATATAGTGCATCCCTTTTTCTGTAGTAATCTTGATTTTTATTTTTTTTTTTTTAATCATGATTATTTCACATCTTTTGTTGGTAGTTCAAGTTGAATTTCATCAAGGGTATAGCAGGCATTTGCCTGTCCCCATAAGGCACCTAATCCAAAGGGTCTGACTCTGTTTACTAAGCGAATTACAGCAAGGACACAGCTTAATCCAATAATTAGACCCACCACCCTACCATCCATGACCAGGAATAATGAATTGCCAACTTGCAAAGCAGTTCATTACTAGGCAAATGGAATAACGAGTTTATGATAAACTTCACAAGCTATGCTATTCATTGAATGTTAACAATCGCCTGAAGAGGGAACTATGGCCAGCTAATGGGCTGGATCCGATCCGTGGCCGATCCGATCCTTGGCGACCAGTTCACTAAAGACTCCCCGTGCAAATGCTCTAATCGGAAATGCACCCACAAGCGATCCTGATGCATGTGCAGACCATCTTCTTTGCCTGTAGATGGTCTGCGCATCGCTGCCTCTCCTAACTTCCCTCTCGCTCCCTAAAAGGACTTAAATCTGCTGCAAGAAAACATGGCCCTGGAGCTTTTCTATCTCTTCTTCGGTATGGAGGAAAGCAAGTTAACAGTTCCCTTTTTTAAAAAAGCTTTATTGTCGCGAGCCGGTGGTTTTAACCCACGGGTTTAACCCATGTGTTTAAAGCAGATTAAAACCACGGGCTCGCGACAATAAATCTTTTTTAAAAAAAGGGAACTGTTAACTTCCTTTCTTCCATCCTTCCTCACAGCGTGTTCTGTTCTGTTAAAACCATGGGCTCGCGAGTAAGATGGCTGCAAGGCGGCAGAGAGCAGGGCAGTCGGAAAGGACGCGAGGGACTGGTCCCCAGCAGTCGCTTCTTTGTTGGTGTTCCTGATTTTGGTTAGTGAATCGCTGCCTTCCTACTTTGCATACCGTTTCCCCTCATTTGCATGCGCGGATCGGATCGGAGGATGATCAGCACAGAGGTTAGTGAATCGGGTCAGTACACGATCGCAATGCACTTTGAAAGGGACCAATGAGGCAGCAAAAAGTGACCCCGTCCCCCAGTCCCTTAAAACAAAAATGCACTTCTGCCCTAGTCTGTTTTACAAATTGAAGACCATCCCCAGTCTTTTAATGCAGCTCAAAGTCACCCTTAACCTCCCCCCCTTCAACAGATCCTCAATTTCTTTATTTAGGAATCTTCTCTTCCCAGTATTCCTACTCCATCTGGGAGAGCATTCCAGGAATCCATCACCCTTCCTGTGAAAGAATATTTCCTGATTCTGCTCTTGAGTTGACCTCTTTGTAGCATCATATCATATCCTCTGCAAATGCAGCTTTTCTTTCTATGGGAAAGGTTCATTTGTTCATGAATATAAATGTTTTACTACTTAATAGTATCCTCTAGTACGGACTCTCTATCGCTCTCCTCATTTTACAAGCTACCCTATATGTCCCCTCTTTAAAAATCATTGGTACTCGCCGTGACCTGATCTTCTCAGTTACAGCCCCAACTATTTGGAACTCACTCCCTCTATATTTACGACTTGAACAGGATTTGAAAAAATTTAAAAATAGCTTAAAGTGTCTTCTTTTTTTTTTTTTTTTTTTTTTTTAGTTCCAGTAATTTTATTGATTTTATAAACAATAGAGTTACAGAAAAGTAAGATAAGCTTCCGAAAACTACGAACTAAAAGTTTATTTTCCGGTTGATTCCGAATTTCATCATCTTTTATTAAATTCAGATTATCTACCCCTTCTCTTTAGATTTTCCTGTTCTCAAATTCTTTTCCTCACACCTTCCTTATGTACTAACCTAATCTGATTAATACTTTTTTTTTTTCTTTTTTTTTATTGTATTTTTTCTTTTTTCCTCCTTTCCTATTGTTTCATGTGGTTTGTTACCCCGGTTTGTTTTTTAATTTTAAAGTAATTATTTTTATTTACGATGTATTTGTGATTTAAGAAATCCAATTTTATTTCTTTGTAAAACGCTTTGGATCCTGAAAAGCGTTCAATCAAATAATATAAGAAACTTGAAACTTGATTTTGAAATCTTAGAGGGATCTTTTACCAAGAATTATCATGCAGTATTTGTCCTAGAAGCCATGCTCACGGCATTACCAAAATGATGCAGTTCTCAGCTGGGCTGCACTGACTGCTAAAGCAAATTTATGTCTGCTAAAATTTCAGATCAGCATCCCGATCTAGTGTTCGTTTTATTGCTAATAAATGTTTGTCCTGAATGAACAGGGAAGTATAGCTGTGGCCGTGGCAAGTATTCTCTTTCCTCCCTTGAGAAAGGTAGATTTACCTGTGCTCTGAGGGGATTTGTTAAACCGCCTTGAGCAGCTGTAA
This sequence comes from Geotrypetes seraphini, assembly GCF_902459505.1. Taxonomy (NCBI): domain Eukaryota; kingdom Metazoa; phylum Chordata; class Amphibia; order Gymnophiona; family Dermophiidae; genus Geotrypetes; species Geotrypetes seraphini. The sequence goes on along the minus strand of NC_047086.1, from coordinate 13,184,879 downwards.
CAAAATCATCTTGCTCTAGGCATAGCTAGAGAGGAACTGAAAGTTGTTCCGATGACATATACAGTACTGGCAAATCTTTTTTTCTTGGAGTATACTTGGTCATTAAAGAACAGGCTGCCTTAGGCTTCCGTGGCTGGCATCATGATTGCTTGCAGTTGTCCGGGTCTTGCCATGTCTGAGAATGGATAACTGCAACAATCATTAAAAAAAAAACCCTCTGCATTTTGTGTGATTTTCAAGATTAGGAACACAAAGGGCAGAATCCAGATTCCTTCACAGAGATTGCTATCAAATAGTGTTACATAGAAAGCAATCTTCAAGCACTTTCTCCTTTGTTTGCATTATAGGGAAACCAATATCCTTTAGTAAGATAGTTTGGGTTTTTAACCTCTCTAAAATCTTCCCTCCTTCGGTATGACTAATGTGTGGACATCAGCTGCATTAGGAAGAGGTTGGGTTGGGTGAGCACAGGTAGCATTTTCCAGCCCTTTGTCCTTTCAAGCAAAACTCTACCCACCTGAAGAGCAGGTAGACGTGACCTTCCCTACCTGTGGCCTGATTCATGCACTTTTGCTTTGAGAATTGACGTCTTCAGCGAATCTTCTAGATGCCCAACATCGATGAAATACAGAAAAAGTCACACTGAAGTCTGGGCCTCTTGCAGATCAGTTTCCTCTTATAAATGATGACTTAAAAATACTCTCAAAAGTTTACAGCTTAGACCCAAGTCTATACCATTATCTTTATTACGCCCTAATCAACCTTGTTTTACCTATAAACAGACTTGGTCGTATATAGGTAGTCTAAAATGTATAAATTAATTACCGGTACTTAATTTCATCTCTTTAATAATTTGCTCTGGGCAAACTGGCAGAGACTCCCAAGGGTCGATCGCTTTTGATGCTGATAAGGCATTCAACTGGATTAGTGGATCTTTCCTGTTCACCACCATGCAATAAATGTCAGTTCCTGCTGGATTAAGCCACTGCGTTCTCGACCTTGGATAAACTAATGGTATATTTTCTCCACTGTTTCTTAGCCTGTGAGGAATAAGGCGACAGGTACTTCTGTGCTTCCACTCACCACCTCCCATGCAATACTTCATAATTGGTCTAATTATCGAGCCCCTTGTGTATGCAGTTAGATTGTCCTGAATGTCTGGTTTCACAGTTGAGGGGTTCTCCAATAAAAGGTAGCGTAAGGCATGCTCCTTTCTCTAAGATGAAAAATTACAGACGGCTCCTAAACATGGTCTTCAAAAACCTTGAGGGTGTTTGCCATCACCTCTTACACGGTAAAATGCTGAATGGTGCATAATTTGTCGATTGGCTTGCACAGGAGAGGGGTTTGTACATAGACCTCTGAAGCAGGTATAAGTGATAGCACTGGCATAGGTGGCAGGGCCTATCCTCTGCCACCTATGCCAGGATTTTGTAATGATATATCAGCTACCAGCCCATACTAACTTGCATATGCACCTGTATTGCTAGGTACCAAAGTAGACGAACATCGCAACCACGCTTCCGAGAATAAAGCCAAGTTTTACTTTCAGGAAGGATTGAATTGCAGAAATTCAGATAGAGTGAGAGATTTTTAAAAAAAACACACACAAACACTTCAGCTTCTAACATGAGTGTGACTGAAACTTCTGCATTGTTACATAAATTTGTGCTATCTTGACTAAGAAAGTCTTCAAAAGAGAATGACTTGTCCTTTTTATTTTTCCACATGCAGCCAAATCTGCCATCTCTTTTCTCTCCTTTTGCAGGTGATTGGTGTTCTGAGCAACGAATACATCCCCAAAGGGACACGGTTTGGACCCTTAGTAGGCGAGATCTACACGCTAGACACAGTTCCTAAGAATGCAAACAGAAAGTACTTTTGGCGGGTGAGTAGGACAGACTTCTGCGTGCTCAGATAGCAACCAGGTCACGCTGCCTCTGAGAATTAAAGCCACTTCCTGTGCAGACCTGTGGGTGCCTGTTGACGAAAAGGAGGAATGGGGACGAATATTACAAATGCCGCACAAAGAGAGCGCAGAGAACCCCCTGAGTCAGCTGAGTAAATGGCCATGTCAGCGTAGGCAGGGGAAGAGAAGATGATGGGGAGGGGGCAGGGAAGACATGTTATAGCTGTGGGTTCAGGATGATTCAAAAGAAGATTAATTTGTATTTCTAGACAGGAAAATAGCTGAAGACCTTTCTTTTTTGCAGGTGTTCACTTTGCTGTGTGGGTAGTTACATCTTTTGCCCATGATTTCACTTGGTTTTATGTGATTTTATTATGCATGTTTTTATTGTACACTGCAGTACAAAGCTTTGAATTTCACACCTCCAAAGCTTTTGGCCTTCTGTGTGTCAAATGCTCTTAGTGTGAGGAATTATTAGATGACCTGGAAAGTTGCCACGGATTTATTTGGCATTGGTTGAAATCTGGCATAGGGCTGTGACCTTGACCACTGTGAGGTGGCCCATGTGCAGCGTCTGGGGGATTTCAGTTTCATTCCCAGTGGACAGCGGCCTGTCCCAAAAAGAAATGCGTGACAACCGGGCAATAACTGGCATCACTGTGATGTTATATGTAATCTTATCTTACCAAATCCTCGCCAAGCGGAGTTGAAAAACAGGCTACAATCGGCATTACCACTACACAAAGGTGCAAAATCAAAAACAGTCTCAATTCCTAACATAGACTTCTAAAATAGTGGGCTGCAAATAGTATTTTTGTTGCACAGAGATAAACATTCAGCGCAGAGTCAAGGTCAAACTAAACCTCTAACAAAGACTTTTTGAAAAAGCCACGTTTTCAGATTTTTGCAAAACTAAGAGCATACATAGGACTAATGGTTGGGCATGATTAAGAAGGGGATCATGAGTAGATCGGAGGATGTCATAATGCCACTTTATAGAACAATGGTCAGACCGCACTTGGAATACTGTGTCCAACACTGGTCTCCATACCTTAAGAAGGATATAACTGCTGGAGAATGTGCAGAGGGGAGCCACGAAACTAGTCAGAGGTCTGGAGAATTTGAGCTACAAAGAACGCCTCAGAAAACTGGGACTGTTCACCCTCGAAAAGAGAAGACTGCGAGGAGATATGATAAAGACTTTTAAAATATTAAAAGGATTTGATAAAATTGACCAGGAAACAGCATTACTGGCATTTTCAGATGTGACACGGACAAGAGATCATAGCCTGAAATTGAGCGGCAGCAGGTTCAGGACAAACGTCGGGAAGTTCTGTTTCACACAACGAGTGGTGGGTGCTTGGAATGCTCTCCCGGGGGAGGTTCTGGGTCTCAAGCGCAAGTTGGATTCACACCTTCTTGCAAATCACATCGGGGGATACGGGAAATCCGGGTCTCCATTAAGGAGCACCTAACTGGGCCTCCGCGTGTGCGGATCGCCGGACTAGATGGACCTAGGTCTGATCCGGCGAAGGCGTTTCTTATGTTCTTATGTTCTAATCCGAATCTTTACAGGAAGTGAATTCCAGATTTTTACAATAAGTCGATTATTGGCCGTTTCAAAGGGCCCAAGATTGCACAGGCATGGAGAAGTGTTCTCCCCAGAGCAGGCCTAAACCTCTCTGTCTTCTAATGGATCTGTGGAGGCTCTGGATTCTAATGCTGCAGATCTAACCTCCCTATCTGTTATCCTTAGGTCTGAAAATCTCTCTCATAGGAGCCATGCTAAACCATGTTTCTCAAAATATATTCGCCACCGAACATGTTAGAGCACTGGAAATCCCTAAAGAGTGTGGGATGTGGAGGAAGGGACAGAAGAAAGCAAATCTCCCACTGAAACCCATCAGATCCCAGTATATTTTAGGAGGAAACGGAAGAAGGTGAATGCTCAGGTCAAACAAGGTTGGATTAATTAATCCTGCCGAAAGCTTCTACCTCTCATTTGCCTCTGCTTTACTACGGCAGAATCCTTGCAGACTTGTCAGTTTTCTGTCTGTGAGAGTCTAGTTGGGATACTTCCTTTTCACGGAGCTGCTTAGTTATCCAGTTCAACGAGGGAGGATTTTTGGGGCTAGTCCTGGTTCTGAGTTTGCACCGCAAAGTGTAGTGTGGAATTTGCAGACCCTGATTCAACCCACTGAAGTCAATGCTGCAGAGCCCGGGCTAGTCAGAAAGCCAGAACTGGTCTTCAGTCTTCCTCTTGGAACTGGATGCGTTGCCAGAGGATATGATAAGAGAGGATAGCGTAGCTGGTTTTAAGAAAGGTTTGGACAGTTCCCTGGAGGAAAAGTCCATAGTCTGTAATTGAGAAAGACATGCTGAAAGCCTCTGCTTGCCCTGGATTGGTAGCATGGAATGTTGCTATTCCTTGGGTTTTGGCCAGGTACTAGTGACCTGGATTGGCCACTGTGAGGAAGGGCTTAGATCCTTTGCAGGGCCACATTTTGGATTTGTAGGTAGTTGGAGAAAAAATAGTTAATGTCATTAAATAAATGAGAATTTTGCATGAGGTAAAACTCTTTATAGTTTATAAATCTTCCCTTTTGGCTGTCTTAATAATAATATTGTCATTTATAGCTAAAGAGACATATGATCAAGAAACTGTTTTATTTTACTTTTGTGATTATGATAAACAGACCGAGGGCCTCAAAATAGTAGCTAACATAAGAATAATCTTACTGGGTCAGACCAATGGTCCATCAGGCCCAATAGCCCGTTCTCTCAGTGGCCAATCCAGGTCACTAGTACCTGGCCAAAACCCAAAGAGTAGCAACATTCCATGCTACCGATCCAGGGCAAGCAGTGACTTCCCCCGTGTCTTTCTCAATAACAGACTATGGACTTTTCCTCCAGGAACTTGTCCGAACCTTTCTTAAAACCAGCTAAGCTTATTAAAGAAATGACAATTTTGCATGAGGTAAAGCTCTTTATAGTTTCTAAATCTTTCCTTTTGGCTAAGTCTTAATAATAATATTGTCATTTATAGCTAAAGAGACATATGAGCAAGAAACGGTTTTATGTTACTTTTGTGATTCCTCAAATAGGACCTGGTGGGCTGCATGTGGCTCCCGGGCCACAAGTTTGAGACCACGGGCTTAGATGGACATTAGTCTCATCCAGTAAGGCTATTCTTATGTTCTTTCTGTCTTTCGTTGGGCTTAGAGAGAGACTGAGAATAGCTTGTGGGCATGCTCACTGGTCCAGGCATGGGCTGGGAGGCGTCCAGGAGCCAGTTTGCAGAGTAGCGCTTCCAGGATTAATAAGTTAAACATATGTAAAAAGGAAACGGGGAAAGCATTATCCGGCCCTGTTCTCACACAGAGAGAGACAGTGGAAGTAAAGCCCAGATGTCTCAATCCATCCGGCCTTTTCTGGAGCCATATGGTAACCCTAGGTGAGGTGCTTTCTCATCATTTGGGGACTTATTATTTATTTATTGGATTCGTTTTCTGTCCCGTTGTCCCCAAAGGTCTCATAACGGGTTCAACATACAGAATTTCAGTACAAGTTTTTATCCTAATTTGACACACATGGACAGTTTACAGGTTGACAGTGCAAGATTTTAAAATACACGTTTTTCTTACGTGGCACATTCTGGTTCTGGTACCAATATACAGTTCTTTATAGTCCATAGGGCAAGGGGTTAAGTGAAGAAGTATGTTTTTATTGCTTTTCTAAAGTTGAGGAGTCCTTCAAGGGCAGTCGATTCCAATGTCTTGGTATGAAGTGGGAGTAGGACCGTCGTTTGGTACGACCAGGGGGCGTTTTGAGACGTATTTCATTCTAGGAGTGGAGGACCCAGTTTGGCACATGCAGAGGAAGCTTAGCCGTCACGTAGCCCGGTGCCATGTTGTGCAAGGATTTGAACGCAAGCATCAGGCCCTTGGCTACAGGCAGCCAGTGAGCCGACGCTAGAGCCTGGGAGACAGGGCCGCGGGCACGGAGGCTTTTTAGAAGTCCGATTGTCGCATTTTGAGCATGCTGGAGATGTACATTCTTCGCCGTGAGACTGTTGAATAGCGCATTGCAGTAATCCATGTGGGAGAGTAGTTGGGCAAAAGTCAGACTCTGAAAAGCAGTTCCTTATTTTTCGGAGTTGTCGCAGGTAGTAAAATGAGAAAGATACCACCTGAGAGATAGGGTTGGAAAGCGACAAATTACACTCAATGCTGCGCACTTGGTCTTTTGCAGTTATAGTAATCGAGTCCCATGCAGCGAGAGATGGGCGCAGTTTTAGTAATCTGCTCCAGGAAGGACTCTCACAGTCAGCTTTGTGTGTCAGGGCCCTCTCTTCCTCTGACATGTGCATAGAGTAAGGAGGGCTGTGGTAAGGAGGAAGGAGAGCAGAGTGAACAATAGAAGGTAGCCGAGGGGAGGAGAGAGTCCAAAGGCAGTACATCCTTCTTGATCTTCTCATTCAGATAGTTGATTGGGACGAACTTCCCAATGGTACAGCCATGGTTTAAATGAGGGTCCAGGACCCTCACTTACCTAGAAGTATACAGGCCTCAGCATCTGCCGCCTATTACCCCACCTTCTGGACTGGCAGGAGATTCAGTCAGAGAAACCCCTAGGATGTGACTGATGCTCTCTCTTTGCTGCTGGGCAGAAATCGCACTCTCTTCTGAACTGTCATTAGCCCCCTGGCAGCATTGCCCCATATCGTCCATCTCATTTTGAAGCTTTCATGCATGTTGGATTCTTGAAACATCATACTTTTCCTCAAGGGTCTGAATTTCTTTCTCTTCACGTATTATTGGGCAGAATCCTGTTTTGGACCTGGGCAAAAGATGTCTATTAAGTTATCCAGTTTAAACCTTCCCTCTAATTTCTGTCCATGATGCTTCATTAGTTCAAAGATTGTCCGCCTCCTTCAAATGGGACGGACTGGCTTGCAGATGAACTGATGAGAGATGATTTGGTTTTCACGTGAAGGAACGCATTTCCTCTTTCCCTCTTGGGTTTGCTGGAAGGGGCAAGGAGCCTCTGATGCAGGAGCCCAAAAATGTTGCTTGCAGATGAGAGGGGTAGGAAATAATTATGATGTGGGCTTTTCGAATACCCCATAAGTGACATTATTTCTTGTAAGTGTGCTATGAGTCAGCAGAATGTTAGGCCTTCCTGACACACCATATGGAACTATGGTGAGGTGGTTAGAGAGCACTCGGTTTCTTTCTGCGTGTGACTTTCTTGGAGAAGCATAGGAGAGAGAGACAAAGGGTGGAAGACTTTTGCAGGAACTCTATAGTGTGTGTGACCTGCCCTGGAAGCTGAAAATGGCAAAGCAATGGCCAGTCCTGGCTTTCTGGAACTTTGTAGGCCCAGGAATAGCCCCAAACCTGAAAACTGCATGTTCCCCTCTCTCAGATAGCAGCAGTCACCCAGCCCTTTTCAGTTTCTCAGTACAAACACACCGCAAAACCTCTCGCTGGCTCCTTTGATGAAGCCACATGTGTTTCCCCTGCTCAACTTACAGGAAGCCACCCTGAATAGAAAGTGATTTGAATGTTTACAGGCTCTTAAAGAAAGAGTTCCTGGTTCTGTATGTTTTTTTTCATGTGGATCAACCATGAGAGAGTGATAACTGTGGGGGTGAAAAGGCTTTCAACAGTCTTTTTGATGTGGGTCCTAGATGTGTTTTAGTAGATGGGCATTCAGAGGTTGGAGATGGAGACTTTACAGATGCTAGGTGGAACAGCAGATCATAGGCTAATGATTCTCAAGCCAGTCCTGGAGGAACTTCAGCCAATCAGGTATTCGGGTTAGCCACAATAAATATGCAGTTTATGCAAATCGATCTTAAGCATCCTGAAAACCTGGCTGGGATCCCCCCAGGACTGGTGGCATAGACCATCTCCAGATTTCGGAATGGGGAATGAGAAACCAGTACAAACTCAGTGCAGTTCTAGAACTCAGGAAGGGAGAAGCACAATTCCAAGCAAACCCCCACCCCATCCCCCTGGTTTTCTACACTTTCATTGATCTTCATTATTGCATCAGGGTATATGTACAGTAAAACCTTGAAATGCAAGTAACATGTTTTGCAAGACAAGCAAAACATTTGATTAAATTTTCACTTGATATACAAGCAATGTCTTACAATGCAAGTACATACAGTATACACACATCACATCATCACAGCTGAGCCGATGGTTCTTCTCTCTCTGACGCTGCGGGAGTGTAGTGACTGTTCTAAACGAGCGAGGTCTTGCAATACGAGTACATACAATATACACACGTCACATCATCACAACTGAGCCGATGGTTCTTCTCTCTCTGACGCTGCGGGAGTGTAGTGACTGTTCTAAACGAGCGAGGTCTTGCAATACGAGTACATACAATATACACGCGTCACATCATCACAGCTGAGCCGATGGTTCTTCTCTCTCTGACGCTGCGGGAGTGTAGTGACTGTTCTAAACGAGCGAGGTCTTGCAATACGAGTACATACAATATACACACGTCACATCATCACAACTGAGCCGATGGTTCTTCTCTCTCTGACGCTGCGGGAGTGTAGTGACTGTTCTAAACGAGCGAGGTCTTGCAATACGAGTACATACAATATACACGCGTCACATCATCACAGCTGAGCCGATGGTTCTTCTCTCTCTGACGCTGCGGGAGTGTAGTGACTGCTTTAAACGAGCAAGGTCTTGCAATACGAGTACATACAATATACACACGTCACATCATCACAGCTGAGCCGATGGTTCTTCTCTCTCTGACGCTGCGGGAGTGTAGTGACTGTTCTAAACGAGCGAGGTCTTGCAATACGAGTACATACAGTATACACGCGTCACATCATCACAACTGAGCCGATGGTTCTTCTCTGACGCTGCGGGAATGTAGTGACTGCTCTAAACGAGCGAGGTCTTGCAATAGAGTACGTATAGTATTTTGTATTAAAGTTTTTGGGTTGTGGAACGAATTGTCTGACTTTCCATTATTTCTTATGGGGAAATTTGCTTTGATATACGAGTGCTTTAGATTACAAGCATGGTTTTGGAACGAATTATGCTCGCAAACCAAGGTTTTACTGTATATGTTATAACAGGTGTCTTTCTGAAGTTTAGACTATATTGGACGATTATTCCGACAAAGCAGGAGGTGTTTTGAGTTTTTTTTTCTTGAGAGTCAACCACGGTGGTTAAAAAAATATGTATGTGTGTTGAGCACCACTCTTTAGACAGGTGGCAGCTGTATGAAGCACTCTCCACTGGTAGTTAGGGGTTCTCGACCCGATCCTCGGAACACACCAAACAACTGTAGAATCCTCATCAGCTGAGCTGCCAGGAATCCCCGAAACCAGCTCAGCTGATGGGAAGCCTATGAGGGTTTTTTCACTCTTTGGGTGGTGGGAGGGGGTCGTGACTACTGGGGGAGTAAGAGGGGTCATGCCTGAAATCCTCCAGCGGTCTTCTTGTCAGTTTGGGCACCTTTGTGGAACTTAGATGCAACTCAAACAGGTCTAACTGCTGGCGTCTAAGTTCCCTCTAGGAAAGCTTTGATTATGGCTGGGGTACGCCAGGTTGAAGCCCACCCGATTCGTGCCCATAACACACCTCCCAACACGCCCCTTTGCTCTCTGGACGCTCAGCAGCTTAGAAGTGCTGTTGCACGTCCAGAAAGTTGTTTTTAATTATCGGTATTAGGAAGTCCAAGTGCCGACTTAGGCTGGTTTTTGGACGTTTTAGTGTTTTGATTATGAGCCCCATAATATACCAACAGTAACATTATTCAAAATAATCAAGTTAAGAATTTCTGAAATAATCCTGGGGCCCTTTCCCTAAACTGTGTGAATGTGCACTTAAAGCGGGAGGAAAAAATGCTTATCACAAAGCGCACTAGAATGTTTTGTGCGCATTGTAATCATACATTATTTCTTCTCATGGTAATTTTTCAGGAGGGGGGCGGGAAAGCATTATCCAGCCAGCATGTTCACATTAACACATGTTAACCGGTTTAACGCAGAGGCATCAAGTGCTCCTGTGTGAACTTTTTATGGTATCGTGCACTAACATACATAAGAACATAAGCAGTGCCTCAACTGGGTCAGACCTGAGGTCCATCGTGCCCAGCAGTCCGCACACGCGGCGGCCCAACAGGTCCAGGACCTGCACAGTAATCTTCTATCTATACCGTTCTATCCCCTTTTCCAGCAGGAAATTGTCCAATCCTTTCTTGAACCCCAGTACCGTACTCTACCCTATTACGCTCTCTGGAAGCGCATTCCAGGTGTCCACCACACGTTGGGTAAAGAAGAACTTCCTGGCATTTGTTTTGAATCTGTCCCCTTTCAACTTTTCCGAGTGCCCTCTTGTTCTTTTATTTTTTGAAAGTTTGAAGAATCTGTCCCTCTCTACTCTCTCTATGCCTTTCATGATCTTGTAAGTCTCTATCATATCCCCTCTAAGTCTCCTCTTCTCCAGGGAAAAGAGACCCAGTTTCTCCAATCTTTCTCTATCTCTCTCTCTCTCCCTTTCTCTCTCTATTTCTGTCACTCTCCCTTTCTCTCTCTCTCTATTTCTCTCTGTCTCCCTTTCTCTCTCTCTCCCTTTCTCTCTCTCTCTATTTCTCTCTGTCTCCCTTTCTCTCTCTCTCTCTCTCTATTTCTCTCTCTCTCCCTTTCTCTCTCTCTCTATTTCTCTCTGTCTCCCTTTCTCTCTCTCTTTCTGTCCCTCTCTACTTTCTCTATGCCCTTCATGATCTTGTAAGTCTCTATCATATCCCCTCTAAGTCTCCTCTTCTCCAGGGAAAAGAGACCCAGTTTCTCCAATCTTTCTCTATCTCTCTCTCTCTCCCTTTCTCTCTCTATTTCTGTCACTCTCCCTTTCTCTCTCTCTCTATTTCTCTCTGTCTCCCTTTCTCTCTCTCTCCCTTTCTCTCTCTCTCTATTTCTCTCTGTCTCCCTTTCTCTCTCTCTCTCTCTATTTCTCTCTGTCTCCCTTTCTCTCTCTCTTTCTGTCCCTCTCTACTTTCTCTATGCCCTTCATGATCTTATAAGTCTCTATCGTATCCCCTCTAAGTCTCCTCTTCTCCAGGGAAAAGAGACCCAGTTTCTCCAATCTTTCTCTATCTCTCTCTCTCTCCCTTTCTCTCTCTATTTCTGTCACTCTCCCTTTCTCTCTCTCTCTATTTCTCTCTCTCTCTCCCTTTCTCTCTCTCTCTCTATTTCTCTCTGTCTCCCTTTCTCTCTCTCTTTCTGTCCCTTTCTACTCTCTCTATGCCCTTCATGATCTTATAAGTCTCTATCATATCCCCTCTAAGTCTCCTCTTCTCCAGGGAAAAGAGACCCAGTTTCTCCAATCTCTCAACGTATGAAAGGTTTTCCATCCCTTTTATCAGAACATTACCATGTGACCAGAAAAAATATAAGCATGGAGGAAAATCCCACATTAAAATGCGCTAAGGCCAGATTCAAATGCAGTCTAGTGAAAGAGCCCCGTGGCTTCACTGGTCTTCGAAACGCCATAGAATGTATTTCCTCTCTCATGGCCACATGAAGGCCATTCTACTTTTATACAGATCAAAACTATTAAGGATGCTCTTCCAGGATGGAAACTGTAGATAACGGAATATTTCTATCACACCCCTTGTCTCCTCTCATCAGGTGTAAATCTCATCTCATAGGCAGTAGTCAGAAAGTATCCTACTACCTGGTTTCACACTTCACCACTAATCTCTTCTCTCCTCTTTACTAGATCTATTCCAATGGGGAGTTTGACCATTTCATCGATGGTTTCGATGAGGAGAGGAGTAACTGGATGCGTTATGTGAACCCAGCACGCTCAGCGCAAGAACAAAATTTGGCCGCCTGCCAGAATGGCTCAAATATCTACTTCTACACCGTCCAGCCTATTCCAGCCAAGCAAGAGCTGCTCGTCTGGTACTGCCGGGATTTCGCTGAGAGACTCCACTGTCCCTCTACCGGGGAGTTGCCCCTCATAAATCGAAGTAAGTGTCTGGTGAAACTTGAGTGTGATGATAGCATGTTGCATTACATTACATTAGAGATTTCTATTCCGCCATTACCTTGCGGTTCAAGGCGGATTACAAAAGAGTTATAGAAGGTGGGTGACCAAACAAGATCTCTGGTCATTTCCAGAGCGAGTAAAGAGTAGATCAGGTTGATTTGGGGGGTTAGGAAGGAAGGTACTCGTAGTGTTAAGACTTTTTCAGGGATTTCTTGAAGAGCGTTGTCTCCTGGGTTGCAGCATGAAGGGGAAGATTGCAATTAAAAAGAAAAGAACAGAAGAAAGAATTCCTTATGCCTGCTGAGATCGAACCAGCGTGTTGAAAATTTTGGATCATTTCTTTGATTGCATGGTTGGAGTAAACCGACATAAGTCAGCATTTGGACGTTTTGTCCACCCAAAAGGTCCACATGCCGATTTTCAAAACTGACTTCCTGGACATCTAACAGGACTTCTAAGCTGCTATGCCTTCAGAGTTTCAGTGGGCATGTTAGAAGGCATGTAATGGGTGAGCAGGCTTAACTTGGATATTTTTCAGGCCATTATTGAACCTTTCCTAAGATACCCTAGATGGAACTTAAGACGTTCTCGGCTAGACCTGTTTTAGAAATATATAAGTGCCCAAAAATACCCAATCTTGACCAGATGACTACTGGAGAGATTAAGTACTGCCCCACCCACAACACTCAACCCAGTGGTTATAGACCCCCTCCCACCCCACAAAAGTCTGAAAGGAAAAGTACATATCATATAAACTCAAATATAAAATGACCCAAATATAAACCAAGGTAATCTCCCCCCCAAAAAAATAAAAAAGGAGGAAAAGAGATTGACTCGAATATAATCCATGGGGGGGGGGGGTGTTAATATTCAAGTGCAGTGCCTTGCCAGGCTCTGCTCCCTGTTGCCCTCCCTCCCTGCCAGATTCTGTACCCTGTCCCTCCTCCCTCCTGATGCCTTGAGGCCTCCACTGGACCTGCCGTAAGTCCTGGTGGTCCAGCAGTGGGCCGGGACAGCAGGGATCCATCCTACCTCCTGTCCCAGCCGATTCTAAGAACTTTTACCTCCCTCCCATCTCCCCTGCATACCTTTAGAATCCCTGGTGGTCCTGCGGTAAACCGCAGTAGGAGCAACCTTCCTTCACTCCTGCCTGTGTGATTGGCCCCCCTGCTCTGTCTGTGTGGCCAGTCCATTATGAGGTTGGCCCCTCCTACGTCTATTTGGATGTTTTCAAGCTGGACATTATTTTTGGTCAAAAATAGTGTATAATTTTGGACATTTTGGTGGTAATTTTTGTGTTTCCGACTTTGACCATTTTGCTGGAAACATCCAAATCGGACTTAGATGTTTCTTTTGAAAATAGTCCTCCATGTCTTTTTATCAGTTGAACCCAGAACTTTATTCATACACAATAGGTTTGAGGTCATACAAGTGTGCTCTTCCTTTTAGGATATAAAGGCCTGACTTCCTGCTTGGAGGCTTGCATGTTTCTAGGTCCAGGTAATCACTCATGGCTCTCAGCCCTCAAGTTGCTGTGAATAGCTTCCTGGTTCCTAGCTTACTTTAGTAACCCTGAGGATCACCCAGATTCTCGGCACCTGTTTGAAGGCTCCCTAGAGAAACTCTTTTACTTATTCCAGTTACACGCTACAGTGTTCATCTGTAGAATAAGGGACAAGACACCATGGCCCACGTTCAAAGCCCTACGCAACATTTTTTCAAATCCCTCTGATGTTGGGTTCCAAACCTGCATGTGCATATGTAGCTTTGAGCTAGTGCAGTTCGGTGCAACACTGGTTGCAGTGGCAGGATTGAGGGGGGAGGTCTGCTTGATGGTCCCCCCCCCCCCCCCTCTTTTTTGTGGCCTCTTGCATATTCCTTCACTTTCATTTAAGCAATTCTCTAATATTCCCCTCAAAAAGATTGCATTTCACATGCAAAACATTAGTTTGTATGTGTAATGTATAACTACAGACATATACACTTCTCCCTCCGTATTCGCGGGGGATGCAGGTGAACCATAGGCGCGAATATGGAAAACCCATGAATAACTTTTTATATGTTATTCGCGGTTTTTAGAAAACGTTGTTGTTTTTATTATTGAAACCACAAATAACTTTTCCACTGTTATTTGCGGTTTTTTTTTTTTTTTTTGAAATAAGCAGCGATTTCAGAGCTTGGAGCGGGCAAGCAGCGATTCCCAACGATTCCCAAAGAATTAAGGGCTTGGAACAGACAAGCAGTGATTCCCAGCGATTTCAGGGCTTGGAGCAGGCAAGCAGCGATTCAAAGAGAATTTAGGGCAAATAGCAGGCAAGCAGCGATTTTTTTCCCCATGCATGCTGGGAAGGAGCCTTTCTCTCTAGGGATGCTGGGAAGCGGCGTTTTTCTCAGTGCACACTGGGAAGCAGGGAGGCAGCGAATTTGTGGGAGAAAGCATGGAAGCAGTGTTTTTCAGAGTGAATGGTAAGCGATAAACTTTTGTATCGGTCTAGTAAAAAGGAAAAATAACTTTAATGATGATGTAATTTTGGGGGGAGGAGTCGGTAGCCGAAAAATTGCGAATAAATGAATCCGCAGCTATGGAAACCGCGGATATGGAGGGAGAAGTGTACAACCTTTCTCTTTGGCTCCTTCAAACGTTACCCAATAAAGTGCAAACGGTTGACTGAATTTTCATGGGGGGAAGGAGCAGGAACTGCGAACACATGGCCCCATAGAAAAGAAATATAAGAACGGTCGGTTCTCTTCTTCAGAAGTTTATCTTCACTTCCTTTATTCAGTAAAGCCGAGTTATCTCTCCAATCTGCTGCGCGAGCTTTGCCTACTGTTGCTTCATTTCACTCGAACTGACGGTTTTCTGGTCAAGAGTTTGTACATCTACTTTCACTCTGCAGGAGAAGAAACTTGCTGGAAGATGGTAGAGAGAGGTTAAGAGATTGCAGAACAATTTCTCTGTCAGCCGTCGGTTCCCAAATTCACTTTCGCTGTACAACCCTCTCACATGTAGCATTTTTATGCCTAATTTGTTTGGGATCATTTTTACTTGTCACATGGGTCCTGCAGTTCTTTGCTGAGCTGGATTCTGCTTTAAAGCAAAGATTTAAAATAGAAGCTTTTCCATCTGAACTCTTCAAATAGCAGCTGGTCACTGGGCGCTGGGGTGCCCTTACTTAGAAATCGAGGACAATTTCTGGAACGGCAACTTAAGAATTAATGTCACACTTATCAAAGGAGTCTAGCTGGCTGAATCGGCCTAACTAAGGAGTTTGCTGGCCACATCCCTTGTTTGTCCCGATGCTAAGCAGCTAAATGTAGACGTCCAGCTTAAGGTAGAAATTGTGGAAAAGCCAGTGACGGATACAGAAAAATATACATGTGGGACACAATTGTAGAAAAAGCTGGAAGAGGCAACTGCCCCAGCGGTGCCCAAATTTACACCTGCTCTGAAGATGAGAGAAATGAGTATGTTTAAACATGTCACATCTTTGTTCCTTTCATCTAGCTGCCCCCTATGCCTGGAATAAATTACCCGAGTTTTTGATTATAGCCTTCAGTCCATAAGAACATAAGAATTGCCGCTGCTGGGTCAGACCAGTACCCTAACTAAGTCTAGCCTTACTTGCTGGAACTTACCCAACCTTGGCTTGAATCCCTGGAGGGTGTTTTCCCCTAGAACAGACTCCTGAAGGGCGTTCCAGGTTTCTACCACTCTCTGGGTGAAGAAGAACTTCCATACATCTGTACGGAATCTATCCCCTTTTAATTTGAGAGAGTGCCCTCTCGTTCTCCCTACCTTGGAGAGGGTGAACAACCTGCCCTTATCTACTAAGTCTATTCCCTTCAGTATTTTGAATGTTTCGATCATGAAGGGAATAGACTTAGCAGATAAAGATAGATTGTTCACCCTAATCCCCACAGGCCTCCCCACCCAGCCAGCAGATTAATCGTTCTCCTTAACTGTATCCATGACATCCTGTTTGTCTGTCTTGTCTGCTTAGATTGTAAGCTCTTTGGAGCAGGGACTGGCTTCTTGTGACTCTGTACAGCTCTGCATGCGTCTGGTAGCACTATAGAAATAGTTCACAGTAGTAGTAGTAGTAGTAGTGTGAAGAGTTTCAGTCTTTGGGAAGCAGAGCTAAGATTGTGATGTCATAATGCCTCATTCCACCAATAAGAGGCAACCTCATCAGTGATGTCACAATGGCTTGATTGTCCTGGACTCTCCTCTGTCCTCCAACCCAACCCACTGATTAACCATTTCCCTTAACTGTATCCATGATATCCTGTTTGTCTTGGCAGTTTAGATTGTAAGCTCTTTGGAGCAGGGACTGTCTTCTTTGCGACTCTGTATAGCGCTGTGGGTGGGAGGGAGGGGGGAGTCACCGCTGTGGTCGCTGCCTCCATGCATCCTTGCTTAAGGTGCGGTCTCCTTCCACTGCGCATGCAGGAACACGGGGATTGAAGTGCGCATGCGCGCTAAGGGTATTATTATAGCGGATGGAACTTGGGTGCCCAGATGTCATTATAGCCAGCATCTAAAAGGAAGCGCCCAATTGTAGAATCCTCTCTAGGGCTTATTTTCACATTACCAAACAAAAAAAAAAAAAAAAATCCTGTTTCTATATACAGAAGGCTTTAACTGATTTGACAGACAAGTTATTGCTAGGTTATTTGCAGGTCTCCTTTTTTCGGTCTGAGTTTTAAAAGCTCTACTTAAAATTTCTAGGCTGTGCCGTTTTTTTCCACAAGTACGAGGGCCTCTCATGTTGAGACTGAAAAGTGTGAATCGGCAAAATTCATCACCTCACCTCACAGGCTTTTGTAGCACCCCTTCTGTCTCGAAATGACTCGTCACCAACCCACAGCTCTTTCTCAAAATTAAGTAAAAATAATTTTCTTGAAATGATTTTTTCCAGTACAGTCTGCAGAGGGAGGAGTTTAGTCAGAAAAGCAATAAGCCCACCCAGTTTCGAGTTCTCAACTTCTCTTTAAAACCAAAGTGTAACAAACCAGATTTACTGCACTGCTTTTCTCCCTTCTCCCTGTACGCAAATCCCTCCTTGAGGGCCGCAATCCAACCGGGTTTTCAGGATTTCCCCGATGAATATGCATTGAAAGCAGCGCATGCACATAGATCTCATGCAGATTCATTGGGGAAATCCTGAAAACCCAACTGGATTGCGGCCCTCAAGAAGGGACTTTGAGAACCCTGAACACCACATTCCACCTACCACAGGAAAAAAAAATAGGAAAAACCTTTCCTGGATATTGCTCCAAACACTTTACTTGCTGTGGGAATGATGTGGCTGGTAATGTTATCCCAGCCTTAGAAAGAAATATGTATCAGATAGCAAAATTCAACTTGCTTTCAATGTCAGCATCCAGGGGAAAAAATGGGACTTTGAAGAAGTGACTGCCATCGACCTGGGAGTGTCAGGAATTGCCTTTTTATAAAAAAATATATATATTGTTAAAAATACTTACACCCCACCCTGACACTATCCAGTTACAAGTGGGTCAAAGAAAGGATGATCTGGACCAGGGGTCTCCAAAGTCCCTCCTTGAGGGCCAAATCCAGTCGGGTTTTCAGGATTTCCCCACTGAATATGCATTGAAAGCAGTGCATGCACATAGATCTCATGCATATTCATTGGGGAAATCCTGAAAACCCGACTGGACTGCGGCCCTCGAGGATCGGAGTTGCCCTCCCCTGCTCTAAGGGCTTCTTTTTGCTGGGTATGGCTTCCTTACAGTACCTGGAGAGGAACTGATTAGACCAGGGATCTCAAAGTCCCTCCTTGAGGGCCACAATCCAGTCAGGTTTTCAGGATTTCCCCAATGAATATGCATTGAAAGCAGTGCGTGCACATAGATCTCATGCAGATTCATTGGGGAAATCCTGAAAACCTGACTGGATTCCGGCCCTCGAGGATCGGAGTTGCCCTCCCCTGCTCTAAGGGTTTCTTTTTGCTGGGTATGGCTTCCTTACAGTACCTGGAGAGGAACTGATTAGACCAGGGATTTCAAAGTCCCTCCTTGAGGGCCGCAATCCAGTCGGGTTTTCAGGATTTCCCCAATGAATATGCATTGAAAGCAGTGCATGCAAATAGATCTCATGCAGATTCATTGGGAAAACCCGACTGGATTCGGCCCTCAAGGAGGGACTTTGGAGACCCCTGATCTGGACAATATGTCTAGTGGCAACTAATATACATAAATGATTAAACATCAAGGATGCAGCCTTATTTAAATGGATATGGCCGTTGAATATCAGTATAAGTTATCTGATTAACTTTATGCAGAGGCCATCACGCCAAATATTGCATTTCTAGCAGTAGTTGTGGTATTTATATCTTTTTGGCATTTTTGTTTTTCAGCACAGAGCTGCATTATTAATCCAAAGCAAGACCTGCCCCACGCAAAAAGCGTTCCAAAGAGAGAGCACAGTGTGAGGGAGATTCTGAAACCTTCCACCCATCAGTCCAAAGCGAAGGAGATGGCCCTGATCAATATATCGCCGGCCACACCAGAGAAAGACCCGGAGGACCCGAGGAAAACCTGCAGTCCGTTCTTTCCTCGGGTTATCTACCCTATCCGCCCTCACGTTCCGGAAGACTATTTGAAGGCTGCTGTAGTCTATGGAATGGAAAGACCCAGTTACGTTACTCCCTCGCCCATCCAGTCGGTCACAACGCCCAGTCCTTCGGCAAGAAGCAGTCCAGAGCAAAGCTTTAAAAGTTCAAGTCCTCACAGCAGCCCAGAAGGCGCCCTGTCTCCTCTACACATTTCTCAGGACCAGAGGGATTCCTATCCATACCGGAATGGACCATATGGCACGGAAGGGTTAAGGTCGTACCCTGGATATGCGCCCCCTAACAGCCACCTCCCTCCGGCATTGATAACATCCTACACCCCCCACTATTCCAAATTCCTGCTACCTCCGTACAGCGTGGGCTGTAATGGCTTGAGTGCTTTGAACAATTTTAATAACATGAGTAATTTTGGCGTCCTACCACGGATGTACCCTTTGTATTCCAACCTGCTGAATGGCGGGAGCCTTTCCCACCACATGCTGAACCAGGCTTCCCTTCCAGGCGCGCTGGTCCCCGAGGGAGCACACAGACTGCTGCAGCCAGAGCAGCCCCGAGACCTTCTCATCCCAGCGCCCACCAGTGCGTTCTCCTCTATCGCGGGTTCGGCAGCCAGCATGAAAAACAAGCTAAGCAGCCCTAATAGTGGGTCTCCCGCTGCCGGCACAGCGGCCACCTCAGAACATATAATGCAACCGAAAGCTACCTCAGCGGTGTTGACCAGCAGCAGCGAAGAAGCCATGAATCTCATTAAAAGCAAGAGAAGCATGACTGGATATAAAACGCTTCCATATCCACTGAAGAAGCAGAATGGAAAGATTAAGTATGAATGCAACGTTTGCTCCAAGACCTTTGGCCAGCTCTCCAATTTAAAGGTAAGGCTTCGTGCCCACTGACTCTCCTTAAAGTGTTGGCAGATAAAGGCCAAATGGCCCAACCAGTCTGCCCGTCCACAGTATCCACTATCTCAGGGGTGGGCAAATCCGGTCGGGTTTTCAGATCTATTTGCATGCACTGCTTTCAATGCACATTCATTGGGGAAATCCTGAAAACCCGACTGGATTCCGGCCCTCAATGACTGGAGTTGCCCACCCCTGCACTATCTCCTCCTCTCCCTAAGAGATCCCACGTGCCTGTCCCACGCTTTCTTGAATTCGTTAAAAGATATGCATGATATTTGACTTTTATTGACATAGGCAGCTGAAAGAATGCTTTTTTTTTAAAAAACTTTTAATCAGAACCTGCTTATTACTGGTGTTAAGTGTCCACAAGAGGCTATACAGATCTACAATGAAACAAAGGCAGATCCAATCCAATAAATAGAAAAAAGTCCTTTATTTAACAATACCCAATGTGGACCACATTTCACCCACACACGGGCTGCATCTGAGGTTTCAGAACTCCCAATTGAACGATTGCTATACTACACACTTTGACTAAAATCTTAGCCAAGCAGTATTGCTGCTCCAACATTTGATGTTAGTAACCTTTGAAGATACTTCACTCTGACCCATGCACTCCCGAGCAACTGTTGACCTCATGATGTAGTGATAAAGCTCTATCTCTTTTGTCAAAGTTAGCACAAGGGGTGGACCACTGAGTGACATATCCCAAGATAATGCATATCGTTAACAGATGAAAACAAGCAGAAAAACACACATAATGGGGCTTATTTTCATAGCACACAGATTTACAAAGTTCCATAGTAATATGTATAACTTTGTAAGTCTATGTGCTTTGAAAATGAGCCTCGTTTTATTATTTTCATTTTGCAATCACAGTAGGCCCTCTTTGAAACTCATTATGGCATTGCTTCTGTAATGACAAAATGGCCAACCCCCAGTAAAACCAAAAAGGTTTGTCAGTGACATCTGAAACAAAATGAACATTTTCCGACTGCTCGTTCCTAGGTAGCATCAGCATCCTAGAAGCTTTAACTTTTAGGATTAAACAAAAAAACTCTTGGTATCATTGCAGCAGTGAGGTGTGGCTGCCTGCCTGTTGATGGAAGTCAACCATAAGCTCCTAGTTTTCAGATCAGAACATAAGAATAGCCATACTGGGTCAGACCAATGGTCCACCCAAAGCTGGGTTTTGCCCTGGTGAAACTGGAGCCCATCCCATTTGAATTGGTTCTTCCTTCCCCAGAACGTTGCCCAGTTCCTAACAAATCTAAAACATCCCTTTGCTGTACCATCATCTCATCGTGCGTGCATCGAGAGTCCAGAGCTCAGCCTGCCTCTGCACATGAAATGGAAAGCATTTTTAGGAACACTTCCCCTGAAGTTCTGGATTTCAGTTTCTTACCTCAAATCCTACATCTGATTTCCAAAACCACCCTCCTGCAACTTCTTATGTCACGGCAGTCAGCTCCTTGCCAGCAGCCACTAAAGTCCTATTTAAGTGAGGCATAAGTCTCACTAGGCAGGCAGGTTCAGCTTTTTTAGAGCTCCCACTCTATCCTCCAGAAGCTGGACTCATTATCTGAGGTTTGGACAAATTCTTGGAGGAAAAGTCCATAGTCTGGCGGGGGGGGAAGCCACTGCTTACCCTGGGATCGGTACTGTTTGGGTTTCTGCCGGATACTTGTGACTTGGATTAGCCACGGTGAAAACAGGATACTGGGCTAGAAGAACCATTGGGCTGACCCAATAGGGCTTTTTGCAATGGGTGTACATGCATGATTTCCCATCAATAGGCACTGGTTGCAGAAGGCCAAGGAACTACACCTCACTGCAGCAATGATGCCGATAGCCTTTTTGTTTAATCGTAAAAGTTAAAGCCTGTATGGGGCAGATTCTGTATAGGGCGCCAGTCTCGGCAGCCACCTAAGTGGCAGCTAAGAATTGCACACCAGCGTTAACCACCCCGATTCTTTAACCAGTGCCCATATTTCAGGCGCTGGTTAGAGAATTGGGCTGCCATCAGCTGATCATGGCAAGGGAATCTCCCTGCCACGATCAACTGAGCAGCAGGGACACACTTCCCCCCCCTTCCCCCGAGAATGTCCATGGCAGGAGGGATGCCCACTCCCTCCTGCTAGAATCCCCGAAACACCCCCCCAACCATGATAGGCAGGAGGGATACCCACTCCCTTCTGCCAGTAGGCTCCCTCCCCCCCCAAATGTGGATATCCCCGAACACCCCCTCCCCCTGTACCTTTTTGTGGTAAAGCTGACCGAAGAAATGCCTATTTCCTCTAGCCAGCAGGCCCACCTCTTCACAATGGCGGGCCTTCCCCTTCCCAGTGCATGCTGGGATGCACTGGGGAGAGGCCTAAGGCCCTGATTGACCCAGGCGCCTAGGGGCCTTAGGTACCTGGGCCAACCAGAATCTTAGGCCTCCTTCCAAGTACATTCTGGGATGCTCTGGGAGTGGCTTAAAATGTCTATTGGCCAAATACCTAAGGCCCCGCCTAGCCTTGGGTGAGCTTAAGTGTCCCGATGCGTCTCCCTGCACCCACGACAGATGCCTACATCCAGCATCTCTTTTCTCTATGTCATTCTGGCATCTGCCTTCCTATCTTTCAACCCCATCCCTCTCCTGGTATACCTTACATGCATCCCAGCACCTTTAGTGATTCATATTTGCTGCCAACGCCAGCCTCTGAAGACTTCCCTCTGCCACGCTTCACTCTCATTGACATCACTTCCTGTTTCCTGTCTGGCAGGAAGTGGTAGAAAGAAGTCTTTGGGAGCCAGCGCCGGCAGCAGAAATGAATCACTGCAGGTACGAAGACATATGTAAGGTATTCCTAGCAAGGGACAGGGTTGAGAAACAGAAGAGCAGATGCTGGGATGCCGCAATGGGAGTGTGGTGCCACAGCTGGGTGGGCCTGTGCCATTCAGGCCCACATGTAGATATGCCACTATTACCTAGGGCAGACTTCGGTTCTCTTCAGCTCTAGCGAGATAGCTTCCAATTCAAAAGGAATTACATTTCTACTCTGGGCTTCAACACCACGCAACCTACCAGCTCAACTCTACTAAATACCTCTGCACTACTCATAAACTGAACAATTCCTATCCCTCTACAGAGCTGGATCTTCTCCTATTTTGTTTGCAATGTACCAATTTGTATTCCCATAATTTCAAATTGTAAGTCGCCTTGAATCTGTTTGGGCATAGTGTGACTCAGAAATTCCAGATTAGATTAGATGAGTGCTGGTTCCAGAGCATTCCAGCGGTCCAGAAATAAGAAACTGGACCAGGGTCTTCCACACAGCAATGCAAACCTCTGCCGCAGAGCCACTGTGATCAGCCACATCGCAACCTTAGAATTACATGGTTCTAACTGTACCGAAAGTCATTCTCAGGAATTTGAAGTGGAGGTTTGTGGTGCAATTTGGTGTTCAGTGACGTGTGCGGATTTACCATGTAATTTCTTATGAAATGAAGGAACGGTTAAGTTGCAATAAATCCTCGTGAGTGTTGTAACATCTACATGTCAGATAGAACCCGGAAGTCATCGGAGTTAAAAATACTGAAAATTCACTTACAACCCTGTAATTCTAAGGTCGCGACATCTTGTTGGTTCTAATACATGAACACCTTGTTGCTCTTAATGGTTAGATTTGAGTCAGACATTTTTATAACTTTTAGAAGCTGTAAATGGTAAAAGTGCTACGATAAGGAGGACCATAGTCCCAGTGCATTTGGTACCCTGTCACAGAGGCCGAGTTGATGCAGTGAACGAAAATGAAGTGAAAATAGGATCAATATCTGTGTCATTTTATTAGTTCTCTTGGAAACGGCAGTAAGCATGTTTGTTCTTTCCAGGTCCATCTAAGAGTGCACAGTGGAGAGCGACCTTTCAAGTGTGAGACCTGCAACAAAGGATTCACTCAGTTGGCCCATCTGCAGAAACATTATCTCGTACACACGGGAGAGAAGCCCCACGAATGCCAGGTGTGCACAATGACATTTTTGAATAGGATGACACACTCTGTTGGCAGTTTCTATTTCTATATTCTTTTCTTGGTTTACTTAGTTTGCTATCTAATTATAAGTGCTATTAGGTAATTAACCACTGCAAGGCCTTTTTGGTACACACATATACCTAAATATCTTAATTGCTACTCAACATATTTTTCAAATTATTATGCCATTTTAATTTTGGAAAACCAGCTATGTTACTGCCGTTTCTCAGCTTTTCTTAACCGTGGCCGACTTGAACATTTGAATGGCTCTGTTTTTTGCACATGGCCCCACTTGTCTAACTTGCTTTTCAAGCCATTTCCACTCCTGCCCTTGACTTGTAATAGGTTACCTGGGTAAGAAGAACAAGTAGGCGTCCATTTTGGGGCCATTTTAAATAGACAACATAGGCACCTATGTATCTTTTCCAAATAACCTCTCAAAACTTTTTTTTTCCTCATAAAATTTTTATGAACTTATCCAGTACACAAACAATGGAGCAAGCAGTCAATCACCTCCAAAATAATCCAAAGTGATTTGCACAACAAGAAACAAACATGTGACTGCCGCACTATACACTTGCTCAGGTTATACAATATCATCAATCGCCAATTCTCCCCCCCCCCCACCTCCATTGCACCTCCCCACCCAGAATCCAGAACAAACCAAGGTAAGTAACATACCCAACAAAATCTACGAAACAGTTCCCCAGCAAGCTCTGAATTCCCCTCCCCATCCATGCTCTCAGTCTAATAACTACTGATTTTCTTTAAAACTAGTTACCAATCCCGTTGATGTTTTTCATAATATCCTTTCGTCTTATCAGCCACACATTCCAAATGGATTAAATGCTATAAATGAGCATCCAGTCTTCTTCAGATGGGACCACTGTATTTTTCCAATGGGATGATATAAGACATTTTACGGCTGACAGACCTAAACGAAGCAGACGGTTCTGCCATTTAATAGGCTTTTCGTTCGATAGTCCCAATAAACAACTTTTGGGGGGTTTAAAAGTATTGGACTGCCAATTCACTTCGTCAAGCACAGTGTCACCCTGTGCCAAAAGGACTATCGGAGGACACGTTCACCAAATATGTAGAAAAGTTCCCCCTTGGGTTTCACATCTCCAACATTCATCCTCAACAGAAGGAAAAATAGCATGTGGATGATCCGTTCAGGAGTATAATAGAACATAAGAACCTAGATAAAACTTTGTAAGCATTTTCCTGAATGTACTTCCTTCCACATTTTCTCCCGTTGGATGTCTGTAAATTGGCAATCCAAATCCTTCCAGTTTTTTTCCTAAAAGAAAATGTCGTTTTCTCTCAACCCCTCAAGTATGTGTATAAAACTGAGACTGGTCTAGGGACCTGACCCAGCAAGGACCATAAATGTTCTAAATATTTGTGAGAAACTGTGGAAGATTCTAGCCAACCCTGGGTCTGTATAAAATGACGCAGCTGCATTTATGGCAAAAAGTCCCCAGGAGAGAGCCGATATCTGTCCTGAAGGGTATCAAAATAAGTCAGCCCATCTCCCTGTAAAAAATCCCAGAATACCTGAAATCCCAAAGCTTCCCACTTAGCAAACATCCCACTATCTGTCCCTGCTACAAAGGTTGGTTCTCCTCTAATGGCTGCCAGTATTGATACCCTTCCCTTTATTCTGTAATCAGATGTCTTTCCCTTCTGGAGTAGAAAGCCCACATCCACCAATAATGTCTCAAAACTTGGCAAAAATGCAGCTGCATACATTGACACTGGCTCGGAAGTGGGTGCAAATGTATATGTGTCAACACTTACATGTGTCATTTAGACGCCTGTGTAGTTAACAACTCCACCCGTGTATGAAAAATGACACCCCTGAACACAGAATAACGAATCCTGATCTCGAGTTCTGAAATTATCACATTCACTTTGACATCTTAGGTTTAAGATGAGCTAGTAATGAACAGAGGAAGAAGCATAATATCTGGTATCATTTAATTTTGCTTACATCATGCATGGTGTCTTTTGCCCTCTTCTTATCTGCATTGCATTTCTGTTTCTTCAAAAACTAGGTTTGCCATAAACGATTTAGCAGCACCAGCAATCTAAAGACCCACCTGCGACTACATTCTGGAGAAAAGCCATACCAGTGCAAACTCTGCCCTGCAAAATTCACCCAATTTGTGCATCTCAAACTCCACAAGCGCCTCCATACCCGGGAGCGCCCACACAAATGTATCCACTGCCACAAGAGCTACATTCACCTTTGCAGCCTTAAGGTCCACCTCAAGGGCAATTGTCCGGTAGCTCCAACCTCTGGTCTGTCTACAGAAGACCTGAACCGTATCAATGAGGAAATTGAGAAGTTTGACATCAGTGACAGTGCAGATAGGCTGGAGGATGTAGAGGACAATATTGACACTTCGGCAGTTGTGGAAAAAGAAATCCATGCCGTTCTCAGAAGAGAGATGGAAGGAGTCGGTCTCAAAGTATCATTGCAGAGAAACATGGGGCCTGGGCTTCTGTCCTCGGGATGTAGCTTTTATAACCCTTTGGACTCGGCGGTTTTGAAGTTGCCTCACGGTCATCCTTTACCTCTTTTGCCCACAAAGGTCAAGCAAGAAACAGTGGAATCAATGAACCTTTAAAGACCTTTTAAAAAAAAAAAAAAATTATGTTATTTATGACTTGGGGAATCTGAGGGTTTTGTAGCAATCATGTGTATATAGTTTGATGCTAAGTTATCGTAATCCTCAACGGGTTGCGCTCAACCCTTCTCCAGTTCAAAGAAGGAACCCCCCAAAACTGAATTCTCAGGGCATGAAGAAAGGCACAGCCTATGTATTGCCTACTTACTTCTTGATATTGTTATTTTTATTACAAGACAATCTATCCATAATTATTTTTTCAATAATAGTACTTCATAATTTATTATACAATTTATCATTCAAAAAGCAATAATTAGAAAATAATGTTTACAATGACTGGAAGATTCATTGTAATTCGGATCATATATGTTTAAACTGTTTGTTTTGTTTGTATGTGCTCCTATGTTGTAGATATTTCAGTAGGTTTATTTTAAGTTAAGAAGAACCTGAAACTGAAGAGAAGGAAGGGAGGCACTACTTCAGTTTTTGTTTTTTTAATTTACATATCAATATCAAGGTTTTTATGTTGCCAAAGTTGGACATTCGATATGTTGACTCGGGTTCATTTGCTTTACAGTATCTTGTATGTATGTTGGTTTGTTTTCTATTTAATTCTAATTTTTTTTAGTTGAGAAGTGTGATGAATGACCCAGTGATGACTTGAGTAGCAAGAACTGAGGATAGGAATGGATGCCAAGGAGCAGATAGCTGTGAGAATTTTCTGCCTGCAAATATCTAGGTAGCAAACAACTAGCATATGGTTTTTCTGTTTGTCTTGTGAATCTCTTCAATAGCAAACTAGCAAGAGATGACGTCAAGTTACTCGAGGTTAGCCAATCAATGGGAGTATCAGAAATGTGAAGATGATCGCTTCGTGTAGAACTCAATTGCTTTCTCTTTCGAAAGCCCTGCACTCCCTGTTGACCAAGCGTTGAATTCTTTGGCCAACAGGACATGCCCCTGCAATGACAATCATCTGCTTCAAACACTTCCCTTATAAGGCCCCATCATGGTCTCTATGAAGGACCCAACCCCTGTAGGTAATAATTCTATCTGAAGCATGACAACTTAGAGTTTATGGAATTACTACATTGAACAAATTCATGAAACTTGGTTTCCTGATCTTGTTCGCTTGCCTAATATTCCACCAGTTTTCTTTTCTTTCTAGCATATTCCAAATATTTTCAATTCAGTCATCTAGGTAGCAAGCATTTCTTCCATAGATGCACAATGGGAAACATCTTTTGTTATATGAGCTTTGTAATGCATTCACTGAATCAGTGTAATAGGACTTTCGTTGAGCATTCACCTTTTTCAAATTTGAGCTCAAAGCGAGTTACGTATTCAGTTGCATCAGGAATTTCCCTGCTCAAATTAGCTTGAGGCCAGAGTAGGTGAAGTGATTCGCCCAAAGCCTGAATCCTGGCTGCCCTGGTTTACAACCCAATTCTAACCACTATGCTACTCTACCATTCTGCCTTTGTATTCTTAGATACAAATTCCCCAAACCAATCCAGAAATTTCAAATTTGTGCTCTCAAACTAACATTTGTCTTTCCCTTCTGAGCCTCAGCTTCTAAGAACTTTTTGTCTTCTATTTATAGGTATCTCGTATGAGTGTCGGTAAATTCCATCCTCCTAGAGGATCATTTATATCTTAATTATTTAAAGCATGGAAGGGTTTTCGACCCAGCCTAGTTTCAGACTATTCACAGCCAAACATTAGACAGATTTGAATGCTCTGCTTCCTTGGCTACAAATCTACGTGATGCCGGTTCGTTCTGAATAGCCTGAAAAACCAACAGCCTGATAACCCATTTTCATCTCCCTTTTCTTTATGTCTGGAACATGTCAGTAGAGTGCAAAAAAAGAGTGAGCTCAATTTCCTAAATTTGACAATTCATGAAGTAAGCTCTATAACCAAATCTTTAAAACACATGAATTATATATTGTCTGCCAAAAGCAGATTCTATATCTAGTCATTTGAAAAGTCTTCAAGCTCTCGTAAGAAACAGAGACATCGCCAAATGACAGACCTTTCTAGAATGTTTAAATAAGTTCCACCTGACAGTTGCTTTGCCACTCGGCTTCATGCTTAATTTTCTCCTTTCTTTTGGTTTGATCACAGTATTCATTTCGAGATATATTTCAGTGCATGCTTCTCATTCTTGATATGGCCCATGAACAATTTATTCCTTCATAATGACTGTTGAGATGTCTTATTTTTCAAAGCTGAGGATCCCCGGTGTCTCTGACATCCATGGGGAAGCGTGGGACAGTTAAAAGAGGGCTCTGAAGTCCGTCACCGAGTTTTATTCATGAAAATGCTTAATTTTAAATCTTAAAAATGTGAAAAGTTGTAGCCAAATTCGGTATGGCTCATTTGGGAGAAATAAGAGACCTTTATTTAATGAAGCAGCCTTAAAACATGATAAATTTTGTGTAAGGAGCGTGTCTTTGGTGTGACCCTTGTATCTTCCTTGGTTTTTCATCAAATGCTTGATATATATCATGCATTTTGTACAAATCATACAAATATATTCCATCAAAATGATCCCATAAATTTACACACACGTTCTCTCACTTCCTGGGCTATATTTACATCATATTGATTTTAAGATCCTCGCCTCTCCCACCCTTTATGAACCATGTTAAGATAGCGATCTATGATCACGCTTTCATGAATTTTTTCTATACACCAGCAAAATGTACTGTGTTAACTGATGCTGGCCCCCTCCCCATTGTGTCTGCTCCCACCATCTGCAAAGGACATGTCACATATGTAATGTGTGTGAAACATGATGGCAGACAAAGGCATCTAGTCTGCCCATCCGCAGTAACCATTAAATCCTTCTCTCTCTGAGAGATCCCACGTGCCTATCCCAGGCCCTCTTGAATTCAGACACAGTCTCTGCTTCCACCACCTCTTCTGGGAGACTGTTCCACACATCTACCACCCTTTCTGTAAAAAAGTATTTCCTCAGATTACTCCGGAGCCTATCATCTCTTAACTTCATCCTATGCCCTCTCATTGCAGAGCTTCCTTTCAAAAGAAAGAGACTCAACTCATGTGCATTTACGCAATGTAGGTATTTAAATGTCTCTATCGTATCTCCCCTCTCCCACCTTTCCTCCAAAGTATACAGGTTGAGATCTTTAAGTCTGTCCCCATAGCCTTATCACGAAGACCACGCACCATTTTAGTAGCCTTCCTCTGGAGCGACTCTGTCCTTTTTATATCTTTTTGAAGGTGCGGCCTCCAGAATTGTACACAATATTCTAAATGTGGTCTCACCAAAGTCTTATTCAGGGGCATCAATACCTCCTTTGTCCTACTGGCCATACCTCTCCCTATGCAACCCAGCATCCTTCTAGCTTTCGCCGTCACCAGTCAGACAGAATCTCATTAAAGCAAGATAGTTCAACTACATTCTCTGGCACAACTTTCCTCTTAAACCAGTGGTCTCCAACTCAGACCTTTTGCAGGGCCACATTTTGGATTTGTCGGTACTTGGAGGGCCTGAGAAAAAAAGAGTTAATGTCTTATTAAAGAAATGACAGTTTTGCATGAGGTAAAACTCTTTTTAGTTTATAAATCTTTCCTTTTGGCTAAGTCTTAATAATAATATTGTCATTTATAGCTAAGGAGATATTTGATCAAGAAACTGTGTTATTTTATTTTTGTGATTATGATAAACAGACCGAGGGCCTCAAAATAGTACCTGGCGGGCCGCGAGTTTGAGACCACTGTCTGAAGAGTTGTTGGGTAACTTTTCTTTTGTTTGTTAGGGAAGAAGATGGCGCCTCTGCCATATTATCATGTTTCCCCCTCTGTATTTATTTGTACTTTTTATTGTTGTTAATTTAATTGAAGATGGAAAGGGCATTGAGAAAAGAAAACCAGTTGTTTGACAACAAG
The DNA here is from genome assembly GCF_902459505.1 of Geotrypetes seraphini. Lineage (NCBI taxonomy): Eukaryota > Metazoa > Chordata > Amphibia > Gymnophiona > Dermophiidae > Geotrypetes > Geotrypetes seraphini. Next base: position 13,154,868 of record NC_047086.1, on the reverse strand, counting down.
TTACCTCATTGCGTGTGTCCGGTGGTTCAGGGATGGGGGGGAGGGAGTGTTTTTTTCTTAAGCTTTTCAGCTTCCCAGATGAAACCAAAGGTGCCCAGGAAATACATACCAAGGTAATCATGCAAGTCTTTTCAGTTTTAGGATTTCCCAGAGCCCAAAGATATCCTGTAGGTATTCAAAATTACTTTGAGGACCAGATGTACTGAGGATGTTTCCTACGGGAAACATTCTTTAGTATTTCAGGCTGTTACTGCTGTGTGCTACTCAGGACAAGGAGCTTTCAAGCATGTTGAAGGTGACGTTCCTATGACTTCTACTGAAAACCCAACTTTGGAGGTTAGCCAAGACAGCCTCCAATACACAGGAGACTTGTATGAATTATGGTGATCCTGATCTTTATTTTAAATGTAGCAAGGATTCACTTTTTCATATTTAATGGACCACATTGTCCAGCCAGGTGGAAGCAGCTAGTGGCAAGGCATTCTTGGGTCATCTTGTGTCTTGACCTGGAGGCACCTTGTCCTTGCCTCATCCTGATCCCTTTGCAGCAGAATGATCTGATGGTGCTCCTACGAGAAACCTGTGTGACTGGTGATGGAGAACTGGCAAACTCTCTGCTGATCCCAGTCAGCCAACTGGCTAGTCACCTGGTTGGACAATAGCCAGTGTTCTTCAAACCATACAAGAAACCAAAGTATCACTGGTCTGGCACTGGACACGCACATAACTCTTGTGCTTTCTTTTTTACAAGGTTTATATGCATCAGCTTTAAACAAATAGGGCCTTTTTCATGAATTTCTTTCATGTGAATGTAGCAGACAGTTCTGTTTCTTTAGTTTTTCTCCTTGTGTTCTTAAAGACAAATTCCAACCAAAGTTAACAGACTTTTTACTTTTTTGCTAGAACAAAATGTATCTTATGTTTACATACTGGTTTACAATTGTTATTTATGTGTAAAGTGTACATTAAATATAAATGTTTGATACTATATAAATGACTCTGATGAATTGTTGTATATAGACTATAAGTGACAAACAAGCCTTCGCCTGTTTTTTCGTAGTGACCCGGGTAGAGATGGGAAAAAAAGAACAGTGAAAGTATCTTTATAAAAGTGCTGGTTTGTTGTGGGTGAGGTGGAAGTGACGTCACCTGTCCCAAATCAGAGATATTTGTCATCTAAAGCAGTGGCTCCCAACCCTTTCCTGGAGGACCACCAGCCACTTGGGTTTTCTGGACAGTCCTAATGAATATGCAAGAGAGAGATTTGCATATAATAGAGGTGACAGACATGCAAATCTGCTCCATGCATATTCATTAGGGCTATCATGAAAATCTGGCTGGCTGGTGGTCCTCTAGGACAGCAGAGTTGGGAACCATTGATCTAAAGCAGGGGTAGGGAACTCCGGTCCTCGAGAGCCGTATTCCACTCGGGTTTCCAGGATTTCCCCAATGAATATGCATGAGATCTATGTGCATGCACTGCTTTCAATGCCTCCCCTCTTCTAAACCTGAGTGCTCTTCAACCCTTCCGTAAACATCTGAAAACCTGGCTCTTCTCCAAAACCTAACACTCCCCCCTCTTCTGACATCCTAGCCCTCTAACATTCTTCTCCCCTCTGATCTTCATCTAGCCCTTCCATGGAGTTCCTTTCTCATTACAATTCCTGTAAACCGTGCCGAGCTCCACAACTATGGAGATGGTGCGGTATACAAACCCAAGGTTTAGTTTTAGTTTATATTAATTGGGGAAATCCTGAAAACCCGACTGGAATACGGCTCTCGAGGACCGAAGTTCCCTACCCCTGATCTAAAGGATCCAGAGCCCTGAGTGTTGGCCTTCCTTCTGCCTTTATACATAGCCCCATGTTGGGTTTGATGAAATGGGTTTGAGCAATCTAGCTTCCACTAAAACGTATCTTATTGTAAACCGCAAAGAATCCTTGTTGAAATTTGCAGGGTATAAGAAACTATATGGCATGGTATTTTCAGGTAAGAGACAGAGGCTCTAGGCGACCCTGTATCAAATCTGGTCCATGACACCTCGTGAGGAGTTTACCAATGCCAAGATGGATTAATAGTGTGTAGCAATATCTCTGCATATTGTATCTTCATAGGCATTTCTAGCCAATAATAGATCCCTGAGCCTGGGGACATTTTGAGGAGAATCAGGGGGGAGGGGGGGAGTTGCGTGGGGATGCAAGTTGGAAGGGTTGCCCACCGTAGGGTGGCTCTTAGGAAGGAGGAGGGACACAAACAGCAATGGAGACTGGCCAGATTTGTTTGGCCATGTTGGGTGATTGACAATATAAACCCAGCCCTAGTTGCTTATCTTCACATATTTTTTATTCACTTATAACAATAAACTCTCAAAGTAAGAGCGGTTAATGCAACTGGTTGAAAGGGATTGGGACTTGTATACCGCCTTTTTTAGTTTTTACACACATACAGCATTTTCCCTATCTGTCCCAGTGAGTTCACAATCTATCTAATGTACCTGAGGTTTGGACAGTCTCCTGGAGGAAAAGTCCATAGTCTGATATTGAGACAGATATGGGGAAGCCACGGTTTTTGCCAAGTACTTGTGACCTGGATTGGCCACTTTGGAAACAGGATACTGTGCTAGGTGGACCATTGGTCTGACCCAGTATGGCTGTTCTTAAGGTACAGATTGCTGAGATGAAAAGAAGCCTCAGCCAACAATTAAAAAAAACAACCATAGAAGCATGATCAGATGTAAAGGCCCTTGTTACATAGCATGTTGAGACGGAGGTTGGCGTCTGCTCAGTTCTGCTGGTATTTTACAAAAGGCTTTGCTGAATATGGAGCCTTTTGTAAAATACACTCCTCCCTCGATATTTGCCGGCCTGCGAATATTGAAGATTGGTGAATAACTTTTGAGACGATTCTGACCACCCCCGCCTCCCTCCTGGCATCCTCGACCTCGGACTACAACGGGAAGTCACAGCAGCCATTTTGGATGAGTGATCTGCACGGGGCAGGAGCGTAGGAAGATTGTTCCTGCCCCGAAAGACCGCTAGGCCACCAGGTGAGGTCTGGGAGGTGGGGGGGATTCCAGTTTTAGGAAATCACGAATCCTAAAACCACAAATCAGGAGGGGGAAGTGTACATGCAGGGAAAGGGATTGGGGTTTGTATACTGCATTCAACCACACTCACAACAGTTTACATATATATATATACAGGTACTTCTTGTGTACCTGGGGCAAAGGAGGATTAAGTGACTTGCCCAGGGTCAGAAGGAGCAGCCCTGGGTGCAGAGACAGCAACTTGGCCACGTTTGAATGCAGTGATTTAGCAACTCCTACATGCAGCTGTCCTAGTACTAAGCAGTGCTTACAAATCTTTGGCATGTGCTATCCTTAGTGCAGGTGTTTCCCCCGTGCTAAGGCAACTTTTAGCACTGCCATGAAATGTCCAATTTTTCTACTTCAGCAATAACTTTCCCATTAGCACATGAAGACTTATGAACACCTAATTTGTAGGCACTAAGGGCTCACGTGCTAAGCAAATCCTAATTGGTTAGTGAGTGGCAATGTGGTTACACTAATCAGTGAAGAACACGCCTACTCTCCACCCCCAGACTCACCCTAGCATATGGGCAAGGCTGGCATTAGGGAGAGCAAACAGGGCAGCTGCTCTGGGCCTCAAGGTTCTGGGAGGGTCCCCGTGGGCCAGCATGTCATCCCCCTTCTCTCCGCGCTAGTCCAATGTTGCCATCACCTTCTATCTCGCTGAAAAATCCACCGGCCTCAGCAGCGATTCAGAAACATTCACCCGTGGCTCCCCTTCCTGCTTTCTGTCTGTTACGGTCCACCTGGACGGAAAGCAAGAAGAGGAGCTGCGGGCAATGTTTCTGAATTGTGCGGCAAGACAAAAAGTGAGGGTGCAGAGAGAAGAGGGAGAAGATGCTGGGCCGAGGAAGCCTCCTGAACTAACGTTTCTTTAAGTACGAAGGGGGAGAGTATTAAAAGAAGTGCCAGACGGATGTGGGGGGAGACAGAGACAGAGAGATGGTGAGCAATGGTCTGAAAGGAGAGAAGTTGGACCTGGGTAAAGAGATGCTTGAAGGGAGGACTGTTGGGAAAAGAAAGGGATAGATGGTGGACTTGGAGCGGGGAGGGAGGCAGGTAGGGGGAGATTTGGGATGGGGGGCAGTTAGGGAAAGAAAGGAAGAGAAGTTGGACAGAAAAAATAGATTTCCACCAAATCTCAGATTTTGTAGAACAAACAAAAGTGCTACATCCAAACCAAACCGGATTCCGTCAACATCATTCCACAGAACTTTCACTTATTGGGTTGACCACTAAAATTCTCTATCACCTCGACCACCACCAGTCTATCTTACTTATCTCTTTAGATCTATGATCGGCATTTGACACGATAGATCATAAGCTCCTTCTGTCTCGTTTGAGTGAAATTGGCATTAAAGACCAGGTCCTGGACTGGTTTTTATCTTTTTTTACAGATCGTTCTTCCAAGGTAGTGTTTAACTCTACATCGTCTAACTCATTTACAACTGATTATGGGATTCCTCAGGGTTCTATTTTATCTCCCTTACTTTTCAATATTTTTTTGGCCCTCCTTTTAACATTAGGGCAATCTATCGGGTTTACAATGTTTGCCTATGCAGATGATGTCCAACTAATACACTTGATAGATCTAAATAATCCCTCAGAAATAAAGTTTATAAACCAAAATTTGGAAAAGATTAACTCCTGGTTGGAGTTACATAAGCTTTCGTTGAACATTGAAAAATCCAAAGTAATGATTTTTCCCAACAAGGAAGGACTTTTTTTGCATATCCTTCTTACATTCAAATCTCAACCTATTAAAGCCATATCTTCACTTAAATTACTTGGAGTAACGAGAAATGCTTCTGCTGCATAGGAAAGGGGGACCCTAAAGAAATGCTGCTGCTGCTGCTGCTGCTGCTGCACAGGGAAAGGGAGAGGGAGGGGGAAGAGAAATGCCTCTCCTGCACAGGAAAGGGGGAAGGGAAATGCTCCTAATACCATGGAATCACGCAAAAAGAAATCCGCCGACTGCAGTTGATTCAAAATACCGCCATTAAACTTATCCATAACGCAAAAAAATACGATCACGTCATCCCGTTGCTACCGAGGCACATTGGCTACCAGTCTCACATCAAATTACTTACAAAATTCTCCTCTTGGTATTTAAGATTAAACTCACCCATTCCCCATCTTTTCTTGATAAATATTTTATTCCTTATGCTTCTCCCTGGGCCCTGAGATCCGCTTATCTTAACCTACTGACTGTTCTGTCTCTCAAAGATCTTTTCTACACTCAAAACGTTATCTTTTTTTTATTTTTTTATTAATTCTTTATTCATTTTTAATCTTACGTCAAGTGTACAAATAATAAAACATTTGACATCACTTGAATTTCTTTCTAATATAACATCAAATATATCAATTTATTCCCTTCCCTCCCACCCCCCTTTCCTTTAACATTTAATCAAAAATATACAACATAAATATTCTTTTTCTTTTGATTAAACCCAGAGTAAACTATAAACTACCCTCCTCCCCCCATTGGCAAATATACTTTCACTAGAAAATGGCGTCTATTCATTACAATAAGTTGTCAATGGCCCCCAGATCTTTTTAAATTAATTATAAAACCCTTTTTGAGTAGCAATTGTTTTCCATTTTATAAATGTGACACAACGAATTCCACCAAAAGGTATAGTTCAATCTACTGCAGTTCTTCCAATTACTTGTGATATTTTGAATGGCGACTCCTGTCATAATCAATAAAAGTTTATTGTTGTTTGATGAAATCTGACTCCTTGTTCTCATTGATGTACCAAATAGAATCGTATCATATGATAATGCTACATGATTCTCTAATAAACAATTAATTTGGGACCAAATTGATTTCCAAAAGGCCATGATAAAGGGACAATAGAATAATAAATGATCTAGAGTCCCTACTTCAAGTATACAATGCCAGCATCTATTAGAGTTAGAGCTGTGTAACTTTTGTAATCGAACTGGGGTCCAAAATGCTCTAAGCAACAGAAAGAACCAAGTTTGTCTCATAGATGCTGACACTGTACCTCATCCTCCAAGACCAAATTCATGGCCATTGAGACGCAGAGATTTGATGCTTAATCTCAATGCTCCAAATGTCTCTGAGGCCAGTCTTTGGTTTTTTTATTTATAAATCCTGTTATCAATTTATACCACTGTGCGGCTTGGTGTCCCAAGAAGTCCGCCTGAAAGCATAAGAATTCCAGACTATATTGATTATTAAGATTCTTCCATTCGTGGGGGAAACGTTATCTTTTCTGTCACAGCCCCCTCCCTCTGGAACGCAATCCCATCTCGCCTTCGATCGGAAAACTTACTTGATAAATTCAAAATCAAACTAAAAACTTTCATTTCAAGATGCATACCAACATTCTGGATAAGATCCCTGTTTTCTTTCAACTTTTAATTGCTCAAAACAACTGCTTTTATGAAGCGACCTCCCTCCCCCCTCCTTTTTGTTCTCTCCCTTCCCCTTCCTACCTCCCTTTAACTTTTATTTTGACTTTGATGTAATTTTAAATCTTCCCCTCCCTCAGTGCCTTCTGGACCCACTTTGTCCTTATCTTTGTCTTTGTCTGGTTTTTATGTTCCTTTATTTTATTTTTATTTTATTATTATTTAATTTTTTTAACTCTAATTTTAAGCATTGTAAACCGTCCAGATATTTGTTTGATGGTAGGTATATCAAATTGTAAATAAACTTGGAAATAAAAAAAGTCATAGTGCCTTTGTATAAGTCTCCGGTAAGGCCCCATTTACAAAATACAGTGGGCAGTTCTAAAGACTGCACCATCAAAAAGATCAGTGGCGTAAGGGGGGGAACTGCCCCGGGCGCTGTGTCAGTGGGGGCGCCGGAACCTCCCCACCCCACCCCGCTCGTTCCATCCCTTTCCCTACCCCGTGCCTCTGTAGATCTTCACTAGCATGACCAACTTCTTCTGTCTGTTGCTCGCACCAGCCTGATTCCCCTTTGAATCACTTCCGGGTCAAGGGGCCAGGAAGGGGCGAGGAAGTGATGTCAAGGGGCCAGAAAGTGACATCAAAGGGAAATCCAAAGCTGGCATGCTGGAGAAAAGTCACTCGCAATGGTGAAGGTTTAGAAGGATGGGGGGGAGAGCGAGCATGAGTGGGAAACAGGAGCACGGGGTGGGGAGTGTTCTACCCTTACTAAGCCAGTGAAAAAGATGGATGGTTTCTGTTATAAAGTGTATAGGGACAGACTTATAGACCTCAATCTATAGACTTTGGAGGAAAGGCGGGAGAGGGGAGATATGATAGAGACGTTGAAATACCTACGTGGTGTAAATGCGCATGAGTCGAGTCTCTTTCATTTGAAAGGAAACTCTGGAATGAGAGGGCAAAGGATGAAGTTAAGAAGTGATAGGCTCCGGAGTAATCTGAGGAAATACTTTTTTACAGAAAGGGTAGGTGGTAGATGTCTTGCCTGAAAGAAGTGGTGGAGACAGAGACTGTGTCTGAATTCAAGAGGGCCTGGGACAGGCACGTGGGATCTCTCAGAGAGGGAAAGAGATAATGGTTACTGCAGATGGGCAGCTCTATGACCTCACAATGCAGGTGCACAGAGCCTTAGCCTATAGGAAGAGGAGATGCAAATCCACCACTCAACGGTACCTGTCGTAAGAAACTCTATGACAACCTCCTGGGGACACAGGCAGCCAAAATAGACTCTGACATCTCTAAATTACTGACCAAAACAACAGACATAAAAGAGTTCCGCAAAGAAATAAAAACACTACTGTTCAAAAAATATCTCCCATCACTCTAACCACCGCCCAATGAGTTCCCATTCAACGACTTCGGAATCACTCATCCATATCATCTCTTTGTCTGTGATCAAGAATGTACTGTAACTCTTCTACACTACACCTGACTTAACTGATCGAGTTGACATATATTACCTCTGCAAAATGCATTATCTTCTGCTATATGTACTATCTTCTGTAATAAGTAATATCTTCTGTGAAATTGTAATATCGTAACTCTTCACTTTTCCTGTAATTTACTCCTATCCTGAAATGTAATTCTACTGGAATGTCCCAGATATTTTCTATATTGTAATCCGCCTAGAACCGCAAGGCACAGGCGGAATAGAAATCCGTAATGTAATGTAATGTAATGTAATGTTAAGAGCCTCAGCCAATAGGGAGAGGGGAAATATGAAAAGAGACATTCAAATACCTACGTAATGTAAATACACATGAGTCGAGTCTCTTTCATTTGAAAGGAAACTCTGCAATGAGAGGGAATAGGATGAAGTTGAGAGGTGATAGGCTCCGGAGCAATCAGAGGAAATACTTTTTTACAGAAAGGGTGGTAGATGCGTGAAACAGTCTCCCGGAAGGGCTAGTCTCGGTTAGGGTGCTGGTCTTTGACCAGAGGTCGCCGCGTGAGCGGACTTCTGGGCATGATGGACCACTGGTCTGACCCAGCAGTGGCAATTCTTATGTTCTTCTGTTAAGAGGGCCTGGGATAGGCACGTGGGATCTCTCAGATAGAGAAAGATGGTTACTGTGGATGGGCAGACTGGATGGGCCATTTGGCCTTTATCTGCCGTCATGTTTCTATGTTTAAACCGAAGAACAACTTTCTGACCACGGAGTCAATTTGGTCTCCAAATGTTAGATACGAATCCAGAATAATGTCTACAACTTTTGAAGATTTCTCAGTTGTAAGTTTTCAATTTGTAACAAGATTTGTTGAAAGTGCTGATTTTTTTTCTCTCTTTTATTTAGTAATCGATGTTAGGATTAAACTTAACCCTTTAATTGGCAGATAGTGAAAACAGCCGCTTTATGTAACTTGTTGCTTCTGAGCAACAATGTCAAGTAAAGGGTTAAATCTACCGCTTTGTACTGGGTTTCTCTCCCGGTCAGAGGAGTCGATCATTTAACTTTTGTTGTCTCTGCTAGACAGTTCTGAGGCTCGCTTTGTCAATTAAACGGTTCTTATTCCCGTATAGAATCTCGACTAAACATCATTCTGTCAAGTAAAGGTTTGACATTAAGTAGTTAATTTTGACAGTAACCTGTTTTTCGTATTAAATCTACAGCTGCCGTCTTCAACAATGAATCATTTGACTCTGTGTCAGAGGAGTTTCCGCAGGCAAGTGAAGGAGTTTCTCTCTTACATAACAAGCTTTAGTTGTAAAGGGACACCCAAAAACAGAGAGTCAAAAATTTTGATTTGTTATACATGGAGACAGAGGAGACATTTTATTAGTTTAATGGCTGCTTAAAGATAACAAGCTATGATTGATATGTCATATATACGGTAACCGAGACCAGAATTATGTTTTGACAAAACGCATGACAATTGTTGCTCTGTCAGTTCACACTCGTATGTGCTAAGTATTAATTTTCACACAACTTCTTTATCACTTGGATTATCTTTTTATATTAAGGCTGGTCACCTATCGATTTTATTATTGGTAAAAGCGGAGAGCGTAGCTGGTTTTAAATAAGGTTTGGACAATTTCCTGGAGGAAAAGTCCATAGTCTGTTATTGAGAGAGACATGGGGGAAACCACTGCTTGCCCTGGATCGGTAGCATGGAATGTTGCTACTTTTTGGGTTTTGCAGAGGGACCTAGATTGGCCACCGTGAGAACAGGCTACTGGGCTTGATGGACCATTGGTCTGACCCTGTATGGCTGTTCTTATCCTCTTACGTGTGCCAAGTGAGGACAATCAAGCCATTGTAACATCACTGATGAGGTTATCTCTGAGGTATTATGACATCACAATCTCAGCTCTGGAATGTTGCTCTCATTGGGGTTCCAGAATCTTGCTATTCTTTGAGATGGTGGAATGTTGCTACTCTTTGGGTTTTGGCCAGGTACTAGGGACCTTGATTGGCTACCGTGAGGATGGGCTACTGGGCTTGATGGACCATTGGTCTGACCCAATAAGGCTATTCTTTTTTTTTTAATTGATAATTTTTAATTACAATTCTTACAGAAAAGTAAACAGGAATTAGATTTTATACAATCAATAATAAACTAAATATAACAGATAATATTCTTCTAGCCCACATTACGAGAGGGCTTCTCTTGGTTTTACTCAGGAAATAAAATATTTATGGAAATAACAGTAAGGCTATTCTTATGTTCTTATTGCTTTTATTTTTGCTTTGTGTTATTAATAGTGTCTTGTATTGTTTGTTCATTTATTGTTGATTTTGTATGTAATTTTGTAACCCGCCCTGGGTAAGGGCGGGATATAAATAAATAAACCAAGCAGTCCCTTCACTAAAATTTGTTTATTCAAGGAGGGATGCGATTTTTTCTGTTACAGCCCCTCAAATTTGGAACTCGCTCCCGATCAATATAAGAGAAGAAAAATGACTCAGTAAGTTTAAAAGTCTTCTAAAAAGCTGGCTTTTTAAGGATGCTTTTAACTGAATCATTTCAAAAGATACATTACAGAGGACTAGCAATGCTGGTAAGCAAAAATTAAGTGGGTAACCTCCCTCAACCTCTGGTTTCATTACCTAACCCTTTTTATTTGCTTATGAACTTATTTAATCCTCCAATTTTTTTTTCTTCCCTCCCTTTTTCATATGTATTGTTTGGTAAACTAGTACTAACTGTTTAGTTTAATTATTATGACTTTTTTGTTTTTTTTAACCCGCTGGGCTCGGTGCTTGGACCCGTGCTCTTTAACATCTTTATAAACGATCTGGACATAGGTACGACGAGCGAGTTGATTAAATTTGTGGACGATACGAAGTTATTCAGAGTAGTGAACACACAGGGGGGTTGCGAAGATCTGCAACGTGACATAATCAGGCTTGAGGAGTGGGCATCGACATGGCAGATGAGGTTCAACGTGGATAAGTGTAAAGTGATGCAAGTCGGTAACAAAAATCTCAAGCACAAATACAGGATATCTGGGGCGGTACTTGGAGAGTCCTCCCAGGAAAAGGACTTGGGAGTTCTGATCGACAAGTCGATGAAGCCGTCCACACAATGCACGGCAGCGATGAAAGGGCGAACAGAATGCTAGGAATGATAAAGAAGGGGATCACGAACAGATCAGAGAAGGGTATCATGTCTTTGTACCGGGCCATGGTGTGCCCTCACCTGGAGTACTGCGTACAGCACTAGTCGCCGTACATGAAGAAAGACACGGTACTACTCGAAAGGGTCCAGAGAAGAGTGACTAAGATGGTTAGGGGGCTAGAGGAGTTGCTGTACAGTGAAAGATTAGAGAAACTGGGCCTCTTCTCCCTCGAACAGAGGAGATTGAGAGGGGACATGATCGAAACATTCAGAGTACTGAAGGGAATAGACTTGGTAGATAAGGACAGGTTGTTCACCCTCTCCGAGGTAGGGAGAACGAGAGGGCACTCTCTAAAGTTGAAAGGGGATAGATTCCGTACGAACGTAAGGAAGTTCTTCTTCACCCAGAGAGTGGTAGAAAACTGGAACGCTCTTCCGGAGTCTGTTATAGGGGAAAACACCCTCCAGGGATTCAAGACTAAGTTAGACAAGTTCCTGCTGAACCAGAACATACGCAAGTAAGGCTAGTCTCAGTTAGGGTCCTGGTCTTTGACCTAAGGGCTTCCACGTGAGCGGACTTCTGGGCACGATGGACCACTGGTCTGACCCAGCAGCGGCAATTCTTATGTTCTTAGTAAAGAAGGTGATAAGTTAGTCCAATAAAAAAGGAATCAGCTTTATTCTTTTTATTCTGCTTTATTTCTTTTAATTCTCTATATTATCTCAAACAGTGGACTAACACGGCTACCACACAGTTTCATTTCTATTTGGTACGTGCAAGCGTGGAATTCTAAATGAACAGCACAGGTCTGTTTATCAGATTCAGGCACTTGGGCGTCCTTTAGAAACAGGCAGTCGCCTAAGGTGGGGATGCCAGCACTGCTAGGAGCATCGCTTTAATTTTCAGGGCTCTTCGAAGGAGGGGCGCGCGTGAATCTATCCGAAGGAGGAGGCATGGAGGTCCAACCCGAGCGTATTGGACACTCTAGGTCCCTATATGGTCCCCCTCCTCCGCAAGCCAGCATCTCCCTTCTGTAAATTCTCCCTCCTGCTGTTCCTCTTTTGGCCTCTATTTCACTCCAAGCACTGCAGCAACATACTATGAACTAGGGAAACCAGGGGCTGCTCCTTGTGGCCTTGGACCATTGCCTCAAGTGCCCTCCTGGGGAGAGGGAAATACCTACCTGCCTTGAGCTGCCACTAGAAAGGTATGACATCTCTCCTTCCCCCCATCCCGTGGCCACTATCAATCCTTCCTCCAATTAGCCAGCATCTTATCTCCCCTTCCCTACCCCCCAACCTGGGTTTAGCACCTTAGAATATAAGAGTTGCCATATTGGGACAGACTGAAGTTCCATCAAGCCCAAAATCCTGTTTCCAACAGTAGCCAATCCAGGTCACAAGTACCTGGCAAGATCCCAAAATAGTAAAACAGATGTCATGCTACTTAACCTAGGAATAAGTAGTGGATTTCCCAAAGGCCATCTTAATAATGGCTTATGGACTGTTGTTTTAGGAAGTGCTCCATTTTTTTAAACCCTGTTAAGCTAACTGCTTTTACCACATTCTCCAGCAACAAATTCCAGAGTTTAATTACACACACCATGGCCAGGATTCACTAACCTGCCCAATCGGGCCCGATCCAGGCAGGTCCAATGAATTCAGCAAACTCCAACATGTAGATGAGGGCGATTGGAGGAATGCCCCCATCTGCAGGCACGGATCACGCTATAGCAATCCCCACGCATGCGCAGACCATCTATAGATGGTCTGCACATGCGCGGGACCTCTGGGCCATTGGAGTTGGGTTTTTTTTTTCTTCTTCTTCTATTTTTTTACACTGAGCGCAGGCAGGGAACTTGAAAAGTGCTGGACCTCAGGGCCCGCATAGATTTTTTTAAATAGGTGATTGAGGAACTTTTGGGAGCCCGTGGTTTTAACCCGCTTAAGCCCATGGGTTAAAACCACAGGCTTGCAGTGTGGAGAAGGGTGGGAGAGTTGGGGCAGGCAGGCAGGGTGTTCGGGTTTGGGGCTGAAAGGCAGGCGTGTTTGGGCAGGCAGGCACGTTCGGGGCTGCAGGAGATCGGGGCTGACAGGGCAGAGAGCAGGGCTGCAGAAGGCAGGGCAGTCGCAAAGGGCGACTGGTCCTCAGAAGTTGCTTTTTTTTGATCGACCAGCCCAGTTGGTGTTGCGGGGTTTTGTTTAGTGAATCACGTCCCTGCCTACTTTGCATGCCGTTGCCCTCATTTGCATGCGCGGATCAGAGGATGGTCGGAAGACAGGTAAGTGAATCGGGCCAGGGTCACTAAGGGGTCGCAAACCGATCGGTTTGCTTTGTGAATCTAGCCCTATATTTGGAAAGTGTAAATAAGTGATTAACATCTACCTATTCCACTCCACTCAGTATTTTATAGATTTCTATCATATCTGCCTTGCTGAAGAGCCCTAGGCGCTTAAGCTTTTCCTCATAGAGGAGTCGTCCCATCCCTTTTATCATTTTCATTGCTGTATTCTGTACCTTTTCTAATGCACAATATTAACTGGCTTACCTTTATCCATATGTTCATTTACCCTTTCAAAGAAGTGTAGTAGATTGTTGAGCAAGATTTTCCTTGACTAAATCCATGTTGGCGTTGTCTTATTAATCCATGCTTATGTAAATAGTCTAGCAGTCCAACGGATTCTTTTCTAAGCTTCTTGCTTTTAATATACCTAAAAAAGTTTTTGCTGTTGTGTTTTTGCTTCCAGTTGAATCTTCCTTTCAAAGTCTCTCTTTGTCTTGCTTATCATCACCTGCAGTAAAAATCTTATTTAACGCACAAAAATATGACCATGTCACTCCTCTTTTACAGAAAGCTCATTGGTTACCAAGAGAACATAGGATCACCTATAAAATTCTTTTACTAACTTTTAAAATCAGAGCAAATAATAAATTTATAAACAACTTACTTATCCCATAAAATCAAACTAGGACCTTAAAATCTACAGCTCACAACCTTCTTACCATCCCCTCATTGAAACATATCAGTACAATGAGGACTACAATTTTCTCTGTTAGCGCCCCCTCTCTTTGGAATTACTTACGTGAAAAAACAACTCTTGCCAATGAGTGAACTCTTGCCAATGAGTGAAGTTAAAGACATTTCTCTTCCTTGATGTTTTTGTAAAGTAAACTGTCCTTCTAAGGACGACTTAGATTCAAGAAAGGTTTCTACCTTCAATTCCCCCTCCCTTTGTTATTCCTTCCCTTGAATGTTTTCTTTCTTTCTATCAATTGCAGTTCTAACCCTTCTTCCATTTTGTTCCCGTTCGTCAATGTCTTTAAAAATGTCATTTCCCCTTTTTTGTCTTTGTTTATATTGTATTTTAATTGGCGCATTGTTTTGGCATTTTTGTACACCACCTATAAGGCTTGATTGGGTGGTATAAGAAATTTTAAATAAACTTAAAACTTGAAACTTGCCATTCCTTATGCTGTTTCCTATTATTTTCAGTTGGGTCTTTCTTCCATTTTCTGAAGGATTTTCTTTTAGCTCTAATAACTTCCTATACCTCACTTGTGAGCCACTTGTTAACTTGTTGCTGTTTGATCTTCCTTCCTCCATTTTTTCTACGAGTGGAATATATTTGGTCTGGGCTTCCAGGATAGTATTTTTTAATAACATCCACGCCTCCATTGCAGCTGCTCCTCTAAGTTTCTTTTTTTCCATTCCTCTCATGTTATCATAGTCTTCTTTTTTAAAGTTAAATGCTATTGTATTGAATCTCTTGTGTGCTTTCAAGCCACTGCCAATACCCACCTATCTCCCCATGAGTTTAAAAAGTACAGGTCAGCACTGAAGTGAAGCTGTAGCTTGCTTCCCAGGAGGTGGAAGTGGGATAAGGAGGGCTTCAGCACAGACTTGTGCTTACAGGGCCCATGTAGCACTCTGACTTCTCTGGGCCAGCATCGGAGAAGATGGCAAGGGGAAGGCTCTTACACACTTGAGCTATGCTGCTGCCCCCAAATTCTGCTGTCCTCAATGCTCTCCTAATCTACCTAGTGGTAGAGCCAGCCCTGAAGGCAAGCTGGAGATACTTAAGTAGATGTCTTACAGAGGCCAGTTAAGAGATGTGCACTCCATTGTCGTTTCAGGGAACTCCTACTTCATACAACCTATTTGGCACAACAATAAAAATTGCAGCTGTGCTGTACTAATTTCTTCTGGGGATTTTGTATATACAGTATGTCATAAGAACAGAGAAACAGCCTTACTGGGTCAGACCAATTGTCCATCTAGCCCAGTAGCCCATCCTCACAGTGGCCAATCCAGGTCACTAGTATCTGGCCAAAACCCAAGGTGTAGCAATATTCCATACAGAATCTCAAATAATAGCAAGATTCCGGAATCCCAGAGAGTAACAAGATTCTAGAATCTCAAAGAGTAGCAAAATTCCATACAGAATCTCAAAGAATAGCAAGATTCTGGAATCCCAGAGAGTAAGAAGATTCTAGAATCCCAAAGAGAGTCTTACTGGATCAGAATGGTCCATCAAGTCCAGTAGCCCGTTCTCACGGTGGCCAATCCAGGTCACTAGTACCTGGCCAAAACCCAAGGAGTAGCAATATCCATTCAGAAACCTAAAGAATAGCAAGATTCTGGAATCCCAAAGAGTAGCAACATTACATGCTACCGATCCAGGTCAAGCAGTGGCTTCCCCCATGTCTGTCTCAATAACAGACCATGGCCTTTTCCTCCAGGAACTTGTCCAAACCTTTTTTTTTTTTTTTTAACTAGCTAAGCTCTATGCTCCATTATCTGTGATTGTTAAGGTACTTGGTTTGAGGGCTAACTAGGTCCCTTCCTTATGCAAAATAATAGAGACCTACACAATCCATGGAATTCTATACCAGCAAATGGAAGGTCATTTTATAAACAGCTGTCCAAGTAAGAAGGGCAAAAAGATATTTTTATGTAGCCTACTTTATAAAGACCCTTAGGAGCACCAAAATCACAGGGAAAATGAAGCTGCAGACATTTACATTGGCTTGTATGCAAATGCAATATGCACATATGTAAATTGTGATTCCACCCACACTCAGCCAGACTCCATTCCAGAGCATGTTTACATTAAAACTGAGCACAAGGTTCCATATTCCTGTTATTGCATATTCTGCATGGAATGAGAGGCAGCTCTACTTGTTAAGATAAGTTAAATCCTATTTGAATTTGAAGCTTCAAGTTTGAAGATAATTGGATATTTTGAATGGATTTAATATATGGTAGAGAGAACATATCGGAGCTTAATTTGTAGACCAAAAAAATGGAATTGGGGAGAAGAAGGGCAAGCCAGGGAGGTAGGTGAAACAGGAGGAAAGGGGCTGGACTAGGAAACATGGTGACTGTTCTCTGCTCCGTTTCAGTTTTCCGCCTCTTTTCCACTTCCTTGCAGGCTATCTATAAGGGATGAGCCAGAGAATACCACTGCTACTCTGGAGACTGGAAAGCGGTGTTGGGACTGCATTCCAGGCAGTTCCTGCAGAAATTAAGCCCTGGAAGATACTGTATATATGACAAAGTGCTCCGACCATCCAGTGTCTCGAGTCACAAACGCTATGTGCTTCATCTCATACAATGTTCTTCCACACTCTGTCATACTGCTTGCCATCTTTGTCCACCTATACTATATTTCAATATTCCCCCGGTCATTTGCGGTATTCTTTGACCGGGACTTCCTGTGCTAAAGTTGGGCTTCACCAATCAGGAGCTGCGTGTCAAAGCAGCTCCTGATTGGTGAAGCTTGACTTTAGTGCAGGAAGAGGAGGTCAGAGCATACCGCGAGTGATTTCCTTCACTCGCCGAAGGTCCAACTGCCCTATCCTGCCTCCCCAGGCAAAAAACCATATTCGCGGGAGTTCCTAAAAAGGAAACCCCGTGAATATCAGGGGAGTACTGTTTACTATATATAATATAAACAAAGATGAGTATATGATATACAGAAACTAATACTAAATGTACATAGATGGCATATATAGGAAGGAACTAAAACTAGAAAAAGATACCGGAAAGTTCAAGAAAGGGATAAAGACCATCCTCTTCATAGACTACTTGAGCCAATTATACAACATAGAGGAGACAGTTGGGTAGTTCCCCCTCCCCCCCCCCCCCAAATCAGGAACTCAATAGGAAGAACACAATAGGATATAAATAGACTCTGAGGAAGATAATACTTTACACATAAACATAAAACACGATTCAGATACATGTATATAGACTATATTTAGTTGATTAGGCCAAACTCCTTAGGAGGTGTATAAATATTGTGTACTTAGCTGCAAAAGTAAACCTAATATTAGATGTGAATATAGGCAGGATGATTGATTTGATATGAACATATAGATAGGACGATCGGTGTGCTGGTAACATAAGTAGGATGATTGATTATGCCGGTCTTAAGAACTCTGTATTGTAACACCTCATGCAAATCGCTCTTAATTGACTCCTCAGTCATTAGTAGTGGTGTAGAAGCTTCCAGTAAACACATACATACATTTTTACCATGTTCTGTGTACCATCCTAGGTCTGCCATGCTCTAATCTCTTGTGCTTTGATGGCCACTCCAAGTCTTGGCCTTACCATTTTTGCCGAGTCATTTCATAGTGTCAGCCATGCTTTCTCATGCTCTTTTCTCCTATCATGTTTTACCATGCTTTACTAATGTTTTGCCATTTCTGTCGGACAATGTTTGCCATGCTATCTTCTACCAAAGGAAAAGGAGAGCAAAGAATGAAAAACACAGAGGACTTTAATAGATGGCTCAGAGCCTGGTGTCATCAAGAAGGCTTCAGGTACATAGGAGGATGGGGAAATACATGGAAGGACAAGAAGCTATATTGCACTGATGGGCTACATATTACTACAGCAGGAAAAAGAAACCTTGCAGAGAAATTCAGACAATATTTTTCCAGGCATTTAAACTAGAAGGTGGGGGTGGTGTATGTACGAAGGACAATTATAGAGACCACCCCCGGCAAAAGAAAAGATGTGATAGTAGTAAAGGCTGCAACATAAGCAATATCAGCAACTCATTTCTTAGTATTGCAACGGAAAGTGAAACGACACAAAAATCCATACGAAAATGGAGATTATCGCTGAAAAATAGCTGGAAAGCGATGACCACAAATGCTCGCAGTCTAAGCAACAAAGTTCATGATCTGCAAGCCCTGATATTAGAGGCAGATCTAGATATTGTTGCTATCACAGAGACATGGTTCAGTGAATCACATGGATGGGATGCAAACATACCGGGATATAATCTTTTTAGGAAGGACAGAGATGGTCATAAAGGTGGAGGAGTAGCTCTCTATGTAAAGATCAATATCCAAGCGACCGAAATGCAAGGGACCTGGGGAGAGGAAGAAGCGATATGGATTGCTCTGAAAAGAGAAGATGGAACTTCTATCTACGTGGGTGTAGTCTACAGACCTCCGACTCAATCGCAGCAAATTGATAAGGATCTGATTGTGGATATCCAAAAGTTTGGAAGGAAAGAGGAGGTTCTGCTGTTGGGAGATTTCAACCTGCCGGATGCGGACTGGAATGTTCCGTCTGCGGAATCGGAAAGAAGTAGGGAGATTGTGGATGCCTTTCAAGAGGCTCTGCTCAGACAAATGGTGACGGAACCCACAAGGGAAAAAGCGATATTGGATCTGGTCCTCACAAATGGAGAGAGTATCTCTAATGTTCGAGTGGGTGCTCACCTGGGTAGTAGCGATCATCAAACGGTTTGGTTTGATATAACGGCTAAAGTGGAGAGCGGCCGCACGATACTTAAAGTCCTAGATTTCAAACGTACGGACTTTAATGCAATGGGAAAGTACCTGAAGAAAGAGCTGTTAGGATGGGAGGACATAAGAGAAGTGGAAAGACAGTGGTCTAAGCTGAAAGGAGCGATAAAAATGGCTACGGACCTTTATGTGAAGAAAATCAATAAAAACAAAAGAAAAAGGAAGCCGATATGGTTCTCCAACCTAGTGGCTGAGAAAATAAAGGTGAAAGAGTTGGCGTTCATGAAATATAAAAAAACCCAAGAAGAGGAGAACAGAAAGGACTACAGGGTGAAACTGAAAGAAGCCAAGAGAGAGATACGTTTGGCGAAGGCACAGGCGGAAGAACAAATGGCTAAAAATGTAAAAAAGGGAGATAAAAATTTTTTCAGATATATTAGTGAAAGGAGGAAGATAAAAAATGGAATTGCTAGGCTAAAAGATGCTGGGAACAAATATGTGGAGAGTGATGAGGAGAAAGCAAATGTGCTAAACAAATACTTCTGTTCTGTGTTCACAGAAGAAAATCCTGGAGAAGGACCGAGATTGTCCGGCAAAGTTACACGAGAAAATGGAGTAGATTCTGCGCCGTTCACGGAGGAGGGTGTTTATGAGCAACTTGAAAAACTGAAGGTGGACAAAGCGATGGGACCAGACGGGATCCATCCCAGGATACTAAGGGAACTCAGAGAGGTTCTGGCGAGTCCTATTAAAGACTTGTTCAACAAATCTCTGGAGACGGGAGTGATTCCTGGGGATTGGAGGAGAGCGGATGTGGTCCCTATTCATAAAAGTGGTCACAGGGATGAAGCAGGAAACTACAGGCCGGTGAGCCTCACTTCAGTTGTTGGAAAAATAATGGAAGTGTTGCTGAAAGAAAGGATAGTGTATTTCCTTGAATCTAATGGGTTACAGGATCCGAGGCAACATGGCTTTACAAAAGGTAAATCGTGGCAAACGAACCTGATTGAATTTTTTGATTGGGTGACCAGAGAGCTGGATCGAGGACATATGCTAGATGTAATTTACTTGGATTTCAGCAAAGCCTTTGATACAGTTCCTCATAGGAGGCTGTTGAACAAACTTGAAGGGCTGAAGTTAGGACCCAAAGTGGTGAACTGGGTCAGAAACTGGCTATCGGACAGACGCCAGAGGGTGGTGGTTAATGGAAGTCGCTCGAAGGAAGGAAAGGTGACTAGTGGAGTCCCTCAGGGTTCGGTGCTGGGGCCAATCCTGTTCAATATGTATGTAAGTGACATTGCTGAAGGGTTAGAAGGAAAAGTGTGCCTTTTTGCAGATGATACCAAGATTTGTAACAGAGTAGACACCGAAGAGGGAGTGGAAAATATGAAAAAGGATCTGCAAAAGTTAGAGGAATGGTCTAATGCCTGGCAACTAAAATTCAATGCAAAGAAATGCAGAGTAATGCATTTGGGGATTAATAATAGGAAGGAACCGTATATGCTGGGAGGAGAGAAGCTGATATGCACGGACGGGGAGAGGGACCTTGAGGTGATAGTGTCCGAAGATCTAAAGGCGAAAAAACAGTGTGACAAGGCAGTGGCTGCTGCCAGAAGGATTCTGGGCTGTATAAAGAGAGGCGTAGTCAGTAGAAGGAAGAAGGTGTTGATGCCCCTGTACAGGTCATTGGTGAGGCCCCACTTGGAGTATTGTGTTCAGTTTTGGAGACCGTATCTGGCGAAAGACGTAAGAAGACTTGAGGCGGTCCAGAGGAGGGCGACGAAAATGATAGGAGGCTTGCACCAGAAGACGTATGAGGAGAGACTGGAAGCCCTGAATATGTATACCCTAGAAGAAAGGAGAGACAGGGGAGATATGATTCAGACGTTCAAATACTTAAAGGGTATTAACGTAGAACAAAATCTTTTCCAGAGAAAGGAAAATGGTAAAACCAGAGGACATAATTTGAGGTTGAGGGGTGGTAGATTCAGGGGCAATGTTAGGAAATTCTACTTTACGGAGAGGGTGGTGGATGCCTGGAATGCGCTCCCGAGAGAGGTGGTGGAGAGTAAAACTGTGACTGAGTTCAAAGAAGCGTGGGATGAACACAGAAGATTTAGAATCAGAAAATAATATTAAAGATTGAACTAAGGCCAGTACTGGGCAGACTTGCACGGTCTGTGTCTGTATATGGCCGTTTGGTAGAGGATGGGCTGGGGAGGGCTTCAATGGCTGGGAGGGTGTAGATGGGCTGGAGTAAGTCTTAACAGAGATTTCGGCAGTTGGAACCCAAGCACAGTACCGGGTAAAGCTTTGGATTCTTGCCCAGAAATAGCTAAGAAAAAAAAATAAAAAAATTTAAATTGAATCAGGTTGGGCAGACTGGATGGACCATTCGGGTCTTTATCTGCCGTCATCTACTATGTTACTATGTTACCATACTATGAGCGTTGGAGCTGTTACTGCCTCAGCTGGCACTACAAACCACGCTAAGGTTTTGTAAAAGGGGAGGGAGGTATTTTTCTCTCTCTCTTTCTTTCTTCCTCTCTCTCTTTCTTTCTCTCTCTCTTTCGTTCTCTCTCCCGCTCTCTTTTTTTTTTCTCTCTCTCCCTCTCTTTTTTCTCTCTCACTCTCTTTCTTTCGTTCTCTCTTTCTTTCCCTCTCTCTCTTTCTTTCTTTCTCTCTCTCTTTCTCTCCCTCTCTTTCTTTCCCTCTCTCTCTTTCTTTCTTTCTCTCTCTCTCTTTCTTTCTCTCTCTCTTTCTCTCCCTCTCTTTCTTTCTCTCTCTCTTTCGTTCTCTCTTTTTTTCTCTCTCTCTCCCTCTCTTTTTTTTCTCTCTCTCTCTTTCTTTCTCTCTTTCTTTCCCTCTCTCTTTCTTTTTCTTTCTTTCTCTCCCTCTTTTTTTTCTCTCTCTCTTTCTTTCTTTCTCTCTTTCGTTCTCTCTCCTGCTCTCTTTTTTTTCTCTCTTTCTCTCTCCCTCTCTTTTTTCTCTCTCGCTCTCTTTCTTTCTCTCTTTCTTTCGTTCTCTCTTTCTTTCCCTCTCTCTCTTTCTTTCTTTCTCTCTTTCTCTCCCTCTTTCTTTCTCTCTCTCTTTCGTTCTCTCTTTTTTTCTCTCTCTCTCCCTCTCTTTTTTTTCTCTCTCTCTCTCTCTTTCTTTCCCTCTCTCTTTCTTTTTCTTTCTTTCTCTCCCTCTTTTTTCTCTCTCTCCCTCTTTTTTCTCTCTCTCTCTCTCTTTCTCTCTCTCTTTCGTTCTCTTGCTCTCTTTCTCTCTCCCTTTCTCTTTTTTTCTCTCTCTTTCTTTCTTTCTCTCTCTCCCTCTCTTTTTTCTCTCTCTCTCTTTCTTTCGTTCTCTCTCTCCCTCTTTTCTCTCTCTCTCTCTCTCTTTCTTTCTCTCTCTCTTTCATTCTCTTGCTCTCTCTCTTTTTTCTCTCTCTCTCTCTTTCTTTCTCTCTCTCTTTCGTTCTCTTGCTCTCTTTCTCTCTCCCTTTCTCTTTTTTTCTCTCTCTTTCTTTCTTTCTTTCTCTCTCCCTCTCTTTTTTCTCTCTCTCTCTTTCTTTCTTTCGTTCTCTCTCTCTCCCTCTTTTCTCTCTCTCTCTTTCTCTCTCTCTTTCGTTCTCTTGCTCTCTCTCTTTTTTTTCTCTCTCTCTTTCTTTTTCTCTCTCCCTCTTTTTTCTCTCTTTCTTTCTCTCTCTCGTTCGTTCTCTTGCTCTTTCTTTCTCCCTTTCTCTTTTTTCTCTTTCTCCCTCTCTTTTTTTTCTCTCTCTCTCTCTCTTGCTTTCTGTCTCCCTCTTTATCCTTTTCTCTCTTTCTTTCTTTCTTTCTCTTTCTTTCTCTTTCTCTCTCTCTCCCTCTCTCTTTTTTTTCTCTCTTTCTCTCTCTCCCAACTCCCACTTGCCCATGTAGTTCAAATTTCTGATGATTTGACTCATAAAGGAAAAAAGCAGTACCCAAGGGCAGAAGGCTTGGGTGAAAGTTAGACGTGGCAGTTCGCAATGCCACTCTTGCATCAGCTGGAGATGAATCACAGGGAGGAAAAAGAGGTGAGGGAGAGGAGGCATAACTGCAACATGGTTTTAGGGCAAATATTTGTGTCATTAGTGAAGGGAGAGTAGGGACCTCTTTTGAACACAGCAGAGACTTAGAAACCAGAACAAATGGATCTGCACCAAGATCTCTATGCTGAAACTAACATACACGCTAGCAAAATACCGTACAGGGGTCTCACACACACACAAAACACACAGATAAGAGGTCACAGATCTCTGATAGCGATTTGAAAGTCAGAAACGCAAGAAGTCAGATTTTGCCTATACAGCAATGCTACACATCTCACTAGCAATACCCGAGAAATAGAAAGATTCACCCCTCCCCCAGTTCTAGGATATTTATAGAATTTGTGTTGGTTCTATCAGAATAGTTCAATATCTAACCCATTTCTGCATATTCAGCAATTGGGTACATTTTTATTTGTCATCGATCCATTTATTTATTCATTCTTTCAATCATCTATGTTAAGCTTTTTGATCCCTTAATTTTTTTCAATCTCTAAAAAGACTTTTAACCCCAACATGAATTCATGTTTGGTCATCCAGCTGTGTCATCTAAGGAAATACTTTTTTACAGACTGAATTTAAGAGGGCCTGGGATAGGCAGATGGGATTTCTCAGAGAGAGAGAGAGATGATGGCTACTGTGGATGGGCAGACTAGATGGGCCATTTGGCCTTTATCTGCCATCGTGTTTCTGTTTCATTTGCAATATGACATCTAAATCTGTTTTGCGAAAGACGCACAAACCACTTTCAAAACTGCAAAATGTTTATCTTGTTTTTCAGAAAATGGCCATTTTTCAGATGTGCTTCTATCTTTTTGAACCATTTAAAAAAAAAAAACCCAAAACCCAACACATTCAAAAGAAAAACACACAGAACAAGCCTTTAGGATGTAGGAGGGGCCAGCAGTTGTTAGACCAGTGTCTCACAAACTTTTTCCAGCCGGGGCACCCTGAACCTAGTGTCCCCGGCTTGAAACACCTAGAAGTGCACGGGTGTCAGTGTGATGACGCAAAGACCCTTCAAATTGGCCTTGTGCCGAGAGCGGGACCTACGCTGGAGAGAAGGGCCGACAGAGACAAGAGGTGCCGGTGTCGGGAGATTGCTTACAGGACGTCCTTGTAGACTGTCAGCTGGTGCCGGCATCTCTCCTCTTCCCCAGTGCCCTGCGGCACGCCTGAAATCTCAGAAGACACACAGTTTGCGATAGACCTTCGAGCAGAGCAGTGGAGCAGTGTTTTTCAAACTTTTTACGCCTATAGACCGGCGGAAATAACACAATTATTTTGTGGACTGGCAAACTACTAAGACTGAAATAAAACCAAATGTAGATAGTATTTTTATGTATTAATTAAAATAACAATGTAAATTTTAAGGCAAGGAAATATTATTAGTATTTTACATAAGTACAGAAAAAAAAAACCCCAACACCACTTATTAAAGCATTATTCAGGACTACCTGAGTAGCTTTCAGGAGCTAAACAGTTTCAAGTTTTCAAGTTTTATTAGGATTTTTATATACCGCCTATCAAGGTTATCTAAGCGGTTTTTACAATCAGGTACTCAAGCATTTTTCCCTCTCTGTCCCGGTGGGCTCACAATCTATCTAACGTACCTGGAGCTATGGAGGATTAAGTGACTTGCCCAGGGTCACAAGGAGCAGTGCGGGGTTTGAACCCACAACCCCAGGGTGCTGAGGCTGTAGATCGAACCACTGCGCCACACACTCCTCAGTCCCCCAACCTCACCCAAACATGCAACATAAATAATACACCAACCCAAATTTCTACAGAAAGCAAAAAGGGCATTATTCTACTTTTGATAGGGTCAGAATTAAGATGTTGGCAACAGGACAGGACTGGGCAACGAAGACCATACATAAAGAACTGTCCTGACCTAAACCAACATTGCAATAAAAATCATAACAAATGCCAAGAAATGTGATCACGTTACACCACTCGTAAGAAACGCCCATTGGTTGCCAATCCCTCATCGCATTTTCTATAAAATTGCCCTTCTAACATTGAAGAGCCGTCTAACTCCTTCTCCTATCTTTTTAGACAGACTGTTAATTTCCTATTCCACCTCCAGAGCACTACGTTCAAATGCTCAGAATCTCCTGTCAGTTCCTTCATTAAAAATCATCAGCTCTAGGTGTGACGGGATTTTTTTCAATCACCGTGCCCCAGCTTTGGAACGCACTCCCAACTCATCTCAGAGAGGAACCCATTCTCGGAAAATTTAAGAGTTCCCTGAAAATAGGTAGGCATTCGTACATTAGATGATGTTATATCTAATGGGAAACTGCTTGATTTTTCACGACTGCTACAATCATTCGGTATTTCAAAGTCTCAAAATTAGAGGTGGTTGCAGTTGAGGCAGGCCATTCAGAGTGGGTTCCCCGATTGGCGAAACTTAAAAACTCATTATAGCTTGCAGATCCTATGCTTCCAGACTGATTTTTTTAAGACATCAGGCCGCCCGGTGGTTTAAATTAATTTCTGAATTCTTGAATAAAAAACCAAAATCTAGTCTTAGAGACATCTGGAGCATTGAGATAAAGCAGTATATTTCTGCGTCTTGAGGGCCACGAATTTGGACTTGGAGGATGAGATGTACAGCGCCAGCATTTATGAAACAAACATGTTTTTTTTTTCTGTTACATAGATTTTTTTGGACCCCTGTTAGATTACATAGGTTGGACAGTTCTAAATCTAATAGATGCTGCCACTGTCATTTAGACATTGGGACACTGGATCATCTGTTGTTCTATTGTCCTTTGATATTCAACTTTTGGAAGTCAATATGGGGACAGATTAATCTCATATTGGACTCAATAATTCCATTGACATATGTGGAACATTGCTGCATATTACGCCCCCCATGGACCGCTATAAATGCCGGCTTTTCTTAATTATGACAGGGATAGCCATACAAATGGTAACTCGCAATTGGAAAACTTGTGATCGCCTTAATTTTCCTTTCTGGTGGGCAAGTTTATGTTTGTGCTATAGATATAAGAAGATGAATGCTGATATGTTGGGGCACAGCAATTTATTTATGCTGGTTTGGGGCCCATTGACATCTTTCATTACTTCATTATAGTTGTCTTTTAATTTTAATTTATTTCCATATACATCCAGGACGGGGGGGGGGGGGGGGGGTGGATATCTCTTTGGTTTATTCTTTGATCAGATGTGTTGGAAGGGATGGGAGGGATATTTTTCTTCTGCATTGTTATTGATTGAATATAAGTGCTTATTTTGATTATTAATCTTTGTATAAATCTTGGCACTTTGTATTAGTTTTGGAAAATTAATAAAGATTAAAAAAAAAAAAAAAAGTGTTCCCTGAAAACGTTTCTCTCTAAGGACGCGTTTGAAACCTAAATCTACTTTCCTCTATTTTCTTGAAATTTTGATCTAGTCAGTCGCCTTCCCTTCGTCTTCTCCTGTAATGTGAACTTTTCTTTATACCGTTGGAGTTCTTCCTCTCTATTCCTTTTGCTCCTGTAAGTCGGTGTCCATCGTGTGTCATCTATGTATTTTTGTATATTTCGCTGTGTGCTTTGTACCCCACTTTTTTTTTATTATGTACAGGACTTAGAAATTTGTACAAGCGTTTTATCAAATTTTAAATCAACCGTAAGCTCTTCTTTCCCCTCCATTTTTCTATCACTTTCCTCCATCTGCATATGAGCACCTCAGGCTCTCTATTTTCATCCTCCAACGTAAGCTTCTGCTATCAAAATAAAAACACATGAACACAGGTGTGGGCAGCACTGAGCAGCCTCTGAATATCTGTGTCCTTTACTGCTGATTGGAAAGCTGCTCCTGCCTGCCAAGACTAAAGCCAGCTTGGGAGGTCTGGTGTCCAGGTGCCTTGGCCTTCCACACAGGAGCAGACTGACAGTGGTCTGGGACCCAGGCAATAGGGGTCATGGGACGCTAACTACCTATCAAAAGTGATTAAAGTAAAAGGAGAACATAAGAGCTGCCATACTGGGACAGACCGATGGTCCATCAAGCCCTGTATCCTATTTCCCACAGTGGCCAACCCAGGTCCCAGGTAGTAAAACAGATTTTATGCTGCTTATCCTACAAATAAGCAGTCGATTTCCCCAAGCCATTACAATAATGACCTATGGACTTCTCTTTTAGGAAATTATCCAAACCTTTTTTAAACCCCGCTAGGCTAACTGCAATGAATTCCAGAATTTAATTACACACTGTGTGAAGAAATATTTTCTCCGGTTTGTTTTAAATCTACTAGTTAGTGGCTTCATCCCTTGTCCCCCTAGTCCTAGTATTTTTAGAAAGAGTGAACAAGCGATTCACATCTACCCTTTCCACTCCACTCATTATTTTAGAGACCTGGAGGACCTAGACGAGAGTTGGTCTCCTACTGTTGTGGGCCCTCAGGCACTGCCCTATTGTTCCAATGGTCAGTCTGCCCCTGCCTCCATGGAAAACTATTTTACTGCTGAGATGCTGCACTGGTACTGGACAGCCAGCATATTTTGATTTGAGAGCCACAGGGCAAATGAACAGTCAACAGCGAAATACTAGGAATGGCCAGCAAGAGAATATTCTTTTGTGTCGTTCCCCGTGGATGGTTTTTATTGGCCATTTTTTTCATCTCGTGAGCAAAGCTGTTGAGTTCACACTCTTTTGAAAAGGGGTGTACTCTTGCTGAAACAGTGCACACGTGCGCCGTGTTCACACAGGTGTAACGGTGTACTATCGAGAAAAGAGTGCTTGCTTTTTCCAAATCAGTCAAACAAGCAAAAATAGGCCAAAGAACCTCTCTAAATAATCGAGAGTGGAGTGATTAAAAATGAAGTCTGAAGGCACTATAGAGTAATCACTCAGATGTTCATAAACCACATGCTTTCAACTATGTACAACTGTTAATGAGTTTTTATGCTCAGAGAAATGGAGGTGATAACAGGGAGTACCCCAACACTACCACCTCACCGCCCAATCATCGCATATTTCAAACACCAGTTGTAAAGCTTTTCACTGTTGTAAATACTTGCATTGGTGCTCAAGACTACACTTTTTTAACCAATGAAGGATTTGAAAGATTTCAAAGCGTGTGGGCGCGGGAAAACTCTGAAATGAAAAATATTAAAAAGTGAATACTTTATTTGTACTATAGCAGACTTAAAAGCGTGAACTTATGGAAAAAATTAAAAAAGTTTAAGGCTACGAATAGCACTTACCAAACAGCGAAACGCTTCTAACGTATAATCGGCTTATTTGAAAATCTCCTCATATCGTGTCAGCTACTGCACTGACGCTGTGAAGTTTTTAAAGGTCCCTTGCGCCATTGCGTAATGGCGCAAGAGACTATCTGCCTATCAGAGGACCAAGCAAATAGGTGACAGCTTTCAAAAAACTGTCACAAGTGAGCCAAAATGATCACAAAAGGACAATAAAATTATAGAAATGCTCGCCATTCAATTTCGCTATTAAGGCCTTTTGGGTGAAGTGTATCTAGCTTAAAAATCCAGCTCTGTTCTTTAGCATAGAGCCTTGCTTTCAAATTGCCCCCCACCCCCCACCCCCCTGGGGTAATCTGAGGACTTCCAAGATAGAATAACGTAACAATGATACTTAATGGTTTTCTTTCAGCCAATGCTGAGTCAATGGAGCTTCAAGTACCTGGGTAGAAATTCTACTAATGTGTTCTCCAATGCGGACACAAATGCTTCTAACGGTGTGTCCTATGTATAATAATTTGCACGGGCACTGCCCTCTTTCAAAACACAGAACATTATTATTGGCAAACCAAAGCCACAAATTTCATGGGCTTTTTTTTCCTGCTGATGTTGGGGTTTGTT
Organism: Geotrypetes seraphini; assembly: GCF_902459505.1. Taxonomy (NCBI): domain Eukaryota; kingdom Metazoa; phylum Chordata; class Amphibia; order Gymnophiona; family Dermophiidae; genus Geotrypetes; species Geotrypetes seraphini. Next base: position 13,126,111 of record NC_047086.1, on the reverse strand, counting down.
TTTGTAGTGGTTGTGTTTCCCATTCCTCAGTAGAAGGAGATAAAATAAATTTTGTGTATCTGGTGGTTTTAACGATATACAATGACATGGAATATGGACTTAATAACCCATGTCATTGCAAACAACAGCCTGTCCTTACTAAATCCCAAATCCTATGTATCATCTGAAGCAAAACTCCATCAGGGCAGGATGCTAATATTGGGGCCTTATTGTGTAGCATTCTAGGAGATCCTGCACTGTAACCTAAGATGGTGGTGAAATCAGTTAGCTTAGCAGGGTTTAAAAAAAGATTTGAATAATTTCTTAAAAGAGAAGTCCATAGGCTATTACTTGTACGGAGATGGCTTGCTTATTCCTAGGATAAGCAGCATAAAATCTGTTGTACTACTTGGGATCTAGCTAGGTACTTGTGACCTGGGTTAGCCATTGTTGGAAACAGGATTCTGGGCTTGATGGACCTTCGGTCTTTCTGAGTGTGTCAACTCTTATGTTCTTAAGACTTACATTCCAGTAGAAACCAAATCAGCTCAGTGTGGATCACAACGCAAGTTAACTAGCAATTTCTGTATAGGTAACACAAGCTTAAACAGATATATTAAAATTGCCTAAAATGGCATTGGAAATTTTTGAAAAAGAGAGCTTTTCATAATTTCCTAAATTTTAAATAACATAACTCAGATAGCAATGTAATGTAATGTAATGTAATGTCATTTATTTCTTATATACCGCTACATCCGTTAGGTTCTAAGCGGTTTACAGAAAATATACATTAAGATTAGAAATAAGAAAGGTACTTGAAAAATTCCCTTACTGTCCCGAAGGCTCACAATCTAACTAAAGTACCTGGAGGGTAATAGAGAAGTGAAAAGTAGAGTTAGAGGAAAAATAAAAATAAAATAAACATTGATCTAAATACTTTGGAAGGTAGAAGAGAGGAGAGAAAGGAATAGAAGCAGAAGGGGGAGCCGTTGAACAGTAGAATTCTGGAGAAATTTAAATGATAGAAATAGAACAAAACAAAGACAAAAGGCAAAACAATAGATAAGATTAAAGATAAATCATAAGCTGTGAAACCCTAAGACGCTCCTGACCAATCAGGCTACTCGCTTGCTCCTGCTTATTATTATGTTCTTATATACTGCCATACCCAATGAGTTCTAGGCGGTTCACATCAATTCATTAGGATCCGATCTGCACACGGATTTACATTTTGTCGGAGTTACAAGCAACAAGGAAGGAAATGTTGGAACATTTTAGCAGAAATTTATCCGAGTTACAGGAAGCGACAGGTTGGATTGGCCGTGAAGAGGGGGGGGGGGGGTTAGAGAAACACAGGAGGGGAGGGGGGAGGAGAGTGGGGGGGGGGGAAGGAGTTGGATTATTGCAGGGGAGTGAGGGTTAAGGGTCCTGTTCGCGGAATAGGTATGTTTTGAGAAGCTTTCTAAAGTCGAGGTAGGTCGAGGCCTCGAGAATCATTTGGGCTAACCAAGGGTTCAGCTTAGCAGCCTGGAAGGCGAAGGTTTTGTCGAGGAATCTTTTGAGCTGACATAATTATATATCAGCAGACCCAATGCGATCTCTGCGCAGCTCTGTTCTTTGCCCTTTTCACTTCCTTCTCTCTCGATCCCAACCATGCTCACATTCTCTTATGGGTTCGGCTTCTACGTCCTCTAATGAATGATGATTTGGTTTCCAGGCATCCACCACTCACTGCTTAATGCTGATGTTGTGTCTCTCCTTAATTATTTACATCTTGATTGCTTCCTGCAATGCCTCAGCCAGGTTTCTCCTCCTTCCCTAAATTTCAGAAGTTAAAAATACACCCTTTTCAGTTGTTGGAATGAAATATTCTATTATGTTTATCACAATGATGAGCAAATAAGATTAGAAAAAGTTTGGAAAATAGCCAATCACTTGAAATTGATTTAATCTCTCGTCGAGAGCTGGGGGGCTTTCGTTGTCATGTCCTGGCACCATGGTTAATACCAAAAATGATCTGATTAATGGTTTAGACTCGAGGTGGCTGGTGAAACAATGGGCCCTTTTCATAAAGCCACAGTAGCAAATCGGTCGTGGCAAACGCGCTGAAGCCCGTTCAGTTCCTATGGGCTTCGGCACATTGGCCGTGGCAAACTCGCTGCCACGGCTTTGTAGAAGGGGCCCAGTTTGAGAGACGGCACTCTTGATTGTGCAGAAACACAGCACAACATTTGAGCAGAAACAGAGCCGTTAAAGGCAAAATATTGCATAATAGTGAATTGTGGGAAATTATCTAGGTCACAGGAGTTGGCTAACTGCGAAAGAACTCCACCCTCTCCTTAAGATATCCCATAAATAGAGTCATTATGACATAGGATGACCAAACAGTTCCTTGCCACAAATAATTAGGCTGAGTAAGACCTGGCTTTGTGCCATGCAGGCACTAGGATGTATTCGATTTTCCTAAGAAAAGCACACCTGCCTCTCCATTAAATGGGGCTGAGTCTTCTTGAGTCCTTATCGTGACTCTATATTAGTCCTATTGGGTGTTTCCAATAGCCTTCTAACCCCCTGACACCAATACAGTTGTCTTGCAGTTTGAATAAGGTTATAGGACCCGGCCTGGTTCAGCTTTATATCAGGAAGTGCAGGCGAAAGCTTGGCTCTTCACACAGGTTGTTATGGGATTTGAACCCATGACCTCAGGGTGCTGAGGCTGTAGCTTTAAGCACTGCACCACACTCTCCCGCATGTAGCTTGCTCTTAAAAGCCTTGATAATGCATGACAATGAAATTATGCTGCGATCAGTAAAACAAGTTGGGAAAAACAAACCCCTCCCCCTTTTCAAAACCGCAACAGTGGCTTTTAGCGCAGGCTGGCACGCTGAATGCTTGGCACTGCCCCTGACGCTCATAGGAACTCAAGAACTCATAGAAGAGGGGGAATATCTTACACTAGTGGTTCCCAAACCGTGTACAGGGATACCGTGACTTATTTTAGGCCCCCTTTCTCAACTGTTGCATCCAGGGAATGGCTGATGGGGATGCCCGAGCCCTGCCTTCTAAAGCGGTCCAGAGCAAGCGTTCCAAAGTTTCGGAGCGATAACGAAGTAAATGTCTTGATGATGCGTACCCATTATCTTTAATGTCTTAATTTTCTGGAAGGAATCTATGCGGTTTACAATAAGATTTAGATCAAGTTCTTAAGTTACACTGATAGCAGCAGAATTGCTTTAGGAAGAAGGAGGGAAGGGTAAGAAAGTGACTGTAGTGGAAAAAGGTATGTCTTTCGTTCCTCCCAGAATTCTAGGTAGCCGATGAGTTGACTTAGGTTTATTGGCAGGTTGTTCCAAATGAGAGGATCCTGGTATTCAAAGGAAGCTTCAAATATCTTCTTCTGAGGTGATAGGAAGGATAGTTTGCAGCGTTGTGCAATGCGTGAATTGAAGAAGTTTTTTTTTTTTAATATCTTATTTATTTATGGTATTCAACTTTCTATTCGGGTTACCAGATTTTTACGTTAGTAAATCTGGATCCCCTAGCCCCGCCCCCAAGCCTACTCAGTCCCACCCATCCCCATCCCGTTACACACCAGTCCCACCCTCACCCTTGATCCCCCTCTAGCCCTTCCCCAGTCCCGCCCCCTGGCTGCCTGCTCTCATCAGGCAGGAGGGCATCCGCGTATTACTGGTTGTGAAGCGATGACATCATATGCACGCATACATGCGCGTGATGTCATCACAGGGCATCCACACATGCGCAGATGCTCTCCTGCCCAACGTGATTTCAAAGAAGCTTTTCAAAGCTCAGACATAGTGCCGGGTTTTGAAAAGCCGTCCAGACCCCCGGACATGTCCTCGAAAAGGAGGACATGTCCGAGGAAATCCGGACTTCTGGTAACCCTACTTTCTATACCGTTCTCCCAGGGGAGAATTGTCTATTGACTGTCTTTAACTTATTTTTGTCTTGAGCGAATTCCTACAAACAGGCAGTAAATAAATCCTGGCATCAGTAAGTGAGACGATAATCGCGGATACCCTGTTAGTGGCATATTGGGAAGAGAGAGAATGCAAAGAGCCAACTTCCTGGGTGTTGCCCAGTGGATGAAACTAAGGAACTGCCTGCAAAGTACAACAGAGGCGAAGAGGAAAGACCTGTAAAGGGAAGATCAAGAAGTGTATCTCATGTGCAAGGGGAATCCCGTTTAGCTTGTCTAAAGGAAGTTTCCCAGTGTCCAAGAGGGAACAAGAAGGTGGGTGTGGCCTCTTGGAAGATGCACGACAATGGGCAGACACTCATTGTGAGAGCTCATTTGCATAAGTCGGTAGTGGTTGGGTTGAAGTTTGAAAAGCACAGTCCCTGCAAGAGAGAGCTCCAAAGGGAAGAGGGGGAAACAAGACTTAAGGATTTACTAAGTTGGGTTTAGATTATGCATGTTAGAAAGGAAAGCTGTGCCAAGTGTACCTTCCGCCGACTTCCGTGGCATAGTGAGTTTTAAGATTACTCAGGCATATCTCACTAGGGCAGGGGTAGGGAACTCAGGTCCTCGAGAGCCGTATTCCAGTCGGGTTTTCAGGATTTCCCCAATGAATATGCATTGAAAGCAGTGCACGCAAATAGATCTCATGCATATTCATTGGGGAAATCCTGAAAACCCGACTGGAATATGGCTCTCGAGGACCGGAGTTCCCTACCCCTTCACTAGGGCATTAAATCCCCTGCTTTTCTTTAAACAGAACCAAATTATACCTCATAGAGGTGAGAACCAGCAAGACTGTCACTTCTCTTGGCTCCACTGCTTGATTAAAAGCAGTTTCCTGCCGCATCTCAATATCTGGTCTGGGCACATGGCATGTTTTGAACTCCAGGAGGAAATTCTCTTTGGTACGGTGCAATTCCCGTGGCTTAGGCGTGAGGTTCATTGCAATCATGCTATATGCCAAACTAACCTGTATGGAGACGGTGCCTCGTTGGAACAGCCTGACAAAGGACAACACATCACAGGACACGCTACATGTAAGGGTTAATTCTGTAAAGAAGGGGCTAACATTTACATGCAAGTTATATGTATAAATGGACAGAATCCCACACATGTACATACATGCAGGAAACATGCCTACTGCTATTTGATACATATGGACATAGGCGAAGTGTAGGTGGTGTACACATTAATGCATAGAACTTATAGAATACTATTACGCATTACGCACTTAGACGCAGTGGTATATCTGGTTCTTTACTATTCACCTTATCCTTGGACAACTCTTCCTAAGCTGCTATGCTGATTTTCCTCTAGTTGTATTGAATTCCAGCCTAAAAATACATTTTTTGAGGCGGTTTTGAATCTTAACCTGGACCTTCCCACATCAGAATCTTGTTGGTTTACTACAAGGTGGTGCTCAGTGTTGAAACAGATGGAGCTCTCAAAATGGCCAAAAACCATCCATCTGTCCAAATTTGCCATTTTTGAAAAGGCAGAATTTGGACATCTTACACTGCAGTCCGTCCAAATAGCATGGGGCAAGCTGGGAGGCAAATGATAAGTTGGAGCACCCCCTCCTCTGTCTGGAAACCTCCCCCCTCCTCCAGGCAGTGGGAAGGTGCGTGGATCGGTTGTGGGCTGCTCTGCTGGTCCCCTGCCCTGGAACAAGAGCTGACAGTCGCACACAGGCGGATCACAGACCCATGACCACTGCAGCACCTCCGAGCTCCTTGTACCTGGGTGGCCCCTCCTCCTCCGTTGCTACGCTACTGGAGACATGTACTTCCACCAGCTCTATAGCTTAAGTGCATACTCACATATCTACAGCTCCAGCAGCAAGGAAGTGAAGCCAATTCCGGACGGACTTCTACGGTCTGTGTCCCGTATGTGGCAAGACAGATCAGGATGGGCTGGAGTAAGTTTTGACAGCACCTTAGTAGCTAGGAAGTAGGGCCAGTGCAGGGCAGACTTTTTTTCTGAGTCCTGAAAACGGCAAGGATGGATCTCATGGGGAGGGGAGAACATCTTATAATGGAACTTAGCAAGTAAAATGGATAATTACTGGACTGTGGGTTCAACGCTGAATGGTAGGCATAGTTAGAATGGTTAACCGCTAAACTTGAACATCATACATTAACGGTTAGAGTCAGAATGGTCAACAGATAGTCAGAATGGTTAACTATATAACTTGAACCTCACAAGTATAATAGTGCAATAATGCAAACGCATCAAAACTGTTAGAATTCATGCTGGATCCTAGCCATGCAGCTAGGACGCCGACGACAATCATGGTGAAAATACCATGAATCGGTATTTTAAAAACCATTAAGAGTTTTTGAAAACCGCTCTGAATTGACGCCCCCAGTCATTAGTAGAGGTATACAATGTTCCCCCGGTCATTCGCGGTCAGCAGTTCGCAGTCCCGGTCATTCGCTGTATTTTCCGACCGCAACCACCGACCAGAAGAGAACAGCTGGAGAGGCAGGAGAGAGCAGCCGGAGCACCGGCGAGTGAAGGAAATCACTCGCTGTATGCTCCGACCGCCTCTTCCTGCACTACAGTCGGGCCTTACCAACCAGGAGCTGCGTGTCAAAGTTTTTAGTGCTGGGAGCACATCACAACGCAGGTGTAAAGAGCCTTAGCCTATAGGGAGAGGAGATGCAAATGTTAAGAGCCTTAGCCAATAGGGAGAGGAGGAGGTAGTGGATGCTGCGGATGGGCCATTTGGCCTTTATCTGCCATCAGGTTTCTGTGTTTCTACAACCATAAATCTCTGTGACCTCACAACGCAGGTGTAAAGAGCCTTAGCCTATAGGGAGAGGAGATGCAAATGTTAAGAGCCTTAGCCAATAGGGAGATGAGGAGATAGTGGATGCTGCAGATGGGCCATTTGGACCTTATCTGCCATCATGTTTCTATGTTTCTACAACCATAAAGCTCTGTGACCTCACAATGCAGGTGTAAAGAGCCTTAGCCAATAGGGAGAGGAGATGCAAATGTTAAGAGCCTTAGCCAATAGGGAAAGGAGGAGGTAGTGGATGCTGCGGATGGGCCATTTGGCCTTTATCTGCCATCAGGTTTCTGTGTTTCTACAACCATAAATCTCTGTGACCTCACAACGCAGGTGTAAAGAGCCTTAGCCTATAGGGAGAGGAGATGCAAATGTTAAGAGCCTTAGCCAATAGGGAGATGAGGAGATAGTGGATGCTGCAGATGGGCCATTTGGACCTTATCTGCCATCATGTTTCTATGTTTCTACAACCATAAAGCTCTGTGACCTCACAATGCAGGTGTAAAGAGCCTTAGCCAATAGGGAGAGGAGATGCAAATGTTAAGAGCCTTAGCCAATAGGGAGAGGAGGAGATAGTGGATGCTGCAGATGGGCCATTTGGCCTTTATCTGCCATCATGTTTCTATGTTTCTACAATCATAAAGCTCTGTGACCTCACAATGCAGGTGTAAAGAGCCTTAGCCAATAGGGAGAGGAGATGCAAATGTTAAGGGTGAGGAGGAGATAATGGTTACTGCAGATGGGCAGACTTGATGGGCCATTTGGCCTTTATCTACCATCATGTTTTTATGTGCCTATATAAAGACAAACTGCTCTAGGAACTTACTCCCAGATTTTCTATATACATGCTCAAAGGGTTATAGTTAGAGAATGACATGGGAACAAATTTTTCTCTGTCCACGGAGGAACTCATTTTCCTGTCCTGTTGAGCTCTTGTCATGGCCCTGCCTCATTCTATTCTATTTTCCTTACTGTTCTCCCAGGGGAGTTCAGAATGGTTTATATGAATTTATTCAGGTACTCAAGCATTTTTCCCTGTCCGTGTCGGTGGGTCACAAGGAGCAGCATGGGTTTGAACCCACAACCTCAGGGGGCTGAGGCTCTAGCTTTAATCACTGCGCCACACTCTCCCCTCCTGCAAGCTCCGTCCTCATCTGCACAAGCCTCAAACACTTTAAAATCATAAGTGTTCGAGGCTTGTGCGGTTAAGGCCGAGCTTACAGGAATGGGGCAGGGACAGCGACAAAACTTGCGGGGACAGGACAGGGAAATTCAGTTCCTGTAGGGACGGGAACAAATTTGTCTCCATGTCATTCTCTAGTTATGCTGTCCTGAGCCATCTTCAATGGCCAACATTTCTTTACTTCCCTCTCCAGCCCCTAGTCTGGCATTGCTCCTTCTGATCTCTTCCTCTCTCCTAAACATTACCTTGCTGGCCAGTAACAACAGCACGGACGACAGGCTGCTTTCAGCCAGCTCTGGGTCTTCCCTCTCCCGTGTCCGCTACTACCTGATACTTATGCTTGCCTATGAAGCCGCATCAGTAGCATCAGAGGAGGGAAAAGGTGGGAAAGCAGGGCACAGACCATAGGGTGGGTTCGTGGGCTGGGGCACCATAATCTCTTGAGCCGGCCCTAAAAATTAGCATAATGACTTCTATGGCGCTGTGTTGTTAGCATGTGTTAATTGTCATATTAGGGCTCACTACATATGCCCCTATAGGCCGTATTAGCAGCTAATGTAGTTTAGTATATATGCCTCCTATAGGCCAGTACGTAAATGATTTACCAAGTAACACTGGGACTAGCCAATCTAGGCTGAATATTGGCCCTGCAGTTCTGAAATCAAAGGGGATTAACTACAAATGCGCCTGTCTAGCCTTCAAGTCTCTTCACGGCATCCTTCCCCCCCTTTTTCCACTTTCTTGGCTCTCCTCGAATCCTAACTCCACCAGATCCACTCAAAAATTCAAACTATCCTTCCCCTCTTTAAAAGGCATATCCCATACAGGCAAACTTGGGACATCCCTCCTCTTCAGGATCACCGAGCTGTGGAACAGCTTCACTGCCCCTCTTCGGAGTTCGACCTCCCTCCAACGCTTCAGAAAACATTTGAAAACTTGGCTTTTCTCTAAAATGTAACTACTCCCTCCCTCTCCACTATCCTAAGTCCCCTCTTTCTTTCCTTTTTACTAAGCCCTTCTTCTTTCCATTGGAGTGCCTTTCTTTATTAATTCCTGTAAAGCGTGTCGAGCTCCACTTCTGTGGAGATAATGCGGTATACAAACTTAAGGTTTAGTTTAGTTTAGGATGTCAGCGTATCCTCTGAGGGTGCCATCCTGGATGTCGAGCCTCTGCAGCAGGGGAGACAAGGCTTGGTGCTTCGTTAGGAATGGAAGGGCTCGGTTCAGGTTGGATCGGTTCTCAGTGGGGTGAAGTTGGCAATGGGGAGGGTGGCTGATGAAATGGGGGTAGCTGCATTTTCACAAAATATGGTCCATATAGTACTCAAAGGAAGAGGCATTCCGTGGTGTGATCATCACTCTGTGTGGTGCTCATGGTGTAATAATAGTGCCTATTAAGGGGAGGACCTGTCTGTCTGGTTTTTCATCCATCCATCCATCCACATCAATTTGTTTGTGAAAATAATCTAGGCATGACCAAAAGTAGGAATTATATAAGAAGGAGCCAGCAAGCTGTAGTGGCAGTGAAGATCCACTGATTGTGCTGTGGTAATCCCAACCCTATGGCCTCGGAGGGAGATGACAGAAACGAATGTGGCAGAGAAAAACACGGCTTGCAAAGGCAAACTTGGAAGGGGAGTGAATATAAAAGAAGGGAGGAAGGAATATGAGAACAGGGAAGGGGGAGTGATCTGGTGGTACGATGGAGTTGCAAGACTGTGGCAGAGGGATGAGAATACCATGAAACACCATCCCCTCCCCAATCCCCAAATAACCTGACACCTCGCACATTCTTCCACACCTGCCCCTATCTAGGATCAGACAGAGATGACTAAGTGTGTGAATGCCCCCTTCTCTTACACTCTCAACATAAAGGCTGTAGCAGTAGGAGATGGACAGTTTGTCTCAGTTTTCATCTTCAGATTTCTTTTTGTGCTTCCAAGGTAGAATGTTGTGCAATCTTGGTGCTAGCCCCAAAACCTGAAGAAATCTTGGTTAGGATTATGGAGACATGTCTCACTGGAACATTACAGTGACGTTTAACCTCAATCAGGACCAAACTAGTAACGTGGGATAAAAATTCCAATCTTCTCTGTTATCCAGTCCTTGAGGTGACTGGCACTGTATCTCTGGAGTCTCCAGTCTTAAAGGTGACAGACAGGCTCTGTATCCCTCTGCCCATTCCCTCAGCCCTCTTTCTCTGTAGTTGATGGTCTCAGTATCTCTTCACCAGTTCAACACGGGGGTGGTTCCTGGGGATTGGAGAAGAGCGGATGTGGTGCCAATTCACAAAAGTGGTCACAGAGATGAAGCGGGAAACTACAGACCGGTAAGCCTCACTTCAGTTATTGGAAAAATAATGGAGGCGTTGCTGAAAGAAAGGATAGTGAAGTTCCTAGAATCTAATGGGTTACAGGATATGACGCAACATGGTTTTACTAAAGGTAAATCATTGCAAACAAGTCTGATAGAATTTTTTGATTGTGCGACCAGAGAATTGCACCAAGGACATATACTAGATGTAATTTACTTAGATTTCAGAAAAGCCTTTGACATGGTTCCTCATAGGAGGCTCTTGAACACACTTGACGGGCCGAAGTTAGGAACCAAAGTGGTGAATTGGATTAGAAACTGGTTGATGGACAGCTGCCAGAGGGTGGTGGTTAATGGAATTCGCTTAGAAGAAAGAAAGGTGAGTAGTGGAGTCCATCAGGGATCGGTGCTGGGGGTCGATCCTGTTCAATATGTTTGTGAGTGACATTGCTGAAGGGTTAGAAGGAAAGGTTTGCCTCTTTATGGATGATACCAAGATTTGTAACAGAGTAGACACTAAGGAGGGAGTGGAAAACAGTGTGAGAAGGCAGTGGCTGTTGCAAGAAGGATGCTGGGCTGTGTAGAAAGAAGTCAGTAGAAGAAAGAAGGTGTTGATGCCCCTGTACAGGTCGTTGGTGAGGCCCCACTTGGAGTATTGTGTTCAATTTTGGAGACCATATCTGGCAAAAGATATAAGAAGACTTGAAGCTGTCCAGAGGAGGGTGACGAAAATAGTAACATAGTAACATAGTAGATGACGGCAGATAAAGACCCGAATGGTCCATCCAGTCTGCCCAACCTGATTCAATTTAAATTATTATTTTTTTTTTTTCTTCTTAGCTATTTCTGGGCGAGAATCCAAAGCTTTACCCGGTACTGTGCTTGGGTTCCAACTGCCGAAATCTCTGTTAAGACTTACTCCAGCCCATCTATACCCTCCCAGCCATTGAAGCCCTCCCCTGTTTTGCACCTAAAGACGTATGAGGAGAAACTGGAAGCCCTGAATATGTATACCTTAGAGGAAAGGAGGGACAGGGGAGATATGATTCAGACGTTCAAATACTTGAAAGGTATTAATGTAAAACAAAATCTTTTCCAGAGAAAGCAAAATGGTAAAACCAGAGGGCATAATTAGAGGTTGAGGGGTGGTAGACTCTAGAGTAATGTTAGGAAATTCTTCTTTATGGAGAGGGTGGTTGATGCCTGGAATGTGCTCCTTAGGGAAGTGGTGGAGAGGTAAACGGTGACAGAGTTCAAACAAGCATGGGATGATCACAGAGGATCTCTAATCAGAAAATAATAGTATATATTGAAGAACTAAGGTCAGTACTGGGCAGACTTGCATGGTCTGTGTCACGCTGCATGTGTGGAAATTTAAGAACTGAAGATATCTTTCTGCATTCAGCTCCTGGCATGTACCAGCACATTTCCACATTGTGTCCCAGCTAGCCAAAGAGTCACATCCCTGCTATGCCTGGGCTAATGGCAGTCGACTGTGAGGGCAAGGAGAGTAGGAGAATAAAATCCAGAGACAGGTTCAGTTGCCTAGAAATCGAAATACATTTACCAACCAGTTCCAGAATCTTAGCTCGACATGCAAGCAGGGTCTCTTAGGCTCATTTTCGGGAAAAGAATAACTACAAGTCCCACCATGCAATGGGGTAAAACCTAGACTGGATCTACCTGACCTAGCCAGCTGGCAACCACATGAAGCCAAAGGTGTGGGAGGGAACTGCTGAGCTTAAAAAAAAAAATATATATATATATATATATAATCAAGTTGAACTCCTTAGAAGTAATTGCCAGCATCCCGTTCCAAAAAGAGCCGCCTCCAGTCCGGTGCCGCAGGCTGTTCCTTTTCTCCATTCTCAGGGCTGGGTTTGGTGTTTGTTGTCAGGAAGGAGTTATTTTTGTTTCTGTTGTTACTACCTGGTTATATCATCACTAAGTCTTCTTGTGGTGCTTCTCCCAGATGTTGTAACACCTTTTTTTCTTTGATGCCGCTGAGCTGGTAACCACATAATACAATATGCATTTAAAGAGAAAGTTTAGTATTAGAAGAAGAAACTCTTCAAAAGATGTTTTCTGGATGGGGGGGGGGGGTAGGGAGAGGAGTCATTTCTCAGTGTAGCAGTATCTTCTGCCTGTAGCACAATGGGTAGGAGAATAACCCATATGACGAAGGGAGCGCCCATGGAGACCATTTTAAGGGAAACACACCCAATTCCTGTCCAATTACCCTTCTCTACACAATTTTGAGCCTCTCCTGTTTATTTGAAGGTGTAGTCACTCTGTAGTCCCTCACTCTCTCCCCTCAATTATCTTCCTCTAGGCCAGTGGTTGCCAATAGAGAATGACACGGTGGCTGTTAGCCGCAGGTAACCCACCAAAATGGTGGGAGGAAAAAAAGTGCTCACTGCGGGTACGGGGACAAGGCCATCCACCGTCCCATGTAGCGGTGAACGGCCTTGTCTCCACAGTTAAAGGAGGGAATGCACACGATCACCAATCAAGCGCGGCCCCCTCCCTCCTTCCTTCCTACCTGCCGCATCTATCTCCCTTCATCCCTCCCCCTTACCTTCGTGGCGCTTTTTACTTTACAGGGTTCAAGCCGTAGGAGCCTGCCTGAAGTCATAGGTGTCTGCGGGCAGAAGCTTCTCCTCTGACACAACCTTCATGTTTCTATGTTTCTAAACTCTTAAACCTCTATGACCTCACAATGCAGGTGTAAAGAGCCTTAGCCAATAGGGAGAGGAGGAGATAGTGGATGCTGCGGATGGGCAGACTGATTGGGATATTTGGCCTTTATCTACCATCATGTTTCTATGTTTCTATAATCAGAAAATTGTATGACATCACAATGCAAGTATTAAGAACCTCAGTCAATAACCATAATGCTCTATGACCTCATAATGCAGGTGTAAAGAGCTTTAGCCAATAGGAAGAGGAGATGCAAATGCTAAGAGCCTTAGCCAATAGGGAGAGGAGGAGATAGTGGATGCTGCAGATGGGCCATTTGGCCTTTACCTGAATTCAAGTTTCTATGTTTAACAGAAAGGAAGCTCTGAAACAAGCAGACATAAGATGAAGTTGAAGGCAGACAGACTCAAAAATAATCTAAGGAAATAGTTCTTTACGGAAAGAGTGGTAGATGGGTGGAGGTGGTGGAGATGAGGACAGTGTCTGAGTTGAAGAAAGCACGGGGTAGGCATGTAGGAGATAGCAGTGATATGGAGAGGCAAACTCTCTGTTCTTATTTCTCTCTTTCTTCTACTTCATTACACCCTGATTCTGGGCTTTTCACCTTCCTGCTATGCTGATTTTCCTCTAGTTGTATTCAATTCCAGCCCAAAAAATACATCTTTTTGAGGCTGCTTTGAAATCTTGACCTGGACTTTCCCATATCAGAATCTTGTTGATTTACTACAAAGCGGAGCTCAGTTTTGAAGCAGGCGGACATCTCAAAATGGCCATAATCCATCCATCTGCCCAAAATGCCCAAACCGCAATTTTCAAAAGGCAGAATTTGGACATCTTTCAGTGATAATGGAATGGAAAGAGACATCTAAAGCAAAACAAGAATGTTTTTATCTAGGCCTGTTTCAGTCACATCCAGGATTGACCCTTCCTTCATCCCCAGTGGTTACTGACATCCTCCCGTCCCCCTAAGAAGTGGAAGTGACAGTGGATATCATGCTTTAATAATAATAATAGTTTTATTCTTATATAACGCCAAACCATTACTTCATGGTGGTTTACAGCAAGAAGGAACTGCCCAAACAGTGAATTACTTACAGAAGCATATCAAAATTTCTCAGAAAATACAAAATGGCAATTAAGTCACATATTTATCAAACAGATAAGTTTTAAGAATTTTTCTACAGAAATAATAATACTGAGCTTGGGGAATAAGCGTACTGCAATGCAAAAGTGTTTCCCTAAGAATCTCTTATAACGACATGCTTTTAGCGATGGAAACATAGTAACATAGTAGATGACGGCAGATAAAGACCTGAATGGTCCATCCAGTCTGCCCAACCTGATTCAATTTAAATTTTTTTTATTTTTTCTTCTTAGCTATTTCTGGGCAAGAATCCAAAGCTTTACCCGGTACTGTGCTTGGGTTCCAACTGCCAAAATCTCTGTTAAGACTTACTCCAGCCCATCTACACCCTCCCAGCCATTGAAGCCCTCCCCAGCCCATCCTCCACCAAACGGCCATATACAGACACAAACCGTGCAAGTCTGCCCAGTACTGGCCTTAGTTCAATATTTAATATTATTTTCTGATTCTAAATCTTCTGTGTTCATCCCACGCTTCTTTGAACTCAGTCACAGTTTTACTCTCCACCAGCTCTCTCGGGAGCGCATTCCAGGCATCCACCACCCTCTCCGTAAAGTAGAATTTCCTAACATTGCTCTTGAATCTACAACCCCTCAACCTCAAATTATGTCCTCTGGTTTTACCATTTTCCTTTCTCCGGAAAAGATTATGTTCTACGTTAATACCCTTTAAGTATTTGAACGTCTGAATCATATCTCCCCTGTCTCTCCTTTCCTCTGGGTATACATATTCAGGGCTTCCAGTCTCTCCTCATACATCTTCTGGCACAAGCCTCCTATCATTTTCGTCGCCCTCCTCTGGATCGCCTCAAGTCTTCTTACGTCTTTCGCCAGATACGGTCTCCAAAACTGAACACAATACTCCAAGTGGGGCCTCACCCATGACCTGTACAGGGGCATCAACACCTTCTTCCTTCTACTGACTACGCCTCTCTTTATACAGCCCAGCATCCTTCTGGCAGCAGCCACTGCCTTGTCACACTGTTTTTTCGCCTTTAGATCTTCGGACACTATCACCCCAAGGTCCCTCTCCCCGTCCGTGCATATCAGCTTCTCTCCTCCCAGCATATACGGTTCCTTCTTATTATTAATCCCCAAATGCATTACTCTGCATTTCTTTGCATTGAATTTTAGTTGCCAGGCATTAGACCGTTCCTCTAACTTTTGCAGATCCTTTTTCATATTTTCCACTCCCTCTTCGGTGTCTACTCTGTTACAAATCTTGGTATCATCTGCAAAAAGGCACACTTTTCCTTCTAACCCTTCAGCAATGTCACTTACATACATATTGAACAGGATTGGCCCCAGCACCGAACCCTGAGGGACTCCACTAGTCACCTTTCCTTCCTTCGAGCAACTTCCATTAACCACCACCCTCTGGCGTCTGTCCGACAGCTAGTTTCTGACCCAGTTCACCACTTTGGGTCCTAACTTCAGCCCTTCAAGTTTGTTCAGCACGTTTTTATCTATTTTTTTTTTATTTCAAAATTGTTCCAGTAAGGGAAGCATTGCACAGTTTTGCAAATGGATAAAAAATGTAAGCTCTCTGGTCTGGGGACATTTTAGAAATGAAAAATACAGATAAACACCGGTTTTGTTGGATTTTTCTGTTCCTGGTTGAAACCAAACGACTCCACCTGTACCCAGAGTGACTGTCCGTGATCGCTCACATGTGCTGCAATTTTCACGGCATTCCTGTGGCTTATGTACTGTCTAATCCATTTTCTGTTTCACAGCGATAACAAGACAAGGATAATCTTACATAATAATAATATTTTTCTGGTGAATCTAGGTGTGCCTGAAACAGTCTCTCACAGTTCCTGTAAAGTTTTGCAGCTTGCTAGTTTCTGGTGGACCAGTTCATTCCTTTCCTAGATTTCATCAGAACTCGGATGTCTGCTGGAAACTGGAATTTTTGAAGGCTGTAAAAACCTTGACTGGGTATATCGAAGAATCCAGTACATTTGAGGAAAGGGTTTCCACAGTGATACCTCCAGAGCTGTTGAGTAAACTGGCAGTAGAAATGTCTTGCTGCAGGTCTTTTTCAAATATTAGGATACATGAGCTCATCCAAGATTGAACGCCTCTTCTTAGAGAGGGGAGTTTGGACTTGTGATTGCTTATCATGACTGTTCTCCCAGGAGAGCACTGAACGGTGTACATGAATTTATTCAGGTCCTCAAGCATTTCTGTCTGTCTTGGTGGGCTCACAATCTCTCTAATGTACCTGGGGATTAAGTGACTTGCCCAGGGTCACAAGGAGCAGGGTGGGTTTGAACCCACAACCCCAGGGTGCTGAGGCTGTAGCTTTAACCACTTTGGCACAGTTACATCATAGGCGTAGAAGTGCTATTCTTAATGAGCTCTAGTTTACTGGTTTGGAGCATTTGGGGCTGGTTCCTGGGTTTATTGTGGAAGGGATGGGATGTTCGGGGGAACCTGGGCTCCCTCCAATTATTCCGCAAGCAACTGAAAACCTGGTTTTTCACTAAAATGTAATTCTATCCCCCCTTACTCTTCTCTTCTATATATAAGTTCATGTAAACTTTTTTTTTTAACTTCTCTTTCTATATTTTAAGTTCTTGTAAACCGTGCCGAGCTCTACAACATCCGTGGAGATGATGCGGTATATAAACTTAAGGTTTAGTTTAGTTTAATCATGCTTTGGGTGTAGATGGTCATCAATAAAAAATTGTTTGAACATAACCACTGCACCCCACTCTCCCCTTATGCAGAGGCTGAAAAGGATGAGACTCAATTAATATTAAAAAATGCAGGAGAATCCCTCTGAGTTCCCTGACACAGAAGCTGGAGTTACTGTAGACCAGTGGTTCCCAACCATCTTGGAGGACCATCAGGCCAATCGGGTTTTCAGGCTAGCCCTAATGAATATTCATGAGAGAGATCTGCATATAATGGAGGTGCCAGGCATGCAAAACTGCTCCATGCATATTTATTAGGGCTATCCTGAAAACCTGACTGGCCTAGTGGTCCTCCAGGACAGGGTTGGGAATCACTGCGTCTAGAGATACTGGGGATGGCAGCAAAAGGCAGATTGTTAGGAGTTACTGCTCTGCCCCCACATTCATGGGACCAGGTTGCCCTTATTGAAATATGTACACAGTGTGTGTTTCTTTAACTCGAGCTCCCAGTCAGTGGCATAGCAAGTGTGTGAGGCACCCCTCCTGCCGTGCGCATGCTGCTCCCCTTCCCCCATACCTCTGTTAATGTTCCTGGCGCAAGCAGCAACCCCCAAGCTGCTGTCGTGCCAGCGTGAGCTCTTCCTCTGATGTCACTTCCTAGGCACAGGTCCAGGAAGTGACATCAGAGGAAGAGCCAACAATGGCACGACAGCAGCTTGGGGGTTGCTGTTCGTATCAGGAACGTTAGAGAGAGATGGTGAAGGAAAGCAGCGTGCATGCACCTTAAGAACAACCAAACTGTGAGTTTCTTTATTTCTTTGTTTAAGTTTGTATTAACCCTTTCAGGACCAAGGGACATATTTGTCCCATAACTTTAAAATCCTATAAATTTTGATTGGGATAGTCTACAGTTCTAAATTTGATATGTACGGATTCCATATGATACTGCCTTTATGTAAACAAACTGGTTCCGACATTCATTCATTAGCGTCGTTGCCAGATTGACGAGAAGATTCACTTGCCACACTGTCCATAAGCCAGAAGTGTGATTTTTTTAAAAAAAAATAATGATATTTCACAAAAAAAATCAATTTTTTGGCATCTGCAAGCCCTTTTTACCATAAAAATTTTGTCAAAACCACAAAAAGTGGCCTACGATCCTTATGGTCCTGAAAGGGTTAAAGAAGTTTTGTTTAAGGAACAACCGAGTTACTGGTAATATTATAGGCTACTGGTTCAATGAGTTTAAGCTACTGACAATCCTCAGAGCCACAGCGAGAGGTCAGAACAGTCACAAATGTAGGCCCAAAACCCCAAAGGAGTTAACATACTAGAGACCCCATTACACTGCAGAAACCTAGCACCAGATGCACTGGACTCTATTCATGTGCCCAAAGGGGGCCGAAGGGTCTGCGATCCTCATGCCACATTGATGGGCTCTGATACCTCTTTATGAGAGCAGCAGTAGACGGGCTTGGCTGACTTTTTACTGATGCTCAGGCTGCTATCGTCAGAGTTATCACTACTGACTTGGTCTGTTCTCTTTCTTTGCTGAGAGCAGATTTGCACGCCTCAGTCTTTTCAAATCGCCTTCAACTCCAAGCTAACATACATTTTATAGGTCTGCCTGTTACTGCCTATAAATAGTCATGACAAGTCCAAAATCCAATCCTTGCTCTGTAAATAATTTGTGCACTTTGACCAGACTTGACCTTTATTCATCTTTGCCAATGACTTGCCTGTGATCTGGCCAGTTGCCTACCCCACATGGTCTCGAATCATCACGTTATCCTGGCTTGCAGAAGACTTTCTTCATCCTGAAAAATCGTGACTCAGAAATGCCTTCAGCTATGAAGACCTTATAGGAATTTTTACTGCATTTATTTCTCTGGCTTGACATCAGAGCTTATGAGCTGAGGACAATCCCTTTTTGGCTGAGAATGAGAACCTACAAGATATAGGGAGATTTAATAGCCTGTTACTTGAGCTCTCTTAGGACATGAGAATATTATGACTGGGACCAAAGCAGGTCAATTAAACAAGTTCTGCTTAAAAAAGAGTCTGCACTGAACTATTTGTTAATGGAAAGGAATGAACTCTAGCAGCAGGAGGTGATGAAAACAAAAATGGAATTAAAAAAAGGCAGGATACATCCAGAGCATCTCTACTAGTAAGAGATCCCACATGCCTATCCCACACTTTCTTGAATTCAGACATAGTCTTTGTCTCCACTTCCTCTACCAAGAGACTATTCCACACATCTACCACCCTTGCTGTAAAAAAGTATTTCCTCAGATTACTCCTATCAGTAGAAACATGACGGCAGATAAAGGCCAAATGGCCCATCCGCAGCATCCACTATCTCCTCCTCTCCCTATGGGCTAAGGCTCTTAACATTTGCATCTCCTCTCCCTATTGGCTAAGGCTCTTTACACCTGCATTGTGAGGTCACAGAGCTTTATGGTTGTAGAAACATGATGGCGGATAAAGGCCAAATGGCCCATCCGCAGCATCCACTATCTCCTCCTCTCCCTATGGGCTAAGGCTCTTAACATTTGCATCTCCTCTCCCTATTGGCTAAGGCTCTTTACACCTGCATTGTGAGGTCACAGAGCTTTATGGTTGTAGAAACATGATGGCAGATAAAGGCCAAATGGCCCATCCGCAGCATCCACTATCTCCTCCTCTCCCTATTGGCTAAGGCTCTTAACATTTGCATCTCCTCTCCCTATTGGCTAAGGCTCTTTACACCTGCATTGTGAGGTCACAGAGCTTTATGGTTGTAGAAACATAGAAACATGATGGCAGATAAAGGCCAAATGGCCCATCTGCAGCATCCACTATCTCCTCCTCTCCCTATGGGCTAAGGCTCTTTACACCTGCATTGGGAGGCCATAGAGCTTTATAGTTACAGAAACATAGAAATATGACGGCAGATAAAGGCCAAATGATCCAGTTTGCCCATCCAAGGTGTCCATTATCTCCTTCTCTCCCTAAGTACAAGAGGTACAAAAGTATTAGCATGATCTGCATGGAGCAGTAACAACAATCTCAATGTTTCATGAAGTTCACAATGAGAGCACTCATTCCTCAAGTTTAGAACATTGGTAGAGACTTATTTTTGCAGGGCTATGGTGTACCGAGAACCCAAAGCTTTACTTTTAGGAATGCGACTCAAGCTATCTTCCTCATTCTCCCCTTTCTGGCCTGCGTCCGAGTGTGTGATTTTTAATGACTATGTATTAGCCTGTTTGCCTACGCTCTTCCTTAATTCTGTTCCAGATCTTGCTTTCTAATTTTTAATTGGTGTTCCTTTCCATTCCTTTTATTATGTACAACGCCTTGTTATTGTTTAAGGAAAGGCGGTATATTAAATCTAGTAAACCATAAACCCCTTCTCTTCCCATAGCCAACTCAATGTGCCGGTTGGGTAGCAACACATGACGTACCAACTGCAGTGGTTATGTGGCCAAGTGCTATGGGTTGGGGAAAGACCTGGTGACCTACCCCATAAAACTTTCACCATGAAAATATGAATCAGAATCGATATATTTCAAATTTGATACTTGACATTGGGCTCCTTTGGGCTGGATAGCATCGTTCAAGCAACTAGGGAAGAGCAAAGGCAGATCCAAAGTAATCAGGACAAGGATAACGTGAGAGGGGGAAAACCGCATGGGGGCCCAATTGTTGATGTAGTCCATGATGAAAAGGGCCACCTGAACTGCAAAGAGCAATATACCATTGGAACTTGGAAGATGAGAGGGATGAACATTGGAAAGCTGGACATTGTCAAAAGGGAAATGGAAAGAATAAGCGTGGACCTAGTGGGGGGTCAGTGAACTACACTGGACTGGATCTGGGGACTTCCACTCAAATGATTACACCAGTGGTTCCCAACCCTGTCCTGGAGGACCACCAGGCCAATTGGGTTTTCAGGCTAGCCCTAATGAATATGCATGGAGCAGATTTGCATGCCTGTCACTTTCATTATATGCAAATCTCTCTCATGCATATTCATTAGAGCTAGCCTGAAAACCTGATTGGCCTGATGGTCCTCCAGGACATGGTTGGGAACCACTGGATTACACCATTTATTACTCAGGCAATTAAATAGATAGGAGAAAGGGAGTTGCCATTGTGGCCAACAAAAGGATCGCATCTGCATCAGAGGGAAATCTCTGAATGTGACCATCATCCAAATCTATGTACCAACAGCAGAAGCATTGGAGCAAGACATTGATGACTGCTATGCCCAGATCCAAAGTGCACTCGACAGAACCCCAAGAAAGGACTTCATTTACATTATGGGTGACTTCAATGCCAAAGTTGGAGAAGGAGAAGATGCAGGAGTGGTTGGCAAGAACGGACTAGGGAAGAGGAATGAGGCTGGGGACCAGCTTGTGTAGTTCTGCCAAGAGAACAAGCTTAGAATCACCAACACCTTCTTCACCCAGCCAAAGCGGTGCCTGGACATTCCCAAATGGGCAGCATCGCAACCAAACTGACTACATCATCTGCCAGCAAAAATGGAAGGGATCAATTATCACTGCAAAACAGGTGCAGACTGTGGGTCTGATCACCAACTCCTTGTAGCCAGGGCAGACTATACAAGATCAAGCTTCCAGACATGAAGAAGAGGTTTGATGTCAGTGAGATCGCTGTACAGTATGCTATCAAAGTGAGTAGCAAGTTCAACCTGCTCAGGCAGGAAGGAGAGGTCCCAGATGAATTGTGGGCAGAGATCAAAGGAATCATCACTGAAACTGATCAAAAGCATATGCCATGCAAGAAGCCAGTATGTGTTAGGAACTGGTTAACTGCAACCACCCTTCAAATTGCTAGTAAGAGGAAAAAGGCAAAGGCTAAGGGCAGGAAGAATGAGGCGAGGCAACTCAATGCTGATTTCCAAAAAGTAGCCAGGAAAGACAAGAACAACTTCTTGAATGCTCAATGCATGAACCTCAAAAAAGCCTATAAGAAGGGCCACACCAACAAATTATTTGCCATGGTAAAAAAAGTGAAAAAGCCTTTCTCAGAATACCAATCAACCATGAAAGACTGTGATAGGAATGAAATTAGCAATCAGCAGGACATCAAACAGAGATGGAAAGAATACATAGAGCACTGACTACCCCAAGGAGCTTGGGGGTCAAGAGGAAGCAGAACCATACCTATTGAAAAGCGAAGGGCATGGGACACTGAGGCAGCTGCCAAACAACAAAGCACCTGGCATTGATGGAATCCCTGAAGAGCTGCTCAAACCACACTGACAGCACTATACCAGAAGATCTGGAGGATCTGCACATGGCCAAAGTACTGGAAAAGATCAGTTTTTATTCCACTGCTGAAGAAAGGCAACGCTAGGGTATGTACCAACTATAGAACAATCGCCCTGATCCCCCACATCAGCAAGGTGCTTCTAAGGATCATCCAGAGCCACTTAGGCAACATCTTTGATCGAGAACTTCCTGATGCCCAGGCTGGATTCTGTAAGGGCAGAGGGACCTGTGATCACATTACAAACTTGAGATGGATGATAGAAAAGGTGAGGGAGTATCAGAAGAAGCTCTACCTGTACTTCATTGATTATACCAAGGATTTCGACTGTGTTCAGCACTGAGTGAGATAGGAGTGCCAGCGCACCTCATCAGATCGCTCTACTATGATCAAGAAACTACAGTACAAACCAGGTATGGATACACAGAATGGTTCAAGATCAAAAAGGGTACAAGACAAGGATGCATCCTCTCTCCTTTTCTTTTCAACTTCTATGCAGAAGTAATCATGAGGAAGCTGGACTTAGATGATTTGAGTGTTGGGGTGAAAATAGGCAGAACCATCAGCAATCTGAGATACGCAGATGATACTACCCTGCTGGCAGAGAGTGAGAAGGACCTCAAGAAGTTGATCCTGACGCTGAAAGAAGAAAGCGAGAAGATAGTTCTTTACCTGAACATCAAGAAGACCAAAATCATGAGTACCTTCAACAAGAAAGTCCACATTAAGATCAACAATTAAGAAATAGAAGTGGTTGACAGCTTAATTTTCATTGGGTTCCTCACTGATCACAGTGATGGTTTGACAGTAGAGATCAAGTGCTGATTCGCACTGAGGCGCACAGCCATGGTGAGCATGGACTAAATATGGAAGTACAAGGAGATCTCAGTCACTGTCAAACAAAGACTGATCACTGCCATTGTGTTCCCAATTGTGACTTATGGCTGTGAGACATGGACACTCATGAAAACAGAAGAAAAATCAAGGTCTTCGAGTTGTGGTGCTAGAGAAGACTTCTACGAATCCCATGGACAGCTAGGATCACCAACAAAGATGTTCTTGATCATATAAACCTAGAGTTGTCCCTGGAAGGCAAGATTACCAGTCAGAAACTGATCTATTTTGGACATGTGATGAGGGCGATTTCACTAGAAAAGGAGGTGCTACTTGGAATGGTCAGTAGTAAAAGGAAGCAGGGGAGACCAAAGGCCCGTTGGCTAGATACCATCAAGAATGACATGGGAATGAACATAAAGCAATTGAAAAAAGCCGTGGAAAACAGGGAAGCATGGTGAAGACTGGCTTACAGAGTATCTAAACCTTCTAAGGGCTGGACACGACTGAATGGATAATAGCAGCAGTAGTAAACCATAAACCAATCCCAAACAATAGTGGTATAATTGCATTGGATTTTAATTTTGACTGCTTTATTGATTTGATTTCTATTTATCTAACAGTTGGATATTGTTTGTTTGGATTTGATCCTGCCCTTACAAGGCCATGAAAGGACCCTGGTTGAAACCCAAATTTCAAAGAGCATTGGAAGGTTGAAAATTCTTGGACAATAGGCTCACCGATATTAATGGTTCTGGAGGATTATTATAAAGCTTGGCAAGTCAGCATGGAAATTAGCCTATGTACTGGACTGACATTGGTCATTAAGAATCAGTTTTGAAAATTAGAAAGCCTGAACTAGTTTACGAGCATAAGGGGTGGAGGCCAACACTTTTAACAGATTGTGGGCATGCTGTGGACAGATTTACATATATAGACTGCCTACTTGCATAGTCATAAGGTGCATATAATGTGTTACCCCTGTCACCCAATCCTATAGAACTCATCTTGTTCAACAACCTGCGGTGTGGTACGCTATCGAATGCTTTGCTGAAGTCCAAGTATACGATGTCCAGGGACTCCCCAACATCCAGCTTCCCCATCACCCAGTCAAAGAAGCTGATCAGGTTGGATTGGCAGGACCTCCCCTTTGTAAATCCATGTTGACGTGGATCTCGTAGATTCTCCTCGTTCAGGATCGTATCCATTTGGTGTTTGATTAGAGTTTCCATTAGTTTGCTCATTATTCATGTCAGACTCACCAGTCTGTAGTTCGCAGCCTCCATCCTGCATCCTTTTTTGTGGAGTGGAATGACGTTAGCCGTTTTCCAGTCCAACGGGACTCTACCTGTACTAAGGGAGAGATTGAAGAGCAGGGATAGCGGTTCCGCCAAGACGTCACTTAACTCCCTGAGTACCCTGGGGAGTAGATTGTCTGGCCCCATCGCTCAATTAAAACAATAACTTAACATTCATAATGCCACATCATCATTACATGACAAAAGTTTTAAAAATTTCCTGAAAGGAACATTAAATCCAATCTTTCTCACAAATAAGTACCTCAATGCGCACATTTCATCTGGCAAAATAAATGACGTCTTAAAACTTTTTTTAATTGATACAAATCATTTGACTGTCGGAGATACACTGGAAGCTTGTTCTATTCTGTTGGTCCTGCACATGAAAATGTGCTTTAACTTACACTTTTCAAATGGAGTTATTTTTGTGTTGCTACAACCAATCCTGATTGTTCTGCTGAATGTAAAGATCTCAATTGGTACATGGAGTTTCAAGCAATCCTGTAAATATTGTGGTGATTGTTTATGCAAACTCATGTAGACCATCAATAAGTTTATACTTCACCCGATATTCCATAGACAATCAATACAGAGAAACAAAAAGTGAAGACATAGGACATGTATTATTGAATGTTGTATGACTTATAAAGCACACATATTCGATGATGATAATCCCCCAAACACAATAATCCAAACCTCCTAATACAACAGACTAAACATTGTTTAACATCACTCCTAGACAAATACAACAGAAGTTCGGTCAACATCCTTATTTAAAATACTTCTTCCTAATAATATACAGTAAATGCTGTTGGAAAGATAACTGAGAATCTAATATTACCCCAAAATAATGCACCTCAGTAGAGAGTTGCATTGAGGTATTTAAGATGTCAATTACAGCAGTAGATGTAATGTCAAAATCCCTACAAACCAACATTATTTTTGTCTTTGAAACATTTAGGGCCAATCTATTTGTGGTCATCCATTGCTTAACTTCTTTCATAATAGCATTCCTCTGTACTGCCAGAGTTAATGATCCTATTATTGGGAAAAAAATTGTGTGTCATCAGCATACAATCTATATGACACATCTAATTTTTTTTCAACAATTTGCATAAAGGTAGAAGATACAAATTGAACAAGACAAAGTATATGAGGTGTCTGTAAGGAAAGTCTGAGGTGTCAGGGACAGTAGGTACATTTGAGGTGGTGTGGGTGTCACGGATCTGGGAGGTGTTGGGTGCACAGTGAAGTTGTGATGGGGTGTGGATGGGATGGTGTATGGTCTGAAGGGGATATCTGAAGTGGGGGCAAAGAGGAGATTGTCTCAAGCAACCTTCCATTCCTAGAGAATAGAACCAAACAAACCTATCGGTCCTTAGATGGTAACAGCAATAATTAGGAAGCAAAGCCAGTGCCGGGCAGACTTCTACAGTCTGTGTTCTGATCATGGCAGGACAGATTTGGATGGACTGGAGTAGGACTTCAATGACAGCTTCAGTAGTTGTAGAGCAAGGCTAGAACCAGGCAGACTTCTATGGCAAGGACAAATCAAGATCACGTATGCATATCACATCATACTTTATGTTATGAGTGGGGCAGGGTGGGGCAAGGCAGAGTCTTTCGATGGCAATTTTCTACCATTAAAATGATAATTTTCACCTCTTTCCCCTCTTCTAGTTCAGCCATCTTTATCTCTCTCTCTCTTCCCTCTTTCAAGCCAGCCATCTCCACCTATCCCTCTTCTCTGTCCTTCTAGTAAGCCATCTGCATCTCTCTATCTCTCTCTCTCCCATCCTCCTTCCAGCATAGCCCAGCATTTGCCCTTTCTCTCCACTTCCTGATCCAGCCCACCAGTTTCAACTCTCTTCCTCCCCTCCATCTGACCTTGCAGCTAATTCTCTTTCCCCTTCCTTCCTCTGCCCCCCCCCCCCCCCGCAGTCCCTCAAACCTCCTTTTTCAGCTCCCAGCTCTTTTTCTCCTGTGCAGGGTTCGGAAATACATAAGAACATAAGAATAGCCTTCCTGGGTCAGACCAATGTTCCATCAAGCCCAGTAGCCCACTCCCACAATGGCCAATCCAGGTCACTAGTACCTGGCCAAAACCCAAAGAGTAGCAACATTCCATGCTACCAATCCAGGGCAAGCAGAGGCTTCCCCCATGTCTTAATAACAGACTATGGACTTTTCCTCGTCTACAAATCAGTGCTCTTGTTAAGAACTGCTTTTAAAAACTCAAAATGATAAGGTCCTTAGTCCCTCTCCTAGACACTCATTGCCTCAAAAATCGATTATTGTAATTCGCTATATAAAGGGTTATGTCAAAAGGATATTAGACGTCTTCAATTGATCCAAAACACGGCCATCAAAATCATTACAAATTAAAAAAAATACGATCACGTCACTCCCCTGCTAAAGAAGACTCATTGGCTTCCCATCCCCCACAGGATTACATACAAAATTGCTCTCTCAACTTTCAAATCCCAAAAGACCAATGGGCCTGCATTTATTAAAAGTCTCTTGATCCCATACGAGCCCCCTAGAACTCTAAGATCTGCATCGCAACACACTCTTTTTGTTCCTTCATTAAAAATTATTGGTACCCGTCGTGCTTCTAGTTTTTCTGTAACAGTTCCTACTATCTGGAATTCCCTCCCATCACATATTAGAGCAGAAGAAAATTTAGATAAATTTAAGGGCAGTTTAAAATGTTTTCATTTCAAAGATGCCTATGAGTAATTTACCATTCTTGATATATTACCATTGTTATCTTACCCCTTCCCTTCCTTGATGTTTTTCCTTTTTTGTTCTCTTTTTCTTCAAAAAATGTAGTTCTCCCTCCTCTCCTCCTGTTATATTATCCTACCCTATGTTATAGTTGGTCTGTCGTAAATTATGTTTGTTTTTTATATTAATTCCCCTTTTTTTAATTGTCACATATTTTAATGTACAACGCTTCGAATTTTATGTTTAGCGTTTAATCAAATTTTAATAAACAATGAAACTATGAAAACCAGTTATGCTATCCGCTCTTACCACGTCCTCTAACAACACGTTCCAGAACTTAACTATTCTCCGAGTGAAAAATAATTTCCTCCTATTGGTTTTAAAAGTATTTCCCTGCAACTTTGAGTGTCCCGTAGTCTTTGTAATTTTTGACGGAGTGAAAAATTGATCCACTTGCACCCGTTCTACTCCACAGTACAGTGCTGTGGTGTGCTAGCTCTTCTCAACTCTGCCGTGCATCTCTGCCGGGTCCCATGCCCCTCTGAGTATTCTTCCTGTTGCATTGGGGACAGGACCTTGCACAGCGTGGTCGAGATGAGCCGCTGCATTGTACTCCCTGTTGTGGACACTGGAGGGAAGGAGCTAGGACTGCAAAGGGAGGCTTGAGGGAAAGGGCTAAAACCGGAAGTGGGTGGTGGCAACAGAGGGAAATCCAGGATCATTTGAAGAGAGGTAGGCAAAGCAAGACAAAATTCAACTGCAGCACCGCTGTTCCCTTTACTAAAATCATAGAAACACGACGGCAGATAAAGGCCAAATGGCCCATCTAGTCTGCCCATCCACAGTAACCATTATATCAAATCAGGGACAGAAGGTTGCCAAACAAGGGAGAATTGGGGACAATCCCCCCCAAATCAGGGACATCTTTTAACCCTATATTTATACATATACAGTATATAACACCATTTTTTCCTGATCTGAAAACAGGTTTCAGAATCCAGATCTATACTCTTGGGATTCCCATTTAGTAAAAGTTTTTGAGTCATATAGCTGATTCCATTCCACCTTCTCTTTTCTAAAAGTCTCCTGATGCCAGTGAATTTCTTCTTACTCTTTTCTCCTCGTCATATTCCTATGAATCTTGCAACACCGGTGCTCAGGAGTCAAAATAGTTTGACTCTCAATGCCAAAGGGTTACTAATACTGGCTCAGTTCCCTACAAGAGAGAACGTACCAACCTGCCTCCCAGCCAGAATTCCAAACATTCATTCCCTGCTTCAATTGTTTTCCTCCTGAGATCCTCCCAAAATGTTTTGAAGTAAGAGTTGAAGAAACAGGTTTGACTCACTGTTTTTAATGACCTGAAGCCTAGCTGTGTCACTATGAAACCTCCGAGTGCCTGCCATTATTGAGCTCATCAACTATGCTTACGTTTTAGCCACACCTAGTTACTCATCAGTGAAAATGGATTAGGTGAAACTCCAATCTCCCTGTTGAATGTTATCGTCAAAAAGTGGGTGGCAGATGCTCTGACGATGCTGTGGACAGAGAACATCTTTTGCTTCCTCTATGCTCACGTGAAGGATGCTTAAGTCCTTCTTTTCCACCTGGGTCCTTGTAGTCTCAATTCCTGTTCCCTCTTCTGCCATGCTCTCCTCTCAAACTGCAAGAATTGTACAGCTTGTGTTTTCTAAGGCCTTTCGGAGAAAGGTACCACATAAATTCAGTGATGGGCTACACATATCTCATCAAGGAGCTTTTGCCAGCTCCACTGCACTTGCATTGTCATGGATATTAGCCCTGGACATTGTTTGTCCTTGGGTATGGCATGGCTTCTCAGATCTATTCTGATGGCCTTACAACCAGTGAGGTTTTCAGGATAGCCACAATAAACAGGCAGAAAATAAATTTGCATATACCAGTTCTCCACTGCATACAAAGTGAATGTATCTCCTGCCTAACTGTGACAGATATCCTGAAAACCTGTCTAGCTAAGGGATCACAATTTATTCAATATACCGCAAATATAAAACCAGGGTTAAAATCTAAGCGGTTTACAAATGCAAACAATAAACAAATACAAACCCTACAAATGTCTCAAAAACATGAGAGGAAAATGGATTAGTTAGAATCAGAAAATAATATTAAATATTGAACTAAGGCCAGCACTGGGCAGACTTGCATGGTCTGTGTCTGTATATGGCAGTTTCAGGGAGGATGGGCTGGAGAGGGCTTCAATGGCTGGGAGGGTGTAGATGGGCTGGAGTAGGTTTTGACGGAGATTTCAGCAGTTGGAACCCAAACATAGTACCGGATAGAGCTTTGGATTCTTGCCCAGAAATAGCTAAGAAGAAAAAATGTAAAAAATTTAAATTGAATCAGGTTCGACAAACTGGATGGACCATTCGGGTCTTTATCTGACAAAATCTACTATGTTACCATGTTACAATAAAATCTAGGGTATAGGGAAAAGGAAAAAGGATAAATACATGTAAGGTATGGGATTAAATAATAATAATAAATATATATACAGTATATATAATCTCACTGCTTTTGCCCTTACTATTGGACTATGAACAAAATGCCTAAGAAAATAATATGCCTTTAATTGAGCCTTAAATTTCAAAACTGAACTTTCTGTATGAAGATAATAAGGTATGAAGTTCCAAAGTGAAGTAGGTAAGAAGTTCCAAAAAGGTAGGAAGGTAAGGTAGTTCCAAAAGATGGAATGAAGGTTAAGAAGTTCCAAAAAGAAGAATTCCTATGAACAGCTCTATATATAAAACCTTAAGCGCGCATGCGCTGTTGAAACATCATAACATCCTTCTACAGATCTTGGATGCAATAGGTATCTCAGATAAAGTATACTCTTGGTTTGAAGGCTTCCTAAAATCCAGAACCTACAGTGTAAAATCAAACAAAGAAAAATCAGAACCTTGGTCAAACCCCTGCGGCGTACCACAAGGATCGCCACTATCCCCTACCCTCTTCAACCTTTACACTGCTTCTCTAGGAACACATCTGGACAATCTAGGCATAACCACCTATAGTTATGCAGATGACATTACCATCCTCATCCCATATGATCAGCCTAAGCCCACCATGACAAACACACTACATCGAACACTAGAAACAGTCACAACCTGGATGAAAGATCACAAACTTAAACAGGGAACACCTGGCTTGGCCTCCGCGGGTGCGGGTCGCCAGACTGGATGGACCTAGAGTCTGATCCGGCGAAGCCATTTCTTATGTTCTTATGTTCAACCCAGACAAAACCAAATTCATCCTCCTTGAAAATGACAAAGTCCAAACCATAACCAATTTAGAACTCAACTCAATCAACTATCCCATCCAAACCACCATAAAACTACTTGGCATGACTATAGACAGATGCTGCACCATGCAACTGCAAATAAATAAAACAATACAGAAATCCTTCGCAATCATGAGAAATCTGAGACTAGTCCGGAAATTCTTTGAAAGAACACAATTCCAGCTTATAGTACAATCACTAATTCTAGGACTGCTGGACTACTGCAACATCCTCTTCCTTCCATGCCCAGCTACTATGACTAGACAACTTCAAACAATCCAAAATACAGCTTTGAGACTCATCTACTCATTGAGAAAACATGACCATATCACAGAAGCTTACATCAACTCACATTGGCTACCAATCCAAGAAAGAATACAATTTAAATTCTACTGCATGTTATTTAAAACCCTAAATGGAGACAGCCCATCCTACCTGAACAACCGCCTCATCCAAGCATCTACTACCAGACACAGAAAAACGCACTCCCCATTCATACCTCCCCCGATCAAAGAAGTAAAACGATCTAAACTACACGACGGCCTCCTAGCCACTCAAGCCGCAAGACTGGACAACCAGATCTCCATCCTTCTGACGACCACCCCAGACTACAAGACATTCAGAAAAGACATACAAACAATACTTTTCAAGAAATTCCTGAAGCAGCCATAACATCACGTACTCTTAATAACTCTAGAATTGACAATTGATCTACTCTTTACTTCACTAGTAACAACAATTGTGCTTCCATTGTTACCCCCTTTTAATTCTTTTGTAAGCCGCCTTACCCGAGAAATGTTAAAAGATCTACTACTTACATAAGAACATAAGAACATAAGCAGTGCCTCTGTCGGGTCAGACCACAGGTCCATCCTGCCCAGCAGTCCGCTCCCGCGGTGGCCCAAAAACAGGTCAAGACCTGTCTGAATCATCAGAAGGGGCTCCCCTGCCACCTTGGTTTCCCATTTAAGTCCTGCCTTCCTATCGAAGTCCTAGCCCTCCGGTCTACACATGCACGACCAGGTTGGTTTACTCATTTCCTGGTTAACTTCCTACACCCGTGTTACATCCCAGCTCCTCCCTCAGTATCCCACGATCCCTCTATCCCTCAGGAATCCATCCAATTCCTGCTTGAATCCCTGTACTGTACTCTGCCTGATCACTTCCTCCGGTA
Organism: Geotrypetes seraphini; assembly: GCF_902459505.1. Taxonomy (NCBI): domain Eukaryota; kingdom Metazoa; phylum Chordata; class Amphibia; order Gymnophiona; family Dermophiidae; genus Geotrypetes; species Geotrypetes seraphini. The sequence goes on along the minus strand of NC_047086.1, from coordinate 13,094,749 downwards.
GCGCATTCCAAGTGTCCACGACCCTTTGGGTGAAAAAAAACTTCCTTGCATTTGTTTTGAACCTGTCTCCCTTCAGTTTCTCAGAATGCCCCCTCGTATTTGCTGTCCCCTTCAGTCTGAAGAATCTGTCCCTATCCACCCTCTCTATGCCCCTCATGATCTTGAAGGTCTCTATCATATCTCCCCTGAGTCTCCTTTTCTCCAGAGAGAAGAGCCCCAGCCTATCCAGCCTCTCGGCGTATGAGCAGTGTTCCAGCCCTTTTACCATTTTCGTTGCTCTCCTTTGGACTCTCTCAAGTACCGCCATGTCCTTCTTGAGGTGCGGCGACCAATACTGAACGCAGTATTCCAGATGTGGACGCACCATCGCTCGATACAATGGCATGATGACTTCCCGTGTTCTGGTTGCTATGCCCCTCTTTATGATGCCCAGCATCCTGTTGGCTTTTTTTGAGGCTGCTGCGCACTGTGCAGATGGCTTCAGTGATGCATCCACCAGCACACCCAAGTCTCTCTCGAGTCTGCTGTCTCCCAACAATACCCCCCCTAATTTGTAGCTGAACAACGGGTTCTTTTTCCCTATATGCATGACCTTGCATTTGTCCACGTTGAATCGCATTTGCCATTTGTTTGCCCAGTCTTCCAGCTTGTCCAGGTCCCTTTGTAGGTCCTCACACTCCTCCCTGGTCCTAACTCTGCTGCACAGTTTGGTATCGTCTGCGAATTTTATAACCTCACACTTTGCCTCCTTTTCCAGGTCATTGATGAATATGTTAAAGAGTAAAGGCCCCAGCACCGATCCCTGTGGCACACCGCTCGTGACTCCCCGCCAGTCAGAATATTGACCCTTTACTCCAACCCTTTGCAGTCTACCCGACAGCCAGTGCTTGATCCATCTGTGCACATCCCCTCCCACCCCGTGGTTCCACAGTTTCTTAAGTAGCCTTTCATGTGGCACCTTGTCGAAAGCCTTTTGAAAGTCGAGGTAAATGATGTCTATGGGCTCCCCATTGTCCATCCGACTGCTTATTCCCTCAAAGAAGTACAGAAGGTTCGTTAGGCACGACCTTCCCTTGCAGAATCCGTGCTGGCTTGTTCTCAGTAGGCCATTCCTCTCGATGTGCTCGCTAATGCCTTCCTTGATCATAGTTTCCACCATCTTCCCTATTATTGAAGTCAGGCTCACCGGCCTGTAGTTCCCGGGGTCACCCCTCGATCCCTTCTTGAAGATCGGTGTGACATTTGCCAATTTCCAGTCCTCTGGCACCTCACCAGTTTTCAAGGATAGGTTGCAAACATGTTGGATTGTGCCCGCTATTTCCTGTCTTAGTTCTTTCAGAACCCTTGGGTGGATCCTGTCCGGGCCTGGTGATTTGCCGCATTTTAACCTGATGTTTCCCTCGCTGTCTGATTTGTAGATCTTCCGGTCCCTCTGTTTCCTCCCTGCAGTCAGCCCGTTCAGCATCTGTTCTGGATGCTGTTGTCCGAAGCGTCAACATCAGATCAGCTGTCGGCTTTCCCCCTCTCCTCAGTTTTAAAGCCCTCTCGATCTCCTTCCTCAAATTGGTTGCCAGTAGTCTGGTTCCCGCTGTGCTCAGGTGCAGACCGTCCTGCCGGTAGAGCTTGCTCTTTCCCCAGAAGGACGTCCAGTTCCTCACAAAGTGGAAGCCCTCCTCCTGGCACCATCTCCTCAACCATGCATTCACAGCCTGGAGGTCTGCCTGCCTCTTTGCATCTGCTCTCGGTACAGGCAGGATCTCCGAGAATGCTATCCTCCGTGTGCTCCGCTTCAGCTTTCGTCCCAGAACCCTGAACTGGTCAGTCAGTGTGGCCATGCTGAAGTTCCTCCGGCTCACATCATTCGTTCCGACGTGGATTATTAACGCAGTCTCCTCTGTCTCTGCTCCGTCCAGGATCCTCTCGATCCTATCAGTGATGTCTCGTGTCTTGGCCCCTGGGAGACAAGTCACTAGCCGGTCCTCCCTTCCTCCAGCTACGTGACTGTCTACCTCTCTCAAGATCGAGTCTCCCACCACAATAGCAGACTTCCCTTTCCTCGGCAACCTCCTCTGCCTCAGGTCCGTGTCCTCGGTGTAGTGTGGTGTCTCTCCCTCGGAGTCCTGGTGAGTCGTGGTCTCCTCCTCTTGCGTTGTCCCTCCGCTAGGTCCTTCCCCGGTATCGCCTGTGGATTCTGGGTCTCGTCTACCGACATTCGTCCGTGCTGCTGCTGATCCCGTTCCTCCACCGTCCTATAGGCCTCCTCAATGAATCTCTCGAGGTCCCTCACCTTGTCCACAATGGGGCCTGCTCCGTCTGTGTTCTGGGTAGACCAGCTCGTCTCCTCTGTGGTGCGCAGTTCCTCCAGTCCCTCTAGCTCCTGGACCCTGACCCTCAATCTGCCGACCTCCATCCTCAGGCTTTCCAGTTCCTGGCACCGACTGCATATGTACTCCCGCCTTCCCAAAGGGAGGTAGTCGTACATATTACACTCTGTGCAGTATACCGGAAAGTACCTCTGGGGTCCTGGGTCCTCCATCGCTCTTGTGAAGTGCTGGTGTGCTCCTGCTGTGGGTAAGAGAGAGAGAAAGAGAAAAAGGAAAAGAAAAAAGAAGAGAAAAGTGAATTACTTGGCGTTTCTGTCTCCCTCGCAAGGCTCGCCTTCGCCGCGCGCCGAACGGCTGTGCGCCGTTGGCTCGTCTCCTATAAAGGAGGAGCCCGGGCGCTGACGCTGCCTCTGACGCGGTGGGGGTGGGCGGAGCTCCCTCTCGCCGCTACCCCAGTTGATTGCCTGCCTGCCCGCCCGCCTTCTCCTGCTTCCTAGGCGGCTCTCCTGTCTCCCCTCTCCGGCTTCAGCAAGCCCCTGCTGCTCAGCCCTGAGGTCTCAAACACGCGGTCTGAGCAGTTTATCTAGTTAATCAATAGTTCTCCCATTGTAACCCCCATTTTATTAATCTTTTGTAAGCCGCCTTGAACCGCAAGGTAATGGCGGAATAGAAATCCCTAATGTAATGTAATGATTCCTAGCGCCGTGAGGTGTGCTTCTGTGGCAGTATTCTACTTGACACCTCACGGTGCATGCGGTGGCTGGAGGCGCGTGAGCGTGCAGCTCTTTCAACGGCGGTCGGCTTCAGGCACGTGCAGCTATGTTTGGCGGTTTGTTGGTCCCCTATTAGTTGCGCCTAGAGGACCGGCAGGAGAATGGCGGTTTTTCAACATCGGTGTTGCACCTAGAGGACCGGCAAGAGAGTGGCGGTTGCAGTGGCGGTTTCACAACGGCGGCGCCGGCAGTTTGTCCCCTGTTATCTGCCAGCAGGAGAGTGTCAGTTGCGGTGCTGCTTTGCTTAGAGGAATCAGATAAATAGGTTCAGGATAAGTTATATTCTATATGTATCTCAAGGAAGCCTCAGCCCCACCACTCCTCCGCTGTATAATTTTATAACTGCGGGAAGCATTACGTGGTGCCTCATCATTGGCCATCCCCATTCATATATTTTAAAGTGCTTATTAATATTGGATCAGAATTTTAAATAAATATCAGTGTGGATATTTATTTAAAATTCTGAACCAATACTAATAAGCACTTTAAAATATATGAATGGGGATGGCCAATGCTTCCCGCAGTTATAAAATTATACAGCGGAGGAGTGGTGGGGCTGAGGCTTCCTTGAGATACATATAGAATATAACTTATCCTGAACCTATTTATCTGGATCCTGTAATATATTCGGGTGGGATATAAGAATATTTTCAATACATTGCCACAGTTATTGTTGCTTAGAGGAATGGCAGGAGGTGTCCAGCGGCTGCTATAAAGTAAAAAAAATTACTACTGCTCACGGAAGTGGAGGGGGAGAGGGGCTGCTTTCTAGCACCCGTTAATGTAACGGGCTTAAAGACTAGTCAAGGAATAATTGTCTAAATGAAGGAACAATTAGCAACTGTTGATGTGAAGATTGAAGAGTTTTCTGAGGAAAATAATGAACTAAGAAATTAAATTTTTAAAAATAATAATAATAATAATTTATTTCTTATATACCGCCAAAGCCGTAGTAGTTCGAGGCGGTTTACAATAAGGAAGGGCTGGACAAACAGCGAAAGTTGGTACAATCAGAGAAAGAAGATACAATTAAGAGGGCTGGTCAATCAGCGCATATTGAGACAGGATGCAGGTACAGTGTAATATAAGAAGCACTGGACAGTCAGCAAATATTGGTACAATCTGCGAAGAAGAAACAATTAAAGGGAAGATACAATCAGCACATAGTGGGACAGGATACAGGTACAATATAATATGAGAAGAACTAGGCAATCAGATAATATTGGTACAATCTGTGAAGAAGATACAATAAAAGGGAAGCAGGATACAGGTACAATATGATATGAGAAGGACTGGGCAATCAGCTAATATTGGTACAATCTGCAAAGAAGATACAATTAAAGGGAAGCAGGATACAGGTACAATATAATAAAAGGGGCCATATGTAAGGGGAGCAGAGGGAGGCTAATGGAACTAGGGAGCAAGAGGACGGGCCTAGGGGAATTAGATTATGAATCGGTTAAATAGGTTGGTTTTTAGTAATTTTCTGAAGTCTAGGTAGGATGAGGAGTGTGAGATAATATTGCCCAGCCAATCATTTAGTTGATCTGCTTGGAAGGCAAGAGTTCTGTTCAGGTATCTTTTGTAATGGCAGCCCTTTAGAGTTGGGTGGCTGAACAGATGGGTTTTGCGAGTGGGTCTGGAAGGGCGATTTAAGATAAAGTGGGGAACCAAGTATAAGAGGGCCAAAACCAAGGATGGATTTGAAACAGAAACAGGCAAACTTGAATTGTATTCTTGCTTCCAAGGGTAGCCAGTGGAGTTTTTGGTAGTAGGGGGTTATGTGTTCCCATTTCAAAAAGGGAGACTGCTTAATAATATCTAATAAGAAAGAATATTATATTTAAATGGAATACGGTAAGAAACAGGCAGAATATGCTCAGCTTTTAGAAGAGGTGTAACATGATTGAATTTTGAACGCTGATAGAGTAATCTTACTGCAGTGTTTTAAACTAGTTGTAACTGATTTTGGAAGACCAATGAAGATAGAATTACAATAGTCAAGCTCAGATAATATCAAGGAGTGTATAAGAATACAAAGAGAACCTAATTGGAGGAATGAACAAATGGATCAAATCTGAACTTCTAAAAGCTAAGTTACTCAGCATTTCATATTCTGCTCTTTTCACTGGTTTTCAGCATTATATCTGCTTAATTTCTCTTCTCATCCCTATTTCTTACTAAAAAAAAAAAAAGCACAAAAAAATAAACCCTTCTCTTTCCTCTTTTAAATCTTATTTCCTCTTTCCCTTTCCCTTCATAGGAATAAGGGTAAGACTTATAGTCCCACCAACCCCAGGGACCACTATTCATATATAGAGACCCATATAATCAGGACTTCACAACCAATCAAGATGACCTTTATTCTATGCAATCACTGTGGTGCTTTAATTCCAAGACATACTATTTGGAGGCTTAAGGCTTGCCCCATCTGTCTTCAACTTGCCAGTATTAAGGAGGAGTTCTGCAAACTTAAACAGGAATTGAATACAATTAAAGCAGCTTCCATCACTCCACAAAATCATACCAACTTACCACCTCTACCTCAAAGAATAAAACAGCCCAGGAATAAATGGGTCACAGTAGGCTCAGGAAGACTGCGACATGTAACACAGAAACATCCACCTTCACTAATATTACCTCTACAGAATTCCTTCGCTCCACTAGTGCACTGCGATACTCAAGAAAACAGAAGGGAGGTGGGACTGGAACCAATGAAGGTAACTCAAGAGAACAAGCGCACCCTAAGTACAAATAAAAAAGCCAAAAACAGAAAACTATTACTGTTGGGGGATTCCATCATCAGAGGCATTAACTTTGGAACACAGGGCGAGGAGACCAAAATAGTGAAATGTCTTCCAGGATCCTCAGCTACCAGGAGTTCCAGGCAAATACTGACTATAATTAAGGAAGAAACTAAGGATTTTAACACTGATGTTGTTATCCATCTGGGAAAAAATGACCTGGCCAACAACTCCACACTTGCAGCACAGAAAGCTTTTCAGGAGCTTGGTGAGGGCGTGAAACCTTTTGTAAAGACTTTAGCTTTTTCTGAAATACTGCCTGCATATGGAAAGGGAGAGTAAAGAGTGAAAAACACAGAGGACTTTAATAGATGGCTCAGAGCCTGGTGTCATCAAGAAGGCTTCAGGTACATAGGAGAATGGGGAAATACATGGAAGGACAAGAAGCTATATTGCACTGATGGGCTACATATTACTACAGCAGGAAAAAGAAACCTTGCAGAGAAATTTAGACAATATTTTTCTAGGCATTTAAACTAGAAGGTGGGGGTGGTGTATGTACGAAGGACAATTATAGAGACCACCCCCGGCAAAAGAAAAGATGTGATAGTAGTAAAGGCTGCAACATAAGCAATATCAGCAACTCATTTCTTAGTATTGCAACGGAAAGTGAAACGACACAAAAATCCATACGAAAAAGGAGATTATCGCTGAAAAATAGCTGGAAAGCGATGACCACAAATGCTCGCAGTCTAAGCAACAAAGTTCATGATCTGCAAGCCCTGATATTAGATGCAGATCTAGATATTGTTGCTATCACAGAGACATGGTTCAGTGAATCACATGGATGGGATGCAAACATACCGGGATATAATCTTTTTAGGAAGGACAGAGATGGTCATAAAGGTGGAGGAGTAGCTCTCTATGTAAAGATCAATATCCAAGCGACCGAAATGCAAGGGACCTGGGGAGAGGAAGAAGCGATATGGATTGCTCTGAAAAGAGAAGATGGAACTTCTATCTACGTGGGTGTAGTCTACAGACCTCTGACTCAATCGCAGCAAATTGATAAGGATCTGATTGTGGATATCCAAAAGTTTGGAAGGAAAGAGGAGGTTCTGCTGTTGGGAGATTTCAACCTGCCGGATACGGACTGGAATGTTCCGTCTGCGGAATCGGAAAGAAGTAGGGAGATTGTGGATGCCTTTCAAGAGGCTCTGCTCAGACAAATGGTGACGGAACCCACAAGGGAAAAAGCGATATTGGATCTGGTCCTCACAAATGGAGAGAGTATCTCTAATGTTCGAGTGGGTGCTCACCTGGGTAGTAGCGATCATCAAACAGTTTGGTTTGATATAACGGCTAAAGTGGAGAGCGGCCGCACAATACTTAAAGTCCTAGATTTCAAACGTACAGACTTTAATGCAATGGGAAAGTACCTGAAGAAAGAGCTGTTAGGATGGGAGGACATAAGAGAAGTGGAAAGACAGTGGTCTAAGCTGAAAGGAGCGATAAAAATGGCTACGGACCTTTATGTGAAGAAAATCAATAAAAACAAGAGAAAAAGGAAGCCGATATGGTTCTCCAACCTAGTGGCTGAGAAAATAAAGGCGAAAGAGTTGGCGTTCATGAAATATAAAAAAACCCAAGAAGAGGAGAGCAGAAAGGATTACAGGGTGAAACTGAAAGAAGCCAAGAGAGAGATACGTTTGGCGAAGGCACAGGTGGAAGAACAAATGGCTAAAAATGTAAAAAAGGGAGATAAAAATTTTTTCAGATATATTAGTGAAAGGAGGAAGATAAAAAATGGAATTGCTAGGCTAAAAGATGCTGGGAACAAATATGTGGAGAGTGATGAGGAGAAAGCAAATGTGCTAAACAAATACTTCTGTTCTGTGTTCACAGAAGAAAATCCTGGAGAAGGACCGAGATTGTCTGGCAAAGTTACACGAGAAAATGGAGTAGATTCTGCGCCGTTCACGGAGGAGGGTGTTTATGAGCAACTTGAAAAACTGAAGGTGGACAAAGCGATGGGACCAGACGGGATCCATCCCAGGATACTAAGGGAGCTCAGAGAGGTTCTGGCGAGTCCTATTAAAGATTTGTTCAACAAATCTCTGGAGACGGGAGTGATTCCTGGGGATTGGAGGAGAGCGGATGTGGTCCCTATTCATAAAAGTGGTCACAGGGATGAAGCAGGAAACTACAGGCCGGTGAGCCTCACTTCAGTTGTTGGAAAAATAATGGAAGTGTTGCTGAAAGAAAGGATAGTGTACTTCCTTGAATCTAATGAGTTACAGGATCCGAGGCAACATGGCTTTACAAAAGGTAAATCGTGCCAAACAAACCTGATTGAATTTTTTGATTGGGTGACCAGAGAGCTGGATCGAGGACATATGCTAGATGCTTGACTCTCTCCACCTTTGGACTTCAAATATCTGTCGCTTATTAGATACAGTCGCTCCTCTTCAATTTAAAACTATTCCCGAAAGGAAATCTACCAATCCTTGGTACACAGCAGAGCTCAAACTTATAAAACAACAATTAAGATCACTAGAACGAAAATGGAGAAAAGATAAATCATTAACTAACTTGGAATTATTCAAAGAACACTCAAAATTTTACAAAACTAAAATAAATCATGCAAAAACAAAATATTATTCAGGTATGATTCAAAAAGCTTCAAATTCCTCTACTCTCTATCGCATACTAAATTCTATTACATACTCAAATAAACGGAAAAGCCAAGGAAACGAACTTAACCTCTCTGCCCAGGATCTAGCTAATTACTTTACCGAGAAAATTGATAAGATCAGATCTACTTTTATCTCAAATTCTTCCGGTCAAGAGCCAATCGAGTCTAGCACATTATCTTCAAAATGTTCCAACTTTAAAATTCCCAATTTGACAGAGATAGAATCCACTCTTAAATCCATCAATTCAAAAGGTTCTCCAATCGACCCTATTCCCCCATTTTTTCTAAAGCGCTTTATTAGGATCTTTGGCTCTGCAATTCTTACTCTAGTAAGTGAAAGTTTAAAACAAGGCATTGTCCCCAAAGCTTGGAAAAGTTCTATCATTCATCCTATAATCAAAAATCATAAAACTAGCGCCGAAGACAAGTCAAACTACAGACCTATTGCCAACTTACCATTTCTGTCAAAACTAACTGAGAAAATAGTTTTCAATCAGATCTCAGAATTCATTGAAAAAACAAATATTCTTCACCCCAATCAAACCGGCTTCCGACAACATCATTCCACCGAACACTCACTAATAGGCATGTCCACTATAATTCATTACTTCTTAGACCATCATCAATCCGTTCTATTAATCTCCTTAGATCTTTCATCCGCCTTCGATACAATTGATCACGAACTTCTACTTCACAGACTTCATTCAATAGGAATTACAGATCAAGTTTTCTCCTGGTTTCAATCATACTTTTCTGATCGCTCCTCTTCAGTTTCTTTTAACAACTCTACTTCTAACACTTTTACTTCAACTAATGGCGTCCCCCAAGGCTCCATACTGTCTCCACTATTATTTAATATATTTCTTGCCCCCCTTCTAACCTTATGCCAATCTATAGGCTTTAATGTCTTCGCTTACGCTGACGACATACAACTTTTACACCCTATTGATATTGATAATCCTTCAGATACTTCTGAGATCAATGCAAAATTAGAAAAAATACATCTTTGGCTAAATAACAATAGACTCGCACTAAACATCAATAAGACTAATATATTACTCTTTCCTTGGAAAGATAACCCAAAGCTCAAATTTCCTATTACCATCAAGGATCATCCTATACAAGAGGTAGATAATATTAAAATACTAGGCGTCATTTTTGACCGTAAACTTTCCTTTCATAACCACATCAGCTATATCATTAAGTCATCATTCTTTAGACTTCGACAAATTCGTTCTGTTTCACAATTTCTTAACAATAATTCACTTAATATTCTCATCCACTCTTTCATCATATCCAGGATAGATTACTGTAACGCACTCTTCAAAGGCATAGCTCAAAAAGAAATCAAACGTTTACAGATTATACAGAATACTTCGGTCAAGCTTATCTTTAAAGCCAAAAAATTCGACCATGTCACTCCACTTCTTAAGGAAGCCCACTGGCTTCCTGTTACTCACAGAATCATTTACAAACTCAGCTTGCTTACTTTCAAATCTCTTTCTCTCAAAACTCCGGCTTTTATATATAAATCATTAATTCCTTACACTGCGATTAGAACATTAAGATCTACTGATCAACATCTACTGTCAATTCCATCTCTTAAAATCATAAATACAAGACGCCAATATATCTTTTCCGTCACTGCTCCCCAAACCTGGAATTCTTTACCTTTCCACTTGAGACAAGAAGTCAATCTAGAGATATTCAAAAGTAACCTGAAAACCTTTCTATTCAATGATGCCTTCTTAAATTAATTATTAATTTCATCATAAATCAATTTCAGGACCAAGCTTCACCCCTTCCTCATGTTCCTTCCCTAAATGTGATTCCCATCTTTATTTTATATTGTAACTTCTTGCCTGCTCTTTCCCTTATGTTTCCAGTATTGTCATTGTTTGTCTTAAGTTTAGTCCACTTTTCTCAATGTAATATCATGTTTTAATGTAATTTTTAATGTACATCGCTTTGAATTAAGAAAAAGCGATTAATCAAAATCGAATTAAACTTGGAATTAAACTTGGCATGTAATTTACTTGGATTTCAGCAAAGCCTTTGATACAGTTCCTCATAGGAGACTGTTGAACAAACTTGAAGGGCTGAAGTTAGGACCCAAAGTGGTGAACTGGGTCAGAAACTAGCTGTCGGACAGACGCCAGAGGGTGGTGGTTAATGGAAGTCGCTCGAAGGAAGGAAAGGTGACTAGTGGAGTCCCTCAGGGTTCGGTGCTGGGGCCAATCCTGTTCAATATGTATGTGAGTGACATTGCTGAAGGGTTAGAAGGAAAAGTGTGCCTTTTTGCAGATGATACCAAGATTTGTAACAGAGTAGACACCGAAGAGGGAGTGGAAAATATGAAAAAGGATCTGCAAAAGTTAGAGGAATGGTCTAATGCCTGGCAACTAAAATTCAATGCAAAGAAATGCAGAGTAATGCATTTGGGGATTAATAATAGGAAGGAACCGTATATGCTGGGAGGAGAGAAGCTGATATGCACGGACGGGGAGAAAACAGCAGGGCGGGCGACAAATCAGGACCTATATTGCCTCTACACAAATGCGAGGAGCCTCAGGGCCAAAATGGGAGAGTTGGAAATTATAGCCAGTCAAAAAGCCCTAGACATAATTGGAATCACAGAAACGTGGTGGGCTGATGACAATAAATGGGATGTAGTCATACCAGGGTACAAACTTTACCGGAGAGACAGGACGCACAAGAAGGGTGGAGGAATAGCACTATACATAAAGGACTCCATACCCTCAACCAAAATGGAAACAGCAGTAAGGGCGGACGGCTTGGAATCACTATGGGTTAAGCTACCAGGAGGATCTGGAGCAGACATCAAATTGGGTCTATACTATCGTCCGCCTGGCCAATCGGAAGAAATCGACCGGGACCTGGAGACTGAACTGCGGCAGGTATGTAAAAATGGAAATGTGGTGATGATGGGGGACTTCAACTACCCTGGGATAGACTGGAGTATCGGGCACTCGAGTTGCGAGAGAGAGACCAAATTCCTGGAAGCCACGAGGGACTGTTTCCTGGAGCAGCTGGTCACGGAACCTACACGAGGAGAAGCTACTCTTGATCTAATCTTCAGTGGACTGGGGGGACCTGCAAAGGAAGTAATAGTATTAGACCCACTGGGGAACAGCGATCACAACATGATCCAGTGCCGACTAGAACTGGGATCATCCAGGGTGAAAAGAACCACAACAACAGCGCTCAACTTCAGAAAAGGGAATTATGATGCAATGAGGAAAATGGTGGGGAAGAAACTCAACGGCAGCACAAGAAAGATAGAGTCCGTAGAAAGCGCCTGGACCATGCTCAAGCGTACGGTGCACGAAGCACAGAACCTGTACGTCCCCAGGTTCAGAAAAGAGTGCAAGAAAAATCGAATAAAGAACCCAGCATGGATAACGGCTGCTGTAAAAAAGGCGATCAGTGACAAGAAAGCATCGTTCAAAAAATGGAAACAGGATCAAACGCAGGCCAGCCAAAAGGACCACAAGGAGAAACAGAAGGAGTGCCACCGAGTGGTTAGGAGAGCAAAGAGGGAATATGAAGAGAGACTAGCGAGAGAGGCAAAAAATTTCAAATCATTCTTCAGGTACGTAAAGGGAAAGCAACCAGCGAGGGAGGAAGTGGGGCCCTTGGATGACGGGGATAGAAAGGGAGTAGTGAGGGAGGAAAAAGAAATAGCTGACAAGTTAAACGACTTCTTTACATCAGTCTTCACGAGGGAGGACACATCCAACATCCCGGAACCAGAGGAAATAGAAAATGGAGATCAAGATAGCAAGCTGATCCAACTAGAGGTGAGCCAGGAGGATGTCCTCAGGCAGATAGACAAGCTAAAGAGCGACAAGTCGCCAGGTCCAGACAGCATCCACCCAAGGGTGCTCAAGGAATTAAGGAATGAAATAGCAGAGACACTTCAGCAAATATGCAACCTATCCCTAAAAACTGGAGAGATCCCGGAGGACTGGAAAATAGCTAATGTCACGCCCATCTTCAAGAAGGGTTCAAGGGGCGACCCGGGAAACTACAGGCCGGTGAGCCTCACATCGGTCCCGGGAAAGATGATGGAGGCACTGATTAAGGATGGCATCTGTGATCATATCGAAAAAAATGGACAGCTAAGGTCGAGCCAGCATGGGTTCTGCAAGGGTAGGTCGTGCCTCACAAATTTGTTATACTTCTTTGAGAGGGTAAATAGCCAGGTGGACAAAGGTGAACCCATAGACATAATTTACCTAGACTTTCAGAAAGCCTTCGATAAGGTACCACATGAGCGATTGCTCAGGAAACTATGGAATCATGGGGTGCGAGGGGAGGTCCACCGATGGATTAAAAACTGGCTGTCGGAGAGGAAGCAGAGGGTTGGTGTAAAGGGCCACTACTCGGACTGGCAAGGGGTCACGAGCGGGGTTCCTCAAGGGTCGGTGCTGGGACCGCTCCTGTTTAACATATTCATCGACGACCTGGAGGCGGGAACAAAATGTGAGGTCATCAAATTCGCTGATGATACCAAACTATTCAGCAGGGTTGAAACCACGGTAGATTGCGAGGATCTCCAAAGGGATCTTACGACACTGGAAGAATGGGCAAAAAAGTGGCAAATGAGCTTCAACGTGGGGAAGTGCAAGGTCATGCATGTAGGGAGAAGGAACCCGATGTTCACTTACAAAATGGGGGGAACAATGCTAGGGGTCAGTAAGCTGGAAAGAGACCTGGGAGTGATGGTAGACACGACATTGAAGGCGTCAGCACAGTGCGCCACAGCCTCGAGGAAAGCAAACCAAATGCTAGGTATCATTAAGAAGGGTATCTCGACCAGAACTAAGGAAGTCATCCTGCCACTGTACCGGGCTATGGTGCGCCCCCATCTGGAATACTGTGTACAGTACTGGTCACCGTACCTCAAAAAGGACATGGCAATGCTTGAGGGAGTCCAGAGAAGAGCAACTAAACTGATTAAGGGTATGGAAAACCTTACATACACTGACAGACTGAAAAAGCTGGGGCTGTTCTCCCTGGAGAAGCGGAGACTCAGAGGAGACATGATAGAGACCTTCAAGATCCTGAGGGGCCTCGAAAAGGTTGACAAGGACAGATTTTTCAATTTGAAAGAAACCACAAAAACAAGGGGCCACTCGATGAAATTGAAGGGGGACAGGTTTAGAACAAACGCAAGGAAATTTTTTTTCACACAGAGGGTGGTGGACACATGGAACACCCTTCTGGAAGCTGTGATAGGAAATAGCACAGTACAGGGTTTCAAGGAAGACCTGGATAGGTTCCTGGAGGACAAAGGGATTGAGGGGTACAGATAAGAGCAGTGGAAGGTTTAGAGATAAATGTAGAGGTAGGTATAAAATTAGTCAGGGACTGCTGCTCAGGCAATATGCCTGATGGGCCGCCGCGTGAGCGGACCGCTGGGCGGGATGGACCTCTGGTCTGCCCTGGCGGAGGCGACTACTTATGTTCTTATGTTCTTATGATAGTGTCCGAAGATCTAAAGGCGAAAAAACAGTGTGACAAGGCAGTGGCTGCTGCCAGAAGGATGCTGGGCTGTATAAAGAGAGGCATAGTCAGTAGAAGGAAGAAGGTGTTGATGCCCCTGTACAGGTCATTGGTGAGGCCCCACTTGGAGTATTGTGTTCAGTTTTGGAGACCGTATCTGGCGAAAGACGTAAGAAGACTTGAGGCGGTCCAGAGGAGGGCGACGAAAATGATAGGAGGCTTGTGCCAGAAGATGTATGTGGAGAGACTGGAAGCCCTGAATATGTATACCCTAGAGCAGGGGTGTCGAACTCAATCAGAGAAGGGGCCAAAATCTAAAATCCAGCCTAAATCGCGGGCCGAATGGTTTACTGAACAGTCATAAACTGACAATGTTAACCAGAAATGTGAATTTAAAATGAGTGGAACAATCTTTTCCTTAACAGTGCTGTTAACCAACTCACATGCTATCAAGCAAAACAGTAATATTGGTATCAAGCAAAACAGTAATATTGGAATGTACCTAAAATGCTCATTGTTTTGTTTTCTGGCTAGATGTCTGACACCGTTTTCCCCGTATCAATGAGTCAATGTTCGGTTTTATTTCTTGGGCTGTAGCAACCCGCAAAACAGCATGGAGGTTGTCATCGGTAATGCGTGATCTGTGCTTGTTTTTGTTCAGATTCATTATTGAAAACATCTGTTCACAAAGATAGGTGCTCCCGAACATGGATAGAATACGGGCAGCATGAAGTCGGAGCTCTGGCATTGAGTCAGGGGGCAGTAGAGGGTAGAAGTCCTCAATTTCAACATCCTGAAACCTTGATTTCAGGCCACTGTCAGACTGAAGCTCGATTATCTCCATCTGAAGGTGATGGGGCACATTGTTGACATCAACTGTAAAAGGATTGGCAAAGATGTCAAAGCCTGAGTGCTGTGTTCTAAAGTCAGAGAAGCGCCGCTCAAATTCACTTAGTAAACGGCTAACTTTGGTAGCCAGCCGACTGCAAGGAAAAGTACCAGAAATAGTGGTTGAGATACTCAAACAAACGGGAAAGTGGGCAAGATTGTCCTGTTCCAGTTGGGACTTCCATAGTTGAAGTTTACGCTGGAATGCTGTGATCATGTCAGACATCTTCGTGATGACTTGTTTGCGTCTCTGCAGCTTCAGATTCAGTTGGGCGAGATGCTCGCATATGTCACACATCATAGCAAAATCACATAGCCAGGCGGGATCCGACAGTTCAGGCAAGGGCTTTCCTTTACTTTCCATGAAAAGAGCAATTTGTTCTCTGAGCTCAAAAAATCTTTTGAGGACTGCGCTCTTGCTCAGCCATCTTACTTCTGTGTGGTATGGCACGTCTCCATGCTCTGCACCCACCTCCTGTAAAAACTGCTGGAACTGGCAATGATTCAGGCCACGTGCTCTTATAAAGTTAATAGTTTTAATGACTGTGGTCATTATGTCATTCATGTCCAGAACTTTTCCACACATAGCCTCTTGGTGGATAATGCAATGATAAGTAATCAAGGGTGTGTGGCAGTGACTTTTTTGCATTCTTTCCTTCATTAGTCCAACCAAGCCTTTCTTTTCTCCGCACATTGAAGGTGCGCCATCGGTAGTTAGCCCCACCAACTTTTCCCAGGGTAATTTAAAATTATTTATAGATTTCTCCACAGCCTCAAATATATCTCTACCAGTCGTCGTCCCATGCATAGCAGCTACATCCAAAAGTTCCTCAGTGACAGAGAGGTCGGTCTTCGTAGCACGTATAAAGATGGACAGCTGCGCTGTATCAGTGTTGTCTGTGCTTTCATCGATAGCAAGTGAAAAAGCGAGATAACTGCATGCCTGTTCGGCCAGCTGTGATGATAGATTTCCTGAGAGTTCTTGAACTCTGTCTGCAATGGTGTTTCTTGACAAACTGACAGTTTGAAAACTCTGTATCTGGTCTGGGCATACTTTCTCACACACTTTTAGCATGCATTGCTTCAAAAAGGCACCCTCTGAAAAACACCTTGAAGTACGGGCAATTTCTTCAGCCACTATAAAGCTTGCTTTCACTGCAGCATCATTTTTCGCTGTAGCCTTTGTAAACATTTGCTGCTGTGATTGTAGTTTGCCTTTTAGTTCTTTAACAATTTTATGCTTTTCTTCCAAAGTATATTTGCCATACTTAACATTATGTTTGGTGTCAAAATGACGACGTATATTGTACTCTTTCATCACCGACATTGTCTCATAACACAATATACACACTGGTTTGCCCTCACTAAGCACAAACATGTATTCATTTTCCCATTTGTCATTAAATTGTCTGCCTTCACCGTCAACTTTTCTTTTCCTGGACATTTTGGGATCAATATTGCCAGTAAAAGATGTAGTTTATTGGAAATCTGCGTTAGAATGAAAAAGTCAGTCAATAAATGCCTGGCTGGGTACAGATAGCAGATTCTGTTGCGATTTTTATGCCTACACTTTATGCCAGGAACTGGCAGCGTCTGCTGTGTATTTTTTTAACATAGTTCCCCCCCCCGACGTCCGATTCACCCCAAGCAGGACCGCTCGCACGCACCTGCACCCCCACCCCGAAGGACCGCCGACTCCCCGACTCCCAACACGATCGGGGCAAGAGGGAGCTCAAGCCCTCTTGCCCCCCCGACTCCCCGACACGATCGGGGCAAAAAGGAGCCCAAGCCCTCATGCCCCGCCGATTCCCCAACTCCCCGACAATATCGGGCCAGGAGGGAGCCCAAGTCCTCCTGGCCCTGGCGACCCCCCCCCCCCCCCCGCTAGTTGTTCGGGCCAGGAGGGAGCCCAAACCCTCCTGACCACGGCGACCCCCTACCCCCACCCCGCACTACATTACGGGCAGGAGGGATCCCAGGCCCTCCTGCCCTCAACGCAATCCCCCCTCCCCCCATCGACCCCCCCCCCAAGAACCTCCGACCCCCCTGGCCGACCCCCACGACACCCCCACCCCCCTTCCCCGTACCTTTCTGTAGTTGGCCGGACAGACCGGAGCCAAACCCGCCTGTCCGGCAGGCAGCCAACGACGGAATGAGGCCGGATTGGCCCATCCGTCTCAAAGCTCCGCCTACTGGTGGGACCTAAGGCTCCCGGGTCTATTCTGATTGGCCCAGGCGCCTTAGGCCCCACCAGTAGGCGGAGCTTTGAGACGGATGGGCCAATCCGGCCTCATTCCGTTGTTGGCTGCCTGCCGGACAGGCGGGTTTGGCTCCCGTCTGTCCGGCCAACTACAGAAAGGTACGGGGAAGGGGGGGGGGGGTGTCGTGGGGGTCGGCCAGGGGGGTCGCGGGTCGGCTGGGGGGGGCGGGCGGAGGGTCTTGGGGGGGACGGTCGATGGGGGGGAGATAGATAGCAAGTACGGCCGGCGAGATCACAAGCCTCCTATGTCACCGCGCGTCATTGTGATGGAACGCAGCGGCGTGCAGTGATGACAGCGCGGTGCGGGCCACATTGCAAGGCCTGGCGGGCCGGATTTGGCCCGCGGGCCTTGTGTTTGACACATGTGCCCTAGAGGAAAGGAGAGACAGGGGAGATATGATTCAGACGTTCAAATACTTGAAGGGTATTAACGTAGAACAAAATCTTTTCCAGAGAAAGGAAAATGGTAAAACCAGAGGACATAATTTGAGGTTGAGGGGTGGTAAATTCAGGGGCAATGTTAGGAAATTCTACTTTATGGAGAGGGTAGTGGATGCCTGGAATGCGCTCCTGAGAGAGGTGGTGGAGAGTAAAACTGTGACTGAGTTCAAAGAAGCGTGGGATGAACACAGAAGATTTAGAATCAGAAAATAATATTAAATATTGAACTAGGCCAGTTACTGGGCAGACTTGCACGGTCTGTGTCGGTGTATGGCCGTTTGGTGAAGGATGGGCAGGGGAGAGCTTCAATGGCTGGGAGGGTGTAGATGGGCTGGAGTAAGTCTTAACAGAGATTTTGGCAGTTGGAACCCAAGCACAGTACCGGGTAAAGCTTTGGATTCTTGCCCAGAAATAGCTAAGAAGAAAAATAAAAAAAAATAAAATAAAATAAAATTTTTTTTAATTGAATCAGGTTGGGCAGACTGGATGGACCATTCGGGTCTTTATCTGCCGTCATCTACTATGTTACTATGTTACTATGACAGAGAGCAAAAAAAGATGAGACCACCTTTGAGATATGAGAATGAAAGGTTAAAGTGTTGTCTATCACAACTCCTAAGATTTTAGTTGTTGTTGTAAATTTTAACGGACTATCCTTTATACTAAAATTTAAGACTTTAAAGACTTTACAGGTCAAATCCTTGAAGAAAAGAGCATTACTGCAGTTTTTTTGAGAGTTGACTTTAACTTAAGTTTAAGCCAATCTGCAATTTTATCCAGTTTTGCAGAGATAGATACTATAGATAGCTAGATGATGAATGAGAATCAAGTGGAAGAATAAGCTGAATGTGAACTCTAAAGATTGAAGAAAGATATTGAAAAGTAGAGGTCCCAAGACAGAACCTTGTGGTACGCCAGATTGAAGTGAATAAGAACTAGAAAAAGTATTGGAGTGATAAACCGAATCTGTACGATTGAAACCTTTGAAAGGCAGACCCTTTGACCCTTATTTCTTCCAAACGATTGAGAAGAATATTATGGTCTACTAAATCGAAAGCTGCAGACATATGAAGAGAAAAAAGAATGGATTTGCTATCTAAGATCTGCCTTATATGTTTTAAGAGACCTAGAAGTGTGTGATCTGTAGAGTGATGGGAGCAGAAACCTTTCTGACGAGGATGTAATACATTAGTGTTTGTTAGAAAATCAAATTGAATACAAACTACTTTTTCAACAATTTTAGAAACAAACAGCAGGTTAGAGATTGATCAATAGTTAGCTACAATATTAGGATCAGAGTTTGGATTCTTTAGCAGAGGAGTAACTATTGCTTTTTACCAGACCTGGGGAAAATCACCCCACAGAAAGACTATTGTTGACCATTGATAATAATGGCTCGAGAAGTGGATCGAGAAAACATGAAGGAAGAGAAGCAGGGATTGGATCAGTAGGAGGAGATGTAAGTTTTTAAAGTGTGAATATTTTCTTTGGAGAAGTACAACTTTGAAGATTAAAAAAGCAGGTGGCAGTCAAGGAAGCAGGTGCAACAGATTGCGGTAATTTAGTGATTTTATCTTGAAATCCTAAAGCAAAATCTTCAGCAGTGAGAGAAGACAACAAAACAGGAGGGGATGAATTACAAGATAAGATGGGTTTAAATCACATTTAAGAATGGTAGAGACATATGTGCGTTTAGCGTTACACAACATATGAGAGTACTGCAGTGAAGTAAGTATTTTTAAAGTTTCAAAGAGTAAAAACTGAAGGATTCCAGCGCCAAGAACACTCAGTGCTGCGCAACTGGCAATGGAAGAGAGTAAGACCAGAGTGAAGAACAGCGCTTTGAAGAGAGAGTACGTAAAGGTACAGAACAATCGCGAGCAGACCTAAAGGTCTTATTCCAAGTATGAATTTGATCAGATAGAGCAGTGTTCTTCAACCACCGGTCCATGGACCAGTGCCGGTCCACAGAAATTTCCTGCCGGTCCACAGGGCCAGCACGTGCATCAGGCCCAAAACAGTGTTCTTCAACCGCAGGTCCACGGTGCGATTGATGTGGCGTTATCTTCGAGCCAACTCCCTCTTCCTAACTGATTCAGTGCACAAAGCCACGGGCAGCGTCTCCTATGGGCATCCTGTGCCTGAACCGGAAGCCTTCTCTCTGACGTTGCAACGTCAGAGGGAAGGCTTCCAGATGAGGCACGGGACGTGCAAGGTGCAATTAGTACTATTATGGGGGCAAGGTCTGGGGTGGATATTGGGTAGAGATGGGTGGGGTCTGGCCCATGACTTAGCCCAGTGTTCTTCAACCGCCGGCCCATGGACCGATGCCGGTCCACAGAATAATTCTTTTATTTCTGCCGGTCCATAGGTGTAAAAAGGTTGAAAAACACTGAGATAGAGGACAGGATGAAAAAGCAAGAGGAAAAGCTTTGCAGTGTTTGAAGCATAGGTTTGTGAAGCCCCCCATGTAGAAACACCACCAGTTGAAGAAGTATAATGGTTAGAACAATGCCCTGAGAAGTAAGGAAACAAGGATTCAAGTTCTGCTTCTGGCATAGACTCTGCAATCTTTGGCAAGTCACTTTAACTTCCATTGTACCCACAGACTATAAGATCTTTTGGGAAGGGCTAAATTATACCTGAATTCTTATCTTCACATACAGCACTACATTTGACCCAGTAATACAACAGATTAACTATTATTTTTAGAGTTCCCCACTATAAGGCCCCAAATGGTCTTTTCCAAGTCTAAAGACACACATGGGCATAGTTTTCTTGTTTGGCAAGTGAGAGAGCAGATTGGAAGTTATGAAGTCAGCATGTGTGTGGAATTTAAGCCAAAGATGTTCAGCAGATTGAGCACAGGTAGTGGATGTTGGAGGTTAGCCAGGGCTGGGATTTGGCATGCCTCACAGGATACGAAATAGGAGGAGTAAGGGTATCTAGAGGGAAAGGGAATGGGGGACTTGTATACTGCCTTTTTATGACTTTGCATTTCAGATCTTACATTCAAAGCAGTGGGCAATGGAAGATTAAGAGATTTGCCCAGGGTCACAAGGAGCAGCACTGGGATTTGATCTCACAACCTCTGGGTGCAGAGGCAGCAGCTCTACCAGTCAACCACACCTTTAGTCTGTCCCAGTATGGCAATTCTTAGGTTCTTATGTGAGCTGAGTATAGGACAATCAAGACATTGTGACATCACTGATGAGATTGGCTCTTAAGGCATTGGTGGAATGAGTCATTATGACATCACAATCTCGGCTCTGGAATGTTGCTACTCTTTGGGTTCCTGCCAGGTACTTGGGACCTGCGTTGGCCACTGTTGGAAACTGGATTCTGGGCTTGATGAAAGGGAATGGGGACTTATATACTGCCTTTTTGTAGCTTTCAAAGTGGTGGGCTCTGGAGGATTAAGTGACTTCCTGAGGGTCACAAGGAGCAACACTGGAATTTGATCTCACAACCTCTGGGTGCAGAGGCAGCAGCTCAACCAGTGAGCCACAGCCCACTAGTGTTTTAGGAGAAAACAGCTTCATTGACAGACTTGTATGACATAATAGTTGAAGGGAGGGATGAGACAGTGGTGGAGAGGGTGTCAAGGTCAATAGTTGGATCTGGAGAGGACAGTGATGAATTGTGAATGTTAACAGATGATGGTCAGAGAGGGGAAGAGTTGAGGTGCAGAATTTGGTGGTAGAGCAGATGAAGGAGAAGACAAGATCAAAGCATTGGCCATTCTGGTGTGTAGGCGTAGTGGAAAACAGCTAGAGATTGTATGAGGATGTTAGAGTGATAAAACTAGAAGTGTAGGAGTCAGAGGAGTCATTGGCATGGATGTTGACATCGCCAAGGATGAGGGAAGGAGATGAGGGTTCCCAAAAAAGAAGGAGAGCCAGGAGTCAAAGTCAGTGAGGAAGGAAGAAAGGGACTTATCAGGAAGATCATGAAAACATAATGGCAGATAACATTTATAACTTATCAGGTATCCATATTTAAAGGGGGGTGGGACTTTATATATTGCTTTTTTCTGTGTGGTTTCAATCACAACGGTTTACATATTTCAGACAAGTACTTATTTTGAGCTTTGGTGCTGGAGAAGGATTTTATGCATGCCGTGGATCGCCAGAACTAACAAATCGATTTGAAAGGCAGTCCTGGAATGAGTGGAATAGTCTCCTGGTAGAGGTGGTGGAGACAAAGGCACTCTCTGAATTCAAGAAAGCTTGGGAGAGGCACATAGGATCTCTTAGGGAGAGGAGTAGATAGTGGATTCTGCAGATGGACAGACTGGATGGACTATTTGGCCTTTATTGGACCAGCATAAAAAATATCCAAGGGGAAGGCTGGTACGCATGCATTCAAGTCAGATGTTGCCAGCCTGCTACTTGGTCTAAAGGTAATAATCAGGAATGCTCTATTAGGAACTTTGAACTGGGAAAGGAGAGAAGGTAATAATCCACTTATGGTAAGTGCCTAAAGACCCACCAAGGATGGAGTCCCACAGTACCATTCACCAACCTGCTAATTCCAGATGATCAGCATTATGTAACGATGTGGTAGGCATGTTCAGCTCTCGAATATCATCCTCGCACTCTCCGAACCCAAGATTAAACACAAGCCCATCTTGAATGTGGTACGAATTAACACTTTGAAAACAGAAAAGGTGACCAGTGGTGCTCAATTTCTTTATTGTAGTCAAGACTCGACACGTACGTGTTTCGGCTGTAAGGCCTGCCTCAGGAGTCTTAGTCACAATGCGAGAAAACATGCGTCACATCCGTTCTCTTGTATGTGAAACGCTCAAATCGGTTAGTCAGTTCAACACATGAAACCAGCAAAGCAACCAGAATAAGGTGTGTCTGCCGGGCTGTCGCAAAAGTCAAGAAAGAAAGGAAAAAAATGAACACTGAACTGGTCCTTCTAGGGGAAATCCTGCCCCATTACCATTGGCCTGATAAGAAGTGTTGACTGTAACTCTTGAAAAGAGCTCTGAAAATATTATTCTAATAATACCTCTCCTTCCACCAATTTGTTTGCCTTCTATCTGCAAATTTAAGAAGTGAACTTTTGAAAAACCTTTTGCAAGGCTGCAATGCTCTCTCACAAGTGATCAACTTTTTGTCATGCACTGACTCACGATGGCAATGAACTAAATCTTGAAGTCAAATTCAAATGTTATGTTCTTATCATACTTACATGTTAGATAAAACACACCAGTTGTTATCTTTACAGTTAAAGATCTTCTTAATGGGAAAAATGCAACCCAAATCTGTTTAAAGCAAGTTACCAAAAACAGGCTGCAAGAAAACTTATGGATAATTTATTGAGATGTTTACTTGCAAAATCTTTACACATTTTCAGATAATATATGCATTAAAATTTGAGCACTCAATACGCCAGCATAACACTGAGTGGGTATTGTTTCCTTATACAATTAAACAGCAGATTTCTACCTATTATATATATAGGACTAAATTCAGTACATGGGCCCTGATCCTATTTTTAAAAAAATGCTTAGATTGGCTAGGCGTACCAATCTAGATACCTAACTTACCCCTACTTTTCGCAAGCCAGCGCACTGAATGCTCAGCACTGCTCCAATGGTCATAGAGTTCCTGTGAGCGTCGGAGTAGCGCAGACCATTCAGCGTGCCGGCCAGCACCTGGTAAGAGCAGACTATGGACTTTTCCTCCAGGAACTTGTCCAAACCTTTTTTTAAAACCAGCTACATTAACCGCTCTTACCACATCCTCTGGCAACGTGTTCCAGAGTGTTTTTTGATACCACTAGATGAAGAGAGGTGGGCTGTTGGTTTTGGGGGGGGGGGGGGTTCAGAAACCTGTGATGGTTTTGGGATATTTGGTCTTTGTATTTATCTATGGTTGACTGAAGTTTTTATTTTTTTCTACACCTATTTTGCATTATTTTTTTTTTTTTTTTAATTCCTTTCCCTACTGTTGTTGTTTTTGTTTCTTCACGTGTGTTGCCATTAGAGTGTGGCCATTAACAGCAGTTACTCACGGATTGTATGACGCCGCCTTAAGCTAGACACCGGTAGGTCCGCTACTGGCACCTAACTTGAGGCGAAAATGTCATTTAATACTGATTAAAATTGTAGGCATCTACCAGCACCTATAAAAAGGGTGCTGAAATTGCACCTTTGGAGGCATTTTATGATACCTAATACCACTGTAGGCGTGGCTAATGCCATAAGTGGTGTTAGGCATCATGAAGCGCCTCTGTGGGCACGATTCATGGTGAAAGGTAGGCGTCGTCAATGGAAGCTTGAAAACCCTGGCCTTCATTTCCAGCACAAGGTAATGTAGATGAGTTACCTGATTAGCGCAGAAATGCCCACTCTTTGCCTCTAATGTGCCCCCTCCATCAGCACGGTTACTAAGAAATGTTTTTACAAACTAAGACTTATTCGCTCTATCGTTCTCTCTTAGACCCCCCCTATCAACATCTTGCTTCTCTCTTTAGTTATCTCCCACATTGACTATTGCAACGCCCTGTATCAAGGCATTACAGAAAAGGAAATTTGCCGGCTTCAACTCTTGCAAAACACTGCAGTTAAACTAATCTGCAAAGCAAAAAAAGCACCTACAAAACACTCCTACTAACATTCAAAACCAAACCGTCCAATTCACCAGCTTTCATCAACAAATTTCTAATTCCTTATGCTCCTTCCCGGACTCTTCGATCCAACACACAAAATCTGCTTACATTCCCGTTTATCCATGAATTATTTCTCGACACAACCCGTAAAACTATCTTCTCGGTCACTGCCCCCACTCTATGGAGTGCCCTTCCGTCGGACCTTCACCTCGAAACCTCTCTTGAAAAGTCCAAACTCAAAACATTCCTTTTCAAAGACGCCTACTACTTCTGATTTCTTCCATTTCAATTAGAGTCCAAGCAGTTTTTTTTCCATGCACTTGGTTATACTAAATTAAAATGCTTCTTTTGAAGCGAACCCCACTCTACCCTCTTGTTTCAGTCCCGCCCCTTGCATCCCTCCCTCTTTTGGGTTTTTTTTTAAAATCTCAAAGTACTTCTCCCTTGTTGGTTCCAGTAAGTCAGATTGTATTGTTCTCCCTTCTAAATTTTTTTTTTTTTTTTACATTTTTTAAAAAAAATAACATTGATAATTGTTAACTGTTTAGGTATATATTTGATAAACGGTATATCAAAGATTAAATAAACTTGGAAAAAAATTATTTTGTCAGATTTACTGCAGGATGCCTTTTTAAGTTGCATTAGGTTTGCACTATTGCCTAACACAGCTTAGTAAAATGGCCCCTAAATAGCCAAAATTTATCTATTGTCTCTGCTGGCAAAAGGACCAAACCATACAGGCATGGACCTCTGCGGAATCGCCATCTTATTGGAAATGGAGAACGTACATACACCAGTTGATGGAGTGGGAGGCAAGGGACGCCTGCCTCACCTATAAATAGAAGAAACAATTTTTGTTAATCTGGGACTCCCCTCCACCCTCCCTAGAGAGCTCAAAGTTTAGAGTTGAACACCTTATGATCTTGTTTTGGACAGACTCTTGCAATCCAGAGTGTTTGTGGTACCCAGTTAAGCAGATGCTGATACAGTGTGTGTGGGTGTGTAGGGGGGGGAGAAAAGTTTCAAGTTTTATTAAATATGATATTCCGTTTATTAATTTCTTAAGTGGTATACATTTCAAATCTAAATCTGTGAAGACATACAATCAGACATAAAGACGGACTGGTACAAAAGGGGGAGGGGAGAGAACATGTCAACATAGGATAGAAAGATACAAAAAGGTAGCACAATAGGAGGGTACTTGTCTGAAATTTTGTGCATTGAAAGAAAAAAAAAAAATAAAAGAAATAATTTGATTAGAGATCAAATGCGTCTTTAAATAAGAATGTTTTTAATTTGGTTTTGAAGCGGTCTAACTCTGTTTCTTTCCGCATTTCTGTGGGGGTTGGAAGTTCCTGATTGTGACATGGAAAATTTTCTTTCGACAGTCAAGACCAATGCTCCCTCTTAGGATTGGTCTGCTGCATGCAAAAAAATTTTCAGGTAAATCACAAGTTCTAAAAATGATTTTTCATGTGAGCATCCAATAATAATAATCATTTATTTTTAAATACCGCCTAACCTGCAGTTCATAGCGGTTTACACAATTAGGTACTCAGCATACAACATAATAACATCATACATATTAAAATCAGAGTAACTAATACAAGTATTAAAACTAATGAATAAGGATAACATAATATCAACTAAAATAAGTGCAGATAAAAAGTACATTATAACTACATGATAATATGAAGATCAATAATGTATATTATATTGTTTACATAAATGGGTTTTAAGATCTTTTCGAAATTGATAGTAAGTAAGAAATGGAGAAACGAGAAGATTCAAACAGGGGTCTAGGGCACAAATGAAATTGGCAAACAGGACTAGCAGAGAACAACATAACCCAGAAGGACAACCAAAAATGGGGAAGCAGGCTGAGGGCGAAACAGACACACAGCAGGAGGAGGATGACCGAGGCTCGGCTCGGGGACTAGCCACCCACAAGGGGGACGCCAGGAGCGCCAAACCACGAGAAAAACCAACAGGGAAGGCAATCAACCGGGACTTACATTGCCTATACACCAATGCTAGGAGCCTAAGGGCCAAAATGGGAGAGCTGGAAGTCATAGCCAGCAAGAAGGACCTGGACATAATTGGAGTCACGGAAACGTGGTGGACTGATGACAATAAATGGGATGTGGCCATACCAGGGTACAAGCTCTACAGGAGGGACAGGTCACACAAAAAAGGTGGAGGAATAGCGCTATATATAAAAGACTCCATACCCTCAACCAGGATGGAAACAACAGTAAGGGCGGATGGCTTGGAATCACTATGGGTTAAGCTACCAGGAGGAACCGGAGCAGACATAAAGTTGGGGCTATACTATCGCCCACCTGGACAATCGGAAGAAATTGACCAGGACCTGGAGGCTGAACTGAGGCAGGTATGCAAGAGCGGAAGTATGGTGGTGATGGGGGACTTCAACTACCCTGGGATTGACTGGAGTATCGGGCACTCAAACTGTGCGAGGGAGACCAAATTGCTGGAGGCCACGAGGGACTGTTTCATGGAACAGCTGGTCATGGAACCAACAAGGGGAGATGCCACTCTTGACCTAATCTTCAACGGACTAGGAGGACCCGCAAAAGAGGTGGCGGTACTAGCCCCGCTAGGAAACAGCGATCACAACACGATCCATTACAGGCTAGAAATTGGATCATCAAAGGTGAAAAGAACCACAATGACGACGCTCAACTTCAAAAAAGGGAATTACGATGCCATGAGGAAAATGGTGGGAAAGAAACTCAACGGCAACACAAGGAAGATGGAGTCCGTAGAAAAAGCCTGGACCCTACTCAAGGGCATGGTGCACGAAGCACAGAACCTGTGCATCCCCAAGTTCAGGAAAGGGTGCAAAAAAAAATAGAACAAAAAATCCAGTGTGGATGACAAACGCAGTGAAAAAGGCGATAAGTGACAAGAAAGCATCGTTCAAAAAATGGAAAAAAGACCAAACAAATGACAACCATATGGAGCACAAAGAACACCAGAGGGAGTGTCACCGAGTGGTTAGAAAAGCAAAAAGAGAATACGAAGAGAGACTTGCGGGGGAAGCAACAAACTTCAAATCATTCTTCAGGTACGTTAAGGGGAAGCAACCGGCAAGGGAGGAAGTAGGACCCTTGGATGATGGAGATAGAAAGGGAGCGGTAAAGAGGAAAAAGAGATAGCTGACAAGTTGAATGAGTTCTTCACGTCAGTCTTCACGAAGGAAGACAAAACCAATATTCCGGAACCCGAAGAGATCGTAAATGGAGATCAGGATGACAAATTGGTCCAACTAGAAGTGAGCCAAGTGGATGTCCTCAGGCAGATAGACAGGCTAAAGAGCGACAAATCGCCAGGTCCGGACGGCATTCACCCAAGGGTACTCAAGGAACTAAGGAACGAATTAGCAGAGCCACTTCGACAAATACGGTACGTTAGATAGATTGTGAGCCCACCGGGACAGACAGGGAAAATGCTTGAGTACCTGATTGTAAAACCGCTTAGATAACCTTGATAGGCAGTATATAAAAAAATCCTAATAAATATGCAACCTATCCTTAAAAACTGGAGAGATCCCGGAGGACTGGAAAATAGCGAATGTTACGCCCATCTTCAAGAAGGGTTCAAGGGGTGACCCAGGAAACTACAGGCCGGTGAACTTGACCTCGGTCCTGGGAAAGATGATGGAAGCGATGATTAAGAACAGCATCTGTGAGCACATCGAAAACAATGGGCAGCTGAAGTCGAGCCAGCATGGCTTCTGCAAGGGAAGGTCATGCCTCACAAACTTATTGTACTTCTTTGAGGGGGTAAACAGCCAGGTGGATAAAGGGGAATCCATAGACATCATTTACCTTGACTTCCAAAAAGCCTTCGATAAGGTACCACACGAAAGACTGCTTAAGAAGCTATGGAACCACGGGGTGCAAGGGGAGGTCCACCGATGGATCAAAAACTGGCTGGCGGACAGGAAACAGAGGGTTGGAGTAAAGGGCCATTACTCAGACTGGCAATGGGTCACGAGCGGAGTTCCGCAGGGGTCGGTGCTGGGACCGCTCCTGTTCAATATATTTATTAACGACCTGGAGACGGGAACAAAATGTGAGGTCATCAAATTTGTGGATGACACAAAACTATACAGCAGGGTCAAAACCACGGAAGACTGCGAAGATCTCCAAAAGGATCTGACAACGCTGGAAAAATGGGCCGAAAAGTGGCAAATGAGCTTCAACATAGGGAAATGCAAGGTCATGCATGTAGGGAAAAAGAACCCGAAGTTCACGTACAAAATGGGGGGGATCATCGCTAGGGGTAAGTAACCTTGAAAGAGACCTGGGAGTGATGGTAGACACAACATTGAAGGCGTCGGCGCAGTGCGCCACAGCCTCAAGGAAAGCAAACAAAATGTTGGGCATCATTAAGAAAGGTATCACGACCAGGAAGAAGGAAGTCATCCTGCCACTATATCATGCAATGGTGCGCCCGCATCTGGAGTACTGTGTCCAGTACTGGTCGCCGTACCTCAAGAAGGACATGGCAGTACTTGAGGGAGTCCAGAGAAGAGCAACAAAGCTAATAAAAGGTATGGAAAACCTCTCATATACTGACAGGCTGAAAGAGCTGGGGCTGTTCTCCCTGGAAAAGCGGAGACTTAGAGGAGACATGATAGAAACCTTCAAGATCATGAAGGGCATAGAAAACGTAGACAGGGACAGATTTTTCAAATTATGGGGAACCACAAGTACAAGGGGGCACTCGGAGAAGTTGAAAGGGGACAGGTTTAGAACAAACGCTAGGAAGTTCTTTTTCACTCAGAGAGTGGTGGATACATGGAAAGCGCTTCCGGAGGCTGTGAAAGGCAGGAGCACGTTGCAGGGCTTCAAAGAAGATTTAGATAGGTTCCTAGAGGACAAAGGGATTGAGGGGTACAGATAAGAGTAGAGTTAGGTACAGGGATAGGAGTGAGAGGCAAGTATAGGAATAACCAGGGACCACTGATCAGGCAATGGGCCTGAAGGGCCACCGTGGGAGCGGACCGCTGGGCGAGATGGACCTCTGGTCTGCCTCAGCGGGGGCAACTTCTTATGTTCTTATGAATTCATTAATCCTGCTTACTATGTTCATGAGAATTTTAGACGTTTTCAGCAAAATCTGTACAATTGGAGTTAGGAACATAAGATGGCTGCCCATCACACATCATCTTGCCCATAAAATACTACTACTTACTTTCAAAACAAACCATTCTCACCAACCAGCTTTCATTGATAAACTTCTAATTCCGTAATCAAAATCTACTCATCATTCCGTCAATAAGAGAACTCTTCTAAGACACTACTCGCAAATCCATCTTCTCTATTACAGCTCCCACCTTGTGGAATGCCCTTCTTGCCGACCTTCGTTTAGAAAATTCTTTAGATAAATTTAAAATCAAACTCAAAATTTTCCTTTCTAAAGATGCATATACCTTGTAAACACTGATTTCCGCGACTATTGTTCGACTTGTGTAGAACTTCTTTGACAATCAAAACGCCTCTTTTAAAGTGACCCCCCCACTACCCAAATGTACTTTATTTTTATTTTCCATTTCGATCTATTTAATAAATTTCCTCTCCCTATTGTTTTCCTTTCGTATCATGTATTTCAATGCGTAAGTGCTTCTCTCCTTTTAGTTTAGCCATGTTTTTATTTTATTTTTTAATTTTTATATTCTATTTTATTGTTAACCGTTTAGATACTTATATGATAAATGGGTATAGCAAAAATAAAGAAACTTGAATAGCCCTACTGGGCCAGACCAATGGTCCATCTAGCCCAGTATCCTGTTTCCACAGTGGCCAATACAGGTCACAAGTACTGGCAACCCTTCCCCCCCTCCAAATAGTAGCATATCAAAAATACTCCTCCACATCTCAAAATTAAGAGCCTAAACCATTTGAGTATAGAAATAAAAATCGTCTTCTTGGCTCCTCTGATTCTTGTGAGAGAACATTTCTTGTTTCACACATCAATACGAACACTTTGTATTCATGAAAGAAATTATTCAGGGAGGCAGGCTCCAGCTGTCTTGTCAAATGGAAGGCTGCTAATTACAGAACTATAATCACAATTAATTACAGTTCCACTTACAGAGCAGGAAGAGGAAAGAGACGTATAAGAGGCTGAACAGTGAGCCACAATACATCTGAAAGTGCCACTGCTTCAGACTTACAGTTTTAGGCCTTCTCTGCTCTGGAGATCTGCATCAGGAAGAAGCTATAAAAAAAACCCAGGGGAAAGAGAAGGCAAGAACAGAAGAAGAAGAAGAAGAGAGGAAGCTAACCCTGCCTTTTACTAAGTCGCAGTTTCTGCCGTGGCCTGGAGTGCTAAATGCTCCAACGCTCATAGAATTCTTATGAGTGTAGAGCAGATCATTCAGTGGATAGTGTGAGAAATGATCCAAAGGCAGACGATTTGCCAGAAGAGCCACAGTGATGCTAACACCTGAAGTAAAGTCCAAAATCAAATGAATTCACCGCCAATAGTCAATATGAGACAGTTAACCCGACACAACTCTTGCATGGGTGAAACACAACCGTGTTGGGTTAACTGTCTCATTTGACTATCAGTGGTGAATTTTATTTTCGACTTTACTTCTGTGTTAGTATGACTAGAGTGAGAAAATTCCTCATGTCTAGATAGCAGCATTTACATGTCTGAAGAGGCTTTACATTTGCTTTTTAAGTTCAAGCAATTTTTATTACATTAAAGCTGAATGACAAACCATAGAAATGATGTTGCAAATGTTACAAGTATTGTGATTGCATTTACAACAAATTACAGAAATTGCAGCGTGCAGGATGGCACCTCAACTGGTAAAACATAGAAACATGATGGCAGATAAAGGCCAAATGGCCCATCCGCAGCATCCACTATCTCCTCCTCTCTCTAATGGCTAAGGCTCTTAACATTTGCATCTCCTCTCCCTATTGGCTAAGGCTCTTTACACCTGCATTGTGAGATCATAGAGCTTTATGGTTGTAGAAACATGATGGCAGTTAAAGGCCAAATGGCCCATCCGCAGCATCCACTATCTCCTCCTCTCCCTATTGGCTAAGGCTCTTAACATTTGCATCTCCTCTCCCTATTGGCTAAGGCTCTTTACACCTGCATTGTGAGGTCATAGAGCTTTATGGTTATAGAAACACAGTCAAACACAAAAAAAACCCACTGAAAAATCAAAAATGATAAACAACAAAAATGTGGGTTGAAATAACTATTACCAAAGATCATAAATAATTCATTACTCAATACTGAAAAGAGTGGAGCATAAGTCCTAGTGAGGACGATTGTATAGTGACATGGGTCATATCAAGCTTTCTGCCAATTGGTCACTGGATGTTAAATGTTCAGTTATAGTCATTTTTCTTGATCTCCTGACGAAGCCACGGGCGAAACGGGCCCTGTTGAGATCACAATTGTAAAGTTTCATTGCTGTTTGAAGCTAAGTTCCACACTTACAATGTTTACAGAATATTTATGATATTTATAATATTTATTGTTTTAACGTGATAAGATTTTGCATTAAGGTTGATATATTAATCCCCCGAATGGATCAGCTTAGGCTGCCCTATAGTGAGTTGGGGAATGAATTTCTGAGGTCTCACCACAAATGAGTTTTATATTTTGAATGAAAGCTCAGCCTTACCACTCTTTTCAGTATTGATTAATAAATTATTTATGATCTTTGGCCCATCTAATCTGCCCATCCGCAGTAACTATTATCTCTTTTTCTCTCTAAAAGATCCCATGTGCCTATGCCAGGCTTTCTTGAAATCAGACACAGTCTCTGTCTCCACCACCTCTACCGGGACACTGTTCCACACATCTACCACCCTTCCTTAGACTACTCCTGAGCCTATCACCTCTTAACTTCATCCTATGCCCTCATTCCAGAGCTTCCTTTCAAATGACAGAGAATCAGCTCATATGCATTTGCACCACGTAGATATTTAAACGTATCTATTGTATTGCCCCTCTCCTGCCTTTCCTCCAAAGTATACAGATTGAGATCTTTAAGTCTGTCCTCATATGCCTTATGACGAAGACCATGCACCATTTGAGTAGCCGTCCTCTGGACCGACTCCATCCTTTTTATGTCTTTTTGAAAGTGTGGCCTCCAGAATTGTACACAATATTCTAAATGAGGTCTCACCAGAGTCTTATACAGGGGCATCAATACCTCCTTTTTCCTACTGGCCACTCCTCTCCCTATGCAGCCAACCATCCTTCTAGCTTTCACTGTCACTTTTTCAACCAAGTTCCACTCCTCTTTCGTGCACAAAAGTTCTTCAGACCCTAAACTGTTCCATCCCCTCAAGATTTTACTTGTGTCTCAGCCAGGTATGCAATGGCAAAATGTTCTAATGTTATCCACTGAGATTAAGAACATAAGAATTGCCGCTGCTGGGTCAGACCAGTGGTCCATCATGCCCAGCAGTCCGCTCACGCGGCGGCCCGCTGGTCAAAGACCAGTTCCCTGAGACTAGCCCTACCTGTGTACATTCCGGTTCAGCAGAACTTGTCTAACTTGGTCTTAAATCCCTGGAGGGTGTTTTCCCATATGACAGACTCCGGAAGAGCATTCCAGTTTTCTACCACTCTCTGGGTGAAGAAGAACTTCCTTACATTCGTATGGAATCTATCCCCTTTCAATTTTAGAGAGTGCCCTCTTGTTCTCCCTACCTTGGAGAGAGTGAACAACCTGTCTTTTTCCACCAAGTCTATTCTCTTCAGTACCTTGAATGTTTCAATCATGTCCTCTCTCAATCTCCTCTGTTCAAGGGAGAAGAGGCCGAGTTTCTCTAATCTTTCACTGTACGGTAACTCCTCTAGCCCCTTAACCATGTTAGTCGCTCTTCTCTGGACCCTTTCGAGTAGTACCGTGTCCTTCTTCATGTACGGCGACCAGTGCTGTATGCAGTACTCCAGGTGAGGGCGCACCATGGCCAGTACAGCGACATGATAACCTTCTCTGATTTGTTCATGATCCCCTTCTTTATCATTGCTAGCATTCTATTCGTCCTTTTCACCACCGCCGCCACACATTGCACGGACGGCTTCATCGACTTGTCGATCAGAACTCCCAAGTCTCTTTCCTGGGAGGTTTCTCCAAGTACTGCCCTGGACATCCTGTATTCGTGCATGAGATTTTTGTTACCGACATGCATCACTTTACACTTGTCCACGTTGAACTTCATCTGCCATGTTGATGCCCATTCCTCGAGCCTGATTATGTCACGTTGCAGATCTTCGCAATCCCCCTGCGTCTTCACTACTCTGAACAACTTCGTATTGTCTGCAAATTTAATCACCTCACTCGTTGTACCTATGTCCAGATCGTTTATAAAGATGTTGAAGAGCACGGGTCGAAGCACCAAGCCCTGCAGCACCCCACTGGTGACGCTCTTCCAGTCCGAGTATTGTCCATTTACCCCCACTCTTTGTTTCCTATGCTCCAGCCAGTTTTTAATCCACATGAGTATTTCATCCTCGATTCCATGGCTCGCAATTTTCCAAAGTAGTCATTCATGGGGAACCTTGTCAAACACCTTCTGAAAATCCAGATATACAATGTCGACCGGGTCGCCCTTGTCTATCTGCCTATTTACTCCCTCGAAGAAGTTCAGCAAGTTTGTCAAACAAGATCTGACTTTGCTGAAACCGTGCTGGCTGGTCCTCATCAGACCGTGTCCATCAAGGTGATCAATGATGCGGTCCTTTATCAGCGCCTCTACCATATTTCCTGGTACCGAGATCAGACTCACCAGTCTGTAGATTCCTGGGTCTCCGTTCGAACCTTTTTTGAAGATCGGCGTAACATCCGCCACCTTCCAATCCTCTGGAATCTTTCCCGATTTGATTGACAGATTGGCTATTAGCTGAAGCAGTTCAGCTATAGTCCCTTTCATTTCCTTGATGACCCTCGGATGGCTATCGTCCAGTCCCAGGGATTTATTGCTCTTAAGCCTATCAATCTACCTGCATACCTCTTCTAGACTGACCGTTAACCCTGTCAGTTTCCCGTTTTCGCTTCCAGCATATAGCCTGATGGGTTCTGGTATGGTGGGTATATCCTCTTCGGTAAATACAGATGCAAAAAATGTGTTCAGTTTGTCAGCGATTGCTTTGTCCTTCTTTAGCACTCATGCAATTTGACATGAGTTCTGCCTTCGACTTGGTGGACCATGGGAAACTGTTACAATGCTTAGACGCAATTGGAATTAGAGGAGAGGTGTTAAACTGTTTCCGAGGTTTCCTTATATCCCGCACCTATCAAGTATGTTTTAATTACGACCTCTCTGATACATGGAGCAATCCATCTGCCGTGCCGCAGGGGTCACCACTATCCCCATTGCTTTTCAATGTGTACATGTCTTCATTAGGTGTGCAATTGTCCCAGCTGGGGATAAAATTATTTAGCTATGCAGATGACTTTATGATCATCATCCCATTCACTTCCTCTCTATCAGAAGCTACCCCTAAAGCAACAGAAGTACTAAATTAGATGGAGCAATGGATGATTGAATTCAGACTAAAGCTTAATTCAGAAAAAACAAAATTTTTTGTAGCCTCGCCACACCCGCTTGACACTAAAACATCAATGTGCATCAATAATCTTAGCTATCCTATTCAATCTACTATGAAGGTGCTGAGAGTAACATTGGACCAGAGCCTGACCATGAAAGACCAGGTGGATTCTTTAATTAGAAAGAGTTTTCACATCCTCTGGAAGCTTCGGTCCTGCGGTATATAAACTGTTATTATTATTATTTATTCCTTGGTCATCCAACGGTCCCACCGCGTCCTTTCATAAAACCATTCTGATATGAATGCAGGTTTCACGATGGGATCTCAGCACAAAGATTTTAGCATAAAGTTTACAATCAAAGGTCATCAAGGAAATGGGTCTGTAGTTTTGTACTGGTTTGGGTGGGTCTGTGCCCATATTTTACTAATAAAGTCAAAACTGGATCTGAAAAGATCTGGGTGTCGTTGTAGACAATACAATGAAACCTTCCGCCCAATGTGCAGCAGTGGCCAAAAAAACAAAAGGAAGCTGGGAATTATTAAAAAAGGGATGGTTAATAAGACTAAGAATGTTATAATGTCCCTGTATTGTTCCATGGTGCGACCTCATCTGGAGTACTGCATTCATTTTTGGTCTTCTTCTCTCAAGATATAGCGGCACTAGAAAAGGTTGAAAGATGAGTGACAAAGATGGTAAAGGGGATGGAATTCCTCTCGTATGAGGAAAGCCTAAAAAGGTTAGGGCTCTTCAGCTTGGAAAAGAGATGGCTGAGGGGAAATATGATTGAAGTCTACAAAATCCTGAGTGGAGTAGAACGGGTACAAGTGGATCGATTTTTCACTCCATCAAAAATGACAAAGACTAGGGGACACTCGATGAAGTTACAGGGAAATACTTTTAAAAACAATAGGAGGAAATATTTTTTAACTCTGAGAATAGTTAAGCTCTGGAATGCATTGCCAGAGGTTGTGGTAAGTGTGGATAGCGTAGCTGGTTTTAAGAAGTATTTGGACAATTTCCTGGAGGAAAGTCCATAATCTGATATTGAGAAAGATAAGGAGGAAGTCACTGTTTGCCTTGGATCGGTAGCATGGAATGTTACTATTCCTTGGGTTTTGGCCAGGTACTAGGGACCTGGATTGGCCACCATGAGGACGGGCTAGATGGCCCATTGGTTTGACCCAGTAAGGCTATTCTTATGTTCTGGAGTAGAATCTCTTGGATCTAATATCTTTTCCTACCTTCCTCCTCCCACCTCTCAGGTCTCTTTTGCCTGTTCTAATAGGTGTTGGCAACTGCAAAATTTGTAGAATTGTGACAGAGGCGAATGAGACCTGAGGGATAGGAGAAAGAAAGGCAAACAGCACTGATTCTGTTTCACAGCAACACTTATGACCTGGAGGGGATTCGCAGACTCCATGGCACACCGGTTGAAAATCACTGCTTTAGTGTTACCACAACAAAGCGATTTATAGACTAATCATTGGAAGAGGAAAAGAACAACATAAGCAAGATAGGCGAGAGGAGCAAAAGGCAGGAGATAGAAAGGGTGATTCCATCAGCAGCTGAAGGGCTCTCAGAGAGGCAGGAAGGCAGTTCAAAAGCAAAACAAGCCCAACTGGCCCACTTAGTTACTGGGAAAAGTGTAGGCAGATTGGTCTTAAGATTAACTTTAAACTTGGTGTAGAAGAGTTCATCTTGTAGAGCAGAGGACCACCAGAGGAGGGGCATAGAGGAGGGGCTAGGAAGAAAAAAAGCAGAATAATGAGTTGAGTCTAATCGCTCATATACTGTTGGTGAAAGTAATAAGAGCATCTCAGAAGAAAGCAGGTAATGGGATGGACGATAGAGAAGTATAAGGGAGGCCAGATAAAGTGCAATAACATAGTAAATTAGTAAATAATGGCAGATAAAGACCTGAATGGTCCATCCAGTCTGCCCATTAATTATACTAATTAAATATACATGATTAACTTGTCTCTTCTTCTTTCTGGGTCATAGACTGTAAAGTCCACCTGGTATTGTCCTAGGTTCCAAATGCTAAGAGTGAGGATCTTGAAATGGAACCAGTGATATTAATGGAAGGGGCCATAATTGTAATTCTGGACATGACAAAACATTGCTGTGTGCTGCGCTGCCCAAAGGCCTTTCAGGGATACTTGGGGAAGCCTGGCGGGCACTGGATTGCAATAATGTCAACATAACAGTGGAATGAAGAATAATTTAAGTCAGGAGTGTTCAAAAAAACTGTGAACAGATCCTGTGTGGCAGAGATCGCGAAAACAGTGCTTCATAACTGAAGAGTTGTGCGAGTCATAATAACATAAGAAGTTGCCTCCGCTGGGTCAGACCAGAGGTCCATCGCGCCCAGCAGCCCGCACCCACGGCGGCCCATCAGGTCTATGACCTGTCAGGTGTTCCTTGACTTAGCCCTAAGTCAGTTGTTCCTTGACTTAGTTGGTGATCTAAGATTACCCCTAGGTATCTAGGAGTCAACCAGTTGCACCAGGGAGCCCTGTAGAACTGGGGAAAAGAGTAGGCCGAGAAGGTTGGCCACTGGCCAGTCGGCCAAGCAGCTATATATTTATATGGACTAAAGACATAGAAACATGATGACAGATAAAGGCCAAATAGCCCATCTAGTCTGCCCATCCGCAGTAACCATTATCTCTTCCTCTCTCCGAGAGATCCCACGTGGCTATCCCAGGCCCTCTTGGGATAGGCACGTGAGATCTCCTAATCATTTCTATAGCACTTCTAGATTTACACAGCGCTATAAATTAAAACATTAAAAAGGCAGTCCCTTCTCAGAAGAGCTTACAATCTACATTACAAATAGGACAAGTAGGGGGTACTCAGCAATTTGGGACTATATTCCAACTGGGCCAGCTTTGGGAAAAGTGAACTATGTTCCAACTGGGCCAGATTTGGGAAAAGTAATCAGTGTACTGTAAAAGTAGGATATCATTGGCATAGTAGAACACACTGATCCCCCCAGTCTTGAACAATTGTGGTCAGGGGACTAAGGATTGAATAGGCCAAATGGTCTTTTTCTACCATTGTTGACGATGCTGGTATATTGGTATATACTTTGCAGCTATGTGGGATGGGGATGGGTAGGATAGGTAATATAATGACTGAAAAAAGATCACATTTTGTATTGAAAATAAGCACAAGGCTACTTTAATGAGCTCGGGACCATTTTACTCCCTGGGTTTTGCTCTGAAACCTCTGATTCATAATCACTGTACTATTAAAACCGAGACACAGATGTCCAAGAAGGCATCTGTTATACTGTCAATGAAAATGACAGAACTTAATGTCATTTTTAACTGAAATTTCACTCTGAGTAAGCTGCCCTCCCCCTGCTTTGTTATGATAAGGCTCAGCAAACGAGCGCCGGCTTCTTTCACCTTTCTAAACCACCTAATGCCAGTCATTGAAAAGGATGCAAGCGGTCATAACTATACAAGGTCAACTGCCTAAGGCCCCATCATCTGTTGCACGTCAAAGCTTGATTCAAGTTGTGGTCATTCTGCACTGAATTGAACTGGCAGCCCTCCTGCTTTTTCTTTTTTAAAAGTACAAATTCAAAGATGCCCTGAGGAAAATCCAGCCTCTTTGGGTTGCCTTGAGCCCCCGTGTCCAAAGCGCGAATCCTCTGGGAATGATTAGGTGCTTCCGAGGGGGAATGCTGCTGTGCTCCAAGCTGGTTAAGAACAATCCTGGGATTAGGTTTTAACTTTCTACTCCCCATCTCCTTGGATCTCAATAATTCCAAAGCCTTAATATGTTCCTTTACTAATAATGTCTCTCTCACCGGCTTCTGATTTTGCATCAGATCATATGTTAGAAGCCTTTATAAAACTCTTTTATTTAAATTAACCTGAGAGTTGGGCATGTAGCTATGAAAGTAAATACTTCTCTCCCCCCCCCCCCCCCAAAACACACACAAAAAATAGATGCCAGAAAAAAATATATGAGCAACCAACCTGTTTCTGGTGTCATCAGTTCAGGCTTGTTGAAACTGCAATACTTGACAGATTGCATTGTGGGGCAAATCCTGGCATACAAAGTCCAGCTCAGTACAAAATGTTCATGGTAAAATGTGTATCAAAGTTAGTCTTATAGATTTGCATTTGGAACCCTATCAGTGCAAAAGAGGTCTATATATTTATTTTCGTGAGTTGGCAGCTCTGTTCTACTGGATGTTGGAACCCAACGCTCTAAGCCAGTGGTTCCCCACCCTGTCCTGGAGGACCACCAGCCAGTCAGGTTTTCAGGACAGCCCTAATGAATATGCATGGAGCAGATTTGTATTATATGCAAATCTCTCATATATATTCATTAGGACCATCCTGAAAACCTGACTGGCTGGTGGTCCTCCAGGACAGGGTGGGGAACCACTGCTCTAAGCACTGTGTCCCAACCAGCATGCCATTAGACCTGATTAGATGTGCTCAGGTCATCCCAGATGCCTTTAAACATGCAGGAGCTCCTGTCTAAACACAAAGTGTGGAAAGCAAACAACAATCCACCACAAAGTTCCACAAGGAAAGCAGGAGAGCAAAAACAAGGAGAACTGTGGAACTGATGATCTTAATAGAATCTTTATTAGCCAATTGTAGCATACATGATGCAATACATAGGCAACACAGTACAAGAATTGTGGTATGGACCCAACACGGCCCGTGTTTCGGTCACAAAAGACCTTCTTCTGGAGTCCGTTGTTGCTGTAAACCACAAAGAATGGATTAAAACAGTAAACCATGTGCCAGAGTGAATGCCAAACGAGCGATAATGCCGGTTAATACTCGATAAAGATCATCAGTTACACAGTTGTCCTCCTTGTTTTTGAACACAAAGGGTGGCCACACATACCTCACCTTTCATTTACAGCACAACTAAAAACCTTTCTTTTTCAAGATGCATATCATAATCTCTAAATACTTCCTTCCCCAAAACCGGTCAAATCATCTCAACCGCTTTTACGAAGCGACCCTATCCCTGATGTTATATCCTCCCACCCTTCCCTTTCTTTTAACTTTTATTTTAATAATGTATTTATTGACCTTTCCATTCCCTTATTACCCTCAAATTCATGTAAGTCCTTGTCTATTGTCTTTTGATGTTCACTCTTCCCCATATATATATAATTATTATTTTACTTTTTATCTCTTTTTTTGGTATTGTAAACCGGCCAGGTACACGTTGATGGTCGGTATATTAAATTCAATAAAAACTTGAAACTTGAATCTTAAAAGGCAGTACACAGGGCAAGGTCAGCCTGGCCCCGCATTGTGCACTGCACAATCATCTTCTTCCACTTGAGCCTTCTCCTTTTCAATGACAAGAAAAGATAGGAAAGAGCATAAACTGAGCTCTAAACGCTGGAAGCAGTAGCAGAACACTGGCTGTCACATGCACCTCCTCTAGTAGAGGCTAAGGTAGTTGACCAGCTCCCCACATTTATCTACACCTTTGTGCATAGAGGGAGCCGGAGTCAGGGGATAGGATAACGGGAGAAAAAGCACAGTTACTTACCGTAACAGGTGTTATCCAGGGACAGCAGGCAGATATTCTTGACTGATGGGTGACGGCACCGACGGAGCCCTGGTACGGACAATTTTAGAGTGATTGCACTCTAAGAACTTTAGAAAGTTCTAGCTCGGCCGCACCGCGCACGCGCGAGTGCCTTCCCGCCCGACAGAGGCGCGCGGTCCCTCAGTTAGTATAAGCCAGCTAAGAAGCCAACCCGGGGAGGTGGGTGGGACGCAAGAATATCTGCCTGCTGTCCCTGGATAACACCTGTTACGGTAAGTAACTGTGCTTTATCCCAGGACAAGCAGGCAGCATATTCTTGACTGATGGGTGACCTCCAAGCTAATAAAAAGAGGGATGGAGGGAAGGTTGGCCATTAGGAAAACAAATTTTGCAAAACAGATTGGCCGAAGTGTCCATCCCGTCTGGAGAAAGCATCCAGACAATAATGAGATGTAAAAGTGTGAACTGAGGACCAAGTAGCAGCCTTGCAGATTTCCTCAATAGGAGTGGAACGGAGGAAAGCTACAGATGCTGCCATTGCTCTGACTCTATGGGCCGTGACAGAACCTTCCAGTGTCAGCCCGGACTGAGCATAACAGAATGAAATGCACGCTGCCAGCCAATTAGACAACGTACGTTTAGAAACGGGACGTCCCAATTTATTTGGATCAAAGGACAGAAAAAGTTGAGGAACTGATCTGTGGGGTTTCGTACGCTCTAGATAGTAAGCCAGAGCCCGTTTACAATCCAAAGTATGTAGAGCTTGTTCTCCAGAATGAGAATGAGGTTTTGGAAAGAAAACAGGTAGAACAATGGATTGGTTGAGATGGAATTCAGAGACAACCTTAGGGAGAAACTTTGGATGTGTACGCAGAACCACCTTGTCATGGTGAAAAACCGTAAAGGGTGGATCTGCGACCAGTGCATGAAGCTCACTGACCCTCCTGGCAGAGGTAAGAGCAATAAGGAAAAGCACTTTCCAAGTGAGAAACTTGAAAGGAGAGGTAGCCAAAGGTTCAAATGGAGGCTTCATTAAGGCAGAAAGAACCACATTGAGATCCCAGATAACAGGAGGGGCTTTAAGAGGTGGTTTTACATTGAAAAGCCCCCGCATGAACCTGGACACCAGGGGATGAGCTGAGAGAAGTTTTCCATGGACTGGCTCATGAAAAGCTGCAATGGCACTGAGGTGGACTCTGATGGAAGAGGACTTAAGGCCAGAGTTAGACAAAGAGAGCAAATAGTCCAACAACGTCTCCACTGCCAGGGAAGTGGGATCAAGATGATGAAGAAGACACCAGGAGGAAAATCTCGTCCACTTCTGATGGTAACATTGCAGAGTGGCCGGTTTCCTGGAGGCATCCAGAATGGAACGAACAGGCTGAGATAAAAGAGTATCATGAGATGTCAGCCCGAGAGATACCAAGCTGTCAGGTGCAGAGACTGGAGGTTGGGATGTAGAAGGGTTTCCTGCTGTTGCGTAAGTAGAGAAGGAAACAGAGGAAGAAGAAAAGGTTCCCTGGAACTGAGTTGAAGTAGAAGGGAGAACCAATGTTGCCTGGGCCATCTCGGAGCAATCAGAATCATGGTGGCTCGTTCCCTCCTGAGCTTGAATAAGGTTCTCAACATTAGAGGCAGAGGAGGGAAGGCGTACAGGAACAGATTCGACCAGTCGAGGAGAAAAGCATCCGCTGCCAGACGGTGAGGAGAGTAAAGTCTGGAGCAGAATAGGGGCAGCTGGTGATTGTGAGGAGCTGCAAAGAGGTCTATCTGAGGAGTGCCCCATTGAGTGAAGATAGACTGCAGAGTTACAGGATCGAGTGTCCACTCGTGAGGTTGGAGAATTCTGCTGAGTTTGTCCGCTAAAGAATTCTGTGCCCCCTGAATGTATATAGCTTTCAGGAAGAGATGGTGATCTATGGCCCAAGTCCAGATCTTTTGGGCTTCCTGGCATAAAAGGCGAGAGCCTGTCCCACCCTGTTTGTTGATGTAGTACATCGCAACCTGATTGTCTGTGCACAACAGAAGGACCTGAGGAAAGAGAAGATGTTGGAAGGCCTTGAGGGCGTAAAACATCGCTCTGAGTTCCAGGAAATTGATTTGATGCTTCTTTTCCTGGGCTGTCCAAAGACCTTGAGTCTGGAACTCGTTCAAGTGAGCTCCCCATGCATACAGAGAGGCGTCGGTGGTGATGACTAGTTGATGAGGAGGCTGATGGAACAGAAGACCTCTGGATAGATTTGAGGATACCAACCACCATTGAAGAGACTGACGAAGAGATGATGTCACAGATATGTGTCGTGAGCAAGGATCCGACGCTTGGGACCACTGAGTAGCAAGGGTCCATTGAGGAGTGCGCAGGTGAAGACGTGCGTGAGGTGTGACATGAACTATGGATGCCATGTGCCCCAAAAGTACCATCATTTGTCTGGCTGAGATGGAAGGTAGTGAAAGCACCTGCTGACATAGAGACTGAAGGATCTGAAGACGATTGGATGGTAGGAAAGCTCTCATGAGGAGTGTATCCAGGATCGCTCCAATGAATTGAAGTCTTTGAGTAGGGATGAGATGAGATTTGGGTAGATTGATCTCGAACCCCAGAATTCGTAGAAACTGGATGGTTTGGTTGGTGGCCAGGAGAACTGCTTGAGCGGATGTGGCTTTGATCAACCAGTCGTCCAGGTAAGGAAATACATGAAGGTGGTGAGAGCGTAAAAATGCCGCTACCACAATGAGACATTTGGTGAATACCCTTGGAGATGAGGCTAGACCGAAGGGCAGCACCTTGTATTGGTAATGACAATGATTGATCATGAATCGGAGATATGGTCTTGAGGTTACATTGATCGGTATGTGAGTGTAAGCCTCTTTGAGATCGAGGGAGCATAGCCAGTCGTTTTGATTTAGAAGAGGATAAAGGATGGCTAAAGAAAGCATTTTGAATTTTTCTTTTACCAGGTGTTTGTTGAGATCGCGAAGATCTAAAATTGGTCTGAGATCTCCTGTTTTTTTGGGGACTAGAAAATAACGGGAGTAGAATCCCTGCCCTTTTTGATCTAGAGGAACTTCTTCTATAGCGTTCAGAAGGAGTAGGGATTGGACTTCCTGAATAAGGAGGGCAGATTGAGGACTGTGCAAAGCAGACTCTTTTGGCAGGCTTTGAGGTGGAAGAGTCTGAAAGTTGAGAGAGTAGCCGTGGCGGATGATGTTGAGGACCAGTGTTCCCGCTAAGCTGCGCTGGCCTGCGCTTGCGCACAAAATATTACATCGCAGCGCAAAGTTTCTCTTCACAGCGCACACACGCGTCGCAAAGGTAAGGGGAGGTAAGGTAAGGGGACGCATTGGGGGGATTGCACTTCCCCACAATTGCCATGCTTCGGTTCCTC
Source organism: Geotrypetes seraphini (assembly GCF_902459505.1). Classification (NCBI taxonomy): domain Eukaryota; kingdom Metazoa; phylum Chordata; class Amphibia; order Gymnophiona; family Dermophiidae; genus Geotrypetes; species Geotrypetes seraphini. The sequence goes on along the minus strand of NC_047086.1, from coordinate 13,050,977 downwards.
TTCTTCCTTCCTTCCTCCCCCCCCCCGCGGGACCCTGCGGCACCATCAACTCTTACTCCCTCTAATGTCGGCCCTGCAGCTCCAGACTTCCTCGCACCTTCTCCCCTCCCCCTTTGGATCGCTATTATTTTAAATGTTATAGCCGCGGAGCTGTATCCATCAGTGGAGATGTCTAACCTCGGCCTGCCCCGGAACTCTTACTGCAACAGTGACTTCCTGTTCCTGCCTAGACGGGCGTCTGCTGCAGTAAGAGTTCCGGGGCAGGCCGAGGTTAGACATCTCCACTGATGGATACAGCTCCGCGGCTATAACATTTAAAATAATAGCGATCCAAAGGGGGAGGGGAGAAGGTGCGAGGAAGTCTGGAGCTGCAGGGCCGACATTAGAGGGAGTAAGAGTTGATGGTGCCGCAGGGTCCCGCGGGGGGGGGGGGGGGGAAGGAAGGAAGAAGAGGAACCGAAGCATGGCAATTGTGGGGAAGTGCAGAGCTGCAGGGAAGAGTGTTGCGGTACCCAGCTGGAGGGAGAAGGAAGATGAGGGAGGGAATTAAAGGAGATGCCAGGGCTTGGAGCGTAGGAGGAAGGTATGCCAGTCTAAGGGAAAAGGAAGGGGGAGATGTGAGAGCATGGAGGGGGAGCGAAAGATGGAAGAAAAGGAAAGGAGAGAGATGCCAGAGAATCAGGGAAGGGGAGATACCAGACTATGAGGAGAGGTGTGGGAGAGGGAAGGCGAGGAGAGAGATGCCAGACCAATGGGGTGAAAGGAGAGATGGAAGGGGGAGGCATACAGTTTCTGGAAGGGGCATAGAAGGAGAGAAGATGCCATATATGGGGCAGAGAGATGGCAGACAGTGGATGGAAGGAAGAGAGTTACAAGAAGATGAGGAAAGGAGAAACCACAGAAGACAAAGGTAGAAAAAAATTTCTATTTATTTATTGCTTTAGGAGACATGTGTCACTGTTTCTGTGAAGCATTGTATGCAGAGTCCAGCTTCTTGCTGGTTCAATTTAACCTTTGTCTATGTATTTTTATTTTATCCCCCCTTTTACAAAACTGTGAAGCGTTTTTAGCACCAGCCTTGGTGGTAGCAGCTCTGATGCTCAGAATTTTATGAGCATCAGAGCTGTTACCTCCGTAGCTAAAATCCACACTACAGTTTTGTAAAAGAGGGAGGGGTTAGTTTGTGATTACATATTCCTTATTAGGCGAAGGTGTTTTCTGTGTTCTGTGTGTTCGAAAGACATGGTTTTCTGTTAGGATTGACGGTGTAGGATTGATCTGTGCTGGTCTGGCTTGTTTAGTTTTACAATGGGTGTATTGATGTACTGCTCACTGCAATATGTAAGATGCTGCCTTTTCCTAGGTACTCATGTGTGACGTGTGGTTTGTTACTAAAAATCATGTTTTTCTTACAGATGGGGGGGGGTGCCAAAAAATGATGGGCCCCGGATGTTACATATGCTAGGTACGCCACTGTATGTAAAGATACCAGAAAGCTGGCGTAGCAAAAACTTCTAAGTTTTGAGTATTTAACCCTCCCACAATCTCACGGGCACTCGTTTCAAGTTTATTGAGATTTTGATTTAAACGCAATATCAAATATTTTCAATGCGTATAACAAAAATAAATTTGGGGAAATAACAGTGTTCCCGCTAAGCTGTGCTGGCGTGCGCTGGCGCACAAAATATTACATCGCAACGCACACGTTTCTCGTCACAGCGCACGATCGGAAGAGGCGTACGGCAGATGGCAGGGCGGCGAGAGGAGAATCGGGCGAGTTGGCTCATAACTTGCTGGCGCCCGATATTTTTGGCTCACGGTGAAAAAAGTTTGCTCACAACACCCGCCCGCTTAGAGGGAACACTGTGAGGACCCATTGGTCCGAAGTGATTACTTCCCACCGGCTGAGGAACAGAGAAAGTCGACCTCCTATAGGCTGAGGCAGGAGAGCAGGAATAGGGATACTGGCTATACTGTGGAGAATGAAGTCAAAAGGGCTGTGACTTCTGCTGAGGAGGTTGTTTCACAGATTGTTGCTGCTGCTGCTGTCTGGGAGGCTGACGTTGTTGTTGCTTCTGACGCCTGGGTTGCTGAGCAGTGGTAGGTAATGGACGAGCTGTGAAGCGGCGTTGATAGGCCGACTGCTGTCTATATGGTTTTGGCGGAGGAGGCTCCTTTTATTTTTAAGCAGGGTATCCCAGCGCGTCTCATGAGCAGAGAGCTTTTGTGTGGTTGAGTCCATGGAATCCCCAAAGAGCTCATCCCCTAGGCACGGGGCGTTGGCTAACCGATCTTGATGGTTAACATCAAGCTCGGATACCCGAAGCCAGGCCAAACGGCGCATAGCCACCGACATTGCTGTCGCTCTGGATGTAAGTTCAAAGGTGTCATATATGGATCTAACCATAAACTTACGTAATTGGAAAAGAGACGACAAGCAGGTGTGAAAAGAGTGATGCTTTCGTGAAGGAAGATACTTTTCGAAAGAAGCCATGGTGGTAAGGAGATGCTTTAAATAAAAAGAGAAATGAAAAGCATAATTACTAGCCCTATTTGCTAACATAGCATTTTGGTAGAGCCTCTTACCAAATTTATCCATGGCCCTTCCTTCTCTGCCAGGAGGGACAGATGCATATACACTGGCTCCTGAAGTCTTTTTAAGGGTGGATTCAACAAATAAGGATTCATGTGGAAGTTGAGGTTTGTCGAACCCAGGAATGGGAATTACTTTATATAGAGAATCCAGTTTACGTGGGGCCCCTGGGACAGTTAAAGGAGTCTCTAAATTCTTATAGAAAGTTTCCCTCAAGATGTCATGAAGGGGAAGTTTCAAAAATTCCTTTGGAGGCTGGTCAAAATCAAGGGCATCCAAAAAAGCTTTAGACTTTTTGGATTCAGCCTCCAAAGGAATGGACAAGGATTCACACATCTCTTTCAAAAAACAGGAGAAAGAGGAAGTGACCTGTTTGGAGGATGGGTCAGGGACAGCCGAATCCTCCTCCTCTGAGGAACATTCGCCTTCAGAAAGAAAGGGTTCCTCTGAGTCTCCCCACAGATCAGGGTCCCTGACATGGGAAGAATGGTCCCGAGACTCAGGTGTCGACGTTTGTATGTGTCGGGTTTTGCGCACCGACTTACCCGACCTCATCGATACCGAGTCAGGAGATGTTATCGGTCGCACCGGTGCCGAAGTTTGTACCGATTGATGGTGAGCTCTCGGCTCCGGTGCAAGGACTGGCATCGATACCGATGAGGTTAGGTGAAGCGGTACCGAAACAGTGGAAGCGGGTAACACGGGTTCCACAATCGGTATCGATACGGGTTGTTCCACAACCGGTACCGATAGCTCGGTGCGGGCCGGCACCGGAAGGTTCGGTGTCATGATAGCAGGAAGGAGCCGTTCTAATTGCTCCTTAAGCTGCGCCTGAAGGATGGCCGTAATGCGGTCATCAAGGGATGGCACCGGTACCGCTTTTTTCTTCTGCGGTACCTGCGGTGCCGCTCGACGCCCCGGAGATGAGGAGCCCGATGTCGAGGGACTCACCTCTATAGGGGCGGAGCGCTTCCGCTGGCGTCTTACAGGCGGCAGGATTGGACTCACTGCACTCGAGGCCGGAAGACGTTCCAGCGGGGAAGGCTTCTTAGCCGGCTTACCTGACTGTTGAGACGCCGGTGTGGAATCACGCGGCGTCGAAGACGAGGGTGCCGACTGAATCGGTGCCGAAGCCGGAGTCGAAGGAACGGGGTCGGACATCCCGGCACCGAACAGTAATCGCTGCTGTATTTGGCGATTTTTTAATGTCCGTTTTTTTAGAGTAGCACAGCGGGTGCAAGTAGAGGCCTGATGCTCAGGACCCAAACACTGTAAACACCAGTTGTGTGGGTCCGTGAGAGATATAGGCCTAGCACACCGCTGGCACTTTTTAAAACCCGGTTGAGGGGGCATGAAAGGAAAAACGGCTTCCGCCAAATCGAAGGCCGAGGCTTCGATGGTGGCAGAAGGCCCCGCCGGGGAAAATCAAATTAAGAAAAAGAAAAGAAAAAATTTTTTTTTTTTTTTTACAAAAAAGAAAAAAGAAACGAAATAAGGCCAATTAGCCAAAAGTTTACGCGAGCGGGAAGGCAATAGAAAAAAAGTTTCAACAGCCGTTGAAAAAAACGCGTCTTCTTAGCTCCGCGGAAACTAAGAAACTGAGGGACCGCGCGCCTCTGTCGGGCGGGAAGGCACTCGCGCGTGCGCGGTGCGGCCGAGCTAGAACTTTCTAAAGTTCTTAGAGTGCAATCACTCTAAAATTGTCCGTACCGGGGCTCCGTCGGTGCCGTCACCCATCAGTCAAGAATATGCTGCCTGCTTGTCCTGGGATAAAACCCATGTGTGACAAGAGTCCAGAAGCAACCAGAGTGAAGGAAGCAGAAGCATGGGCAGGAAGGTGAACGTACCTGCATTATATGACCTCTGAAAGCTACAGACAGGGAGGGTGGCGGCAAAAGCTGCACAGCAGAGGGTCAAATTGTGGTTGAAACTCACAGGAATATTAGTATAACATGTGCTGAAGTTGTGAGTAACCCCATGATTGCAACTTGGACTCTCTCCTCAAATGCCAAAGGAGTCAGGAAGACTGCAAGGGAAAATTCACATGCAATGACACGAACATGTGTGTTAAAAGTCTCTGGAAGACCGCTCTACAGCAGTGTTTCTCAACTTGGTCCTGGAGTACCCCCTTTGCCAGTCGGGTTTTCAGGATATCCACATTGAATTTGCATAAATGTGATTTGCATACACTTTCTCCATTATATGCAAATTTTTTTCATGCATATTCATTGCATCTTGAAACCTGACTGGCAAGGGGGTACTCCAGGACCACGTTGAGAAACACTGCTCTACAGTATTAAGCCCGCACATGGCTCCGACCGTCTCTCTATTTAGAAATTTGTAAAAGACTAGTGGAGGTTTCAGGGCTTCTCTAGTTCTAGCTTTATAGCAAGTCTCGTTCTCCACCTTACAGTACTCTCCCGAAATTTGCAGGGGTTCCGTTCCAGGAACACCCGCGAATTTCAAAAAACCGCATAGGGTGCCGGCGGGTGCAGAAAATCACTCGCAGTATGCTCCGACCGCCTCTTCCTGTTACTAAAGTAAGGCTACACCAATCAGGAGCTGCTTTGACACGCAGGAAGAGGCGGTCGGAGTATACCGCGAAATAGTGAGACCACGAATCGCGAATTCACAGGGGAACACTGTAGCTGCTCCACACTATGTAGGTGTGCTTTGGGGTGGAAAAGCCTGCTGGAAAGTGCCAGTGCCAGAATGGGTACACTGGGAAAGGGCAACACTAATTTAATTGTCCAGTGCAGCAGCCAGAGAACCAGGGACTGGTCCAGGATGATGGGTAAATCCTGGTTCTTTCCATCTGCACAGTCTTTGCTGCTGCACCACTGAAAGAATACGAACATTTATACAGAACACAGTGCAAAAAGAATCATAAATTAACACGTTTATTTAAAATTTGATTAAATTGCTTATCAAAATTCTAAGCGATATACAAAGTCTCATAAAATGAGGGGAAACATACAATAAGACAAAATGTAATGGAACATAGAGGAAAAAGGGGAGAACTACATTTGTTATAGGACAGAACATTGATGGTGAGAACGAGGAGGAGAGCTTCCTGCTATGAAAAATTCCAAACCTGACTTAGGAAGGGGCTTAGAAAACCTGTAATTAAACATTATAAATCAAAAACGTTAGAACCCCATTCTTTATTTAGGTTAACTAAACGTTATGAAGTGCAAGATACTTAGAGGTATGATTTCAAGGGCCTCTGAGAAAGCACCAAAGACAGATTTTGGGCATACCTGGGAGGAGGGCCAATAAATCCCATGCCCGTACAGGCAAGGCGGTAGAGTTCTACCAACTGAGTACACTGGAGGGGGCATTTTGGTGCAAACTTGGTGGTACCTGCTGGGGGTGTTCCCAGCATGCCCTCTGCAGTTACCACAGTAAAAGGCACTTTCCCACACGTGAAGGCCGACTATTCCTTATTGGCACAGATTCACGTCATGCCTTTTCTTGAGGAGGTAGTAAGTGCACTCAGCTATCTGTACAAGTGACAGCATGTTAACGGCAGTGTTGTCCATGTCCATTCTCCAACAAAAATTACAAAGACTAGGGGACACTCAATGAAGTTACAGGGAAATACTTTTACAACCAATAGGAGGAAATATTTCTTCACTCAGAATATAGTTGAACGCAATGCCAGAGGATGTGATAAGAGCGGTTAAGGTAGCTGGTTTTAAAAAAAGGTTTGGATAAGTTCCTGGAGGAAAAGTCTATAGTCTGCTATTGAGACAGACATAAGGGAAGCCACCACTTGCTCTGGATCGGTGGCATAGAATGCTGCTACTATTTGGGTTTTTGCCAGGTACTTGTGACATGGATTGGCCATCATGAAGACGGGATACTGGGATAGACGGACCAATGGTCTAACCCAATAAGGCTATTCTTATGTATGTATGTATGTTCACCTCCTAATATGTCATGCAGTTAACATGGAAATCAATGCAGTAATTTGCTTTTTACCACTAGGCTTTAAACTAGCATACCCTCCTCCATTACATGTACAATGAAAGAAGCTGTTTGAATCCACGTTTTCACTCCAAGGCCCCAAAATATGGAACAGCCTCCCTCAGTATGTCTGGCAAACGGACACATATCTCAACTTTTGAAAAAAGTTAAGACTCATCTCTTCTCTTCAAACCTCCAATTCAAATTGTAAAGACATTTCTTAGGCCTCATACCTGTAATCTGTTGCTCGTGACAGCTGTTTAGAAACCTTATTGTAAACCGCATTGATTCCTTGTAGAAACTTGCAGTTTAGAGGAGAATGTATGGTACATATCACCACTTCAGGATTTACATATAAAAGAGAAAGAAGAGGTGCAATGTTTGAAGCACAATTTCTTCTGCATAGGTACTCTATCTCTCCCCCTCCCCTTTGAACACTAATGCTCTCACTCGAGAGCCCGACCAAGATATGTCATTCAGGCACTTAATAAATACCAGGACAAAGATTTCATTTTAGGCATTTTTTTTTTTTATTACTTAAATAGTAGAATTATAAACAGATCAAAATAAAGGAGAAAAATATTAAAGCCAAAGTGTGATTTTTATTTTATTCCATGACAAGTCACAGAAGACGTCAGTAAAGAGAAAATATCTCTCTCTCTCTCTATATATATATACATATAGATAACTAGATATATCTATACCGGTATGCCCTGATACACGATTGAAAGTTTAACTAGGTGACAAGTTACATAGTTGGTCAAAAGTCTGTAAGATGCTTAACAGATTGATATTGTTCTAAGTGGTATTGTTCGTGTGATTACCACCTATGAGCATAAGTTTCCGAAATTGTATTTTTCAAAATGATTCATAAATCAAATGCAGAGAGATTTCACTTTTCAGTGAATTTCCCCCCCCCAAAAAAAAAAAAATCTGTGCCCTTCCCCTCTGTTGGCCCATTAAGGGATCATTTTTCCATTATTAGACACACTGGCAAAACGTATATAGATTTTGCTTGAATAATGTATATAAACAGGAAATTAAGTGGTATGATTATTTTTCAAAAGGGATGAATTCATTTGCAAAGTTAACGCCTGGTTCCACCTCCTCTGTCTGTGCTGTTACTTTAGCAGTGGAAAACTCTGTTCTCGCACTGCTGCCTACGGCCCCTGCTCTCTGAATGAATACATGCGAGGAAACATTAGGGCTGCTGTTTTGTGGTGATCTGAATTTTCTCCCAGATGTTTTGACTCCGTTCTCAAACACGATGCAAGCTGGAGAATCGGAACCTCCTCAGATGCAAAGTCAGAAAACAACGCTGCCTCCTCCGTGGGCCGAAATTCTGCTCTGCAGCAATATATACATCCAATCCGCATGAACTTCTTTTAAAGCTTTTACAGTTCCTTCCTGAGCTCTTTGGGGTTTCCACCCCGGTTCTGGAAGCTTGAAGGGTATAGTTAGAGGGTTCCTATCCAGGATATTAAATGATTAGGGAATAAAAGGTTTAGGTAAAGGACCTGGGGGGCCGCCGCGGGAGCGGACTGCAGGGCATGATGGACCCCTGGTCTGACCCGGCAGAGGCAATGCTTATGTTCTATGCTTCATAAGGTCTCCTCTCTAGCTCCTCGAGCCATTCCAGTCTAACATGACAACTGTGACAGTTTCTTTCAGTGTCCCTGGCTCTGACTGCCTTTCTCTGAAGTGCATCCAGGATATTTTTGTAGATCTATATATGGTGTATTTACAGTTCCCTATAGTTTTCTGCTTACACTCACACTGTGACTATAAACATTGCTCTACTTGTCTACCATGATGCACTTGGAGGTCTCTAATGGGAAAAGCATGAAAGAAGCAGAGATGCTGATGCCATTGACCAGGGTTTTCCTTAATATTATGCTTACATTTAGCTGAGCCTATCACCCCCAGAATGAAGCCGCAGTCTCTCATAGAGAAATGAGCAGCCTTGCCACCCACTTGACCCACGGGCTGGTCCCGACTGACACATTTTGCTCCTGGGATATCACTGTCAATCACTTATCATAGCAACCTGGCCGAAACTCTACGAACTCAGTGAGGTCAAACAGCACCAAATTAAAACAGGACACAGGAGAGATGTTCAAAATCAGTATCTTAAACGCATCCTGGTCTTACTACCACTTTGCTTCCATCAGGCTGGAGACCGGTTTCTGAGCTGCCATCTCTCCCCCATGGGCTAACTTCCAGGTAAGTTAGGGACCTCAGGTCGGCTTCTCATCTTCAGGAAGAGCCGTAACCCCGTGCATCTCATCTCCAGTCCAGTAAGATGTGGCAGCAACTCAAATGACAGGGGGGACAAATTTTCCCCGCAGGATCTCTCTATCCCTGCCCCATTCCTGCAAGCTCTGCCTTAACCACACAAGCCTCAAACACTTAGGATTTTAAAGTGTTTGAGGCTTGCGCAGGTGAAGACAGAGCTTGCAGGAATGGGGCAGGGGCAGAACTTGTGAGGAAGGGACGGGGATAGAGATACCGCGGGATGGGGAAAATTTGTCCTCATCCACTAGCTACCACTTTTTCAGATGTGTAGAGAAGTAGCTTAGCTCAGCCTGAAGGGGACTCAGAGACCAAGTGGGAATCAGCAGGATATAACTGAAAATAATAGAGAAGGAGATGAAAGAAAGAGAAAGGTAGGGCAGAAGAATGAGACAAACTGAAGAGAGGGAAGGAAAATCAAGAGAGTCTGAACTGAAACGAAATGACAAGACAGATGAAACTTGAAGACAGCCTAAAATAAAAAGGCTAAATCAAACTAGAATGCTTTGCTAGTTTATTTAGTTCAGCTAATATTGGGCTCTTCCAGCCAAGTCAGCTTCATTGGCTGGCCGTCTGTTGGGATGGAGAAAGTAGGCACAAAGTTTCAAGTTTATTAAAAGATTTTTTAAACCGCTTAATCAGGTTTCTAAACGGTGTACAATATAAAATTTACATAAAAACATATTAAACAGGGGATACTAGATAAAATCTAAGTGTCATAATAAAGCACTGATAGACCTACTTCAGACAATAGGGAAAAGAGGAAGAACTACAATCGTAAAAGAAGAGTGCAACAAAAAAGGGAAAATACAATAGGTTAGGGTAAAAAGTAATCATTTTAATTTAATTTTTGTCCCTAAAAGGACAGTTGTTGTCCAAAGGCATCCTGGAACAAGAATGTTTTTAATTTTGCTTTAAATTGTTTTATATCGGATTCACGGCGCAAATGGTTAGGCAGCGAATTCCAGAGAGTAGGGGCAGTGACGGCAAAATTATTGGAGGTATGACGAGAAGATTCTGAGACATTGAACGAAGAGATTTTAAAGTGTTATAAGGAATTAAAAGTCTGATAATTAACTCCGGTTGATTATTTAATTTTGTTGTAAATGTTAAAAGTAAGATTTTAGAACTAATTCTATTTTCGACGGGTAACCAATGTGCACTAATCAGAAGAGGTGAAACATGATCGTATGTCTTTGCGCCACAGATGATCTTAATAGCTGTGTTTTGTACAATCTGAAGCCAATTTCCTTTTTTGTAATGCCCTTATACAGGGCATTACGGTAGTCTATACAAGAAATTACTAAGGAGTGGATCAATGTGTTCAAAGAGGCTGGTTCAAGTAACTTTGCAAGGGAACGTATCATCCTGAGTCGATAGAAGCATTTCTGAATGACCGTGCTAATGTGAAAATGATAAGAAAATGTACTGTCAAAAGTACCTCCTAATAGTTTTTGATGGGGAGTGTTTCAAGCTTCAGGGGGGCCTGAAGCATTGTTCCTTTTTTAAAAGGAAAAATCATAAGTTTCGTTTTGTTGATGTTAAGAGACAGTGAGTCTAACCATGATTTAATTTTTCCTAATTTATGGTTAATGGATGCCACCTCTTCTGTATTGTTGAGATCGATGGGATGGATGGATTAATTGCACATCGTCGGTGTAAGCAAACGTGATAAAGCCAATAGATTGGCCCACTATCAGAAGGGGTGACATGAAGATATTGAAGAGCAATGGTGACAAAATGGAACCCTGTGGTATTTCATGTTTGGTGGTAAAAGGTTCAGACGATGTGCCATTAAAAATGACCTTAGATGATCTGTCAGTAAAGTAGGAAACAAACCAGTCCATGACCTGGTCAGACAACCCGATTTCATGAAGTTGCATTAATAGCAGGCTGTGAACTATAGTATCAAAGGCAGAGGAGAGATCTAAGGAAATAAGCAGTACTGATTGATGATGATCAAGATGGTCCAGTATTTTGGTAGTAAGTCCTAGCAAAGAAAGTTCTGTAGAATGATAATGACGAAAACCAGTTTGGTTAGGATTGAGTACATTTGTTTTCTCAACGAATTTGGAGATTTGTTGGAAAACAATTTTTTCAGTAAGTTTTGCCATGAATGGTATGTTTGCTATGGGACAGTAATTAGACATGTCCTGAGTGCTAATATTTTGATCCTTAATGATTGGATAAATGATCGATTTTTTCCAAGTCTTGGGCAGAGATCCTGATGATAAACTGGAATTAACCAAATCTTTAATGTAAGGGCCGAAAATGGAAAAAAATCGTTTTGAAAGGAAAGGAGGGATAACCTAGTCCCTTTTAGACTAAGCGAATGAATACATCTTTGTATTTCCTCCAAGCTCGGAAGGGTGAAGCGAGAGCATTTTGAATAGGATAGGTTAGTTGAAGTATTAGAATCCAGAGTAGAGATAAGTGGGAAAGTGTCTCTAATTTTCTGTACTTTGTTGATAAAGTAAGTGGCGAGGGCTTGTGCTGAAGGTGTAAGATTGGATTTGTTCATTTCTTTTTTCTTTGTTGTTAAGGATTTAACTATTGCGTATAAAGTAGAGGAGTTTTTAGCCTTCTTTATTTGTTTGGTATAATATTCTTTTTGGGTTCTATTAATTTTGGATCTATAATATGCGGCATGTTCCTTGAATTTATTAAAATTGATAAGTGTTTTATTGTGCCTCCATTTTCGTTCAAGAGAACGTAATTGTTTTTTTAATAGGTTTAGGTTTGCTGAATACCATGGATTTTTTTTGTTTACGGGGAGAGATCGTGAAGGTGATTGTTGGTGCGATAGAATTTAAGAGTTTACCGATGGATTGGTTCCATGCTAAGATTTTATCTTCAACAGTAGAGCTGGATAATTGTTCTAAAGTTAGATGAGATGTCTGCAGCTTCTAGCTTACTATAGTTTCTGGTGGTAATTGTTTTAGGTTTTAAATTACTTTGATAATTTGAGTTTAGTTGTTGAAAAGGGTCTGACCATGAGACTTGTGTAGTAGCTAATATTTGGAAATTGTTTCTTTGGGATGCTTGGGTAAGTACCATGTCTGGCTAGACCAGGGGTGGGCAACTCCGGTCCTCGAGGGCTGGAATCCAGTCGGGTTTTCAGGATTTCCCCAATGAATATGCATGAGCTCTATTTGCATGCACTGCTTTCAATGCATATTCATTGGGGAAATCTTGAAAACCTGCCTGGATTCCGGCCCTCGAGGACCGGAGTTGCCCACTAGAGAATGACACGGTGGCGGTTTACCCGCGGCCACCGCATTTTAGCCGCGGGTCACCCGCCGAAAATGGGGAAGAAAACTAGCAGTCGCTGCGGCGACGGGGACAAGGCCATTCACCGCCCGCGGGGCGGTGAATGGTCTTGTCCCCGCAGTGAGGCATGAAGGATCGCGCGGTCCCCGCAGCTCACACCCGCCTGCCCAATCGATTCTAGTGTTTAGCCAGCTCTCTCCCTTCTCCTCACCTTAGTTTGTAGATTTTCTTTTTCGGCGACCCGCACGCTATCAGAGAGCCGCGCACCCGCTGCTGCTCAGTTTCGATCTTCTGCTCTGACGCAACCGGAAACAGGAAGTTGCAGCAGAGCAGAAGATTGAACACTGAGCAGCCGCGCGTGCGCGGCTCTTTGGGAAAGCGTGCAGGTCGCCGAAAAAGAAAACCTATAAACTAAGGTGAGGAGAAGGGAGAGAGCTGGTTAAACACTAGGATCGATTGGGCAGGCAGGTAGTGGCTGCGGGGACCGTGCGATCGCTAGTGTTCCCGGCTCAAATTGGAAGGAGGGAGTGAAAGGGAAAAAGATTCTGGGCCAAGGGGATGAAGTCGGAAAGAAAAACCCACAGCAGGAAAGAAAGGGAAGGACTGGCAGGTGAGCCAGATGCTAGAAGCAGGGGGGGGGGGGGGAAGAAAGAGGGAAAAAAGCTAGATGGGGTTGAAAAGAAGAGACACACTGGTATGGAAGAGGAAGATAGGGGAAATCTGGACACAGGAAGGTAACAGAAAGAGGGGAAATTATGTGCATGGGGCATAGGGACAGAGACATAAAGGAGACATGCCATGGGGATGGTATATGGACACAGGGGGGGGCAATGACAGATACATAGGGGAGATATTAGAAATGGAGAAAATAGGAGCACAGAAGCGAGATGGTTTGTGGGGATGGGACAGGGACCGAGCTTGCAGGCTCCAGTGGCTTGCACAAATTACATTGTAATGTGCCATGAAAATAAGAGGAAGGAAGGAAGGTAGATAGGCCACGCGAGAGGAGCTGAAGGGTAGTAGAAAGGAACAGATGGTAAAGGAGGGAGGGAAGGGTGGTGGTGGAAAGGAATAGAACAGACATTGAAGGAGGGTGGAGAGGAACAGACCCCCAAGGGAAATGTGGAAGACAGAGTGGGAAGAAGACAGATGCCAGACTATGCGGGAGCGGAGGGAAGAAGATGGGTGCTAGACCAATTGGGGGGGGGGGTTTAAGGGAGAGGCACAGTAACAGCAAATGGAAGATGCAGAGAGAAGACACACAGTGGATGGAAGGAATTCAATGAGAAGATGTGGAAAGCAGAAACCAGACAACAAAGGTAGAAAAAAAAATTATATTTATTTATTTATTTTTTGCTTTAGGATAAAATAGTATATTAGTTGTGTTGATAAAAATTTATAAACAAAGCCCTGCCAGCTGAACATCTCTTTCTCTAGTTCAGCAGCAGGAACTTTGATTTATAAGAAAGGAATAAGCTAAATATTACAGTACTAAGGCTTATATGGATGCAGCGGGGACGGTGACGGGGCAGTGAATGGGATGGCAGTGGTGGTGACGGGGCGGTGAAAGGGATGGCGGTGACGGTGACGGGGCGGTGAAGGGAACGGCGGTGACGGGGCGGTGCAGAGGATGGTAGGCCGGTGACGGGGCGGTGACGGGGACAGATTTTTTCACTGTGTCATTCTCTATTGCCTACCCCTGGGCTAGACCAAAAGCACTTCTCTTCCAGCACAACAGCACTATCCGACAGACTAGTAGTTCTCGACCTAGGCCTCGAGGCACATCTAGACAGTCAGATTTTCAGGATATCCATTTGCATAACAAGCAGGCAGTGCATGCAGATCTGTGTGTTGGGGATATCCTTAAAACCTGACTAAGTGGGCAGGCCCCGAGAACTGCTGGATGCATGGAATGGTTTTCTGGAGGACGGCATGGAAAGAAGAACTCCAAATACGCAAAAAGGTGACTGGAAAACAGAGCTGAACCATGCTTATCTTTATGCTACTGCTTACAGGCCACCGGCAAAAGAAAAAAGCAAGCAAAGAGTGGGAAAGTCTCTCTCTACAGTTCTTCTAACAACATTTGTGCCATCCCTCTTTTAAGCAGTTCATTTTCATCCCACTGGCTTTCTTTCCTCCTCTGTTTCAGGCTTGCAGAATTCAGAGAAAGGGCATCGGACTGAATCCACCTCTACTGCAGTTATTTGAGCCCAGAGCAGGTGTAACTGGGTGTTTCTGCATAAATGCCAATCCTGCCCCTGTGCATCTCTAGGAATGCCTCTGCATACATCCCACTAAAGAGTCACATGTAGGCATTGGAGCAGTTTTACAAGCGCCTACTTGAATGAACACGATGCTAAAGCCACTTACAAATTTACTACCACAGTGGGCAACTGTTTATGTGCAGTGTGGAAACTGTGCTTTAGACTACATTAAATCCCACTCTTGCTGCCCTGTTGGCGATCAAATCAGACCATGCGCAAAACCGCTGAGCAATAACACAATTTCACTGCAGTTTTGTAGAGAATAACACAGTGACAGAATCTGTCATCATCTCCTTGTCATTCTTTAAGGAGAGAGGAAAGAATCTGAGTATGAATGGGCCCAGCCACTGACCCTCAAGCCTTGCGTTGAAGAATGCTGGTGTAGAAGGACTGAGGCTGAGACAGACAGTCTCTGGTATCCAGAGCAGATATTGTGATGTCAATGTCTCATTCCACCAATAAGAGCCAAGCTTATCAGTGATGTCACAATGGCTTCATTGTCCTATACTTGGCTCACATAAGAATCAGAGTATGAATGGGCCCAGCCACTGACCCTCAAGCCTTGCGTTGAAGAATGCTGGTGTAGAAGGACTGAGGCTGAGACAGACAGTCTCTGGTATCCAGAGCAGATATTGTGATGTCATAATGTCTCATTCCACCAATAAGAGCCAAGCTTATCAGTGATGTCACAATGGCTTCATTGTCCTATACTTGGCTCACATAAGAATCAGAGTATGAATGGGCCCAGCCACTGACCCTCAAGCCTTGCGTTGTAGAATGCTGGTGTAGAAGGACTGAGACACTAAAGAATGACACGGGATGGTTTCTCACAGTTATCCACAGGGATGGGGACAAATTCTGTCACCATGTGATTCTCTGGTTTACTGCTCTGTGTTTCTTCTGTAATGACATTTTTGGAGGCTTGCACTCCAAGGCAGAGTGAGTGATTTTAGCTTGTCCTGTAAACTTAAATTATCCATACCTGAAAGAGCAAGAAATATTTAGCTATGCCTGTCCATGAAACAAACATTTGTGTGAGTGAGGAGGGACAAGCACTGTTAGGCTCAAAGCAAAAGCTGGAATGGTTCAAATTGTTATATAGTGAGCGTTTTAAAATAACTCATTTCCAAAGCCTCCTTACCCAGAGAGAAGAGTCACTTGTTTATCGTCTGTGAAGGAACAGCTGATTGATCTCGGTTTTCAGACTATCCACCATGAATATGCATGAGATCAATTTGCATATAATGAAGGCAATACAGGTGAATCTCTCTCATGCATATTCATACTGGCTAGGTGTGTCCTAAGGTCTGGGCTGAGACCCCCTGATCTATCTTAACATATTTGTGACTGATTTTCATGAGTTCAGCTGGTCTTGTGAAACTTCTCTCTTAATCTGATTTTGCTATTTAATTCCTCAGCATCCATATTTACCTGCTGGGAGATATGGTAGATGGCATATAATGTATCGCATTATGTATGCTGCAGATCACTAGTTAAAGAAACTATAAGTTCAACGTGAAAAAGGAGCTAAGCGATACAAGAATTCAGTACCTGAAAGATGCCAGAATCATCTCTGTAAGGCAGTGTCCCGCACCCGTTTTGAAGCCGTGGCTAGAGGGCATCCAGACGTTGACGAGATGACATCACACATGCTGACGTCTGTGCACGCACAGAGGCCCTCCAGACGGGGCCCTGAGCCTACTATTGCTACGCCGGGAAGAGGAACCCGGAATCTCACTGCAGCACACAGTTTGCGATACACTGCTGTAAGGGGTTCTGTGGTTTAAGCCTTAACATGGTACTGACTGCCCGCCAAAGAGAACTGCCCAAGACCGTTCACTCTGAACTATGATGACATCTTAGTTCTTTCAGTCTTCCAACACTGGCCGTCACCCAGCTGTATAGCTTTTCAAAATCAGTTCTAGTAGAGGGCAAATTCATATCGTTAGAGAACAGAAAGCAAAAAACATCCATTTTTTTTTCAGTTTTATGCAATAGAAACTTTCTCTTTTGTTGCAAACATTATCAGAGAATCAAGAGAACGGTATACTATGCTAAGTCCTGAGACATTCAAAAATACTATCTCATTATTAGTTCACTGAAAAGCTGAATCAAATCAGGACATCTATTGGAAGATTCTGCAAATATTCATAAAGAGCAGAGCGCTCGCTTACTGTCCGGGTCCACGGCTTCTGCATCTGCAAATCTGCAACACTGCAGGCGTTGTCAAAGTGAAAACATTTTTCTTGCATACCGCCAACAGACTGTAAACATGAAACCCTGCGCCAGCAGATTCATTTACTGTAACTGAATCCTTTAAAGAAAGCCCAAAAAAGAGTCTCCTATTTATTTCCTGCAAAGCTTTTCTTTTCCCCCTTGTCTAATTCTCTGTAAAGCAGAACCCAGTGTTTTGACTCCCTCTTTCTCTACTCACCCACTATGACAATGTGAGAACCTTTGTTTGTTGAGGCCCTGAGCAGAAACAGAAATCAATTCTCACTTATTTCCAAGCAGCTCTTCAAGTCTCAGCTTTCCCCACCCCCCTTCCTGTTTATGGTCTTATCTTTCAAGGGAATCTTCTGTCTCTTCTGTGTCAAGGAGAAGCCTGGCATGCCAGGGTGGTCTGCTTTGAGGGCAGAACTCTCTTGCCAGAGAGCAGGTCCTTTTAGTCCGTGGGCTGAGGGAGGATGCTGATGTGCAGGAAGTTGTCCGGGTAGCTCAGGTGTTCGCTCAGCCACTGCACGGGAGTCTCCAGCATCGGCTCAATCCCATGAATCACCACTTGAAACTTCTCGCTATCTGGGCACAAAAAGAAAAAGGAACAGGGAACTTCAGACACGAAATGAGAACCACAGAGCTTCAGGGTTACATTTTCACTGCGTAGCTTTTCCTTCTCACCAGGCCACAATAAGAATATGAACGATAAGAGATTCTTAAAAGAAAAAATCACTCCCCCCCTACCCCTCAAATATATCCAAACTGTTGTCAACAACTCAAGAATATAGTGCCGTTACCACCTTAGGAAGGAATAAAGTAGCAGAGGTGAAAAAGGGCAAACAGATCTCTCTGGACAATTTCACATAGGCACTAACTTTAAAATCTCTATTAAGAGCATGAGAATTGGCGCTGCTGGGTCAGACCAGTGGTCCATCGGACCCAGCAGTCCGCTCACGCCTTATCTGCCTATGTTCTGGTCCAGCAGGAACTTATCTAACCTAGGGAAGGGTTCCACATTCTTCTTCCCATAATGTGCTGGTTTCTCTACTTACCAAATCAAGATCGGCAGATGAGGAAGGGAAAAGATTTAGCCCAAAACATCAGTACGGTTGGGGGAGATTTTGACCTGCCTGATGGTAAAAGTATGGAGATCTTCAACTCATTTCAAGGGACTCTCTTCAGAAAGTGGTAACAGAATTCACAAGGCAAGAAGCAGAGCTCTTAAAAAATAATTTGTTTCTTAAATATCAAAATATTCAGTACACCCCCATCCCTTGTGAAAATTCTTTATATCCCTTTCAAACTCTGTTGTAGAAGACTGATCCACACAACATACCATATATACTTTTTATTTATTTTATTTATTTATTTATTTAGATTTTTATCCCGTCCTCCCAATAGCTCAGAACGGTTTACAAATGAACATACACAGTGGGGAGTAACTAGACATATAAGTAGTACAACAGGTTTAGGGATTGGATTTATAGTTTTTGGAGAGAATTAAATACAGGGAGAGTATGCAGAAAGAGAGAAGGGGGAAATACAGTAGTTTAGTTTAAGGAAAGTTATAAGCGTTTAGGTACAATTTGTTAGTGGATAGAGTAAGAGAGGGTCATACTGGAAGTTCGGGAAGGTGATAGGAGAGTGGAGGGTGGGGCCTAAGGGGGGGAGAAGACAGAGGAGATCTTTAGTTGAAAAGGAGGGTCTTTACCGATTTACGGAATGTTAATAATGAGTTCTGTTGTCTAAGTTGGGGGGGGGAGTTGGTTCCAGAGGTGTGGAATGAAGTGGCTGTAGGATCGTTTGTGGGCAGTTTCTGTGAGCAGGGATCTTCCGGGGGTGGGGGGGATGCATAGGCGTATCTCTGACTTTGAGCGGAGGGTGCGAGTGGGGTTGTAGATGGGAAGCTTGGATTTTATGTAGGAGGGGGTGGTGGAGTAGATTCTCTTGTGAGCAATTGCCAGGGCTTTGAAAGTACAGCGTTGGCTAATCGGGAGCCAGTGTTCAGCATGGAGTGCCGGGGAGATGGAATCGCGGTAGTTGAGGTTGTGTAGGAGGCGGATGGCTGCATTTTGGACCCGTTGGAGGCGTTTGATATTATTTTTGGTTAGTCCATTAAATAGGGAGTTACAATAATCCAGTCTGGAGAGGACATATGCGTATAGGAGTTGGGCGAGGTCTAGTGTGGAGATGTAGGGTTTGATCCTTTTCAGTTGGCGAAGGTAGTAGAAGGAGGTGGAGACCACTTGGGATATGTGGTTAGATAGGGATAGGTGTCCGTCTAGGGTTACTCCCAGGCTGCGAACTTGATCTGCTGCTGTTAGTAGAGTGGAATCCCATGTTAGTGTAGGTCGTAGGTATTTGGTGTTTTTGTTTCTGATCCATAGGAGTTCGGTTTTGGAGGCGTTAAGTTGAAGCTTGTTGTTTGACATCCAAGTTTTCATGTCAGTGAGGCAGAGTTCGAGGTTAGCAATTTGGGATGGCCGGTTTTCGCCTAAGGGGAGGAGCAGCTGGATGTCATCTGCATAAGAGTGGATTTTGATTTTATATTTTTGGGCTATATCGATGACGGGTTTGATGTAGAGGTTGAATAGGAGGGGGGATAGAAGGGCGCCTTGAGGAACGCCATATTTGATAGGCTTAGGGTTGGATTTATGTGTCCCTAGTAGGACAGTTTGGGTCCTTTGGTGAAGGAAGGAGGTGATCCATTGGAGGGCTGTGTCTTTGATACCGAGGTCGTGGAGCCTAGATGTGAGTAGGTGGTGGTCAACTGTGTCGAAGGCAGCGCTAAGGTCAAGTAGGACTAGTAGGGCGTCATTGCCTTTGTCGAGTATTGACCAGCTGTCGTCGATGATATCAAGGAGTACTGATTCTGTGCTGTGGCCCTTACGGAAGCCGGATTGGGCTGGGGATAGGGCAGCTTGTTCTTCAATGAAAGGGTGTAGGCGGTGGAGCACAATTCGTTCAAGGATATAAACTGGGATTTGGGGGCCCAAAAATGGGGGTCCTGGTTTATATTCGGACCAGTACCCCATCTCACATTTATTGCAGGCCGCCGCCAGGCTCTCCACCCTGCCCCCCTCCCTGCCAGCCCTGTCCGTCGTACCTCTTCTGCCGATCCCTGGTGGTCCAGAGGGCAAGAGCAAGCTTTCCGTGCTCCTGCCCAGCTGCTAACCCAAGTTCTGGTTTCTTCAGTCGCTGAGCGGCACCGAGCAGAAGTGCACTTTGATGCTGCTGCTCGGCGCTGAGCAGCTTCCTGACTGGCTCACACAAATTCTCTGCGTCCACTTTTGAGGGTCAGTGGCTGGGCCCATTCATACTCTGATTCTTCCCTCTCTCCATAAAGAATGACAAGGAGATGGTTTCCCGTGGGGACGGAGATGGTGACAAATTGTGTCACTGTGTCATTCTCTACACCTCTGTTTAGCACTGAGACGGTGATTGCAGCAACCCTAGAATACTTACGCAACTTATTCAGCAAGGGCCATAATGCCTTAATCATGCAATTTGACATGAGCTCGGCCTTCGACTTGGTGGATCATGAGAAATTGTTACAATGTTTAGACGCAATCGGCATAAGAGGTGAGGTATTTGACTGGTTCCGAGGATTCCTTACGACCCGCACCTATCAAGTACGTTTCAACTGCAACCTCTCTAAAACATGGAGAAACCCATCAGGCGTTCCACAGGGGTCTCCATTATCCCCACTACTCTTCAACGTCTATATATTATCACTAGGCATGCAGCTGGCCCAGCGGGGTATAAAAGTATTCAGTTATGCGGACGACTTTACAATCATTATCCCGTTCAATACTTCTCCCTCCGAAATCACCCCCACGGCAACAGAAGCGCTAAACCTGATGGAACAATGGACCACAGAATTCAGACTGAAGCTTAATTCAGATAAAACTAAATTCTTTATAGCCTCGCCACACCCACCTGTCACCACAACACCACTACGCATTAACAACCTCAACTACCCTATTCAACCCACAATGAAGGTTCCGGGGGTAATACTGGACCAAGGTCTAACCATGAAAGACAATGTGGACTCCCTAGTCAGAAAGGGGTTTTTTACTCTCTGGAAACTTAGGTCCATTAGAGCACAGTTCTTCAACCGCCGGTCTGCGGACCGGTGCTGGTCCGCAGAAAATTTCTGCCGGTCTGCGCAGGGCCGGTGAGATCAAGACGGCAGTTAAATTTCCTGCCGACTGCGGTTCCTCCCGACTAATGTTCCTCCCAGCCTCAGGCGATCAAGATAGGCTGCCAACGTCGGGGCCTTCCCTCTCTGAGTCTCGCCTGTTCGGAAACAGGAAGTTGAAACAAAATAGGCGGGACTCAGAGAGTTAAGGTCCCGACGTCGGCAGCGTGTCTTGATCGCCACCCCTGCCGAGTTGCTGAAGAGGGCCGCGGGGAAGTTGCGATTAGACCGGAGAGAGCTGCAGATTCAGGTGCAGGTGGAGGGAGATGGTCAGCGTCTGCGAACAAGATCCTGGAGAGCCTTCACAGTGGCTGTCTCCCCTCCCACCAGCTCTCCAATTTGCCAGGGAAGTGATTTACCGGCAACTTCCTGCAGGCAAGTACCGAGAGCTGCTGGAAGGGGAGGAAGCCACTGTAGGAGGCTGGGAAGGTCTGGAAAAGGGAGAGCTGTTACTGGACTTGAAGGGAGTTAGAAAGAGAGATGCTGCTGGGAGGGGAGGAGGGAAAGGTATGGGAAGAGAGTTAATGTTGGATAGAGGGAGGAGGGAAGGGAGAAGAAGGAGAGATGCTGCTGGGAGGGGAGGAGTGAAAGAGATGGGAAGAGAGTTACTGTTGGATAGAGGGAGGAGGGAAGGGAGAAGAAGGAGAGATGCTGCTGGGAGGGAGGAGGGAAAGGGATGGGAAGAGAGTTAATGATGGATAGAGGGAGGAGGGAAGGGAGAAGGAAAAAAAGGAAGGAGGGTAGGGAGAAAGAAAAAAGGAAGGAAACAGCTGGCAGGGAGATTACAGGAGGGGAAGGGGGTCAGGGTGGAATGGAGGGATCAGATGAGAGAAAGGGGAGAGAGAGGAATGAGAAAGTAGAGAGACATTGATGCTGGAAAGGGGGTCAGCAGAGAAATGAGAGAGGGATAAAGATGCTAGATCTGGTGTAGGAGAGATAAAAATGAAGAAGGCAGTGAAGCTGGAATGAATGATGTAAAAAGGAGAGAGGAAGATGGACAAGGAAGAGGGGCATAGAAAGAAGTCAGATACATATGGAAGGGGGAGAGGGCAGACATTGGATGGAACGGGCAGATGCTGGAAGGAAAAGAGTGAAAAGAAGATGAAAGCAGAAACCAGAGACAACAAAAGGTAGAAAAAAATAATTTTATTTCTATTTTGTCATTAGAATATATCAGATTTGAATTATATATCCTGCTAGAGACATAACTGGGGACTGCAGTATTCTGTTAGCATGATATTTCTATGTAGCATTCTATAATAACTTGGCTTGTTCAGTTTTCTTGATAGTAGAGGGGATATATGTGAAGGGGAGGGGAGACAGGGGTTTTGTTGGTCCGTGCTCTGTATATTTGTATTTATAAAATCACAATTGTTCAGAATATTGTTTCTTTTTATACTTTAATAAAATATGTTCAATATAAAATCATAATTGCGGCTTGTGCAGATGGAATCAGATGGTTTGCGGGGACCGAGCTCGCGGAGATGGGGCGTAAACGGGGTTTTTAAATTTTAGTCCTAGTAGTTTGCCGGTCCACAAAATAATTCTTTTATTTCTGCCGGTCCACGGGTGTAAAAAGGTTGAAGAACACTGCATTAGAGCATACTTCGACGCTTCAGCATTCAGAATTCTGGTACAATCCCTAATACTAAGCCACCTTGATTATTGTAACATTGCCTATCTGGCAATCTCCCGGAAGCAAATGCAGAGACTACAACTGATACAAAATGCAGCAGTCAGGTTGATCTTCGGGTTGAAGAAGTCCGATCACATAACCCCTTCCTACCGACTCCTGCACTGGCTGCCAATGGAGGCACGTGCGAAGTTCAAGCTGGGATGTCTCTGCTTCAAGGTACTATCTGGTCTAGCCCCTAAATATATAACTGACCTCTTCTCCTTCTCAACCAATGGACATAAGAGAAGAACACACCTGAAGTTCGTTTCCCCACCGGCTAGAGGATGCAAATTTAAGAGACACCATCAATACCTTCTATCGTATCAAGCAGCCTTATGGGGCAAAGACCTGGAAAAACTAATTACACACACAAACAACTATGGTGAATTTAGGAAACACCTAAAAACATACCTGTTCTCGAAATACCTAGGTAACGAATCTGGACAATAGACTCCATCACAATCCCACCCCCAAATCTGATCTTGTAAACTGTTATCCACTAATCTCTAACTATGAACGTTCCATTCAATTTGTAGAATCTTTCTAATTCATTGTAAACCGCATAGAACTTCACGGTCCTGCGGTATATAAACTGTTATTATTATTATTATTACACAACTGCAGTGCATCTTGCCCTCTGCCTCTTTGCCTTATCTGCTCTGCTTCCTTCCCTGCCACTCATTTTCTCCCCTGCCCCAGCCTCTTTTTTTCTGTCTCTTACTCCCCTACCACCCCATTTCACATTCTCTATTTCCGTCCTTTCTCACTCCCTTCAAAGCCCCAACCCATTTCTCTGTCTCTCAATTCTCTCCACAGTCCCCTGTCCCTTTCTATTACCTATCAATCATTCCCCTAGCCCAGGGGTGGGCAAACTTTTTGACTCATGGGCCACAATGGGTTCTAAATTTGACAGAGGGGCCGGTCCAAGAGCTTTAAACTAGGTAAGTCGGGGGAGGGTACCCACTTATATACTAGTGCAGTAAGAAACTATCCTGATGTGGTGATCCAAAACTGAGCTTCTAAGTCCGAGGTAAGTACCCTCAATGCTAAAGGTTCACAAGGAGACACTTTGAGTAAGATAGGAATCTCTCTACAGGGGTTTAACAAACGCACAGAGTGGAGAGCTATGTATGTTAACGCACATAGTTTAGGGAATAAATTTCTAGAACTGGAAACAGAAATTGTGAATACCGACCTAGATGTGGTGGCAATATCAGAAACATGGTTCACGGACTCCCATGGGTGGGATACAACTATACCAGGATACAACCTGCTTCGACAAGACAGGAAGGGTAAGCTAGGAGGAGGGGTAGCAATTTACATCAAAGAGAACATCAAGATAACCAGGATCACAGATGTTAAGTACACCGGGGAATCCATCTGGGTCAACCTGGCCAGAGGTGGAGAAAAGTGCTTGTACCTTGGAGTGGTATACAGACCTCCAAGACAAACAGAGGACAAGGATAACGAATTGATTGAAGACATTGAAAATATTACTCTACGGGGGGACACTGTTCTGCTAGGGGACTTCAACATGCCCGATGTAGACTGGAACACATTCTCAGCGACAACTTGTGGCAGCAGGAGGATTTTGACGTCCATGAAGGGAGTACAGCTCAAACAAATGGTGATAGAGCCCACTAGGGCCGAGGCCATCCTAGACCTCGTACTTACAAACGGTGAGAATGGCTCGGAGGTCTCAGTGGGAGAAACGCTGGCTACCAGTGACCATAACATGGTATGGTTCAACCTCAGGAAAGGTTTCCCTAAATCACAAACTAAAACGAGGGTACTCAATTTCTGGGGCACTGATTTCGCACGTATGGGAGATTTCGTCCAGCAGACGCTGCAGGATCAAGAAGCAACTGATAATGTGGAAGCCATGTGGTCAAACCTGAAATTGACCCTACACGAGGCAACTATCCGCTACATAAAATCGGTAAATAAACAACAAAGAAACAAAAAACCCCAATGGTTCACTGAAGAGGTCTCGTACCTTGTCAAGGAGAAAAAAAGAGCATTTCTTTCATACAAACGTACGGGAACAGGTGAAGCTAACATTGAATATAGGTCCAGGTCTGCAGCAGTCAAATCAGCAGTCAGGGAGGCCAAGCTTGCAGTGGAAGAAACTCTAGCAAAAAACATTAAGAAAGGGGACAAATCCTTCTTCAGGTACATTAGTGACAGGAAAAAAACACAAACGGGATAGTACGCCTCAGAACACCGAACGGGAATTACGCGGAAACAGATTCCGATAAAGCCAAAATACTGAATGAATACTTCTGCTCGGTTTTTACCTGCGAGGCACCAGGGATAGGGCCACATCTGGAAGCAATGTCAAGCGCGGAAGACCCATTTCAGAATTTTGAGTTCACACCAGCTGATGTCTACAGCGAATTATCAAGACTCCAGGTGAGCAAAGCCATGGGTCCAGACGAATTGCACCCAAGGGTGCTCAGAGAGCTGTGCGAGGTCCTGGCAGAACCATTAGCCATGCTCTTCAATCTCTCCCTAAAGAAGGGGAGAGTCCCCCTGGATTGGAAAACAGCGAATGTTGTTCCTCTGCATAAAAAGGGAGGCAGGGCAGAGGCTGCGAATTACCGACCAGTAAGTTTCACATCGATAGTATGTAAACTCATGGAAACACTAATTAAACGTAAGTTGGACACGATCTTGGATGAGGGGAATCTCAGGGATCCTAGTCAACATGGATTCACTAAGGGTAGGTTGTGTCAATCCAACCTCATCAGCTTCTTTGATTGGGTAACAGGAAAGTTGGACTCAGGAGAGTCTCTGGACATAGTATATTTGGATTTCAGCAAAGCTTTTGACAGCGTCCCACACCGCAGGCTACTAAACAAGATGAAATCAATGGGGTTGGGTGAGACTATAACTGCATGGGTCAATGATTGGCTGAGTGGTAGACTTCATAGGGTGATGGTCAACGGTACCCTCTCTGAAACATCAGAGGTGACCAACGGAGTGCCGCAGGGCTCGGTCCTGGGTCCTCTTCTTTTTAATATATTCATAAGGGATTTGACACTGCAGGGAGGAAACAGAGGGACCGGAAGATCTACAAATCAGACAGCGAGGGAAACATCAGGTAAAGGGAGCTTGCTGGGAGAAGACTAAGGAGCATGGGGACACAGGGGGACTGGGTGGCATAAGGGCGAAAGCCGAGGGTAATATAGAAGCACCACAAGGCAAGGGGGATCAAACAGAGGCTCAAGGGATGACAGCCCAGGAGGGGGCCGGTAGGGCTAAAAATCCCAGAGGAAAAGCGGGAAAGTGGGGTGGCAGGAATGTGGGGAAGCTGAAAGCTAAGATGGTAAAGGCTGAGGGTAAAGCAGAAACACAGAGAGCGGGAAAACTGCCAGAAATCCAAGGGCAAGTGGACCAGGTAAATGCAGAAGTGGAAGAAAAACGACGGGACCTGCGGTGCTTATACGCAAATGCAAGAAGCCTCACGGCCAAGATGGGTGAACTAGAAGTCGTCGCCAAGGGGGAGGACCTGGATATAATTGGAATTGTAGAAACCTGGTGGACAGAGGAAAATCAATGGGATATAGCGCTGCCGGGGTACAAGCTCTATAGGAGGGACAGGACCCACAAAAAGGGGGGAGGCATAGCACTATATATAAAGGAATCTATCCACTCGGTCGGAATGGATATGGCAACGAAGGCAGAGGGGCTGGAATCGCTGTGGGTCAAATTACCGGGAAACAAGGGTGCGGGCATAAAACTGGGGCTGTACTATCGACCACCTGGTACGCCAGAGGGAGTCGGAAACGACTTGGAAGCGGAATTGAGACAGGAGTGCAGGACTGGAAGTGTAACAGTGATGGGGGACTTCAACTACCCAGGGATAGACTGGAGTATGGGTCACTCCAACTGCACTAGGGAGACAGGATTTGTAGAAGCTGTGAAGGACTGCTTCATGGAGCAACTAGTCAAAGAACCAACGCGAGGGGGTACTACTCTTGACCTCATCCTAAACGGATTAGGGGGGCCTGCAAGAGGGGTAGAAGTGGGAGGACCACTAGGCAACAGTGATCACAACACGATCAGATTCACATTAGAAAGAGGGACACCCATAGTTAGGAGGACCGCAACAACTGCGCTGAACTTCAAGAAAGGGAACTACGTTGCTATGAGGGAAATGGTGGGGAGGAAGCTCAGAAACATCTTTAGGATGGAGACTGTGGGAAGCGCCTGGACCCTATTCAGGGACAACCTGCAGGAAGCACAGAGAATGTACATCCCCAATTTCAGGAAAGGCTGCAAGAACAAGCGATCAAAGGACCCGGTTTGGATGTCAATAGCAGTAAAGAGGGCGATAAAGGACAAAAAAGTATCTTTCCGGAGATGGAAAAAGGACCCAACAGAGGAAAATCACCAGGAGCACAGGAAATGCCAAAAGGAATGCCACCTGGAGGTTAGAAAAGCAAAAGAGAAATACGAAGAGGGGCTGGCCAAGGAGGCGAAAAACTTCAAGGCATTCTTCAGTTACGTTAAGGGGCAGCGACCAGCGAGAGAGGAGGTAGGGCCGTTGGACGATGGGGACAAGAAGGGAGTGATTAAGGAGGATAAAGAGGTAGCTGAGAGGTTGAACACGTTCTTCTCGTCGGTTTTCACGAGCGAAGACACATCTAATATACCAGACTCAGAGGAGCTCATGAGTGGGGAACAGGCTGAAAAATTAGAGCACATAGAGGTAAGTAGGGAGGATGTCCTCAAACAGATAGACAGGTTAAAATGCGGCAAATCACCGGGCCCGGACGGGATCCACCCAAGGATTCTGAAAGAACTAAGACAGGAAATAGCGGGCACAATCCAACATGTTTGCAACCTATCCTTGAAAACTGGTGAGGTGCCAGAGGACTGGAGATTGGCAAATGTCACACCGATCTTCAAGAAGGGATCGAGGGGTGACCCCGGGAACTACAGGCCGGTAAGCCTGACTTCAATAATAGGGAAGATGGTGGAAGCTATGATCAAGGACGGCATTTGCGAGCATATCGAGAGGAATGGCCTACTGAGAACAAGCCAGCACGGATTCTGTAAGGGAAGGTCGTGCCTAACGAACCTTCTGTACTTCTTTGAGGGAATAAGCAGTCGGATGGACAATGGGGAGCCCATAGACATCATTTACCTCGACTTTCAAAAGGCTTTCGACAAGGTGCCACATGAAAAGCTACTTAAGAAACTATGGAGCCACGGGGTGGGAGGGGATGTGCACAGATGGATCAAGCACTGGCTGTCGGGTAGACTGCAGAGGGTTGGAGTAAAGGGTCAATATTCTGACTGGCGGGGAGTCACGAGCGGTGTGCCACAGGGATCGGTGCTGGGGCCTTTACTCTTTAACATATTCATCAATGACCTGGAAAAGGAGGCAAAGTGTGAGGTTATAAAATTCGCAGACGATACCAAAATGTGCGGCAGAGTTAGGACCAGGGAGGAGTGTGAGGACCTACAAAGGGACCTGGACAAGCTGGAAGACTGGGCAAACAAATGGCAAATGCGCTTCAACGTGGACAAATGCAAGGTCATGCATATAGGGAAAAAGAACCCGTTGTTCAGCTACAAATTAGGGGGGGTATTGTTGGGAGACAGCAGACTCGAGAGAGACTTGGGTGTGCTGGTGGATGCATCACTGAAGCCATCTGCACAGTGCGCAGCAGCCTCGAAAAAAGCCAACAGGATGCTGGGCATCATAAAGAAGGGCATAACAACCAGAACACGGGAAGTCATCATGCCATTGTATCGAGCGATGGTGCGTCCACATCTGGAATACTGCGTTCAGTATTGGTCGCCGCACCTCAAGAAGGACATGGCGGTACTTGAGAGAGTCCAAAGGAGAGCAACAAAAATGGTAAAAGGGCTGGAACACTGCTCATACGCCGAGAGGCTGGATAGGCTGGGGCTCTTCTCTCTGGAGAAAAGGAGACTCAGGGGAGATATGATAGAGACCTTCAAGATCATGAGGGGCATAGAGAGGGTGGATAGGGACAGATTCTTCAGACTGAAGGGGACAGCAAATACGAGGGGGCATTCTGAGAAACTGAAGGGAGACAGGTTCAAAACAAATGCAAGGAAGTTTTTTTTCACCCAAAGGGTCGTGGACACTTGGAATGCGCTACCGGAGGAAGTGATCAGGCAGAGTACGGTACAGGGATTCAAGCAGGGATTGGATGGATTCCTGAGGGATAGAGGGATCGTGGGGTACTGAGTAAACCAACCTGGTCGTGCATGTGCAAGACCGGAGGGCTAGGACTTCGATAGGAGGGCAGAACTTAAATGGGAAACCAAGGTGGCAGGGGAGCCCCTTCTGATGATTCAGACAGGCCTTGACCTGTTTTTGGCCACCGCGGGAGCGGACTGCTGGGCAGGATGGACCTGTGGTCTGACCCGGCAGAGGCACTGCTTATGTTCTTATGACACGAGGGCTACAGGGTAAAGTAACATTGTTCGCCGACAACGCAAAACTGTGCAACATAGTAAGTGAAAGCTTTTTACAGGATAGTATGACACAGGACCTTCGTACGTTGGAAAACTGGTCCTCGACATGGCAGCTAGGCTTCAATGCTACAAAATGTAAGGTCATGCACCTCGGTAGCAGAAATCCGTGCAGAACTTACACCTTAAATGGAGTAACATTAGCTAGAACCTCAGTAGAACGGGATTTGGGAGTAATCATCAGTGCAGACATGAAGGCTGCCAAGCAGGTAGAGAAGGCCATATCCAAGGCAAGGCAAATGATGGGATGTATCAATAGAAGTTTCGTCAGTCGGAAACCAGAAGTCATAATGCCACTGTACAAAACCATGGTGAGACCTCATCTGGAATTCTGTGTGCAATTCTGGAGGCCACATTACCGTAAAGACGTGCTTAGAGTCGAGTCGGTTCAGCGGATGGCCACTAGGATGATCTTGGGGTTCAAGGGTCTCTCGTACGAAGAGAGACTGAGCAGACTGCGGCTCTACACTCTAGAGGAACGCAGGGAGAGGGGGGATATGATTGAGACATTTAAATACATCACAGGACGTGTCGAGGTGGAAGACGATATCCTCTTCCCCAAAGGACCCTCGACCACAAGAGGGCATCCGCTTAAACTCAGAGGGGGGAAATTTAGTAGTGACACCAGGAAGTATTTTTTCACGGAAAGGGTGGTGGATCACTGGAATGAGCTTCCGGTGCAGGTGGTCGAGGCCACCGGGGTGCTTGACTTTAAGAATAAATGGGACATGTACGTGGGATCCCTACGTAGGACGAATCACTAGCATCTAGACTTATTGGGGTGGGTCAGTAGAGTGGGCAGACTTGATGGGCTATAGCCCTTTTCTGCCGTCATCTTTCTATGTTTCTATGTTTCATCTTTCTATCCCTCCATCTCTTGTGCAGCAGAACCCTTGAGCACCCGCCCCCGTCACACAGCCGAACCCCCGCTGACTCTCCATCCTTCCCCTCCAATCCGAACCCCGCCACCCACAAGCCCTACAGACCTCCCTCCAGAGCAGCATCAGGCCAACACTTCACGGCCTTTTCTCGTCGAGGCCTTCCATGTGCCGGGTTACTGATGACATCATCAGTGATGCGGCAGAGGGAATTTTACGATGAGAGAAGGCCGCGAAGCAGCCTGTTTAAAGTGATGCCAGCCCGACGCTGCTCTGGAGGGAGGTATGTAGGGCTCACAGTTGGGAGGGAGGTATGTAGGGCTCGCAGTTGGCGGAGTTCAGATGGTTGGCAGGCCGGATTAAAAAAACTAAACGGGCCGGATATAGCCCGCGGGCCATAGTTTGCCCATGTCTGCCTTAGCCCCTTCAGACCATATCTCTACTTTTCTTCACACTGTCTCATATCCCATCCAAGGAGGCAGATTCTGGTCCTCAAAAATTCATGCCTCAATAAATTGATTAATCTATAAGGTTCCACCTGCATCTGTTATTTTATTTTTTATTTTTATTGATTGATTGATTTTATGATTACAAACCAAGCATAAACTTGTACAGAAAGGAATTAAGCCAAGGAAAAATACACTTATACACAAAATACAAACTTTCTAATAAGAAAACAAATATATGTTTAATTTAACTCAAGTCCTCAATAACAGAGATCCAAAAATTATTAAAGCGAGTTTAAAAAGAAAGAAAAAGAATGCAAGAAAAGGCTGAAAGACCAAGGATAATTACCACATTTCCTAATATAGAGTTTCAAGATTTTTTGTTATCCAGCCTTGACATCGATAAGAGGATTGCTAATTGAAAAGGTTCAAAGAAAACGTATTTGAGTGTTTGATAATACACAATGCATTTACAAGGATGCCTTAAATAGAATGTAGCCCCCATTGAAACACCCGGCTTTAGAAGAAGAAACTCTTGTCTACGCCTTTGGGTTCCCCTCGAGAAATCAGGATACATTTGTATTTTATAACCCCAAAACTCTTTTTGTTTGTTTTTGAAAAAAAGTCTCAGGATCCAAGACTTATCAGGTAATAGAACTACTGTTAATACAAGTGTTGCTGAAGTGGCTAAATCTTGGTTAGATCCTGCTTCAAAAACATTTTACCCTCCTTGTCCAATCCATCATCCTTTCCAGATTGGACTATTGCAACTCTATCTACTTAAGCCTAACTAAGAAAAACCTTCACAGACTTCAGCGGATCCAGAATGCCGCGGCCAAGCTCATCTTCGCTAAAAGTAAATTTGACCATGTCTCCCCGCTCCTGTCCAAGCTTCACTGGCTTCCGATAATCGCCAGGGTCCACTTTAAATGCACCTGTTTAGCTTTCAAAATCCTACACGGTATCCTCCCTCCCTTTATCCCTCTTTCTTGGAATTCTTCAAACCCTAATACCACCAGATCCTCCCAAAAATTAAAACTATCCTTCCCCTCGCTAAAAGACATTTCCCATACAGGAAAGCTAGGGACATCCCTCCCCTTCAAAATCACTAAGCTCTGGAACAACCTAACCACCCCTCTTCGGAACTTGAGCTCTCTCTAAGTTTTCCACAAACATCTGAAAACCTGGCTTTTCTAAAAAATGTAAGCCTCTCTCCAACTTTGGTATCCCAAGTCCTCAAAAACTCTTCATATCTGGCATCCCAAGTCCTCTAAATATGCTTCATACTTTGACCTCTAACCTTTTGTTGTAGTTCCTTCCTATTTCATCTACTGTAAACCGCGCCAAGCTCTACGAACGTGGAGATGATGCGGTATACAAACCTAAGAATTAGATTAGATTAGTCCAAGGATTCCAATAAAGTTGTGATATTCATTTGTTCTTGAGGAATAGATTGTTGCTGTCCTTGCACTTTATTCGGTAAATAATAAACTTGCAACAATGGTGGTAAAGATTCTGCGGACGGCTCATCGACTTGTCGATCAGAACTCCCAAGTCTCTTTCCTGGGAGGTCTCTCCAAGTACCGCCCGACATCCTGTATTCGTGCATGATATTTTTGTTACCGACATGCATCACTTTACACTTATCCACATTGAACCTCATTTGCCATTTCTCGAGCTTGATTATGTCACGATGCAGATCTTCGCAATCCCCCTGTGTCTTCACTACTCTGAATAACTTTGTATCGTCCGCAAATTTAATCACCTCACTCGTCGTACCAATGTCCAGATCGTTTATACACCTAGAACCATGCAAGACAGAGAATGCTATGCAAGACCTACACTAAGAAAACGGAACTGAAAGTCTCTGCTGCTGGTCAGAAATCAACAAAGACTGTGACTTTTATGGAAAGTTTCTTCTGATGATATCTTAGGTAGTATCACTAAACACATTTTTCTGTTTTTAAGGCCGAATTACTATCTTATTCAACAAACACTTTTCAGATTTGTAGGTATCTGAGGAAAGGTTGCTTATATCAAGTACTGGAAGAAGAATGTTAGAGTGCGAAAGTAAAAATCCACAAGAAAGATTACTCCAGCTTGCTTCCATATAGCAAATAAAATATGAGTAAAGCATTCAGAGCAAATAGAGATAGATATGCTATTTCTTTATATTCCCAGAGAACACAAACAAGTATCACTAAAAATGTTAGAAGAAAACGGCAAAAAGTGAAAACATAATCCAAGGTCAAAATCTCTCCTTTTCTAACGAGAAACGTGTTCATAAGATGATTCTGTGCATCATTTCCTAGGTTCTGAGAATTTTTTTTTCTGCTGAGTTACAAATTTCACTGCTGCCTTAAAACCACAGGATATCCTTAGTGCTCTGAATAAAGCACAGACATGCCATGACTTGGAGAAAGTGCAGCTTGCATCACAGCCCTGTGTGTGAAGAGAATTCTGAAGAAATCTGCTTCTAATCTGGCCCGGTCAAGGCTCAGAGCACTTCCTTGGTCACTAAATGCCTCCAGATCAGATCATCCTTAGCCCTTAAGCGCTGCTCTACTGCTACCCATCCAAACTACCTGCTCAGCTTTACCGCCCTTTCCTCTCCCTCAGAAATCTTTTCCGCTTTGATTGTCCCACACATTCACCATCCTTTCTGTAAAGCTACTCCTCAGACGTCCCTCTTTTATCCTGCTTACATGATCTCTTTAGAGGGTCCCTTTTCTGTTGGCACTTATTCCTTTGAGGTATCTAAATATCCCTTTCCCCAGGCCCAACAGCATGTATTTGTCTGTCGTACACTTTGTTTGCACACGGATCCTTTAGAGCTACTGCTCCTGGTAGTGAAGAAATATTGACTCCACTATCAGATCAACGATAGTGGAGTCGGTGAGCAGTGTATAATTTAGATCCTCATTTTTCTTAGTGTGTGAAAGATTTAATAATTGTTAACCACCCCTTTTCATATATACATTTGCAACAACACATTTGTTTTCAAGAGCTTTGTGGTTTATTGTTTTAAAATGAACACAGTTATCTGTTTTAGTTGCTGCCCTATGGACTAGCTCTATCCAATTCATACCTTTTTTAAAAGTGTGGTCTCCAGAACTGTACATGGTACTCCAAATTAAGAAGACTTTTCCTGGTGGCTACGTCACTCACGCATCCTTCTAGCTTTTGCCAGATGCAAAGACTCCCAGATCCTACTAGGCTTTTATGCACAGAATTATACCCCTATACTAATGCCTTGGGCAACTGGTTAAAAAAAAAAAATGGGGGATCATTTATTTGGACTGCAAGAAATTTTAGCTGCTAAACTCTAAATTCACCAACCTTCATAAAATCCATTAAAAATGGCTTCTGTAAATTCTAAAAGAGATCCAAGCCTCTCCAGAGTTTTTACAGAGTCTTCCTGGCATTTAACTCTCTTTGGTTCAATTTTCTTTATTAGGTTTATTTGACCAAGTTATAGTCTTATCCAACTCCCTAGAATCCAATGGATAAATGGGGAGATTTGTGACTCTTCTTACTTACAAAGTAACATAGTAGATGACTGCAGATAAAGACTTGCAAAACCCAGCCAGGCTGCCCAACAAGATAAACTTATAGCATATGGTATAATATAGGGATGATCAAATATTATACTCAGAAAAGTATTACTCCCACTATTCTCGAGAAGTGCATTAACTCTGTGCCTTTTTTCTATACGGGAAAAGGCCTCAGATATGGAGCCTACGCACAGTCATAGACTGGATTGATCGGCGAAGTTACCACACTCCTTGCTCCAGTCATCGGCCATAAAAACCCGTTGCCTTTAAATCTTTAATTAACTTAGCATGTTTAAATTTTATAAAAACTTGTAACCTTATATTACTCACGAATATATTTCTCCCTCAGGGAGAAAGGAACTCTCAAGTTTTCCCTAGACATAGGCAGAGGCAGGCCTTGGGAAGACAAACTGATGTGTGTAGCAGCTGGCTGAGGAATTTTGGAATGCCTAGAACTCGGCCCTGAAGCAGCGGTTTCAGTTATTGCCGCGAAACGCCAGCTACGTTGGCATCTGTGCAGAGGCATTCGTGAGACCGAATGCTGTGTTGAAGCTAAGTAACAAATGAGTCACTCTTTTCAGGGTAAACAGAGTTGTGCATGAAACAAATGATAAACTATGAAATTAGATAAATGAAGTAGTATGTGATAAAATGTAAAAAGTACAAAAAAAAACCATTAAAAAATATATTCTTGAGTAATATAAGGTTACAAGTTTTTATAAAATTTAAACATGCTAAGTTAATTAAAGATTTAAAGGCAACGGGTTTCCACACCACTGGAGTTATCTTTGCTGGCTCCGTTTCATGTGAGCTATTTTCTGCATGTGGCGGATCCACAGATACGTCCTTTGGTGTCCTATTACCCGATATTTGCGCCGGCTCGGCAAACCTGGAAGTGGGTTTGTAAAACTGCTAAATTGTCTTCTGGGGTTTCCTTATATTTACCCATCCATCAGCCTGGATTGCAAAATACTTCCTTCCAGAGGTGGAGTGCGCAGGGACTTCAATATCTACTCCACCTGTTTCTGGAGGAGGGGAGAATAGCAACTTTTGCAGAATTCCATCAGCCTAATGATCTTTTTGCCTATTACCAGATCCGACACGACGTCCAGTCTCTACCAGTGGTTCATCTGACTGAGGACAACAGGGAAGCCCTTTCGGAACTTTTTAGCCTCTCTGCTCAACAGAGGATTCCACTGTGGTTTCACATTGTGGGGATCCGGGACTGCCAACCTGGCCCGAATTTGGCCATTTTAGCGACAGCATGGGCGGAGGACTTGCAATGCACGCTAACGGCCCAGCAGCTACAGCAGGTACAGAAGCATATTCAGAAGGTGTCTCCTAATATCACCCACTGGGAAATGCAATTGAAAATTGTTCTGAGACTTTATATTCCACCGGAACGTGCAGCCCGGATGGGGATTGCGGCATCTCATTCTTGCCCGAAATGTGCTCACGCTCATGCTTCTTTGGCTCATATGGTTTGGGCCTGCCCCAAAATTCTACAGTTTTGGAGATATCTAGGACATTATACTACGATGCTTTGGGGGAGGCGCTGGCTCCCGCAACCAAGAGCATTATTTGGATATTATAATATAGCCACACCTAAACCCAAGGGAATGTCAGCATTCATTACCAGAGTGCTCTTGATGGGGAAGAAAGCAATCCTCACTAACTGGCTGTCCTGCGATCCCCCTTCCTATGCCCAATGGAGATCCTTGATGATAATCAATGCTACACTGGAGCGGAGACTGGTGGGAGACCTGGATCGTGGACCGGGTCGTAGATTTTGTCGGACCTGGGAATGCTTCTGGCAGGACCTCACACCGCATGCTCGCAGTAGACTATTGAATCTTTAAGTTTGACTCAGACTCTTAGTTTTTGCTATGGCAAGGGACTCTTAGGGAGGGGAGGGACTGGGAGGGTGTGTGTGATTGCAGTGCTGCTTACTGGCTGCATCTGCTGGGAGGAGTGTGTGGCGCAGTGGTTAGATCTACAGCCTCAGCACCCTGGGGTTGTGAGTTCAAACCCCGTGCTGTTCCTTGTGACCCTGGGCAAGTCACTTAATCCTCAATAGCCCCAGGTACGTTAGATAGATTGTGAGCCCACCGGGACAGAGAGGGAAAAATGCTTGAGTACCTGATTGTAAAAACCGCTTAGATAACCTTGATAGGCGGTATATAAAAAAACCTAATAAACTTGAAAAACTAATAAACTTGATAATAATAAACTTGTTTATTGTTGAAACAATAAAAATCATTTGAACATAAAGGCAACGGGTTTTTATGGCCGATGACTGGAGCAAGGAGTGTGGTAACTTCGCCGATCAATCCAGTCTATGACTGTGCGTAGGCTCCATATCTGAGGCCTTTTCCCGTATAGAAAAAAGGCACAAAGTTAATGCACTTCTCAAGAATAGTGGGAGTAATACTTTTCTGAGTATAATATTTGACTATATACACCACTTGGGTTAGTTTATCTAGGTTATAATACAGGGATGCCCACACTTTTTGGGCTTGCAAGCTACTTTTAAAATGACCAAGTCAAAATGATCTACCAACAATAAAATTTTTTAAAAACACAAAGCACACTGAAAGGCAGAGATAATGTTAATTATCATTTATATTCCGGGATTTTTTCAAAGAGGTCAAGGCAGATGACTCTATGTAATGTCACCTCAGTAACAACCATACAAAAATAGACAAATATACGCCCTCCCATTTTACTAAACCGCGATAGCAGTTTTTAGTGCAGGGAGCTGCGCTGAATGCCCCGCACTGATCTCGACGCTCATAGGCTCCCTGCGCTAAAAACCGCTATTGCGATTTAGTAAAAGGGAGCCAATAGTGCAAAATATAGACAGCAGATATAAATTCTCAAAACGGACACATTTTGATCACTAAATTGAAAATAAAATCATTTTTCCTACCTTTGTTTGGTAATTTCATCAGACTCTGGTTGCACTTTATTCTTCTGACTGTGCATCCAATATTTCTTTCCTTCTTTCAGCCTCCTGTATGCTTCCTCTCCTCCAGACCTCATTCTCCCCCCCCCCACTTTTGCTTTCTTTCTACCTGCCCACTTCTTTCTTTCTGTCTCCCTGCCCCCCTTTCTTTCTCTCTCCATGCCCCCTTTCTTTCTGACTCCCTGTTCCCTTGCTTTCTGTTTCCCTTCTTTCTTTGTCTCCTTGCCCCCCCCTTCTTTCTATCTCCCTGCCTGCCCCCTTTCTTTCTCCCTGCCTTCCCCCAAGCCATTAGGTTTGCCGTCGCCATCAGGGAACAGGTCCTCAAGCCACTAGGTTTGCCGCCGCCGCCATCGGGGAACAGGTCCCCAAGCCACCGCTGCCCCAAGCTCTCCCTGTAGAAGCGGCACGCTGACCAGCATTCCGCTCCCCAACGTCAATTCTGACGTTGGAGAGGTGTTCCGAGCCAGCCAGGCAGCGATTGGCTGGCCCAGAACTTCCTCTCCAACGGCAGAATTGACATCAGGGAGCGGAATGCTGGTTGGTCCGATACTTCTGCAGGGAGGGTGGTGGGGAATGTTGGGGAGAGGAAGGCTGATCGGGACGGCAACACGAGTCTATCACGGAGACTGGGATGGGCTCCGCAATCAACTCGCATTGCCTTCCCGATCTACCGGTCGATCGCGATCGACGTATTAGGCACCCCTGGTATAATATATCATAGTAACACGGTAAATGATAGAAGATAAAGACCTGAACACTCTGCCCTGCAACCACATGCATTACGATTTCATGATTGAACTGTCTTTGTTTCTTCTGGGCAACAAACCCGGTACTGTCCTTAGGTTCCAACTACTGCAGTTGCCGTTGAAGCTTACTCCAGGCCTATCCAAACCATCTCTTTTGTGGGAGTCAGACCGTGAAACTTTGCCCATTTAGATTCTAGTTAGAGATCCTCTGTGTTCATCTCACCCTTTTTTGAATTTCATCACTGTCTTCCTCTCCACCAATTCCCCTCGGGACAGCATTCCAGACATCCACCACCCTCTCCATGAAAAAGAACTTTCTAACATTACTCCTAAATCTACCACCCCCTCAAACTCAATTTATATCTTCTAGTTTTACCAATATCCCTTCTCAGGAAAAGATTTGGTCCTATATTAATACCTTCCAAATATTTAAACATCTGTATCATGTATGGTAAAATATTTGGGACTGAAATATGTTTTGGTTTTTTTTTGCCGCTGAGCAGTTACGAGCCTTCCTGGATTAAAGAAATTGGCAGCATTTAGGAATAAGGAACTCGGCTGTTAAGTTTATTTCTGATGTCTAATACTTGTATTTGAGTTTTTCTTCACTCTATCCCCCCTTTCTTCTTTTTTGGTCTAAGGAAGATATAGTTGAATGCTTCAATATTGCAGATTGTTTAATTTTGCAAATTTCTTTTTATGATGTTTCTTTCTGTTTTATCATATCTCCCCTGTCCCTCCTCTAGAATATACATATTCAGCTTTTCCCAGTCTCTTCTTGTATGTCTTTTGGCTCAGACCCCTTACCATTTTCGTTGCCTTTCTCTAAACCACTTTAAGTCTTCTTATATCTTTGGTCAGATGCGGCTTCCAAAACTGAACACAATGCTCCAAGTGGGGCCTCACCAATGACCTGTACAGGGGCATCAACACCTCCTATCATCTGCTGGTTACGCCTCTCTCTCCATATAGGCTAGCATCCTTCTGGCTACACTGCTTTGTCGTCTTCAGATCCTCAGACACTATCACCCCAAGGTCCCTCTCGCCGTCCATGCATATCAGCCTCTTGCCTCTCAACATATACATCCCCTCTGATTCCTACTCCCCAAATGCATCACTCTGCACTTCTTTGCACTGAATTTTAGTTGCCAGACATTAGACCATTCCAACTTTTTGCAGATCCTTTTTGCATGTTTTCCACTCCCTCTGTGGTGTCCACTCTCTTACAAATCTTGGTATCATCTGCAAAGAGGCTAACCTTTCCTTCTAAACCTTTGGCAATATCGCACACAAACATATTGAACAGAATAGGCCCCAGCAACGATCTCTGAGGCACTCCGCTACTCACCTTTCCTTCTTCCGAGCAAATTCCATTAATTACTACCCTCTGACATCTGTCTGTCTGTCAACCAGTTTCTAATCCACTTTGCCACTTTGGGTCCTAATTTCAGCTGGTCAAGTTTGTTCAAGAGCCTCCTATAAGGAATCGTGTCAAAGGCTTTGCTGAAATCTAAGTAAGTTATATCTAGCGAACTTCCTCAATCTAATTCTCTGGTAATGCCAGTCAAAGAATTCAATCAGATTCATTTAGCAAGATTTAGCTTTAGTAAAGCTATGTTGTCTCGGATTTTGTAACCCACTGGATTCTAAGAATTCCACTATCCTCTCCTTCAGCAATGCTTCCATTATTTTTCCAATGACTGAAGTGAGGCTTACAGGGCCGCATTTTGCCGCTTCATCTCAGCAATCACTTGTGAAGAGGAACCACATCATCTTCTCCAATCCCATGGAGCCACTCCAGTCTCCAGGGATTTATTGAGCAAATCTTTAAGTGGAACTGACAACTTCTCTGAGCTTCCTTAATATCCAGGGATGGATTCCTTCCGGTCCCATGACTTTGTCCACCTTCAATTTTTCAAGTTGTTCATAAACACTTTCATCTGTGAATGGTGCAGTGTGCACGTCATTCTCGTGTGATTCTGCCAGCCAATCGTGGTCCTTCTCCAGGATTTTCTTCCGTGAACACAGAACAGATGTATTTATTTAGCATGTTTGCTTTTTCCTCAACACTCTCCACATAGTGGTTCATAGCTTCCTTCAGTCTTGCAATTCCATTTTTCATTTTCCTTCTTTCACTAATGTACCTGAAAACATTTTTGTCTTCCTTTTTTATATTTCTAGCCATTTGCTCTTCGGCCTGTGCTTTCACCAGACGTATTTCTCTCTTGGCTTCTTTCATTTTCATCCGATAGTCCTTTTTGTGCTCCTCCTCTTGAGTATTGACAGCTCTTTTGCCTTTATTTTTTCTGCCACTAGTTTGGAGAACCATATCGGTTTCTTTTTCCTCTCGTTTTTGTTTATTTTCCTTGCTCCTTTCAGCTTGGACCACTATTTTTCCACTTCCCTTATGTCCTCCCATCCTTTTAGCTCTTTCTTCAGATACTCTCCCATGCTATTAAAGTCCACATGTTTGAAATCCAGGACTTTGAGTTTTGCGTGGCTGCCTTCCACTTTACTTAATATATCAAACCGAACTGTTTGATGATCACTACCGCCCAGGTAGGCACCCACTCGGACATTAGAGACACTTTCCCCATTTGTGAGCACCAGATCCAGTATTGCTTTTTCCCTCGTCGGTTCCGTCACCATTTGACTGAGCAGAGCCCAGACTATAGAGGTGTACCTGGCATTGGCTCAAATTTCAAATAGAAATAAATGACGATGTTTTTTCTCCTTGGTGTGTGTTAGGTCTTTCCTGTCCAATAAATGAAGTTCTTTTTTGTTTAACTTGATGTATATTTTTATTGTGAACCACCTTGATCTGAAAATATTGGGCAGTATATCAAGGTTTTTAAAAATAAACACAAACATACTATTGTAAGCAAGTAAGGCAAAAAAAAAAATAAAAAAAGTTTCCACCATCAGGAGAAGGTATTAAATCTGTCAGAGAGAGAAGAAGGGAGAAACATTTGGAAACAAGCAGGGAAAGGGGGTGAAATATGAAGAGCAACAAACTCACGCTCTGCCCTCTCCCCCCAGCTGCATAGAGACTGTGCCACACGGACCTCTATTACAGTATGCCATGTCTATGGGTTTCAGCAGAGAAAAACCTTCTGCCCTACAGAAATGACCACCCTGCAACACTGAAATGTTCTTGGGCTATCTGACTGCAATAGTTTTACAGTTTAATTATAGTAGCTCAAACAGAAGTCTAATGACCAGCGATTTACCCAGATGAAGACATCCGTCGTCAAATACAACCTGCGTCTGTGGTTCTCTTGCTTATATGTACTCTGAAGTAGAGCAGTCAGGAAGTAGCTCACCAGAGTGATTCTCCTGCCTCCTTCCGACGAATCTATGCTACACAAGAAAGGTTTCTGAAACATCTCCCAGGATCTCCCTTTATGAGGCATCTTTTCCTTTAGCATTTAAAGAGATTACTTAGAGGAAATATCTAAGATGGTATCCTGCTCTGTCCTCTACCTTGCTGAAAGCCTTTTTCCCCTGCTTTACTGTTCAGTTTTCTTACGATTGATGAGTGTAAAGACCTGGTCTGCTGTTTCTCCTGGTTTGCAGGGAGTTTCTAGTCTGTTTCAGGTAGTGGCAGGGCTCCCCCTTTATGATACAGCGTGGACCATTAAGTCCTAAAGATTGACAGGCTGTACAGGGCAGGAGAATACCGTGGGAACAGTGCTGAAAATAACTTCCTAATGTCCAGCATTAACAGCATGTAAAGCATATTCATGTTGAGCATTGGGAAGTTATTGTTCAGAACCTACCTGGCTCATGTTAGCAAAGTTTTTGTGCACATGCCCAGTCAAACTGGGGAGCTGGGAAGAGGACAGTCCCCATACTTGGCAGTGAAACAGTGCTGGAGACCCAGAAGGAGGAGCCCATACCGTTGACAATGGAGGGGGAGAGAGCACAGTGCTCGGAGACTTGAGCCCAGTCTGTTTCCTGTTCTGTAGTGCCATACTGAAGGAAAAGGTGGTTTTGCAGCATTTGGAAGATTTTGTGGCTACTCGATTTTTTTACTCTTTCAAAAATTAGAAAGAGTACTGGACACTCAAGTTTATTTATGGCTTGATATACTGACCATCACATGTATCTGAACGGTTTACAATATTAAAAATGAGAGAAATCTAATAAAATTTAAGATTTAAATGAAATAAAATAAGAAAAGGGTAAAACTACAACTATGACAAATTAAGACTTATTAGAGACGAAAGGTACTAGGGGATAGGGAAGTTTTAATTACAATCAGTAAATAAAAATAAAAAGGAAGGGTAAAGGGATAGGGAGGAACGAGAGGGAGACGGGGATGTCACTTCTTAAAAACTTTTAAAACCAATGGGAGGAAATATTTTTTCACTTATAGTTAAGCTCTAGAACACATTGCCAGAGGATGTGGTAACAGCAGTTTAATAGCTGGTTTAAAAAAACATTTGGACAAGTTTCTGGAGGAAAAGTCTATAGTCTGCTATTGAGACAGACATGCCCTGGATCGGTGGCATGGAATGCTGCTACTATTTGGGGGTTTTGCCAGGTACTTGTAACCTGGATTGGCCACTGGGCTAGATGGACCATTTGTCTTTATTCAGATCCTGTTTCAATTTTTTGAAAGATGGTCCTTTGGCTCTAATAACCTCTTTCACCCATTCTTTAACCAGGATAATTGTCATTTTGTTGCCTTTCCAACTTTATGTAGACCGGATTTTAAAGCTGCTCTAGCTAGCTTGTAATCTAACTATATTTTGAGATCCTGCCAGGTATTTTTTTTCACCTGGATTGGCCATTATTGAAAGCAGAATACTGTACTCAACTTTTTGGCTGATCCAATATTGCAGCTATGTTCTCTTCTTAATGATATATTTATATGTTGCCACTGATAACTGCACCTTTTTATATTGTATAAAATTGTATTTCTTTTTTAGAATTAAAAATTAATAATTATTTTGACCCACAATGTAGAGGGGTTAATATTTCTTCATTTTGGCTTGGGAGTCACTGCTTCTTATATTCAATTTTATCACCACTTTTGTCCAAGCTCCACTGGCTCCCGATAATCTCCCCTTCTTTCTTTCTCTCTCCATGCCCCCTTTCTTTCTGTATGTCTGTCTTTCTCTCTCCATGCCCCATTTCTTTCTTTCTTTCTTTCACCCTGCCCCCTTCTTTCTCTCTCCATGCCCCTTTCTTTCTCTGTCTTTCTCTCTCTCTCCGTGCCCCATTTCTTTCTTTCTTCCTACACCCTTCTTTCTCTCTCCCCCATGCCCCCTTTCTTTCTCTATGTTTGTCTTTCTCTCTCTCTCTCCATGCCCAATTTCTTTCTTTCACCCTGCCCCCTTCTTTCTTTCTCTCTCCATACCCCCTTTTTTCTTTCTTTCTTTGTTTCACCCTGCCCCCTTTCTTTCTTTCTGGCTCCCTGTCCCCCCCATTCTTTCTTTCTGGCTCCCTGACTCCCCCCCTTTCTTTCTCCCTGCCCTCCCCTATGCCACCGCCATTGGGAAACATGCTGCTGCCACCGTCGCTGGGGAAAGGCTGCCACTGGCCATCGGGAACAGGCTGGCACCAAGTTCGCCCTGCTTCTCTTTCCCGCGGGGCCGACCAACTCTCGCCACCCGACATCAATTCTAACGTTGTAGAGGACATTCCATGCCAGCCAGGCAGCGATTGGCTGGCCCAGAACGTCCTCTCCGATGTCAGAATTGATGTTGGGCGGCGAGAGTTGGTTGGCCCAGCGGGGAAGAGAAGCAGGGTGAACTTGGTGCCGGCCTGTTCCCGATGGCAAGTGGCAGCCTTTCCCCGGCGGCAGCCTATTCCCCGGTGGGTGGCCAGCTGTGCACCCCTTGGGGGCGTGCACCCTGGCGGACCGCCCCCTCGTCCCCCCTTCGTACGCCACTAGTTAATCTATAACAAGGATTTGTCTGGTGTCAGGTGTCTTAAAAAGTAAAGTATTTTTGAGGGCTATTATAGTCCCAAGGTATAAATTCATAGAAGGGGACCTCTTTCAGTTGAAAGGGAGCTCTAGATCACATGTGTCAAACACAAGGCCCACGGGGAGAATCCGGCCCACCTGGCCTTTTTATGTGGCCCGCAGCAATGCTCCCGAACTTCCCCTTCTCACAGCCCAGCGTCTCTTCCCTCCCGTGCCGGTCTGATGTCGCCGTCACGCTGGAAACTCTGCCAGCCTCAGCAGTGATTTGGCAGTGTTGTACGTGGCTCCCCCTCCTGCTTTCTGTCTGCCGAAGTCCACCTGGGCAGAAATAGGAAGTTGCTTGTCATTGGAGACAGACCACGGCAGGCAAAATGCAGGGGGGGGGGTAGCCACTTACAACATTGCTGAATTACCGAGGCTGACAAATTTTTCAGCTTGGCGGCGACATCGGACCGGGGTTGGAGGGAAAGACATGATGGGCTGTGAGGAGAGAGGGATGAAGGGAGAGAGGTTGGACCTGTGGTGGTGTGGAGGAAGAGGGAAAAAGATACTTGAAGGGAAGAGAAAGGGAGAAATGGTGGACCTGGGGGGAGGCAGGCACACAGGGGGAGAGATGGGATAGGAGGCAGTTGGGAAGAGAAAGGGAGAGAAGTTGGATCTGGAGATGGAAGGGAGGGAGAAATATTAGGCCTGGGGGTGGAAGGGAGAGAGAGATACAGCATTTCTTTTTTTTTTTCCTTCCATCTCATTGTTCAGCATCAAAGGGAGAGGGAAGAAGAACAGAAAAGAGGGAGCAAAATGTTGGACCAAGAGGAGGAGAGACAGAAGGAAATAGGAGGCTGGGAAAGGAGTGAGATGGGAAATGGGAGAGCTACAGAATAAGAGAAGATGGAAAATTGATAGGTAGCTGAAAATTTAAAAAGAAGGAGAAAGATGAGAAAGAGGGCGAGATTTGAGTGGACAAAGACAGGAAAAAAGTTGAAAGGGAAAAATCAATATGTTGGAGACAGGGACTGGAACAAGAGCGAAGAGGAGAAAAAAAAGGACAGCAGACACTGGAAAGAGAATTAGAAGATAGACAAAATCAGAAAGAGAAACTGGGACCAAAAGCAAAATGGCCAGACAACAAAAGGTAGAAAAAATAATTTTATTTTCTATTTTGTGATTACAATTTGTCAGATTTGAAATGTGTATCCTGCCAGAGCTGGTGTTAGACAGCAAGTGTGAACTAGGACCTAAAAGAGAGGAAAAGTGTTTTTTATTTATTTTGTAGCCGGCGTGGGGTTGGAGAGGTTGTATCCCTATACTTCTACTAAGACTAACCCCCCTCCTTTACT
The DNA here is from genome assembly GCF_902459505.1 of Geotrypetes seraphini. Classification (NCBI taxonomy): domain Eukaryota; kingdom Metazoa; phylum Chordata; class Amphibia; order Gymnophiona; family Dermophiidae; genus Geotrypetes; species Geotrypetes seraphini. The sequence continues at coordinate 13,006,119 of NC_047086.1, read as the reverse complement.
GGCACGTAGCGTGGGTTCTGGCGCCGGCAGTGATTGATCCGACGTTCATAGAAGTCCTGTGAGCGTCGGAGCAGTTGCCGCCACTGCCGGCACTGGGGCCCAAGCTGTGCATTAGTAAAGGAGGGGGTATCGTAATAAAAAATTTGGCCCGCAGCTTAGCCTGTGTTTTAGATTTCGTCCCCTTATGTGATTTGAGTGTGACACCCCTGCTCTAGATAGAAGAAAAAGGGAAAAAGGAAAAGGAATGGAGACTTGTATACCGCCTTTTTGTGGCTTTGACATTCAAAGCAGTGGGCTTTGACTTGCCCAGGGTCACAAGGAGATTTGATCTCACAACCTCTGGGTGCAGAGGCAGCAGCCCAACCAGTGAGCCACAGCCCTTCCTCCAACTGAAGGACCAAAGGAAAAGGGTAAAAGGGAGTAGAGTTAGGAATTATCTCAGGAAATAGTTCTTTACAGAAAGGGTATCTGAATGCATGGAACAGCCTCTCGGAAGAGGTGGCAATGATAAGAATATTCTGAATTTAAGAAAGCTTGGGATAAATACAAAAGATCCCTGAAGGAAAGGAAAAGGCTGTAGAATTTGGTAGTTGGTGTAGATAGGTAGGCTTCTTAGGCCATATGGTTTTTATTTGCCAACCATGTTCTATTTTTTTGGGTTAACAGCCTCTCCATTCAGAATCATCCAAGTCGTTTACATATTACTGTATATACAGGCTCTTATTATGTGACAATGGAGGGTTAAGTGACATGGCCAGAGTCCCAAGGAGCTGCAATTCCCCGGGTTCGCGCATCACTGCACTCCATCCTATGGAGATTCTGGAAATGGCAACAGAGGCCCTGATGTTAAGAAATGTACCCTAGTTGGGAGGGAAGAGTGTGAACTCTCTCTGGATCACCTGTATGCCACCCAAGTGCTAGCAGAAGCGTTAAAGGACACTTTCGTGCCTGCTCCACACTATTTTAGAATAGTGGCCTATTAAATTTGGGTTCGCACAGACTTCTGCAAAGCAGTCTTAAATAGGAGACATTACTTTCTGGAAATATGCCAAGCATCTTCAGCTGAGTTTAACTTCTTGTTCATGTTTCTGTCAAGGCTGGGGATGATTAGGATAGATGCACTCGAATTCTGGATTTAGTTTTGTTTGTATTTCTCATAGAGTATTTTGAAGATCAGCTCTTGATTTTATTTGATTTTCCCCCTTTTATGCTGAAGGAATAATGTGCACACTTGCGTTTGGTTCTAAATTTATTCTAGGTCAGGTTTCTCAATCCAGGCCTTGGAACGCAGCTAGTCAGTCTGGTTCTCAAGATATCCTCAAAGAATATGCCTGAGATAAAATTTCCATGTATTGGATGCATTGTGTCCCAAGGACTGAGTTGAGAATATCTGTTTTAGTTTTATTTTCTTTGCAGAATTCATTCTCTCTCATTACAAGTGAATCTTGAGATTGTGCTTGAATTGGAATAACAAATGGTTAAACAGTGATGCAATCTCTTACAATGACATTTTTTTTAAACTGCTGAGCTTCTCTATTAATTTGTCACGTTCAAAACATTGTCTACACCCACACCTTCCTTTTTCTTTCTTACCTCCCCTTCTTTCAGTTCACAATATGTAGAGCTAGTTTTTGCTACATCATGCTCTCACAAGTATCAAGGTTTTGAATGATAAACAATACCACAAAAATCCAACACTTAAATTCACAGTGGCAGAAGAATCACTGGAAATGGTTTGCAGTAACTAGGAATTCAACGGGTTCGTATGTGTCTGACCTAAATTTCATATTGTAGCCTGATTATTTTTTTTTTTTTGCAGATCTAAAGTGAAAATGGTGCAAAACAATGGAGATTTCACAGCAAAAGAGTGCCAAGCAGTGATGAAATATTTTTTTGTAAAAGGGAACGTGGATAAACAAATTTATGATGATATGGCAGTTACATCAGGGGATAAGTACCCTTCCTACTCCACAGTCAAGAACTGGGTTGTTGCCTTTAGAACGGGACAATGGAGCACGAAAGATGAAGAACATTCTGGGAGACCAACAAGTGACAATTCCAGAAAACGTGGAAGCCATTTATTCTATGATTCTGGGTGATTGAAGAATATCCGCTAAAAAGATTGCAGAAATCCTGGAGATATCTCAAGAATGAGTAAGCTATATATTCATGAGATTTTAGATATGAGAAAGCTCTCAGCCAATGGGTTCTCAAATGTCTCAATGCTGACCAGAAGAATGAATGAGTGGCTACATCACAATCCATTTTAAACCAATTTCAGTGGGATCCTGTGGGATTTTTGAATGGAGACACAGTGGTTCCCCACGTCTCAAGAAGTTCAAAAGCAAGGTGTTGACATCTGTCTTCTGGGACAAAGATGGAATTTTGCTTGTAAATTACCTAGAAAAGGGTGCAATCATCACAGCAAAGCCCAGTAGCTCGTTCTCACGGTGGCCAATCCAGATCATTAGTACCTGGCCAAAACCCAAGGAGTTGCAATATTCTGAATTTGAAAATTCCAACACCTGTAAAATATTTTCTAATCAAAATCTCTGCAGATAAAAATTGAGTAATAGGAAAAATAAGGACTAGTAGATTCCTATTTCTAAGGAAATTTTCAAGAGCCTCTATTTTACGATGAACATAGAGGCTTTAATTGCAGAGAGACTACATTTTTTAATACATGGACTACATCTGTCTGGGCTTCTAAAATGGCATTTTTAAACAATGTCCATGCTCTTAACTTTGCAGCTGATCTATTTAGCTTCTTTTTTTAACCATTTTCTTTATTTTATCATAGCTGCAATTTTGAAGGTTAAAGGCCATCACAATAGATTTCCTTAGTGTCCACTCTGGTTATTGCCTCAAATGTGACCTATTGCCAAGTGGCCCCCAAATCATTATCTTTCACACTAAGGGCTCCTTTTACAAAGGTGCGCTAGCATTTTTAACGCACGCACCGGATTAGCACGCGCTAGCCAAAAATCTACCGCCTGCTCAAAAGGAGGTGTAGCGGCTAGCGCGAGGTGGCAATTTAGCTCGCGCTATTCTGCGCGTTAAGGCCCTAGCGCGCCTTTGTAAAAGGAGCCCTAAGTTCTGCATTCCACTAAAGAGCAACTCTAAAATGGGTCCCTCTCAACAGTTCCTGAACCAGCTGCTCTATGAAAGAGTCATTTATTTCATCTAGGAACTTCACTTCACATTTATCCAATCAATAATGGGGAAATTCAGCTAAACAAGGAGATCATTACATAATATCTGCATATATTAACTGCAATAAAGATGCAGATCACTCCTTATAGTGTTGCCAAATTTGTTAGCCTCTCTACTTTTTACTAACATTTCATCATCTGTTTGTTCTGGCCTGGTGGATTGTGGTATTCTCTTTCCCTTTACACATGGAATTTCTATCCATAAGGGCTCCACATTATCACGTTTCCTGCTGAATCTTTCTTGCCCCCCTCAAATTTGAACCACCCTCTCCCTTCAATATAATTTCTACCCAGATAACACAGAAGTCCATTGGTTGCAATGCCTATTCTATCTAGCTCTTCTTTTAGTGCTTTAGACTCCAAATCGTCCAAGCTAGATAGACATTTCAAAGTGTGGTTTTATTTGTATTAACAAAGTTTGTAGTCTTTTCTCTGTATTCCCCTTGGCTTACAGGTTCATGCCATACTTTTGCAACAACCTCCTTATTCGGAATATCTACCTTACAATTCTCCATCAGTGAGCCAGAAGAGGGCCATCTTGAAAGTGGCGTTCAGGCTAGCTTTGAGGGGAGCCTAGATCCATTGTAACTCTCAATGACTCTTTAGCAGGTTCAGCTGCTCAAAATGAACATCCACCCTTCTCTAAATGTCAACTGATTGTGACAAAAGTAAAAAATTTAGAGTCATTCTTCCCATCACCACACGAATCTGTTTCTATTTTGCTTCTGATTAATTTATCAGAGCACAGGTCGCACAACCAGTAAGGCCAAGGAGACGAGTCGTATAGATATCCTCAAATTTGGACAAAAGTGATGTAGTGGAACAGACAGCTGCCAACATCTGGAGCTGGCATTTTTACTTGTCCTGACTGGAAGGCTTAAAACTACGATGCTAGCTATTATTCTTTGGAGTTTTCTAATAGGTCTCCTTCCTTTTATGTGTAACAGTAATTATTTTGTGTTTTCACACTTTTTTGGATACAAGATACAGACCTTTAATTATAGTCATGTTCCTGTTTTGATCAATTTCATTTATCTACTGTCAGATATTTTTACTAGATTCTTCTTTGCCTGAAGGCAAATGACTTGGTGGCACCCACCTTCCTGCTTCCCAACAAAGAGCAACGAGAGCTACTAAGCGGGAAAAAAAGAAACTTCCAAAGGAGTTCAAACTAATGTTGTCTCAAATTGTGAACATTAATAACCCTGTTTTAATTGGACAGGAGGGGTTACCTTTTGAAAATATTGATTTGATTTATTTATTCAATTTTCTCTATCGTTCTCCCAGGGGAGCTCAGAACAGTTTACATGGATTTATTCAGGTACTCAAGCATTTTTCCCTATCTAATGTACCTGAGGCAATGGGGGGATTAAGGTCTTGCTCAGGGTCACAAGAAGCAGCGTGGGTTTGAACCCACAACCTCAGGGTGCTGAGGTTCTAGCTTTAACCACTGTGCCACACTCCCTCCATATTGAGATAGTACTGCACTGTCTCAAGAGCTCTTCAATTAAAACATAATTCAAGAAACATACATCAGGTAATAGGGGTGGGACCAACATATGACACCTGACAGTGGATAGATTGCATTTTCTAATTTTATCTGCTTGCATTTATGAAAACCCCCCAAGATAAACAATTCAGTAAGTTGTCTCAGGACCAAATGGTCCAAAGTAAGAGAGCAAAAGGCGACACTAACAGACTGAACTAAAACCCTCTGGACAGCTCTGGCCTACGCCTGACAAATCCTCTAACCTTTGCTATGTTGATCAGTAAAACTCCCCGTAATTGAATCCATGGAAATGAAAAGCCACAGGCTGTCTGCAGTGCATACATCATGCCGACAGATTTCTGGCTCAGCCATGGTGGTAAGAGTCAGCGAGGCCAGGTCAGAGAAGGTTAAGACAAGTCAGGATATAGCCACAGGAATACATCAAATGCTCGTTTTTAAAAGGGCAATTAATCTTCAGCTAGAAACGCTTCCTGGGGAATGAGATCTCAATCTTAAGAGCATAAGACGTGAAGTAGCAGTAAACTTGGTCATCTACAAGACCAGCGGAGCTTTTATCCTGAGATTACAAACAGAAGAGGCTGGGAAATATAAACTTATTCAAAAGCACCGACATTGCCTTCTTCTAGACCTGGTCTTCTTAATGAACTCACCTAATAATGGCGGTACCCTGAAGTCTCTTTTACTAATATGGGATACAACTAAAAGCAACCAAGGGCAAGTCTTTAACGGAGCCCCTGCAAGGTGCTTCCTATTTAGAACCTGTAACAAGATCATCACAAACAAGTAAAAATCTAGAAAGAGACTGCAACTAAGATTAAAGCAAGATCAGGCACTAGGAAAAAGCAGACAGCAGTATTCTCATATAACTTTCAGTCAACTGGCACATTTGCTACATCTCCCTGGCAGAATGCCATTAAAAGGTTACAAATCCCCCAAATTAAGAGGAAAGAAACTGGTTTTTTAAACTCCTTGAGTGCTGTTATTCTGATAATGTCTCACTGTAGCAAGAAAGCTAAAGGGACTTAATCATGTATCTTTTAATGGATATAATTTATGGGCAGACTGGATGGACTGTTCAAGTCTTTATCTGCCGTCATTTACTATGGGGGTTTTTTTTTTAGCTGATTTAACGCGTCCGTAGAATATAATGATTACCTAAGAATGGAGATAATTATAATATATGAATAGCGTTATCTATGCATACCACATAACAAAACTACCCGCTATTTATAAAACTCCTTCCCCCCCTCCCCCCACTTGGTCTCGCTCTCTTTATCGCACTCCTTCCAACCCTACCTTCTGTCTTACCGCTACCTTTGCTAAATCCCAGTTATAGATTTCCCCCACGCCCCCCCTCTTCATTGACTGTAATTTTGTTAAAATTTTGTAAGTCCGTGTCTCACCACGGACCTAAACTAATGAATGTGAACCGCCTAGAACTTTACGGGTATGGCGGTATACAAGAATAAAATTATTATTATTATTAATATATACTTTTTTGTCATAAATATCAGCTGACATTTATCAGTGAAACTCTCCCTTTCCCAATCCCCTCAGAAAAAGTTCATTCATTCATAGTTCAAAAACCTGCTGGGCCAAATTTGCCTTGTTATTAAACCAGTCTTGCAATCTCATTTGTAGTTTAATGTTCTTCTTCATGTTCCTCTTCAAAAGTAACCAGTTATTTCAGCTTTCAGCCTGACATAGTGCTACGTTTTGCAATCAATGCGTCTTCAGGAACTGAAGTTGACTTCCGAACAGTACAAATGAGATTGGAAGACTGGTTTAATAACAAGGCAAATTTGGCCCAGCAGGTTTTTGAACTATGAATGAATGAACTTTTTCTGAGGGGATTGGGAAAGGGAGAGTTTCACTGATAAATGTCAGCTGATATTTATGACAAAAAAGTATAGATTAAATGAATAAATGTTGAAAATTAACTTATTAGAGTTTTATAAATAGCGGGTAGTTTTGTTATATGGTATGCCTAGAATATGATGGGCGCATTAGCATAGAGTGCGAGCCCGACTTAGTAAAAGACCCCCCCATGTTCCTAAATGTAAGCTACTTATGATCATTGATGCTATGCTGTAATAGACTGTCTTTTCATAAAAGCAGGGTCCCTATAGAACTTGACAGCAGTTTTGTCAAAAGGAAGAAAATAGCGATATATTGATGGCTATTTTTGACATGTTGCTGTATAACTTCAACCATTTGCATTTTGTCTTCCCGAGGATGGAAACTTCAAAGCATCATCAACATTTCTTCTCATATCAGGCAGCAACATGGGGCAAGGATTTGGAACAACTGCTTCCGCTTACTGCTATTTACGGGGAATTTAGTAAAAACAGATTTGTTCTCGAAATATTCAGGCAGCTGATTTGGAAGAATTTTTATTATGCATCACTCAGATTTTTAGGGTATTGGGGGGGACAAACACAACTAACAAAAAACTAAATCTTACAAAACATAATAAAGACTATTTTTAAAAACATAATAAAACATGAGGAAAGACTGGGAAAAGAAATACAATCTAATTAATAGAAAAAAAGACAAACAATAGGAAGGGAAAGAACAAAGAATCTCAAATGAAGATAAAATGAAACTCCTAGACAATTCTTTTAGTCATTAAATGCATCTTTAAAAAGAAAGCTTTTGAGTTTGCTCTTAAATTTCTCCAAGCTTTTTTCCTCTCTTAAGTAAATTGGAAGAGAATTCCATGTTTGAAAAGCATTTATATCCCGCATCGAACTTTACAGCTTTGCGGGATATAAATTGTGGTTATTATTATTATTAACTGCTAAGTTTTTTAAAATTTTGTATGCTGCCTCTAAGAACTTAAGAATTGCTATACTGGGTCAGAGCAAAAGTCCATCAAGTGCAGCATCCTCCCCACTGAAGCTCTTTGAGACTCTGGACAAGTCACTTAATCCTCCATAAGTACATACAATATGTAAACGAAAAGCAGTGTATCAAATCCCATCCCTTTCCCCTTCCAACTGTGGCCAATCCAAGTCACAAGCATTTGGTAAGATTCCATAAACATAGAAACATAGAAATAGACGGCAGATAAGGGCCCACGGCCCATCTAGTCTGCCCACCTTAATGTCCCTCCCCTACCTTTGCCCTGTGAATAGATCCCATGTGCCAATCCCATTTGGCCTTAAAATCAGGCACGCTGCTGGCCTCAATCACCTGTAGTGGAAGACTATTCCAGCGATCAACCACTCTTTCAGTGAAAAAGAATTTCCTGGTGTCACCTCGTAGTTTCCCGCCCCTGATTTTCAACGGATGCCCTCTTGTTGTCGTGGGACCCTTGAAAAAGAAGATATCTTCCTCCGCCTCGATGCGGCCCGTAAGATACTTGAACGTCTCGATCATGTCCCCCCTCTCTCTGCGCTCCTCGAGCGAGTATAGCTGTAATTTGTCAAGCCGTTTTTCGTATGGTAGATCCTTGAGTCCCGAGACCATCCGGGTGGCCATTCTTTGCACCGACTCCAGTCTCAGCACATCCTTGCGATAATGCGGCCTCCAGAATTGCACACAGTATTCCAGGTGGGGCCTCACCATGGATCTATACAATGGCATAATGACTTCCGCCTTACGACTGACGAAACCCCTTCGTATGCAGCCCATGATTTGTCTTGCCTTGGACGAAGCCTGCTCCACTTGATTGGCAGACTTCATGTCCTCACTGACGATTACCCCCAAGTCTCGTTCTGCTACCGTTTTTGCTAGGATCTCGCCATTAAGGGTATAAGACTTGCATGGATTCTGGCTGCCCAGGTGCATAACTTTGCATTTTTTGGCATTGAAGTTGAGTTGCCATGTCCTAGACCATCGCTCCAGTAGGAGTAGGTCGTGCATCATGTTGTCGGGCACTGAATCTTCGTCTGTTGTGCATTTGCCCACTACATTACTCAGTTTGGCGTCATCGGCGAATAATGTTATTTTACCTCGAAGCCCTTCTGCCAAGTCTCTTATAAAGATGTTGAATAGGATTGGGCCCAAGACTGAGCCCTGTGGTACTCCACTAATCACCTCCGTCATTTCGGAGGGGGTGCCGTTCACCACCACCCTTTGGAGCCTACCTCCAAGCCAGCTCCCAACCCATTTCGTCAATGTGTTACCTAATCCTATAGAACTCATCTTGCTCAGTAACCTGCGGTGTGGTACGCTATCGAATGCTTTGTTAAAGTCCAGGTACACGATGTCCAGGGACTCCCCAATATCCAGCTTCCCCGTTACCCAGTCAAAGAAGCTGATCAGGTTGGATTGGCAGGATCTCCCCTTAGTAAATCCATGTTGTCGGGGATCCCGTAGATTCTCTTCATCCAGGATCTTATCTAATTGGTGTTTGATTAGAGTTTCCATTAGTTTGCTCACTATCGATGTTAGACTCACTGGTCTGTAGTTTGCTGTCTCCATCTTTGAGCCTTTCTTGTGGAGTGGAATGACGTTAGCCGTCCTCCAGTCCAACGGGACGCTGCCTGTACTAAGGGAGAGGTTGAAGAGCGCGGACAGTGGCTCCGCCAAGACATCACTCAGCTCCCTAAACACCCTGGGGTGCAGGTTGTCCGGCCCCATTGCTTTGTTAACCTTGAGCTTTGACAGCTCACCGTAGACACTGCTGGGCGTAAACTCAAAGTTACTAAACGGGTCAACTGAGCCAACCCTTGTCTGTAGCTGAGGGCCGAGCCCTGGCGCTTCTCGGGTGAAGACTGAGCAGAAGTATTCATTTAATAGTTGGGCTTTTTCCGAATCCTTTTCCACATAGTCCACATAAAGTACATAGTTTCCCATCAATGACATAGCCAGTCCCCTCAATTTTGGATGGTTGGCCAAAATGTTCTTTTTGCCATTCCTCCTCCCTCCCCACAACTCTCTAGACCCCCATTCCACTGAGCTGAAGAAGAATCCCCTAGCTCCGCTAGCTGAAGACACACCAAATCCATTCCGCACAACTCAGTCAATGGCAGTTTGTGACAATGGCACCCCCAAAAGCTGCTGTCAACTAAGCTGAGCTAGAGAGATTTGGGGAGTCTTTGTAGATGTCTTCAGCTGGTAGGGCTTGGAAATCCCTGTCAAGTACAACAAGGGTGTGCCACTACTGGGTAGGCACTGGCCCACCTTGGGATATTCCACTGGTTTCCATCCCCACTCTTTATTTTGGTACAGAAAGCACAACATGACAAGCCCTACTCAATACATTTATGCTTTATTATTGTGAACGCCTGATACACACTGTGAACCGAAAAAACTCCACCAAAATGGTCCGGCCCTTCCCTCCACCAAAATGCCCTTCCCTTCAGCTCTGAACTAGCTGCAGCAGCATCAAGAGTGGCTGCTGCATGACTGACGGCAGCCATTCACGAAGCAGCACCACTCTGACGTTGCTGCAGCTAGTTCGGGAGAAATGGAGGGAAGGGCGGGACCACCGGACCAACTAAAATAAGGTACCGGGGGGGGGGGTGGGGGTGGTGGTTGGGAATTCACTCTATAAGACGCACCCTTATTTCCACCCACTTTTTGGGGGAAAAAAGTGCATCTTATAGAGCGAAAAATACAGTATTTGTTGTTTCAGTTCACAATGTATATATTGACTGTTTGCTTACCTCTGACACAGGTCATGTCGGGTCTATAAAAGGGTCAATAAATAAAATTGCCTCCTTGGAACTTTGGCACCACCTCCTCGTTTCATCTGTGGTCCACTACACTGATACTGCTCCACCGGTGGCTATGCCACTAGTTTCCATGCTACTTTCTTCTAGGGGTAAGCTGCTTTCGCCAAGACAGGCCCCAAGTGCTAGAAGTCAAGCACTGCCATTTTGCATGATGGTAGTACTGAAGGCAGAAGTGAGTGGGCATCATGCTTGCTTTTCAACTTTTTAAGGTGCACGGGGCAGGTCTGGGGAGTTCAAGGTGATGAAGAGTACCTGTGATTTATTGGGGTGTTTTTTTTTTTTTTAAAATATTGGGAGCAGGGGATAGGGTAATGGGGAAAGAGAGAATGGAACTAGCCCTTGGGGAGAAATTGAAGGGACAGATTTTGGTCTTATGTTGTGAGGGGGAGGTGGGGGCTGCTAGGCTACCAGGGAACTAACCAGTCTCGGCCCTGGCGATGTGGTCTCTCAAAAACCTCTCTGCGTTGCAACTTTTTAACTACTCGCCCTCTTAGCCTACATTTTACTATGTTGTGTGTAGATGTTCACCACGCAATTACTTTTCTGTGAACATCCATCAGCACATATCTTCTTAACAGCATGTTTCAACCCATGGTAGTTTTCTGAATCAGCACCACTGTTACCTTTGCCTGCTGCTCTACAAAATCCTGAGTGGAGTAGAATGGGTACAAGTGGATCGATTTTTCATTCCGTCAAAAATTACAAAGACTAGAGGACACTCGATGAAGCTACAGGGAAATACTTTTAGAAGTAATAGGAGGACATTTTTATTTCACTCAGACATTAGTCAAGCTCTGGAACGCGTTGCCAGAGGTTGTGGTAAGAGCGGATAGCGTAGCTGGTTTTATGAAAGGTTTGGACAAGTTCCTGGAGGAAAAGTCCATAGTCTGAAAGATATGGGGAAGCCATTGCTTGCCCTGTATTGGTAGCATGGAATGTTGCTACTCTTTGAGTTTTGGCCAGGTACTAGGGACCTGGATTGTCCACTATGAGAACAGGCTACTGGGCTTGATGGACCATTGGTCTGACCCAGTAAGGCTATTCTTATGTTCTTACTGTTATGAAACTGGGAAATGGTCAGGACTGCAGGTCTGTGTTGTCAATGGATCGTTTTACAACCAAGTTGGCTCTTCCTTTTTCTGCTCTCTGGGTTTCTTTCGCCTATGTGGCAAAGGTGGTCCAGCTATGCCTCTTCCTAGGTTCTTCCATTTAGTCTGAAGGATATATGTAAAGGACCAACACTAACCCCTTTTCCTTGTAATGCTTTCTCCTCTATAGTTATAGTAATTGGAAGTTGCAGACAATTACAAAACCATATTACCTTCACAGGCAACTGCCGAAGGACAAACTTCTCTGATAAGGTCTCCCAAGGTGTGCAGCTGTCCATCCACTGCAAATGGCCGGAATAACTTCTGAATAAAAGGTCGTTCAGTTGTTGCCTGTTTGCAAACAAGTAAATAATGTATAATAGCGGCAACAGAAGACAGATTTTTTAAAAGCATATTTTACCAAGGGTCATTCTCACTTAACACTCAGACTTCCTTAGGACACTAAGCAAAAGGAAGGCAAATCTACACAAACAGCATTCAGTTCTCCTTAGCGATTTTGAAAAAATATTGCACATGTTCTACATCTCATGTATGGATTATAACTCAACAACAGGAAAAACTTTAATCTTCTAGCTACCACAGAAGCACTGGTGAATTGACAGCTTGCTATTAAGATGGTAAAGGGGATGGAACTCCTCTTGTATGAGGAAAGACTAAAACGGTTAGGGCTCTTCAGCCTGGAAAAGAGACGGCTGAGGGGAGAAATGATTGAAGTCTACAAAATCCTGAGTGGAGTAGACTAGGGGACACTTGATGAAATTACAGGGAAATACTTTTAAAACCAATAGGAGGATATTTTTTTTCACCTAGAGAATAGATAAGCTCTGGAACGCATTGCCAGAAGTTGTGGTAAGAGTGGGTAGTGTAGCTGGTTTTAAGAAAGGTTTGGACAAGTTCCTGGAGGAAAAGTCCATAGTCTGTAATTGAGAAAGACAAGGGGGAAGCCACTGCTTGCCCTGTTTCGGTAGCATGGAATATTGCTACACCTTAGGTTTTGGCCACGTACTAGTGACCTGGCTTGGCCACCTGAGAACGGGCTACTGGGCTTGATGGACCATTGGTCTGACCCAGTAAGGCTGTTCTTATGTTCTAAGCATGGAGTGAAAACATACTCCTGAAAAACAGGGCCTCACAGCACTTTCACTCCAGCTAAGCTACACCCTGCTGAGAACAATCTGAAAAGTAGCAGCACAATTCAGACGACAAAATACAAGTTCCTTGTTTCCTGGCTCTGTCACTTCCTGTTCGTCTCCCTCTCTCCTTTCTTTCCTTATCCCTTTATTATCTGCAGAACCAGACGTGTGCTTTTTTGAAAGAGAGGGCTGTTTTTGCAATTAAATCTGTAATTAAAGAAATCTTCCCATTCAACACACACACAGTAAAAGCTCGTGGCTCAACAAGAGGATATAATCTGAATAAAAGGGAAAAAGCTACAATCTGAACTATCTTGTTTGATTGAGCTGCCAACTGTAGTTAAGAGAATATTAGTGCTGCTGTGTTTTGTTTTGTTTTTTAATTAATCTGTGCTAAATAAATTCCTGACTAGTATACACTAGAGAATGACATGGTGGCAGTTAATCGCGGGTAACCCGCCGAAATGGGGGGGGAAGGGGGAGGAAGTGCTTACTGCGGGCATGGGGACAAGGCCATCCACCGCCCCGTGGAGTGGTGAATGGCAGTTAAGGGAGGGAAGGTGCACGGTCACCGTTTGCACGCGGCCCCCTCCCTCCCCCTTACCTTTATGGCACTTTCGTAACTTACTGAAGCTGGCGAAGCCTGCCTGCCTGCAGTCGCGTGTGTGTAGGCGGAAGCCTCTCCTCTGATGCAACTTCCGGTTGCGTCAGAGGAGAAGCTTCCGCCCACACACACGTGACTGCAGGCAGGCAGGCTTCGCCAGCTTCAGTAAGTTTTTTACGAAAGCGCGTGAAGGTAAGGGGGGAGGGAGGGAGATAGATTTGGCTGTAGTTAGGTAGGGAGAGAGGGAGGGGACTGCGCGCCTTCCCTCCCTTAAGTTTCAATTCTTTACTAATGCGCCGTGAAGATAAGGGGGAGGGAGGAAGATTCTCGGGCCGCTGAAGGGTGGTGAGTTGGTGAGAGGGAAAGGTGGATGCTGCAGGGACGGGGCAGTGAAGGGGATGGCAGGGACGGGGTCGGGGCGGTGAAGGGGTCGATAGTCCGGTGATGGGTCAGTGACGGGACAGATTTTTTCCCTGTGCCATTCTCTAGTATACACCTTCTCCCCGGACACAGCTAGTAAAAAGCTTTTCAAGAAACATGCTGCTAATGATACATCAGTGTGAAAAGTGTTACGCTACACAGTGCAGAGCCAGGTAGGACACTTTGGAAACCTAACAAAAGCAGCTGGTAGCAGAAGAGGTGGCCCGCAGCCAGGAGAATGAAGGAGAGGGAGGTGAGGTCAGAAATCTGTGCCTAGCAAGCTTTTCTCAGGGGGATGCACACCCACTGCATCTTAGGAAACCAGGGTCTCTGACTACATTCTAAAAAGTGCTAAATTGCACAAAGTAAATTAGTCAAGTCAGGGATGAATGAATCAATATAGCAGGTCATTTCAGCAACCATACATCCCAACATACATTTCATTAGTCTCCTTGCACCATCAGCCTTCACTCAAATGAATTGATTTAATTTCAACTTTTCATCGAGACTTCATCAGTCCGCATGGGAAACATGCATCTCCATTCCATTCATTTTCAGGCAAACATATTGTATGCATAAAGCTCATTTGCTTTCTTCAGTATTACATTACATTAGTGATTTCTATTCTGCCATTACCTTGCGGTTCAAGGCGGAGGAGTTAATCTGGCCATTTCCAGAGGAATTGAAGAGAAACATAGAAATAGACGGCAGATAAGGGCCACGGCCCATCTAGCCTGCCCATCCCAATGACCCTCCCCTACCTTTCTCTGTGAATAGATCCCACGTGTCTATCCCATTTGGCCTTAAAATCAGGCACGCTGCTGGCCTCAATAACCTGAAGTGGAAGACTATTCCAGCGATCAACCACCCTTTCAGTGAAAAAGAATTTCCTGGTGTCCCCGTGCAGTTTCCCGCCCCTGATTTTCCACGGATGCCCCCTTGTTGCCGCGGGACCCTTGAAAAAGAAGATATCTTCTTCCACCTCGATGTGGCCAGTGAGATACTTGAATGTCTCGATCATGTCACCCCTCTCTCTGCGTTCCTCGAGTGAGTACAGCTGCAACTTATCCAGCCGTTCCTCGTACGGGAGATCCTTGAGTCCCGAGACCATCCGGGTGGCCATTCTCTGGACCGACTCCAGTCTCAGCACATCCTTACGGTAATGCGGCCTCCAAAATTGCACACAGTATTCCAGGTGGGGCCTCACCATGGATCTATACAATGGCATAATGACTTCAGGCTTACGGCTGACGAAACTCCTGCGTATGCAACCTATGATTTGCCTTGCCTTGGATGAAGCTTGATTGGCAGTCTTCATGTTCTCACTGACGATCACCCCTAAGTCTCGTTCTGCTTCAGTTCTTGTTAGGATCTCGCCATTAAGGGTGTAAGTCTTGCATGGATTTTGGCTGCCCAGGTGCATGACTTTGCATTTTTTGGCATTGAAGCTGAGTTGCCAGGACCTAGACCAGCGCTCCAGTAGGAGTAGGTCGTGCATCATGTTGTCAGACATTGAATTTATGTCTGTTGTGCTTTTGCCCATTACATTGCTTAGTTTGGCGTCATAGGCGAATAATGTTATTTTACCTCGCAGCCCTTCTGCCAAGTCTCTTATAAAGATGTTGAATAGGATCGGGCCCAGGACCGAGCCCTGCGGCACTCCACTGATTACCTCCGTCATTTTGGAGGGGTGCCGTTCACCACTACCCTCTGAAGCCTACCTCCAAGCCAGTTCCCAACCCATTTCGTCAATGTGTCACCCAATCTTATAGAACTCATCTTGCTCAGCAACCTGCGAGTTGCTTCAGAGAATTGGGATGAGTCTTGCAGTGTTAGTTTATCTTTAAGGATTTTTTGAATAGCATGGTTTTTATTTCTTTTCTGAACGATTTGTAGCCTGGGGTCGTTATCTGTAGATTGGAGAATTGGTAGTCTAGTTTTGCTGCTTGTGTGGCTAGCAGGCCATTGTAAAGATTTTTTCTTATGAAGACTCTGATTAGTGGATGAGTGAACGGTTTGTGGGTTCGCCCCCTCTGCCCCGACTCTCTCAATAGATCACTTTCTTAATGTATCACTTCTATTCAGATAATAACTTATTCATCAAATTGGTGATGTAATAGTTTTGAGATAAATAAGAGAGCTCGGCATTTATCTCAATCACATCGGCGGGAAACTTCCAACCGACATGAATTCACATTTCACCCTGAAAAGGACTATGGCAAGGCAAAAATTCCCCGTCTGCTTGAACTCTCTCCACAAATTTCATGCTCTTCAAAAAAGTGTTCCTAATTTCCACGGTTTACTGCCCGAGCACTCTCAAATGCATCCACCCCAGCAGACCTTCAAAAAACTTCACCAGCAGCGAGCAGCATCTCTTGCCTGCTGCTTGCGATGGCCTGAGCTTCCTCCTTCTGAGGTCACATCTGGCTCATGGGACAAGGAAGTGACATCAGAGGGAGGGAGCTCAGGCTGGTGCGAGCAACAGATAAGAGATGCTGCTCCCTGCCAATGAAGATTTGAGGAGGTTCACTAGGAGAGCTGTGGGCAGATAGAAGTGCTCAACCCTAAAGTGCAGTATAACAGTGTTCATTATTATCTGCGGTTTCACATATCGGTGGTAGGTCTTGGAACCTACTACCCGCGAAGGAGGGGTATTTTCAAAAGGAGATCCGAGTCAGAAAAATGATGACTTGACACCCCAAGCAGAGGTCCATCTCATGTGTACTTTTGAACAGGAAATACATTGAGATTTCTTGTTTGAAAATACACGAGATGGCCATCTGTGTGTGCTGGAGACGTCCAGCATTTAACACCTATTTTATAAATTGAAACATCCAAATTACGAATTTGATTATAATTTCTTTTGAGCAGGGACTGTGTCTCTTCCATGTTAATGCACAGCGCTGCAAGCATCTGGTAATGCTTTAGAAATGAATGGGGGGAAACGAAGGACATGGACGTCTGGTACCATTCATAGAAAATGGCCAGACAGACATCTATGCAGAGCAGAAGCACAACCAGTGAACCCACATTCAATTCTCATTTTAACTCTTATTTTGTAACTACAGTATTGTAACTGCGAATTTTGAAAAACCACAAATACAGTTTTTCACCTGTGAAAAGGCAGGGGAGGCAGGAGAGGGCAGCTGGCGCGCTGGCGGGTGAAGAAAATCACTCGCGGTCTGCTTCAACTGCCTCTTCCTATAGTAAAGTCAGGCTACACCAATCAAGAGCTGCTTTGACACACAGCTCCTGATTGGTGTAGCCTGACTTTACAACAGGAAGAGGTGGTTGGAGCAGACCGCGAATGAGTGACTCTGCGATTCGCGAACCGCAAATTTGTGGGGGGAACACTGTATATCTGAATTCATACCACTTCTATAGCCTTTAGGCTTGCAGGTGTCATCTATTTAGATATAGCAAGTACTTTTCTGTTTCCGGAGAAAACATAATTACTATACTGGGACAGACCGATGTCCAGTATCCTGTTTCCAACAGTGACCAATCCTGGCGAGATCCCAAGGAGTAAACAGATTTTATGCTGCTTATCCTAGGAATAAGCAGTGGATTTTCCCCAAGCCATCTCAATAATGGCCTAAGGACTTCTCTTTCAGGAAATTATTCAAACCTTTTTTAAACCCTGTTAAGCTAACTGATTTCACCACATTCTCTGGCAACGAATTCCAGAGTTTCATTACACATTGTGTGAAGAAATATTTTCTACAGTTTGTTTTAAATCTACTGCTTAGTAGCTTCATCGCATGCCCCTTAGTCCTAGGGCTCCTTTTACAAAGCTGCGCTAGCGGTTTTAACGCACGCACCGGATTAGTGCGCGCTAGCCAGAAATCTACCGCCTGCTCCAAAGGAGGCGGTAGCGGCTAGCACGTGCGGCAATTTAGCATGCGCTATTCCGTGCGTTAAGGCCCTAGCGCAGCTTTGTAAAAGGAGCCCCTAGTGTTTTGGGAAAGAGTAAACAAGCGATTGACATCTACCCTTTTCCACTCCACTCAGTATTTTATAAACCTCTATCATATTTCCCCTGAGCTGTCTCAGCTCCAGGCTGAAGAGCCCTAGCCGCTTTTGCCTTTCCTCATAAGGAATTAGTCCTATTCCTTTTATTATTTTCATTGCCGCTCACTCTTACAAAGATTTTAGATTTCAATTGAAAACCTATCTATTTTTTAAATACTTGACCAATTAATAATAATAATATTTTATTTTGTATACCGCCATACCCAGGGAGTTCAAGGCGGTTCACAACAGATAGCTGAATTACATACAGTGCGATTAGAAAAAAAAGAAGAACATAACAAGGCAATCGTAGGGTCAAACTCATTTACATTAACAATTTAGGTGAGGGAAGGGCTAAACACAGTGTGTGCTGTAGTAGGACACAATTGAGTTTAAGAGAGGGGGGGAACAAAGCATATTAGAAGGAAAAAGGGGGGGAAGCAACAAACTTAGAAGGGGGGCGGGCGGAAAAGTAAGGAAGAGGAGAGGGGGGGGTTGAGATGGGGGGAAGGGGGGCGTTGAGGGATAGGTCTGTTGCAAAGAAGGGTTTTAACCTGTTTTCTAAGGTGGAGAAGGGGAAGCGTTACGGCGGAAGAGGGGAGCGTTAGGGATTTGGTCCGTTAACTTTCTTCATCCCATTTATTATGATTTTCATTAGTAATTTTTTGTAAACCGTGTTGAACTAATGGTTACGTGGTCAATAAGCACAATGTTATGTTATTGCCTTTTTCTGTACCTTTTCTAATTTCCCTATATCTTTTTGGAGATGTGGTGACCAGAATTACACACAATATTCAAGGTGTGGCTGTATGATAGACTCACAATAAAAAAAAATAAAAAATTAACAGCATTAAAAATGAGATTTGAACCTTGCTTTTTTTTTAAAAAAAAAAAGCTTTTTTTTTTAAAATCTTTTTTTTTAAATCTCTTGCTTTTTTTAAAAAAAATCTTTATTCATTTTTAAAACGTTCAATACCATTACTTTACACTTTAACATCACTTAATATTTCCATCAAGGTCTAATTCACATCAAATATCCCTCTCCCCCTTATACTCAACAATTGTTCTTCAGCATAAAAAAACATCAAACATCCCCACCTCCCTCCCTACCCTGGACGTGTGTGTACAAATGGGAAAATACTATTCATTCTGCACAATAAGTTGTTAATGTCTCCCAAACATCCTTCAATTTCTTGACATGCCCCCGCTGTATGGCTAGTGACCGTTCCATTTTAAAGATATGGCATAGCGAATTCCACCAAAACTTATGTTACATAGAAGTTCACATACAGATTGCTCTTCGGTGTTCCTCCATCGACCTGGGACCCCTGATGAAGGCGTGTTAACCGAAACACGGACCGTGTTTCTAAGGTGGTATTATTAACCGCAATCAATTTAGCCTGCATCATTGTACGTGTTTCTGCATTCCGCACTGCAGACTTTCTTGGTTCTTTCCCCCCTTTGTTTGCTTTATACTAGGGCTACACATTTAATACATTAATAACGTGATTATTACGTCAAGGGGTCCTTTTATCAAGCTGCGGTAGGGGTTTAACACGCGTAATACCGTGTGTTAAACCGCCTACCGCGCTAGCCGCTAACGCCTGCATTAAGCAGGCGTTAGTTTTTTAGCTGGCGGTGGGGGTAAGCGCATGATGAAATGTCTGACGCGCTAACCCCGCTAGCGTGGCTTGATAAAAGGACTCCTAAATGTTTAAAGTGCATTTAAAATTTTAATGCACGTTAATGCAGGTCTCTCTCCCTCAGGGTTTGGTTTGGATTTATTTATCCAGGAAAGGTTACAAACGTACATGCAAAAATATAAAAGTAGATCTAAAATACAACCCAGATCAACATCGGACACACCTACAAGACAATAAAATACATTGGTGACCGGCACCTTATAGTCATCACTCTCTATTCTTCCTTATTCATTCAATCTCGTACCCTGTATTTCATCTGACAAAAGAGATCCCGTCTAAGCAATCTCTTGAAATTTAGCATATTCTGTTGTTGACGAATGGAGGTTATTCCAATACAGTGGAAGGTACTATCCCTGGATGATGTGAATCTCAGATGGGATTTGCAGATCTAATTGTTCTGTAGATGGATCATAGAATGGATCAGGATCAAAGATGGATTAGGAATTAGTTGGCGGGTAGGAAGCAGAGGGTAGGAGTAAAGGGCCACTACTCGGACTCGAGGAGGGTCACGAGTGGTGTTCCACGGTGGTCGGTGCTTGGACTACTGCTATTCAATATATTTATAAATGATATAGAAACAGGGACGAAGTGCGAAATAATAAAATTTAGTGGTGCTCGGACTAAACAGGACTGCGAAGAATTACAAAGGGACCTGAACAAACTAGGGGAGTGGGCGATGAGATGGCTGATGAAGTTCAATGTAGAGAAATGTAAAGTATTGCATGTAGGAAGCAGAAATCCGAGGTACAGCTATACGATGGGAGGGATGTTATTGAGTGAGAGTACCCAAGAAAGGGACTTGGGGGTAATTGTGGACAAAACAATGAAGCCGACGGCACAGTGCGCAGCGGCCGCTAAGAGAGCGAATAGAATGCTAGGTATAATCAAGAAGGGTATTACAACCAGAACGAAAGAAGTTATCCTGCCGTTGTATCGGGCGATGGTGCGTCCGCATCTGGAGTACTGCGTCCAATATTGGTCGCCGTGCCTTAAGAAGGATATGACGATACTCGAGAGGGTTCAGAGGAGAGCGACACATTTGATAAAGGGTATGGAAAACCTTTCATACACTGGGAGACTGGAGAAACTGGGGCTCTTTTCCCTGGAGAAGAGGAGAATTAGAGGGGATATGATAGAGACTTACAAGATCATGAAGGGCATAGAGAAAGTGGAGAGGGACAGATTCTTCAAACTTTCGAAAACTACAAGAACGAGAGGGCATTCGGAAAAGCTGAAAGGGGACAGATTCAAAACCAATGCTAGGAAGTTTTTCTTCACCCGAGTGGTGGACACCTGGAATGCGCTTCCAGAGGGCGTGATAGGACAGAGTATGGTATTAGGGTTTAAGAAGGGATTGGACAATTTTCTGAAGGAAAAGGGGATAGAGAGGTATAGATAAAGGATTGCTACACAGGTCCTGGACCTGTTGGGCCGCCGCACAAGTGAACTGCTGGGCACAATGGACCTCTGGTCTGACCCAGAAGAGGCACTTCTTATGTTCTTATGTAGACCGAAGCGAACGAGACTGAACAAGACGGCTTTTATTTGTGCCAGTACAGCGTACTACCACCTCTTTCCAGAGGCATAGTTGAAAGGGGGGGAGTGCAAGGAGAGCAGTCACATATGCTCCTCTTCCCCTCCATATGCTGCAGTAAAGCAAAGAAGCCTGATCGCTGAGATGTTTCGGCCTGAGCCCCACTCCTAGGCAGTGTAGCATCCATCTGATGCCAACTTGACCCTTGGGTGGATCAGCACCTCGATTCCCCTTCTTCTCCCCCCCAGGCGACCCTCTAACCTCTTGGTACCTTCTTAGTGGTATCAGCCGGCTCCAGAGGTTTTCTCTCTAGTGCATCCGGTCTTCGCTGATGTACTTCCTGTTCCCACATAGGCAGGACTTGCCAGAGAGAAAGTCTTTGGAGCTGGCCAGCAGTACCCTATTTCAAACATTAGCACCATCAATAAGGTACTGATTGGTTAGAGGACCACCTAGGAGAAGGAGGAGAACCAAGAGAGATACCAGATCAAGACATGATGGTGGGGGGATGAGGGGGATAAAGATGATGCATCTGAGGGGGAGGGAGGTACAGATGCCTAATTGGGAAGTAGGGCCTGGAGTAGAGCAGTGAGAAGAAAAACACACTGGATAAAGAGAATTAACATTCCTTCAGCACTACAGCATTAAATATAAGATTGGAGGGCTGAGAGGGGCAGGTAGCAGTGTGAAAGAAGTGGACTGGGGGGTGAAGATTCAGAAGTGCAGGAAGAGGTGCTGAAAGAGAGAGAAAGAGATGTGAGGGAGAGGGAGTTGAGAAGGACAGATGCTAATAGAGGATGGAAAAACAAAAGATGGAAGATGGTGACCAAGGATGGAGGAAAGGAGAGGGAAGAAATGGTGACCATGGAGTGGTAGGGAGAGAGTTGGGAGGGAAGATAGAAGAGAAGAAATAGTGGATCATTGATGGAGGGGAAGGAAAAAGATGGTGCCAATTGAGGGAAAAATGGAAGGAGACTGTGCACATGCAGAGAAAAGGGAAATAATAGACATGAGAGGAGATGATATTCATGGAGAAGAGGGGAAGTAAGAGAAGCGAGATGGGAGAAGATGGTGCCCATGGAAGGGAAGGGAGGGGATGGTGTCAATGAATGGAGGATAAGGGAAGGGAATGAAACTAGATAGATTTGAGATGAAGGACGAAAAATGGAAGAAAGTTGAATATGAAAGATTGATACAAAGCAGGAAATGAAGGAGGAGAAAAAAAGAAATAGTAAATAGTCGGAAGGCCCTGGAAACAAAGCTAACAGCACAGAACTGTGCTGCATGAACAGGGAAGCAGCAGCAGAGTCAGGGAATAAGATTAGAAAGTAAATCACCAGAAAACAAAAGGTAAGACAAATGATTTTATTTTTAGTTTAGTAACAGAAATATAGCACTTTATATATTGCATTCTAAATAAATTACCATATATATTCAACTATAAACTAGAGCTGTACATCGATAAAACTTTTTAATCACATAAAGCATCCCCCGTATGGTGCAATATAGACCCAGCAGATGTAAATTCTCAAAATTGACATACAGTATATATACCTCATAAGATGGAATTCTACCCCTCAAAAGGATAAAACTATCTATGTAAAATCTCAGACCAACTCACTCTTCCTTCAGCTTGTTTTATTTTTATTTGGATTTTGCTCATACTTTTTTCGGTAGTAGCTCAAGGTTAAGCTACATACATGTACAGTAGGTATTTTCTCCCTCCTCTAGGCCTGATCACCCCATTTGTCTCCCTTCCCAAGCTCAATTATGAGCACCTTTTAGCTTGAACTTCCCCGCTCAAGGTTGATCCCTAGTTGTGCTCTCCCCCAATTCCCTAGGTCTCTTCATTAATTCTCTTTCTCAAAGGATCAACCTTCTCCCAAGGTTTGATCATCTCCATTCCCATAGCTTTTGATCTCCTTCCACATCTTCTCCCCGTACCACCACCAGCTCAACATTCTCTAGCTCTGAAACTCAACCTCCCCTTTCTCTCTCTCTCCTAATCTCATCTCCCCATCCCTCTTTCCTCATCCTCCAACTCTCTCCCCTTCAGGATCCTCCCCTCATATTTTCATCTCCATTTGACTTCATGGGATAACGCTGATATAGATTTTTATCTCTATTAGCCTGCTTGGATGATGCTACATTCCACCTGTTGCTCATTCTGGTAGCAAAATGCTGTCCACAGACACAAAACTTGTTATCAGAAAATAACTACTGAACATTTTCTTATCTTAACAAAGAGGGTTTCCAAATTAAACACCATCTCTACTCCAGTTTTCCTTTAAATACTGCATATTGCTGCATTCGACTTAGTAGATCACAACATCCTTCTACAGATCATAGATGCAATAGGCATCTCAGATAAAGTATACTCTTGGTTTGAAGGCTTCCTAAAATCCAGAACCTACAATGTAAAATCAAACAAAGAAAAATCAGAACCTTGGTCAAACCCCTGCGGCGTACCACAAGGATCTTCACTATCCCCTACCCTCTTCAACCTTTACACTGCTTCTCTAGGAACACATCTGGACAATCTAGGCATAACCACTTATAGTTATGCAGATGACATCACCATCCTCATCCCATATGATCATTCTAAACCTACCATGACAGACACACTTCACCGAACACTTGAAACAGTCACAACCTGGATGAAAGATCACAAACTTAAACTCAACCCAGACAAAACCAAATTCATCCTTCTCGAAAATGACAAGGTCCAAACCACAACCAACTTAGAACTCAACGCAATCAACTACCCCATCCAAACCACGATAAAACTACTTGGCATGACCATAGACAGATGCTGCACCATGCAACCGCAAATAAACAAAACAATCCAGAAATCCTTCGCAATCATGAGAAATCTGAGACAAGTCCGGAAATTCTTTGAAAGAACACAATTCCAACTTATAGTACAATCCCTAATACTAGGTCTACTGGACTACTGCAACATCCTCTTCCTTCCTTGCCCTGTTATTATGATTAAACAACTTCAAACAATCCAAAATATAGCTTTGAGACTCATCTACTCATTGAGAAAACATGACCATATCACAGAAGCCTACATCAACTCACATTGGCTTCCAATCCAAGAAAGAATCCAATTTAAATTCTACTGCATGTTATTTAAAACCCTAAACGGAGACAGCCCATCTTACTTGAACAACCGCCTCATCCAAGCACCCACTACCAGACACAGAAAAACGCACTCCCCATTCATACCCCCCCAATCAAGGAAGTAAAACGATCAAAACTACACGATGGCCTCCTAGCCACTCAAGCCGCAAGGCTGGACAACCAGATTTCCAACCTTCTGACGACCACCCCAGACTACAAGACATTCAGAAAAGAAATAAAAACTATACTTTTCAAGAAATTCCTGAAGCAGCCATAACATCACGTACTCTTAATAACTCTAAAACTGACAATTGATCTACCCTTTACTTCACTAGTAATAACAACAGAGCTTCCATTGTGACCCCCTTCTTAATTCTTTTGCAAACCGCCTTATCCTTAACAACTCGTGAAATGTTTAAAAGATCTACTACTTACCTCTCTAGCTAATTAATAGCTCTCCCATTGTAACACCGTTTTTATTAATCTTTTGTAATCCGCCTTGAACTGCAAGGTAATGGCGGAATAGAAATCCCTAATGTAATGTAATGTAATATTATCTTCTTTCTCCTGTGTGTGGAGAATCTAGTTAGAGACACAAAACCAAACCAACTGCAGAGGATGTACAAGGAGCAGAAATTTTATTCAAATAACAATAATAGCAATGTTAAAGTTAATATTCAAACATTAGTCCTTGATATAAAACATACTGGACCCGGTACGGTCCGTGTTTCAAAAAACACTTCTTCCTCAAGGGTCCAGATAGTCCAGTACCTTAATGTTCAATAATAGTATGGATAAAAATCATAAAGACAAATAATCTAGGAGCTCAGGCGTTAAACTTCCTCCTATAGGAGATGCTGCTCAGAAAGTAGAAAAAGCACTTATTTATTTGATGGTTCCGATGTGACATGTTTCATTCTCTGCTTCAGGAAACCAAAAAATCTATATGCTCAACAAAATTATTAGTCAGCATGAAGGGTTGTATTTCTGATAAGATTTCACCTATCATTTCTTCAAGCTACCAAAAGTGTTGGTGCAGGCTGGCTAGGTAGGTGCCCTGATAAAAAGGGTTGCCTCTGACAGTGACAGTCTGTGTCGTCACCCAGGCAGAGATGCCCCAGGGAAACTGCGGACCTCTGTGACACCGATAAGCCTCTGAAAATGAGACCAAAATTCCCGAAAATAACAAAGTACGGAGATCAGGTCAGAAAGATACCTTCAACTTTTGTGTAGAAGGAGAAACTGAGGAGCAGTGCACAGTGCAGATAGGGAAGGCAGTGTCAAGAAATGTAGATAACACCTTCTACACAAACTCGCAAGTAGAGGTGAATAATCCACTGGTTCAAGACTAGAGAATGACATGGGGAAAAAAATCTGCCCCATCACCAGACCACCATCCCCTTAACAGCCCCATCCCCGCCGTCCCCTTCAACGCCCCGTCCCCGCCGTCCTCTTCACCGCCCTGTCCCCGAACCCGCCATCCCCTTCACCTCCCCATCCCTGTCCCCACAGCATCCACCCTTCCCTCTTGCCACCTCACCGCCCTTCAGCGGCCCAAGAATCTCCCTCCCTCCCCCTTACCTTCACGGCGTAAAGAAACCTAAGAGAGGGAAGGCGCGCGATCCCTTCCCTTCCTCCAGCCCAATCAATCTCCCTCCCCCTTACCTTTGCAGTGCTTTAGAAAATAAACTGAAGCAGGCGAAGCCTGCCTATGCTGCCCTGAAGTCGCGTGTGTGTGGACGGAAGCTTCTCCTCTGACGCAACCGGAAGTTGTGTCAGAGGAGAAGCTTCCGCCCACACACAGTGACTGCAGGGCGGCACAGGCAGGCTTTGCCGGCTTAAGTTTATTTTCTAAAGCACCGCAAAAGTAAGGGGGAGGGAGGGAGATAGATTTGGCTGGAGGTAGGGAGGTGACAGCGCGCCTTCCCTCCCTTAACTGCAGGGACAAGGCCATTCACCGCTCCACAAGGCGGTGGATGGCCTTGTCCCCCGTGCCCGCAGTGAGCACTTCCTCCCCCTCCATTTCGGCAGGTTACCCGCGGCTAGCCACGGGTAACTACCACCGTGTCATTCTCTATTCAAGCCTCATATGCCTTTTGCACTACAAACATCCTGCTTGCCTTCAGAGAATTCTAGTTATCCCTTTTCTCACACTTAGTGAAAAAGTGTGGCTGCCATTTTCTCCCCTTGGTATATACAAATAAGCAAGTTGAGGTGATACCTTTCCATTGAATCAGTGATATAGATTTGTCATTAGCTTTTGAGACCTTTGTTCCATTCATCAGGCCAATGCAAAATAAGCTAGAAATGGCATGGACCAATTCACTTCTTACTCTGAGCTGAACATTCTATAACAGAATAAATCAAAGTTAAGTAGCTCCTAAATCCTGCATCACTTGATTCAATCACAAACCATGCACAAAATAAAACGTAGCCAATAAATACATATAGCTAAACTACTAGCCAAATCAATATTGTTGTACATGTCGAATGGAACCAAAGCCAGCAATCAAACAGGTTGGTTGAACAAATGTATCTCTTCTTATCTACACAAATACGAACACTGTTACTTGTGAATAAAGGCTGAACAAAATGCAAACATACACTCCTTTATTAGGCTTTAATAGCAGGGTGCGTGGAGACTGTACTCTGTAATGTGCAAAGTCAAGAAATTCTTCGACTTAGCAGGTTTCCCCCATATCTTTGAAGCTTTCCTTGCTCTCTGAAAGTTAATGATTACTATTTAGAAAAAGCTGACATAAAGACACACACAGAGTGGCCCTAACGGAAGTCTCTAGCTAGCATGGCCTGTCATTTGTCTAAATATTATCATTATGTCTATAGTTCTATCAAAGTGACTTACCCTAAAGGCCACTAGTATTTGAGTCTGTGGTAAAAGAAAGACAGCCATTGGGATTATATACATATGGTTTAAAGGGCTTTTTTTTTTTTTTTTTTGCTAATAGTGATGCATATTATAACTTTGTCTAGACGACATTACTAACAGATTTAGATTGCATACATGGTTTTCAGCAATCGTCCTAATTGCATGTGGGCAGCAGCTTGAGTATCCTCCTCCTGTCCTTAAATTGGTTTAGAGTAGTTCTACGGAGAAACTCTTCTTTATACAATCTCCAACATCAAGTGCTCTGATTTTGAATTTTTACACTGCTTTGTTTTTCTATCACAGTGGCTCAACACAACAGGCTTTCAATTAAAACAGTAATATGAAGAAATATATACATACAAGTGTTTAAGCCCGTTACATTAACGGGTGCTAGAGTACATGTGTCTGTCTCTCTTTCTTTCTGGCTCTCTCTCCTTGGCCGCTTTCTACACTCAGGCCCAACAATTGTCCCTTTCTATTCCCTCCCTCCCTCCTTCCTTTCTTTCTATGTCCTTATTGCCCCCAGTGCCTCCTTCCCATGTCCTTAGTGCCCCCAGTGCCTCCTTCCCATGTCTTTAGTGCCTCCTTCCCATGTCCTTAGTACCTCCTTCCCATGTCCTTAGTGTTCCCAGTGCCTCCTTCCCATGTCCTTAGTGCCTCCTTCCCATGTCCTTAGTACCTCCTTCCCATGTCCTTAGTGCCCCCAGTGCCTCCTTCCCATGTCCTTTAGTGCCCCAGTGCCTCCTTCCCATGTCCTTAGTGCCCTCAGTGCCTCCTTCCCATGTCCTTAGTGCCTCCTTATGTCCTTAGTCCCCCCAGTGCCTCCTTATGTCCTATGTCCTTAGTGCCTCCTTCCCATGTCCTTAGTGCCCCCAGTGCCTCCTTCCCATGTCCTTAGTGCCTCCTTATGTCCTTAGTGCCCCCAGTGCCTCCTTATGTCCTTAGTGTCTCCAGTACCTCCTTCCCATGTCATTAGTGTCCCCAGTACCCCTTCCCATGTCCTTTGTGCCCCCAATGCTCCTTCCTATGTCCCCCCTCACTGCCTTCCAATCTTTATCCCACCCTTCTCCCCCAAAGCTAGCCAGCTTACCTCCCTCCCTATCTGCCGCTCTAAAACCAGCCTGCCTGCCTGCCCTCCCTCCAGCGCCGAAGCCTATTCTACCCGTACTGGCTTCCACTGCTGCTACCTACCATCTGGCCTACTGCCACTTCAACCCCCCCCCCCCCGGTACCGCCTCCACTGCCGCCCGTCGAAACTAAACCAAAAGGAAAAGGGTCCGCTGCACACACACCGCTGAACGTGTCGAACACTGCCACGGAGCTACAGATCATGGAGGCAGGGATCACAAAGTTGCAAGTGCGCATGCGCGCTTAGGGTTTTATTATGATAGACTAGCGGATGCCCCAGCGTTGCACGGGTATTTAATTATAGCAATAACACTGTAAATGGATTAAAATAAAGATACTTTATAGTGGTGAATGAAATTATTTTTTTACAGCTTAATAAAAAGTACAATATTCAAATTATAATGTGAAATATTTGAAAAAATGAATACAATACAACTAACGCAAAACGTGATTATAAACAACAATTTTAGGTTCACCTCCTGGAGCAAGAACATATAAATTCTTGGGTGAACCCACCCTTGAGCAAGCAACATAGAGTTGTGGGCCGCGAGACCCCCAAAACATATCACCCCAGGTAGTGAGGGATCTGCATACCAAGTTTCATTCAAATCGGTCAAGCCGTTTTTGTGTGATCACGGCACATACACACACACACACATACATACATCCACACATACATACCTCCGATTTTATATATATAGATTGAGTTGCAGCTCAATATATTCATCCTCTATAATAAAACCCTAAGTGCGCACTTAGGACAGCATGTTCCCTGCCACCGTGGTCCTTGGGTCCATGCCGAATTCGATTTTCGAACACGGAGGCAGGGTACATGCCGGCGACTCCCCCCTCCCTCCGTCTAGCAGCGGTGTCAAACCCGCAGCCCCCCAAGATCTGTTCTGCAGCCCGCGGTCTGGCCAGCTCCCTTACCCTTGCCGAAGTTATTTTTAAGTTCAAAGCCACCGCCGCGGCTCCTCTCATGAGCCGCACCTGCGTCGGAAGCCTCTCTGATGTTATGTCAAAGAGAAGGCTTTCTATACAGGCTCGGATCGTGAGATTAGCCACCGCGGCAGCTTTAAACTCAAAAATAACTTCAGCAAGGGTAAGGGAGCCAGCCAGAAATGCTGCTGCACAGGGAAATGGTGGGGGGAGGGAATGCTGCTGCTGCTGCACAAGGAAATGGGGGGAGGGAGGGAATGCTGCTTCTGCACAGGGAAAGGTGGGAGGGAAATGCTGCAGCAGCACAGGGAAGTGGGGGAAGGGGGAGGGAAATGCTGCTGCTGCACAGGGAAATTGAGGGGAAGGGAATGCTGTTGCTGTTGTTGCACAGGGAAGTGGGGTGGGGGAGGGAAATGCTGCTGCTGCACAGGGAAATGGAGGGGGAGGGAATGCTGCAGCACACAGAAATGGAGGGGGAGGGAATGCTGCTGCACAGGGAAGTGGGGGGAGTGAAATGCTGCTGCTGCTGCTGCTGCACAGGGAATTGGGGTGGAGGAGGGAAATGTTGCTGCTGCACATGGAAATGGAGGGGGAGGGAATGCTGCTGCAGCAAAGGGAAGTGGGGTGGAGGAGGGAAATGCTGCTGCAGCACAGGGAAATGGAGAGGGAGGGAATGCTGCTGCTGCATAGGGAAGTGGGGGGGGAGGGAAATACTGCTGCTGCTGCTGCACAGGGAAGGGTGGGAGGGAAATGCTGCTGCTGCACACGGAAGTGGGGGAAGGAGAGGGAAAGGGGACCAGGGAGCAAACTTGCTTTGCTTTGGGGGGAGGGTGTGCTTGGGAGCAGGAAGCAATCTTGGTTTGCTTTGGGGTGAGACAGAAGGGGACCACGGAGAAAGACAAAGAAAGGCAGGCGGGGGGGGGGCAGGGAGAGACACAGACAGAAAGAAAGACTGACAAAGGAGGCCAGAGAGAGACAGACAGGGGGCAGGGAGAGACACACAGAAAGAAAGACAGACAGACAGCGGGAGGGAAAGACACAGAAAAAAGAGATAGGGGCAGGGAGAGAGACAGACAGACAAAGGGGGCCAGGGAGAGAGACAGACAGAAAGAAAGTCAAATAGACAGTGGGAGGGAGAAAGACATAAAGAAAGGAAGAAAGAGACAGGGGCAGGGAGAGAGACAGAAAGAAAGCCAGACAGACAGATAGATATTCTAGCACCCGTTAATGTAACGGGCTTAAACACTAGTTATCTTATATTTAACTACTTTCTTAAGTGATATTAATGCTTAAATATTACAACATTCCTCCTACATTGATCTTTATCAGAACCCCTGGACAGAATGTCAATGACACACAGAAACAATGAATGTACAGAAGCAACTCAAGGATAAATTTTCAAAAAAACTGCGTAAAAAACCAACGGGTTGCTATCACAGACGTCATAGTAGCGGTTTTTAGAAAAGTAAGTCATTCTCCAAAAAATGCTCATGCAAATGAGGTTGGCAGTAGTGAAGACTCGCTAAATTTTCATGTGCCCATCGCTGGTTAAAGTGATGGGCACATGCGCAGAATAAACAAACCCCCTCCACACACACACACAACAGCAGGACAGATGTCCAATATCTCCCGCTGCCAACCAACACCCTCCCCCCAACTCCCCTCAACAGTGGGTGAGATGCCCAATCTGTCTAGCTCAATCAACACCCCTCCTCGGCAGAGATGCCCAGTGTCTTTTGCTGTCAACCAACATTCCCCCCAACTCCCCTCGGTAGTTGGAGAGATGCCTAATCTCTTACCCAACCAAGTTTCCAAGTTTATTAGTTTTTAATATCCCGACCATCAAACAAATGTCTGGCCGGTTAACAATAAAATTTACAGAGGCTGATTAAAAACAAAGAAAAAAAAAAAAAGCATGGAGTGAACATAAATGACAAAGACTAAACAGACTAGAGAGTGAGGGAAAGAGGGGGAGGATGGGAAAAGTTACATAATTTAGAAGAAAAGGAGAAAGTGGGGTGGGGATGGAACGAGAGGGATAAGGGCGCATTGTTGAAGCAAATACTTACTCAAAGTAAGAAAAGGAAAAGAAAAGAAAGAAAAAGAGAGAGAAAAAAAAAATAAAGGAGAAGGAAGAATGATGATCTAAGCACAGTCGAAAGCGTCCTGAAATAAGAAGGTCTTTAGGCAAGTCTTGAATTTGATTAAATGTTGTTCGTCACGGCTCTATTGACAATCTACCTTTAATCTCTAAACTTACGGAAAAAATTATTCATTCACAACTAACAGAATTCTTTGATAAAACTCACGCTCTACCAACACACCCCACGCTGCGGGAGAAATGCCCAATCTCTCCCCTCACCAACCAACATCCACCCAACTCCTCTAGGCAGTGGGAGAGTTGCCCATGCTCTCCCACCAACATGCAACCCCCCCATGCCTCCAACGACCCTTGCCCTATCACCCTTATCTTATTTTCAGATGATTGGCCAGAGGGATAACTACTCCCTCCAGGTCCTGGAATGCACCAGGGAGGGGCCTGAAGCTCTGATTGGCCCAGGTTAAGGCCCACTCTTCTGGGTGGGGCCTTAAGTGGCTGCATCCTGCATCCGGGAAGGGGCCTAAGGCTCTGATTGGCCCAAACACTTAAGGCCCCACCCTTAGGAGGGGCCTTAAACAACCTGGGCCAATCAGAGCCTCAACTTGGACTTGTACACTGCCAGTGATGGAGCCCACCATAGGGTTTCGGTCAGTTTATTCCAGGTATATGGCGCAGCAAGATAGAAGGGACGGAGTCTGAAGTTGGCAGAGGAGGAGAAGGGCATTACTGTGCAATGGTCGTTTAAGGAATGTATGTGCTGTCTGCTAACTGCAATATACTATACATGCCCATTTTCCATCCATGCCTCATCTATTTACTGCCCTCCCCCCCAACATGTGAATCAGCATGCGCTAATGTAAGCACTAACTGCTAAAACAACAAAAATTTGTTAATGCATTTCTGCGGTACCATTTAATGTGCATCAGTTCATACATTAACCCCAGGATTCTATAAGGTGTCTAGATTTGCACACCAAATTTTGTGTGCATTTGCAACATACACATGCAAATTAGTTGGCTAACGAACCAATTGATGTCAATAATTGGGTGGTAACCACCAATTACTGCAGTTAATTGAAACTCATTAAAATTTGTGCATGCATCTAGCTGCGTGCTAAGCACTTAACTCTAATAGTGCGTAACTCAAAAGGGGGCAGGGGCATGGGTGTGTTGGGGACATTCCAAAAATTGCCTGCGCTATTAAAGAACACTGCCTCAGCATGCCCAACTTAGAAACATGACGGCAAATAAAGGCCAAATTGCCCATCCAATCTACCCATCTGCAGCATCTACTACATAGAAATATTTCAAATTTGATTAATCGCTTAATCATACTTCTAAGCGATGTACATAGCTAAAATCTTAACACTGTTTCGAGGAAACAATACAAGCAACATATACTTGACAAATAGGAAAACGGGTAAGAAATACAATTGATAGACAATAAGACAAATAGGGAAAAAGACAACAGGAAGGGTGATGCAGAAGAGTTAAGGGAGATCAGAGGCCAGTGTTTGAAGGAGTGGTCCAAGTTTGGTGAGCTAACAGTCAAAAGGTCAGCATTTACACCAGGTTTCAACTAGAGAACTGCACGGGAACGGGGACGACAGGAATCCCGCGGGACCCGCAGGTTCCCCCTAAGGGTTACGGGGATCCCATGGGGACGCCCCCTAGGGTCGCGGGGATCCCGTGGGGACGCCCCCTGTACTCAGCCGCGAGACTCGTCTTCTCCCTACCTGCCCTGCCTACAGCACATAGCCGAACGGAAGTCTTCCTGATGTCAGCACTGACGTTGGAGGGAGGGCTTAAGCAAAGCCCTCCCTCCCTCCGACGTCAGCGCTGACATCGGGAAGATTTCCGGTCAGCTGTGTGCTGCGGCAGGGCAGGTAGAGAAAAGGCAGTGGCATACCAAAGGGGTGGGGGCGGTCCGCCCCGGGTGCAGTACAGCCGGACAGGTCCCCTTTCCTTTGTAGCGCTTCCCCGCCCGCCCGACTGACCGACAACAGAACAGGCCCAGTCCGACAAACCTCCCTGCCCTGTAGCCGTGAATCTAAATTACTTTCTTACAGCAGCTGTAAGAAGGTAATTTAGATTTGCAGTTACAGGGCAGGGAGGTTTGTCGGACCGGGCCTCTGTTGTCGGGCGGGCGGGGAAGCGCCACGAAGGTAAGGGGGCAGGGAGAGAGAAAGGGAGGAAAGGTGGAGAGGAGAGGAAAAAACGCTTAAGGGAAATGGGTAAAGCTGAGGGGGGAGAAGGACGCTGAATGCACTGGGGAAGACAAAGGGGTGGAGAAAGACGCTGAAAGGACATGGGGAAGACAGAGGGGGGGAAAAGAACGCTGAAAGCACATGGGTAGACAAAGGGGTGGAGAAGGACGCTGAAAGCACATGGGGAAGACGGGAGGGAGAAGGAGCTGAAAGGACATGGGGAAGATGGGGTGGGAGAAGGACGCTGAAAGGACATGGGGAAGACAAAGGGGTGGAGAAGGACACTGAAAGAATATGGGGAAGACGGGGGGGAGAAGGACGCTGAAAGGACATGGGGAAGACAGAGGGGGAGAAGGACGCTGAAAGGACATGGGGAAGACAGAGGGGGAGAAGGACGCTGAAAGGACATGGGGAAGACAGAGGGGGGAGAATGACACTGAAAGCACATGTAGAAGACAGAGGGGGAAGAAGGACGCTGACAGGACATGGGGAAGATGGGGGGGTGAAGGACGCTGAAAGGAAATGGGGAAGAGAGAGTGGGGAGAAGACGCTGGCAGGGAAGAAGACAGAGATGCCAGACTATGGGGGGAGCGGAGAGAAGAAGATGGGTGCCAGACTAATTTGGAAGGGGGGAGAAATGGAGAGGCACAGTAACAGAGCAAATGGAAGACGCAGAGAGAAGAGAGACAGTGGATGGAAGCAATTGAATGAGAACATGAGGAAAGCAGAAACCAGGCAACAAAGGTAGGAAAATAATTCTATTTCTTTTTTTTTGCTTCAGGATAAAATAGTATATTAGTTGTGTTGATAAAAATTTATAAACATTAGAGGCTCTGGTAGAAACCCGTTTACAAAGTATGTATTCTTCCCAATTAATATTTCCAAATTAATAAAGTCTTTTTGCTTATTTGTAAATGGGTTTCTACTAGAGCCTTTAATTCAGTAGCATAATTAAATGAAATAACTATTTCTGAAGTTTATAGGGACGGGCGGGGACGGAGGGGATTCCTCACGGGGACGGGCGGAGACGGAGGGGATTCCTCGCGGGGACGGAGGGATTCTTCACGGGGACGGGTGGGACTTTGGCGGGGACGGGTGAGGATGGATGGGATTTCTGTCCCCGCGCAACTCTCTAGTTTCAACTCCTCGTCTGATAAAATTTCAGTAGTTACCACTTTTCCACAGGATTCCCTATGAAATTTGACTTCTCACGTTCAAAATAAAAAACTTTCATAGTTCAGGATTCATGGATAGGTTGATGATCCCTTATTGCTCTTCAAGTAATCAACATCTCATAACTATTACCTCCTTACGCCATTTATTTTAAGACACTATACATAAGAAGATCTTCTCAGTGAGAGCATCCACTCTATGGAATTCATTGCCATCGACCCTCCAGGAGGAATCCTCTTTAGACAAATTCAAATCCAATCTAGAAGCCTTTCTGTTTCAAGATGCCTACAATTTGTAATATCCAGAATTC
The DNA here is from genome assembly GCF_902459505.1 of Geotrypetes seraphini. Taxonomy (NCBI): domain Eukaryota; kingdom Metazoa; phylum Chordata; class Amphibia; order Gymnophiona; family Dermophiidae; genus Geotrypetes; species Geotrypetes seraphini. The sequence continues at coordinate 12,971,329 of NC_047086.1, read as the reverse complement.
TAATTCACAATTTTCACCTGAAGAACACCCCCCTTCCTATTCTACACCTATCCTATTAATTCTTGCATTTTACCCCTCTCTCCACATGTATATGAATATTTTGTCTCTGTTTATAGTTTTAATATGTGATATCCCCAATTTTTAGATTATTGTACGCTGCTTAGATATTTGTTAAGCGGTATATCAAATTTTAAATAAACTTGGAAACAAATTTGGTAAGTCTGGTGCCTAAAGTTAGCTGTGAGAATCAGCGTTAAGCCCTTTATAGAATCATACTTCCAGCATTTTTTGCTCCATAAGACGCACCTTACCATAAGACGCACCCTAGATTTAGAGGAGGAAAACAATAAAAAAAACATTCTGAACCAAGTTCTCCCTGCCAGGCTCTGTACCCTGTCCCGCCTCTGGTGGTCTAGTGGTAGGTAGGGACAGGGCATAGGGCAGGCAGGCCTAGTGGCAGGCAGGTAGGCCTAGTGACAGGCAGGCAGGGCCCCCCCCATCCTGAGGCAAGCAGGCAGGCAGGGGGACAGTGTTTGCAGAGCTATAAAGCATTCATTTTTTTCCAACCTAAGGCTAAAAAACAAAAACACAGCCCTGCAACCCTTTTAAACAAAATATTTGCATTACCCTACAGAAAAATAAAAGCATTTTTGCTTAGTCAAAAATTAGTAATAAGAAATTAAAGTGTCTTAACACTTGCAAATTCTTTTCTTTCATTAATAACTATAGGAAAGAACACTGAAATATCTTATTATTTAAATGCCATGCTTACCTAACATACCGATGTACAATGCAGTTTGATCAGAACTGCCATAAGAAATTGCTCCACGTCTCTGGTAGAGCTGCCTAGGACTGGGGCAGCCGAATAGCGCAGAGATGGAGCTGAAGCTCATGGCTCCTCTGTGGCTGGGGCAATGGCCTGTCCAGGCCAGGGGCAGCACCGGCAGCTGGTAACATACGTTAAAAAAGCAAAAATCCAGACGGCACTAATTCATGAAAGCTTGGCCGGGACCTGCCCCTCCCCCTCTTTCAGTTCTGGACTGGCTTTATTAGTCAATTGGTGGGCGGATGGGAGTTTGGTGCTGTGCGTGCGTACAAGAGGAAGATCTGGCTCCTCATCTTAGAGACACGATGCTTCTTCGCTGCTGTCCCGAGCTTGGCTGCTCCAGCCCCAGTTGCTTACCTTGTGGGCCGGGTGGGGAGCGCAGCCGATCAGCAGCACGGCGAGAAAGATGAGCGCTGGCGGCGGTGGGACGGCTTCTCCTCTTTCCTTCATGGAGCAGCGCGGAACAAGGCAGGAAGCGAAAAGTTCGTGCCTGCCTTCTGCACTGCTCTGCCGCTCGGGAGTTAGCCAGAGGGAAGGGCAAGAGACTGAAAGCTCTGTTATCTGGGCGGATGGGAGTTTGGCGTACGTAAGGGGAAGGAACAAGGCGGCACTGGCGGCAGTAGGATGGTTATATGATGGTGGCTTCTCCTTTCTTCACGGAGCAGTGCGGAACAAGGCAGGAAGTGAAAATTTTGTGCCTGCCTTCGGCGCTGCTCTGCCGCTGCCACTTGGGAGTCAGTCAGAGGGAAGGGCTGGAGGCTGAAAGCTCCTGCCCTACAACGCTGGACCGCCGGAGGAATTAAGGGGTGGGGGGGGGGTATGTATTCGCTCCATAAGATGCACCCTTATTTCCACACACTTTTGGGGGGAAGAAAAAGTGCGTCTTATAGAGCAAAAAAATACGGTAATAATGATTTTTTACAGCACCAAAATTTGAGTGACAGTTATACTGTAGAATCCCTCCCCCTCCCAAGAGCTGCTACTGCTACTACTACAATTATTTTACATTTATTTAGCACTAAAAGGAGTAAGTAGTGCTGTACATCTGACATGCAATAGATGGTCCCTGCTCTCAAGAGAGGAGTGTGTGGTACAGTGGTTAAAGCTACAGCCTCAGCACTTTGGGGTTGTGGGTTCAAATCCCACACTGCTTCTTCTGACCCTGGGCAAGTCACTTAATCGCCCTATTGCCTTTGATCTCGTGGACCACTCTAATTTGTTAATCTGTTTGGATGCTCTAGATTTCCAAGGAAATGTCTACTCATGGTTCAGAGGATTTTTGGAAACCAGACTTTATCAAGTTAGGTTTAAGACTCTACTTTCTACTACCTGGAAGAACGCATGAGGTTTTCCTCAGGGATCACCGCTTTCACCTACATTATTTAATGTTTATTTATCATCGTTAGGCTCATGTTTGAGCAAATTGGACATAGGGATGTTTAGCTACGCCGATGACATCACAATTGTCATAATATATAATTGGCTACCACGCTTAATCCCTCGAGGAGGATGTCTGAACCAGGTGAAATAATACAAATAATTCTTTAAAGGAAGGACATCAGTATGAGCCCTTAGTGTGCAAACGGGAGATTATGGCTCGGGCTGTATCTCATAGGTGACCAGCACCAGACCCAAGTCTAAATGAGAATAGCCCCATACATCATATAGTCCTTTTCAGAAAGTGTCCAACCGGTGAGAATCCTCACACTCCCAATTTTAAATCCTGGTCAGACATGCACATCGGGGGAGAAAGGGCGACAAATGTACAATAAATAAATTCATTCCCAAGAAACCATCATCACCTTGGCTGAATGAAAAATAAATAGAGTGCAAGGTGCTCACAAACAGTTGATTCTGTAAATCTCACACTTCTTTACATAATGTGCTTGACAATTACTAAGTTAGATAAAAGTTTCTTTAAATATATAATTAGCTTAATAAAAACACCACTAGATAACACTGTTCTGATTCCAAAATCAAATCAGGAAATAATCAACGGAAAGAAATAAACCAAGAATGCTAAAACCCTTAGGATGAAATAAATAGAATACCTACAAAATTCATGAGAAGTGAATAAATAAGTAAATGAGCACAATCATAATTCATAAGAGGGACTCAGAAAAATACATGCAAGATATGGAAACTATACTTTCACAAAATAGATGATAGAGCCACTTAAAAAATTCTATATAAAGTTTATACTTCATAACACCATAAAAAAATGTGAAGAAAAAAATAAAAATCAAGCTAGAACTCTTCAGTTATCCAAATTCATCAGAATATAAACACAATTCATAAATCCAATGAAAGAAATAGAAAGAATTCATGTCCATAGCACCATAATGATTTTAGTCCAAGGCGCCGTTTAATTAATGGCACTGCTTGCTATATAAAAAAGTTCATTCATAGTCGCCAAACAATTTCATTCATAGCCACAAAAAAAAAACATTCATAACCGCCAACAGAATACTTAGCTCCAATGTAGGAAATCACACAGAAAAATAATATCACCACTTGACAGAGCTCCGCTTCGCCACCTTTGTCAGGAGCGGAGATTGCCAACAATAATGAAAGAAGCCGACATCCGCTTTTAAGGCTTGTCGGTGCAAACTTCCCAGGCGTATAAAAATCAAAAACGCTGGAGAAGGGGAAATGGTAATGGCGTCTTCAGAATTTAAGAACGCCTTGGAGAATCCACGTGAATGCACCGTGAAGAACGTGATGACGTAAAAAATATCATCTCGTAAACACGTAAGAAACATAAAAACTTGAGTAATAAATACATAAATGAAGTTAATGAAAAAAAATAAAAAACCTTCAATAATGAAGAAAAATCCTGAACGAAATAAGGAAAAAGAAAAAACAGAACCTGTACCATATCAACCACCAGATGAAAAAACACAAAACGGAAATCGCTGGAGAAACATCAGTCTACATTTTCATAAGGACCAAAATTAGCTGGTGAAACATCTACATTTTCATTGAGTCCCATAGGGGCTTATGATTTTAAATAAAAAATCCAAAAGTTTTCCCACTTAAGGAGATAAGCGTGTCTGTCCCCATTGAAACTTGTAGAAATCTGTTCCAAAATGCACCATTGAAGTTGAGAATAAACATGTTGGTGGGTCATATTGTGAGCTGCCATAGGCACAGTAGATTTACCTGATTTCAAACAACTATGGTGCTCAATCAACCTAATCTTGATGCTGCGAGTAGTACAACCCACATATATTAGTCCACAGGGACAGGAAATGACATAAAGCACAAACTTGGAGTCGCAGGTAGTATGAGACCTGAGTTGATAGATTTTCTTGGTGATAGGATGGACCCACTGATTACCTAAAAAGGACATATCACATACAGAGCATTTGCCACAGGGAGAATGATAACCCAAGTCCCGAATAGACTGAAAATCAGAAGAAACGACATTTTCAGGAAGAATGCTATGCAGGGGCTGTCTTGAAACGCTTTTATTGTACATTTGTCGCCCTTTCTCCCCCGATGTGCATGTCTGACCAGGAGTGTGAGGATTCTCACCGGTTGGACACTTTCTGAAAAGGACTATATGATGTATGGGGCTATTCTCATTTAGACTTGGGTCTGGTGCTGGTCACCTATGAGATACAGCCCGAGCCATAATCTCCCGTTTGCACACTAAGGGCTCATACTGATGTCCTTCCTTTAAAGAATTATTTGTATGATTTCACCTGGTTCAGACATCCTCCTCGAGGGAATAAGCGTGGTAGCCAATTATATATTGGACTTTATCCCGGACTCTATTGGCTATATTACTGTCCTTAGGGTTATTGTTTTTATGCTCTCACAATTGTCATAACATTTAACTCAGCTCTGTCTCAGATTACTACTAAAATTGATGCCGTAATGCAACGTCTGAATGCAACAATTTAAGCTTAAATTAAACTCAGACAAAACTAAGTTTTTTGTGGCGTCCTCCAGCAAAGTTCCTTTCGAACCATCTATTAACATAAATTCAATTTCGGATACAATACATTCAGCAATTAAAATACTAGGAGTTATTTTAGACCAGCACCTCACTATGAAAACCCAGATAGATGCTGTAGTGCGTAAGAGCTATTTTACTCTTTGGAAACTACGAACTATTAGATCTTATTTTGAATTTGCTGCTTTTAGACTATTAGTTCAATCACTTTTACTAAGTCTTCTTGATTAGCATAATATCAAGAGAAAGGAAGCAGCAGGAGAGAGAGAAAGAGTTAGAGGGAAGCAAGAGCAGAAACAAGAACAAAAGCACACGAGGGGAAGAAGAGGCAGAAGACAACATGGGAGGAATCGGCGAGAGTTAGCTCCCCACCCTCGACGTCGACCACCGAAGCTCCCTGAGAAAGACGCTAAAGGAGACCACAGCAGGCGCAGAGGACACAGCCAGGCAGACACAGCGGGTGCAGAGAACAGACACAGCAGGCACAGAAGACATCCACAGCGGACCGGCAAACAGGCAGCAATGGAAGCAGCAGACAGAAGCAGGATGTTAAGTTACCCAGTTTTCTGCACCGTCTGCCATATGTATGACTACCTCCACTCTGGGAGGCGGTCTTATGTATGCGCACTCGATGCAGAGAACTGGAGAGCCTGAAGAAACAAGTCAGACTCCTGGAGGGCAGAATACAAGAACTGGAGGCACTTCAAGCAACGGAGGAGGAAGACAGAGATACAGAGAATATCGAGACAGAGGATGCAGCAAACACCAAGACAGAGGACACCATCAAGGAAGAAGTCCGAGAGCTGGAGAAGTTCATAGAGGAGGCATACAGGGAGGCCGTGGAAAATCACCATCAACAGTCGATGAAGCCATCTGCACAATGTGCTATGGCGGCGAAAAGGGCGAACAGAATGCTAGGAATGATCAAGAAGGGGATCACAAACAGATCAGAGAAGGTTATCATGCCGCTGTACTGGGCCATGGTGTGCCCTCACTTGGAGTATTGCATCCAGCACTGGTCGCCGTACATGAAGAAGGACACGGTACTACTCGAAAGGGCCAGAGAAGAGCGACTAAAATGGTTAAGGGGATGGAGGAATTGCTGTACAGTGAGAGATTGGAAAAGCTGGGCCTCTTCTCCCTTGAAAAGAGGAGACTGTAAGGGGACATGATTGAAACATTCAAAATACTGAAGGGAATAGACTTAGTAGATAAAGAAAGACTGTTCACCCTCTCCAAGGTAGGGAGAATGAGAGGACACTCTGTAAAGTTGAAAGGGGATAGATTCCATATAAACGTAAGGAAATTCTTCTTCACCCAGAGAGTGGTAGAAAACTGGAACGCTCTTCCGGAGTCTGTTATAGGGGAAAACACCCTCCAGGGTTTCAAGACAAAGTTGGACAATTTCATGCTAAACAGGTGAAACTGGACTCATTTGGAGCACTGGTCTTGACCTTGGGGCCATGCAGATCTTACACCCTAAATGGTGAGACCTTAGCAAGGACTACAGCAGAACGAGACTTGGTGGTAATCATTAGTGAAGACATGAAGACGGCCAATCAAGTGGAGAAAGCTTCATCCAAGGCTAAACAAATGATGGGTTGTATCCGTAGAAGCTTCGTCAGCCGGAAGTCATAATGCCATTGTACAGATCCATGGTGAGACCACATCTGGAATATTGTATACAGTTCTGGAGGCCACATTATCAAAAAGATGTGCTGAGAGTTGAGTTGGTTCAGCGAATGGCAATCAGGATGGTCTCAGGACTCAAGAATCTCCCGTATGAGGAATGGCTGGGTAAGTTGCAGCTATACTCACTTGAGGAGCGCAGAGAGAGGGGAGATATGATTGACACGTTCAAATATGTCACGGGCCATATCGAGGTGGAAGAAGATATCTTTTTTCTTAAGGAACCCACAGCAACAAGAGGGCATCCGTTGAAAATCAGGGGTGGGAAACTTCATGGCAACACCAGGAAGTATTTCTTCACCGAAAGGATGGTTGATCATTGGAATGATCTTCCACTGCAGGTAATCGAGGCCAGCAGCGTGCCAAATTTTAAGAAAAAATGGGATAAGCATGTGGGATCTCTTCATGGAAGAAATTAGGGGAGTGGGTCATTAGAGTGGGCAGACTTGGGGGCCGTGGCCCTTTTCTACCATCATTTTCTATGTTTCTATGAGTGGACTGCTGGGCAGGATGGACCATTGGTCTGACCCAGCAGCGGCAATTCTTATGTTCATTTATTTGACAATTACTAAGTGAGAACTGGCAAGACTTGTACTAGTACAGAACACAGCGGTCAGAATGATCTATGGCTTGAAGAAGTATGATCACGTCACGCCTTTTTACTGTGAGTTGCACTGGCTGCCTGTGGAGGCTCGTGTGTTGTTCAAGTTGGGCTGTTTTTGTTATAAGGTTCTTTACTTGGTTAACAGATTTTCCTTGGCTTCATATAGATACAGTAGAAGAACCCACTCTTTGTTTAATCCTCCTTTAATCCAGGGTTGTAAAAGCATAAAATTTCTCAATCACACTTTGGCATCCCTTCATGATAAAGGAGTTCCGAGCTTTGTTGCTTGCAGCTCACTCTTATGAAGACTTTAGATCTCAATTGAAAACCTATCTATTTGCTAAATACTTGACCAACTAACTTTCTCCATCCCATTAGTAACTTTTTGTAAACTGTGTTGAACTAATGGTTACACGGTCAACAAGCCCTATGTTATGTTATGTTATAGACTGTGAGCCCACTGGGACAGATAGGGAAAAATGTTTGAGTATTTGAATAAATTCATGTAAACTGTTCTGAGCTCCTCTGGAAGAACTGTATTAAAAAAATGGAATGACTAAATAAATAAATAGAGCTTACAATCTAGTTTGGACAGACAGGACATATAAGGGTTAGGGGAGTTCCTTGCAGAGAGAATGATAGGAAGGACATCGGTAATTTTACGGCAAGTGGAAATTAGCAGTTTTGAAAAAGTAGGCTTTTGGCTTGGATTCGAATACTGCCTAATGCATTTTAGAAAAAGAAGCCCTAAATAAAGCAAGTCCTAGAGAAGCAAATGCAAAGAATTGGGCAAACTGGGCTATTTTTTTTTTTTTTTTTTACATTCTCTTTAGGACAGCCGCTAGGAACATCTCTAAAAAGATTTTTGCCAGTATTCTGTGAAATCAGTTTGCTTTCAGCTAACTCAACTGTACCTGGGCTTCAAATGTTGGCAGACAAAAATAAAATCAGGCCATGACGAAAGGAAACCTGTTCGAAAACAAACATGCAAAATGAAAGTTTGATGACTGAATCATCAAGTGCCCTTCAAGCAACGTACAAGCAAGCATTCCTCATGGGCACCTCTAGGAAGCCACAGTGGTCCACAGAAGTGCTATCTGCGCTGGGGGAGGCAGGTGTTGCTACAGTAATGACTCCTCATTAATACAAACAGAAAGTCAAGTGATCAGAAATGAAAGCTGCCACATGACTGTTAAGAGTTGATCTGTGCACCCAAGTTCACGGCAGTTTGGTATCCCGCCCTACTGAAAAAAACATGCATTCACACACATACATATATTCGTGTGTGTGAGAAGCGAGTGGGGATGACTCCTGCCTGAATTAGCCAGTAAGAGTTGCCCAGTAGCCTGTTCTCATGGTGGCCAATCCATGAACCTAGTACCTGACCAAAACCCAAGGAGTAGCAATATTCCATGCTACCGATCCAGGGCAAGCAGTGGCTTCCCCAGGAACAGACTATAGACTTTTCCTCCAGGAAGCTGTCCAAACCTTTCTTAAAACCAGCTACTCTATCTGCTCTTACCACATCCTCTGGCAACGCGTTCCAGAGCTTAACTATTTTTTGAGTGAAAAAATATTTCCTCCTATTGGTTTTAAAAGTATTTCCCTGTAATTTCATCGAGTGTCCCCTTAGTCTTTGTAATTTTTGACAGAGTGAAAAATCGATCCACTTGGACCCGTTCTACTCCCCTAAGCCGTCTCTTTTCCAAGCTGAAGAGCCCAAACCGTTTTAGTCTTTCAAGTTTCAAATTTTAATAAAATTGGATATACCGCCTATCAAACTTCTAGGCAGTTATACATATTTAAAATTATAAAACTGGGGTAACAAATATTGTGACAAAAAAGACATACCATGACAATAGGAGTTCCATCCCTTTTATCATCTTGGTTGCTCTTCTTTGAACCTTTTCTAGCGCCACTATATCTTTCTTGAGATAAGGAGACCAGAATTGAATGCAATACTCCAAATGAGGTCTCACCATGGAGCGATACAGGGGCATCATAATATTCTTAGTCTCGTTAACCATCCCTTTTCTAATAATTCCTAGCATCTTGTTTGCTATTTTGGCCACTGCCACACATTGATGAGATCCAGATCCTTTTCTTGGGCGCTAACCCCCCAAGGTGGACCCTAGCATCCAGTAACTGTGATTTGGGTTATTCTTCCTAATGTGCATCACTTTGCATTTGTCCACATTAAATTTCATCTGCCATTTGAACGCCCAGTCTTCCAATTTTCTAATGTCCACCTGCAATTTTTTATAATCCGCATGCATTTTAACAACTTTGAACAGTTTAGTATCATCTGCAAATTTAATCACCTCACTTGTTCCAATTTCCAGATAATTTATAAATAAGTTAAATAGCACCAGTCTCAGTACAGACCCCTGTGGCACTCCACTGTTTACTCTGAACACTTTTGTTGTAATTCTGTGTCTAAAACTAAAAAAGAATGAGAAAATAAGCGGGTGACAGAAATAAGAAATGCATAGACTGTGTTCCAATTTGCTGGCTTTTATTTATCTAGTGTGAAAGAAAACTAATTGAGTTTATACTAACTGAATCAGAAACTGTTTTAAATCTGAGCGAGACATAACTTCAGCAAAACTTGCTGCCACATGTTCTATTGACGTGCTGAAGATTCCCCTTGATGCAGGTTCCCAGTTGATTCTTGTATTAGTAATTTTCAGACACTTCCTATATGCTTGTTAATGCACACCATATTCCAAGACTATGATGTCATATCCCATTTTCCTATTGTTCCATTCCTCTATTATCTGTATACAATTTATTTTCAGACTGTCCAATCAGCTATTGTTTTTAGGTACTTTCCAACTTAACTCACAACAGCTTGACTAATGTACCACAAGCAGAACTAAGCTATAAAAATGGAATAGCAACTCTGTTAAAGATGCATTGCTGACCAATGTATGTGTTATTTCCAAACCACAGTAAGACTGCAGCGCCTTCTTCAAGCTGCCCCTATCTAAATGAACACTTTTCTCTCTATAGAAATATTGCTCAAGACTATACACAGGGAGAAATTTCTGTGGGACAGATCCAAATATATCACCCTTGAAGGAAAATACTTTTGTTAGCAACATTAAAAAATAATCATGCCCAGCATCTACTTCCCCTCTTCCCCCACCCCCCAATCCCCAGACCAGAACCAGCAACTGTCTCCCTTCTCTTCAGTTCCAGCCTGTTCAGCAGCCCTCCTTCCTCCCTATTGTGGGTCCAACAACCCTGCTCCCTCGGAATCGCAGTTACCCGCAAAAAAAAAACCCCGCTGTGACTCCCCCATCGGCCCCTTTGCGTCTTCCAGGGCAGGCCTACCAGTCTCTTAGAAGCTTTTGAAGGATGAAGAGGCAACATTGCATGCAGGGCTGCTCCGCGAACCTTCTTCCTGCCGAGTCCCTCCTTCCGATGTAATTTCTGGCGAAACCGGAAGTTACATTGAAGAGCCCATTTGAATAGCAGTGTCAGAGACTGCTAGAAAGCTTGCAAAAGACCTCAGTAAGCCCTTTTGATAATTTGCCGTTAAAATACATGCTCGCTAAATCAGCTGGAACCCATTTAGCGAGCACGTGAAAGGCAGAGTTTGTTTTGAGAATTTGGCCCTTAGTTTTCCCAGATGTTCTTAAATGCTTTCTTCTGTGAACGGAGTGAAATCTACTCCATTTCCATACATACCTTGGCCAGCTAACCGAGGTCCTTCTGCAGACTTTTCTTCCATGAACACAGAACAGAAATATTTTTTTTAGAACATTCACTCTTTCCTCATCATTTTCCACTTAGTTCTCAGCATCTTTTAGTCTGATAATTCCATTTCTAATCTTCCTCCTTTCTCCAATGTACATGAAAAAAATCTTGTCTCCTTTTTTTCTCTTTCTAGCCATTTTTTCCTCTGCCTGTGCTTTCACCAATCATACGTCTCTCTTGACTTCTTTGAGGTTTTTTTAAAATCTGATATTCTTTTCTGCATTTCACTTCTTGTAATCCAGTCCTTCAAAGCTTAAAGTCAGAGAGAACCAGTTTCCAGAAAATTAAAGAACAGTCATAAAAATGTGCATAAAACAACTTAGATCAAAATAATAAGAGCTCATTTGTACAGATCTGTTTGTGGCTCTTAAAGACCTAAGCTAGTCTTTGCATTTTTCCTTCTTATATGTTTTATTTATTTATTTATTCATTCTAAATACTTATTACCCACACCATCCAATTGTTCTAGGCAGGTTACAGAGTAAAACATACCTAACAAAATTTGCAATACAAAACCATAAAATATATAGTTACATAGTTTTCACTTATAGCCAACTGAACTTTCATCTTCACAAACCAAGTCATCTTTTTTAAATCAGACAACTTTGTAACCAATAATGCCACAAATGTTTGATTTCCTGAATCGAATGCACTGCAAAGTCATCATTACTATACAAGTAAGAGAAACAGTAATGAAGTGGTAAGAAGTAAGAGAAAAAGGAACTTCCATTCTGATTACGTGCCAGAGCCGGACCAACTTTTTTACGCTTAGGGCAGACAGAATTACACTCTTGTCCTGCCCTGACCCTTATTTGGGGATTTGAGTGCTCTTTGGCTTGTCATGCATTAAGACATAATACGTGAGCCTATAATATAAATATTAACAATGTAATGCCTCATTAATGAGTAAATATGAGAAAAGATTACTTGGGCATACAATTTAATTGCTATCAGCATCCGTCTTCTCACTCTCCCCCACACGTGTACTTCAGCCAGGTACATTTACAGCTGTTTGCAAACACGGCTGAATTCTGGCTATGATTCTGGCTGCTTTTATGAGACACACAGGCTGTGCTGACCTTTTATTAAAAGACTGTGTCCACCTAATGGCTCCCCTTCCCATCTGATGCCCGAGACAACTCCTCCCTTCAAGTCGCCCCCTCCCATTGACCTTCCTGTAATAGCTCTGTTAGTTCATGTGGATCTATGGAAACAGAGGTCAAGAAACAACATATTTTCCACATGCAAACAGCTATACATAATGAAGTCTCGCAAACTTGTGGCCACAGCTCGAGGGCACCTGGAAGTGCATGGACGTCATGTGCATGGAGGCCCTCCAGACGGGGCCCTGAGCCGCCAGTGGGGGGGGGGGGATGCTGACAAAGAAGAGCGTAGAGAGGAGCAGAGAGGCACATCCTGTAGGCCAGGGCTGTCCAAGTCCGGTCCTCGAGATCTACTGGCAGGCCGGGTTTTCAGGATATCCCCAATGAACATGCACGAGAGAGATTTGCCTGCACTTCCTTCTTGGGATGCAAATCTCCCTCATGCATGTTCATTGTGGATATTCTGAAAACCTGGCCTGCCAGTAGATCTTGAGGACCGGACTTGGGCAGCCCTGCTGTAGGCAGTCAGCCAGTGCTGGCACCTCTCCTCCTCCCCGGCATCTCACGGCACACCTGAAATCTTGTGCGGCACAGTTTGCGATACACTGGTCTAATATAACATTTCTTGACTAGCTTTCTGAAGGTAACACACACTTCCTTAGTGCAAACTGTTGATGTTGCTCAGACCTGACGAAGGAAGCGCTTAAGAAAAATATTCTCAAACCTGAAAATATTCAGAATCTAAATGATCACAAGTAACCACAATCCCCTACACAAACATCAATGGTACGGTTGGATCATCAAAAGATGCATTGAACTAAACATATCAGATATTCATCACCATATCGTTCTTCCTGGATCCAGCAGATTTTAACATTTTTAAAAGGTTTCACAAGTTTTTCACCAAACTTCTTACAACAGAAATTTTTAATTTTCTTAAAACTGATCTTAATTTTGATCTAGCAATCAGGTAGATCAAAATAATGATAAGTTCCAAATTAAGAAGTTTGGTGAGAAACGTATAAAACTTTAAAAATCTGCTGGAACCAGGAAGAACTATTTGGTGATGAGAATCTGATATTTTAGTTCAGTGAACCTTCTGATGATCCAACTATATTGATGCTTGCATAGGAGAATGTGGCTATTTATGGTATTTTCAGATGTCCCAATTAGAAAAATTAAGCATAAATTATCAAATTAAGCTGGTTGATGCCTGGAATGCGCTCCCGAGAGAGGTGGTGGAGAGGAAAATGGTGACAGAGTTCAAAAAAGCTTGGGATGAACACAGAGGATCTAGAATCAGAAAATAATAGTAAATATTGAACGAAGGCCATTACTGGGCAGACTTGCACAGTCTGTTGTCTGTATATGGCCATTTGGGGGAGGATGCGCTGGGGAAGGCTTCAATGGCTGGGAGGCTTTAGATGGGATGGAGTAGGTTTTAATAGAGATTTTGGTAGTTGGACCGCGAGCACAGTATCGGATTCTTGCCCAGAAATAGCTAAGAAGAAAAAATTTAAAGAAATTAAATTGAATCAGGTTGGGCAGACTGGATGGACCATTCGGGTCTTTATCTGCCGTCATCTACTATGTTACTATGGGGAGGAAGAGGATATAAAAGATTCTCACAGTATGATATCCACCTCAATTTAGATTTCAGTAGCTCTATAATGGCAACAATCTGCTTATGTTGTTAACACTTATGCTGATTTAAAGTACCCTAGAACAGTGTTCTTCAACCGCCGGTCTGTGGACCAGTGTCGGTCCGCAGAAATTTTCTGCCGGTCCAAAGGGCTGGCACCTCCATCGGGCCCAAAAGATTGTTCTGTAGCCGCCTGTCCTTGGTATGATCAATGCGGCATCTTTGGGCCGGCTCCCTGAGTGCTGCAGTGCACAAACTATAGGAAAAGGCTCCTACTAGAGAGTTGCACGGGAACGGGGACGACAGGAATCCCGCAGGACCTGCGGGGATCCCGCAGATTCCCCCTTCGGGTCACAGGAATCCCATGGGGACACCCCCTAGGATCACGGGGTTCCTGCGGGGTTGGATTCACTTGAGCAGCGAGGCTCGTCTTCTTTTCCCTACCTGCCCTGCCGCAGCACACAGCCGACCCAGAAGTCTTCCATGATATTAGTGCTGACATCGGAGGGAGGGCTTAAACAAAGCCCTCCCTCCCTCCGACGTCAGCGCTGACATCGGGAAGACTTCCGGTCGGCTGTATACTGCGGCAGGGCAGGTAGGATAAATTCAAGGCAGTGGCATAGCGAGGGGGGGGGGGGGCGGTCCGCCCCAGGACAGCCTTAGGGGGGAGGTGCAGAGCCGGCCAGATCCCCTTACCTTCGTGGCGCTTTCCCCCGATCGACAACAGGCCCGGTCTGACAAAACTCCCTGCCCTCTAGCTGCAAATCTAAATTACAGCAGCTGGATTCAGGGCAGGGAGGTTTGTCGGACCGGGCCTGTTCTGTTGTCGGTTGGGCGGGGAAGCGCAACGAAGGTAAGGGGTAGGGAGGGAGAAAGGGAGGAAAGGTGGAGTAAAGAGGAAAAGACGCTTAAGGGAAATGGGTAAAACTGAGGGGGGAGAAGGACGCTGAAAGCACTGGGGAAGACAGAGGGGGGAGAAGGACTCTGAAAGCACATGGGGAAGACAAAGGGGAGGAGAAGGATGCTGAAAGGACATGGGGAAGACAGATGGGGGATAAGGATGCTGAAAGGACATCGGGAAGACGGGGGGAGAAGGATACTGAAAGCACATGGGGAAGACAGAGGGAGGAGAAGGACGCTGACAGGACATGGGGAAGATGGGGGGAGAAGAATGCTGAAAGGAAATGGGGAAGAGAGAGTGGGGAGAAGATGCTGAAGGGAAATGGGGAAGAGAGAGTGGGGAGAAGACATTGAAGGGAAATGGGGAAGAGAGAGTGGGGAGAAGACACTGAAGGGAAATGGGGAAGAGAGAGTGGGGAGAAGATGCTTAAGGGAAATGAGGAAGAGAGAGTGGGGAGAAGACACTTAAGGGAAATGGGGAAGAGAGAGTGGGGTGAAGACGCTGGCAGGGAAGAAGACAGAGATGCCAGACTATGGGGGGAGCGGAGGGAAGAAGATTGGTGCCAGACCAATTTGGAAAGGGGGAGAAAGGGAAAGGTACAGTAACAGAGCAAATTGAAGATGCAGAGAGAAGAGAGATAGTGGATGGAAGGAATTGAATGAGAACATGAGGAAAGCAGAAACCAGGCAACAAAGGTAGGAAAAAAATTCTATTTCTTTTTTTTTTTTTTTTGCTTCAGGATAAAATAGTATATTAGTTGTGTTGATAAAAATTTATAAACATTAGAGGCTCTGGTAGAAACCCGTTTACAAAGTATGTATTCTTCCCAATTAATATTTCAAAATTAATAAAGTCTCTTTGCTTATTTGTAAATGGGTTTCTACCAGAGCCTTTAATTCAGTAGCATAATTAAATGAAATAACTATTTCAGAAGTTTATAGGGACGGGCGGGGATGGAGGGGATTCCTCACGGGGACGGGTGGGGATGGGTGGGATTCCTCACGGGGACGGGTGGGACTTTGACGGGAACAGGTGGGATTTCTGTCCCCACGCAACTCTCTAGCTCCTACCCACGGCCTGTGCCTGACCCAGAAGCCTTCTCTCTGACGTCGCAACGTCAGAGGGAAGGCTTCAAGATGAGGCACGGGACACACGCGAGGAGCTGCTTCCCACAGCTTTGTGCAATGCCACACTCAGGGAGCCGGCCCAAAGACCCTGCGTGGATTGCACCGTGGACCAGCCTGAAGCTAACACCGGGGGGTAAGCCAGAAGGCAAGGCACATGGAGGGAGAGAGACAACAACGGTAGGGGAAATGCTTTTATTTTTTTATTTAGTGATTTTACATGTGCCCTAATTGTCTGTCCTGTCTGTTCAGGAAGAAATGCATTTGTTTCATTTCCTCTGAGGTTGTACTGTTTGAAGAGTCTTGCATCTTAGGGTTTGTAACTATTAGTACTTTTAGTTTTTGGTCCTGCATTTGCATGGGGTTATCTGTTTTCTGGTAGGAATGGATGTTGAAAAGCATACAGTGTGCTTTGTGTATTTTAATTTTGTGGTTAACCATTATGTGTCGTTAATACGATTATATTGTATGTGTGTATATATGAAAAATGGATGGAAAAAATGGTGTTACAATTAGTACTATTATGGGGATGGAGATCGGGTGGAGATGGGCACGACTTAGCCCAGTGTTCTTCAACTGCCGGTCCATGGACCAGTGCCGGTCCACAAAATAATTATTTTATTTCCGTCAGTCCATAGGTGTCAAAAGGTTGAAGAACACTGATCTAGAAGGAAGAGCTAGAAATGAATTTGGGTTCTCCAGTTTTACTGGAGAATTGGCAACCTAGCCATCTCAACCAAGACTTTCCTTTCCTCCCTCTATTTCAACAACAACAAAATTTCAGACTCACCTTTGAATCTTACATAGAAGAGAGAGACAACATATACAACTTGGCTCCTCATTATAAGAACACTTAAAAGAAATGCAAGTTCCATTCTCCAGAATAAATTCTGAATTTGTTAATTTTGTTATGAATTGTCATCTTTGTAGTGAATTTGTTTTGCAATCCATTTCACTTAGAAAAAGACCATGGAAATATTATCTTCAAATCAGTCCAAACCATTTTAGTCTATAGAAAGTTCCAATGTATTTTCCTTAAGAGGAAACTGAACACAGAAATGTGAAGTACAGTACTAGGTCGCCCTCTTCAGGCCACTGTGCCTGAAACTTCACAGTTCTTCTCAAGGGTTATTGATGAATGGAAAACCATCTCAAAGCTCTGATTGGGAAGTTATCAACCACTGTACAGCACTGCTAATGTTTGGGTTTCTACTATGACTTGGATCAGGAGACTGTGCTAGATGGACCACTGGAGAATGCAAATGTAAACTGCATTTCACTTCCTGAATTTAATAGTCAACATCTCTAGCTGAATATGTCAGCATATTTCAAGTACCTCGCAAAGTATTGCATTACTCAATAAGCAACCTTAAACCATGGATCTAAGTTATGTTTTCACCTTTCATCAGAACTTGCTAAGGAGTTAAAGTTCTACGACGCTGTAAAGAACTGATTCATAGAGAAGACAGTCGAGGAAATGACAAAAGGGAAACTTATTTTTGATCTAGTTCCTAGTGGAAGAGAAGACAAAGTGGGAGCATAAGAACATAAGAATAGTCCTACTGGGTCAGACCAATGGTTCATCCAGCCCAGCATCCTGTTCCCACAGTAGCCGAACCACGGCTCAAGCACTAACAGGGATCATAATGTAATTAAATTTGATGACAACCAGAACAGACACTAAGTTCAGCTACTGCAGCAGCATTTAACTTTAAAACGGGCTTGTCCAGAACCGGAGCTGCAAAGGAGGGGAAGTGCGGTTATTTGTTGAAGATCATAGTAAAGTCCTACAATTGCAGGATCTGCAGGGTTAGAAGAGGCACTAAGAGGGGAAGCAGAATGTATCTACAGTCCACCTTCACAAAGATTTAATAGTGAGAATTGGAAGAAGAATATCTTGGAGGATGATCTGGAGGGATGGTGATGAAGGGTAAGAAGGAAAGGTTTGCCTTTTTTGCGGATGATAACAAGATGTGTAACAGAGTAGACACTGAGGAGTGAATGGAAAACATGAAAAAGGATCTGCAAAAGTTGGAGGAATGGTCTAATATCTGGCAACTAAAATTCAATGCAAAGAAATGCAGAGTAATGCATTTGGGGATTAGAAATCGGAAGGATCCGTATGTGCTGGGAGGTGAGAAGCTGATATGCACGGTTGGGGAGAGGGACCTTGGGGTGATAGTGTCTGAAGATCTAAAGGCAGACGGGAGACAGCAAAGAATTGTTGGGGGCAGAGCTAACCGACGAGAGACAGCAAAGAATTGTTGGGGGGCGGAGCTAACCTAAGATGGCGGCTTGAAGCTGCCACTGAGACGCCGTCGTTGGGAAAGATATTTTCTTCAACTTTACCAAATGGTAAAAAGAAAATCTAAGATCTGGGTGTTTTTCTTCTAACGGTCCGATGGACGCCTTCGTGGAGCGTGGCTCCCGAGTTGAGCAACCGGAGGGACCTTCAGCTGGAGGTGGCTCGCAGGCTGAAGCGTGTGAATCCTCTTTTAAAGGAACCACCTTATCTCCAGAGGAGCGGAGCCCACCAAGTCCCCCAGGAGCTACGGAGGAGATGTTGGAGGTCAGACCGGCCCTGGGAGTTTCCTCTCTGGCTCAGCAGAACAGGTCTCTTGATCCTGTGTAGGGGCAGGAGGATGATTCAACAAGCCGAGTGGAGGAAATGGAGCAAACTTGCGAAGAGGAATTGGTTCGTGTTTCTTTGATTGTTGCAGCTCAAGGTACTTTGTCTTCTATGGGTCCTAGAATGGAGAGTGCCCCCTTGCAAAGACCTAGGGTCATTAACATGGAGTCTATTTGGGAGGCTATTTCTAGCCTACAACTTTCACTGGGCAGTCAAATTCAGCAGTTATCTACTTCTTGCATGACGATGCTCTCTGAGCATACAGAAATTAAGAATAAATTATCTACTTTGGAGAACAAAACGGCAGACTGTGAAACTAGATTGAAAAATTTGGAACTGCAAACTTCAATTTGGGTTAAAGATAGTAGGAATTTGCATTTTAAGAATGAAATGGAGAATGTGACTAAAGATGTCCTCTTAGGATTATAAACTTCCCAAAAGTTTTTTCTATTTCAGCACAAGAAATGTTTAAGCGATACCTGAATGAGATTTTGAAAGTACCGGAGGCTTCATATCCCTCTGAAAAGTTTACTATTTGCCTGGAAGAAGAAAATCTCAAGTAGCTAATCAGCAGAATTTATCTGCGGATAACCTTGATCTAACTAATTTCCTAGAGAGGTCTGAGAGTGAAGCCCAAGTTCCTGCTATTCTTTTGGTTCAGTTTACCATAGATTCCGAATGGTTACTTAAACTGTTCTTTAAATATAGAAATGTTTCTTTTATGCCGTATAAAGTAAGAATATATCCCGATGTATCTAAACCCACCCAGAAAAGAAGAAAGCAATTTCTTATTTGAGACCCCAGGTATTGCAGCTAGGAGCAACCTTCGTTTTACGATATCCATGTAAATATGTATTGGTATATAAAGGTAATAGATATGTATTTTATGAGCCGCAGCAATTATCTAAATTTATTTCCACATAGTCTATACCTGCTTCATGAGATTTGTATTCCAGTTAATCTGCTCAATTGAAATTGCTCGGAGGCTATCAAGTGCCACCTTTATTTTCCTTATGATGTTTTTGATAGTAAAAGTTTAGTCAGTCGTTTTTACAGGTCCATCCCTCCTTATTGTGGACTAACCAACTTTGGAATGTACCACTTTACCTGTAATTATTAGGCAGGAATGTTTTGATTTTTGCTAATTAGCTATGTTTCTCTTTCCACTGTATTTTTCTTTGACTTGCTTTATTGTTATATATTGAAATTACAATAAATAAAGAATTATAAAGATCTAAAGGCAAAGAGACAGTGTGACAAATCAGTGGCTGTTGCCAAAAGGATGCTGGGCTGTATAGAAAGACGCATAGCCAGTACAAGTCGTTGGTGAGTATTGTGTTCAGTTTTGGAGCCCTTATCTGGCAAAGGATATTAGAAGACTTGAAGCTGTCCAGAGGAAGGCAACAAAAATGGTAGGAGGTTTGTGCCAAAAGAGGTATGAAGAGAGAGAGGAAGCCCTAAATATGTATACCCTAGAGCAGTGGTAGGCAAACTCATTAGTCAAAAGAGCCAAAGATCAGCAGTACGATTAAAGATTTCCCTGCGCCCAGTTACGCTACGACTGCTTCATCAACCCGACTGACACCCCGCTCGCCCGCAGGTAGTCAAAATCGATTTGTGGCAAAGCCTAGAGATTGACATGGGGGAAAAATTTTTCCCCGTCCCCGCAAACCATCTGATCCCATCCACCCAAGCCTCGAATAGTTTTATACTGAACTTATATTGAAGTATAAAAAGAAACAATATTCTGTCAATTTATAAATCAGCATCTTCTCCCCACTCTCCACTTCTCTTGCCCATTTCCCTTCAGTGCCTTCTCCCCATTCTCCACTTCTCTTGCCCATTTCCCTTCAGCACCTTCTCCCCATTCTCCACTTCTCTTCCCCATTTCCCTTCGGCATTCTCAGCCCATTCTCTCTCCATTTCCCTTTAGCGCACACGCATAAAAGCAAGCAAGCAATTTTATATCACTTTCATTCTAGTCATTCATAGAAATTAAAGTTTAAATAATACTAGTCACATAACAAACATGATTTTACAAAAATAATTCACTGCACAGTCAAGCCTGCAAGGATTACTAGACGTCTTTCAGCAGCTCCCCTCCCTCCCTCCCCCTTACCATGGCAATTTCCTTCTTTTTTTTTTTTTTTGGTCTTCCAGCTGCCCAAGCCGGTTTTCATCAAGTTGCGTGTGGCTGCTGAAACTTCTCCTCTGATGCAACTTCATGTTTCCAGTTGCGTCAGAGGAGAAGTTTCGGGAGCCATATGCGACTTGATGAAAGCTGGCTCGGGTAGCTGGAAGACCAAAAAAAAAAAAAGAAAATCACCATGGTACGGTAAGGGGGAGGGAGGGAGATGACCGATTGGTGACATGTCATTCTTTAGCAGAGCTGCACTCAAGTGGCTAAAGAGCCGCAGTTTGCCGACTACTGCCCTTGAGGAAAGGAGAGACAGGGGAAATATGATTTAGACATTCAAATACTTGATAGTATTAACATAGAACAAAATCTTTTCCAGAGAAAGGAAAATGGTAAAACCAGAGGGCATAATATGAGGTTGAAGGGTGGTAGACTTAAGAGTAATGTTAGGAAATTTTACAGCGAGGATGGTGGATGCCTGGAATGTGCTCCTGAGGGAGGTGGTGGAGAGGAAAATAGTGATAGAGTTCAAAACAGTGTGGGATGAACACAAAGGATCTCTAATCAGAAAATAATGGTATATATTAAAGGCCAGTACTGGGCAGACTTGCACGGTCTGTGTCACGTATATGGCCATTCAGTTGAGGATGGGCTGGGATGGTTTAGATGAGCTGGAATGAGCTTCTACGGAGACTCCAGTAGATGCCCAATACTGGACAGAGCTCTGGGATTCTGGCCCAGAAATATCTAAGAAAAAGAACAATTTAATTTAAATCATTAAATTATAGAGTGTATGTCTGGGCAGACTGAATGGACCATTCAGGTCTTTATCTGCCGTCATTTACTATGTTACTAAGAACATAAGAATAGCCTTATTGAGTCAGACAAAGGGTCCATCTAGCCCAGTTTCCTGCTTCCATAGTGGCCAATGCAGGTCACAAGTACCATAGTAGCAAAATTTCATGCTACTGATCCCAGGGTAAACAACACAAAGCAGCAGACGTAACTCTGGTTCCTTTGTTAGGCAGACAGAATGGACAATACAAGTCTTTATCTGTCATCATTTACTATGTTACTATCCTCACTATTACCATAGGTCTTTTTTTGCTGTGCATAAGTACACCAGCCTAATGCGATATAGAGAAACATCTATACAGACAATCAAGTAGGTAACTCCTTATTTAATTTGTTACATCACTTGAGAAATTGTCCTCATAAAGGAATATTATATTATTGTGTTTTCCACAAAATTACTTTGCCCCACAGTTCACACTGCTCTTGGGAAAGGAGGGGTTAAACATAACTTCATCAAGCACAGGACAAAAAGCAAACCCTGGACCAGTGAGATGATGTCACAGTGCAGCTGATGACTTTAACACTCGTAAAGCACAAGTTGTGCTTATATCAAGGAAGATTAAGAGAGGTAGGAAATCTAAGTCTAATTCACTAGAGTTACCAGACATCTGGGGGTCCAGAGGGCTTTTCAAAACCCGGCACTTTGTCCGGGTTTTGAAAAGCTTGGAACAAATCACTGTGGGCAGGAGGGCATCTGCCCATGTGCGGATGCCACGCAATGACGTTTTGCACATGTGACATCATCGCATCACATCCGTACACATGCGGATTCCCTTCCTGACGAAAGCAAGCTGAGGAAGGGGGGGGGGGCAGGGGATGGGTGGAACTGGGTGGGCCTGGGGGCAGGTCTAGAGGTCTGGATTTTCCAAAGGGAAAATCTGGAAACCCTACTATTCACCGAGGTACGTTTGGTTTATATTCTCTCACACAGATGATCTCCTATTATTTAGAAAACAAACTGGGCCTGCCTTTTTTTGCATTATAAGAATTGTCGCTGCTGGGTCCATCGTGCCCAGCAGTCCGCTCACATAGCGGCCCCCCAGGTCAGAGACCAGTGCTCCAAATGAGTCCAGTCTCACCAGTTTAGCAGGAACTAGTCCAACTGTCTTGAATCCCTGGAGGGTGTTTTCCCCTATAACAGCCTCCAGAAGAGCGTTCCTGCTTTCCACCACTCTCTGGGTGAAAAAGAACTAAGAACATAAGAATTTGCCTCCGCTGGGTCAGAGCAAGGGTTCATAGGAGCCCAGCAGTCCGCTCCTGCGGCGGCCCATCAGGTCCATGACCTGTATGTGATCTTTTGTCTAACCCTTTGATTCCTACTCCCTTATATCCTGAAACCCCCCTTTTTCCCTTTTTGCTCCTGTGTCCTCCTCTATCTGTAGCCTTCAATCCCTCAGGAATTTATCTAGACCCTCTTTAAAACTCTTTAATGTAGTCTGTCCTATTACATCTTCCGGAAGCACATTCCAGGTATCCACCACCCTCTGAGTGAAGAAGAATTTTCTAGCATTGGTTCTAAATCTATCCCCTTTCAATTTCTCTGAGTGCCCTCTTGTTTTTGTAGTTCCAAGTACGCTGAAGAACCTGTCCCTCTCCACCCTCTCTATACTTTTCATAATCTTGTAAGTTGCTATTATGTCACCTGAGTCTCCGCTTTTCCAGGGTGAAGAGGCCCAGTTTCTCTAACCTTTCAGCGTATGAAAAGGGCTCCATACCCTTAATCATTCGTGTCGCTCTCCTCTGGACTCTCTCAAGTATCGCCAATATTGGACACAGTACTCCAGGTGCGGGCTCACCATCGCCCAATACAGCAGCAGGATGACTTCCTTCGTTCTTGTTGCAATACCCTTCCTGATAATACCCAACATTCTGTTTGCTTTCTTTGAGGCTGCTGCGCATTGCGCCATTGGTTTCATTGTTGTATCCACCAACATTCCCAAGTCTTTTTCAAGGTTAATTTCCCCCAGTACCAACCCCCCCATTTTGTAGCTGAATATCGGGTTCTTTTTCCCTATATGCATGACCTTGCATTTCTCTATATTGAAGTTCATCTGCCATTTATTCGCCCACTCCTCCAATGTTGTACGGAATCTACCCCTTTTAACTTTAGAGAGTGCCCTCTCGTTCTCCCTACCTTAGAGGGCACAGGTAGCAAGACATTTCCCTTTAAATGACCAAAACTTCTGTCTGTGAGCAGGGATAACCTTGGGGAGGGGTTGAGAGAAGTGAAATAACTGCCGTATGCCCCCACGTGGTTTATAACAGGCTGAAAGAAGCTGCTTTGAGGAAAGAGAGGAATGCCATGATCAGCCACACAATTCCCCATGCATAAAAAGAGGAGAGCATGCTTCCTAGGATGGGAGAAGGGAAGGGGGAGCATACTTGCTTGGGTCTTGGTAGGCGAAGAGTAATTACTGGTATCTGAATGGGAAAGAAATGGGGAAGATTTGTTAATGATAAGGGGGAGAGGAGGGAAGGGGTGACTGCTTGATGGTGTCTTGGAAAGGAGGGGAAGAGGGAGAGGTGCAGTTTCTAGAATAGTGCTTACTCCTGGGAACCACAACTAAATTTAGGTGAATAGCTATTTGCACCAATGAAAATGTGGTGCAAATGCCCAATCCTAGCTTGAGAAACGGAAGCCCTAAATCTGTAATTATGTGTGTGATTTAAAGCAGTGTTCTTCAACCACCGGTCCACGGACCAGTGCCGATCCACAGAAATTTCCTGCCGGTTCACAGGGCCAGCACGTGCATCAGGCCCAAAACAGTGTTCTTCAACCGCCGGTCCACGGTGCGATCGATGCGGCGTTATCTTCAAGCCAGCTCCCTCTTCCTAACTGATTCAGTGCACAAAGCCACGGGCAGTGCCTCCTACGGGCATCCTGTGACTGAACCGGAAGCCTTCTCTCTGACGTTGCAACGTCAGAGGAAAGGCATCCAGATGAGGCACGGGATGTGCAAGGTGCAATTAGTACTATTATGGGGGTGGGGGTCTGGGGTGGACATTGGGTAGAGATGGGCGGGGTCTGGCCCACGACTTAAACCAGTGTTCTTCAACCCCCCGGTCCACAGAATAATTCTTTTATTTCTGCCGGTCCATAGGTGTAACAAGGTTGAAAAACACAGATTTAAAGAATACCCCCGATCCACCCATTGCATGCCCAGGTCCACACACCCATTTTTTTGACTTCTGCGTAACATTTCGGCATCAATCCAGCACCGAAATTTATGCATGGAACTCTTAATTGATTCTATGAATAAATGCTTGTTAAAATGCCATTTATCAGCACTAATTAGCTTGTTATTCAGTTAAATTGTAGGCACACAATTTGGTTACACAGCCAAAATTGTGCATTTCATTTTTGGTGCTTTATATAGAATTAGGGGGTTTGTATGTTTTTGTTTACAATAAGAATATATATTATTTGCAAAGAGGGTATACTCTGCTCCTGTAAGGACAAAGAGCCAGATTCCACTGTTATACGTGACTGCCTATAACAGGGGTAGGGAACTCCGGTCCTTGAGAGCTGTATTCCAGTCGGGTTTTCAGGATTTCCTCAATGAATATACATTGAAAGCAGGTCATGTAAATAGATCTCATGCATATTCATTGCGGATATCCTCAAAACCCGACTGGATTACGGCTCTTGAGGACCGGAGTTCCTACCCCTGATTTATAGAATCACATCTATGTGAAAAGTAGGTACCAGATTTTAAAGGTCTATGAGGAGGTGCTGAAAAGTTCTCAGCCCAACCAACTTCCTAAATTTGGAGCGTTATTTTGGCATTGTAGCTGAAAAGAGTGTTATTTTATTTTGCAAAGTGCCGATTTGCAGAATCATAATGTTATATTTTGACATTGTTTCAGATCAGCGTGTTTTTGCTACTTCAGCTTGTCTGCGGTGTTCCTTGCTTACATATTTAAAGTCCAATTCTTTATATGTGAGTTTGCAAACAATTGGATCCCTGAGGAAGGCGTGTTCACCGAAACACGGACTGTGTAGGATCCGGCTGGATTTTTACCACTGTATTTTTTTATCATTGTACTTTTTTCATTGAATTTTCATGTTTTTATGTCAGTGTATAATAAATTATCTCCAGAACATCTGTATCCACAGTTTTTTGTTTTCATCGGTAGATCATTGATTGATCCATGTCAACAAAAAGTGTGAAATTTTCAAGTGTGGAACTCTGAGCCGTCAGGAAGTTCCCATACTTGCAGAAGAAAACTCCAAAGGAAATCCATGTTATTATGTTAAATATAGAAAGTAACCCTCCCGTACGATTTGTAGAACCCAGAGATCGGAGGTGATGATTTCCCAATGATGGAAATAGAGTTGAAGACTTCCGATTGGGAAAGGCTGAAGTAGAGGGATTGCAACTATGCTCTCTA
This sequence comes from Geotrypetes seraphini, assembly GCF_902459505.1. NCBI lineage: Eukaryota > Metazoa > Chordata > Amphibia > Gymnophiona > Dermophiidae > Geotrypetes > Geotrypetes seraphini. The sequence continues at coordinate 12,945,704 of NC_047086.1, read as the reverse complement.
ACAGCAGATCAAAAAAACTGAATTGACTTGATAGGAGCAGTGGGTTGGGCCTTGAGAGAATGCTGCTGTTTTTGTTTTTTTCTGTTGAGGCCTTACTGGGGCAGAGGCTTTAGCAGAAAAGTACCTCTGATAAGAGGAAGAAGAAGGCCTGAAAGGTCTTGATGAAGATGGTTTAGACTTAGACTTTACTAAGGTGTCCCATTGAGTCTCATGTGCTGTACACTTTTGGGTTGCAGTATCTGTAGAGTCCCCAAAAAGCTCATCACCCAAACAAGAAACATTGGCTAGTCTGTCCTGAAGGTTAACATCCATGTCAGAGACTCTAAGCCACACCAACCTTCGCATAGCTACCAACATAGAAAAGGCTCTGGAAGTGAGCTCAAAGATATCTTAAGCTGAGCGAACTAGATACTTCCTCAAATGAGTGACAGTGCTCACAAGGTGCTGGAAACCTTTAATTTTATGAGAAAGGATATATTTCTGCTAACAGGAAATTGCTTGATGAGATGTTTCAAATAACATGAGAAATAGAAATTGTAGTTGACAGCTCTATTGGCCAACATGGAATTCTGGTACAGCCATTGACCAAATCTCTCCATAGTACAGCCCTCTCTACCTGGAGGGACTGACGCATAAACTTTCGATGGAGTAGATTTCTTGAGAGTAGACTCTACCACCAGAGACTGACAAGGGAGTTGAGGTTAGTCAAATCCCAGAATGGAAATTATCTTATAGAGAGAATCCAATTTTGGGGGGGAGGGGGGGACCACCATTACAGAGAGGGGAGACTCCCAGTTTTTGTAAAGAGTCTCTCTCAGAATCCCATGCAAAGGTAGTTGAAGCATCTCCTTAGGAGGCTGATCATAGTACAAAGTCTCTAAGAATTCTGCAGTGAATTTGGAATCCGCTTCCAATTTAACAGAGAGGTCCTTTCCCAGTTGGCGAATAAATCGAGTGAAGGAAAGCCTCTCAGTGGGAGAAGAAGCTCTAGCTGGAGAATGCCTTGGAGACTTCAATGCAGGAGAATCATCTGCTTCGGTAGTGGAAGGTGAGGGGTTCAGTTTAGAGTCATCCTGAAGATCTGAATCCAGCAGCACAGATGGAGAACAATGCTTTGACTGGTTCCAGTCTGGTGTTGGAGTCTCATAGTGTTTACGTTTGCGGGAAATCTTCCTGGACTTTGTCGGACTCTTGCCAGAGCGTCATGAAGATGAGGAATGATGCTGAGAAGATGGGGACCGATGTTTTGAAGATCGATGCTTCAATGCAGGACTGGTAATACTGGAGCGGTGCTGAGAGTCCTTGTGGTACACTGATGGAGCATCAACGGCACCGGAGGTCCTCACTAGGTTAGACTCAGGCTGGGCCGGTATCAAAGGAGTCAGTGTCGGGAGAAGTAATTGAAACTGGTCTTCGAGCGCCTCTCGAAGAAAAGCATCAAGCTTCTGCCTCAAAGTGAGCACTGGTACATGTGGCTTCGGCGCCGGTACCACAGGTGCTGCGAAGTATTCCAGAGAGGATGGCTCCGATGACAAAGCACTCCTCAACAATGGAACTAGTCGCTGCAGGGATTTACGCATGGTTGGCATGAATTGGCTCGATGCCTTCGTGAAATGCGACCCTGGCTGGGAAGACGGTGGCTTCTTAGCCGGCTTACCCGAGGGAGCGATGTGTTGCAACACCAAAGTCAATGCTGGTGCCTCTGGCGGTGTCTTCATCGCATCCCCGTCCATGCTGACACTGAAGAGTTTCTCCTGCTGAAAAATGTGATTTTTTTTTTATAGTGCGCTTCTGAAGCGAAGAACAGCATTTACAAAATTGAACACGGTGTTCAAGACTCAAACACTGCAGGCACCAGCTATGAGGGTCTGTTAAAGAAATAGTGCGAGAACACCGCCTGCACTTTTTAAATCCCGTCAACGGGCATGACATTGACAGGAACACCGCCACAGCCAAATTAAACTTGATGGCTGAGTCGTGAATAAAGGCCCCACCAGGAAGAAAACCTGTGGACGACTAAAAAAGAAAAAAGTTTAAATTCTCAGGTTTTTTACTTTTGTATGAGAAAGAAAACAAATTTAAGAAGAAAAAGACAAAAATATCGCAAGAGCAGGAAGGCAAGTGTAGAAAATATGAAGACCGTTGAAGAACGCGACTTCAATGCTCTGCGGAAAAATGGAACTGAGGAACCGAACGCCTACATCGGGCGGGAAGGCACTTGTACATGCGCGGTGCGGGCTATCGTGAACTTTCTTAAATTTGTTAAAGTGGCGATGCACTTTTAAAGTGTCCATACCGGGGCTCTGTGGATGATGTCACCCACATGTGAGAATATGCTGCCTGCTTGTCCTGGGATAAACATAATTCAAGCCTCACATAACTCTCCATGTCAGTATTTTGAACCCATACACATATAAGTCTGAATAATGGTTTGAAACTATTGTGGTACCTTGTCTTTTTTTTTTTTTTGTATTTTAGAAGAAAACTGGATATAATTGTCTTCAATTATCCTTCAAGCAGATCCATGCATGAGCCTGAGAGTCTTGTGTGAGCTTTGTGAATGTCCAAATGACCCAGAATGATGCATTTTTCCAGGGAGTATCTTCGTATAAACTTTGTGGTTTTCTTGTTTTAAATTGTTTTTGTTTGTTTGGGCAGGGTTTCTTCTTTGATGTTCTTAGGCTATTTTCATTTGTTTTACACACCCTAAAATTTGTTTTTAATGAAAGTCTAGGGTGTGGTTAAATGTTCCCCAGCATTACTGAACACATTTTAAGGGGACAACTGTGATAGTCAATATCAGTCAGTAGTAGAGAATGACACGATGATTGTTACCCACGGCTAGCCGCGGGTAACTTGCCAAAATGGTGACAAAAAAAAAAAGTCACTGCGAGTACGGGGACAAGGCCATTCACTGCCCCGTGGAGCGGTGAATGGTCTTGTCTCCGCAGGTAAAGGAGTGAGCACGCGCAGTGAACGAGTTTGCGGTCCGGCAGCCCCCTCTCTCCCGCCGGCCATCCGGCCGTGCATCTCCCTCCCTCCCTTCTCTTCTCTTTGTGACGATTTCTATATGGCTATGCGTTGTATTGCAGCCGGAGCCTTGAAGTCGCATCGCATGTTTTTGCTGCAAAGTCTTCTCTGATGCAACTTCCTGTTTCCGGTTGCATTGGAGGAGATTTTTCCAGCAGCCAACGTGACGCGACTTCAAGGCTCCGGCTGCAATGCAAGTCATAGCCTTTTAGAAAGCACCACGAAGAGAAGGTAAGGGGAAAGAGAGGGAGGGAGATGCACGGCTGGCCTGCGGGAGGGAGCTGCTGGACCGCGCAAAGGGTGCTGGGGGTGGGGGGATGGAGAGGAGAAGACGCTGAAGCAGCCTGAAGGGAACTGGAGAAGAGTGGGGAGAAGACGCTGGGAAATGGGGAAGAGAGAGTGGGGAGAAGACGCTGGGAAATGGGGAAGAGAGAGTGGGGAGAAGATGCTGAAGGGAAATGGGGACGAGAGAGTGGGGAGAAAACGCTGAAGGGAAATGCGGAACAGAGAGTGGGGAGAAGACGCTGGAAGGGAAGAAGATAGAGATGCCAGACTATGGGGGAGCGGAGGGAAGAAGATGGGTGCCAGACTGATTTGGGGGTGGGGGTGAAGGGAGAGGCACAGTAACAGAGCAAATGGAAGGCGCAGAGAGAAGAAAAACAGTGGATGGAAGGAATTGAATGAGAAGATGAGGGAAGCAGAAACCAGACAACAAAGGTAGAAATAAAAATTTCTATTTATTTATTTTATCTTAGGATAAAGTAGTATATTAATTGTGTTTTTATAAACAAAGCCCTGCCAGCTGAACATCTCTTTCTCTAGTTCAGCAGCCAGAACTTTGATTTATAAGGAAGGAATAAGCAAAATATTGCAGTAAAAATATTGCAGTACTGAGGCTTATATGAATGCTGCGGGGATGGGGTGGGGACAGTGGTCACGGGGATGGGGCGGTGACAGGGACAAATTTTTTCCCTGTGTCATTCTCTAGACAGTACACAAGAAAAGGTCCCTTCAATGCAAATCATGTTCCATACTTTTTATGTTAAGCAGATGATATGAATATAGTCAGGTTTTCTTTTAATCTCAAAGAAATGATCTCAACTATCCCATCTCTTCCTGTACAGGGCATTTTCACAGGCCTCACTGTTGATGTAAATATTGAAGGACTAAGGCCAGTACTGGGCAGACTTGAATGGTCTGTGTCTGTATATGGCCTTTTGGTTGAGGATGGGTTGGGGAGGGTTTCAATGGCTGGGAGGGTGTGGAGGGGCTGAATAATTCGAGCTTTGGCAGAGACTTCAGCAGTTGGAGCCCAAGCACAGTACCGGGTAGAGCTTTGGATTCTTGCCCAGAAATAGCTAAGAAGAAAAAAATTGAATCAGATTGGGCAGACTGGATGGGCCATTTGGGTCTTTATCTTCAGTCATCATCTACTATGTTACTATGTATTTCTCATTTATCTTCAACCTCTCTGCTATAGAGTTTTCTTCTCTCCTTTTGCCAAAGGTACTCTTGATCACCTTCAACACATACTAGTTTATAAAATAATCAACTAGATGCTCAGATCAAATGTCTATCCCCTCTTCCCCATATAGTAACCTCCACAAAATATTTCACATTTTGTAATGTCAACCACATGCCATATGCTAAAGACCTATCTTTTTCAAGAATTTGTTACAAATGATTCCTAAATATTGTAATATTTGTTTTTAATTTGTATCACCATAATTACTCTGTGAACCTCATTTTTAAAAATTATTTTCTGATCAAGCACATCAAATTCATGGGAAAAGCTTCAAGTCATACAGTTTTTCTGGACAACCCTAAGTTCCACGAACAAGCAAAATTGCAAATTATGAATGTGAGAATGGTTAAGAATGCACTGTGCATTGTATGTCCCTTGAACAAATTAGCATACCTAATACATTTTGGTCCGCTTTTATCAAGCTATGTTAGGGTTTTTAAATCACTGGCAGGTGAGATAAAATCTCCAACGGTCATAGAATTTTTATGAGCATTGGAGCGTTTACCACAGCAACTCGTAAAAAACACTAACGCAGCTTGATAAAAGGGGACCTTTGGCTCTTCTTTCCTTCCGTCATATAGCACTGTAGAAACAAAAGGTGCTTAGTCAACAGCAGCAAATTGGCTGAGACACAGTAATGATACCAACAGGACTCTCATTCCTTCTCCACTGCATGCAGTGCCTGCTGGGCTTGCTTCTGGATTATAGCCCCACTAAAGAACTTGAGAAAATCTACTTATTTTTAGAATCAGAGTATAAAATCTGTTTTACCCTTTTAGGATCTTGTCAGGCTGTTCTTGAGTCTTGGATTGGACACTTGGGAAAATCTACTTATTTCGAGAATCAAAGTATAAAATCTGTTTTGGGATCTGGTCAGGTTCTTGTGACTTGGACTGGACACTGTTTGGAAAGAGGAACCTGGGCTTGACGGACTGTTTGGTCTGTCCCAGTATGGCAACTCTTAGGAACATGCCTAGCTGGAGTGGTGCGAACAAGTATAAGCAAATAGAGGGGGCGATAAGTACAAAGACAAGGCTGCATGCTGTTATTGCAATGAAAATGAGAGAACACTGGCTGGTTTAAATTGACCTGATGTTCCTGCAAATGAAGTAACATCTAGAATCTAGATCGACCTGAAAAGTTGCATTTGTATTTCAACCAGACAAGGATGTTATGTTATCTGTGTTCCTTTGATTGTGTTCCTCTCTTCCCTGGCATTTCTCACTGGACACAAACTAAGAGGAAGAAATTCCTCCCGCTACATCCACCAGTTCCAACTGAGAAAACATTGCAAATGTACAATTTCTTTGGCTAATGCCTCATAGGTTTTTGTAACCAACCAGCACAATTACAATTTGGGGGGAGGGTATGGAAGCAGTGATTTACCAATCAATATCTTGCTTCTTCTGCATTGTTCACTGGGCCCTATTTTTGGATTAGCCTGTAATGACCATTTTTCTTTAGTATATTTCTGATGTCATCATCTCCTTATTTTCTTCTTTATGTGGACTTATAGGTGAATTAACCTTTTTGAATTTTCTTTAGGTAATAAACAGAAATAAAATGAATCAAAGAAAAGAGAATAACTTGATACCTTTTTTACTGGACTAACTTAATACATTTTGTGATTGACGTTCAAAGCTAACCCTTTTTTATTTTTGAATTCTCTTTGTATCCTAATTATAATTGTAAAATTTCCTATGGCATTTCACACTTTCTTCCAGTTCAAAGAATTTTCTTTGTAAATACAAGAAAAAAAAAATGCTTAGAACAATTCCACTTGGGACCAGAGTCACCAGAATCGAACTGACAATCTCCGATTAGGCATATGATACATGCAGAATGTTAGTAACAATTACATGAAAAGATGAGGTGAATATATTTGATTTAGGCCTATTTTGCCTGCCAGGAATACTCTATTTTGTTTTACTCTCTTTATAATTAAAATGTAGTAGTATAAAGGCTCCATTAATGTGGACTGGAAATGAGGTCAATTTTTTTTTCCTGAATGTATTTATTTTATGTATGACATTGTTTATTTTCCTGTGTTTTGTTATTCTTTTAGTAACAAAATTAATAAAAATATAAAAGAAAAAAAGAAAAGATGAGGTGAAATGATGCAGAGGTAAGCCACTGAAGAATAATAAGATGGTTTTTCATTAATGGAGGCCTCCATTTTTCTTTGAATATTCTCAAATGAACATATCAAAAGGGGATGAAACTCCTCTCATATGAGAAAAAGGGTCTTCGGCTGAGGAGGGACATCACTGAGGTCTGCCAAACCCTGAATGCTGTAGAACGGGTAAGAGTGAATTGATTTTTCACCCTTCCAGAAAGTTTAAAAGACTAGGGGACGCTCAATGAAATTTCATGGAAATACTTTGAAAACAAATAGGAGGAAATATTTTTTTACTCAAATAGTTAAGTTGTGGATGTGGTTACAGCAGTTAGCATATCTGGGTTTAAGTCCATATTCTGCTTGCTCTGGAATGGTAGCATGGAAGTTTGCTACTATTTGGGCTTCTGCCGGGTACTGGGACCTGGATTAGAAAACAGGAAACTGGACGATTGGTCTGACCCAGTATGGCTAGTCCTGAGTTCTTAAAAATATATTTGGACTTAAACTGGCCAGAAATCCTGAATCAAACATTTAGCTGCTAAGACAGTGACATTTTTATTTGGTCCTGCATTACTGAGGGGCTGCCCAGCCACGCATACGTCTCCTTCTGAAGAACTCTATCCTTACCTACATTTTTCTAAAAGCAGAAAGGACCGGCCATACTATTTTGATGACAGTTCAGCACCTGACCTCACTTAAACACTGCGTTATTTCCTACCTGATATATTCTAAAAGGGATATAACGAAATCCATCCTCTCCTGCAGGGTACTCCATAAGTTTTCGATTTATGGCCCAAAACTGCTCAAACTTGTCTGCAACAAAATTATATACTCCAAATTAGTACATCAATTAACAGGTTTTTAAACAGCAGACACACAATATTTGTGACCGTAGAATGACATATTTTAACCACTAGTAGGACTAGCTCTAAATTTAGATATTTTGGCATAGTGGCAGATACTACCACACAAATGGTTAAAATATTTCATAAGGCTTCTGTTTGCATATATCTTTCTTGTGTCACGCTTGTTGACTCTTTAATAAAAATGATATTTAAAAAAAACCAAAAAACAGTCTGAAAATAGCAAGAAATGGTAACAGCAGCTAGTAAACTTTACTTCAATTATAAAAGCCAATGTATTATTTGTGTTATCGACACGCTTGATTATCAAACACACAACTTTTGGATGTAGTTAACACTGCATAACTGTGCCCAAAGATGAATTTTTACACATAGATTTTATAATCTGCAGTCATTGTCATCAGTAGGCCTAAGGCAACATTTCCCAAACATTCCTACATTAACAAAAATAGTTGTACTCCAGCCTCCACAGAGCACAAAGAACTCATGGACAAAAGGAAAACACCGAAAGCCGTAGCAGAGGCTACAAGACTGAAAGGAGGTTGTGGTCTAATGGTAACAGGACAAGGCTATCCATGGCCATGCTTGCTGCCTAAAAAATCCCATACACTGGGCTCATGCTGTTATCTAGAAAGAGGCGGCATGCATAACTACATGTGTGCTCAGAAAGGAGCTTCTGCACATTAAAGAGCATCAATGGTTGTCTCTGGTTGTTGTGAGGTCTGCACGGGAACAGGGAACAGGGATAACCCCCCCCCCCCCCCCCCAGGATCACAGGACTCCTACAGAGATCCCCCCAGATCCACAGGGCTTCCACGGGGATGGACGCTGGTTCTCCAGGGTTCCCAAGGAAATGCCGGCCTATCTTTGTTCCAATGTTCCCTCTAAGCTTTTTTGATCCCTCAGCGCACCAGTTGCTGATTGCTACTCACATGGGAAAGCTCGTCGGTACATCCATCAATCAGGGAAACAGCGCTGGAGCTTGATGGCCAATCAACAGCACTTCCTTGTAGAAGTGTTCCTGATTGGCCATCAAGCTCAAGCTCTTTCTCCCAGATTGGTGGATGTGCAGAGCTCTTCCAGTAGTGAGCCTTGGCGCGAGAACTCCCCTCAAGAATCTCGTTGGCTGAAGCCCAACACCACTCGTTGCGGCTGTGCAGAGGAGTGCGGGAGAGACTGGGCAGCATAACTGTACAACTCCGGAGCCAGACTACCCTGCATTAAACTGTTTCAGCCCAGCAGGTACCAACATTAAATATGTAACTTTAAAAAAAAGATTCTGCTTATTCTGCCCTGTAGTACCAGTGGTGTGCCCACAGGGAGGGGGGGGGGTGCAGCAATAACAGGTATGGTGCTCTGCCAACTCCTCGAGGGCCGGTGTCAGCAGCAGCTTTCACACTTTGCTGGTCTTGTCGGCTTCAGGCCTTCCTCTCTACTGGGTCCCTGCCTAAATTCTATTTCCATGAAGGCAGGACCCAGCAGAGAGGATGGCCCGAAGCCAACAAGAGCAGCAAGTTGTGAACACTGCGCTAATGACTGGGCGAGGAGGGTGACAAAGAGAGGGAGAGAGCAGAGGGGGAGAGAATTGCTGTACCGGGCAATTCTGTTCATCAAATTCTACCTTAAATCTACTTTTTTGGGATAGCATTTTGTTGATATGCTTTGCGGGGACGTGCAGAATTCTGGAAGTGATGGATGGGGACAGGTGGGTTTCTGGCAGAGATGGGTGGGGTTGGGCAGGATTTCTGTCCCCGGACAACTCTCTAGTCTGCACCTGAGTAGGCTAGCCATATAAGAACATAAGAAATGCCTTCACCGGATCAGACCTTAGGTCCATCTAGACCGGCGACCCGCACACGCGGAGGCTAAGCTAGGTGTTCCCTGATGAAGACCTTGTTAACCCGTATCCCTCAATGTGATTTGCAAGAAGGTGACATCCGGATTTTAGTTCCATTGGAGGTAAACCCCAAATGTCTATCAGTCCTCCTTATTTCCATCGCTTCAATTGGAAGTAAAACCCAGGTGTCTCAATCCGTCTTCCTTTTTCTGGAGCCATATGGTAACCCTCCACCTGAGCACCAATCAGTGACTTAGGATGTATGCACAGAACCACCCTGTTGAAGAACTTTGTGTATGGTGGATCAAGTACTAGAGCCTGGCGGTCATTCATGCTGAAGTTACTACCAGTAAAACAAGTTCACAGGTATCGAGACCCCAGCTTGATGGGATGTTTCAATAAAAGTAAACTCCACATAAATCTAACTAAAGGTTGTAAAGATATGGATTTTCCTTCTATGTGCTGGTGATAATGCCTGATTTTTGGCCTAAAGAAATATGACCACATCAGTCCTTTTTATCGGCAATTACATTGGTTACCTTTCGAGGCTCACATTCTTTTTAAATTAGGCTGTCTTTGCTTTAAAGCTCTTTTTGGTCTGGCTCAGGGATACCTATCCTCTCAATTCAATTTTTATAGATCATTAAAAAATACTCGTAATAATTTTATGTTTATGTACCTTTCTGTTCAGGCTTGTTGTTACAAGAGATTTTTAAATAAGACTTTCAATTAGGAAAAATGAACTCTTTCAAATGTATTCTTATAATGTTTTTAAAAACACACTTGTTTGATAAGTCTGTTAAGTTTGTTCTTAACTGTATATTTTTATCATGTTTTTTCCTGAACTTATGTATATTTCACTGATTGTACAGTTCTTCTATGGATGGGCGGTATACAAGAATAAAGTTATTATTATTATTATGAATTGCAAATCGGGTATAACCGTAACAGAGCTGGTTTTTAAACATGACTCAAACAAGTGTAACACAGTAAATGACAACAGAAAAAGATCCTCGCAGTCCATCTAGTCTACCCAAAGTAGCCAGGGGCACGCTTGCCACTCTGTGCAGGCCCGTGATCCATGTTCAAGAGAGAGTTGTGAAGTCACCACCAAGCCAACCCTAGAGGCAGCCAAACATGGAAATGATACGTGATTATAACCAAGACTCCAAGATGCCTCCCTAGGCTGTAGAGCGCATCCCCCTCCCCCCAGAGTATGATCACTTTTGCTTTCGCATCCGCATTGCGCAGGAGCTCACCCAGCTTGCTGTCTCCTGAGGAAGGAGTGTTTCTTCGAAACATGGGCCGTGTTGGGTCTGGGTTCTCCAACCTTTTTGGATACAAACTGTTTCATGTTCATTTTAATGTTTGTTTATTAAAGACTTGGCATCTTTTACACCATTCTTGCAGTTTTCTCCTTTGTTCCTGGTTCAACATACTACTGCAGTTCTGTTGGATTTTTTTTCTTTGTGTTTGCAATAAAATGATCTAACACACTGACTCTTGTGGGATACAGAGCGTAGAAGTCTGTTCGGCATTGGCCTCAGTTCCCACTACTCCTGTCCAAGATAACACACCTCAATGTTCCCATCCTTTTTCTATCGAGGCCTCCCCTATCCCATCCCATGCATTTTTGAATTCACTCGCCATCTCTCTCAGAAGGTTGTTCCAGGCATCCACCTCAGTTCCCACTACTCCTGTCCAAGATAACACACCTCAATGTTCCCATCCTTTTTCTATCGAGGCCTCCCCTATCCCATCCCATGCATTTTTGAATTCACTCGCCATCTCTCTCAGAAGGTTGTTCCAGGCATCCACCTCAGTTCCCACTACTCCTGTCCAAGATAACACACCTCAATGTTCCCATCCTTTTTCTATCGAGGCCTCCCCTGTTTCTATGCCATCCCATGCATTTTTGAATTCACTCACCATCTCTCTCAGAAGGTTGTTCCAGGCATCCACCTCAGTTCCCACTACTCCTGTCCAAGATAACATACCTCAATGTTCCCATCCTTTTTCTATCGAGGCCTCCCCTATCCCATCCCATGCATTTTTTGAATTTACTCACCATCTCTCTCAGAAGGGTGTTCCAGGCATCTACCACCCTCTCTGCAACTTCCATTTATGTTCTCTAGTTCTACCACTCCTAGATCTCTGGAAAAGGTTTCTTTGAATATTAATACCTTTTAAGTAATTAACCTCCTCCTTTACTAACGCGTAGCGTGGGTTTTAGCGCCGGCAGCGGCGGTAACTGCTCTGAATGGCAAAAAGATCATTTGAGGGAGCAACTTGAATTCAAAATATCCTCATCCAAGGGCCACTCATGTGCTTGTAGCATATGACTTGTTTTATCTGCCAGGAAGTTGTCCTTTCCTGTCCAGTAAGGGGCCCTGAGGGTTATCCAGTTAGAAATGGCAGTCTCCTAACACTGATTTTAGTTATTTTTAATTTATCATATTTTATTCCATTCAATCTTGTGATTCTTCGTGTGCTACAACCACAAGAACAGCCCATAGATGAGGATATTTTGAATTCAAGTTGCTCCCTCAAATTATCTTTGAATACTCTCCCAAATACACTGTGGGGCTGCTTAACCTTTCAGCATTTCAAGAAAAATTTGAAAACGCATTTGTTTAAGCAGACTTTCTTAATTTAAGGGAAAAGACTTTTTGGATGGTAGTGACAGTCAGGGTAGAAAGATGGGGGGGGGGGGGTTGTTTAATTTATTGAGCATATAAAAATTGTTTGTACACTGCTTAGTGGTAGGTGGTTTATAAATGTAGTAAATAAATATATACATACATATTTCATCAATACAAAAACAGTATAAACAAACCAAACAAGACAAATTAATCCACTCCTTTCCGACAGTCATACTGAGTGGACCACATAATCCTGCTTCACTGCATTTCAAAAGTACAATCAGCAATTATAATATTGTGTAAGTTCTATAAATAATACATTCAATAATGCCACACGTCGTTCAGTGTGTTATTGTTGTTAAAGCCGGTAGGCCTGTTCAAAGCACTATCTTCAAATTCTTGGTCCTTTTACTCTGAATATAGACCAGGGGTAGGCAGGTCAGGTTTTCAGGATATCCACAATAAATATGCATAAGTACAACAGCCTCGGGACTTACACTCTAATCAAATAGCTTCCTTAAATATTAACTACTCAACAATAAGCTATTCACTAAAATTATTTTTTTACAGTATCCAAAATTCTTCTTTATATTGTTCTATCTTAATCATATAATCCTAATACCATATCTCGTGAACCTCCCAATCTCTCACATACTCCTCATTCACTGACCCCATTCATACCACACAAGTACATAGTAACCGTCAATTAGTTTCAATACTGAAGAGGGATATTAGTTCAATGTCAAAACAGTAGAAAGGCACCAACGGCCTTTTTCTTCAGTTCTCCTCGAATCAATCCACTGCTCCCCTCTGCTCCAGAAAATTGCTTATATCATTCAACATACAGCCCAACGCAGGACTGTGTTTCGCTGGTGGCGTCTTCAGGAGCTGTATCTAATGAGGCTCACCATCTCATCCTCACTTCCTACAATATAGAAACATAATATCCTTCCATATTACCAACCCTACTTAAAATTCGCACCTACCAGTAAAACAGACATGAACTCGGGCTTCAGTTGACAGACCAAATCCATATCACTTACCGCAAAACAGACTGAATGACATCACTTCCGATCTACCGCTCTTAAATGCTCCCACACCAATTCTTAACCTGTATCAGCTGACAACCATCCAACCCATTCCTCTCCTTACAGCAGCTGATGCAGGTTAAGAATTGGTGTGGGAGATTTTATAGACACCCCTAAATTCTTCAATGTGTTAAGTCACAGCCTCTATTCTTGTCAAGGATGGACAAAAGAAACAAACAAGATACCCTAAATGCCAGGCCTTATTGAGGCAGGAAGCAGGTGAATTCACAGCTGATAGGGAGGGCTTCAGTAATAGTGTCTGTCTATTAGAAAGAAGATTAGAAACATGATGGCAGATAAAGGCCAAATGGCCCATCTAGTCTGCCCATCCGCAGTAACCATTATCTCTTTCCTTCTCTGAGAGATCCCACATGCCTATCCCAGGCCCTCTTGAATTCAGACACAGTCTCTGTCTCCACCACCTCTACCGGGAGACTGTTCCACGCATCTACTACCCTTTCTGTAAAAAGTATTTCCTCAGATTACTCCGGAGCCTATCACCTCTTAACTTCATCCTATGCCCTCTCATTGCAGAGTTTCCTTTCAAATGAAAGAGATTCGACTCATGTGCATTTATATTATGTAGGTATTTAAACGTCTCTATCATATCTCCCTTCTCCAACCTTTCCTCCAAAGTAACAGATTGAGATCTTTAAGTCTGTCCCCATATGCCTTATCACAAAGACCACACACCATTTTAGTAGCCTTCCTCTGGACCAACTCTATCCTTTTTATATCTTTTTGAAGGTGTGGCCTCCAGAATTGTACACATTATTCTAAATGAAGTCTCACCAAAGTCTTATACATGGGCATCTATACCTCCTTTTTCTTACTGGCCATACCTCTCCCTATGCAACCTAGCATCCTTCTAGCTTTTGCCGTCACCTTTTCAACCTATTTGCCATCTTAAGATCATCACAATCACACCTAAATACTGCTCTTCTGTCGTGCACATAAGTTTTTCATCCCCTAAACCACAGATGTTAAACACAAGGCCCACCTGGCTGTTTTATGTGGCCCGCAGTGCAATGCGGCATTTTCATTGCCACCCCCGGGTGTTTTATCATCTGGCCATCTCCTTTCTCCTAATTTCTGCAGTGTGCACAAAGCCGCAGGCAGCAACTCCTTGCACATCACGCGCCTCATCCAGTAGCATTCCCTTTGACGTTGTGATGTCAGAGAGAAGGTTTCCGGTTCAAGCGCAGGAGTCAGGATGCACGGAGGAACCGCCCACAGCTTTGTGCACACTGCCGCAGTGAGGAGGAGGGAGCTGACCAGAAGATAAAACACCTGGGGATGGCAATGAAAACGTAAGACACCCGCTGGAGGAAGGCACCTAGTTGAGGCAGGGGGAGGGAGGGAGAGTTGCGTGTTGGGACTCAAGAAAGAGGGAGCACAAACTTCAGACAAATGATAGGAGGGGGTATGAACTTGGGAAATAGAATGACGGGAAGGAGGGAAAGCCATAGAATGGAAGGAGTGAGGGAAAGAGATGCTGAGGTGAGGGAGGCAATAGAAAGGGAGAATTGGGTGTCTGAGAGAAAGAGATATGCTGCACATGAGGAGATGAAGAAAAAGGAGAATTGTTGGGCAGAGAGAGGGAGATAGAATTATTGGACATGGTGGTGGGAGAGGAGTGAGGTAGAGAGAAGCATGGGGAAAAGAGATGTCAGACCACTGGAATGGGAAGGAGAGAGAGAGATGCCAGACCACGTAGTGGAAGGGAAGGAGGGGAGAGAGAGATGCCAGACCATAGGAGAGTAGAGAGATTCCAGGCTATGAGAAGAAGAGGAGAAAGATGCCAGACCATATGAGGGGGAATGAGGAAAACAGAGTTGTCTGACCATGGGAGAGGAATAAGATGGTTCACAGGGATGGAGGGAAAGGAGAGACCGAGGGAGGAGATGGTGCACAGCAATGGATGCGGCAGGGAAGAGATAAGAATAAATACTTCTTATGGATAGATGGGAAAAGGGGAGAAGAGAGAGGGAGGAGATGGTACGCATGAATAGATGGGAAGGGAAGACGTGGAAAAGATAGATTTTGAGAGGAAAGTTGAATGTTAAAAGTTAATGCTAAAGATGGATGTATCCAAACAGACTGGGGATTTTAAATTACAGTCCACTTGAGAAGGCAATACTTTCAAAATAGACCCCCCTCTCATCAATACTGGGCAAGTTTCTCAAATAATATCATCATATAACATTTAAAGGCTTTAAATATTTAAATCTGCTCATAAGCTCTTCAGCAAAGCGCCACAGCAGCGATACAATGTCGCTGGAAAGGTGCTTGAATTTTAATCATAACACATTGCATAGAGCAAGGATTCTCGCTTCTACTGTAGTGGCCAATGTTATAGCTCTACAAAAGCTGTTTAACAGTAGACACTTATCTGAAAAGGTCAGTTCACGGCTCCAACACAGTCTGTGTTTCGCTACGCAACATCAGGAAGCCAGAAGGATAAGCTTTTTATATTGATTTTATTTGCAGTGTGCAATGCCTGAGTCCTTTGGTCTACACACACTTGATGTTGAAAAAAAGACGCAATGTGTTATGATTAAAATTCAAGCACCTTTCCAGCAACATTGTACCACTGCTGTGGCACCTTGCTGAAGAGCTTATGAGCACATTTAAATATTTAAAAGCCTTTAAATGTTATATGATGATATTATTTGAGAAACTTGCCCAATATTTATGAGAGGGGTCTTTTGTGTTTTGTTCTATTTTGAAAGATGGATGTATGGCAGAAAGTGAAGGAGAGAAAAATAGCAAATGGATTAGATGGTCCTGGATATACAGTTAAGAGCACAGAAAGAAGGGAGTGCAGCTAGAGACTGGGAAAAGATGGTTTGAAAACCAAAATCACCAGGCAACAAAGGTAGGGGAAATGATTTTAATTCAATTTAGTGATTGAATTGTGTCAATTTTGAGAATTTACATCTGCTGTCTATATTTTGCACTGTTCAGGAAGAAATGCATAGTTTCTTTTTCTGTGGGGTTGTACTGCATGCAGTCTTGAATCTTAGGGTTTCATTTGTATATATTAGTACTTTTAGTTTTTGGTCCTGTATTATGCGGGATTAACTGTGTTCTGGTGTAGGAATGAATGTTGAGAAGCATACATACAGTGTGCTTTGTGTAGTTTAATTTTGTGGTTAACCATTATGTGTTGTTAATAAGATTATATTGTGTATATATGAAAAATGAATGGGAAAAATGGTGTTACAATTAGTACTATTATGGGGGCGGTGTCTTTGGCGAAGATTGGGCGGGGTCTGGCCCGCAACTCAGACTGTGTTTTAGATTTCAGCCCCTTAATGTGATTGAGTTTGACACCCGTGCCCTAAACCCTCGGATTTTTGCAGCCCAAATGCAGATTAATTTTTTTTAAAACCCCTCACATATGAATTAGATTCTTTTGATACATTACTAAAATCCTTTTATACCAGATAAACTCAATCATCAAAACTACAGGATTTTAATGTAGTTTTCATCCTTTAAAATCTTTATTTCCAAAAGGATTCCTCCCACTTCCTACCTGTAGGAATATACTTGGAGAAAAAGAATCTCATTTGAATATGCTCTACAAAACAAACAAGCGGAAGAGCAAATGGCTAAAAACGGGAAACAAAATTTTTTTCAGATATATTAGTGAAAGGAGGAAGATGAAAAATGGAATTGCAAGTCTAAAAGATGCTAAGAACCAACATGTGGATAAAGCAGACATGCTAAACAAATATTTCTGTTCTGTGTTCACAGAAGAAAAACTTGGAGAAGGACCGAGATTGTCTGGCAAAGATACACACGAGAATGGAGTAGATACCGCACTGTTCATGGAAGAAAATGTTTATGAACAACTTGAAAAATTGAAAGTGGACAAAGCAATGGGACCGGACAGGATCCATCCCAGGATACAGAGGGATATAGACGGGTTCTATTAAAGATTTGTTCAACAAGTCTCTGAAAACAGGGGTGGTTCCTGGGGATTGGAGAAGAGCGGATGTGGTGCCAATTCACAAAAGTGGGAAACTACAGACCAGTAAGCCTAACTTCAGTTAGGAAAAATAATGGAAAAATAATGGAAGCGTTGTTGAAAGGATAGTGAAATTCCTAGAATCTAATGGGTTACAGGATCTGAGGCAACATGGCTTTACTAAAGGTAAATTGTGCCAAACGAATCTGATTAAATTTTTGATTGGGTGACCAGAGAATTGCACCAAGGACTTATACAAGATGTAATTTACTTAGATTTCAGCAAAGCCTTTGACACAGTTCCTCATAGGAGGATCTTGAACAAACTTGATGGGTTGAAATTAGGAACCAAAGTGGTCAACTGGATTAGAAACTGATTGATGGACAGACACCAGAGAGTGGTGGTTAATGGAATTCGCTCGGAGGAAGGAAAGGTGAGTAGTGGAATCCCTCAAGGATTGGTGTTGGGGCTGATACTTTTCAATTAGCTTGTGAGCAACATTGCTGAAGGGTTAGAAGGAAAGGTTTGCCTCTTTATGGATGATACCAAGATTTGTAACAGAGTAGACACTAAGGAGGGAATGGAAAACATGAAAAAGGATCTGCAAAAGTTAGAGGAATGGTCTAAAATCTGGCAATTTTTTTTTTTTTTATAATTCTTTTTTCATTTTTACAACTTACAACAAGTGTAAACAGAAAAAACATTTAAACTTACAAACATTACTTGAATTTCTATTACAATCATCTTAAATTAATGAAATTTATCCCCCCCCCCTTTCCCACCCTTACCATATCATATGTAATCATGTATATCATATAATATATTCTTTTCTACTAATCCAAGCACTTAATGTAAGATCAGAAACCCCCCCACCCCCACCCTCTCAGTTACAATTATGTAAATAAGGGAAAAGTGTTATTTACTCATTACAATAATCTGTTAATGGTCTCCAAACATCTTTGAATTTATTAAAATGTCCTTTCTGTATGGTTAATATTCTTTCCATCTTATATATATAACATAAAGAATTCCACCAGAAATTAAAGTTTAATCTACCCCAATTCTTCCAATTAAAAGTAATTTGTTGAATGGCAACTCCAGTCATAATTAGCAAGAGCTTATTATTTTTTGAGGATATTTGACTCTTTGCCCTCATTGACATGCCAAATAAAATAGTATCATATAAGGCCACTGGATTTTCCAATAAACTATTTATTTGGCCCCATATTGATTTCCAAAAATCCAAGATAAATGGACAATAGAATAATAGATGATCTAAAGTCCCAGCTTCAAGATTGCAGTGACAACATCTATCAGACTTAGAGCTATCTAATTTATGTAAATGAACAGGGGTCCAAAACGCTCTATGTAACAGAAAAAACCAAGTTTGTCTCATAGATGCAGACACTGCACACCTCATCCTCCAAGACCAAATTCATGGCCATTGAGACGCCGTAATTTGATGCTTGATTTCAATGCTCCAAATGTCCCGAAGACCAGTTTTTGGTTTGGCAATTAAAATTCAATGCAAAGAAGTGCAGAATAATGCATTTGGGGATTAAAAATCGGAAGGAGCCGTATGTGCTGGGAGGTGAGAGGCTGTTATACCTGGATGGGGAGAGGGACCTTGGGGTGATAGTGTCTAAAGATCTAAAGGCAAAGAGACAATGTGACAAGGCGGTGGCTGTTGCCAGAAGGATGCTGGGCTGTATAGAAAGAGACACAGCCAGTAGAAGAAAGAAGGTGTTGATGCCTCTGTACAGGTCATTGGTGAGGCCCTATTTGGAGTATTATGTTAAATTTTGGAGACCGTATCTGGCAAAGGATATAAGAAGACTTGAAGCTGTCCAGAGTAAGGCGACAAAAATGGTAGGAGGCTTGCGCCAGAAGATGTATGAGGAGAGACTGGAAGCTCTGAATATGTATATCCTAGAGCCCAGTTCTTCAACCACCGGTCCGCAGAAAATTTCTGCCGGTCCACACAGGGCCGGCGAGATCAAGTCAGCAGTTAAATTTCCTGCCGACTGCAGTTCCTGCTGACTAATTTTCCTCCCAGCCTCAGGCGATCAAGACAGGCTGCCGACGTCGGGGCCTTCCCTCTGTGAGTCTCGCCTGTTCGGAAACAGGAAATTGAAACAAAATAGGCGGGACTCAGAGAGTGAAGGTCCCGACGTCGGCAGCCTGTCTTGATCGCCGCCCCTGCCGAGTTGCTGAAGAGGGCCGTGGGGAAGTTGCGAGTAGAACGGAGAGAGCTGCAGATTCAGGTGCAGGTGGAGGGAGATGGTCAGCATGTGCGAGCAAGATCCTGGGGAGCCTTCACAGTGGCTGTCTCCCCTCTCACCAGCTCTCCTATTTGCCAGGGCAGTGATTTACCGGCAACTTCCTGCAGGCAAGTACTGAGAGCTGCTGGAAGGGGAGGAAGCCACTGTAGGAGGCTGGGAAGCTGCTGGATAAAGGGAGAGCTGTTACTGGACTTGGAGAGAGTTAGAAGGAGAGATGCTGCTGGGAGGGGAGGAGGGAAAGGGATGGGAAGAGAGTTAATGTTGGATAGAGGGAGGAGGGAAGGGAGAAGAAGGAGAGATGCTGCTGTAAGGGGAGGAGGGAAAGGGATGAGAAGAGAGTTAATGATGGATAGAGGGAGGAGGGAAGGGAGAAGAAGGAGAGATGCTGCTGGGAGGGGAGGAGGGAAAGGGATGGGAAGAGAGTTAATGTTGGATAGAGAGAGGAGGGAAGGGAGAAGAAGGAGAGATGCTGCTGGGAGGGGAGGAGGGAAAGGGATGGGAAGAGAGTTAATGTTGGATAGAGGGAGGAGAGAAGGGAGAAGAAGGAGAGATGCTGCTGTAAGGGGAGGAGGGAAAGGGATGAGAAGAGAGTTAATGATGGATAGAGGGAGGAGGGAAGGAAGAAGAAGGATAGATGCTGCTGGGAGGGGAGGAGGGAAAGGGATGGGAAGAGAGTTAATGTTGGAAAGAGAGAGGAGGGAAGGTAGAAGAAGGAGAGATGCTGCTGGGAGGGGAGGAGGGAAAGGGATGGGAAGAGAGTTAATGTTGGAAAGAGAGAGGAGGGAAGGTAGAAGAAGGAGAGATGCTGCTGGGAGGGGAGGAGGGAAAGGGATGGGAAGAGAGTTAATGTTGGATAGAGGGAGGAGGGAAGGGAGAAGGAAAAAAAGGAAGGAGGGAAGGGAGAAAGAAAAAAGGAAGGAAACACCTGGCAGGGAGATTACAGGAGGGGAAGGGAGTCAGGGTGGAATGGAGAGATCAGATGAGGGAAAGGGGAGAGAGAGGAATGAAAAAGTAGAGAGACATTGATGCTGGAAAGGGGGTCAGCAGAGAAATGAGAGAGGGATAAAGATGCTAGATCTGGTGTAAGAGAGAGAAAAATGAAGAAGGCAGTGAAGCTGGAATGAATGATGTAAAAAGGAGAGAGGAGGAACAGGCTGGGTGGACAGGGAAGGGGGGCATAGAAAGAAATCAGATACATATGGAAGGGGGAGAGGGCAGATATTGGATGGAACGGGCAGATGCTGGAAGGAAAAGAGTGAAAAGAAGATGAAAGCAGAAACCAGAGACAACAAAAAGTAGAAAAAAATAATTTTATTTCTATTTTGTCATTAGAATATATCAGATTTGAAATATATATCCTGCTAGAGACATAACTGTGGACTGTAGCATTCTGTTAGCATGATATTTCTATGTAGCATTCTATAATAACTTGGCTTGTTCAGTTTTCTTGATAGTAGAGGGGATATATGTGAAGGGGAGGGGAGACAGGGGTTTTGTTGGTCTGTGCTCTGTATATTTGTATTTATAAAATCACAATTGTTCAGAATATTGTTTCTTTTTATACTTTAATAAAATACGTTCAATATAAAATCATAATTGCGGCTTGTGCAGATGGGATCAGATGGTTTGCGGGGACCGAGCTTGCGGAGATGGGGCGTAAACAGGGTTTTTAAATTTTAGTCCTAGTAGTTTGCCGGTCCACAAAATAATTATTTTATTTCTGCTGGTCCACGGGTGTAAAAAGGTTGAAGAACACTACCCTAGAGGAAAGGAGGGACAGGGGAGATATGATTCAGACGTTCAAATACTTGATAGGTATTAACATAGAACAAAATCTTTTCCAGAGAAAGGAAAATGGTAAAACAAGAGGGCATAATATGAGGTTGAGGGATGGTAGACTCAAGAGTAATGTTAGGAAATTCTTCTTTACGGAAAGGGTGGTGGATGCCTGGAATGTGCTCCCGAGAGAGGTGGTGGAGAGGAAAATGATGATAGAGTTAAAAAAAACATGGGTTGAACACAGAGGATCTCTAATCAGAAAATAATGGTATATATTGAAGGCCAGTACTGGGCAGACTTGCACGGTCTGTGTCACGTAAATGGCCATTCAGTTGAGGATGGGCTGGGATGGTTTAGATGAGCTGGAGTGAGCTTTGAAGGAGACTCCAGTAGATGCCCAATACTGGGCAGAGCTCTGGGTTTCTGGCCCAGAAATATCTAAGAAAAAGAACAATTTAAATTAAATCATTAAATTATGGAGAGTGTATGTTTGGGAAGATGGGACCATTCAGGTGTTTATCTGCCGTCATTTACTATGTTACTATGAGAGATCTGGAATCTAAAATCTCCTGAAGGAAATTATGCTATAACAAAACAAACCAATAAACTCTTGCTGACTTGAGAGAGTCAGAGAAACACACACTGGGAGAGAAGCTTGCTCAAGCTAAGACATGTTTTACAGTAAACATAAGCATGTTATTATCCACACACACATTCTCAGAGTGTGGCTGGGAGAACTTGTTTGCATTGCTAACATATAAACCAGATTCCTGAAGAACAGTACCAAATAGCCAACCAGGACGACTTTTAAAAGGCCGGCCTGACTCTGTGCTTGCATGCCTATTGGCATTCCAGATCTATCAGGTCAGCCTGACATCAGTTTACTTAACCTCTCTTTTAAACAAAAATAAGAATACCTATCAAACTATCAATCAAAATCAAATACCTATCAAAAGGCATAGAGGAACCGATCCGTCCAGTCGAGCAGGAATGCGTCTGGGGTCAGACGATGAGGAGAGAAGAGTCTGGAACAGAACTGGGGCAGCTGATGGTTGTGAGGAGCTGCAAAGAGGTCCACCTGTGGAGTGCCCCAGCGAGCAAAGATGGAGTGGAGTGTTGGAGGATCCAGAGTCCACTCGTGGGGTTGAAGGATGCGGCTGAGATTGTCGGCCAGGGAGTTCTGTTCGCCCTGGATGTATACAGCCTTGAGGAAGAGACTGTGGGTCGTGGCCCAGGTCCATATTCGGAGGGCCTCCTGACAGAGGAGGGGGGATCCGGTGCCGCCTTGCTTGTTTATGTAGTACATGGCGACTTGATTGTCTGTGCACAGGAGAAGAACCTGAGGGTAGAGAAGGTGCTGGAAGGCCTTGAGAGCATTGAACATGGCTCTGAGTTCCAGGAAATTGATGTGATGTTGACGCTCCTGAGGGGTCCAGAGTCCCTGGGTGCGTAGATCTCCCAGGTGAGCTCCCCACGCATAGGGGGAGGCATCCGTGGTTATGATCATGGAGTGAGGGGGTAGATGAAAGAGATCCCCTGGAGAGATTTGAGGAGTTCAACCACCAGTGAAGAGATTGCTGAAGAGACGATGTCACAGAGATGCGATGAGAAAGAAGATCCGTGGTCTGTGACCATTGGTTGGCAAGAGTCCATTGAGGTGTCCTGAGGTGGAATCGCGCCAGAGGAAGCACATGGACCGTCGAGGCCATGTGGCCCAGGAGGACCATCATCTGCCGAGCTGGGACGGAGTGATGAAGGAGTACCTGATGACAGAGATGGAGCAGGGTCCGTTGTCGGTCGGCGGGAAGAAACGCCCTCATCAGAGTGGTGTCCAGAACTGCTCCAATGAATTGAAGTCGCTGTGTGGGAAGTAGGTGCGACTTGGGGTAGTTGATCTCGAACCCAGTAGATGGAGGAGCGAGATGGTGTGATGAGTGGCTTGTAGCACAAGCGGAGATGTAGGTGCTTTCACCAACCAATCGTCCAAGTAGGGGAACACTTGGAGGTCGTGAGACCTGAGGAAGGCTGCCACCACAATAAGGCACTTGGTGAACACCCTGGGTGATGATGCGAGGCCAAAGGGCAGCACTTTGTACTGATAGTGACGGTGCTGTATCTGAAATCGTAGGTAGCGACGTGAAGTCGGATTGATTGGGATGTGAGTGTAGGCCTCTTTGAGGTCCAGGGAACATAGCCAGTCGTGTTGAGAGAGAAGAGGGTAAAGCGTGGCAAGGGAGAGCATTCTGAACTTCTCCTTGACCAGACATTTGTTGAGGTCCCTGAGATCGAGGATGGGACGGAGGTCTCCTGTCTTCTTGGGAACCAGGAAGTAGCGGGAGTAGAATCCCTGACCCCTTTGGTCCGGAGGCACCTCTTCGATGGCATTGAGAAGAAGGAGGGATTGGACCTCCCTCAGGAGGAGGGGGGTTTGGGAGGAGTGAGAAGCAGACTCTACGGGAGGATTGTCTGGTGGAAGAGTCTGGAAGTTGAGAGAGTAGCCGTGGCGAATGATGTTGAGGACCCATTGGTCTGATGTGATGACCTCCCATCGGCTGAGGAAGAGTTGGAGGCGACCTCCGATAGGCTGAGGAAGAGGCAATGATGGTGGGAGACTGGCTATGCCCTGGAGGAAAAAGTCAAAAGGGCTGAGAAGGTTTTGACGGAGGAAGAGGCTTGGCAGGTTGGTGAGACTGTGAGCGAGCCTGAGTTTGATGCTGTTGACGAGGTCGGCGAGGCTGCTGTTGAGGCGGGATGAGAGGTCTGGCCGAGAACCTGCATTGGTAGGAAGACTGCTGTCTGTAGGGGCGAGCAGGCGGGGTCTTCTTTTTAGGCTTCACCAGGGTGTCCCACCTGGTCTCGTGAGCCGAGAGTTTTTGGGTTGTTGAGTCCAGGGACTCCCCGAAGAGTTCATCACCAAGACAAGGTGCATTAGCCAGGCGGTCTTGGTGGTTAATGTCGAGGTCAGAAACTCTCAACCAGGCCAGACGCCACATGGCAACAGCCATGGCAGACGCTCGAGAGGTCAGCTCAAATGAGTCATAAATGGAGCGCACCATGAATTTCCGGAGTTGGTGAAAAAGAGGCACCTTACGTTCAG
This sequence comes from Geotrypetes seraphini, assembly GCF_902459505.1. NCBI lineage: Eukaryota > Metazoa > Chordata > Amphibia > Gymnophiona > Dermophiidae > Geotrypetes > Geotrypetes seraphini. The sequence continues at coordinate 12,921,469 of NC_047086.1, read as the reverse complement.
GGATGTATTTTTATAAGGCGGAGAGTTGTTGCACCAGATGCTTCATGTAGAAGGAGAAGTGAAAGGTGTAATTATTTGCCCTGTTGGCCAGCATTGCATTCTGGAAAAGGCGCTTGCCAAACTTATCCATAGTTTTTCCCTCTCTGCCAGGAGGGGTGGAGGCATAGACACTGGAGCCCTGAGTTTTCTTTAAGGTGGACTCCACCAGGAGAGATTCATGGGGCAATTGAGGCTTGTCAAACCCTGGGATGGGAATGACCCGATACAAGCTATCCAATTTGCGAGGGGCCCCAGGGACAGTGAGGGGGTTCTCCCAGTTCTTATAAAAAGTTTCCCGTAGGATGTCATGTACGGGTAACTTGAGGAATTCCTTAGGAGGTTGCTCAAAGTCTAAGGCATCGAGAAAGGCCTGTGACTTTTTAGAGTCGGACTCTAAGGGAATGGAAAGAGCAGCAGACATCTCCCTAAGGAATTTGGTGAACGAGGACTGTTCAGGTTTTGAGACGGTATCAGTCACTGAAGGTTCCTCGTCCGTGGAGGAAGCGTCTTCCTCGGTACCGTGTGGGGATTCTTCCCATAAGTCTGGGTCCCTGATGTCGGGGTGCGCACGGCGGGACATCGGTGTGGAGGGCTCGGCATGGCGGGTTTTGGAGAGAGACTTGCCAGAGCGGACCGAGGCGGTACCGGGTGAGGAAGACCAGTGCCGTACCTGGTACCGAGGAGGATCGGCATCAGAGCAGGTCTGTACCGTAGGTTGGGAAAGATGTGGCTCAGCCGAGAGGACCGGCATGGAAGTGTTGAGCGGTACCGAGGGGGTCGACACTGATGGAACGGTGCGAGGCTCGGACCGGTCTCGTACCGGAAGGTGCGGTGCCAGTAACGCCATCAACAGTTGTTGGAGCTGTTGTTGCAGCTGCTCCTGTAACTGTGTTTGGAGTATGGCCGCGATGCGGTCGTCCAGGGGAGGCACCGGTACCGCTTTTTTCTTCTTCGGTACCATAGGTGCCGCTCTACGCTCCGGCGATGAGGAGGCGGATGACGAGGCACTCACCGATATCGGAGCGGAGCGTTTGCGGGGTCGATGCGGTGCCGGGGTTGCTCCCTGGGATGAAAAAAGTCTCAGGGTGGCCCAATGGCCAAAAAATTAAAAATGAAGAAAATTTAACCAAATTCGAAGGAATCATTAAAAAATGAGAAAAATGAAGAATTATGAAGAAAACTACAATAAAATAAAACCAGGAAGACACAAAAAGATATCTAGGTTTGATACGCTGCTCAGAAACCAAAGACACAGCTTCTCAGCTCCAAGGAAAACTAAGAACTCATGGTTCCACAACCTGATGTCAGGCGGGAAGATACTTGCATGGTATGAGCAATGCCTAAAGATTTAAGTGAGTGTCCATACTGAATTGTGTGGATGACATTATCCACATGTCAGAATATAATGGCTGCATGTTCTCAAAGAGAAAAGGTATCACCTACAACTTGTTCATTGTCCTTTAGTTTATCCCTATACAAATAATTATGATTTCCACAATGTTGACCTATTTGAGAATAAGGACCAAAAGCAGAGCGGATGGTGGCCAATGGAAAAAAAGTCCAAAGTCAGGGTGCAAAGGACCTTTATTCAATCTAGATGCACATCCTCTGATTGCACCCCAACTTTGGACTTTTTTTATCAGCTGATTGCGGAGTGCTTTGTTCTTCTGTGTTTTGCCTTTGGTCTATTTGAGAATGCCACTATTATAATGCAAACACTTTGGACTTTGATTCTTTTTCTTCAGCAAGTTCTGATTATGATTTTAGTTATAGTTTCAGGAATTTACAGTTTCTTCACTGCTTATTTCAGTAGTTCTCTAGTGAAAAAAGCAATAAAGTAGAAGGCACAGTTTCAAAGATATTTCAGGACCCGACAAGACTTGGCCTAATAAAGTCAATCATTCCTAATCTATTCTAATAGTGTGCTAAGATGAAAAGGCCAGGGAGGTAGAGAGCAGTGATGACTGAAATCCAAAGAAGGTCTCAGTTTTATAGACTAGTTGCTGAAGATCCATTATTGGATTTCTAAATGCATCATATGGTTCTTTTGATGACAAGTTTTTCATGTTAAAAACAGGATAATGATGAGATATGATATAGCCTGAGGCCCTCCTCTGCCAATGGCCAGCAGTCAAGTGCCAATATGGAAGATATGTTGGACAGTAGCAAGAAGAATCATTGATGGCAGATAGAGAGAGAAGTATAATGATGGGTGATACAAAGGAAAACAAAAAAAAAAGTAAAATGGAACTATAACTAGAGAAATGTAAATGTTTTCTTTCTCCTTTCCAAGTCTGAAAAAGAAACGGGCCTTGGGTTTCATAGAAAAACAAAATCAGCAGATGTACTGGAAGCCACAAGACTGTTGTCACAAATGGTACTTTCTTTTCTTTCTTTGTGGTCATTTACTCTGTTGCTTAGGAAGAACAGAAATTGGTAAGTCTGAACTAAAATCTATAAAAACACTCTGAAAGAGACAGCAGGTTGTACAAAGCTCTCTTAGTTTCACATGATTTTCGTAATTCTCCTTCACAAAAGGACCGTGAAAATAAAATTAGCATCTGAAAGTTTTCAAACCATGTTTTGCAAGATTTTACGTATAATGAGCCAAAATGTTGTGTGATCGTGGCACCGAGGTACACCCCCCACTCTTCAAACCCAGCATGTATCGTATTCCACAAATGCCACTTCTAAAGTGGCCAAACTGCACAAAGCCCTCACAATAACAATGATCAATTTGTCTTCAGTTTTGAAAGATTCAAGTGTTTTCAAAGGCAATGCTCTTCAAAAGACATTGCACACTGCTGCAGAAGAATAGAAAAGAAAGCAGGAAGCAGCTGCCCCTTTCATTCTGACATAAGGAGGAGTAAGCCACATTTTAAAAAAACACACAGATTCCTATATTTTACTTTCTATGAAAAATAAGAATAGCCTTACTGGGTCAGACAAATGGTCCATCAAGCCCAGTAACCCGTTCTCACGGTGGCCAATCCAGGTCCCTAGTACCTGGCCAAAACCCAAGGAGTAGCAACATTCCATACAGAATCTCAAAGAATAGCAAGATTCCGGATACCCAGAGAGTAACAAGATTCTAGAATCCCAAAGAGTAGCAACATTCCATACAGAATCTCAAAGAATAGCAAGATTCCGGATACCCAGAGAATAACAAGATTCTAGAATCCCAAAGAGTAACAACATTCCATACAGAATCTCAAAGAATAGCAAGATTCCAGAATCCCAGAGAGTAGCAACATTCCATACAGAATCTCAAAGAATAGCAAGATTCCGGAAAACCAGCGAGTAACAAGATTCTAGAATCCTAAAAAGTAGCAACATTCCATACAGAATCTCAAAGAATAGCAAGACTCCGGAATCCCAAGAGAGTAGCAACATTCCATACAGAATCTCAAAGAATAGCAAGATTCCAAAATCCCAGAGAGTAACAAGATTCTAGAATCCCAAAGAGTAGCAACATTCCATACAGAATCTCAAAGAATAGCAAGATTCCAGAATCCCAGAGAGTAACAAGATTCTAGAATCCCAAAGAGTAGCAACATTCCATACAGAATCTCAAAGAATAGCAAGATTCCAGAATCCCAGAGAGTAGCAACATTCCATACAGAATCTCAAAGAATAGCAAGATTCCGGATACCCAGAGAATAACAAGATTCTAGAATCCCAAAGAGTAACAACATTCCATACAGAATCTCAAAGAATAGCAAGATTCCAGAATCCCAGAGAGTAGCAACATTCCATACAGAATCTCAAAGAATAGCAAGATTCCGGAAAACCAGCGAGTAACAAGATTCTAGAATCCTAAAAAGTAGCAACATTCCATACAGAATCTCAAAGAATAGCAAGACTCCGGAATCCCAAGAGAGTAGCAACATTCCATACAGAATCTCAAAGAATAGCAAGATTCCAGAATCCCAGAGAGTAACAAGATTCTAGAATCCCAAAGAGTAGCAACATTCCATACAGAATCTCAAAGAATAGCAAGATTCCAGAATCCCAGAGAGTAACAAGATTCTAGAATCCCAAAGAGTAGCAACATTCCATACAGAATCTCAAAGAATAGCAAGATTCCAGAATCCCAGAGAGTAGCAACATTCCATACAGAATCTCAAAGAATAGCAAGATTCCGGAAAACCAGCGAGTAACAAGATTCTAGAATCCTAAAAAGTAGCAACATTCCATACAGAATCTCAAAGAATAGCAAGACTCCGGAATCCCAAGAGAGTAGCAACATTCCATACAGAATCTCAAAGAATAGCAAGATTCCAGAATCCCAGAGAGTAACAAGATTCTAGAATCCCAAAGAGTAGCAACATTCCATACAGAATCTCAAAGAATAGCAAGATTCCAGAATCCCAGAGAGTAGCAACATTCCATACAGAATCTCAAAGAATAGCAAGATTCCGGATACCCAGAGAGTAACAAGATTCTAGAATCCCAAAGAGTAGCAACATTCCATACAGAATCTCAAAGAATAGCAAGATTCCAGAATCCCAGAGAGTAGCAACATTCCATACAGAATCTCAAAGAATAGCAAGATTCCGGAATCCCAGAGAGTAACAAGATTCTAGAATCCCAAAGAGTAGCAACATTCCATACAGAATCTCAAAGAATAGCAAGATTCCAGAATCCCAGAGAGTAGCAACATTCCATACAGAATCTCAAAGACTAGCACGATTCCAGAATCCCAGAGAGTAACAAGATTCTAGAATCCCAAAGAGTAGCAACATTCCATACAGAATCTCAAAGAATAGCAAGATTCCAGAATCCCAGAGAGTAACAAGATTCTAGAATCCCAAAGAGTAGCAACATTCCATACAGAATCTCAAAGAATAGCAAGATTCCAGAATCTCAGAGAGTAGCAGCATTCCATACAGAATCTCAAAGAATAGCAAGATTCCGGATACCCAGAGAGTAACAAGATTCTAGAATCCTAAAAAGTAGCAACATTCCATACAGAATCTCAAAGAATAGCAAGACTCCGGAATCCCAGAGAGTAGCAACATTCCATACAGAATCTCAAAGAATAGCAAGATTCCAGAATCCCAGAGAGAAACAAGATTCTAGAACCCCAAAGAGTAGCAACATTCCATACAGAATCTCAAAGAATAGCAAGATTCCAGAATCTCAGAGAGTAGCAGCATTCCATACAGAATCTCAAAGAATAGCAAGATTCCGGATACCCAGAGAGTAACAAGATTCTAGAATCCTAAAAAGTAGCAACATTCCATACAGAATCTCAAAGAATAGCAAGACTCCGGAATCCCAAAGAGTAGCAACATTCCATACAGAATCTCAAAGAATAGCAAGATTCCAGAATCCCAGAGAGTAACAAGATTCTAGAACCCCAAAGAGTAGCAACATTCCATACAGAATCTCAAAGAATAGCAAGATTCCAGAATCTCAGAGAGTAGCAGCATTCCATACAGAATCTCAAAGAATAGCAAGATTCCGGATACCCAGAGAGTAACAAGATTCTAGAATCCTAAAAAGTAGCAACATTCCATACAGAATCTCAAAGAATAGCAAGACTCCGGAATCCCAGAGAGTAGCAACATTCCATACAGAATCTCAAAGAATAGCAAGATTCCAGAATCCCAGAGAGTAACAAGATTCTAGAACCCCAAAGAGTAGCAACATTCCATACAGAATCTCAAAGAATAGCAAGATTCCAGAATCCCAGAGAGTAGCAACATTCCATACAGAATCTCAAAGAATAGCAAGATTCCGGAAAACCAGCGAGTAACAAGATTCTAGAATCCTAAAAAGTAGCAACATTCCATACAGAATCTCAAAGAATAGCAAGACTCCGGAATCCCAAGAGAGTAGCAACATTCCATACAGAATCTCAAAGAATAGCAAGATTCCAGAATCCCAGAGAGTAACAAGATTCTAGAATCCCAAAGAGTAGCAACATTCCATACAGAATCTCAAAGAATAGCAAGATTCCAGAATCCCAGAGAGTAACAAGATTCTAGAATCCCAAAGAGTAGCAACATTCCATACAGAATCTCAAAGAATAGCAAGATTCCAGAATCCCAGAGAGTAGCAACATTCCATACAGAATCTTAAAGAATAGCAAGATTCCGGATACCCAGAGAGTAACAAGATTCTAGAATCCCAAAGAGTAGCAACATTCCATACAGAATCTCAAAGAATAGCAAGATTCCAGAATCCCAGAGAGTAGCAACATTCCATACAGAATCTCAAAGAATAGCAAGATTCCGGAATCCCAGAGAGTAGCAACATTCCATACAGAATCTCAAAGACTAGCACGATTCCAGAATCCCAGAGAGTAACAAGATTCTAGAATCCCAAAGAGTAGCAACATTCCATACAGAATCTCAAAGAATAGCAAGATTCCAGAATCCCAGAGAGTAACAAGATTCTAGAATCCCAAAGAGTAGCAACATTCCATACAGAATCTCAAAGAATAGCAAGATTCCAGAATCTCAGAGAGTAGCAGCATTCCATACAGAATCTCAAAGAATAGCAAGATTCCGGATACCCAGAGAGTAACAAGATTCTAGAATCCTAAAAAGTAGCAACATTCCATACAGAATCTCAAAGAATAGCAAGACTCCGGAATCCCAGAGAGTAGCAACATTCCATACAGAATCTCAAAGAATAGCAAGACTCCGGAATCCCAGAGAGTAGCAACATTCCATACAGAATCTCAAAGAATAGCAAGATTCCAGAATCCCAGAGAGTAACAAGATTCTAGAACCCCAAAGAGTAGCAACATTCCATACAGAATCTCAAAGAATAGCAAGATTCCAGAATCTCAAAGAGTAGCAGCATTCCATACAGAATCTCAAAGAATAGCAAGATTCCGGATACCCAGAGAGTAACAAGATTCTAGAATCCTAAAAAGTAGCAACATTCCATACAGAATCTCAAAGAATAGCAAGACTCCGGAATCCCAGAGAGTAGCAACATTCCATACAGAATCTCAAAGAATAGCAAGATTCCAGAATCCCAGAGAGTAACAAGATTCTAGAACCCCAAAGAGTAGCAACATTCCATACAGAATCTCAAAGAATAGCAAGATTCCAGAATCTCAGAGAGTAGCAGCATTCCATACAGAATCTCAAAGAATAGCAAGATTCCGGATACCCAGAGAATAACAAGATTCTAGAATCCTAAAAAGTAGCAACATTCCATACAGAATCTCAAAGAATAGCAAGACTCCGGAATCCCAGAGAGTAGCAACATTCCATACAGAATCTCAAAGAATAGCAAGATTCCAGAATCCCAGAGAGTAACAAGATTCTAGAACCCCAAAGAGTAGCAACATTCCATACAGAATCTCAAAGAATAGCAAGATTCCAGAATCTCAGAGAGTAGCAGCATTCCATACAGAATCTCAAAGAATAGCAAGATTCCGGATACCCAGAGAGTAACAAGATTCTAGAATCCTAAAAAGTAGCAACATTCCATACAGAATCTCAAAGAATAGCAAGACTCCGGAATCCCAGAGAGTAGCAACATTCCATACAGAATCTCAAAGAATAGCAAGATTCCAGAATCCCAGAGAGTAACAAGATTCTAGAACCCCAAAGAGTAGCAACATTCCATACAGAATCTCAAAGAATAGCAAGATTCCAGAATCTCAGAGAGTAGCAGCATTCCATACAGAATCTCAAAGAATAGCAAGATTCCGGATACCCAGAGAGTAACAAGATTCTAGAATCCTAAAAAGTAGCAACATTCCATACAGAATCTCAAAGAATAGCAAGATTCCAGAATCCCAGAGAGTAACAAGATTCTAGAATCCCAAAGAGTAGCAACATTCCATACAGAATCTCAAAGAATAGCAAGATTCCGGATACCCAGAGAATAACAAGATTCTAGAATCCCAAAGAGTAACAACATTCCATACAGAATCTCAAAGAATAGCAAGATTCCAGAATCCCAGAGAGTAGCAACATTCCATACAGAATCTCAAAGAATAGCAAGATTCCGGAAAACCAGCGAGTAACAAGATTCTAGAATCCTAAAAAGTAGCAACATTCCATACAGAATCTCAAAGAATAGCAAGATTCCAGAATCCCAGAGAGTAGCAACATTCCATACAGAATCTCAAAGAATAGCAAGATTCCGGATACCCAGAGAGTAACAAGATTCTAGAATCCCAAAGAGTAGCAACATTCCATACAGAATCTCAAAGAATAGCAAGATTCCAGAATCCCAGAGAGTAACAAGATTCTAGAATCCCAAAGAGTAGCAACATTCCATACAGAATCTCAAAGAATAGCAAGATTCCAGAATCCCAGAGAGTAGCAACATTCCATACAGAATCTCAAAGAATAGCAAGATTCCGGAAAACCAGCGAGTAACAAGATTCTAGAATCCTAAAAAGTAGCAACATTCCATACAGAATCTCAAAGAATAGCAAGGCTCCGGAATCCCAAGAGAGTAGCAACATTCCATACAGAATCTCAAAAAATAGCAAGATTCCAGAATCCCAGAGAGTAACAAGATTCTAGAATCCCAAAGAGTAGCAACATTCCATACAGAATCTCAAAGAATAGCAAGATTCCAGAATCCCAGAGAGTAGCAACATTCCATACAGAATCTCAAAGAATAGCAAGATTCCGGATACCCAGAGAGTAACAAGATTCTAGAATCCCAAAGAGTAGCAACATTCCATACAGAATCTCAAAGAATAGCAAGATTCCAGAATCCCAGAGAGTAGCAACATTCCATACAGAATCTCAAAGAACAGCAAGATTCCGGAATCCCAGAGAGTAGCAACATTCCATACAGAATCTCAAAGACTAGCACGATTCCAGAATCCCAGAGAGTAACAAGATTCTAGAATCCCAAAGAGTAGCAACATTCCATACAGAATCTCAAAGAATAGCAAGATTCCAGAATCCCAGAGAGTAACAAGATTCTAGAATCCCAAAGAGTAGCAACATTCCATACAGAATCTCAAAGAATAGCAAGATTCCAGAATCTCAGAGAGTAGCAGCATTCCATACAGAATCTCAAAGAATAGCAAGATTCTGGATACCCAGAGAGTAACAAGATTCTAGAATCCTAAAAAGTAGCAACATTCCATACAGAATCTCAAAGAATAGCAAGACTCCGGAATCCCAGAGAGTAGCAACATTCCATACAGAATCTCAAAGAATAGCAAGATTCCAGAATCCCAGAGAGAAACAAGATTCTAGAACCCCAAAGAGTAGCAACATTCCATACAGAATCTCAAAGAATAGCAAGATTCCAGAATCTCAGAGAGTAGCAGCATTCCATACAGAATCTCAAAGAATAGCAAGATTCCGGATACCCAGAGAGTAACAAGATTCTAGAATCCTAAAAAGTAGCAACATTCCATACAGAATCTCAAAGAATAGCAAGATTCCAGAATCCGAGAGAGTAACAAGATTCTAGAACCCCAAAGAGTAGCAACATTCCATACAGAATCTCAAAGAATAGCAAGATTCCAGAATCCCAGAGAGTAGCAACATTCCATACAGAATCTCAAAGAATAGCAAGATTCCGGAAAACCAGCGAGTAACAAGATTCTAGAATCCTAAAAAGTAGCAACATTCCATACAGAATCTCAAAGAATAGCAAGACTCCGGAATCCCAAGAGAGTAGCAACATTCCATACAGAATCTCAAAGAATAGCAAGATTCCAGAATCCCAGAGAGTAACAAGATTCTAGAATCCCAAAGAGTAGCAACATTCCATACAGAATCTCAAAGAATAGCAAGATTCCAGAATCCCAGAGAGTAACAAGATTCTAGAATCCCAAAGAGTAGCAACATTCCATACAGAATCTCAAAGAATAGCAAGATTCCAGAATCCCAGAGAGTAGCAACATTCCATACAGAATCTCAAAGAATAGCAAGATTCCGGATACCCAGAGTGTAACAAGATTCTAGAATCCCAAAGAGTAGCAACATTCCATACAGAATCTCAAAGAATAGCAAGATTCCAGAATCCCAGAGAGTAACAAGATTCTAGAACCCCAAAGAGTAGCAACATTCCATACAGAATCTCAAAGAATAGCAAGATTCCAGAATCCCAGAGAGTAGCAACATTCCATACAGAATCTCAAAGAATAGCAAGATTCCGGAAAACCAGCGAGTAACAAGATTCTAGAATCCTAAAAAGTAGCAACATTCCATACAGAATCTCAAAGAATAGCAAGACTCCGGAATCCCAAGAGAGTAGCAACATTCCATACAGAATCTCAAAGAATAGCAAGATTCCAGAATCCCAGAGAGTAACAAGATTCTAGAATCCCAAAGAGTAGCAACATTCCATACAGAATCTCAAAGAATAGCAAGATTCCAGAATCCCAGAGAGTAACAAGATTCTAGAATCCCAAAGAGTAGCAACATTCCATACAGAATCTCAAAGAATAGCAAGATTCCAGAATCCCAGAGAGTAGCAACATTCCATACAGAATCTCAAAGAATAGCAAGATTCCGGATACCCAGAGAGTAACAAGATTCTAGAATCCCAAAGAGTAGCAACATTCCATACAGAATCTCAAAGAATAGCAAGATTCCAGAATCCCAGAGAGTAGCAACATTCCATACAGAATCTCAAAGAATAGCAAGATTCCGGAATCCCAGAGAGTAGCAACATTCCATACAGAATCTCAAAGACTAGCACGATTCCAGAATCCCAGAGAGTAACAAGATTCTAGAATCCCAAAGAGTAGCAACATTCCATACAGAATCTCAAAGAATAGCAAGATTCCAGAATCCCAGAGAGTAACAAGATTCTAGAATCCCAAAGAGTAGCAACATTCCATACAGAATCTCAAAGAATAGCAAGATTCCAGAATCTCAGAGAGTAGCAGCATTCCATACAGAATCTCAAAGAATAGCAAGATTCCGGATACCCAGAGAGTAACAAGATTCTAGAATCCTAAAAAGTAGCAACATTCCATACAGAATCTCAAAGAATAGCAAGACTCCGGAATCCCAGAGAGTAGCAACATTCCATACAGAATCTCAAAGAATAGCAAGATTCCAGAATCCCAGAGAGTAACAAGATTCTAGAACCCCAAAGAGTAGCAACATTCCATACAGAATCTCAAAGAATAGCAAGATTCCAGAATCTCAGAGAGTAGCAGCATTCCATACAGAATCTCAAAGAATAGCAAGATTCCGGATACCCAGAGAGTAACAAGATTCTAGAATCCTAAAAAGTAGCAACATTCCATACAGAATCTCAAAGAATAGCAAGACTCCGGAATCCCAGAGAGTAGCAACATTCCATACAGAATCTCAAAGAATAGCAAGATTCCAGAATCCCAGAGAGTAACAAGATTCTAGAACCCCAAAGAGTAGCAACATTCCATACAGAATCTCAAAGAATAGCAAGATTCCAGAATCTCAGAGAGTAGCAGCATTCCATACAGAATCTCAAAGAATAGCAAGATTCCGGATACCCAGAGAGTAACAAGATTCTAGAATCCTAAAAAGTAGCAACATTCCATACAGAATCTCAAAGAATAGCAAGACTCCGGAATCCCAGAGAGTAGCAACATTCCATACAGAATCTCAAAGAATAGCAAGATTCCAGAATCCCAGAGAGTAACAAGATTCTAGAATCCCAAAGAGTAGCAACATTCCATACAGAATCTCAAAGAATAGCAAGATTCCAGAATCCCAGAGAGTAACAAGATTCTAGAATCCCAAAGAGTAGCAACATTCCATACAGAATCTCAAAGAATAGCAAGATTCCAGAATCCCAGAGAGTAGCAACATTCCATACAGAATTTCAAAGAATAGCAAGATTCCGGAAACCCAGCGAGTAACAAGATTCTAGAATCCTAAAAAGTAGCAACATTCCATACAGAATCTCAAAGAATAGCAAGATTCCGGAATCCCAGAGAGTAGCAACATTCCATACAGAATCTCAAAGAATAGCAAGATTCTGGATACCCAGAGAGTAACAAGATTCTAGAATCCCAAAGAGTAGCAACATTCCATACAGAATCTCAAAGAATAGCAAGATTCCAGAATCCCAGAGAGTAGCAACATTCCATACAGAATCTCAAAGAATAGCAAGATTCCGGATACTCAGAGAGAAACAAGATTCTAGAATCCCAAAGAGTAGCAACATTCCATACAGAATCTCAAAGAATAGCAAGATTCCAGAATCCCAGAGAGTAGCAACATTCCATACAGAATCTCAAAGAATAGCAAGATTCCGGAAAACCAGCGAGTAACAAGATTCTAGAATCCTAAAAAGTAGCAACATTCCATACTGAATCTCAAAGAATAGCAAGATTCCGGAATCCCAGAGAGTAGCAACATTCCATACAGAATCTCAAAGAATAGCAAGATTCCAGAATCCCAGAGAGTAACAAGATTCTAGAATCCCAAAGAGTAGCAACATTCCATACAGAATCTCAAAGAATAGCAAGATTCCAGAATCCCAGAGAGTAACAAGATTCTAGAATCCCAACGAGTAGCAACATTCCATACAGAATCTCAAAGAATAGCAAGATTCCTGAATCCCAGAGAGTAGCAACATTCCATACAGAATCTCAAAGAATAGCAAGATTCCGGAAACCCAGCAAGTAACAAGATTCTAGAATCCTAAAAAGTAGCAACATTCCATACAGAATCTCAAAGAATAGCAAGATTCCGGAATCCCAGAAAGTAGCAACATTCCATACAGAATCTCAAAAAATAGCAAGATTCCGGAATCCCAGAGAGTAGCAACATTCCATACAGAATCTCAAAGAATAGCAAGATTCCAGAATCCCAGAGAGTAACAAGATTCTAGAATCCCAAAGAGTAGCAACATTCCATACAGAATCTCAAAGAATAGCAAGATTCCAGAATCCCAGAGAGTAGCAATATTCCATACAGAATCTCAAAGAATAGCAAGATTCCGGAAACCCAGCGAGTAACAAGATTCTAGAATCCTAAAAAGTAGCAACATTCCATACAGAATCTCAAAGAATAGCAAGATTCCGGAATCCCAGAGAGTAGCAACATTCCATACAGAATCTCAAAGAATAGCAAGATTCCGGATACCCAGAGAGTAACAAGATTCTAGAATCCCAAAGAGTAGCAACATTCCATACAGAATCTCAAAGAATAGCAAGATTCCGGATACCCAGAGAGAAACAAGATTCTAGAATCCCAAAGAGTAGCAACATTCCATGCTACCGATCCAGGGCAAGCAGTGGCTTCCCCCATGTCTCAACTACTCAGTGAAAAATGAACATAGATATACTATGACAAATACATACATCAAATTCCATCAACACCCAAACTTCAGGAGGCTCCTATTCATATACAACCCTAGAGACAGCATTAGGAGCTGATGCAAATCCAGACACGGATTCTACAAGCATCATCTTCCAAGACAAGTTGGTTAGGATTATTTTTGACTTTTTGAACTGTTTATATGAATTATTCAAATTCCGTATCACATGCAATGATTGGTTGGCGAGACCTAAAGTGAGGCTAAACACCTCATGTAGTCTTTGAGCATATATCAGACAACCACTAATTCATATTTATATTGAAAGCATCATTAACACATAACACGAGGGCTTTATTATATTAGTTTGCATTTGCCAATTTCCCTTCATGTGTGGATACAAATTACACTTACATAGTAACATAGTAGATGATGGCAGATAAAGACCCGAATGGTCCATCTAGTCTGCCCAACTTGATTCAATCTAAAAATTCGTAGTGTTTTTTTTTTTCTTCTTCTTACCCATTTCTGGGCAAGAATCCAAAGCTCTGCCTGGTACTGTTCTTAGGTTCCAACTCCTGAAGTCTCCGACAAAGCTCACTCCAGCCCATCTACACCCTCCCAGCCATTGATGCCCTCCGCAGCCCATCCTCCCCCAAACAGCCATATACAGACACAGACCGTGCAAGTCTGCCCAGTCCTGGCCTTAGTTCTTCAATATTTACTATTATTTTCTGATTCAAAATCCTCTGCGTTCATCCCACTCTTTTTTGAACTCTGTCACCGTTTTCCTCTCCACCACCTCTCTCGGGAACGTATTCCAGGCATCCACCACCCTCTCCATAAAGAAGAATTTCCTTACATTGCTCTTGAGTCTACCACCCCTCAACCTCAAATTATGTCCTTGGCTTATTCTGAACTAAGAAATAGATGTTAGTTAAATGAGAGGAAAAAGGGTCTCAGAAACCTGCTCCAATTAGGGACCCTATAAAATCTCTCATGAACATTAGAAACTACCACCTCATATGTGAGTGTGCTACTTAAATCAATAAACTAATTAAGGGCTCCTTTTATCAAGCTGCGATAGCGGTTTTAGCGTGCGCTTAGCGCGCTAGACCTTAACGCCAGCATTGAGCTGGCGTTCGTTCTAGCCGTGTGGCGCACGCTAAAATCCTGCGTGCGCTAAAAACGCTATCACAGCTTAGTAAAAGGAGCCCTAAGTGTTGTGTGTTTCTAATAAATCACTGTTTTTTCTTTTTTTATACTTTATCTCAATCTCTTTTTTAAAGTTTCTTTTCTTATAGAATTTTTCATCAATATGTCTCATTTCTTCACTATTGAAATATTCTAATATCAACAACCATAAATTGAATAACCATAAATCTCAAATTCTCAAACCAGCCATTAATTGTAGTCTGTAAAGCTAAATAGTGCCTGGAAGAAGCATTAGTGAGTGGATTATTTTAGCTGCATTTGTGACGCCTCAGTCCTTGGGCATTCCCCGGACAAAGCTGAAACGGCTCCGCCAGGAGTGGACTGATATTCAAGATACGTTCACAGGCACTATTTAGCTTTACAGTCTACAATTAATGACTGTTTTGAGAATTTGAGATTTATGGTTATTGATATTAGAATAGTTCAATATTTCAAAACTCTAATTAGCATATAGTTTACACTTATAGTAGGGCAAACCTCACCAAACAATATTTACTAAATAAAAGAGACTATACAAAAAGCAACACGTACATCAGATACCAGAGCTATCCATATGCGTGGCGATGAAGGAACACAGATCTTCAATTTTGTCATGTTTGATTATTTCAGGTGACAATCCTATGTGCCGGGTTTAACAGTCCATATTGCACAGCCATTCATTTCGGCTGAAGATGGACTTCTGCTTTTTCTTGCTTTTGCAGACAGAAATCTTGTAAAATTAGGAGCTCTTGTCTATTCACCGCCATCAAAGATTGCTCACGGGCAGCAATCAGGATAGCTTGCACATGGAAATATCGAAGAAGCTATACTACAACTTCCATAGCTTCACCATCTTCTTTCACTTGCCAGATGGGATCCAACTTCTAGGGCTAGAGAGAAGGTGAGTCCCAACAAAATGGGTAATGTCTGCTTCAAACAGCCACCTGTGTTCACTCCTTCTACACCCTTAAGCAAACACAAGACTCATATTTCTGCTGCAGTTATATTCTCTCGAAGAACGCAGAGAAAGGGGTGACATGATAGAGACATTCAAATATCTTACGGGCCGTATTGAGGTGGAGGAAGATATCTTCTTCCTTATGGGTCCCACGGCAACCAGAGGGCATCGGCTCAAACTCAAGGGTGGGAGATTTCATGGTGACATCAGGAAATACTTCTTCACCGAAAGAGTGGTTGATTGATGGAATGGTCTTCCACGTCAAGTAGTTGAGGCCAGTAACGCACTCGACTTTAAGGGACGATGAGATAAACATGTAGGTTCGCTTCGGGGAAATGCTTAAAAAAGAGAGTTCTTGTTGAGGAAGGGTTCTTGGAGTGGGTTCGCTCCGGGAAATTCTCAGAGGGAGGGTTCTTGTTGAGGGAGGGTTCTTCGAGTGGGCAGACTTGTTGGGCCAACGGCCCTTTTCTGCCATCATACTCTATGTTTCTATGACTACTGTTAACCAGATCCTCAAAATCATTAAGCTGAATTATTACACTTTAAACTGAGTTTGCCAATCCCATTTCTCTAATTTAAAGACTGCCTCTTCTGATCTCTTCATTCTACTGAATGCCTCAAGCTGTTGCTTCATCATAACCTTAATCGCCAGTAGTTCTGCCATCATGGTGCCCAAGGACAGCTGTTTCTAGCTAAACACTAACTTCTCTGGAAGTGGGTCAGCCTATGCCTTTTTAGGTCTGATGTTAAAGTGCATGCCAAGTTAGCCTTGTTGCCCCCCCCCCCATCTGTCACCATCACCACCTGAGATTTACAGCAATTCTGGCAAATCATGGGCAATATAAAGAAGCTTAAGGGGAGTTCAAGCACAGACCAATAAGCTCACGCAGCCATCTTGTTTGCCTTTCAGTCCACACTCCCCGTTTCCTAATTCTTGAATATTTCTACAACCAAGAAAAGTGTAGAGAATATCATATATCAGTCTCTCTCAAACCTTTTTAGCTCTGGAACACTATACAGAGCAAATGTTTCTCGTGGCACACTAAACCCAGCAAATTTTTTTCGTAGCACATTATAACTGAAATTATAAAATTGGAAAACCAACAAAAATTAACTTTGAGAGTTATTTATTTAAAGTTCTTTAAGCTATGTATGGGTAATTGCAACAACGGTGAAACTAAAGTAGATAGAATAGAATTCCTAATCAATGCAATGGATGTGCTTGTTCTTGAGTGCAAACTAACTCAAAATGCAACGCGATAGTTGACAAGTAAACACGCATTTAATCATCCACCATCTGCAGGCATTCTCTTTTTTTTTCAATTTAATTTCTGTCAGAGCTGAAAATCCAAGTTCACAAAGATATGAAGATCCAGATGGTAACAAAGCCTTGATTGCTTTGTTGCTCAAGTTAGGTTACCTACTGCATAAAAAAAATAAAATGACTTGCCATCAGTTTTCAAGGACCAATCACATCAAAGAATGATGCTTGTCTGGGCGGTTCTATCCTTATGCACACAGACGCTCATAACATTGACAGACTCTTGTATATACGATGTACATGTCATCTATTCTAGTGTATATTTACAGTATGAAGGGAATTTTTTTAAATTAAAGTAAAATTCTGGAATCTCTTCACACACCACTGTGCCTTGACACACAGTTTGAGAGACACTGTTGTACATTAATGAAACAAAGTCAACATTAATGCACTTTTAATTGTAATATTTTTAGACAGTAGAAAGTGGTAGAAATCTGGAACGCTCTTCCAGAGGCTGTTATAGGGGAAAGCACCGTTCAGAGATTCAAGAAAAGGTTAGATAAGTTCCTGCTGGACCAGAACATACGCAGGTAAGGCTAGTCTCAGTTAGGGCACTGGTCTTTGACCTAAGGGCCGCCGAATGAGCGGACTGCTGGGCACGATGGACCACTGGTCTGACCCAGCAGCGGCAAATCTTATGTTCTTAAACTTGCAAATCTATGAAAATAAATACAATAATTTATTATAAACCAACAAATGAAATAAAAGAATGATGCTAGACTTACCATTCTGTAAACCCATCCAGAGCTGCTTGTGATCTTTCTTCTGCATCTCATTTATCACTTGGCCTTTATGTTTTAAAGCATCAGCTTCTTTCACACAAGACATGAAATGAGCTTCAATTACGTCTTTGGAGGGACAATGAAGGAGGTCTCTCTCTGGGAAATTCTAAATAAAATGAAAGGAGAACAAAGTTACTTACCAGTAAGATGTTCTCTGAGGACAGCAGGACTTGAATCTTCAAATACCGGCCCAGAGCAGGAAGCTGCATCCAGCAACTTTTCCCAGGCTTTGGTAGGTTCGCCATGCATGGGCACCACAGTTTCTACTTGCTGCTGACAAACAGACCTCCGTTGTCCACTAATACCTTGGGGAATACCATACCTTGGGGAAATGAGAGGGTTGGGAGAATTGTCTTGCTATCCTCAGAGCACACGTAATACAGGTTAAGGAACTTTGTTTTCCACAAGGACATTCAGGACCATGAATCCTCATGTATGCAATGCCCTAGCTACAAGATGCCTTCACACTGAAAAAAGAACACAAGAGGAAGAAACCAAATTATTTTGCTGGCAAAAGGATGTTTTTATCTTTTTCCTTTTTTTGTGAGCAGGAGGGGGCATAGAACTGAAAGAGGAGGGATGGAGTTGGAATTCTTGCAGGTCTGTCTAGCCTAAACAATAGGTGGAAATCTGTTGCAGCTCTTTGATAGCTGATCTCAAATGGGCTACTAATACAGCCATCGTGCCGACATTATGAGTCATGGCATGACCCACAAGAGTCAGTCCAGCCTGGGCATAAGTGAAGAAAATGCAGTTGGCAAATTAAGTGCAAAGAGTGTGTCTACCAAAAGCAGCCCCATCCTATTTTGATGAAAAGAATAAAAAAGCTGATGGACTTTCTATGGCTAAGGATCTCTTTCAGTATATAGTATGCTTTTGGAAAAATGTTGAAAGGTCTATTGGCTGGTTAAGATGGAATTCCAACACAACCTTAGGAAGGAACTTTGGATGGATGTGCAGAACCACACTAGTGTAAGGTGAATCAATCACTAGGACATGGAGCTGAAGTAACCACCATTACAAATAAAACTTTCTGGAGCAGGTACTTCAAATGGTAGATATTTAGTGGCTCAAATGGAGCTTTCATCGCCTGATAAGAAAACGTTGAGATCCTATGAGACTAGAGGAGACTTGATGGGAGGTTTTTAAGTAGCAAGACCAGAACAAAGTGAACTTAAAGGCTATATACACAGATGGGTTTACCTTCTACCAAATAAGCTCCAATTGCACCAACACATACCACTACAGAGTTGGTCTTAAGACCTTAAGAATGTATTCAAACAGTTTTTCTTGTATAGAGCAAGTGAAGGGATCTTTGGCCTCACCCTCACACCAGACAGTAAACCTCCATTTTGGTGGAATCCTTCCAGGTTACTAGCAAGATCTGTGAGGCACTATTAGGTAAGTTTGGGGAAACCAATGTCTGTCTCTCCAGATCTAATTTATGAGGGCTTGGGACTCCATATCAGGATGCAACAGTGTGCCCCACTCTTGAATATCAATGTTCGAAAACATTCTAGTCTCATAAGACTCATGATGAAAGGTCCAGCAGAAGCAGAAACCACACCTTACTTGGCTAATAAAATTGTGGTTTCCTAATTTTCCTTGAGCTTCAATATATTTATTAATTTTAAAAATTTCTTAACCACACTATCTTACAATTCTAGGTGGTAAAATAGTAATGACAGCATTAAAGACCTGAACAGTTCAGCCAATATGCCCAACACACACACTCATTAATTTATGATTAAATTGACTCTCTTTGGCTTTTCTGGAACATAGACCACAGAAGTCTGCTTGGCACTGTCCTTAGGTTGCTACATAATCCTCATTGCAGGATTCCCACACAGAAGACCCTAACACCCCCCCCCCCCCCCGTGCAGAAAGGCAGCGTCCAAGGCTAGTTTCCCCAGATGACCTTATCCTGAAACAAAACTGGGGTACTTTCTTGTTGAAAGGAGTAGCTAAGAGGTCTATTGAGAGTGTTCCTCACTCAAAAAATCTTAGACAACTTATTGTTTCCCAGTGTCACTTGTGGAGTTACAGTACTTGATTTACTTTATCTGCCAAATAGGCAGCTCAGATACATTCCATAAGAAATGGCCCATTGTTGAACTAACGATCTCTGAAAGCTTTTAAAGCATTTCATATTGTCTTCGGATATTTCGTGTAGACTGAATCCACTGCATGGATAGGGTCCATTAACCTTTTCTTATCGTAATAAATTTTATGTTACGCTGGTTCCAATCGTAATTATTTTAGCAAAGTTTTGTATTATTCACCGTTTTCATTTACGGCTATTGTAAACATAATGTAAATAAGTCATAAGTCTGTAAATTCAAATATTTTGTGTTCCTGGCTCTTTATTAGTCCATACAGACTGTTTATCCACTGTCTATGTCATTTTTGGAATGTCCCGTCATCCGGGATACATGATAGGAAAAGGTTAAGGGGGTTGGGGGGTCGCGGGGTCGGCCAGGAGGTCACGGGTCGGCTGGGGGGGGGGGCCGATCGGGGGTTCTGGGGGGGGGGCAGACTTTGGGGGGAGGGGGATTCGTCGAGGGCAGGAGGGCCTGGGATCCCTCCTGCCCGTAATGTAGTGGGGGGTGGGGGTAGGGGGTCGCCGGGGCCAGGAGGGCTTGGGCTCCCTCCTGGCCCAATCGAATAGCGGTGGGGGGGGGTCGCCAGGGCCAGGAGGGCTTGGGCTCCCTTCTGGCCCAATCGAGTAGCAGCGGGGGGGGGGGGGAGTCGCCAGGGCCAGGAGGGCTTGGGCTCCCTCCTGGCCCAAGCCAGTCGCGGTTGGGGGGGGGTGGTCACTGGGGCCAGGAGAGCTTGGGCTCTCTCCTGGCTCGATGTTAATCGGCAGGGCAAGAGGGCTTGGGCTCCCTCTTGCCCCGATGTTGTCGGGGGGGGGGGAGGGGGTCGTGTTTGACATGGCAGGAGGGCTTGGGCACCCTCCTGCCTGGATGGTTGTGGGGGGGGATTCTGTAACCAGTGTTGTTTTTGACAGACACCGGTTACAGAATCCAGCTTTTAGGTGAAGGACTGGCTCCTCCTTCGCCTAAAAGCCCTTCTGTTGGACGTTTGTGGCTTAGGCGTTTTTTTGTTTCATTATGGCTGAAAAGTGTAGACATGGTGTGGTTGTACTTTTAGACGTAGTAGAGATTGGGCATTTAGGCAGAGGAAGGCCATAATCAAAACAAGGACGTTTGTTTTGGTTATGGACACTTTCCCTGCTTCTGCTTTGAATGTTTAAGGACTTAGGCCAAAAGGGGACTTAGACCCTTTTTTTGATTATGCCCCTCCACATATATTATGGATGGGGACAGGGTGGTTTATAAGTTTAAATATGTCTAAGTGGATAAATGTGTAATTTTATGTTTAAAATATGTAGTTAATTATGGAATTATGATAGATCTATAGATTCTTGAATGATAAAGAATAATTTGGGTGGGAGGGTTATTGGTCTGTAAGAATCTTGTAATATTTTAAGTGATGTCTATAGTGTAAATGTTTTATTTATTATTCTTCACTTATTGAAATTATTTTAAAATGAATAAAGATTATTAAAAAAAAAAAACAACAAAAAACAATATGTGCAACCCAGCGCATGTAGATATCCTGCAATGAGGTAATATTCAAAACAATGTAAACGTCCAGGAATAGCTTCTAGTTATTTAAATCAATTGTCTAGGACTAACTGGGCATACTCTGTAGCTACATATAGCATCTCAAATGAAACCAACTAGTCTACAGGCATTTCAAGGTGGAGTCAGCACTTAACTGAATAAGTTTTATCTGGCCACCAAACGCCAGATATTCAATGCTCCTGTGATCCAGCATTGAATATTTGGGAATACCAACAGCAGTCAAAACAACCACTGACCACTGCCAGCTATTTACTTCGTGAATACTTGCAGCTCTGATGCAAGGTAAAACTGCAGTGGTGTTTCCCCAAGACAAATTACAGATACCTCCTATATTTGGATATATCTGAATGTGAGTGTAAGCATTATTTAGATCCAAGAAGTTTCCAAGTTTATTTAAAATTTGTTCGCTCAATCGGACTTCTGAGCGGTGTACAAAAATTAAAACAGCACTTTTGTACGCCACTTATCTGGTCCCCCATAATGTTGTAAAATGTTTATTATGGTTCATCGCTTTGAAGTGTGATTAAACGATTTATTGAATTTTAAATAAAACTTGGTAAACCTGGAAACTTCCAGTCAAAATGCAGGCATGGTTAATGGTTTTATGGTCACAGCTTCTCTGTGGTTGTTTCTCTCTCTCCTTGTCTAGTTCCAGCTAGGAAATCCTTTAAAGCGCAACTGGAGATTTTGTTTGATGTTTGAATATATTTATCAATGGAAAATCCTGACAGATCCTGACGGATTTGATTAGATCCTGTCGCCTTTTCTTTAGCGATCTCCGCTTCTGATGAAGGTGGCGAAACGGAGCTCTGTCGAGGGGTGATATCTATTTCTACAGGCAGAATGTCTTTCTTTCAGGATTCAGCTAAGTATTTCTTCTTGTACAATAGTCCTGGATGAATTTTTTCAGACATTGAGTGGTGTTATGAATTACCACAAAGGAATATGAACTTTGCATGATGATATCAAATCTCCACATGCAGTATTTATTTCTTATTGGATTCAATCAAGTTTTCTTTTGTGCACAATAGTCCCGCATGAAGTTTTTTTATAAACTAACTGGCGTTACGAACTGCCATAAGGGAATACGAACTTTGCACAGGATAAATATTATTTACGATTAAATGTATGAACTGTATATTTATTTATTGAGTACCGTATATGGACATGAAATTGGATTTTTGGTATCAACTTTATAATATGAATTTTTGCATGAATTTTTATTAAATATTTATGATATGGTTTTATAGAATTATCTTAGCATGAATTTTTTGTCAGCATTTGCACTTTAAGAACTTTAAACTCTATGACGTTTTGGGAGTTCACTTATTTTTATCATACACATCTTTGTTATTTTTTCATTTTTCCTTTTTCCCTGGTGTGAATGTTTGAATACTATTTAAATTTTATATATATATATATATAAAACAGAACTAAATGATGTAATGGGCAGTTCTTATTTAGACTTATGTCTGGTGCTGGTCACCTATGAATTACTGCCCGAGCCCAAATCCCTCGTTTGTACTTGAAGGGCTCATACTGTTGTCCATTATTTAAAGTAATTTTTTTTTTTTTTTTCCAAACATTCCCCCCAAGGGATTAAGAGTGTTAGCCAATTCTCAGTTGACTATATTTATCGTCATGGCAGTGCATAGGAACAAATACCAAAAGACAGTAAATTGGGATTCTGTTTCATACGGTCAGAATGAAACTTGATGTTCAGAGGTTTAAAATCTAAAATTCTATGGGCAGTTAAGTGATATTCTTAATTAAAAGCAGTATTCACAAGGTCACTATACCCATAAGGTTATAGACTAATAATAACTGCCAGCTATAGTGGGGTCCTAAGGAGAAGCCTTATACCTTCCTGGGTATCTAAGCAGGGCTTTCAGGGCATTTATTATTTTAAGAAACTCCAATGGCCTCTGGCCACCAATTTTCCTGAGTTCTATTATTCAAGGTACACTGGACTCCAATCAATTTAGGTAACCCACAGACTAGAAAAGTTTTAGCCTGGAGACAGGTAAGTAGTGGAATGCCTCACAGATCGGTACTGGGGTCGATTTTGTTTAATATCTTTGTGAGAGACATCGCCAAAGGGTTAGAAGGAAAAGTTTGCCTTTTTGTGGTTGATACGAAAGCCAATAGGGTGGATACCCTGTCATGAGAAGGTGTCTTCAAAAATCAGAAGAATGGTCAAAGGTCTGGCAGTTAAAATGTAATGTGAAGAACAGTGCAGAGTGATGCACTTGAGGTACAGAAACCTAAAGGATATGTATGAGATAGAAGAAGAGAGACTGATGAGCACAGCTTAGGAGAGAGACCTCGGGGTGATGGTGTCTGTGGATCTCAAGGTAATGAAACAATGTGACATGGCTGAGGTCAAAAGAATGTTGGGCTGCATAGAGAGGTATAACCAGCAAAAGAATGAAGTTGTACAAGTCATTGATGGAGGTGTACAAGTCATTGGTGAAGCCCCGCTTGGAGTATTGTATTCAGTTTTGGAGGCCGTATCTTGCTAAGAACATAAAAAGATGAAGCGGTTCAGAGAAAAGCAATGACAATGCTTTGGGGTTTACACCACAAGATATACGAGGAGAGACTTGATGACCTGAACATGTACACCCTGAAGAAAAGGAGAAATAGGAGTGATACGATATAGACATTCAAACATTTGAGAGGTATTCATATACAAACCCTTTTTCAGAGCAGGAAAGGTGGTAGAACTAGAGGATATGAATTTAGCTTACAAGGGGGCTCTCAGGAATATTATTAGAAAGTACCTTGTCACAGAGAGGGAGGTGATGGATGCCTGGAATGACCTCCCAGTGGAGACAAACACAGTGACTGAGTTCAAAAATGTGTGAGATAGACACAGAGGATCCCTGAATAGAAAGAGGATAGTAATGAAACATAACTTGACAGATCAACAGCTAGAACTTCGTAAATGACACGCAAAAGTGGTACTTATAAATGGCAATGCCAATGCCAGACAGACTTCTACGATCTGCGTCCCATATATGGCAAGACTTATCAGGATGGGCTGGAGTTAGCTTTGATGGCAATTCCAGCAGTGGGGTAATATAGCCCATGCTGGACGGACTTTTACGGTCTGTATCCCATTAGTGGGAAAACAGATCAGGAGGGGCTGGAGTCAATTTTTACAGCACCTCAGTAGCTGAGGAAGTAGGACCAGTGCAGAGTATGCTTTTTTTACGGACTGAGCCCCGAAAATGGCAGGGATGGATCAGGAGCACGTATCATCTGAGTGCAGGTCTTGCATATCTCAGAGGGAAGAAAGACATCTTATAGTGGAACTTAACAAGTAAAATTGCCTTGATAATTAATTTGACTGTTGGGCAGAGTGGATGGACCACACAGGTCCATCCACTCTGTCCAATTCAAGAGAGCCTGGGATAGGCACGTGGGATCTCTCAGAGAGCGAAAGAGATAATGGTTACTGTGGATGGGCAGACTAGATGGGCCATTTGTCCTTTATCTGCCGTCATGTTTCTATTTGTCATCATTCACTATGCTACTATAAGAGCTCGAGGCCTAAACAGTCCAGATAGAGCTAATGTGAAAAAAGAAAGGCAACTCTGAACTCAAATTCACACAAAGAAACCCATACAACAGGACTTAAAGAGCAACTATGACCACAAAAACTGAAATTAAGGCTTTAAGGCGAGTGCAGCAAAAAAGATTAGATGGAAGTTCCACGTGACGGCAGCATGCAGAACCGGCGGTACACATGCACAGTGAATCTGGAAAAAGTTGCTAGGTTATTTCTTCCTATGCCAAGCTCTGTTGATGACATTGTCCATACGTGAGTAGTCACAGACCTGCTTGTCCTCGATGTAAACCAAAAAGATTTTAAGATTGTTCTACACATAGTTTTAATGAACTAAAACGAACAAATTACAACAAAGCTACTGGGTGTAACAAGTGTAATTCTTAAATCCTTTAGGAGCCATAATGCCTGTAGAAGAAATGTTGCTGTCCCAAGTAAATTACTGAAGGACGACTCTTCCAAACATTTGCTTTACAATTACCCTATAAAGGAAGTGCTTAGTTTTGAAGTACTCAATCATTTAAAGATTAGCTTCTTGCTCCCAGAGAACTTTGTGCTATTATAAATGAAGATCATCATTTTAACTCATCCAGACTTTCTTCGGACCAATGGGCATGTGCTAAATATGATGAAATCAAAACAAGAAACTTAAACAACTTGCTACTTGGGTTTAAAGTTTTGACAAATATTTCACCAGCTATCTCCAATAGTTCACACGTTCTTTATCCTATACAATCTTTACACTTCTTCATTTCGACTGAACGGACTTGAGTAATACAGAATGACAATTTTTAATGTAGAAGGGCTTAAGTTATGGAATGAACAGCCATTTCAGGCAATTAGATCTATGCCTGCTTTTAAAAAGATTTTAAAGACAACTCTTTCAACAAGCATTTGATGAGGATCTATTTATTTATATACCACTTATAGTCTAAGTGGTTTACATTCAGTCACTCAAGCATTTTTTTCCCTGTCTGCCCTGGTGGGCTCCCAATCTATCTAATGTACCTGGGGCAATGGGGGATTAAGCGACTTGCCCAGGGTCACATTGTGCAGCTTGGGATTTGAACCCACAATTTCAGGGTGCTGAGGATGTAGCTCTAACCACTGTGCGAATTGCGGTAGAAAGTTGGCTGAAAGACCATCGTATGTCACTGAGTCTTGAAAGACCGTGGTTTGCTGGGGTTTTCATCATCATCATCTGTTTGTCTGTTGGGAAAGACGTTGCCTGTAGTGCCAGCATTTAAATATTTGGGGGGGTAATAATTGATGCCACATTATCTTTTGTTGATTAGTTAACAGAGTCACTGTTTATGTCTATGCAAATGCATTGCTTATTGGACTTACAAAGAGAAATTTGACTAAATTTCAAACCCTTCAGAATATTGCTATTTGGTTGGTCAACGATAGCTGCTGTCACCCCATTATTGGTGCGTAGTCACTGGTTGCCAGTCAACTACCGTATCAGATTTAAAATAATGGCAACTGTATTGCATTCAGATCAACCAATTATTATTCGATATAATTTGGTAAAACCTTCTAAGCCCTCAAGTGAATTTGGTTCAAGACAGGCTTCTCTCTTGACGTTACGATAGTTAAAAATGCAAAATTGGAATGTTGCTGCACCCGTAATTGGACTTCTCTTCCACAAGATCTGAGGAAAGAATTATCTTTAGCTCGATTTAGAAAGTGTTTGAAGGCCTGAATGTTTCAGCAGGCCTATGGGACTGTATTAGAGGAAGGAGACAAAAATTAAACATCTGAGAACTGCGAGGACAGAGAGCATTATTAGATCAAGACCAAGTTTTTATGGGGTTCTTATCTGGGGTACCCTTTGAGGTAGTTTATTTATTTTAATGTTGTAAGTTGTAAACCGCTGAAATTCTGTAGAGTGAAACAGTGTATTAAGTGAACAAACCTGCAATCCACACAGGTACCCAAACCAACCAACCGGATCTTCAAACACAACGTACTTGCCTAACTTAAGCTGATGTTTGAATATAAAAGTCTAAGAATATTTGCACACTTTTCTCCTCAGGCCATATAAGAAGCCCTATTTTTACTTGCACAGCTCATGACTTAACCCAGTTGATCTACTTTTAAAAGCAGGCAGTAAACATCTCTCTATGATTTCTATCTAGTTCTCTAAATGACATGAGCTCTAATCTTACCACCTCACCAAATGCAACTGCTGGTGAGTCAAACTGAGAAACTGATACACCATCAGAATCATCCAACCATTTAGCATGAACCCATTCTAGGCATTTCTGAACCGCTGAAATTTTTTCACAAAACTACAGTCTGAACACTTCAGTGGTCATTTGAGCTGGTTAACAATGTATTCAGTCTATTCTTCCCCGAGGCTGATTTATCTAAAAATATCCTCCAATTTTCATGCCAACATTTTCATTCCAAGTTCGCCCTCTTCCCCTTTTTCACATACATTTTCTGGCACCCCAACAGTTTATTCAAATAGAGGATATTAGAGCTCCCCAAATTACCTCAGCTACTCTTAGCTGCATTTCCTGTCCCCCAAATCACTCTAAGAGGAAGATTGAAACCATGTGTTATACCACACAAACTCACTAGGCCCTCTACAGTCACTTCTTAAATACCTGCTTTACCTAAGCAAAGGATCAATATTCACTGGCGATTCAATCATAGGAGTTATACAACTCAATACCATATCAGAAACAATATCGCTGTATTTATGTTTTTTAACAGCCGATCCTCAGCAATCGTAAATGCATGAGCCATCATCTTCATCAGATCATTTTTCAATAGTACTTACAATACTATTGAAAAAAATTAAAATACAGTCAAACCTTCGTTTGCAAGTAACGCGGTTTGCAAGTATTTTGCAAAACGAGCAAAACACTCTCACAAATCTTGCCTCACAAACTGAGCGTTGGCGAGACTTGATATGTGAGCCCCCATCCCCCGAGAATCGGCATTGCCCGTCTGCCCAAACCCTTACTGCAATCGGGCACCAGCATGCAGCACCAACCCAAAGAACGTACCGGTGCCGAAAGAGCCTGACGCTGATCTCTGCTGGCCCTTGAGCATCTGCGCATTCTCAAGGCCTTCTGGCTCCAGCTCTCTCCGAGATTCTAATGAGAAACCGGGAATCTCAGAATCTTGGAGAGAGCAGGAGCCAGAAGGCCTTGAGCATGCGCAGATGCTCTAGGCCCAGCAGAGATCAGCGGCAGGTGGCAGGTTCTTTCGGCACTGGCACGTCCTGTGGGTTGGTGCTGCATGCCGGTGCCCGATCGCGGTAAATGTTTGGGTGGGTGGGCAGATGGGCGAGGGGTGATGCCGGTTCTCCGGGGGGGTTTGAAGCCGGTTCCCGGGGGTGGGATGGAAGCGTGCCTGAGGCCTCGGGGGTTCTTTCTAGGATGTGGTGGGGTGGGTGGAAGGGGGGAGGGTCTTTGGGGGATGTGGAACGAATCGTCTGCATTTCCATTAATTTCTATGGGGAAAGTTGCTTTGAAATACGAGCACTTTGGTTTACAAGCATGCTTCTGGAATGAATTATGCTTGCAAACCAAGGTTCCACTGTAATTATAAATGTTATGAAGAAATGATCTGATGAAGATGATGGCTCATGCATTTACTATTGCATGAGTTAAGAGTCCGCTGAGGATCGGCTGTTAAAAACATAAATACAGGGGTATTATTTCTGATATGGTATTGAGTTACCTAAGCAAAAAGCAGGCACATAAATTGGGCTAGAAATGAGATTTTGTGGCAGAAGCAGCAGCACACAAGGTCTTGGAAAACATGAAGGAATTAGAAAGAGAGCAGCTGACAAAAAAAAGACTTAATACCAGCATGGCCAGTAACTATAAAACATGGACATTATCGGAGCTAAAGTCACAAAGGCAACATTGAAAAGGCGTATGATTCAATTCCTATGCCCAGAGGGAACAGGTACAAAGCAACTATTATACAAGCTGCACAGCCTCATATAATCACGAAAATAAAGGATGAAACTACTGAAAAGGTCCAGAGAAGAGTGACTAAAATGGTTAAGGGACTGGAGGAGTTGCCGCACAGCGAGAGATTGGAGAAACTGGGCCTCTTCTCCCTTGAAAAGAGGAGACTGAGAGGGGACATGATCAAAACATTCAAGATAATGAAGGGAATAGACTTAGTAGATAAAGACAGGTTGTTCACCCTCTCCGAGGTAGGGAGAACGAGAGGGCACTCTCTAAAGTTAAAAGGGACTAGATTCCGTACAAACGTAAGGAAGTTCTTCTTCACCCAGAGAGTAGTAGAAAACTGGAACGCTCTCCCGGAGACAAAGTTAGACAAGTTCCTGCTGAACCGGAACGTGCTCAGGTAGGGCTGGTCTCAGTTAGGGCACTGATCTTTGATCAGAGGGCTGCCGCGTGAGTGGACTGCTGGGCATGATGGACCACTGGTCTGACCCAGCAGCGGCAATTCTTAAGTTCTTAGGACTTTGTGGTCATGCCAAGCATCAGATTTCAATGGAGGCAAATTCCCCGGGAAAGATGTGTACGATTTCATGGAATCGAGCAACACAAGTCAGTGGCAAACACCTTTGAGCAAAATGAAGTAACTGGAAGAAAGAACAGGGTCCTAACTAAAATGATTTCATGTACACTGACAGTCTTTTAGTCTTCCTGAAAAACACTGCAGCAAAGCAGTAATCATAGCCAGATACCTGCAAAAGACAGACTTCTAACGAGGCATATTATGCAATAACTAAATAAGCAAGTCATGAAATAATTTGGCCACCACAGTTGCTTTCAGACCTGGACCAAGTTCTGAACAAACTTACGCTGCAACAAAAAAAAATGCCATGCTGAGGAAAACCATGGTTCATCAAATCCAGCATTCAACAGTGGCCAATGTGGTTTACTTAGAACAGCCTTGAGGACATCCCAAGCCAGTTGGGTTTTCAGGATATCTATAACCAATAAACATTCAGTCAGCACCTTCTTTGGTCACATAGCCTCCACAAATGGCTGCCTATAAGCCCAGAGCAGAAACCTCAAACCACCTCTTCAACAGGGCCTCCAGTCAATGCTTGCAGTTCAAGGCGTATTGTTGTGGACTTCATCTTTATTAAGCTTCAGGAAACTAATTTAAACAGCTGATTTTTATGTTAATTTATTGTTGAAGAATGTTATTATACTGTGATATATTTTTTAATTATGAATGTTCTTTTGTAACTCGAACAAAGTTGTAGGATGTTTCAAGTAAGAAATTTTTAAAATAAATAAAAAATACTGGATTCTTAAGTTCCACACTACTCTCTATAGGAATAGTCTTCCTGGTGACCCTGTAACCAGCGCAAACAGAACTTCTGGTCATAGCTCTGCCAATCTTTAGGGCCACATCCAGAGACTGCCATTCTACATTTAACAGAAAAGTCCTAGAAGGCACTGGAGGCTGATTCTCAAACAAAATGAGGGTCTCCAAACCCTAAGAGATGAAGCAGGGCAACTCTGATCTGTGAAAGACATGGACAATAGAGGCACATCAGCATTCTCATCCCAGAATACCTCCTATCCAAATCCTCTAAGGGGGGAAAGAAAGGGAGACTAAATAGTCTAAATCCTCGACTTCTGCCCTAGCAACTAAGTGCTGCTTCTTAATCCAGGAGGGTCCTTCAGCAGAGGCATCACTAGACAAAACTATTTGAGTGGGAAAGAGCACAGGGGAGGCAACCCATATATTGGGGGGGGGGGGGTGCAAGTCATAACAACCGTCTCCTCCTCTCCCCCCTTTAAATCAGCATAAAACATAAGAACATAAGAAGTGTCTCTGCTGGGTTAGACCAGAGGTCCATCGTGCCCAGCAGTCCGCTCACGCAGCAGCCCATCAGGTCCAGGACCTGTATAATCATCCTCTATCTATACCCTTCTATCCCTTTTTCCTTCAGGAAATCATCTAATCTCTTCTTGAACCCCAATACTGTACTCTGTCCTATCACACCCTCTGGAAGCACATTCCAGGTGTCCACCACCCTTTGGGTGAAGAAGAACTTCCTAGCATTGGTTCTGAATCTGTTCCCTTTAATTTTTCCGAATGCCCTCTCGTTCTTGCAGTTGTTGAAAGTTTGAAGAATCTGTCCCTCTCCACTTTCTCTATGCCCTTCATGATCTTCTAAGTCTCTATCATATCCCCTCTATGTCTCCGCCTCTCCAGCGAAAAAAGCCCCAGTCTCTTTAATCTTTCAGCGTATGAAAGGTTTTCCATACCCTTTATCAAACGTGTCGCTCTCGTCTGAACCCTCTCGAGTATCGCCATATCCTTCTTAAGGTACGGTGACCAATACTGGACCAGTACTCCAGATGCAGGCGCACCATTGCCCGATACAATGGCAGGATAACTTCTTTTGTTCTGGTTGTAATACCTTTCTTGATTATACCCAGCATTCTATTCGCTCTCTTAGCGGCCGCTGCTCACTGTGCTGACGGTTTCATTGTCTTGTCCACTATTACCCCCAAGTCCCGTTCTTGGGTACTCTCAGTCAATAACAGATACTATAAGTCCCAAATGCCTTAGATACCCCACATCAAACAAGTATTTGATAACACCATTCAATTAATTGTTGCATATGGGAATGAAGTCTGGATGTAGAGCAATGTTTCTCAACCCAGTCTGGCTTTCAGGATCCTCACAATGAATATGCATGAGACTGATTTGCATAATAAATTTGCAGGCACTGCCTCCTTATTTCATGCATATTCATTAAGGATACACTGAAAACCTGCTAAAGGGGATGGGGCAGAAACTCATATAAACCCATCACTCCCAGTTCTGTAAACTACATTCCCCAATAATGAAGCTAGGACATAATTCAGCATACAAAAAAAACAAATATTAAAACTCTAGTATCATCGTAGGAACACTAAACTAAACTAAAGCTTAACCTTATATACCGGGTCTTCAACCAAAGGAAGCTCGACGCGGTTAACAATAAATTAAAAAAATAAAGTAAACTGAAATACAAGAGAGTTAGTTTTCAAAATGTTTAGCGAATAAAAAAGTTTTTAGAAGTTTACGGGAAGAGTTGGAAGGAACTGGGACACCTCAAAATTAGGGGAAGTTCATTCCATAATTGGGGAAATTTAAACGCCAGAGAGTTGCTAAAATTCTTAACTCCTTGAATTCCTTTTCTAGAAGGAAGAGAAAGTTTAAATCGATGAATGCCTCTCGCATATGAAAATCTATAAACATTCCATAGCAGAGGAACAAGAGGAGCAAAGATACCACGTAAAATCTTAAAGCCAATATATAAACACTTAAACTGAATTCTGAAATAAACCGGGAGCCAATGGAGAGAAAAGCAAAGGAGTCACATGGTCGAATTTGCTCTTTCTTCCTGGGGGGGGGGGGGGGAGGTCAACTTCGCGGCCGTATTCTGAATCAATTGCAGTCTTTGAAGGCAGGTCTTAGTGATGCCAAAATAAAATGGCATTACAATAATCTAACCGGGATAATATAATCGATTGGACCAAAACAGAAAAATGACATCGATGGAAAAGAGATCTGACCTTCCTCAACATTCGTAAGCTGAAAAAACATTTCTTAACCAGAGAGTTTATTTGGTCCTTAAAAGTAAAAGAAGAATCAAAAAGTATTCCCACATTCATCTTCCTCTGCAAACACTTTTTGAAATATGGTTATGGATTTCAAAACGATTTAAAATCCATTGAATAGTAATCAGGTACTCTGAATATTTTCTTTATCTATCCTGGTGGGCAATGGAGGGTTAAGTGACTTGCCCAAGGTCACAAGGAGCAGTGACGAGATTGAACCCCCAACCTTCGAGAGCTGAGGCAGCATCTCTAACTACAAAATCACTCCTCCACACAAAACCCTGCAAAAAAGACTGAGCAGATACCATGTTGTCATGATTTAAACTGCAACAACCCTACCTGTGACAAAGCATCAGTGCAAATATTGCACCAGGCCCTAGAAAAATCAACACACTTCCTACTAGGAAAACACAACATATCAAACTGTTAGAGGTCCCTACGCAGGAACTACATACGAGCTGAATTCTTCATCTCAGGCATACATGTTGAATACGGATGAAAGGTGTACACAGCGCTATACAGATAACATCCAGTAGATGGTCCCTGCACAGAAGAGCTTACAATCTAATTTGGACAGATAGACAGGATATCTCAGGGTTAGGGAAATTCTGGTAGAGAAAATGATACAATGGGTTTGGGGTATCTGACAGCAGTGAGTGGGAGTTAAGAGTTGAAAGCAGTTTTTAAAAAGTGGACTTTTAGCTTGAATTTGAATGCTGCTAGGGATGCAGCATGATGTATTAATTCAGGCAGCCTGTTCCAGGCATAAGGCACAGCAAGAAAGAAGGGACGGAGTCTGGAGTTGGCAGTGGAGGAGAAGGGTACAAAATAAGAGGGACTTACCTGACGAACAGGAATAGGAGGAAATATTTCTTCACTCAGAGAATAGTTAAGCTCTGGAATGCTTTGCCACAGGTTGTGGTAAGAGCAGATAGCTTAGTTGGTTTTAAGAAAGATTTGGACAATTTCCTGAAGGAAAAGTCCATGGTCTGTTATTGAGACAGGCATGCGGAAAGCCATTGGTTGCCCTGATCAGTAGCAAGGAATGTTACTGCTATTTGGGTTTTTCCCAGGTCCTAGTGACCTAGATTGGCTGGACCACTGGTCTGACCCTGTTAGACTATTCTTATGTACTCACAGAATTTTTAGCTGTGTACTCAGGAAACAGTCCTCTCAATTTCTGGAGACAGAGATGTGCAGGGAAGTAGAGTTTAGCAGTTATAAAGAAACAGTACTTTGCTATGTATGTTTATGGTTTTTTTTTTATTAATGTTTATTGTAATCTATCCAAGGGGTGTATGCTCAGTAAGACTACATGAAACAAATAATTCCAAGTTTCTTATTCCCAATAAACCCTGAACACTAGGTCATTTCCATGATAACAAAGTATTCTTCATTCCAGCTTTTCTTGTTTATTTCAAATGAATGACAACACAAAGAGTCACTTTTCCTAAGCAAGCTTGCATATCAGCAAGACAAAATGCTGCCAAGTGTGGTGGAAACTTAAATGGTAGCCATCTTAACTTCAAACATACAAACCCTACTGTATAGGAAGTTGCTGGTCACTCCAGAAGTTCTACTGATATTAAATCAGAGAAGAGCGACAAAAATAGTTAAGGGACTGGAGGAGTTGCCGAACAATGAGAGGCTAGAGAAACTGGGCCTCTTCACCCTTGAAAAGAGGAGACTGAGAGGGGACATGATCGAAACATTCAAGATAATGAAGGGAATAGACTTAGTAGAGAAAGAGAGATTGTTCACCCACTCCAAGGTGGAGAGAACGAGAGGGCGCACTCTAAAGTTGAAAGGGGATAGATTCTGTACAAACGTAAGGAAGTTCTTCTTCACCCAGAGAGGTAGCAATCTGGAACGCTCTTCCAGATGCTGTTATAGGGGAAAGCATCCTCCAGGAATTCAAGACAAGGTTAGACAAGTTCCTGCTGAACCAGAACATACGCAGGTAAGGCAAGACTCAAATAGGAC
Organism: Geotrypetes seraphini; assembly: GCF_902459505.1. Lineage (NCBI taxonomy): Eukaryota > Metazoa > Chordata > Amphibia > Gymnophiona > Dermophiidae > Geotrypetes > Geotrypetes seraphini. The sequence continues at coordinate 12,887,191 of NC_047086.1, read as the reverse complement.
ACTGGTCTTTGACCAAAGGGCCGCCGCGTGAGCGGACTGCTGAGCACGATGGACCACTTGTCCGACCCAGCAGCAGCAATTCTTATGTTCTTAAAGGGAACTTAATTGTCGTTCCTTCCTTTTAATACACTATTTTCCATTGAAGGACTACCATTCACCAAAGATGTTATGGTACAGTGAACAGACTCCAGCATGAACTTTCAACTCCCTTCCTAGGTATAACTGGTAACAATTTTTGATACTAGTTTCAAGCATTATCACTGTTCTTGGACTTTGTCTCCGCCAATATCTATCATTAATCTCTAAACCAGAGTCATCAATGTTAAATTCACTTATCTCTAAACCTCAAGTCATTAATGTAAAATCCTCTTAAACTGCACTGATTCCTTGTAGAAAATTGCAGAATACAAGAAGTTGTGTTGCATTGTATTTAAGTTTACTGAAATAAGATAGATTATTGCTTTATCTAGGAATATTGTACCTTTTCTGATACCCCACACTTCCAGTCATAATGTAACTTGAATAAAATCACTATATAGATGAAAAAGTTGCTAGAATGCTCTAAAGAAAAAAATCAAGAAAGCTCCACAAGAGCCCAGGCTGGCCTTCCTATTTGGAAACTGGACAAAGATAATATTCTGTGACTGTACCTTAAAGTGTACTGTGATGTTCCATGGTAGGCCTGTATTTGATGCATGAAGGTCAAACAGCAAACCAATTGGGTAATGCCTAAAAAATTGAGAGAGAGAAAGAAGCCTTTGTTTAACATTGAAGAGTTAATGCCTATAAAAAGGTCCTGTCTGTCCATCAGAGAAAATGTTACATTTAAAACTCTTAACAGCAGCAGTAGCAAATCAAAACATGACAAACAGAGAAAAAATGCTTTATTTGATGGGAAGGACAGATGACCACAGCAAGCAGTTGAGGGCCAAATTCTATAAAAGGCATCCTGATTGTAGGCATCCCAGACAATCGGGATACAGGTTTAAACAAACAAACAAAAAAAAACACCCCGAGGCAGGCTGCCTACGCTGTAGACATCTGTCGCTGTTGAGGGAAACGCATAACCTTAGGCTCCTCCCCAGTGCATCTCAGAATACACCCGGAAGGGGAAGGCCCACCATTTTGCTGTGGAAGACCTGCTGGCAGGACGGAGTTGGCATCCCTCTTGCCAGCCATCAGATAAAGGTATGGACGGGTGTTTGGGGGGTATTGGGGTGAAGTCGGGGATTGTCAGGGGACTTCGTGGGCATCAGAGTAGGGTCGGGGAGTGTCAGGATGGAGTTGGGGAGCATCAGGGGCATATTGGGGTGTTTCAGAGGGAACTTGTGGGTGTCGGGGTGGGGTTAGGGGAGTGTTTGCTGGGTTTCAGGGGATGACGGGACAAGCGGCAGGAGGGAGTAGGCATCCCTCCTGCCGGGGGTTGCCTAGGGGGAGTGGCAGCAGGAGTTAATGGACATCCCTCTTTATCTTGGAATGTGTCGGGAGGGTTTGCCATTGCGGCAGGAGGAATTGGGCACTCCTCCTGCCGTGGACAGTTGCGGGAGGGGGCTTTAGGAATTCCAGCAGGAGGGAGTGGACATCCCTCCTGCCAGCTGACTTTGCGGAGAGAAAGCACAGTTACTTACCGTAACAGGTGTTATCCAGGGACAGCAGGCAGATATTCTTGACTGATGGGTGACGGCACCGACGGAGCCCCGGTACGGACACTTTTAGAGTGATTGCACTCTAAGAACTTGAAAAGTTCTAGAGACCGCACCGCGCATGCGCGAGTGCCTTCCCGCCCGACCCCGACGCGCGGTCCCTCAGTTAAGATAAGCCAGCTAAGAAGCCAACCCGGGGAGGTGGGTGGGACGCAAGAATATCTGCCTGCTGTCCCTGGATAACACCTGTTACGGTAAGTAACTGTGCTTTATCCCAGGACAAGCAGGCAGCATATTCTTGACTGATGGGTGACCTCCAAGCTAACGAAAAGAGGGATGGAGGGAAGGTTGGCCATTAGGAAAACAAATTTTGCAAAACAGATTGGCCGAAATGTCCATCCCGTCTGGAGAAAGTATCCAGACAATAATGAGATGTAAAAGTATGGACTGAGGACCACGTAGCAGCTTTGCAGATTTCCTCAATGGGTGTGGAACGGAGGAAAGCTACAGATGCTGCCATAGCTCTAATTCTATGTGCCGTGACAGAACCTTCCAGTGTCAGTCCGGACTGAGCATAGCAGAAAGAAATGCACGCAGCAAGCCAATTAGATAGCGTACGCTTAGAAACAGGACGTCCCAACTTATTAGGATCAAAGGACAGAAAAAGTTGGGGGGATGATCTGTGGGGCTTAGTACGGTCTAAATAGTAAGCTAAAGCCCGCTTACAGTCCAAAGTATGAAGAGCCTGTTCCCCGGAATGAGAGTGAGGTTTAGGGAAAAAAACAGGTAGTACAATAGATTGGTTGAGATGGAACTCAGAAACAACCTTAGGGAGAAACTTTGGATGTGTACGTAGAACCACCTTGTCGTGATGAAAGACAGTGAAAGGTGGATCAGAAACTAGTGCATGGAGCTCACTGACCCTCCTGGCAGAGGTGAGAGCAATAAGAAAAAGTACCTTCCAAGTGAGAAACTTGAAAGAGGCAGTAGCCAAGGGTTCAAATGGAGGCTTCATCAAGACGGAAAGAACCACGTTCAGATCCCAGATCACCGGAGGTGCTTTGAGAGGTGGTTTCAGATTGAAAAGACCTCGCATGAATCTGGAGACCAGGGGATGAGCTGAAAGGAGTTTCCCCTGGACCGGCTCATGAAAGGCCGTAATGGCACTGAGATGAACTCTGATGGAAGTAGACTTGAGACCAGAAGTAGACAGAGAAAGCAGATAATCCAATAGAGGTTCCACTGCAAGAGACTTGGGGTCATGATGATGTAGGAGGCACCAAGAAGAAAACCTCGTCCACTTTTGATGGTAACATTGAAGAGTGGCTGGTTTCCTGGAGGCGTCCAGGATGGAGCGAACAGGCTGAGATAACAAAAGATCAGCTGAAGTCAGCCCGAGAGATACCAAGCTGTCAGGTGTAGAGACTGCAGGTTGGGATGGAGGAGGGTGTCCTGATTCTGTGTAAGCAGAGATGGAAACAGTGGAAGTAGAAATGGATCCCTGGAACTGAGTTGAAGTAGAAGGGAGAACCAATGCTGTCTGGGCCACCGTGGAGCAATCAGGATCATGGTGGCTCGTTCCCTCTTTAGTTTGAACAAGGTCCGAAGCATGAGAGGCAGAGGAGGGAAAGCATAAAGGAATAGATTGGACCAATCCAGAAGAAACGCATCCGCTGCCAGACGGTGAGGAGAGTAAAGTCTGGAGCAGAATTGGGGCAACTGATGATTGTGAGGAGCTGCAAAAAGGTCCACCTGAGGAGTGCCCCATTGTGCAAAGATGGACTGTAGAGTCGATGGGTCGAGAGTCCATTCGTGGGGTTGGAGAACTCTGCTGAGCTTGTCCGCTAAGAAGTTCTGTTCTCCCTGAATATAAATCGCTTTCAGGAATAAGTGGCGCGAGGACGCCCAAGACCAGATTCTCTGGGCTTCCTGGCATAAGAGGCGAGAGCCCGTTCCCCCTTGCTTGTTGATGTAGTACATAGCCACCTGGTTGTCTGTGCAAATTAGAAGGACTTGAGGAAATAGAAGGTGTTGGAAGGCCTTGAGGGCATAGAACATTGCCCTGAGTTCCAGGAAATTGATGTGATGCTTCTTTTCCTGAGGAGTCCAAAGACCCTGAGTTTGGAACTCGTTCAGATGAGCTCCCCATGCATAAGGGGAGGCGTCGGTGGTGATGACCAGATGATGAGGAGGCAGATGGAACAGAAGGCCCCTGGAGAGATTTGAGGATATCAACCACCATTGTAGAGACTGACGAAGAGACGATGTCACAGATATGTGTCGTGAGCAAGAGTCTGTCGCTTGAGACCACTGGAGAGCCAGGGTCCATTGAGGAGTGCGCAGGTGAAGCCGTGCCAGGGGTGTGACATGAACTGTGGAGGCCATGTGACCCAAGAGAATCATCATCTGCTTTGCGGAAATGGAATGCTGGGACAGCACCTGCTGACAGAGCGATTGGAGGTTGTGAAGACGGTTGTCCGGCAAGAAGGCTCTCATCTGGACCGTGTCCAGTACTGCTCCAATGAATTGAAGTCTCTGCGTAGGTAGAAGGTGAGACTTGGGTATATTGATTTCGAACCCCAGTAGTTGTAGAAAAAAGATGGTCTGGTTGGTGGCCAGAAGAACAGTTTGAGATGAAATGGCCTTGATTAACCAATCGTCCAGGTAGGGAAAAACCTGAAGGTGGTGGGAGCGTAGAAACGCTGCCACCACTACCAGACATTTTGTGAACACTCTTGGAGAGGAGGCAAGACCGAAGGGGAGCACTCTGTATTGGTAATGACAGTGATTGATCATGAAACGAAGGTACTGTCTGGAGGCCGGATGAATTGGAATGTGAGTGTAGGCCTCTTTGAGATCGAGAGAGCATAGCCAGTCGTTGTGATCGAGGAGAGGATAAAGCGTAGCTAGAGATAGCATCTTGAATTTTTCTTTGACCAAACATTTGTTGAGATCTCGCAGATCTAGAATAGGTCTGAGGTCTCCTGTTTTCTTGGGTACTAGAAAATACCGGGAGTAGAATCCTTGCCCTCTTTGGTCCAGAGGAACTTCCTCTATGGCGTTCAGAAGCAGGAGGGACTGAACCTCCTGACAAAGGAGGGCAGATTGAGGAGTGTGCAAAGCAGACTCTTTTGGTAGACTTTGGCCCGGAAGGGTGTGAAAGTTGAGAGAGTAGCCGTGGTGGATGATGTTGAGGACCCACTGGTCCGAAGTGATAACTTCCCACCGGCTGAGAAAGAAAGACAGTCGTCCTCCTATCGGTTGAGGGAGGAGAGGAGATGGTTGAACGCTGGCTATGCCCTCGAGTATCAAGTCAAAAGGGCTGAGTCGATTTTTGTGGAGGAGGCTGCTTAGCTGGTTGTTGCTGCTGAGGCCTAGGTGTTTGCCGCTGCTGTTGCCGCTGCCTCCTAGGTTGCTGAGTGGAAGGCTGTAAGGGGCGAGCCACAAAACGCCGCTGATAGGCCGTTTGCTGTCTGAACGGTCGTGAAGGTGGAGGTTTCTTCTTAGTCTTAAGAAGGGTATCCCAGCGGGTTTCATGAGCCGAGAGCTTCTGGGTCGTTGAGTCCATAGAATCTCCGAACAGCTCATCCCCTAAACATGGGGCATTAGCCAACCGGTCTTGATGATTAACATCAAGCTCAGAGACTCTGAGCCAAGCCAAACGGCGCATGGCTACCGATATGGCTGTTGCTCTAGAGGTAAGCTCAAAAGTGTCATATATAGACCTTACCATGAATTTTCTGAGCTGGAAAAGAGCTGAAGAGCACTGATGGAAAGCCTCACGATTTCCCACAGGAAGGTACTGCTCAAAGGAAGCCATGGTGGTAAGGAGATGCTTTAAGTAAAACGAAAAATGAAAAGCATAGTTACCAGAACGATTAGCAAGCATCGCATTTTGGTAAAGTCGCTTACCAAATTTGTCCATGGCTTTACCCTCTCTGCCAGGAGGGACAGAGGCATAGACACTAGCTCCCAAGGACTTCCTGAGGGTGGATTCTACAAGAAGAGACTCATGAGAGAGCTGTGGTTTATCAAAACCAGGAATGGGGATTACTTTATAAAGGGAATCCAATTTGCGAGGAGCTCCCGGGATAGTAAGAGGAGTCTCCAGATTCTTGTAAAAGGTCTCCCTCAGGATGTCATGTAAAGGGAGTTTCAAGAATTCCTTTGGAGGCTGATCAAAATCAAGAGCGTCCAAAAAAGCTTTGGACTTTTTAGACTCAGCCTCCAAAGGAATGGAAAGAGATTCACACATATCTCTTAAAAAAGAAGAGAAAGAGGTGGAATCAGGTTTGGAGGAAATATCCTGCAGAACAGGCTCGTCTTCCTCTGATGAACACTCACCTTCTGACTGAAGAGGTTCTTCAGAGTCGCCCCACAGATCAGGGTCTCGAACATGGGGACCACGGTCCCGAGACTCAGGGGTGGATGGTTCTCGGTGTCGGGACTTCTGTACCGACTTACCCGACCTCACCGACGCGGTACCGGGCGATGTTATCGGTCGCACCGGAGCCGATGTCTGAACCGATTGGTGATGAGACCTGGGCTCCGGTGCGAGGACAGGCATCGATGCCGATGAGGCCAAGTGTACCGGTACCGAAGGAGTGGATGGTGACAATACAGACTGTTCCACGATCGGTACCGGTTGCTCAGTGGGGACCGATACCGGAGGGCTCGGTGTCAGGAGAGCTGGAAGGAGTTGTTTGAGCTGTTCCTTCAGCTGTACCTGCAAGATGGCCGCAATGCGATCATCAAGGGAGGGCACCGGTACCGCTTTTTTCTTCTGCGGTACCTGTGGTGCCGCTCGACGTCCCGGAGATGAGGAGCCCGATGTCGAGGGACTCACCTCAATAGGGGCGGAGCGCTTCCGCTGGCGCCTCACGGTCGGCAGGATTGGACTCTCTGCAATGGAGACCGGAGGACGTTCCAGCGGGGAAGGCTTCTTAGCCGGCTTACCTGCATGCTGCGACGCCGACGCGGTATCGCGTGGCGTCGATGAGGTGGGTGCCGACGAAACAGGTACCGAGACCGGCGCCGAAGACGCGGGATCGGACATGTCGGTGCCGAAAAGCAGTCTCTGCTGTATCTCTCGATTTTTGAGAGTCCGCTTTTTCAAAGTGGCACAGCGGGTGCAGGTAGAGGCCTGATGTTCCGGACCCAGACACTGAAGGCACCAGTTGTGCGGGTCTGTTAGGGAAATAGGCCGTGCACACCGCTGGCACTTCTTGAACCCGGGCTGAGGGGGCATGAACGGAAAAACGGCTTCTGCCAAATCGAAGGCCGAGGCCTCGATAATGGCAGTAGGCCCCGCCGGGTCAAATCAAGAAAACTCGACAAAATAAGAGAAAAAGTTTTTTTTTTTTTTTTTTTAAAAGGAAAAAAAGGAAGGGCAAAAAGAACCCGAAAAAGTTTACGCGAGCGGGAAGGCGAATGAAAAAATTTTTCAACAGCCGTTGAAAATGCGACTTCTTAGCTCCGCGGAAACTAAGAAACTGAGGGACCGCGCGTCGGGGTCGGGCGGGAAGGCACTCGCGCATGCGCGGTGCGGTCTCTAGAACTTTTCAAGTTCTTAGAGTGCAATCACTCTAAAAGTGTCCGTACCGGGGCTCCGTCGGTGCCGTCACCCATCAGTCAAGAATATGCTGCCTGCTTGTCCTGGGATAACAGGTCCCTGCTGTGGCTGCTAAACTGATCGCGGCAGGGAGAATTCCTTGCCACGATTAGCTCAGTGGCAACACAATTCTCTAACCGGTGCCTGTGACATTGGCGCCAGTTAAAGAATCAGGGTGGTTATAATACGTAGGATGCCCGTGTGTGATTTTTTTTAAAGCCGCTTAGGTGGCTGCTGAGACCAGACATCCTATATAGAATCAGGCCCTTCAATTATACAAACTCTAATTTCCTAAATTCTTTTATTATTGTAACTGTTCACCTGCAACATCAGATCAGAGCTGATAGTGTCTGCATTTCTGCAGAATGCAGAATTAAAGGATGGGATTCCAACTCCCTGGGCTTACTCCAACTGAACTCTCTTCATTTTAGTTACATTCTGGATTAGTGTTACATTTCTTTTTTGTTACAGAATTGGATTTTGGCTTGTTGTATGGAAGCCTGCTAAGTCCAAAAAATTCAGGTCATTTTCCCCCTGTAAGGCAAAAAATTATAAAACTGTAGGGAGCAACCAAGCCTGAGAAAACACATAGGGACATTAAAAAAAGGGAAGAGAGAACAAAAATAAAGATATTATACTAGCCAAATGAAGGGGTTATTTACAAAGAACTCATCTCTTGGACATATATAAAGACAAATGAGGGAAGCCTGCAGTACATTATTCAATGATTTCTTTCCAACCCCTCTGCATATAAATGCATGTGTATGAGTGTGGGGAATTATGTCTATACATCTTATATCATGAAATTACACTGGGTGCTAATACACGCAAGGATAAGAATATAAGAATAGCCTCACTGGGTCAGACCAATGGTCCATCAAGCCCAGTAGCCTGTTCTCACAGTGGCCAATCCAGGTCACTAGTACCTGACCAAAATCCAAGGAGTAGCAATATTCCATGCAACGTTCCAGGGCAAGCAGTGGCTTCCCCCTTGTCTTTTTTAATGACAGACTATGGACTTTTCCTCCAAGAACTTGTCCATATCTTTCTTAAAACCAGTTACGCTATCCGCTCTTACCACATTCTCTGGCAACGCGTTCCAGAGTTTAAATATTCTCCGAATAAAAAAAAATAACCTCCTATTGGTTTTAAAAGTATTTCCCTGTAACTTCATCGAGTGTCTTCTAGTCTTTGTAATTTTTGACAAGAGTGAAAAATCGATCCACTTGTACCTGTTCTACTCCACTCAGGATTTTGAAGACTTCAGCCGTTTCTGCTGGAATTAGTCTTTTTTATTATTTTTATCCAGGTACGCCCACCGGAACAGATGGGGAAAATGCTTGAAGTACCTGTATGTAAACCACTTTGAGTGTAGTTGTATAACCACAAAAAGGGGAATACAAGTCCCAGTCCCTTTCTACTTATTAGAAGATAGATCAGGACGTGTTTCGAAGAAGCAGTTTTACCTTCAATTTCTCTCTAAAAAACAAATTAGTTACTTACTCAATGGAATGCATCTTTTTATTATCAGGCACCTCTAATATGGAATGATTTATTGTTTTTAATTAGATCAGAAGTTCAATATACAGCTTTTAGGGTTAAAAAAGGAGGAAAGAAGTTATTAGAGCTAAAAGAGAATCGTTCAGAAAGTGGAAGAAGGATCCAACTGAAGTTGTAAACAGCAAAAGGAATGTCAAGGCAAATGCAAGGCACTAATAAGGAAGGCAAAGAGAGACCTTGAAAAGAAGATTGTGCTGGCAGCAAAGGTACAGTAAAAACATTTTTAGGTAAATTATAAGTAAGAAGCCAGGAAGAGAATCAGTTGGATCACTAGATGACTGAGGGGTAAAAGGGGCTCTGAGGGAAGACAAGGCCATAGTGGAGAGATTAAATGAATTCTTTGCTTCGGTCTTCACCAACGAAAATATGAAGGAGTTACCAATGCCAGAAATGGAATTCAATTCTGATGAATCAGAAAAACTCAAACAAATCTCTGTAACACTAGAAGATGTAATGGGTCAATTTGACAAATTGAACAGTAGCAAATCGCATGGACCCGATGGTACAAATTTCAGAGTGCTGATAGAATTGAAAAATAAACTTGCAGAGTCATTAGTCATTTGAAAATTTTCTCTAAAATCCAGCACAGTACCCAGGAAGACTTGAGGTTTGCCAACATCTTGCTAAGTTTTAAAAAGGGTTCCAGAGGTGATCTGGGAAATTATAGACCCGCAAGTCTGATGTCAGTGCCAGCCCAAATGGTAGAGCCTATTATAAAGAACAAAATGACAGAACATATACATGATTGATTGAATTTGTTTTTTATACCCAAAGAGCTCAGAACGGGTTACAGGTTAAACATACATAATATATAGTTAACAGGATATGATTTGCCAGAATTACAGTACAAGTTATACGATACAAGTTTTTATCCTAACTCGACACATACTAGGGGTCTAATACCAATATACGGTTTACAGATTACAAATTGCCATAATTATCTTTATAGTGCAACTTCAGAACGGTTTACATGAATTTATTCAGGTACTCAAGCATTTTCCCTGTCTGTCCCAGTGGGTTCACAATCTATCTAATGTACCTGGGGCAATGGGGGGATTAAGTGGCTTGCCCAGGGTCACAAGGAGCAGCATGGGTTTGAACCCACAACCTCAGGGTGCTGAGCCTGTAGCTTTAACCACTGTGCCACACTGGGGATCTAATACCAATATACATAATATACAGTTTAATTTAAATTTGCCATCCACTTCCCCTTCTGATTCGCGGTTTTAGGACTCGTGATTTCGATTATTTGTGATTTCCTAAAACCGGAATCACCCCTACCTCCCAGATCTCCCCGGACCTTACCTGGTGGTCTAGCGTTCTTTCGGGGCAGGAGCAATCTTCCTACACTCCTGCCTCGTGCAGATCACTCATCCAAAATGGCTGCCATGAGTTCCCGTCGTGGTCTCAAGAGACTACATGGGAACTCACAGCAGCCATTTTGGATGAGTGATCTGCATGGGGCAGGAGCGTAGGAAGATCGCTAGACCACCAGGTAAGCTCCGGGATGCTGGGGGGAAAGGCGGGAGGGAGGCGGCGGTGGGTCCAAATCGGAACAAGTTATTCGCAAATTTTCAATATTCGCCGGCCAGCTCTGCCCCTAACCCCCGCATATATTGAGGGAGAAGTGTAGTTATAGTGCAAGATTTTTAATCCAAGTTTTTATTCTAATGTGATACATATTGGGATCTGGTACCAATATATATTTCTTTGTAATCCACTGGTCCAAGAGCAGGGGCGTTACATTACATTACATTACATTAGTGATTTCTATTCCACCAATACCTTGCGGTTCAAGCCGGATTACAAAAGAAGTTATCTGGCCATTTCCAGAGGAATTGAAGAGAAGAGCGAGTTGTTTCAGAGAATTGGGAAGAGTCTTGCGGTGTTAGTTTGTCTTCAAAGGATTTCTTGAATAGCATGGTTTTTATTTCTTTTCTGAACGATTTGTAGTCTGGGGTCGTTATCAGTAAATTGGAGAGTTGGTGGTCCAGTTTTGCTGCTTGTGTGGCTAGAAGGCCATCGTACAGTTTTTTTTCATTTTGACGTCTCTGATTGGGGGATGTGTGAACCGTTTGTGGGTTCTCCTATGTCTGGTTGAGGTAGTTTGGATTAGAAGGTTGTTAAGGTCGGCTGGGCTGTCTCTGTTTATGGTTTTAAATAGTAGGCAGTAGAATTTGAATTGTACTCTTGCTTGTATTGGAAGCCAGTGTGAGTCGAGGTATGCCGCCGTGATGTGGTCATGCTTCCTCAGTGAATAGATAAGTCTTAGTGCTGTGTTTTGAACTGTCTGTAGTTGTTTTATCATGGTTGCTGGGCAAGGGAGATAGAGTGTGTTGCAGTAGTCTAGAAGATCTAGGACTAGGGACTGGACCAAGAGCTAGAATCGTGCTCTGTCAAAGAATTTTCGAATTTGCCCCAAGTTTCTCATGACTGTAAATGATTTTTGTATTGTTTTGTTGATTTGAGGTTGCATAGTACAGCATCTGTCTATCGTCATTGCTAGAAGTTTTAGAGTGGGTTGTAAGGGATATATGATTGAGTTTATTACTAGATTTGTTATGGTTGGGGTTTTATTATTTTCGAGGAGAATGACTTTTGTCTTGTCTGGGTTCAGTTCTAGTTTGTGATTTTTCATCCATGTTGCTACTGCTTCAAGTGTCCTATGTAGTGTGTCTGTCAGGGAGGCCGTTGGTTGGTCAAAAGGAAGAAGAATGGTGATGTCGTCTGCATAGCTATAGGAGGTTAATCCTTCTTTGTCCAGGCAGGTGCCGAGGGATGCGATGTAGAGTTTGAAGAGAGGTGGGGATAGTGGAGATCCTTGGGATACGCCGCAGGGGTTGGACCATGATTCTGAATTTTCTTTGTTCAACTTTACTCTGTAAGTTCTGGATTGTAGGAATCCTTGAAACCATGTGTGTACCTTGTCTGTGATTCCTATTGTTTCTAGCATTTGTAATAGAATATTGTGGTCCACCAGGTCAAATGCTGTGGTGAGATCCAGTTGTATAATTAGCATTTTTCTACCTTTGCTGAGGTGTTGTCTAGCTGTGTCTAGGGTATAGAGCTGCAGCTTGCCCAGTCTTTCTTCGTCTCTCATACGAAGAAAGACTGGGCAAGCTGCAGCTCTATACCCTAGAGGAGCGCAGGGAAAGGGGTGACATGATCGAGACATTCAAGTACGTCACAGGTCGTGTAGAGGTGGAAAACGATATATTCTTTCCCAAGGGACCCTCGGTCACAAGGGGGCACCCGCTCAAACTCAGAGGAGGGAAATTTAGTGGTGACATCAGGAAGTATTTCTTCACAGAAAGGGTGATAGATCACTGGAACAAACTTCCGGTGCAGGTGATCAAGGCCACCAGTGTGCGCGACTTTAAGAATAAATAGGACATCCACGTGGGATCCCTACCACGGTCGAGTTAAGGAACTAAGTCATTAGCACTCAGACTTAATAGGGTGGGTAAATGGAGTGGGCAGACTTGATGGGCTGTGGCCCTTTTCTGCCGTCATCTTTCTATGTTGCTATGAGGGAATCCAGAAGTGTCTCTGTGCTGTAGTTGGTTCTGAAACCAGATTGTGTAGGGTGGAGTATGTTGTGGTATTCTAGGTAGTTGTTGAGGAGTTTGGCTACCAGACCTTCCATTAGTTTGACATAGAGAGGCTATGGGTCTGTAGTTGGATGGTTGATCCTTTTCTCCTTTAGGGTCTTTTAGGATTGGGGTGACGACAATTTCGCTGAGGTCTTGCGGGAAAAGGCCATCTGAGAGCATGGTTTGTATTCATTGTAAGAGGAGAGCGTGGAATTTGGTACTGGAAGATTTTAATAGGTATGGAGGACAGTGGTTGAGGTCGCAGGCTGCGTGGCTGTATTTTTTTGTAGAGTTTGTTACGATCAGACCATTGTATAGTGGGGAAGTGGGACCAAGTTCTGTGTGCCACAGCTGATTCTTTTTCTGTGGGGGGGTATTGTGATCTCTTCTAGGTGGGTTGGGGTACCAGTGAGGGTAGTCCTGGCAGTTGTGATTTTGTTTTTAAAGTATTCGGCTATAAGGGTGGCTGAGGGGGAGGGGTGTCATTATTGGCCAGGTAGGGTTTGGTGTCTGAGTTCTTTTAGTATTTTGAATAGTTTTTTTTGTGTCTTGGGTTTCTTTGCCTATTAGGTTGGTGTAGTGTGTCTTTCTTTTTTCTTTTAGTTTTAGCTTGTATTGTTGGTTTAGTTTTCTCCATGCTGTTTTTGTGGTTTCTTGGTTATTCTTTCTCCAATTTCATCTAGTCATCTGCATTGCCTTTTGAGTAGGAGTAGTTCATTATTGAACCATTTGTCAGAGCGTCTGCTAATTCTGGTTTTTGTTTGTATTGGGGCTAGCTCATCTAGGGTAGCTGTGCTTAGCCTGCACCATTATGAGATGAAGTCTTTGGGGTTGCATTCTTGGATTGTTGCATCTGTATGTTTTTATTGCTTTCCTAAAGCTAAGGAGTCCTTCAAGGGATCTGATGTTTCAATCCATCCTTTTTCTGGAGCCATATGTTAACCCTACACAAGGAGGCACTACTCTGAGCTCAAATGCTGTGTAGTAATTCAAATCACCTTGATGATTCTTGAACTAGAGGAGGAGGTGAAAGTCTGGACTGGCTCAGCAAGACACATGCTTCCTTGGAGGCCAGATCATGGTATCAGAGGTCAGGTCAGCAGTATTTGACCTGTAGCTATATAATTCTGCCCAGTACTTGAGGGTTACTGTCTAGAAAACTAATGACAGAAAACCAGCATGGATTTGGTCAAGGTAAACCTTGCCTGACAGGTCTACTGCATTTCTTTGGTGGGTGGGTGGGATAACATGTTGCTCATGCATGTCTGTAAGATGAATGTGCTTTTCTTAATTTATTATATGTTTATATACTTGTGTATTGCACTGTTAATATTTGGAAAATCAAAAAAGAATGAACACATGAATAAAGGTGAGCTGGTTGATATTATGTACAGTAAAACCTTAATTTGCGAGCATAATTCGTTCCAGAAGCATGCTTGTAATCCAAAGCATTCGTATATCAAAGCAAATTTCCCCATAGGAAATAATGGAAACTCAGATGATTCGTTGCATAACCCAAAAACTTTAATACAAAATACTATATGTACTCATATTGCAAGATCTCATTCATTTAGAACAGTCACTACACTCCTGCAGCGTCAGAGAGAGAAGAACTATTGGCTCAGTTGTGATGATGTGACATGTGTATACTGTATTTACTTGTATTGCAAGACTTTGCTCGTTTAGAACAGTCACTTCCGGAGCGTCAGAGAGAGAAGACCCATCGGCTCAGTTGTGATGATGTGATGCGTGTATACTGTATGTACTCATATTGCAAGTCTTTGCTTGTTTAGAACTGTCACTACACTCTTGCAGTGTCAGAGAGAGACAAACCATTGGCTCAATTGTGATGCGTGTATACTGTATGTACTTGTATTGCAAGACATTGCTTGTATATTAAGTTAAAATTTAATCAAATGTTTTGCTTGGCTTACAAAACACTTGCAATCCAAGGTTTTACTGTATTTGGATTTTAAAAAGGTATTTGACAAAGTACCTCATGAAAGACTATTGAGGAGATTAGAAAGTCATGGGATAGGAGGTAATGTCCTAATATGGATTAAGAACTGATTGAAAAATACTCTCAATGGAGAAGGGTAAACAGTGGGTTTGAAGTTCTCAATCCATAATAGGACATTACCTCCTATCCCGTGACTTTCTAATTTCCTCAGAAGTCTCTCATGAGGTATTTTGTCAAATGCTTTTTGAAAATCCAAATACACAATATCAACTGGCTCATCTTTATCCACATATTCATTCACCCCGTCAAAGAAAAGCAAAGTAGAAAGACTCTGTAATGACCATTTCTCCCCTGTTAAAGAAAGAAAGAAAGTGGGCCAGAGGAATGCAACTTACATAATAGTTTTTGTTGCTTTGTATCCACCAGTCCAGGTTTTAAACATTAGGGGGCCATTCTAAGAAAAATCAAAATGAATCATTTAGAAATTTTTCCCTACCACCAGATTTACTTACATTGTACTAAGAGGCATCTCTGTCCGAGCTAGTATAAGTTCTGCAGCTTTAAGAACATCCAAGATACAGGAGATGCCCCAACTCAAGAGTTTCTAATACTGCAGTGCCCTCTGTTGCCTCCAAGCCTCAGGGACAGTCCACCTAAGAACTGTATTGCCACTGCCTTTATCATCTTCATCAATCAAATGAATAGTTCCCTGCTCATTAAAATAAAAAAACTTCCCAAGCCAGCAACCCTGCAGGAAATCGCACCTGCTTTCACTTCCCCTCTCTTCTTACACAATTATGATGCAAATCAAATCTGCAGGGTTCTCAATAACCACCTGATGCACTCACTCTATATTCCCAGACACACACAAAAGATCCACAACACAAAAATAGTGCAATCTGCATAGCGAACTTCAAACAGTCAAGACAATCTTCACCTAAAAACAAAGAGTTAAGAACCATCTTGCTCAAATACAAATGAATTCACAGCAGCACCTTAGCAAGGCAAGCTGTACCATTAATCTGCCCTTCCTTGGATCAAGTCATAAAAGTACTGACAGCAAGTGGACCCAAGCCAGCAAGGTGCTGGGATAGCAAGAGAGCTTGCGGGTTTATTGATAAGATTATAAGACGAGCCATACTGGGTCAGAGCAATGGTCCTTCTAGCCCAGTATCCTGCTTTCCACTATGGCCAATCACAGAAACCCAAACAGTAGCAACAAAGTATGTCTATGTATGATTTTATGTGATTATGGATGTTTTTATTGTAAACCACCTAAGTGGTAGGCGGGTAATAGATATTGGAAATCAATTAGAGATAGCTTGGGAGCACAAAGTCCATTACCAGGCTGTGCCGCCATAGGGATTGGGGCAGTTTGTTCCAAGCATACAGCGCAGCAAGGCAGAAGGGATGGAGTCTGCAGTTGGCAGCTGAAAAGAAGGGCACAGAGAGGAGGGACTTACCAGCTGAGCGGAGCTCACGGGGGGGGGGGGGGGGGTTCATAGGGGGAGATAAGTAAAGACAGATAGTGAGGGGAAGCTAAGTGAGTGCATTTGTAGGTCAGTAAGAAGAGTTTGAATTCTATTTGGAAATGGATGGGAAGCCAATGAAGCGACTTTAGAAGAGGGATAACGTGAGTATAGTGTCTCTCTCAGAATACGAGTTGTGCAGCTGAATTAATTAACTCACTATTCACCTATCTTGGCACCAAAACATGGAACAAGTTATCAAGATGGAAGTCAACTACTACAGATTTCGGAAAAAACTAGAGTCTCTCCTCTTTGAGAACATTTACTCCATTGATGATTATCAACAATGTTCTTCCTCTGTATGCACACCTCACGTATGCTTTGTAACTGCAATGAAGCCTCTCAGATCCATTTCTCTCTCACCTAATTCTCATAGCAGCCTTGTCTACTTTATTCTCTATTGTCGTAACTACAAATATTTTGTGAATCTCAAAATTGTAAATCTCCTTGCACCTACTTAGACATACAGTAACCCAGAAATTGCAGATTAGATTTTCTTTCTTCTAGAAAATATATTTTAGCACCTTCTAATAGTTGCTCCTTTGAGCTGCCACCACTATTAATGTCCTTGTCTAGAAAGCGTGTCCTGAATTGAGCTCAGTACTCAAAGTGATGTCTCTTAGACCCACAGGAAATACTACTTACTTACCGCCTTTTAGAAGGAATTCACTCAAGGCAATGTGCAGCAAGAGTAAGTCAAACATAAGCAATAGACAATTACAGAGGTAAAAATATTCAAATTACAATACAAAGTATGACAAAGCTGGAGCATATAGATATATAAGATAGAGTAGCAGGAGTAAGTGAATAGAACATAAGAATTACCACTGCTGGGTCAGACCAGTGGTCCATCGTGCCCAGAAGTTCGCTCACACGGCCGCCTTCTGGTCAAAGACCAGCACCCTACCTGCGTACGTTCTGGTTCAGCAGGAACTTGTCTAACTTTGTCTTGAATCCCTAGAGGGTGTTTTCCCCTATAACAGACTCCGGAAGAGCGTTCCAGTTTTCCATCAGTCTCTGGGTGAAGAAGAACTTCCTTACGTTTGTACGGAATCTATCCCCTTTCAACTTTAGTGAGTGCCCTCTCGTTCTCTCCACCTTGGAGAGGGTGAACAACCTGCCCTTATCTACTAAGTCTATTCCCATCATTATCTTAAATGTTTCGATCAGGTCCCCTCTCAGTCTCCTCTTTTCAAGGGAGAAGAGGCCCAGTTTCTCAATCTCTCACTGTACGGCAACTCCTCCATCCACTTAACCATTTTAGTCGCTCTTCTCTGGACCCTTTCGAATAGTACCGTGTCCTTCTTCATGTACGGCGACCAGAGCTGGACGCACTTCTGCAGGTGAGGGCACACCATGGCCCAGTACAGCGGCATGATAACCTTCTCCGATCTGTTCGTGATCCCCTTCTTAATCATTCCTAACATTCTGTTTGCCCTTTTCGCCGCTGCAGCACATTATGAGGTCAGAATGGTGCTTCAAAATTCTTAGCTAGGATAAGAGTGGATAAACATAATATTTTGACCCCCTGGACTGATTTACCTCTGACCTTAAGGGGTCGTATAGCCTTGTTTAAAATGGCATTGTTTCCAAAATGGCTATTTGTGATGCAGACCTTCCCAATGTATATGAAAAATAAGGATTTAACCACTTTTTATAAGACTTACAAAAGTTTCTCTGGAACAAAAGAAGCCATGCCTCACTTTGACACAGATGTTTTTGCCTGTGGGACGGGGAGGTTTGGCCCTCTCAGATATGCGTAGGTACAATGTTGCTTGCTTAATGAGGCACTTGAGGATTGGATTAAAAATGCACAATATTATACTCCTGTCTAACTTGAGCAGCAAATGATGTCTCCTCCACATTTATTATATTACTTACATACACGAAAACCTTAGCAGATTTTCCCATCTTTTATTGAAATCTATGAGACAGTTGGCAGTGGCTCTTCCACTGTTCTGCGCCCCTTATGGGATAAGAAGGACTTGGACCCTGATGTGACCAATAGTTATCTCAAGCAGTGGTAGGAGAAGGGTCTTTGCTTTGTACGAGATCTGGTCGCTGAACAGGGGGATATGAAACCCTTCCAAGTTCTACAGCTAGAAGGTCACTTGTGGGAGCGGGACTGGTTTTATTATCAACAGGTTTCTCACTATATTTAATCAATTGGGGGTTTTTTGGGGGGGAGGTTAATGATTTTTGTTGATAATGCAGCCAAAATCACAGTGAGAAACAAAAGTCTGAGTACAAAGTGATACGAAAACAGTGCAAACAAACCAGGAATGGTAACAACAAACAAGCAAAATAAAGCAGCAATGCTATGCCCAATAGCCAAATACCCACTAGAAGCAAAGATATAATAGCAAGTCTTTCAGCAGACTCTAGAGATCAACAAACAATAGGGCTAGTATCCCCCTGGAGTACGAGCCGGGCTGCAATAACAATTTTGTAGGGGATAGAAGAAACCTCGTTCATACACTCACATCCATTCCAACAGGCAACAGTTGTCCAGGCGTACCATATAAGTCACACCACAAAATCCCCACATAGTCCCGCACACACACCAAACATTCACATACCAAACACACCAGCTTGAGAGTAGGTACAAAGGGTGCCTCTGAGATCCAGCCCATCAAGATCGTGGCTGAGCCGCAGAGACAGCCTCCTCAGCCACCTTCTGGAACGCCCTCCTTGATAAACATAAAGGCAAGAGAGAATGCAGACCGTTTAGGGTACCTGTTTGATAAACGGCATATCAAAGAATAAAGAAACTTGAAAACTTGGCACCGAGGATCTATGCAGTTTACAAAAGATTAATCTATATCACAAATGAAATTCTTAAGATTAGTTGCCCAAGAATCTAGAAAGTCTTTAGATGCCTTCTGAAATCCAAATATGAAACAGATACAGAGAATAGTTGTTTAAAATCTTTATCCCAGACAGCGGCTTGATATGAAAACTTACGTTTGTGATATCTTTTAAACTTACAACCCTTTACCGATGGATAGATGAAAAGAGCATGAGCTTTACAAGAGTGTTTTAGCTTAGAGGCCATGAATACATCCAACAGATATGAAGGAGCCTGACCTGATATAATTCTGTAATATATACAACCAAATAAAGATAACACGGGCCTTCATGGACAGCCAATGCAATTCACAAGAAAAGGGATATGTGATCGTGCTTTTTCAGACCATAAATTAATCTCACCGCTGTGTTCTGTATGAGTCGCAGTCTGGAAATATTCTTCTTTATCCCCGCTAAATAGACAATATTGCAATAGTCTAGGTGTCCTAATACCAACGATTGCACCAGTAACTTAAATGCAGAGATATCAAAATAAGCTCTGAGAGTATGGAAAGCCTTGCAAACTATCATATCAACTTGTTTCTGCATAGTCAGATTCTGATCTAAAATAACTCCCAATATTTTAACCAAAGAACAATTACAAAGACATGGGGACACTGGATGAAGTTACAGGGAAATACTTTTAAAACCAGGAGGAGGAAATTTTTTTTTCACTTAGAGAATAGTTAAGCTCTGGAATATGTTGCCAGAGGTTGTGTTAAGAGCGGTTAAGCGTAGCTGGTTTTAAGAAAGGTTTGGACAAGTTCCTGGAGGAAAAGTCCATAGTCTGTTATTGAGAAAGACATGGGGGAAGCTACTGCTTGCCCTGGATCGGTAGCATGGACTGTTACTACTCTTGGGGTTCTAGAATCTTTTATTACTCTTTGGGATTCTAGAATGTTGCTACTCCTTGGGTTTTGGCCAGGTTCTAGGGACCTGGATTGGCTACCGTGAGAACGGGCTACTGGGCTTGATGGACCATTGGTCTGACCCAGTAAGGCTATTCTTATGTTCTTATTGAATCGTCTTCATAGTAATAGAATCTTCATATGAATTCTGACGGGGCGAGGCAAAAAATAACTGTTTTTTCTGAATTCAATTTTAGTCTGAATTCCAACATCCAACCCTCAATTAATTCAATTATTTCAGTAATAGTTTGAGTAATATTGGAGAGTAAAGAGAGACATGGAATAATAACTGTGATGTTGTCAGCATAACTAAAAAGTTTTACTCCCAATTTATTCAGACTTTTTTCCTAGAGAAGTAAGATAAACATTAAATAAAAGTGGGGAGTGGTGAACCCTGTGGGACACCACATGAATTTTTCCAATCAGCAGAACAAATATTGTCCATTCGAACACGGCAGGAGTGAGAAATCCAAGATCCTTGAAACCAAGCATACACCTTTTCTTGAATCCTGTATGCATCTAGATCAGGGATCTCAAAGTCCCTCCTTGAGGGCCGCAATCCAGTCAGGTTTTCAGGATTTCCCCAATGAATATGCATTGAAAGCAGCGCATGCACATAGATCTCATGCCTATTCATTGGGGAAATCCTGAAACCCTGACTGGATTGCGGCCCTCAAGGAGGGACTCTGAGACCCCTGATCTAGACATTCCAACAATTTGGAATGATCCACCAAATTGAAGGCACAACTTAAGTCAAATTGTAAGATTAGGGCATTACTGCTTTTACGAAATAGATGATGCAGAAAATCCAGAACTTCCACCAAGTACTGTTTCAGTACTATGCTGAGAACGGAAACCAGATTGGGAGTCATGTAACAAAGAATGATCGTCCCAAAAATTTGATAACTGTATTTGAACTAGCCCTTCCAAAACTTTTGTAAAAAAATAGTATTGGAGACCAGGGTTGCAGATTCTTTAAAGTTCTTAACAATCGGAGTAATGATAATAGAACTTCCATTTAATGGAAATTTTCCAGTGTCCAAGAGATAGGTTAATCAATTAAATAGCTGAATTTTCAAGCTTAAAGGCACTGCTTTCATAATAACCGTTGAACAGTGATCTAAAGTGTAATAAGATTTTACATATTATAAAGTGTTACAAATTGATTCCAATCTGGTTTATGAAATGACAACCAGCTGAGATCAGCATGACTACCTTCGCTATCTTGAGAAACATCTTGAGCAGATAATGTTCATGTGGGATAAAAGATGATCATAAAGATGTAACCTTTGAACTAAAATAATCAGCCAAATCATTTGATGTTGGGGCTACAATAAGAGACTCTCTAGTCTTCAAATGGCAAGTTTAGGTCCCCTATTAACACAGTTATCATCTCTGCATATTATTCTTTTGATGGCTATTTATCTCTTCACCTTGTAATGATCACCGATGCATTACATCTCTTCAGGACCACACACAGCAATTTACTTGTTTCTTGCATCCTCAGTAGCTTTTATTTGGATCTTTAACATACAGAAATTCTTACCTTCTTTACCTGTCCTTCTGAAAAAATGATATCCCGGGAAGGCCAGCTCCAGCCCTGATGATCACCATCCCATAAATCCCCTTCTAAGTCTATGACGTTCATAGATTATAAGCCATTTGTACCCTGGATTTTCCACTCCTCTTGATTAGTAATGGTACCAACCCCTCGCATCTGTGAGTGTAGTGCAGTGGTTAGAGCTACAGTGGGTTCAAACCCTGTGCTGCTCCCTGTGACTCTGGGCAAGTCACTTAATCCTCCACTGTCCCAGGTACATTACATAGATTGTGAGCCTGGGAAAATGTTTGAAGCACCTGTATGTAAACCAGTGGTCTCAAACTCGCAGTCCGGGGGCCACATGCGGCCCGCCAAGTACTATTTTGAGGCCCTCAGTATGTTTATCATAATCACAAAAGTAAAATAAAACAGTTTCTATAGCTATAAATTACATTATTATTAAGACATCCAAAAGGAGATATTTATAAACTACAAAGAGTTTTACCTTATGCAAAATTTTCATTTCCTTAACTATTTTTTAACATTAACTATTTTTTTTTCTGAGGCCCTCCAAGAATTCATAAATCCAAAATGTGGCCCTCCAAAGGGTTTGAGTTTGAGACCACTGATGTAAACTGTTTTGAGTGTGGTTGTAAAACCCTTCTCTAACCAGTCTCCTTGCTCTTTAAACCGGATTTTGCCAGTCTCCATGCACTATTTTTAATAGCCACTATTGTGCCAGTAGATCTATGGGCTGATCCCTCCCAGAACCTTAAGATCAACCTCACAGCATTCTCTTAATGTCCCATCGCTAAAGATAATTGGTACTTGTTGTTGGCATGTTCTTATGTATTCTTTCTATAAAATTGTAGTTCTTCCCTCTTTTTCCATTGTTTTCAAGTCATAAGTATGTTTGTTTAGTTCGTGTATGTCTAATTAATTTAAAAATGTTAGTCTCCCAGTTATAACGCTTTGTACTTTTGGATAAGCGTTTAATCAAAATTTAAATAAACTATGAAACCATGACTTTCTGGACACCTCCCCATCTCTGCATCTATATATACTAATGAAGTTTCCTCAAAAGTCTTTCATGAAGAGGGAATACTGGAGTTTTAAAAATGCATATAAATTATCTAAAATGAGCGTTACTTACCATTTCAAGGGTGTGCCTTCATAGTCAAACCATATCTCGCTTAAATCCTCTGGCCTCATCACCTTCTGGAAATGTTTTTTCACTTTGTCCATCACCAGCGTTAAGTAGCTTATTCTAGGCAACAGCAACTGAAAAAGAAATCTGTAGTGAGTGCAAATCTTGTCAAACACACTAGCTTTAAAGAACTCAGAAATTTGTTTTTCTGCATTCGGGAAGGAGAAAGGTAGCTTACACCTTGTCAAGTCTATTAAAGAAGAACATCAGATATTCAAAGGAAACAGACTAAAATGTTAGTTGAGAAGGCATAGTGGTAAAATTACAGGGTTCAACATTCTCAAAATAAGTGAGGTGCAAGCCAACTGATCAGCATTACCAACTAATAGTAACCTGCAATTTCATTTTAAATGTTTCAAAAAAGACCTAAAGACCTATCTTTCTCAAGAATTTGTTACAAATGATTCCTAAATATTGTAATACTTGTTTTTAATTTCTATCACCAGACAAACTTAAAGATCTCAATCTGTATACACTTCTCCCTCCTTATTCGTGGGGGATACAGACAGAGCCGGACCGCGAATGGCGAAAAACCGCAACTATCCGGCTCTGACCCACCCCCGCCTCCCTTCCGCCTTCCCCCGGCATCCCGGCCTTACCTGGTGGTCTAGCTGGTTTTCGGGGCAGTAGCGATCTTCCTACGCTCCTGCCCCGTGCAGATAGCCATTAGGAAATGGCTGTGGGGAATTCCCGTAGTCTCTCGAGTCTCCCCACAGCCATTTCCTAAGACTACGGGAACTCCCCACAGCCATTTCCTAATGGCTATCTGCACGGGGCAGGAGCGTAGGAAGATCGCTACTGCCCCGAAAACCAGCTAGACCACCAGGTAAGGCCGGGATGCCGGGGGGAAGACAAAAATATGGATTCTTTTCTACCTCCCCCCCCCAAAAAAAATTGCGATTATGTGAAATCGCGAGTAAGGAAACCGCGAATGGGGAGAGGGAAGTGTACTTTGGAGGAAAGGAGGGAGAGGGGAGCTATGATAGAGACATTTAAATACCTACGTAATGTAAATGTGCATGAGTTGAGTCTTTCATTTGAAAGGAAAGCACAGTTACTTACCGTAACAGGTGTTGTCCAGGGACAGCAGCATCTATTCTCACATATGGGTGGCGTCATCAGCAGAGCCCGGATGCGGAAGCTCGCAAGCAGACTTGCTTGAAGAAACCAGAAGTTTCGAGTCGACCGCACCGCGCATGCGCGAGTGCCTTCCCGCCCAGCTTAGGGCACGTCTCCTCAGTTCAGATAGCTAGCAGAGAAGCCAACCAGGGGAGGTGGGTGGGTTGTGAGAATAGCTGCCTGCTGTCCCTGGATAATACCTGTTACGGTAAGCAACTGTGCTTTATCCCAGGACAAGCAGGCAGCCTATTCTCACATATGGGTCACCTCCAAGCTAACCAGAATGGAATGATGGTGGGAGTGTTGGCAATTTAGGAGAATAAATTTTGTAATACTGTTTGGCCAAACTGTCCATCCCGTCTTAGCCCTCCTTGTTCTGCCACCGCAAAGCGGTGGCCCGCCGGACTCCGCCCACCTATCAGGTCTGCTCATGAACTTTAAATCCGAGGCAGGCTTGCTTGTTGATAACAAAAACTGATACAGTCCCTTATCCACAATGAAAGAGTACGTTTGGAGACTGCTTGGCCCAAATGAGATGAATGATACAAGAGAGGAACAGTTGTGATGCTTTCCTATGAAGACTTGTGTGTTGCATGTAGAATAAAAGAGCTCTCTTCTAGAGTATGAAGGGTACCTTCAGGAGGATCTGTATGAGGTTTCGGGAAGAAAACTGGGAGGCTGATTTCTTGATTTAGATGAAAAGGATTAACCATTTTAGGAAGACCACTTTTGTGGGAAAGAATCTGGTGCATGGTGGATAATGAATGAGTGCATGAATCTCACTAATTTCTTCTTGCTTAAGTGATGATAAAATAGGAAAAGTGTCTTTCACATGAGATACTGTAGAGATGTAAGAACATAAGAACATAAGCAGTGCCTCTGCCGGGTCAGACCACAGGTCCATCCTGCCCAGCAGTCCGCTCCCGCGGCGGCCCAAACAGGTCACGACCTGTCTGTATCACCAGAAGGGGCTCCCTTGCCACCTTGGTTTCTCATTTAAGTCCTATCTTCCTATCGAAGTCCTAACCCTCCGATCTTGCACATGCACGACCTGGTTTGGTTTCTATACTCATTACCTGGTTAGCTTTCTATACTTGTTACATCCCAGCTCCTCCCTCAGTATCCCATGATCCCTTTATCCTTCAGGAATCCGTCCAATCCCTGTTTGAATCCCTGTACCGTACTCTGCCTGATCACTTCCTCTGGTAGCGCATTCCAAGTGTCCACGACCCTTTGGGTGAAAAAAAACTTCCTTGCGTTTGTCTTGAACCTATCTCCCTTCAGTTTCTCCGAATGCCCCCTCGTACCTGTTGTCCCCTTCAGTCTGAAGAATCTGTCCCTATCCACCCTCTCTATGCCCCTCATGATCTTGAAGGTCTCTATCATATCTCCCCTGAGCCTCCTCTTTTCCAGAGAGAAGAGCCCCAGCCTATCCAACCTCTCGGCGTATGGGCAGTGTTCCAGCCCTTTTACCATTTTCGTTGCTCTCCTTTGGACTCTGTAGAGTTTAAATGTTCAAAAGGGAGTAATAACATACTTTGAGTGGAGAGCAAATTAAGGTCCCATGATTGTGGAGGTGATTGAAGCGGAGGTTGTACATGGATGAATCCTCTGAGAAATTGTCCGATGATGGGATGGATTTAAATGTGTTTCTCATCATTGGCAACACGTTTTGAAGAAATAGCTGATAAGTGGACTTGACATTGTTTTGAGGCCAGAGTCAGAGATGCCAAAGGTATTGTAAAAGATGTGGTACAGGACACTGATGTGGATCTAGAGAATGTGATGAACACCAGATAGAAAATCTTTTCCATTTGAGAGATTGTAATTTTTGGGTAGAGAGTTTATTTGCTGTTATTAAGATGTTTTGAATTACTGGTGGAAAAGATGATAACAGGAACCTGTGCAAAGCTTTGAGAGCAAGAGCTGGAAGATTTGGATGCACTAGTTTTCCATGTTGCTGTGTCAAGAGGGATGGATGAGTTCCAAGTTTTATTGGTTTGTCAATGGAGACTAGGCCAATCTCGGGCTATTAAAATCAAATTGCTGGAGTCTTGAGTGACTTTTTGAAGATCTTGTGATACAAGAGGAATGGAAGGAAAAGTATAAAAGAGATGTGTCCAGTTGATGGTGAAAACATCTTGGAATATATTGTTGGAAGATGGAAGTTTTGAGAGGTAGAAGCTGCGATTGGTATTGACATCTGATACAAAAAGATCTACTTACAGTATTCCCCAGCATTGAAAAATTGTTTGAACTACTGGTGGGGAGAAAGACCAATCATGTGGAAGGAGAATTCTGCTTAGTCTGCTAAGGTGTTTTGTACTCCTGGGATGTAGACTGCTTGAACTGACAAAATGACAAAAGTCCAAATCTGGTATGCTTCGAAACAGAATGGGTGAGAACCCTTGTCTCCCTGTTTGCTCAAGTAAAACATTGTGACTTGGTCATCTGTGCGAATAAGCAACATTTTGTTTTTGATGAGATGCTGGAATGTTGAGATGGCATAGAAGACCGTATGGAGTTCAGTTATATCAATGTGAAGGGTATTTTCTTTTTTGGACCGTGAAGCTTGTGTTCTATATTGGATGATATGAGCTTCCCAACCCTCAGGAAAGGCATCTGTGATCAATATATCTGGTGATGTATTCCGAAAGGATGCTCCTGAGACCAAATTTCTTGGAGATCGCCACCAATGAAGGTTGTTCTTTATTTGAGGTGTTAGGCAAATCTTTTGTTTTAAAGGTTGATTGTATTGATTCCACTGATTTTTAATCCCCATTATAGGGGCCTCATGCACATTCTTGCATGAGAAATTAGTGCTGAACAAGCTGCCATGTGGCCTAGAGCTTGAATTGATGTCTTGCTGTACATGTAGTGGAATGTAGAAACTAGAAAGTTATTGACAAATTTTGATGAAATATTCTCGAGGAAGGTAGGTTCTTGCCGATACTGTGTTGATCTGAGGTCCTATGAACTGTAACTGTTGTGTTAGTTTCAAATGCAACTTCTTGAGACTGATGATGAATCCCAGGGAGGTAAGGGTTAATATTGTAGTCTGAATGGAACTGATTAAATCCTGCTTTGATGGCAAAGAGATAAGCCACTCGTCTAAGTAGAGAAATACAAAAACTCCTGAAGAAAAGCTGCCACTACTACTACGCTGTTTAAGAGTGCTTTTAAAAGAGATTTCCAGGCGCCTACTGGCACCTAAAAAAACAGCACCAGAATAGCGCCTAATGCCACTGTAGGCATGGCTAACACCGGAAGTGGTGTTAGGCGCTGGTAGGTGCCTCTGTAGGCGAGATTCATATCAAAGGTAGACCAGAAATGAAGGCCTGAAAACCCTGGCCAACATTTCCTTTTTTTTTTTTTTAATTTATAATTTTCACAACAGTTCAACATCCAGAATAAAGGAAAAAAAATCATTAATTATCTAACAACTTCCATCTAGCCCACATTCCGAAAGGACTAACTTCCTTTATAAGGCAATAATTAAAACAAGAAAAACCGAGGATTCCCCTTAACAGGAAAAGGAAAGAATTCCTCGAACATTAGGTGAAACTAATAGAATTCTCCTAAAAAAATAACAGTTAGTTTAACTCTTATGTTGTTCATTCATATTCAAAAAACTTTCCAATTGAATCGAGTCCCAGAAAACCTATTCCTTGCAGGGGAACTTTAAATAAAAAGTGGCTCCAAGAGCCCAAACTCTAGATTTCCTTTTCATCTGAGTAGATCGAGCCACATTGGGACATATGAATACTTTCACCACAGAATTTTGCTTGTTTATTTCTAAAGTATGTTTTATGATACTATATTATTTGGTACAGCAATAAGAGTTCCGAGCCCGATTTTAATAACAAGCTTTTATTAATATTGACAGGGGTCGCCATGCAACAAATTACTCAAAATTGGAAAGATTATACTAAATTAAATTATACATTTTGGTGGAATTCAGTTTGCCACATATACAAGATGGAAAAGGTGTTAGCGTTACAGCAAGGGAAAATTTAATTTAAAAAAAAAATATGGGGACCATTTTTTTTTTTTCCTATTATTTTTTATTTTCAAGTTTTACATAAAGTGTACAAAATATTAAAATACAATTTATGAATACACAATATCACTTTTATATCTAATACATCATATTCTAAATATATTTTTATTCCCTCTCCCACCCCCCACCCTTCTATTACTTTTCTATCCTATATTACATATTATATATTATATTAAATCATATTATGTAAAAATTATTTTCACTACCCCCCCCTCTATGTGTGTCTCATAAAAGATATTGAAAAGAAGAAAAGAAGAAGAAAAATCTAATTATTTATTCATTACAATATTTTGTCAATGGCCCCCATATTTTTATAAATTTAGTATATGTCCCTCTTTGTATTGCTATTGCTCTTTCCATTTTGAATATATGACATATTGTATTCCACCAAAATGTATAATTTAGGTTATTATAATTCTTCCAATTGTTGGTTATATGCTGAATGGCAACCCCTGTCATAATTAATAAAAGCTTGTTATTTTCTGGTGAAATTTGACTTTTTTTTCTCATCATCATTCCAAATAACACTGTATCATAAGATATTGCTATATAATTTTCCATATGGGGACCATTGACTACTTACTCTAATGATCAGATGTCTTAACCACATGGTTAGTTTATATTTGGGTTAGGGGGGAAACATTTATTATATGGTCATGGGAATATTGATCTATTTTTATTTTATAAGAATATATGATTGTATTTACAAGTGATTTGTGAAAATTGTTGTATTATTTATAATTCACTTGATGTAAGATTTAAAAATGAATAAAGATTTATAAAAAAAAAAATTAAAATAAAGTATGTTTTCATGATTATACTTTTATCTAACTCATTAACACATTTCCAATGGAGGCACAATTCTTGATTGACACATGACCGACAGCCGCTGGAGAATCTAGGCCTTGGTGAAAACCCTGGGCGCTGAAGAAGGCCAAAAGGAAGAAATTTGTATTGAAAATTATGATTTTGGAAAGTGAAGCGGAGATATTGCCAATGACGATGGTATACTGGAATGTGTGCATTTGCATCTTTTAAATCCAGGGATGCTAGTCAGGAATTTGTTGGGAAAATAGTAGGAAGAGAATGCATCCTGAATTCTCATTTTAGGGAAAAATTGAGATCTCCAAGATCTAATATTGGTCTTAGGTCTCTGGTTTTCTTTAATATTACAAAATAACAGGAGTAAAATCCGTGATTGTGATCTGGAGGAAGAACAGGTTCAATGCCATGATTTAAAAGTAGTGAGTGAATTTCTTCTCCGAGAATAGATGCTTGTGAGTGAGGTAAAATTCTGGGTTTTGAAGAGGCGTCTTGAGGAAAGTGAGTGAAAATGAGTTTGTAACCAAATTTTACTATCCTTAAGACTATTTGTCGGTTGTGATTTGATTTCTCGATTTACAATTAGGAAAAAATGTTAAATAATAAGTCCCACTAATTAAATAACTCTTGCTAAACCAGGACAGCTTGAATCTTCATTAATAGCATCTATCTTCCACCGTATGGTAAAAAGAGTGCTCAACTGTTGCGCAGTTGGTTTCACTAAGGACAGAGAACCAAGGTCCTTTGAATCTGGTGTGCCGAGACCCTTAGGTACTATCTGCGAGCCCATCAGGTCAGAAGCACTGGAATTATGAGAGCCCACCGGTACCTGCATGAGGCCCTTTGGGTCACCACTAACTTGTTCCATCCTTACTGAAACTGAAAAATTTTGAGTAGAAGACAACTTTTCCTTTGAAGGAGAGAGGGCTACATCTGCCACGCTGAGCAGAAACTCAAAAACTGAAGAGACAGAGGTCGCGCTCAAGGCGGGAAGGACGACATTGCATACGATTGGCTGAAGCATTTGTGCACAAGCTTGAGAGGACACTTGACATCCAGCATCCATGTCCCTTCCTCTCTCCCCCTGCTACTTGTAGTCCAGCTGACACCTCCCCTGTGAGATTAGACATACCTGCAGACGTCCCAAAGCAGCAGTAGCAGCAATGGCCGGCCGGCAGAGACAGCGCTGTGAACAGGCTGCTTGCGGCTACCTTGCCAGGGTCTTCCCTCTGCTGAAAGTGACACGGCAGAGGAAAGGCCCTCGCAGGATGGCCACAAGCAACCTGTTCACAGCGCTGCCTCTGCCAGCTAGTCACTACTGCTGCTGTTGCTGCTTTGGGAGGCCCACAAGTACGTCAGCTCTTACTGGGGGGGGGAGGGAGGGGATGGGTTGTCATTCAGAGAGAGGGGCAGGGGCAGAAGGTCTGCACAGAATTTTGCACAGCGTGTGCAGAATTCCGCCAGTATTTTCATTCTGCATTTCCTTCTGAATAATTAATATTCTATTTGCTTTTTGGACTACCACTGCACCCAAAGTGGCAGAATATGGAACCCAACATTTAGCAAATGCTGCACTGCTCAAGGGTCAATTTTTATTTGTTCAACCATTTGTGGTATATGAACCCATGTTCTAAGCCTGTAGTTCTCTATCACGGTTGCAAACCCCACACAAGTCTCGTAAAAGAAAACAATCTTTTCAGGTAATTAACACCAAAAGGGCACAGCTGTCAGGAAACATGACTTTTGTCTCACTCAAAATAGCTGAACACAGCCAGATATCTTTACGGGGAAAAAAACAAAACCTCAAGAATTGCTCAATGATCAGACTGCATTTCTCATAATGAGACTATCTTCTTGCAAATAAAGGAAGGAAAAAAAGTGCAAAAGAGTAACAGTGCAAAAAATAATAATATCTGAAAAGTTTTCACAAATTTAATAAAGTAACTCCTAAGACCTCTGGTGTGTGACAGTTATGCACCTGATAATTAGATAAGATCAAGAGCTATTACAAAAATCTGTATCCAAGTATTAGAATTCATCAGACAGCATTTAAAAAAGGCATTTTCAGACTTCTTTAAGTTGCTTCCCTGTAACTCTCCGTTCTTTCGATATATTAAGGGAAAACGACCCATGAAGGAAGTGATGGGACTGTTGGATGACCATGGAATAAAGGGAGCGCTAGAGGAGGACAAAGCAATCGCCGACAAACTGAACATATTTTTTGCGTCTGTATTTACCGAAGAAGAGGTACACAGCATACCAGAACCCATCAGGCTATATGCTAGAAATGAAGTCAAAAAGCTGACAGGATTGACGGTCAGTCTAGAGGAGGTGTGTAGGCAGATTGATAGGCTTAAGAGCGATAAATCCCTGGGACTGGATGGCATCCATCCGAGGGTCAAGGAACTGAAAGGGACTACAGCTGAACTGCCAATCTGTCGATCAAATCAGGAAAGATTCCGGAAGGCGGAAAATGTTACGCTGATCTTCAAGAAAGGTTCAAGGGGAGATCCGGGAAACTACAGACCAGTGAGTCTGACCTCGGTACTGGACACGGGCTGATGAGGACCAGTCAGCACGGTTTTAGCAAAGGCAGATCGTGTTTGACGAACTTGCTGCACTTCTTTGAGGAAGTAAACGGAAAGATAGACAAGGGCAACCCGGTCGACATTGTATATCTGGATTTTCAGAAGGCGCTTGACAAGGTTCCGCATGAACGACTACTTCAGAAAATTGCGAGTCATGGAATCAAGGGTGAAATACTCACATGGATTAAAAACTGGCTGGATCATAGGAAACGGAGAATGAGGGTAAATGGACAATACTCGGACTGGAAGAGCGTCACACCAGTGAGATGCCACAGGGCTCAGTGCTTGGACCCGTGCTCTTCAACATCTTTATAAACGATCTGGACATTGGTACGACGAGTGAGGTGATTAAATTGCAGACTATACAAAGTTATTCAGAGTAGAGAAGACACAGGGGGATTGTGAAGATCTGCAACATGACATAATCAGGCTCGAGGAATGGGCATCAACATGGCAGATGAGGTTCAACGTGGATAAGTGTAAAGTGATGCATGTAGGTGACAAAAATCTCATGCACGAATACAGGGTAACCGGGGCAGTACTTGGAGAGACCTCCCAGGAAAGAGACTTGGGAGTTATGATCGACAAGTCGATGAAGCCATCCATGCAATGTGCGGCGGCAGTGAAAAGGGCGAACAGAATGCTAGGAATGATTAAGAAGGGGATCACGAACAGATCGGAGAAGGTTATCATGCTGCTGTAATGGGCTATGGTGCACCCTCACCTGGAGTACTGCGTCCAGCACTGGTCGCCGTACATGAAGAAGGACACGATACTACTCGAAAGGGTCCAGAGAAGAGCGACTAAGTTGGTTAAGGGACTGGAGGAGTTGCCGTATAGTGAAAAATTAGAGAAACTGGGCCTTTTCTCCCTTGAATAGAGGAAATTGAGAGGGGACATGATCGAAACATTCACGGTACTGAAGGGAATAGACTTAGTAGATAAGGATAGGTTGTTCACCCTCTCCAAGGTAAGGAGAACGAGAAGGGTACCCTCTATAATTGAAAGGGGATAAATTCCGTATGAACATAAGGAAGTTCTTCTTCACTCAGAGAGTGGTAGAAAACTGGAACGCCCTTCCGGAGTCTGTTGTAGGGGAAAACACCCTCCAGGGATTCAAGACAAAGTTAGACAAATTACTGTTGAACCAGAGCATACGCAGGTAGGGCTACTCTCAGTTAGGGCACTGGTCTTTGACCAAGGGCCGCTGCGTGAGCGGACTGCTGGGCACGATGGACCACTGGTCTGACCCAATTCTTATGTGCTTATGAAAGGATATTTTAGCAATATTATAGAGAAAGAAATGACAACTTTGGGCAGTCTGTTGGATGCGAGAGGAGAAGGAGAGCGACGAGTCAAAGATGACCCAGAGGTTGTGAGCCGACGAGGGTGTTATCCACCACTATAGGGAATGGAGTGGGGGGCGGGGGCTGAGACAGGTTTAGAAGGAAAGATAAAGAGCAATCTTGGCCATGTTTAATTTTAGATGGTGGTGAAACATCCAGGTAGCAATGTCAGAGAGGCAGGCCAAGACTAGGGCCTGGATTCCTGTAGAAATTTCAGGCATGGAGAGGTAGATTTGAAAGGGGATAAATTCCCTACGAACATAAGGAAGTTCTTCTTCACCCAGAGTGGAAGAAAACTGGAATGCTCTTCCAGAGTCTGTGATAGGGGTGAACACCCTCCAGGGATTCAAGACAAAGTTAGACAAGTTCCTGCTGAACCAGAACGTACACAGGTAAGGCTAGTCTCAGTAAGGGCGCTAGTCTTTGACCAGAGGGCCGCCGCGTGAGCAGACTGCTCGGCACGATGGATCACCGGTCTGACCCAGCAGCGGCAATTCTTATGTTCTTGAGTCATCAGAATAGAGGTGATACTAGAATCCGAGGGATGAAATTAGAGCACCAAAAGAAATGGTGTAGATGGAGAAAAGAAGAAGTCCCAGGACAGATCCCTGAGGTACGCCGACCAATAATGGAAACACAGCAGAGAAGAATCCTTCAGAGCTTACATTAAAGGTGCGATGGAAAAGATAGAAAGAAAACCATGAAATAACAGAGCCCTGAAACCCAAGTGAAGACAGCATTTCAAAGAGCAGGCGGTGGTCTATGGTGTCAAATGTTGCAGATAGATTGAGGAGGATGAGAATGGAGTACAGTCCTTTGGATTTGGCTGGGAGCAGGTCACTGGAGACTTTAGCAAGAGTGGTTTCTGTGGAGTGAAGATGGTGGAAGTCCGATTGAAGGGGATCGAGGATAGCGCGAGCCAAAAGGAAGTCAAGACAATGGCAGTGGACAGTTCGTTCTAGTAGTTTGGATAAGAAGGGGAGAAGGAATACAGGGTGATAGTTGGAGGGGCAGGTAGGTTCCAGCAATGGCTTTTCAGGAGTGGAGTAACGGAACCATGTTTGAAGACGTTAGGTATAGTTGTGTTGGAGAGCGATAGGTTGAGGATATGGCAGATAGGGGAGGATGACATAAGGAAGTGTATCGAAAACTGTGTGCCTCTTGAAATTTCTGGTGTGCCGCGACACACTGGCGATGAGGCGAGCCATCCATGCCGGCTGCCTGCCTACAGGAGTGCCTCTCACGGCGAGGTATGTCCTGTAGGCAATCAGCCGGCACAGATGACTCTCCTCTTCTCCTCGCACCTCCCAGGTCGCAGCCAGATGGGCCTCCGCGCATGCACGGGTGTTGACGTGATGATGTCACGCACATGCGTGATGTCATCGCATTGACGTCCGGGTGCCTTCTGGCCGGGGCACTGAATTTACTGTGCTGTCGGCCGGAAGGTTTGCGAGACACTGACATACGTTATCACTGCAATCATCATCCC
This sequence comes from Geotrypetes seraphini, assembly GCF_902459505.1. NCBI lineage: Eukaryota > Metazoa > Chordata > Amphibia > Gymnophiona > Dermophiidae > Geotrypetes > Geotrypetes seraphini. The sequence continues at coordinate 12,853,369 of NC_047086.1, read as the reverse complement.
CTCTTCTATATATCCATCAAAGGAACTTTTCTGCCATCCCAAAACTTTAAAGCCTCAGTAGATCTCCAAGGACATTCAAAATTGGACTCCTCCTTCTTGCTGAAAAAGCCTGGATATAGATCTCCCAAATCTGTACCCGGTGCTGTCGTGCGATTAATGTATGATCTTAAGGAGGCCACCAACAGCAGCACCAGTTACAGAATCCAGGCCTTAAGAAAGCAATTCTAAAACCAGTACGTTCACTTATGCCTTATGCTTACCGGCAATGTGCAGTAAAAGCCTATTCTGTAATGGCATTCTGTAATAGGTGCCTAAGTTCCATTAGAAAATACTAGCATAACCTAGTTTCAGCACACACACCCACAATACACCAGCCATAAACCTAGCGTATGTGCAGCAGGGATGCATTGAACTTACCGTATTCTATAAGTAATGCCTACCTGTATACGTCCCTCGCATCTACACACTATGTAAACTACACACTATGTAAACAGCCAACGTCGTTCCTCTACATAAAAAGGGTTGCAAGGCTGAGGCTGCGAACTATAGACCGGTAAGCCTCACCTCAATAGTGTGCAAACTCATGGAAACACTAATTAAATATAAATTAGATACGATCCTGAACGAGGGAAATCTCCGGGATCCCAGCCAACATGGATTCACCAAGGGTAGGTCATGCCAGTCCAATCTAATCAGCTTCTTTGACTGGGTAACAAGAAGACTGGACTCAGGAGAGTCCTTGGACGTCGTGTACCTGGACTTCAGCAAAGCGTTTGACAGCGTCCCACACCGCAGGCTGCTGAACAAGATGAAATCGATGGGATTAGGAGAGACTCTAACTGCATGGGTTAAAGATTGGCTTAGTGGCAGACTTCAGAGGGTGGTGGTTAACGGTACCTTCTCTAAAATGTCAGAGGTGACTAGCGGAGTGCCACAGGGTTCAGTCCTGGGCCCACGGGGATCTGACTCAAGGGCTTCAAGGCAAGATAACCTTATTCGCTGATGACGCCAAACTATGCAATATAGTAAACGGCTATAATCTACAGGATGCTATGGAGCAATACCTGCGTACTTTAGAAAGATGGTCCTTGATCTGGCAGCTGGGCTTCAACGCCAAGAAATGTAAGGTCATGCATCTCGGTAACGGAAATCCTTGCAGAACCTACACCCTGAATGGAGAAACTTTAACCAGGACTACAGAAGAACGAGACTTAGGAGTAATCATCAGTGCTGACATGAAAGCAGCCACTCAAGTGGAGAAGGCTTCATCTAAAGCACGGCAGATGATAGGTTGTATCAAGAGAAGCTTCGTCAACAGGAAACCTGAAGTCATGATGCCATTGTACAGAGCCATGGTGAGACCTCATCTGGAATACTGTGTGCAATTCTGGAGGCCACATTACCGTAAGGATGTGCTCAGAATTGAATCGGTTCAGCGGATGGCCACCAGGTTGGTCTCGGGGCTAAAGGGTCTCCCGTACGAAGAAAGACTGAGCAAATTGCAGCTCTACACTCTCGAAGAGCGTAGGGAGAGGGGAGACATGATTGAGACATTTAAGTACATCACGGGACGGGTCGAGGTGGAAGATGATATCTTTCTTCTCAAGGGACCCTCGACCACAAGAGGACATCCGCTCAAACTCAAGGGAGGGAAGTTTCGTGGAGACGCCAGGAAGTTCTTCTTCACGGAGAGAGTGATTGAGCATTGGAACAAGCTTCCAGTACAGGTGGTCGAGGCACGCAGCATCCCAGACTTCAAGAACAAATGGGATACCTATGTGGGATCCCTACGAGGTCATGCCAAGGGATAGGATCACTAGGACTTGAATGAGCGGGTCAGTAGAGTGACAGTATAATTAAATTGTACTTTAGGGGGTCAGTAGACTTAAGAGGGTGGGTAAATGGTGTGGGCAGACTTGATGGGCTATAGCCCTTATCTGCCGTCAACTTTCTATGTTTCTATGTTTCTAGACTCACCGCTATAGAAGAGCCCTTGATCTGCTGCTATTTTCATGCATAAGTGCTTAAGTACTAGTATTCTACACATATACACCAAGAGGCGTATAAGCATTGGCACCTAGATTACAGGATTGCCTTTCTAAAGAGAGATACCAGCTGAAAGTCATCCCAAAGTGGGAAAGGGATGGGATGGGATTTGATATACAGTACTCCCCCGAAATTCACTGGGGTTTTTGTTCAGAAACCCCCGCGAATTTCGAAAACAAAGGCAGGAGAGGGCAGCTAAGGCGCTGGCGGGTGCAGAAAATCACTCGCGGTATGCTCCGACCACCTCTTCCTATTACTAAAGTCAGGCTGCACCAATCAGGAGCTGCTTTGGCACGCCAGACAGCGTGTCAAAGCAGCTCCTGATTGGTGTAACTATGACTTTAGTACAAGTAGCTGGCTGTCGGAAAATACCGCAAATTACTGAGTCCTCGATTCAGGAACCACAAATTCGCGGGGGTTTACTGTACCGCCTTTCTACGGTTATAATCAAAGCAGTTAATGTGTTCTATCCAGGTCCTTTTTTTGTGCCTAGGGCAATGGAGGGTTAAGTACTTGTCCAGCGTCACAAAGAGGTGCAGTGGAAATTGAACCTGGCTCCCCGGATTCTCAGGCCACTGCTACGCTTCTTGCCATACTTACATAATAAGGTTCTGCTTCCCTTTCTGTTAGCTCGTCCTGGTATAAGGTAAAGCAAGCTGGAATTCGTCCAAACCAAACATCTCGAAGCACATCTTTATCATCTGTCATTCTTCCAGAGGACGTTGCAGCACATAAAGACTAGACAGATGCTCGAACTAAACTAGAACATAAAGAATACGATAGAAAAAAAATCAGAATCTGTTTAAATGAAATAGAAAGTATATTAGTGGAACTTTATTAGCGTAAGCCCCGGAAAAACTGAGTCTGGAGAAAAACAACCCCAAGATGTGAAGATCAATGAAGAAAAGGTATTATCCTGTTTTGTTGGAAGTCCCTTGTTCGACCCTTATTAGCATAATACACTAAACTGGGGAATTCTATAAATGGTACCCTGCTTAGGTGCTGCTAGGCGGCCTTATCGCGACTGCTTAGCGATCCAACATCTGGGATCTGTGCCAAAAATGTTTTAATTGGCTTAATTCGTGTGCCAGTCTTCAGCCGATCCCCCCCAAAATTAAGCAATTTATGATTTTGGCGCCAAACTCTTAGGACACCTAGCGACACCAAAGTGGAGGCACTTTGCAATGCCTAGGGACACCTCTGTTAAAAAGTAGGCAAGCTTACGGGGAGAGAATAGGCATGGTTGACTTAGGCATGGTTAAGCGTCCGACAAAGGTGCCGCCACATTAAGCAAATGAAAAGCTGGCCTAATGGAGCGGCGCCTATAGAAAGATTAGGTTCTTATCTCAGTAATCTTCTTTCTAGTAGACAGACACTCCATTGCTGAACCTGTAGGTAGCCATCCTTTATGAGAATTCTTGTAGGAAGCTTCATTAGCATTCTTTTGCTCCACCTCCCATACTTTTGGGCTGTCCTCCAATTCCTCAGTTTGTACCAAAGCAGATGATCATCCCGGAAGAGGAAATAAAATAGGGAGGGGTACGGGGACACTCCTCAAGAAACATGCCTGTTCTGCTCATATCGTTAAACATATAATAGATAAAATAAAACTTAAGCATTTGCAATACATAACAAGGTGAAAAACAAACAAGTCACCAACTTGAGCGCAATGTGCACTGAGTGTGGGAAATTTTATAGATAACAGTCCTCTATCCTTGTCAAGGCAGGACAAAGAAAAGAAACAAGATGTCTGGACTCTCTGGTACTTTAGAGGCAGTAAGCAGGCAAATGAACATCTGACAGGGTGGGCTTCAGGAATGGAGTATCTGTCTATTAGAAAGAAGATTACAAAGGTAAATACGTAATCATTTCTTCGAGTGCGACACACTCCTTTCCTGAACCTGTGGAATGTATCAAAGCAGTCCCCCAAGTTTAGGGTGGGACAAATGAGCCTCCTGTCAGAACTAAAGATTCAAATGCCAAGTCCTGTTTGTCCACCTTATGAAACTTTGTGAAAGTATAAAATGAAGACCAAGTAGTAGCTCTACAGATTTCTTCTGGGGAAACCGCCAAAGATTCTGCCCAAGAGGAAGCTATGGGGCTCATAATCAAAACTTAAATACATCTAAAAACCCACCCAAATCAGCAATTGAACGATCTAAAAGACAGGTCGCCAAGTGCCGATAATCAAAACGGCTTTTTAGATGTATTCAGGGACTTTTTAGGCCTCTGAATCCTGCTATTCGCCCAGAGCTGGAGGAATGGTTAGGGTGGGATGTAAGCCGACCTAGACTTTGTTGTCCTTCAAGGATAATCAAAGGTTTGATGAGATTGCCTAGACAGAACATATACGTTGTGAGTTAGACGATGTAAAGACAGGTATAAATGCCAAAAGGTATCCAAAGTGACCAGATAACCACTGCAGGGTCAAAGTAAAGCCCCCATACACCCCCTCTCCTTGTTCAATGACCCCGTCAAACCCCCACAAAGTTCAGAATAAAAACGTACATACCTGCCTCTGGAACATCAGCACCTGGCATAGGAAAGCCTACTAGAGCTGCATAGAAGTGGCTTAAGTAGTCTGGGAAGTGGGCTACTGAACCATAAAGAGGAGGACCCAGGCCCATAAGCCACTCTAGCCATTACATTCATGGTAGAAAATATGATCCCACCAAAACCCTATTGTACTACCATATAGGTGCTACCTGCAACCATAAGGGCTATTGAGATTGTAGACGGGTGGGTAGAATGGGTTTGGGGGGGCTCAGCATAACCTATAAGGGAGTTCTGGTGAGATGTTTATCTGGCACCCTTTTTGTGAAGTTCACAGCAATGCCCTGTAAGGTGCTCCACTGCTCTCTTGCAATGTCTAGGTAGCCAGTTCATCACAATGCTGCCCCCTCCCACTTCCAAATGGTCTTGTTCTGGACGTTTCGGATTAATTTTTGGTCGAAAAGGTGGTATAAAGATAGACGTAGTGGCAGTCTGGACAATAAACCGCCTGGACGTACAGCTACATGATTTTCAAAAACAAAAATATTTTGAATGTACTTTTCAAGAATGGACATTTTGCTACTGCTGACTTTAGGCAACTAGCGCCCTAAGTCCAAATCGGACTTAGATGTTTCTTTTGATTATGTCCCTTCACGCTCCTAGTGGAGTACGATTCACAGACATAAGCGGACATTTCCATTTCCGATATAGTCTGCAGAAATGGCTATACGGATCCAGCTTTTGAGGTTGGTTGACCTTTACGGGCAGCTCCCACCAATACAAACAGATAATCTGATAACTGAAATTCATTTGTAACCTCTAGATACCGCAGTAAAAGTCTGCACACATCCAACACCTTTTCTCAATCCCAAGGGAGTGAAGGCAAGCGTACTTCTTGGTTGATGTGAAAGCTGGAAACCATTTTCGATAAGAAAAATGAGTCTGTGCACAAGACCACACCTGAATCCAAAATTCAGAGGAATGGATAACATAACTTTATTCTTCAATACCGCCACAATCAAACGATTTCTAGGCGGTTTACACAGAAGAGAACTGGACAATCAGCAAAATACTAGTAGTAAAAATACAACGTTACCTAGAGCAGTGGTTCCCAACCCTGTCCTGGAGGACCACCAGGCCAATCGGGTTTTCAGGCTAGCCCTAATGAATATGCATGAGAGAGATTTGCATTTAATGGAAGTGACAGGCATGCAAATCTGCTCCATGCATATTCATTAGGGTGATCCTGAAAACCCGATTGGCCTGGTGGTCCTCCAGGACAGGGTTGGGAACCACTGACCTAGAGTATAGACAATATAAAATTTTTGTTATGAAGAGAACTTCAATTAAGGGAAGGTAATCACCACTAAAACCACTGTCTTGATGGTGAGGTCCATCAGAGAAGCTTGTTCCAGAGGTTCATAGGGTGCTCTCACTAGTACCTGGACCACATAAAAACTCCATACCAGAAAAGGCTGGATGGAGGCGCAAAGTGCCCTTCAAAAACCTGACCACATCTGGATGTGCGGCTACAGTGCTCTTATTAATCCTAGGTCCAAAACAGGAGAGCACCAAAATCTGAACTTTCAGGGATCCAACTGCTAGGCCTTTTTCTAGACCATCCTGCAGGAAAGCGAGCAACACAGAACGGCGCCAAGCTCAGGTCCTCACTCCTCTGAGCGCACCAAGCTTGCAAACAACTCCAGGCTTTCGCATAGTTGCCTTCTTCCTATATCTTAGAAGGGTGGAGACCACTCTATCCAAATAACCTTTACACGCTAGTGCCGCACGATCAAAAGCCATGCACAAAAGCATTCTGGATCCTGCAGGGCAACTGGGCCCTGCGTGAGCATAAGAACATAAGAAGTTGCCCCCGCTGAGTCAGACCAGAGGTCCATCTTGCTCAGCCAGGGATGACATGGAAGTTTGAGATCCTGATCCCTCAGTAGACGGACCAGATCTGCATACCACAGTCATCTCAATCAGTCTGATGCTACTAGAATCACCAGCCCCTGGTGCGCCATGATCGTGCGAAGAAGTCTGCCAATCATGGGCTATGGAGGGAAGGCGTAAAGAAGACCTGCCTTGGCCAGAACTGCACCAGAGCATCCAGAAATGACTGGCTCCTACCATCTCACTTGTAGAGAGACAACTAAAGAACTGAGGACAGCCCAGAAGGATGGGAGGAGCAAAAGAATGCTAATTAATCTCCCTACAAGAATTCTCACAAGAAGGATTCCACTACCTGCAGATTCAGCAATGGAGTGTCTGTCGCACTAGAAGTCTAAGACACCTAGCAATGCCTAAGTTCGCTTAGGCGCTGCTAGGTGTGATTTTAAATGGTGCCTTTTTTTTTATTAAAAAACAAGCCAAATGGTGCCTACAATGTAGGCACCATTTAGCATGGTTTATAGAATCTGGCCCTAAATTCCTGCCCCCCCTACAGAGCATATTACAGCAATTAGTCTGCCTTAACATGTCTTTCCTCTCATATCAATGGTCCCAAAGCATCTAGCAGACCTACAGAGTACTACTACTACTATTAATTATTTCTATAGCGCTACCAGACGCATGCAGCGCAGTGCAGAGTCACAAAGAGTAAGAAAACAGCCCCTGCTCCAAAGAGCTTACAATCTAAACAGGCAAGACAGACAAACAGGATGTCATGGATACAGTTAAGGGGAAGGGTTAATCAGCTGGCTGGGTTGGAAGGCAGAGAGGAGAACAGGACAATCAAACCATTGTGACATCACAATGTGAGGTTGGCTCTTATTGGTGGAATGAGGCATTGTGACATCACAAACTCAGCTCTGCTTCCCAAAGACTGAAACTCTTAACACTACTACTATGAATTATTTCTATAGCGCTACCAGATGTACGCAGCGCTATACAGAGTTGCAAAGAAGACAGTCCCTGCTCCAAAGAGCTTACAATCTAAACAGCCAAGACAGACAAACAGGATGCCATGGATACAGTTAAGGGGAAGGGTTAATCAGCTGGCTGGGTTGGAGGGCAGAGGAGTAGGGTTAAGGGTTAAGGATTGAAGGCTTTATCAAAAAGGTGGGGTTTCAGTCTGCTTTTAAACAAGGAAAGGGGCTTGATGGACAGAGTACAAAATTCCATGGTGACAAAATTCATCACCGGAAACAATTCTGTGTCATTTTTAGTGTCTATTTCAACCTCAGTCTTTCTATACCAGCATTCTTCAATGCAAGGCTTGAGAGTCAGTAGATGGGCCTATTCATACTCTGATTCTTCTCTCTCTCTTTAAAGAATGACATGGAGATGGTTTTCCTTGTGGACAGGAACGGTGATGAATTTTGTCACTCTCATATACAGTACAAGGAACAAGCCCTGCTCTATAGTGTGAATACAGGTAGAATATCAAAGCAAATCCCTCATTGCAAGTCAGATGGATTTACTGAGCTTCCAGCTACCTAAAGCTACTAACTCCAGGGTAGAATTTTCAAGCAAAGACTTAATATCACACCATATAAAGTTATTTAACCACATATTATTGAAAACCAATTTGTCTGCAAGGGCTTTTGGAAAATCAGAAAGAACAAGATAGATTTTTGGCGACAGTTCTTTTCCAGCTTTGATTTTGAATTTAATGTAACCGTGTTGAACATCAACACAAGAGAGGCAGTTGTGATCCACAAAATGTAGTGGAAAAGAGCAACCATGGATCAAAGAGGCTAGAATAAAATACACTTTTATTAAAATTACCTAAATTTAATAAAGGTGTGTTTTATTTTAGCCTGTTTGATATTGTTGTTCTTTGCGGCTTCGAACCAGAAGTCTACTAGATTACTGTGACATTAGTTTTTGGGAAAGAGGAGAATCAGTACAGGTGTGTTTTTACTTTTGTGTTTTAGAATGATAGCTATGTATTCTAAATTGTTAGCATCCTGGGTAATTGGCAGGATATAAGTATGCAAATAATATATGTGTCAGTTACAAATCTGGTCTGCTCCTATCGCCTACTTCCAAGTATATAAAAAGCAGTCACCACTATATCAGAAATTCAAGCCCAAGTCTCAGCTTTTTTTGTTCGACATTGCTGCCTGGATGTCCCCGTGTCATTCTCTAGATGGGGAAAGGACAGCGACAAAGCGTGCGGGGAAGGGACGGGAAAATTGAGCTCCCGCGGGGACGGGGGCAAATTTGTCCCCGTGTCATTCTCTAGATGGGGCAGGGACAGTGACAAAGCGTGCGGGGAAGGGACGGGGAAATTGAGCTCCCGCGGGGACGGGGGCAAATTTGTCCCCGTGTCATTCTCTAGATGGGGCAGGGACAGTGACAAAGCGTGCGGGGAAGGGACGGGGAAATTGAGCTCCAGCGGGGACGGGGGCAAATTTGTCCCCGTGTCATTCTCTAGATGGGGCAGGGACAGTGACAAAGCGTGCGGGGAAGGGACGGGAAAATTGAGCTCCCGCGAGGAAGGGGGCAAATTTGTCCCCGTGTCATTCTCTAGATGGGGCAGGGACAGTGACAAAGCGTGCGGGGAAGGGACGGGAAAATTGAGCTCCCGCGGGGATGGGGGCAAATTTGTCCCCGTGTCATTCTCTAGATGGGGCAGGGACAGTGACAAAGCGTGTGGGGAAGGGACGGGGAAATTGAGCTCCAGCGGGGACGGGGGCAAATTTGTCTCCGTGTCATTCTCTCGATGGGGCAGGGACAGTGACAAAGCGTGCGGGGAAGGACGGGAAAATTGAGCTCCCGTGGGGACGGGGGCAAATTTGTCCCCGTGTCATTCTCTAGATGGGGCAGGGACAGTGACAAAGCGTGCGGGGAAGGGACGGGAAAATTGAGCTCCCGCGGGGACGGGGGCAAATTTGTCCCCGTGTCATTCTCTAGATGGGGCAGGGACAGTGACAAAGCGTGCGGGAAAGGACGGGAAAATTGAGCTCCCGTGGGGACGGGGGCAAATTTGTCCCCGTGTCATTCTCTAGATGGGGCAGGGACAGTGACAAAGCGTGCGGGGAAGGGACGGGAAAATTGAGCTCCCGCGGGGACGGGGGCAAATTTGTCCCCGTGTCATTCTCTAGATGGGGCAGGGACAGTGACAAAGCGTGCGGGGAAGGACGGGAAAATTGAGCTCCCGTGGGGACGGGGGCAAATTTGTCCCCGTGTCATTCTCTAGATGGGGCAGGGACAGTGACAAAGCGTGCGGGGAAGGGACGGGGAAATTGAGCTCCCGCGGGGACGGGGGCAAATTTGTCCCTGTGTCATTCTCTAGATGGGGCAGGGACAGTGACAAAGTGTGCGGGGAAGGGACGGGAAAATTGAGCTCCCGCGGGGACGGGGGCAAATTTGTCTCCGTGTCATTCTCTCGATGGGGCAGGGACAGTGACAAAGCGTGCAAGGAAGGGACGGGGAAATTGAGCTCCCGCGGGGACGGTGGCAAATTTGTCCCCGTGTCATTCTCTAGATGGGGCAGGGACAGTGACAAAGCGTGCGGGGAAGGGACGGGAAAATTGAGCTCCCGCGGGGACGGGGGCAAATTTGTCCCCGTGTCATTCTCTAGATGGGGCAGGGACAGTGACAAAGCGTGCAAGGAAGGGACGGGGAAATTGAGCTCCCGCGGGGACGGTGGCAAATTTGTCCCCGTGTCATTCTCTAGATGGGGCAGGGACAGTGACAAAGCGTGCGGGGAAGGGACGGGGAAATTGAGCTCCCGCGGGGATGGGGGCAAATTTGTCCCCGTGTCATTCTCTAGATGGGGCAGGGACAGTGACAAAGCGTGTGGGGAAGGGACGGGGAAATTGAGCTCCAGCGGGGACAGGGGCAAATTTGTCTCCGTGTCATTCTCTCGATGGGGCAGGGACAGTGACAAAGCGTGCGGGGAAGGACGGGAAAATTGAGCTCCCGTGGGGACGGGGGCAAATTTGTCCCCGTGTCATTCTCTAGATGGGGCAGGGACAGTGACAAAGCGTGCGGGGAAGGGACGGGAAAATTGAGCTCCCGCGGGGACGGGGGCAAATTTGTCCCCGTGTCATTCTCTAGATGGGGCAGGGACAGTGACAAAGCGTGCGGGGAAGGACGGGAAAATTGAGCTCCCGTGGGGACGGGGGCAAATTTGTCCCCGTGTCATTCTCTAGATGGGGCAGGGACAGTGACAAAGCGTGCGGGGAAGGGACGGGAAAATTGAGCTCCCGCGGGGACGGGGGCAAATTTGTCCCCGTGTCATTCTCTAGATGGGGCAGGGACAGTGACAAAGCGTGCGGGGAAGGACGGGAAAATTGAGCTCCCGTGGGGACGGGGCAAATTTGTCCCCGTGTCATTCTCTAGATGGGGCAGGGACAGTGACAAAGCGTGCGGGGAAGGGACGGGGAAATTGAGCTCCCGCGGGGACGGGGGCAAATTTGTCCCTGTGTCATTCTCTAGATGGGGCAGGGACAGTGACAAAGTGTGCGGGGAAGGGACGGGAAAATTGAGCTCCCGCGGGGACGGGGGCAAATTTGTCTCCGTGTCATTCTCTCGATGGGGCAGGGACAGTGACAAAGCGTGCAAGGAAGGGACGGGGAAATTGAGCTCCCGCGGGGACGGTGGCAAATTTGTCCCCGTGTCATTCTCTAGATGGGGCAGGGACAGTGACAAAGCGTGCGGGGAAGGGACGGGAAAATTGAGCTCCCGCGGGGATGGGGGCAAATTTGTCCCCGTGTCATTCTCTGGATGGGGCAGGGACAGTGACAAAGCGTGCGGGGAAGGGACGGGAAAATTGAGCTCCAGCGGGGACGGGGGCAAATTTGTCCCCGTGTCATTCTCTGGATGGGGCAGGGACAGTGACAAAGCGTGCAAGGAAGGGACGGGGAAATTGAGCTCCCGCGGGGACGGTGGCAAATTTGTCCCCGTGTCATTCTCTAGATGGGGCAGGGACAGTGACAAAGCGTGCGGGGAAGGGACGGGGAAATTGAGCTCCCGCGGGGACGGGGGCAAATTTGTCCCTGTGTCATTCTCTAGATGGGGCAGGGACAGTGACAAAGTTTGCGGGGAAGGGACGGGAAAATTGAGCTCCCGCGGGGACGGGGGCAAATTTGTCTCCGTGTCATTCTCTCGATGGGGCAGGGACAGTGACAAAGCGTTCAAGGAAGGGACGGGGAAATTGAGCTCCCGCGGGGACGGTGGCAAATTTGTCCCCGTGTCATTCTCTAGATGGGGCAGGGACAGTGACAAAGCGTGCGGGGAAGGGACGGGAAAATTGAGCTCCCGCGGGGATGGGGGCAAATTTGTCCCCGTGTCATTCTCTGGATGGGGCAGGGACAGTGACAAAGCGTGCGGGGAAGGGACGGGAAAATTGAGCTCCCGCGGGGACGGGGGCAAATTTGTCCCCGTGTCATTCTCTAGATGGGGCAGGGACAGTGACAAAGCGTGTGGGGAAGGGACGGGGAAATTGAGCTCCAGCGGGGACAGGGGCAAATTTGTCTCCGTGTCATTCTCTCGATGGGGCAGGGACAGTGACAAAGCGTGCGGGGAAGGGATGGGAAAATTGAGCTCCCGCGGGGACGGGGGCAAATTTGTCCCCGTGTCATTCTCTAGATGGGGCAGGGACAGTGACAAAGCGTGCGGGGAAGGGACGGGAAAATTGAGCTCCCGCGGGGACGGGGGCAAATTTGTCCCCGTGTCATTCTCTAGATGGGGCAGGGACAGTGACAAAGCGTGCGGGGAAGGACGGGAAAATTGAGCTCCCGCGGGGACGGGGGCAAATTTGTCCCCGTGTCATTCTCTAGATGGGGCAGGGACAGTGACAAAGCGTGCGGGGAAGGGACGGTGAAATTGAGCTCCCGCGGGGACGGGGGCAAATTTGTCCCTGTGTCATTCTCTAGATGGGGCAGGGACAGTGACAAAGCGTGCGGGGAAGGGGCGGGAAAATTGAGCTCCCGCGGGGACGGGGGCAAATTTGTCCCCGTGTCATTCTCTAGATGGGGCAGGGACAGTGACAAAGTGTGCGGGGAAGGGACGGGAAAATTGAGCTCCCGCGGGGACGGGGGCAAATTTGTCTCCGTGTCATTCTCTCGATGGGGCAGGGACAGTGACAAAGCGTGCAAGGAAGGGACGGGGAAATTGAGCTCCCGCGGGGACGGTGGCAAATTTGTCCCCGTGTCATTCTCTAGATGGGGCAGGGACAGTGACAAAGCGTGCGGGGAAGGGACGGGAAAATTGAGCTCCCGCGGGGACGGGGGCAAATTTGTCCCCGTGTCATTCTCTCGATGGGGCAGGGACAGTGACAAAGCGTGCGGGGAAGGGACGGGAAAATTGAGCTCCCGCGGGGACGGGGGCAAATTTGTCCCCATGTCATTCTCTCGATGGGGCAGGGACAGTGACAAAGCGTGCAAGGAAGGGACGGGGAAATTGAGCTCCCGCAGGGACGGGGGCAAATTTGTCCCCGTGTCATTTTCTAGATGGGGCAGGGACAGTGACAAAGCGTGCGGGGAAGAAACGGGAAAATTGAGCTCCCGCGGGGACGGGGGCAAATTTGTCCCCGTGTCATTCTCTAGATGGGGCAGGGACAGTGACAAAGCGTGCGGGGAAGGGACGGGAAAATTGAGCTCCCGCGGGGACGGGGGCAAATTTGTGCCTGTGTCATTCTCTAGATGGGGCAGGGACAGTGACAAAGCGTGCGGGGAAGGGACGGGAAAATTGAGCTCCCGCGGGGACGGGGGCAAATTTGTCCCCGTGTCATTCTCTAGATGGGGCAGGGACAGTGACAAAGCGTGCGGGGAAGGGACGGGAAAATTGAGCTCCCGCGGGGACGGGGGCAAATTTGTCCCTGTGTCATTCTCTAGATGGGGCAGGGACAGTGACAAAGCGTGCGGGGAAGGGACGGGAAAATTGAGCTCCCGCGGGGACGGGGGCAAATTTGTCCCTGTGTCATTCTCTAGATGGGGCAGGTACAGTGAAAAAGCGTGCGGGGAAGGGACGGGAAAATTGAGCTCCCGCGGGGACGGGGGCAAATTTGTCCCCGTGTCATTCTCTAGATGGGGCAGGGACAGTGACAAAGCGTGCGGGGAAGGGATGGGAAAATTGAGTTCCCGCGGGGACGGGGGCAAATTTGTCCCCGTGTCATTCTCTAGATGGGGCAGGGACAGTGACAAAGTGTGCGGGGAAGGGACGGGAAAATTGAGCTCCCGCGGGGACGGAGGCAAATTTGTCTCCGTGTCATTCTCTCGATGGGGCAGGGACAGTGACAAAGCGTGCGGGGAAGGGACGGGAAAATTGAGCTCCCGCGGGGACGGGGGCAAATTTGTCCCCATATCATTCTCTACATGGGGCAGGGACAGTGACAAAGCGTGCGGGGAAGGGACGGGAAAATTGAGCTCCCGCGGGGACGGGGGCAAATTTGTCCCCGTGTCATTCTCTAGATGGGGCAGGGAGTGACAAAGCGTGCGGGGAAGGGACGGGAAAATTGAGCTCCCGCGGGGATGGGGGCAAATTTGTCCCCGTGTCATTCACTAGATGGGGCAGTGACAGTGACAAAGCGTGCGGGGAAGGGACGGGAAAATTGAGCACCCGCGGGGACGGGGGCAACTTTGTCCCCGTGTCATTCTCTAGATGGGGCAGGGACAGTGACAAAGCGTGTGGGGAAGGGACGGGGAAATTGAGCTCCAGCGGGGACAGGGGCAAATTTGTCTCCATGTCATTCTCTCGATGGGGCAGGGACAGTGACAAAGCGTGCGGGGAAGGGACGGGAAAATTGAGCTCCCGCGGGGACGGGGGCAAATTTGTCCCCGTGTCATTCTCTAGATGGGGCAGGGACAGTGACAAAGCGTGCGGGGAAGGGATGGGTAAATTGAGTTCCCGCGGGGACGGGGGCAAATTTGTCCCTGTGTCATTCTCTAGATGGGGCAGGGACAGTGACAAAGCGTGCGGGGAAGGGACGGGAAAATTGAGCTCCCGCGGGGACGGGGGCAAATTTGTCCCCGTGTCATTCTCTAGATGGGGTAGGGACAGTGACAAAGCGTGCGGGGAAGGGACGGGAAAATTGAGCTCCCGCGGGGACGGGGGCAAATTTGTCCCCGTGTCATTCTCTAGATGGGGCAGGGACAGTGACAAAGCGTGCGGGGAAGGGACGGGAAAATTGAGCTCCCGCGGGGACGGGGGCAAATTTGTCCCTGTGTCATTCTCTAGATGGGGCAGGGACAGTGACAAAGCGTGCGGGGAAGGGATGGGAAAATTGAGCTCCCACGGGGACGGGGGCAAATTTGTCCCCGTGTCATTCTCTAGATGGGGCAGGGACAGTGAAAAAGCGTGTGGGGAAGGGACGGGAAAATTGAGCTCCCGCGGGGACGGGGGCAAATTTGTCCCCGTGTCATTCTCTAGATGGGGCAGGGACAGTGACAAAGCGTGCGGGGAAGGGACGGGAAAATTGAGCTCCCGCGGGGACGGGGGCAAATTTGTCCCCATATCATTCTCTACATGGGGCAGGGACAGTGACAAAGCGTGCGGGGAAGGGACGGGAAAATTGAGCTCCCGCGGGGACGGGGGCAAATTTGTCCCCGTGTCATTCTCTAGATGGGGCAGGGACAGTGACAAAGCGTGCGGGGAAGAGACGGGAAAATTGAGCTCCCGCGGGGAAGGGGGCAAATTTGTCCCCGTGTCATTCACTAGATGGGGCAGTGACAGTGACAAAGCGTGCGGGGAAGGGACGGGAAAATTGAGCTCCCGCGGGGACGGGGGCAACTTTGTCCCCGTGTCATTCTCTAGATGGGGCAGGGACAGTGACAAAGCGTGTGGGGAAGGGACGGGGAAATTGAGCTCCAGCGGGGACAGGGGCAAATTTGTCTCCGTGTCATTCTCTCGATGGGGCAGGGACAGTGACAAAGCGTGCGGGGAAGGGACGGGAAAATTGAGCTCCCGCGGGGACGGGGGCAAATTTGTCCCCGTGTCATTCTCTAGATGGGGCAGGGACAGTGACAAAGCGTGCGGGGAAGGGACGGGTAAATTGAGTTCCCGCGGGGACGGGGGCAAATTTGTCCCCGTGTCATTCTCTAGATGGGGCAGGGACAGTGACAAAGCGTGCGGGGAAGGGACGGGAAAATTGAGCTCCCGCGGGGACGGGGGCAAATTTGTCCCCGTGTCATTCTCTAGATGGGGTAGGGACAGTGACAAAGCGTGCGGGGAAGGGACGGGAAAATTGAGCTCCCGCGGGGACGGGGGCAATTTGTCCCCGTGTCATTCTCTAGATGGGGCAGGGACAGTGACAAAGCGTGCGGGGAAGGGACGGGAAAATTGAGCTCCCGCGGGGACGGGGGCAAATTTGTCCCTGTGTCATTCTCTAGATGGGGCAGGGACAGTGACAAAGCGTGCGGGGAAGGGATGGGAAAATTGAGCTCCCGCGGGGACGGGGGCAAATTTGTCCCCGTGTCATTCTCTAGATGGGGCAGGGACAGTGAAAAAGCGTGCGGGGAAGGGACGGGAAAATTGAGCTCCCGCGGGGACGGGGGCAAATTTGTCCCCGTGTCATTCTCTAGATGGGGCAGGGACAGTGACAAAGCGTGCGGGGAAGGGACGGGAAAATTGAGCTCCCGCGGGGACGGGGGCAAATTTGTCCCCGTGTCATTCTCTAGATGGGGCAGGGACAGTGACAAAACGTGCGGGGAAGGGACGGGAAAATTGAGCTCCCGCGGAGACGGGGGCAAATTTGTCCCCGTGTCATTCTCTAGATGGGGCAGGGACAGTGACAAAGCGTGCGGGGAAGGGACGGGAAAATTGAGCTCCCACGGGGACGGGGGCAAATTTGTCCCCGTGTCATTCTCTAGATGGGGCAGGGACAGTGACAAAGCGTGCGGGGAAGGGACGGGAAAATTGAGCTCCCGCGGGGACGGGGGCAAATTTGTCCCTGTGTCATTCTCTAGATGGGGCAGGGACAGTGACAAAGCGTGCGGGGAAGGGATGGGAAAATTGAGCTCCCACGGGGACGGGGGCAAATTTGTCCCCGTGTCATTCTCTAGATGGGGCAGGGACAGTGAAAAAGCGTGCGGGGAAGGGACGGGAAAATTGAGCTCCCGCGGGGACGGGGGCAAATTTGTCCCCGTGTCATTCTCTAGATGGGGCAGGGACAGTGACAAAGCGTGCGGGGAAGGGACGGGAAAATTGAGCTCCCGCGGGGACGGGGGCAAATTTGTCCCCATATCATTCTCTACATGGGGCAGGGACAGTGACAAAGCGTGCGGGGAAGGGACGGGAAAATTGAGCTCCCGCGGGGACGGGGGCAAATTTGTCCCCGTGTCATTCTCTAGATGGGGCAGGGACAGTGACAAAGCGTGCGGGGAAGGGATGGGAAAATTGACTTCCCGCGGGGACGGGGGCAAATTTGTCCCCGTGTCATTCTCTAGATGGGGCAGGGACAGTGACAAAGCGTGTGGGGAAGGGACGGGAAAATTGAGCTCCCGCGGGGACGGGGGCAAATTTGTCCCTGTGTCATTCTCTAGATGGGGCAGGGACAGTGACAAAGCGTGCGGGGAAGGGACGGGAAAATTGAGCTCCCGCGGGGACGGGGGCAAATTTGTCCCCGTGTCATTCTCTAGATGGGGCAGGGACAGTGACAAAGCGTGCGGGGAAGGGACGGGAAAATTGAGCTCCCGCGGGGACGGGGGCAAATTTGTCCCCGTGTCATTCTCTAGATGGGGCAGGGACAGTGACAAAGCGTGCGGGGAAGGGATGGGTAAATTGAGTTCCCGCGGGGACGGGGGCAAATTTGTCCCCGTGTCATTCTCTAGATGGGGCAGGGACAGTGACAAAGCGTGCGGGGAAGGGACGGGAAAATTGAGCTCCCGCGGGGACGGGGGCAAATTTGTCCCCGTGTCATTCTCTAGATGGGGTAGGGACAGTGACAAAGCGTGCGGGGAAGGGACGGGAAAATTGAGCTCCCGCGGGGACGGGGGCAAATTTGTCCCGTGTCATTCTCTAGATGGGGCAGGGACAGTGACAAAGCGTGCGGGGAAGGGACGGGAAAATTGAGCTCCCGCGGGGACGGGGCAAATTTGTCCCTGTGTCATTCTCTAGATGGGGCAGGGACAGTGACAAAGCGTGCGGGGAAGGGATGGGAAAATTGAGCTCCCACGGGGACGGGGGCAAATTTGTCCCCGTGTCATTCTCTAGATGGGGCAGGGACAGTGAAAAAGCGTGCGGGGAAGGGACGGGAAAATTGAGCTCCCGCGGGGACGGGGGCAAATTTGTCCCCGTGTCATTCTCTAGATGGGGCAGGGACAGTGACAAAGCGTGCGGGGAAGGGATGGGTAAATTGAGTTCCCGCGGGGACGGGGGCAAATTTGTCCCCGTGTCATTCTCTAGATGGGGCAGGGACAGTGACAAAGCGTGCGGGGAAGGGACGGGAAAATTGAGCTCCCGCGGGGACGGGGGCAAATTTGTCCCCGTGTCATTCTCTAGATGGGGCAGGGACAGTGACAAAGCGTGCGGGGAAGGGACGGGAAAATTGAGCTCCCGCGGGGACGGGGGCAAATTTGTCCCCGTGTCATTCTCTAGATGTGGCAGGGACAGTGACAAAGCGTGCGGGGAAGGGACGGGAAAATTGAGCTCCCGCGGGGACGGGGGCAAATTTGTCCCCGTGTCATTCTCTAGATGGGGCAGGGACAGTGACAAAGCGTGCGGGGAAGGGACGGGAAAATTGAGCTCCCGCGGGGACGGGGACAAATTTGTCCCCGTGTCATTCTCTAGATGGGGCAGGGACAGTGAAAAAGCGTGCGGGGAAGGGACGGGAAAATTGAGCTCCCGCGGGGACGGGGGCAAATTTGTCCCCGTGTCATTCTCTAGATGGGGCAGGGACAGTGACAAAGCGTGCGGGGAAGGGATGGGAAAATTGAGATCCCGCGGGGACGGGGGCAAATTTGTCCCCGTGTCATTCTCTAGATGGGGCAGGGACAGTGACAAAGCGTGCGGGGAAGGGACGGGAAAATTGAGCTCCCGCGGGGACAGGGGCAAATTTGTCCCTGTGTCATTCTCTAGATGGGGCAGGGACAGTGACAAAGCGTGCGTGGAAGGGACGGGAAAATTGAGCTCCCGTGGGGACGGGGGCAAATTTGTCCCTGTGTCATTCTCTAGATGGGGCAGGGACAGTGACAAAGCGTGCGGGGAAGGGACGGGAAAATTGAGCTCCCGCGGGGACGGGGGCAAATTTGTCCCCGTGTCATTCTCTAGATGGGGCAGGGACAGTGACAAAGCGTGCGGGGAAGGGATGGGAAAATTGAGTTCCCGCGGGGACGGGGGCAAATTTGTCCCCGTGTCATTCTCTAGATGCGGCAGGGACAGTGACAAAGCGTGCGGGGAAGGGACGGGAAAATTGAGCTCCCGCGGGGACGGAGGCAAATTTGTCTCCGTGTCATTCTCTCGATGGGGCAGGGACAGTGACAAAGCGTGCGGGGAAGGGACGGGAAAATTGAGCTCCCGCGGGGACGGGGGCAAATTTGTCCCCATATCATTCTCTAGATGGGGCAGGGACAGTGACAAAGCGTGCGGGGAAGGGACGGGAAAATTGAGCTCCCGCGGGGACGGGGGCAAATTTGTCCCCGTGTCATTCTCTAGATGGGGCAGGGACAGTGACAAAGCGTGCGGGGAAGGGACGGGAAAATTGAGCTCCCGCGGGGATGGGGGCAAATTTGTCCCCGTGTCATTCACTAGATGGGGCAGTGACAGTGACAAAGCGTGCGGGGAAGGGACGGGAAAATTGAGCTCCCGCGGGGACGGGGGCAAATTTGTCCCCGTGTCATTCTCTAGATGGGGCAGGGACAGTGACAAAGCGTGTGGGGAAGGGACGGGGAAATTGAGCTCCAGCGGGGACGGGGGCAAATTTGTCTCCGTGTCATTCTCTCGATGGGGCAGGGACAGTGACAAAGCGTGCGGGGAAGGGACGGGAAAATTGAGCTCCCGCGGGGACGGGGGCAAATTTGTCCCCGTGTCATTCTCTAGATGGGGCAGGGACAGTGACAAAGCGTGCGGGGAAGGGATGGGTAAATTGAGTTCCCGCGGGGACGGGGGCAAATTTGTCCCTGTGTCATTCTCTAGATGGGGCAGGGACAGTGACAAAGCGTGCGGGGAAGGGACGGGAAAATTGAGCTCCCGCGGGGACGGGGGCAAATTTGTCCCCGTGTCATTCTCTAGATGGGGCAGGGACAGTGACAAAGCGTGCGGGGAAGGGACGGGAAAATTGAGCTCCCGCGGGGACGGGGGCAAATTTGTCCCCGTGTCATTCTCTAGATGGGGCAGGGACAGTGACAAAGCGTGCGGGGAAGGGACGGGAAAATTGAGCTCCCACGGGGACGGGGGCAAATTTGTCCCCGTGTCATTCTCTAGATGGGGCAGGGACAGTGACAAAGCGTGCGGGGAAGGGACGGGAAAATTGAGCTCCCGCGGGGACGGGGGCAAATTTGTCCCCGTGTCATTCTCTAGATGGGGCAGGGACAGTGACAAAGCGTGCGGGGAAGGGACGGGAAAATTGAGCTCCCGCGGGGATGGGGGCAAATTTGTCCCCGTGTCATTCTCTAGATGGGGCAGGGACAGTGACAAAGCGTGCGGGGAAGGGACGGGAAAATTGAGCTCCCGCGGGGACGGGGGCAAATTTGTCCCTGTGTCATTCTCTAGATGGGGCAGGGACAGTGACAAAGCGTGCGGGGAAGGGACGGGAAAATTGAGCTCCCGCGGGGACGGGGGCAAATTTGTCCCCATATCATTCTCTAGATGGGGCAGGGACAGTGACAAAGCGTGCGGGGAAGGGGCGGGAAAATTGAGCTCCCGCGGGGACGGGGGCAAATTTGTCCCCGTGTCATTCTCTAGATGGGGCAGGGACAGTGACAAAGCGTGCGGGGAAGGGACGGGAAAATTGAGCTCCCGCGGGGATGGGGGCAAATTTGTCCCCGTGTCATTCACTAGATGGGGCAGTGACAGTGACAAAGCGTGCGGGGAAGGGACGGGAAAATTGAGCTCCCGCGGGGACGGGGGCAAATTTGTCCCCGTGTCATTCTCTAGATGGGGCAGGGACAGTGACAAAGCGTGTGGGGAAGGGACGGGGAAATTGAGCTCCAGCGGGGACAGGGGCAAATTTGTCTCCGTGTCATTCTCTCGATGGGGCAGGGACAGTGACAAAGCGTGCGGGGAAGGGACGGGAAAATTGAGCTCCCGCGGGGACGGGAGCAAATTTGTCCCCGTGTCATTCTCTAGATGGGGCAGGGACAGTGACAAAGCGTGCGGGGAAGGGATGGGTAAATTGAGTTCCCGCGGGGACGGGGGCAAATTTGTCCCCGTGTCATTCTCTAGATGGGGCAGGGACAGTGACAAAGCGTGCGGGGAAGGGACGGGAAAATTGAGCTCCCGCGGGGACGGGGGCAAATTTGTCCCCGTGTCATTCTCTAGATGTGGCAGGGACAGTGACAAAGCGTGCGGGGAAGGGACGGGAAAATTGAGCTCCCGCGGGGACGGGGGCAAATTTGTCCCCGTGTCATTCTCTAGATGGGGCAGGGACAGTGACAAAGCGTGCGGGGAAGGGACGGGAAAATTGAGCTCCCACGGGGACGGGGGCAAATTTGTCCCCGTGTCATTCTCTAGATGTGGCAGGGACAGTGACAAAGCGTGCGGGGAAGGGACGGGAAAATTGAGCTCCCGCGGGGACGGGGGCAAATTTGTCCCCGTGTCATTCTCTAGATGGGGCAGGGACAGTGACAAAGCGTGCGGGGAAGGGACGGGAAAATTGAGCTCCCGCGGGGACGGGGGCAAATTTGTCCCCGTGTCATTCTCTAGATGGGGCAGGGACAGTGACAAAGCGTGCGGGGAAGGGACGGGAAAATTGAGCTCCCGCGGGGACGGGGGCAAATTTGTCCCTGTGTCATTCTCTAGATGGGGCAGGGACAGTGACAAAGCGTGCGGGGAAGGGACGGGAAAATTGAGCTCCCGCGGGGACGGGGCATATTTGTCCCCGTGTCATTCTCTAGATGGGGCAGGGACAGTGACAAAGCGTGCGGGGAAGGGACGGGAAAATTGAGCTCCCGCGGGGACGGGGGCAAATTTGTCCCTGTGTCATTCTCTCGATGGGGCAGGGACAGTGACAAAGCGTGCGGGGAAGGGACGGGAAAATTGAGCTCCCGCGGGGACGGGGCAAATGTGTCCCGGTGTCAGTCTCTATCGCACAGCTCTGCGTACGCCTAGGAGCGCCATAGAAAGCTTCAGCAATGGAAGAGAACGAGAGCCACGCAGGGTCCTAAGAGTGAAAAAGCCGAAAGGCTACTTTTCAGTCCTTCCACACACACCCCCCCCCCCCGACGCCACGCAAACCCGACGCCCTAGCGTACAGCGCCGCCCCCGCCCCGTGGCGCTACA
Organism: Geotrypetes seraphini; assembly: GCF_902459505.1. Taxonomy (NCBI): domain Eukaryota; kingdom Metazoa; phylum Chordata; class Amphibia; order Gymnophiona; family Dermophiidae; genus Geotrypetes; species Geotrypetes seraphini. The sequence goes on along the minus strand of NC_047086.1, from coordinate 12,831,502 downwards.
GCAGCAGCCCGCCTTCGCACACACTCGCGCGCCACCGGAGACCCCGCCCCCGCCTCTCGTGCCCGAACTCCCCGAAGCCCCGTCCCACCTGCGAATCCGGCTTTCAAGTCGCCCGTAAGTTCCCTTCCCCCTGCCGGAAACAGGAAGTCGCGACGGAGCGGGCGGGACGCCGTTGAAAAGAACGATTCGCGTCAGGGGAAGGGGCGGTGCCTAGGGCTGGCTGGCTCTCGGTTGGTCCCTGAGGAGCGCGCGCTTCAGCCGTTTGAGTCTCATTGGACCTGATTCCGTCTGAATTGTGGCACTTCCTGGATAACTGGAGTCAGAAAGATTTTGACGACAACAGGCGAACAAGGGTGAATTTGCATTCAGTCAGCATTTGCAGCCAATTAGGAGGTTTCATTCAAATTTGATTTAATGGCTTATCTAATTTCTAAGCGCGCATGCGCACTCTTAGCCCGTGCTTCCCTGGAAATATAGAAAAAACAGCCAACAACAAAGCAAGAGCTGATTGTGTCATTGATTGAAGGTTGGAATAGGATTATCACGCATGAGCATTTGGTGAAGCTGGTCCTCTTTATGCCCGAAAGGTATGGGCTTGTCCACAAGAGCAAAGGCTGACCAATCAAATATTGAAAGCAGTAGACAGGACAATAAAGGCTAGCTGTAGAAATCAAAATAAAACTAATAGTAATATAACAGAATATGTTTCTACAATTTAACATCATACAGCCATACGAACACAATACATTATCATTGCCAATGTTCAACAACATTTCTCTGGACTGAAAATGTATTTAAAAGCACATCTTTATCAAATATACATGTACAGTAACTGAACACATGATAGAATGGAAAATTAAATACATAACAAATGGTTACATAGCTTAAAATGCATCAAACAAGTCAAGTGATGCAGGACTTTTGCACAGGCGCACTTACAGTTAAACAGCTTGTCTGTATGAAATAGAAGTGGGGTTGATTTCTTTTTCAAACTCAAATCTTCTGTTGCAAAATTACTTTCCACATGTATTTAGCACCATGATAGTCTAATAAAATTCATCTGCAGCTGTAAAGAATGCTCCTCCATTCTTGATATGAGAGATATACTACTCTATACAGGTGATAATAGCTGTCCCTGTCTAGTGGGCGATGTGTTGTTATAGTGAACCTGGCAAGTCTGAAGTGGGACAGTGGCACATTTTATTTAATATAACTAGGTTAAAAAGTAACTGAACACAGAAATGGATTTAAAGAAACCTGGACTAGTCCACACCGATGGCTCTTGTCCCTTTCAGCACGTGGACATAGTGAATCTGAACTGTTCCAGTGACTTCACCCAAAGGAAGGGTGATGACTGCTGGAATCTTTAGTATTTCTCTACCTCCAGCAGATAGTAAGGTTGAGTTGGTGTCATAGGTAGGTGAGGCAAGCCTGATCCCCTGGAAGGCTGCCCACATCCCTGGGGCTGATTTGTGGTAGAGAATGACACAGGGACAAATTTTTCCCTGTCCCCACAGGAACCCAGTTTCCCCGTCCCGTCCTGTCCCTGTCCCTGCCCTATTCCTGTAAGCTCTGCCTTAACCACACAAGCCTCAAATGCTTATGATTTTAAAGTGTTTGAGACTTGTGCAGATGAGGATGGGCCTTGCAGGAATGGGGCAGGAAAAAGAACTCACGGGGACGGGAAAATGAGTTTCCACAGGGATGGGGGGAAAATTTGTCCCTATGTCATTCTTTAATTTGTGGGCCATTTTGCTCCTGGGGGTCTCTTGCTTCTTTCTTCATCCCATGGCCTCTAGCTTGCTGGCTAGCTGCTGTGAGAAAGGGGTTCATCAAGTCAGTCGTATTGGTGATAATAGCCTGGAAGTAGCTGTGGCTCCATAACTGGGTAAGGGATGTGGCCTCTGAGGTATAGTTCGATAAACTGCTGTTTCAGGGGATGCTTTCTCTTCAAGGAAGACTTGGAGAAGCTGATATAGGATCTGGGCAGTGTGAAGCCTTGGTAGCTGCCAGAGGGCAGGACAAAGGTGTCAGCTTGTCTTGGGCCTGGCAAGTCATGGCTTCAGCGTTGGAGAGATGCCTTCAGGGTAGATGGCTGGAGAGTTGGGCAGTGGTTTTGCCAGCCTTCAAACAGACTAATGGTTCCGACTCCTTCCACAAGGACCACGTGACACCACTTCTGCAAAAAGCACATTGCTAGCAGTCCCGTACAGAATTACTTACAAAATTGCATTAACTTTTAAAATCCAATAATCTAATGTACCAATATTTCTAGATCTCTTCCTGATACCATACACCCCATCTAGAACACTCAGATCAACAGAACAGCATATTCTGATCATTCCCTCCTTAAAAGTAATAGGCACTAGGAGATCTACTGGAACAGCTTTACCATTCCGCTTCGGAGTCTGACCTCCCTCCAACTCTTCTGAAAACATTTAAAAACATGGCTTTTCTCTAAAATGTAACGACCTCTCCCTCTTCGATATACTAAGTCTCTCTAAACTTCTCTGTACCAAGTTCTTCTACTTTTCTTTGGAGTTCCTTTCTATATCAATTCCTGTAAACCATGCCGAGCTCTACTTCTGTGGAGATGATGCGGTATACAAACTTAAGGTTTAGTTTAGTTTAGATCTACTATTTTTATGGTTATAGCTCTTCAGCTCTGGAATAGTCTACCAAACTATTTGCTTGGTGAAACCTCAGAAAAATTCAAAGGTTTTAAAAAGGTTTCGTGTATAAGGACGCATTTGAGACATAGACAACCAATGTACGGTTAAAATCTTATATTTTACATCCTGATACCCAGTTTTATTTAGTCCTCATTTGTTCTTCTTTTTTCCTCTCCTTCTTTATTCTCACTTTTTACCCCCCACTGATGTGTTACCCATAAATGTTTCTCCATTTTCTTTAACAATTGTAATTCATCCCCCTCTCCTTCTGTATCGGTACTAAATTTGTACGTATACATATTATTATTTTGTAGCAAATTGTCTTATGGTTTTCCCCCAATTTTTTAACTTGTAATACACTTTGAAATATTTGACATTGCATGCACAACAAATTTTAATAAAACTTGAAACTTGAGAGGTGTGTTGGAAAATAACTAGTCCCTTTTGAAAGTCTGACACATTCTATATCCTATTGAAGGGGGAGATGACATTACAGGCCTCCATAGCATGTTGGATTAAACTGGCCATTGAGATAGCCTACAGAGTTACAAGCTCGCTTGACTCAAGCCCAAGCAGTGTCCTGGGCAGAGACTCGGGCTATTCTATCAAAAGATAAGCTGCCAAGGGACGATCTGTTTGTTACTATTACTGTTAATTATTTCTGTAGTGCTATCAGACACACGCAGCACTGCACAGAGTCACAAAGAAGAAGAAAATAGTCTCTGCTCTGAAGAGCTTACAATCTAAACAGCCAAGACAGACAAACAGGATGTCATGAATACAGTTAAGGGAAACAGTTAATCAGCTGGCTGGGTTGGAGGGCAGTGGAGTAGGGTTAAGGTTTGAAGGCTATATCAAAAATCTGGGTTTTCAGTCTGCTTTTAAACAAGGTAAGGGAAGAGCTAGACAGACAAACTCAGGTAATTTATTCCAGGCATAGGAGGCAGCTAGATTAAAGGAACGAAGTCTGGAATTGGCAGTGAAGGAGAAGGGTAAAGGTAAGAGTGACTTATCTGAGGAACGGAGTTCTCTGGGAGGTGTATAAGGAGAGAGAAGAGAGGAGAGATATTGAGGGGCAGTAGAATAAATACACTTGTAAGTCAGCAAAATGATCTTGAGGGGTGACATGAGCGTAGCAAGGTTGGTGGAAGATGAGTCGTGCAGCAGAGTTTTACACAGATTGCAAAGGGAGAGGTGACACTCCGGGATGCCAGTTAGAAGTAGATTGCAATAATCTAAGTGTGAGGTTATGAGAGCTTGGACAAGGGTCTGGGTAGTGGGGTCAGAGAGGAAGTGGTGAATTTTGGTGATATTGAAGAGATAGAAGCAACAGGTCTTAACAGCTTGTTGGATGTGCGTAGAAAATGAGAAGCCGGAATCAAAGACGACTCCAAGGTTGAACATAAGAAGTTGCCTCCACCGGGTCAGACCAGAGGTCCATCCCGCCCAGTGGTCCGCTCCCGCGGCGGCCCATCAGGTCCGCGACCTGTGAAGTGGTTTCTGACCACTTCTATAACCTACCTCAAGTTCTATCTGTACCCCTCTATCCCCTTATCCTCCAGGAACCTATCCAAACCCTCCTTGAACCCCTGTACAGAGTTCTGGCCTATCACATCCTCCGGAAGCGCGTTCCCTGTGTCCACCACCCTCTGGGTAAAAAAGAACTTCCTAGCATTTGTTCTAAACCTGTCCCCTTTCAATTTCTCCGAGTGACCTCTAGTGCTTGTGGCTCCCCACAGTTTGAAGAATCTGTCCTTATTCACTTTCTCTATGCCCTTTAGGATTTTGAAGGTTTCTATCATGTCTCCTCTTCTCCAGGGAGAACAGCCCCAGCATCTTTAACCTGTCAGCGTATGAGAAATTTTCCATACCTTTTATCAGTTTAGTTGCAAGCAGAGGAGACTGGAATAACGGCAGTATTATTTACTGAAATGGAGAAAGGAGGAGGAGCAGCTTGGTCTTGGACATATTTAGTTTCAGATGACGGCAGGACATCCAGGCAGCAATGTCAGCCAAACAAGCAGAGACTTTTTCTTGGACTTTAGGTGAAATTTCAGGTGTAGAGAGGTAGAGCTGGGAGTCATCAGCATTTAGGTGATACTGGAAGCCATGGAAGGAGATCAGGGCACCGAGGGAAGAGGTGTAGAGTGAGACGAGAAGAGGTCCTAAGACAGAACCCTGGGATATGCCAACCGCTAGCAGGGTAGCAGCACAAGAGGACCCACCAACACATAGGGCTCCTTTTACGAATGCGCGTTAGGGCCTTAAAGCGCGGAATAGCGCGCATGCTAACCGCTACTGCCTCCTCTTAAGCAGACGGTAGTTTTTCGGCTAGCACACACTATAGCGTGTGCTAATCCGGTGCGTGCGCTAAAAACGCTAGCTCGCCTTTGTAAAAGGAGTCCATACACTAAAGGTGCATTGAGAAAGGTAGGCGGCAAAAGATTGCATCATTTTTTTCTATGCTCATTACCTTCACTTTTCATTTCCCTTCACTTGCATGAAGATATGTCTGTGGTTTTTGGATTTACGGTACTTGGAATTATAGCTCGTCTACATAAAGGCTGAAAAGCGTTTCTACTACATTATATTTTGACATATGCTGAGGAGTCTTTTTTTTTTTCCATGCTTCCATGGCGTTTCCGGTTCCAATGGGTAATTGCAGCAGATTTGGAGATCCTTACCATTTTTTCTCCAAAGGAATTCCCATTGATGTTTGAGATTTTTTTTTTTACAAACCTTCTCTGTCTTAGGTTTGGAATATGAGTTGAAGCATTGAATAAAATTTGGATGTCATTTTGGTTGTGGAAAATCTTTTTTCTATTCACTCTTCTAAATTCCAGATCTTTGAGAGCATGGCAAAATCTACCTTGCCGAATTTGAGACAGTGGAGTGGTTTAACTAAAGGATGGTAACTCCTTGACATCCGGTTAGTGCACGCTAACAAGCCACTGCAGAATGCCTAAAGCGTTTTGTGGCAATTCGCCTGTTTGCATGCACTAACGCGAAGATTACATATTTAAAAAGATATATTTTTAGGAGGGGGTGTGACATGGCGGCTTTTAATGAATAGTTTTGAGGACTGATTTTGTTCATGTATCTCCGACCTTGAAAAAGTATTTCGAAACGCGTCGGCAAGCAAGGGGAATGAATTAAGAAAAGCTAAGTAACTTATATTTATAAAATTAATATAAAATCAATGAAAAAACATTTCAGATGAACATTACATTACATTACATTAATGGCTTATATTCCGCCTGTACCTTGCAGTTCTAAGCGGATTACATCAAAAAGATAACTGGACATTTCCAGGAAGAGGAATACAATTAAAGGTCTAAAACAATTTTGATGTGAGGATTCTAAGAGGAGAGGGGAAAAAGGAAGGGGTTAGGACATTTGGGTGAATTTCTTGAATAGTAGGGTCTTGATTTCTTTGCGGAAAGCCTTGAGGTCAGTTGAAGCTGTCAGTAGGTTGGTGATGGTGGGATCCAATTTAGCTGCATGTGTTGCTACATTACCCATTGTAACTAATGTCATTGGGACTGCTGCGAGTTAGGCTACTCGAGCAGTGGTCTAAAGATTCCCTTAGACATTAGAGATTAACTCGTACTCACATAGAAACACTGGGAGTTAAGTTGTGAGATTTCTGCTACTTCATACTATGGGTGGAGAGTGGGCATTCCTGCATTATTTGTCTAGTGTGTTATAATTAGCACATGCTAACCAGATAATACAAAAGATCTTAGCACCTTCTAAATAGGAGACAGTAAGGCACGTGGGATCTCTTTCAGAGAGGAAGAGATAATGGTTATTGCGGATGGGCAGACTGGATGGGCCATTTGGCCTTTATCTGCCATCATGTTACTAATTTATTTATTCAGTTTTCTATACCGTTCTTCCAGGAGAGCTCAGAATGGTTTACATGAATTTATTCAGGTACTTGAGCATTTTTCCCTATGTTTCTATAGCCATAAAGTTCTATGACATCACAATGCAGGTGTAAAAAGCCTTAACCAATAGGAGGAGGAGACAGTGGATGCTGCAGATGGGCCATGTGGCCTTTATCTGCCATCATGTTTCTCTGTTTCTATAACCATAAAGTTCTATGACATCCCAATGCAGGTGTAAAGAGCCTTAACCTATAGGAAGAGGGGATGCAAATGTTAAGAGCCTTAGCCAATAGGGAGAGGAGGAGATAGTGGATGCTGCAGATGGGCCATTTGGCCTTTATCTGCCATCATGTTTCTATGTTTCTACAATCATAAAGCTCTGTGACCTCACAATGCAGGTGTAAAGAGCCTTAGCCAATAGGGAGAGGAGATGCAAATGTTAAGAGCCTTAGCCAATAGGGAGATGAGGAGATAGTGGATGCTGCAGATGGGCCATTTGGCCTTTATCTGCCATCATGTTTCTATGTTTCTACAACCATAAAGTTCTATGACATCCCAATGCAGGTGTAAAGAGCCTTAACCTATAGGAAGAGGGGATGCAAATGTTAAGAGCCTTAGCCAATAGGGAGAGGAGGAGATAGTGGATGCTGCGGATGGGCAGACTGGATGGGCCATTTGGCCTTTATCTGCCATCATGTTTCTATGTAAGTGACACCTGCCACGGCAAGTGCAGAATCATGGCTAACAAGGACCCTGGGTGCCCGAAACGTACATAAGAATATAAGAAGTGCCATCTCCGGAACAGACCCTAGGTCCATCAAGTCTGGCGGTCCGCACACACGGAGGCTCCGCCAGGTGTACCCTGGCATAGTTTTAGTCCCCATATCACTCTAAGCTTCTCGTAAAGAGAAGTGCATCTAGCTTACCCTTACCTATGTCACTTTATGCCACTCCTAAGGAGATGTACATCTAACTTACTCTTAAACCCTAGAACAGTGGATTCCGCAATTACCTGTTCTGGGAGAGCATTCCAGGTGTCCACCACTCGTTGCGTGAAGCAGAACTTCCTGATATTTGTCCTGAACTTGTCCCCCCTTAGCTTCAGTCCATGTCCTCTTGTCTGTGTCACATTGGACATTTTAAATAATTTTTTATCCTGCTCTATTTGGTCGATTCCTTTCAGTATTTTGAAAGTTTTGATCATATCCCCTCGCGGTCTCGTCTTCTCAAGGGAGAACAATCCCAGTCTCTTAAGTCGTTCCTCATATTCCAAGTTCTCCATGCCCTTTGTTAACTTCATTGCTTGTCTCTGCACCCTCTCGAGTATTTTTAAATCCTTCTTTAGGTATGGAGACCAATGTTGGACGCAGTATTCCAAGTGTGGTCTGACCATTGCTCTATAAAGCGGCATTATTACTTTCTCTGATCTACTCGTGATCCCTTCTTTATCATGCCTAGCATTCTGTTTGTGTTCTTCGCTGCCACCGAGCATATTATGCCGACAGCTTCAGGGTCCTATCAATTAATACGCCCAGGTCCTTTTCCTGTTCGGTTCTTCCCAGAGTCACACCTGACATACTATACTTGTGTTCCTTATTTTTTCTGCCTAAGTGCATCACTTTGCATTTTTCCACATTAAACTTCATCTGCCATTTATCTGCCCAATTCTCCAATCAGCTCAAGTCGCTCTGGATTTCCTCACTGTCCTTCTGCGATCTGATTGCCCGGCATAGCTTTGTATCATCTGCAAATTTGATGATCTCACTAGATGTTCCATTCTCCAGGTTATTTATGAAGATATTAAATAAGATGGGCCCAAGTACCGAGCCCTGGGGCACATCGCTAGTCACAGTCTCCCAGTCTGAGAACTTCCCATTTATGCCCACTCTCTGCCTTCTGTTCTCCAGCCATTTGCCTATCCAACTTAGTATGTCTCTTTCTATTCCATGGCCTTGCAGTTTCCTGAGGAGTCTTACATGTGGAACCTTGTAAAACGCTTTCTGGAAATCCAAGTATACAATATCTACCGGTTCGCCATTATCAATTTGTCTGTTCACTGTCTCAAAAAATTGAAGTAGGCCAGGGTTTTACAAGCCTGCATTTCCGGCGCCAAGGGTCCTTGCAGAATTGCGGTCAGTAGCATCCAGTAATGCTGAAGTTCAGCACTGCCCCTAAACACGCCCACTTCTGGGCTTTAGCATCACTAGGCACTATGGATTCAGGCACCAGTCCCAGAGCGGCCCTAGTGCTGCCTAATTTTTATTTTTTTTTAATTTGTGTTTAAAGGTGCACCCAATTTTTGCACCACTTAAAACACTAAGGCACCTTCCAGCATCTGCAACTTTTTGAAGAATCTGGCCCTAGGGACCTGTTGCTATAAATGGTGCCGCTCTGCACAGTTGTCAATCAGCTGCTAGGCGCTGTTTATACAATCCTGCCTAGCGGCACCTGAGGTTGTGGATTCAAACCCAAGCTGCTCCTTGTGATCCTGGACAAGTCACTTAATCCCCCCATTGCCCAGATTGTGAGTATGCCGGAATAGACAGGGAGAAATGCTTGAGTACCTGAATAAATTCATGTAAACCATTCTGAGCTTTCCTGGGAGAACAGTATAGAAAAATGAATAAATAAATAACGTGATAAGCAGAGCTGGCATTGTGACATCATAATGCCTCATTCCACCAATGCCTAAGAGCCAGCCTCATCAGTGATGTCACACAATGGCTTGATTGTCTTATACTTGGCTCACTTTTACAACGTCCTGATTTCCAGAGTGGTGCAGTGGTTAAAGCTATGGCCTCAGCATCCTGAGGTTGTGGGTTCAAATCCACGCTGCTCCTTGTGATCCTGGGTAAGTCATTTAATTCCCCCCATTGCCGAAGCTATGTTAGATAGAGTGTGAGCCCACCAGGACAAACACCTGAATAAATCCATGTGAACCATTCTGAGCTTCCCTGGGAGAACGGTATATTACGTTACATTAGTGATTTCTATTCCGCCATTATCTTGCGGTTCAAGGTGGATTACATAAGAATTGTCGAGAAATTAAGGTAATAGGTGTTGGGTAATTTGAACATTTTAGATTTGATAGGAGTAGACAGTGTGGTAGGTGGAGCTTGGGAAGGAGCTGGTTGTGTTAAATAGGTTTTATGTATTTTTTGAAGAGTAGAGTTTTTGTTTCTTTTTTGAAGGTTTTGTAGTCGGTGGTCGAAGACAGCAGATTGGCGATTTGTCTGTCTAGTTTTGCTGCTCTCGTGGCCATAGTATAACGACTTCTGACTTTTAATAGTGTTTTTTGAAGCTCTTCTGGTATCTACATTTTTCAGAGCTTGATTCCCAGATTGCAGGAAGTCAAACGGTTTGAAATTACTTGGTTTTATTTTCTAAAAAACCAACAAATTAAACAATGGCCACAGACCATGTTCTCAGAGCGCCGGTAAGCCACTACCTTGCAGTTCTGTTATTAGCCAGGCCTCCTACTCTTCAAGATACATTGTCATTCTGAGGGTGTGGGAGGCACGGCTGTGTGAAGAATTACGGAGGGACAAGGCGACCGAAACTGGGAATCTATTTTGAAGAACATTTGAGCAAAGGCATGGGTGAACTGAGTCATGTCTTTACCCCTTCCCCGTTCACCCTGACGGGACTGACTACATCCTGGCCATTTTTTACCCAAACATGTGGTGTTTTGTAAAGCAAATTGTGAAAAAGGAAGGCAGCTCACTTTCCGCATGACTGGGGGTGAAAGGAGAAAGAAGGAGGCAGTCGTGTGATTTGAATCCTGCAGCTAGCTAAACGTGAAAACAGCTGTGCACTTAGTCTGAATTAATTTCTAAACAAGGGCCTGTATCCAGTGGATAGGTTACTGATGGTCCATCTTGCTTCTGCAGAGAAGGGACAAATAATATATCTTCTTGTGGCTGCCAAGTTCTATCAGCCGTTATTTACAAGATCTTATCATTTATGTAATAATTGTAATTGCAGAGGCAAAAGCTATTTTAAATTATGAAATGTAAAAACAAATCTTACTCTTCACAACAAGCAAGATCAAACATCACACTCAAGTAATGTCAATGCCAAATAAACATAGAAACATGATGGCAGATAAAGGCCAAATGGCCCATCCGCAGTAACCATTATCTTTTCCTCTGTCTAAGAGATCCCTCTTGCCAGTCCCATGCTTTCTTGAATTCAGACAGTCTCTGTTTCCCCCACCTCCTCTGGGAGACTGTTCCACGCATCTACCACCCTTTCCATAAAAAAGTATTTCCACTGATTACTCCGGAGCCTATCACCTCTTAACTTAATCCTTTGCCCTCTCATTCCAGAGCTTCCTTTCAAATGAAAGAGACTCGACTCATGCATATTTATATTACGCAGGTATTTAAACGTCTCTATCATATCTCCCATCTCCCGCCTTTCCTCCAAAGTATATAGACTGAGATCTTTAAGTCTGTCCCCATATGCCTCATGACAAAGACCACGCACCATTTTAGTAGCCTTCCTCTGGTCCGACTCCATCCTTTTTATATCTTTTTGAAGGTGCGGCCTCCAGAATTGTACACAATATTCTATATGAGGTCTCACCAAAGTCTTATGCAGGGGCATCAATACCTCCTTTTGCCTACTGGCCATAACTGTCCCTATGCAAACCAGCATCCTTCTGGCTTTCACCTTCACCTTTTTAGGTTCAAACAATTTTTATTGATGCAAACAACAACAAAAACAAGGCCAGGGCACCCCACGGGTGCACAGTACAAATGATGATGCATCATATACATAAATAACAAGCAGGTACAGAAGAAAAGTAACAACTACCAAACTCCCCCCCCATCCTACTTCACATAGGGCGAGCGAGAATAAAGCGGCGGAAAGCACTCCGAGGCCCTGGACTCTTATGAGCCCCAAAGATGCCACACCACCCCTTCCCCCACCTATACCCACTGATCCCAACCGTAACTAAGTACCCAAACCGTTCAGTACCCCTCACCTCCCCTACCCAATCCCCCCACCCCTCCTCCCAATGGTACTCTCCATACCATCCCACCTATACTCACCAGTATTCTCCCAGCCCAACTAACTGAGCGCCCAGATTAGGATACCCATCTTAAGACCGCACTGTGGCCCTTTGGATGCAAGGCTTGCAGGTACGGCTCCCAGATATTCAAGAACAACATCTTTCGCTTCCTTGCAGCTCCTGATTGGTGAGGCCCGACTTTAGTACAGGAAGAGGCGGTCAGAGCATACCGCGAGTGATTTGCTTCACTTGCCGGCGCTCCGGCTGCCCTCTCCTGTCTCCCCAGCTAAACCCCGTATTCACGGTTTTTCAACATTCATGGGGGTTCCTGGAACAGAACCCCCATGAATAACAGGGGAGTACTGTATTGCAATAATAGGGGAAATCAGAATGGACGGGGGAGATTTAAATTTTTCACATCACCATATTCCAGTTAATATGTATACATACAGTATATTTTATGTACAGCTTTATATTTATTTTCCAGATCAATAGAAATAATTTAACCTTGATTTTTAAATAAAATTTGGCATAATGTTGAAAACGTGCTTATCTTTGCACCCCCTCCCACCAACCCAACCCAAACCAACTGCGGCTCAGAACACATCCTGACTTGCACATCTGCTTCCCTGGCTTAGAGGGAACATTGGCTCTGAGGCTTTTTCCTTCCATATTTAATCCTTGCATGGTTTCACTCTATAATTACAGTGCAAAAGCATAAACTTAAGAGATTTTTTTATAGTGGATGATAGACATCGCGGATCCCTAAATAGAAAGAGGATAGTATCAAAACAAAACTTAAGATATTAACAGCTCTGAGTTCATTTATGATGAGCAGCAGACGTGCTTAGACAGCTGCTCCAGCACAGGGCAAATGAGGCCAGTGCTAGACAGACTGGTACAGGGTGTCTCATGAATATGGCAAGACAGATCAAGATAGGCTGGAGTGGATTTGAAAGGCATGGGAAATGTTCCCATACGGTTTCTTTTTTTTTAATCCTTTATTTATCATTTTCAACAACGTATACAGTACAAGAAAATCAAATACAGCAAAAATAAAGTTACATATTTATCATTCTAAATAAAATGAAAAGTGGAATAATTGTATAATCCTTCCTTAGACCACAACAATGATAATAGGGGGAGTTAAGGCCAGAATATATGAGAAGTAAATTTCTTAATCAACAAGGCAAAATATTAAAGGAAAGGCTATAATGCAAGTTTGCTTTCTTATAATTCACTGTGTCTACTTCAGCTCCAGAAAGGATTTTAACTAGCCTAGAGTGAAAAATACATACACTTCCCCCTCCGTATTCGCGGTGGTTAGGGGCAGAGCCGGCCGGCGAATATGAAAAAAACGCAAATAATATTTGGGCTGGTTCTGCCCCTAACCCCCGCTTCCCCCAGCTATTTTAAGCCCTGAAAGCCTCCCCTTAAGCCTTACCTGGTAGTCTAGCGGGTTTTCAGGCAGGAGCAATCTTCCCACGCTCCTGCCCTGTGCAGATCGCTCACAGGAAATGGCTGCCTTGAGCTCCCATTGTCTCTTTTAATTGTCTCAATTAAGTAGATATATAAAAATATTTAGTTTGTTAACTAAAAATCCTGCACAAGACCGACGATGAACACTCCACCCCAGCAAGGACACGAAAAATATTACAAGTAGTGTCTTGGGTGTTTGAGGTCTTGAGAACTCAGTCAAGTTTGTTCATAGCCAGTGTGGATTACATAATTTACATACACAATATTAAAATGAAAACAAAATAAAAGCAAATACATGATAAAATAGACATGTAATAAAATAAACATTCATACAATCCTCAAGAAAATACCATAATGTGGATAATAGAGATCATAGATAATTCATCAATTTTAGCAGAAGTAACTAAAAAAAGGCATCTACGAATAGCTACATCAAGAAATTGCAAATAAATAAATAAATTAATTAAATAAAAACTCTTCTTTTGTATTTATATATACTTTTTATTTCCAAGAGCTGAACGATGTTCTAACATTCAATATATTCTACCACATTGCATTCCTTCTTGCTGCCCTGAGAAAGGCCCCCTAATTCCCAAGATTTCTTGGTGCTTTTTAGCTCATAATCCCTTGCACCTCCCTGAATTTCCCTTCCCTGCTCACCCTCGTGGCGCCCTGGAAAAGGAGCAAACCCAAGCTTAAGTGTCAAAAGTAGCCCCCAAGGGACTCACTGTGTAACAGTAGAAGTTCGTGTATTATGTAAGGGAAAGAGATCATTTTACACAAGGAGCAGGGTGGGGTTTAAACCCACAACCTCAGGGTGCTGAGGTTGTAGCTTTAACTACTGCGCCACTCCTACCAGAAGGGTCTCCCAAGGCGGACAGGTTTCAGCAGAGATGTCAGACTAATGATGTACCATCCATCTAGGCAGTGTTGGAGGTAGAGGATCATGTTTGATGTCACAACAGTGATAACATTGAATTTATCCTGCGCAGAAGAAAGGTCCGGCAATCTACTTCTGCATTGTGCCAGGAAATCTTGATGAGGGCGATGAAAATGATAGGAAGTTTGCGCCAGAAGATATATGAGGAGAGACTGAAAGCCCTGAATATGTATACCCTAGAGGAAAGGAGCGACAGGGGAGATATGATTCAGACGTTCAAATACTTGAAGGGTATTAACGTAGAACATAATCTTTTCCAGAGAAAGGAAAATGGTAAAACCAGAGGACATAATTTGAGGTTGAGGGGTGGTAGATTCAGGGGCAATGTTAGGAAATTCTAGTTTACGGAGAGGGTGGTGGATGCCTGGAATGCGCTCCCGAGAGAGGTGGTGGAGAGGAAAACGGTGACAGAGTTCAAAAAAGCGTGGGATGAACACAGAGGATCTAGAATCAGAAAATAATAGTAAATATTGAAGAACTAAGGCCAGTGCTAGGCAGACTTGCACGGTCTGTGTCTGTATATGGTCGTTTGGGGGAGGATGGGCTGGGGAGGGCTTCAATGGCTGGGAGGGTGTAGATGGGCTGAAGTGAGCTTTGATGGAGACTTGAGTAGTTGGAACCTAAGAACCAGGATTCTTGCCCAGAAAGAGCTAAGAAAAAAATAAATTCAATTTAAAAAATTTCAATTGAATCAGGTTGGGCAGACTGGATGGACCATCTGGGTGTTTATCTGCCATCATCTTCTATGTTACTGAAGGTACCTTTTAGGATAAGGCCCTCCGTTAGTAGTGCAGAGACTTGAGCCAGAGACTGAAGAGATTTAAAAAGGCTTTTATTAAACAAGCATATATGCTGGACTTCTGGGCAGAACTGGCTGCATAAACAGAAGACCCTGAGGATCTCGGACACAAATGTTATATAGGATCCTAACCAGTCCAAACCAGTTCTAACCAGCTCTGACCAAAAGGTAACAGCAGAGAGAAAAACAAAACCATAAATCCATCCTATAATCTATACATCAATGGCTAGCTAACATCTACATTCCTTTGCCTCCTGGCTGTGCCAGGCACTAAGACAGATACATAGAACAGGCCTGCATGCATACGTGATTTCTCAGAGCAATAAAGTGGAGTCACAAGTTGTTCTTTATACTAATTATGACCCACTGATCTAAAATAAAGTTTCTTCATCTACACCGTGACCCGGCTATGTCAGCTAGCTAGGGATCCTTCATTCCCAACTTTTCTTCTGTAGGCTAGCTGACTAGCTGGGTTACGGGAGGTCAGGGCCATCTGTATCAGAGGTGGGGACTGGGTGATAGGAGGAAAGGGCCAGGACTAGGGCGGTGGTACTTTAGTCAATCGTAGTCCTAATAGTACGGTTAAGGGTTTTCAATAAACAAGGTAACAGGCAAGGAAGAACACAAAATATGACAGAGAATACCAGGAAAATTATGGTGAGGGCTTTAAAGAGTCCCGGTTTGGAGGCCCAATCAGTCAGTGAGTTGAGTCCAAACATATCAGCAGAAAAACCCTTCCAAGTCTGGGCAGGAACGTGAGCTAATCTGGTAATTTTATCTATGACCTCTTCAACCACAAATCCTTCATCATCCAGTTGTAGACAGCAGTTGGAGAGATTGAATTTGCCACATACCCCTCCTTCAGCGGCCAATAGATAGTCTAAGGCCAGTCGGTTCTGATAGATGGCGGTACGCATCATAGTGTTCGCTTTGGCCAGGGCTCCCAGGGCCCTAGCTGTTTCATTGGTGATAACTTCTAAAACCGCCTGCAGTCGTATGAGGTGGTTAAGCATGTAGATTGGGGTCCGGTACCCAAACATACCATCATCAGCCCAAGTAGCAGGACCGTAGACAGCAATGATGCGCTCCGGGGGCCAAGTGTCTTCCCATTTACCAATTTCCAAACTTCTTTCAGAACGGGCCCGTTGATCGAATACTGGGACAGCCAGATGTTCTCCTTCGGATAACGGGAGGAGGAAGAAGGCTGGTTTGATAGTGCCCAGAAAACAAGTGCCAGTCCAATTTGAGGGTAGAGTGGGGTATGCCGTTTTCCCACAGATCCAGTAGTATCCTTCCGGTGCAGCCCAAGGGGCAGAAGCAGGCAGGTTGAGGTAGACATTTAATGTGGTAGCATTGCCAGTAGTATTCCATCGTCTGGGTATTTTTAACTTAGGATCTCCGGTCCAATAAGTCCATCTGGGCTGAGAGGTACTGTTTTTAGTCCATAAGGATTGGCACTGCAGGTGTCCAACACGAGTGGTAAAGGATGGTCCGAGACGCTGTATGCAGTGTTTTGCCAGAATGGAGTTTTTCAGGGGCCTGCTGGGTGCCCCTGCAGACATAACAGTTTGTCAGATTTAAGGTGGCTCCTATGGCTTCAGCGAACTGTATGAAAAGGTTGCGGGTGGTGGCAGAGGGCACAAAGTCTTGTTGGTCAAGTTTCATATGTTCATAAAAGTCTGGGAACACAATGCTGTGTTGTTCAGGGGTCCGGTGTCTCTCAACGAGTTTGATGTGCAAGACAGTACCAGGGTCCGTGCCCTTACCATATATCTGTAGGCCCACAAGATAGCGAGCTTTCCGGAGGCTATCATCGAGGTTCCATTTAAACGGCTGTAGAATAGTGAAGTTAAGTGGGTTACAGTTCTGGAGGCCACAGTCAGAGATAGTCACCACTTTGGATAATATGGCTCGGGTGGTGGGCAGTCGGGTCATACCCCAAGTAGCCCAGGATACACATTTCCAGTAGTTACAGTAGTAGTGTTCGGAAGACCCTTCACAGTGGGACGGCTTCTGTCCCGCCAGGCACATGTATTTATCATTGTGCATATATTCCCTCCTCCATGCTAGGGCACCACAACGTCCAAGGAAGGTGGGGTTTTGGTCCATGGCATAACAAGCATCAAAGAGGACTGAGGCCGGGACATGGGGATTAGTGACCAGGGTTTGTTGAATCAGGGGGCCCTGATCCCAGACTGACCTGACCTCTATCCAAGTATCCCTATCAGTTGCTCTGGGGTCAAAACAGATCTGTGAATCTCCATTATTACATATAGAATATTCAACCTTGTTATATATACATACAGGGGTCACTAGTTGACCCTTACACTCATAATTAGTTTGAAATCTAATAACATTTTCCGTTTTGCCCCCATTGTCCACTAGTGCCACACAAGGGGCACACCCAGGCGTGGGAGGGGTAGGGGACATGGACAATGTTGGCAAGACGCAAATCACAAGCAGTATATACACAACAGAGTTCATATTAAATATCTTGACAGATCTCTGGATCAGATGTGCGTGATTACTCTTCCAGAGTGTGGGGCAGCCGTGTGATTTTCAGTTGAAGGTCAGTAGGCCCTTTTTCACAAATATACTCAGCAGCGGGCTTCACACGGCTGTAGTGAATCCAAGACTCGTGGCGGGACAATTTGACAGCTGTGGGAGAAGCAAGTAAGACAGTGAAAGGCCCTGTCCAAAGGGGTTTCAGCGGTTCTTTCTTCCATACTTTTAGCCACACTTGATCCCCAGGTTTGTAGAGGTGAACAGGGGTTGTAATTGGTAGCGGGGCTCTAGAAATGACCCAGTTCTGTAATTTCATAATGGTCTTTCCTAGCTGCTTTATCTCTGCGTCTGTGATAGCGTTCCCTATCTGTTCAAGAGACTCAGGGTCTGGGCTGACTATTGGCGGGGGTCGGCCATACATGAGCTCAAATGGGGACAACTGATTGCGTTTACCTGGGGTACAGCGGATGCGAAATAGAACAGAAGGAATCAGTTTGGGCCATGGCAGGCGGCTTTCCTCTGCCGCTTTTCCGAGGAGGGTTTTAATAGTTCTGTTGATGCGTTCAACTTGGCCAGAGCTCTGGGGGTGATAGGCCGCATGTAATTTCCAGGTGATTTGCAGAGCCCGAGAGACAGCTTGTGTGACTTGTGATATGTAGGCGGGGCCATTATCGCTGCCAATCACTAGGGGCAGGCCATAGCGAGGGATGATGTCATGGAGTAAAGCCTTTACTATTTCCCTACTTTTCTCTGTGCGCACTGGGTAGGCCTCTGGCCACCCAGTGTGGGAATCAATGAAAACCAGGAGGTAACGGAACCCATGGGAGGGGGGCAAGTGGGTAAAATCAGTAGAAAGGACTTGCATGGGGTGTGAACCGATAGGCTGGTGACCAGGAACGGGGGATCTGACAGAAGAGGGGTTGTGTCGGAGGCAAATGACACAGCGGAGCAGGACATGGGAGATGAGTTGAGAGAGATTCGGGATATAGAAATTCTGTCGGAGAAGAGTGCGGAGGGCTGGGTTACCGGCATGAGAAAAATCGTGTGCACGCTGGACAACAGTGAGGGCCAGGAGTTGAGGGACGTACAGGAGGGGGGTGGATGTGTGAGAGGAAGGTATAGTAATCCATCCAGATGGGAGGGTGCAATGGCCAGATTGCTGCGTGGCCCACTTGCGCTCGGGGTCAGTATACTGGGAGGAAAGGGAATGAAGGAAAGGTTGAGGGGAGGAAAGGGATAACAGAAGAGGGGGTGTGGGCGGACCTTGGAGGGCCGCCTGGCGAGCCAAGCGGTCAGCCAAGGCATTACCGCGGCTGATGAAATCACGGAGGCGACGGTGGGCCCGGCAGTGCATGATAGAAACTTTGGAGGGTAACAAGAGAGCATCCAAAAGGTCCAGGATGAGTTGGTGGTGTTGGATAGGGGATCCAGAGGAGGTGAGGAAGGAACGCTGGCGCCAGAGGGCAGCGTGGGCGTAAACAGCTAGAAAGGCAATTTAGATAGGAAAAAACAAAAATGCAAAAAGGGAGAGAAAAATCTCCAAAAATGGCCAATGGTATAGTTGGTTTCCCTGGGGTACCCCACAAACCAAACAGATAGACAACACAAAGATTACAGGGCATAAACAAACATAGAAAACAGAAAAGGCGTGGAACTTTTCTTCCAGCTGGCAAGGATTCAGAGCTGAACTTAGATCTGCAGAGAAATGCACAGTGATACAAAAACAAACATCCATCATAGCACGAATCATAATTGGGTGCACACAGTGACAAAGTAAAGTGTGAAATAGCACATGGCATAATAATCACATAATCATAAAAGGCATCTAAATGGTTACTGGAACGTCCGAAAGAGAAAACGTAAGAATGTTATCACTCTGGCTTGGTGCCCTGCCAATTACATTCATAAGGCAGATAGGGACGCAACTGCTAGGGTGTGCTTCAATCCTGAAAGATAAGCAAAACTTACTAGGTAAAGTAAGATACAGTGTGCAATGTTAAATATAGAGGTATTCTGAAGTATGGCAATGTCAATTCAAAGGGGAAAAAAAGAAACATGTTAAATGTTAAGTGCAAGGTCATTTCAAGGTTACTGAAAGCAGAACATTGTCCTCCTTCTCTGGGTAGAAAAAGGCTCATTGTAACAGGTCCAGAACAGTTCTGTATGTATGACTGCGAAGGAAAAGAAGAGACATTTTAACGTGACACCACCCCTGAGGTCACTTAGCCATGTTCCCTGCAGGCAGACCTGGAACCCTTGTCTGCCACCTGGGTCCCGCTACACTCTGAGGAGTGGGCACTGCTGCAGATTAGATGTAGCTACTTTACTCTGCACTGTCCTTACATAATAACTACCCCCTTCCTCTGGAGTTTGAGCTACCAAGTTTATTTGAAAGGTATTTCTGTTTCCAATTGTATTTAGAATCTGATTGATAATAACACTTTATACAAACATGCATGGGAAGAAAGAATTCATAAAGAACACCAGGATAAAGACACAATACGGGAAAGCAAGGGAGACTGTTAGCACAAAAGAAGTAATCTCAATCCATCCGTTATCAATAAAACTCATTCATAAAGGAAAAAAAAAAAAAGTTGACCACATTACACCGCTATTGATTAAGTCCCATTGGCTACCTATTAGCCACCGAATTACTTTTAAGATATTATTCTTGGTTTTTAAAGTTCTAGCTTTCAATGAGCCTCAATTCATGTCTAGAATGATCATTCCTTATTATGCCCCTCGTTCTCTACGATCATCATCACAAGACTTATTAACTGTCCCTTCCTTAAAAATTGTGGGTACAAGAAGAAATGACATGTTTTCTGTTACAGCGCCACAAACGTGGAATGCACTGCTACTGTACATCAGAAAAGAAAAAGATCTTATCTCTTTTATAAAACTCTTAAAAACTTTGTTATTTAACTTTGTACTTGTGTCTTAAAATTGTTTGTCCTCTAAAATGTGTTGTGTTTTTTTTTTTTTTAATTGTTCAGCGCTTAGAATGTTTGTATAGGCGATTCATCAAATAATAATAAAACTTGAAACTTGAACTTGAATTATCAAGCCCATGTTTAGCAAATATTTCAATTGTCAGAAAAATATGGATACTTAACCTCTATCATTGTTAGTCTTGTACTTTAAATCCCCCAACACTGGGATACAAAGGCAGGGATGTGCCCAACACAAACCCCACATGTCTGACAAACGGTTGCTTTTTTTTTTTTCTTTTTTTATTACCAGCAGACACACTTTGACAACTGCGAGAACACGTAAACTATCTGGCTCAACTTTCTTTAAATTACTCACTGTCTGTAACAAATCCACTGCACGCAACATATATCTAAAATCACAGTCCTTATTCTCGTTCATCAGTGCGAACTCACATTCTTAATTCTGTCTTGATCCACATGCATTTTACCCTGTTAAGCAACTTACACTATCCTGTCTGCAACTTTCGGCAAAACAATCATGCTGGCTTGCTTTACCAACCTTTCCCAGGTTTCCAACCTAAATGCTATTTCCATCTCCCCGGGTAATTTCTCAACATCACCAATTTCTCATTCTCTGTGTCTTGTCAGGTGTCCCCAGAGCTTTTGTTTTATTAATTTGACAAGTATGACAAAAAGTTGATTAAATTCCAAATACTAAGCCTTTGACAACAATAAAAATAAGGATGAAGAAAACAATAAAAAATCTTAGGGTCGCCATAATCGCCAGAAAAGGCAGTTGTAAAATATTTAAGCATGATCTGAAGGGGGTCGGTGGTGCTCTGACCCATATTATACAATCTATATATGCACCCAACAAAAGTTCCAATTTCCAGAAACCAGAATCCTATATACCTCTCTGTGCTTCACAACAGATTAAGAAGTTACTAGACAGAAGAGATAGAGACAGGATAGAGAAGGAATCAACTTCTCACTTACCAAGACAGGTCCGGTACCGGCACAACAAAACCAGGAGCCAGAAATCTCCACCGATTCGTTCCTTCTCGAGGAGCAATCCGTTGTCTTCGACGAGAAACCGTTCCTGATCAACTATCAGGCTAATGCCGGCTATTACGGGTCTCGTAGGAGGCAAGGTTTGAAATCCTCCGAGGGAGACGATCGTGCCAAACAGGCTCAAGTCTGTAGATCAAGTCCCTGTTCGGCTGCGCCAAATGAAGGTACCTTTTAGGATAAGGCCCTCCGTTAGTAGTGCAGAGACTTGAGCCAGAGACTGAAGAGATTTAAAAAGGCTTTTATTAAACAAGCATATATGCTGGACTTCTGGGCAGAACTGGCTGCATAAACAGAAGACCCTGAGGATCTCGGACACAAATGTTATATAGGATCCTAACCAGTCCAAACCAGTTCTAACCAGCTCTGACCAAAAGGTAACAGCAGAGAGAAAAACAAAACCATAAATCCATCCTATAATCTATACATCAATGGCTAGCTAACATCTACATTCCTTTGCCTCCTGGCTGTGCCAGGCACTAAGACAGATACATAGAACAGGCCTGCATGCATACGTGATTTCTCAGAGCAATAAAGTGGAGTCACAAGTTGTTCTTTATACTAATTATGACCCACTGATCTAAAATAAAGTTTCTTCATCTACACCGTGACCCGGCTATGTCAGCTAGCTAGGGATCCTTCAGTTACTATGTATGTTTATCAAGTCGATAGGACCTGAACATGAGTCGATGGTACCTAACATATATCATATATGTTTGTTTATTTAAGGCTTATATGCGGCCATTGGCATAGCCATATAGCTATTCATGTGAAATTCCTAATTGTAGGGGCTCATTTCTTTTTTATTCATGTCCCTATGATATTCTTGCACTGACCACGTCCAACAAATTAAGAGTTTGAACACTAGGTGGTGCTGCAACACACCTTTCTATCCTATACTTCACCTGACTTCACTGTTTCATGTGATATTTACAAAAACACACAGAGGTACAAAGCAAACATGTAGTGGATTTACATAAGCTGACAACACTAGCATATCTTCAGTCACTGCAAACAGCAGTATCTGAGCTTTGAAGACCATAGATAGATCGTGTTTTCCTACACTGAAATATACATGAAGACAGCATGGCCCATTTACCTGCCCTGTGTGCTTGTCTTGCAGGTTCAATCTGTTTGCCCCTAACTTACTACCAGGGTGCTTCAGACTTTGATTTGTTCTCTAATGCTGACACTATTCACAACAGACTGGTCTTCTCTCTTAAGAGGTTACAAACTATTCACCACTGCTCCTATATTTGATCATGGCATTTCATTATGATAGGAGAAGCATTGGTTCTCAGTGAGTTTTTGAGTTAAATTTTAGCTCCTAAGCAATACATGGTTTGTCTGAATCATTGTCAGATTTGCTTATCCCATAGATGCTGTTGGTTTAAATATGTCTATAACTGTTCTTTCATGTGAAAGTGCAGTGTATGTTTCAGTTGATTTCCATTTGCTATACAGGCAGTCCCCGGGTTAAGAATGACTTACGTTATAAAGCTGTTCTTAAGTTGGATTTGTATGTAACTCAGAACTTGTAGATTTTCAGATTCTTGCTGCTTCCCTCTAGTGTTCCCTCTAAGGTACGGCATACACAACCACACACTGTTTTAAATGTGGCCATGCATCATTCCTGAATCTGCTACAGGAGAAGTGTGGGAGTCTAGACTGCTGGAAATACCACTCAGTGAAATCAAATGAAGTCGCAATCACGGGGACCTCCTGGACTGTCTTTCATGTTGTATAGATCTTTTTTTTTTAATATAGAAAAATTTCTAGCCTACATTATTTGAAAAATCTAAGCAAGAGATGACATGATGCTATCTGGCCCATCTTTGAAGTTTATCAATACAATGAGGTCAACCATTTTTTTCTGTCACTGCGCCATCTCTTTGGAATAATATTCCTATCCACTTACGGAAAGAGTCAAATCTTAATCATTTTAAAACAAAACTAAAAACATTTCTTTTCCTTGATGCTTTTGAGACCTAAATGCCCTTTTTAGGGCTACGTAGTTTTAATCTATTATTATTATTATTTTTGACACCCTCCCTTTTGTTCTTTCCCTATATGTTCTCTTTCTTACTTGATAAATTGTAGTTCTGTCCTTCTTCCCTCTTGTTTCTGTTTGTTTTTTGAATTGTTTTTAATGTTTTGAATTATGGCAGTTACCCCATATACATTTTTAACATAATGTTCACCGCCTAGAAGGTTGATTGGGTGGTTTATAAATTTTCTGAATAAACTTTAAACTTGATGTTTTCAGCAGCCCAGACATGTGGCTAAGGTGCTCTTGGGGGCCTCTGCTCTCATACTTTGTTTTTAATTGCTGATCTGGTTGTGTGGTATAACCTGCTCAGAACTTCTGCTTAGTTTGTTAAGACGTTCGGAATCAAAAAAGTGGAAAATCACTGGACTAAGTGTATAGCCCTTGATGGAGACTGCCCCCAACTTTGTTGGCTGGGCTGCGAACCTTTCAGCGGCCCCCTCGTAGATCTCCTGCAAGCAAAGTCATTCTTGAGCGGTAGGGTAAGAACCGAAACAGAAACTGAGAACAAAATGAATTCTCTGTCTGACCACTTGCCTGAAAATAGTTCAGGAGGATTAAGCTTTCAGACAATAGGTATACTGTAAGAGTGAGAAAGCAATAAAGCTCCTTTGCCAGCATGAACATGTCTCGCTCGCCTTTGCCACGGTTAGAAATTCTCAGTTCCAACTTCCCTCCAGCAAGATGGGGCCATCGCAGAACAAGAGAGAGATTTCTCTGCTTAATGCTGGCTCTAAACTTTGGCTAATTTAATCCGTTTTCTGTGTCAAAGCTGCTACGTTATCCCAGAAATTCAATTCCCCAGTCCCCAGTCCCCAGTCCCAGGCAGGAGCTCAGGATGCAAATATTAAGGCAAACCCTGGGTATAAATCTGAGAGACCGAGATCTGACCCTATTAACCCCGACTTACAAGTGAAGTTGTGTAAACCCAACTCATTTGGTGAGGCCTCGCTAATGATTTCTACAGAGTCATCGCCACGTACCAAGGATATGGGTCAGACCAAGGGGCTTTTCCTCTGACATCACCAGGAAGTGAAGTCAGAGTAAGAGTTGACGCTGGCGCCAGCAACAGGTTGGGATTGCTGCTTGTGCCGCGAATGTTAAAGAGGCACGGGGGAAGAGAAGGGGCACATGGGAGTAGGGGGTGGGGAAGTTGCGGGGGAGGGGAGAGGAGGATGGGTGCCGGCACCCGGGGCGGACCGCTCCCCCCTTACAACACCACTGGCTGCAGGCTGCCTAAAGCCACTTTCAGCCTTAGCCACGCCCATCGTGGTGTTCAGCAGCCAAAAATGCCTACGTAGCACTATTCTGGCGTATCTTATTTAGGCGCCGTTAGGCGCTTTAACGGTGCCACTTTTTGCCATTTTAAATGACATTCATTGCATAACTTAAGCCCCTATGTTTCTGGAACATTCCGTTTTGATACATCCTGACCTCTGCCAGGCCACACAGCTGAGGCAGAGCACTATGTTAGCTCTAAAGATTCAAGTTATGGCCCTGGAAGGAACTTTTTTGTTCCAATTTCCGTGCAAGTGTATCATAAAGATTTCAGAGAAAATCTTTTCTTGGACCCAGAACATTTGAAACATTTTCTCTTACCACGGCAGCCTCCCACTCCTTCAGATGTATCAATATGGTTTATAAGATTGTGGCAATATGGTTATCGGCTCTACTAGTCTGCTGTGAGATTTTTCTTCTTTAGTAAACCTTTGGGTACAGTCTAATCTTGTTATAACGGACTTCAAGGGACCTGGAAAAACAGTCCATTATATCCAGAGTTGCATTTTTTTTAAACTTTATTTAGGTCAACTTGAAACAACGTTCAATCAATGAACAACAGTCACTGCACAAATAATAACAAAACTCATCAAAACATTGGTCTGGCACGAAACGATTGCAAAACCAGAACCCTAAAAGATGTTCTAAAGCATTATGTCTTACTGTACTGGAAAGAAAAACAATCTGTCATTTTCTTCTGGCCTGCATTTTGATACTATATTACCGGCACGCCACGCGTCTTGTAGGCGGAGCCTGCAAGTCCGTTATAGCCAAGCAAAACTACAGCTAAACGCGGCTCTGTGGACCAAATTGGTTGTCCGTTATATCGGAAAGTCCGTTATATGCGAGTCCGCTATATGCAATGATTTCCTGTATGTTTATAATGCCGCACGGCCTCGTCCGCTATAGGCGAGGTTCCGTTATAAATGAGTCCGTTATAACGAGATTATACTCTATGATATTTCCTTAATGGATGACCTCTAATATTTCTGTTCTGCTTGTCCCTCTCCCTTGAATTCTGTTTTTCTTTCAAGTTGGGGTTCATGGTAATAGATTCTGCTTGTATATCTAAGTTGTTTGCCTTGAATTTTTCTCCAAATAAGATTTACAGTATCTTTCTGTTCAAATTTTAATATCTGTGATATTATAAAAGCTCAAAGTAACATGGTAAATGACGGCAGATAACCTGAACGGTCCATCTAGTTATGCCCATTCAAAATGAATGATTAAATTAACTTGTCTCTTCTTGGATATTTCTGGAACATAGACAACTGTGGGAAACGTAAAGAATCACTTCAGAATGTCAAATAGCTCAAAGCTATGAAAATGAAAGGATTATGAACAGACTAATAACACTGCACAACAAATTTTAACTTTTTTTCCAGGGCAAGAAGGAAATGAGGTTTACTTTATAGAATTTGACCTCCTGTGTATGAAAATGGCTTCAGTTTTCTCCTATCACGCAGTTTTTGAGCAAATCACAAATATTTATAGCATGAGAAGTCATAATGTAACACATTGCGCTGATTTAAGAGTTCCTATAAATATTATTTTCTAGAATCATTTTGCTGTTGAAGTGCGTTTATAAACGAGATTAGGAGCATCTCTAATTAATGTCCAACAATAGCCAGCATTGATGAACTCCATCTGCCCCGATATCGTTTCTCCATTGTAGCAATGTCCTGGTGAAACCTTTCCCCGTGCTCATCACTAACACTACCAAGATTATCGGAGGGGGGGGAATCTAATTTGAAGCAAACTGTTTTACTCCAAGCATTAGAAAATATAGTGAAAATGTTAATTTTTGCATTATAATGCTCTTTTGCTAAAAATCAGAGGGTTATACTGAAAAATTAAGGTCAGTTTTGAATTAACTATAGAACAGTGATCTCAAACTCGCGGCCCGGGGGCCACATGCGGCCCGCCAGATACTATTTTGAGGCCCTCAGTATGTTTTTCATAATCACAAAAGTAAAATAAAAGTTTCTTGATCATATGTCTCTTTAGCTATACAATATATTATTATTAAGACTTAGCCAAAAGGAAAGATTTATAAACTATAAAGAGTTTTACCTCGTGCAAAGTTGTCATTTCTGTAATAAGACATTAACTATTTTTTCTGCGGCCCTCCAAGTACCAACAAATCCAAAATGTGGCCCTACAAAGGTTTGAGTTTGAGACCACTGCTATAGAACACCCGCTACAATTCATGTCCCCAAACATCTGTTGCACAGTGTAAATTGGAGGATGTTGGTAGAGAATGACACGGTGACAAAATTCATCACCGTCCCCGTTCCCGCGGATAACCGCGGGAAATAATCCCATGTCATTTTTTAGTGTCTAATTCAGCCTCAGTCCTTCTACACCAGCATTCTTCAAAGCAAAGCTTGAGGGTCAGTGGTTGTGGCCATTCATACTCTGATTCTTATGGGAGCCAAGGATAATGAAGCCATTGTGACATCACTGATGTGATTGGCTCTTAGACACTGGTGGAATGAGGCATTATGACATCACAATATCTGCTCTGGATAGCAGAGACTGTCGTTCTGTAGTGTCTATTTCAACCTCAGTCCTTCTACACCAGCATTCTTCAAAGCAAAGCTTGGGGGTCAGTGGTTGTGGCCATTCATACTCTGATTCTTATGTGAGCCAAGGATAATGAAGCCATTGTGACATCACTGATGTGATTGGCTCTTAGGCACTGGTGGAATGAGGCATTATGACATCACAATATCTGCTCTGGATACCAGAGACTGTCATTCTGTAGTGTCTGTTTCAACCTCAGTCCTTCTACACCAGCATTCTTCAAAGCAAAGCTTGCGGGTCAGTGGTTGTGGCCATTCATACTCTGATTCTTATGTGAGCCAAGGATAATGAAGCCATTGTGACATCACTGATGTGATTGGCTCTTAGGCACTGGTGGAATGAGGCATTATGACATCACAATATCTGCTCTGGATACCAGAGACTGTCATTCTGTAGTGTCTGTTTCAACCTCAGTCCTTCTACACCAGCATTCTTCAAAGCAAAGCTTGCGGGTCAGTGGTTGTGGCCATTCATACTCTGATTCTTATGTGAGCCAAGGATAATGAAGCCATTGTGACATCACTGATGTGATTGGCTCTTAGGCACTGGTGGAATGAGGCATTATGACATCACAATATCTGCTCTGGATACCAGAGACTGTCATTCTGTAGTGTCTGTTTCAACCTCAGTCCTTCTACACCAGCATTCTTCAAAGCAAAGCTTGAGGGTCAGTGGTTGTGGCCATTCATACTCTGATTCTTCCCTCTTTCCTTAAAGAATGACATGAAGATGGTTTCCTGCGGTTATCCACGGGGACGGGAACGGTGATGAATTTTGTCACCGTGTCATTCTCTAGATGTTGAGCCGCTGTCAAGGCAGCTATGCATGGAAATATCCCTGAAGAAGGAGAGAGAGGAGGAGCTACTCTCACTTTCCAAAGAGCTCCATCATATCGGGGCTCTTCATGATTTCAGAAAGAAAGGATGGAGCAAGGCCAAACCTCAGATTAAGAGCAGAAAGGAGAATCTATTTCTATAAATTGACTCTACAAATACCGGAAAACTTTTATCCAGACTAGAAAAACTGTATAAAACCAAACATATCATAACTAACGTGACCATTTATTTTTTCCTCAAAACGGCACATCTACTAATTTTCAGTCCCGCCCCAATTTCTTCCATTCATTTTTCACGTACACCCAATATCTTCTTAATTCATAATGGTAACCATAAAATTAAAAAAAACACAAAGCACACTATATACATAGAAAATGTTAATTATCATTTATATTCGGGGGGGGGTTTCCAAAGAGGTCAAAACAGATGACTTTAAAATATGCAATGTCACCTCAGTAACAACTATAGAAAAATAGACAAATATAGTGTAAAATATAGACAGCAGATATAAATCCTCAAAACTGACACATTTTGATCACTAAATTGAAAATAAAATTATTTTTCCTAACTTTGTTATCTGGTGAGCCTCTGGTTGCACTTCCTTCTGACTGTGCATCCTTTCTTTCTCTTTCTGTCTGTCTTTCTTTCTCTCTCCCTGCCCCCTTTCTTTCTCTCTGTCTTTCTTTCTTTCTCTCTCCCTGCCCCCCTTTCTTTCTTTCTCTCTCCCTGCCCCCCCAAGCTGCTGCCACCGATTTCTCCAAGCTACCGCCGCAGCAACAGGCCAGGTGCATGCAATGACTACACAAGTCTCCCCCCTCCCCCGACATCAATTCTGACGTCAGAGGGGAAGTTCCAGGCCAGCCAGGCAGCGATTGGCTAGCTCGGAACTTCCTCTCCGATGTCAGAATTGACATTGGTGGGAGGAAGGTTTGTGCAGCCACTGCATGCACCTGATCTGTTCCTGCATTGGCACCCCTGCACTAGGGAGAACACTGCAGTGGATTGCTCAAAAATGGAACATTTTGGCATCCCGAAGCTGTGCTTCGAGACAACGGGACAGGCTTCCTAAAAAACAGGATGGTCCCATTAAAAATGAGACGTAGGGTCATGTTAGTCATAACTAGCATTACAGACAAAAGAGGTCATCTCTATACCTCACACCAAGAGATTGCCTCTCAATTTGTCAGTAAGCCCTGAAGGTGCATTGTTGCTGGCGAAAGGAGGAAAGCTGCCTTTTCTGTTTGAGTCTCAGCACATTCCAGTATCCGTAGATCAGTCCTAGCGGATTTAGAAAAGGTACAGAGGAGGGCGACAAAAATGATAAAAGGGAGGGGACGACTTCCCTATGAGGAGAGGCTAAAGTGGCCAGGGCTCTTCAGTTGGAGAAATAAACAACTCGGGGTGACATGATAAAGGTCTGTAAAATAATGAGTGGAGAGAGAAAAGGGTAGATGTGAATCGCTTGCTTACTCTTTCTCAAAATACTAGGACTAGAGGGGCATGCGATAAAGCTACTAAGTAGGAGATGTAAAACAAGCCAGAGAAAATATCTTTTCACACAATGTGTAATTAAACTCTGCAATTTGTTGCTGGAAAATGTGGTGAAATCAGTTAGCTTATCAGGGTTTTAAAAAGGTTTGGATAATTTCCTAAAAGAGAAGTCCATAGGTCATTATTGAGATGGCTTGAGGAAATCCACTGCTTATTCCTAGGAGAAGCAGCATAAAATCTATTGTACAATTTGGGCTCTAGCAAGATACTTGAGACCTGGGTTGGCCACTGTTGGAAACTGCTAGATGGACCTTCGGTCTGTCCCAGTATGGCAATTCTTATGTTCTTATGTCTTTCCGGTATATGGTTCACTGCCCTTTCCATGAAGAAATATTTCCTGATGCTGCTCTGCCTCAGGGATGGACAACTTTGGCCCTCAAGGGCCCTATCCCAGTTAGGTTTCCAAGATTTCCACAATGAATATGCATGAGATCTATCTGCATACAATGGAAGCAGTTTATGCAAATCAATCTCATGCATATCCATTGTGGAAATCTTGAAAATCCAACTAGGACTGTCCATCCTTGCAGCTACATGTGAACCCTAGATCTGCATTAATACTATTCAGGTACTCAGTTAAATATATCTCCTTTGGGATCTTGTACTTTACTGTACATGTTTAAGTCTTCAGGCCAACCACAATATTTAGCAAATCTACTGATTCTTTATTGCCCATTACGATCATTATGATAGCAAAACTAAAATCAATTGATGATTCTCTTGTTATCCAGGGCAAGTTTGGACTCAACCTGTGAGTTGGCATTCTGTTACTTAGTCCCAGTCCTATGGAATTCCTTTCTAGGTCATCTTCAAGTGAAAAATAACTTACTCAAATTAAAAAGAGATCTAAAAACATGGTATTTCACCTTAGTGTTTGGGTAGATGGATCACTGGATGTCTGCTCGATACCTTTTCATACCTTGGTATAAGGTAATACATTCTTGTTAGAGATTTTTTTTGAGTAGACATTATTTTGTAGTCTGCTGGATCAGATATTGTGAACCGTTTCATTAGATTGTACCAATAAACGTGCCATAAACAAATATGAGATAATACTTCAGGAGGATCTCAACATGCATACTATACCCTACAGGAGAGGCAAGACAGAGAAGGTATGAGTGCGCAAACAAACTTTTTCCAAAGGGAAGGAAATGACAGAACTAGGGGTCACTTGATGAAGCCGCCAGGAGTTAGACTAAGGAAAGACATCAAGAAACATCTTTTCACAGAAAGGAGAATGGATGCTTGGCATGGACTCCTGAAGGAAACAGAATTAGCTTCATTACTAGATCACCGTTATCAGCTATTCATTATAGGTTCCTCCTATTCGATCTTAGCAGTGTTTTTGATCTAGTTGACCATTGTATCCTTTTGGGATGTCTGGAAGCTATAGGATTGACTGGCAATGTGTTAAATTGGTCTAAAGGTTTCTTAGAGTCTCGATGTTTGGACATACTTGATAAGATCGAGACTCTAAGAAACCTTTAGACCAATTTAACCTTTAGACCATGTTTGGACAATCTCTTTTCCCATAAATGGAAAAACGTATGTGGGGTACCGCAAGGTTCCCCTCTGTCTCCTACATTGTTCAGTCTTTATCTTGCTCCTCTCGGGCTTTGAATTTCTTCTTTGGGGGTAAAATTATATAGTTATGTGGACGATATTACCATACTAATACCTATAACAGCTTTCACAAAGGATACCCTATCATTTATTCAATCGATCGTTGAGGTTGTTGAAATATGGATAAAGGATTTCAGATTAAAGTTTAATCCAGATAAAACAAAATTTTTCTTAGTTTCTCCATTCAATTCGATCAAAGATGACTTAATAAGACTGAATGGCACAACTTATTTTGCCAATTATAAAAATCCTGGGAATCTATTTTGATCATAAACTTTCTTTTGAGTGCCACATTAAGGGCTCCTTTTACGAAGGTGTGCTACGGGTTTTACTGCACGCACTGGATTAGCGCACACTAGCCAAAAATCTACTACCTGCTCAAAAGGAGGTGGTAGCGGCTAGCGCATGTGGCATTTTAGCGTGCGCTATTCCATGCGTTAAGGCCCTAGCGTGCCTTTGCAAAAAGAGCCCTAATTCTCTAGTTAGGAAATCTTATTTCTTACTCTGGAAACTAAGAACAATTAAGTCGTACTTCGACTTTTTCTCATTTAGATTGCTTATTCTCAGTACATTGGATTATTGTAATGTGCTCTATCTTTCGATATCTAAGAAAAAACTAAAAAGGTTGCAGATTATCCAGAATACCGCTGTGTATTCTGGATAACTCCACCCATCCTCCCTCCCCTCCCTGATAAAACCCCTCTCAATTCCACCGCTCCTCTGGTATTCTTTTCCATCCCAAAATATCAACCAAGAATACAGTACCCTAAAATGTAATGCTCCTGGAAATATCCAGCTATCTTATTTGTTATCTTATCTGTTATCTAATTTGCAATATCTCCTGGAAATATCCAGCTATCTCATCTCATTTGTAACCCAAAATTGTAACTTTCCTGGAAATGTCCAGTTAGCTCTTTTGTAATCCGCCTAGAACTGCAAGGTACAGGCGGAATAGAAGTCACTAATGTAATGTATTTGATTTTTGGATTGAAAACATCCAATCAGGTGATGCAGTGTTAGCAGAAACTGCACTGGTTGCCAATAGAGGCAAGAGTGATCTTTAAGTTCAGCTTTTAGTGGGCAACAAACACTCAGCAAACTCAGGCCCTTCGCTTGTCTGCTTGGAGAATCTCTACGGTTTCATCATATTGGCATAAAGGCTTTATTATACCAGGCTGTAAGGGAGAAAACTCTCAGAGGCAAAACAATTCTCTCTTGTGTATCAGCCATGAACAGACTTTTCTCCACAGCAAGATGTGACATGCCCTTCTCCACTATTCCCAACTCAGCTAGGAACATTCTGGGTTGACCGCACGCTTTTAAAAAAATTATTATTGCTGTTATAGGATTTGGTTAGTCACTTCTTATTATTCTTTTTATTAATGACCCAGTAGTGGCCGTGTGTCTTGACATATGGGGATGTGGTTCTAATTGTGTTGGCAAATCTGACTTTAGTATCCACTACAAAACAACATACGAAGCGTGGGAAATCTATTCTTGTGAAACACAATCCAAAATGACAATTTTCCACATAAAATTAGCATGCAAAATGAAAAGAACTGAAGGAAGAAGACATCAAAAATTTCTGACAACAATGGGACCCAAACAGCCAGCTAAGCAGGATAGAGTGGAGGGGTGGCCTAAGGGAAAACCACAGGAGCCAGAGTTCAAATTAGAGAATGACACGGTGACAAAATTCATCACCGTTCCCGTCCCCGCGGATAACCGCGGGAAATCATCTTCATGTCATTCTTTAAGGAGAGAGGGAAGAATCAGAGTATAATTGGGCACAACCACTGACCCGCAAGCTTTGCTTTGAAGAATGCTGGTGTAGAAGGACTGAGGTTGAAACAGACACTGAAGAATGACAGTCTCTGCTATCCAGAGCAGATATTGTGATGTCATAATGCCTCATTCCACCAGTGCCTAAGAGCCAATCACATCAGTGATGTCACAATGGCTTCATTATCCTTGGCTCCCATAAGAATCAGAGTATGAATGGCCACAACCACTGAACCGCAAGCTTTGCTTTGAAGAATGCTGGTGTAGAAGGACTGAGGTTGAAACAGACACTACAGAATGACAGTCTCTGGTATCCAGAGCAGATATTGTGATGTCATAATGCCTCATTCCACCAGTGCCTAAGAGCCAATCACATCAGTGATGTCACAATGGCTTCATTATCCTTGGCTCCCATAAGAATCAGAGTATGAATGGCCACAACCACTGACCCTCAAGCTTTGCTTTGAAGAATGCTGGTGTAGAAGGACCGAGGTTGAAATAGACACTAGAAAATGACATGGGATTATTTCCCGCGGTTATCCGTGGGGACGGGAACGGTGATGAATTTTGTCACCGTGTTATTCTCTAGTTCAAATCTTACCCTCCATTAGCTCAGGTACAAACTTAAGAGTCCTTTTACTAATCTGCAGTAAGCATTAACCCATGCTTACCACAACAAAAAATGCCTTACCATGCTCAGGTGTCCTGTGGTAATTTGGGGAATGGCACATGGCTACTTTTTAGCATTGGGGTGAGTAGACGTGCTCTGTACTAGTCAGCATAGCTATATTGCCATGCGTGAACCTTTACCACCTAGAAAATAGGTAGCAATAGGAACCCGCACTAATGGGAAAATGAGCACCCGGCCATTAGAACAGAAAAATCGGCCATTTAACTCCTGCATTAAAAATGGCCCCAGTGCACGGAAATGACCTGCTTAAAGATAAGAACTTAAGGATAGCCTTACTGGGTCAGACCAATGGTCCATCCAGCCCAGTAGCCCGTCTTGGTGGAAAAGCCCGTGTCTGTCTCAACAGCAGACTATGGACTTTTCCTCCTGGAGTTTGTCCAAACCTTTTTAAAACCAGCTACGCAATCTGTTCTTACCACATCCTCTGGCAACACGTTCCAGAGCTTAATTATTCTCTGTGTGAAAAATTATTTCCTCCTATTGGTTTTAAAAGTATTACTCTGTAACTTCATCGAGTGTTTCCCCTAGTCTTTGTAAACCTTGATGCAGTAAAAAATCGAACCACTTCTAACCATTCTACACCACTCCAGATTTTGTAGACTTCAATGGTATTTTTAAACAACATCCATGCCTGGATTCCACTTCTGACCTTTGCCACAGACCCTTTTAGTTTCTTTTTGACCCCCCCTTCTTTGCTTCCCTTGATGACCCTCCCCTTGTCTTGACCATCTTGCTTTTGCTCTGCCTCCCACACACACACAGTTAACCGTTTTATTTTCCATTTGCTTCCTGATCCAGCATATCCCATTTTCTTTTTTTATTTTATGGCCTGAAAAAAAATAGAGGGCTTTGTGTGTACCTCCCCCTTGCTGGGTTAGGAAGCAAACAGAAAATAAAATGCTATTCAAAAGGGTCCAGAGAAGAGCAACAAAAATGGATAAGGGACTGGGGGAGTTGCCGTACAATGAGAGGCTAGAGAAACTGGGCCTTTTCACCCTTGAAAAGAGGAGACATGATCGAAACATTCAAAATACTAAAGGGAATAGACTTAGTAGAGAAAGAGATTGTTCACCCTCTCCAAGGTGAAGAGAACGAGAAGGCACTCGCTAACGTTGAAAGGGGAAAGATTCCGTACAAACGTAAGGAAGTTCTTCTTCACCCAGAGAGTGGTAGATATCTGGAATACTCTTCAGGGATTCAAGACAAGGTTGAATAAGTTCCTACTGGAACAGAACATACACAAGTAAGGCTAGACTCAAATAGGGCATTGGTCTTTGACCTAAGGGCCGCTGTGTGAGCGGATTGCTGGGCACGATGGACCACTGGTCTGACCCAGCAGCGGCAAATCTTATGTTCTAAATGGGGGAGAGGACCCAACTGCTGTCTCAGATCAAAGTTCCTCAACGGTAAGGTTGGAAGAGGGCTGGAAATGCTGTGGGGGGAGGCTTAGGCTGAGCTACTGGCATCGCAGTTCCACACCAGCACTGTGCTATGGGCATGGGGCTCAGGACAGCTCACGTCAGCAGTCGGGTTAGGGTAGGCGGCAGAACCACGATGATCCAGATTTGAATTAGATCCTAAGAGGGAATGCCTCTGCCTACCTAACAGAGTTGGCCATCCTACTCCAGGGGGCCTCCAACAGATATTCCGCCAGAAATCTTTTCCACTGAAAATAGGCAGAATAGAAAACCTGATTAACATAGCATAGCATTTGTATCTGGCTGCAGCCTGGCATCATGGCTAAGCACCCTAATCACGAACTAGCAATGCCTAACTAAATTCCACACACAACCCAAGTTGATTTAACAAGCTTAATTGGCAGGGCAATTTACCGCACCATTGATCTTTAATTTAAAAAAAACCCAATTAATTTAAAGTTGGGCACAGAATTCCGCATGGTGGCTAACAAACACCTGATGCCTATCTGAAAAGTAGGTATGGTTAGGAACGGATTAGTCAAATTTAAGGTGTCTTTAAAACCTTCTTATTTCAGGATGCCTTTCCTTAGTATATGAATCCTACCAATTAGGTTTTTCATGTCCCCCTTCTTTCGTCCTTCCCTTTTATGTAAACTTTCTTTACAACATTGTAGTTCTGCCCCTCCTTACCTTATGTGCCTGTTAGTCGTCCATTGAATTTTATGTAAGTTTTTTTTGTATGCACTGAATATTGTATTTGAATTAAT
This sequence comes from Geotrypetes seraphini, assembly GCF_902459505.1. Classification (NCBI taxonomy): domain Eukaryota; kingdom Metazoa; phylum Chordata; class Amphibia; order Gymnophiona; family Dermophiidae; genus Geotrypetes; species Geotrypetes seraphini. The sequence continues at coordinate 12,795,620 of NC_047086.1, read as the reverse complement.
GTACATTTCTGTGAATTTTTGTACTCTTATTTTAAATTGTACAGCACTTAGAAGGTTTTCATAAGCGTTTTTATCAAATTTTAAATAAACTGTAAACTATGGTAGACTTAGGCATCGCTAGGCATCCGATACAGGCGTTGGTAAATTAAGCCAAGTAAAATCTGGCCTAATATACAGATACCTACTTCTAGGATGTCTAGCAACATCTATGTCCACTTAGGTGTCCCTAAGCATGATTCTATAAAGGACGTCTAGTGGTTGATTGACAACCGTGCGGACTGGTACCTAAAAGTTAGCTATGGGTAGGTGCCGTTTGCAGAATCACAAGAGAAGGCGCATGTGCATATTAATTTTTTTATTTTATTTTAAAACACTTATACTCCGCAAATCGCAAACATCTCTGCGGATTACAAAAACGTACAAATAAAATAATACAAACAATCAAACACTGCAATCGCAGATAAAATTATACTGAACATCATAAGTGCATTTTTAGTACACACAATTCCTTTCGAAAGGAAAGAAACAGAGGAATCTTGTGTCCAGCATCTGGAAGTGCATCCCATAGCCTACGGCTCATGACACTAGGGACCCTGATCCCCCCCTCCCCAGCTAGGCATCTGAAAGGGCCCCTTAGACTGTGATTCCTCCAGAGTCAGAAAATACCTATTTCAATGGCTTGCAGCATTTAAATAAAACAGTGTCAATTTACGCAGACGCAAATGGTTTCATTTCTCTTTCCTACTTTATAAAACTTAGGTGCGTTAGGACCTTAACGTGCGGAATAGCGCACGCTAAAATGCCGTGTGCGCTAGCCCCTACCGCCTCCTCTTGAGCAGGCGGTAGTTTTTCGGGTAGCATGCTAATCCGGTGCGTGCACTAAAAACACTAGCGCACCTTTGTAAAACGAGCCCTTAATTAAAGTTAGTCAACAGTATTAAATTTTCTTGCATGTGCCGTGTTTTGCGGTGTGCACAGGGTTCATTCATACGCGCACTGCTCACAAGGTAAGAATTTTAATACATTTAGAAGCATAGAAACATGACGGCAGATAAAGGCCAAATGGCCCATCCACAGTAACCATTACCTCTTTCTCTCCCTATTGGCTAAGGCTCTTAACATTTGCATCTCCTCTTCCTATAGGCTAAGGCTCTGTGCACCTGCATTGTGATGTCATAGAGCTAGCTGCCCATCCACAGTAACCATTACCTCTTTCTCTCCCTATTGGCTAGGGCTCTTAACATTTGCATCTCCTCTTCCTATAGGCTAAGGCTTGTGCACCTGCATTGTGATGTCATAGAGCTAGCTGCCCATCCACAGTAACCATTATCTCTTTCTCTCTGATCCCATGTGCCTATCCCAGGCCCTCTTCAATTCAGACATAGTCTCTGTCTCCACCACCTCTTCCGGGAGACTGTTCCACACATCTACCACCCTTTCTGTAAAAAAGTATTTCCTCAGTTTACTCCTGAGCCTATCACCTCTCAACTTCATCCTATTCCCTCTCATTGCAGAGTTTCCTTTCAAATAAAAGAGACTCGACTCATGCACATTTATATTACGTAGGTATTTAAATGTCTATCATATCTCCCCTCTCCAACCTTTCCTCCAAAGTATACAGATTGAGATCTTTAAGTCTGTCCCCATATGCCTTATCACGAAGACCACAAACCATTTTAGTAGCCTTCTGGACCAACTCCATCCTTTTTATATCTTTTTGAAGGTGCAGCCTCCAGAATTGTACACAATATTCTAAATGAGGTCTCACCAGAGTCTTATACAGAGGCATCAATACCTCCTTTGTCCTACTGGCCATACCTCTCCCTATGCAACCTAGCATCCTTCTAGCTTTCGCCATCACCTTTTCAACCTGTTTGGCCACCTTATGATCATCACATACAATTTACATAAATAAAATGTTTTCCGCCTATGGTGTTGCCTATAATATTTCTCTAAACAGATGTGACGTGTAGCATAATTCAAAAATGTGAAAATCACTATTCATTTCAATGTGGATGTCTTTCCACTTGGGAACTGTCCAGACCACAGTGCTGAACGGCAGTGAAAATGCACGTTAATAAACCCCCAAGTTTACTGGTTCTTCCTGTTATGTTTGGCATGTCCATATTTTGCTTTAAAAAGGCCAGTATGTGTGGGATGTATTAGGGGATGTGATTTTTGTGAAATATGGGTGCTATTAGTTTATGAACTTTAAGCTAAAAAAACTATTGAGTTTTTGAGGCTGATTGATTGAACGTCTTTCTCACATTTGCTTCAGGGCAAAAATGGCTCCAGATTTCTCAGTAAAACATGTGGGTGGGTTCAGATTTATGAACTGGAGCTAAACTACAATTATATCCTTCTTTTTGTGTCACAAGGCCTAAGAATTGTCAGGCGTTTCACCTAAGCAACAGTGCCTTTTGGGGAGGCTCCATTTTGTCTATCTTTCCGTACACAGAAGCACAAAGACACCCATGCAAGAAACAAAAAAATAAGCATGTATTCCTCATACAACCCCAGTGATCCTAATGAGACTCACTTTACCCTGTTTATTCATGCTCAGGGACTGATGTGCAGACTGGATGGGTCATTTGGCCTTTATCTGGTAGGAAAAAGGAGGTATTAATGCCCCTGTATAAGACTCTGGTGAGACATCATTTAGAATATTGTGTATAATTCTAGAGGCTGCACCTTCAAAAAGATATAAAAAGGATAGAGTCGGTCCAGAGGAAGACTACTAAAATGGTATTTGGTCTTTGTCATAAGGCGTATGGGGACAGACTTAAAGATCTCAATCTGAATACTTTGGAGGAAAGGCGCGAGAGGGAAGATATGACAGAGACGTTTAAATACCTACGTGGCGTCGAGTTGAGTCATTTGAAAGGAAAACCTGCAATGAGAGGGCATAGGATGAAGTTAAGAGATGATAGGCTCCAGAGTAATCTTAGGAAATACTTTTTTACAGAAAGGGTGGTAGATTGTATGGAACAGTCTCCCGGAAGAGGTGGTGGAGACAGAGCCTGTATCTGAATTCAAGAGGGCCTGGGATAGGCACGTGGGATCTCTCAGAGAGAGAAAGAGATATTGGTTACTGCGGATGGGCAGCATTTGTCCTTTATCTACCATCATGTTTCTATGTTTCTAACTTTCAAAACTAAAACCACTGGTCAACCAGAATTCATCAGTAGGCTCGTAATTCCTTATTCTCCCCAATGATTCATCCGATCAGTTACTCAAAACTTGCTTTCAATCCCATCATTAAATATATCAACACCATGCAAACTAATATTGTCTCTGTAACTGCCCATATGCTCTGGAACTTGGCTTCTAATCACCTAAGAGAGGATACGTCACTAAACACCTTCAAGAGCAACTTAAAAACATTCCTGTTCAAAGACGCCTTTGGACTATGATGGTCCTTTTAAGGATGTTTTACATGCATTTGAGACCTGCGTTATTGCCGGTTGTTTGGTTTTCCCTCCCCCCTGTTCTTCCCTACTTCCTCTCTTGTTCTTATTTAAATAATGTAGTTCTTCCCCATTTTCCTTATCGTTTCAATCTTTTCTGTGGTGGTATATAAGAAATAAATTACATTACATTACATTATTATGTGTTCCATTATCATAAGTGACCTGTCCCATTATTCATGTATACATTTATGTTTCCCTTTTTTTATCTATGTAAACCGCCTCAAAGCCTGACTAGAACATTTTAAGAAACTTGAAACATTGAGTGGTGAAATATTTTCTCCAGTTGGTTTTCAATCGCATGCCCCCTAGTCCTAATATTTTTGGAAAGACTAAACAAGTGATTTGTGTTTACTTATTCCACTCCACTCAGTATTTTCTAGACCTCTACCATATCTTGCCTGAGCTGTTTCTTCTCCAAGCTGAAGAACTCTAGCCGCTTTATCCTTTCTCTCATAGGGAAGTTGTCCCATCCCTTTTATCATTTTTGTCACCCTTCTCTGTACCTTTTCTAATTCCCCTATGGAGCTCATTGTCAAAGCACTTAAACATAGAAACATAGAAACATAGAAATAGACGGCAGATAAGGGCCCACGGCCCATCTAGTCTGCCCACCTTAATGTCCCTCCCCTACCTTTGCCCTGTGAATAGATCCCATGTGCCGATCCCATTTGGCCTTAAAATCAGGCACGCTGCTGGCCTCAATCACCTGTAGTGGAAGACTATTCCAGCGATCAACCACTCTTTCAGTGAAAAAGAATTTCCTGGTGTCACCTCGTAGTTTCCCGCCCCTGATTTTCAACGGATGCCCTCTTGTTGTCGTGGGACCCTTGAAAAAGAAGATATCTTCCTCCGCCTCGATGCGGCCCGTAAGATACTTGAACGTCTCGATCATGTCCCCCCTCTCTCTGCGCTCCTCGAGCGAGTATAGCTGTAATTTGTCAAGCCGTTTTTCGTATGGTAGATCCTTGAGTCCCGAGACCATCCGGGTGGCCGTTCTTTGCATCGACTCCAGTCTCAGCACATCCTTGCGATAATGCGGCCTTCAGAATTGCACACAGTATTCCAGGTGGGGCCTCACCATGGATCTATACAATGGCATAATGACTTCCGCCTTACGACTGACGAAACCCCTTCGTATGCAGCCCATGATTTGTCTTGCCTTGGACGAAGCCTGCTCCACTTGATTGGCAGACTTCATGTCCTCACTGACGATTACCCCCAAGTCTCGTTCTGCTACCGTTTTTGCTAGGATCTCGCCATTAAGGGTATAAGACTTGCATGGATTCTGGCTGCCCAGGTGCATAACTTTGCATTTTTTGGCATTGAAGTTGAGTTGCCATGTCCTAGACCATCGCTCCAGTAGGAGTAGGTCGTGCACAAAGTGCCATAGTTTACCATGGTCTTTGTTTTACCTCCCCCCTGTCCAGCAGCACCTCTTTCCTGCTCCCCCTGTCCAACATTAGTCCTCCGTTCCTTTTTCTTCACCTCCCCTGTCCATCAGCATCTCTTTCCTTCTCCCCCTGTCCAGCAGTAGGCATCCCTTCCTTTTTTATCCCCCCTCCTCCTTCTTATCCCTATGATACTCTTACCTTGCTCTGCCCCTGATCAGAGGTTCCCGACAGCCGGCCAGTTGCACCCATTGGAAAAGTTCCCACTGCCGCATCCCCCACCCCTCCTGACGCGGCTCCCGCTGTCCTTTCTGTCTGTCTCTGTCCCTGGCCCCCTTTGCCTGTCTGTATTTCTGTGTATCTCCCTGCCCCTGTGTCTTTCTTCTTTTCTTTCTGTCTCCCTTCCTCCCTCTGTCTGTCTGTCCAAAGCAGCATTCCATCCCCCTCCATTTCCCTCCCCCCACACCAGTTCCCTGTGCACCTGCCCCTGTGTCTTTCTTATTTTCTTTGTGTTTCCCTTCCTCTCTCTGTCTGTCTGTCCAAAGCAGCATTCCCTCCCCCTCCATTTCCCTCCCCCCCACCAGTTCCCTGTGCAGCAGCATTAGCGTTTCCTCTACCCCCCCCTTTCCCTTCCCGTGGTGATTCCAGCAGCGCTTGCATCAGTCTCCACACGCTGCTTTGGACCCTTCTACTGCCCTGATTTACTCTGGCACGTCCCTGATGACATCATCAGAGACGCGGCAGAGCAAATCAGGGCAGTAGAAGGGCCCGAAGCAGCGTGTGAAGACTGATGCACACGCTGCTGGAATCGCCATTCGGGCCCGCGGGAAGAGAAGGGGGTTGGCAGCAAAGGAGGAACGGAGATCGGCAGCGGCAGGAGGAACGGAGATCGTCGTCTGGCTGCGGTCCGGCTTGTGGAGGCGATAGGCTGGTGACGTATTAGTGCGCATGCGCACTCCTTCGGCCATAGACCTACACGCACGGAACACGCAAATAGGAGTGCGCATGCGCGGCTAGCTCTTTATTATATTAGATTATATAGGATATCTGCACCTGGCCCCTCAGCCACGTTTCTTTTTTTTACCAAAGTGTGGAAGAGGTTTTAGTGCCAGTCGGCATGCGAAATGGTCATAGAGTTCCTATGAGCACTGGAGCAGTGCAGAGCATTCAGTGCGCCGGCTGGCGCTAAAAACCTCTTCTGTGCTTTTGTAAAAGGGGGCGTTAATAAATTAATAGAATAGGAGGATATAAGAGAAGTGGAAAAACAGTGGTCCAAGCTGCATCTATATCGCCATCAACACACAAAAGAACCTCTCTAAAATAAATACTCTGGAGCTCCCGCGATTGGGAACTGTACAGGGCCAGTGCAATATCGCTGTTCTTATGCCCAGACGCCAAACACAGCTCCTCCCCCTTTTACTGGGCTATTCAACACAAACAGTGGGTATAGGATTTGCAAGCTATTTGTGCTGAGCAAGCCCCGGAAAACCAAAATCACTCACAACCCTTTTTTTTTTTTTACTGGATTGTCGGAGCTTTGTGCTAGACAATGACTCAGGGACAAATTTTTCCCCGTCCCCGCAGGAATTTAGTTTGTCCGTTCCATCCCCACGAATTTTGTTGCCGTCCCTGTCCTGCCCCATTCGTGTAAGCTCTGTCTTAACCGCACAAACCTTGAACATTTATGCTTTTAAAATGTTTGAGGCTTGTGCAGCTGAGGGCAGAACTTGCAGGAACGGGGCAAGGACAGGACTAGAACTCGCGGGGACGGGAAAATGAGTTCCCACGGGACAGGGAAAAATTTGTCCCCATGTCATTCTCTACTTTGTGCATCTTTCACTGGGTGTCCAAAACCAAACCTGATTGTGGCATTCAGGTTTTCCAGACCCATTCTAAAAGAAAAGCAGGAAGCAAATGACATACCCCCGGATTCTATAGCGGCATGCAAATTTCCTCAAGTAAAACTGCGCACAATCCTGAGATGCACTCAATTACATTGGCTCAAATCTCTAATATCCAGAAAAAGTCCCTCTTCACCACGAGACAACAAAGACACATCTGACCATACTTTCATCAGCATCACTTTACTCTGATTGGACAGTGGATGATCCTACCACAGCTGGACTACTGTAACTGCCTACATGGAAATCAACACCGCACTGATCCATAAAATGCAACTCATACTTAAGACTAATTTTCAACCTGAAAAATTGCGACTCGATTATCAGCCTTCATCAGGCAACTACACTTGCTAACCACCCCATCACGAATAAAATTTAAAACTTCATGCATCATACACCAAATAATTCACGGAAACTCAATGGCCCCACTCATCCAACTCTTCTCTAAAGCATGGTCAACCTCCCACAGAACCCTTAACAAGATCCTACTGAACCTCCCTTCAACAAAGAATCTCCAATACAAGCGAATCTTTCACTCCATGCTCACCTTCCTTGGAGTGAAAACCTGAAATGAACTCGCTGAAACGACCAAAACAGAACCCAACTACACTACATTCCGGAAAAAACTGAAAACCTACCTCTTTGACACTTGAACATCTCAGATCTTTCCCTGCCCAAAAGTTCCCCCCATTTCTCCTCCCCTTCTCTCCCTGTCTCTCTCCGCTTCCTCTCACTTCTCCTGCTTAGGTATGCGCAACGCAGAAATAGAAGATTACATTAGATTAGACTAATGAGCTAATTAGCACCAATCCTTGAGTGCCAACAACAATCAATTATTGGCGTTAATTGGCGACAATTTGGATTTGCACCTGCATCTTGCTACACGCTATTTTATAAAGATCTGTGTGAAAATCTTATAGCGCACAACTCAAAAGGGGGCGTGTCCATGGGAAAGACATGAGTGGGTCGGGATCCACGCCTAACTTACGTGCCAGGCAAGATTTACATCAGGTTTCAGGTGGTGTATATCCTTGCGCCCAAGGTTTAGCGCAGAAATTGGCTCTATGCACTATTCGATAAATGGCGTGCAAATCGGAGTGCCATTTACATAATAGCGCTCCACACCGATTTTTTAGAGTCCATTTACTGAATATAGTTCATAACGTATCCCCCTTTCCCCTCCTCTCATCACCTCTTAAGGATCTTTTTGCCATTACTATATCAGATCAATCCTTGGCCTTCATGGCAGTGGCAAGCTTGAAAATCCCCACCCAGGGCTCCCAGCAGTTATTTCTCAGGCTCATTTTAGTTGCATTGCATGGCATTAACTTCTGCCTGCAGGTAAAATCATTTAGCCAGGAAGTAGGAATGGTATCAGGTTTCCCTGTAAGGGACTGTCTCCAAACATCACTTCTTATAGGCAGCAAACCTCAGCCTTATGCAAAGTTTAATCTGCTGTATTGGGTTTCAAAGGCAACTCCTGATCCCAAGGGACAGGATAACCTAAGCAAGCTACATCTCTGTGCAGTCAATGACTACAGATCGGTGTCACAAAGGACAGCTGAATTAGATAAGAGTCTGCCAAGTACTTTGTTAGAAACAATAGTGATTGAGATGATGGAGGGTTCATAGTAGAGAATGACATGGGGACAAATTTGTCCCCATTCCTGCAGGAATTCTGTTTCCCCGTCCTGTCCACGTGAGTTTTGTCCCTGTCCCTGCCCCATTCCTGTAAGCTCAGACTTAACCGCACAAGCCTCAAACACTTGTGATTTTAAAGCGTTTGAGGCTTCTGCAGATGAGGATGGAGCTTAGACATTGGTGGAATGAGGCATTATGACATCACAATCTGAGCTCTAGAATGTTGCTACTTAAGATTTCAAAGTGTTTGAGGCTTGTGCAGATGAGGACGGAGCTTAGGCATTGGTGGAATGAGGCATTATGACATCACAATCTGAGCTCTAGAATGTTGCTACTTGTGATTTTAAAGTGTTTGAGGCTTGTGCAGATGAGGACGGAGCTTAGGCATTGGTGGAATGAGGCATTATGACATCACAATCTGAGCTCTAGAATGTTGCTACTTAAGATTTCAAAGTGTTTGAGGCTTGTGCAGATGAGGACGGAGCTTAGGCATTGGTGGAATGAGGCATTATGACATCACAATCTGAGCTCTAGAATGTTGCTACTTGTGATTTTAAAGTGTTTGAGGCTTGTGCAGATGAGGATGGAGCTTAGGCATTGGAGGAATGAGGCATTATGACATCACAATCTGAGCTCTAGAATGTTGATACTTATGATTTTAAAGTGTTTGAGGCTTGTGCAGATGAGGACGTAGCTCAGGCATTGGTGGAATGAGGCATTATGACATCACAATCTGACCTCTAGAATGTTGATACTTATGATTTTAAGTTCAAAAAGTTTTATTGATTTTATATGAACATAATAGAACATAAGAGAAAACATAACAGAATATAACTTCAATCACATGAGTCATAGAAATAGACAACCGTCTTCTGTATCACAAAAGAAAATAGGGTAAGACAGATCAGTCCATTAACAGGGTCCATACTAACTAGTGCACTAGTAATTAGAAAGAAAGCAACTAGATGAGTGTTCCCAAAAAGTATTATACAGGGAGTAAACAGCATGATCAGACAAGGCAATCCTGTGGATGTTACACACATGAAGAGCAAAAATGCAAAACAGGATCCCAAACATCATGAAAACGATGTAAGGAGCCCATTTTACGAGCATAAATCATTTCATATTTAACAACAACATTAAGGTTGGACCACCAGATAGTAGGTGAAGCAGAATCCAGAGTTTTCCAATTGGAAAAAATGGTCTGTAAAGCTAACAGGAGAAGAGCTCTAAGTAAGATACCTTCATTATCCGTAAGGGTAGATTCAAAAGCATACATTCCAGTTATGAGAATAGCATAAGAGAAAGTTTCCTGAATATGGAGTATTCTACATATGTCAGACCAAACCGATTTCCAAAATTGACCCAACATTGGACAGTCAAAGATCATGTGTCTTAGTGAACCATCATGCTGTTTACAAGACCAGCACAATTTCGATGTAGAGGGGTCTATTTTTGCTAATCTGCAAGGCGTCCAGTACGCTCTGTGTAATAAGAAGTATGCAGATTGAAGTATAGATGAGGAGTGGAGGGCTTTACCTGCGGATTCCCATAAGTGAGCCCATGTAGACTCCTCAAGTTCAATAGAAAGCTCTCTTTGCCATACTTCTCTCGTAGGTCTATCAGGGGTATACTTATAACTTTGAAGTAATTTGTACCATTTGGAAGCAGCCTTCCCAGAAGCCGCTATAGAGATACAGGCTGTGAAGTATGAAGGCATATCATCCGTGTACACAGTGGTTTTCAAAATCTTTTTGATACAATGGGTCAGCTGAAGCCACCTGAAAAATTGAGAAGGAGGTAAGTTGTATTTTCTACAAATGACATCAAACGAGAACCAGGTATGTCCATCGAACAGATGAGAGATACTCCATATGCCATGAGTCTGCCACAACTTCCATGAAACTAGTTTATGCTGAATCTTAATTACAGGATTGTTCCATAATGGTGCATATAATGACAAAGCCCATGGAATTTCCATCAATTGATCTATGGATCTGATAGCAGTGAGAGTACAGTGTACCTCCAGGTGTTGTTCTAAATCTGTGTGACTTATCATAGGAGCAGTGTGCTTCAAGCATAAGGAATCGCCTCTTGACTCTAAAGTAGCCCAAAGAGGGGTATATGTAAGTTGGGAGGGATCATGCCATACCATGCTTTGACGCAAAAGAAAGGCTAAGTGATAGTCATATATACTAGGAAAATTTACCCCACCATTTTGTTTAGTACATTTAAGTTTCTGGATACTAATTCTAGGAGTTTTATCGTTCCATAGAAAAGAGATTAAGGTTCTTTCAATTTTCTTGTATTCTAACTTCGGGAGCAGGTAAGGCAGCATAGAAAGAGTATAGTTAATTACCGGGACAAGCATCATTTTTATAGTATCCAATCGTCCCCACCAAGTAAGCTTAAGAGGTGACCATTGGGACGTGAGACGTTTAATTTTGGAAATCAAGAAAGTTAGATTATATGATATCGTTTCTTCTATGGTCGGGCCAAAAAAGACCCCTAAGTATTTAAATTTGGTAGAAGACCACGTGAACCCATATTTCGCGAGATCCTCTTTGACGTCAGGACAATGTAGTGGCATAATTTCGGTTTTGGATAAGTTAAGCTTATAACCCGAAATACTAGAGTATGTGGAAATCAAATTAAGAATGAAGGGAATAGAAGTTGGAGTTGCATAAAGGAGGATGTCATCAGCGTAGGCCGATAATTTAACATGAGCCGAAAGTGTACGAAATCCCGTAATATTAGGGTTAATAAGGGTTCAAGTGCAATGTCGAAAAGGAGAGGGGATAGTGGACAACCCTGACGGGTGCCTCTACTAGGATGGAAGGGGGCAGAATAAAGATCATTAATAAACAATTTAGTTGTGGGTGATGTATATAGAATCTTAATCATGGATATGAAATAAGGCGGAAATCCAAACCAATTTAAAACATGGAAAATATAGATCCATTCCACCCAATCAAAGGCTTTTCAGCGTCTAAACCCATGATCAGTAGTGGTTCAGAGTTAATACCTGTTTGGTGTATAACATCAGCCAGCAATCTAGTGTTGTCACTGGATAGACGCCCTGGAATAAAACCTGTTTGATCTGGCGAGATTATACAGTGCATACTAAGAATTAACCGGTTTGCTATAATTTTTGCAACAATCTTGGCATCAGTATTGATTAAAGAGAGAGGCCTATAATTTGAAACCAATAAAGGGGACTTATCTGGCTTGGGTAAAACAATTATAGTCGCTTCCGTGAAGGTCCCTAAAATTTTACCACTCTGAATAATAAATGTAAAGAAATCGTGAATATGAGTTAGAATCTGAGGCAAGAACACACGGTAGAATTCCGCCGTTAGACCGTCCGGACCTGGAGCTTTATTGTTAGCTAGTTGTCTAATAGCTATCTCTATTTCTGCGCTACTTAGGGTATGCGATAGGTCTTGCTGTTGCGACATCGGAATTGTCGTATGAGGAAGGGATTGCAGAAATTGCATCGTAGCGGCAGAGTCACTGACTTCAGAGGTGTACAGCTGGGCATAAAAGGCGTGAAATTGTGACACAATATCTGCAGAGTCCGTAACAACACAATTATTTTCACAGTGTAGCGCAGCAACAAAGGTTTTAGCTGATCTCCCTTTCAGATATTGAGCCAACTGATGTCCACAACGATTATTGTCCGTATAATACGAAGCATTTCTGAGCAAAAGGGTATGGGAAGCCAATTTACTCAAATGTGCATTGTATTCGATCCTGAGTGAACGGAGGCGAATCAAAGCATCAAAGTCCGTAGGGTGAGTTATATGGAATTCCTCGGCATTTTTGATTTTAGATTCTAATTCCTCAGTGTGTCGTATTCGCTCGCGTTTCATGTATGCCGCTCTCGATATGATTTCCCCCCTAATAAATGCCTTAAAGGAATCCCATAAATTTATCCAGTCCGTGGATGTGGAACTATTAAGGTTGAATAAATCAGTTATAGCAGAAGATATATGTTCCTTAAACTCAGTTTCAAGAAGTAAAGAGTTATTGAATCTCCATTGTTTATATGGAGTGATTTTGACAACATTATGTAAGTTCAATAGTATGGCCGCATGGTCTGAGATTGCGATTTCTCAGATTGTAGCAGATGTGAGATATGTGGACATAGCAGCACTCATTAAAAAATAATCAATACGGGAGTATGTGGAATGCGGAGGTGAGTAAAATGTGAAAGCTTTGTCCATGGGATGAGTAATTCTCCACGGATCAACTAAATCAAAATGTGTAATCATCTCATGTAAGTTATACCAAGAGCGGGATTTTTTATACGTAGCGTGAGACTTACGGTCAATAGCAGGGTCAAGAATAAGATTGAAGTCCCCACCTATGAGATACAGGCAGTCAGGGGAGGTAGAGAGCTGTATAGATAAGTCTTCAAAGAAATTAGGTATGTCGGCATTGGGAGCATATATATTAAGACAAGTAAGAAAAATACCATTAATATCCAGGTGAAATAGCACAGTTACTTACCGTAACAGGTGTTATCCAGGGACAGCAGGCAGATATTCTTGACTGATGGGTGACGGCACCGACGGAGCCCCGGTACGGACAATTTTAGAGTGATTGCACTCTAAGAACTTGGAAAGTTCTGGCATGCCGCACCGCGCACGCGCGAGTGCCTTCCCGCCCGACAGAGGCGCGCGGTCCCCAGTTATGATAAGCCAGCTAAGAAGCCAACCCGGGGAGGTGGGAGGGACGCAAGAATATCTGCCTGCTGTCCCTGGATAACACCTGTTACGGTAAGTAACTGTGCTTTATCCCAGGACAAGCAGGCAGCATATTCTTGACTGATGGGTGACCTCCAAGCTAACAAAAAGGAGGGATGGAGGGAAGGTTGGCCATTAGGAAAACAAATTTTGCAAAACAGATTGGCCGAAGTGTCCATCCCGTCTGGAAAATGCATCCAGACAATAATAAGATGTAAAAGTATGAACTGAGGACCAAGTAGCAGCCTTGCAGATTTCCTCAATAGGAGTGGAACGGAGGAAAGCTACAGATGCTGCCATTGCTCGGACTTTATGGCCCGTGACAGAACCTTCCAGTGTCAGTCCGGTCTGAGCATAACAAAATGAAATGCACGCTGCCAGCCAATTAGACAACGTACGTTTAGAAACAGGACGTCCCAATTTATTCGGATCAAAGGACAGAAAGAGTTGGGGAACTGATCTGTGGGGTTTCGTACGCTCTAGATAGTAAGCTAGAGCCCTCTTACAATCCAAAGTATGCAGAGCTTGTTCCCCAGAATGAGAATGAGGTTTTGGAAAGAAAACAGGCAGAACAATGGATTGGTTGAGATGGAATTCAGAGACAACCTTAGGGAGAAACTTTGGATGCGTACGCAGAATCACCTTGTCATGGTGAAAGACCGTAAAAGGTGGATCTGCAACCAGTGCATGAAGCTCACTGACCCTCCTGGCAGAGGTAAGAGCAATAAGGAAAAGTACCTTCCAAGTGAGAAACTTGAAAGAAGCGGTAGCCAAAGGTTCAAATGGAGGCTTCATCAAGGCGGAAAGAACCACATTGAGATCCCAGATAACAGGAGGGGCTTTAATAGGTGGTTTCACATTGAAAAGACCCCGCATGAACCTGGACACCAGGGGATGAGCTGATAGAAGTTTTCCATGGATCGGCTCATGAAAAGCAGAAATGGCACTGAGGTGGACTCTGATGGAAGAAGACTTAAGGCCAGAGTCAGACAAAGAAAGCAAATAATCCAACAACGTCTCCACTGCCAGGGACGTTGGATCAAGATGATGAAGAAGACACCAGGAAGAAAATCTCGTCCACTTCTGATGGTAACATTGCAGAGTGGCTGGTTTCCTGGAAGCATCAAGAATGGAACGAACAGGCTGAGACAAAAGCGTATCATGAGAAGTCAGCCCGAGAGATACCAAGCCGTCAGGTGCAGAGACTGGAGGTTGGGATGTAGAAGGTTCCCCTGATGCTGTGTAAGCAGAGAAGGATATAGTGGAAGAAGAAAAGGTTCCCTGGAACTGAGTTGAAGTAGAAGGGAGAACCAATGTTGCCTGGGCCACCTCGGAGCAATCAGAATCATGGTGGCTCGTTCCCTCTTGAGCTTGAATAAGGTTCTCAACATGAGAGGCAGAGGAGGGAAAGCGTACAGGAACAGAGTTGACCAGTCGAGGAGAAATGCATCCGCTGCCAGACGGAGAGGGGAGTAGAGTCTGGAGCAGAATAGGGGCAGCTGGTGATTGTGAGGAGCTGCAAAGAGGTCTATCTGAGGAGTGCCCCACTGAGCGAAGATAGATTGTAGAGTTACAGGGTCGAGCGTCCACTCGTGAGGCTGGAGAATTCTGCTGAGCTTGTCCGCTAAGGAATTCTGTGCTCCCTGAATGTAGATAGCTTTCAGGAAGAGATGGTGATCTATGGCCCAAGTCCAGATCTTCTGGGCTTCCTGGCACAAGGGGCGAGAACCTGTCCCCCCTTGCTTGTTAATGTAGTACATGGCCACTTGATTGTCTGTGCATAGCAGAAGGACCTGAGGAAAGAGAAGATGTTGGAAGGCCTTGAGGGCATAAAACATCGCTCTGAGTTCCAGGAAGTTGATGTGATGCTTCTTTTCCTGGGCTGTCCAAAGACCTTGAGTCTGGAACTCGTTCAAATGAGCTCCCCATGCATAAGGAGAGGCGTCGGTGGTGATGACTAGTTGATGAGGAGGTTGATGGAACAGAAGACCTCTGGATAGATTGGAGGATACCAACCACCATTGTAGAGATTGACGAAGAGATGATGTCACAGATATGTGTCGTGAGCAAGGATCCGTCGCTTGGGACCACTGAGTTGCAAGGGTCCATTGAGGGGTGCGCAGGTGAAGACGTACAAGGGGTGCGACATGAACTGTGGATGCCATGTGACCCAAGAGTATCATCATTTGTTTGGCAGAGATGGACTGCTGAGGAAGTACCTGCTGACATAGAGACTGAAGAGTCTGAAGACGGTTGGATGGTAGGAATGCCCTCATGAGGAGTGTGTCCAATATCGCTCCAATGAATTGAAGTCTTTGAGTGGGAATGAGATGAGACTTGGGTAGATTGATCTCGAATCCCAATATTTGTAGAAACTGGATGGTTTGGTTGGTGGCCAGGAGAACTGCTGGAGCGGATGTGGCCTTGATTAACCAGTCGTCCAGGTAAGGAAATACTTGAAGGTGGTGAGAGCGTAGAAAAGCAGCTACCACGATGAGACATTTGGTGAACACCCTTGGAGAGGAAGCAAGACCGAAGGGTAGCACCTTGTACTGGTAATGACACTGATTGATCATGAAACGGAGATACTGTCGAGGGAGCATAGCCAGTCGTCTTGGTCGAGAAGAGGATAAAGAATGGCTAAGGAAAGCATCTTGAACTTCTCCTTTACCAGATGTTTGTTGAGATCGCGAAGATCTAGAATTGGTCTGAGATCTCCTGTTTTTTTGGGGACTAGAAAATAACGGGAGTAGAATCCCTGCCCCTTTTGATCTAGAGGAACTTCCTCTATAGCATTTAGAAGAAGGAGGGATTGAACTTCCTGAATGAGGAGGGAAGATTGAGGACTGTTCAAAGCAGACTCTTTTGGCAGGCTTTGGGGCGGAAGAGTCTGAAAGTTGAGCGAGTAGCCGTGGCGGATGATGTTGAGGACCCATTGGTCCGAAGTGATAACTTCCCACCGGCTGAGGAACAGAGAAAGACGACCTCCTATAGGTTGAGGCAGGAGAGCAGATATAGGAATACTGGCTATACTTCGGAGAATTAAGTCAAAAGGGCTGAGCCTTCTGCTGTGGAGGTGGCTTCACAGGCTGCTGTTGCTGCTGCTGTCTGGGAGGTTGACGTTGTTGCTGCCGCTGACGCCTGGGTTGCTGAGCTGTTGCTGGCAATGGGCGAGCTGTGAAGCGACGTTGATAGGCTGACTGTTGTCTAAAAGGCCTTGTTGGGGGAGGCTTCTTCTTATTTTTAAGAAGGGTATCCCAACGTGTTTCATGAGCCGACAGCTTTTGAGTAGTCGAATCCATGGACTCCCCAAACAGCTCATCCCCTAGGCACGGGGTGTTGGCTAATCGATCTTGATGATTAACATCAAGTTCAGATACCCGAAGCCAGGCCAGGCGACGCATTGCCACAGACATTGCTGTCGCTCTGGATGTAAGTTCGAAGGTGTCATAAATGGACCTAACCATGAACTTACGCAACTGAAACAGAGAAGACAAGCAATGGTGGAAAGATTGTTGTTTCCGTTGAGGAAGGTGTTTCTCAAAGGAAGCCATGGTGGTAAGGAGATGTTTCAGATAGAAAGAAAAATGAAAACCATAATTTCCAGCTCTATTTGCCAACATTGCATTTTGGTAGAGCCTCTTACCAAATTTATCCATGGCTTTACCCTCTCTGCCAGGAGGAACGGAAGCATATACACTGGCTCCTGCAGATTTTTTAAGGGTGGATTCGACAAGTAAAGATTCATGAGGAAGTTGTGGTTTGTCGAACCCAGGAATGGGAATTACCTTGTATAGAGAGTCTAATTTACGTGGGGCCCCTGGAACCGTTAAGGGAGTCTCTAAATTCTTGTAAAAAGTCTCCCTCAAGATGTCGTGAAGAGGGAGTTTCAAATATTCCTTTGGAGGTTGGTCAAAGTCCAAGGCATCCAAAAAAGCTTTAGACTTTTTGGATTCAGCCTCCAAAGGAATAGACAAAGAATCACACATATCTTTCAGGAAACTGGAGAAAGATGAAGTGTCATGTTTAGAGGACGGGTCGTGTACAGCAGACTCCTCCTCATCTGAGGAACATTCTCCTTCAGAGAGAAAAGGCTCTTCTGAATCTCCCCACAGATCAGGATCTCTGACATGGGGAGAACGATCCCGAGACTCAGGAGTAGATGGGTCTACATGCCGGGTCTTGCGCACCGACTTACCCGATCTCATCGATACCGTCCCAGGCGATGTAATCGGTTATACCGGAGCCGAAGTCTGCACCGACTGATGTTGAGCTCTCGGCTCCGGCACAAGGACTGGCATCGATGCCGATGAGGTGGAGTGAATCGGTACCGAGGAAGTGGATACCGATAACACAGGTTGTTCCACTATCGGTACCGGCTCAGTGCGGACCGGCACCGGAAGGTTCGGTGCCAGGATAGTTGGTAGCAGCTGTTGCAATTGTTGCTTGAGCTGTGACTGGAGAATGGCCGTAATACGGTCATCAAGGGATGGCACCGGTACCGCTTTTTTCTTCTGCGGTACCTGCGGTGCCGCTCGACGCCCCGGAGATGAGGAGCCCGATGACGAGGGACTCACCTCAATAGGGGCGGAGCGCTTCCGCTGGCGCCTCACAGTCGGCAGGATTGGACTCACTGCACTCGAGACCGGAGGACGTTCCAGCGGGGAAGGCTTCTTAGCCGGCTTACCTGCATGTTGGGACGCCGGTGCGGAATCTCGCGGCGTCGAAGACGATGGTGCCGACTGAACCGGTGCCGAAGCCGGAGTCGATGGGACGGGATCGGACATCTCGGCACCGAACAATAATCGCTGTTGTATTTGGCGATTTTTTAATGTTCTCTTTTTAAGTGTGGCACAGCGGGTGCAGGTGGAGGCCTGATGCTCAGGACCCAAACACTGTAAGCACCAGTTGTGTGGGTCCGTGAGAGATATAGGCCGAGCACACCGCTGGCACTTTTTAAACCCTGGCTGAGGGGGCATGAAAGTAAAAACGGCTTCAGCCAAATCGAAGGCCGAGGCTTCGATGGTGGCAGAAGGCCCCGCAGGGGAAAAGCCAAATTGACTAAAAAAGAAAAATTTTTTTTTTTTTTTTTTTACACAAAAATGAAAGAAAAATGAAAAAGGCAAAAGCCAAAAAGGTTTACGCGAGCGGGAAGGCAAGTGAAAAAAATTTTCAACAGCCGTTGAAAAAACGCGTCTTCTTAGCTCCGCGGAAACTAAGAAAATGGGGACCGCGCGCCTCTGTCGGGCGGGAAGGCACTCGCGCGTGCGCGGTGCGGCATGCCAGAACTTTCCAAGTTCTTAGAGTGCAATCACTCTAAAATTGTCCGTACCGGGGCTCCGTCGGTGCCGTCACCCATCAGTCAAGAATATGCTGCCTGCTTGTCCTGGGATAATTAATCCATCTGCCTAGTATATCTGTGGTGTGAGATATCAGTTTAATATCCTACCTACGCTTAATGATGACCATGACACCATTCTTTTTATCCACAGCAGGAGAGTATAGTATTGGTAGAGCCCAGGAAAGGTGTAATTTAACAGAATCTTGTGCAGAAAGATGGGTTTCCTGGAGTAGTGCAATATCAGGTTGAATACGGGAGATATAATCGCAAATTTTCTGTTGTTTAAGAGGATTATTAAGTCCCTTTACATTAAGGGAACAAAACGTAAGTGTCATATTAAATCAGAAAAAGCAATAAACTGAACTACCAAGCCTATTCTTGGGATACTCATATGACATATGCACACAATATAATATCGGAGATCTAAACTGGAGGTCAGTGTCAATACATGAAAATAAATGTGGCACAAGCATAACAATAGTAACTTATGATTTTAAAGTGTTTGAGGCTTGTGCAGATGAGGACGGAGCTCAGGCATTGGTGGAATGAGGCAGTATGACATCACAATCTGAGCTCTCGAATGTTGCTACTTAGGATTTTAAAGGGTTTGAGGCTTGTGCAGATGAGGGCGGAGCTTAGGCATTGGTGGAATGGGGCATTATGACATCACAATCTGAGCTCTCGAATGTTGCTACTTAGGATTTTAAAGGGTTTGAGGCTTATGCAGATAAGGACAGAGCTTAGGCATTGGTGGAATGAGGCATTATGACATCACAATCTCAGCTCTAGAATGTTGCTACTTAGGATTTGAAAGGCTTGTGCAGATGAGGATGGAGCTTGCAGGAATGGGGCAGGGACAGGACAGGAAAATGAGTTCCCGTGGGGACAGGGAAAAATTTGTTCCTGTGTCATTTTCTAGTTCACAGTGCAAGAACTAAGCAGCCTTCTGGTTCCTGGGAAGAGATTCCTGATTCACGACAACCCTATTTAACTGAGCCTTAGCAAATCTGGGTTGTTGGGACGTGGCCATCATGTTTGCCTTTCAGTCTCTCAAAATCCCCAGCTCTGTTCAGTTATGACAAACTAGTTAACTTACCCTCCCTCCCCCCACTTTTACAAAACCGTAGCGCAATTTATAGCACCGGTCACGGGGGAACAGATCCAACGCTCATAGAATTTCTATGAGCGTCAGAGCTGTTACCACCGTGACCGGCGTGCTATGGTTTTGTAATAGAGGTGTTAGTGGTTAAGGTTCTCCACTTTACTTCTCCCACTCCCTGTGGGTTTCTACTGGTAATGGTAATATAAAGACAGAAAACTGAAAAACAAAGGAAATAAGGCGATACCTTTTTTATTGGACTAACGCAATGCATTTTATGATGAGCTTTCAAAGGTAATCCTTCTTTTTCAGATCAGAAATAAGCAAATGTATTCTGCCATCTCCCTAAAACTAAGTTCCAAGCGGATAACATAAAATTGAGTAAAACATATGCAGTATAATGATATTAAAAGAAACATATTTGATCTGAGACCCATGCTGCAAAAATTGTGCTCTAGTCGCCAGTTGTGTATTGACTGTCCAATTTTAAGCATGGCACTAACTTAAGTCCATTTTGAAGAAATTGCATTCTGAATACAAAAGAACAAATGAGGCGGTATTGTTTAGAATAAATGATTCGGCCGTGTTGTGGTAATTTGTTTGAACTCTGCCATATTCCACAAATGAACTGTTGCGGCTTGGGAGTTGGATTTCAAGGAATTGAGGGCATCTTTTGAATGGCGCTGCTATGGGACATTCTAATAATAATAATAACTTTATTCTTATATACCGCCAGATCTTAGTGGTTCTAGGCGGTTTACAAGAAAGATAAGCAAGTCATAAAAGATACATGATTATGATTGATAGAAACAGTGGAAGGCTTAGGTTGCGAATTGTGTCTTCACTAATTTTCTAAAAAAATAATAAGATGAGGCACCTGGCATAATTTTACCAAATCAGTCATTCATTTTGGCTGCCTGAAAAGAGAGATTTTATGGTAGGATAAGCAAATAGATGAACTCTATGTAGTACTGCTTCTACTGTTTGGGCCTTGTGGAATACAGTAACTCTTTTAATATGCGCTTCTTGAAATGCCATAAAACCTTGTTTGCAGACAGATGAAATAAATTTATTCAACCAAATAAAAGGCAAGAAAAGAAAACATTTCAACCAAGTGTAGCCCTGGCCCAGCCGTGTAGCCAGTCCATGGGCTCCGTCCAGCTCATTGGGTCGGGGATCTGCAGCCAGGGCTCAAGAAAAAGATGATATAACAGTCACTCACAACCTCTCACAGTCTTCTTCGAGCTTGGGTGCAGGCCAGGGCCGGAGGAATTATAAAACCAGGTATCAGTCACTTCACTCAGACCTCTGGATGTCTCCTTTGCATAAAGAAGCACTTAAGTTCAAGGGTAATGGAATAAATTGTAAGGTTTATTAATTTGCTTGTAGCTCATCTATAAACTATGTACACTTCGTTTGATGTGCAGGCAGTCAGGGTCAAAAGACAAATTTGCTAAACAGTCACTTCTTCACTCTTACTCCATTTTAATTATTCTCTGTTTTCTCTCCCTAAAAGCTTTGACGGGAGAAACAGGATAAACCATGCTTGGATTTCTTTCACATTCTCTTCAGATTATCAAATCTTTATTCTTGATCCGCTATTCTCTGCCTTCTCCCAGAAGCCATTTAGGTGTCTCTCTCTGTGCTAGGGCCTTAGCGGGAGAAAAAGGGCAACCAAAACCCCTGAAACTAGTCCCCTTTTCATCCAGGGAAAGGACCTACAATTCCACCCAGACTGTTATACACACACACACACCCCTCCTGGAATATCCCACATTCCTCCACTCTGCAGCAGAGGCATTTTCCAGGGGGGGAGTCACATAAGTTTTCAAAGCCTGGATGGTTCTTATCTCGGTAATGACCACCAAGCTGTAACTGCCTCATAGATCATAGATTTTTTTTAATATTTAACTTTAACAAAAGATGGGAAATAAACTAAACATGACTTAGAAATATAGAAACATAATGGCAGATAAAGGCCAAATGGCTTATCCAGTCTGCCCTTCCACATCATCCACTATCTCCTCTTCTCCCTAAGAGATCTTGCATGCCTGTCCCATGCTATCTTTATCTCTACCACCTCCACCAAGAGACTATTCCACACGTCTACCACCCTTTCTGTAATTTCCTTAGATTACTCCTGAGCCTATCACCTCTTAACTTCATCCTATGCACTCTCCTTCCAGAATTTTCCTTAATTTGAAAAAGGCTCACCTACTGTACAGTACATTAATATCACAGAGATGTGTAAACGTCTATATCAGGGGTGCCAACACTTGTTGGGCTTGTGAGCTATTTTTAAACTGACCAAGTCAAAATGATCTACCAACAATAAAATTTTTTTTAAAAAACACAAAGCACACTGTATGCAGAGAAAATGTTAATTATCATTTATATTCCGGGGTTTTTTCAAAGAGGTCAAGGCAGATGACTCTATGCAATGTCACCTCAGTAACAACCATACAAAAATAGACAAATATACCCTGTCCCATCTTACTAAACCGCGAGTTTTTAGCACAGGGAGCTGAATGCCCTGTGCTACTCTTGACGCTCATAAGCTCCCTGTGCTAAAAACCACTATTGCGGTTTAGTAAAAGGGGGTCATAATGCAAAATATAGACAGCAGATATAAATTCTCAAAACGGACACATTTTGATCACTAAATTGAAAATAAAATCATTTTTCCTACCTTTGTTGTCTGGTGATTTCATGAATCTCTGGTTGCACTTTCTTCTTCTGACTGTGCATCTAATATTTCTTCCCTTCTTTCAGCCTCCTGAATACTTCCTCTCCTCCAGACCTCATTCTCTCCCCCAACTTTTTCTTTTTTTCTCCCTGCCCCCTTCTTTCTTTCTGTCTCCCTGCCTCCCTTTTTTTTTTCTCTCTCTCCATGCCCCCTTTCTTTCTGACTCCCTTCTTTCTTTGTCTCCTTGCCCTCCTTCTTTCTATCTCCCTGCCTGCCCCCTTTCTTTCTCACTACCCTCCCCCAAGCCACTAGGTTTGCCGCCCTCATCGGAGAACAGGCCCCCAAGCCACTGCTGCCCAAGCTCTCCCTGTAGAAGCAGCATGCTGATCAGCATTCCGCTCCCCGACGTCAATTCTGATGTCGGAAAGGAGTTCCGGGCCAGTCAGGCAGCGATTGGCTGGCCCAGAACTGCCTCTCTGACGTCAGAATTGATATTGGGGAGCGAAATGCTGGTCGGAGGGAGGGTGGTGGGGGACATCGGGGAGAGAAGGCTGATCGCCCGGTAGATTGGGATGGCAACACGAGTCTATCGCGGAGCCCGGGATGGGCTCCGCGATCGACTCGTGTTGCCTTCCTGATCTACCGGTCGATCGTGATCGACGTATTGGACACCCCTGGTCTATATCATGTCCCCTCTCTCCTGTCTTTCCTCCAGAGTATACATATTAAGTTATTTAAGTCCATCCCCATATGATTTATAAGAAAGGCCACTAACCAATTTTGTAGCAGCCCCCTGGACCAACTCCATCCTATTTATATCTTTTTGAAGGTGGGGGTCTTCAAAATTGCACACAGTATTCCAAGCGCGGCCTCACCAGAGACTTATACAACGGTATTATCACCTCTCTTTTCATACTGGCCATTCATCTCCTTATGCACCCAAACATTTTCCTGGCTTTGACCATTGCCTTTTCTACCCGTTTTGCCACCCTGAGGTCATCGGACACAATCACCCCAAGTCCCGGTCTTTTTCTGTGCACAGAAGTTGCTAGCTTGTGAAATCTGAGAGGATAGAAAAAAAACCAAACAATGAAATTAAATATTCAGGGCAAATTCCAGCAAATAGCTTATAAATCCAACATGACATAACGATAAGTCAAGCCCTAATTAGGGCTAGCTCCTTCCTCTAACACTGACCTAGGTCAACCATCACAGACTAATTCAGTTCTGGTATTCCTCCTCTGAATCACTGGACTAGTAATTCCAATCTCTCTAGGAAAGAAAGGGCTACAAGTTCAGAGATGCACCGAGACAAAACTAGAACAGGACTGACTTGGACATGCCCCTCAAAATATGGGTTATGCCTCTGTATTGCTCCATGGTGCGACATCACCTAAAGTATTGCATTTAATTCTGGTCTCCATGTCTCAAGAAAGATATAGTGGAAATAGAAAAGGTTCAAAGAAAAATGACCAAAATGATAAAGGGGATGGAACTCCTCTCGTATGAGGAAAGACTAAAAAGGTTAGGGCTCTTCAACTTGGAAAAGAGATGGCTGAGGGGAGATATGATTGAAGTCTACAAAATCCTGAGTGGAGTAGAACGGGTACAAGTGGATTGATTTTTTACTCCATCAAAAATTACAAAGACTATGGGACACTCAATGAAGTTACAGGGAAATACTTCAATAGGAGGAAATATTTTTTCACTCAGAGAATAGTTAAGCTCTGGAATGCATTGCTAGAGGTTGTGGTAAGAGCAATTAATATAGCTAATTTTAAAAAAAGGTTTGGACAATTTCCTGGAGGAAAAGTCCATAGTCAGTATTGCCCTGGATTGGTAGCGTTCAATGTTGCTACTTTTTGGGTTTTTTTGCAAGGTACTAGTGACCTGGATTGGCCACTGAAAGGACAGGCTCCTGGGCTAGATGGACCACTGGTCTGATCCAGTAAGACTATTCTTATGAATGGTATAATCTAGGTGGCCACATTCACAATCTAAGGGCAAGCACTTTCATCAGCTCCAAATCGGTATCTTCATGGGGCCTAAATGTGGTGATAGAATTACCCCCTCTTTGGTGGCAATTCTATAACTGAGCGCCCCCTTTCCCCTTCCCTTTTGGGTGTCCCAGAACTACGGAGACAGTCTCTTCTCTGAAGGTACGTATATCCCAGTACAGAATACCAGCACCAACCCCATTGGTGTGCCAAAATGTGAGCAAGCCTAGTTATGCCAGGTCTATGCAGGATAGTGCAAAGTCCCTGCTGATAGTGAAAACATAGGTCTATGCAGGAGACAGAAAGGTGGCAGAGCAGTTTTAAATGTCTTTATAGTGGGAAAGAAAGCCCAGATCTCGGTTAAGTCCTCTCTGGTAGGTGTCAAAATGCCTTATTATTTTGATTACGTTCTTAGATTGTCTTAAAGCTCCCTTTTAATATTCTCACCATAAAATCACTGGTGCAGTGGTCAGTTTTTCCAAAGTCTTGATGAGACCAGAAAAAGGAGGACGGATTGAGATTCAATCCGTCCTCCTTTTTCTAGAGCCTACCTGGAACGATTTTGATTATTAAAATCAGCAATCATAATTATCACACAAACATCAAATAAAAATGCAGGTCAAAGTGTGTGCTGATGGATCTTTTAGTTTCTGTGACTGTTGAGTCCTATTGTTTTGCATTAAATGCAGCTGTTCTTTGCTGCCCTCATGAAGCTGCCGCCCTAGGCGACTGCCTTGATATACCTAATGGTTGGGCTGACCCTAATCTTAATGTGGTCTATAATTATACCTAATTTAAATCTACTTATTCCCCCTAATCTGGCTATGCACTATTCTGCCTTAAATTGGATTGGGCGTAACTGAAAAGGAGGTGTGGCTAAGGGAGGAAGAGTTCACAAAAGATGTGCAGTGTTTACAGAGTAGCTAGGATCTGTGCCCAATTTGAGCGCCCAGATTTTACCCCGTGTTTCAGCTAGTATAGAAATATGTCGGCAGATAAAGGCCAAATGGCGCATCTAGTCTGCCCATCCGCAGTAACCATTATCTTTCTCTCTCTCTGAGAGATCCCAAGTGCCTATCCCAGGCCCCCTTGAATTCAGACACAGTCTGTCTCCACCACCTCTTCCGGGAGACTGTTCCACGCATCTACCACCCTTTCCATAAAAAAGTATTTCCTCAGATTACTCCGGAGCCTATCACCTCTTAACTTCTTCTTCTTCTGCCTATCCAAGGATCACTGATTGCAAATACAGGTCCTTTCTGGACAGAATTTTCAAGGTTCAAGCTAGTAAACAGCAGACCTGGCTAGACAATTACATCAACGAAGCCCAACTGACCTACGGCGCATTTTGGAAAGAAATTAAGACAGCACTGTTCGATAGATTTATCTCCTAATCAGACACCATTTTAAAACTATTAACACCATGCTGATAACTTTGAGAAATATGTGTATTTTTTACTAATTCTGTAATTCGCTGACTGTTCAGTGACATCTTCGCTATTTGTATTCTGTAATATTTGCTGATTATCCAGCTCTCTTCACTGTAAACCGCCTAGAAGTCGCAAGATTGTGGCGGTATAAAAAAAATAAAGTTATTATTATTATGCCCACTCATTGCAGAGTTTCCTTTCAAATGAAAGAGACTCAACTCATGCACATTTATATTATGTAGGTATTTAAATGTCTCCAATCTCAAAAAATATATCAATGTTATTAGCCTAGTGGTGAAGATACCCACTGAAGCACATTTACTAATAGTGGAGAAAAAGCCTCAACTGCATTAAAAAAAATGCTTTCAATATCAGATGGCAACCCAGCAGGTTATAAGCCAGTCAAATTCTGTCTCATAGGCAAAAAACTCCACCAAGTACAAAATGCTGTTTTCAAAAATGGGTTAACTCACACCACTGTGCCAAGAAAACAACAGAAGAACAGCAAAAAGAACAGGAAAAATGCTTAACTTATCTTCACTAGCTGGTATCCTTGCTCACAGACCGTTGCAATCGGCTGGCCTAGAACTTCCTCTCCGATGTTAGAATTGATGTCGGAGGTGAAGGCTTGTGGGTCTGGCGCTTGTACGCACCAGGCCTGGCTCGGGGAAGCAGGGAGAAATCGGCGTGGTGGCTTGGGGGGGTTAGGGAAAGAATCATGGAAGTGGAGAAATCGGTGTGATAGCTTGGGTGGGGAGGCGGGGAAGAGGGAAAGAAAGACAGGCAGGCAGGGGGAGAGAGAAAGAAAGGCAGAAAGAAAGAAATATTTGATTTACAGAAGAAGGAAGTGCAACCAGAGACTCATGAAATTACCAGACAAAAAGGTAGGAAAAATGATTTTATTTTCAATTTAGTGATCAAAATGTGTCCGTTTTGAGAATTTATATCTTCTGTCTATATTTTGCACTATGGCCCCCTTTTACTAAACCGCGATAGTGGTTTTTAGCACAGGGAGCCTATGAGCGTCGGGAGCTGTGAGGGGCATTCAGCGTAGCTCCCTGTGCTAAAAACCGCTATCACAGTTTAGTAAAAGGGGAGGGGGTATATTTGTCTATTTTTGTATAGTTGTTGACCTCTGAAAAAAACCCCGAATACAAATGATAATTAACATTTTCTCTGCGTCCAGTGTACTTTGTGTTTTTTAAAATTTTATTGTTGGTAGATCATTTTGACATGGTCATTTTAAAAGTAGCTCACAAGCCAAAAAAGTGTGAGCACCCCTGCTCTAGAGAATGACATGGGGACTGTTTACTGCGGTAAACCGTGGTCACCGCAGTAAATCCGCAGGAATGGAAATATTTGCAACTGGTTTACCACAGGAATGGAGACAAGACCATTCACTGCCCCACGGGAGTGGGGACAAGACCTTTCACCGCCCCGTGGGAGCGGTGAAAAGTCTTGCTCCTGTGGTAAAAAAAATTGCACCTGTGTCAGACTTGGCATCTCCTCCCCAGCTCCTCTTGCGCCTATTTTACCTTCAGGAGCCAGCCATGCCACGATGAAGACAGAAAAAACCCAAAACCAAAGCCTGAGACCAATGTGATTTGAAGAATAAAATTACCAGACAACAAAAAGAACAAAAATAAATTTATTTTATATTTTGTGATTAAAATATTTCAGATTTGAAATATGTATCCTGCTAGAGCTGGTATTAGACATAACTGGGGACCACAAAGCCCAGGCTGTGCTTCTTTAGCTTCCAGCTGACTTAGGGCTCTCTCTCTGACCAGGGGGCAGTTGCCCTAGTTGCCCTCCCCTAACATTATTCTTGCCATGTGTGACTAAAGTATTCTGTGAGCTTGATTTTTCTATGTAGTATTCTGTAGTAATTTGGTTTGTTCAGTTTCCACAATAGTGGAGGGGATATTTGTGAAAGGGAGGGGAGACAGGGGTTTTGTTGATCCTTGCTCTGTATTATTTGTGTTTATAAAAAGACAATTATACAGAATAGTCTCTTTTTATACTTTAATAAAATAACTTCAGTATAAAATCATATCTATTCGAGGCTTGTGTGAGTGGGATCTGACAGTTTGCAGGGACGGGGTCAAGCTCATGGGGACGGGGCAGGAACGGTGATAAATTTTTCCCCCGTGTCATTCTCTACTCTGGACTGACTCCCATCCTTTTCATATCTTTTTGAAGGTGTGGCCTCCAGAATTGTACACAATATTCTAAATGAGGTCTCACCAAAGTCTTATACAGGGGCATCAATACCTCCATTTTCCTACTGGCTATATCTCTCCCTATGCACCCTAGCATCCTTCCAGCTTTCACACATTAGGATGATCAACCTTTTTAATCGAGTAGGAAACTTCTTTTGGTGGCTGGCCACTAGCCGAAGAACAAACTGCTTCTGTTCTTCATCTTCTGTCAAAGTATCGTCGTATTTTTCAGTGAGGCTTATCCCTTGTTCTGCTGCATCATTAATAGTCAGTTTGGATGCCCAATTCCAAAGTTCCTTGAGAACTGGATCATCAGTCCACTCTGTGGGATGTTTCTTCAGGGATATTTTCACTTTTGTTGATCCTCCTTCAATTAAGAGATCAAAAAATGGCTGTGTTCTTTGTTACAAGACCTTCAAAGGTCATCTGTTTGCATGAAACGTTGTGGAAGATCTGGCAACGGTGGACGCTTTAAGTTTTACATCATTTGTAGCTTTGCTTCTGTCGTCAGAAAAGGCAAGTGCTGCTAGGTGCTCGGACAGAAACCATAAATGTCTGGAAATGGTTGTAAGCGCCTTGTTTGCAACAGTTTTATTTGAGTCATTTCTTCAACTTCCTAACAATAGTTTATGTGTTCTGTCGGTATCCTGACTCTATCCCATGCAGCTATTGCTGACTCACCCGTCAACTTATAGGTTTTCCTTCGTCATAGTGATGAAAATTGACCAGTTGAAGAACATTCAGTCCACATGGCAAGGAGCCAGTTTTCAGGTGCAGATCGCAAACTAGACAATGCCATATAAACTATGTGCAAAGCACAAGGTCTACAATATCTTTTTCACCTGTTTTCAGAGGAGGGGAGCCTGGTCACATTTGCCGAGCTGCAACGAACTTTTGACCTACAGGCTAATGATCTCTTCGCCTATTACCAGATCCGTCACTATGTTCAGTCCCTCCCAGTGGCTGCCCTTACTGAAGTCTGCAGGGAGGCGCTTTCGGAACTCTTCAGCCTTTCAGCCCAACAGATGATTCCTCTACGATTTCATATTGTGGGGATCCGGGATTGCCAACCAAGTACGAATCTGGATATATTAGCGACAGCGTGAGCTGAGGAATTGCATTGCCAGTTGACTGCTCAACAGTTACAATGGGTCCTGAAGAACATTCAGAAGGTGTCACCCAATATTACTCACTGGGAAATGCAATTGAAAATTGTTCTTAGACTTTACTTTCCACCGGAATGTGCAGCCTGGATGGGGATTACTGTGTCGCATTCTTGCCCGAAATGCAATCAGGCTCACGCATCTTTGAGACACATGTTTTGGGCCTGCCCCGCAATCCAACAGTTTTGGAGACATCTTGGCCTATATACCACATCGCTTTGGGGAAGGCGATGGCTTCTGCAACCGAGGGCATTATTTGGATTTTATAATATAGCCTCGCCCAAACCCAGAGGAATGTCAGCATTTATCTCCAGAGCCTTTTTGATGGGAAAAAAAGCCATCCTCACCAACTGGCTCTCCCGTGATCCCCCGTCATATGCACAATGGAGATCCCTAATGATAGTGCACGCAACACTGGAGAGACGCATGGTGGGAGACTTGACTCTTGGCCCGGGTCGCAAATTTTGTCAGGTGTGGGAGCACTTCTGGCAGGACCTCACACCGCGTGCTCGCAGTAGACTTTTGAATCTTTAAGATTTTATTCCCACTCTCAGCTGTTAGACCGGCCATGGATTCTTGGGGAGGGGAGGGGGGATGGGAGGGGAACTGATTATATTGTTGAAAATGTTATTTCCTGAAGGGTACTACTGTTTGTATTTGCTTCTTACTGCTGGAATAATAAAAATCATTTAAACATAAACTATGTGCAATTCCCTACATACAAACGGTTGGGGTGACCTCTGTTGTCTAATCACGCTGAAATTTGACACATGAGTAAGACATACCATGTGGCTAAAAATAAGCCTTGTGGAGACAAGACTTAACAAGGTTGATTTTTTTTTGCATACCACTGTGGACCACCCTAATGGCCTGGTATTACATGCCAGTGCCACTTTACGTAATGTGGTATCAGTATTAGAAAACCGCCGATTCTGCTCCTACTTGGCACCATATAAAATTTGCTGCTGTCACAAAGTATATTCCCACATTAAGCTATAACAACTGCAGATTTTACCACACTTCAGTGAAAAGGAAGCATCTAAGTCACTTACTATTTCCCTCCTTTCTAATACAAAAGTTCAGCATTCTAAATAGGTAATTTGAGACAGTGGCACAGCAAGGGTGGGTGAGGGGGGGACCGCCCTAGGTGCCATCTTGCTCAGGGCACCAGCACTCCGCTTCCTCTCCTCTCCCCCCCTTCCTACTCCTCCTCCTGCCACGCGCGTGCTCATTCTCTTCCTCCAAACCTTTTTAACTTTGGCACGAGCAGCTACCAACTTTCAACTCTTAACTCCCACTCACTGCTGTCAGATACCTGTACCCGCTATAATCTCCCCAACCTTGCTGCTGTCAGATACCTATACCCATAGGCGTCGGAACAGGGGAGGCCACAGGGGCCATTACCTCCCCAAAAACTGGTGTCCTCCCTCCCGACTCCCAGGGTTTAACTTAAAATGATCGGACAGCTACCGCCACACAGCTTCAAGGAGCAGGCCTGCCCCCGGAAGCATCACTGCCCTTGGTGCCGCTCACCCTCGTTGCCACTGATTTGAGATTTGTTTCAGACGTGTGGACTTCAGTAAAATGGAGGAGTATCTGAAGAGAGAGCCAATAGGATGGGAGAACATAAGGGAAGTGAAACCAGAATGGTCCAAGCAGAAAGAAGCAATAAAAATGGCTACCAACCTTTATGTGAGAAAAATAAATAAAAACAAGAGAATAAGGAAGCCAATATGGTTTTCCAAACTAATGGTGTAGAAAATAAAGGCAAAAGAGCTGGCTTTCGTGAAATATAAAAATACTCAGATAGAGAACAAAACAGAGCCCCAGATGAAAATGAAAGAAGCCAAGAGAGAGATGCATCTGGCAAAAGCACAGACCAAAGAGCAAATGGCTAGAAATATAAAAAAGGGAGACAAAAATTTTTGACAGGTATATTAGTGACAAAAGGAAGAAGAAAAATGGAATTATGAGACTGAAGGAAGCTATGAACCGCTATGTGGTGAGTGATGAGGAAAAAGCAAACATGCTAAATAAATACGTTCTGTGTTCATGGAAGGAAATCCTGGAGAAGGACCACGATTGGCAGGCAAAAATGGACTGGATGCTACACCGTTCAAAGAAAGTGTTTATGAACAACTTAAAAAATTGAAGGTGAACAACGCCATGGGACTGGATGGGATCATAGAGCATATTTTGCTGCACATAGAAGTGTGCTATGAAGTGTACCTTTGGCTTGTGCCTTAGGCGTTGTGCTAAGCAACAACACAATGCTAGGCACCCCCAGTGACATTAGGCCAAAAGGTAGAGCTGCTCAGGTGGCCTTGGTTCTGCCATTGGGGCAGCTTTCGGGTGGACTGGAGCTGCCCTGGGGATCCCTACTGCCTCCCTCAGAGTCCCTCATGACATCAAGCTCCTAAGCTGCTTGGTTGGCCTTTGCTCTACCTTTGGTGCAGCTCCTAGGTGGACCACAGCTGCTCTGGGGATCCCTACTGCCTCCCTCAGAGTCCCTCATGACATCAAGCTCCCAAGCTGCTTGGTTGGCCTTTGTTCTACCTTTGGGGCAGCTCCTAGGTGGACCACAGCTGCTCTGGGGATCTCTGCTGCTTCCCTTGGCTACTTCACTGCTTTATCCATAGATCTTTAAGAATTTAAGTAGGACATACATGATGGGGTACCATTAGAAACATCTTTGTCATCTTAGTAATCTATCCCAATTTGAAAGCTTGTTGAGATGCATTCATCTACTTGTGACTTTATCATCCAGATTGGACCTGATGTCAAGAAATACAGTCTGGGCTCACTTTCCAGACCTAGACCCGACTGTAAACACTAGGGTGGTCCCACATAGTTTACACTCCAATTTCTTCAGTACGACACACTTAGATTTGTTATATATGGTGACGTCATTATTCCTGACAAGTGTGAGTAAAATTGGACAATATATATCAGTTGCTCAAGGTCAATAAAGTTCAGTTATTTATTAACTTTATCACATTTGTATACTGCCAATGTAACAGCTCATTAAAAATCAAAATTACAGTTGCATAAAAGACTGTGATATTTACTGACAATATTAATGCTTGTTATTACTCGTAGCTCGTTGATGTAACTGCAGCCATGTGATTAACAATTTCATCGTTTCCAACTTTCAAATGTTTGAACTTGGATTGGGCATAACCTGAACATTTCACTCTTGATGAGAAATGTTTGGCCTCTTCTTTAACAATTAACTCTATTAAGCATGATTTAAGTATAATAGCAACCTCAGAGTCTTTATGAGATCAGCATCAATAGTCCTATGCTTTTCTTGGAACAAAATGTCATAGGTATTTAATTAAGTGAGCTTAGTGCAGGCACATTTCCTCACTACTGTACTACAGCCAGTGCCGCAAATATATGAATCGTTGGATCCCTTAGCACAGCCATAACTGGAAGGAAACTTCCAACCACTAGGCAGGTCCTTTCTGTATTCTTCTAGCAAGATACGACACAGTACAAATTGCATTGCATTTGTGGAATATGACTAACATTCTACTACAATAGAACAAAATGCAATTGAGAAGCTAGAAAAGGTGATTATTGGGTGGCAGACATAAAAAAAAGAAAGAAGGAGCTGCAACAAAAGAACTGAGACCCAGCAATTAAAGAAAATGGTAGCATTTCCCAAAGCCATGAATGACTAATCCAGGACTTTAATAACAGTATCACTGAAAGCGAGGAAAAGCATCAATTTCTCCTTCAGGTTGTGTCAAAAGTTTCTGGTGGTGAAAAAAAAGTTATTTCTGGCTGAACAAATGTCATGTCACCCCTCTTCTTAAGTCACTTCTCTGGCTCCCTATCCGCCATCGCATACAGTTCAAGCTCCTATTGCTGACCTACAAGTGGGTTCATTCTGCTGCCCCTCAATATCTCTCCTCTCTTCTCTAAACTAAAGCTTAACTTTGTCTACCGAGTCATCATTCTGAGAAGGCTCGACTCAGTTTACAGCAATTAAATAAACAGGGAATGATTTACAAATGATAAATAGAAGATAATAGCAAAATTTCAAAATAATTAATTTTCAAAAAGTTTGGCAAATACAGTAGTTTTTAAAGATTTACGGAAAAATTGAAACAAACTGGAATTCCTTAAAAAAAAAAAAAAAAAAAAAAAAGGAGATCATTCCAGAGTTGAGAGAATTTAAAGACCAAAGATTGACTGAAGATCTTGACTCCTTTAATCCCTTATGTAGAAGGAAGGGAGAGTTAAAATTGTTGGATACTTCTTGCATAAGAGAATCGGTAAACGTTCCAAAATAAAGGAATAAGAGGATTAAAGATATCATGTAGAATTTTAAAAGAAATACAAGCCCATTTAAGTTGAATTCTAAAATAAATCGAGAGCCAATAAAAACTCTGAAGCAAAGGTCAAATTTACACTTTCCAAAGATCAGCTTCGCAGCAGTATTCTGAAATAATTGTTATCTATGAAGCCAAAATTTTGTAATGCCAATGTAGATAGCGTTACAGTAAACAAGTCGTGATAATATAATTGATTGAACTAAGATAGAAAAATGACAGTGATGAGAAAGGTGTCTAACCTGCTTCAGCATTCGCAAACTAAACAAGCTTTTCTTCCAGAGAACTCCATTGCCCAGATCAGCTGCTCTTAACTGTACCCTTCTCCTCCACTGCCAATTCCAAACTTCGTTCCTTTAATCTAGCTGCCCCCTAATGCTGAAATAAATTACCTGAGTTTGTCTAAGCCCCTCCCTTACCTTGTTTAAAAGTGGACTGAAAACCCACCTTTTTGATTTAGCCTTCAATCCATAACCCTACTCCCCACTGTCTACCAACCCAGCCAGCAGATTAACTGTATCCATGACATCTTGTTTGTCTGTCTTGGCTCTTTAGATTGTAAGCTCTTTCGAGCAGGGTCTGTTTTCTTACTCTTTGTGACTCTGTACGGTGCTGTGTGCATCTGGTAGCGCTATAGAAATAATTCATAGTAGTAGCGTGAAGAGTTTCAGTCTTTGGGAAGCAGAGCTGAGATTGTGATGACATAATGCCTCATTCCACCAATAAGAGACAACCTCATCAGTGATGTCACAATGGTTTGATTGTCCTGTTCTCCCCTCTGCCCTCCAACCCAGCTAGCAGATTAACCATTCCCCTTAACTATATCCATGACATCCTGTGTGTCTGTTTAGATTGTAAGCTCTTTGTAGCAGGGACTGTCTTCTTTGTGACTCTGTACAGCGCTGCGTGCGTCTGGTAGCGCTACAGAAATAATTAATAGTAGTACACTTCTCCCTCCATATTCATTGAAAAGTTTTATTTTGTTGAATAATAAAACAAAGGGGTATCATGTATGATATGTGAAACTTCAATTATTGGTGCCACCCTAGCAGACGGTTTATGGCACAAGAGATGGTCTATATTTGCAGTCTTTGTCTCTGTTTCCTGATGGTGAACGACAACAGCAGGAAAAGATCTATTCTGCAAATGCTTAAAGAATGGTCCAGAATTTGGCAGCCAAGATTTAATGCTATAAAGTGTAGGGTCATGCATTTTGGGCTGCAAAACCTGGAGGGAAAGACTTAACATGGAAACATAGGGCCCAACAGTCACATTCATTAGGCAATGTTGAACCCACGCGCCAGTAATTAGCCATTTTACCTGCTAAGTTCCAGTATAAGATGTCTTCCCCTCCTCCCAAGATAGGCAAATCCTGTAGTCGGATGATATGAAAGTAGTAACAGAGTCTAGGAGTTCACCCAGCATCGGCTTCACTGCCCCACTGCTGGAGTTGCCATCAAAGCTAACTCCAGCATGTCCCGATCTCTCTTGCCATATACGTTGCTACTTTTTGGGGTTTTGCCAGGTACTAGTGACCTGGATTGGCCACCTTGAAGATGGGCTACTGGGCTAGATGGACGATTGGTCTGACCCAGTAAGGCTATTCTTAAGTTCTTATGTATGTCTGGCATCAGCCCCACTTCCCCCCCCCCCCAGGGTTGCCATCCAAGCACCACTCCTTCACATCATAAATGAAGTTATAGTTGTTAAAAACATGGCAGATAAAGGCCAAATGGCCCATCCAGTTTGCCCATCTGCAGCATCCACTATCTCCTCCTCTCCCTATTGGCTGAGGCTCTTAATATTTGCATCTCCTCTTCTTATAGGCTCACAGCTCTTTGCACCTGCATTGTGAGGTCATAGAGCTATAGAAACATGATGGCAGATAAAGGCCAAAGAGCTCATCCAGTCTCACATCTGCAGTAACTATTATCTCTTCCTCTCTCTTAAAAAAAATCCCATGTGCCTATCCCACACCTTCCTATTGATCTGTCAAGTTTTGTGTCGATACTATCGTCTTTCTATTTAGGAATTATTTGTGTCTATCCCACGCATTTTTTAACTCGGTCATTGTTTTTGCTTCCAGCACCCCTACAGGGAGGGCTTTCCAGGCATCCACCACCCTCTCCATGAAAAAGTATTTCCTGGCATTACTCCTACGTCTACCACCCCTCCCCAGTCTCATATTACGCCCTCTAGTCCATCTCTGGAAAAGATTTGTTTGTAGATTCCTACCATTTAAACATCTGTATCATATCTCCTCTATCCTTTCTTTCATAAGAACATAAGAAATGCCTTCACCGGATCAGACCGAGGTCCATCAAGTCCGGCGATCCGCTCTCGCGGCGGCCCGTTTAGGTTCTCTATTATGAAAACCTGAAATTACCATATCCCTCAATATGATTTGCAAGAAGGTGTGTATCCAACTTGCGCTTGAAACCCCGAAGAGTAGTCTCCGCCACAACATCCTCAGGAAGAGAATTCCAAGCGCCCACCACTCGTTGTGAGAAACAGAACTTCCTGGCGTTCGTCCTGGTTCATCAAAGGTATACAGACAGGTATTTGAGCCTCAATCCCAGTATAATTTTCATCACCTTCCTCGGACCACTTCAGGTCTTCTCACATCCTTAGCAAGATACGACCTCCAGAACTGAACACAATATTTCAAGTGGGGCCTCACCAATGACTAGTGCAGGAGCGTTAACACCTCCCTTTCTCTGCTAAGAATTCCTCTCTCTGGGCAGTCCAACTTTCTTCTGGCTATGGCCACTGCTTTGCCGTATTTTTTTCACAGCCTTGAGGTCTTCAAACACTCACACCAAGGTCTCTCTCCCAGCCCGATGCTAAACAGGTTAAAACTGGGTTTTACTTCCCAAAGGCATCACTCTGAACTTCTTTGCATTAAATTTTAACTACCAAACATTAAACCCATTTTTCTAACGTTCGCAGATTTCTTGTCATGTTTTCTGTTCCCTCTGGGGTAGCCACTTTGTTGCTAATCGTGGTGTCATCTGCAAAAAGACACACTTTTCCTTCAAAACCTTCAGAAATATCGCTCACAGATACATTGAACAGAGCAAGCCCTAGTAGCGACTCACCTTTCTTTCCTCTGAGCAAATTCCATTTACTACCGCGCTCTGTCATGGGGGAAGCCACGGCTTGTCCTGGATCGGGAGCATGGAATGTTGCTGCTCTTTGGATTCTTGCCAGGGACTTGTGACCTGAATTGACCTCTGTGGAAACAGCATACTGGGCTAGATGGACCATTTGTTTGACCCAGTATGGCTATGCTTCTGTTCTTCATTTCTACTCCAGGTCACAAAAGAGGAGTGTGACTTGGGTGTGATCGTATGTCATGAACTTAATGTGGCCAAATAGGTAGAAAAGGAGACAGTGGATATTAGAAAGATGCTTAATAATAATAACAGTTTATATGCCGCAGGACCGTGAAGTTCTATGCGGTTTACAATGATTATAAATGTTACAGATTGAGTAGAATTAACCGAGTTCATATCTATTGATTAACAGCTCTAGAGATTGTGCAAATCGGTTTCCTATGTACTTAGGTGCATAGAGAGAGGAAAAAGGAGGTGATAATGCCCCTGTATAAGACATTGGTGAGACCTCATTCAGAATATTGGGCACAATTCTGGAGGCCGCACCTTCACAAAGATATAAAGAGGATGGAGTCGGTCCAGAGGGTGGTTACTAGAATGGTCATTTCTATACTGTTACTAGACATATGCAATGTTGTACACATTTAGGGGAATTTTCAAATACAAACATGTCCCCAAAACCCCCATCTACATCAGCACTTGGACATTTTTCTCGGCAAAATGTCCACGTGCCAATTTTGGAAACAAAGATTTTAGACGTTTTGCAGGATGTTCACCCTCCAGGATGTCTAACTCATGAAGGCTTTGCTAACTTGCTAGCATTCAACCGTTGGGTCTTCAGAAAACCAGCTGGGTCAACAGACTCAGGCTGGCTGGACTCCTCATGAGTCCCTTTGGGTTTTTGAACACAAGAACATAAGCAGTGCCTCTGCTGGGTCAGACCAGAGGTCCATCATGCCCAGCAGTGCAGTCCGCTCACACGACGGCCCATCAGGTCCAGGACCTGTATAGTAATCCTCTATCTAGACCAGGGGTCTCAAAGTCCCTCCTTGAGGTTTTCAGGATTTCCTCAATGAATCTGCATGAGCTCTATGTGCATGCATTGCTTTCAATGCATATTCATTGGGGAAATCCATAAAACCGACTGGATTTCAGCCCTCAAGGAGGGACTTTGAGATCCCTGATCTAGACCCTTCTATCCCTTTTTCCTTCAGGAAATTATCTAATCCCTTCTTGAACCCCAATACCGTACTCTGTCCTATCACACCCTCTGGAAGCACATTCCAGGCATCCACCACCCTTTGGGTGAAGAAGAACTTCCTAGCATTGGTTTTGAATCTGTCCCCTTTTAATTTTTCCGAATGTCCTCTCGTTCTTGTAGTCTTCAAAAATTTGAAGAATCTGTCCCTCTCCACTTTCTCTATGCCCTTCATGGTTTTGTACGTCTCTATCATGTCCCCTCTAAATGTCCGCTTCTCCAGGGAAAAGAGCCCCAGTTTCTCTAATCTTTCAGCATATGTTTCTTCAATTCCTTCATATATCTTTAAACTTCTTACCTTTTTTTGCTTATTTAATTTTGTGCGTTCAGTTATTAATTCAAACTGCTAGACACACTTAAAGTTCATAACCGTGGACTTGGCTCCGACGGAGTATCCGTTTCAACCCTTTCTCCAGGGAACAGGTGAGCTTTCTAAGACTAAGGGCTCCTTTTACTACGCTGCGATAGCGTTTTTAGCGCACGCAGGATTTTAGCCTGCGCTAAACCCGCGCTGCGCGGCTAGAACTAACGCCAGCTCAATGCTGGCGTTAAGGTCTAGCGCGTGGCAATTCAGCGCGCGTTCAGCACACATTAAAACCACTATCGCAGCTTAGTAAAAGGAGCCCTAAATGCGGGTCAGCGCTATGATACATGCTGCTGAATTTTCCGCTAGCAAATTAGCAAAGATTTGATTAAAAATTGCACTTGATGAACATTTTTTGTATGTCAGAGTTTTGATAATCAAATTAACATAATATTCATGAACTACTGTTTTACATAATGGCACAAGTAAACTAATTCATAAAGGGGCATGTTAGAGGTGGGCTTTGGGATGGCCATTTCTTCCCAGTTTTACACAGAGCAGGAGCATAGGAAGATCGCTCCTGCCCTGTTTTACTGCTAAGCTCTGGAAGGCGTTGCCAGAGGTTGTGGTAAGAGCGGATAGCGTAGCTGCTTTTAAGAAAGGTTTGGACAAGTTCCTGGAGGAAAAGTCCATAGACATGGGGGAAGCCACCGCTTGCCCTGGATTGGTAGCATGGAATGTTGCTACACCTTGGGTTTTGGCCAGGTACTAGGGACCTGGATTGGCCACTATGAAGATGACCATTGGTCTGAACCAGTAAGGCTATTCTTATGTTCTTAAGTAAGTGGAGACTGGGCAGACTTGCATGGTCTGTGTCTGTATAAGATGGTTTGGTGGCGGATGGGCTGGGGAGGGATTCAATGGCTGGGAGGGTGTAGATGGGCTGTAGTGAGCTTTGACAGACACTTCAGTAGTTGGAACCTAAGAACAGTTCTGGGCAGAGCATTGGATTCTTGCCCAGAAATAGCTAAGAAGAACCCCCCCCCCCCCAACAAGTTTTTAGATTGAATCAGGATGGGCAGACTAGCTGGACCATTCGGGTCTTTATGTGCCGTCATCTACTATGTTACTATATCCGGGAGGTGGGTCACCAGATGAAAACCGCAAATAACCAAAGTCTCAAGTTCCAAACCCCCAAATATGGAGTGGGATGGGTATTTTCTATGGCCCTAATGACTTACCCAGTGTCACAAGGAGCTGTAGTGGGAATTGAACCGAGTTGCACAAGATCTAAGTGGTTTTCATCATAAAGTGTATGGGGACAGAATTAAAGATCTCAATATAAGAAGGCAGAAGAGGAGAGATATGATAGAGATATTCAAATACCTCTATAGCATAAGTGCACAGGAAGCAAATCTCTTTCTATTGAAAATAAATTTTTAAATGAGGAGGCATAGGAATGAAAGTGAAAGGGGACAGACTGAGAGGTAACCAGTATGACTTCCTTACAAAAACTTTGAGGGGGTGCTGAAAAGTTCTCAGCCCAACCAGCCAACTTCCTAAATTCTGAGTGTTATTTTGCCACTGGAGCTGAAGAGTGTTCTCTTATTCTCTTAAGTGCCAATTTGCAGAAACAAAATTCTCTGTTTTGACATTGTTTCAGATCATTGATTGAACCATATCCACGTCATTCTCTTCTTGGTTGGACAGGGACCTTTTCAGCACCCCCTCATAGCAACATTCCAGAACTGAGATTGTGATGTCATAATGCCTCATTCCACCAATAAGAGCCAACCTCAACAGTGATGTCACAATGGCTTGATTGTCCTATACTTGGCTCACTTTTATTACATACAAGGGGATGCTGAAAAGTTCTCAGCTCAACCAACCAGCTTCCCAAATTCTGAGCATTATTTTGCCACTAGAGCTGAAAAGAGTGTGATCTTATTTTAAGTGCCAATGTTCAGAACCCAAATTCTATGGGCTCCTTTTCTCAAGCTGCGGTAGGGGTTTAACACGCAGAATACCACGTGCTAAACTGCCTGCCACGCTCCATTGACAAGGCGTTAGTTTTTTGGTTTGCTGCAGGGGTTAGCGCGTGATGAAATGTCCAACATGTTAACCCCGCTAGCGCACCTTGATAAAAGGAGCCCCATGTGTTTGACATTGTTTCAGATCATTGAACCATATCCACGTCATTCTCGCCTTGGTTTGGCTGAGAACTTTTCAGCAGCCCCTCGTAGTGTGAAGAGTTTCAGTGTCTGTGATGTCATAATGCCTCATTCCACCAGTAAGAGTCAACCTCATCAGTGATGTCACAATGGCTTGATTGTCCTATACTTGGCTCACTTTTATTACATAGGAGGGGTGCTGAAAAGTTCTCAGGCCAACCATCCAACTGCCTACATTCTGAGCATTATTTTATTTTGTTAAGTGCCGATTTGACATAATTTCAGGTCATTGGTTGAACCATATCCACCTCAGTCTCTTCTTGGTTGGGCTGGGAACTTTTCAGCACCCCCTCCTACTCATTTAAACCATTCGGTTTCTATTATCACCACCATCATATGTTTGAGGCTTCCTCCTCCTGTCGTCCCGCGACTGTAGAATTCGTTGCCTTTAGAAAGTTAAGAGCAGAGCGTAATAGGGCAGAGTACGGTACTGGGGTTCAAGAAAGAATTGGACAATTTCCTGCTGGAAAAGAGGATAGAGGGGTATAGGTAGAGGATTACTGCACAGGTCCTGGACCTGTTGGGCCGCCACGTGAGCGGACTGCTGGGCACGATGGACCTCAGGTCTGACCCAGCGGAGGTACTGCTTATGTTCTTATGACATTGTTTTAAGTTCTGATGAAAAACATCATCGCTAAGCAGTAAAATATTTGTGATATGGGAGAGTGTGGCGCAGTGGTTAAAGCTACAGCCTCAACCCCTGGGCTTGTGGGTTCAAACCCACGCTGCTCCTTGTGACCCTAGGTAAGTCACTTAATCCCCCCATTACCCCAGATAGATTGTGAGGGGAAGGGGTAAAATGCGGACCTCGTGGATCTAAAACTGTACATCCTTAAAAATCTGAGGTTGGTGCCACTTTTAGCCTCAGCATAGGTTATGGCTCTGACAGACCTCTTTGACACTTTAGCGCTGATGGATCCTAATGCTTTTCCCTTCCTATGCTGAGGCTAAAAGTGGCACGGACCTCAGATTTTTGCGGATGTGCAGCTCAAATCCGTGAGGTCTGTGAGGTCAGATGCACTGGAGACCTTTGCGCACTTTTTTTAAAAACCCAGCTCTTTGCCATATCGCAGGAGCTCTCGGAATTGGTGCAGAGGGAGAGATCTGGAGGAAGGGATGATCGGGCTAATTAGCAAAAGCCAGGGTGCACCTCCTCCCTCCATTAGGGAAGGCAGAGCTGGGGGCCCAGAGGTGAGTGTTGCGGGGAAAGCAGTGGAATAAGCTAAAAGGTGGACCTGTCAATAAACGATGGAAGATTTTTAAGGTTTTCGATCCGCGAGGTCCGCGTTTTACCCCTTCCCAATTGTGAGCCC